>NC_138825.1:92336803-97136803 GCF_965183815.1 Platalea leucorodia | reverse complement strand
TCAGTGGGCTGGAGCACCTTTCCTATGAAGACAAGCTGAGAGAGTTGGGGTTGTTCAGCCTGGAGAAGAGAAGGCTCCAGGGAGACCTTATAGCAGCCCTCCAATATCTGAAGAGGGCCTAAAAGAGAGCTGGAAAGGGACTTTTTACAAGGACATGTAGTGATAGGACAAGGGGTAATGGTTTTAAACTTAAAGAAGGTAGATTTAGATTAGATATAAGGAAGAAATTTTTTACTGTGAAGGTGGTGAGGCACTGGAACAGGTTGCCCAGAGAAGTTGAGAATGCCCCATCCCTGGAAGTGTTCAGGGACAGGCTGGATGGGGCTTTGAGCAACCTGGTCTAGTGGAAGGTGTCCCTGACCATGGCAGGGGGGTTGGAACTAGATGATCTTTAAGGTCCCTTCCAACCCAAACTATTCTATGATTCTATGATCCTATGAAAATGGAAGATTTTCAGATACAAGTTTTTGCTGAGTGCAGCATAATTGCCTCCAAACTCCCAGTGACAACATTCAGATTGACTGGAGAGAAAAGTTAGACTCAAACTGTGTCCTTTTGAAGGCATGTTCATATTTAGCTGTTTACTGTACTAAATGTCTATGCTTCATAGAGAAATAGGATAGCTGTCATCATTATTTTTAGTTCCATTTTTGTATTGTTGATTTGGGCTTTTTATCTGGGCAGTTCATTTTAATTAGGAGCAATTTTACTCACATACATTATATGAGTAATTTCAGCTTATTTTTAGCTTGATATCTGGAAGTGCTTCCATATTTTACATGAAGTGTTAACATCTGATGATACTGTCCCTTTGTTATCTATAGCTCGGCAGTGCTAAGAATCATTTATCATCATCAAAGTAATAAAAATGTATTTATTCTTACAAAATTTTGTCATTTTGGAAGTGATGGGACTGCTATTTCTACAGTTAAGCAAAAGCTGATTTTTGTGCAACTAGTCTTCAATATTTAATCTTGTCAGAGAAGGAATAAGATTAAAGAAGTTACAAAGTATTATCAACAAAGTCCTTACAGTATAGGGAATAGCTCTTTCATGCAGTAAAGTGATGGAAAAATTTGTGCCCACCTTCGTTATATTGTTTGTTGCTTAGTGTATTAACAGACTAAGGTGGAAAAACGGAAGCTAAGTGTACACTATATGTTGAATACCGTCTCAGGTCTTTGCTTGTTTCCAAATTCCCTGTCCTCTGGAATGTGTACATGGAAGTCTAGGCTTTTTGAGATTATGACATAATATAACAGGATCATAATGGTGCATATAACCACGTATGGACATGCTGGGCACACTATGACAAGCTTGATTAACATTTTATCATATCCCACCTACATTTGCAGTGAGGCCCAAGGAAGTCTAGTGTCATTGCTAGAAGAACACATATGATTTGTAGGCAGTGGGTCCCATCTGCAGGCATCCTATAGCAGCAATACTAGGATTTGAGGTTTACAGCATTTCTCCAGAAATCTGTTTAGACCATGCTGAAGTGTCAAGTAATTACAAACAAATAATTTGATTTATTGTTGGTAGATGACTCAACTCCTACATTTCAGTACTGCTAGCACAACTGTTGACATGGTTGTAGACACTGAAAACTTACTCGGAGTACCGTGGGCTTCAGGACACTTTCTACTCTGCCCTGGGTTCTCAGAAGACCTTGGGTGTGATGTTACCTTTGCTGACCTGAACGTGAAACACACTGTAAAATCTTACTTTTTACATTATATTTTTACTGTTATCAGCATAACACACAGAAAGCTAAAGCAAGATTTTACAATAAAGTTGTCTTGCTTCACTCATGTAATAGATACACAGGCTGTGATATCCAGAATGAAACAGGTGAACCTGAGCTATTGAGCTTTCTTCAGACAGAACAATGTGTGGTTGAAGTACTTAGTCTTTTTTTATTATTATTTTGGAAAGTGTCAAAATTTGACAGGTGGATCCATTGTGCAAGTCCACAGTGAACCATTTCTTTAGTATTTTTTGTTCAAAAAAATCTTTTTTCTCTCAGGTAAGTTGAAGTACTTCAAATTCTTGGAGGCAATTTTGATCAGAGCAGTACTGCATGAGGGAGAATAAGTCAACTGGCTGAACAGCAGAAATAAAGGTTAACAAGCAAGCTAGCAAGCAAGCTAAAGAAAAAAGATTTTTTGCCTTTCAAGTTTAGAAAATATCCATGAAACCCATATTTTTCTTATGAATAAATATTTTGTGTGCATTTTATATGTGTGTATTTATGATCTTTCAAGATTTTTTTTAACTGGAAAAAACAGAAAAATATTAATGGAATTAATTCTTTGGCAAAGCATTTGCATTTTCAACATTCAAACGGTGTTAGAAATGCAAATTAATAAGCTGTTTTATTATTAAATGTAAGGAACAGTATAAGAAAATAGATTAATACTAATCAGTATACATCATAAGGTAAGAATGCCACATCTTCATTAATGGTTTGGCTAAGGACTAAAAGGAATGCAAGAACAAATTTCAAAGTGGCATACCCAAAATTAAGATCTAACGATTTTACTTAAACTTTAAAAAAACAGGTAGGAACACTTGTACTTTTGTACAGTTTGAGAGTGTTACTTTCTTCTTTGAAAAAGTCTCCTAAGAAGCAAATATTTCTCAGCTTACCTAAAAAAATCCCCTCCTGCTGACTAATATTGTGACACCAGAAAACAGAAGGCAGCTCTTCTAAACACAAGAGGTCAAGAGCATGAAGCTACTGAGCCTTAGTTGGTTGAAAAAAAACCAAACTGAAAACCAAGTTACAGTCCAGTTCAGACAAATAGCAGTTTAGAAGTTCCGGAAAACTGTGTATGGGCTCTCTGCAAGGCACGTGTGTGTGTAGAATCACTAGATTATATTTGTCCAAAAAATAAATAAAACAAGAGATCATTTAGGAGGTTAAGTTCTAAAGATTAGTAAAATGCTGTTGTATGTCACTTAGTAGCGCATCATAAAGCTACTGCCTATATAGTATTTTACGTATATTTTCAGAGTCACAAAATCACAGCATCAAAGAATGATTGAGGTTGGAAGGGGTTTCTGGATGTCATCTAGTTCAATTGCCCTGCTCAAGCAGGGTCACCTAGAGTAGGTTAAATAGGACCATGTCCAGATGGCTCTTGAATATCTCCAAGGATGGAGACTCCACAACCTCCCTGGGTAACCTGTGCTGGTTCTCGGCTACCGTCACAGTGAAAAAGTGTTTCCTGATGTTCAGATATAACCTTCTGTGTTTCACTTTGTGCCCATTGCCTCTTGTCCTGTCACTAGGCACCACTGAAAGAGCCTGGCTCTGTCTTCTTTACACGCTCCCTTCAAGTATTTGTATACATTGATGAGATTCCCCTTTGAGCCTACTCTTCTCTAGGATGACAGTACCAGCTCTCTCAGCCTTCTGTCATAGGAGAGATGCTCCAGACTCAATCATCTTCGTGGTCCTTCACTGGACTGTCTCTTGAGTGTCTTTCTTGTACTGAGGAGCCCAGAACTGGACACAGTACTTCAGGTGTGGCCTCACCAGTGCTGAATAGAGGGTAAGGATCACCTCCCTCAACCTTCTGGCAATGCTTTTCCTAATGCAGGCAAAGGTACAATTAGCTGCCTTTGACAAAAGGGCACATTGGTGGCTCATGTTCAGCTTGGTGTCCACCAGGATCCCCAGGTCCTTTTCTGCCTTTCCAGCTGTGCAGCCTCCAGCATGTACTGATACCTGGGGCTGGTCCCCAGGTGCAGAACTTTGCAATTCCCTTTTTTGAACTTTGTGATGTTCTCGTCAGCCCATTTCTCTAGTCTGTATTTCTTTTTCTGGTGTATATATTTTATTATATATTTGTACAAAAAAAAATTGATCCAGTCTTTTCATTTCAAGTTAATATATAAGTTAATGTAAATGGATCCTTTTTCATGTGGTATGTAAAAAAAAAATGAAACGACAATATGTTTAAAATATATTTTTGAATCTTCAAAGTACAAAACTCAAAACTAGCACTTGTTATTGTTTCAAGATATTCACAGTGAATATCTTTACAGTGATATATTTAATCATACAGATTTTAAAAAGACTACACAGCTACAGTATAAGAATCTTAAAATGGATTGTGCACAAAAGTGTCTCTATTCTAAGTTTTGTGATCCTTACTGTTGCATCAGAGCTTCCAATATATTATGCTAAGGTGTGGGAAAGCTATCCCAATGATGAGTAAACAAACACACATCACAAAAAATTAGAATATTGTTTCATTGAATGCAGTCTGCTCCTTTGTTGGAGAAACAGAGATTAAATTATTTATGATAATACTTCACAGTATATTAATAAATGTATGATAGTATATTTTGTACAAGTGATGAAGCCATAATCATATGCAGCCTCTTCACAGCACCATGTAATTAAATTATTAGTGAGGAAGATATTGTGTAGGCCAGGTTTTGTGTAAAAATTGTGATTAAAGGTTAGTAAAAGAGAAAAAGAGAAGCTTTTTAAAATTTAATTTTCAAAGACTTAATAGAACAACGTTCTTTACTGCTTTACAGGTTAAGTAGAAATTCTAATATATCATATCGTGTACAAATCTGGACCAGATGTCTTAAAAACATTTCTTGAAATCTTTGTTTTAATATAAATTACATAGCATATGTTTGAGCGGTTGTAGTGAAGAAAATTTTTTCTTTAATAACGTTGATGTCATAGTATTCTAAATGTTTCTGACGTTAGTAAAATATTTGGGCTTATCTTAAAAACATGGTGACTGACAGCAGTTTTGTTCAAGCACTGAAACACAGTTACCTGTCAAAGACATGCACTTACTGTAATGAAGGCTAGTAATTTTTTAATATGCTCATTCTTCTGCGAGCCACTTTTAGAGCTGAAATAATTTATTAAGTTTTAAAAGATACTTTTATGTTCACAAACACACAGTTTAAAGGCAGTTATCTTGAAAACAGTAGCATAGTTTGTCATTTCTTAGATCTTCCTTCTGAAAACAGGTACCTATTGCCCTTAAATATCTGTGTAGGTTTTCAGTAACTAGCCACCCAGTTATTTATTGTGATGAGAACAGTCAGAATACAAAATGTTATAGACAGAATTTCAGAGGTATACACAACATACATTCACCCAATAAACTTAAAACTGAGTTGAAACGCCTTTGAACTCACTTCAATCTTTATGGATTAGCAGTTGAACTCATTCTTAAATCAGAACTTACATGACTGAGAAATAAACAGTGAAATACAAAATCCTGAAATTTAAGACTTGGAAGAATTGATTTGCAATTATTTTGTTTTGAAGATATGTATCAATATTGTTTGTAACTTTTGTTTCCTTCCCTGTAGACATATGGAAGGCAAGAAAGCAAAAAAAAATGGGAAATTATAAAGAACTCATAACCTATGGAATAAGAGTCCTCGGAAGAATAGGAGTAACTATTTTATTTAATTCTGTTAAAGTCTAGATGTGGGAATTTAGAATAATTGCTAAAGATATGGTGGAAACAGAATTGGGACAAGATAGGTACTGTGTCAAGCTGAACTTGGGAACCATGTAAAACAGGGCTTGCACTGAACAAAAGGATTTAGTTGAGGCATGGTCTGCAGATGCATAAACAGCCCAAAAAGTACACAAATCCATGAGTGTGATCGGCCATCACTGGTTTGCAGTTATTCAACCCAGCGGTAGCTGTACCTTTTTGGTCTGTAAGGCTCATGCATTATACACATCAGAAGATGACTAAGACAAATGTCTCAAAATCTAGTACTAACTTCTTGTCCCCAGCTTTCCATTGAAATAGGAAATGTTAAGTATGAGGGGAAAAAAAAATGTTATTTTGAGATATGAGTGATGTGAGTGGAAAGCAGAGTTAAGGAAAAGTTTTCCAGTATAAGGTTAAAGCCAATGAAACTAACCCTTGATTTGTTTGATCCTTTTTCTATTCCATGAAGCTGAGGGCTTTCCCTTCTCTCAGACACTAAGATGGATACCTTTGAAGTTTTGAAGTTTCTTCATATTTTCAATTGATTTTTTGTTTTCTTCTGGATTTCACTTTAGCAGAAGAAAAGAAATATTATGTTTCATATGCTGTGTACAAAATGATGGCTGCGGTTATTTGGTCTTCAAGTTACATGCTTTAGATGCCTAATAATTTTACTATGTCTGTAAAGATAAATGACATATTTAGAAATCAAGCTGCAGATGTGTTTATGTGAATGCCACATCATTCATTTTCTTTTGAAGACTATCAGCCACTAAGGTAACGTGAAGCCGGAAAATTCTGCAGTGCACTATGTATGTGTCTATGAGAACTTAGAGAAAAGTTCAAAATGTTTTATCTAGTGTAGTTAGCAAATGAATTAATAAGGAAAAAAACATTCTTTTTTCTGCACAGAGCATATAATTCAACGCAATATTATCCTAAAACCTAAACAAGTTGTAATTTTCAGCAAATTATATAAAAGGTAACTAATTCTCTGGACTGGTAAGGAGAATAAATGGATTCCCTTAACGAATGGAAAACACATTTTTTTTTTTTTATCCTTACTTAAATATATATTTTAAATTCTTCATAAATTAATATTTTTTTAATACAGAGATTGTAATCTTCTCAATTTCAGCTGCACGGGATGTTTGAGCAGCCACAGTTTTGTTTAGATGCAGAAATTAAGATGGACACTAGGGAAGCAAATAGTTTATACTTGCAGTCAATTTGATACTCACTTATTTAAGTTATCACAAAGCAGCTAGACTGTGGTAACCAGTGTCTTCTTGGCCCACAACAAATGCAAAATACTATATACCTAGTTTAACTGCTTTTCCTTAAAAAAAAATCAGAAATGCAACTCTTTTATTTCACAGAAGGATGAAGTTTAGAAAAAAAACCCCTAAAAGTCATGAGAAGTCCTTGGAGTTAAGACTATCAAATATAATCCTGTCTGAAAAATGCCAACATTACTTTTAAGAAATAAAAACCTGAAATGGAAAGAAAAACTCTGAGATTAATGGGAAAGTGTTCATTGTTTGTGATGAATCCTGAATCCTGATAAAAATTCAGGAAATTGGTCTATTCTGCTATGGAATTTTACATGAAAATCACTACAGCCTTGTATATATCATTCCCAAGCAGAGAAAATACCATAGACTAACTGACAGTCCTAGGTGGAGTGTTTATTTCCATAAGATCTTTTCCCCTCAGTATATCTGTAAATCCTAACAAACCTTTAGTTTGTTTAGGTTGACATACCATTGGCCACACAAGATTTACATAAAACAACATTGTTGGAAAAACTATGTAATAGAATAGATATGTATAGGTAGAGCTGTGATCTTCAGTTCAAATTGGCTAAATAAGTGATCTTTTTTCCAGCATAGCAATTTTACTTCTTGAATGGTGACACTCTTATTTTTATATAATTTTATATAACAGCTGTTATACATTCCTAACTGCCAGAATGCATACGCATACACACTTGGATGTCAAATCAAGATGGCCACCATTTAAGGTAGGGAACACCAACAGATAAATAGGAAGCATATGTATTTTCTTGTTATACCTTTATAAATTGCAACTTTTTACAGCCCTGTACTTCACAGCATTATATAAAAAACTGCAATGACTATACATATCATTACCAGATTTTCACACTTTGAATTCAAGCCCTCTAAAATATATAAATATATTTCTACATGTCTTTAAAATATCCCAAAATAGCATTTTACAAGTAACTCTTTTTCAGAGAAATTGAAAGTAAAGTGCACAAAATAACAAGGAAGTGCAGTAAGAAATATAATATATATTGTAAAATACTTAAAGCAATTTGAGAGATTTACATTCAGTAAAGCTTTGTAGTTTTGTTTTTGTACTCTGGAAATATGTCAAAGTGAAAAATTACATTGCTATCTTATGTTTCCATTGCCTGGGCTATGCTTTTTTCCTCTATGATAGCGGGATAAAATAGATAAAAAATAGATTTTTATGGGGTTTCCTTTGTTTTTTATTTTGGTATGTAAGAGATATATTTTTATCTTCCCAGTATGTATGCTACATTTTATGAATACAGCTGAGATATATGTCTAAAGTAGTCATACCTTCTTAAGTACAGATATTAGAAGTGACTTGAATTTTTCAGACTGCTGAACTGATGTAAGGCTTGCATAAATGTCTCATTCTACAGCCCTGTGGGTGGGAAGTTAACTTTCAGCAATACATCTGAGACCAAGCTTAATGAGTAAACCCATCAGTAGTCTACAGAGTTTCACAAGTTGTTCTGTTGATTGATTTGTCTTATTTCCTTCTTTTTATGTGTGTTGTATTTTCAATCAGTCACTACTGAGTGTGAACAATTTTATCATGAAGATAGGACAGTACAACATGCAACACATTAAGTCTAGATTGTTACTCAACAAGCTGAAAACAGAGGCACAAAACTTTAACAATATGAACTATAATGATAATAGTATTTTAGTACACAAACGATTTCTGAAGACAAGGAAAAACATTCTATATATTTATAGTATATAAGCACTATTATGATGTCATTTGAGGAAATAGGATCTGGATTATTTTAAAAGTTAGTTGTATTTTTATCCTGGTTTAAGCACATTGCTCTAGAACAAAAAAACCTACTCAAGAAATACTGCTACACATTTTTTAGCACTTCTGATTTTATTCAAAAGGTTTCCTTTTATGTTATTCTTATCAAATATAGGATTAAGATAACAGCTATTATTACTGCTGTTTGATTATTTGTTTTGGGTTTGACGGGATTTTTTTTCATCCTATAAATCCTATAAATTCTACAGGACTTTGTGAATTCACCCTATGCTTTGAATGTCATGAATAGACACCAAAGTCTACTGTTAGGATATTAGTATTTACTAGGATATAAGAAGATGGCTACTACTACTGCTGTTGTTACTACTGCTATTATTACTACTGCTACTGCTACTACTACTACCACCGTTTCTAACAGTGCTAATACCAACACTACGAGGGTACTAGCATAGCACAGTAAATATGATTTCTGCTCTTAGCAGGGGAAACCCTGTTGGCAGGCCGAGAGAAGGAAGGGGACTGTGGTTAAAACAGTATAAAAATAAGCCCACAGGGACTCAAGGTGGAGGAAAGGAGGAAAAAATCCTGACCACGGGCAGGACATTCCTCCCTTGGGATGAAGGCCAGCGCTGCTGAGGGCTCTCCCTGCCCTCTCCTGCCGTCCCCTCACCACCGTCCTGGGCTGGAGCTTGGCAGGGGCAGCTCAGGCCTCAGGGACCACAGCAGGCTGAGGCCCACACTAGGGAATGGGGTGGTCGCCAGGAAGGGTGTGAGGGTGTTTTTATATAAAAATGTGAACTGTAGAATTCTTGAGGCTTTTCTGTTTTAATTGAGTAATTTGGGCTACTCAGCTATTAAAATGTTAGTTGGACTAGCCATAATTTCTTAGCTCCATGTGTATGGCACATTCAGTTTTGCACATTACAAGCTTTTGAGTGTAACAATGGTGTTCCCAGAGCTGAAGAAAAAGCAGGGGAAGGAAAAGTCGCTTGGACTCCAGCAAATTGTTAAAGAAAGCTGAAACCTGCTGAGGCCACGGCATGTCCTGAAAACCTGCACTGCCAGTGCGGAGCCTATGGCCCTGTACTAGCAACAACAAAAATCAGAATTGCTGAACTAAAGTAAAAACAAAAGATAGTCCCTGCCTCAAAGAGTTTATTGTCTAAGAAAAGAAGAAATGACAGATGGATACAAACAGACAGATGGGAGACTAGCAGGTAAACAGTCAAACAGTCAAACTGTCCTGTTCAGCAGGGTTCTAAGTGGTCCCAGTGCACCATCTGCCTAACTGTTGTCTACTCGTTTTTTGGTTTGGTTTGGTTTGTCTTGTTCTCTGTCTGGAGAAGGGATAAGGGTCACAACAAACATATATTTTGAAATGAGATATGACAAAGACCTTAGAGTGAATCCTTCTTCAGCACCAGGTGCTGCAGAATAGAAAGCAGCAGCATACTTTCTTGAAAATTTAATAGGTGGATGACGGAGGCTGGCCACACTAAAGGATGTGAGGCATTAGGTGACATCTTAAAGGTCAATGTATTTAGATAGAGTGGGTTTGTGAGGGGAAGATAAGCGTTGAAGGACCTTGAGAGAGAAGAGAAGCAATTTGTTGGATGTGACAGAAAGTGGTGAGTCAGGAATGCAAAGAGGAAGGTGACATTATCAAAACAGGTGATAAGCTTACAACAGAAGTCTGATTAAATAACAACAGGTTCAGCTTGCATTTGTTAAGGGATGGAGAAAAGGATGTAACAAAGTCTGATGCTAAGTGATGCCCATCTAGATTAGAGTTTTGTCAAAATGCATGTACTGTAGAGCCTGCTTCTTCCCATTTTCATGAAGAAACAAATATCAGAGTTTGTTACATAAACCCACATAACCTGGATAGGGAAATCAACACAGAGGTTCAAATTGAATAGTTAGTTAGAAATCTTGGTGACAGTACTTGCACTTACCTATAGTGAGGCGAAAAAGATGGAAGCATGCATGAGAAAAACAACAACATCTCTTGTTTAGTTATGTCAGAACTGATGTGATGGCAAAACATCTACTCAGAGATGTTAGAAAAGCAGGCCAGATTTCAGTTCGGACGATCTGTGTTTTCAGAAAGTAATTCTGAAATAGAGATATAAAACAGATATAAATATGTGTTTGATGCTTATGTTAGTTGTAATAAGCTATGAAGGAAGGAAACAATGAAATGGATGGCAGTTTGGGAGAGGGGTTTTTTGAGAGAGAGAGAGAATGGAAGAAGGAATGAGAAAAGAGAACCAGGAGAAAAAGAGTGCTTAAATGAGGGCTTTGCTAGATTTTTAATCCCTTATATGTCCATTAGAATAGTAGCCTGAAAAATGAGATGCCTGAATTCAGTTTCTGAGAGAATCTGAACTATTTCCAGCTCCCAGACTGTGGAAGAGAGCTCTCACTCTATGCATGTTGATGCCCTTGTCTGTACAATGCTCATGGAAGGAGTACACTTTTGTTTATTGTTAAAGCTAGGTCACAGTATCAAGAACTGCAAATTCCTTTTTCTTAGTTCTTCCTTTATTGTGCTGAACTGATGTACCCTGAAGACCAAACTTCATATCTCCAATCAAAAGATTAAAAATGAACATTACATTCCAAATACATGTACATATGAGATACATTTCCTTTAGTATGCTATCATTTGATACTATAATCCATACATATGATATCTCATTTTTCCACGTGGGATGACAGAAAACTTTTTTTCTCAACTTAGCTTCAAAGAAAGAGGGAAAGATGCCCATCTTGTATCAATAAGCAAAATAAACTGAAATAAATGTCTGGTTTATCCATTTTAGCTACTTGAATAAGTAGCAACAATGCTGAAAAGGCAGAGGTTCTCAACACTTTCTTCACCTCTGCCTTTACCAACACTGTTGAATCCCAGGCATTGGGAACGAAAATCCAGGATGACCCAAACGTAGACCCGCCATCAGTGAAGAAGGAGTTAGTATGTGAATTATTACAGGAGCTTGACCCCTACAAATTGATGGGCCCTGACGCCATCCACCCGAGAGTGTTGAGAGAGCTGGATGATGTCATTGCGGGGCTATTCTCTGTAATCTTCAAGAAGTTGTGGAGATCGGGGGATATTCCAGAGGACTGGAGGAAGGCGAATGTTACCCCTATTTACAAGAAGGGCTCAAGGGAAGATCCGGGTAATTATAGGCCCATCAGTCTTACTTCAATCCCCGAGAAAGTTATAGAACGGATCCTCCTGGGGGCCGTCAAGAGTCAAAGAAGCATGTGATTGGGAAAAGCCAACATGGCTTCACCAAGGGCAGATTGTGCCTGAAAAATCTGGTGGCCTTCTATGATAAAAAGTGACCTGCTCGGTTGACATGGGGGGAGCGGTGGACATTGTCTACCTGGACTTCTCCAAGGCTTTCGATACAGTTTCCCATGGCCTCATCCTGGAGAAACTGATGTGTTATGGCCTAGACAAGTGGTCTGTGTGGTGGGTGAGGAATTGGCTGGTGGGCTGCACCCAAAGGGTGGTGGTAAATAACTCTTTTTCAAACTGGCAGTCCATCACAAGTGGGGTTCCCCAGGGATCGATATTGGGCCCAATGCTATTCAATATCTTCATAAGTGATCTGGATAACGGGATCAAGTATAGCCTGATGAAGTTTGCTGATGACACCAAACTGATTGGGGAAGTAGACATTCTGGAAGGGAGAACCACCCTGCAGGAAGACCTGGATAGGCTGGAAGAGTGGGCTAACATGAACCTTATGAAGTTCAACAAGGACAAGTAGTGTAAGGTCTTGCACCTGGGAAAACATAATCCAGGAGTGCAGCACAGGCTGGGATCTACCTGGCTGAGGAGCAGCTCTGTGGAAAGGGACCTGGGGGTCCTGGTGGACAGGAAGCTCAATATGAGTGAACAGTGTTCTGCTGTGGCCAAGAAGGCCAATAGGATGCTGGGTTGCATCAACAAGGGCATCACCAGCAGAGGTAAAGAAGTCATTATCCCACTCTATTCGGTGCTTGTCAGGCCACACCTGGAACACTGTGTACAGTTCTGGTCCCCATTATACAAAAAAGATGTGGACAGGCTGAAGGGGGTCCAGAGAAGGGCCACCAAGATGATCAAAGGACTGGGAAGCCTGCTGTATGAGGATAGGCTGGGAGAAGTGGGTTTGTTCAGCCTTGAGAAAAGGAGGCTTAGAAGTGATCTCATCACCATGTACCAGTACTTAAAGAGGAGTTACAAAGAAGATGGAGACTCCCTTTTTACAAGGAGTCACATGGAGAGGACCAGGGGTAACGGGTACAAGTTACTCCCAGGGAGATTCCAATTGGACACGAGAGGTAAATTTTTCACAATGAGAACAGTCAATCATTGGAATAATCTCCCCAGGGAAGTGGTTGACTCCGTGTAAGAGACTGAAGTGTTAAGAACAATTGTCTCAAAGCTTGCTTGTGTGTGTTTATCTGATAAGACCGGACAGTAGACCACTCTTTTGGCTGACAAGACCCGAGGGCAGACCACTCTTTGGCTTATCAAGTACCGCCATCTGGCAAGGAAACTTTTGCAAACTTGCTGAAGCAGCAGGCCATTCTTTGGCTTATCAGGTAGCACCGTCTTGCAAGGAAACCTGTGCAAACTTGCTGAAGCAGCAGGCCATTCTTTGGCTTATCAGGCACCACCAAGAATAGGACACCAACTGGTATCTGGTCAGGCCGCTTGCCCCACCAGTAGATGTGCATGTGGGTAACCAAATGGAAATGAGAGGGCAAACTCCCTCTCCAACACCAGATAAAAGGCGGCACAATGAAACCTGAGTGTGGCCATCCACCACCGAAAAACTGAAGACAGGACCAACGGGACGCCGCTGGATCCATGGTGGTGACTATCCTTTGCTTCTCTCTCTCTCTGGATGCTTGCTTATATTTCCTCCTAATATTTCCTGCCTTTCCTATCGCTTTACTCTTTTATATTTACCCAATAAAATGTCTGATTGGCGGCATATGACCTCGTTTGTGTCTTAATTTCGCCCTTGGGATCATTACAAACCTTCCCTGAGCCTGACAATCAGACCAGGACTTAACACTCCGCTATGCTGAACACGTTTAAGGCTCAGCTGGACGTGGTGCTGGGCCATCTAGTCTAGATCATGCTAGAAAGGTTGGACCAGATGATCCTTGAGGTCCCTTCCTGGGACTCTACCCTGGTATTCTATGATTCTGTGGTTCTATGATTCTATGAATAGACAGAATACAGACTATGCAGAACAACAAATAAATATAGTATTAAAATAATATTTGTACTTGTTTGCTATATATTTCCACTCCTAGTCATTGCCTGAAAATTACTCTTAGTAATGCCAGGAATAGTTAGTATTTTTGTCTGTACTTTCTCCTTGCGTGCTACATGACGATTACATCTCACCAGTACCTAGTACTTTCAGTTCTGTGTGCAAAGTGAAACTAATTCTCGGTAGGTAGTATGTATTTATGAGAATACTAAGATATAAACCGGCTGGATTATTCATTGCAAACTGCTTTCCTGACCAGTGATTCTGATCCTATTAATACAGTTGTTACAAGCAAATTTTGCCAAATTGTTTTCTTGAAAAGGGTGCCAGCTGGTAGATGGTTCAAGAATTATTTCTTTCCCTGTTTCTCTTAATAGATCTAAAACAAAGCACATTAAAACAATGAACTGAAGTTTTTTTCACTGATATCACTGTAATTTGGATCAGTAGCTGGCAACTTGCTTGTTGATAGCCTACATCCTCATAAGGCCAGTTTATCAAATGCTTTCACTTATTGAATTGTCTTTCTGATCTTTTCTCAGGCAGCCTATTCCAAAAAAAACCCCAAAACCAACAGGATCAGGACAAGTCCTAGTACTCACGGCACCATTGTTACTGAATTGTTTTATTGGACAGAATGTTCTTTCCTATAATTTCTTCACTGTATAGCAGGAGCTAATACAATCATGTAAATATTTAAAGGCAAGATTTGGGGAATTGTTCCATAATGAAGTGTTATGATTCAATTACAAAATCAGCAGATATGGCTACATTGCTAGATACAATACTTTTATACAAATGTTTTATTTATTTCTTATTAAATGAATTGATTTATGGTTGTTGGGGTTTTAGTTTTGTGTTTTTAAATCACCAGGTGATTATTGTAACTGCCTGGGAAAACAAATCACTGAACTCCTTTTTTCTTCATAACTAGATGTATTTGTACAGTCCCGTGTTTGAAAGAAAAATAATTTACTTATGATCCCTGTACTGATCGGTAAATTCACTTAAGTATCAGATGTCATTATCTGCATCTGAAAAGGTTTATCAATATAGGAAATGTAGCTTTAAACCAAATAAACACTTATGTTTTCAAAAGTAACCCTTGAATTTGTGTATATAACTTTACACATCCTTCAGTATGATTTGCAAAGATCAAATAAATCCTCACTGAATATTAAACCTGGGCATTGCTCCAGGAAGCTTCCTGATTCCTACATTTGTTCCCACAGAGAACCATGTGTCAACAGCTCAGTCTGATTGCAGAGTTTTGAACTCTGGTATCCACATAGCATAGCTATCCATTTTCAAGCTGATACAAAGAAGGAAAAAGTTAACTGGAGTTTATATGATGGCTTATACCTTCAGAGAAAAAAGGATTCTGAAAGAGTGTGGTGGGTTGACCTTGGCTGGCTACCAGGTGTCCATCAAGCCACTCTAGTACTCCCCCTACATCAACGCGGGGGGGGGGATGAGAGGGGAGAAAAACACAACAAAAAAACAATGGGTCAAGATAAGGACAGGGAGATCACTCACCAATTACCATCATTGGGTAAAACAGACTTGACTTAGCGAAATTAATGCAATTTCTTGCCAGTTAAACAGAGAAGGATAATGAGAAATAAGAACAAATCTAAACCCACCTTTCCCCCACCCCTCCCTTCTTCCCCGGCTCAGCTTCACTCCTGACTCTTCTACCTCCTCCCCGCAAGCAGCACAGGGGGATGGGGAAAGGGGGTTGCAGTCAATTCATAACACTTTGTCTCTGCTGCTCCTTCCTCCTCACACTGTTCCCCTGCTCTATCATGGGGTCCCTCCCATTGGATATGGTCCTTCCTGAACTTCTCCAGTATGGGTCCTGCCCACAGGCTGCAGTTCTTCATGAACTGCTGCAGCATGGGTCCTTTCCACGGGGTGTAGTCCTTCAGGAAAAGACTGCTCCAGCGTGGGTCCCCCACGGGGTCGTAGGTCCTGCCAGGACCCTGCTCTGATGTGGGTTCTCCACAGGCTGCAGGCTTATAAAATTTTTACAAAAAGACAGGGCAGGAAAATGTAATTATTTCAAGTTGGAACCTTATAGTTATGTGAAAGTGTTTATCTACTTCCTAGCAATAGTAGGACACTAGATACAGTGGTGCAGATGGTCCCTCACAGTGTATGCTACTAGATTCATTTGTAGATAAATTTTGCTTTAGTTGTAAACATATTTAGGTATATACCTCAAAATCATTATCCTATGTGCACTTTCTGATGACAAATAAGAATATGTTGTACCCTTTCCTCCAGTGTGTAAAGTGTGGAGTTCTATTTGTTATCTGGCTAGCCATTTTCTCAAACAAAACAGAACAAAAAAATTTAACTTCTCCAAAATCTCAGAGAATGAAATATCTGTAAAGGTTATTTTTTCACATTTAGTTGTAAATGACTATTTAGTTTAAAAGTTATTTGGAAGACCATAAAGATGCATTGATAGGCTGGACCAACAGTTAACTTGGCAGGTTTTTATTTGCAGTTTTGGGCTGTTCCAGTACAAAACAGACATTGACATATCAGAACAACTTCAGCAGAAGCCACAGAGACAGTTGGAGGCTGGAGCACTTGCCCTGTGAGGAGGCGCTGATGGAGCAGGTCTGCTCAGACTGAAAATGACACAGATTTGGGAGGGAGTTGTAAAGCTGTCCGACAACACAGATGGAGCCAAACTCTTCTCAGAGGTGTGTAGTGACTCGATGAGAAGCTAGAGACGCAAGCTGCAAAACTGGAAATTTGTAGTATCTAACTGGAATTTTTTTTCACTGTCATGGTAATCATACACTGGAACAGCGTGCTCACAGAGGCTGTGGAGTCCTGTCCTCCAAAACTGAACTGACCGAGGCCTTGAACAGTCTGCTCTGGGTTGGCCCTGCTTCTAGGGAAGGATTGAACCACACAACTTCTAGAGGTCCCTTGCTGCCTAAGTTACTCTATGGTTTTAACCTAATCCCTTTTCCATTAGGAAATAACTTTAAAATAATGGTTACATGTAATGTTAATTTTTTGTTTTGTTTTGTTTTGCTGTCTCTAACTCTGCATTACTAAACATCCAGAGAAGCACTTTCAAGTCCCAGTGTTGGCACCATGGTTATAAAGACAGTTGCAACTGCTTCTGTATCTGTTATGGAATCTGTGGGTTTATAGAACACCTAAAAAAGTACATTATCTATGTTGGAAGTTATGTGACCTAAGACATAATGATAGTTCTTTGAAAACCAAACGTAATTTATTAGGGAAAAAAGTGCCAGTTTTTCTGCATCTTTTTTTGATTCTGAAATATTTTCCTCCACCACTTAGTTCAACAGAAATGTGACACACAGTGTGCAGGGAAGGAAGACTAAATTATGGAAAATCTTGACCTATTTTCTTGGAGGAATTTTAACACACCTATTCTTTCAATGGCTTCTCATCAAAAGGCAGTATTCTTTCTTAAGTGACACTTGTTACAAAGTTCAATTTAATGCTACAAATTTTCATCCGTACTTTTGCATTTGAATTTTGAAATTTAATTAATGGTTATTTTGTCACAAAACTTCCAAAAATCACTGTTGTTAATATCATATGTTATATTTGTGTTCTCTATTGAGAAAAAACAAAACAAAACAAAACAAAATACAAAAACTATGATTAATTTTTTCTCTTAAAGAAAATGCTTTAGCACTTATTTTCTTCCTTTTTTGCACTGTTGAGGAAGTTTCTTACCAGTCCTTCTTTTCAGTACATTATAACGTATGTACAGTGAAAATCTGAGTGATTAGGCAAGTAAATATAATTTTTCTAAAACTATATAAATTAATATTTAAAAGATGAGGTAGCTGAAGAGCTAGCAGCTTTAACTCAAAGTCTAACAAAATAGTATAGCAGCTGCACCTGAAACTATGGACTGACAAATCAGAACAACCCATTCCATTATGTCTTTAATTTTTTAAAGTATTTGAGGATTTCTTAGAGTTTTTGTTAGTGCTAGCATAGTTCTACACCATAAGCATTTTGATTTAAAATAGTCAATACCTCGGACTTCCTTTATTGCTAACAAAGAAAAATAGATATGTTCCCACTGGTCAGATGTGAACTTGTACTTTAGGATGAAATTGATAAAACATGGCATTATCACTTTCTGTCCATTGTCTGCAAAGGATCAGCTCAAATGTAAATATCTGTAAAGAATAAGCCCATATTTGATCAGGTGACCAAATGTTATGTCTGAATAAAAATTCAAATTTCAAGACATTTTGGTAGCAGACCTCCTTCTTTGCTGAATCAGAACAAATAGTTTATGAGTCATCTCAACCCAAAATCCCAAATCAAACCACTTCCTAGTTTGAATTTAGTTATTATAAAAATCGCAATTCAGGTTTTCAGGTAATGATGTTAACTAGAAGTTTTTCACATCTTTGCCTCTCATCAGGTATTCACTGACCCAAAACTTGTGTTCTAGGTTAAGCTGAGTAGCACTCTACACCCTGCTAATCATATTGAATTCTCCACTGACTAATGAGAGCTTAGATAACTAGCCTTTTTTGTAGCCTTGTTATGCAAACTGGATCCCACCCAGGAGTCTTTACTTAGCAAATGACTTTGTGAAGAAGTTCCTTATGTGTTATCAAAGTGTAAGAGAAATAAAAAAGTTTTGAGGAATTTGCCATAGCTGAATGTGGCATATTCAAACAATCTTTCACACTAGTTTTGTCTATGTCCATTTATTAGCTTTATCTATTCTTGATCTTATGAGTAGATTAAATTCTATTGCATGTCTTTTTCTCCTTTCTGTCTATGGTGAGACAAACTTTTTAATGACATCTTTTTCAAATCTTCCATCTTCATCTGAGTTTTTCTTTGTATCTTGGGATTTGGAGAAGAAATGGCTATCTTACAGTACACTTGAAAAACTTGGTTACTGTACGTATCTAGGTTTAGGGGTTTTTTTATCTTCAGCATCTGATTTCAGCTTTTTCCATGACCGGGGATCAGAATCTTTCAGTTGATAGATACCTTGTTCACCTTAACCCTACATATCACTGTTAACTGGAAAAAGAACAAAAAAAACAAAAAAAAAAAAAAACAAAAAAAAAAAAAAAAGAAGAAAAGAAAAAAGAAGAAACAGGGATCTGACTATACTCCCTATCTCTGAATACACAACAAATTGATGTCGGTGGAATTCTTCTTGCAGAGCTGATTGATTAATTCTTTCTTTGCATGCTTGAAAGTGACTAATTTCTGAGTTCTCAAGTATTCTGATATCCAATATTGAAGTTTCTGGCATAATTTTCTAAATAATTATTTAATTTTTACTTAAACCTCAGAATTTATTTCTGTCATTTTCTTCCTTACATTCCTCTTGCATTTGCTCATTCACAAAGATGTTCTCAGTTTTGATGTTTGGGGTCAAGTCCACCTCTTAACCAAGTCACTGCTTTTAGACTGATAGCATATCACCACTTCTGTGTTATCTGTCAGTATTTTGGTGAGATGTTTAAAGAAGAATTTTATATGTTAAAGTAGACAAAGTTGGCACACAGTCTAATTTCTTAAATAAGAGGGAGACATCATCCATTAACATGAGAAGTCTTACTGAGCTGAGAGACTAATTGAAAGATTCTGTTAGGAATTGTGACAAGTGTTCTTTGCAGCACAGATACAATTAATACATAAATCCATTACTTGCCCCTAAGAAAATATTTTAGTGCAACACCAATCTCTCTTTCTTTAATTGGCTTCTTCAGCAATTCCCTTTCATTTATAAAAAGACAGAGAAATTTATTAGATATTTTATATGTCACCTCTGGGTTTTGACCTACATACATTTTAAGGGAAGCTCTTAAAAATTTGACTAGGATATCTACTAATGTTGCTATTGGAATAGCGCCCAGGACAATTCATGACTGGCAATTCTGGGTGCTGCAATAATAGCAGTAAGTTTTCATTCTGCAAAATAACTGCTACCTGATACTCTGTTTGTTATACAGCATTGCATTATCTGAGTCTGTTGAATTATATTTAATTAAATTCTTTAGCAGACTCTGGATTTTATGGTGTGGTTAAACATAACCCTATGTTGAACAGTCCTCCTAAACATATTTCATTTATTGCTCTTGGAACGTTGTACTCCCAGGGTTTTTTTTCAGAGAAGTTAGGGTTGAAGGGAGCAGGAGATGGGATGCCTCTTCTGTTTCACCTTATGGTGTGGTAAGAAGGGAACTCACTTAGTGAAGAGCTTCATGTGCAACCAGCGGTTAAGCAATTTTACTTTGAATCCATCCCTATGTTTTCTTCAACAATCAAACATCAGCTAATAAAAAAGTACTCATTCTACACTTTCCATCACTTGGTAAAATTCTCCTACAGATTCTTCATTCTGGCCTGTCTTTTATCAATGGCTGTGCCTTTGTTACATGGCGTTTGTGATAGGACAAACTTTTCGGACAGTATAACTGTCAAAGGGAAAATACCTGTCTAGATATCATCCTGGAGAAGGTATGAGAATTTTGGTTATATCAACTGCTGAACAAAGATTCCTCTGGTTTTCATGGGCTCATTCCTCTTCTATAAATATGTATATATCTGTTTGTTTACAACTTGTCCTCAGTTAATATCTAAGGACAATACAAGAGGTAAGTGTATAGCATGAGATAAGGAGCTTGTCTCTGCTCTCCTGGTGTAGATTCAGTCTGCCATTCCTACTTACGCTCACTAAAAGGAAACAAAGTGAATTCCTTATGTAGAGTCTTGCAGCGAGTAACTCAGGAGATTTGTCTGTCAGTACTTCTGATTCTGGCTTGCAAAGTAGTCATGGAACTGTCTTTACAATCTGGCATTTGAAACTATGCCTACTTCATTTAAAATGCTAATATGCTTTTGTTTTCTTTTCCAAATACAGTTTCAATTTCAGAGGCAATGGGGAGAGAAATAATATGGAAAAGACTGTAGGTAACTTTGACTCTGTGTCATGCTTTAACCCCAGTCAGCAACTAAGTATCACACAGCAGCTCACTCCCCCTCCCAGGGGGATGGAGGAAGGAATCGGAAGAGCAAAAGTAAGAAAACTCATAGGTTGAGATAAGAACAGTTTAATAATTGAAATATAATAATAATAATAATAATAATAATAATAATAATAATAATAATAATAATGTAATGAAAAGGAAAATAACATGAGAGAGAGAGAAACAAAACCCAGGAAAAACAAGTGATGCAACTGCTCACCACCAGCTGACGGATGCCCAGCCATATCTTTAAAGTAATTTGATTAATTTATACTTGAAACAGTCCTATTCCTTATTAGCACTTTTAAACTCTTTCTTGAACCTAGTATAGAGAGGTTAAATCATTGCATCATTAATATTTAAGGCAGACTAAATGGAAAGAGATGCTTATAAAGTCCAGACATCTTTGTCACTGATATAATAGTACAAAGAGACAATTTTCTTCATAAGAACAGGAAGATAGTTCTGTCTGTTCCGTGTTGGATCATTTATCTCTGTTACATTGATGAATTAATTTTGCTGACAATACTTTGTCTGAATAATGAAAAGCTGGATAAGATAGCCTGGTGGTCAAGATGGAATACTTAAATTTTCTCCCAATTACAGGAAAGCTTATTTTTAAGATTCAGTGTTCAGGTAATCCATCTCATTTTTCTCTCTGTTTCTTTCTTTGTCTCTGTGCATTCTTGCTCTTTCACCATGCTTCTAGAGAATCCATTATGATAATGTTTATAGCCATTGGTTTACTATTTTGTTAAATGACAGCTCTCCTCTCCCTCATCAACTAGTAGTTTTACCTATGCTATCAGAACTTCTTGAAAACCAGGTATTTTACTGTAGTAAAATACTGAAGTGCTAACCATTTGATTTAATGGAATGATAAATAGATTTATATAGCCAATGAGCATTTAATTCTTAGAAGACACAATTGGGTTATCTAATTTTACTTGCTGATTAACATAAACAGTAGAATTAGATGCCTTTAGTCCTCTGTTAAACTCACTGACATGCATAACCAAAGCACTTTCAAAAAAGAATATCCATTCATAAATTAAAGGTGTCAAGAGACATATAATTGCCCACAATTTGAGTAAATGCTAAACTAGCAACTCAATTAAAAGTTTGCCCCTGTGTGAATTTGCCTGACTTTCATGTTGTTATGCTTTTCTCTCATGGACTACAGACCCTTTCAGTACTTGGATTTGTCCCTCTGTAAAGGTACTGAGTACTAGTAAAGTTATTAAATGTATTTCTTCACTGAAATGAAGTATTATCTTGGGAAGCTATTTTTTCACATGCCAAATTGTTTGAATTGCTAATAGTGAAGACCTAGAATAAAACAGATCATATTAAGACATAAAGAAAAAAAATCACAAATAACCACACTTCCCTGTTTCCACTGATTTACCTCTTGTGCAGAGCTATTTTCACAGTAAAAAAAAAAAAAAAAAAAAAAGGTTTTTATATTTGGTAGCATTTTAAATCCCTCATGTGCTCACTGGTACAGATACATAACTTCTGCAAACTTTAGCAGCCCTGTATAGCATATATCTATGTAGATTTACATAGTCTTTATCTGTTCAGTAATGACAGAAAGAGACTGCCTTGCCTGATGTGGCAGTTCTTCTCCCCTGAATTAAATTTTCAATAATTTTAATCAAAATATCTCATCATCGTAAAGATATATCTGTTAATGTATATAAAGGGGACAATCATAACTGAAGAGTTGTAAATGAAAGAGAAAGCTATTCATAGACAGAGTGAGAAAGAAGATGGAAGGAAGGGTCATTTGCAGATGTTTATATTCTTCCTGCAGTGTTGAAACAATAGTGCTGCTAGTGGGATTGAAATGTACAAACTGAAAAATTTCACAAATCTATCTTAGAACAAATGCTAGTCAACAGCAACTGCCTAATTAAATGAAATCATCCATAGAAAATGAGTAACAAAGTTGATTTTGGAAATAAAAAAAAAATAAATTCACCTAACCCAACCATCTTAAACTGAATGTACTTTGTATATGATTACCAACGTGGTTTTAGTTTTAAATTGATGTCATTCTTCAAAACAGAATACAAATTCTGCTGCTTTTATTTGATCAAATACATAGGGATTATAAGCCTCTCTTTACTGTAACTTGTTGATTTTGTCTCGTCTGTGTATCCAAAAACATGTTTAGTTCATATAGAATGTGAGTTATTAACAGAATGACCTCCTGAAAAAAAAAGGACAGAACAATCTTCTGTTAAAACCTGCATTTAACCAAATACGGCTAAAATACGGCTCTCACTCTAGGCTATTGCAGAGTACTCATGTGGTCAACAGGACAATTCAGATTCTCAAATAGAGGCATGTGCTCTGCCAAACACGATTCTAACAGCTCTTTTGTGTTGAGTACTTTATGGTTTCATATAACTGATGTTCTCTCTCACTGCTGACACTTCATGAAAAAGGACTTTGAACATATGATTGACCATATGCAGCCTGCTAAGCAACCTTTAACCAAATTAGACTGAGTAATGTCAGCTTGTGCTTAGGCTTTCTAGGGTATACTAAAAAAACAGATACACTTGACTTCTAGGAAACTAAGCATCAGAGGTATTTTAAATAACATACCAACTAAACTTTGTGTTTTCCCTGTTTAGGAAGATTAATGTGTTCCTGATATTTGTCAAATACTATTGCACAAAGGTGAAATTTTCTCTTGTGGAATGGTTGCTTACGGTGCTTTGAACAGTAATTTCTTTCTTAACCAGTTAATAGAAGATTCAGACAGACAACTAGAATGCTGTCTTTAAAGTTTCAGTGTAATTACAGATACATGTTTCATAGAAAATCCCTCCTTAGCTTCAACTTTCCTTCTGATCTCTGGATAAAATCCACTTATAGCCTCAGACTTTAAAAACTAGTATTTCTCTTCTCCTTCAGCCTAATTTATTTAGAAGAACCAGTTCTCCAGGAATTGTTTTTTAATATAGTGTGTTTTAAAAGCCTGTTTCACTGGATAGTATAAAATAATCTCTACCCTTTTTCTAGTGTGTAAAATAACCCTAAAATTGAAACCCATTAAGACCTCGTATCTTCAGTTTCCAGCTGCTATGTGTCATCATCACTGGCTTCATTTATGTCATCCTTTGAAGCTGTGCCCTAATTCTCTTCCAAGACATCAGCATCAACCTGCAGACTGGATTGCAGCCACTTGCATAAGTCACCTGTTTGTAACCTCCCTGTATGAATTTTAAGTAATCTCCTTCTTCTTACCACCACTCCTTTATGGGCTGTAGTCACAATATTTAGTACTAGCTTATGTCTTTCTGGCACCCCTAGAATCCACAAATAGAACTCTCAGCTTTCATATGCAAACTTTTAATAAATATTACATCTTTATCTGATATCTTTTCTTTAAATGGAATTTTGCTAATTCTCATTAAATAAAAGAAAAAAAAAAATCATTAACAGTATTAAAAAGAAAACATGTTGTTATCTTGCCCAGGCATGTCTTATACTTTTCTCTTTCAGATAACTTGTGTTTGTCTCTATTTTTTTATAATAAGAAGATTAATGATTTTTGTTGGTAAATATAGAGAAATATATAAAAATATGGACATGATTGTCTATACCTATTTCTGATGTTATTCTAACATTTATTCTTGTTGATTTAATTATGGAAAGCTTCAAGTTACAAACCCCAACCTTAGACATTGCTTAAAAACTTTGAAGTTTCAACATCAATTCAAAATTCACTACAGAACCAGTGTCTTCTAATTAAAAGTGGATCCACATTTAATTTCAGGTTAAGATTGTGATTTAATTCTGGAATAATTACCCTTTCTATTTTTCATAATTCATTGTAACAATGGAAACCTTCTTATCCAGAGGTTTAAGCATAACAATGTTGTCTTTGCCAAAATTCTGTATGACATGTATTTCCTTTTCACTGATATTATTATATATTCTACAATTAAAGCTCATTTTAGATATATTCATCTGAACTAATGTAGCATAGGTTCCTACAAAACTATAATAAGGAGAAAGAATAACCCTACTATGAAGCTTAATTTTTTTTCCATGATGTGAATTAGTCTTATGCTTAGAATAATCATTATTAATATCATTCAGAAGTTGGATTTAGCAACATTTTGATTGAAAAACCTTTCAGAACATCATCTTAGAGCTGAAACAAGTGACTTCTCAAAATATTAAGAACGTAATAGAAGATTGAATAGAGCTTGATTTTCAGTGATAAATTGCTTTCTTGTTTTTCTTCTAGAAAATGACAGGGTGTTTTACGTAATTTAGGGAAAAGTAAAATATATGATGGCATATTAGTGGTCATATCCTCTTTGTTTTTCAAAACAGTTCAAAAATATTGTGCATGAATTAAAATACATACAAACCCAGTGATGGCTAAAACAAATCTTAGGAAAGGATTCAGAGTGTAACTCAGGCAAGGGCAAATTGGAGGTAGAAAGCAAAACTTGGATTTTTTTACCTTGTGGACAAATGAACAACTTATTCTGCAGCAAAATAATGCATATTGATTTTTAAAAGGTCTGAGCATGGCATAACCCATACAGTGAGTACCACTGATTCCTGAACTGGTCACACCTTCATGCTCATTTGTATGAAGATCCTACTGTACTGCTTGTCACGAACTTAATTTTCCTGTTTATGTGTCCTACAGCAAATAGTCACCACATTCCTTCCTCAGAGAGACTGAATTGAGTATAGGAGAATTACAGTAGATTTAGGTTTGAAGCTGGAAAATGCTTCTCTATTCACCAGAAAGAGCGGGAATTATACCTGTAATAAACTTCCGCACCCGCCCCCCACTACTTTTTTCCTAGGTGAGGACTTTCTCTCTCTATATATAGGAGATTCAATTTGCCTGAATTGCATGAGAAATAAGAGCTGTACTTGGACAGTATGTATTTTATGGACAGGTCATGCTAGTGACATACATGCATGGAGGCTATAAATCATTTCATAACATTAATAAACCATGTGCTATGTATAGCATATGCATAAATTATCATAAAATGGCGTTCCTCTGTCCAAAAATTACTCATTTGTTTGCAAGAATTATGTTCTAAATCCTAAAGAAAAAAATACAAAGTGGAGTTTGTTGCTGGTGTTGGTTTTTTGGGGTTTTTTTGTTTGTTTGTTTTTAAATTGCTTTCCATTTGAACCATCATTCAGTACCTCTGACATCATTGACAGGCATTTTGCCTGTCAGTCTCAACAAATGAAATACACTGTCTCTGTCTACCAACGTACATTTACAAAGGGTTAGTATAGAAAATTATATCAGTTCCTTAGATGTCCCTGCTAGGATTGTCCTAATAAACTTATCAACTTATTGATATCTTCTGCTCAATAACCGTATTTTAAAATCATTTTATGATATGTCTTATCAAGCCGCTGCTTCATTTCTTACTGCATAATCTTGACAGAACTGTTTTCAAAATCAATGCCTCAGAGCTGTGTTTGGATTTACTGCTGAATCAAATTACAGTGTATTATCATAAAAAGCATCAAAGTGAAATTTATTGATGGTGCTTGTTTAGTAAGCGTGCAACTGTTAACTCTAAATATAAATATTTTCATGGCATGATTTCTCACCATAACTAAAGAGCAAAGAGAAATAAACTCTGTAATCTGGCACAACAAACCACTTACTTACTTTCAGATATAAACAAAGACCTTAGGAGCACCATACTATATAAAGGTCTACTCTTACCTGACAACATTCCCAGACAGAAGCACAAGCCTTAAAAATGTTATCATTATTTTATTATTACTGTTATTGATTTTATATAAATAAGAGACATCAAGTATATGCTGTTATTTTTACTGCTGAAAAACTACTATTTGATATTTATAGGCTGAAGAGCACTTGAAGCAATGTAATTTGCCTGTCCAAAATCCCAGATGAGACTGATAAGTTTCTGCCTCAGATGGCCATCAACCACATTGCTATTCCAAATTAAAAACTTGCTTATTAGAATCAGTCATTTTGTACATTAAGAAACTGGGCTACTGAATTTGTTTTCATGTACCTCTGAGGTGTCTCAGCAGTCTCTGCTGTGCTATCTTCAGTTTCATGGATATTTTGCAAAAGGACAAATAATCATCTCTTTGTAAGGATACACACTGAGAAACCTTATCAGCATTAGAGTGAATGAAGGATCTTGCAGAAATGGTGCTAGAATAACCTGAGACTTTAGAGAGTAGGAGCAAACAGGAAAATGAAAACAAAATCAAATGCAAAACTTAAATTACATGATGACTTTTCAACTCTTTTGACTTCTGTATGAGATATCTTTTTGAATTAGTCTAATACTTAGGATGTTTTTTTTTTTTAAATTTCTCATAGGAAGAATAAATATGTTTAGTGGGTTGTTGTTTTTTTAAATTTCAATAGTCTGTAAAGAACTCTAGACACCAGTATAACATCATTTCTATGGAAAAATTAAAAGATATAAATTTATTTAAAAAAAAAAAACAAACAATGAATTCTGATTTTTTTGTGTTGTTCATACTTCTTTGTTAACAAAATTGATTTGATATATTATCAAATGAATGGAGTTGAATAAATCCTTTGATTACTATATTGTTTCTTAGTTTTACTCAAACATACGTTCATTTCAAGGTTACAGTTTTTGCATTTAATTTTCCTTTATTTTGTTAGTTTAGTTTTACTTTTGACTTTGCTGTTCTGGTCCTGAACTGCTGATTTTATTACTTCAGGTCTCTGTTGAAGATTCTTTGTACTTTTAGATCCTTTAAATGGAGATGGGAAATAAATTTCTCCTCCAAAATCCTTTTAAACTGCCTGAAAAATCTAAAATCATATAAGTATCTAACCTGATAAATGGAACAATCAGAACAGGGCATTTAAAGCAACTAATAGTAACTCAGGCTGTGATTACATACTTGTAAAAACAGACAAGAAATTGGATGGAATTGTCTCTAGCCTTGAAAGTAAAATTCTCTTCCTTGAGAGTTACTTTTTGACTACAAAACTGTAGTACTTTTCAGAGTATTATGGTAGAGCAACAATGTAATACAGTGTTTAGGATTATAAATCCCCTGCTGAATAGCACATATCTCAGAATATTTTTCCAGTCTAAAGCTTCCAGTATAAAGGTCTAAATTTGCATAAAATGCATTTTACAGTGTTTATTGATTAATTTATACTAGCAGTGTTTACCTATTTGTTAGTTACTGAGGATTAGCTGAATTGAAACATAGCTTGCCCACTGTCTGTTTATGACTATTAAAATACAAAACTAAACCTTCACTTTTGCGCAAGTGTTTTAACTCGCTACATGTTGTCTGTCCTAGGGGATTCTGTTGATTAAGGGAAAGAAGCCAGATGTTGGAAGTCCGGAATGGAATAGTACATCTAAATTAAAATGATATGTAACTGCTGATGGTACATAGTTACTAGCAAATACAGCATTTAGAAAATTTGAGCAAGTCACTAAAATGGCAGTAACTTAAAAAACTTCTAAATGTCTTAAATGCAAATAATTGAATTCCTCAAATGTATTTCCTACTTTGTGTAGGAGTCGACATCCTCATCCATAATAAATAAACAAAAACTTGTATTCAGTCATCTGTTGAGGTTTAGCAACTTAAAACAATGCCCACCAGGAGGTATTTATTCATTAAAATAGCACTACGAAACAATTGCACAAGCCAAACAGCTTCTCATTACTCCCTTTGCAGTGTCACATAAAAATAACCAGTCAGTGCACATATCACAGATCAAAAACATCTATCCTCTCCTTAGTTCCACCAAACATAATCAGAAGTCTCAGCGTTGATATCAGCAAATAATAATACTTAGTGGGACTTAGTGGTGGATCAGACCTTATAATTCATCTAAATTCCATTAAAAAGTACCAAAGTGAAAGAGATCCAAAGTTATACAAGTCTGACAACTCAAATTATGAATAATGGACACTGAAAACACTCACCACCTCTGCAAAAGGCTCTGCTTTTATTTTCACACCAATGAAAACAGAGGAAGATACTTGAATTTTAAAGGTCTAAGGTCAATGACCTCTTTCTCTCTCTTTTTTCTCTCTAAAGTTCATCTAATTACAGATGGTCTTAGTGATTAAAACAAATATCTGTACAGTTGCATACAGTGATAAATACTACTAAAGTATTGCAATGTGGAAGGAAAGAAAGAGCAGCAGAAGGTTCCAAGGACAAAAATTTGAAAGTGTCGTTCATTCAAAGAAGAATTGGAATATCATACAGGAAGGGCTGGATGACAATAAAAAAGCTATGGTATTAAATTAAGTATTATAAAATGTAGGAAGATGCATTTCGGGAATAATAATGAAAATTAAATTAAGAGCTTGGAGTGTCATGTTCTCACGCAGGTGGTTCTTGGACAGTTTCAGTACTTGGTACTTAGTACAATAAATAAGATGAGTCTTTAGGGCATAGTATTTAACCTAACAAATGTTTAAGAAAGATTTTAACAAGGTAGCAGCTGGATCTACAGGTCTTGTCACTTCAAAGGTCAGCATATCTCTGCAAACCCACCAAACTAGCCTACTAGAAATTTTGTGAAGATGTCGTATTTCTGTACTAATGAACATTAGCAGTTGACAACAACTGAGAAAGACCTCAGAATAGTAACCAATTAGTAAGTTGTTATAACTGTAAGGCCAGTCGTAACATGTCTGTGGGAAAGGCAAATGTGGGCCAATGTTGTATCACTGGAGGTATTACTACACAGAAAATTATAAAACTATGTCACAAAGCTCAGTAAGATGTCATCTTCCAGAAAGACTGCAATTCTGCATCTGCAGAGGTTAAGCTGGAAGACAGAACAATGCTAGATTGTTTTTTTTCAATTAAATACTTTCCTCACAATGTTTGCAAACTGAACATTTGATAGTAAAATTTCTCATTCATGCATAACTTACGATTGATAGAAAACCAGGAACAGGTCTAATAATATATTTTCTATACCATTCTGTTTATATCAGCTTTGCCTAGCTTTATCTAATTAAATTTTATGTATTGATAAGACAGAAAATAGGTGGTTTTTTCTCATTATAAAAAATATTGTATACTTCATAGTATACTGTAGTATATATAGTATACTAGACTATAGTATATATATACTATACAACATACTATAAGGCATAAAGTGAATCTGTTCTAAAGGTGCAGAGGTAAGAATGTCTCATCTTGTGATGTAAATCAGAACTAAAGTTCATGGAACTGGGAAGCGTGGCGGTGTGACACACAAGCTGCCTCTGCAGAAGTCACTTCAGGAACAGCAAAGACATGGCCATAATGATTTACATGTCTGTTCTGAAGTGGAGGAAAATGTTTATTAGCCAAACTGTATGTGATAGTACAGGGAAAAGGCAAAGAGAGGACTCATATTTTGTCCAATATCCGTGTAAGGACAGTGTCAGAATGTTAGTCACTTCATTCAGATACTCTCATTAAAAAATATTCAAGTGTTTGCAGAAGTATTTGCCCTCTTGACTTACTGCATGGATCCCCAGTTTTGTATGTAGCTGTGGAAGATCTCTTTGAAAATACATTCTAAAACATATATATTTTTTTACATAGTTTTCTGAATTTGAAAATATCTGTTCTTGAAAAGGAACATAAAGAAATCACTAAAAATTGGTGGTAAACTTTTGTGCGACACTACCTCTTAGAATATGATTCAGTCTTAAAACCTTTTGACTCTATGTCCACCCCGACATTGATGATAGTTAAGAAGGCTCTGTATTTTGTAATATGGGGATTATAAAATAAATGTTTATACATATCATGTTAATTAGTACACATTCTCAGCAATTTTTTTACCATTTTGCATGATATAAAGGTTGAAATAGAAAGCATTTACTGCATCCTGTACACATGGTAAGGTATAGCAGACCTAAGGGAGGGCACAGGAAGGGGAATCTCCCATATCAAGATAGATACACCCCTTGGGCTCCATCTATTTTTAGCACATACAGATAAGATGCAAAGCTAAAGATTCCTTGCCTTATGAGAAACTTGTACTGTAGGAATTTGTGGCTTTTTCATTGAGTTAGAGCCAAAGCACATCATTGGATGTTGACTGGAATTTTTCACGCTACACTAGTTAATGAGTAGCAATTCAGGTACCCAAAAAACCTGTGGTTGTGGCTGATTTCACCAGTTACTAAATGACAATTTTGATAAATTCAGAGATGCCTTAGTAATGCCCAATACATATGATGATCTGAGCTTCAGTACCAATCTTGTCTAACTTATAATGATCAAGGCAGACATCTCCCAGGGGCTTGTACATTAGTATTGTTCAGGACATCATGATAATGAAGTCTCAGGGAGGACATATTGGGCTTGAAATACAGATGAATCTCTTAGTACTACTTCAGTAATAAATACATTTACTACTCACCTTTGCTGCAGCAGTTCCAGAACTGTATAGGCCAATCATAAATTCCACAGAGCAGAAATGAGCAGATATCACAGGGTTCTGGCTCAAACCTTGCCACACCACCACCTTTTTCTGAAACATGATAAGAGGTCATATCTGAGATTTTGCTGTCTACAAGAACTCCAGTTTCAAAAACATTTCTGGATGACTTAATATTTGCTTTCTTCAGTGTCTCAATAAATACCATGTCTGGCAGGGACTGTTTGCAAATCAAACACCACAGGAATGTTTTAATGAACAACTTGAGTTTGGTAAAAGTAATTAATGGGAAAATCTCAATATTCTCTGAAAAATACTTTTTTGATCAATTTGATGAATCTATGAATTGAACAACTGTAATTTAGTTTGAATCATACACAAGAACTGATGCATTGTAAAATGAAAGAGTTAAAAGATATTCTGAAAACAATAGCTAATGAGGAGTACTGCAATGATCAAAAAAGAAAACCTGAATGTTTAACTGTTTATGATATCATTCTTAGTTCTAGAAACCTGGTTTACTTTTACTGAACCCCACAACACTGCGCATAGTACTGTATTTTTATTACATATTTATTTATGTATTTCTTGTTTATTAAGAAACAAGCTCGATTGTTTCTTAAAAAGTGAAAGCTGTACATTTAGAGGTGCTCTTGCCTGTGAAAAATGTATTAAAGTCTCACATGAACACATATTCAAACAGACCTGGTTAGTAATACATTAAAATAAATAAACTGGCAGTTATATAAAATATGCCAATAAAATATTAATTTATTTATCTAGAATCTTACTCCTACTCTCTTCCTGTAGAGACCCCAGAGGTCCTTGGTTGCTCTTCCAATTTGCTCCTGGTTCTTTTGACACACATATTATTAGGAACTCTAGGTATGTATAAATAAATAAAAAGTTTTATGCTGCAAAATTTATGATACAGCAAAAACTTCCTCAGTATGTAAACCACCTATTTCAATTCTTTTAGGTACTTCTACCTTGGTATATTTTTTTGAACTTCATAGAGAAGCTTTAGAAAGGGAATGCAATAAATAGGTCAGGGTATGTGTAGCTAGGTAAAAGACCAAAGCTCTGAGCTAACAAAGTGTCATGATCAGTTTGTAACCCAAAGTCTGTTTATGTCTCAGTCGATCTATGTTTAAACAGAGGAATTACAAGCATGCATCAAACTATTGCCACTATTGTCAGGACTGTAGAAGGAGCTTCCAAATGTTTTAGTACACTGTTGCACAGTAATTGGTATTCGACTGTCATTCTTCACCTAATGCTGCTGAACAAACTGTTGATGTAGTTCAAATGACAAGCTTTGATGATGGAGGCAGCCCATATGGGAAGGGGAGGGCAAAGAGTAGTGTGGAATGAAACTGAAAAGGAAGGCAGCTGATGCAAGTAACAAAACTTTTAACCAACATTTCTTTATAAAGTCTTAATTCTCAATGCCATTCTGAAAGCCATAGGAAGGTATATTACAGCCAATTTTCAGAGGTCTCCTAACATTTAATTTAAAGCTCCACAAATGCTTTGTTTTTACACAACTTGGGAAATTTTTCAGCATTTTTTTGAAGTGATGAATACTGGAAAGAATGAGCTAGCAGCTGCCTAAGGGAAAGCGGGAAGCAGAGGGATGGGGAATATTGCTTATGAATGGGAAGCAGAAGCAAAACAAGTCACTGCAAAAGCAGCTTAGGTTAGCACATTCCAGTTGTAAAGTAAACTAAAGAGCTTTGTACAAGTTTGCCCAGCCTGGCATGGTTCCTCACTCTGAAGAAACAGAAAGTTTTGAAATCCATCATCATGATGGTGACTCAAGTCCTAGATTCTGAGCTGGGCATACATAGCTCTACTGGAATGAGAATGACTAAGAGGACTGCTTCCTTGAATATGTTTACACTGCACTTTCTTATTTCCCTGCTTAAGTGAATGAAAAAGCCTGGCAAGAGAGTGTACACACTGCAAGCTAACTGTGAAGCAGGTAGAAATGACTGGAAAGCAATAACAAGCTATGCGTGCTAAACTTTTTACCAGGTAAAATATGTTTTCTATTTAAATGCCAAATTTGTAAATGTTATTTTTTATTCTTCACAACTATGACAGGCAGAACAAAAGATGACAGTTCTGTGATAAAATCCATATTTATTTATCAATTTACATTGCACTAAGTCAAACAGTTGTAAAATAGTTTAGACGCCTCACATACTTTTCCGTTCATATGTTCAGTGATGTAGAGCTTGTGTGTTAAAATACACTGATAGATAGATAGAAAAGTCTCTGGACTCTGGAAATGGGAAGAATATATTTGGACAGACCATTATGGATGTGAAACTTTATGATTAAAAAAAAAAAAAAAAAAGCTAATTCAAGATGATTTTGATGGTTTTGTTCTATTTTTTAATTTTATATTATTATTTTTTTTAATGTATCCTACCTGCATAAATGTGTGCTGAGAATGTGTAAAGGAATGCACAAACACACAGCAATAGATGCCCTCTGTATTAAATCACCACTGTCTAATTAGACAAGAGCTGCACAAGCCAAAATAACAGAACTTGCAAGCAGAATGAAGAACATAAGTGATGTACTTTTTTATTAGTCCATAATTGTGTATCTGTTAACTAAAATCTTTTTGGCCACACTGAATCATAGAGTCATAGAATCATAGAATGTCCTGAGTTGGAAGGGACCCACAAGGATCATTGAGTCCAACTCCTGTCCCTGCATAGGACAAGCCCAAAAATCACACCATATGTCTGAGGGCATTGTTCAAACGCTTCTTAAATATTGTCAGGCTTGGCACCATGACTGCCTCCTGGTGGAGCCTGTTCCAGTGCTCCACCACCCTCTGGCTGAAGAACCTTTTCCTAATATCCAACCTAAACCTCCCCTGGCATATCTTCCTGCCATTCCCTCGGGTCCTATCATTGGTCATCAGGGAGAAGAGATCAGCACCCACCCCTCCTCCTTCCCTTGTGAGGAAGCTGTAGACCGCAATGAGGTCTCCCCTCAGTCTCCTCCAGGCTGAACAGACCAAGCAACTTCAGCCGCTCCTCATACGGCTTCCCCTCTAAACCCTTCACCATCTTGGTGGCTCTCCTCTGGACACTCTCTAGTAGCTTTGTATCCTTTTTCTACTGTGGTGCCCAAAACCGCACACAGTACTCATGATGAGGCCGCACCAGTGCAGAGTAGAGTGGGACAATCACCTCCCTCAACCGGCTAGCAATACAGTGCTTGATGCACCCCAGGACACGGTTGGCCCTCTTGGCTGCCAGGGCACACTGTTGGCTCATGTTCAACTTGCTGTTGACCAGAACGTCCAGATCCCTCTCCAAGGGGCTGCTCTCCAGCCTCTCGTTCCCCGGTCTGTATGTACCTCCAGGGTTGCCATGTCCCAGGTGCAAAATCCGGCACTTGCCCTTGTTAAACTTCATACGGTTGGTGATTGCCCAGCTCTCTAATTTGTCCAGATCTCTCTGCCGGGCCTCTCTGCCCTCGAGAGCGTCAACGGCTCCTCCCAATTTTGTGTCATTGGCAAACTTTGATAACAAACCTTCAAGTCCTGCATCCAAGTTATTTATGAAGACATTAAAGAGCACTGGCCCCAAGATGGATCCCTGTGGAACCCCAGTAGTGACTGGTTGCCATCCTGATGTAACTGCATTTACTATAACCCTTTGAGCCTGACCCATCAGCCAGTTGCACACCCATTACGTTATGTGTTTATCCAGCTGTATGCTGGACATTTTGTCCAGGAGGATACTGTGAGAGACAGTGTCGAAGGCTTTACTGAAGTCCAAAAAGATTACATGGACTGGCTTCCCTTGGTCAACCAGGTGGGTAACCTTGTCATAGAAGGAAATCAAGTTTGTCAAGCAGGACTTTCCCAGGATTTTTTCACTGATCATGAGATTCAAAAACAGGAAAATACAGAAGAGTTTACAATTAGGAAAGGGAGCAGAGACGAACATGAAGGCATCACCAGAGCCTGTCCATCCCTATTTTGGTTTTCTTCTGTTTGCTTTAGATATTTCTTGAAATGTTACCTGGTTCCCCACAGTATTGTTCTCATTCATAGACAATTAGGGTAAAAAGAGAAACCCTAACTGAGGACAGGTTAATAAAGCACACTTTTCCTAGTGCTGCAGTCCAATTAATGCTATTCTAATATAATCCGTATCTTGCAATGAATCCTTTATTGTGAGATAGTCCTGTAAAATCAGGTTCTCTACAAGATCAGGGCCATAGATTTTAATTCATTAAAGCCACATTAATAAACTTGGAATATAGGATATCTGCTTTATTTTATTCTGTACTTTTTGTAACAGGACAAGAGAAAGAGCTTGTTTTTAAGTGAATATCATCAAACTGGTCTTTTCATGTATTCTCACAACCTTGCCTTTCTGAGTTATTTTGTTTGAACAGCTATTACTGTGAGCCAAAAGGCTTTAACAAATAGGACATACACATCTTTAAAGACCAAAACAATTATTTATTGACTAACATACATGATAGATATTGGGGATTAACAAGCATTAATATTCTCACCACCCGTGGTAGGACACCTAATAAATCTTTGTTGGCCAGGCACTCATCAAGTAGATGAGTAAAGGCTGGCTGCTGTTACTTTTTGAACTAAGCTGCTCCTTTTACTTCTGCTGAGTTGCTATTTTCCAATTCCCTGTTTTTTTCTTAGGATTTTATACCTTTTCATGTCAGTGTTTTCCCTCCTGAATCCTTGAGCTGCTAACTACCCAGTCTCAACAGTCTTCTCTCTGAAATTTTACCTTTCTCACCTTGAATGGCTGTGGGTTATGCACTTTCTCATGGCTCCTTCCCACAGCTTAGCAGTTTTCTCAGAAATCTAAGCCAAGATTGCACAGCTGTGCTCTATCAAAACCAGGCCTTGTACTACAGCCAGCTGAACCCCTGGGAGGGGGGTTACATACAGGTTACACCTATACTGGTTTATTTAACCGGGTCAGGGACCATCCCAAGGCACTGAAAGACAGCCAACTGTGTTATTAAATTGCTGCCACACTTCTTAGCACAGTTTGGTCAGGGACAACTAGCACTCCCCACATAGTGCCTGGGCATGCTTTGAGGGGTTAATATTCCATAGAAACTGTTAACAACAGGTAGTTTTGATGTAGCTTCCGCGTAGTGGGGTGTGAGAGGGTTTAATAATGCAGGCTATAACACCAGAGAGTAAATACAGGCATGTTTAATTTATCAGTGCCAATTTAGCCTATCATTCCACCAAGCTGTCATCAGCAACAATGCAAAAGAGGAAAGGGGCATACAACCTAAAATCAGAATTAATGTATTATCCTTGATGCCAGCTATAGTGAATATACATATATATTATACCAAGACACTTTGGGGAGACTGGGGTAGTGAGAATACTTGGTTGTCCAAAATCACCAATCTCACTACAATTCAATAGAAAAGTCCACAAAGCTATGAGAAAAAATCAGTTTACCAAACCAGGACAAATTTATTTTAGACCATATACAGCTTTTTTTCCTGAACAAATATGCATGAACATGCATGCACACACACATGAAACTGAGTATGTTCCAGCGAAGGTTGCTAACACATTCCTCCCAAAATAACTTCAAAGAATTAACATAATGAATGTGTAAATTAAAGCAGAAACATGTTACATTTTCACTACTCTACAAGCTGAAAACAGCTTGGCTGATTTGCTTTGAACTTTCAAAATATTCATCTTTTGTAGTTTCAAACTAGGCAAAAGAATTTGCGAGCCAGACAGAATAGGCAGTTTGTTCTTTAAACAATGACAGAAGTGCTGAAAAGTAGGCCAACAAGTGGAATACTGGTTGCATCCTTAACTAGTCCCATTCTTTCAAGTTCTGCAGACTCATTTCATAGTCTGTAGAAACATGCAATATTTCTTACACAGGTTTGCTTAGCATTGACACAAAGTGAAATTGGAACTTTCCTCTAGAATTGTAGTATATTTAACCCCCCCAGAATACTCTGCATAGTTTATGTACAGAAATGGAATTTCATGTTTCCTTTCCTTGTACAAGTTTTACTCTGTCACCAGGGAAAAAGTATCAGCAGGGGACGAAATATCGTTCTCAATATATTAATGAATGTTCTCTTTGCTCTGGATGTTCCAGTGGGCTTCCCAAAATGTGCATTTTCCCTTATATGCATACTTCTTTTCTCTCAAGATGTAGAAGAAGCTATGAGAACATTCACACACACAGTGTTAACACTGGATAAAACCTTTTGAGTTGACTAGCCCCCAACAGTCAAGGAAGGAAGCCTGTTTTAGTCCCATATGTGTTACTCCACATTTCCTGATTCTGAAGGAAAATGTTATCCCTTCTAAAATCTCATAGCTTCCACAGAGACATCTTGTCTTCCTATTTTGCTTTGGTTGTGGCACTACTTATTTCCATTCAACTCATCTGTTGAAGTATTAACATTGCAAGAGTTTAAAAAAAAAAAAAAGGAAAAAGGAAAAAGGAAAAAGGAAAAAGGAAAAAGGAAAAAGGAAAAAGGAAAAAGGAAAAAGGAAAAAGGAAAAAGAAAAGAAAGGAACTTTTTTTGTAACTATTCCATGTTTACTCTAAGGGAAACCAGATAATGTATATTACAATGCAGTTTACAGAGAAGGGAACAGAAGTAAATTAAAGCCAAAGAGTAGAAACTCCATATGCCACAGATTGTTGAACACCTGTTTTTGTCTAACACCCGGGAATCTAATGGGAGGGCAATGTTAAAGTTGTGGTGGGGGAGCTGGTGATGTATTTTAATTTAAAGACAATAGACAGTTAAAACCACAAAAAATATTTCATAAACATTTTTTTTGTAAGGCTAGAACTGGCACATCATTCTATTATGAGACAAAAGGGCAGAAAAGTTGAAGTTGCACAGGTCTATGATGGCTGGTTGTTTATTATTGTTATTGTTCTTAATGTTGCTATTGTTGTTGCTGTTTTATGTATTTCCTTATTTTGATTCCAGGCAGTTTTTCCACTGGTGTCTTTATTGTGCTTTTGTACATAGCAATCAATGATCTTGCTTCCTTATCTAGCCCTACAGGAGAGCTATGTTCTCTCACTCCATCTGCCATCAGCCTCTCTCAGGTAATAAATGAGAGAGATGATGAGCACTCTGCTTGCCTCCCTCAGGTGCTGTGACTCACCCTCCTGGAAGTGCTTTTTGCTTGAGGGATCCTGGCAGCTAGTACTTTCCTCCTTCTTTCTCTCTCCTGCACCAATGAATAGCCAAAAGCGGACCATAGGACCATAACTGCCAGCCATCTGCTTTCTCTGCAGACTAGAAAAAGCACAAAAAAAAAAAAAAAAAAAAAAAGAAATAATTCTCTGATTGTGCCTTGATTTATTAAAAGTGCTATACTCTGATTATGCATAAAGAAAGGGGAGCAGGAGAGAAATAGAGAACAAGAGATAGTTATTATTTATCACTGCAATTTTCCAACCATAAAGGAATCAGAAAATAGAAAAAAAAATTAAGTAGCTAAGCAAATTCACTATGTGTTTTGCAAACGGATACTCTCTGTCAGCTACTCTCATCATTGCCATACTATTAGCATTATTTTACACACACACGTGCATGCATCTTTTAAAAGGTACAAAATGTACCTACAAAAGGTATTAGCAGAGGATTCTCTTTTATTGGCATGGACACTTCACATCCAGAAAGTTTTACAAAATAATGAACTATACAGAGACACATTAGAAGGTGAACATTTTGCTCACAAGGTGTCAATGGAATACACATTGTTGGCTAACCTTCATGAGGGCAATGCATGCCCTTTGGCTGATACCTCAGCCTCAACTGAACCATTGTTTAGCTATATTAGTAAATAAAATTGGCCAAAGAACCTTCTCTGCACTTCATAACTATTTCAAAATGTTAAAAATCATCTGTTTGCAAAAAAGCCTAAAAAATAAAATGGACCAAACAAGATGGAATTTCTAGGCTAAATTTAGTACTATGGTAGTATTTTGATTCAGATAAGGAATTTAAAGATTAATTTCAAGTATATTTTCTAAAAAAATGCAGTAACCATAGACGTGTTTTCTAATTTTAAAAATTTTCTCAAAGGAAGAAAGCTGAACAAACATGTGGAGGTGACTGTTGAAAAACTGACTTAAACTGAGAACTAACTTCACCTTCAATGCCATGCTATATATACTTTTCTTTTATGCACAGAGAAACAAAAACAAACCCTTCCAAGGAAGACTGGAGGACTTCTTTGTTTTCAGCAGAAACAATTTTGCATTCTAAAATTGAGGACAGACCCAAAGCAATATGTAAGCAGGTATTTACAATTATTTTAACTGATTTGTCAGAGCCTTAGAGTGTTGTAAAGCTACTTCAGATGACAACTTACCTTGTCTGGTCTCCCACCAGTTCTCCCACCACATAGCTAACTTCATGGTTGCCATTAACCAAGTAAGTAACTGGAAGCTGGGGTAGAAAAGGCTAGAGGTGGACTGAAATTTTCTAATAGGAATTGTGATGTTGGTGCTTGCTAGCTGATGAAAGAAGTATTACTTTCATGGAAAAAAAAAATCACTTAAAACTCCTTTCCTCTGTACAATATTTTAAAGGAAGTATATGGAGACAAGTTTTTTTTAATATTATTTATAGCTAGCTCTAATTATGAAAAATTTAAATGTTTTAATTGCCTGTTACTTTAAAATTTCAATGACATCTTGAAAACAAATAAAGATTCAGAAAAAAAATGCAGAAATTTTTAGTAGTGCCTGCTTGTTCGTGTTCCATTTATATATAATCAACAGCTAATCTTTCTGAGAAAATGATGGAGCAGTTTGAAAGTAATGAATAAATAATTCAGAATATACATTTATTGGGGGGGAGTTCATAATAAAGGGTTTTGACGTATTTACAGAAAACTAGCCAATCAAATTATCTATCAATAGAGCATTTCTAAACCTGTAATTTTTCTGGATTTTTCATACTGTGCCAAAAAACTGCTATTCAGTTGCTCTTAGCTTTTGAACTCTTTCAGTTAAAGCTTACAACTGCAGGAATTAAAATTTACCTTTAGTTCATTATAGTATTTTTTCAGCATCATCTTTTTTTGCTGCCTTTCCTTCCAAAACACAGAAATAGTAAATACTGATTAAAAAAACTTAAAAAAAACTGTAAGAACTGTAAGTGTTTCATTATTACAGGATAAGATATCAAGTAAGAACTACAAAAAAAGGAAATTTAGTCAGAAGTGTCAAAAAAGGAAAAAAAAAAACCCACACAATCTTTCAGACAATGAAATGTGTTAGAAAGTAAAATAGACTGGGGCTTCAAATGATGGAAATTATATCACTGAAATGGGTGGATGAGATCTCTTGGCCAAAATGCTTTCAACAACAATAACCAAAAAAAGTTTGTGAGTAACATTGTTTAAATATGATGTCAAATTATTTTGGTTATCCTCAAAAAAACCAGCCACTTTGAAATTTGCTTCAGTTTTAGCTAAGCAAAACAAATCTTTCTGTCAACACTTCCCCCTCCTCCAATCTTTTGCCATGTACAACAAACTGCATGTTAAGGCTTAAAAGTAAATTTGGTCTTGATTTCAGCAAAGAATCTGGAATATTTCTACCTTTTTCCAACCTAAACTTGTTCTTTGTATTAATATTAATTGATTACTGCAAATAAACATTATTCCTCTGTCTCCAGATGCCCTCACAGGAAAAGCTGCTACTCACACTGATGAGATCACAAACAGGTGTCCAGTAAGCTTTGAAAGATCATCCAGTTCTCAGCAGATCGCAGGCCAAAGAAAGCTCATATGTATGATCTGCTATTGTGTTTCAAAAGAAATTGCCCAGGTGTTTGAGATGTAGGACTAAGAGACAGTGATTAGCAGCTACTTATGAAAGATTAGAGGAGGATATTGTTGGATGAGCATTTATCTCTGAAATTCTTCTTGATATTCCATTGGGGTAAAAGTGCTGATCTGCATCTTTAGCCTCAGGAGGGGCAACAGCCCAGTAATAGCTTATTGGTCAGAGTGAGAGTCTGTCCTTGAGATAATTATAATGATATGAGGCAAAACATCAGAATATTTTTTCTATCCATCATCAGCAGGAAAGAAGTTGAATTGCTTTTTCCAATTTCTGGTTTCATCGATTATACAAAGACGAAAATAAGTATGTTCAAAAATGCCTAATACTCTGGAACAAAACAACTCTGTTTCTGCAGATTGGTTATCACTTCATTCTGTAATAGTTCTTGAATTAAGAGGGATTTTCTCTCTCATACTTTTGAGGAAATGCTGAAAGTTAAGATGTCTGGTTTTCTTAAAAATGACAAGAGTAACATGTAAAATACACTACAGTGGAATGACCAATTAAACTGAACATGTTTGCTTGTTTTAATATAGTGGTCTGAAAATGAATATCAGTGCTATGTGCCTAAAGTGACATTTTATTCTGCATTTCCCAAATTGCGGGTAATGCTTTTGGATCATTACAAATAGTTTCTCAAACATTTTGGGCTAATCAGTTTTGAATGATTTGTGCTACCCAATGAATGTACCCATGTGCATAGATGTATACATACACATACAAACCTTCACACACCTTTCAACATATTGTTCTAGTAATGGACAGAGGAGAGAATAAACTGGAAAGAAAAAAAATGCAAAAGTAAGTATGATGATATAAAAAGTTAAGAGTCTCTACAGCAATATAATACACTTGGCATTAAAGGTACAACCTTAAGAAAACTGCAGCTTGCAGAGAACAGATCTGTATATTGAAATGAGACAGTATACTATTAATTTATCAAGTATTTAATTTACTCATAAATTTGTCAATTCATAAAGCCTAAAGCCATATGAAATTATTAAATCATCCAGTTTGACCAGTATGTCACAAGCCATTACATTTGCTTCACTAATTCTATATTGAAAACAGTAATTTTTCTTTCCTCTGAAATATATTTTCTAGAACAGTAGCTTACTTGTACCTGAAATCATCAAGATATTTTAAATATCTTGCTATGTTCATTAATGTTTCCATTTGCATTTCAATTTTTTTTCATTTGTCCAGTTTAAGCCTTCAACCATCTTGTTTCTTTCGTTCTAATAGAATATTGCTTATTCTTTTATTTTTCATTGCTTTCACTGCTTATGAAATATTACATCAAAAGTCAGTGTCTGGATTCAAAATGTACACCTATATGTGTAAACCAATGTCAGGGCATGAACCTGTTGTCCACCCTGTTGCTATTAACATAGTTTCTGGAAGGCTTTCAACTGAGGACAACTAATATTCTCTGATACAATGCCTGGGTATAGTCCAAGAATCAAAGGCATCAACAAAGGATCATTTCTAGTGCTCAGTTTGTATGCAGCCACCCGGTTCCAGAAGACAAAGAGAGTGTAATAGTATAAGTCATGCCTTGCCAAGTGATACGGATTATCAATAAACTCCTTGTGCAATAAAGTGCACTTCTGTGGGTGTGAAGTCAGTTTGTAAAAATGATGAGGAAATATTAGAATTGGGTTAAGAACAGTTAGAAAAGTGAATTTGAAACGTTTTTATCAAAATTAAAGAATCATTTTTCACTTGAGTTGCACTCAGCATATAATGAGATATTGTGTGGTTAATTTCTCCTCCATTTGAAACACGATTTTCAAGGATATCTGCAAAATATAGGATGTAAGTATTGCTGATGGCCCAGCAGGACAGCATTGTTTAGAAGCCGAGACAAAAATATTAATGGTAAAGAATTCAGGAGAGAATGCTTTTGACTGAAATCATATTTAGTAAGATTATTAAGTCTACAAAAAAAGGGCTTTCAGTTACAGCATACAAAAGGATTATACACAAATTCGGGATAGCAAGAGTCAAAATAAAAGAAAAAAGAAAAAAAAAAAAGGCATGACTACATGAAAATAATTTCTGTCAAAGAATAAAAGAATATATTTTCAGCCACATAAGTGCTAGCTCCAAACACAGGGCTAAATTTAAAAAGATCCCTACATCCACTCAATCTTGTTATAGGCATCAGGACTGACCATAGAAAATGAAAAAGCGCAGGAGTAGAACTTCATGAAAATTCAAGAGCTTTCATCTCTCATTATGTTCCCAGAAGTATAAACAAGTGATTAAAAATAAACACTAACATACATCAATAATTTACCAAGGTTAAACAGAAAGACGTAAATTAAAGAAGGTTTTCTATACATGTGAAACTCTTGTTAAACCAATTTCTACACTGTAAGCCTGTATCTGAAACTATGCAGTAAGTCTTCGCTAACCATACAATGATGCTACACAAAAACACATGGGAAAGCTGAAGCAGTGAAAACACACATAAAATGAAGGTTAGCAAGTTTCAGAGACTGATGGTTATGCCACAGCTCAGTGGGAGTTTCCTGTACATGGTTGATGACAGAAGTCAAAGTTTCATTCTGCTTCAGCTGCCTACTGTTTATTAGCTATAAGAAGTCCCCGAATAGATGCCCCTGAAAAATTTCCATTACAGAAGGAAAGTCCTTTTTAAGTTATCAGAGGTGAGTCTCTGACAGAGGATAGGAGGAGGAAAAGGCTCTGTTCTGCTCTCATAAAGACAGAAGCAATCTCTTTTAGTTCTTTCTGAAGCTATGCAGGATATTGGGATAAATCTGCATGTGAAGGCTGTAGAGAAAAGTCTAAGTAACAAAACCCTGTAAACCCATCCACCCGTCTATGTGTTTTGGTGTGAACAAATTGCTAGGAATGAGGAAGCTCATCTATATCATAAAAGCATAGAAAGGCTTGGGTTGGAAGTGACCTTTGAAGATCATCTAGTTTCAGCCACCCTTCCATGGACACGGACACCTTCCACTTAGATCAGTTTGATCAAAGACCCATCCAACCTGACCTTGAACACTTCCAGTCATGGGGCATCCACAACTTCTCTGGGCAACTTGTTCCAGTGTCACACCATCCTCATCATAAAAAATTTCTTTCTTATGTCTAATCTAAATCTACTCTCTTTCAGTTTAAAACTGTTGCCCCTTGTCCTATCGCTACAGGCTTTGGTAAAAAGGCTCTCTAACTTTCTTATAAGTCCCCTTTAAGTATTTATATGCCACAATAAGGTCTCCAATAAATGCTCCAAAAGTGGAGTACAACCTTGGGTGCTTGACCCTGCTTACTACCATGCAATGTAACTTGCTTCAACATTTTTGACTGAACAAAAACCTGATTCACCATCTTGATATGGCTTTTTCCTTAAAAATGGCAATATTTTTTGTTCAAAATCTTGATCTCATGTTAAACAAATAGATAAGTCAAAAGTTCTCCAGTAGTCCCCTAAACATGTGCTGTACGCATAGCTACATAGTTTCAAGAAAAGGTTGTTCACAAGTATGGCCGTCTCATTTCAAGTATCAAAATATCCAAGAAATCCACAAAGAAATAAATGAGACAGAAAAAAATGCCATCACTGAAGGAAAAAAGGTATCTTTGGTTCTGATTACAATATTTTCACACACAACTTTACGCTTCTAAAATATAAATTTAATGGAAGTTTCCGGACTTCACAAAAGCACAATTTTGTATGCTTTAATTTCAAGGAAAATATCTTGTAAAGCTTTAATGAGAATTTCACCTCTTTCATGTTAAAACAGGGATGGGAGAGCAAAATATAAATGGTAAAGACTTGCCGGGACAAGTGACCTTTTCTTGTCCAAAAATTTTAAATGTCCTTATAAAATATTTCTTTTGTTTATATAGTTTCAGCAAAAGGCACACCAGAAGACCTAATGAACTTAGAACATAGGTGACATTTTCATGAGAACAGCTGACAGGTTTGAACGTTAAATGACACATTGTTACCACAATTTGATGTAACCACAAAAAATTTAGACCCCTATTAAAAAATTGTTTTTCTTCAGTTTGAGTCTATGTGGCCTTAGAATGTCCAGATTTAAGTTTCCTCTTATCAAATATGTTAACATATTTGACAGTAAGGGAAATATATGTATAAATTCTTTGAACAAAAAATGAAACAGAAAATACAACTTAATTCACTTTTAATACATGTACAAACATACATGTATGTCTATATGTATACATACATATAAACATATACGTAAAATGAAATAATTTTCAGAAATCTCTTTGATAATGTCCCTCATCATTAGCTATTGGAATGTGGTAGAGTTCCATTAAGGTCTAAATATTTTTTGGTGAATTTTCCACTCAACTCTAAAATTAAACCAACTTCTACTGTCTATGATCTATCCAGATTGCAAGTAACTAACTTATTTGAACTAAATATTGTTGTGGTTTAACTCCAGTCAGCAACTAAGTACCACACAGCTGCTCGCTCACTCCCTCCCAGTAGGAAGGGGGAGAGAATCGGAAGAGTAAAAGTGAGAAAACTCATGGGTTGAGATGCAGACAGTTTAACAGGTAAAGCAAAAGCTGTGTGCGCAAGCAAAGCAAAGCAAGGAATTCATTCAGTACTTCCCATCAGCAGGCAAGTGTTCAGCCATCCCCAGGAAAGCAGGGCTCCATCACACATAATGGTTTCTTGGGAAAACAAACGCTATCACACTGAACTTCCCCCCTTCCTTCTTCTTCCCCAGCTTATATGCTGAGCATGATGTCATTTGGTATGGAATAGCCCTTTGGCCAGTCTGGGTCAGCTGTCCTAGCTATGCTCCCTCCCAGCTTCTTGTGCACCTGGCAGAGCATGGGAAGCTGAAAAGTCCTTGACTAGTGTAAACTCTGCTCAGCAAGAACCAAAACATCAGTGTGTTATCAATATTATTCTCATCCTAAAGCCAAAACATAGCCACATACTAGCTACTAAGAAGAAAATTAACTCTATCCCAGCTGAAACCAAGACAGTATCCACCCCTTATTCCATATCATTTACGTCATGCTTATGTCCCACACTATCCAATACACCCTCATTAACCACCACCGCCCTTCCCATCCTTTGATAAAATACACAGGTATCATTACCTTAGTCTATGGATCACCTCTGTGAAATGTCTGTAAAATGTCCATAAACGTCCACAAAGGTCTACAAAATGTCCATTCAGTTCATTTAGTCCATGACTTTGGGTTCCATCTCTTATGGTGGTTGCTCAGGACCGGAGAGGTGGAGTTATTGGGCACCAAAGCCAGCTCAGGTCAGGTCACTGCTGCACTTGCACTGCTTCTTATAAGGCTTGTCCTCCATTGAGTCAGGTGGTTCCTGCTATAGTAATTCCTACAACATGCAACTAAAATCATGGGTTACAACAATTTAAAGGTATTTCCACTACAATGTCCACCCCTGGTCTCTTTGGGCCAGGTTATAGGGTTTAACATTGCAATGAACTCCTCCCCTTGCTCCTAGCCTGGCTGGCAATAAAGGGTTCCTGCTATAATAATTCCCATAACATGCAACTCAAATCCCGGGTTACAATTTTGACGTATTTCCATTACAATCTCCACCCCTGGCCCCTGCTCCGACTTGGACTTATCCACAGACTGCAGTGCCTTTGGGGTTTACCTGCTCCAAGTGAAGCCTTATCTATGAGCTACAGTCTCTCCAGGGGTATACCCGCTGTGGCATAGACTTATCCACAGCCACAGTCACTTAGAGGTGCACTTGTTCCGGCATGGCGTTCACCATGGGCTGCAATGCCTTCAGAGATATATTTGCTCCACCATGGCCTTACCCACAGCCACAGTCTCTTCAGAAGCAAACTTGCTCCACCATGGCCTTACCCATGGCCACACACTTTGAGGTGCTTCAGTATGAGCTCATGCACAGCCACTGATGCTTCAGGGTGTACCTACTGCAGCACGGACTTATTCACAGCCACAGATGCTTTGAAGTGTACCTTCTCCATCATGGACTTATCCTTGGGCCACAATCCCTTCAGAGGTATACCGGCTGTGGCACAGACATAATCATGGCCACAGACACTTCAAGACATACCTGCTCTGGCATGGGCTTATCCATGGCCACAGATTCTTTGGGGTGTCCTGCTCCTGCATGGACTCATCCACAGGTCACAGTCCCTTTGACTCGAGCTCACGCTGGAGTTCCAGCCTCTCCAGTACAGCACCACAGAAACAGCAGCAATGCCCTGGCCATCTGCCAGCCCAGGCACATGGCCATTGCTGTTATCAAAATGTTCCCAGGCACAGCAGAGTAAGATGATAAGCAGTACAGCAAGCAGCAAAAGCAAAAAGCAGCCACTAACAAGCACTAGGCTCTAATATACAGTAAGGCAAGCAAGCCCTGTGGCAAGCACAGAAGCCTGATGATTAATAGCTAAACAGCAATAACAGCTATAAATTTGATCTAGCACATTCTAATCAAATCTGTCATTATCTTGAACCCTTCAAGCCCCACATTGGGTGCCAAAAAGGACTGTTGTGGATTAACCCCAGCCAGCAACTAAGCACCACACAGCCACTTGCTCATACCCTCCTTGTGGGATGGGGGAGAGAATTGGAAGAGTAAAAGTGAGAAAACTCATGGGCTGAGGTAAAAACAGTTTAACAGGTAAAGCAAAAGCTGTGTGCGCAAGCAAAGCAAAGCAAGGAATTCATTCAGTACTTCCCATCAGCAGGCAAGTGTTCAGCCATCCCCAGGAAAGCAGGGCTCCATCATGTGTAATGGTTACTTGGGAAGACAAACGCCATCACTCTGAACATCCAATGTCCCCCCTTCCTTCTTCTTCCCCCAGCTTACATGCTGAGCATGATGTCATATGGTATGGAATAGCACTTTGGCCAGTCTGGGTCAGCTGTCCTGGCTGTGCTCCCTTCCAGCTTCTTGTGCATCTGGCAGAGCATGGGAAGCTGAAAAGTCCTTGACTAGTGTAAGCACTACTTAGCAACAACTAAAACACCAGTGTTTTATCAACATTATTCTCATCCTAAATCCAAAACACATCACTATACCAGCTACTAAGAAGAAAATTAACTCTATCCCAGCTGAAACCAGGACAATATGTATGTGTGTGAGTATATATATATATATATGTATAAAATACAAAATGCAAAAAAAAATCCAAAAAAACCTGGATAGTTTTTTTAAATGCATACATTTTTCAAAAGATTGATTCACCTTGCACGTTGGTTTTTAACAAAGAAACCTCTAAAAGAAAATTAAGGACACACATATTGTTATAACTTTGTACAATCAGTTCTTTATGAATTGTTCTCATAAATCATAGAATCATTTAGGTTGGAAAAGACCTTTAAAATCATTAAGTCCAACCATAAACCTAACACTGTCAAGTTCACCACTAAACTATGTCCTTAAGCACTACATCTACCTGTCTTTTAAATACCTCCAGGGATGCGGATTTAACCACCTCCCTGGTCAGCTTGTTCCACTGCTTGATAACCCTTTCAGTGAAGAAATTTTTCCTAATATTCAATCTAAATCTCCCCTGGTGCAACTTGAGGCCATTTTCTCTTCTTATATTACTTGCTACTTTGGAGAAGAGACCGACCCCCACGTCGCTACAACCTCCTTTCAGGTACTTGTAGAGAGTTATAAGGTCTCCCGTCAGCCTTCTCTTCTCCAAGCTAAACAACCCCAGTTCCTTCAGCTGCTCCTCATAAGACTTCTGCTCTAGACCCTTCACCAACTTCATTGCCCTTCTTTGATCATGCTCCAGCAACTCTTTTTTTCATGAGGGGTGCAAAACTGCACACAGTATTCGAGGTGCGGTCTCACCAGTGCCGAGTACAGAGGGACAATCACTTCCCTAGTCCTGCTGGCCACTCTATTTATGATGCAAGCCAGGAAGCTTTTGGCCTTCTTGGCTACCTGGGCACACTGCTGGCTCATATTCAGCTGGCTGTCAACCAACAGCCCCAGGTCCTTTTTCACCAGGCAGCTCTCTAGCCACTCTTCCCCAAGCCTGTAGCGTTGCATGGGGTTGTTGCGATCCAAGCGCAGGACCTGGCACTGAGCCTTGTTGAACCTCATACAATTGGCCACAGCCCATTGATCCAGCCTGTCCAGATGCCTCTGTAGGCCCTTCCTACCCTCCAGGAGGTCAACACCCTCGCCCGACTTGATATCGTCTGCAAACTTGCTGAGGGCACACTCGATCCCCAGAAGTCTGGAAAGAAAAAATATCACAAATTACTGAACATTTTTTTCCACATTGCTTTCTTTTACAGATTTCTTTGGTTAAAAATTAGGTCACTAAGTCACTCTGTTAACATTTTAACAGCATGTTTTTAAATATTAAACATTCTTTGGAATAATTTCTTCAATTAAATTTAAAAAAGTATTTACAGAATGGTTGTATTTTTTTCTTAAGAAAAACAGCACTCAATCTGCAGCCTTGATATGGTTAAGATATATAAAAGCAATGTGCCTCTGAAGTTTATTACAATGATCAAGGAGAGCAGAATATGAACAATGACACTCAGTCTGAAGTTTCTATTTCCAACTCTGTGAATTGTAATGATTTGAAAGTTATTTTTGGGTCATATTTTGGACAAACTCTTGCAGATCCAAATTTAATAGTGTCCCATAAATGCTTTAGATTATCAAGGGGCCTAAGAAATGGAATTTATGATACTGTGAAAAAGTAGTTTTAATGCATGAAGTTTGACAACAATGTTACATTTTAAATTATATATCTGTGCAAGCCTAGTGCATCACTGTAGCTACAAATGACCTCTCCTTAAAAGCTGAAACTTAATTTAATCTGCAAATATAATACTTCATTTTCTATCCTATAATTTCAGACCTAACTCAGGATCATTTGTAGGAATACATTTTTATTTCATTGCCTCCTCAAAAGCTGAATGAACATTATGAATTAGTTGATGTTGCTCTTACAAAATTAATACAATTTCCTTTTAGCAAAATCTGCCCATCAGAAGAAATGTAAGTTCTGAAGAACAGTAAAAATCTCAGCTTCCTGAGTGATACATATTAACATTCTGTCCTCTAAATATTTTTTTATAGTAGTTAATTAACAGGTGAGTTTAATCTAAAAACTAGATAGTTTCAAAATGCAAGTTGCAATTACTGATGGACAGCAAAGGAGAATGGAGTATGCTCATACTCCAAAATCTAAAGAGACATGTAAGCAGCACACTTGATTTTGTATAAGTGAATGACCTCGCTTAATGACCATGTTTGTTCCCCTTCACCTATTGTTTTTTTTCTTATATGTTGAAAAGAAGAATGTGAGATGATACCATTTCATGGACATATGAGTATCATCACCTTTATTTTCCTTGTAGTCTTAATGCTTGGCCATTTCCACATTGTTTTATATCCTTCATGTGCTCACCCATCTCCTTCTCCTTTCTTCCTCCTCCATGTGGGATCTTGGTAATGAAAAGTGTACAAGAAGGAATAGACAATAAGGTAAAATACCAGTCAAAAGATTAGTTGGGTATAAGTTTCAAATGGTCAATAAAGATATTTCTCCTGGACTCAGGATAGCAGTTACATCAGTTAAAAACAATACTATAGAGATCATGGTTAAGATGGCTTGATAGAGACTCTCACTAGGAAAAGGAATGGATTGAAGAAATGGATTCAGCAGTGTTACCTGGATTAGGCAGTATTAACCTGTGAGGAAATTTACAAGAATAGCACAGAGATTTTACGAACACTTAATGAACATGACCATCTCTATTTGTCTTTAATTTAGGGTAGCTCACTATATGTAAGCATCTCTATAGAACAATATGTCATTTTACCTTTATATTATTTGGCTTTCTGGTATATGCCTGCCAGGGTCCAGGGGGCACTACCAGTCTTTACAGGGCCAGCCTCCAGCCTTGTCTCCTGGATGGGCACCAGACCTATGTTGCAGGTAGCTTATCTGACCCCTGTCTCCTTTTGCTCCCGACTGGACGCCCTGGCTCCTAACTTGTTCCTCCTGGAGCAGCCCGACTCTTGCTGCTCCCTGGCAAGGCCTATCTCAACCTCACCACTTTACTACAGTATTCAGGTGGTGATTAAAAATATTCCACATTTGTATGATCTTTCTGGCAAATAAGCTGTTGTCCAAGAACAACTGACACTCCATACAGGAAAGTCTATGTTGACGTATTTGTTCATTTTGATCTTATTTTATTATTTTTCTTTATTTTAGCTGTGGTGCATCAACATACCTAGTTGCAAACAAAATTTAAGCAAAACATGATTGAATTCCATTTATTATAAGCTTTAAGTTGGTATCCTACCTCTTTCAAAATAGTTCTTTCATATGCTTTGGTGAAAATTGAAGGATTTTTGTGTAGAGTTTGGTCTAGTCTAAAACTTTTTTCTGCATTGTGATTTTGTTGTTGTTTTTTTTTAATTAACTTTGAATTTAATTCAGTAATATATTAAATTGTTTTATCTTTATGCAGATTATATATGAAAATTTTGGTTTGCTGATTCCAGTGCTGCACACTTAGGGTTACAGATGTCTTTATTCTATTGCTTTAGGACATTTGAGTATCTATTATATGGTATCCATTAAAAATCAATGGATTAAATTAAATTAAATTAAATTAAATTAAATTAAATTAAAATCAATGGGATTTCATACATCAGCAAAGGCTTTTGCTAAAGTGTACAAATCTATATACTCTATGAACTTTGTAGTTATTGAACAATTGTATATGGAAAATCTCATTGGAGATACTATCTGGAAATTCCAACACTATTCTCTGAAAAACTATTTTCTAAAAATACACCCTCTGTGATAGGGTCAGCATGAGCAAATCTCAATATATCTTTCTTGATAAGGTTCTCCTTATGATTTCTTTAGTAAGGAATATCACCTTTTTAGCCATGAATCATTGATAATTATGACAAATCTATCTAGGAAACATTTGAGCTCTTGGATTTTCAGGTAGCAGAGCATTTTCTGCATAGCTTTACTTCCATGTCATTTTTTTGACTATGTCACATTTATGGCCACATGGCATCTGGGTGAAATTACATGGGATATGCCATATGGTAGTAAACAGAAAACAAATGTTCAAAACTCGATGGAAGATATTGTAACTATTACAAGGGCATATAAATTTCATCATCAATTACTTCCTGCAAAAATGTAGAGTAAACAGATTTTCTGATTAGTTTCTATGGAGCTTTCTTTCAAAGAAAAAATCCTTCTTTCTAGTCAATATTCTTCAAACAAGATAAAGAAAATATGTTCCTTTTAACATAATGAAGTGATTCTTTCAGGGAACGCCAAGAGGTTTTTAATAATATCACTAATGGAGGAGAGCTGATTCAATTGCCTTCTTATTAAATCAGACTACTAGTCTCATACTGAAAACTTATAAGTAAACTTTTCTGAAGCTATAAGAAATTCTCTGTATATATTAGCAGAACTATAAAATTGATATATTGCTATCCCTCTGTTTTTGCAACTAATCCACCCTGTCCCACCAGTCCTTTCCAAAAAAAGATTAAGAACAATAGCTTTATGATGGTGAAGTTACACAGAAGTGCGGAGAAATAAAAAGACACAAAAAAGCAGTAAGGAGAAACTTGGCTCTGACCCTGTTCCTTCATCTACAGAGAAAAATCCTGTAGGATTCTTGTAGGATCCCATAACAATCCAGAAGGATTGCTTCCTTTGTTCAGGAGTGAGTCTATGAGTGGGGTACTTACTGTGTCCTGAAAATACATTTTACATGGCCTGAAAATCTGTGTCTGGCCAGGTTTTCCTATTAATACAGGCTCTTTTTTAATGATCCTTTTTGATTTATTCCCAGTGGAACGAAAATGGATTTAAATATTTCTTTTGTATCAAACATAATAAACTGAACTAGTGAACCGAAGTCAAAGGAACAAAGTAGTATATTTGTGAGAAACTGTTCACAGGTAATTCATTGGGTATAAAATATTCTCATTTTTAGGACAGTATCTGTTAGGGTACTTGGCCAAGACTAACTTAAAAAATCTATTTAAATTCATGACAAGTTGACTAAAACCTATAAACACTGATAGGGACAGAGAATGCTTAGCCAGGAACCAGTGGGATATATACTATATTTACTAGGCTAAGGACTTTCCTTTAAAAAAATCTGAGTCCTTGGTTTTAAGGAAAGTTTTGTTGCAAGGTCACCTACCTTAGTGTTCTCTGGGGTTTTGTAGAGCTACTTCAGGGAAAGACACAGGGACTCCTTTTCCAAGGGTCTACTTTCCTTGGAGTTAAGAAAGCCAGCATCATAAGACACCAAGATTCCTTCTGCTCTCCATCCTGTCTGTTGTTTTTGAAGCGATATGCTAAGCAATGCTCCACTTCCCCCCAACTATCTGTGGCTATCTTATAGAATGTCTCAAATTATAACAGTTAAGAATTCATTTTTCAAGCCTGAGTGCAAAAAACATTTTAGCAATTTTCTTATTTTATGGAAAGCAGAATCAGACTGAATGAATAGTGGACATGTGATTGTGGCAGAAAAGAATCACCCTTTTATTTCCTAGGTTGGTTGGGAATGTAAACACTGACAGAAGATGAGCTAGTAAAATGTGAATATAGAGGTTTGACAATGTATACAACTTCCCAATTTTGTTTTCATTTTTCTGTTAGAACCAAAAGCATCATAAAATACACTATTTCTGTTAATTAGAATTTTTTGAGTAATTTAATGTTGATTTTTTTACTGTATTTTCATTCACGTAAATTTATTCTTAAGTTTCAATCATTTATTTACACGAGGGCCTGAATTTCATTGAAGCATAGCCAATATGGAAATTGCTTTCTTTGTTTCTCATTGTGTTGATTCTTTCCATCTCATATTGAATGCTATCATATTTATGGACTTTTTTCCTTTTATTTCTATATATGTATAGATTTTCAGTTCTTGTTATTGTTCCTGTTTTTCTGGCTTTGTTTTCTTTATCCTAATGTTTCACTGTGGCAAATCGCCTTTTTTTTTTTTTTTTTTTTTTTTTTTCCTGCATAACTATGTCTTTCTAAATGTTGTCAGGAGGAATTGTTCAGCAATTTCAAATTCTTTGTGTGGATGTTTTTGTCTGTGGGGCTACTTTTTTAAGCTTAACATTAAAATAAGGTTTTATATTAAAATAACTTCTCTGTTAACTCTCATAATACAAGGTGTTTGTTTTCTTTTTTCTCAGATAGACTCTTTTCTCCTTTTAAATTATATTGTTTTTATTTTTTCTCTATTTCAGATTCTCTAATGATCTTCCTTTCATAGCCATTTCAGTTAGACCTACTTATATCTGATTTGTATCACAATATATAATTGTATTACTAGACTCCAAGAATTTGTGTAACAAATCTTTCTCTAGATCCAATACCTGAATAGAAAACAGTTGCGTGAAACATAAATGGGATTCATTTCCCACTTATATGACACAGGATGCCCTGTGAAGTTAGTTATAGATCTACAGATCTTAGAGGATGTGGGTAAATGGCTTCTGCCTTCCTGAATTCAACTACTCTATAGAATGCATTACTATGTGATTGCATCCAAATAAATATGTTAATGTACAGAGAAACAGTCACACCATGTCTGGAATGTCAGAGACATTTTTTAATGTAACATAACATGAAGAATATTTGGACATGTGAAACATGTTGTATAGATCACTAGTGTATATCAGTGCAGAAATTATGAATTATATTAGTATTGTGAACACATTCATCACAATAGGGTTTCTAAATTTCTTTGTATTTTCAATGACACTATCATCTAATTTTTTTAGGGTTATGGGTTTATCCGCTGAACAGTCTGTGCCTGGTAACTCAAATTAATTTACAAAATGTCAGAGTGCTATTTTCTAAAAAAGCTCTTCGTAACATATATGACCTAAGGAGGCCTACTACTGTTGAAAAACTCTGGTCATTTCATATACATAATTTCCTGTTAGAATTTTCCCAGATTGCCCTTTTTTCAGTATTACATCACAATTCACAGATTCAGATGTCACATCAAGCATAGAAAACATATTCAAAATAAAAAAAAAATATTTTTTGATGTGACATGCTTGAACAATATAAAATGAGGAAGAGCACACTGAAAAATACTCTGAGGACCTAATTCTTCAACTTCACAGAATCATGAGTGGCTCCACTCCAAAGAAGCAGGACAGGAAAAGATTGTGATTCCTACTGAGACAGCTTGGTGACCAATCTAAGTGACAGAAGTATTTTCAAGGTTTCTCTAAAGACTAATGTGCTTCCAGATTACCTGCAATCCTGTTCCCCTTTACAAATATCTTACCCTGTGGTTGCCCAGACCAGTAACTATGTTAGGCCTCATTGAGGTCCTCAGCAACCAGTCTTAAAGATATGTTCCTCTATTTCAGTGTCAAAGAAGCCATTCATTTTAACAAACTGGACATTTAGCCACTTTACCATATACTAGGACATTACGTAGCAGGATTGTTAAACACAGCAGATAACGTCATCGTTCTGTGTTATTTGCCACCCAGAGGTGGAAGAATAATATGCTCTGTTTAGATGTACTCTTTTCTTCAACATTCAATGAAAAACAAAAGATAAGAAACAAGAAAAGCTGTAAAATTTAAAGGATAGACAACAGAAAATCTCTAACCTAAGCTAAATGTATTTTCCACAAAGAAGCACCAATATGTTTCAACAATTTTATGATTGTCATCAATCACATGGAAGAGATGCTGATATGGTGATGGGCAGTGGTCAGGATTTGATATAGTATTTGACAAAATTAAATAAAATACATTCCAAGGATGTTTGGGAATTGCATTGGTATTCCTTAAAATTAGAGAATACTTAATAAACATAAAGCAATGATAACAATAAATGCATCATTTTGGACATTTGTTATTAACGAATATTATTAGTCTAGAGTAAGTAACAGGAAAATGGTAAAAGCTTCTTCTAGCCAAAAGTTCTATATTATAAAAAAATAACTGGAATGAAAAGGAGAGACATTGACTTTTGAGTAAAGATTAAAAGAGCTAAGCAAGTTTAGCAGGAAGGTGATGACAAAGTAGGTCATGATATTCTACAAGTATTTGAAGGCTGTTAAAATGTATAGAGTGTGATTATTTAATGTGGTACATAGTAGAATAACTCTGATAAAAAATAAAAGAACATTTGTACTTAATATCAGGGAACATTTGCTAATAGGGAGATATAGATGTCTGTGGAGACCTTTAAAGACAGATTTTGCATGGATTAGAAAATATGCGGTAGGGAACAATCTGACGGGCCAGTCTAGAAATCTTTTCTGTCTCTCTTTTGTAATCCCCTCTAATTTTTGTTTGAATAAATAGGATAAGGTATGAAACATCCTTCTGAAGCCAAAGTTTGAGATCACTGTATGCCAATGTTTGAAAATCCTTGGGGAGATATTAGAAGGTGCTGGTATTATGTCTGATGCCATCCTAATTAATGTCTGTTAATTGAATCCTCATCTCCCTTTCCTGCTTTGCTCTGTGTATCCCAAAAGAATTCTGTAAGCTGTCAGCCAGATATCTGTATAATTTACTTGGGACTTGAAAGATATCCAAGGGCTGAAGCAGCACAAATTCAAAAGGAATACTCACGTGGATCAGTAATTGTTTAATTCTCATCTGGGTAATGAAACAGTGTAACTAGAAAGACCAACACAGCAGGTGGATAAAATCTGGGTCTTTGGCATATCTGTAGTGGAAATCACCACTAAGAAATTGTCTGTAATGTAGTAAGCTCTTATTCATTTTATTCTGCCTGTTCATTGTCATATCTCAGCTCTCCTGGTTACAACGGTAAAAGGATGCATTGCAGCAATAAGGAGAACCATCCACAGAGAAAAAGAACCTTTTCAGATCCAAATTGCAATGAAGGGAAGAAGTGAAAAATTGAAAAGGGCCTTGGTAGATCTTCTTCAATACCAGAAAACCATGATATACAGGAACTTGAGCAATAGCTTAAGGAGGAAAACATGGGTTTGTCCCATTGTGGCAGTTTCTAATTCAGTTGTCAGCTTTTTTATATAAACAAATTACTGCTAACCAGATCTTCAAGAATGCTAAAACAATGCCTTCCAAAACATTTCCACTCCTTCCCTACCCTATGGCTTCTACAATTTTATTATTCCTACTATTCAAATCCAGTCTATACTATCTTATTAATTTACTTTTTTATATTCACTGAAGTTATACCTGTATTTTCAAAAAAAAGTTCAGAAAAACTTTTAATATATTTTATCTGCAATTCTTCTTAAAAGAAAGTTGTATAGCTTATGCCTTCCTCTTTTTCAGTCCCACTCACTTTTTTTGTTTGGTTGGTTGTTTGTTTGTTTGTTTTTTTTGCTTTGCTATATCTTTTTTGCTATGGGTTCATATAAGAGACTAGAATAAAATACGCCTTCTTTAAATTTCACAGTTTCAGAAATTATCATTGTCCTTACCTTTCCTAAAGGAGCTCACTCTGATGTTGGACACCTTCCAATAAATTTTCCTCTGTTAGACAATTTTAAACTTTTAAAGTTTCATTGTGTTAAAATGATTGTGCTAAAAGCCACCCAAGACATTATAGAATCCCCATGCTTGGAAATTTTCAAAACTTGCCTGAATAAGCCCTAAGCAACCTGATCTAACATTCAAGTCAGCCTGCTTTGAGCAGGAAGTTGTACTAGGTGAACTTTAGAGCTCCCTTCCAAATTTTTGTATGATTCTGTAAGAAAGGTTGTCAGGAGGCTATAGACTATTGTTTTTATATTGAAACTCAAGTGGGTGTTTTGAGAGCCAGGATACTGGCAGAGCTCAGACAAGGCCCAGGATGCTGGGTTCTGGAGGCAGAGAACCACCAGACAGGGATTGTGTGTCTAGAAACTAGTGAGTCCTAAACATGGAAAGTGTTATACTGAGGTGTCTTTATATAATAGGTGATTAAAGTCTGTGTCGCCATATACAAGGCTGAGGATTAGCCCACCCACGTTTTCAGAGTGACAGAAAATGTTGGTCACTACCATCGTTGTGTGAGAGCTCAGCCAGGAGCTCCTGCACATCTTGAAATTGTGGCTGGTACTTACCAGCTCTGAGTATGAGTTTAGCTAGTCTTTAGGAAAATACATCAGTTGTGGGAAGCCTGCTAAGCTGAAATTGGAAATGATCCATGGACCATTTGGAATGGTCTTTGTGTGTAGTTTCACTCTTAGAACACAATTGTCACCAAGATGGTTTCAGTTTTTGGGTCAGGTGTTTATGAATGTCCAAGTTTATTCAGGGTTCTTATAGAAATTTAAACCAGGCAGATCTTCCATTTTGTCAGAGGTTATCCTCTTTTTTTTATGCTAGTGTGGTGGGTTGACCCTGGCTGGATGCCAAGTGCCCACCAAAGCCGTTCTATCACTCTTCTCCTTGGCAGGACAAGGGGCAGAAAATATAACAAAAGGCTCGTGGGTTGAGATAAGGACAGGGAGATCACTCAGCAATTACCGTTACCTTGACTTGGTAAAATTAGTTTAATATATTACGAATCAAATCAGAGTAGGGTAACACGAAAATAAAAACTAAATCTTAAAACTACCTTCCCCCACAGTAGACAGTCCTCCACAAACTTCTCCAGCGTGACTCCTTCCCATGGGCTACAGTTCTTCACGAACTGCTGCAGTGTGGGTCCTTTCCATGGGGTGCAGTCCTTCAGGAACAGACTGCTCGGCGTGGGCTCCTCTCTTGATGGGGCCACGGGTCCTGTCAGGAGCTTGATCCAGCGTGGGCTTCCCATGGGGTCACAACCTCCTCTGGGCATCTACGTGCTCCAGTGTGGGGTCCTCCACAGGCTGCAGGTGGATATCTGCTCCACTGTTAACCTCCATGGGCTGCAGGGGGACAGCCTGCCTCACCATGGGCTTCCCCACAGGCTGCAGGGGAATCTCTGCTCTGGCACCTGGAGCACCTGCTTCCCCTCCTTCTTCACTGACCTTGGTGTCTGCAGGGTTGTTTCTCTCACATATTCTCAATCCTCTCTTCTGACAGCTGCAGTTACTGTTATGTAGCAACTTTTCCGCCTTCTTAAATATGATATCACAGAGGTGCTACCACTGTTGCTGATGGACTCGGCCTTGGCCAATGGCGGGTCCGTCTTGGAGCCACCTGGCATTGGCTTTATTGGACATAGGGGAAGCTTTTAGGAGCTTCTCAGAGAAGCCACCCCTATAGCGCCCCCCCCCCCCCCCCCCCCCCCTTGCATAGGACAACCCCAAAATTCACACCATATGTCTGAGGGGGTTGTCCAAATGCTTCTTAAATGTTGTCAGGTTTGGCACTATGATTACCCCCTGGGGGAGCTTGTTCCAATGCTCCCACCACCCTTTGGGTGAAGAACCTTTTCCTAATGAATGAACCTTTTCTAAATGCAATGTTAAAGATCTGACTGACATGAAAGAGTGACTAGATGCTGTTTCTACTACATTAATCAATTACCAATGAAAGAATAAATCTCTCTCACTTCCTCTGATCAGAAATTCACCCTGGACGTGATAATTAAATGCTAACTAAAGATCTTCCAGAAGAGTTACTTCTTGAAAAAGCTTCTTTTTTTTTTCCCCTTTATTACAACAGCATTTTCAGAAAAAACAAAGTCAGCTGTTGCAGTAGGTGTGATGGGAGTTCATGTGAGTAGAAAATCATGCAGAAAGTTTCTGGTGAAAGCTTCTCCAAAGATTTATTTCCTTGAGCAAGTTTGATTTGCAGAATTCATTCTCACATGTTATTGAAAACTGTTAAGGAGACCATGTTGAAAGAACATAGTGTTTGGGGAAAAGAGCAGGACATTAGTAATGAGGCTACCTTGTAGCTGCCATACTGAACTATATAAAGGTGAAGAATTTAGTAAAAGTATTTCATTAGTAATGTAGTTATTGATCATTTAAACTTACTTATAAAATCTTACGAACATTTCAGTTGCTTTATCGCTGTTCTCACTCCCTATATGAAGCTTACAAACCTTTAATACATATGCTTATTTTGTTAGACATATTATGAAGAAAAAAGTTTTGAAATCTTTTGATTCAGTCTTCTGTGAGATCACACAACCTATCTCTAGATGTTCCTTTCAATCAAAACAGAAGGCAAACAAAACATTATTATATTTCTTTTTTTTTCTCTTATTGTCTTTTTTTTTTTTTTTTTTAATCAGGGAAATATTTTTGTGTCCTGATTCTTTTTTCTTTCATGTCTTTCATGAGTTGATAAATCTGTCACATTAGTTTGCAGTTAGGTTTCCAACTATGAGTCAGAAAACAGTTTTTAAATGAAAGTACACTGAAAATTGAAACATGACAGTTCTGAAGCAACGTGTTCTGTGTAAACTCCATTTATATACAGTTTTTACTAAGAATTCAGGGATAAATCTGCCTCCCATTAAATTATGTGGGGATAATATCAGTTAAGTTAACAAGAATTAGGTCAAGTTGCTTACGAATAATGTAACCCTTGACCTCCTTGCAGGTAACTCTTAGACTGTTCAGTAGAAGGCATTTCATGAACTTCAAGAGCTTGAAGTGCTAGGGACTGTATTACCATTCCCCCTTTTGTTACAATATTTTATATTCACCCTATTCTTAGACCTGAAAATAATAATGGAGTCTGAATACTTTGAACTACTCAATTAGCTCTGATGTATAACTGATGGATCTTGTCTTCTTGTTCTTAGGAGCTACATTATTTTATTTTCACATAATTAATTTATTTCAGCTATGAATACATCTTCAACTAAATTTCTCATATGGTGTTCTGAACACAGATTTCAGTGACCATTCTCTAATCTTTTTGACTTTTAATCCTATTAATGTGGAACCTTAGGTTGTCTTGTTTAGGACTTACCCTTCATTACATAATGAACTCACATGTAAACTCTTCATAGAGTTATAAAGACAGTATATTTACTGAGGCTAGTGTCATTAACTATATTAAACATATTTTATTCTAGGAAGTAGCCAGCATGCATTTACAGAGGTGGAGGTCTATGGTATGATATTAAGAGCTTTTAATGGCAATTTCAAACAAAACCCTTCATAGAAGTGTGTGCTAACATTTGGCTTGCATCCCAGAAAATCAAAAGTCAGAGTCCTGAAGGGGGGAATAGAACTGAATACAAGTAAATGTTTTTATATTTGTGTTCCCATTGTGAGCTGTTAACTATCTGTTTTATCTTAACACAGAGACAGTATTCATCAAAAACAGATTAGTCATTTGCTTACTAGTATGTCTTGAACCAGAAAAATATATTTTCATTTCTTAGGCTGATGATACTCAAGAGTTACTGTTGCTGAGAGCTGTCAACTATAAAATACTATATTATATTTTCAAAACAGTTGTATTTGAGGGAAATATTAACATTTAAACATGTGCCAATAACAGTTTCTTGTCAAAGTTACTGAAAAACCATTGAAATGCCTCATTTAACTGGGTCTTTTTTGGTCACAAAGCCTGATTTACAGTTCAGCCTAACTTTAATATGTTTCTTCACTTAGCTAACATAATTTTGGACCACAGGTTTTCCCAGATAACTCTCTCTGGGCCTGGTGTTTCAGATTTTCTGGCAACATTGAATTCTCTATTCTATAATCACTTTCATTAAATATATGTGTATATAAATATATATATACACACATGTTAGATGAGAGGCATTTATCCTTTTACATTGTTGTTTCCTGGGAATTAAGTCAAGTTTGTAAATAAAATGTCAGATCAAGAAAGCACAAAGTTGTTCTAAAGGCTGTGATACTCACATGGGAGGAGATTCTGGTACCTGTTTCCAGATCTGCCTAGACATTTTATAATATATAGTCATTGGATATGAATGAGACAGGAGGAAGGATTTAAGCTTGATTTCTGAATATTAAAAACTTAGATTATAGCTTAAATTAGGCACTGAGTTTTTTCTAAGGTTAGTGGAGAAAAGGACCTTCATGAGAAATTAATTTAATCCAAAGATAAGTGTGGCAACTTGTTTGGAGGGACATGTCTCATTTCACTGAGTACAGAGGAAGCCAAGATTAATAGTTCAAGGCAGATCTGTAATGCTGGATAGTTAATGTGGGTAAGAGAAATATTACCTATCATGTGTACTTCATTCTGAATTGGACTCCTAAGTTTGCTACACCCACCTCTTTCAGTTGGCTACATAAGGATTGGCAAGGTTGGTTGTTTAAGTTACCAGCTTTAAAAGTCTTTGCTAGGACAAGGATGTACTTTTTTTGATGGTCCTCTGCTAGGCTGAAGAATTAGATTTCATGTCTATATATTTTTCCATTATGAAGCCTGAGCTGGGCCTATGTTGAAAAGAGGGTTTGGTCTTAAAACTTAGAGGAATAAGTGCACATTTCTTCAAATACTGCTCTTTTTTTAAAATACTATTTCTCTAATTAATTCAAAGAAAACATCTGAAGACATTGTGGTGTCCAGAGAGAGGAGTTTCATAAGAAGATGGATCTTCTTGCTTATTTCCTCTCTACTAGAGGGTAAGAAAACTACAAAAAAAGTGGTAAAATGAATTTGCATAAAGGAGAGAATCCCACTTCTATGATCTGTAACCAATGAATGAATATATAACATCTTTCTACAGCTTTACTTGTATTTTGCGTTAGGTGATGAATTATAAAATTTTATTCCGCTATCTTTCATAACTAGGTTGAAGCTGTTCCTTCCTTACTGGAATTTTAGTCAGGATGGTGCATGTTCTGCTAATACCAATAAGCATTTAATTTGATTCTCCTGTGCTACCGTTGCTTCTTTGGATTTTGGACAAGCTATGCCAGATTCCTTTTTATTGTGTAGGAAAAGAAGAAGAATCTTAGTTCTTTATGAATTTTCAGTCCATCTTTGTCTCTTTTCACACTTGGAACATGCAGGCCAACATTCATTCATTAATTCCAGCATGAATTCCATTAGGAACCTATGCACCTATATTATTTTAATTTTTTAATACTGAAAATAAAAGAAAGGACAGAATAAACATTTTAGAATCACTACCATTTTAAATATGAACATACTGTTTGAAATTTTGCACGTAGCAGAAGCAGAGATGGCAAAAAAGGAGATTATGAAGTACAACTGTAATGGAAGAATCTCAAAATAATTGTTTATCTATGGGGTTTCTGTGTAAAGAACAAATCACAGAATCAAAGAATCACAGAATGGTTGGGGTTGGAAGGCACCTCTGGAGATCATCTAGTCCAACCCCCTTGCTAAAGCAGGTTCACCTAGAGCAGGTTGCACAGGATTGCATCCAGGCGGGTTTTGAATATCTCCAGAGAAGGAGATTCTACAACCATTCTGCGCAGCCTGTTCCAGTGCTCTGTCACCCTCAAAGTAAAGAATTTTTTCCTCGTATTCAGATGGAACTTCCTGTGTTTCGGTTTGTGCCATTGCCCTTTATCCTGTCACTGGGCACCACTGAAAAGAGTCTGGCCCCATCCTCCTGACATATACCCTTAAGGTATTTGTAAGTGTTGATAAGATTCCCTCTCAGTCTCCTCTTCTCCAGGCTAAACAGACCCAGCTCTCTCAGCCTTTCCTCATAAGAGAGATGATCCAGCCCCCTAGTCATCTTCGTAACCGTCCACTGGACTCTCTCCAGTAGTTCCTTGTCTTTCTTGAACTGGGGAGCTAGAACTGGACACAGTACTCCAAATGTGGCCTCACCAGGGCAGAGTAGAGGGGGAGGATAACCTCCCTGGACCTGCTGGTCACACTCTTCCTAATGAACCCCAGGATACCATGGGGCTTCTTGACTGCAAGGGCACATTGCTGGTTCATGGTTAACTTCTTGTCCACCAGGACTCCCAGGTCCTTCTCCTCAGAGCTGCTTTCCAGCAGGTAAACCCCTAAGCTGTACTGGTGCATGGGGTTATTCCTCCCTAGGCGCAGGACCCTACACTTGCCTTTGTTGAACTTCATTAGGTTCCTCTCCACCCAACTCTCTAGCCTGTCCAGGTCTGGCTGAATGGCAGCACAGCCTTCTGGTGTATTAGTCACTCCTCCCAGTTTTGTATCAGCAGCATACTTACTAACTTACTCTGTCCCTTCATCCAGGTCATTGATGAGTAAGTTGAACAAGACTGGACCCAATACTTACCCCTGGGGAACACTGCTAGATACAGGTCTCCAGCTAGACTCTGTGCTGCTGATCACAACCCTCTGAGCTCTGCCATTCAGCCAGTTCTCAATCCATCTCACTGTCCACTCATCTAACCCACACTTCCTGAGCTTACCTATGAGGATGTTATGGGACACAGTGTCAAAAGCCTTGCTGAAGTGAAGGCAGACAACATCCACTGGTCTCCCCTCATCTATCCAGCCAGTCATGCCATCACAGAAGGCTATCAGATTGGTCAAGCATGATTTCCCCTTGGTGAATCCATGTTGACTGCTCCTGGTAACCTTCTTTTCCTGCATGCTTAGAGATGACATCCAGAATGAGCTGTTCCATCCCCTTTTCAGGGATGGAGGTGAGGCTGACTGGTCTATAGTTTCCTGGGTCGTCCTTCTTTCCCTTTTTGAAGATTGGAGTGACATTGTCTTTCCTCCAGTCCTCAGGCACCTCTCCTGTTCTCCCTGACCTTTCAAAGATGATGGAGAATGTCTTAGCAATAACATCTGCCAGCTCTCTCAGCACTTGTGGGTGCATCCCTTTGGGGACCATGGATTTGTGGATGTCCAGTTTGCCTAAATGATCTCTAACCTGATCCTCCTTGACCAAGGGCAAGTCTTCCTTTCTCTAGACTTTCTCTTCTACCTCCAGGGTCTGGGATTCCTGAGGGCTGGCCTTAGCAGTAAAGACTGAAGCAAAGAAGGCGTTCAGTAACTCTGCCTTTTCTGTATCCTCCATCGCCAGGGCACCCACCTCATTAGGCAGTGGGCCTACACTTTCCCTAGTCTTCTTTTTGCTACTGATGTACTTGAAGAAGCTCTTCTTGTTGTCCTTGACATCCCTTGCCAGATTTAATTCCAAGTGGACCTTAACCTTCATCACCGCATCCCTGCATACTCTGACAATGTTCCCATATTCCTCCCAAGTTGCCTGTCCCTTTTTCCATATTCCGTAAACTTCCTTCTTCGAGTTTTTCCAGAAGCTCCTTTCTCATCCATGCAGGTCTCCTGCCCCCTTTGCTTGATTTCTTATTGGGGTGCATCAATCTTGATCTTCATGGAAGTGATACTTGAATATTAACCAGGTCTTTTGGATCCCTCTGCCTTCTAGAGGCCTAACCCATGGAATTCTTCCAAGTAGGTCCTTGAAGAGGCCAAAGTTAGCTCTCTTGAAGTCCAGGGTTCTAATCCTACTTATTGCCCTGCTTCCTCCATGCAGGATCCTGAACTCCACCATCTCATGGTCACTGCAGCCAAGGATGCCCCTAATCTTCACATTCCCAACCCCTCCTTCTTTGCGTGTTAGGACAAGGTCCAGCAGCACACCTCTCCTTGTTGGTTCCTCCACCACCTGTGTCAAAAAGTTACCATCAATGCTCTGCAGGAACCTCCTGCACTGTGTGTGCCTAGTTGTGTTGCCTTTCCAGCAGATATCAGGGTGGTTGAAGTCTCCCATGAGAACCAGGGCCTGTGATTGCAAGCCCATTTTCAGCTCTCTGTAGAAGGCCTTATCGATTTCCTCTTCCTGATCAGGTGGCCTGTAGTAAACACCCACAACTGTGTCACCCATATTAACCTGTCTCTTAATTCTTACCCATAAGCTCTCGACTCGTTCTTCATCCACCCTTAGGCAGAGCTCGATATATTCCAGCTGCTCTCTCACATAAAGAGCAAGTCCACCACCTTGCCTTGCTGGCCTGTCTTTCCTAAAAAGTATGTAGCCATCAATGACAGCATTCCAGTCATGCGAGCTGTCCCACAATATTTACCTACAATATGTAAAAATGATAATTACAAAGTCACTCTGTATTATTGTGACTGTTATCTAAATTTTGCACTCAGCAAAACCTGTGATGATTGTGAGTAAGATGAACATCTATTTCTAAATCAAGGTATCAGAATTAAATTTTATTCCTCCAAAGTGTCAGGGAATATGTTTAATTCCACTGCTCACTGAAGTGACTGCAAAGATTTTCATTGACATAATGGGTCAATAGGTTAGGCTTTGCTTCCTTTTTAAGTAGAAACATTGCTTAATATCTTGATTTGACATAGGCTTATCCCTTAAACCAAAAATAAATAGCCTTCTGACTGAACTGTAATAAATCTGGAAAAAAAACAATATATGTGTCTTTTCGGTATTCTACCAAACAGATAGGTTTAAGGAAAATCTCAGGGGCATTATTGAGGAAGTTAATTGAATAGATTTCAAGAACTGGATTTTAAACAGCTTAATCAAGTTCTGTTCCATTAGTATTTTCATATATTTCTGCTTTTAAAGCTCTCCTACTGTAAGACAAGACAGACCTTAATATATACGCAAGTGTGTTTAAGTGTGTGTGGGTGTATAAGTAGGTACAATATCTGTTAATTTCATAGTAAGTGCCAACTGCAGATGTCTTAAGGCTCTTTGTACTGGATTTTACCGTTCCATTTTTATTTGATTTTTTTAGAAATACGGCTTCCTTCTCTTGCCTTTTTCTCCAGGCTATTGTTTGTCCCAATGGAAAAATTCCTTAGAACCAGGGTTTGTATCTTTAACATAAATACTGACAACTTGCCTATGACTGTATTGCCTATAGAAACAATTACAAAAAGACTGGATTGCACATAAGCAGTCCAGAATCAACTTTTTACTGCAAATTTCTTTTAAATAGAAATACATTGCCATTAAAACAATGTTGGTTTTGGCTGCAAAGTTAAAGGCAGAACGTCAACAAATCTCAAATGCTTTCAGCCCTGAGGGAAGAGAATATTCCATTTCATGAAATGAGAGTGGGGAAGTTTAAAAAAGCAGTTCATAAAAATCACTGACTAACCATGTCTGTTTTCCCGCATCCAGCAACCTCTCCCCACCCTTCCCCCCGCCTCCGAACTGAAACAATGCTTTCCATCTATTTTTTTTCTATTTTGGGCAAGCGTTTCCTTAACCCATTGTAGTTTTTTTTCCTCTAAAACTGCTGGATGCAGTGCTAGTTTTCTTTAAAATTGTTTTGAACAAAAGCTGATTTCTACTGCACCTTTTTATACTCCCTTTGTGCCAAAGCTTTCCTTTATGCCTCTATAAGATAAAAAACAATAAGATGGCAGAGACTTACTTTCATCATACTACAAGCACAGCAGTGATTAATATTATAGAAAAAATGCTTCAAAGCACAAGTCTTTTTTAGAAGATACTGCAAAGCTAGATCTCTCATCTTTCAAAGAATTTCCCCCTCTCTGACTTTGAAGATGCTACTTAGGCTGGCGAAAAATAACAAATAAATAAATAAAATTTTTAAAATTATTAAATTATATTACAAATGTACATCTAGTTATGATTGTTTTGTCTGTTTCAGTAATTTTTTTCAGAATGATTTGTTGTCTTGAAATTTGTCGTTAAGAAATGTGATTTAATTTTACACATTTAATTTAATTTTAATTAATATGTCTGTTTAAGATAAGTAAATTATCCTGGTAATTATAGTTGCATGCAGTATTTTGTTCTCTATGGTATTTTAAATTAACATTGTATGACTATGCCCAGATAGGCAACCTTGTTTATATACAACCTGATTAACTTCAATCCAGTCTTGTGCAGAAATTACTGATATATGCATAAAGATTGTTGTAGGATCAGGAACTTTGAAGTACATTGAAATGTCAAGCAGATATTTTTTCCATTTAAGTAATTTCTAAATTTCTTTATTAGGTAGCTTGATTCCTCATATGAATACCTGTATATGTTCAAGTACGTGCATCTGCTTGTGGTTAGGTGAACAAGTAAGGAGAGAAAGAGAATGTGTAAATTACTTTGGGGAGGAAATTTTAACATAAAAGCATTAGATTCAACCATCTTTTTGAACTGTACTTGAAAAATATGGCTAGGAAATTAATTTATTAATAGTAAAACCAGCAAATGCCTGATAGCTGAGATTTTGTTTTTCAACATTTTTTCAGATAAATTCCCCAAATTGCTTTTAAAGCCATAATTAAAATATTTCTTATATTAACAACCCATGTTGATTAGATTAGATCTTGTCAGTCAGCTCTGAACAGAAGAGTCACAAGCCTGCATTTTAAAGAACATTCCCATGAGTCCAAGAATTCAGCTTTCCAAAAATCAAATGAGAAACATTCCTTTTAAAGAAAGATGAAGTCCTAAAGGACTTCCTGCTTTTTCAATTATTTGTAACTTTTTAAACATTCATACAGTTCAGATCTGTGTGTCTAATTCATAATTAATATGTATAACAGATCTAAAAAAACCCCAAAACCAAATAAAGCACCTTGTGCTTTTTTTCTGTATTTCACTGAGTCCACTGTCAATGACTTATTTTAGGGAGAGAAGTCAGTGTTCTTTAAATGTCAGTAAGTAATAGAAGTTTTCCTCTGTTAGCTCCACTTTCAACTCCATGCTGAATTATTTAAATGCAGAGAGCTTCATTTGTGGTTACTCTGGATACTATTCAAAACTCCCTGAAAAGACTGTTTACATGATATTTAAAATCTCCAATACTTCCCATTGAATTTAACATTGAAATGTTTTATTACAGAAAGTATAACACGAAGATCAAACTGGCGATCAAACTGTCACTTTAAATACCCATGGATTTGACCATGCTTGTTGGTGATATCAACTAAAAGGTAAAGAAAAGAAAATTTCCCAATCTAAACTGTAAGGATTGCACACTTTAAAAGAGTTGCATATGCAAGATTCTGCTACTTCTCATAGAAATTCAAATTCTATCTTTTTCATAGTCAATTGAGATTTTTATATAGTATTCAGTGCAGCAGAATGTCAGCTTTTTGCAGACTTCCTGATATCCTTTCAAATAATAAAAACACAAGAGATTGGTATCAATACTCTGAGCATCATATTGCAGCATTTGTCCTCAGAGAGAAAATTTGCTTCCCTGTGTTAAATAAATTTCTAGTACCATGCCTGCTAGGGGATCCCTGCCTGGAAATAAGTATGGTATTGAAAAAAAGCAACCACTGAGGGACCCAAACAAACTGTCCACTAGTAAATATAACACTAGTAAATATGATGGAGGTGTGTTTTAATTAGTTTCAATTAACTAATTAGAATTAATGTTTTTAAGTAATTACTTAATTACATTTTACTCAGAAATATTGAGAGGCCCACAACACAGAGCTGATTACCAGAATACACCTTGCTGACACCCCAAAACACTTTCTTAAAAAATTCCTTTTCCCCTCACTACTGCATTTCCAAAGATATGGGGTTTCTAGTAATTATGTTGAACTACAATCTACAGTGTGTTTGAGAGATAGGATGCTCTCATACTCAGATGATAGATAGGGGCTCAGATCTCTTCAGACACTAGAGAAAATTAAACTTTGGTCTGAACTATGTTTAATTTAGTTAAATTAATCATATCCTGACTTAGTTACAGCTAGTGAGATACTATTTAAAGAGGACATCATATCTCCCTGTGTATATTGGCAAGGTTTAAATATAAACTAGACCATGGACTGTCTAATGTTGTAAAGACTGAAGCCCTTGTAGCGTATCAAGATACAAAGTTTTGGCATTGGGGAAGTTTAACATTGGAAAAAGGAAAAGACATCTGTTTTTCTCAGGAGCTTTCAGGAATAGGTGACAACTAAGATGTGGTTGTGAGGATCTATCATTTGAATTTAGTTATCAAAGTCAAGGCATTCTTTTGTGGTTAAAGCTCTGGTTGCACCAGATTGCTTGATTGTCTGACTAATGCTTAAGTAACATATCAGAAATATCAGCTTTGTAAGAAGTATACTTATTTTAATATTTAAGTTGTAGTCTTTTCTAGATCTCGTATCCAAAATGAAGATCTTATGCAGTTTGCAACACTTTTTTTAAAGTCCTTTGGAACATATAGTCATGTCTAGCTCTAGAAGTATTTCATTATGTTTTGTCCTCTAAAAAAAGGACTATAGCAAGTTTCTCATAATAGAAAGAGCGTCACCTATTTTCCAGAAAAACAAAAGGGTATCTCAAGCTTAAACTAATTTTAACATTAAATGACTTGCAGCTACAGTACTCTACAAATGACCATTCTGTCATTCTTAAGTCACTACCAAACAAAATCAAATGATCATATCTTATTAGCCATTGTACCTTGAGAAAAGGTAGGATCTGATTTCAGAGCTCAGAGATGCTACTGGAAAAGAAAATGCTAATAATCCATCCCGTACCTTAACTGTAAAGTTCGAGAGAATAGTTCTTCCACTCTCTCAATAATGAGTGGTTTTGGCCAAGAGGCAGCTTAAACAGATCCCTAATTCAATATGAACTTTGGATTTTGGCATGTATCATCTAGGAGTTCTTTCCTAAAATTTGCTGCAGACAGAATATAAAGGAAAAAGGAGAGGAGAAATAATGCTTTTAAATAAAAAAGCAGACTGTGTTACTCTTTGACACTGTATTCCACAGCCTTAGTCTGTGCTCAGAATGTGGCACTTCCAACAAACAGTAAGTTTCACAACTTCAGTATAAACTAGTAGCCTTCATAATTTTAAATATTATCAGCTACGTATTAAACATATTTCTGGTTTATCCAAAGTAGTATGAATATCATTTTTCAAAGACGCTTGATGCATACATAGAATACTGACTTTTTCTTCAGTGATAAACTGGATGGGCAAAATAGAAAAAGACTTGTATTTTCAGTTTATTTGTTATTACTTACTCATCTAAGCTCCTTTCAGTGTGAGTAAATTTTACTTCATTACAAATGTCAGATAAATGTTGACTAAGTTTCTTTTAAATAAAAAACTATTGTGGATCTCAAGTAATAATGTGTTAAAATGAATTTTAAACTACAGTTTTTGATTGTAGCATTTAAGTAAAACACACAGATATTTTGTAACACAAAGAACTATTCTAGAGGGAGATTTTAGTCCAGAAAACCCTACCAGATAAATGAATTATTGTGTTTATAACCTGAAAGCAGAATTAGATTTCACTGCAAAATAATGTATCAATACTTGTATTATAAATTCCCATTTCTGAGCATTATTCTAAATTTATTTTCTGGAAAAAAAACAGTTAGAGAAAAAATAAATGACACTGAATAAAAAAAATTAAAGCCCAATTAATCCCTAGCTCAGGTTCATTGCTTGTAGAAGGAGGGCACAGTATTACTGATTGCAGGAGTGTAACAACTCTTGTCTCAGCAATGAAATGGACTGCAAATATTTTCCACTTCAGTGGTTTGATACACATCAGTGATCAATTTTGTTTGTCTTGTGGCCTAGAATGCCCATAAAGGAAACTTTTTTTGCTCTCCATGTTGAATTTTACTGATATTGCTGAATATTTTCTGCACAAAGGGCGTCCACGATGTTCTTGTCTACACATTTGTGGTGGGTTGACTGTGGCTGGATGCCAGGTGCCCACCAAAGCTGCTCTGTCACTCCCCCTTCTCAGCTGGACAGGGGAGAGGAAATATAATGAAAGGCTTGTGGGTGGAGATAAGGACAGTTTAATGAAAGCAGAAGCAAAGGCCGAGCGTGGAAAAGCAACAGGAAAACAAAAAGATTTTATTCTCTACTTCCCATCAGCAGCAATGTCCAGCCATCCCCTGGGAAGCAGGGCCTCAGCATGTGCAGTGGTTGCTCCAGAGGACAAATGTCATAAAAGAACAAATGCCTCCCCTCCTCCTTCTTTCTCCTAGCTTTTATTACTGAGAGGACATCATATGGTATGGAATATCCCTTTGCTCAGTCCAGGTCAGCTGTCCTGGCTATGTCCCCTCCCAAGACACAGCCTTGATGCTGCGCAAGCACCGCTCAGCAGCAATCAAAACACTGGTGTGTTATCAACACCCTTCCAGCTATCAATACAAAGCACAGCACTATGAGGGCTGCTGTGGGGAAAATTAACTCCATCTCAGCCAGACCCAATACAACATTGCAGGTAAATATGGATAGATCAGAAGCTCCTTACAGTCATCTTGAACAATAGTAAAACAGAAAGTAAAGTTGGATTTTTAAAAGGTCTATGTGATTTTTGACGAATGTCCCAGTGATTTTCAATGGATTTGTGCTCTTTTTAGAGGATGTCAACATTATGCAGAGATATCAGCCTGCATTGACTGCATTTGAACTAGCTTGGGGAATGGAAGTAGTATAGCTACATTAAGCTTAAGCTAATCCATGAAGCTAAGAAATAGGTTTGTTAATTTAAGTGAAGCATGATGATGGCTGGCATAGCACTACAGTCTGCTGAACCAAGACCCTGTGGCACACATGACTGAGACTGAGGGTGGCTGAAAGAAGTTAACATGGTTCCTGAAGGACTATTAGAGAAGTTTATTTTCTCTTTTGCAAGCTCCATAAATATTTTAAACAGCTAGACAGCCAGTTAGAGCTTGCCACCCTCATGAATACTCAGATCCTATCAGTATGTGGTTACATCAAATTCATAAAAAGTACTCCCAGGACACCTCAAAGGCAAGGAAGAACTTGACTCTATCAAGAAATCCACACCTCCTAGGTAAAGATTTTGGACTGGCCATTGATTTACCTTCAGATTTTGCAGGTAGTGGGAGAGTGAGCAGGTCACAGGATAAGGGGTAGTGGTAGCCTGCTCATTATTATTCATGTATTGCCCAGTTATCAAGAATTTCCTAGATCCTCATGTCATACATTCCTTTGGCCCTGGCAAGTATCTCCTTAGAAGACTAAAAATGGCAACAGTGGAATTGACTGTTCATCAGGAGAACATACCTACTCTCTGGTAAGAAAGCTCCCCCCCTAATTTATTCACATAGAGTAAGGGTGACCTCTAACCTCATATATTCCAAAATGTTATATGCATTGCTTTTCAGATTATCAATATTTATGAATTTCCTGAGGTTTATTTTCTGAAAATATACTGACAAACTTGAATATCTTTGGGTCAGATGCAGTAAAAATGGTTCAGTGTAGACTTATGTGTGTGATATATATGATCATCCAGAATGTACAGGTTTAGAGAATATTTCCAAATACATTTAATCCTGAACAACACTTCTTTCTCTACCTCATATTATTATTGGATATTATAAAAAGAAAATATCTCTTTATTTTCTTTTTGCTTGCTCACTTCCAAGGTAGAATATAGAATTTTACAATTAAGAAAACTTCCTTAATGAAATCTTACTCTGGTTTTAATTTGCAGTAAATTAAATTAATGTTCCTCAAGTTGAGTCTGTTTTGCCCATGATAGTAATTGCTAAGTGATCTCCTTGTGTTTATCTTGACCCATGAGTTTTTTTCATCCTACTTTCTCCCTCTGTCCTGTTGAGGTGGAGTGAGAGAGCAGCTGGGTGGGGGTCTGGCAGCCAGCCAAGGTCAACCCACCATAGTCCTGTTAATCTTGGTGTTCAGAATTGCAGATTTTGAAATAACAAAACAATTCAGAAATCAAAACAGATAATTTTATAATAAAATCATACTATACACAAAAAACATTAAAGTGTCTTTAAGACATTTCATTTAAATTTGTCGGAAAGAAATTTGGATAAAATAATAAAAATATTAGATTACAGTACTATGTCTACAAAATCTTCTCTAATGCAGATTGACTTTAAAAGTTTATGTATCGGAGTCATTAAATAAACACTCATGCCCTTATTCTGTGGTAGCTATACTCTACAATAAGATATAAACATACTATACTTTCTTTGGCAAGTTAGATTGTCTTTATGTATGATAGATTAGTAATTATGATATTGTTTCTGTAAAAACACCAGTGATAGATGAAACTTCTGCATGAACCTAAAAAATGTCTTGCAAATTCACCATAAAAAGATGGAATTATATTCCGTATAATTATTTCAGAAATAATTGAAGAGGGAATTAATTAGTACTATAAAAGATTACTATTTGAGAGAAAGATGGTTGATCTTGCTTTCAAGACTTATTGTCTGGGAGACTTTAAAAATGCTTTGTAATGTAAGAAACTTAACTACCATGCTGAAAGTATTAGTCTCAGCTTTACTGGCCTTTGATGCTTTGATGCATACTATTTACATGACAACTAATATCACTACCTTCTGGTATAATTTTGTTTTCCTGAGCAGCCAAAAGTCATAGCATTTGCCTCATAATAGAAGCAACAAGTATAATCAAGCACAAGACTTCCAATTTTATTTGTGAAAGTCAGTGTATATTTGAATCTACGTATATTTGTGCTGATAGTTTGCTTCTGAGATATAGTAACAGGATCCTTAGGATTAAACTGTCTAAAAGCAGCTTAATGCTCTTTAAAGTAAATAGTTATCTAGTAAGGATATCACCTGAAGTAAATGTAAGCATTCCCATAAAGCGTTGTGCTGTGACTACTCACTCACTGTGCATCTCACCCTGGCGAGCCCCAGCACTCCCCTATCTCTGCCAGCAATGCAACAAGCAGCCATGATCTCTCAGTGTGCACTCAAATTCAGGGCCCTGGCTGCTGCCCATGGGTCCGGGGCTGCGCACTGGCTGATCACCGTCTTCACAGCTGTCCTTCACTACAAAAACACACCCTCAGTTTTTCTTCCTACCCAACCTCCCCTTTATCTTCATTAGTGCCTCCAAGTTTTCAGTTCTGAATACCAACATTAAATTTCTTGCTTGTCTGTGGAGAAATTCCATTTTCTCTAGCACTGAGCTTTGGAGATTCAAGGAAAAAAATGTTTTTTCCAGTGCTAGAAGAGGCAGAACAGAAATCACTGCTTAGACATACATCATTCCTTGCTGAGAATGCCTGAAAGAACTGAGGCACATGGCTTGTGATGTGCTTCTGAGGAGCAGAGGTAGCAAGAGATCAGAATACAAGCCTTAATTTGTTGCTAGTCAGGAAGGGAGCAATGAGGTTGGTAGATACAAAACTTTAAACTAAGATTCCCTGTAGTGAAAGTGTAGGCTTGGGGAGGAGTGGCTGGAGAGCTGCCTGGCGGAAAAGGACCTGGGGGTGTTGGTTGACAGCCACCTGAACATGAGCCAGCAGTGTGCTCAGGTGGCCAAAAAGGCCAATGGCTTCCTGGCTTGTATCAGGAATAGTGTGGCCAGCAGCACCAGGGAGGTGATAGTGCCCCTGTACTCGGCACTGGTGAGGCTGCACCTTAAATACTGTGTTCAGTTTTGGGCCCCTCACTACAAGAAGGACATCGAGGTACTAGAGCGTGTCCAAAGAAAGGCAACAAAGCTGGTGAAGGATCTAGAAGTCTTATGAGGAGCGGCTGAGGGAGCTGGGGTTGTTTAGCCTGGAGAAGAGGATGCTGAGGGGAGACCTTATTGCTCTCTACAACTACCTGAAGGTAGGTCATAGCGAGGTGGGAGTCGGTCTCTTCTCCCAAGTAACAAGCCATAGGACGAGAAGAAACAGCCTCAAGTTGCACCAGGGGAAGTTTAGGTTGGATATTAGGAAAAACGTCTTTACTGAAAGGGTAGTCAGGCATTGGAACAGGCTGCCCAGGGAAGTGGTTGAGTCTCCATCCCTGGAGGCATTTAAAAGATGGGTAGATGTGGTGTTTAAGGACGTGGTTTAGTGGTGGACCTGGAAATGCTAGGCTAACAGTTGGACTCGATGATCTTAAGGGTCTTTTCCAACCTTAATGATTCCATGATTCTATGAAATCGCAACAAGATCTATTCCGGTACTGATTTTAACATTCAAATTATTCATAAATAGCCTTCTTATTTTCCATTTAAGAACTTTTTAAAAACTAGTCCATCCTAAGTTACAAAGCAAGTCAATGAAACAGCATACTTATTTCTCTTATTTTTGTAAAAAACTGTCTGCACTTTCTCTGAGTCAAAGATACCATTCTTTTTTCTTCCATATTCCAAAGCATCTCAAATTGTAGATGAAATAAGCATAAAAAATTAATTCTTAAAGGCAAATAAATTAATGATATTAAAAGACACTGTAAATAAGTTTAAAATTCAGAGCTGTTGCTCTTTAACATGCTACATACTATTTGAGAAATTATGTAATATTGATTTAATTAATTTACCATGTTGCTTGTACAAAAAGCTACCAGCTGTTTTATAAAACTTGTAAGAGCATAGCTCACTCCTGTGATTTTTCTAATTGAATACTATGATACTACAATTGTACACGAGTAATTATATGCATCACTAATCCCTGTCTTGCTCTCAATAAGGCTGTTCATATGAATAATGTTTACACATTTTCCTTGTAAATAGGAAACCAGACAATAAAAAAAGAGAAGGCAATGCAATAAAAATTTAATAAAAGCCACTAGAAAGAGCAGAAAACCCACAAACAAAACCCTGCTCCAGGATCCGAGTTCAGATTTTTAAACAGCCGTTTTTTCTGTTCTTGACTATTTTGTCCTTTCATCTTCCTTACATGTAAGAAAGTTATTAGCTACCCTTTATTAAACCTTGACCCTGCAAATGCTTGGAAATATGAATAAAGTTGATGGGAAATCAGATTACCAACAAAATTAAAACACGGATTTTTGCATGAAGAATTGGCAATGTTGTCGTGGTTTCTGGTTTGTTTTTTACAGAAAAGTTTTTGTTAAAATTTACTTGCAATAATCTGAAAAGTCACCTGATAAATATTTGTAAAATTATTTAAGAATAACCTTACCTGTGTTATACTAACAAGCTTTTTTAGTTTTACCCAAAATTATAATTTTAACCAAGTTAAAGTAATTGACATGCCTGTTTTCAGGAGTTACATGTTGCAGCTGTGTGATAGGTCATCTCTCTGTTTAAAGATTTAGTAATTGCATTTGTCAGAGCATAAATTTAAAAACGTTCAGTATTAAGAATAAATAAAAATACCACTTTTCCATGCTAAAATTTACATTAAACTACTTCCATATAAAGTAGCTGAAGGAAGATTTGAATGAAAGATAGTTGTAAACTTCAAAAAATGCCCCAACATATGCCTCACAAATTATGAAAAAAAAGTATTTTTAATAGACATTACCAAATTTGTATTTTTAACCAAAAAAGGCTTTAATCCAAAAAAATTAACTCATCTCCTCCTCTGTGTTCAGCTCTGATTGTGCATTTGCCTGCTATCAATATAATGTTATTTCAACTTAGTGTATCCAGAAATTTATAGTTAAAGAAAGATTTTTATTGGAGGAAAAGGGACAAAAAAATAGAGTGGAAAAAAAAAAAAAAGAGCGTAGTTTTATAACAGCTATCTAAATCTAGTGTAAGATTTGAGATCCTGAAGATGCAAGTGCATTTTCATGGCTATTGACCTTGCACTGTTTGAAAAACCCTGCCTCCTGACTACTGAATCCCTAATAAATCTTCCCAAGCAAGTGGGGAAGTAGCAATGATTGGCTAGTCATACCAATTGATATTGTGATTATTCAAGTGGATGCAATTATCTGAAGTAGATAAGTGTTTGCAGAAGCAAATTCACAGTTTCAAAAGTGAAGTATACTATGTGCATGATTTTAAATATTCATAATTTGAGGCTTGTTCTTCAGTTTCACAGTACTCAATCAAGCAGATGCCTGCTTGTAGAGGGACCACAGAAAGAGTTAAAAAATGCTACCCTTCGTTCAAATCAAGAGCCCATACAGTCTCTTCACATGACTGTTTCTCTACCTGGACTTTGCTGAGTATTATCATGTCCCTGTTGGCTTATCCCTCCATCCTGTCTGTGTCTTTCTGGGTGGCAGCTCTGCCCTTGCATATATTGACTGGTGTGTCCCCCCTCCCAGTTTGATGTCATTTGCAAACGTTAGAAGCAAGCACTCCATCACCTTCTCCAGGTCATTGATAAAGATGTTAAACAGGACAGTTTTCAGAACACATATTCTTCGTATATAAAATAGCTGAGCACTTTTTAAATCACAATTTTAGTAGAAAAATGGCAGACAGTCTCTGGTACTGCTTTCTTGTATTTCTTGGTGGGTTTTCATTTGCAGAAGAAAATCTGTAAAAAAATATTCATACTCATGAAATTAATGTTGTACAAAGAGGGAGAGAGAAAGCTGTAGAATCTGCTTGGGGGGTTTCTTTAAAGAAATTAATGAAATTAACTGTTCTTGTTTTTATACGTTATTTTATAGATTTTTTTAAGATTATTACACAGATTCACTTTTTTTCTTCAAATGTATTGTTAGATATAATATTAATATGTTTTGCAACATGTAAATCTCAGTAGAATCTATGTTGGTGTCTTTTATATCAACTTGTCCTTTGGTCAAAATCAGTTGATGCGGTCAAACTGAAATTATAATCTGCTGATACGGTCCTAAATGAATTATCCACTGTCTTAGAAGCATCTTGCATGCCCATTTACATTTAGTTCTGGTCAAGGAGCTTACTCCAGTACATTACCTTTACTGGATATTTTATATTCCTTATAAATTAATCTATATTAATGATTTTATATGTAAAAATATCTGTATACAAGGAGTTCACTCACTGAGTGGGGATTTAAAGAACATCTGTCATCTTCATATAACCTCATAAAACAATGGTTAGTAAATGGATCATATTACACAGAACAGACTTAAGTACGATCATCCACTGAAACATTACGTGGTACCCATTACTGTTCTGGTTTTAAATTACAGCTAATGTGACATTGTAATCTGCATGACAAACTCCTGGAGACTGCACTAGAAAATATGAATACAAGAGGAAGAAGAAAAACTATTAATGAAATTCCTCAAATATATTTAAATAAAGTAACAAGTAGGAATTATGTAATTTCCATATTAATATAGCTAAATCAAAGCATCAATATGTTGTTTATGCTTGTAGATCTGTTTAACGTGACAGAAATCTCCTTTTTCATATACTTTTCATCAATGTCTCTAATGTGGTTTTTCAATTTCTAGTAACTAGCATGAAATTTCTAGAGCATTTTATGTTTCTTCCAGATTGGTTCCTGCTGTCAGCTAGTAGAATTAAGACTGTAATCTTCCTTCTAATACTTCCAGTCTTCTAGTATTAATGCTGAATTAAGTATTGCTAATTTAAAACAAACAAACAAAAAAAAAACCCAAGAAAAAACACAACAGAAAGCCTACATGAGAAATTCAGTGTTTTACATATTTGAAAGGCAAGAAGGGTTCCAGCCTGCTGTATTCATCAAGAACTTCAGTTATTAATCATTTTAAAACAGACTTCAGGAGGCATAATAAAATTAAATTTCTATTAAAAAGTTAAGTGGAAACTAAACTAATATTCCTAATCTTCTGTAGGCCTACTTTTACAGTTATGTGACTTTTTTTTTTAAATACACAAATTATATCCATTGATAAGTATAAATAAAGCATTTTTTAAATGAAGTATTTCATTAAGATAGATTTTGATGAGAAATACCAAAATGCTTTGTAAGACTCAGTCACTATATTGACAGAAAAATTAACATGTTTAAATCATTCGGAATATCAGATGCATAATGAATAATTGTTAGAATGTACAAAACTTTTCTCTCAAGAACAGTCTTGCAGATTGGCAAATGCTTTCGTTTTGCTTTTCTTATTTGTTATTTTTTTAATTTAGTAGTGTACCTTTATATTCCTTCACCATAACTGTAGTATTTGAACTGTAAAAATGTAATTCAAAGCAAGATGCAAAACACTTTCATGCAATTACTCCACTATTTAATTTGACAAAATTTTGTCTTTCAACAATATGCAAACAGTGCTTTGATCAAAAGATCTCCAAGTTATTGTCTCAAAATCTACAAGTGATATTCAGTCTTGACATTGTTTTATCAGTTTTATTTAAAACTAAGGGAGAGAAGATATTTTTTTTTTTCTTTGTACCAGTCTTTCAGACTTCAGTTTCACAAAGCCACTGAAATATTGAGACCCTTCCACTGGCTTAGTGGAAGTAAAGAATGTTAGTTTTCCCAAAGCCATCTAAGTAGTTTCACTTTGTCATATTAACTCAAAGTTATATCAAAATAAGCTTTGTACAGGTCAATATTATTTAACATGTACATCATAAAAATCTTTAGACCACAAAACAAAAACACACAAAAACAAAAACACACAAAAACAAAAACACACAAAAACACAGACTCTTCTTATGTTCAGTGTTGCTCTATCCATTTCATCTGCTATGCAGATTATAAACCAACTTAATATATATACTGGCAATAACCAAAGGAATTCTTTTCCTTCTTAAATATTTTAACTGTTCAAACCATGCCAGTTCTTACCTCTGTAGTAATTATTTACTGTGCTTTGCGTGTGTAACTTTTTTTTTTTTTTTTCCTATAAGTGTAGCCCTCAGAGATTCAAAGGAAGAATTTTGAATTTTTTTGAGTTAGGGGCCAGTTCCATATTTGGCTTGTGTTACAGTACCTCATGTATTTGGCAATAAAAGTTCTTTGTTCATGCCAGATATGTCAGCCAGTCGGACAAATTTTACCCATATCAATAGTAATGCCACAGCCAGAATACTTCATAGATATATGCAAAGTATTATTTTAAGGGAAAAATAAAATATTTTATTAGAGCAACTGATATTTTGGGGAAAAACTTTTGAGCACAGAAATTTTCCTGATGTTTGAAAGTAATATTTTCCTAAAAAATATGTGTATGTTTCTCATTTGGAAATATTGATTTATGTATAAAATTCCCATTAAAAGAATATATCTAAACAATACAAAGCTTGAAAATGTTGGAAAATTTCAGAATTAAAGTGGTGGTCAAATTTCATTCCAACCACTTATTTTTTCATCTTTTGATAGCCATGTATTGGTTAAGGAAGGGAGACAAAATGAAAGGTCCTATGAGACTGTATGGTAAATGTATACTCTTTCCAGGTAACGAATCCTAGTTATAATTACCCTGTTGAAACAGAAGGAGCTTAGGCTTCAGTTGTTTTGTGTCTTCTGATATCCTTAATTTAAACTTATTCCTTTTTTAATTATCATACCGCTGAACTATGTAATGTCTTGCTTAAGAAGCAAGCCCCTCTTCAGCAATGAAGGGGTGGATCTCAGGCCCATTTTGAGGATACAGAGCACTAAACTGGAGCAAGATCTGTGAATTATATCTCATCTGATCATGTAATTAAATATTTATAGTTCCAGAAGGAAATAAGTGTGAACTAAAGTTTCAGTCAATCTTTATTCTGTCACTTAGTGACTTGTGAATGTTTAACTTGGCCAAAATCAGCTTTACTGGCTCCTTTTCTGTCTGTATTATTCTTCAGCAGTTCTGCTTTCCTATTTTTCCCATTTCTTTCAGAAATTCCTTTCATACAAGGGTACCAAGGCTGCTCTGGCCATCTCTTCCACCTCTTTGCTTCAAAGGCCAGTAGAAAGATTAGTGAAAACACAGACAAGACAGCTCTGTTCTGGTACCATTACCATGTAAGTTAGGATCTCCAATACCAGGAAAACACCCTGTTCAGCCTACGCAGCCCTTGACTGAAGCTTACTTTCGGAAGACAGAAACCGTGGAACCTTTTGTTTCCAATATTTTCCTGTAATCTTATATCTAAATACTATTTTCAAAAGGCTGAAAAAAGATAAGCAAATTAATGGAAAAAATCATACTCTAGCAGATTCTGAGTTGGGAAATCTGCTTTAGTTTGCACTTCAGTGTCAACTACTTTTACTCTGACAAAGTTAGAAGTAATGATAAGTAGACCCTTTCAATGGAAGCTGCCAATCTCTATGTGGTGGTATAAGCTTTACCTATTTAACAGAGATGGGTTAAAAGTTTTGCTAGTGGGAACTTGAATTCATAGTTATGAAGTTCAAAAAATATTTCAGACAAACAGATTATTCTATACTCTATAATTTAAAAATATTAATGTGAAATTATTTGCTATATCTTCTGTTTAAAACAGATTTAAACATCTTAAATTTAAAAAATATCTTTATAGTTCTTTGCTATATTAAGAAACCAGTTCTTTTAAAATTATCTCTAGCAAGTTACTTTAGCTTTTCTTGATAAACAACAGTGAGATTCACCATCACCTACATTTCTTGATTACAAGTTGGATGCCTAGCTTTGGATAGGTATATAAGTTTCATTTATAAATAATGGAAAGAAAAGGGAAGATACAGAGGGCAATTCATCCCACCTGAGATGTGTAAGGTAGGTGGGATGAATTCCCCTTTAAACATCTTTCTGAAGACTTTGGAAAGGGTTTGATTACCTAGGTTTTAGACAGTTACTGTCAGAGAAGGTGAATCCAAGCCCAAGATTTTAGCACGTTCAGATTATGAGTCACACTGGGGTAAAAATTCTTGACACCATTCTGCTCTGTGATATGAAACTTCATTAATTGTGTAGACCAAGCTCATAGTGAAGTTTTTACCTGACACACAATGTCAAGGACATACTGTCAGCTCTGACTTTCAGTATCTTTCTGCATTGGCATTTCCTAGGTTTTATGTGTAATTTAGCTTAATTAAATTTAAATCAAATTTTGCCAAATTAATCTTAGTTTGTATTTTTTTTTTTTCTACTGGATGTCTGTTTCCCATCTTAGCAGGTGTTCACATTACCTCCAAGTCAGTACCTAAGATGATAGCAGCATTTAATTTTATTATTTTCAATGGAAAATGAGATTATTGATGACATTATAATTTAGGACATAGTGCACTTCTGAAATTATACCTGTTAGAAGTACCTCAGTTTCAGCAATGTAATGTATACAAATGTTTTGTTTTAATACTGTGCAAGAGAGGCCTGAATTTCACCTGGGAAGAATTTTGTCTTTTACTATAGGTCATTAGTATCATTTAGGCAATAGTACGCTTTAGTGTTTTATATTAAACTTTTCTAAAATGTTATGCTGGAATGCATTTAAAGGTAATATCAACTCACAGCTCATTGGGTTGATTGGTGTTTTTTCATGAGTCATTGCAAGTATGGCCATTTGTATCTTGTGTGATCTTTAAGTACATATGATATATTTAATATATATTTACTGCAACTATTACATTTAAAAGAAATGTAGTGATGAAATTTTACAAATTCTGATTAAGCTAAAACAAATTTTTAAAAAAGTATTCTACAAATCCACTGTGCATAGATATCACAGAAGTCTCACTGATGAGATAAAGCTTCCCTAGCACTCAGAAACTGGTGAATGATTCACTGTGTGGAGAGATGTACTGCCCTGTGAATACATGGTGGGCTGTTAAGTATTCAGTGAAGGCAAAGCTGTCTATTGAAGCAATGTCCACACTACTACTTTGGCATTTTAATGTAATCCTTATAAATTCAGACTATGCATACAGGCTGCCATTTGTAAAATAGTTACTAGAATGAGATTCAGAAAGAATGTGGCAGAATAGTGGCGGTGATAGCTCCTGTGGTAGGTACTCCAGCATCAAATCAACACCGGGATGTTCTCTTAAACTTGGATTCTAGGGTATATAGAGGAATGTTCTATGGTTGTATGATTTTTAATGAAGAAATAAGTAAATAAAGAAAACTTTTAAATAAATGTTGACAAGAGTTAGGCACAGAAATAAATATTAAAGAAAAAGCAGAAAATGAAAAATCCATGTATATTTAACATTACAGTACTGAGCAAATACAGAATTCTGTGAATACTCAAAACAGTCAGTTGCATAGTTCACATGAGACATTATATTCCATCATACCTGCTTCTTAATATAAACATGGAAGACCTAACTGTACACAAAGAAATCTTTAGTTAAGCATTGTGACAGATTGCCTTTGCAGGTTCTCCAAACAGGCTGGTCAGTAAAATACCAGTGTCTTAAAATGTATCCCCAGAGAAATCACCTGCACAGAATGAGCCAAGTCATATCCATAACAGAGAGATCTCCATAACAGGGGGTCTTTAAGAACAGATTTTCAAAACCTGTCAGGTACAATAAAGATTGTCCTTTTGGGGGTCAGGGATGCTACATATCTTCAGATCTCTTTCCAGACCTATCTACCTGTAAAAAGAAAATCACTGCATATCTCAAATAATTACATTAAAAGGACATTCATAACACTACAAAATGTAGTATTTCTCACTACAAATGATCGCAATTTATTATAGGAACATAAACTCTGATCTTATCCATTAAAAATGATTTTTTTTTTTAATTCAGATTATAAATGATTTAACTGCTGTATGGAAATCTACAATAGCATGTCCTGGTTTGATGAAAGCTTCAGGGTTTTTTTGACTGCTATGGACTGGGTGAGAAAGAAGAAAGTGAATTTACACTAGTCTTCTCCAGGAATGAAAAACACCTGTACAGTCTAAGTTCAACTGCTGAGCAGAGAAGACCGGCAAGCCTGTAGTGCTCATCAGCTGGAATGAAGCATCTGTTTTTCATTCACTGCTATTGAATTCTGCATCATCTCTTCCATAACTGACACTACCCTAGATAGGTCATCAATATTTTAATTCACAACAAAAGGTAATAAAAGAGAGGAAGTATTAGGACTGAAGAATTAAGCTTTCTTAAAAAGAAACAATTTCTACTCAGTCTAACAAGAAATGTATTGTGGTCACAAAGGAATCTATTTCCTTTTCACAGCTACACACAAGCTGACGAACTCAAAAGGTCATACATTTTTAGCATACATACCTGTTACGCTTGTGTTAAATATTGCTTTTGAGAATTCCTCACATGGGTAGAAACGGAGCTTGAATTAGTGTCCTGGGCAGCCAGACGGCATCTGGCTAATGGCATGAAGACAAAGCAGACTAAAGAAGCAGATGAAGGGAAAGGTGATACTATCTGCTGTTTGCAAACTTTTACTGTATCTGAAATTAAATAAGCATCCCAATACCTTAACATACTTGCATTATGTTATGTTTTAAAAAAGAACATTTAATAAGAAATATTTCCTTGGTAAATAACCCATATGCTGGAGACTGGGATCCTACAGCACTGAGGGAGCAGGGACTGACATGCAGGGCTAGGCTGAAATGGGACTTTTGGGCCCATGGGCAGCATGGCGAGAGGCCCCAGGTAAGGATCAGCAGAAATAGTCAGTCCCCTGTAGTGCCCTCAGGGCCCCGTCAAACATCTGAATAAAAATGGTGAGTAATTTCCTCAGCTGGGGTGTCTTGTCTTGATGAAGTTAGTGAAGCTCTACTAGATCTAGGTTATGACTCTCCTTTGTAAGTGCAAATCTCTATTGTGGTTGTTGAGCATGTCACAGTGTTTTTTTGCTTTGAATAGGTTGAAGCTTGTACTGTTTCAATCATGGAACTGTTTATTGGGATTAAAGAACAAGCTGTGGTAGTATAGTAAAGTCAGTTTTGTGCATTTGACTGCACAATCAAAAAGTATAAACTTGACATCTTTTTCTCACTTTTACTATAGGAAAATATTACAGAGTCAAAAAACCTCCATATTTATTCCCAATTATTTATTTTAAGAGTATAAAATATAAATTGCTAGCATTTTAAATGGAAACTTAAGGATCAGAATAAATACAGATCTCTTCCACTAACAGTTTACTAGATTTAAAAAAAAATCATGTTTTATGCAAGTACATTTCAATTTTTTCTCTTATCTACACTTCTCATTCACTGGTGTAAGCTCTCAGAAAGAGAAGTTGAAATTCTTTATACAAATAAGCGTATAACCTTTCATAGTTATGTTAACATTCACAATTATGAGATTAATGGTCACCACTCAGATACCTCTGTGACTAAATAATTCAGTCACTAATATCTTTTGCCTTTCAGAAGTACAAAATCGAAGGACACTATGAAGGTGTGGAAGTTTCTCAAAACAAAAAAAAAAAAAAAAAAAGGATAAAAATAACGTGGTCTTGCAGTGTTAAAAGGAAGGTAATGAAACCTTTACCTACCGCTGTCTGGCAATCACAATTCATCAGTAAGGTAAGATAAGGTAAGTCTCCTAATATGTCCTTATATTGTTGATAAAATAAAAATATGTAAACAAAACTACTTTGCCAAGGGGAAATCTATTTGCAAAAAGTACTGACAGAAAAATGCTTTGGATAGTCTGGAAGACTTTAGTAGTGAAGCCAACTGCCCTCCATTAGTGACATGATTACTGTATCTTTCTTAACGCATAGATGAAATGTCCTGAGACTCCTTTGCCAAGGATCTTGAACTTGGCTCAGGAGACCTGCTCCTAATTCTTTCTATGATGCTGACTGCACAGTCTATTTACTCATTCCCCGTTTATCTTTCTTTTGCAATCTAATTGAAAGAAATAGGATTACTTGGCTCATTCTGTGCAGAAGGTGGTTACTCTGGACACATGTTTCAAGACACTGACATTTTCCTGTCTTTCATTTACGATGGGAGTCACCTCCTAAGTTAAAATACCTCATTATCATTATGCTCTGAGACAAAGTTTGTAGGGAGAGGTAGTAGCTGACACACTGGTAGAATTGGAAATAAGCTTTCAGGAACACAGCCTTTGTTTAGGTCTTAAACAGAAATAGAAATCTCACAAACTAGCAACATGTTGAGAACAATTTTTTCTGTGTTTAGCTTGGTTGTGCAGTTAGACACTTTGAGTAAAACGTTAAGTAGTAGCTGCAGTCCAGGGACCTTTGTAATGGGAAGAATGATAATGCTATTACTTTTTGTATGACAAGAAAGAGAGTTCATCTGTCCTGAGGAAGGAACAAGTAAGGTGGAAAGTCTAAATTAATGAAACAAACATTTCTACTGAGTTGATTTTTTTTTTTCCTCTGCTAACATGCAACTGAGCTATGAATTTTAATTATCAGGATCTTGTGAAGATGCTCTGCTGAACTCTGTTCAAGATCAGTACTGAGAAGTCAAATATTAAATAGATATTTTGTGAAAGTTGTTTTCCCATTGGTAACTAGGCATGTCTACCCTTTCTTTCTTTTTTTTTTTTTTTAAGTTCGTTTGAGTATGTAATGGTTATATAGTTTAATCTTCAACAAAATTATTCGATGTACTGTGTTGCATTCTCATACTTTGCATATACCAATTCTGAAAATTATTTTAGTAAGATCAGGGTTGATCTTACTTCTTCTTCCTACACAGAGTGTTAGGAGAAAGCCTTGTTCCAAGACAGCATCTCCTTTCAGTGAATATTATAATTTATTTCTTTGGAAGGAAATAAATTCCAGCATACAACAACTACAACAACTTAAGTTTAGCAAAAACGTGGTTTCCTTTTGCACTTCTGTCAGTTTACAGGAGTATAATTTCTTCAAAGGTGTTACCATAGAGAAAGACCTCTTATGACCAAAGCTACTTTTTAGACTTTTTTAGACTTCTGAGAGAAACTAGCCCTAACTCTAGGATATGTCATCAGCACTGTAGTCAAAATTAGAATAGTAACATACAAATTACTATGATGTATAGCATCGACAGACCGATACCAGAAGCTCAAAAAGAAGTTTGTAACATATAGCTAGAGATTTAGATACCAGTACCTTTCATTTGAGGATAATAATACTCAACAAAATAACCCTTTTAGTTTAATTGTGTTTTATTAGTAGGTGAAACTAACCTCCTGGTCCTTTACAGCAGTGTAGTGACTTGCAGTTACTTGCAAAATAGACGCCAATAGCAACTCCACATAAATAATTAGTACAGTCCTTGCCAATTAGCTATGACACCTTTTGAGAAAGAAACTTTAACAATTTTGCAATCTCAATGTTCATATTAGGCCAAGTCTCTTGAAATTATTTTCTAATCCCATTGGTGTTTTTCAAGTTTTAAAGACTTAAACTAAGTAACACAAATCCTTTTGACTCTTGAAAAAAGGTTATTTCACATAAACAGTAAGCCAAAAACATTAATTGTCATGGCAGTGCACCTCTTCAAACCAAAATAAGGGGAAATCCACTGGAGGGTTTTAGTTTTGTTTTTAAAGTAGGTATAAAAATTAGAATATCAAGAAATATTAAGTCAAAATAAAATCACCAAGGAATTTCATTGAAATAAAAAGGGAGGGAGAATACAGATGTATGTTGTGTTTTTTTTTAAGTAAATATAAAATGTAATTAAAGCAGATTCTTTTCCTATGAAAATTTGTGGTTTTAATTTTTCAGTTGACAATATTGTTCATCAAGGTAGTAATTTCTTCAGAAAAAAAAAAAATCTGCTGTTCATATTTCTAGAAACCACTTTTGTTATGAGAAATTTGGTTAAATGCCAGTACAAATACAAGCACAGCTTTTTTATTTTTTTCTCTCATTGCTTGCAAACATCCAAATGTGTTCAGAAAAAAAAAGTACTTAAATTATTCTAATAATTTCTACAAGCAATTTCAATATAAGTGTTCTCATCAGTGAATTTATTTAGTGATTGAAGGGATAGCATTTTCATTTATGTTTCTTGGCATTAGTAGTTTTTCTTTGTATTAATTTTGGTTTTTCCCTTTACTGAATGTATTTCATCAAGTTAAACTGAAAGCCTGTGTTCCTGCAATCATAGTAAATAAAGAATTTACATTAATGTTTTAGTTCAGATCAGGGCTATAATTTTGAAGTGAATCTCCTAATTATTCTCACTTATCACACACACTTAAGTTCGCATCACAGTGGTTTCAGAGAGTGTCGGCTGGATTGATTTTGGATGAAGGTGAGGCCAAACACAGAACAGAAATATTTCTAGTATTTTCTAACAGCTAAAACTGATTTAATCCAGTGTACCAGTCCAGAACTAGCAAAAGTAAAACCTCATATAGTATGGACATTAGATCTTCAGTATTTACTCTTTCAGTTTGAAAGCTAGCATCCACTGGCCTGCACTGCTTACTATTGTAGACATGCACACTAAATACTCTAAGTAGAAAGCTGGCAGGGAAAGAACAGAATGTTCACTCGATTCACTCAAATGGAAATAACTTTAAAATCGTTTCCATAATCCTGATGCAAGTATGCATCTGCAGTGTTTATATTAAGGCTTAACATTTCCATGCAAGCAAAAGGAAAGGAATCCTTATTTGGGGGCTTTGAAAAGGATTTGGGACCACTATATTCCATCATCCAACCTTCAGTGTATTTGGAACCATACTTTTCAGAGATATGTTTGCTTATTCTGTCTTGTAGTAGAGACAGACCTTACTTTTAATTTGCCTATTTATTGAGAAAATCATGTCCTAGTTCCTTGTTCACCACATTTAAAATGCCTTGCAGATTAAGTGTATGGGTTCCTTTGACTCTTGCATGGTGGAATAATGTGATTCAACAACACTGGAAAATGATTCCTTAGGTGTTGCTATTCTTTTTTTTTTTCTTTTTTTTTTTTTTTTTTTCCCATACAGGTTACTAATGTCTTTAGTACCTTTCATGGATTATATTCTGTTTGAATTTCAAAACAATAAACAGAGCTTCAAGATCAGTTTGAGCTGTAAAGAAAGACCAAATAAAACCCCCCCAAAAGTACATCATGTAGGGGAAAGAAAAACAAAGAAAACCTAGATATGTTCTTTTCAAATTCAAATTTTAGTAAGTTCCAGTCATCCTAATTATTGATATTTCCTGGGGAAAAAAGGAACAGATTATACAGATTACAGATTAAACCATCTGTAATATGGTTTCTCTGTTTGTCTGCTTGAGGTTCATATCCATCTCTTGTTATCAGCCTAAGCAACATCTTTTCCCTCTGAAGAAACCTTTAGTGGTTTCAGCATTACTCTCTTGTAGGCTTGCCCAGAAGTGCGACTTTCAAATAAAGAGATTCTCTTCTCTGATAAGGCTCTCTGTCTTTAAGTAGTATTATTGCTGTCCTCTCTTTGTTTGTTTTCTGTTTTCTCTAATCATACCCTTTTATTTATGCGTCTACAACCATGCAGCATGATACTAATCAGGTAAACTGTAGATGATGTGTGTATTAAAACAGAGCGCATTCTCCCCTTTGTTTTCATACAGTTTTTTTCCTTACATTGGGGCTGAATAGCAATTTCAATATTTGGAAAGGTGTTCTACTGATAGGAGTGACACACAACAAAGTCCTTAAATTGTTGTTATGGAAGATATAAAGCACATATAAATATTGAATATTACTAGCAGAAAAGCCTTCCAACCTGCAAAGGAATAGCTGGAATCAGCAGGCAAAGGATGCTCAGGGTAACGTGTTGTAGACTAAGCAGTGATACATCCCCCTTTGTGACCCTTGGGAACAGGGTTTTAGCAACAGAGTAGCAATATACATACAACTAAAAAATTTTCATTTATTATTGTTCCCTTTTTTCTGTAGTTTCATATATTCTTTCCTTTCTACAGCAACCATACTAAGGGTTCTAGTTCAGTAAGGCACTTCAGCAGGTGCCTACATATAAATACTTGAGTTATCCCACTGAAGACTACTGGTGTATTTAAAATTAGGCACCTGCCTAAGAGTCTATTCAACACTAAGAAGAGTGTTGAATTAGGGCCTGAGTGATTGCACATGCAAATTGTAATTGATATCAACAGCAATGACAGGAATCCATCTTGGCAGCCAGCTGGTTTGTCTATGCCTGAAAGCTCCTTCTGTTTATTATACTCAATTTATAAATGCAGACAATGACAGTTACATGTTTTGGACATGATAACAAAGCTTTGAGTAAGAAACATTGATTCCAGAATTATCATGCCCTAAATTTCTATTTTGAAAAATCAGAAAATCAGTACAATTGTTAATATAAAGGTATGTTAAAATATTCCCTGGGTTTCAGCAAATGACTGTGCATGAAAATAAACTATAGCATATATCAAGTGAAATATTATTGCCACAAGCCAGCATCCAGATATTTACAATTGGTTACCATAAGGATGTTAGCATCTATTTCAGTACATCTATATAGCAAAAGGGTATAAAAAACGGGAATTTTGAACAGATTTTAAAGACTGAGTTGAATCAGAAAAGATACATAGGGGAACATCTGAACTGGCAGAGAAAATGCTTCCAATTAGGCAATTTTAGAAGAAAGCACCTGAAAAACTCATCTCAACTCCTATAAAATTACGTATTTCATATTGTAACCTTGCTGAGATGAGGAATGTTTGGATGGCACATGGAGGTAGGAGGTATGGAACAATTTACAAACACATGCTGCCTTCAAATTATAACAATCTCCTACTAAGTAATTATTTGCACATTGTCTCTGTCAGTATTGATTACACTAAATACGTTATTAAAAGACTGCATTTTTTGAGAGAACATGGCTCAGTGGATAAGATTTTCATCTCTAGAAACAGAAGTTCATTGTGTGAGCGTTTGGAAATGAATATTAATTTGTTGGACTTTGATTGAAATTTAACATAGCATAGAATCCCTACACAGTTAAAATGATTGGCTAGCAATAGGTTTTTGCAATGACTAGAAGGTTATGATGTAAATCATAAGTACAGAAATACATGACATACAGATTAACTATATATGTCAGAGAGATTAAGAAATATGAAATAGTGTTTGCAGAACTAGTGATCTCTAAAATCCATATTAAAGCATACAGTTTTATTTTCTGTGCAATTATTTGTGCCTAGGTTAACATCTGACATGCTGAGCCCCTTCCCTTATTACCCCACTAAACTTAACCTAAGTTATTTCATTGAATTCAATAAAGCTAAGATTTCACCTCTAGGAAATAAAACCCAATTTATTCAAGCTGTCCAACATGATTGTAGTAAGTAGTTGTATTTCAGGTTTTAAAAAAAAGAAGAAAAACATTCACCAGTTGTCTTAATCTAACCATTGACCCTTGTTTTCAATACGAAACAAAGCCAGTGTATTGGGTTAGTGTGGCAAGGTTTTGGTAATGGGGGGCTACAGGGGTAGATTCTGTGAGAAGTTTCCCCTATGTCCAATAGAGCCAATGCCAGGCAGCTCTAAGACAGACCCGCTGCTGGCCAAGGCTGAGCCAGTCAGCAACGGTGGTAGTGCCTCTGTGATAACATATTTAAGAAGGGGGAGGGGGCGGGGGGGAAACTGCGCAACACTGGCAATTGCAGCTGGAGAGAGCAGTGGGAATATGTGAGAGAAACAACTCTGCAGATACTAAGGTCAGTGAAGAAGGACGGCAAGGAGGTGCTCCAAGCATCGGAGCAGAGATTCCCCTGAGGCCCCTGGTGAAGACCATGGTGACACAGGCTGTGCCACTGTAGCCCATGGAGGTTAATGATGGAGCAGATATCCACCTGCAGCCTGTGGAGGATCCCAAGCCAGAGCAGGTGGATGCCCGAAGAGGGCTGTGACCCTGTGGGAAGCCTGCGCTGGATCAGGCTCCTGGCAGGACCTGTGGACCCGTGGAAAGAGGAGCTCATGCTGGAGCAGGTTGGCTGGCAGGACTTGTGACCCTGTGGGGGACCCACACTGGAGCACTCTGTTCCTGAAAGACTGCACCCCATGGAAGGGACCCATGCTGCAGCTGTTCATGAAGAACTGTAACCTGTGGGAAGGACTCATGATGAAGAAGTTCATGGAGGACTGTCTCCTGTGGGATGGACCCCACGTTGGAGCAGGGGAAGAGCATGAGGAGTCCTCCCCCTGAGGAGGAAGGAGAGGCAGAAACAACGTGTGATGAACTGACCACAACCCCCATTCCCCATCCCCCTGCGCCACTGAGTGTGGAGGAGGTAGAGAATTTGGGATTAGTTTTGATGAGCATTATTTTGGCCGTAGGAATCAATTGTCTATAGAGCTTGTAACAATGGAAATTAGGTACAAGTCTTGTGTATAATATTGTATATAGGTAGTACATCACAAAAAATTTTATGCACATATTGTTTCCTATAAATAATATTCCTTCAATGTTGAGAAAGTAATCCACATCCTTAGAAACATGTTATTTTTACAAAAGAGCAGTGATCTGAACTCAGCTCACATGTCTCTAAAAGAGTGCTCAATTTTTATTAAGGTTAATGCTACTATTAGTACATACTAGCAGAATCAATACTTGTGGGCAGTTACACTCTGTGGTGCATTTGGTTGTCTGAATGCCAGGTACATATTCTGTGCTAGTGAGTAAACCCAAGTCCATGCTGACTCCTGAGTGGAACATATCCACCTGTGTGCCAGGAATGTTCCATGGATCACTCAACAGGTTTTAGACTGTTGAGCAAATCTACCCTAAAATGTAGACACTGCCATGAAATTCAGAGATTCTTGAAACTCCTCTATGTGCAGCTTAATTTATGTGAAAGACATATCTAACATTATACGGAACTTGGTCTTTTGTCCTCAAAAGACTGTCTGTTCTGGGAGAGGGGGAAAGAATATAAGTACACTTCAACCACTACTTCTTTTGGGCTTCCCACTCATTTAAATGGCATTAGTTCCAAGTTACTTTTCTAGCTACTTCAGACAGAATAATTCCTTGAATCTGTCCTCTAACATTGAACAATTGCAACCTAGAAATACCCTAACAAAAGAGCTGATCAGAAAAACTCCAAGGAATATCAGTAGATTTATAAGAAAGGGCCAACTATTTGAAAGTGAAATCTTTACCAAACCCATACTTTTAGACATTTTTAAAAGCAAAACACTGCACAGTGTGATGGAGCTCATCTCTTTGCTATTTTAAAAATGTATACTTTTATATTAAGCAGAAGTTGAAATCCAAATTATTTGTTCAACTTCTTGGTAATTTATGATTTGGATCAGAAATTATTTTAAGTTTCATTTTACAAGGGATTTTCACTTTTATTCTGTTCTTGTTTTGTGCTAGCATTAAAAAAAAAAAAACAAAACAAAAACAGCTACTGACTAGTTGTTATAAATAACCATCATATTTTATCCAGAGATGAAGACAAGAGAATGCACCATTCTTACCTTTATAGAAGACTACCTGGAAAATGGACAAATGATATTGTGCTATGGTCATCTCAACTCACATTATTTCTTGTTAACTCTTAATAGCACTTAAGTATTAGCAAGTTACAATTTAATGTAACAGTTTATGCTATTCAATACACATTTACAGTTGAACACCTGTCAAGTGAAACATTAATGCTTAGTAATTACCAAACACATTTAATATTTATTATTCAGTAACATTTGCTTAGTAATTCAATTTTCTTAATTAATATGGCTCATATTAACAACAGGTACTAACATACATGTAATAGAATAAAACAAATCCATTTTAAAATTGTACCCTAATGCTAATTAACAAATAATTTATTAAATTCCTTCTTCATGTATGTTTTCTTTTGATGAGGAAAATGGATTGCAGTGAACAGCAAGGGAAATTACCTGATTCTGAACTGATTAACAATTTCATCGCATATATTGGATGGACTTATTTATAAAAGAGGTAATGGTCAAAGCAACCTACATCTAACCCTTATCTGTTCTTAATTCTGAGTACCAGAACTCTCCCAAGACTTGGGCATCTGACTATGACAGAAACAAACAGTGTAGCTGCATGTACTTGATCAAAACTTAGATCTCACCTAAAGATATGTCAACTGTCTCTGAACTGATTAAAGCTGAAATGTGGCATCTCCTCAGGAGATCTCTACACTACCTTACGGTTCTTGACTAAAACTCTGGAGAGCACAACAAAATTTTTGCAGTTTGTGTAATCATAATTTTTCTCCCAGAGTAACATTTGGTAACATTTGGAAATGTTAACAAAATGTGGTAAAATTTCCAGTCTGCACACACAAAGCCTACTGTTCCTAATCTTTATTTATAAATACTTCAAGTTTTCATCAATTTCTGTGACGAATGTACCTTTTCTTCCCTACTTTTAGTATTAATATTCTTAAGGCACTAACTCTTCACAGTTGTTTCTTCATTGTATACATCACTGCTATTGTCAGTATCTTCAAAAGTCTCTGTATCAATCAATTGCAGTTGAAACAAAACACATTGTTATTTTAAAGCTCCACTAGCATGACTGCCCTACCCGTGTGACCTGTCACCAGGAATGACAAGAATACACTTTCCTAGCTTTTTTCCTGAGATTATCATAGTGTTTATCTGATAAAAACTAACTGGTTAGAAGTCTTACTTTAATAGAACGTAGGGCTATCTCTGTCCACACTACATGTCATTCAAAAGCACTTTGATAATTTGTTGCAGAGGTGATACAAAGGCTAAAAAGCAATAAACCTACATTATTAAATCTTAATTAATAAATATGTCTGTCCTGGTTTCGGCTGGTTTTGTGTTTTAATGTTGAAGTGTTCAAATTTCTCATGGTAACTTTGTATCGTTAATTTCCACTAAAAGGCAATTTAGAGAATCAGTTGCAAGTCTCTTGGATATGAAACATAAGGGAAATATGGAAAAGAAGAACTACTTTCAAAATACATAGTACAAGGTATATGAAATACAAAAGTTGAATTAACTGTAGAAAAGGTGACTGTACCTAGACAATATTTGCACTGTCTAGGTTTTTACATGTCTGTAGAATAATGATGTTGCATTTGCATGGAATGCAAAGTAAAAAAAAAAATCACTATTTACAAGTCTCTCCTGCTTTTCATATTTATGTTAATATTTGCGACAGATAATGTCTTAATACTACAAACACTTCAACTCTGAGATTTGATATTCATATACAAAATCAAATGTTTGATATCCAGACCACATCTCTCTCTAACAGTCATGACTGCAGATGGAATTTTTAAAGATAAATTTCACTGAAAATGTTCTTTAGTGCTGTTAATTTACTAATTATTTACCTTATCCTGATTATGATGTGTGGAAATTGCAAGAAATTGGCACTTCTGATGTCTTTTATGCAAACAAGAAGAGCTAATGTGTCTCCTTTTTTGGAAAGGATCCAGAATGGAATAATGAATTTAGCTACCCTCTTGCCATATAATTTTGAGGACATTTAGTGGAAATAGTGATCTGAAGTGTATGACTTCTGGATACATATTTTCTTCTGTTTGACATCTATATGGAGATGGTGATTTTGACTATGTGTATGTCCATACAGTGATAGGTGTAGCATTAGATTATGTGATTAAAGACACTAGAAAGAGCCCACTGGTATGATGGCAAACAGGGGCATCCCAATACCCCAGTCAGAGACATGAGTCCCCTCCCTGAACCACGAGAAGTGTCCCATGGGACCCTCAGCCCCAGGGGTCAGGGGACATCCTGCACCAGTAGTCAGTAGGGGAAGCTCCCTGGGGCATCTCACAAAGTAAGGGGAGACAGTGTCCAGGGATATGGAGCTCATCATGGGAAGAGCATTTTGGGACTGGAGACAGGGATGGATTGAGGCAGTTTAGAGAGGAAAAAGTGTGGGGAATTAGAGAGATAAAGTGATAAGAAGGGGCAGGTTGCATGTAAATTGGAGCTGGTCAATACATTTATGCTTGATCAGCACAGTCTGTCTTTTCTTCTCATTAAACTTCATTTCTACTGTTTTGTCTTGGTGAGGTACTGTCTATTCTGCATACACATGTATGCATGCAGGTCTAGCAACTAGACTACTAGGTGGGACCATGGGTCACAGGGTCCCCTGTGTCTGGGTAGCAGCAGCTGAAGAGAAACTGGAATGCATGCACACTGTGTGGGTATATATGTCAATGCATGTAATTGCTAGTGGGCATCAAGGTGGCCTAGCTGGCAAATAAAATAAGAGACTTGGGAGCCAGGTATCAAAGTCACCATAAGTTGTTGGCTACTGGAGAGACTAGCAGGTCCAAGCCAGCTACTGAGGAGACTGTGAAGTCTAGCAGTCAACTGGAATACCCATTTGCATGTCTCTGTGCATTAGGCAATTGGAGACCAGAGAATACAGAGGTCAGCTACTACATAGACTAAGTGTCTAAGGCCAGCTGCAGGAGAGATCCATATTGTACATATGCATTCACATATTTCTCATTAATGGGCATTCATCCTCAGCAGCCAAAAAGGGAAACAAGAGCAGGCCATTACTGCTGTTTGTGTTTGTCTAAATGTTCTGTGTTCCATATGTGTTGGTCTGTGTGGCCAGCCATGTGTATATGCGTACATGTATTGTGTGTATGTATGCGTGTGTGCCTGCTAGGGATGCATGCTCAGCGTCATTAATCATTACTAACAACACCTTGGGACATGAGGCTGCTGTAGCCTTGTGTTTACTGGGCTAGTGCATTCAGCAACTGCTAACAGTAGGCAAGACAGAAAAAAAAAAAAAGATAAATTTGATTAACTGTGTGCACCACTTAAATGTTAAATAAGTGCATATAAAATATTAATAGATTCTAACTCCCATTTCTCTTCCAAGATTTTTTACACTCTGTTGCTATGGCTGTGCATCACTGAGTGCTACATATTGTCCTTCCTCATATCTGGCAATGGCCTTCTGCAGGATAATTTGTGCTATTGAAGAATGAAATTATGCAACTTGAAGCACACCATTAACACTGTACAAGGTTTTCCAGATGTCCAGCTATCAAAATGATTTGTATATAGTCTATGGACGTTACAAGCCAAATGTTATTAATCAGCTGTAAAGAAGACAGAGATGATGAGACTGTGACCAGGTTCTCTAGAAATATTTGTTCTTCCTTGTGAGAATATAAGTCCATCCTGTCTATCACAGATGTAAATAGCAGTTAGAGCTGACTAAATTTATAGTTTCCTGAAGGAAATATCTGATTAATTCATATTTCTAACACAGATGGAAGATGTACACTTATTAGATGGAACCAAGATGCTTGCCTGGTAACAGCAAGATTCTGTATTTGGCATATAGTAATGATTTTTCTGTTTCAGCTATTTCTATTCATATATTACAGAAGGTAAAAATAATGCTTTTAAGCATAAGATGCAGCAAGAACTTGCAGAGAACAAGGAAGAGAAATCAAATACCAGCTTGCCCCACAATATGAAATGGAAAATGTCATGATAGCAACAGAGAAACAGTAGCCAAAGAGCAGATACATGAATAGAGCTGGTAACAAATGTGGGTAGGAGATTGCAGGTGTGCTGTTATTTCTCTTTTAGACCAAGAAAAAACATGCAAAAAATTGCCCAAGTGCTACGATTAGCAACAATGACAATGAAAAAAACTCATATTAAATGATAGTATTTGGCACAAAAAAGACGAGTGGGTTTTGGCTTCAAAAATAGTTATGGAGAAAACATGGTGCTCTCTAACAAGGTGATTCAACACACCTGACATCTGAGCCATCCTTCAGAGATGTCTAGCAATGTGCATTAACTATACCAGCATTCTAAGATGATTATGTTCCAACCTGGAAGCTTCATTTTGATGCCATATTTAGATGAGATGCATCCTGAACTCTTCATTCAATTCTTCTCTAGAGGGAGCTGATGACAAAGCTCTTACTGTCTTTGTTGATGATAGAGCTATTATTGTTTTCATCCTAGGATCTTCAGATATATCCTACTCATTTTCTGCAGTCTGCACTTGTACTGCTGTAATTGAGATGTCATCTTTGAAATATATGAAATCTCACTGGTTCTGTGGAACACAGCATACACACCTTATCTTGTCCTTTACTACTTTATGATTTTAGTTGATAACACTAAATGGAATAAGATGTTTTGGATTATTTGGTTATTTTGCACACACAAATTGCAAAGAACCCATCAAAATTGTTATATAAACAAAACACACTTTTAGACAATAAATCATTAAACATGATGTATCACAATAAACTAGAAACAATCATGGTTTAAGAAAAGATGAAACAAATTTAAACTAACTTGATTTTTAAAATAGAACAGTGAGGAAGAAAAGAATTATATTGTTACATTCTTTTAAATGTCAGGCCCACTGAATACATTTGCTCATATGAAACAGAACTATTTATGAATATTGCCAGGGAACAGATTTTTAAAGTGTCACATGCCAATTAACACAGTACATGTGAACAGAAGCATAATGAATTTGAGAGGATAATATTCCCACATGCAGAAAATGTCAACAAGAACATAATCGGCAGCTATAACATATGGTATATTGAGCTCAAAAACTTGTTTATACCGTCTTGAATCTCCCACTAATAAGATCTCTATTAACAAAATACAAAGGAATATAGCTGAAGTGCCATTCAGAAGTGTCATTTCCTTTTTGAGATTCAGGCATGAAAATTGATTGATGTACTTTCTAATGTCAAGCTTGATATTATATAATCCAATGGGTTTTGTATAGCATTAATACTATGGAGTTTAAGTCATAATTTACTGAAGTTGCATAAAAGTGCTCACTAGACAAAATAGATGTTGAGTAAGGCATTTATGTTTGTATGTGCATGTGGGTGCATATTTCTGAACTCTTAGTATCTTCAAACATAATAATCAGTATTTTCAAAAACAAATATGAAAGGCTGAATTCATAACTCTTCTGGACTGTGCTCTAGTCATAGTTTGTTCATATTGAACATAAATGACCAAAAAAATATTTCTCCAGTGTTCTAGGCAGGAAGTTTCAGCTAGCAAAGTAGGTTTTTGAGCCAAACTATTTTTTCTTCATTTACATCTGGATGCAAGGGGATATAGATCTGGTGGTAATGAAATATCAGTGTTACACTGGATGATCTCTCTTTGACCGTCCTCATGCTTTCAGAATGTTTCATATCAAGGAGAAGGTGAGCATACCAAGAGTGTCTTAAAAATCCCAAACACATTGAGAAAGAAAATAAATAAGTATTAGGAGGACATGAGATCTGAACCTTAAAATCAGACTGCTGTTAATTCCTTCTGCATTTCTGACTCTTGACTTTTATAAATTCTTGGAAGACATGAGCTTAAAGTCAAGTAACTTCATTAATTATAATCATTTTCATTTTTTATATAGCTTAAATGAAACAATATTTAATCAAAACCCTGGAATATTTCCCTCTAATTTTACCAGAAATTTTCATCAAACCCTTCTCTCTCATCTTCTCTTCTTCCTCTTCCAACCTCCCTATTAATAGTATTAGTGAAATGTAGTTATTAGTTCTTATTAAAGCCTTGCAAGCATCACTGTAAATCACTGTTTTTTATCAAAGCTTCCTTTTCTTGACAGGATCAGTCAAGTTGAATTTGCACATAATCCAAGAAATACTCTCCATGAAAGTGGATCCAGGCTAGGCTCACATGCATCTTATAAGGATTTAAACAATCTGCTGAAACAAAAGTACCCTGCTTCTCAAATTTGATATAAAGAGGTGGACACTGCCAGAAGATAATGCAGATTCATTCCATCTACCTCTAATGCTTAACTATGGTGCCTTTTTCTGTGTTGGAAAGGATGTCCAGAAGGCAATCAGATCTTAGAGGTTCTTGAATTTTCCTTTAGAAATGTTTCTTTACCTCCACTGAATACAGAGAGTCCTAAGGCTTCTTTCTTAGACTAAGCTCTTAATTTAACAATGTCAGACTATGAAGTTAATACAAGGTAGTTGTTAGACTTTCATTTTCTCATTTTCACTCTGTGGCAGTAGCCCAGGTCAGACGGTCCCTTATCTTATGAAAGTTCATTAAAAAATACTATAGCTTATTTTTGCACTGTCTCTACTGTAGTGTCTTTTCTAAATAAACACACTTGGAAATACGAAAAAGACAAAGTATTGCATCCATATAGTAGCTGTAACACAATCTAGTTTGTGAAGACTACCTAGAAAATATTTGAAATTATGCTAAACCAGAAATTACTATTTTCAAGAAATGGCCCTAGTCTTATATGAGCCAAGGACTTTAGTGGGTTTCATCTAGTGCTTAGCTCCACCAGGATACAACTACTACTTTTCTCTATATATCCCTCACTAGACTGGGGACAATCTAGTATATAATTGTAAAGTTTTCATTGCTGGTCAGGTTCTCCCTAAGTAAAGGAGGGCCAATGATATCCTTTGGACCAATAGCTAAATGCTTAAAGAATTCAGCTTGCTGATGATTAAAATCCATCTTTCCCCTGAAACAGATTTGTTGACAGCCTTAGTGAGTTCTGGTGAGTCTGTTCTCCTTTGCATTTAAAATTTCAAGGCTAACTGGGCCAGGAAAAAGATCACACAAAGAGGGAAGCTCCAAAAAGAATACAGCAGGCTCTGTTGGAGTATTTAATTGTTTAATGTTCTGTGTTCAATGGAGCAGGAGGTAAAATCCCTATCCCAGAGAGATGTCTCAGGTAAGTTTTTTATGTTTACTTTCACTCTATGGTCCACTGTATCACAGCAGATCATCTTCATCCTTATTATGCATGAAAAAGAAAAAAAAAAGTTTGTAACTAAGGACTTATTATTCAAGTTTGAATGCATTGATAACAATAAAACAACTCTTAATTTACACATGAACAACCAGTTTTGGCCAATAAAACAGTGTGATAAAACAAATTATTAACATCTATTAGTGTTGCTCTCCAAGGGTTTTCATCGTTTCAGTTTCCTTTTTTTTTTTTTTAAAGTAGTATCATTGTGGGTTTTTTTCTCATGCTTTTACCAAATAAAGACTTTTTACAGATTTCAAAATTAGCAATTTCTCTTAACTGTCTTCATTTTTTCTTAGTATTGTTTTTTGAAACTTTCAAACAATGGCAAAAACCTGATTTCTGTGGTAGTTCTGGAGACCTAACTAAGTAATTTTTGTTACTGTGCTTACTTGACCTTACCATTTTCTTGTCTTTCAAGTGCTTATTTGATGGTTGAGTTCAGGTCTCTGTTCCTATTTAGTGACCTCCCTTGATAATTGAATGCATTCTGCATGAACAGAGCCTCCCAGAATCTGAGAGTGGCAATGCTCTCTTAGACTCTTCTGAGAACTTTGGTGCTCTTCAAGAAGCTGGACTCTCACTGCTGTGCCTAGCAGTATACAATAGATTAGATTATATTGTACATTGAGTATTACTAAATGTTCTTAATGTTGCACAAATAATAACTCCAAAATACATTCTGTGTAATCCTTATACAGTCATATGCCTTATATAGTCATATGCCTGCAAGCAGATAGGTCCCAACTTTTCCCAACAGGCAGAAAGTTTTATGTAAGATAAGGAGAAAACAAAGCCTCAGAGAAGCCTGTAATTCAGGACACCATCATGGGAGATATGGATTCAAATCACTCTAAAGAAAAACAGATTTGAGCCCAGGACTTTCATATCAGGTGAATTTTTTAAACACTGACCAAAGAGGAAAGGTGTTTTGAAAAAAAGTCTGGACCTTTTTCAAAAGATCTGATGCCCCAGTTTTGCAATAAACAAATTTAAAAGACAGTTATAATACCATAAAGATTATGAACCTTGAGTTGAGGAAGGTCGTTCCTTGAGTCCAAGGAGGAAAGCATCTTAGTCCTGGAGAATGGTAGGTGTTAAAAAAATCCATGCCTCAGCATATGCAAGGGATTAGCATAAACAGCTTTCTGCCAACCCTTGTGAAGACTCTTCTGAAACTCTTGACTCTCCTCAGGTTGTTAATTTAGGGCTAATGTCGTAAAGTTGTACTTTACCCCTTGCAAGTTCATAATGACACACTGGATCTATTTCTGACTACCAAAGTCAGGACAAACAATACAGAACTATATTAACATATTCTAGTTATTTTTAAAGCTTATGGTTCTTGATGGTTATTGGCAAACATATCCTCAAAAATAGTTATTGTAACATTAAAAAAACACCCAACATTATTTCAAAAAGAATCTCAGTGACAATACAGAGTCTTGATTCTATTTTAAGATGTTACTGTTAAATGGATTAACTGTATAGGAATATTGTACTGTTTGTCAAGTTGATTTGTCATGAAAATGCTTCTCATAGCCTAATTTATCCTTTACTATTTGATAGGGATTTCTTTTGTCATGGTGAGTCTTTGGTTGCCTGTGAGATTTCTCTGCTTAGGGAGGAAGTTTTCTTATACAAATGACGTATAATTCTCTAGAGGATTGTACATGTTGGCAAGGCAGTTGTTTGCACTGTAAATATTTTGCTCTTAGCTAAATTATTGCTTCATTTTGTTTGCAAAATTTAAACAAAACACAAAAGCAAAATAGATCATGCCAAAACAAACATGAAAAAAAAGACGGTTTTGGGAGATGTTAATAGGTTTTGTTCTCTCTCTGGTAAGTTCTCTCTCTGGTAAGTCTCTGTGTTTCAAAACACAATTGCACTTCATATTAAAATAAAAGTAAAATTTCACTGGAACTGGAGAATAACTCTCATGGCTGACATCTTCTCTCTTGGTGTCATCATGTTACGCTGGCAAGCTCCACTCCCAGTTGCTCCTAGGGACTCATCTATTCTTTTACTGGAGACTGAAATCATACCTACTAGGGCTCAAAGTTTGAAAGACGCTTTGCTTATCATTCTGTGCTATGAAGACTTATGAGCTTCCATGATGTGGTAGAATTAGCAAACACCTATTAACATAATACTGAGTTCTGATAATGAGTCCAGCATTCCCTTTTTTACTAAATATACACAGTCTTGAGTCCCTGTCTAGATCTGATTTAAAAGCTGAAGAATATCCAACAAATATCTCTGGTTCTGAAAAAATGTGTAATTTGAAGACAAAAAAAAGAAAGAAGAAAAATGTGACATAAATATTTAAGCTTAATTCTAGCTATATGAATGCATTATAATGAGACGGTCAATGTATTTCAAATTTAAATGCTGTTTTGAGAAGACGGTCTTTTACTTCATGAAAGTTATTTCAGTGTATTTTGATCAATATGTTCCGAACATGGTTTTATTGGCAAACAGAATTATCTAACTGATCAACTGCACTGGATATCTGAATGCTTTTAGTGAATGTTCAAACACAAGTGTGACCTTTTTGTCAATAAATTTCCTTCCTACTTAAGGGTTAAGGTAAGAAGCAAAATTCCCCTTTCTTGAAAATTACATTTGCAGTATGTAAATGCAGCATTTGTAGTATGGTGACCAGTAGTACTCAACTGTTTCCTTGTTAGCCCCTCTCCTGTTTTATTCTTGTACTTAGATATTTAATGAATACACAAAGTGAAATCTTTGGCTCCATTAAATATAATTGAAACTTCTCATTTTGCAAGATATTGTTACAATTTGCTATTGAGAAAGAAAGTAGAGAAAAAGTTGCAGCACAGATCCATTCCACTATCTCAGTAATTACTTATTCCTGTTACAGATAATATTTAGACCAATGTTCAGGGAAAGGAAAAGCAATGGGAATGCATGTTACCAAAAACCATCCATCACCTGATGGATATAGTCATGATGACGTAGAAGGTACAATTTAACCAGTATCAACTGACCAATTCTTTATATCCTCTAAAGGATAATCATTGTGAATATTCCATTCCATTATTTGTCTCTTACTACTGTCCCTTTCTGTAAGGAAAAATTAATTGGACCCAGCCATGTAAAGCATTGCTATCTGCAATCTCTTGAATAAGAATAATCTAGACAATATGCAAAAACATGAAGATAGTCTAAATCTGAGCAATACCACAAAAGCCTTTTCAAAAACTATTTGTGTGCAGTATGGACTAGACAAACTCATCATTATGAGTATAAGCAGGGTCAAGTTGTAAGGGTAATCTTATTTTAATACTAGGCCAAGCTGTTGAATCATTTCCTTCTCAAGAAAAAAAAAAACAACAAACAAACCATAGACACAGTCTGTTAATATGCTTTACACATAATATGAATCTTCTAAGTCATTGGAGTGGCACTTAATAAAGGATTATTTGTTCTGATAGCAATTGGTTTAAATGATATTGCCCAGCTACAGAAGCTGCAAAAACGCTGGCATGGGCAATGCATTTGAAAAAAATGGCACCTTCAGTAATATTGATACCCACAAGAAAACTACATTAAAGTAAAAGGAAACCAAGTTGCAACTTCTGAGCAATTAGCAGATTAATGGCATTCGTGTCACAGTGCTGCTGCTTTAGAACAGTCTTAGAAAGAAAAAACTCTAAAGGAAAGTACTGTTTTTAAAAGGTGTCCAAAAGGGAAAGAGGAACACCAGGCATGGTATAAAGATCATAAGAAAAGTCAAAAGACAAAGCAAATACAGATAAAATGGGCCAAAAACCCCATTCCCAAAGTAAAGGTACTGATGAAGGTTCCTCTAACTGATGAAAAGAGCAGTCCACTGCGAATAACTTCCCCACTAGTATTAAACATCCATATAACCAGAATCTTCACACAACCTGGATAAGATACGGTTACTTTAAAAAACAGTGGAAAATACAGAAGTAGAGAGTGCATAATGTGAGATATTAGCAGTTAAAATGGTGTTCATGGGGAAAAGTAAAATCAAGAAAATAATGCCCATTACTGCACTGAGACCAGTGCAGCCAATACAATCTTCCTAAAGATCAGGACTTTACAGAATAGCAGAAAATGATAGGTACTTGGTATGTCCCCATGACTAACAAATGTTAGCTTTATAAAATGAAATCCAGATATCTTTCTGATTCAGATGGGCCCAGGAACATACTTTTTCAAAATTCACTACCATGGATATTTATTGTGCATGACCAATCATCCAGACGCAGTTTTTCTTTTCATATTTTTCTTTGCTGTTTTCAAAAACTGTATTTTATACATTTCATTTAAATTATATTTAAAAACAAAATCCAAGGTTGGTTTTATTTATTTTTAGCAAATTAAGCTAAGACAAGTATGTATTCTTCATAAATAAGCAAATATAGACTTTTGAAAGAAAAATTAACCTTATAATGTCCCATCACGGACTCTATATTAGTATTTAAAACATATGCCAGATGAATTGTGTAGAAAAACATTTGGATCCCTTGATCACAATCATTAACAATTATTAATAGAATAATATTTGATAGCAATAATAACCAGCACAGAATGACCACAAATTATCTTTACTTTTATTTTCAAGTGCAAATGGTTTGTTCTGTAAAATAATGAAGATACCTAGATCTGTGGTCTCTTAGACTGGACATGAATTTTTACTGTATTTTAATAGCACAGATAACTGGAATTTGGGAAGATATGCTGAGGGAAATATTATTGTATACCTGTTCCATTCTTATGTACTTCACAGACATTTATTTCCAAACATGGTCAGAAACAGAAGCCATCTTTAGTCTTATCCCTTAACACTGTACTTACATGCTTATATTAAGCTCATAGTATGTTTTACTGCACAATAAAAATATGGAAAAAAATAATTTAGGTTCAAATTTGTAGTTAGCATTGAACTGCTGTGACACATATTTCTATGAATCTTCATATAAAGAAAACTTTCTGATCACCTTAAAAAATTGAGTATGGGTTGTTTCTCTACTGTTTTTTTTTTAGGTTCATGGCTATCAGCTAACTTTGTTTTCATTCCGTTGTTTGCATGTGTGCATAAGTATGTGCATCTATTTGTATCTATAGCTACCTTCAAAAAAAACAAACCAAACCCCTCCTTATTTCTTAATTTAAAGTACTGAAAATTTTGTGACATCTTTGCAAAACATGTAATTTGATTTTTACATATTAACTTAATGAATATATGTATTGCTCTAAAAATTTATCAAAACTTACAGATCAGCAATAATTTATGATTTCTTTCATCACTAAGGCTTTGTTTACTTAGTATGCTTTAGAAGTTGTACTACTGTGCAATATTTTCTTCTAACAAACATCTGCATCAGCTGTACAAAAATGAATAAAACTGTGAAATAAGTATAAATATAAGCATGAATATGCTAATGATTAAGATAAAGATTCATTAACATTTGTAGTAGTTTTTCAGTATCATCAATGTGTATTTAATAACAGCGTTAGAAAAAAATTCTAATGGGAACTTCTAAACTGTTGAATAACATGGAGTAGGGTCATGTACAAAACGTTTAGTTATCCCTATTTTTTGCTATGCTTTTTTTGTGAATCAAGGATTTCACCCAAAATATGTACTCCATTGCTGAATAACTCTGAGCACTGTCATAATATAGTTAAGACAGCTTTGATGAGGACTTGTATGAGAAATCATTCCATACAAAAAATCTATTTATTAACAGACAAATTTTGTGTTTCACCAACAAGGCAAATAACATTTTAAATCTTTTACCCTTTTTACTGCTTTCAAACACTTGCTCTGATGTTAAATTTTGAACAGTTGTCACCAGTATTGTAAAAGATTAACATGGCTGGGATGTTTGACATATAAAAGTATCAGCACCTATTAGTGATAAACCTCTCCTGATGGATTATATATTCTTTCATTACATGTAAAGGAAGGCTGACAGGGACAAGCAATAATCTAGATTTTTCTGTTAAAATGTTGCTGGCATTTGAGGTGGCTTTTTATATTTTTCTAAAAGAAAAAGTGTCATTTGTAATTGATTCTGTTGGGAAAAGTATGATAAAAAGCATCTCTACTCCCATAGCTTAGGGGGCTGTCAAATTGTGACTCCATCAATTCTCTTCCAGACTTGCCAGACACCAGTATTAACAAGAAAATGCTAAATAATTTAAACCTTTTAAACTGCTATTTAGGGAAAGAAAGGCTGTAAATGTCACCATGGACCATACCAATAAACCAGAAATGGAGACTTTTTAATTACAAGATTTTAAAGAACTCACAACAAACAAGTAACTTAGTGTCATGAACCTAATGTGGAATTACAACTCTGTATTGGGTTTAACAATTATAATTATGAATCTAAAGAATTTGCAACCTTATTATTATCTTATTTACTACTATTTCTATCCCAGATTATCCTTGTTTTACCTGGGAAGAAGCTAGAAGTGTAATTCTGGGGAAAGGGACCTGGCTTAACTATATTTCTTTCTAGATGAAGCATCTCAGCCAACTTCATTAAGATAAAGCTTGCACATTCTGAATTGCAAAATTGAGCATAACTAAAAAAACCTAATTCTTTATGCAGCTTTGGCAGTCATTCCAGACTCTGGTACAAAGTAGGTCATCTACAATTTTTTTAGTGTAATGGATATTCTGTTGTACAATAGTGTCATTTACCTCCCCATTTACTCTAATTGAGGGCTGTTTAATTTGAATTAAATTTAGTTTTATGACTGAAGCACCACAATAGCAGGAAAGTCAAGGTGAACACAGTCCTCTTTTTTGTTTACTTACCTAAAGTGCATTCTTATGTCCTTCTAACTAAAGAACAGAAATACTATATACAGCACCTACCAAAGGCAATACTAATAAAGCAGAAGCCATTTGAATGGATTCCCATTAAAGAAAGGAGACCTAAAGGAATATTTTATCACCGTGAGGTATTTCTCCCACAAAGTGTCACTGCTGCTCAAATGGTTAAAGGAGATGATTATAAAGAATAAATAATGATGATTGTACCATATATTAGCAGACAGAAATAAAGAACTGAGACTGCTGCTTATGCAAATCCATCTGCATTTAAGTACACCATCAATATCTGTATCACTAAATGCCTACATTAATCACACAAATGTTACTCTAATTTACAATCTTCTACCTCTACAGTCACTTCTTTCTTTTTGCCTTCTCTTAGTGCTATCAGATAGTATGCCACATCTACATTTTTTTCCCCTCGTTGCTTTATAAGAAAAATTAAGAATGGCCACTGCAGACACCTTGTGAGGAAGTTGCCTCTGATTCAGGATGAGGAGATCACACTTTAGAGTACTAGGCTAAGCTCTGGAAGCAAAGTTTTGTGACTCTATGCCAAGGAAAGCAGTAGCATGACTGAGAATTCCAGCTGGCATTAAAGGTCTTTCATCAACTTGTTCAAGAGGCTTTACGTCTTTATCCCTTTTGGCTGATTTCTTTTCCTCTAAGTTTCTTCAGGCCTTAATCCTCCAGTAGAATTTCATCTATATGCTTTGCACTTCTGCCTTTTTCTGTCCTCTTTTTCAATATTTTTGTCTTTTTTCTCAGCATTTATTCCTTCTTGATCCTTCACTGAGGTTGTTACAAGCTCTCTCTGTTTTTTCCTTGCACCATTTTTCCAGTTTCCTTTTTGCCATGTGATACCCCCTTTCCCTAACTTTTCTGATGTTTCTACTTACAAGCTCTTGGTTTCAGCTCTCTCTCTTCCTTTGCAAGCTTCCATTACACCAGTACAATGAAGCAGTGACCTTGAGTGTTTCCTACGCATCATTATAAAAAATAAACACTATGTAGAGTGAGAATTTTTTCATGGCTTTTTTTTTTTTGTCCTTTTTACAAGCAGAGTCCAGCTTGTGATAGTCCTTTATTTTCTCCTCTTCCTCTTTCTATATTTAAAACAAAGTTCTAAAATGCTAGCTTTTAAAAATTAATTTCCAAAAGTATCTTCCCCAGGAGAAAGTCCCTTAGCATCATGTAGAAGTGATTTGTTAGATATCCTTTAGCAAAATAATTTTACTGGAGATATATACTTACTGCAGGTCTCCTCATAGTACAGTGGAGGGACTGATGAGCCTGTGAGAGCCTCAATACAAGAGGTCATAGTTGAAGGTCATGCTACCAGGAAAATTATTTATTTTGCAAGTAAATATTTTGAAATATTTTGTGAACTAAAGAACTAATTCACAAGAGATTTTTTTTCATATTCACTTCATAAGTGCAGTTATCTCACTCCTTCAGACACCTGAGGGATAAAATTGGGTGTACACACCAAGAAAATTGCACATGGAGACCAAATCTCTTTCAGTTTTTCTATTGGCTTTAGGGGGATTAAAAGAAATCTTCAGTAGGGATTGATATAAGGATGAGGCTTGTGAGATAACTTGTTGCCCTGTAACATGGTAGGGAGTACACAGCACAATAAACCATGCTAATTGGGAAGAAAAGAATCCTAGACTTCTTAATTCCCCTTAGCCATGCCTGGCTTCAGTCATCTAAGTTCCCCACATACACAAAGATCTGTTGTGCTGAAACATCAAAGTTATATTGACAAAAGCTATTTGTCAATGCTCCTCTTGCCCTTAAACTCAAGTAGTGTGCCAAATAAGCACTTCTTTATCAGATCACTGGAAGGTGACTACAATGTCTAAAATTTTTATTTATTTCTTTTTAACATGCTGATTTCTCTTTTATGACATCATGCATACAGATCATCTGATAAGCTATCATGGTCAGCATAATATAAGAATCAGCTTCAGCATGGCCAATTCTAGATTTTTTTAATGAGCTTTAAAATCTAACAGAATTAGATAGGGAAGTTTTTTTGTTTTTTTTTTTTTTAAAAAAATCAAAGCACTAATTTGTAGGTTTTCAGCTGTGGGCATTGTCAGTCTAGGACTGCCAGAACTAGTTAGTCTTTCATTGTTGAAAAGAAGAAGATTTCCACAAAAAGGAAGATGAAGGAGGAGCATATCAGCTCTTTGCCAGAAAGGTCTATGCAAAGTACTTCTTTCAGGACTCCTTTACAGTTGTCTCTTAGGTATGGGACTCCAGGATGACAACAGATCTCCAATTTATTCTTTTCAATTTGCTAATCATGATAGATACGATTAACAGCAGCCTGGACACTTGCAAGCTTTATCTGTTGGAAGGACTAATATCAGGATGTAAATCATAAGCAACCTTTTAAAGTGAAGTATTAAAAAAAAAAAAAAAAAAGAAAAAAAAAAAAGCCTGGCATTTACAACTGGTTTAATATCTCAGACAACTGTCTTATCTTATCTGTCCTCATTAAAGCATTTCCGATCATAACATGTGCCTTCTCTAAGGGGAAACAAGTTATAGACATTGTTTCCAGCTCAGGCTCTTGGTTAGCTGTCAGTCTGCTGCTGCTGACTTCTTACCTTTGTCCTCCTTGAATAAGCTTTTTCTCCATCTGTAACCATGATTTATATTGATGATGTAGAGATTAAAAATATCTAGTAGTCCAGTGGCACTGAAGTGACAATTGTATTTGCCTTGTGCCTGACAATTACACTTCTTTTAAAAATACTAATATTATGTTTAGTAGCAGTTGCTACTGTTTGGGAATATTCTTGAAACAACATGGTGAAAATGAACCATTAGGAGGATTTAAAGGAATATATGACTGTGGCTTTATGGATCCATTTGGGAACAGGGTACCAGGGAGCTAATGAGATCATTTATACTGAGACTCTAAAAAATGCAGCATAAGGAAAGTGGAGACCTAATGCACAGCCTGTTATAACTTGGAATCATAGGAATTATACAGAAGCTTTCAGATTTCTGTTGTAAACATCTGGTAAATAAACCAAATACTAGTGTTACCTTAAAATATGGATTTGTGAATCTTTGTAAATTCTCTACAATTAATATTAATCATTTTCTTCACCTTTTGCTGTTGTATGCATTCAAAGCTTTTATTTGTCTTCCCGTCTTTCTACTCTGTCCTGCTTGTCAGGCTCTACTTTCATTTCCCCCCTCTCTCTGTTATTCCTCTGGCCTCTTTTTGTCTCTTTTCTCTCTTGGTTTTATTTTTCTCTCCCTGGAGATACTCCCAGATCACTTTAGAAATGTAGGTTGCATTTCTGATGTCATTCTTAGAGAAAGAAAAAGAAATTACAATCTTAGCGCTCAAGGCTATATATGGAAATCCTCTTACATGTCTCTGTAGCAATGCTTTTTCATGATCCTGAGATGCTTGAATATGTATTTGGGGGTAGGGAAAAATGCAAACTTTAGGAAGTTATATCTTTCTAGTGTCTGACAATTAGACTTGGTTGGTTGTCTGATTATAGAGTTGGTGTTGTGTTAGCCATCCAGTGGGAACAGATTTCAGAAATGTCACTTAAAAATAAATGAATACACTGAGTTTGGGATTTAAGATGCATTTATTCCCTCAGCTGTTCCCTGTTAAGGCAGTGCTGTGTGCTACGAAACCCATAATGAGATGTTTCAATCCCTGCAGTTACTATAGGGAATGTAGGTGCGTGTCTTAGTTTCATAGATTCTGTTACATAGTCTAAAGGAATGAAATTTAGGGCAGTCAGGTTCCTTCTGTGTTGGACATCTTTATGTATAGCAATAGTGAGTCTTCAGAGACTGAGTTGTATAGGTGGTTTTGTCAGGTCAGGGTCAAATCTTACTGTTAAATGATACAAGATATTTTGTATTACTGTATTTCTGTAACATATGCTCCATACATAGAAACAGCAGTCACATATATGCTAATACAACTCTTCAAAACCAAAGATCTCACATTAGGTTATTATTCTTTTCTAATGGTCATAATTATGCATTACTCATATGGTTGTTGCATGGCTTATTAAAGTTTACAAAACACATTGAAAATCATCCTCAGAACTACACAACGAAAAACATTTTTTCCCATTCTCTTTTTTAATTGCTAAACCCACTTATATAAGAACAGGATCTTTGTTTCTAATAATTCACCTGATAGATAGAAGATGTTATTTTGTTATAGAAAGTGATCAGGTTAGTCTGGCATGATTTGCCTTGGGTAAATTCATGTTGGCTTTTCCCAGTCACCTTCTTCATTTGGTTTGTATGGTGCCTCAAGAGTATAAAATGGGAAAGCTTTACATCTCAGGCATATAAGCAACCAGGCAGATGTTGCAGTTTAACCCGAGCCAACAACAAAGCACCACACAGCCACTCGCTCACTTTCCTCCCACTGGTGGGATGGGGGAGAGAATCTGAAGAGTAAAAGTGAGAAAACTCATGGGTTGAGATAAGAACAGTTTCATAATTGAAATAAAATAAAATAGTAGTAATAGTAGTAGTAGTAGTAGTAGTAGTAGTAATAATAATAATAATATATATATACAGTCTATTCAGTTGGTTCTAGTCAGTGGGGTAATCAACTGTTGTTCTTGTAAATCTATAAGCTGCATTTCCCATTTCCCATTTCACCCTCAGTAGTAAATCGGAATGCACAGGCAGAGCTGTAGTTTGTTCTAGTACACTATCTGGTTTGGACAATCACACAACAGAATACTTTACCCACTCCTATCAACCTCAGCTATATGCACCACAAAACACACAAGCTGTAGCAATGACAAAGTCAACAGGCTTTTCAAAAACCTGTTCCTAATTACCATAGGCATTTTTATTACTTGTTTCTATTATTGGAGAACATTGTAATCCTAAGTGTATTTATGTGTGCAAAATCCCACATGATCGAGCAATGCTTTGTTTAATTGTTCTTTCAAAGATGCAATGGTAGGAAGAGAGTATGGTCACACAAAAAGCCTCTGGATGAGCTGTGAAGTTGTCCTTTTTTCAGGAGGCCTTCACAAGAGTGCAGAATTACTTCTCAGCAAGCTAAACTAAAAGAAAAATGGAGAGGAATCCACAAGAATCTGCTCAAATGGCTTTTTTCATGCTGACTTTATTACAATAAATAATATCGGTTGTGAAGTTAATATTATAGAAAGTTACACACAATGTATTTTAAAATGCTCTGTAGTAAATGATAATTTTATCTAATGAATCTGAATAAAATTATTTAGCTGTCTGGGAAGAAAAAAAGACAAAATGCCATTAATCTTTTGTCAGTGATGTTTTTATCTAATCCAAATTATGTTGCTTTTGGTGCAACAGCTTGCTTCACCCTATTCACTCATTTGAGTGAATGACTATAATGGTACATTGATTTATAAATTGGTCACCTAAGCTCACTAATTTTCTTGTTCAGTTCTGGTACTAGGGGAGAAGTTCCACATGCCAATCAAGTATTCCTCTGAAATACTAGAGAAGGTGTAGGTAGTTATTATAAACAAGATTGTTGTATGAAGCATTAGAGAATTCCACATTGTATTCACAAACTGCTGAAACCAAAGGTATTGAGATAATTGGACTTATTAGCTGTAGGGTCTCATTTTGTGTTGCCTTGACTTCTTTCTTGATATTGCTTCCATATCAAAAAAAGATTTGAGCAAAACAACAAGAAACAATTTGAGTATTGTTTCATGCACTTATTTAAGTAGTTTCCAAGAGAAAGGTGAGCAGAAAATGAGTTATGGCTGTATAAGCGGTAGCTGGATTTGTACAGTGATCCTAATCTATACTTTAAACAAGATTGTTTGAGGAAGTCAAGCTTGTCACACTACTACTTGTCCTCAAGCAAAGATATTTCTAGGTTGTTACAGAATATACCAAAACAACACATGTATTCAGAGATGTTTTAAAACTAAAGAATTTAATTCATATACCCTGTGTAGCTGTTTTGGATTGCCTGGTAAATTTAATTTTCTATATGGCTGATATTAACATTGGATAAAAAATCTTCACACTGGAGGAAGCAAATCAGAAAAATTACCTGGAGTGGATAGATCGATAAGATTCAGCACTAAGATGTAAAGGGGGGAAGGAAATAAACTATATTTCTTGTTATATATAGGGAATTTAGAGATATTTTAACTTTTTTCCTTAATATAATTTTAAGACAACCTCTATTAGTAACTGGGGAATTGGAAGTAGAGAACAGGAAGGGAGGAGGTGGGCTTATTAAAAGCTAATGTCAACAAGTTTGAAAACCAGTGCACTAAAAATTAATTAATCCTTCCATCAGAGAGAAAAAAATATCTACCTACATTTAGCTGAGCAAATAAGCTTCTAAGGTGTTGATTTGTTCTATTTCTCAATCAATTTTTAAATTCATATTTTAACACTAACAAGCTGAGCATTTGTTTTAGTATATACCAGAAGCCGTTCTAATAAACTATTAATCAAGTAATTTTTTTTTTTTTAATTGCAAGACTGGTTTCAGGAAAGAGACACTCAAAGTTTGACTCCATTTTGCTTGATAGTACTGTAGTTGAAAAACTAGTCTCATTAGAAGTTTTTTAATGGTCATTAAACTTTCTGTTGGACCAGTCAATCTAGGACTAAAACCTGAGGAGACTTTCACTGATTTTGTGGATTTTGTACATTTTTCTAGTTCCTTAAAGAACAAACCAAAAACCAGCATTCCACATAATGTCTTGATGCAATCTCTGTCTTGCAAGCTCAGAGATTTAAGATTTCTGTTGCGGGAGGGAGGAAGGTAATTCATGAACCTTTTAAATCAGTCTTCCACGTTAATGTTGTTGTGAGTTTTATGTATAGATTTTCATGGCTCTTTGGATATCATATGGTTATAAAGATGAAGAGTTAAATATGTTTGTATTCAAAGTTCCAGACCAGATGAAGAAAAAAAAAAAAAGAACTAAAACTCAGCTGACATGAACTACTGTTCGGACTGAGGAAAAGAAAATTAGAGGCAGCTATAGGGTTTAGAAATCTACATTGACATTTAACCTGTTGTGGTAATCTGATCCCTAATTGTCACAAAGACTTCAGTGTCGCTTTATGAGTTTATGTTCCTTTCTTCTACCTTTCTCATCCACCTGCATACACTAAAAAAAATTAATTTTTTTGTTAAATTATTTTTTCTAAGCAAGTCAACTTTAGCAGTTTTTTAAAAAAATATACTACCATGTTTGTCATTCTGATTTGAAGCATTTTGAAATGTCTGTTTGTATGTGTAATATTTCTGTTATTAAGGGATTAGAGTTTTGCTATTCCTGCTATATCTTTTGTGCAAAGCCAATGGAAGCCATTACTTTTTAGCATATTTTTTTCATTTCACTGTATTTGACTGCAAAAAAAAAGAAAATAAAAAATGCAATTTACCTTCTTGTGCTTGCCTTGTTTGGTGAGAAACAGGTAAGTACTATTAAGTAGTTATTCTACAGCAATAAGATTATATAAAATATGTACCGTTTTATTAATGAAAAATTTTATATTATAACTAACTGTTATAGTGTCTTTCTATAACAATATAAGTGTCTTTTTTTTCATTAATGTGAAATGCTTCTTGAAACTAATAAATGTCTTCTCTTCAAAGGTATCTTTTCCAAAGAAGCCTTGAGTTGTCTTCACGAAAGAGTTGATAGGTATTATGGATTTCTACTTGCTTGTCAATCCTAACAATGTTGACAAATATAAGATGTTACCTCCTGCCCAGTCCCTATAATGGAAAATAAAATAGGTGCTAGCATTTCCATATAACAGTTACTTTACAGCAGTTTCAACTATAGGGTAAGCAATTAATGCAATATAAGGAAACTTCACTGATAACACAGTTATAATCCAGTCACAAATGTGCTATAGAACATAGTGAAAAACTATCTTAATTGAATGGTCTAAGTTCTGACTTTAGAGGGCCTGTGAGACTGACTCTTCCTGATGGCCACCTGGCTGGAAAATCCCATTTTATGTCGGTATTGTTTTGACAGCAGACAAGCATGAAGATGAAAAAGTAGCAGCTGCTGATTTAGTTTCCCCTGGCATCTTACAGGGGAGGATCCAAGGCTCCCTGAGCATGTTCGGTAAGTTATGACACCTTAATAGCTTTAAGTTGTGAAGTCCAGAAGGAGGTTATCAATGACCAGACTGTAGTCTTGCTCTGAATTTATCAGGGCTTATTATTTTAATGAATCTAATAAAATGTTTTAGAGGAACATGTAAATTCCAGCCAGCTTTTCAGTGAAGAGATCAGCCGGTGCAGCACTTGAACTTAAGATGAAAAAGGGATTTAGTTCAATTTAGTCTGTTGAAATTCAATGTATAATGTTCCAGAATAGCAAGTGAAAAATGAACTGCTTTCTTTTCAGTGCGGAAACTTTTAAATGGTTAGAAAATGTTGTACTGCGCTTTCTGAGACTCACTCAAAGTGGCTTGGAGTGAAGGTTTTTAAGCAGGATGCTTCAATGGAGAATAAACTTAAATAATAATTTTGGATTATTGCATAGAACACAGGTCTGAACACTGTGAAGGAGACCAGCTCTGCTTTTTCTTCTGCCAGTGGTTTCTTATATCATCTACTAGTTTTTATCAGCATGCCTTTTTTATAACAAGCTGTAAAATGATGATATAGAACTCACTTTTATTATCTGGTGCTTTATTTTTATTATGATATATATTATAAGGAAGTTATGCATTGATATTATTTTTACATATTTTAGGTTTCTAGCCACTTAAAAAATTCAAAGGCTATGATCTTGGAAAAGCCTGTAAAAGTGGGTGACACCTAGGTGTGGGGCCAACCTAGCAAGGAAAAAGTCATTCAGCTAAGAACAAAAAGAAGTCTAGAACAACTTAAAAAAAAAATAAAATTCTTCACTTGTAAGAGTAATTTCATGCTATGAGGGTGTACTGGGTGCAGGTGCCCAGATGCTGGCTGCAGCAGGTCTGCAGGGGTGGCCTCTGTGAGGAGAGGCCAAGGCTGCCCTGTGCCAGACACAGCCGGTTCCAGCCGGCTCCAGCTGACCGACTGCAGGGCATGGCTGAGCCCCGCAGCTGAGGTGGTGGCACCTTGGGGAAACCATATTTAAGAAAGGGCAAAATGCTGCTCGGCAGAGAGGAGTGAGGAAAATAAGAGTGAGAAACAACTCTGCAAACACCCAAGTCAGAGAAGAAGGAGGAGGAGGAGGTGCTCTAGGGCCAGAGCAGATTCCCCTGCAATCCCTGGAGGAGACGATGGTGGAGCAGAGAAAAATGTGAGGAGGAAAGAGCAGCAGAGACGAACTGTTACGGACTGACTGCAGACCTTGTTTGAGGAGATGGTAGAGGAGTCTGGAGTGAAGGAGTGAACCTAAGCCTTATAAAAGGGGGAGGAAAGATGCTGTTTTAATGTTTGGGGTTTTTTTGTTTCCCACTACCTGAACTAGTAATTACATTTTTATTTTAATTAGCAGCAAATTTTCCCCAAGTTGAGTTGTGTTGCCCACAACAGCAATTGGTAAGTGGCTCTCTTGTTCCTATTCTGTTTTCTTTCCATCCCATCCCGCTGAAGGAGTGGAGAGAACCAGTGGCTGAGTGGGAATTTGGCTGTTAGTCAAGGCTAACCCACGACAGAAGGCCAAAGGATGTGTTCCTAAACCTGCAATATAACAAAGAGCATTATTAGTTTGATGGTAGGTCTAAAATATTCAAATTATGACTCAGTAAGACAACAGAGTGATATGTCTTTTGTGTGCATGTATGTGTATGTGTGTGTGTTTGTGCAAGAAAAGGCAAAAGGCTAAATTCATTTCTAATGCTTCCTCAGGCACTCCTGGTAGTATTTAATCATTGACCAGACCATGAGGGGATGAAAGTTTAGCTTCATCCAGACCAAGTCATCCATGCTCAGGAACATAACTTTTATTGTCAATGTAAATATGTTAGCACAGTATCTGGATATTTGTTACAATTGTATCATACTACCTACATTCTGCTTACATTTCTAATAGTATTATTTTAATGCTAATAAAATATATTAAAAAATCTATTAATTCTTTTAATATGCAAAAGGTGAACACTAACAATGGAAATAAACCATGTAGTCCCTTATCATTGCTTCCTGGAGTTTTAGATCTACAAAAAGACAATGTGTGTGACAAGACACACCTAAGCTTAGCAATGGTATCACTGCATGGCACAATAGCTTTAAGCAAATTCTTGGCTGCCTATAGGATTCAGTTATTACCAATGTAAAGCCAGTATCTTGCTCAGTCATTGTGGCTTAGGCTCTTATAGACCCTAACAAAATCAGTCCTTCATATATGTGCAAGCCCTTTTAATTTCCTGATAAAGGTTAGATTCAGCTGCGTTAGAAGAAGCATCTACAGGTTTAGATGCACTAGGCCTTTGGTCACTATTTCCTAAAGGGTGAAGTCTTTCATGGGTCCTGTGGCATATCCATTAGTCCATGTATGTATATCTAAGATATCAAGGAGAGAGTATGACAGAGAAGTTATTTCTCAGTGTACCATAATAAAACCCAACAGAGTAAGCATACGTTTCTTAACCATGCTTTATTTTCTGACTTTTTAAAAAATAGAACTTACATGTTAAAAAAAAAAAAAGTTCTAAGTTCTAAATCCTTTCATAATCATATAGAAACGATTAATAGATACATCTTATTCAGCACTTACAAGTTATACATGTGTACTGCAATCAGTGCAAAGATAAGCTGCAGATTCTTGGTAGTATTGCATCTCAGAAAACAGGGCACAATTTGGGCTCTCAAAGTGCATTTAAGATAAAGCTTGGTATGGAGATATTTTTATAGATGACAGTAAGAAAATAAATTGTTTGGGAGCTTCACACAAAAATTCCAGTTCTTGGTAAATTAAAAGTCCTTGGCATGCAAGCTGTCATTTCTTTTAGCCAAGGTTGTAAATACTTTTTTATTTAATTATTCCACTTGCTAGTTTAAATGAGCATTTGCTGCTTCTAGTCTGCTAAATAAAATGACAAATAAAAGCTTAAAACAAATGTCTATAAAAACACTTGAAACTATTCCCAGTCTTTAGGGTGCCAGCCCTAGGTTTTCAAATCTGATAAATTCAAATGGAACCGAATTACTATTGAAAAACCATGGTTTACAACCTAGAAAAAAATGTATAAAAGTAATAATCTCAATTCTCCAATATAGTGTTATGGCTTTGGGAATGCTCTTCCACAAACAAAGAAAAAAAACTTTTTTTGCAGATAAAAGTATCTAAATACCATCTCTCCAGGCTGAAATTGTCACTACAATAATACCAGATCTGCACTTTCTAAACAAGCCAGCAATTCACTGACCTTAAAGTTCAAATGGAAATTCTGAAGTGTTTGGTAAAACACATTATTTGTAGCATCCAATCCTCCTTGCGGTGATCCATTGCAATATTCCTTCAGTTCTATGCAGTACACATGAAAAGTCAAAAACTAGATGTGCTCTAACTTATTTCAAAAGATTTGATGCTGAATGTGAACAGATTTTTTTTCTGAACATGATGTGTTATTTGAAATGAAAGCTATTTTTTCTGCCATCTGTGGAATTGCATACTGCATAGTGTCTGTAACCTGGATAGTATGTGTAAAGAATGAAATTGTAAATGAAATTACAAACATACTAGAAATTAAAGGATTTTAGACAAGAAACAGAGCTATGTTTCTACAGCATAGGCAAAAAAATACTTCTAGCATACACTAAAAAAAGAGCAAATAGCAGTAAACCAATGTTGCAGTTCAATTGTTCACCAGCAGGCTTTATTAAGCAGAGGAATGGTGGATGTATTTCAGATGACACTAACTAGATTGCGCTCTGACCTGAAATATACAGTACTTGAAATTTCATGGCTCTGTCCCAAACTATTAGTAATGGCAGCTTTTATGCAACAAACTCAGCGTGTAGCAAATGATAGATAAGCTAAAATCTGGGCACCTGTCCATAACTGAATTGTAAATACAATCCTCCGTCTGCCTTTGGGAAAGTAGCGTCTGTCTTACACTTTTTAGCGTACAATTAAGAGATGACTTTTAATTAATATCTCCTATGGTCTATTGCATTCCATCTCTTTGTTGATAAATTGATAGTATAATTGCAGAATTTATAATGTAGTCTGAGTAAATATTAAATATGCTTACTGTGAATATAGTTTATTTTGAAATGTTTGAAAATGTGGTCAATGCCATTCACAATTCACATTGATTTGAAAATTATGTTCTTTTACTTCAGAAGTATACTTCGAAGTTTTTTTTTAGTGAGATTTCTCAAAATATTTACTTTAATAGTTGAACTAAAAACAGGTAAATTGAAGGTCATATTCTTAACTTTTCTTCAGTTGAGTTTAGTTCATTCTGAGGTTTGCTTCATGAGCGTTTGATGCTTGTATTTTGTTTGCGTTTTTTTTTTTTTTTCTCTCCTGAGAGAAAAGAATCTGTCTCTGAATGTGCAAATAGCAATCTTTGTCTTTAATTTGCATGTATTTTTTTTTCTCACTATATCAAGTTTGGCTTTTATATTCTTTTCCTTATTTTCAGCTTCCTCTGCTGATTGCGTAATGTTACCACTGGAGGCATGGGGGGGAACAAAAAATAAAGAAAGGAAAGTTCTGTTCCAGCTTAGATTTAAATTTTATTTCATGATTGCAATACAGTGAAGTTATGTAGAATTTAACAGATTCCACATTTGCTCTTACACCTTTTTCCAATTTCACAATACTGTGCAAAAGACATTGCTAAGGTAGTAGTAGCATTTTCTTAATTGATCAGAATTTGTCCTGATCAAGTTTTTCATCTGCATGCAGCATATGCCAGCAGCCTTTAAAATAACTTTAAAATTCAATTGTTTCATCTTTATCTATTTGCAGAGCCTAAATTTAATTCAGTTACAGTAAAGCTGAAACATCCTCTTCCTTTCCTGAAAAAAAGTAGGTGCAGATTGGATTCAGACAAGATTCACCAAATCTGTACTTGTTTGCGTGGGACTTTTTATTTCAGTAACAGTTCTGGCATGAAAATTAATTCCAGTGTAACAAAGGTTTTCAACAACAACTGTTGTTGAATGTAAAACCACATTCTTCACTTGTAATGAAATTCTGCAGTATTTTATCCAGTGATAGGTGTAACATTTAAATGGGATGATAGGTACAAATGACATACTGTTCGAAGTGCAAGCACCATAATGTAACTCTTGAGAATAAGGAAGGAATGATAGGAATCAGTAGCAACAGAGCTAAACCAAAGCTTATACTCTTGACAATCCCAGCTGAAACCATTCTATGAATATTCCAAGTTAAAGTTTCTACTGATATGCAGTAAGAATGTATACATTTTTAAGATCTCTAGAATACCGCTGACAGGAAAAAAAAAGTCCCTTGTATTCAATGAGGTGAGAAATCTTGATATTATGAGTTCCTGCAGAGCTGTGGAACAACCAAGGACCCTTACATCAGTCAAGAAGGCATTTTCAGCTGGAGAGCTCCATTTTAAAGCAGTAAAGATGAGACAAGCTTCATCTGTTGCAGAAAAGGAACTAATTATTCCACTTGACTGCAAAAGAAATTACACATTAAAGACAAAAGATAATTCTACAGCTACAGTACATAGGCTTGGTATAACAGCCAGGCAGATAAATATATTTGGCTCTCACGTGAAGGAAAAAAAACAGTTGAAGGGAGTAGTGTGGGGTCTGAGTAATTGGTGTAGAAACGAGAAAAAATCCTGTTAGAGAAGGTGATACAATTGTAAACTGGAGTCATTTAGCCATACTCGTTTTCCAGGTGTTTTACAAATTCAGATACCGGACTGTGCAGAAATATTTTAATTTGTATAGGATGAATTTTATGGGAAAGGCATTTACATTTATTTTAAAGCAGCCAGCACCTTTACTGTAATTGTCAGCTACCTGCTTTCTTTGTAGCGCATAATTTCAGGGAGATGGTTAAAAGATTGACTGATCAGACAAAGCCAGACAAAGCAAGAATTCTGAAGAAACAGATTACAGTATTATGAGCCTAAGTGAGCACTGCAAGCAAAATAAAATGACCTACTAGCTGTGCAGAATTATCCAATATCTATTTTCTGTGTGTTCACCAGAGAAAACTGTTCTCCTTCAGAGCTGTGTGTGAAAGGTTATGTCCAAATCTACATAAAAATCTGTCCTGTGTTTAACAAAATGTCATATGTGATGATTGCAATAGTTCATTTGACCTTATTATTAGTGAACTTATACTGAAGGCAGTTTTGGATACTAAATGATTATTAGAAGAATGACTGAATGCTTATCCATTCAGAAAAAAAGAACCAAATAAAATATGTATTTAAACTGAAATAAAGCTAATACAAAATCCTTTTAATTTAAACTAATGTAGGTATGTACATAGCTATCACTGAACCGTCTTTGTCCTTAGTGTGATAAAGGTCTCTTCCCATTTCTTCCTTAATGACCTCACCCTATCAAAGGACAATGGGTTCCCTATTATGCAGTGATATACATAATGTACTTTAAGACATTATTATTAATATAATCTTAATACAGTAATCTATAATACAGTAATATAATACAGCGTTATACAGGCTCTGCCATACCTAGGTTCTTAGAAATGGAAAAAAAAGTTTTAAAAGAAATTTCTTAGAGGAAATCATATGGGAAATTCTCTCATTCCCTCATAGCCAGTGTACTCCATATCCAAAATGCCTGTTTGCATTTGTCCCTGGGCAGACTCCTGAATCATGTACAGAGTGGGTATGCCTTAGAGGGTCCTAGGTGGCCTAGCCCAGGGCAAGGACCACTCTAATGACTAATCAGAACGGACATGGAGCTCCAGCACACAGGAGCAATCCAGAGCCTGGCACTGCTTTATTTGCTAGTACAGGCATAGTCTGAACAGCCTGCTCTACCTGTGGTTCTTCCTGAAACATCAACATTATAGTAAGTGATGCTAGTCTCTGACCTAGGGCCAATGATCAAAATGTTGTTTTGTTTTGTTAAAGCCATTCTGTAGTTTAATTGCATTGAATAAAGGAATTGTGATGCTATAATTCATTTCCATACTTTTTTTTTATTATTTTGATTTTGTGTTTAAAAAGATTTTTTTATTAAGGGTAGGAAAGTTTTTTAATGATTGAATTTCAAGCCCAGCAAACTCTGTCTGATGACTGTACATCACTATGTCAAACATGTAAATATTTTTCCATACTTAAAAAAGATAGACTTAACAATCAAAAGAGGCACCAGTTTGTATTCTGGCTTTTTCAAGGAACTGAAAATGGGAGACAAGAGGTACTACATTAATTTATTTTTCTTTTTCTTCAGTTATTATATATAAAAAAGATGTTTATTTTTATTCGAGACCACTGTTTTCCACTGACGCCTCCCAAATGATCTTTTTCATGTGACCACAGTATATTCTGTTCCATACATTTTTGTCAGCAATTGCAATCATATCATCTTTAAAAATTACTTCTTTAATGAGACTATACCATTCACAACTCTGTGGTAAAACCTTAATTGCTTTCTCCTTTTTCACATTGTGGAGTAGATCTGGCAATCACAGCTCACATCAAACCCAAAACCCAAGAGATCTCTCTTGTTACATTGAGATGTACAACGTTTAGATTGGTACTTCACTCCACTATACTTTTTCAATCCACAACTGTCTCATGGGTAAATCAAGAATAGGGCTGAAAAAAAGTAATCTCTTCTTGTTTGCTATCCTCTTTTTGTAATGCTAGTGTTTTGGAGTCAGTTTCAGGTAATATACATTTCACTCACAGAAAAGAGAGTGAAGTTTTTATACATAAGAATTAAAACCAAAAATTCCTTATTCATTAAGCATATTTGCATTCAGTTTTTGCTTGCTTCCATTGTAACTTATTTGATTAATTCCTTTTAGTTTTTGGAAACACATATTAAAAATGTAAGCCCTTCTTTATTTAACAGCACTGTAGAATAGTTTCCCTGGCTTGAAGATTCACTCAGATGCAATACAACTAGTGTTACTTATTTCTCCATACAGAAGAAACTCGTTGACTCTATCTCTTTTAGAAAGTAGGCAAGTAATACTCAGACGTACTTTGACTATCTTCCTCACTTCCATGTGTTAACTCTTCCCCACACCCAGTTTTAGTCCTTCTATTGCATTTCACACTTTTATTTATCTTGAATGCAGGCAGTTGTTTTTTTTCTGAATTCACATTGAAAAAAAACCTCCTCATTTTCCTTTTTGTTTTTGCCACAGTAACAACAAAAAACTGCACAAATCTTAATGCTATTTATATAATCCAAATGCTAGTTTCCAGTTAAGTATCCTGTGTGTAGGCATATTTCTTACAATATCTTCTCTTGAGTCTGTATGCAATTGAATGCCTCAATATTTCCATCTTTTAACTAACATTCTCTTCTTGCTCTGTGATACCTAGAGTAAGAAACTGATTTAGTCCATCTTTTAATGTTTGTCTTAAGGTAAGAAGAAATTTAATAAATGTAAAAGAGTGAAGTGTTTGGGTTTTTTTAGCCTTGCACTATGTTGAAAACTTTGATGTTTTCCTCATTCTGCCAGGTCCCTTGATACTCTAAACCACTTTTTCTTAATGAAGGATTTACATACCCATTAATTCACATGCTTTTCTAGTAGAAGCTTTACCTTCTTTCTGTTCCATTTATTGCTAGTATTGTTCTGGTACCATTGTTTCTAGCACCACATCAATTTATGCATCTGTGCCCAACTTTGAAACAAACAAATATTCCATTTTATTTCAGGCTGGTAGCCTATTCATCTTATGCAAAAATGCTGGGTATGGTTGTTGTGAATTACTCCTCTGAACTAATGATGTTGCTTAGATCCTCTGTCCTGTTTGCCACACTCTCACGGCACTTGCAAATTCTTGAAAAAATCCTGTTAATCGATGCGGTTCTCACTATCTTTCCTGCTGGAGATTGTCTTGGGCTGTACCATTTCCATCACCATACAGTTATATGTGCTTTTTTGTTGTTTGAAAAATTGTAACTTGAATCCCTGCATGCTTTTCTGCTTCAAAATTGTTTTCTGTTTCTATTTAGAATTTGAAGTAATATTCACAGTGTCAGAATACAGTCTGTATTTCACAAGATGTGAAAGCAAATAAGTGGTCTTTTACGTTTAAAACAAATTAGCTGGCTTTTGCCAGTTTGAACTGGTTTACTCCCACTGTGTTAGTCAAAAACTAGCTTAGTCATAAACTCTTTATCTTTCCTTTCACTATGTACTTAAAAACATACTGCTCATGTATCCCACTTCAGAATAAGTGAAGTTCTCTTATCTATATTTTAATTTTCTTTTCCTGTCTTGCTGAAAACATCAAATACTTTGGAATAAAATAATGTCAGCTCTGCATTTTTTTAACAATTTGTAAAAAGTTGTTTAAACATTTTCCATTTTTTTAAGCAGTTCCTTAAGAGCTGGGTCTCTTTTCTTTCTCTCCCATCCAAATGATGTATTTTTAGTTTCTGTGTTTTACTCCTGATCTATCTTGTAGTCCAAAGTCACTCAAAAATAGTCTACTTTATTCTGGATTTCTGTATTAGCAGACTAGCATTGTTTAAGAGAAGCCTCTGTGTAATAAAATAGTTAGTTTTAAGTGGCTCTCACTGTAGTCTCATAAACATTCATATGATTCCCCACAATTCCCACAACAATTTACTAATGAAGATTTATCATTTAGGTTCCATATCTGTCCACTCTCTTGAACAGTGATCTTTCAGCATGCACAATATATTGAGCTAACTGCATTTCTTCATACTCAAAGGAGAAAACTTATGCCATCTACCTATTTATTAGATAGAATTTATGTTTAAAATTTTTAAATATCTTTTTAATATCTTGTGTAAATGAATAATAAAAATATTTTTGTTGTTGCTTTGCCTGTGACTGATTTAGTAAGCACAGAATTTCTTGTCACAATCAGAGAGGTGAAATGAAAGCCTTTTACGGAGTACTCCACAGGACAGGAGACAGGAAACTCTATTCTCTACATTGATTCCAGCCAATAACTTCAATTAATGCAACAAATTTTCAGTAATAATACAACCATCGTAATGCAATAGTAGTGATAATTAATTTGCTCCAGAAATAATTTTAATCCAAATTGCTCCCTGAAAAATTCAGTAATGCAGTTAAGAAATACTAGGAAATGAGTATGTAAAGTAGATGGAGTAAGATATAAAGGTACGGTATGGGCTTTGTTTCTTTGGCAAACAGCTGCTTTTGTTCTAGCAGTACAGAATGTCAGTTCTACCTCTTGATACCTGCTGAAATATGTCTATACTATAGGAGGCACTTATACTCTAAGTTGGATTTCCTTAGGCTGAGCTGACTTGATAAATATATCTAATATGAACTCTTGGGATATTCTTTATTCTCTTGTTCCCATAGCTTGACCTGTGCTTGTCTCCTGCTACTTAAAATGTGCTACATAACTTGTAAAATTAACTTTTCTGTGAAGACTCAAGCAAAGAAGAGTTAGAATATGTCAATTGTCTTGGCAACATCTGTCATTTGATCTCATTTCCTATTAAGTAACAAATGTATAGTTCCTTTTGCTTTCTTACCCTAATGTTCAATGTACAGTATAAGACGGTTCGGAAATTGGACTTGCAGATTCCCTTTTTTGAATACCATTTACAAAATATTAATAAAAAATAAAGCTCATTTGTAGATTTTTGTATAATAAGGATGGAATTTCTAGGCAAAACCAGAGAAGGAATGTAAGCCCTCTACACAGCAGACCAAGCCCTGAGGGATAGAGCGGTCTTTTCCCCACTCTGTTCAATTTAGACTAGTGACTTCAGTCAAACCTCAGTGTTCAGGTGAATGCCCTTAAACAATTAGCTCTTGCCTAGTCTGGGATTAAATATTTTTCTCTCACTCTCTCTCCCTTTCCCTATCCCCAGCCCTGAAAAAAAACCCTATCTTTGAAGAGGAAAGGTAAAACTTGTGTATTCCTGACATCTCTAATGACTGTTAGCCCTTTGTTACTCTCATATCTAAATTTTAGTGTGTGAGAGCTACAGAAATAACTTGACTTCCTCATAATACTAAGTAAACATATTCTATATTTTCTTTAAGATATTTATTTCTTAGTGGGACTGTATCAGGTTTGATCTGCCTGTGCCTATATTCCTCAGACTTCCAGGAAAGCACAAATCATGCCACTTCTCCCAAGTAAAGTATTTTTTAATATACTTTAGTGGGACTGTGTTGCTATCAAAAATTGCTGCTAACAGAAATTACTCCCTTCTTGCTACTGCAGCTCTCTGTAAAAGTATAATTGCAACAATTCTATCAGTTTATCTTAGTCGGGCAAATAATCAATGATGGCAGATGTGGCAGTCCAAAATCAGCACATTATAGCCATTCAGCAACACCTCACTGCATGGACAAAATAATAGAAAATGGAATGGCACAGCTGATAAGTGATTATATTTAAAAGTAGAAATAGTGAGGAAATCAGATTTGGGAAGTGCTATCAAACTTTGTTAGGGAAATAGAAATTATTCCTGGATTAATATTGAAGGTTTTATATGGTTTTGAACTGGCAAGCTGAAGTATACAACCCAAGAAGCAGCAGATTTACTACAAATAAGGGTTTAATTGTGCTGCATGGATCTAGAGAAATTTCTGTTCTGAGGAAGTCATTCTTCTTATGCTTAAGAAAAAAAGGTTGCATTCAGTATAGTTTTCCTTCACAGGTCACTGATTACATATTAATTAATTTCAAAACTGGAAATTTGAGTGGAAATATTAGGAAAAAAGGCTTAAGCTTTTCCTTGGTGGCTATAGGAATGAAAGAGTAATGTTTGAATTCACTCTACAACAAAAGATTGTGACTTTTTTCAAAGTATATGTATGCATATATATGTTACCAGCTAGTGCAGAACCAAGAGCAAATCCAAATGGGCTTTTAGGGACTCCTCATCGAATCCCAAAATGGTTGAGGTTGGAAGGGACCTCTGGCAGTCATTTGGTCCAACTCCCCTACTCAAGCAGGGCCACCTAGAGCCAGTTGCCCAGGACTGTGTACAGATGGCTTTTGAATGTCTCCAAGGATAGAGACTCCACAACCTCCCTGGGCAACCTGTGCCAGTGATCAGTCACCCTCACAGTGAAAAAGTGTTTCCTGATGTTCAGACAGGACGACCTGTGTTTCAGTTCATGCTCATTGCCTCTGGTCGTGTCACTGGGCACCACTGAAAAGAGCCAGGCTCTATGCACTCTATGCAATCTCCTTTCAGGTATTTATATATATTGGTAAGATCCCCGCCCCGAGCCTTGTCTTTTCTATTCTAAACAGTCCCAGCTGTCTCAGCCTTTCTTGTATAAGAGATGGTCCAGTCCCTTAATCGCCTTCGTGGCTCTTTGTTGGACTCTCTCCAGTATGTCCATGTCTCGCTTGTAAAAGGGGAGCCCAGAACTGGACACAGTACTCCAGGCGTGGCCTCGCCAGTGCTGAGGAGGATTACCTTCTTCAACCTGCTGGCAATACTTTATCTAATGCAGCCCAGGCTTGGTGCACACCAGGACCCCCAGGTCCTTTTCTGCCAAGGTACTTCCCAGCTGGGTAGCCCTCAGCATATATTGGTACCTGAGGCTTTTCCTTCCCACATGCAGGGCTGCACTTCCCCTTGTTGACCTTCATGAGATTTCTGTCAGCTCATTTCTCCAGCCTATTTGGGTCCCTCTGGATGGCAGCATGGCCCTCTGGCATATCAGCCATTCCTCCCAATTTTGTGCCATCAGCAAACTTGCTGAGGGTACACTCTGCCCCATCAACCAAATCATTAATGAAGGTGTTAATCAGGACTGGACCCAGTACAGACTCCTAGGGTACATCACTAGTTACTGGCCTCCAAATACTGTCCAGCTCCCTCAGCACTCATGAGTGCATCCCATCAGGGCCCATCGACTTATGTATGTTTAATTTGTTTAAGTATTCCCTGACCTGATCCTCTTGCACCAAGGGTACATCTTCTTTGCTCCAGCCTTTCACCATGGTCTCTGGGACCTGGGACTCCTGCAGGCGACACTTGCTAGTAAAGACTGAGGCAAAGAAGGCATTAAGCACTTCAGCCTTTTCCATGTCCTGTGCAACCAGGTCCCCCGTCTCATGGAGCAATGGGTGCACATTTTCCCTTGTCTTTCTTTTGTCACCTATTTATTTGTAGAAGCCCTTCTTGCTATCTTCGACATCCCTGGCCATATTCAAGTTTATTTGGGCTTTAGCTTTCCTAACTTCATCCTTGGATCTTCGGACAACATCTTTGTATTCCTCCCAGGTTACCTGTCCTTGCTTTCACCCTCTGTATGCCTCTTTTTTGTGTTTGAGCTTGGCAAGGAGCTGTTTATTCACTCACACAGGCCTCCTGGCATTTTTGCCTGACTTTGTATTTGCTGGGACAGAATTCTCTTCAGCTTGGAGGAGGTCATCCTTGAATATTAACCAGCTTTCTTGGGCCCCTTCTTCCCTCTAGGGTCTTATCCCTTGAGACTCTTCCAAGCAGATCTTTGAAGAGGCCAAAGTCTGCTGTCCTGAAGTCCAGGGTTGTGGGTTTTTGTTTCATCCTTCTCCCTGCCCTCAAGGTCCTGAACTCCACCATCTCATGGTCACTGAAGCCGAGGCTCACTTTGATCTTCACATCGCCACTAGCCCATCCTTGTTGGTGAGTATGAGCTCCCGCAGACCACCTGTCCTCTACTGCTTGGAGGAGGAAGTTATCGTCAATGCACTCCAGGAATCTCCTTCAGGAATCTCCTCATTTTATTTGATCTTATCATGCTTGTCTGTTAAGTTCTTTGGGCAAGAAAATACATAGAAAATGCCTAGTTCCTGCTACTAACATATATAGTTAAGAGGCACATAATGTTCAGAATCACTGTGTTTCAAGCAACACAGTCCTTAGCGAATGAACCTTTACAAAGAATTAATTGCAGTGAACACCTGTCTCCATTGAAGCTAATGACAAAACTCACTTTGACTTCAGATTCATCAGAATGCCATTCTTGAAGAAAAGATGGAAATGTAAGGCTGACCATTTAAAGTCCTCTGGAGTAATCTGAGAAGATAGGATATAAAGGAAGAGACAAATAGCCATACTAAGATGACAAAATAGAGTCTGGAATATTATTGGACAATTTATTCTGTTTGTTCAGAAAATCCATATGGTCTTGGATAAAATGGAGGAACTGGAAGAAAGAAGAAAGGAAGGGAAATAGAAAAGAGGCAGAGATCATAAAGAGCAGTGCTATAGGAAGGTAACACATTGCATAAATAAGTTATTTTGAGAAGGTATGAAAAAAGCAGTGCAAGAAAATAGGTGCTCTCAAAATGTTGGAGGAAAAATACCTTCAAGACAAGACAAGTTTGCAGAAAAAAGAAGATAAAGAAAGCAAACTAGGTTTCTTAGTGCTAACAATCATGAAGACTAAAATAATAAATGGATTAAAATGTTACAATTACAGTATTGGCTGGAAGGTAGACAAGGAGTCAGATGAACTAATGAAGGACAAGAGTGAGATGTTAATGACAAATGAGGTTCGTATTGCCAAGAGGCTGAATGGATCCTTTGCTAGTGTATGCATGAAAGAATTTGAAGGTCATCTTCCACAGCCTGGGATAAATTTTCCTGGTGAAGCAAGTGAAATGCTAAAAGGCTTTATGGTCACAATGAAGCAGGGAATTAGGAAATTAGACCTATTAAAACTGATATAGTACCAGGTCAGGATAAATTACATCCTGGACATCTCCATGAAACTCTGTAACAAGTGGCAGGAACATTTCTGGATTAGCTATTTGGCTGAATATGAAAAAGGAAAAGACCAAGCGATTCACCAAGAGCAGCTAAGGTAGTTTATCATTTAAGTAAAGGATCTAAACGTTACATGAGCACTACCAATCAAAACTAAACATTAATTGTATCTAATGTTCTGGAAACACTGATATGAGAAATACTCCATCATAAGAAATTGCAACCTACAGAAATTGCTAAGTACGATAATAAATATGTGAAATCACGTAGGCATGGCTTCTCTTTGATAGCAATTTTAATTCATTTCGTCCGTGCTACACTCTGCAATGTATTTTATCTTAAGTTCATGAACAGTTATCTCTGGATGTTGTTTTAACCAGTGTTTATTTTGAGGGATTGGTGGCTGAGTGGTTAAATTATTTGTCACATATCCCAAAACAGGAATTTATGCCTTGGTCTGTTCATTGGAAAATACTACTTTAATCAGCCTAATTATAAGTGGTTACTGGATAGACAGACACAGCAGTCAAAGGCAGCCAGATGTAATGACCAATTACTTTGTTATGTACCACTAACCTCAGAGGTGGGTTCTGGGTTGAATTAATCTTGTTAAGTTTCTGAACCACATAGTTTAGAATGACATTTGATTTAATAGGGCATGTATGTTGTCTTTTGTGTGTGTGCATATATACATATATATGTATGTATATGTACTATGTATGTGTGTGTATCTATATAGAATATGTATAACATAATTTGTATTTCTTCTTTTAAATGTTGTATTTATATTCTTGATAAATTGCTATATTATATGTTTCCCTAATTACTTGAATGTTTGATCTATGATTAATTTAAGCATTAAGCAAGTTTTCAGCAGAAGAACCCCCCTAGAACTCTACTTCCCCATCATGACATTATGAAGGTGACAGTATTAGAATCAGTATTATGAAATATACTGTGGAAAATAGTAGGTATATAAGAGAAGGACTCGTGATAAAATATTCAGTTTTACTAGTCAATAAGCACATTTTATGGCAGAACACTTTACAGATCTAGAAGTCAGCACTTTGATTATTGTGAAGTAGCATGCAGGATGGTGAAGCATAGCAGGTTCCAAACATTTTTAAAAGAAGAGTAAGATATGGACAAGTGGGGAAGGAAAGAGGAGGCGATTTAAATTCAGATGTAATGTTTAAATGTTGGTCAAATACACAAAATGGAAATTTGGGTAGAGGTTAGGATTTGGGTTGTCTTTTATGTTACTGGAATGACATGGATTGATTGTGAGAGAAGGTTTATGTCTACGTAAAACAGCATTTGTGACAAAATGTTGCCGTATTTATTTAAAGATATTTTAGGCATTGGAAGGTTGAACAGCATTGTCAAATAGAAAAAGATACATTTCAGTACTTCCAAGTCCAGCATTGGTCCAAGGCTATGACCACTCAAACAGTGATAAAGGGGTTGGGCCTCAAAGTTACATAGTCAAGTGGTTTGCATACCACTCCCAGCTGGAGCTGTCAAGGAATCAAGGTATACTTACGATTCTGGAGGCTCATTTACAGAAAATACGATAAGCATACAGAATCAAAAACTGTCTCTGAACAACTGAGCACTGGAGCATTAAATACTGCTCTTCAGCACTCTAGTGAAGATAACTAGCCTGATAATTTTTGCTTAATCTATACAGGCTAATGTGTGCATACCGTTTTGAATATGGGAACCAACTCATTCAGAATGATCTTAAATATGCATTTAATTACGATTTGCTTAATTCTGGACCTGCCAAAAGTCACAATAAAGAAAATCCTCTAGAATGTAGCACTAGGAATGTTAATGGACACTGAACAGACAAGATGTTCAACAAGACATTCAGCCACATATTGGGGAAACAGGAAGCAATGCAATCAGGAAAGAAAAATCTAAAGAAAGATCAGTGAAGGACCCTTAGTGGATTTCTAAACCTTATTTCCATTTCTGGAGGTAATTTAAAGCCGAAACAATTAAGGTGAAACTTATAAAATCTCAGTTTATAAATCAGTTCAATCTATCAAGACAGCTATAATCTCAAACCAGTTCTTCTTCTGGAGATTTTGGGCTTGTAAAATTTGGTCATCTCATTCATCAATAAACATCTTCATATTCAACTGGTGAAAGATTTTTCAGCTGTAAAAAGTGATGACAACTAGTTTAAAAGTGAAGCAAAGATTGGGCTTGTCTTAGAAACTGGAGGCCAACTGGAGTCTTAGCCTTGGGCTAGTGTAAACAGAGGAGTAGAAATGAGAAATAGATAGGTACTTAAAATCTAACCTGCCTGAGAGAAAGAGACTAACCTTTAAAAAGGTCTCATTCCCATTCCCTTCAAGTAAAACCACCGGGAGATCCACGTTATATGCCCCTGGTAACATTTTCATTTTATACTCAATTAGTTAGAAGTGCTTGTTTTCTTTCAAATTTTACAAACTGCTACCTTTACACAAAGTCTAAAATTCTAATATCAAAACAAAAGCACAAATGCACCATATGACCAACATGCTGCAATTTGTGATTTCCTATGTTGTGTAAAAATGAGTAATTGAATATTTGTTTGTTAATTGTATTGTCTGATGTGAATGTTCTTGGTATATTCTTGTAGAGTTATGTTTCTTAGTTCTTTTTATTTACTAGTATAGCTATATACCAATATACCAATATGTTATCTGAGGCACAAGTTCAAACCAACAATACATATTCATATTAAAACTCATAATGAAGCTGAGGAGTTTTGTAAATGTTGTAACTTCCTTTTTGATAAATTTCATTATCAAACAAATTTATATAATTCAATTAACTACTAAAATGTATTTCCTCATATAACAATATATTTATTTAGCCTGAGTTCTGAAAAACAAATAATGACTAAAAATGTATTTTTCACAATATTTAAGTAGATTTTTTTCACATTATTATGCCTCTTATTGACATATAAAGATTCTCATTTTGAAATGACTACTTTTAACAGAAACAGTATTACTAAAAGCAAATTCATATGCATTGTGATGGTGCACTGAAAGGAAAAGAAAAGTGAAAGGAGCTATTTCCTCTTCCTGAAGTAGTACAGTTTCATTCTAAAATAATTAGTAGAACTGTTCTTTAAAAGCCTAATTTAAAACTAATTAGACAGAAATTGAAATCCACAATCCTTTCCTGTTTATGCCATTACAACATTATTTTCTCCTTGGCAGTGTAAAACTTGCAAGACTTTAGAAAAGTTTTTCTAATCACAGAAGCCTTGAGTTGTAACTCAACTGAATTTTCATTAATGTTAAGGTTTTGGATTAGTGACCAGTTGAATATCACCAGATATCTGATATGAATTTAATTTCAAAACATGTGCAGCATGTGTTAGGTTGTAAATTACAGACTTTTAATAAAATGTTGATTTACTTAAAGAAATTCTGAATGAACTCATTTGCGTTTAAAGTCATATCTTTTTGTATTTAAAGACTTATTCTGTTTTACAGAGTATCCTGTATCAACAATATGGTGAGCTCTAAACTACGTATAAATTTGGTTTATGCAGAAAAGGGAATATACACACAAGTATGTAGAATTTTAATGAGAACATTTAAACACAACCATGGCACATATCTTTCTTATTTATTTCCCTGTGTCTTTTCTTATAGTAGCAGAAGTCAGAAAAATCTCAACATATAAAAAGATTAAAGATAAAAATAAACTACTGTATTTCTTCAGAAAGTTCAGAGGGCTTTTTCCTGGTGTTCAAGGGCATGTAATGATTTGGATCAGTTCTCATCCTAGCCAAATAAGTTTATTTACCTATTACAAAAATACTAGTCTCAAAGAATTAAAAATATTTGCTTCAGCAACTAGAAATGCAAAAACTTTTTGAACCAAACGTATCAGTCAGCAAAATTAAAATGTAGAATTAATTTCAATGTATTGAAATATGTTTCTGTTTTGCTCAATTTTCAGGTTTTATTCCTGTCCCCTTTGATTCTCTGTATTGTCTTACACATTTTCTGAGAATTCCCTTATTCGTAGCTCATTTTTCATCCAAGCACTCCATACAGTGTTCTTGTTCCAGATTGATTCACAATTATAGTACAACTTTCATTATAATTCCGTCTTGTTTCAGTGTGATGACTCTATTTTCTGTTGCCTTTACCTTGTCATTCTTCTAAAGTCCGATTCTTTTAATTCTGAGTAGAAAAAATGTTCATAGCAATTAGAAAAAATGTTCATAGGGATATATCAGGATGATACATTGGTTGTTATGCGTGACTCTAAAACACACTCTTTGGCCCCTTCTGTTCTGAAAAAAAAGCCTTTGTAACCCTAATGGATTTAGAAGGAATGGATGGCTGTGTCTTATAGTAAAGTTTGTTCCTTTAACTATATATACAGTTTCCTATATATACATTCTCCTTTGCCATCCTCACCAGAGAAAAGGTGATACAGATGTTAACAGAATCAAAAAGGAAAAACTTATTCCTTTATGAAAGCAAGTCTCTTTTCCAGTAAAATCTGAAAAATCTCCTCCAATGAATTGTACAGAAGTAGCAGGCACTTCCAATACATTTTTAAATGTAGATATCATTTATAAATTGAAATGGTGGCTCATGTTGAAATGCACAGGTCATAAGCTTCTCTAAAATCCTCTCCTCAGTGGCAGCAATCATGACCTCTTCTGACCAGGGACAACTTTGCAAGGCGTGGCCCTGTTCAGTCTGCAGCTTTGTGGCAATTCAGAACATGGAAGGCTTAGCTCTTTGGCAATGCTTTACTTCGTTTTCTTTTCTGTTTCAATTATTTATTTGTGCTACTTTAGAAGAGGACTTGAAAGAGACAGTTGTCTATCATGCTTTGTGATTGATGATGGAGGAGGCAGAAAAAGCTGCTCTCAAGAAACAATGGCTGTTTTGAAACACTGGAACAGAAGCAGCAGAAAGAAAAGATGCTACCTCTTACTAGGACCAGGGTATGCTGCAGGTTTTCAGTGCTTAGTGTGCATAAATCAGTACGCAACTTGATGTTTTCAGACTGCAAGAGGTTATGGAGCCCTTTCTGTCAAGTTTTTTGTTCTTGGATGTTCACAACAGCTCTGATATTAATTTCATGTTCAGCAGAAAATGAAATGCCAAAGTGCAGTTCAGGTGAAATCAATATATTTTACTCAGTCTTGTATTAAAACTGGGAGATTTAGGTTGTTTTAGAAGAAAATTTCAAAAAGCTGCAGTGTTTGAAGAAACAACACATGAGCAATCTTTGGAGGTATGAATCATTGAAGAAATTTAGACTCAACGAGGTAATGTTTGAAAAATGAAGCAGGTGTGACCAGAAAGCTGTAAAGATTTAAATATATGTAATCAAAGAGTTAGTGAAAAACAGAGTAGAAGCCCAGAATCGTTTACTATTTGAAATGTCCCACTGTGTTGTTCAAAGTTCCATATATGCCTTGTATATTATGGAGGTATGCTAAGGATTAAAATGTTAGAGAATGAAAGATAAACCTTATCATATGTTTATGATAATACTTTTTCGTTTTCCTCTATGCAGGTGGTTCACATAAGAAAAACCTCACTAATTTTAGTGGGAGACTAATTTTTTTTTTTCATTCCATTAGCTACTTACACTTTTCTTTATTGCAGCTCCACTTTTTTCACCATTTATTGGGAATAAATTGCTACACAGTCCTTGGGAAGAGGAAAAAATCCGAAATCGATCTACAAAAAGGACTGTACATGAGGGGAAAAAAATCAAGCCAACTACATCTACAGTGTGATGAGCTCTAAGTTACTTATTACTGTTCATGAAAGAAATGATTATATGAAAATATTAGCAGCAGTCAATAAATAAATATCTGGTGTCCTTGTATATTGAATGCTACATTCAGCTCTTATCCCCTTCTTCAGAAGAGGACATAGCAGAACCTATAAAGGTACAAAGAATGTCAACAAAACCAATTAGAGGTATTAAACAGATCTCTTAGGAGGACAAATTAAATGAGAGATGGCAACCAAATAATAAATTCAGTCATGAATGCAGCTAATAAAATGCAATTATTCTATATTGTCCAGAACATCAGAAGGTGGGGAATCAAAGTCATCTGAAAGTACATAAGTAGGTTCATACGAAAAAAGGAAACTATTTGGTTGCTGGTTTTTTGTTTTGTTTTGTTTTAAATAAGATACTGACACTATAGAACTAATTCCTGCAGGATGTTTATGAAGCTGAAAGCTTACAGATTTCAAGAGGTAACTAAAGGAATAAACCTCCAGAAGGACTACTAAAAACTGGCAAAACCTCTGACATAGTTAAGTTCTTAGTCTTCTGATGCTTAAAAATGCTAAGCTACTCTGATTGCCCTGCCATATTGCACTTCCCTGAGTACCTTCTACAAGCAACTACCAGAGACAGGGTACTGAGCTAGGCAAACATTGAATGTTACCCAGAAGAACAGTTATCACCAAACTAAAAAATGTGTAAAAAAATGAAAGCATTTGAAGATGTAGGATGATATTCAAATGCAAACAGAAGTAACAGCATAATGTTTACAAACATGGGAAAACGCAAGTAGATTTGTGAGAAAAACAGAGCATGAGAGATGATAACCAGTAAGCTTGCTCACACGTAAATGCACACACACACACCAACTAGTGCAGAGTCAACAAAGAAACATGCTGACTAAATATCTTAATTAGTAACAACAGAATCATAGGATCATAGAATAGTTCGGGTTGAAAGGAACCTTTAAAGGTCATCTAGTCCATCCCCCTTGCAATGGGCAGAGACATCTACAACTGGATCAGGTTGCTCAGAGGCCCATCCAGCCTGGCCTTGAATGTTTCCAAGGATGGGGCATCTACCACCTCTCTGGGCAACCTGTTCCAGTGTTTCACTACCCTCATTGTAAAAAATTTCTTCCATATATCTAGTCTGAAAATACCCTCTTTTAGTTTAAAAACATTACCCCTTGTCCTATTGCTACAGGCCCTACTAAAAAGTATGTCCCCATCTTTCTTATAAGTCCCCTTTAAGTATTGAAAGGCCACAGTAAGGTCTTCCTGGAGCCTTCTCTTCTCCAGGCTGAACAACCCCAACTCTCTCAGCTTTTCCTCATAGGAGAGGTGTTCCATCCCTCTGATCATTTTTGTGGCCCTCCTCTGGACCCGCTTCAACAGGTCCATTGCTTTCCTGTGCTGAGGACTCCAGGGCTGGATGCAATACTCCAGGTGGGGTCTCACCAGAGTAAAGGGGCAGAATCACCTCCCTCGACCTGCTGGCCAGACTTCTTTTGATGCATCTCAGGATACGGTTGGCCATCTGGGCTGCGAGTGCACATTGCTGGCTCATGTCCAGCTCTTCATCCACCAGTACCCCCAAGTCCTTCTCCACAGGGCTGTTCTCAATCCCTTCATTCCCCTGTATTGATACCAGGGGTTACGCCGACCCAGGTGCAGGACCTTGCACTTGTCCGTGTTGAATCTCATGAATTTTATATGAGCCCACTTCTCGAGCTTGTCCAGGTCCTTCTGGATGGCATCCCATCCCTCAGGCGTGTCAACTGCACCGGTCAGCTTGGTGTCATCTGCAAATTTGCTGAGGGTGCACTCAATCCCACTGTCTAAGTCATTGATGAAGATATTAAACAGTACTGGTCCCAACATGGACCCCTGAGGGACACCCCTCATCACTGTTCCCCATCTGGACATTCAGCCATTGACCACTACCCTCTGGATGTGACCATCCAACCAATTCCTCATCCACCGAACAGTCCATCCATCAAATCCATATCTCTCTGATTTAGAGGGAAGGATATTGGGGGGGGGGGGGGGGGGGGGCATTGTCAAAGGCCTTACAGAAGTCCAGATAAAACTAAATTTATTCCTTTCTGGAAGCAGTCAGAACATGACTGACTTAGTTCAGGGCTACCAAAAGAAAAAGAAATATGTCATAGAAGTCATACTTTAAAACAGAGAGAATGGTCAACTCTTTTGCAAATTGGATAGTCACTTACATAACTGCAAACCAAGGCAACTTAATTTTTTCCCAAATCCAAGAAGCCTATATAAATTTTAAAAGTACTGACTGATAATCGGTCAATCTAGTACATATATAGTGAAAAGCTTTTCACATATGGTAAAAAGGTTTACCAGAAAAATCAGCATCTTGTAAATTATGCTAACAAATGTGTATTACGCCACCTCCTACACATTGATCAAAGAACCAGTGAGCAATGCATATTACTAAGGAGAAAAATTAGGAAAATAAACAGTTTTAAAAGTATTTTCATATATGAATGTGCTTGCTCTCTCTTACTGATCATGTAAAAAGAAAAATAATTAAAGAAAATACGGGTTATGGTTGTTTCTGGTGGGGAGGTGGGGGGGTGATCTTTCTTTTCTTCCTTGTGTTTTGCTGCATTAATTAATACCTGCTAAAGTTTTGGGGATGCAGTCCATAAATGAGTCATGTACAAAGTGATGTTTGTTCAGGTATTGAAAACGGGAACCAGTGAAAACTGGGTAGAAAGAGTTAGAGAGTTAGAAAGATTAAAAAAAAAAAAAAAAAGAAAGGAAACGAGACATTTTTACTGGCTTGAGCCCAAGATATGAAGATATCAGAGAAAGAAATCAAAATCTTACTCTGAAAAAAAAAGACACACCTCTTTGAAGCTGAGAACTTTATGAGTAACCTGAGTGCATAAAGATGGTAGCTGAATGTCTATTTTTTAGGGATTGAGAAGAGAAGGATGTCAAAGACAGAGTACTGAAGGACTTTCAGAAAAAGTTGGAAAGAAGAGGAGAGGGAAAGGGAAAGTAAAGTTCTTCTCCGAGGGCATTCCAACAAAATAATTCTCATAATAGAAGACAATGTGGATGAGTTCAGTAAAGAAAATACATAGTGAAAAGGATTTCAAGAAGAAATGGTCAAAAGCGTTGCGAAAAGAATGACCTAAAGATCATCAGGGCATATGTATTAATATTTAGTATAAGAAAGCAGAAAATGGAATGAGTGAAAAGCAAAATATTGGGAGACATTCAGTTTAGGATGAGCTAAATCCAGCAAGGAGAAATTCTTAGTTCCAGAGAACATCCACAATAATGTACAATGCCTCTGGTTATTTTCTTTAGGCTAATTTCTAAATAGCAACAGCAGGCTAAAAATGCTTAAACTAGTTACCCCTGAGTGTTAAATTCTTCTTCCTTCCTTCATTTCAGGTCTCATAGTTGTGGCAAACATGTTGTTTTTAACATATGGACTATCAACATAGTTAATTTCAGATTGTGTCATCTTTTTTTTAACAATACTGAAAGAGCTGGAGACATTCAATATTGATATTTTATACTTTTTTTCCTCTAATACACAGCTGAAATATAGCTTTTAAGTTAAATTAAATGAATATCCTATTATCAATACATATAAGAAACATTTTCTATGTTGTCACAAATGTCATTCCACAAAAGTGAAACACTGCAACATCAAAGAAAGCATTAGACATCCATCACTGCATAGGAAAATATTTTTCTACTTAATGGCACCAAACAAATTGCTGCAAATTTAGTTAAAAAGAAAAGAGTCATGATGTCTTTTTTTGAGGAGGTTTATAGTAATGCATATACACATTTCAACATTTCGCTGTATTCCAGAGAAAAAAAAGGTGAGAAAAGTAAACCTAAGAGGACTATGCTGATGTTATTTTTTCTGTTATATGTTCAAGAATTTTTTTTTTCTCCTTCTTTGACATTGTTCTGCATTTATGGATTTAGTTCCTACTATCTACAGCCTTTATAATAACCTTGGAAAGAAGAAACTGAAAGAATAGGAAAGGGGAGGAATGAAATGTCTGTTAAAATATTTGAATATGTAATCTCTTATGAAGGTGGAAGACATCTGATGTTCACTAGGTCAAACCCAATATTCATGCTTATACCTTGTGCCATCAGAGTTATACGGAATTCAGCTTCCAGGGTGAAAGAAATATTTTGTAGCAAGCATAATTTTATTTTTATTTTTGTGAGTGTCAGTACACTGAAAACACTTGTTCTGATTTATATATCAGAAAGAGTACCTTTACAGAAAATGTTATGTGATTCAAGTGGTCTGTGTAACCAAGAACCTTCCTGTCTGCATGTGGAATGGGCATATCTTATCTCTTTGTATCTCCTGAGCAACGCTCCTTGTCTCCATCTTTCAAACAACATTAGAAGTTAACCTCTTTATTGATTGTAATTACTGCTAGTGATGAAGTTATAGCTTTGTTGAGTGTTCCTCTGACTGGTCAAGTATTCAATTGAAAGGGGTCAGGAATTCTCATTAGTATGTCAACTATTTGTGTTTTTCTGTAAGACCATGGTCAATTGATTGAAAGAAGATCAATAAAGGCCTGTGGGATTGAAAGAGTTTGCAAGGAAGTAACCAAATTGTATAAAATTGCTATTATATAAAGACTATCACTGAGTAATAGCATAAGCCTCTTTCTATGCACAGCCCATCAAGAGAAAGGAATTCCTATGATATAGATAACAAATGGATACAGCAAAAGTAATCTGTTATTGTACAGTGCAATGAACCGATACATCCATTTTAAACTTGGTCTTTTTCTGTACTTTTTTGTATTCATTCAATGCTCCACACAAATCTTTTAAAAATGCATGATAGGAAGGAGAGATCTTTGTTAAAAATCTCCCCTCTTATGCCATAGAAGAGTATAACCCATTATTTTACCCATTTGAAGTATTTTTCCTGGAAGTACTATTGAAGATTCCACTGAGAACAGAGTTTCTTAGGGCTGTACACAAATTTAATGCCAGTTTTGCCCTGAAATCATAGAGAGAACAGAAAAAGGCATAGAGAAGGGAGGCAAAGGCATGAGAAGAGAATCTAATCCTCCTCATTTCATATAAAGAAACTGAAGCAGAAAGCTACAGTTGTCTACTAATGCTTTTTACCTTGAGCCTCACCGTGGAAAAAAACAAAACAAAAAAAACCAAGAACCAACCAGGCCTACCTGAATCTGAAACCTTATGTGGATCCACCTATCTAGAAGAGGAAGGAGAATCTTTGCTGGCAAATTGGATGACTTAGTGATTCGCTGTTTAAACTAATGAACTTGAGGGGTGGGGTCCAAAGCTGTAACACTTGTGTACTCACAAGCAACAGGGTGGATGAGCACACCTACCAAAGTAGTGAGGAATGTCCCCCAACCCTCCAAAAAGATTACACGAAAAAGGTGAGACAGTCGACAGTGCAGCTGGTGTGTCTCTATACCAATGCATACAGCATGGGTAACAACAGGGGGAGCTGGAAGCCATGGTGCAGCTGGAAAGCTACGATCTGATCACTGTCGCTGAAACTTGGTGGGATGAATCACAATTGGAGCACTGCAATCGATGACTATAAACTGTTCAGGAGGGATAGGCAAGGAAGGAGGGGTGAGGATGGAGGGGGTTGCCCTCTATGTAAAAAAAAAAAAGGACTGACTGCACAGAGCTGTCTTCAGAAAACAGTGATGAACAGGTTGAGAGCTTATGGGTAAAAAAATAGAGGCCAAGCCAACAAAGGAAACCTTGTGGTTGGTGTTTACTACAGGACAACTGATCAAGGGGAGCCTGTTGACAAAGTGTTCTTACTTCAACTACAGAAGGCATCACGCTTGCGGGCTCTGATTCTGCTGTGGGACTTCAACCACCCTGACATCTGCTGGAAAAGCAGCACAGCAAGCTGTAAGCAGTCCAAGAGACTCTTGGAGTGCATTGAGGATAATTTCTTAATCAATGTGATAGACAGCCCGACAAGAAGAAAAGCATTGCTAGACCTGTTTCTTTCCAACTCAGAAGAACTAATTAGAGAGGTTAAGATTGGTGGCAGCCTGGGCTGCAGTGATCTTGCCCTGGCCATGAAAATGGTCAGAGGGCTGGAATACCTCTCCTATGAAGAAAAGCTGAGACAGTTGAGGTTTTCCAGCCTGGAGAAGACAAGGCTCTGGGGATACCTTATTGCAGCCTTTCAGTATATAAAGGGGGCTTAAAAGAAAGATGGAGAGAGACTTTTTACCAAGGCCTGTAGTGACAGAAGGGGCAATGGTATTAAACCGAAAGAGGGTAGATTTATATTGGACATAAGGAAGAATTTTTTTACTATGAGGGTGGTGAGACACTGGAACACGTTGCCCAGAGAAGTTGTGGATGCCCAGTCATGTGATTCATCCCACCAAGTTTCAATGACAGTGATCAGATCATAGCTTTCCAGCTGCACCATGGCTTCCAGCTTCTCGTGTTGGCAGCACCTGCATAGTTTTAAAAAAATGACTACACACAAATGTAACCTTCCATACATAACCATGGGACAGGAGATCCACTTTCCCTGATCCAGTCTACTCTATCCAAAATTCTTTATTCAGCCTGAGAGGGCACAATCTGATATCTCCAAATTTCTTTCTCTCTAGCTAGAGACCACAATGTACTGAGGCATCTATTTTTTTATCCTTCATTTTGAATGTGTTACTTTTCTTTCTGGTGGAGAAAATAATTCAAAATATTTTGGGGTGGAAAGAGAAGCAATAGGTAATATGATTGAATCCATTAAGTTAAATCCTGTTCCTGTTTCCAAGTCCATTTGTATGTGCTACATAAAAAAAAGCACTCACAACACACAAGGAAAAGAAGATGCTGGACTTCTCCCTCCAACTGTTTGAGTTATACATTTGTCTAGAATTGTTCTTGTTTCCTTCATCTGGCTTAAATCATTTTGATATTCTCTTCCTTTGTCATGTCCCACTTAAAAAGGATTGAGTGAAGATTGTTTGATTGATACATCTGATATCATAATATTGTATAGCTTGGTGGTTAGGACATTTTCTAGGAAAGAAACACTTTACAAATAGAGTATGTGCACAATTATATCTAAATATTCAAAATATTCTTGTTTTCTGTGAACATTGTGAAGAAACAAAAATCACCCCTGGAAGTGCTCCAAGGAAATTAGTAAAAGTAATAGCAAACAGTAACAACGTAAATTTCTGTATTTTTTCTTTTTAATTAAAAAAAAAAAAGATAGTATATTTTACAGTGTCTTCAAACTCTCTTCATCACGCTGAAAACATTATTTGTGCTGAAAATCCCTTCTGTATTTCATTTTTCTGTCATAGCATCTAATATTGTATAAAATTGTAAAGATGCATTATCTGTGTTTCTGTATGTTTTTTTTTTTTTCCCAAAATACAAAGTATAGTATTGTACCATATAGCTGAATTGATGGATTCAGATTAGAATCAGATAAAATGCACTTACTTGAACAAGCCAGTAATTACACTGAATCATGTAATATGTCTCTAGAGCCACTCTATTCTAGTTTGCTTAAAGAGCAGCTGACTCTGAAAGCATTCTGTTTACAAGCCGTTCTGTTTCTATATTATATATTTTTCAATATTTATCTTCCATTGTTCTTTACTACTAGGAACATTTGCATGAAAACAGGATCTTTGTTTTTCAGGAGTCCATCTGCTACCATTGCTTATTCTCAGCCCGAAGTCATAATCCAGTGTTTATGACATCATCCTAACATTTAGAGGAACCAGATGAATTGTCATTAAAAACAAAGTGAAAACACCCTCAGATTCTGTCTTCAGATGTGGTTTAAAAGGAGAAGCTAATGGACTCTCAGTCACAAAACCTTTTTTCTTACAAATGCACATAATAACACACAGCTAGGAAAACAGTAAGAAGAATCAGCAACTCCTTTAAAAGGTATGAAAGGTACGCTAGGGAGCTAGGGAACTAGATTGCAGAAAGTGGATTTTGCTATGGTAACACCACCTACACCTCTTAAATTCTCTAATGTCATCAAAACCTATGCTGATTTTACTTAATTACATGAATTTCATACTCAGACAAATTCTCACTTATCAAGTAGGATACCAGGAGAGATACTGTCAAAGCTTTGAGGGGACAGGAGTATTTGCACTCCAGACAAGGTCATCTCACTTAAAATAAATCATACTTTTACAGTTGACTTTGGCAGAACACAGATTTATATCTGGATTCAGAGTATTTCTGATCATGGCTAATGAACTAGAATTGGCATTCCAGATGCTGATAAAAACATTCATTTTTTTTATATTAAAAAAAAAAAAAAAAGAAAAAAAGAAATTAAAAGTAGTTGTCTAAATTCCTTCTCTACTTGGCACAGAGGGCCAGTACCTGCAGAGGAGAATTCCCCACTACAATGGCCTATCTTTATTGACTACCATGGAAACATAGATGACTAGCTTAGGGATCTTAACTTTTAGTTAATTGGTGTCTGGTGAGGGAAGTCACATTCCAAGTAATACAAAATGCAGTCTGGGAAATAGAACTCTTTTTCACTATTTCCATCATGCCAGTAAAACAGCTGTCTGTACGTATATTGTGAGCCAAGGGATTACAGCTGTACATACATAAGTCTAGCAAGCATGCAAGTTTGTGGGTAAACACATAAATAATGTTAGGCAGAAGGGTAACGCATTATCTATTTCCCCTTCAATCGTTAATGCTATTAATGACCAGTTGCAATCAAGCTTAGGTCTCCTTTAAAAAAAAAACAAAAGAAAGAAACACAATGCTGTCCTCTCCTCTCTGCTCCGCTTTGCTTTGCTTTCTTTTCCTTAGAATGTTTCTCATTGACTTATAATGCTTATGAATTCAGTCTTTTTGGTGGACCGGTGAGCATGAGAAAGCAACTATCCTTAGCTTTCCAAGCCAATCAAGCAAATTCTCTACAAGTGGGTCTTCCTCCAGTCTCCACTTTGCTATCCACACATTACTCTCAGTGGCTCTGTTGATTCCTAGAACTCTGTTCTGTTTGATATTCCAACTTCCAAAAGTGAAGCTTCACCACTTCCATTGCCCTTGGATCCAATCTCACAAAGTGAACTCTGAGCAGACTTTGATGCTTGGAAGTGGAAGAAGCAAACAAACAATCAATCAATCAATCAAACAAACAAAACAAAACAGGGAACCCTACCATGTCTCCCTATGCTTTTGGCTGCAGCGCAATTTACTGTAATGCAAATACTTCTTGTTCCATAATAATATAAATTCATAAGATGACTGACCTGCTTCCTCTGCCATTTTCTACTTATGTTTCTTTCCAAGAATGTATATAAAACGACTTTGAAGCAGTGTAACTAAAAAGAGGCACCAAGTCAGAACATAAATTTTCTTCTCAGAGCTTTTTTTTCCTTCCCCACCAGAGGGAGCGAAAAAAATCTTTTCCCTTTAGCTCTGCTACTTGTAATAAGTCTCTATCAAAAATTAAAAGTTCAAAACAATGTTAGAAAAGAGTATAATGTATATCCTTTTATATATTCTTGTACAGATTTCAGGTTCAACTTCCTCAGAATTTGTCACTTCAGTATTTTTTTAAGTAAAGTAGAAGGCTTGTTTATGTCACTCAGTTTTATGTCTAAGATTTACAGGATTAAGATTTAGATCTATGTTAGATATATTTTCCTTTTATAAGACTACTTATCACTTCCTTTGGTGCCTAGGAATGTTTCCACATTAATATAAAATCTATATGAAATGAATCTTTGCTACCTTTCTCCAGTGACATACAGAGGTATTGTACTTGATTCCTGATGCTTTTTTTCAGGAAGGTAGTGCTTCCTGAACAAGATGGCAGATTTTAATTTAGTGAGAATTTCTGGATTCTAGTTTATTGTTTTCTGCCCGTATTTGTACTTGAACAACACTTTAGGTAACATATCATTATTGACTGGCTAGTCCTTCCCTAAATATGAAGATATTTTATTATGCCAGCTGGGAAAATCTTTGTCCAAACATTTGTCATCTTGCATCTGTGTTATTATAAACATCTCTTGGCCAGCCTTCCTACCTCATCTATTTCCCATTTATATTCCATTTAAAACATACCAGCATGGTTGATATTTTCCACACCTCACAACTCCCATGTTATGCTCTTATGCAGTCAATTAAACTTCTAGCCTTGGGATAAAATTTAAACATATTATTTGCACTGAAACATTTTTTAAAATAATTTGATTTAAGTTTATAATTCTTGGGCATGGAATTCTGGGTTGGGCATTTTACTTGATATACCATCTGTACCCTGTTTAATTTCTGGGTACAGGACATTTTCACATCTGGCTTCTAGCTGATGACAAGCTTTTGCACGTAATTTCTGCTCCAGTGAATTTCAGCGCTTTTGAGGAAAGATATAAATGCTTTTTTTTTTCTTTACTAGTTATTTTTGCTTAATGTTGTATGTAATATTGTGGCTGAGGTTTAGATAAAGTGACTATGATGACAGCTTTCAGAATCTGTAAAAAATCCACAACAATTAGAGCAAGTTTTGAATTTGAACAAAGGAAGGTGAATAATTAGCAACTTGCCTGGATAACTGTATTTTGTTATTTCATATATGCACATTTTCCATTGCATATTTTCTGTATCTATGGACATATAAAGACTGTGGACTGCTTGAAATAAATATTTATAAAATGAATGACATCAGATTAATAAAGCAAATATCTTTTCTTTTCTTAGGTTGTTAATTTTGCATATTAGCTGAGCAATGGCTGTCGAATAGTGATACCGGGTTCTCATTCCTTGTCATATGCGCAACCCTAAAATATTCTTTCAGTCTCATCCAGAATATTAACTCTTGTGATGATCCTGATAGAGCAGTCATCTCTGTTTCTCTTAGGGCTTCTCACTTGATGCCACCATAAAAAAAGGTAAAAAAGACCTTAAAGAAAAAGAGCTACTACAGGTTCTTCCATTGCTTTTTTATGGATTGGTATTGTCCCATTCTTCACTGAAAAATATGCTAATTCTAGTGTTCTTTATATGAAGAAAACAATCTCTGCCTCTTGAAATAAGTTGTTCTGTACTAAATATGAACATTCTTTAACGTTTCCTATATTTAGTCTTGAGTTTTATGAATTAAAAAAAACAAACAAACAAACAGACAAAAAACCCAACAACTGACCCACCATCTATATAAAATTTTTGGTCTCAGAAATACTTTGGGATTCTTTGGACTGAATTGTGGCTACAACAATGTATGCCTATTATTGAGTATGACAAACAAGCACACATCAATCATAAACAATCATAAATCCAAATGTGGAGCAACATAAAAATTATCCAGTAACACGCAAAAACTGAGCTGTTGAATCCTGAAGTTTTGTAGTCACTTTCAATCTCTATTTTTTTAACTAAAAATGGTTTAAAAAGTACTTAAGAATCTTTTTTTTTCTGACTGAAAAGTTGCAGCTGTCAGCTGTAGGTGAAGTACAGGAGTTACTTAAAAGATGAAACAGATGATAGGTGATGAATCTATAGAGGTTGCATTGGAGATGCCTTTATCGCGGTTGTCAATATAATATAATATACACATCACAATAGAAATACCTTCAATCTAGAAACAGTATATATATTTGCATCAGTGTAGATCAGTAGTATAGACTATTACATGTTAACGAATGTTATAGCTAATGACTGTTGTCCTAGTTTCATTATGAACTGTTTTTCACATAATTGTAGGTGTAACTATCTGAAAAAAAAACATACATATGTTGAAAGTGCATATAAAATATTCTGATCTGTCAATATTTTTCACCCACCTTCCTCAAAGTTATAATATCAGACCCTACAAGAAAAGCATAGAGAAACAAATTATTTCCTTAGCTCCTTAAGTAGATCCTTAAGCAGTTCCCTTACTTCCCTTAGTCCCTTAGTTTCCTTAGTTCCTGTAGTTTTTTATGATTGTGGGGGGCTGCCACCCGTAATTTTTACATTCTTTGTCTTTTCATCTGTGTATCTGTCTTCATCTGTTATTTGTAGGACCTTGGAGATGGAGGCAAGCTTTTTATTCTGTCTTCATATGATGGATACAAGCTCCAACCATATTTCAGACTTGTCCATCTAATGGACTTGCTGCCCTTAATATTTTCTCGACAGATTACTATAGCTCTGGCTGTACCTGGAATGGAGTACTTTAGCATGCTTAACATTTTAACACATAGACAGACACTTGGTCATGCTGTCCACAAAGAATATGCACCATCTCTCCCTCTAAGCAAGTCTGTCCCTAAATATACAGGGTATATTTTGAGACCAGTCTCTTGCTGAGCTAATAGCTAGGAAGATGGGCATTAAGTGCATGGGTCCTGCAGTAAAGCACATTAAACCCACTCCTAAGTCAACTCATCCTCCTACAGCTTGATCTAGCCTTTGTGAATAGTTTTCTGACTGGTGAGTGGTCTCTTAATGCATGTTTGGCATTCACAAACAGTGTTGAATCTGTTTCAGTACAATTTATCCTACACTGTCTTGAACGGACAAGACTTCCACCTCATGTTAGGTCCCACAACCCAGCTATTGCAACTGGAAAGTCTTTTCCTTCTGAGTATTTCCTGGCACGAGAACTTTGCCCTCGCAGACAGTCCATTATCCATTGCCACTAGTCTGAAAGTTATTTATTTATTTATTTACTTGGGTTTTGTGCAAATGTGGCAAGAGATACTGAAAATATTATACAACTTGCTTGAATTCTGTTGTAATATAATACAGTGAAATGAGAGCAAAGCTTTTTTTTTTTTTTTTTTTTTTTTTTTTTTTAATGAACATATGAATTACTAAAAATGAGAGTTTAAAAAAATCCAGGAAGTGATCAGGATGATTTAACTCTTGAAGCAAATTATCAACCATAGTTTGGATTCCGTTGTGTCAGATGCCTTACTACAGTTAATTAATTATAATCTTTATGTCCTTAAGTTTAAAAAAGCTCTCAGAGTTTTCAGATATGACTGGCCAGGCAACATATATAGACAGATATATATATATATTTATGCATATACATATCATATAGTATTTTAAAATACAGCTGATCATACAAACTTTTTTTCTTTTTCTTCTTTAGATGTCAAAAATAGTGGCTTTGTCTGAATCTCATTAAGATCAAAGTGGTAAAAGCTGATAAAGACTCAACACCTCTGATTGATTGAGATCAGGTTTTCTAAAGAATCAGCTCCAGTTTAGGACTCAAATTAATTGGCCAGATTGTCAAAAGAAGTTGCATTAGAAGAGTGGGTAACAAGTGTTATGACTGGAACTGCTGAGTATTGTCCTTCATTTTTTGTCTATAGAAGACAAAATATATATTTTTATAGAACTGTTTCCAGTTGCAGAGGATGAGTACTTAAAAATCTGGCCTTGAGGTCTTCTCAAAATCCAGCTGTAATCATGAAGCTGAAATAACCTTCTCAAATCATAGCTACTCAAAGTGTCAGGAATATTCTGAATCTGTATGGGCTTTGTAACTTTGTCAATCAAGCCTATCACTAAATAAAATGTCAGTTGCTGAGCTTGTCTATTTATTGCCAATAAATTTTGAATTATAACTTTGACAATGTGCTTGGAAATTCATAATTTTACATCTTCCTACTAACTCTTCCAAGGAGACTTGCAAAGTATAGTCATGGTTTGCACTTGGAATAAAGTAATTTTTTCCTTTTAAAATGAGATGATATTTCTCAATATTATAGCAAAAAGAAGAGTGAACAGTTGTCCTTGAATCTATAGTATTATGTATTATGGCGGGAAGAAAGGATGAAGTTAAAAACAATTTTTAAAACATCTTAGAACCCAAACAAGCAAAAATAACTGGAATTGTAATGTTTACCATTTGAAATGTTAATTATTTAAAGTTTCAGGAATTTCATGTAAATATTTGAATATTCCTTTCTTTTTACACGGCTCTCCAATATTTCAAATTAAATATGAGCTAATACAGGGGTGCAATGGTGCTGTGGTTCAGGATCTCACTTAACCCATAGGAGAGGTACACCTGTCTAGTTCTTTGCTTCTCTGTACATTACATGTCTGAAAATCTTATTCTTAAACAAAGGACAAAGCCAATGCACCTGATTATAAATCATATTTCATTAATCCCTACACAATTGTATGATTAGACTTTCCATATTTACAGATGATACATCTTCTCATGGGACATTATCTTACGGTGACATTCTTGTTATAGCAGAAAGCCTAATGCTCATGACATTACATTTTGGACTGTTTTATTTTGTCACACCTCTGTCGCCTCAATGTTTCTGATCATCTAATTCTATATGGTATCCTGATCCTCTTTTGTTTGACCATATTCTCTTCAATGAAATACAGTAAATCCTTAATAATTTGATATTATGGTGACTGTTATAAATTTTTCTTACAAAGCTTTGAGCTTTTGCTTAAAGTATGAAATTACACTTCAGTAACAGTTCCATTACCCATTGTGGATTCATACTTGACTTTTAATACACCCTCTTTACTGAAAATTTACCCAAATTTGTCATTTTTGGGGAGTACATTGAATGATGTCTAACGTAGCAAATTTCTTATAATAACTCAGTTCAAGGTGTAGAAGTATCCAACTTTGGGCCTTTCATCTGAGTTGGTTAAGTAGTAGAGAATCTGCTGCCCAAATTACTTGTTGAACATTTTTTATTTCTCTGTTGTACATAGGATTATATTTAACTTTATTTGGGAAAAGAAAAGAAAGGACTATTCTTTGAGGTATTCATGAAAGCATTCTTCTTTCTTTTATTTTTCTCCAGTTAGTAGAAAAAATGGAAAAATTACATATCCAGTAAAAGACAGGCATTATACAAATTCCTGTGATAAGTATATTAGCATGTGTTTATGTATTTATTCTTTGTTCTATTTCTGTGTTCTCACTGACATAGTCAATTGGATTCATAAGTAAGTGTGATTTGCAAAAGCACTCTCATATGTTGCCTCGCAGCTCCAAGTAGGTAGCTGAGCTAACTCTGACCGTGTCGGTGTGTCCACAAGGCACAGTGTGGAGCAGTGGGAAGGGACTAACTCAGATCCCCAGAATAATATAGCTATGGTATACATAACGGTATGTCAGTGCATCCAAACTTAATGCTTCTGTCTTTCAACAAAGGTTCAGACTTTCACACATATTACACATAACTAATTAAAAATATAAATATTACCTAGGTAATACCCTTGAGATGATATATATTATAATGTGAACCCTACAGCAATATTTCCTTTTTTTCCCACACCTCTCCTGCCAAAAACCTCTCCCCTTAATCCCCATTGTTTTTTATCTTCCTTAAAAAATTCCTACATTTGGGTCCACTCTGTTTTTCTTCTGAGTAGGTGTAATTATCATAGGGTGCCAGACTTCCTTTTCACTCCTGGTGCTTTTCAAAGAGTGTAGGTTACGTGAGGTACAATATATATATACACCTTATCTGAGTGGGTTGCATGCAATGCTTCCCTGATTTGACTATACTGTTTCCTGAGAGGAACGCTGTACCTCTAGAGAGGTTTAATTTCTTTTATATAATCTGGGAGTCTGTATGCCATGCTCCGAACTTTCAGACAGACATCCTCCGTGGCCAACTATGAACAGTGTGGCAGCTTATATAACTCTAGCCCTAGATGCTGATATTGGGGGCGGAGAGGGAATATCAAGGAGAGGAGACAGAGAGAGGAACAAATATGGGTGAAGAAAATGAAATGTGCATTTTCACCAAACTATGACATTTTCATCGGTAAAAAAATAGTACTTTTCTACATACAAGTTGCAAGTGCATGTCTGGATGCTGGGAAGGGGGCGTTAAAAGGAGCACCATCTGAGGGGTGAGAGGTAATTATAAAATGGGAGAGAATGAACACAAAGAAGTGCAATCATGCAAAGGAAAATACTTCATGGAGCATGTGCAAGAAGTTCTCCTGAAGCCTCTGATGAGGTAGGTGAGCTCTTCTCCACTCACTTATTCAGCTGGTGGATGATATCTTTCAGGAGAGGCATTTAATTTCTGAACACAACCTTCTCAGTGGGGCTGTGATTTTAAACCTACTGTGTAATGGAGTGTATTACCATTTACCATATGATGAGATGGCCTTGTCTGTCAGCCAGGGAGCTGCTTAATGTAATATATGGGTCAAATGAGCCAAAAAAAGAGAGAGGGAAAAAAAAAATCAAGAACCTTGAGCCCTCTAGCAAAAGGGGAAACTTCCCCTATGGCAAGCAGCCAGGTCATTTTTTAAAGGTCCATTTTCTCCTGAAAATTGATTGAGCAGCACTAAATAACTTAAGATAAAGGAATTCCAAGGGCAGAGGGATTTCTGCTGAATCAGCCATTGCAGTGATCACAGTAGCAGGGGTTGTCTTTTTGGCAGAAATAATTTTTAATGCCTGCAAATGTATTTATTTGCATGAAAAAATGGCTATTCTCCAAACATATCAGAGCGCTAAAGCCTTTCCTTGTGAATATTTGTGCACAATAAATGAAGGAGCATTATAAAAGCCAAATGAATCAGATGTTCAGAATTTGACTGGTTGCTCCCAAACATAGTTTTGCAGTGGTTGAATTGATCCGTTTGAAGGTGTAACTTTATTTGCAAAATTTACATGACTTCTGGCTATGTAAAAGCAGATCAATACCAAAGCTAAAAATGCAGAGATTTATTGAACTAATCCTATGTCTCAGCTTGATTCAGTGGTGTTTATTTTTCAGTAACTTTGACCAGAAAAGCAAAATAATAAGTTCCATTTCAGTCCTTGAAGAGAGTTCTATAGTAACCATGAAATGTACCATATAGACAAAATGGCAATTGTCCCCATTGTTCCTAACACTGGTCTTCTAAATTATAATTGTTTAAATCCAAGCTAATTATCCTAGAATCCTTTTATAATCAATATTGAGCAGAATGCAGCTTTGAAAGGCTGTTCAGCTTGGATATGTGAAAAATTCCAGAGCATGATTACTCATGTATTGCACTCCGTTGACTTAAAAGGAGCCTGGGTGATGGATTTAAATGTAGACCATCTTTCTGACACTTAAATTAAGTGACGTTAATTCCACCCTAACTATATAAGCCATTATTCTGACAAACATATGGAAACATTGAAGTTTGATTAAAAACAAAAAAAACAAACAAAAAAAACAAGTGAAGACCTTTTCCATCAGTCACATGGTCAGCTTATTTTTAGTCAGAAGTCTTACCCTTGTATAACAGACAGCTTCCTCCCACAGAAGATGTAGATTCCCACACGAGTGCACTACATGTGGAAATTATCCCTTTGAATCTGGTTAGTACCTCCCTTTAACTAAATCTGAGAGCCACAAGGCTTAAATTAATGCCCAGTGTTTCTACAGCTAAACTGACAGACCTACATTTAAGATGAATTTGATTCTTATCTATAATGTATTCTCTTGTATATACTGCTTTCAAAAGCAGATGCATGGTTAGATGCAAGATGTACAACAAGAAGTTGACTAAAGGTCTGTGTGTGGCTGTTAAAAGATGCCTTCTTATATTATCACATCTTATTTCTATGATAGGACCTGCATAGTCTTATAGTTTTGTCTCATGTACAGTTTTGCTGCAGGTACAAAGCAGCCTCTAAAACCATGTTGTAAGTAGATCTAAAAATAACTGTAGACAGGAAAGAGGCCCTGGAGAAATCTGAAACAGACATGATATAGAAACAAAGTAAATGACACTTGCTGTTCCCCCATGGATGTTTACCAAAAAAGACAGCAGCTGCCATTTTCATCACCCAGATCTGATTTAATCAGATCAATATACAACTGTCCTGGAATTCACAGTAAGCATAATGCTGTGAATCTCCCCCACCTTAATTCTTACTCTTAAGATTTTCTTACTAAAGCCAAAGTATGCCCCAAGAAAAAAAAAATCTGGACTGTTTCTATGGATGATGGTGAATTTTCAATATCAAAGATGAACCAGAAGTTCAGGCCTTCGCATCAGTCCCACTGATCCTAAATCCATATTGATAAGTGCCCTGTGGTGTTACGTCTTCTCTTGTCAGTCTCCTGTTTTCTTGACAGCTGTTGTGATTTGCTTTCAGTGGGAGTATGTTAACATTTAAACAGTAATTTGATGTCATCTGAGGATTCTCTAATAGGAAAAACATCTTTCGGTTTATACTGCACTAACATAATAGGGAAAAGTGCCCAGGAAAGCGCCCAGGTTATAACCCACAAATGATGACTTTCTGTATTGCTTCCATAATGTAAAGTAGCTTTCTGTACTGAATGGTGTACAGGCTATCTTTTGATTTTTGTTGTTGTTGTTGTTTCTTGTTTCTTTTTTTTCCCTCTTTTTTATGTTTTATGTTTGAAACATCAGGAATCCCACGTCTTCATATGCTCTTTTTGTTAGAGAAACCTGCTCAGATCAGACAACTAAAAACATTTCTGACACACAAATCTGTAACTTGTGCTGCCACACTCTCTCATCTCTGCTCTGATCAGCAAAGACAGGAGGTAGTTGGTGTTAAGTGGCCTCTCTCTCTCTAGTAAGTGTACCTTTGGTGGTAAGGACAGAGTTACAGCTCATGTTACAGCCCTTCATAACATCATACTTGGGTTCTCTGAAAAGCTTAAGTAGAGCTGCCGATAAAGGCACCAGACTGAGAGCTTGATATGCTGATGGCTCAGCTGGTGTTCAGTTGGACAGCCTCATCTGACTTGGCTTCACAGAAGAACCCATCATTTGATAATCGTAATATAGAAAATAAACAATAATAATAATAATTAAAAAAAACAGCCCACAAAGACAACTTGAGACATTCACATATATTGTAAAGAACTAGAAAACTGTGAAACCTTTCTTCATGCCTTTGTCTTGCTGTTTGTTGTGAAATGTAAATTTATGGAGCTGTGGAATGTCTTATCGAATATTCTACACAACTGTGTAAAAAATATAATTGTGTGAATGGCTCAGTTATTTAGAAGCCTGGATTAATAATGGGGAAATAATTAGTTCTGGTCATAAACTAGAAAAAAAAAGCATAAACACTCTGTCATTTTAATCACCAATTCTATTATTTTGAATTTAATAAATGGTGTCAAATTAAGAAAGTTGCCCGATATGACAAAATAAAAGTTTGGGGGATATTATCATACACCTGAGATATACTTCTCCTGTTTAATATTTTACAAGCCATCTTTATTGTCCTCTCACACAACATCAGAACAAATCTGCATCTGTTAAGGTGAATTTATTTGTCATTCTTGTGTCTAACTATTCCCTTGTTCTTTTCTTGTATTGAAAAAATGATCCATTACAGAACACATGGCAAATACTTATTAAGATTTATTTTATTTTTTATTGCCTTTGCAACGTTTGCTTTTTAGCTCTGGTTATAAAACCTCAAATCTTCTTCAGTTTGGAACTTGACATCTACCAATAAAAGGGCAAAATGAAATACAAGCTAGCAAAGAATAAGGTTTATGTTAGCTTATGTTTTCTGAAAAATCACACAACAGCAAATATTCAAGGCACCACAGAATTTCCAGGCCATATAATTAAATCATTCTGAAGCAATAGACAGAGAAAGTTACTGATCTATATGTTTGCAGGAATATACAGTAGCTTCTGAAGAAAAGAATATACACAGAAATGAACATTCTGATCGTAAGCAGACAATTATGTGTTAAAGTATACATGTGAACACTTCAAAACTTGATTACTTTTGATTTTCGGAACTAATTGCTTAAACTGTAGTCTACAGAAACTATCTAATGTGCCCCAGAGAAGTATTGATATGATGTGGATGTTCATGTACTCTGGTGTTGGCTAGTTTAGTCTTCTGGTTAAAGAAATAAAGAAATAATGTGAGTTCAGAAGTATAAATTCTTTATATAGTCAGTGTGGAGAGGCTGGCATCTGCAAATGCAAAATAAAATAATTTGCTTCTAAAAAGAGAGGTCCAGATTCAAGCTGCCAAAATTAGAAACCACTATAAAACTTGTATGCTTCTCATTTTATAATACTGTGTTTATTTGGTGTTTTTTTGTCACAATATTCACAAAGGTGTTTGGTGGGAGTTTTTTTCTAAATGTTCGGCATTTACATTTCACACCTAGGGCTTCTGGAAGCAATCCATTGTGTTGACTCTCGTGTTGACTTCATTAGTGTTGCAATGAGCAAGCAAAGTACCTGACTAATTATGCCTGCAAATTATCATGAGCAGAAAATGGAAACTGCTTCCCAAAATCAACATCTAAGGAAAACAAGGAATAGAGAATTTTCGTAACTGCTTTTCAGTATTGTATGTGTTCATTGTTTAACTAGTCCACAATAGTCAGAAAGCTCACAATAGTCAGAAAGCTATCTGTGAGAATCAAAATACTCGCCCAGAACTTAAACACTGTCACAATGTCTCAAACACTGAAGTTACTCAAAACAGATCACTGAAAAAAAGAAAGAAAAGCTATGATTCTACCAGAAACCGTAGATCACATTAAGCATTAGAAACAGGAGGAATTAAAATTCTGATGCTGCATTCTTTTTTAGGTAGAACTTAATGAGAACAGAAAATAGCACAACATTAATCCATTCTTGTGACAAAACCTGCAACATAAATGGGAACTGGTACAAACTGATCTGTCCTTGATATTGTCTTCTTGTAATGCCGTGATCCTCTGTAGTTACCTGAGTGCAAAGTCATACAAACTATTAGCTTTCAAATTAAATGGTACTGTTGGCAGTGGGTCCATTTAACTGAAACTGCAGTTTCTATTTCACTAAAAATAGGCAAATAATGAGATACAATGTGCTGAGCCATTTGAATTCAGTCAACAGTAATGGATAGTTCATAGTTAAGTAAAGGGCTCACTTTAACTCTTGGGCATCTTTTGATTTCAGGGCTGATTTTTCCACAGAGGTTGTGCGTATGTCCCTATATATCTGGAAGCTTTGGGTTAGTTAGATGCGTTTGTATTTAAGTACAAAGAAACTCTGAATGACACTATTTATACTAATTCAGTTGTGTGGGATGTAGTGAACATTTAAAAATAGACTACATGGCTATATATCACAGGATTGGACATTCAAGGTTATTTCAATACACAATAAGAATGATTCTGCTTAAATACTACCATAAGAGAGGCCACACTGATCAACTCAAGGCATGTCTCTGAAGTATTCCAGTTGATTAGATCTACCGAGGGTTGCTTCCTCGCCTACAACAGTTTCTAATGTCTTTGTGATATTATAAAAAAGGTTAAATATTCATCTCTGATTCTTTGCCTCTTCTGAAGCAAAGGAAATCCCATTTTTCAAAATTACCTTCTTTTTGAAAAGTCAAGATTACTAAGAAATATTAGTCAAGGTTTTAATTTTCACCTTCTCGATGAATAAAGAGAAAAAATCTAAACATGTTTTTTTATTATTGTCAGAGAAGTTTAGCACAGCATTAGAAGAGTGTTATGATATTGACTGGCCTAGAAAAGAGAAATATACCTGTAAAAATGAAATATCAGGTATATCTCAATGATTTAATTCACTCATTTCTCAACAGCAGCAAACTTGTGGGGTTGAAATGTGTTAAAAACATTTTTTTTTTTTTTAAATGGGTCATCTTGTTTTTCCCTCCCTTATTAATCCACATGTAATAGATCTCTAGCATTGAGATACACCACATCAATGGGCAGATTTTTAAAAAAAGCTCTTGATTTCCCAAAGCGATTCAAATTTAAATGAGATTAAACATGATAAACAAGATAAAATGCCCGAAAGAGTAGAACCAAGAGGGAAAAAAGAAAATAATACAAGCTATTTCAAACAGTTATAGTGTGTACTATAATAGAAATGACAAATTTATCAAACAGATGTTGATCCTGAGAAAATGATGAATTGGTTGACATAGGTTTCTGTTAATAAAGAATGAAAATAAGTGTAAAAGAATTAAAACCACTCACCATCATTAATGGATAACAACTAGTTAGCTTTACTTAGTGCTTAGATACCTGGGTACTGTTATTTGGAAAGATTATGAATTTAGTTGATGAAGATATTTGTGCTGATCGTGAGACATTTAGTTTGGAATTATATCTGCTTAAAATCTAAAAATCGATAAACAAAATGTAAAACTTTACTATCTTAGAATTCAAATTTTTATTTAAAAATGGAAATGCCAGTTCTTACTGTCTACATTTGTGTTACTGGATCTAAAAGCACTTTCCTGCTCTGGCTTCAGGTATATGACTTGGTTTTATCAAGGTGAATCAAGGTGCACACAACAGCCCTCTGCCTCATGCTCCCATCAGTGGAAACTGTGATGTACAGGCTGAAAAGAGACATTATTTTTGAAAATCAGATTCCTCTACTGATACTACAGTTATATACTTAATAAGGGAAACATTTTAACATTTTTTTACTTAAAGTTCAGAGACGGACCTTTTATCAGGCATGCTAGGACTCTCACCATACCAGAGATACCAAAGTATCTCTTTGAATGCACCAAACATTCTCGTTTAAGAAGCATCCCCTTGCCATTTTCATGAGTTTCCTATGATCCAAAGAACTGCTGTATTTAAATTAAACCTACATATTTTAAAATCCACATATTTAAAATCCACCTACTTTGCCCATTTTCAGTTCTTGTATGCTTAGTCTTCTCTCATAAAGTGATGGTCAGTTAATTGGAAATTATGCATAGCTGGAGGTTTTTAGTGACTCCCTGCTAACTCACATAATTTGCTTTTTCAAATTTTAGCTTTACATTGCTATCCTATTTCAAAAAAGAGTGCTTTTGACTAGGCCAAAGACTCTATTTTTTTCTTCTGGGCTGGGTTTTTTCCCTCAAATTTGTAATTCCCTTCCAGCTAAGCTTCAAATGCGCTCTTGACCTGAAAGATAAATAAAATTGCCTGCACTTTTCCAGACACATTAATCCTACTGTAGTAATTGTGTGTGTGTAAATTGTTGTAGAGATACCCACAGACTCATGGACAAAGTGTTTGTTAAAAGGCAAAACTAATTTATTGGGATCTTGGCAAAGGATAACACTCACATGGGAAATCAAATCTCTTGAACAGCATGGTCATTTGCTGTCTGATGACAATGGGAGTTGTCACTGCGATGATCGTTGCAGTGGCATCTTCAGCTGGATTGGACAAGATTCCAGCTGCTCCGTGGTCCTACATGACCACTCCAGCATCTGAATAATCCACTGCTATTGATTACCTTAACTACATACCAAACATCTCTCAAATATCTCAGCTATGTACAAAATGCTGTCCTATGTGACCGTTTTTGCATCTGCATGAGCAGTTTTCTATTGGCTTTTTCTAAATGTTTTGTCTATGTATACCTTAATTAGTTCTGCAGCAGAAACGGCCTGGGGGTCTTTGGGGTACTTCACATGGGATATTAATCAGAACATTTAAAGACAATGGTTGGACAAAGCACAGCAGGACATGCCTGGGGGAATTGCTTGAACTGTCCAAAATTCCCATGTGGAGAGCTTCTGTAAAAATCAAGCAGCTGCCTGATAGTGAAGGTGGTTAGCGGTGCAGTCAGTCGACTGGTTAAAAGTAGGTCCTTTGTCTCAAATCAGTTATCTCACATATGCAGATGGCTGGCTGGGGAGTTCCTGGACTACCCAGGGAATTAATGTCACAGACCTGATGCCCAGCCACACCACAGTTATAACTAAAGGGCAGACTGGAATTTCAACTTGTAACTCACTAATAACTAAGACTTGTAGCATTTGCCACATAATAGATCAATGAAAATGCTTTGGCATATGTAAGGTTAAAAAATAAACGTACAAATCCAAGGAAAATACAATTGAAGTAAGAATAGAGCATGATTATGGTTGTTTTTTTTTTTTTTATTTTATTCTGTAGAAGAGTAGGATTTCCTTATCACTGGCAAGCAGGGTCAGTATATATATGTAAGTGCAGAAAATCTCAAAACATGCATGCAGATTTGAACAGCACTTCCAGTTCTCTCTATCTTGTATTATAAAACCGCACTCCCAGAAAATCTTTTGTGTAGGCTAACATTTGTCTTCACCCTTGTCATGATGGATTTATTTTTTGTTCATGCTTTTTGGCATCTGACCACAAGATACAGCATACATGATGCATTGCAAAAGGACAGTCTTTGGGAGGATGGAAAGGGACAACTAAGCATTTCTTAGCACGAAAAGTAAGAAAATTGTTTCTTACTTTTTGACTGTCTGTTCTACTGAGTTTTGCTTTTGCTGACATACTTTTACATTTATTTCCTCTGTAACAGAAAAAAGGTCAGGGCTGCAGGAACAGTGTATTATTGCATTTATTTGTCATATTATTATGATTGTAATATAATGAGCACTTAACAATTAATTGTTTGAGATCTAATAAAACTGAGCTCTGTTTTATTGGTTCAGACCAATTCACTGATTTTTTTTTTCCTTCCTCAATTTGTTTTGTTTCTGGCTTTTATTTATTTCGTTGCCATACATCCTTGTCTTCTTAGAGATTTGTGTGGATAAAATAAAAACCTGCTTTTTTGTCATTGGTTTATTCTGATTCAATCCTGTCCAGAACCATGGAAAATCCAGCTAGAAGGCAAGGTTTTTTAAGCGTACAGTGCCTCTTTCCCTTAGCCTCCACCAGCTGTGCAAATTAAAGAAACCTTAAATGATTTTCTACCCTATCAGAGCATTAAGCAACTTGTTTCCTAGGGCAATGACACTTTCACTCCCTGTAGACTGCCCTTTTACGCAACCTTCATGCTTAGCTGTGTGCAGTCTTTATCTTCTACCTCTGCTCCCTCTCCTTTCCTGTTTTCTTAGCTATAATTGAACTCCATCACATGGAAAATCTTTATCTTGCTGTCTTCAGACCATTTCAACTTTGTGTCTGTTTTCCAAATTTTCAAAATTTTGTCAAGCATTTCTTTCTTTAATTTTTCACAATAATTTTATAAACATTTTAGGGATGTATCTTCAGTTTATCCTTCGGCTGGGGCTGCACGGCTAGAAGGCGCGTCCCCTGGGTGGTGGATAGGGGATCCCTCTCTGGAGGGTGCACCGGATAAAATTGAAGAAGGTGCCGCGAACCAACACAGCCTAAGGGAAGGCCACCCTGACAGAAAAACCACTGGCCCTCCAAGTCATGGGGGTTGGGCAGGAGGCCAACTACCTCCTCCCGGAAAAAAAATAAAAAGTTGCAGAAACGATGAGCATCAACTCGGAGATGGAGAAAATCAGTAATGAAGTGAGGAGGAGGAGATGGAACTGGATCGGTCATGTCTTGAGGAAAAAACCAACAGAAGACTGCGCTGTGGCCCTTGGGACTCCAGAGCACGCAGCCGCAGACCGATCGAAGTGGAAGAACGATGTTCGCGCCTTGTGTGCCTCCTGGCACTGAGAGAATTCAGATCAGATCTTCAGTTTATAGCTCTCTGCAGTTCTGTGTGTTTCCCCTGGGTCTGTTCACCTCATGGTATCTCTGTAATTTTGTTCTCTTAAGTATATTTTAGCATGCAGAAACAATGGGAGATAAAGTGTCCTCAGATATTAGACAAAACCTGCCACAGATCTTACTAAAATTTCCTGCCAATAGTGATTTTGCTGAGAAGCATCATAATTACTAAGAAAATATGCTGGTTTGTATCATGTGTAGAAAATTATAACAACCTGATTAAGATACTGACAGTGTTACAATGCTGCTTGCATTCATTATGGAGACTGGACAAGCCACCTAAATGACTGATGAGTAATTCCAATATCTAGGAGACTTCAGACTTTTTTAAAGGGCAAAATTATATGTGGCTCAAAGATGATTGCTTTCAGGGTAGAATGCCATGCTCTTTCGTACCTATGAATCCCACATGCCAGAGCAGCTCAGCTACAACTTCCTTATTCGGGAAATGAAGGAAATACTTAATCTCTTCACCAGAGAGGCTGTGTTTGATATCCTAGAGAAGCACAAGGATCATAGTTCACCTGATCCTTTTATGTTCACGTCATAGCACCCAAACATTTTAAACATGATTCAGCCTACTCATTTCTACATTAAGTACCAAATGTCTTGGAGAGTGATTGTATTGCAGAAGGCAGAGGACTGCCAGTGTGGTTGTTTTTCTAATTAATCCCTAAGGAAACTAAGTGCTGTGATTTGAAATTTTGACTAGTCTAAGAAAGAAATTAACTTTAAAAAGGAAAAACTTTGTTATCGGTAAAATGTAGGTATGCAACATGATATGTAATGCTTTGGGTATGACTTAATGTATAGTGAATATTAAGAGATACTTCTTCAATAAGTGTAGTTCTGCACTCGGATAAGTAACAGACAAAAGACTGTCCCTGTCTTGCTTAACCAAGAAGCTGTATAATGTCTGTGATTAGGATAGCTGAGTTCATATTTGATCTGCTAAAAACCTCCATTTACATGGTTTCCATGTCCAGAAACATAAGGACTGATTCTGATCATTTTCCCTACAAAAAAAGAAATGCCTTCTGTTTGACAGTTAGTAAAATGAAGAGAGTTTGGCACTTGAGGAAGGCTCTTCACTTGTAAGACTCCTTTGTGTTTTGCCTGCCTGGGGATATCTCTGAATCTGCAGCTGAGGCATTCCACAGCCTAAAATGTCTTGTACCAAAGGACTTCCTTGCTGAACAAAGGCTAGAATTAGCTGCTCTCAAACAGATTGAGGCAATTCGACACTTTCAGAGCAGCCAAGCAAGGGGACTTTTCATTATTCCATGGTCCCACCAAAGTTAGGAAGGGCAGTGAACCCATGTAAAAAACATTTGCCAGACAGAGGGACAGAACCTTTTTAGAACAAGTCAAAGGGAGACCAATATTCTTCTGGAATGGTAACTACAGTCCTGGTCACCTTTAATGGTGGTTAGAGGCCTAAATTTAGGTTGCTGAATCAAGCCTTTAGGTGACCAGTGGCCAGGACTTAAGCTATCTGTAACTCAAAGCTCAGTTCTTTGCAGAATGGCTGTGAGACATTCACCCAGTTTTATCACAAACATTGTTGCTGAGCTGTGAAAGACGACGGAAGGTGAAGCCAGGCCAGGTAAATAGAGTGAAAACAAAGAAACGGAAGTGTTGAGATGGTAATAGCAACTCAGGAATCTAGAAGAAAAACACCAACACAAAAAATGCATAAAAACCTAAGTAAAAAAAAAAAAAAAGCAGGGAGACAGGAGATCTCAACTTGGCCATATCCTTATTAGGCCATTCCAAGGAGTGATGGAAGCCAGCTCTTCCCCAGATGACTGATGAGAGCTGAGTTAGCACTAGGCTAGGATAGTGAGAATATTAACTCTTAGCCCAGTATCTTGCAAGTCCTAGCTCTCAGCTGTATCTATTAGCCAGTAAATAGTTTCTGGGTGCTCATGAGAATGTGCATCTTGCTCTCAGAGCCTCTTTGTGCAACAGCAAAATATGCTCAGAAAAAAAGTGTGATTCAGTGAGGGAAGGTTGCACCAGGAGACTACTTCAGAATGAGCTGAATCACTCTCCAGAGGTTAACTTTCAGGCAGGTAATATGGGAGATAGGTATGTCTGATCTTTAGAGCAGCTTTAACATTGCTGTGAACAGATAAATCAATCAATGCAACCAGCCAGCCAATGTGAGATCTTTTGTTCTTTGATATCTACATCTTCTAGTCTGGTAGAAGTGGTAAAAAATTCCCTTACAACAGTTCATATCTTTGGGAGAGAGATTTTTACTGTGGTTGCCTGCTCAGGGAAACATTGCTTTATTACTTGTTAGACCACATTGTCAATTTATTTCCTTTGCAGGGGTTGTGGATAGATTTATAATTTTAGTTTATTTTTTGTAAACGAAAGATGAAATTCTTATTTTCTTGTGTAGCACCAGAAAGACAGGACTAAACAGGCAGATACAGTGCTTGTGCTTTTATGCAATCCTGTTAGTACCTTCCTAATTAACTTGCCATGGGTCTGAAGGGTTTTGAGACTCCATTTGCCTCAAACAGCACAAAATCTGGATTTATTCAACCTCGCTTTAGGCTTCAAACTGAGATATTTGTGTTAGGAGCGTAGCCACTCAAGGCTCCCTCTATACTTGTTAGAGAGAAGTAGGCTCTCCACAGGATGATTCAGATCTTAGCTCATTTGAATGTCTCTCTCGAGGTGTCATTCTGTTAAGTACAGAAATAGCTTATGCCATTTTTGTGCCTAGGTTAGGCTCCTCAGGAAGGTGTCAAAAGCTAAGTGGAATGAATCTAGATTAAATTTTCTGACAAAGAGTTTAGATTAAAAGAAAAAAAAGTCCTTCCAATTATATACGTCACATCTGCAAGTTGTTAACTTACTGAAAAGGGAGAATAAACATTAGACTTCCTTTCAAGCTTACTCCCTAATTTCCAGGAGCATATGGCCTGTTAACTCACCTGGCTGCAATTACACTTAATACTAACTTGTGTGCCTATGTTGCCCTGTCAACCAACAGATTGGTACTTCATTGCTTGAGAGTTACATGCTGATGTGCTATCAGTGTTCAGATGACATTGTGAATATTTTTGCTCAGTTCTTCTGCTATGAGTTACAAAGTTATGGAGGGTCTTGGTTTTGATTCTCCTCCCCTAATGTCTGAACAGCCAACACTCTCAGCCATCTAACTCCATGAGAGCAAGGAATGCAATCAGAACCCAAACTGCCTGAAATGATAATATGTTTGATCTGACTTATAAAAGATAGGTGTTTTTCCGAGTATTATTGCAACACTTCCTCACAGTGCTGCATTAAAGCCAAAGTGTCAGAATGCAACACACCTCCAGACATCAGTGCTTCGTAAAGCAAACCAAAACAAAATAAAATAGAATTAAAAAATGGAATGGGAGTCTTCCCAGCTACAGTTTCTATATGTGCCTATAGATCTTTTCATCTAGAAATGATATAACTCTTTGTCAAAATTGGGGAAGAAATTCTACTTTGTTCAGATCTAGGACACAAAGCTCACACTGTGTGGTAGCCACAAGAACTAGATGAATTATTGATGAGCAAAACGAGAATATTAATTCACAGAGGAGTAAGATATTTTTGTTTTTAACTTCTTCTCATGCTGGTGATAAAATATCCTGTATCATTTGGTATGAGCCTCATTAAATATCTGCATCCCATGCCTTTCAAAACTCAAGCTTTAGTGCTTTCTAGCCTCTATTTCAGCATTAAATGCTGGCAGTGAAATCAAGATACATGAATTACTAAGAGCAAATATTTTGCTAAAATGATGGGGTATTCAGTCCCTCTGCCTTGCAATTATAAGTCCTTCTATTCACACATTTTCCAACCTTACAAAAGCAATTGACACAGAGATTTCAAATAAACTTTTATTTTCACCTTCCTGTATGTGTTGTTTATGTTATTTTAATTGTGGGCTTTTGTCTGGACTGAAAAAAAAAACATACAAAGAGAATAAGCAATTCGCAGATCATTTCTCTAGATCATGGGAGATCAAGGTCCTCTGTCCATAAGAGGTGATACTCATATCGACCAGATAGCTGGAAAATGCCTTAGTCACTAGACTGTAAAAAACTCTGGCATTTTTTTCTCTCTATCCTTCTTCCTAAATTGGCAATAGAAAATGAAAAAAAAAATCATAAGGCAAGAAAAAAAACAGAAGTCTCATTTTGCAGCCTGGTAAGATAGCATTGTTCCTAAGGTGGTAAAGTTCTGGGTTTTGTTTCAGTGCTGCTTAATCAGTATATCTAGTTAACCTTAAATGCAAATTCATAAACCATCTTTAAGTATATGTGTTCTAACCCATACTTTGTGGCACTGAAGTTTTGTCTAAAATGAGATTTACCTAGAATTTAAAGAGAATCTGCTATTGCTCTCTAGGGATGTTAAAATAAATGAACTCCAGATAGGTGAGTTGGGGAAATAGACTTGGATTTCCTTGCCACTCAGAGTATTTACATATATATATATTTACAGGTTGGACTCAATGATCTCAGAGGTCCTTTCCAACCCTAAAGATTCTATGATTCTATGATTTCAGTCAAAACAATGAAACAACTACCATTTTCAACAAACAATAAAATAATATCGTGGAAATACAGAATCAAAAATTATTCAGGCCAGAAGGGACCTCTTGTAATTTAGTCTAACATCCTGCTTGAGGGTTTGGCCATCCGCATGGCAAAAAAATTTCCAATATCTAATGAGAATTTCCCATGTTCTAACTTGTGTCCTTTGCCTCTCACCCTATCACTGGGCACTTGCCAGAGGTGTCTGGTTCCATGTTCTCTGTGTCCTCTGATCAGGTAGCTGCAGACAGCAATAAGATCTCCCTCAGCCTTCTTTTCTCCAGGCTGAATCAGCCCAGGCCTTTCATCTTCCCCTTGTCTGTCATGTGCACCAGCCCCAAGACAATTGTGGCGTCCTGCACTGGATTAGCTCCAGGATGTCCATGTCCTCTTCTAATGGGAAGCTCAAAACACAGCACTGCAGTCGTGGTTGCACCAGTGCTGAATGGAGAACAAGGATCACTTATCTCAATCTGCTGGCTACAGTCTTGTTTGTACAGCCCACAAGGAAATTAGCTTTTTCTGCAAGGATGCACTGCTATTTCATGGTCATCTTAGTGTTCACCAGCTTCTGCAAAGCTGCTTTTCATCTAGTCAACCCCCAGCATGTACTAGTACATGGGTTTATTCCTCCCCAGGTGCAGATTTTTGCATTTGCTTTTATTGAACTTCCTGAGGTTCCTGTTAGCCCATTTCTCCTGCCTGTCCCAGGTCCCTCTCAATAACAGCCCTGCCCTCTAATAGGTAAGCGCTCTTCCCGCTCTTTGGGGTTGTCTGCAAATGCTGAGAGAACACTCTGTCCCACCATCCAGGTTGTTAATAAAGACATTATGACGTACTGGTTCCCGTACTGATTCCTGAAGGACCCCACTAGCTACTGTCCAGCAACTGGACTTTCCACCACTAGTCACAAGTCTTTGACTCCAGCAGTCCAGCCAATTTTCCGTGCACCTTACTGTTTACATATCCAGTCCGTATCTCAGAAGTTCAGTGCTAAGGAAACTATGACAAATTGTGTCAAAGACCTTCGTAATGTCAAGGTATGCAGCATCCACTGCCCTCTCCCTGTTCACAGCAATAATCACTTTGTGATTGCATGCTAGCTTCTTCCAGTAACCTTATTGTCTTTCATGTGTTTAGAAATAGCTTCTGATAAGATTTGCTCCATAACATTCCCAGAGGTGAAGGTGAGACCTTTACCTGCGTCCTGCTTTCAGCAGATGGATGTGATGTTTGCCTGTTTCCAGTCATCAGAAGACTTCCCCAACTTCCATTAACTTTTGAAAATTATAAATGTTGGCCCCTCAGCAACATCAGCCAGCTCATCTGGTACCCTTGGATACAACCCATTTGGTCATACAGGCTTGTCTATGTCTAATTGGCTAATATTTAAAAACTAGAAATGAGAAGTCTATGTTGGAACCATCTCTGGAGACATCTGAAGGCTAAGACAACTTAAATACAAATGTAAACCTTTGCTTTAAATTTAAGCGGAGCAGATTTTGCTTATCAACTATAAAGTTGTTCGAAACATTATTTTGTTTGATTGGCCTATAGCTGATCTGTTCTTCCCACAGATACCTCTGAGTCCAGTAGAAAGGCAAGTGCTATCTAAATGGGAATTTTCTACCCATCAAAATTTTGACGATGAGAGAAAATATATTTTTCAGTTAAGCTTTAAACCATTCCCAAGCCTTTAAACAGCTCTAGCTTCCATACCATATCATGCTACTATTCCATTCCTTCTTCTATCATTCTTTTTCTCATGACATTCCTAAGTATATCAACTGCCCAGCACACTTTTCAGGCTTTGCAGTGTATTGGTTTCATAAAGCTCCTCTTTTAAATAATTTCTTTTACCTGTCTTTTGGTCATTCATATAAATTTAGAGAAGTCAAACATATTAGATTAGTCAAACATATTTTCTGAACTTTGATATGTAGACCAAAGATTTAATGATCTCTACAATAAACTTCTATTTGAAGCAATAACAGAATGTATTGGAATAATGTTTATACTGCATCAACAGACATCTAAATGGAGATGTCTTTTTAACTCATGTCATTGTTATCAAAAACTTTCCAAGCAAGTGACTTAATTCTGTTATTCCAGTTTTGTGACCAAATTTGGTTTATTCAGTCAGGGGAAACTAAAGTTGTTTGTAATGCTAATTTATTTTACACAAACCACTTTAATTTAAGTGGTGTAATCATAGGAAAGTTAAGAGCTTTTAGACTGCATACAATGAAAGGAAGGGTAAAGTATATTCTGCCCTGTAATAAGCTGTTGGTAAAGGATATAAATTTTTGCTTTCAGTTATTACACAAAAGTTTGGAATGAAGTGTAAAGGAAGAGAGAAAAACAATTTATTTAGAGCTGATTGCATTGTTTGTTTTCTATGAGAACATAGCTGTGAATCATTATCTAGGTTCCAGTTGGCAGAAAAACAAAGGATTAACAGTACGTAGACACATGTATACATTTAACCCACAACATTTAATGTGATTGAACTCCCATATCTTTTTTCTGTAGTCCAGTAAATATGATTTCTGCCCTTAGCAGGGGGAGGCCGGGCTGTGCACTGACCTGGCAGTGCAGGGGCTCAGCCTCTCCATGGCCTGAGCTGGGTGTTGCTGGTTTAACCGCTGCACTGGGGCCAATGAGTGCTGCCTCCCTTGCTCCAGCTTCAGTTCTAGGTGTGGCCCCTCGGGGGAGAGAGTGACATCCCCCCATGCACCCCCAGTCACTGCCTGACAAACCATAGCCCTTTGTGTGCATAGGGCTGGAGGGGCTGCACCTGGCAGCCGAGGAGAAGGATGCAGGCTGGATGAGAAAATTTATAAAAATAAACCCAAACATAGCCAAAGCCAGCGGGAAAGATTCCCCTCAACCATTATGCCCCTCCTAGTCATACCTAGTCACACAGAAGAAGGAAGTGCTTTTTAGCAGTATCACTTGCAGTTGCATTTCATAAATGTCATCATCCTGTGAGCAATCTTCAAATCCTTACTTCACAACTCATTCTCTATTCTTTTTAAGAATAAAGGGGACAGGTCTGGCTTCAGAACAGAGGCAAGATGCTGAGATAGATTTATATTAATGTCTATATTAATACATCCTGAGCTTATTCTGTTTTTTCTTTACTGGTACATTAAGTGAAATAAAGGCAAATTCTTAGGTTTGGTCAGACCATGTCTCTTTTTCCCTATTTTTGGCCTGTTTACATTAAGACATGAGAAATAATTTACTGAAATAGTTAAAACTGAGTTTAAAGAATCTCAATAACTCCTGGTGGTTTCCTATTTTTCTTACAAGTAGTCTTTTGCCCTTCTTTTTCAAGATTGTTCTTAGAGTCACTTGGGAATATTTAGCTATAAGGCAAATGTTACACAGCTCACCCTAAACATTGAGACAAGGGTTTTATTAGATTTCTGTGGCTTCTTTCTGTATTCACACAGATATTTTGTTCCAAAGAAAACCAGCACTCATCAGAAAAGAAAGAATGTGTCTACATTTCTTATTTTGACTTTACAGAATCACTTAGGTTGGCAAAGTCCTCTTGAGGTCATTTAGTACAAACCCCTGCTCAAGAAGGATCAGCTGCAGCAGAATGTCCAGGACTATATCCAGTTGGATTTTTAATATCTCCACAGATAGACACCCACCACAACCTGTCTGGACAACCTGTTCCAGTGTTTAACCACTCTCACAGCATAATTTAAAAAAGCTGTTTTCCCACGTTGAGATAGAGTTTGTGTTTTAATTTGTGCCCACTGCCTCTTGTTCTGTCAGTGGTTATTACATGAGAAAAATCTGGTTCCCTCATCTTCATTATCTCCCAAGTAGGTGTTCATACACATTGACAAGATCCCACCTGAGCCTTCTCTTTTCCAGGCTGAAAAATCCCTGCTTTCTTAGCTTCTCCTCATGTGAGAGATGCAAAAGTACCTTCATCATCTTTGTGGCCCTGCTCCGTAAATCCATATCTTTCTTGGACTAGGGAGCCCAGAAATGGACACGGCACTTCAGATGCTGCCTCACTGGTTCTGAGTAGAGAGGAATAATGACCTCCCTTAACAGGGAGGTCCTTAAAAGCAGGTCCAGGATACTGCTGGCCTTTTTTGATGTGGGGGTGTATTGATTGCTTTGGATTAGTTTGTTGTCCACCAGGACCCCAAGGACTCTCTCTGCAGATCTGCTTTCCTGCTGTTCAGCACCCAGCATGTACTGGTACTTATTCTTCCTCAGATGCAGGACTTGGCACTTCCTGTTGTTGAACTTCATGAGATTCTCCATGGCCCAGTTCTCCAGCCTAATGAAGTCCCTCTGAATGACAGCACACTCACCTGGTGCATCAGCCGCTTTTCATAGTTTTATACCATCTGGGAAGTTGCTGAGGGTGCACTCTGTACCAGGATCTAGGTCATTTATGAAGATGTTGAACAGTACTGGCCCTAGTATTGACCCTTGGGGTACATCACTAGTGACTTGCCTCCAGATGAACTTTGTGTCACTGATCACAGCCCTCTGGGCCCAGCTGTTCAGCAGGTTTTCAATATACATCACTGTCCACTGATCTAACCTGTAAATTGTCAGCTTGTCTATGATGATGTCATGGAAGATAGTGTCAAATGTTTTACTAAAATCAACATAAAAAACATCCACTGCTCTCCCCTCATCTACCAAGACAGTAACCTCATTATAGACATCTATCAGATATTCAAGCATTATTTCCCTTTCATAAACCAATGCCAACTACTCTTAAGCATCTCCTTGTACTTCATGTGTTTGGAAATGCTTTCCAGGAGGAAAGGGCAGACAATGCTGGACAAAGAGGAATAGTGAACAAAAAGTGAGAAACGGAGGGAATACCAATGTCAGAAGAAGGAGGAACACCATGGCAGAACAGATATTCTCTGCAACCCATGGAGGAGTCCATGATGGAATAGATGAATGTTCCTCAAGGAACTGCCACCCATGTAGAAACCATACTGGAGATTTTCCTGACAGCATTGCAGCTTGTGGAAGAACCCACTGTGGAACAGGTGGATGTTCCTGAAGGACTGCAGCTTGTGGAGGAACAATACCGGAGCATGGGAAAAGTGTGAGAAAGAAGGAGAGGCAGAGAGAAACTGCTATGTACTGACTGTAACACCACCACCACCACCCCAATTCCCCTTATGCTGCATATGGATGGGAAGAGAAGAGGAAATTCTAATTGTAACTGCTCAGCAGTGGTAATTTGTAACCAAGGAATGGTCTGGCATGGAGAGCAAGGAGGATCAACTGCAAGAAGGGGTTAATCTGGCTGGAAGCAGGAATGCCAGAGACAGAACAGACTGCTTGTAAGGGAGTGAAGTTTCCCTTGGTGATGAGATAAGAAACAGCTTCAGCATTGTCTTGTAACTATTCTGGAACGGGAGCTCTCAAGTGCCCAAGATCAAGGGCTGCCTTTGGGCAGCAGAGGGAAGAGGAGTCAGAAAGGAATGACCTAAGTGGAATCTGGGAAAGAAGGGAGGAAAAATGTTGGTTTAATGATTTTCTTTGTTTCCCACTACTCAAATCAGCATTTAAAAATATTTAAACAGTAATAAATTAATTTTCTCCAAGTCCAGTCAGTTTTGCCCATAATAGCAACTGGTAATCAATCTCCCTGTCTTTATCTCAAACCATGAGTTTCCTGTTCCTGTTCTTCCTGGTTTTTCCCCCTGTCCCACTGAGAGGACAGCAGGATTGAGCAAGCAGCTGGATGGGCTAGCCAAGGCTACCTCACCACGCGATATATAGCAGATATCCACTAACAGTGGCACCCATGTTAGTCTACCCACTAATCTTGACCCACAAGCTCTTGACTGATTCCTGACCTAACCTCAGGCACAGCTCCATGTATTCCAATTGTTCTCACATAAAGGGCAACTCCCGGTCCTCATCTTCCCAGCCTGTCCTTCCTATAATGTCTGTATCCTTCTACCGAGCGCTCCAGTCATGTGAGCTGTCCCATGATGACTCCATGATCACAATGAGGTCATAGCCCTGTAACTACAAACTTCTAACTCCTCCTGTTTGTTTCCCCATGCAGTGTGCATTAGAGGCATTTCAGAGAAGCGTTCAAGTGTGCCAATTCCCCAGTACTGGCTTGAGAGCTTTCCCCATGACACCATTCTGCAGGCACCTCCTTCTTTACGTGCCTACACTAAAAAGATTCCACTTCAGCTCTGTTTCATTGATTGCTATGCCCCTTCTGTTTCCGTCATCTTTGCCCACCCTATGCCTATTTTCCTTACTTGTTTGTTGAGGACTCACTGCCTCTGCCATAATTTCTAGTTCAGAGCTCTCCTTACCAGGATGATCAGCTTGTGGGTAAAGATACTTTTGCTCTATGCAGTCAAATGGATCCCATCTCTTCCAAGTAGCTGTGGACCCTCAAAGAGATTCCCATGGTTGTAGAAGCCAAATTACTGTTGCAAACATCAGCTGTGGAAGCAGTTGTTAACTTGCAGGATCCATTAAGTCCTCCTCAGACCCTTCTACCTCACCAGCAGGAAGAATTAGAACATCTGAGCCCCTCATATCCTTGACCACTGCCCCAGAGCCCTGTATTCACACTTGATACTTTCCAGGTTACCCTTGGCAGTAAGGACAAGTGCAAGGTCCTGCACCTGGGTCGAGGCAATCCCCAGTATCAGTACAGGCTGGGGGATGAAGGTATTGTGTGCAGCCCTGAGGAGAAGGACTTGGGGGTACTGATAGAGGAAAAGCTGGACATGAGCCGGCAATGTGCTCTCGCAGCCCAGAAAGCCAACCGTATCCTGAGATGCATCAAAAGAAGTCTGGCCAGCAGGTCGAGGGAGGTGATTCTGCCCCTCTACTCTGCTCTGGTGAGACCCCACCTGGAGTACTGCATCCAGCTCTGGGGCCCTCAGTACCAGAAGGACATAGACCTCTTGGAGCGGGTCCAGAGGAGGGCCACAAAAATGATCAGAGGGATGGAACATGTCTCCTATGAGGAAAGGCTGAGAGAGTTGGGGTTGTTCAGCCTGGAGAACAGAAGGCTCCAGGAAGACCTTACTGTGGCCTTTCAATACTTAAAGGGGACTTAGAAGAAAGATGGGGACATCATACTTTTTAGTAAGGCCTGTAGCAATAGGACAAGGGGTAATGTTTTTAAACTAAAAGAGGGTATTTTCAGACTAGATATATGGAAGAAATTTTTTACAATGAGGGTAGTGAAACACTGGAACAGGTTGCCCAGAGAGGTGGTAGATGCCCCATCCTTGGAAACATTCAAGGCCAGGCTGGATGGAGGAACCTGATCCAGTTGTAGATGTCCCTGCCAATTGCAAGGGGGATGGACTAGATGACCTTTAAAGGTCCCTTCCATCTCAAAGCATTTTATGATTCTATGATTCTATGATTCTATGAAGAAAACCTTTTCTTCCCATGAGTATGGTCCAACAGTGGAGGACGTTACCCAGAGATATGATGTGGTATCTATCCCTGGAGGTTTTCTAGATCCAACTGGATAAAGCCCTGAGCAACCTGATCTGACCCCTTGCTGACCCTGTTTGGAGCAGGAGGTTGGACAAGAGACCTCCTGAGGTCCCTTCCCACTTGAATTATTCTGTGGCCCTATGGTCAGAATGTTTACGCAGACCTGGAAAGTGCTCTCAGTTCTGTAAGTGTGGACATAGTTTGGATTCATAGTTATATGTCATAGTAACCTTATAACGTGTCATAGCTGTAATATTCCTTTATTGAACCTTGGAAATTAAATAACATTAATTAAATATCAATAAAAATGACACAAAAACCATTTTGATGGTGACTAAAAATAATAAAAAGCATGTTAATAGTGTTTTCTTGTTTGAAATGGAGGGAATAGCTTTTTTCTCAGTATTAGTAAGAGCATATGTACAACAAGAAATACAACAATGATTAATATAAAACTTTCTTTTAGGCAGAGAGACAACAAACCACTAGGTGATAGATAGGGAGTTGAAAATGAATCATTGGAATCATGGATTGATCAGGAAAAAGTATTAGTTCGATCTGAAAATCAGTATCTTTATATATAGCTAGGTCCCCAAACTGTCATTAACGAGTAGTATATTATAGTTGAAGAATGAAGAGTACCTTATTATTGACAACTGTAATATTGTTATACTTGTTTTTTATACAGCTAGTATGATATTGAATTATTTCATGTCTTTTATGATGATTGCTGTATAGACACACAGAGAACAACTCCCCATTTCTTCATTGTCACCAGAATTTCTGTCATTGTAATTTTTTATGACAGTTTGGAAATCCTGGCTATACTTAGGTACGCATCTTTGAAAAGAAAAGATTAAACTAGACAACTTGAGTTAAATAATAGACTTTTCAAATAAACATCAACTGAGATTTTAAGTTGGATCTGAACATTTAGAGAATTCTGCTGAAGATGAAACAATAGTATTCAATACAATTGAAGCAAAACAATCTATGGAAAGATCATTTCTCATTGAGATAAAAAAGAGTAGTCTTCTTTAAATGTTTCATTTGTATGCGTTGTTAGACTAAAATAAGTTCTTATCCTCTCTCGCTTTTTTTTTTTTTTTTTTTTCAGCTGCATGGGTTTGATAGGTATAAAGAAATTGTATATTTACAACAAGAGTGTATGTTTCAGGAGTAGCCTAGATGGAAAGTGATATTTCAGTCCTATTTGGTGATGTGTAATTTCAAAATACCTGTATTTCTCTGTCATTTCTCTTATTAGTATGCCTTTTTTTTTTTCCCTACAAAGTAACAAAACATTTCCATATGTGCTTTTCTTTTCAACAATTTTCTTTTCATTCTACAATATTCCTAGTCTACAATTGGAAAATCAACAGCAGTCATGCTTTAAGTAAGGTGGATGTGTTTGTGATACAAAATCTCATAGAATTTTATTTTTATCTTACTAAATAGAATTTTAAATTACAAAATAAATGTATGCTTAAGGCATCCGAATGTCATTCATATGCGTATTTTTCAAGTGTACTCAAAATAAATAAGTGCACTTATTTAAAGAAAAGTGTTTTGTATGAGGCATGTTAAATTTGCCAAAATCCCTGTGCCACCTCTGTACCCTGTAAATCAACTACCAGCAAATTGTAACTAATGTGGATGGATAACATACCTCTAAAGCTCAATCTATACGGTTTCAATACGGACAAGTGAATTATCAGTGGATACAATGCCAAAGAAATAATGGCATTTGTGCTTAAAATGTATATATAGTGGAAAATAATCTTCTTGAGTTTGTTGCAATTATGTTTTCTAAGGAAGAATTACCTACCTGGAATGCAATGATGTTACAAAACAGACAACCATGATTTCCATTGTGTAGTCAGCAACAGCTTGTATTCAGCTGCAAATGTTTAGAATTCTGCCAATAATTCTGTGGTTGAATAATTTCAGTTATGGAATGTCAAACAAGATTCAAATATTGCTGCAATGCCATTTTTAGATGCTAAATAACACCCAAATGAGAAAAGAAAGAGGAAAAGAATGACTTGTTGATTAATGATTTGAAGAAGAAGATGAGCTGTTTCAGAGCAATACTTTTGCTTATTATCAAAATAGAGCATTCTATGGATTCTAGATAATTAGAATTTTTATCTAGACATGAACATGATTAAAGTATAGACTGGCAATTAAGAAGGATCTTTTCTATGTAACTGCTTACATCACACAGCACATAAAACATCCCAATTCATCCTTCAGGTATTGCACCATTATCAAGCACAGATATAACTTTATTCCCCTCTTAATCTATACCAGGGATGCTGTTAGTTCTTTTGTCTTCATGTTATAGTAATCTGTCAGATTGCCATAATAATTTTCCTTTATCCACCAAAATAATAAATCCACCATACACCCAGTTCACAGAGTCCCTCTCACCAGGAAAGGTGTTCTATCCTGTAAACGTAGCCTATTTTTTTGTTTTCTGTTTTCTTCTATATGTCTCTGCATGAAGTAGGTATGCCATCTAAAAGCACACACTGTTTGTGCCTCAGGTAATTCAGGTAATTGTGCATCAGAAACATCCTGTTTCCACAATTTACCACTCTTCCAAGATTATACAAATGTTCTTATACATATTTGCATGTTTGCTTTCAGATTACTCCACAAAAATGCTTTCCTGAAGACTGTAATATAGTTAATATCTATTTTCATTAAGTTATACCTGGTTACTTAAGCATAATCTTAAGCATTTGTAAGCAAAAAATGAACAGATATCTGATTTTACTGTATTCTTCAACATGACAATTATTTGCAAAATTAAAAATTGCACAAAAAGATGATAACGTAGAATCAAATAATCAGAGAATTATTCGGGTCGGAAACAAATTATTCAGGTTGCTCAAAGCAGGACTAATTAAGTCAGGTTGTACACGGCTGTGTCCAGTCAAGGCTTGAATACCTCCAGGGATTGACACTCCACTCCTCCCTGGGAAACTTGCTCGAGGGTTTGGCCATCCGCATGGCAAAAAAATTTCCAATATCTAATGAGAATTTCCCATGTTCTAACTTGTGTCCTTTGCCTCTCACCCTATCACTGGGCACTTGCCAGAGGTGTCTGGTTCCATGTTCTCTGTGTCCTCTGATCAGGTAGCTGCAGACAGCAATAAGATCTCCCTCAGCCTTCTTTTCTCCAGGCTGAATCAGCCCAGGCCTTTCATCTTCCCCTTGTCTGTCATGTGCACCAGCCCCAAGACAATTGTGGTGTCCTGCACTGGATTAGCTCCAGGATGTCCAAGTCTTGCAAGGGGGAGCCCAGATTCTGTGAAAACACAACACTGCAATTATGGTCTCACAAGTGCTGAACAGAGGACAAGGATCACCTCCACCCATCTGCTTGCAGCACTTTTCCTAATGCAGTATACAATGCTGTTGGCTGCTTTTGCCACAAAGGCGCATTGGTGGCTCATGGTCAACCTGGTGTCCATCAGGACACCCAGGTCCTGTTCTACAAAGCTGCCTTCCAGCTGGTCAGCCTGTACATGGGTTTATTCTTCCTCAGGTGCAAATTTTTTTCATTTGCTTTTGTTAGACTTCATGAGGTTCCTGTCAGCTCATTTCTCCAGAAGGTCCAGGTGCCTCTCAATAGCTGCCCTGACCTCCAATGCATTGACAACCCACTCCACACACACATTTGGTGTTTTCTGAAAATTTGCTGATAGCATACTCTGTCCTGCCATCCAGGTCATTGTTTAGTTTTCCTAATTTCCTTATCAGCAGTCTTTGTTCCTCTAGAAAATTGATGGTGTTTCCAGACATACTGAAAATCAGTCAAAGTGACCCAAAATTTTCTTTTAATAAAACTTCTGAAATTCTTTTGTCATTGATATTTACAGCTCTACCATTTCCCTCTAGTAACAGACCAGTGGGTATTTTGAGACTATTCTTTTTGATATGTATTAAATTCTGCTTTTGTTGTTACACTGGGTCTGGCTGGGATGAAGTTAATTTTTTTTGTAGTAGGCCGTATGCTGCTGGTTTTGGGTTTGTGACTAAACCAGTGTTGAAAACACTCCAATGTTTTGACTGTTGCTGATCAGTATTTGCACGGTGTCAATGTTTATTCTGTTTCTCATGCTGCCCCCCCTAGCGAATAGGTTGGGAGTTGCTAAGAAGCTGGGAGGAGACAGGACAGGTGATCTGAGTTGACCAAAGGGATATTCCATGACATATAACATCATGCTCAGGAATAAAAACTGAGGGGAGGTGTTTTTTGGGAGTGTAGCCATTGCTTGGATACTGGCTGGGCATCAGTCGTCTTGTGGAAGGTTGTGAGTGATTGTCCTTGCATCACTTGGGTCTTTTTGTTTTGTTTTTCTTCATCTTTCCTTCACTTATAAAACTATCTTTATTATGACCTGTGAGTTTTCTCTCTTTTGCTTTTCCTGTTCTCTTCCCCCATCCTGTTGGGTTGAGGGAGTAAGCCAGCAGCTGTGTGGAGCTTAGCTGCTGGCCAGGGTCAATCCACCACAGTTGTCCTTAACTATGTCACTGAAATATTTCAATATGTTGCTTTCTCTTATGAGTTTTATAGGATTTGTAATTGTTTTTGTTTGTATTGATTGTTATCACTTTCCCTTTTTGGTATATTACATCATCCTATCACAAACATATTTTTTCATATGTCAGTACAGATAGAGTTTTAATATATCAATGTTTCATCATTTCAGTCGTATTAATTTTAGTTTCAACATGACAAGGCTGAACTGACATTTATAAAAAGTCTGTTTATTCATTCTTGCTTAACACCTTAGATCTACGAATAATTGAATAATTTCTTCTCTAATGTGTGTCCTGATTAATTCTGATATCTTGATTTTGTGTTAAATTCCTTTAGCTACTGTTTTCGATTTCTCTCTGGTCAAGTCAGCTCAACTACCATGAAGATTTGTTCTGCTTCTATGTAGAAGTCCATCTGAAGTGGGACCTTTTTCTGGAGAAGTTGGAACAGTGTTTTCCAGGGGAAAAAATAAAAAGCAAACAAATACACAACAAAACAAAACAGAAACAACACCCGCCCCCCCCCCCCCCCATTTTCTCTCTCTTATCTAGCTCAAACAAATGTTCATGATAACGTGAAAGAAAACAAAACAGGCATAGACTCTGTTGTAATCTAAAAGCAATAAAGTGCTTTCTAAAAATTTCAGTTCCATAGCTTCTGTGATTATGGGCCTTTAAGTACACCTATAGCATACATAAAGCACTAAAAACAATTCACACTGACAGTATTGCAGATGTTTTACATCTTATAACTTAATGAAATGTGACTAGCTACCTGAGAATATTGACGCACTAGGAAATCCAATTATTTAAAAAATCATAATGTAGTGCAATGAAAACTCAAACTGCAGGGTTTTTTTCCAATTAGAAGAAACACTTTATAAGTACTTATCAAGATCTGTGTTTAAGTATTCATATTTTAAGGTCTTTGCAAAATGCTAGTTTGCCTTACACTGTGTCAATCTCAGATATGTTTTGTATCAGACTCGTGGAGCCCAAGTTAATATGTCAATGATCATAATCAAAAGCTTGTTGAAGTAATTGGAAAATTATGAACTGATTCAATGCTTTATGAAACATGCCTGTAATATGTAGGAATGTCTCTCATGTTAAAAAAAAAAAAGCACCTAACTGATTAAAAAGTCAATATTTCTTTATCTCTTGCTCATTGGTAGCTGACAGTAGAAGGTGTGTCGCTATTTTGATAAGATTGCCTATGCTCCTTAGAATATACTTTAAAACTTAGTCATATACTTCTCCCACAGCTTTTTTTCTTGTGCTGGTATCAGTCCTCAGCCTATAAGAGACTTCAGCCTTTAGTTTTAAACCTTTCCAAGGCTCAGAACATTATTAGCTCTGTTTGGTTTATTTGCTTGTTTGTTCTCAGAAAAGACCCATCACACCGAACTTCAATCTTTGCTTTTCAAAGAAAGGGATGAAATTGTGTTAGCTATTTTGCAGCAGATCCATTATTCAGAAAAGGTTGTTGTACCACTTCTAGCTGAGCCAGAATACCCAGTCTTGTTCTACCTAGTGAAAATAAAATAATGCATAAAGATTTCCCCAATGTACTACACAAGTGTTCCTAACCTGTATGGACAGTATCACATCTTCAGTACTCTTCCTAATGATTCCCTCCACAGCCAGGCTGGAAACATAAGCTTCTTTAATATTCCAGCTTCATTATTCTCATTTTCTATAATTTAACAACTTCTCATATTATACTTAATGGAAAAGTCATGCAATATTGAGCAGTAACTGCTGTTAATTTCCTGCTGTATATCATTTGCATTTTTTGTTGCTAGTGGAAAGTAATTAACATGCTCTAATTATCATACTGATTGTCTTCTTTAGCTTATGAGAATACAGTCATCTCAACCCTTGTTGATCTTACAATAGTACATTTTATTGCCTTCAATAATAGTATCCAGGGATAGACAAGGCTTAGTTTTTTTACTGAAAAATGGTGTGATCTAGCTGTAACAGGTTTCCTAAGTGGTTCCATTTGGAACAGAGTAATGTAAGTTTTTAATGTGCCTATCAAAAAATATAGAGCCCTGCTTCTGCAGTAGTACAATGCCACCCTTTTTAGTGAACAGAATTACAGTTGTATTACCGTTCTTACAAAAAAAAGTTTTCTTGTATTCTATTCAGATTGTCTTTTACGCCTCTGTCTGTGAACAGTTAAGACAGAATATACTTACAAGCAATAATAAGTGTTTTTTTCTTGCAAGAGTGCTTTTTAAGAGAATAGACATTTATCTATAGGAAAAATGCTTTCCTTAATTTAAAAGTTCTACCTAATCAAGTCCTTAGTCAACTTTAGGTTCATCTGCAACTACCTTATAAAAAAGTACTGCAGATGATAGGAAAATCTAAGTGAAATCAAGTTATCTGTTGGAATGTTGTATACAAGAGAAGTGAGGCTTTTGAGTTTTGAAAAGATAAGAAATATCAAGTACAATGCGATACAATTACACATGCAAATAGATCACATTGTTTTCACAAGATCAAGTCAAACAATTGATGAAATTCAAATGGGAGATTGTGTATGAGTCTATTCTACATTTATTTAAGCATAATCATTTAGGCTAGGAAACAGAGATTTCAGCAGTCTGTATTGTGTCTTATGACTTCCTGGGAGTCAGAATTTCATTTGCAACAGATTCTTCCAGGGGATCAATAGCTATTGTGAAGATTTATGCCTTCATTGTAAATGTTCTCCATAAATGCTGAAACAGATATTGTCTCTCTGGAAAAAGAGTGCCATATTTGGATTTTTTTTTCCCCTTTTCAGGACTCTCCATGGTATTCACTACTTTTAGAATGCCTGTAAGAATCTGCAGATGTAGAGGGACTGGGAATGCTAGTGTAGGAGTGGGACAAGCTGTGTGCTTTTTCTTATTTGTATATGGTAAAGTCTGTTTTGTATTACAGATCCTTTTTTCTGTGCAGTGTCAGGGTAGCTGCACTCAGAAGTGACTAAAATACCGTTCGTGAATGATATTAAAGACTGATAGCTGTTAACAGAGAAACAAAGTAAAGCAATCCCAAACTTTCCAAGCAGGAATTTACTATGAGTTTTCCATACTCATGGTATGTAATTATACAGCTTAGAGAAAAGAGCCACAGTGCTGTTAACAGCACAAGAAGCTGAATTAATTTGCAGAGAGATCACAGAAGACATATATCATATTGCATCAGTGGCAGAAGATGGATAGACATCACACACATCCAGAAAATATCTGACCATGAGCACGTAAATAACTGCCTTTTTTTTTTTTTTAAATTTATTATAACATTAAGTGTAGGGATGAAATATTATTCAACCACATTGTTCTGGATGCTATCAAAATGTGTAGAAAGACACGGTACCTGCTAATTGATCAAATGCAAAATGAAGAACTAACTAGGCTAACTAATTTACTGAGAACCTAATTGCTTAATGAATGGAAAATTCAGGATCAGAAAATGAATAGAAAACAGTAGTGCTTATTGACACTTAGAATTCTAGAAGCAAGACATAATCTTTGCTTGACTTCTTTTCTTTCTTTTTTTCCCTTTTTTTTTTCTCCTTCCTCATCTCCTTTCAGTCCTTCTTGCTCCTGCAATACTATATTTGGGGTTAAAGAAGAAGTAGTGAGTCATTCAATTGAGGCATCTGCTCCAGGACTCCATCAAAAGGTTCAATATGGTCTTTCTAGTTCTGGTGATTCATAGAAGTATTTTACTTTTTGATATTTTCCTTTTGGGTTCTAAATACAGACATGTAAAGCAAAGAGTAGGTACAATGTCCTTTGGAAGAATAGGAAAGAGGTGACAACCAAAAATAACCCCAGATATTAACTCTGGGAGAAATGTGACTTTTTAAATCCTAAGCTGAAAGCAATATGTATGGTTCTTTTTCTGAATCAGAATGTTTAGCTAACAGCTGGCATATAAAAGCAGAAAATCACTCACTCCTAAGTAGGTTTATTACTCAGTGTACTATCTTATTCACTTTTTCTTTGCACCGAGGTTAACATTTTTAAATGGTGTTACAAAATAAAAATGTACTTATTAAAATAATAAAATACACTATTTATTCCTGTATTTTACAAAACATTTTTTTTTAGTAGAGGCAAAATAGTTTTTAGTTCAGATAAATTAGGGTTGGTGTGTACGTTGCAAATCGTTTATTCCTAAGAGTTGTATCTTCTGTTCTTTAGTGTTGACTAAAACATCTTTGATTTTGGACCTTCTGGGACCTCACTAAAAAGAGGACATCTGGGACTCTTACAGTAGCAATTTGTTTTCCCCTGCCCAGTCATTCAACATAAAACAAACAAACAAAAAAACCAAAAAAAAACCCCAAAAAAACACAAAAAGCCCAAACAAGCCCCTTATAAATTATCTCAATAATAGTCATGAAGATGTTATGACCATAGAACTTCTCAATGAACATCTTTAACATTAGTTCTAAGATTTATCTCCCTTGAATTTACATGGTTGAAATTTTATCATTTAAGCTGAATTAGTTAGTTTAAACTAACTGTACAGTTAATACAAACAGGTATGTCCAAAGTTTGACTCATCTCTCTATTCTAGGAAATGGCATCATCTCCTATCTTATAACTGTTTTTTTTTAAAGGCGATTAACTACATTTCCTATTACTCCATCATTTTTATTTTAAGCCAGTGCTCATCATGCTTTATTCACTGCGTTAACCTAAGTGATTTTCTGTCTCAGTGCTTTCTTCCCCAAATTCCAGTGAAAGGAGTAGCCACTGTCCTAGCAAATTAATTACTGGGTGCAGAATAGCTAATAAACTGTAGCCAAAAGGAGCTGTACGAACTGAGCTAAAAGGCCTAAACTAACCTTTTGCATGCTCACGTACAGCTCATCCTGGTTCCAGTGGAGGCTAGAATTTTTCCACCGGTCTCAGGAACTATAGCTGCATACAGTTATTTCTCATGCAAATACAGAAAGGCACTAATTTTCCGTGGGTCCAGGGGAAGTAACATGGAGCAGAAGATCCTGTGTCAGTGGGTCAGAGGCCCTGAATTAGCTGCAAAGGTTGTGCTTCATCCTCTAGCGCCTTGTGACTTACTTAGTGACTTGTCAAGGACGGATTTAATTACATAAACCTAACCAGCTATCAGTTAGGTCCAATGTCTCTAATATCTATTGCCGTCCAAACGTCTTGCCAATAATACTATAATTGCCATTCCTAGTCTATAAAGAAGATTTCAGCATACTGAATTCTGTATAAAAATCTGTCTCAATAGCAAAGGATGTTTTACAGTTAATATCCTTTAAGATTATGGAAAGAGTCCTAGTATGGACTACTGGCCGAATTAATTTCCTAGAGGACTACGCATTAAACACAAATCATGGTTTCGAATGTGAAAGGTCATGTTGTTCAGCCACAAAGCTAGTTCAAAATGTGACTTCATGACTTCTGCCACTTCTTTCTGCTCCTAATTATTCATCAAGTTAATATTTTACTATCATAAGTATTCTTACCCTTTACATTTAGAAAACAAAGTGTAGGTGCTTATGTTAACAAAAAAAAATTTAAAGAGTAATATAATAAACCTAACATTCACAGGGCACAAGAGAGCATAAAATATTAAGTTCTAGGTTGAGTACAAATTCTCTCAATCCAAATATTTTTGAAAGTTAGTAAAACTTGTCCTTCAGATATATTTGCATGGATTTCACAGAATCACAGAATAATTGAGGTTCAAGGGACCTAAGGAGATGTCCAACCCCCTGTTCAAGCAGGGTCAGCTAGAACAAGTTGGTCAGGGCTGAGTCCAGTCAGGTTCTGAATTTCTCAAAGGATGCAGACACCACAGCCTCTCTGGACAGCACAGCCTGTTCCACTCTTTGACCACCTTCACAGTGAAAAAACAATTTAAATAGAATTTCCCATATTTCAGTCTGTGCCCATTGCTTCTTGTCTTTTTATTGGACAGCACTGAGAAGAGTTTGGCTTCATATTGTCTACTCCCCACCCCTAGTTGGGTATTTGTATATACTGATTTAAACTGCATATATATGTATGTATACTAAGGTATAATTTTTTATAATATTAACAAATGAAATAATTTGTTTGGTGACTGTGGATTCTTTTAACATTTTATTTCCTACAAGTTACTGGAGAAAGTTTGAGTATTTCCAACATTAATTGATTTTATAGATTAGCAAGACAGAAAATACAGTAGAGACGCACAGATTAAATAAACTGGTTTTGAGTTTTTTTCTTGCTCATTGGATTCAATGATCTTAAAGATCTTTTCCAGCCTAAATGATTCTATGATTTTATGATCCTTCTTCCTAAGGAATATGTTCCCTTAAGAAGCTGTGGGGAAAAAAAATCTATAATGGTTTTCATAATTGCTGTTATGGATTAAAAAGTATAAATAGAAAAGGTTGCTTTGAATAAAAAAATATTTCTTTCATATAAGAATGCAGTGATGTAATCATTAATGATTTAAAACTACTGTTAAGCTGAAGCAAGATCATTTTAATAGATATTGTAACAAAACTTTATCACAGTAGGTAAGAAAGAAAGAGATTATTTGGAAAAACTGAAAACATACAGATAAGTAAACTTAAGTCAATATGTCCAAAATGAGGTATGCCCAGGATTCTTGAAAGCATTAGATAATTAACTAACTGTAAAAATATCCATCATTTAAAAAATGAACATTTAGTATATATCTAGTACACTGCTATTAATACTGCTGTAGAAGCTTCTAAGTGACCTTCCAACAGTGATGACACCAATGCCCAATTACTATTGATGACTATAGGAGGAAGATTTCACCTCTAAACTTTTCTAACTACTAAATGAGTTATAAATAGTAGTCCTATTAACTGAGCAACCCAATATTCAATTAATGGTTAATGATGCATAGGGAAATAGCTTCAAACGCTCTAAAATGGACTTGAGATGATTTGCAAATTTCACATGAGACTTCTGAATACTGAATTGTGATTAACGCCTAGTGATAATACTTTTATACTTTTCCATCATGTACTCTATTATATACAAAATGAACTCTGGAAAGGATCAGTTAAGTAACTGATTGGATAGTCCCAGAATCCTCTGAAAGATTACAATAAAGAAGTGGTCCAAGTGTTGTGATTTCTTATGGAGTTTTTATTATCTTGGAATCATAAGTCTCTGAACACTTTTTTATTACATTTTCTCCTAATTCATTCCATTCCTGAAGCCTACTGTGATTACTAAAACCACTTTTTTTTGATGAATATTTGAATATATATTTAATGAAGTAATTATTTTTTAGGTGGAAATTCACAGAGAAATCATAGAATTATAAGAAAGGAGGCTGGAATGTCATTTGTTCCCTTCCTAATCCATGGCTTAAAGTAATAAGTCTCATTCCTGAAAGATATTCTCTAGGATTTTGCAAAGCAGTCGGTGATGGACACATCACAACTTCTCTAAACCATTTCAGTGTTTCACTGTAACTAGGATCACACAAAATACATAGAATGTTTTTATAAACCTGTTTTTTTTCTAATTTCTGACCTAGTTGAAATCTGATACAAATTAAACCCACCATTTTTCATCTTCCAACACAAACATCACTTTTTTTGTAGTACCTTTTGCATATTTGAATGCTGTTATTGTGTCTTCTCCCAGTCTCCTCTTTCATAAACTAGGTTAATCTTTTTTTCTGGGTCTTGGTTCCTGGCTCTTTCATTATTCTTGATTCTCTTAGACTGTATCTGGCTGGTTTGCATCTTTCATAATACTCACTACCCATTTCTTCCACAAGAGGATCCAGTTGAGACATTGCTAATACTGATGAGACATATTCTTGTTTAGTCTGGTTTATACTGGTACTATGACTGTCTTTTTTTGGAATGTGACATTATTGCTCAATTTCAGCTCAGTATCTGAAGTAATAACCCTAAGATTCTTCTTGACAGAACTTTTATCCAGTTATTTTTTTCCCATTTTTTATTCAGGTTTACTTCAGATGAAGTAAAGAATTTTAAAATTTTTGTAACTGTATTGAATCATTTTTTTTTCAATCCACCCTACAGTTTCTGGGAACAATTTTAATTTTTAATCCTATTACTTATTGGTACATTTAGTAGTAATATTTTCTACGTGATAATCAAAGTCCTATTAAATATTCAATAGTCTTATAACCAAGACACACCTTAGAAGAATATCTCCTGGGAGACAGTATGAAAAGGTCACTTTCATCCATCTGTTTCCTCTTCTGCATGTGTATTCCAGTATCACAGAACTTGTAATTGCACCAATACATGACTTATTCACTTACTTACATTATGGCTGTATCCACCATAAGACCATCATGAGAGACACTCTTCCATTTCTATAGGGGGTCATTTATGACTGCTTGCTTTGTTTCCTTGCTTGATTGTGAGAATGCCAGAACGGAAAAGGAAAAAAAAAAAAAAAAAAAAAAAAAAAAACCAACAAACCAAAAACATAAAAGGAAGGAAAGAAAAGATAACAATGGAGAGAAGAAACAAGAAATTCATCCTACAATCTCAGCTATGAGCCATGTTGTCCTTTCCCCTACCATTCCTCCATCTGCTGTAATTTGTGAATTTTATGCCTAATTTTAGACTGCAAATGGCTCAACAGGATGTGTAGTTTTGTATGTAGTAAAAATGATAGAATAGTTTCAGTCACTGTACAAACAATTAGTATAAATTAATACATACCAGTATATGGTTTTAACAAGTATTAACGCTTTATGAGTTGAATAAAGGGTCATCTTTATTAGAAAATAGATCTATCCCTGAGCATAACTTATGGTTGTTCAATTAAGTTATAGATTAAGGATAATTGCCATATACGATCTTTAAGATTCTGAATCCATTAATCTAATGTTTCATATTTAATGAAATTGTCAGCAATTTTTGGTTAAAAATGTAAGATCATTTAATAGCATTTGAGTCATCACTTTCCTGCTACTGATTTGATACATAAATATTCCCTTCCTTCATCAGCAAGTCTGCAATTTTCTGTTTAAATTTTACCCACCATACTGTCGTGAAATTCTTAGTTAGAAAAAATCAAAATAAAACCAGTGGAATAAGTATCAGCCAGGAAACAATGCAGTATATACTCTCAGAACTTCTGAGTTTATTAGCAAAGGGTAAACCCTTTTACAGCCTTCTTATCATAGTTAATTTGAACACTTCAAATGTTAAATCTAGGACTGGAAATTAATTTTAAAAAATCTTTTGGGGCACATCATTGTTTGCAAAAATCTTTTCACTTCCTTTAACAGGTAAATGAATGCCTCTGTGCCCAAGAACTGCATGATGGATATTGGGAGATACATTCTGAAAAGGGGAAATACATGACCTTTGGTATTGTTTGGCAAAGAGCTACACAATTTACTGATACACATCACTCACTGAAACTCTGATTCCTGACCCCTGTGGTGGAGTCAAGAATGAGTTTAGAAGCAGTTACTGGATTATTCTCAGAAATATATTCCGACTATTTGCTTTATGTCAGCATGGAATGAGGGCAGGATTCTTTAGTTTCACTTTTCATGTCTGTTGAGCTCTGCCAATATAGCCTATAAAATAATATGTCTGGAAGTATTTTACTTAAGATGCTGTCATGGTTTAAACCCAGACAGCAACTAAGCACCACACAGCCACTCGCTCACTCCCCCCACCCCAGTGGAATGGGTAAGAGAATTGGAAGGGTGAAAGTCAGAAAACTCGTGGGTTGAGATAAGAACAGTTTAATAATTGAAGCAAAATAAAATAGAATAGTAGTAATAGTAGTAGTAGTAGTAGTAGTAGTAGTAGTAGTAGTAGTAATAATAATAATAATAATAATAATAATAATAATAATAATAATACAATAATAATATACTAAGGAAGTGATACACTATACAGTTGCTCACCACCTGCTGACCGATGCCCAGCACATCTCTGAGCAGCGATTGTTGCCCCCCAGGAAACTCCCCCCAGTTTATATACTGAGCATGACGTCATATGGTATGGAATCGCTCTTTGGCCAGTTTGGGTCAGCTGTCCTGGCTGTGCCCCCTCCCAGCTTCTTGTGCACCTGGCAGAGCATGGGAAGCTGAAAAGTCCTTGACTAGTGTAAGCACTACTTGGCAACAACTAAACCATCAGTGTGTTATCAACATTATTCTCATCCTAAATCCAAACCACAGCACTATGCCAGCTAATAGGAAGAAAATTAACTCTGTCCCAGCTGAAACCAGGACAGGTTTCAGCTGCCAATAACCTATCAGATCTTCCTGTTTGTGTTCTTCAGAGCTCCATTATTATATGCATTTCACAAGTTTTATCAGCAAAGATTTGGAGTACAGTTCACACTCAGAAATCGGTTATAGAGTCATGTGCATGACAATTGCTGTTGTGAAATATTTCATAAAAATGTGAAATTATTGTGGTGCTGTTTCCTCTCAAAACATTGTCCGGAGCCACATGTTTTCTCACATCACACAATAAGACCAGAGCAGTGCAGCTGCACAGTCTCTGAAACTGGGCATACAAAAGCACCTTGATCTAAAAGACAGAAGACAGTATTCAGCTCACATTAATTGGAATTTTAAAGGAACTGCTATCTCCTGAGTATCAAAACATACAATTAATTGGCTAGCTAAATAAATCTGATATAAATACTAAACCTGAGGATTTCACCTAAGGTTGCAGAGCAGCAAAGTCATTTTGACTCCCCATAAAGGGAGTCACTAGCTAAAAATAGAAAAAATGGGCCACTGTTTGTAGAGGGAAATAATGGAAGAGTAGCAAAACTCCAGGTCTAAGAGACAGAGATGTTCTATTTATGGCTCTATTCCCAGCCTTCAGCAATGGTAAAAGAGTTTCTCCAAGCACTATCTTTGCACAGAGAGCCAGGACAAACCAGCCTATTTAGACTAGAAAGGGTATGCATACCTCGCTGTCTAGGTTCATTGAAATCTGTAATTCTGAGGGAGTGAAAATATGTGCATAGCGGCTCCCCTCAGCAGCAGAGAAGGAAGGGAAAAAAGTGGAAGCAAGCGATATTCTCCTTGACATCTTGCTGTAGCTTAGCATACCCTGGGACTACACATTGCATTTTGCTCTAGGAAGCTGAAGAAAGCCACCACAGCTCATTTGCAGGGCTGGGGAATTCACTTGATCTCAGTTCCCTAAGCTGCTAAGGGAGGACAGCACTTGGGGAGAACAGCACTTAGCCACAAAAGGATGAAAATAAAAGAAATTAATGCAACGACCTCGTATTTTTCTGTCTTGTGACAGGCTTTGAGTTAGTCTTTCTATCAAGTTAATGGATGACTAAAGTTGTTACTGAAAAGAAGTCAGAATTTCAGAACTGAATTTCTTAGGCTTCTCTTAAAATGCCACACATGAGCACTGAAATCAGTAGCTTAACTTTTACAAACCTGGGAACATTGAGAGCTTTCTACAGAGTCAAATTTCTAGCTGAGTACAGGAAACTGCTTTGAAAATCTTGGCTTATGACTATGTAAATTGCAATCCTTGCTCTTTATGATAGTTAACTGAGGATCTGATACTGCAGTACTACAGTTGCAGGAGCTTTAGCCACGGACATTAATGGAACAGAGGGTCATCTTTTAGCAGCCAATGGCAGAGAGTGAAATAGGTCAGATAGGTCCATCTAATGATTGACACCTGCATAATCAGCAATCTATTAAGATTAATGAGGCTCTCATAGGATATTCTGTACTTCATCTGAGCACACATTAAAATCAGATTAATCAGAAAGATCTATATATCTTTTTTATATTTTAAAATATGAAATTCAATCCTTATTTATTAAACTAATAAGTTAAATAATTATAATGATAATGCCTTATGCAAATCAGTTTTTAATTTTGTTGTTCATAGATTATTATGCGCTGAAAAAGAATCTCAGAAAGGGAAAAGTCAATTCTGAAAAAGCAATCCTCAGTCACATTATATATGTGCAAAGTACCCAGTCCAGTATTTCTGAGTATGACCTTATAGGTTGTCACCCGAGCTTATTCATGGTGTGATGGTGCAGTTCTAGGAATTTGATCTTACCATTAGCTTTTCTACCTCACTTCTTTGTGCTGTTATAATTAGTAGTAGTGGTAGTAAATGAAGAAGGGAATATAGGCTAAATTGCTGTTATTATATAAAAGACTGAAAACAAGAACCTGTTGATTTAATTTATAAAATAAAAATTCTTATGAAATGCTGAATCAGGATTTTAATTTCAAAATGCAGTTATCAATTTAAGGTTCTGTCAACTGACATTTATAGATATTAAGTGGAGAACATAAGTAGAAATACCATGTTGCCATGCTGCTGTCACAGGTTTATCCTCAAATCTTAATACTAGAATGGGAGAAATAATTATAAACAAATAATTTGACTTCTGTTTTTTTTTTTTTTTCTTGTTTTCAAATGCAATCAGCTATTTTGAAATGAATTATTCATCTTGTAACAGGAATTTTGCTTTGTACAAGAAAACAATGTTAAATCATCTGTCAGATTTCATAAAATGAAATAGATAGACTATGCTTGGGTTAGATTCAGAGAGAGAATTCAACACTCTGAAACTGTCAGTGTCCAGAGCTCACAGAGCCTCATTATTATATTCATTTTGCTAATCCATCTAATATAGTTCTTATTTTCCTTTGGTAACCTAACTTTTTAATAAGCTACTTTCCAAATCACTGTTACTTCTCCTAAGTCATCTTTATTTTAGACCAAAACATGTTCTTTTCAGATTGATGCAGAGACTTGCATTCAAAAACGCCTAGTTTTTCAGTTTCCCTAAAATACACTAATTAATAGAGAGTGTATCAAAACTACAGATAAAACCACACTTTGTCATGTAAAACAAAGTCACTGGTGCTTTATGAGCAGAGAAGAAAATATCTGTCTATTGACACAGTCCTTATTTATGATGGGCTGTAATTGTCTTTTCCTTTTTTGCTTCAGCCACTTCAGGTCTTGTTTTACTGTATATGATTAAATTTGTTTCACTACTCACTCTTGTTTTTACTGAGTAGTCAGAGAAACAATTTTGCCAGTCATCTCCTACATTGTTCAGAGACTCTCTGACTACAAGAATTCACTGATGGTTGCCTCTTATTGGAAAAAAAAAAAAGTCTGAAAGGGAATTTTTCTCCCATTTTCAGTGTTTGTCTTCCTAGCAGAGTTCATACAGCCCATCTGCCAACTTTTTCTCTGAACTTCCATCCTATTCACGAGGTGCATGAAATACAAGGCTTCCCAAGATTTCTGGACCCCAGTTTCTTGCTCCATGTAATGTTATTAGTCTGCTTTGACTCACCCCTTTAATAGGAGGAGTGCCTCCTCTCTCATCCTTTGGCCCAAGAGGAATTATTAGTCCTTCTCAACTGAAAGAAAAGGTAGCTCTACAATTGCACCAGCTCATCTAAAACAGGAGAGATCCTAGTGATGGAGATGAAGAGGAGGAACTTGAGGATCTTCCTCAAAGCATGTGAAAGGTTGATAGAGCTCTAGGGAAAGAAAAGAATAATTGCGCTGGGGTCCCATCAACAGGTACAGAACTCACTGTGTCTAATGGAAATATTGTTACTTGTGGTGGTGTTGGGTGAATGAAGCAAACAGTAATTGTTTACAGGCTGGCTTATTTGCATATGTTTATTGAGAGCTCACTCAAGAAGCACTGCTCCTGTGAGTCTCCACTCATATATCTACACTTCTTTATCCTTGTTATGGTATGAAGAGACTTTAACACATTATTGTTATGTCTGTTCATTACATTTATTATTATAAATTATTGACAATTGCTTATAAGGTATCAGATACTGATAAACCACTGTTTTTCTTAGAAAAATGAAATATTAAACACTTTTTTTTTTCTGTAATAGTGTCTAAGTTGCACTAGACAAGTTGATTTGAGCACTGGTTTTATTTAAGCTATAAATTATTAAATATCTAGCTTGCTACAGCAATGTTTCGTTTCATTCATTGATCAAGTCCACCATTTTTCATACCAGATGGATGAATAAACAAATTGTGTTTATAGTCCATATACCCAAAAAAACCATACTATCTAAGTATGTCAAACATTTTTCTGTCACATCCATATCAGAAGCAGGGGTGTATTTAAAATATATGTATACTTTTTACTGCTACTGATTTATTTTTTGTTTCTTATTCTACAGAGTAGAAAGTTGTTATCACTGAAGTATACTGTGAATTAAGAAATTGTCATATATTTTTTAATACAGAAAAATCACATTCTTTTTGGGCATACCAAAAGCTAATGACAGAGTGCTTTTTACGCCAAACACTACATTCATAGAACTGAAGGAAATAGAGTGCGAAACACAGGGTGCTTCCGGAATAGAAGCCTTTTCTAGGTTTAACCAGGTATAAGTTATTTTTTTTTCCAAAGTCACTGAACCTTCCAATAATGAAATCCATGTGTTCTATGCATTCCCCTTTACTATCTAGAACTGATACAGTATATGTCTGTGGAGTGTACCCACTGTAAGAAATCCCCTTACTTTGCATTAAACAGCATACCTTCTTACTCTATTAGTTTTATCCAAAGGCCTTGAACCGTAAAGGTAAAGTAATGGCTTCCCTGCCATCATAGGAGTTTTGGTCCGTTTTGTTTCTACTCTGACGTTTCTGTCTCAGTAATCCTTCAGGCAGGGAGGCTTTGTGAGGAAGGAGCATCTCTTTCCCACTGTTGCTAACTCTCCAAACCTTTTCCCACAATTCCTTCTGTGCATGCCCTAAAGAAGTGCTCATCTTCTCCCACATTTTCATCCTCCCCTGAACTTCCCCACTCTCCTCACTCAAAAAAGCATTTTTCATAATGTTAGCAGTTTGCCCCATGAATCATAGAGTTATAGAATCTTAGAATCCTTTAGGTTAGAAAAGACCTTTAAGATCATTGAGTCCAACCATAAATGAGTTTTTCTGGACCCTGAGCCAAGAAAATATTGACACATCTTTGTAATTTTATTTCAATGGGCATCTTTACTAGCTTTGAGGTTATATCATGAGTAATAATTTGCTAGATCAAAGCTCTGCATGATAAGTTTAGTATTATTTAAGATAAAAAATAGAGTAAAATTATTTACTTCCATTCCTTGGACTCCTTTACCCTTTTTTTCCCCCTGAACTTGCCTGATACTGTGAAACATATTTCAGGAAGCTACACCATAATTTTCTTTTTTATGTGTGAGGAGTTTGTGATCTTGGAGGTTGAGCATCTTCAAGATAAGATCCAGTACAGGAATTGCAGAGCTTGCACAATTTTATATTTTACATTCATACTTATTGCTGACACAAACTATAATTCAAATGCATAGTCAACTCCATCCATGAACAATAAATAAAATATATTAAAAATAAAACCACTACAGTGACCACATACCTTTTACCCTTACGAAAAAAAAAAAAAAAAGAAAGAAAAAAAGAAAAAAAAAAAAAAAAGGAGAAAACCTCATAAGTAAATCTAGTGGGGTCATTCTGTCATAAAAAAGCGATGCAGTTTGTTTAGGGATACTTTATATTCAGTCAAGCTATCTTTGAGGGCTTCACCCAGGTCCCTAAAATACTCTCTGCTATTTTTGGCTCTCATTCATCATACTGATAAGCCTTAAGCTTCTCTAGCATAAATTAAGCTGTTCTTTACTTTGCAGGTCATCTGACTGTGAATGGCACAATATGCTTCCAGTCCAACCACTTTAGTTATGCTGGACAGAGAAAATGCTGAGTGTTACACAGTTTCAGGCAATTTGTGGGCTATATGAAAAGACTGAAATTGTGTCTTGACATATTTTTTCTAGATGTGGTATAACTGGAACAGGTGTGGAAAATATTGATCAGAAATGTAGCTTTAAGCCATCTCTCTCTCATGATCTGCAAAACACTGATTTAACTTCGGCAATCTGGGAAACTACTTTCAGTTATGTTTCTAATTTTTCTTTGTATTGGGTGCAAAAGCCAGAATATCTACAGCATTTTATATATGATACCATATGTCTTTGACATATTTCTTTTGCTGCTTGGGGATTGGCATTGTCATCCTCTCTATGCCAAGGCTAGCAGAGCATTGGTGTAATACAATAGCGTGAAGAGCCTATCCCAGAGTAATTCTTTTGTATTTTTCAGGCCATTTGCACCAAAATATGTGAGTCAGGGTGGTGTTATACCACTAACTATATTATTCTTTTTTTGCTTGCCCACTGAGTATCTGTGTGTGAAACATAATGAAAACCTGCTTGAATTGAAAATACCTGGAGAAGAGTGGTGTAATGGTACACCAGAACGTATAAGATGGCAACGTGGGATGATTTTTTGGTTAAAATCCTGGACAGCTTTATTGTGATGTTAGATTTGGACAGACCTAATAATCTAGTAAGCTTTATTTATGGCTATGACAAAAATGTGACTGAGAGATCCAACCCTGATAAAAACCTTTCCATAAGAGTGCAGCTAGGTGCCTGTTGAAGCCTTTAGACACAGAAAAAGCACCAAATAGATTTCTCTTTCTTACTGTTGATCACTGAATCATAGACTTGAATTTGTAAGGGAATTCTATATGCCAGGCACCTTCAGCACCTGAATTTTCTTTGCAGAGAGATTAGAAAAGGATGTAAAATATCTTCAAAATCATCCAGCAAGTGAGGGACATCAAACTGGACACTTTGAAAATCCTACTATGCTATCTTCAACAAGAAGACTATGTAAGGTGAAGTAAAAATAACAGACGGAAACCCGTGTAAAGTTTATCTTTTCTTATCTTTTCTTCTTTTTTGGGGGGGAGAGGTGGGGAAGCTGCATTTATAACATTTTGTATTTTAGCAGCTTAAGTACTTGTTGATATATCATGGTAGACTCATTGCTTACTGTATGTAAATATTTCGCAGATGAGATGCATGTAACCCAACTTTTGTCATGTAAAAGCTACACACCTGCTGTAAGATTCATTTGTGACTGGGAAGGCATAGATACCTCCAAATCCCAGTTAGTCTTGTTTGGTTTTGACTCCCATTTTAAAATACAACAATTCACCTCTGAAGATCTGAGCCTCTCTTCACTGATTGTACATGTATCCTGATGTAGGATACCATTGGACTAGAGATCTAGTCCTCAGAAAGATGAGAAAAAAATCCCATTCTGTGGGGATTTTGTGTATGTTTCTGGATAGATAAATGAAAATCAACAGTACAGCTGTGCCTAAATCCTGGCTGGAAAAATATGAATCTCTGGAAAAAACATAAGTTTTTGTCATTTATGATTTTTTTTATTAACTTTCCTCTCTTTTTTTTGAAAGATTTTTTCAGAGGGAATTTAGTCAAAATAGGTTTAAAATAAAAAGAACTGGTAGTGGAGCTAAGCAAATTGTTTCTAACAGTTTTCTATTAGACAACATTGAATCAAATAAATCAAATGTTTGTTACACTGTTGCAATCTGTTTAGAAAAAAAGTCTGAAGCTAATAATGTTGTACAGAATAATTTAAAGCTACCTCTTTGCTGAAGCTATGTTCAATGATAGTACACACGCAAAAAATTTGGTTAAGGTTTTCAGCTGCTTCCAAAAGAGAGCTTGCTCAAAAAATGAACAATTACCATGTAACTTCACCTTCACCTGACTGGGGAGCCTTGTTCTCAGTATCCTCTGTTGAATGACTCTTTTGGGCTACTCAAAAACAGAAAAATATTGTTAAACTGAAGGAAGTCTGTTGAAGGGCCACCAGAATGGACGGGATCTGGAGTACTTGCTTTGTGAGGAGAGCTTGGAGAAGAGACACCTCTGGGAGGACCTGAAAGGAGCCCCTGATGCTTACAGGGAGGGTGTTGAAGTGATGGACCCAGGGTCTTCATAGTGGTGCGTGCATATTTCTAATATACCATGAACTTGAATTGCATATTCAGTACAGTACAGCGTGGCAGGCTGGCATACACAACAAAGTCAATATGTGTAAAGGTGCTCTTAGTGGCAATATCAGGAGAATAATAACATCTTCTGAAATGTCATTTTGAAAATCTCCTATTAAATTTCTTGTCCAAGTATTACTGGAAACACATGCTAAAACATATATGTATGTATAAATATGATAATGTTCCAAAATCATACTGCTAGTTTTATGCATGTTCATGCTGATCAGAGATGTATAATTTTCTCCCAAAGACTAGTTACTATTTAGCTTTTTTCTTTTTTTTTTTTTTTAAGTAGTGTCATAGAATTATTACTCAGTTCTATTTAATCAATGAGTTAAAAATACATAGGGCTAGGTTTCTTAGCATGAAAATGATTTAGACAGAACTGGCTACTAACGTATTAAAACTGGCTACTAGTCTGGAAAAAGAAATGAGATGCAAAGTTTCTCCAGAGGCTCTTAATTATATGTGAATATTATCTACATAAGGTAAAAGAGAGGAAGAGATAGGTGTCAATTAAAACCTCTGTGACACAAAATCTGTCAAGCATTCAAATGTTCAGCCAGGCACCAGAAAGCGATTGACAATTTTAAGTGCAAGCTTTATGACCTTGACAAAAGACAAAACAAGAAAAAAAAAAGCAAAAACAACATCACAACCTCATGCTTCTCTTGTGCTATCAAGAAAGAAGAAAAGAAACATCATCTGGTAAATTCAGACCTTTCAACTTCTATGTTTATTGTGGACTACTTCCTACAAATGCTTCTGAAGACACATTTTATCACCACATTATCATATATTGTAGATGGAAAATTATAATTAGCTACTTAACATCTTTGGCAGATGTGTATGAGAACATTTTAAATGACTATATAAAATTTTCAGCGTTAAAACCATATTCTGTCTCAAATATAATTTGTTTCATTTTTCTGTTTAATGAAGTGTAAAACAGTGATAAATTGTAGAATTCTTTGTAAAGAGTGTTCATATTATTTGTATAATGCAGTTGGTGAACTAACTGTGTTTCAAAAAGCAAATGAGTTGATGGGATGGAAATGTAATTTTCAGCTTAAAGATCAAAAAGCAAAGCAATAACATGGCACCACTGATACTTAATTAAATTAGCGTGCATTTCACTTAAAGAGGCAGCTTCAATGCTTCAGCATCAGTAACCCTCTTAGCAAGCCCAGTACGGTGGACATGTACTGAAGCACTTAAAAAATGGAGACTGCAAGCTGATCACAGGGATTTGCTGGTGCACACACAATGTTCCACTGTGATTAACAGGGTCTAGGAGTCAAAAGGACAAACACAGACAAAAAATGGCAAAGTCAGTTAAAGGATTGGGACTTGGTAGCTTTACTATTTTAACAGAGATAAATACAGAATATGAGGAAGGAAGCACACTGTTGTTTAGGCTTTGCCCTATTTTTTTCATCTGGACTTCAAGAAGACAAATTGTGAGAGTGAATGTATGACTAGCGTTATAGGACATAAAATATGAACTGCTGAAACTACATAAATTCTAGTTGATTTTAATGAAGATGTCTCCTCATGTACTTTCACTTATTATGAAACTAAGATTGTCTCATACAGCTTACAGATTTCATTAGTAACATACCACAACAACAATTTAAGATTTGTTACTTAAAAGGGTTCCCATTTGGTATAACAAGATAAATGTAATTCAGGAGAAGATATTTTTTCTCTGTGTGCTAGAGAAGGGAATCGAGCTACAGAAGATCCTTAGCATGAAGTGCAAATGAGTTAGAAGTTGATATTATAAGGGAGCTGCTCATTGATATGAAGGATTTTTGGCAGTTGAAAAACTGAAAGCTGCTTATTGTAGCCATCAGGGGAAGAGGAGAATGAGCAGTGAATATGAAACCAGGAAGACAAACTGGGATCCTTGAAAGCTGTTAAATAAAAGTCACATGTCATGTAGAAGAACAAATGGAGATATTATGTAAAGAATTAGTATTCTTTTCTCAGATGAACGAGAAGTTTATTTTTTAACAACAAAAAAAAATACTTTCAATTATCCCAAATATCTAATTTATAAATAAACTATTCCTCAAAAAAAAGAATTATGTTGTTCTCCAAGCATCATGGAACGTTTATTAATAAGAATTACCTAAAACTGAGTAAACGTTCAGGCAAGATGATAGCAACCTAACTTTATTATGAACAGTGCAATACCTTTCTTAATAAACATTTTTGTTGTAGCTGCACTGTCATGACAAATACACTCGGGTAGAAGGATTCTTTCTTTTTGCTTCCTTTTTCTGGAGTTTCTGGAAAAATAAAACTCCTGATCCCATTTGTAGGCCTTGATGTTGTAATGCTTTTACAAGCCTGCTAAAAATTTAACTGCTCTGAAGGGTTATAATGGTAATTCTTTTGGGTAATGTTTCAGCTTACATGCTTAGGAGAATAGCTTTAATGCATGAGATAATGTTTCCTATGATAGCCTACAGACTATGTCTCTGATGCAGTGTTTGAGATGCAATGTTTGTAAGCCTTTAAGAGTGGCTGCTGAAAAGCATGCAGTCTCTCAGACATGTAATCAAACATGAGGAGACCTTTTTATTTTAAAGCTCTTCCTTCCCCAGAAATCATTTTGGCAACTTACAGTGTTAATGTTACTTATCCACCACATACCCACTATCTGCACTCCCAAGGGTGAATTAAAATCAAATGCATTTAAATTAGAGACAGAAAAATTATCAATTTAGAAATGCATTTTCTCCCAAGCTTTATTAGAGAAAGATGCAAAGATACTCCTTATGACTTTAAAAATGCTGTTTGTTAGTATTAACAACATGACTAGATAAAAGTGTCATAAAAATGTAAGAACAGTCTCATCTCCAATCTATAGAACAAACAAGCATAGTTAGTAAGGCCAAAATATATCCCCCAGAGGAAAGCTATATGGAAGTGGTAATTTCATAATTGTGAAAAGGATGAACATTGATTCCTTGGGAGTTCATGCTTTGTTCGCTGCTGCACAGATGATAGCAACAGATTCCTTTCATTCATAGCTAGTAAAAAAATAGGCCAATCTATCATCTTACGTATATTTAACTCAGAGGTGGAATTTGACCCAGTTTGTCCTTGTCTCTCTGTTGCTGCAATGTTAAGACTGATCCTTCATAACAGAATGCTACTGTGGCTTCAAGGCAAATGATTCCAGAATGGCTATTAAACTCTGCCCTTCGATCCAAATTTATAAAAGAACATGAAAAAAAAATTGGAACAGCTTTAATGCAGCCTGCCATGATTTTCTTCTATGACACAAAGAAGCCACTCAAAGGCCACTTTGAAATCGTACTGTCTGTTCCAAGATGCTCCCCATACTTACTAAAAAACAGTCTCTGCTCTGAGCCACAGGAATGCCTAGTGAGTGAACAGATAACATGTCCATTTTTATTAGTACAAAATCATTAATTTGAACAAGAAACATTTGAATTAATATTTTGTCATTTGGGTTATTAGTCTTCTATATCTTTTCGTACTCTATCTTGTATACCTTCAATGAGGTGGAGTATATGTGTTATGTTTAATCTAGTCTTTAAGTGTCTATGGTTAAAACTACTTGTTTTTGTGAGAGATCCAGCATATTTTTCATCATAGGAAGTGTAGAAACAAAATAGTAGCAATAATAGAAATCAAATACCAACAGCCTGAATACTTACACTAATTAAGGCCAAAACTTACATTTCTATTGCTCAAATGTTTTCCATTTGCTGAAGAAAAAGGAGATCATCTTCTGAGGAAGTGATGGCAGAGTAACATTAGGAACTCCTTGAAGCACAGCAATGTTAAAATGTCAATCTGCTTTATGCTAATGTGCAGGACACATTTCACATAACAGTTTCCTCTAGTTTTGTCTTATCTTTTAGTGCATGCATTTTACATTCAGTTCCTGCCTTCTCTTAACCACTTCTGTATCCTTCTTGTCCCACTTGGAATTTCAGACAGCCATGGTATCAGGCTGGAAGGAGACAGATTGTATCGGAATAAGAAGTAAATGGAAGTCTAGAGTGTTCTGACAAACTAAGTCCTAACTTATAAAAGTGATGTTATAATTACTGCATGATCTGAATAAACATGACAGACTTGAGCATCTATTTATGGCTAGCTTTATTCAGAAAAACACATGAAGTTTACATTATGTTCTTTGAGTACCAGTCTCTGCAGTATATTTCCAACTTCTGTCAATGCTCTTTGTTTTGCATACAACATTCATATGCTTAAGAATTATATACATGAGATCACTGATATGATGAAAATAATTTCCATACTAATAAATCTTGTTGATTAGGAGACTACGTGAAGAATGAAAATTACATATCTGTATGAAAGATGATACCTATTCCTCCTTTCTATTCAAAAGATTAAAAATCTTCATCTGATTTCAAAAACTCTACCTTTTAGGATGGCTGGTTTCAGGAACTGCTAATGGTCTATAGAGCCTTTTTGCAGAACATTAACACTATCCATTGACCTCTTCATTAGCAGACATGAAATTATTTGGAATTCCGGTTGCTGCTGTGGAGTTGTCTACATTACAATGTTCATGCCTGTGGCAGTCTTAGCAGCCAGATCAGGTACTAAATGGGCCATAAAATACACTAACATATCTTAGATAGGTCTTTTGCAGAAAAAGAGAGAGAGGAAAGAAAAAGGCAAGGCACTTTCAAGATTATTAATGATGAAACAATGAAGATATGAGCAAGACACACTGCATTTGTCAATGCTGTATTTGTTCCAAATCCTTTACTATATATAAACATTTTGGCTTTAATTTTACTATTAAAAATTTTTACCAGCAAATATGGAATATAATCCCTTGGTAACTAATTGGAAATTTTCTATTCAAGACTGAGAAAATGACAGGGCCTCATTTAGCTTTAAGAATTCTTAATGTGTTCTATAAAAATGTGGTTTTCAACTGAGATGATCTGAATTGCTTAGACGAGCTGAAGTGCTTAGACTCATTAATCAAATCTTGTGGTCAGTGTCTTTAAGAAATACATTTTGTCCCTCAATCCTTTGTGCTTTTAATTTGTCTAGTATTTATATTCTTGGGGGAGGGAGGTTGTGGGTTTGTTTTCTGTTGTTGTTTTTGCTGTTGTTGTTAACATTGCCTATTTCTATAGTTACTTATTTTTTAGCATTATAAAATCAATATCAGATATGATTTTAGAAAAGAGTATTGGTATTCACTCTAATAATCTATAAGAATGCAGCAGAAGTTCAAAACATGACAGAGATATAACTGTTGAAAACAAAAATGAAAAGTTGGAATGTTTTTGTTTATGAGTTTAATTACTCTGTACAATGCTAATTACTTCCAAACAAGGAAAATTTTACATAACATTTCAGAATAAATAAAGAACCCAAAATAGCAGTTATCATTAAAAGCACTTGTCATCACTTGAAAGCAGAGAAACAATAGCTTTAATATTCAATTGTTGAAGTTCTACAAGAAAAATATCCTGTAGTTTATTCCTTTTTACATGCTTACGTGAGACCCAGCTGATGCTCAAAATGATAAGAAAGAAACTCGCTAGCCTAGAATGCTAGTAGTTAATTAAACATTTTTGACAGCACCTCAAAGATAAATGGAGTTATGTAGAAGTAAAAATTTTTCACTGAATCCATCAGAACAGTAGCTTTCCTGTTCATTTCTTGCATGGTCTCTAATCTTTGTTTCAGAAAGACAGATACACTGAAACAACCCCTGTCAGTATCTGAGTATAGTAAAGAGTTTTAGGCTTCCAAGAAAACTTTCAAGGACATCAGTTTTCACTTTCTGGTGTGTAAAAGTCGTGATAAAAGGCTGTGAATGGCTAACACTTTTTGCTAAAATACCTCTATTGGCTCAGAGTCTGAAATGACAGCTGTACAAATGGGGTTACAGCAACGTTATATATATTTTACAGGTGGTCATCTTTCTCTAGCACTTAACTCAGAAGAAATGAGCTGTGATTCATAATTTTATTAACTGTAATAGGAATTTTACTATTGAAGCTATTTTGGAAGGATGGCTTATAGTCAAGGCATTAGAATAATAAAGATGCAATGTGTTACAACAACTTAGCAAACTTTTTTACTGGTTTTCATTAGATATATTTTATCCACAGGTAGCTAACTTCATCTCCTTACGCTTTATGAGAAACTTTAGAATCAGGTAAGAAAATATGCCTTTTTTATTATTATTATTTGTCAAGCATCTCTTAGACCTCCAACTTTTCTAGAATCTCTCGTGTTTGTGTAACACTTAGTACAATATAGCCATGGCATTGCTTGGTTCCCTTAGATATTGTTGTGATAATGAAAATCTGTCTCTAGACTTAGACATGAAGTTGATAACATGTTCTCCAAAGGCTAGAATCTTTGGATTTTGGGGTTTTTTTTGGTTCATTTGGTTTTTTTACATTTTAAAAATTCTTCAGTGGTTGTTTTGTAACTTATATTTTATATTTTAATTGCCATATCAAAAGTGTGTAGTTCTAGTATTAAACCTGGGAATTAATTCACTGGAGAGACAGACCTGCTGAAATGAATGAGAATATTCAATGTGGATAAAGCTGTCAGAGCCTTCATTAAAAAAGAATACTACTGTTAAGATCAATGAAAATTTACCAATAATTATCAGCTGTAGAAGGTGTTAAAAAGACACTTTTTTTGATGATAGTTGTTGTAAAAGTCATATAGTCATTGCCACAGATAATATCACTAAAAGTGACAACCAAAAAAAATATTAACATAAGAGAAATCAAATCGATGATGTCATGAATGGTGCACACTGGCTCATATGATGGCAAATTTATCCGCACAGGCATAAAGAAGAGTGAATCCCACAAAGTAACCCGCCAAACTCAGTTTCATTTACACTTGCCTAATGTTCAAGTTTGATTGAGACAGCCTACATTTGAAGTCAAGTGTCTGGGTCAAACTGCACAGTGGACTGTAAATAGCCTGGGTTGCTTCACTCGCTCTCAGCATACAAATAAATGGATCCCCCACAGTGACATGTGCAAAGGAAGCAAGGGCTGGACAGATTTGTTTGGTTTTGGATGCCAGCTTTAGCAAGAGCCCAGAAAGCAAGTATAACAGGTACAGCAGCCTCTCAATCATTCAACTTAGTTCTTTAAAAAAGAACAGACACAATATCTTTTTAAGAGAGGCAAACTAAAAGACATTAGAGAAAAGAAGTTGCAATTTTATAAAAGCTCATATCCATTCTCCTCATTCTGGGATCAGTTCTAATGCTGCCCTGGGTAATGAACATCCCTGTTGTGAGCAGAAGGTAAGCCAAAATATCATTACAGTCCCTTTAGCCTGAAAATTTAGGAGTGCAAGAATTACATTGGTTTGGAAACCAATCAAGTCTTAAATAGTGAATTGCAAATATTATACTAGTGACTGAATATTCTGCTAAAGTTCATAAAAAATCCCAAAGCTCAAACATATTTGCAGTAACTAGTGGAGCAGTTCTGAGAAACAAATATATACAAATTTCCATCTGTTCACAGACAGAATAAAGGGCTACATTCAGCAAATACATGTCTTGTGATGAATACTTCAATCAGCTAAGAATAATAATGCAGCTTCAAATGTCTCATAATCTTTCCTACAGGCTTCTCTCTCAATAAGATGTGGGCTCTCACATGATCCTGAGATTCCTAAGACCAGGCTGGCTTTATTTGGATACGTGCACCTGAATGTAACTGAGTAATTACACAACTATATGCACAAAAGAGTCCAAATCACACAAAGAACCTTCCAAAACTAGGAAGTTTTGCAAATATATGGAGCTATTACAGGAAGTAGTTTATAAAAATGATAATCTGCAAATAAAATTTATCTGACTTCTGTTTGACACTAGAGTCTCTATAATGAAGAATTTGCTTACAGGATCTCTGAGGGAAGATTAAATAAAAAAAAAATAAAGATATCCAAACTGGTTCTCAAAAAATTGCCTTCAAACACTGAATGAAAGTGGAAAGTACATTAAAGTCATACAAGGTACACTAATCTGAGGTATTGTGAGCACAAGAAAAAAAAATACTTACACAATGTAGTGCATTTAAAAAGCTTTTTTTAACAGACCCGAAACTGTAGATTGTTACAGAGCAACATCTCATCTCTTTTATCCCTTAAGCAAAAAAGAAATAGTGTAATAATAATTAACATTCTTTAAAGTACTTTTGGTGAGTGAATAGAGTCCTGTTTTTACTATCTTACATAACTTCTCGGTCTCTGTCAATATGTGTGAAACTATTATTACTTCATTACATTACTGCCTTGACATACGCATTAAAACTGCTGTGAACAGACACAAAGCAGAAAGGAAGGTAAGTAAGTAGCAAGATTCACTTTTAATTGTATTTCATGGACAGAATCATTATACCTTTATGTGATAACACTAAGCTGCTTTGTGACATTTCAAAACAATGGCTGTTGCATTGTTTTGAGTTACTTTAAGTAAATGTTGAGAATCTCCTTGCACTAAGAAACATAAAGTATTCAATTACAGCTGTGTGAAAAAGAGTGCAGATATTTATATATAGTGATTGCTTGAATGTTGCTTCAAAAATTTTGGCAGACTTGACCCCAGCAGCTCATCTCTACATTTATATTAATTTTTAGGATTTATTTTTCAAAAAATATTAGCAGGATTGAGGAATCTAAGGTTTCTTTTTCAGATATTTCTTTTGTTTGGGGTTGGTTTGGTTTTTTTTCAGTGGGAAATTATAATTTAGGGTGAAATTCATCGAACCTAATTTTCCCTGGTAAAATTAGACATCTGATGTGATTTAGGCCTCTGGGATTACAGGACTGGTTAGTGCTCTAGAACCCACAGACTAGTCTTCAGGTTCTCTCCCTAACAAACAATTACAGAAAAGCACCTGCAGAAAGACATTTATTCTCCCTGTCTCAGACCCTGATGCAGATAGAGTGAATCATCACTGCAGGTGTCTGTTTCTCTTCAGACTGGGAGACCTAATTGTGGCCTGACATTTAACTGTTAGATGACCACAGGTACATGAAATAAGTACCACCCTCATGGTGGGCCCCTTTGATGATGTCCCTGCTAAACTGTTTTCTCTAGATGAATGTGCTTTAGGTTTTTTATTATTATTATTATTTCTCCTTTTTTTCTGTATATGAAATGAAAATTCAAATGCAGCTGTGCTGGAGACAGAGGACATCAGCTGCTCTGGAAAGATATTTTTTCCACCTACATACTTTTCCCTGATAAAAATCTATGTGGGACTGGATTATTAAAACCAATAGAGCAAAGAGGGGAGATTTTAGGAAAACTTCTCTATTTTTTCCCCCCCTTCATTGTTGCTTTGTTGAGGTGATCTTTCCCAGGAATGGAATAGGGAACACCTTTCTATATAGGTACTGTAGGAGCAACTCTTAATCATATTGTTTTAAGTAACACATATTCAAGATGGCAATTTTATTTGCTAGCAAAGAATCATGTAAGTGTGTCACAGACCTTATGACCATTACTGAAATTATATTTGATAACACCATGAAACATGGCTGCTTTCAGTAGATGCTTCATATGATTTCTTCATACAATTTTCCTTCTTTCTCTAATTTATTAACTTTATATTACATTTTTTTAGAAGATAAATATTAATTTAGATAGATCAGAGTGTAAATATAAGTAAATATTATTTCTTATTTTACGACCTGTTATTGTTTGCTTGACTTACTAAATTTATCTCACTTATTATAAAATCAAATTCTAATTAAAATACTTACAAGATGGTAATAATGCATATCTCCTAATTGAAAGAGACAATCATTTATGTCCACAGTGGGTACCTAAAGTTTAAGCAGTAGTATGTCAAGTTAATTCAATGTCAGCAGTGTATTTTCACATATTCAGAATTTCTATTACATTTGTTTTACTCTACATTTTAAATGATTTGAAAATGGACTGCAAACAATCACAAAAATGGAAGCTGTAATACACTTTGAAATGAGAGTGTGCAGAAAAGAATCTACCAGTAAATGTAACAAGATATTAATCACACTCTAAGTTACTGTGCAATTTTAATTTTGCTCATATTTTGTAGTTCTAGTTTAAAACAAAATAAGGTGAAAACTGAACTACTTCCAGAGTTTAAAAAAAATATGTATGCAAGCAAAAATATATGGCAGTTCAAATTTACGGTATAGTTAAATTGCTGAAGTCTGAATGATTCATTGGAGGTAAGAACATACTGAAATGATTACTGGACTTTACACTTATCAACAAACTGGGTGTCTAGCCAGGACCTTGGACTGCAAAAAATCATGGAACTTGGATATTATATCTTACATGGTAAAAAAAGAAAGCTTAATTTCAAAATAATGGCTGTTTATGTTTAGGAAACCTGTATGTAAGGACAATGCTGAGCCCATAGAGATGAAATAGCATTCAAGGGAGGTAGTAACAGCTGATTTGGAGGTCACAGCTGCATTAAAAAAAATATATGGATATATATTATATTTGTTCCCACAACTGTGATCTGCAGTATGTGGTCACAATGTATTTATTTATGTTCAGAAGAGTTTTATTAAAAAAAATGGTCTCGTGTTTGTTGAAGATCTTTATTTATTCTCCTATAATGCTAGATCTTTTCATAAGCTTTCTGAGAAAGAGAGATATTAGCATAGCACTCAGGCCATTTCATTTACTAAATCCTCAAATTCTTCTTAAAGGAAATAAGCCGAACTCCCCCCACACACCCAAAAAACCCCAAAACCCAAAACAAACAAACAAACAAAAAAACTGAGAAAAGAATTCCAGATATTTGAAGAAGATTTTAGGTAATATTTCGAAAATGTTCTAACATACTTTTATGCAATGGATATTGAGGCCTAGATTCACCACGCTAGCTCAAGGTTCTTAGCTTAGACACCAAAGTGCAGTCCTCACTTGGGTGGTGCTTTCTTCACAGCTAGGGGCAGAGAAGAATAACTCCTGAGGAAGATCTTAAGTGAGATGAACAACTCTGGAGATAACAGAGAGGCATGTGCTCATATCTCTTCTCAGCTTGTTCTTTGCCAGCTTCTCATAAATATCACTACAGCACTGGAATTTGCATTTCTCTCTCTGTTTCAGAGATTTGAGAGGATTTCTGCTGAGAAAAAACTCCTAGCTTAAGCAAGAATTAAATATGATTAATCTGTCTCATACATTCCAATTCTTCCAATAAACATGTCTGTGGTATCTGAGTCCCTTACTCCTTTCCCTGGTTCTTTGAATCTCGCTGCCTGTAAATTGTGACACTAACAATCAGAAGCAGCAGGAACAATTGGTTATAGCTTGTTCATGGCACACTCGGTATACCATGTTTTAATTGTCATGCAGTCCAAAGAACAAAACATGGATTTTTTTTTGTTTGTTTTTTGTTTGATTATCACTTAACTACTGAATCTTCATAAAAGTTCTAATAATGGCCTATCTTTAATTATACAAAACATTTGAATTTCAAAGAATTTTCATATTAAAATTAAACACATCATATTATTATTTTCAAAAGAGGTTAGTGGTTAATTATAAAAATATCATTGCATCTGCAAAATGCATGCATATGTATTTGTCTTGCACATATTCTGAAAATAAGATTAAAATACACATGCTATTAAATAGATACATTATCAATGTACAGATAGACAAATGTGTGTTTATTCATGTAGACTGAAAAAATAAAATAATAAACATTTAGAATTTTGAGTGAGAAAACATAATTTTATAGCCACTTTTACTGGTGAAGTGTGTAAATATTTATGATGTCACAAAATTAAATGGTCATCATCAGCTAGACTTAGAACGATCAAAGTCCTGAAAAGGGGTAATATGCCCTGAAGCTAATATCCGAACAAGAAATGTGTGGCAGTGTGCCAATAATTTTACTATAAGTTTGAAGTAGTATCTAGATAGCTCTCTCACGGCATTATTTTTTGCTTGTTAAAGCAGCACTTGCTAGTTCCCATTTTGTGTTAGATCCTCCGGTATGATGAAGACACTTTGTATAGCTACTGGATTACATAGTGTCCAAAAGCCAATCTCACCATTTCTTGTCACTGAGGAGTTGTTATCTGCAAAAATGCTTGGAGGGCCCATAATTATGATAATCCCCACTTGACATTTCAGACCTTTTTGCCACTATTTTAAGCCATCTTAAGTTCCAGCATCACATAGCATCATCAAAATACTGTTAGACATCTATCAAGTAACACCATGAAGATTAGAGATGTGTAACATCTAGCTATAAATGACTATTACATCTCTTCCATCTTGTGCTTTTGAACACAGACAGAAAAGCAGGTCTATTGAATCTGGGTGATAAAAACTCAGATTAAGACCTCAGGTATTCTTTTCTCATTAGTTTTCTTGCTGTTCATAATCCAAGGTATCATTTTACTGCTGATTAACACATAAACATTCCATTTGTTTTACATGTTCAGTGGAATGGTTCACTTCAGTGTTCAACAAAACCAGTCCAACAGATACAATTTTAGTTCTATATAGAGAAAGAGTATTTGTGTATTTTGCCATTGTATATAATATATGAGCTACAATAAATATGAGCAAATACCTATAGGCATAAATTCTGATATTTATGTATGTACTTTATTGGTAGCAAGCTTGAGAAAGACATGTCAAAAGTATTAAGAATGATGTGTTCAGTTTTTTCCATCTGTATATCTATATATAGGTGAATAATTTCACTAGAAGTCACTTGTGTTGATATATAAATCCCAAACACTCAAAATCATTGTAGGTGTCAAGTTTCAGCAACAAAACCTGAAGAGAATGGAATTATTATTATATTCTAACTCCTGAAACTGTCAATTAAGAAAAGCTGGTTTTGTTAGAGTTGCTTGAGACATGAACAACTGAGAAAGCTTAACTTTCAAAGTTCCCTTTTCATTTCACCTCACAATGGAAAGACAAATGCTGATCAGAAATTTTTTTAGACTTTTTTAGTATAGAATTTTTTTTTTTTAATAAATCACTATTTAAATTGAAGCTGCATAAACTCCTGCACCTTTTGCATAATTGGTAAATGAAATACTTTGACAATTCCTGCTATATGTTTTCACTAAAAATTAGGAAAAACAATGTCCAACTGCTAAGACAAATGAAAAATTTTGGCAACATCCATTTAAAAAAAAAAAAAAAACAAAAAACAAAACCAAAAACAAACCACTTAATTTTGTTGAAAGCATTTCAACCAACTGCACTACTGTTTTTTTCCTTTGTGCAGGATGAACCATATGCTCAAAGTTATCTAGATCACAGGTGAATCAATAAAAGAGTAAAAGTCTTCCTGACTTCAATGAGAGCTGGATCAGACCCAATGTGAAGAGCTATTGATGCAGTTCTAGGACTCTGACAATCCAGCAGAACAAAACCAATGCACAAAATATGACTCAACACAGAGCAAAGGAGGTAAGATCGGCCATATGCTCTGTGATTTCTCCCCTATGACCTACCAGTGGTCCTTCGTACACTGTTAGCTTCACAGCATGTCAAATTAGATAAAGTCAAGGTCTCAGCTTTTACTTCCTTTTTTTTTTACTTTTCCTGTCCATAAGTGAAGCGAAGGTGAAACTTCTGGGGCCTTTGGGATAATGTACTTGAAACAACTTCGTTTTTTCTACCCTTCTCTAATATAAATAACAAGTATCAGATACACTATGTAATGAACATGAAGAAATCCTGGAGAGAAGAACCAGAAAACTTGTCTTTTATATGTGTTAGTTCAGCCTACTCTTCCTGCTTTGTCACTGTCTTTAATTTTCCCTCTAGCTCTATAAAAACTTCTAGCTGTCTCTTAAATTCATTTATAGTATGTGCTTCAGTGGGCTTACCTGACAACTTATTCCTCACGTTTATTACTTTTAGAATGAAATAGTTGTGCTTGAATACTGCTGCTGTTTCCACTTAAAGGAATATCGTCTACTTATCAGGTTTTGTTTTGTTTTAAATTGACTAATTTTTAAAAATAGACTTTTTTACTGACATATCCCTCTTTAAACCTTATACCCAGATCTCGATATCTATAATTGTATCTCTGCTCCACCAGTGAGGTATAATACAGTCTTACGGATAGGTTAGAAAGATTCAGCTACCTCTCCTGAGTCAGTGCAGTAGGTGCTGTTATAGGAATAAAATCTTGCAGACTCTCCTATAACTGTATGTCATCTTTCCGAAGAGCAAGTCAAAGAGATGACTGCACATTTGCCCTGATACTGTGAGTGTGACTACACATCAGCAGAACAGAAATGTTGTCCAGTCACCTAACAATCTAAAAGAAACTGACATACTAACCCCATATGTCTTTCAGCACTGGAAACGCTCATGGGTATTTGCAGCACTCACTGAGTTTCTTCCCTGCCACCCTTTTCTAAAATAATAACAGTGATTGTTTTTTATAAAATAATCCATAAGCAGGGCTTAAAATGGGCAAAGACTGTGCAAAACAGTGTAAAGAAGGATTGCTTAGAAATTTTTATAAGAGCTTCTAGCTAAGTTTTTTTCTTTAAGTATCTTTAACTTTGAGAAAACAGGAAGTTATTTGTTAGTATATTTATTAATGCTGAAAATGCTAATGAAAAAAGCTTCTTGGTTGAATGCCAGATGGGAACACTGTCGTGCTGGCAAAAAGAAGGTCTCTATTAATCAGGTGCATTTTGAAATGATGAAATCCCATGTGTACATTTTTACAATGCTGACAGGAAACTGGGGAAGCACATAGCACAGAGCAAAACTATTCATTATTCTTTTTTAAATTATTTTTAATATATTGAAAAGAAATGGAAGATTTCCAGTGTAACTTCTTCATCAAAATCTATCATAGGGAACAGCCAATTTCTTGAGATGCAACCAGCTGACATAAGACAAAGTTATAAAAGTGAGTCATTATTGAACAATAATTTAGTCAAAAAGTATTCCTTCTAGGTTCACAAGGATGACTGATATGACCAATCAGAGCAATAATTTTAGGTTTGTTTCAGAGGTCTACATCATATATGGACATCTGCTTTTAGTAGAGGGCATGATACTGATGCTCTTTAATGCTGACTGCTTTAATGCTGACTGCTTCTTGAGCAAGAATGTGATGATCAGCCTCACGCTTCCACAGTTTGTTACTGCTCCATGTTTTCATTTACTGCATATACAGTAATGACACGGAAATAGCTCAACCTTGTTAAAGTTAACTTGTTTCTCATTTAAAGAGTGGTTTATGTCTGGCATTCTAGCCATGTGCATGAGATCAGCTTTCGGGCACATCTTCCAAATTCTTTTTGCAAATAAAACTTTCATAGTGCAACTCAGGTCATCACATCAAAGAGGAACTGGACTGGTGGACAGATACTCTGCTGCTGATACAAGTACACTACAATACTCAAAAGAGTAGAAGGAGGTACTAAATTCTTCCTACTATGTTCCCTTATTCTTACCTTTTCAAGCTGGAGCTGATATGCATGGTGAGAAAAAGGTAATTTATTACAGGGAAAAAAAAGCAATTTGTTCTTATTCAGGCCTCGTTCTTCTGCACAAGCCATAGCACCTTTAGGTGAAATTCATTTTTTGCAGTTTCAAAAAATCAAGACAAATACCAGTAACTCACTGAAGTAGCTCTACATGAGAACAGCTTTCAAATGACCAACGTTTGAATGTCTAGAGGTCAGCAGGATTATATGAACCTTCCAGTATTTACATCAAAATAAGGTAAAACAAAATAAACCTCACAAAATAATAAAAACGGTGTCCTGTTCTAAAATGGACAGTCTTATTTTGTTATGTAGCAAAACTGATAAAACTTTCCATCAGATTTTACAGAACGGTACTACGAAATTTCACTGTTTTTTTTTCTCACCTGTATAAGCTTTACTTGCTAATCAAAAAAGCAGGTTTTTTGAGCTAGATGGGCTCCCGGTTTATTAAGGTATTTTACATGTATCCATAGCTGCAGTAATCTAGCAGTGATGATATTAATCTATTAAGAATAAACGGTAAAGGGAAGAGAACATATCTATTATATAACTGTTGTTGAAAGTATGTCCATATTACTCTTTATAACCTGCATAGTTTATATAGAGAGAAGCTCTTCTAAGAGGACACTATATTTACAGGTTCTGCATTTCCCTGAAGGAGCTATTCTTCTTCATTGACTTCACCTCTTCTCTCAGTCTGAAGTAGCTGGGATGAACACAGTTCATCCGCTACAGCTCCTGCACAAAATTCTTCCTGGTTGCTACAAAGAACTAACAGCTTTCTACAGGAACTAACTTTAAAGTTTATTCTGCAGTATTTAAATTCAAAAAGTAAAAATTTTAACAAAAAATATAATTTATCGCTTAGCAAGATTATTATTGATTTAAAGAATAACCATTTTTCAATGCAACAGTTTTGTTTGTCAATTCTGGACATACTAATGTAAAATTCTAGAGCTCCTGTTTTCTCAGTATATTTATATGATTCCAACCTTTCTGAAAGATGAGAATACACTTGCTGTTTATACTTAGACAACTGTGAGGAGAACAGTCTTTCACCATTGCTGAATGCGTCTTTTAAAACTATACCTTCTAGGGAAAGTATGAAGAGGCAAATTTCTCAAATTATTAAACAAGATTTATCTATTCATCCCAGCTAATGAGCTTCTGGGCAAGTTCCTAAATTTGGCTGACATTAGACTGCACAAGGAGACATGTTTCCATCTACTGATGAGGGTTAAGCATGTTTTAATCTTAAAATGGATGTCTTCAGGCATCAACTCTACACTGTGGGTTTCATCATCTTTTAGATGTTGTTGCCATGGAAAACTTTTATACTGCTCTAAGGACTCTTTCACATATTCTTATGCTGTGTGTCATTCTGTCTTTGAACATATGGAGGAAAAACAGTACTCCCTTGGCTAAATATGAAATCTACCCAAACTGAATACCTAACATGAACCTCGAATGTACAGTTGTCACACAATAATAGGATCTTTTGTTTTGGAATAAATGGGTTTGGTAAGAAAGCGAGTATTACTGCTAGATCTCAGGGTGGAATATTTTTCAAATGGCCATTACATATATGTTATTACCTGATAAAACATGTGATCCTAGAACTGTTTATTTTAAATTTCTCTGTGTTAGACATGTATATAGCATTTTTATGTGTTCATAAGACCCTTTTGATTTCTTGTCTTCAAGCTAGCTGTATCATATGTTTGTGGGTTTTTTGGTTTGGGGTTGTTGGTGCATTTTTTTGTTTCTTTACTTGCTTTTCTAATAGCTCAAGTACCTCATGAATTGGTAACGACATACAAGTAAGGAGGTTCAGTTAGGCTGTAACAAAAATTAGCCCTGATTATTTTTTCCTTCTCCGATACTTTTTTCTGAAGCAAATGACAAACATTAATGGTTTATTTAAGTCTGCTATGAAGGCTTTTTACTATTTGCACAGTTTTATGAGGCAATTGTAGTCTAAAAAGAATTATGTGAAGAATTGTTAAAACATTTTTTTAAAAATTTAACTGTCAATATAAAAGAGCATTTTGCCCCAGAATCAACAGCACTATATCCAGTAAAAATGAGTTTTCCTTAATATTTGAAGGACCTATAAAAGAGAAATACAGCATCATTCTATTTCAGCTTATGAATCTACCAAGACAACTTAGCTGTCATGAGCAACATACTTTCAATCATAAATACTATGTGATTCTTCTTCTGAATCATCTTTATTCTCAGTTGTTGTACCAGCGTCAGTGCTGACATTAGTGATTTGCTGTGCTGTTAGGACCCAATTCAGCAAAGTGCTTGAGAAGTGCTCAGTTTTAAACAGGAGAGTAGATCAATCAAGTTACTTATATCTTTAGAATTTAAATATAGTGAAGTGCTTTCATGAGTTCCCATTCAAAAGAAACAGTTAGGATCAAAGATCTCTTCACATCCTTCAGAATCACCACCTGCATAGGTGGAATGTTTGTACCTGATTAACAAACTTTTCTTTTTTTTTTTTCCCCTCTCACATAAGTCTGCAGATATAAAGAAATACAGAAAAACAGGATTTTTTTTCCACATTGCATAGTTTTACAAGATGTTTATTTTGGCAACCAAAGCATGCAAGATTATCTCATCAGAAACAGCAATTCAGAATGAAATTCGGAGGGCTTCCCTGAATTTTTAAATAAATAAGATTTGATTGTCTTCTTTGTAATATTGTCTTCTAATAGTAATATATGCAGAGAAGACAGAACCGAGAAGTTGAGGCAACAGAAAAAAAATTTTGCATTTTGTTTTTTTGTTATCTTTTAAGGTTGATTCCTTATCAACATTTCTGTAGTAATATGTTTTCCATATAAATAAATGAACATTCAAAAAGGGCTAAGAAGCTTTTACAAGATCAGTTTTGACAGTTTCTAACAATGCAGCTGCATCTCATTCAGGAAATTGCAGCTACCACAGGCATTGAGCATCCAATCATTCTGAGTATTATCTTTTGAGATAAGTAAGGAAACATACTGGTTAGGCATTACTATGATCCTTATGACCAAAACCAAACTGTTCATGTTTGATGAATAATGGAAGAAAATTAATTTCCAGTCACAATGCAGGTATTATTAAAAAAGATAAAACCAAAATTAATTTTACCAGTGCCATGGTTTCTAATGTTTCTAAAATTTTATATCCCATAGCAAAACAGATCACTGTTGTTCTACCCACCATTTAAAGGCAAGATGACAGATACCTTGTACATTGATTGCATTTCCCAATCCACTCATCAACCTACATATTGCAATAACATGAGGAAGGATGCATTGAAGTTCAGTTGTGAGCTTCTGATATCACTCATCTCTTTGCTAGTCTTTGTTAGTTAACTATACTGCAGTGAATCTCAGGAGCAAGGGAAAAAATGCCAAACATTATTTTTAACCCTGCTGTTTGCAATAAGTCTTTTAAAAAGAAAGTAAAAAAACCCCAACTTGCTATGGTGTTGTTAAATGGAAGGTTTTGGAAGTCAATCATCTGAAGCCTATAGTCATTCCAAAATGACAGAATACCTCTATATCATTTATCAGGCAATAATGAGCTGTAGACATTTCTACTTGTATCAAGTTCCTTATTAATGTGTAAATCAACAGAAAATACACAATTCAGTGGGTGAAACACTACACTGAAAGGTAAATTGCCAATAAAAGGGAAAATATTGAATCAATTTTAACCAGCTAGACAGTTTCAGGGGACAAGTCCTTATCTCACAGTTGTGACTTATGCCATTCCAAAGAATAGAGGAAATGCTTAATTTGGTTATAGGAGTACAAAACTTCTAACTTGAATTCATTTGAGGGAAATATAGTTGTGGTTTTTTTTTTTTTTTCTTATTTTTCACAAGGATGGAGAGAGGAGATTTAATCTGCACAGATTTCCTAGAGAAATCCAAAGAGAGGAGCAATTGTAATCTTTCCATCAGAGCAGGTTCTATTTAGTTAATTAAACTTGAAGTTCAATATATGTTGAAACACAGTTGGACTAGATAATTGTTGTAGGTACCTTCCAACTGAAATTACTCTATTCTAGAAAGAAAAAGGTCCTGAAAAGGCCATGTCAAGAAAACATCTACAGTAAGTTAACTGTTCAAAAAAAAAGACTTTCAGGCTGATTTTTGTTATAAATAAATTAAAAATTCTTTCATTTCTTCTTGTGTATGAATAACAGCTTGCATTTGCATTTTTCCGTATTTGCCATAGAGTTAAGGATGATTTCAACCTGACAATAAAGCATTTCCAATATCTAGGTATACCAAATCTGTAGGATGAAGAGCTGGGCCTCTTCAGTGTGGGAATGTATCTAAACAGCATAACTACACGCTCCAATAGATGTTGCACTAGCTATCTTGAAAAACAATATAAAAGAGATTAGAGGGTATTTTGCACTGGCTGTGGATAAACAAAGAAGTTCTGCAGCATGCAGCAAGACAGAGAGGACCACATCTGCATCGGAGAGGTTCTCAGATTTGTTATAGGGCTAAGCCTAAATTAATAAAAAGAAAAAACAAGCTACACACATTGAAAAACCCAGACTGATGTGTATTTGTTTCTTATTATAAAATACAGCTTTCAAACTGACTTAAGAAGTTTCATTATTCAGTCAGCCATATAACACACAAGAAGTTTGATACAAATGAATGTTTGTGTTACTAGATTTGCTCCTGTAGGTTGAATAAAGTTTAAATGCCTGCAGGAAATAATTTTTTCAACAATTTATTCTTATGTATAACTTATAAAGTAAATGAATACATTAATAGCTTGATAGCTAGTGTATTTCAAACCACTGTAGTTCCCAAATTCAGCTCTCCACACAACTATTACACAATTCATTATTCAGACATGATGACACTGATCAAAAGAATCCAGAAGGTTTGCTCTGAATTGAGCACTGATTTCATTCAGATACTGTCTCACCTGCTTGTTTTCTTTTCTATGCTGATCATAACAAAGTCCTGACATTATATTTCTGCAGCTTTTATTGCAGCAGATAGTAAGAGAATTTGTATTTTCTTAGCTTTACTCAGATGGTTTTAGGGAAGTATTAAATCTCATTAAATTAATTTTCATCAGAATTTAATTTAGAATTGTTTTATTTTAGAAATTATTAATGCACAGGATTTTCCTTATACAACAACAATTAATCACAGTCTTATTGATTGCATGTTATTTATTTCTTTTTACACAAGTTTCAGTGCAGATTTTTCACACTTATTCTATGAGCTGGTTTATGTTATACCCATAGTTGCAGAAAAATGCACATCATGTATAAATCTGAAGGTATTTGTTAAAGTCCCCATGAGTCAGATGCTTACTCATTACCCAGCTGAAACAGTATATTGAATACTATCAGAATAATGTGATAAACTTCATGATTTTTTTAATGTAATATTTGTTGAATAAGCTCTCCAGTGTTCATCCTGATGTGATGTGACTTGTTAAAAAATCAAGAGTTTCGAATATTGGGTTACAGATCTAAGGAGGACAGATTTTCTTGTAACATTGCTGTACTTTAGGTTCAAAGTGTAATCTGTAAGTTTTGAAAGGCTAAGTAATGAAGCAGACAAAAGAAGCAAATAAACCTTTCATTTGCAAAATCCAAAAAGTTTTTGAGATTGTCCATAGTCCAGACAATGTCTGTTCTCCCATCTCTGGTGCCCACCCATTTCAGTGTATGAGCTTTGTATTTGGAAAGTCAATCGACATGATTAAATTTATTCTTCTTTCATGATACTGTTTGGTGACCTTGAATAAGTAAGGAAGTGCAGGAAGTCTCTAACAGAGGGCAACTGCCTTGAGGAGTAAATGGTCATGTGATGTATCTTTGAGAAAGATGTAAGATCTGCTAGGCCTTTGTCTTCTGTACCCATTTTCTCCTCTCTTCCTTTGTCTCTGTCCCCCACCACCTGCCTGAAAGCGAATCTCTTTTCCCAAATAGCCACATGGGAAAGACAAGAACACAGCTAGAGTTTCTCCATTAACACTGCTTGTGTAGTAATTCTGAGCAGTCTCTCTGCTCCAGATTAGGCAATACCCTCCTATGCTTATGAACCAAGACAGTTCTCTGCAGACGTATGCCAGTTATTTCTGGTCCTAGGGAAAATGTTACCGTGGCAGTACTGTTCTTGGTTTTATGAGCTCGAGGTAATTCAGACATGCTTTTATGGGGCTGAATTATATTATATAAACATACCCTTAATTTTAGATCCAAAATCACATCCGCATGTTACAGGGCTTATCAGTTTCCTGACACCTGAATCCTGTGCTTGGGAAAGGAGGGTTATGCAACTCAGAGAGCATTGACAAGAACCAGCATCTTAATCAATGAACCACTTCTTTTATTTAGACAATGGGAAAACTCAGGGAAGATTTGTCATCAGTCATGACCTACCAAGGCCAACAGCCTTATTCAAGGTTTTTGCACAGAGAAAAGCTCCTCAAATGCATCAGCTTTTCTAATATGGTGCATTTTGAACTGGCTTTCTGAACTTCTACCTCCAACTTCTACCTCCTCTACTCTCCCTTTGAGATATGGAAAACCAGCAATCCGTTGATCAAAATCGCTTAGGCCGTGTTGGATTTTTCAGGCCAGATGAGGCAATAGTGAAACACCATAAGGAGAAACCTATATTGCTGTACTTTCCATTAAAACATCACCAGGGTTAAAAAAAAAAAAAAAAAAAAAAAAGGAAGGAAAAAAAAGGGAGAAAAAAAAAAGAAGAAAAAAAAAAAAGAACCTTTGAGGTTAGAAATAGCCTATCTTCCACCTGCTCTTCACAAGTCTCTGCTTTCACGATTCACAATTTCAGTAGGAAAGGAAGAAAATATATTCATGAATATCACTTCTTTGTTTGACCTGTGTGTGGAAGAAAAGTTCTCATACCACTTCATGCTGAAGATGGCTGAGAGTTTAACCCTTTAACTTCTAGGATAAACTCTGGTATACTTTACCAAGTGAGAAACCAATACTTGAGACATAGCTGAGTCTCAACACTTCACCCTTTAAGGTCAAAGGAAACTAAATTCATGGAAGTGCCTCCACATTTTGAATCACATGCAGCCACTAGCCACTAGCTGCTGCCCTGTGATGGAGGTATGATGTGATGTCACAGGGCACAGATTTGCTCATTTTCATGGAAGCATAGCATGAATGAGATTTTAGGACTGATGATTTATAGATGTAGATTAGGGAAAAAAAACCCAAACACAAACAATAATTTTGAAGCTCAATAAAATTCTGACTGGGACTACTTGACACAGCTGCTTATAAAGTAAAGGTCTCGATCTAGATCTCTATATTAGAAAGTATTTCAGTAGAATTCTAGCAAAATTCAGAATGCAGCAACTGAAAGCAACAGTTCAGGCCATGAGTACTAGATTATTTGTACATTGCAGCACATGAAAACATTAAATGGTGTTAAGTGAAAGAACAGAAAACACGCTTATCCATCCATTACCTTTTTCTGGTTTTCTTCGCTTTCAGGACTATATCATTCTCTGCTATTTTCCATTAAAAAAAAAAGCTTGAAAAAATTGCCAGTGCACAAATTGGATTACAAAACTATTAGTACAAATATTTATAATTAATTCTCAAATATAATACTGTTCCTATTTCACATATATCTGTTATTACAATAAACTTTTTCTTAGTTTCACAGTAAGGAGCCTCTTTTCACTGAATGGAAAAGAAAATAGGTTGTTAGATCTGGTTTTACGTTACCAGTGTTAATAGAGCACCAATGAATCCTCTTTTTGAAATCTTCAGGTCAATATATCTTCAAGTCATTTCTGACTTTGAACACTTTAGCTTCTTTTTATAGTCAACTGTATCTACTAGACCTGAGTTAAAAATAGAGAGCAGAGGAAGACAGGAACAGATGTGATTTCCTCATCCAAGGTTTCCCTGATTCCAATTAATGTTTACTTAGGGAAAATGAAGGTAGATGGGTGCACAGGGTGGGTGCAGGTGCCCAGGTGCTGGCAGTGGGGGGGTTGCAGGGCAGCCTCTGCGAGGAGAGGCCAGGGCTGCCCCATGCTAGACACAGCCGGTTCCAGCTGGCTCCAACCGACCCACCGCAGGGCACGGCTGAGCCCTGCAGTCAAGGTGGTGGTGGTGTCTTGGGGAAGTGCATTTCAGAAAGAGCAAAACGCTGCACTGGAGTTCTGAGAGAGCAGAGTGAGAAAATATGAGAGAGAGAACTATGCAGACGCTAAGGTTAGTGAAGAAGGAGGGGAGCAGGTACTCCAGGTGCTGGACCAGAAATTCCCCTGCAGCCTGTGGAGAAGACCATGGTGATGCAGGTTGTCCCTTTGCAGCCCATGGAGAGCCATGGTGAAGCAGATATCTACAGTGAAGTCCATGGAGGACCTCATGCTGGAGCAGGTGGATGTGCCTGAAGGAAACTGAAGCCCATGAAGAGGAGCCCACGCTGGAGCAGAAGAAATGTGTGAGAGGGAAGGAGCAGCAAAGAGGAGTTGTTATGGACTGACCATAACCCACCGTTCCCCATCCCACAGCACCACTCAGGGCAGGGAGAGGTAGAGGAGTCAAGAATGAAGGAGTGAAGTTGAGACTGGGAAGAAAGGGAGGTGAAGTTTTATTTTGTTTCTCACCATCCTACTCTATTTTTAGCTGGCAACAGATTAAAATAATCTTCCCATAGTCAAGCCTGTTTTGCCTGTGATGGCAATTGGTAAGTGATCTCCCTGTCTTTATCTTGACCCATGATCTTTTCCATCTTATTTTCTCCCCTGTCCTGTTGAGGAGGGGGAGTGAGAGAGTGGCTGTGTGGGGGTCGGGCAGCCATTCAAGGTAAACTCACCTTGGGAAATGGCTTAGCCAGACAACCAGCATATCCAAGTTTACAAAAACGTTCTCATTTTTATCTCAGAAGTGCTTCCTACCTATCTATATATGTTTCCACTGAAAAGAGCCAACAGCTTTTGGTAAGGCATTTATTTTTCCAGAAAAAAGTAATTTTGAAAAACCTGTATTTGTCTCATTTAGATAAAAAATAATATTTGTTTCCAAGATATATTCCTGGCCACTAGGTGTTCCTGCAGTGGGTATCTGTCTCACTTTCCTCTTTTACTTCACATTGAATGTAAGTTTCAGCAAGGACTCCAGCAATGGCTCCTTTCATAATATGCATGCTGGCAAGAGTTCCTGCTCCTCTTTTTTAGTCTCATCTTTTGGAGCAACTCTACCCTGCATTGTATTATGAAGTTTTAATTGGACCAATGGACAATATCACATGCACTGACTCTGTAGTTTAGCAAGACTATAGTGTTTGCTAGGGATGTTGAAGATGAGGGTTCAACCCCCCCCCTTTATATGTTATAACCTCAGACAGAAGGAGGACTGAAAGAAATTGCAACTACAATATCAAGACAGAAATAATTATCTCTTAGCATGTTTTGGCTGACATGCTACTTGTCTGAATCAAGCAATGAGGAGATTTGAATGTGATGCTTTCACGTGTTAAGCAAGTACTTACAGAACCATACTGTTGCTGGACAAAGAGGAGTCCGTGATTGCAGGAACTCCATCTTTGTCCAGAGTTGTATGCATGAAGGCAAAATTTTTGGTGAGTCAGCCTGAAAAGAATTGGAAGAAAACCACAATGCCATAAAACACTGGTGAGAAATACAGGCAAAGAATTAACTTGATTTCAGAAGGTAGTTAGCTACCTAAAAATGCAGACAAGCGCCCAGTGCTATTTTCATTATGCCACTAGCCTTTCATTAGCTTTACTGCTCTTGAAATGAAGGCTAGGAGATCCTGAAAATCCTACCAGGCACTTACCTGCCCATTTAAGCAACTAAGTATCTCTTATAAGTCTGGGTCAGAGGCTGTAACTGTAAAAACAGCATGATCTCTAGTTGCACATCATTAGTAAATAGACTTCGCACAGTAGTAAATTAAGTCAAAGTTAGGTGTCTTCAGACTTTTTATCCATTAATGATAATGCAGATCACAGAAGCTACAATGTACATGAGAAGAGTACTACACTTCTTAATCAGGCTTCTTGACAGTAAGTGCAGCCAATAATATAGATATACCAAAATACGTATAAAATTTCTTTACAGTCATCTCTACAATATCTATTAATCTTCATTGAAGAACAGAAAGGAGGTGAAAGGAAGTGTTAAAAGATACAATCTGTTCATCCATTAATACAAAATATTTTGATTCCCTGTTAAAATACGTTTTTCAATGTGTTGAATTATGTTCCAGTTTTGATTTTAGGAACTCGGTAATGTAGTTTTAACCACTTAGTAATTGACCAGATTATCAGGCTTAGGAAAATGAGTAATAGGGGGAAAAAAAGGAAAAAAAAAGAGACGGTGTTTTGAAGACAGCTCTATAATCTGTTAAAAATACATATTCTATTCATATTTTAAGTTTTTGAAAAATCACCAACCACAGATTTTGTCTATTCTTATGAAAGGCAGAAGAAAAAAGGAGAGCAACAGAATGAGAGAAAGAGAACTACCAAAGGCTCTAAATAGTGCTATGAGAATCTTTGTGTTAAATACCTGTAAGACCTTATTTGTCTGTTATTTCAAGTGCCAAAGATATTGGAGGTTAGTAGTTTATGACCCTGGAAAATTTCTGTAATAAATCAAGAGTGACTATTAGTGAAGATTTAATTTGCAGATTTTTCTGCAGACCAAAAGCATCACCTTCAACAAGAAGATGTAACCATTCAATGAAAGATTTTTAACAGATATCTTGTTATTTAATTTATATAATAGAGGAGCTTCATTAGTATTAAAGGCTTTTTGATTGTTTAATAATCTGTGGCATGTACCAGATTGCTGTTAAAAGAGAAGCTGTCGAAGACATGTAATATCAGACGTGGTTCATGGTTACTAATCACCTGTAACCTAATGCCCTGAAAGTTTAACAGATACTTGCCTCATTTTCCGCTTAGCTTATGACTTCTTGTAGCAGGCAGTGCACACAAGAATCCAATGCCTTCAGTAGAAACTGGTTCTCAGCAGAACTGAGAACAAATAAAACACTCTTACTATAATGCTTGGTATTTAGAGATTTAAAATTAGCACTGATTAAGTCAGTTCAACATAGTGTTCAGCTTTTGTGACTCCAGTAGAGAAAAAAATAGTCCAGCTTCTGCACCACAATTGGAAGTTGCCACGGATATGGCGCTCTGTCTGCAGTACACCAGCTTTTCTCTGGAGCCTTTTATCATTCTGATTTTGTTTAAAGACTTTGTTGAAATCGGTATATATTCACCATCACAGCATTGCTTGGATTTTGAAATCTTATCTAGCCAGTTCCTGCTGCAAGGAAATGAAAACAGTTCATGTGGTTTCAATTTTCTTTTTTTTTTTTTTCCAACAAGAAACCTTAGATTTGCACCTGCATTTTATTTGGTAGCAGAAGATTAAAAAAGTGATGAACAATAGTTTTTCCATGGTATTCAGTGTCATAGTTTGAACAACATTCTCTGGTTAGAAGCCTACATTGGTAGTAGTCTTTTTCATGGGCCATCTTTTGACAGATAATATTCTACAAAAAAATAAAAAAAAAAAACAACCCCTGTCAAATTCAGATTTACTTGCTAAAGCCTAAGAACTCATGGTTTCTATACAATTATAACACATAGGAATGTCTAGTATCAACTTTTTCATTTGTTATTTTGGTTTTTTTATTATGTTTGACATGGTGAGAATGATGTTTGCTATTGATGGACAGCCATATTCTAAGGACAGTAAAATTTCAGTGAAATATAAAATACGCAACAAGGGTACAGAAACTTGAAATGAACTTGGCTGTATTGGTAGATTATTGGCTGGGAGTGTTGATCTGCTGGAGGGTAGGAAGGCTGTACAGAGGCATCTGGACAGGCTGGATCGATGGGCTGTGGCCAACTGTATGAGATTCAACAAGGCTCAGTGCCGGATCCTGCACCCGGTCACAACAACCCCATGCCAATGCTACAGGCTTGGGGAAGAGTGGCTGGAGAGCTGCCTGGCGGAAAAGGACCTGGGGGTGTTGGTTGACAGCCACCTGAACATGAGCCAGCAGTGTGCTCAGGTGGCCAAAAAGGCCAATGGCTTCCTGGCTTGTATCAGGAATAGTGTGGCCAGCAGGACCAGGGAGGTGACAGTGCCCCTGCACTGGGCACTGGTGAGGCCGCACCTCGAGTACTGTGTTCAGTTTTGGGCTCCTCACTACAAGAAGGACACTGAGGTGCTGGACTGTGTCCAAAGAATTGCAACGAAGCTGGTGAAGGGTCTAGAGCACAAATCTTCTGCGGAGCAGCTGAGGGAGCTGGGGTTGTTTAGCCTGGAGAAGAGGAGGCTGAGGGGAGACCTTATAGCTCTCTACAAGTACCTGAAAGGAGGTTGTAGCGAGGTGGGGTTTGGTCTCTTCTCCCAAGTAACCAGTGATAGGATGAGAGGAAACAGCCTCAAGTTGTGCCAGGGGAAGTTTAGATTAGATATTAGGAAAAACGTCTTTACTGAAAGAGTAGTCAGGCATTGGAACAGGCTGCCCAGGGAAGTGGTTGAGTCCCCATCCCTGGAGGTATTTAAAAGACAGGTAGATGTATTGTTTAAGGACATGGTTTAGTGGTGGCCTTGGCAGTGCTAGGTTAATGGTCAGACTTGATGAACTTAAAGGTCTTTCTTTTCCAACCTTAACGATTCTATGATTCTGTGATTATCCCAGAGCTAATTTATTATCTCCAACCAAGTGCAGAAGATATACACAACATAACTGCAGAAAACTTTCAAAACAATAAAGATTCTTCTTCACTATCCCAGACATTAACTGAAAAAAAACTCACATAAAATATTTGAGATGCCTTGTTAAAGATAATTTAATGGCTTCAGAAGTGCAGCATAGTTTGAATACAGTTTTGCTTTAGACACACATGCATATTTCTTTCTCCTTTGTGTGTGATGTACCAACATTTTTAATGAAATTTAGAACTAGGATATTAAATGAAGTACAGATTTGTACCCACTATGTGTGGCCTTTAATTGTAAATATCATTTTTTTTTATTTACTGTAAAGGCAGTAAACTGTTTTATTTAGTCATAAAAAGCAGTCAGTATCCTGGAGGAAAGATATTCAAAGGGAACTCAACAGACTGGAGAAGTGGGTAGAAAGAAACACTCTAAAGTTCAGGAAAAGGAAATGAGAGTCTTGCACCTGGGAGAGCATAAGGCAGCAACAGGAAAGGCTGGGCACTGAACAGAGCAGAAAGCAGTTTTGCAGTAAAGGACCCAGATTCCTGGTGGGCATCATGTGGAACATGAGCCAGCAGTGCACCCATGCAGGGATGAAGATAAACCACATATGGGGCTGCATTAATAAAAGCGTAGCTGGCAGATTGAGGGATGGGATTACTCGACTCTATCCAGTGTGTGAGACCAAATCTAAAGTTCCATGTCCAGTTTGGGGCTTTGCAGTACATGAAAGATATTGGAAGACTGGAGAAAGCTCCAAGGAGGGCTGCCAAGATGATCGAGGGCCTGGAGCACCAGAGATATGAGGCAAGGCTGAGAGAATGGAGTTTGTTCAGCCTGAAGAAGAGGATGCTCGGGGGGGAGTAATTTCCATGTTCAATTACCTAATGGCTGGGTATGGAGAAAACAGACCCAGGCTTTTCTTAAAGATGAACAGCATGAGGAGAGGCAGTGAAGCGAAATTTCAGTGAGGGAAATTCTAATTAGATTTTAAGAAAAAACATTTTCAACAGGGATGTGGGCAAGCATGGGAGCAGTTTTCACAGAGAAGCAGTGAATTTTCTGTCTCTAGAGATGTATGAAGCTCTTGATGTATGTCTCTAGAGATGTATGAGCAAAACGGCATAACTTCAAATTGGACCATGCTTTGAACAAGAGATTGCACTAGGTGACTTCCAGAGGTTCTTCTAACTTAAATCCTTCTATAATTCTATGATATCTAGACAGGACTATCAAGGTTTGTTAAGAGAAATGGTCTTTGATGAAACATTTAGGCACTGGTATTTGTTATGTGGGCTTGCCTATCTTCTTTAAAATAGAGTTAGAGGTCTTTGTACATGTATATGAGGATGTGTACACACTTAAGTGATGCATATGGACAATGTGCACTTAAGCAACACGTAGCATGTAACTAAATCTGCAATAAATATTGCAATGATATCAGAAGTTAGAAAATATTTTTATCTTACCTTATGATCTCTACTCAGTATTCTATCAATCCAGAATGTATCCAAGCATCTCAAGCATCTGACCTCCATCTAGCTTTAAACACATACACAAAAGAAAGGAAAATAATCAATTTACAGTAGATGTTTCACTAGACTGAACTGCCCCGAAGCTACCGTTTCCTGTTAAAGGGCCAGCCGTGGTCACAGATTTCTAGAGTTCAGGACTCCATAAGGTATAAGGCATAAGGCGGTGGGCACTGTTCATACTAACCAGCAATGTCTGTCTTTTTTTCTTTGTCACTTAGCTACCAACAACATGAAAAACAGCATGTAAAAAATAACACAGCTTCACAGTGATAATACTGGAAGTCATCCAGAAAAAGATTTTCAGTTTTGAGGTGTTATTCCTACTTTATTTAATTTAAATATTTATGATCTGGGGAAGATATGTACTAGACGAAATTATTTGAAGGCATGTTGTTACACTCAAAGTCATGTTATAGGCCATAGTCTCATTAATAATGCAGATAATTTTTTTTTTTTAAGTCTTCCTAGTATCTATGTCTTTCCTCTGATGTTATGATCATCTTTCCAGTGTTCCCCCAGGTCCTAAGGTTGATGCTTCAATCCTTCTCAAAAAGGGTGGGAGACAAGGGGTCACAGTGACTTGTCAGCATCTCTCAGCAGAGACCTGTGTGACACTGATCTTCTCTTTCCCCTCATGTTTGGGCTCTGCTTGGTGCTATATTTATAGGTGTCCCTGTCACATCCCACTTTCTTCTCACAAGCTGCCAGCTGCAGCCTGGCAGTGGCCCCCAGCACCCCTATCCTCAGGCACAAAAAAGGGCTACAGTTAGTCAGGCAGTGACTGGGGGTGGGGGGTGTCACCCCCTCCCCAGAGGGACCATCCCCAGAGCTGAAGCTGGAGCAGGGGAGGCAGCAGTCATTGGCCATGGTACAGGGGTTAAACCAGTGGCATCCAGCTCAGGCTGGGTAATTCTCAATTTACGTGCCTACTCAGAGGATATATGAAGTGGGTGTGTGTTGAGTACTGTAGTAATCATATACTTGGGTTTAATAACATACAAAAATATGACCTGAAAGATGAAATAAAGAATTATTTATATCTGTGAGATAGGCAAATTGGTAAGAAGTCTGGAATACAAGATTATAAATATGTAATGCCGTTGACAAGTTAGAGGAATGGCCTGAAATAAATGACAAAATAGGGAAGTCCAAAATGTTTCCTCTAGGTAGGAATACTCATCTGTGTATATATTTGAAATGGTAAACAGTGGGCTAGATTGAATTTCACTGCAGAATGTGACTGAAGAGTTGCAGTGGATCACAAAAGAAATGTGTATTTATCCCAAAGAATAAGGTGGGAACGGCCTCACGTGACTGTCTATTCTATCCCTGTTTCATTACAAAGACTATTCTGTGTCATCCTTGACCCATGTTTATCTAGTTTGTCCTCAAAGACCTTGAGTAATAAAAGCTCTTTAGGCTCTCCAGAGACTCTGCTCTAATGCTTCACTACCCTTCTTTTTATGGCGGTTTATCTAATGTTTGAACTTTAATCTTTTTTTTTTTTTGCTGTAATTTAATCCCATTTTTCCTTTTCTGCTATACACATGGAGAAAATTATTTTCTTTTTTTTGCAACCTTTTATGAACATATAGACACTTAGCATGCTTTTCCTCCTATACATTCAAGTCTTTCTTCTACAAGACAAAAAGTCAGTTTTTCTGGTCATTCTGGGCTACTAAAGCTGTGGCTTTTGTGCTGTATGCTGCTATCTAACAGCTCAGGCTGCTCCAGATAATCATTACCAAAGCAGTGTTGGTCTTGGGATCACTGGGATTTTTCTATAAGGAAGCTAGAGGCTAATAAAATTGACATTAATCTGGTTATGCTAGGACTTAGCTATTGAAGCATCCCAGGCTGGTTCTGCAATGGACTCCTATAGAGACTTTGCTAACTCCCATCTGTAAGCTCCCACAGGGAGCCCTGTCCTTGGCTTTGCAAGGTAAATGGTACATATCTTGCTACTCTTCACTGCAGAAAGGGATGAGATGTAGCTGACTGGAGGCAAACTGGTATTATAATAAATTGTTGTATAATTCTGGGGTATAGCAAAAAAAATAATAGATCTGTCAACTGAGCAGGTCACAGACCTTATCACTGGAACTCAATAACCTCTAATGTTAAATTACTAACATAACCTCTTCTTTGAGCTGGTCCAACTAGTCTTCACCCAGGAAATTCGCAGGCACAGTTTTAGGGCTAGCATTGGCCAGGGACCATTCCCAATAGGCAATCTGGATATAGCAATCCTTTTTATGAAGCCTTAGGGAATTAAATAGTGCGGATATCTAGACTATTTCTGGTTCATCTCGGGGTCATGGAATAAGCTCTGGTTCTCTTTAGTTGACTAACACAGACATATTTGTAATGCAATTCTTCCTTTTTATCCTGCCCACATATGGGCACCACACTTCAAAAAGCATGTTGGATTAGTTAGAGCAGAAAACTGTTCTAGAAAATGTGTCCTACACAAAATCTTGAAAGACCTAGTATTATTTGACACAAAGCAAAAAAGATTTCAGAAGTACAGAGTAACAGTATTCAGATACATGAAAGATTGTGGCAAAGGAGCAAATAAATAATTACTTTTTTACACTATGAATAAGACAAAAAATAATAGGCTTATTCTGCAGCAAGGAAGATTAAGCCTGGGCATAAAGAAAGGCCTCCTGACTGGGAGATAGCTAAGCACCCAAGTGAGTTACTCTAGGCAGTAAAAAGTTAATAGGACAGCTAAAGATTTTTAGATATCGATTTGAAAAATCTGGTTCAGTTTAAGTAGAATTAAAATCATAGAATCATAGAATATCCTGAGTTGGAAGGGACCCACAAGGATCATCAAGCCCAACTACTGACTCCGTACAGGGCAACCTAAAAGTTAAACCATATATCTAAGAACTTTGTCCAAACACTTCCTGAACATGGAGAGGCAATGATCACTTCCCTGGGGAACTTGTTCCAGTGCTTGACCACCCTCTCAGTGATGAACTTTTTCCTAATATCCAATCTGAACTTCCCCTGGGGCAGCATTAGGCCATTTCCTCATGTCCTATCAATGGAGACCAGAGAGAAGAGATCAGCACCTCCCTCTCTGCCTCCTCTCATGAGGAAGCTGTAGACAGCAATGAGGTCACTCCTAAGTCTCCACTTCTTTAAGCTGAACGAACTTAATACCCTCAGCCACTTCTCATAAGTCATGCCGTCTAGTCCTTTCACTATCTCTGTTGCCCTCCTTTGGACACATTCTAACATTTTTATGTCTTTCTTACATTGTGGAGCCCAAAACTGTGCACAGTACTCATAGAATCATAGAATCATTAAGGTTAGAAAAGACCCTTAAGATCATTGAGTCCAACCGTTAACCTAGCACTGCCAAGTCCACCACTAAAACATGACCCTAAGTACCACATCTACCCATCTTCTAAATACCTCCAGGGATGGAGACTCAACAACTTCCCTGGGCAGCCTGTTACAATGCCTGACTACCCTTTCAGTAAAGACGTTTTTCCTAATATCCAATCTAAACCTCCCCTGGCACAGCTCGAGGCCATTTCCTCTCATCCTATTGCTTGTTACTTGGGAGAATGACTGACCCCTACCTCACTACAACCTCCTTTCAGGTAGTTGTAGAGAGCTATAAGGTCTCCCCTCAGCCTCCTCTTCTTCAGGCTAAACAACCCCAGCTCCCTCAGCTGCTCCGCAGAAGATTTGTGCTCTAGACCCTTCACCAGCTTCGTTGCAATTCTTTGGACACGCTCCAGCACCTCGATGTCCTTCTTGTAGTGAGGAGCCCAAAACTGAACACAGTACTCGAGGTGCGGCCTCACCAGTGCCCAGTGCAGGGGCACTGTCACCTCCCTGGTCCTGCTGGCCACACTATTCCTCATACAAGCCAGGATGCTATTGGCCTTCTTGGCCACCTGAGCACATTGTTGGCTCATATTCAGGCAGCTGTCAACCAACACCCCCAGGTCCTTTTCCGCCAGGCAGCTCTCCAGCCACTCTTCCCCACGCCTGTAACATTGCATGGGGTTGTTGTGACCGGGGTGTAGGACCCAGCACTTAGCCTTGTTGAATCTCATACAGTTGGCCACAGCCCATCGATCCAGCCTGTCCACATGCCTCTGTACAACCTTCCTACCCTCCAGCAGATCAACACTTCCACCCAACTTGGTGTCATCTGCAAACTTACTCAATCTCCTCATGCAGATCATCGAAAAAGATATTAAACAGGACCGGCCCCAACACTGAGCCTTGGGGAACACCACTCGTGACGAGCCACCAACTGGATTTGACTCCATTCATCACCACTCTCTGGGCTCGGCCGTCCAGCCAGTTTTTTACCTAGCAGAGAGTACACTTATCCAAGCCGTGAGCAGCCAGCTTCTCCAGGAGAATGCTGTGGGAGATAGTGTCAAAAGCCTTACTGAAGTCCAAGTAGACAACACCCACAGCCTTCCCCTCATCCACTAAGCAGGTCACCTTGTCTTAGAAGGAGATCATGTTAATGAAGCAAGACCTCCCTTTCATAAACCCATGCTGGCTGAGCCTGATCCCCCATTTGTCCCACATGTGCCACGTAATGTCACTCAAGATGATCTGCTCCATGATGTTCCCCAGCACTGAGGTCAGGCTGACAGGCCTGTAGTTCCCTGGATCCTCCTTCCGACCCTTCTTGTAGATGGGTGTCACATTAGCTAACTTCAAGTCATCTGGGACCTCCCCAGTTGACCAGGACTGCTGGTAAAAGATGGTAATGACCTCACTTGAGGTGAGGCCGCACCAATGCTGAATATAGTGGGACAATCACTTCTTTTGACTGGTTATCTATGCTGTGCTTAATGCATCCCAGGATACCATCGGCCCTTTTAGCTGCCACGGCACATTGTTGACTCATGTTGAGCTTAATTAATCCTGATTTGACATAGGGGGTGGAGCAGATCCTCTTTTAATGTCTGTCGTGGTTTAACACCAGCCAGCAACTAAGCACCACACAGCCGCTCGCTCACTCCCCCCCGGTGGGATGAGGGAGAGAATCGGAAGTGTAAAAGTGAGAAAACTCATGGGTTGCGATAAAGACAGTTTAATAGGTACAGCAAAAGCCACGCGCACAAGCAAAGCAAAGCAAGGAATTCATTCACTACTTCCCAGCGGCAGGCAGGTGTTCAGCCATCCTCAGGAAAACAGGGCTCTATCACGTGTAACAGTTACTTGGGAAGACAAACGCCATCACTCCGAACGTCCCCCCCCTTCCTTCCCCAAGTTTATATACTGAGCATGATGTCATATGGTATGGAATAGCCCTTTGGCCAGTCTGGGTCAGCTGTCCTAGCTATGCTCCCTCCCAGCTTCTTATGCACCTGGCAGAGCATGGGAGGCTGAAAAGTCCTTGACTAGTGTAAACTCTGCTCAGCAAGAACCAAAACATCAGTGCGTTATCAACATTATTCTCATCTTAAATCCAAAACACAGCGCTCTACCAGCTACTAAGAAGAAAACTAACTCTATCCCAGCTGAAACCAGGACAAGGTCTCTTCCAGTCCAGTTTTCTATGGTACTGCTACCACAACTGTGAAGGTAATACTAGGCATGATGCCAATCCCCCATTTGTGCCAATGCATTGCATGAGAGATTGCCGGTTGGATGGAACTAAAATAATGCTGGGGATCATGCTAACAACTCAGTGCTATGCCCTTCCAATATTGCAGCTCATACTCTGGGTCTGATAGTATCCTAGTGCAGATTTAAGCCTATATGGGATGATCAGGTTATATCTGTGCTGGTAAACCACCCAGTCTTAGGGTGGAATTCCAAAGAGAACAAAAAGTGGTTTGTTAGATAATAGCTGCAAAAATATTTAGCAAATATGTAGAAACAATAGAGGAGGTATGGAGGACTGGACAAACCCATAACTAATGTTGCCGAGGTTTGAATAAAGAGAGACGTGGTAAGCTAGCACGTTAAGCAAGGTTCAAGTCAGGAGAGAACTTGAAACCCTGGAACAGAAACTTAAAGCAAATGCAAGTAAAAGATTAATTTGGGGAAAGTTTCAAGGTTTTTTGGAGAGAAAATGATTTCTTAGATTGCTGTGTAGGTGGCAGTGTAGACTAGTGGGTCTCAAAATTGTAAAGATGAGCTTGTTTTTATGTGTGTCTACATTAAAAAAATACTTTAAATCATTCCTCCATCCATCTTTTTTTCACCATGGGGAACAGCATGTCGCTATCTTGCATTAAACTAAAAAAATGTGAAACTGGATTTTTCTCAGCTTCCTGAAAAACTAAATATACACCCACATTTTAAGGCAATGACTAATCCTGAAAATATTTAAGCCATAGCAAGAGAGGCTGTGTTAACCTATTTAATTTGTTTTGTTGAGGTTTTTTTTCAGAAGGTTTTCATCTGAAAACCAGGGATTTTAATGAAAATTCTCAAATGAAAAATAAAAGGGAGTTTTTAACATTCAGAACAAATACATACGTCTGATTTTCTTTGTGTAAAAGGTTTGTACTGACTTTGTGGAGTCACTGAAGCAAGTTATAAATGATGTATGAAATGAAACCTCACTGCCCAATGCACAGAGAGAATACAGACACCACTTTTCAATCACTGCTGCCATATGCTTTATAATTTACTATACTGTTGGTTTTTTTAGTTTTTGTTTGTTTGTTTTTCTCTACTCTGAAATGGAGCCACAAAACACCACTGAGAGGCATCTGAAAAAAGATACAAGTAAAGTTAATTTTTAAAGGCTGCTTGAATTTGAGTTCTTACATATTTTTTCAACTATTTTTCTAAGGACCTGAAGAGCTAGATCTATTTTAAACCATTTCTTCTATTTCTGTTACTAAGAGGAGTTACAATTAATCATACACATACTTCTTCCATATTCATTAAGAATAATGCCTATCAGTTGACTCTTATAAAAATATTAGAAAATGGAAGCTTTACAAGGTATCATGAAATAACTTTGTAAATTCATTTTTAATAACAAAATACATGATTTTAAATACAAGAGATGTACAGAAGTCTTTATCAGACGTCTTCCCCTGGGGATAACAGAAGTGCACCCTTTTTGGTCAAGAATAATATGAAATTCCCAGTTTTAATAATATTAAGAATGTGGTTAAATTAAGTGCTAAAAAAGCTCACATTGCACAAGTCTTTATGCATGTTACTGAAGTATAGCCATAATCCACATTCAGAAAATGTTGTCCATATCACAAAAATATATATGGCAATATATATGAAGGCGAGAACACTTGATACAGTTTTTTAAAAATTTCTTGTTACTGATAGCTACTTTGGGTAGTTGTATATACTGATGGAAAGATTATGCACTCAGGTAATGTAAAGCTGCACTATGTCAGAACAGTGACTTTCACATATCCTTTGCAAGACTGAAATGTCTGCACAAAAGCCAGTCAGAGGTCCATTAAGACCTCTATTTTCTTTCTCATCCAAAGATTAATTACAATCTATGCATTGATACAAAATATCAAAATAATACATATTTATGAATTTGATGCCTTACAGATGCATTATTATATGAAAATATTTAAGATAAAATTTCAAAATACTTGCAGCATTTCTTTTTGTATAGAAGACAAATGCTGTTATACTGCACTGTTGGATTCTCTCAGTTAAACAAGAGCAAATCCAAAGTCCACTCAAAATAAGAAGTTTATAACACGATTTGACCTGTTGTATGGCATTTGTTGCAGCTGAATCAAGTCCTAGGAAGAGTTAAGCTAAATGTCTATCACATATAACTTAAATTCTAACACTGGATTATTTTAGCATTTGATTCCCTTTTATTTAATTTATGCTTACTTTGGAACAAAAGAGTTGAGAATATTCAGAATGCAGAAATAAAATGTCTCCTTCCACCTCTCTTTGGAATGCATTAGTAACAACTATGTTATGGTTGCTTTGTCACTAGAAAGATATTAATTCTTATTTATAGTGTAAATTTCTTTCTCATCTCAGCATAATTACTCTAAATAAAAAAAAAATATTATATAGAATGCTCACATAATCTTTATTGGTTTAGACACCATGTTAAAACGAATTCCACAATGAAGTTCCTCAATATGATACCAAGTAGAAACTTGAAGAAAAGAAGAAAATACACCTAAAACTCTTGAATTTGTAGCCTATAGTGAGCCACCATAGTTGATATTTAATTCATAAATGTGAAGTGGTGTTATGAAAAAAGAAACCTAGTCAAACAAAAAAAAAAGTTTTACTTGTAGAAAGCCTTCTAGAAATGTCTATTTCTCTCCTCTATGCAAAGAAGCTATATGCTAGTTTCAGAACCTCAGTAAGGTGTCTAGGTATAGGCAGAATGGATTTAGATCTTTCCTGAATTTTTGGATGATAAGTGACTTTAAGCAACATTTTGTCTTTTACAATATATAAAGCTAGGTTTTTTGTGGAAGCAAGGCTTTTTGCAGACCTCTTTGGTCTGTGAGGAATCTGTATATTTTTCCTCACACCTACTATATATGGCAGACAGCTCTTTTAAGTAATACAAATCTTGCCCATCTCATTTAGTGTTTGTAATGCATCTAGAATAATAAGGAAATGAATATTAAGCAATGATATGTGTGATAAAAACTGAAAAATAAGCTGATTAGAAATCCAGGTTGTCCATATTTCTCCCTTCATCATCAAACTCAAAAGGAAAGTATCTTGCTGTTGAAACTGGTCAAAAGACAAGATAATAAAACACTTGATGTACATGGTTTAAATATAGAATGAAAAAGATGACCTTGGTTAAAAAAAATCAATAACATTTGTCACATCCATGGAATCAGAAGTGTTAGGCTCCTTATTAGCAAGAAAAGAGAGAAATTGCAAAAATGAGAGCAAAAAGACCCAAACAAGAGTAGCCTGTTTCACCAATTTGGGTAAGATATTTAGACAAGGCATAGTATTTGAACAGAAATCAGTAAAGGATAACAAACAGGCATGTGAGGCAGACTAATAAAAGAAACTTTTTTTCCCCCTCATTTAAGCCTGGATTTTATAGAATCATAGAATGCTTTGGGATGGAAGGGACCTTTAAAGATCATCTAGTCCAAGCCCCCTGCAATGGGCAGGGACATCTACAACTACATCAGGTTGCTCAGAGCCCGATCTAGCCTGTCCTTGAATGTTTCCAAGGATGGGGCATCGACCACCTCTCTGGGCAACCTGTTCCAGTGTTTCACCACCCTCATTGTCAAAATTTTTTTCCTTGTGTTCTAAATCTACCCTCCTTTAGTTTAAAACCATTACCCCTTGTCCTGTCACAGCAGACCTTGCTAAAAAGACTATTCCCATCTTTCTTGTAGGCCCCCTTTAAATATTGAAAGGCTGGAACAGGTCCCCCTGCAGCCTTCTCTTCTGCAGGCTGAACAACCCCAGCTCTTTCAGTCTTTCCTCAGGAGAAAACACATGAGTGAAGCTCATCATGGATGAGTGGGGAGAAAAAGACAATGGACTACCAGGAAAGGGAGAGACTAACAAAGGTTTTAAACAAATATTATCAAAGCCAGAAGGCAACAACCAGCCGACACAGCTGCCTACCTGCCAAAAAAAGTGCAAATAATTGGGATGCTCCTATCTAAATTGAGTCCCTGGTTCAGTTGTTGAATGTCCCTATATTAGCTGCTAGGAAATTATATCACTAAACAACCAAAGAATTGCTACACAATAGCTGAGCATTCTGTAAAAAGTGCAAATGTAATTGAGCGATTTACATAACAAAAACACTCCTGAAAGGAGATAAAATGTACTCAGTAATTAATTTTTTGTTTATGATACTTATGCCGCATTCCAATGCTTGATTAACAAATGCAAACTAAAATACTTCCAGAACAGCCATTATGGAACTAACAGAAGATACCAAAAGAAGAAAAAAATAAACAAGGGGTACAGTGTAATTTCAGTCATCCTATTTTTATTTTAAAATGTGAGCCATGTAAGAAAGACAGAAAGATTTCATTGTTAAATATCGGGAAGACAATACAAAGTCAAAATACAGGCAGGTGCTTCAAGGTTCAATATAAAAGCTATTCATTTATTTCAGGAATTAAATTTGTAAGAGCAATGAATGATGTCCATTGTCTGGCGCACCTCTGTCTTTTATTCCTTCAAACCATTAAATGAAAATCTGACATGAATCAAATCAAGGATCTTCAACATGAAAAGAATCAAACCAAGGGATTCATTTGGCTTTCAGGCTGATTAATTTCAGAAGCTCTGTGGATTTGGGTTTGAGGAACTGAGCAGTGTACTGTTTAATACTGGCAGACAGCGCATTTCTATAAATTCCCAAAACAGACAATCATATCTTTACAAAACTTTGATTATCTTTTAGTTTCCATAGACTGTTTGAATAAACAACTGCATATTATTATTTATAGAATGTGCAAGGGCACAGGAGGGAAGAGCATGTGGTCAGTCATCCTCTGTGTTGCTGGATTCATGTGGCTATTAAACTATTTGAAGACTGCTGCTTTTTTTTAGCTACTCAATCACACCACATGTAATTTTTTAAGAAATAGCATACACTCAGAAATAAACTGTTAACTGAAAAAAAGGTATTACCATGTACTGCTGTCAATGTACATATGTATGTATGGGTTTTAATTTATTCACATGTGCCTGAATGTATGCATACTTTCCCTAAAAAAAAATGAAAGGTTCCAATATTTTGTTATCTTTTATCTATCAGGTATAGTAAGATTTTTGGTCACTTTAAACTACTTTAGTGATGAGGGAGTTAAAGTGGAATGATTAACATATTTTCTGTTAAGCTAATCTGCCTTCTAATGATGAGGTATAGCTCAGTACCAGAACATTTAGCGTCTCGAAAGGACCACTACTAAGTATAATGTATCCTCTGTTTACAATAATCAATGACATTCCCATTGATCACAATAGATACATTATTTTTCAGATGACTGATCTCCATATACCAGCATTCAGTACTGATAATACATTAAGTCAGTAAGTCAGTATCAACTCAGTACAGAAGAGCAGCTGAAATGTAGCTGCTTTATCATAAAGTTACAAATGAATAATTCATTATGCTTATTGCCTCTTCCAGTTTCAGTCGCTCCACAATAAATTATCTGTTAACTCTTTTACAACTCACAAAGTTTAATAGTAAAATATAAATGAGTTAGATTTGCAGTGTTTTTTTCTTCAGATTAATTTCCACGGCTAGAGTCAAGACAATATTTTATTAGTGACCTGTATGAAAGTGGGAGGAACAAATTGATAAAAAAATCATGAAACCACGTTACTTAGATTAGTTCTTTCTTAAGTATTTCTTTATAAATCAAGTTGAGGATTTCTGGACTAAATAGTTTCTAATGAATAAAACTCCACTAACTACACAGGGTGGGAAGAAAGTCCATTCAAAAATAAAGATCAGAATTTATGACAAAGGAAAAAAAAATTCAAAATAATCCATAATTCTGCTGCATCATACATGTAGGGCTTAGTCCTATAATTTTGACATTAGCAGGATCTCTGATATTTCTAAGGTCCAAAACCATTTGATGAGCTGTTCTGGTGTAGCTTGCTTGAAATCTTCTGACAGACATTGAGTTTGATGCTGAGTGAAACTGTAAGAGTCTTCTTAAAATCATAGGGCATCCCTATGCCTAGATAATTTCATTTAACTATTTCATTTTACTTTTTTTCCCTATATATACTTAGTAAGGATATACTCACAGAATCATAGAATACCAGGTTGGAAGGGACCTCGAGGATCACCTGGTCCAACCTTTCTAGCACAATCTAGACGAGATGCCCCAGCAGCACCATGTCCAGCTGAGTCTTAAACGTGTTCAGCGGAGCAGAGTCAACCACTTCCCTGGGGACATTATTCCAATGATTGACTGTTCTCATTGTGAAAAATTTTCCTCTCGTGTCCAATTGGAATCTCCCTGGGAGTAACTTGTACCCGTTACCCCTTGTCCTCACCACGCGACTCCTTGTAAAAAGGCAGTCTCCATCTTCTTTATAGCTCCCATTTAAGTACTGGTACATGGTGATGAGATTACCTCTAAGCCTCCTTTTCTGAAGGCTGAACAAACCCGGTTCTGTCAGCCTATCCTCATATGGCAGGCTTCCCAGACCCTTGATCATCTTGATGGCCCTTCTCTGGACACCCTCCAACCTGCCCACATCTTTTTTGTATAATGGGGACCAGAACTATACACACTATTCCAGGTGCAGCCTATGTGATCTAAAACCTTTCCTGTTAAATTAATACAAAACTTTGACAACAGTGATAGTGTTGCATATTGCTAGGAAAAAGAAATATCTAAGTTAAATCTGATTTAAACAGTAAAGATTTCTATTTACTTTAGCTTGGGATGATTATATCCACAGTTTCACATTGCAAATACTGGGTCAATCCAGCTCCTTTTGAAATCAGTGATTATCTGTATACCCAGTTTAAAGGGAGTTGGATCAGATTCTGAATCCATAGAATATTCTTGTTCATCAGACTAACAGAGAACATACAATAGATTTTTATTAACTAATCTTTCAGCAGTGAAGGATAATTAAAATAGCAAAATGACAACTGCATTTCACTACGCACGATCTTCAAGTATGAACTGTATTATGGTGATTCTTTTTTCACCTAACAGGATCAGTAATGAAATCTCTTGGAAGAAAATTGTCACATATGAGAAGATATATATGCAGTTTAAGATCAATAGTTGTTCAGTATGCATTGTATGGGAGAGTGGTGACTATATAACAATAACAGAGAAATATATTGCACATGATGAATATCATGTTCTTTAATATGGCTCCAATAAAATAAGAGATTAATGAGAGTCTTTAAATCCAGGCAAATTTCTTGACAAGAAGCTATCATCCAATGCAGCGTTTTATACATCTGAAGATGGGAAGAAAATGTGCACGAGTTCATTATTCTACTTTTGTTTCCTTAAATGATCTCAAATACAGTTTCATATCTGGTATGCAATATTTATACTAGAATATGTTACAGTGGTACAACTACACATGTCTGTCTTTCACTGTACTGTCTTCAAAAGGGTTGCAGAAATGCAGGGAAGTGGTATGAATTGGACAAATATAAATTCCTTATAAAAAGCTCATAAAAATTCATTTTAAATAAAATATGAGTTCAAATGTATTTGGTAGCCTTTTTATAGTCACTTACGAAGTTTTTCAAGAAACAACCTAAACAAAACATGTAAAGAACACATCTCTCCTTAATTCTCTTCTGTTTAAAGGTAATCTGTCAGTCAGCTAGAAGGCTCATTTTTCATGTCTATGTGAGTGATTTTAAATATGTGAAACCAGTATTCCTTCCTTCAGTGAGTGACAGTTTGTGACTTTAAAGATATATATGTCTTCCATTAAAAGAGTATATTTTGTTTCCAGAACTAAAAATATTTTCTCTCATAAGCAGTACTTAAGATGACGTGAAAGTGCTCTGCTTTCTTTCCTAAGTGACTAAAAATAATTTTGATCTTTAAGCTGGAAGAAAATACAGAAAATGATACTTTCAAGTTTTAATTGCACCTGGTTCGAAGGAAAAAGTGTAAGGTCATGAGCCTTGAAAACTGCTTCTTTCCACAAGACAGACATATGAAATGATCTTCAAATTACTGAGCCAATGGTTCTCAAATCTGATGTGGCCTTCTAGAGCTAGTCAATGATCATGAAAGTTATCAATAAGAATCTTAAGAGTATAAATTACTGCATGTAGAGATGTATTTGCAAATATCTGTGATTTACAATATGTATTGTAATGGTCTCAAGCTCCCACTATGTAAACTAGAAGTATGAACTCCTGTTGCTAGTCTGAAGTCTAAACTTAGTCTGAACCTAAAACTATGTACTAAAATTGAAAACAGACCTCAGACCTATATATCACCCACCTGTCTCAGCTGATACTATTTCCAGAAGGTATTTGCAGTAAGATACTTGCAATCCTTTTTTTTGAGTTGAAGAACTGTAAACTATCTTGGATCCATAGTAGCTGGCTTTCTCATTTTAGGCATCTTAATTTATCTTCCAAAATTCAGCCAGATCAGGTTTTGCCTTTCTTTTTACTGCTAAAAGAAAATTTAGTTCTTTATACACTATTCATATAGATTCTTTCAGAAACAGTGACCATACTATCCATGTCAAGCAAGAAACACACTTCACTACTGGTTTATTATACATTTTTTCAAATGGCTCATGTTCACCACAAAGTCAAGTTTCCATACAGTCTTTTGGTTCTGGATAGCTCAGGCAGCGGGAAGTTATTGTAGCATGACACTTTGCTCAGTGTATAATTTAAAAACAAGCTTCCAAAGTAAGCTGAAAGTTACCATTAGTCTTAACAGTTTTTACAGCCGTGGCCTTTCAGCACACTTCTTGTTCACTCCATCCAACTGTCATATACACATACTACAGAAACTAAAGTCTCGAGCTCCTAACTCAAGTTAGTAGGCAGGATAGTTTATAGTTTCATTGTTATGGGCTTATATTTAAGTTTGCTTATGCACATAGTGAAATATGAATGAAAAATATTCTTCCTTGAAAGTATTTATAATAAGAATTAAAACATAACTAGAATCAGTAGCTCAATGAGAATGCATAGTACCTGTGAGGTGGCAAAAAGTCGGAGGAAATTTTCCATCCATTTTCTTTTGGATAGAACACCATCTGTGAATTTACCTGGGGTATCTTTTTTCATAGCTCTTTGTCGCTCAGACTCTATACTTTCTGTCTCCAGGAAATCCTATAACAGCATCTGCAAAGTCTTGCTCTCAGGGGAACCGGCTTTGCATGAATACTGATGTTTCAATGAGAAATTTGGGAATGTCATCCAGGGATAATAAGCATCAGTCATTCCCCTTTGAAACAACAAGTGTCTGGAGACATTTCTTAGAAAAGGAAATTCTTGCTTTAGAGACAAAATACCAAAAAATACTACAAGTACTGAAAAAAGCAAAATATTTCAAATGTCCACATCTACTTTAAAAGTGATAATCAGCTAGAAATATCCTTGTGAATTATTTAGTAAACATGCAGTTTGTAACCTCAAGTTTGTCTTATTTATACAACTCCATGCATGTAAGAAGATCTTTAATGAAGCAACAACAGCATCCAGTATGAACTTTTTTATACTAGGCAGGCCATCTTAATTCAGATGAAAACCGTGAAGTTGCTAAGAGATTTGTGTGCCCCTGAAGCAGAAAAATAAAAAATTGTTATGTTAACCACACAACTTTTATAATCAGTTACCACCTTTCAGGAAATGATCACTTTTAGAAAATAGATTAAGAGACAGGAGAAAAAAAAACTCCAAAACTTAAATTCTGAAGACTCCTCAGGACTCCCCAGGGTGTAGGCATTTTTCAAGAAAATCATCTTTTCAGCAATACAAATCAGAAACTATTTCAGGAATTTTATTGCTCTGTTTTAGGAAGGGTGCCCTGATTCAGTCTTCACAACAAAAAAAAAAAAGTTGTGTAAGTTTTAGGAAATTAAAACGATAGCTTTTGAAAAAAAACATCATGAAGAGGAGCTGTGAAGAAATCACAGTTATATGGCATATGGAACATTTATCTTAACTTCCTTACCAGGTCCCAGGCTCACTACCCACAAGTTGGTTAATTAGCCATTATTACTGGTGTTTTTTGTAATAAATTATAAAAGGATCCATACATCCTGCATGGTAAACATATTTCATATGCTGAGATTTTTTTTCTTTTTTAGTGATGCAGTATCTAGCAATCCAGATTTTGAAGAAAGACAAAAGGTGAGAAATACTGTACCACTTGCTGAAATAGATAACCACTGCTATATATAAGCTGTATTAAACAATAGCTGAAGTATTTAAAGTCATTGCAATGCTCAGGCTGATAGCCTCTGGATTGCAATAATGCAATATCGGGCCATGAAATATCTTCTTAATCATGTTTCCTACAGCCTTCTTTTGCTCCTCCACCTTTGTTATGGCATTTTACCTGTAAATTTATAAGGAAATTGCAAATGTAAACTAAGGTAGCCTTTATTTACACTAAAAGCTAACTGACCCAGCTAATCGACAATAGAGGCAGCACAGGGCTAAGTAGAAATGAGAAGACAGCCATATTGACAGTCATATATCTCATCCACATATTTTAATTCCCCAAACTTGTACTTGTATATGCACACAATTCCCATTCACATATTTTTGTAGTCAATCATATTGCTGGGTAGTGTTAATATTGACCAATTATTAATATATAGCATGTTAAGCATGTTTTTTCAACAATGAAAACATTCTTTAGCACAAGAATCTCAACTTACTAATTTAGCATTTTTGTACTCCTGTGCAGCATTACTAAAATGCTTTACTCATCTCTGCCTCCATCTTTGTTCTTCCCAGAGTACAACATTCTTAAACATTTCTAATTTCTATGTGTTCTTAATTAGGAAAGGGTATTTCAGCATTTCCACTAAATTAACCTCACACTAAATTAGTGTGAAGCCTACCCACTTTGCACTGGAAAAAAAAAAAAAAAGACATAGTTTTTGCAATAGTTGTATTATATGATTCTATTGTTTGTTCTACTAGATTTTAAACAATAGCTCAACATATTGGACAGATATTATGAGTCGAATTCTCACAAAAATTTGGATTTATAAACTAACTATAGCTAACAGTTTCCAAAATATTCTGCTAAAATGGAAGCATATGACCTTTACAACAATCTCATACCTGTCCTGCTGGAGGGAATAATCTAGTGGTAACATCCTTTCTTTTACAGTTAATTTGAAAAATGAATTCTTATTTGCAAATATGTGATGGAGAAAATCATCATCTTATTAGGATCCACAGATGGAGATGAGATTTCATTTCTTCACAAAAGACAGAAATTTTGACATTAATCCAGAAGCTATGAGCCCCAGTCCAGATCATGATACGTATTTTCAGGCTGACCTCCTCCAAGTTTCTAAGATAAATTTATTCCTATATAACAAAGTGATAGCATCCTAGAACAACATATTACTGCCTGCTTTGGATTGCCTCTTTGGTTAGTTGTATTTAAAAAAAATCATTCTCTGTTAGTGTTTCTTCTTTAAAGCTGAAAATGTCATTCCACTGAAGACCAATATAATCATTGTGGCTTCCATTCTTAAATTATTTAATTAGAGGAACATATTTTTTTCCTGAAAAAATCCCAATGTAGTGGTTTAACCCCAGCCAGCAGCTAAGCACCACACAGCCACTCGCTCACTCCCCCCACCCCAGTGGGATGGGGGAGAGAATTGGAAGGGTGAAAGTCAGAAAACTCGTGGGTTGAGATAAGAACAGTTCAATAATTGAAGCAAAATAAAATAGAATAGTAGTAATAGTAGTATTAATAATAATAATAATATGATAATACAACAATAATATACAAGGCAAGTGATAGACGATACAATTGCTCACCACCCACCGACTGATGCCCAGCACGTCCCCGAGCAGTGATCGCTGCTCCCCGGCCAACTCCCCTCAGTTTATATACTGAGCACAACATCATACGGTATGGAATAGCCCTTTGGCCAGTTTGGGTCAGCTGTCCTGGCTGTGCCCCCTCCCAGCTTCTTGTGCACCTGGCAGAGCATGGGAAGCTGAAATATTACCTTGTTTTTACGTAAAATAAACAGTCATAAACTGATTTCACTGAATTAATCCATGTAAGTTTCTGACAAATAAATGGGAGCCTTACTGATTTTATTTTGCTAGTCTGAAATGCAGCATTTATTTGAAACCTTTCATTTAATACATCTTCTTCCCCCCCTCCTTTAAAGAAGAAATCTTTTTTTACATGATCTTATATTCCTCTGCAAGGGTGCTCTGCTGAGCTACATTCAGCTCGTACACCTGGAATCTGGCTTCTTTCCTGCAAAGCTGCTTTCTCTCTGGTGGGTCCCCAGCCTTTCCTCTTACACGGTGTTATTCTGTCTCAACTGCAACCTTTTACACTTGCTTTTGTTGAACTATATTTCTTTCTGCCAATTTCTCCAGCCCGTTTGATCCCTTTGAATACCAGCCGTACTCTCCAGTGTATGAGCTACTTCCCCCAACTTAGTATCATCTGCAGACTCACTGATGGCATCTTTGGTCTTATCTTCCAGACCATTAATACAGATGTTGACAGTCTGAAGGCTGTCACTACTAACTTGCCACAAACTGGATAAAAAAGCTTTGAGCCCAGTGGTCCAGTCAGTTTTCTATGCAGCTTGCAGTCCATATCTCACTAGTCTGGATATAAGAATACTATGGGAGACCATCCTGAAAGCCTTGCTTAAATCAGGATAAAGAGTATCCACTGCTCTCCCCTTGTCCACTGAGCCAGTCATCTCATCATATGAAGCTACCACATAGCTTCAGACTTGACTTAGCCTAAGTAAATCCATATTGGCTGTTCCCATGTCCTTCATGTCCTTCATTGGCTCAGAAATGACTTACAGGAGGATTTTTCTGGGATTAATCTTCCCAGAGACTGAGGTTACTCCTGTAATTCCCCTAATCCTTCTTATTGGCCTTCTTGAAGACAGGAGTGATATTTTCCTTTTTTGGATCTTGAGGAACCTCCCCAGTTACAATGACCCTTCAGAACGGATAGACAGGGGCCTTGCAATGACAATAGCCAGGTCCCTCAGCACCCTCTGATACCCTCTGATACCCTCTGATACCCATCTGGTCTCAAATCCAGTTAGTTTAAGTAGTCTCTAAATCAGTCTCTGCCCTGTGGTAATGCTTCCTTCCCACAGACTCTGACAACGGCTCAGGCACCTGAAAGGTTTGGGGGTGGACTTATAGACCTTATCAGGTCCTAACTAGGAAAAATATCTTGCCATAAATCAAAAGCCAAGTAATAATATTATCTGAAACCATTTCAGCAAGGGGTTCTATTTAGGTTTTCCTCTTCCTTAGGTGTCTCTTAAGAGATGTACTGACACAAACCGTTCTTCACCTCTTCTTTTTCAAGTGATTGCATTAACAGAGTTGTGGCTAGTCCATGCTTGTTATTGTGCTTTATAGAATAATATTACTCAGTTTGTAAGCAAAACATTAGAATTATATTTCAAGTGGACTGAAATATGGGGATAAAAGAGGTAAAACACATTTTATTTGAGATTGTACACTTTGGCTTCACTGTTAGAAAATTAAATACAAAGAAACACATAGAAATACATATATAAAATATATGTAGAAAAATGTATATAACAGTGGTGGTTTTTTACAAAACCATTTTTCATAGTACTTCTGGTATGCAGTAAAAAGTCTCTTTAGACTATGAGAGCTTTTCTGGCTCACTCTGTATATCTTAAGGTAGAAGTGATTAGTCTATGGAAAAAGGTATTTCACATATTGTAGAAAATTTTTCAGTAACATTATCAATTACTTAAAGTAGAGACATCCATGCCATGGAGCTCTTACTTTGAAAATCTTTCTTATTTTACAGTTAAAATACGCAGATAGCATAATCTCAAAGCCATTATACTCATTTGCTGAAGTTGAGTGAGCAGCAGCCAGCTGGAATGGGAATGACAGATGAGATAAACACCTCTGAAACACAATATCTGCCTGAATACCTACATTATTGGGATCCAGGAGATCTTGCTTCACGCACAGACAAAATACTTATGTATCATTAGATCAGGAGTATTTTGACTCAGTCAGCCTCTGCAAGTTCCTGTTGACTTTTTACTGATGTGTTTAAATTCTAATTGAGGAAAGAAAAATACAGGTTGGTGTACCATCTGGGAAAGATAGGTGACCCCTGTTCTGTGGGGTGGAGACATAAAAAGAAGGAAGGCTGCAGCATAATATGGTCACATTTTATACCTGTCTCAGAGAGCTATAAGCTATCTGCAGCAAACATTCATTTTGATACATTTCGTATGTCTTTTTCAGGTAGGAAAGTCAGTTTGTCAAATGACGGCCACTTTCCCTGCTGACATACTTGTATTCACACTCCTTAAATGCTCAGTAAGGAGTTGGAGGTTTGTCAGTTAAATATGTGACATTGTTATGACTCTTGATGACATGTGCAATGACACAACTTACCTAGGGTGTTAAAAGTCACCTCTCTGCCAAGGATGTGAAGTGACACAGTGCTCATTCCACTGCTGGTCTTGCCTCTCCTGTAATTGATATTTTTGCACCAGTCATACCGGTGATATCCTTTTGCACCTTTTATACAGCTCTCATCCAGGTCATTTGATAGCTTTGTGAGGTGCCACCGTGAGTATTTATCCTGTGAAAAAAAAATGAGGAATTACTCTACTAAGTATCCACCTTAAAAATGCCAATATCACCTGGCCTGTACTTAGTTAAACAGAATTCTCAGAGACAGCAAGGACAGACTTTTACCTTCCATGCCAATATTTTAACACTTAAATCCTAGAAGAAAAACCTCAACTGAGATTTGAAAGTATCTGTAAATACTGAGTTTATTGCAAGTGTTCACATCCCAGAGATAGTTTTGAGAATGTAAAAAATGTTCTGTTTTGAAAATGTTACCTTATATGCTAAAATAAAACCTTAACCTAAAGAATGAACAGGTTTCCCCTAAAAAAATAATAGTATATTTGATGTGCTTACAGCCATAAGGAATCAAAAGGTCTTTTCTGGTTAATGCTGTCTGATAGATGTAGCCTTGTTCACTGCCATTAAAGTAATTGGAAAACTTGAGCTGATTATCATAGGTGAAAGCAACTTTTTTGCAATAATGGAAAATTGGTTAGAGGAGTTGTAGAGAAGTGCTAGTGCAAAACAACAAGATGTCTCAAAAAGCCTTGGTGCTAAAACCGCAATGCAGAGTGACGGTCTCTAGGACCCGGGACCGGACAGTACCTGGAGCGAGGGTGAGGGAGGGAGCCCTGTGGAGACAGGGCGGCCTTGCCTCAGCCCCATGCCCCGCTGGCTGTGAAGCCTCTTATTTCCCCCCCACACACCCACTGCCTGGGGGAGGGTCCTGGTATCACTTCTCCTGGTTTGACTTGTCACCCCTCTTAATTCGACTGGTATCTCTACCACTCCTGGAACTGGGACGAGAGAAGTTTCCAGAAGTCCAGAGACTGAAATCTATAAATAGAGACTCTCACTCTCTCTCAGGAGCTCTCTCCACCGAATACCCTTGTTGACAGGTCCAACGCTGGATCCAGGACTGGTGATTCTCCTCTTCTTTTCTTTCTCTCTCTCTCTCTTTCATTTCTCCAAAGGTTATTAAGTTGTTAAAGTTGTTAAATTGTAGTTAAGTACTGCACGGCCTACCTCAATTTTCCATAAAGCTGCATAGCTTAGCCACATCACTGGGGCAGACATAATTGTGAGAGGGCTGGCAGGTATCGAATATTTTTACTCAATATTTGTTTCCCTAGAAGCTTTCCATTAAAGTTGGTGTTTGTGTACAGACCTTGAGTGTTGGCTCACCTTAATCCACACCAAAAGAATTTGCAAATCTTAGTCACTCCCTCCCGCCCCGAGCTGGGACGTGACAGGAGCATGGAATTAACTTCTTAGAAAAAGGAAAGTCATACATGGAGTAAATCAGCATGTTTACTGAGCATGGCATCAATGCTTTTGGAAGCACATTACTTGCTACCTCTAAATGTCCTTTGATGTAAAGTGCGATGGTAAAGGTCCAAAAATATACATGATCATTGTGATGCTCAGCACTGAAATGTCTAAAAGTTATGCTTTTCTCTGCAAGGATGGAATTCATAATCTTTATTCTCAACTGAAAAGGGAGAGGTGCCTAAGCATGGGACTCACTTTAGGGAGAATATGAAGTAGAAGAGGAAATCTTCCCATAAGTCTGACTTTCACCTGAATTTGAACACATATATCTCTAGATTCTAATCAGGCACTAAGGGAAAAAGTTGCAGGATCTACTTTCTGTATAAGAGCTGAATGGCAAGTGGATTCCCAAAGGAAAGAGGAAACCTGAGATTCAGTTATTCTTAATATTCAGGGATTTGAATGCACAGCTCTTCTCTTCAAGGAAAATCATCACACCTTTTTGCTGCCTAAGCTAAGCCATTATGTGAATGCAAGATTCACAGGAGCTGAAAGAGGAAAGCCCACAACTCTGAAAACACAGAGCAGAACATTCATCTGCAAGTCAAGCGTGTCTTTTGCTGTCTGAATTATTTTTTCTTTTTGTGTTAAACACCTTGTAGTTATAACAAGAAACCCTTAAGCTTCTTAGAGCCATTTTGAACTTACACTGTGTATTATTTATTATTACATGTAGCCGATTACTTTTTTACCTACAATTTATTCATAACAAAAATACTTTTAAAAGTACTGTTCTAATATTGTTAACCACTGATTATTGCTCTTCTTCCTTTTTTTTTTTTTTTTTGCAGCTCTTTCAAAAGCGGTAGAATTATTCAAATTGCTAAAAGCAGAGTAAAAAATGTTCTGTCTTCAATGTAATATTTTCTATACTAAATTTGATCTATGGTTTGGGAAGAAAAGTACATATTATAAAGGTGTCAAAGAAGAAAGTATGGAAATTATAGATGAAATATTGTAATGAAAACCATTGGACTTATATGACAAAGAGAATTAAGAAGTCCCACTTGAAATTGGTGCTTTCTGCTTATTCTGCTTAGGTTTCATTTGCTCAGCAATGTTTTGGGGAAGATGAAGATTGTCAAAGACAATAACAACCCTATTGGTTTCATAGACTGACATTGGCTCATGTTTTGCTATTATATTTTAATTTGAGTTTGCTTTAAAATAAAAAGAAAAGAAAGGTTAGAGAGAAGTTTAGTAGGTACATTGAAGGAAGCATTTGCATTTTGATATTAGAAATGTTTTCAAACATTTACAGATATTGTAATTCTTTTCTGACACAAACTTTTGTCAAAATGTAAAAGACCACAGTGTGCCACACAGTCAACATACGTTTGCATTTTTTAAACAAAATGGTGTAATAGATATACAACATGATGTCTAGTGTAATTTCATTAGAACAATGCCCTTTAGCAACACTTGGCAGCAACTACATAAAAGACAGAAAAAAACACGGGAAACTTTTTCAGAGTGATTAGACAGCTTTCCATTGAGAAAATGCAACAGTGTAGTCTGACTGTGGATCAATCTACTAAAGTAAAAGTGGTAAAGTGGTTTCTTGAAATATAAAAGGAAATAAAAACCTATTTTACTATTGAACTCTTTGTATTTATGCAAGGCAAAGCAAACACCAAAGACAATATGAGGGGGTGTCCTTTTGACAGTTAAATAATCTCTCACAATAGTAATAAGAATCAAGAATGCTTTAAAATGATTTTTCAGATACGAGTACTGTTGGTTTATAGAAAGATATGTCCCAGATATACTGGAAGGAGGTACATAATGAACTAGAGAACAGAGACTTTGTATAATTTGAGGAATAGAATCAATTCTGTACAAGGTCAAGAATGAAAGTAATTTGTTGTTTGCTACTATTTTCTGGTAGATACGTCTCCTACGATCTATTTAACTGGCAGTTTAGTAAATTCTACTGAAATATTTGGAATATGGTAAGTAGAACCAGGTGGCAACCACCATGCAACAGCTGATTTCTCTTGTTATACCCTGGGGTTTTTTTGTTTGTTTGTTTGTTTGTTTTTTTCCAAATTAGACAAATAAGACCATGTGTTTTCACCTATTGCTTATTTTATTTATCACATAGAAAAGTATTCTATGATTTTCCACAGTTTTTTTCTGTGTAGGCTGAGTCCCTGAATTTGCAAGTTAATCCATGCAAATAGATCCTAAGCTTATTTACCTTTACAGTCACAAGGTCATTCAACCATATGTAGTACTTAATGTTACTCCTTTTCACTGTGCTTCAAATGTACTTTCTGGATAGATGGGTATAGCTTTATTTACAGACATGTGAAAACAATATAAAAATATTAATAAATTGTGAAAGTGCCTTTCACTTTCAAGCTCAATGATACATGTTAAAAAGTACAGTAAAAGACCACTGCAGTTGTAAAGCCAAGCACTCAAAAGTTATAACAGGCTAGAATGTAAGTAATCTGTGGAATCTTAATTTGTGCTCTTGTGCATAAGCAGTATAATACAGTTTTTAATTAGATGCTCATGTACTGTTTTGTCCATGAGACCCTCACATCTTTCAGCACACATGATTAATAGTATTCAGTAAATAAGTAGCTATTCAATATTTTGTTTTCTCATCATTATTCACTGTGTATCCTTAGGCCACTATTCAAATGCTGCTAGGGGGACAGAATTATTAATTTCCTCATGGTTTTTTTTGATGGCAGTGATCATTATAACATCTAATGCTTCACAAATAGTAATTAATTTACTTCCACAGAACTCCTATGAAGTGAGAGGGTATTATTCCCATTTAATAGGTGGGGAGCTGAGGCACAGAGATATCAATGACTGAAGATTATGAAAATTTTGAGATTTCTAAGACTGTTTTCTTAAAAGGATGTCAAGTTTTTTAGAATTTAATTTACTCAAAACATGAATCTCATTAATTTCAGGTGCAGTGAGGACTGCACATTGCTGCAAAAACAGGTTCTAGGGCTACGGATCAACTGATGAACTACAGATGTCTATATTGCAGATGACAACAGTTGAATTGGTTGCCCCTGAACTCCTTTTATAGCCAGTGGAGAGACTTTTAAGGTTTAGCTCATCTCATCTTAAAATAGGTGAGAAAAGTAAAGTGCTACAAGTGCCTATTTTTCTCTATTGAAGACAGAGTTCCTTTGTAGATCAGCTCAGATGAATATGTCTAAATGTGAGATGAGCACAATTAAGAGCAATGAAACACACTACAATGCTTCTGTCTGTGATGAGATGGTGAGAAATATACACAGAAAAAGTTGATCTCAGTGACTTGCCAAGGTCTTCTTGTGATGGCTGTAGCAAAGATGTTAAAGCTACTATACAGTTTCCCAGGAAGGGCATGAGAAAAGAGATTCAAGTGATTTTGACATAATACCATTTTTTTACTCTTTAAACTTCAGTTTTTTTCAGTATTCACATTCCAACCTCTTAAAAAAAAAAAAAAAAAAAAAAAAAAAGAAATAGACAGGATTTCTACAGGTAACATTTTCTTCTTAAATACTATTTGGTAATATGTACTCCATCTGAGCGTAAGCAGTTAATTTCATTGTCTCTTGTAGTCTCTCCTGGTTCAAGGGTCAGTATAGACAGCCTCACCTCATCATACCCTAGCTCCTCACTTTAATGCTCACTCTTATTACCTCTCCTATTCTAATACCTTGTATAATGGTTTTGTCTTCTTACTCTGTATATTCACTTCTTTTTGTCTAATGAACAGAGAGAAAGATCATTGACAGGCAGCATACTCACTTTCCATATTCTCAGGTTCTGCACCTTACACAATAGTTATTGGTAATCTATAGTGATGGGTAGGAAAGTAATTCACAATGCTAAATTGGAGCAAAATTTCTTATGGATGGAATGAATGAAGTAGTTCCCTAAAAGGATTTAGTGAATTTTGATGCTAAGCTTGAAAAATGAAGCTCATGACTATGCTAACAGATGCTTTCTCATAACTTAAACAAATGCGTTAGCTTTTCATGGTAAGAAACACCTCCTTGATTGCATGGTTCCTCATGTATAAGTTAGTTCTGTGTAAAAGCTACGAAAAAATGATTCAAAATAATCTACAAACAATTATTTAAATTCAACATAAATTTTAATTCAACAAAATTTATAACTCCATAGGATCACACATTTTTAGTTTGCCCATTTCTAGGAATTAATTTTCTAATTTTGTGTTTTATATTTGATTAAGCAGGTTGCAATGTTTAGTTCTATAAGCTTCTTGTTGTATCTGATATTTCAAAACCAGTGTGCAGTATAAATGTTACAGAATCTAGTTGCAAAATCTAATCATTGTTTGAAATTTGCTGTTACATTTACCACATGGTTTGTTTTGTGCCTGTCTGCCATGACTTGCCAATTGATGGAGTTAATGGAACAGTCAAGAATTACCTTTCTTATATTGAACATCAGTTTTTAGGGCAGCCATGAATGATGGATGTGATTTATTCCAGGCCAATGCATCCCATTCTTTCTTTTTTACTTTACAGTTGTGAGAAAATACCTCTCATATGCTAAAAATTGGAACACATCTGCTGAAGGCTTAGTGATAAAGATCCCTTGACATACGAACATGCAAAGCGTATCATCACTCACTAACGCAGAGAACTGAGACAATGTGGAATCTTACCATAAAATAAATAGTGTTAGCTGTGAATAAGGATATAGCAAATGGAAACATTTTTCTTTATTCTGGATTTTATGTCCTGAAATCTTTCCCAGGGCACATTTATCTTTGATATTGGATTCCAATTATTAATTCCAACATAAATATTGGAAAATGAAAATTTAACAAAGCATAGACCCTTCAGAATCTTAGTGGCTTACATAAATACAGGTAAATGACATATAAATTCAACCCAAATATTCTTTCAAATGCTTTATTACAATAAATATTTAACACTTCAAAACAGGCACAGATTCTAAGTACAAATATTTACAATATGAAATAGATTAATGAAGACATAAATAATCTAGACGTACTCACCTAAAAAAAATCAGAAATATTGAATATGTATAAAAAATATTCATCCTAAAGGAGAAAAAAAAGGTTGTTTTACACATTGAAATGTTTAGAAATATCCTCTAATCTGATGGTGAATATAATTAAGACTGCCCCCTAGATATGCAGGAACATTTTGTCTGAATTAATTTCCTTACGCTTCAGCATTCCATTGACCCATTGTGCCCCTAGTTAAATAAAAGACAAACAAAGTGTACGCTTCAAGAACACAGAAACAACTAGCCTTGCTGTCTTAGAAACTAATATGTAGGTCCTGGTAAAAAGCTGGTGAAAGATTACTAGAAATTCAAAGGACAGCTCCAACTTGAAACGGAGTGATTTTCCTTCTAGACCTGGAGAACGCCATGAGCACTTCTCCACAGACTTTAGAGAATGTCAAGCTTGTTTTGCTTTGATGATTTAGATTCTTTTATTCATGTATGAATAATAAAATTAATTTGGGAGACTAAATGTCTTTAGCATCCACTTATACTTGAGCTCAAAGAAAGTGTGACAATGTGACAACAACTTATATTTAGAACTGCCACTTGGGGTAAAACACGATTTGATGTTAATCAAATATCATAATGATAATATCAATTCTCTCAAGGTAAAACCACTACTTTTTTATTCTTTGCTGAGTCTGTCAATCTCTTAATCAGTCTACTATGTTTTTCATATGATCACAACAACTAAAGCCAAATTTTATCTTAATTTTGATAGGAAATCTATCATTTTCTTAAATGATATTTTTAATTCTATTAACATATGTGATGATAAATCAATTTATTGTTCATGGACAAAAACGAACTGTAAAATCAATGACACCTAGCAGTCAGGTGAGTGCTTTGGTGGATATTGGAAATAGTGTTCTGATGTGTCTAATCAGTTACTAAGGGGCAAAGCAGTGTGGGACTACTAAAGGAATAATTATAGGCTGCAACCATTGTATTAGAATTTAGAGCACATCATTTTTGGACTATAGTGTTGTACAGTTGTGAATGATCAGAAAAACAGGACATGAGGACAGTGGAAATTCTAAAGAATCATTTGAAGTGCTTTCACATGAATATGACATATTACATGGCAAAGTCTTACAAATCTACTCCAAAGCATTGAGAAACATGAAAGGAACATGAATTCAGCTGTATCTGTAACAGAAAATCAAAATTTCAACCACAATTGTGCATATATAACATATTTATTCATGGTAACTCAACAAACATTTAGACCATACTGTTTTCAGAAAACTATGTAGAAAGTTCAGGCCTTGTCCAAAGATAATTTATAGTACATAAAACAGCATCTGCTGATCACCAGAGGTTAAGTTTAAGATAACAACAGCAATAACAAAAGATTCTTAATGCAGTAAGGATATTTAGACATTTGGTAAGCAATTTACATTAGAGCTATTTGGATAAATCCCTTAAATATGTTTAAATAGATCAATCTTACTAATTCAGACTATATACTCTGAATGTTTTAATAGTAATTTGAGTACATCCAATAGTCATGAGTGGATGGTTTATATACTAGGTGCCATCCTAGGAACAGATAACAGGAACCAGGAATGAAAGACAAGATAGGCATCATCTCACTAATACTCCTATTTTAAAGGCAGGAAGGTAAAATAAGCTGATAGAAAACATGGTGGTGCCTTAAATCCCAATCATTTCCTTTGAACCATTCAGAAGGTTAAGGCAGTGATTTAATAACTTCTTTTTTTGTAAGCATGAAAACAAAGTCCTTATGAACATTCATGACAGTCAGTTCTGAGTATAGCATATATTTTGGTGTTACAATTTTGGTGCTATATCATAGAATCATAGAATCATAGAATGTTTTGGGATGGAAGGGACCTTTAAAGGTCATCTAGTCCATCCCTCCTGCAATGGGCAGGGACATCTACAACTAGATCAGGTTGCTCAGAGCCCCATCCAGCCTGGCCTTGAATGTTTCCAAGGATGGGGCATCTACCACCTCTCTGGGCAACCTGTTCCAGTGTTTCACTACCCTCATTGTAAAAAATTTCTCCCTTCTATCCAGTCTGAATCTACCCTCTTTTAGTTTAAAACCATTACCCGTTTCCAAGGATGGGGCATCTACCACCTCTCTGGGCAACCCGTTCCAGTGTTTCACCACCCTCATTGTGAAAAATTTTTTCCTATATGAATTCTGAATCTGAACTGAACTACACCTGACTTGTCCAGGACTTAGCAGTTCTGAATCTTAATTGAGAATCAGATTTAGCTTACATAGGGTTTGTAACTTAGATTTTCCAAAGCTGCCTGGAGGCTATGACTGAACAAAAAAAAATTACCCTTTAGTCTGTAACATTACAGCTAAAACAAAATAAACTTCTCATTGTGGTGATAATTATATAGCTCATTCTCATGTGGGAAGATAATATATATTCAGTTATTAAGTACTTTTACCTCTGTATTACTACATTCACACTAGATTATGCATTGATTGTGGCTAATTTGATTTAATAGCATTGTTTGCCTATGTATGCATCTCTGCTATTGTAATACAAAAAGCCATTCGGGCAGACAGGAAATCCTTGTATTTGGTTACCATAAGCACTATGAAGACTGTGGTTCCATGTCTTCTGTAGGAAACAAGAAGAAAAGGCTTCTTTCAAAGTATTAGACAGGGTTAGGCACAACAGATGCATTTCTTCAGGGTGTTCATGAATTCCTAACTCAAAGAAGAACTGAAATCAAATAAACAGTGTAGTTCATCAGTAGAATAAACTATAAATATTTCTCATCCAAAAGAAGATTTAGACTAGTATTTAAACATGTTAATTACCTTCAGTTAATTGGCAATCCAAAGATGAACATTAATGACACAGTGCTGATTTACCTCTGTTGAGCATCTGGTTTATAACACAACAGTTTACACAACACTGCATGTATGAAGAGCCTGTGTCCTGAAGATCTTACACTGGAAAGATACAACAAAGTAATGAATATCACAGAAAAAAAGAAAACAAAAGAAAAAAAAAAAAGTGTTTTTTCTTCAGAAGTCTGTTCCTGGGTGAGGTAAAAATCATTAATTTAACACCGCTCTCAATTAAAATACTAGGTTTAGGCAATTCTTGTCTTTTAGAGAGTTACCAGATCTCTTACCATCAATACAGCATTTATAGATGTGACATGCACTAAATTTTTGCAATGTCCTTGATGTATTTGAAGCATATCTAGTTTTCATTTATATAAAATTCTTTGCAGGGATTACTGAATTTTATTGTAATTTTTCTCACTGAAGATGAGTACTTTCACCAAAGAATTGTTGGTCAAAACTGCAGACAAATGTAGTAAATTAGACATTTACATTAAAGCTTCCCACCAAGAAGGTGCAGAAGTATTGGTCCTTTCCCTCTTTCAATTCTATTACTCCACAGGGAGCATTCTAATGGATTATTCAATGGCTCCCTTTCTTTTTTTCCAGCCCAACTGGGTTGAAAACCATTGTGTAACACTAACACAGTTATGATTCTCTGCATGAAGAAATGGTTCTTGATCTTTGTTCAGAATTTGTTTTTTCTTTCTTATCAATTTATGTCATTATCCTGTCATCTGTAAATAATTGAGTATAATAACTCAAGCACACATCAGGTTTTCTAGAAAAAAGCCTTTGTTGTGCAGTTCAATATTCTCTGAATGTCTTATTTTAAGGCATTTTCAGGTGTTCACAAAGGTTGACTACACCAAGGAAAGGAAAATTAAAAAACTTTTCCTACATTTTGCATAAAATTTTCTTCAAAAAGCTGATAAAACAGTGAAATATGTAGCATATAACAATGGAAATTTGGGAAATATCAGTCTGTCATGGTTTAACCCCAGCCGGCAGCTAAGCACCACACAGCCACTCGCTCACTCCCCCCACCCCAGTGGGATGGGGGAGAGAATTGGAAGGGTGAAAGTCAGAAAACTCGTGGGTTGAGATAAGAACAGTTCAATAATTGAAGCAAAATAAAATGGAATAGTAGTAATAGTAGTATTAATAATAATAATAATATGATAATACAACAATAATATACAAGGCAAGTGATAGACGATACAATTGCTCACCACCCACCGACTGATGCCCAGCACGTCCCTGAGCAGCGATCGCTGCTCCCCGGACAACTCCCCCCAGTTTATATACTGAGCACAACGTCATACGGTATGGAATAGCCCTTTGGCCAGTCTGGGTCAGCTGTCCTGGCTGTGCTCCCTCCCAGCTTCTTGTGCACCTGGCAGAGCATGGGAAGCTGAAAAGTCCTTGACTGGTGTAAGCACTACTTGGCAACAACTAAACCATCAGTGTGTTATCAACATTATTCTCATCCTAAATCCAAACCACAGCACTACACCAGCTACTAGGAAGAAAAAATCAACTCTATCCCAGCTGAAACCAGGACACAGTCTGTGTAATTTTTTGTTTCTCTAATATGCAAGTAAGTATTAATTACAATACTCTGCCTTATAGTCTCTCTACCCTCCACTTTTTTTTCTTATTCTCTATGTAGACAGTGAAAAGAAAGTTCAAGAATAGTTTTAAAGGACAAATTTTCAGCAGTGTTCTACTTCCAAGTTAGGATCATATTTTGCCAATACTACAAGATGTATTCTAGCATATTTCTTCAGGGTAGCTGAGAGCTTCTGATGCCCTAAGTGGTACTTTATTTTGTGGGTTTTTTTGATCCCTTTGGCTACTTTTAAAAATAAAGTACCAATATACCAGTACCAATATAGTATACTTATTAATGCCCTGATCCCCCAAATTATATATTTGCATATTTAGCTATACTTCTTCACTCAGAACAGCCCTATTTATGCCAATCCTACAATAATAATTAAGCTACAGAGAACTAAGGCCATCTTACACAGTGTCCCTATGCAAAGATGGTCTACAAGGAATCAATGAAATTGAAAAGTAACAAATGCCAATATCTCAAAGGAATGCTTTTCATAGAGTCCACAGTAAATCTCTTCAAAAGTTTTCTACAGGTTACTGTGAAAGAAAATACTCTGTAAGTATCCAAAAACGGTGCATATTTATAAAGGTCATAAGAATACCCAGTTATTACTCATATATATTTAAAAAAACCCCCACAACTACAGATTTGAAAAGAATGTAAAGTTTCCATGCGACTGCCAACCAATCACCAGATATCTGATGTTATAAGGAACTTCACTGGGCTCAAACAAATGCCATAATTCTTTCAGAATTTCTTTCATCTTAGTCCTAAGCAGCTTCTGGTGGCCATTGTGAGAGAAGAGTTACTAATAAATTCTACTAATTAGTAATTCCAATTATCTAATAGCAGAAGCTTCCAGGACAATTTTAAGTTTGAGGAAAATTATGAAGAATTTGTGACTTCTTTTTAATTTAAATTTGTTGTAGTAGTGAAGGAAAAAAGATCTAATCTCTAAATGTCGCAGGTTGACCTTGGCTAGCTGCAAGGTGTCCACCAAGCCACTCTATCACTCCTCTTCAACAGGGCAGAGGGAGAAAATACAATAAAAACCTTGTGGGTCGAGATAAGGGCAGGGAGGTCACTTACCAGTTACCATCACAGGCTAAATAGACTCAGCTTGGGGAAATTAATTTCATTTATTGTCAATCAGATAGAGTAGGATAATGAGAAATATGAACAAATCTAAAAATATCTTGCCTCCCATCCTTCCCTTCTTCCCAGGCTCAACTTCACTCATGACTTCTCTACCTCCTCCCCCTGAGTGGCACAGGAGGATAGAGGATGGGGGTTGCAGTCAGTCCATAACACATTGTCTCCGCTGCTCCTTCCTCCTCACACTCTTCCTCTGCTCCAGCATGGTGTCCTACCCATGAGAGACAGTCTTACATGAAATTCTCCAGCATGGGTATTTCCCATGGGCAGCAGTTCTTCAAGAACTGTTCTAGCATGAGTCCTTCCCACAGGATACAGTCCTTCAGGAATAGACTGCTCCAGTGTGAGTCCCCCATGGGGTCACAAGTCCTGCCAGCAAACCTTCTCCAGCATGGGCTCCTCTCTCCATAGGTCCACAGGTCCTGCCAGGAGCCTGATCCAGCATGGGCTTCCCATGGGGTCACAACCTCCTTCGGGCACATCCACCTGCTTTGGCATGGGGTTCTCCACAGGTTGCAGGTGGATATCTACTCCACTGTTAACCGCCATGGGCTGCAGGGGGACAGCCTGCCTCACCATGGTCTTCACCACAGGCTGCAGGGGAATCTCTGTGTCAGCACCTGGAGCACCTCCTCCCCCTCCTTCTTCACTGACCTTGGTGTCTGCAGAGTTGTTTCTCTCACATATTCTCACTCTTCTCTCCCAGCTGCTGTTGCACAGCATTTTTTACCCTTTCTTAAATATGTTATCACCGAGGTGCCACTGGCATCACTGATGGGCTCTGGCTTTGGCCAGCGGTGGGTCTATGGAGCTGACTGGAACTGTCTGTCTTCAACACTGGGGCAGCTCCTAGTGTCTTTTCATAGAAGCTACCCTGCAGCCCCCGCTCTGCTACCAAACTGTGCCATGTAAACCCAACACTAAAATTAAAAAAAAAAAAAAAACCAAAAAAAAAAAAACCACAACAAACTGAAAAAACTGAAAGGAAATTTTGAATCAGATTGATAAGCAGAAATTACTCAGTTCTCTTCTTGCTGAAAAGGACACTGAACTGATTTAATGTGAGTCAGTCTTGCTTCCTGATTCACAGTTTTCTGAATCATCAAAGGTTCAGAATCATCAATCAAAAAAAAGTCTTATCCTTTGAGATGTTTTGTTGGTCTCAATAAGTTTGCTTACAGATTCAAACTCTTTGCTAAGTGGGACCAAATTAGCTATGGCTGGCTTGCAACAGATGAGGATCTGACAAATTCTGAAGAACTATGTAAAGGCAGGTGTTTCACCAGTTCTGCAAATAAAATAAAACAAAACAAAACAAAACAAAATGAATCAAAATAAAGAACCGTAAGGTTAAATCTGTGGTAAAGCATGCAATTCAAATATATTTCTTTTTTATACCTTGATCTACTTGAGGTTCATAGCCGTTGGCCCCTTTCTGAAGGTAATTCCTAACATTCGTCAGGATTGAGTCAATCCATCTTTGCATTAAAAGATTGCTTATGTTCCCCTCTTCATATCATAGTAACAATCAAGGTTGGTTTTACACTAAAAAAGTGAGACATTTGCTGAATTTCTCCTTGTACCTGACAGATATCGAGCTACCACTTCTTACAAAGATTCCCTAATTATGAAGCTATAGGCTAGTGTGAAATATTGTCCACTATGAAGGAAAGAGAATGAAAGAATACAGCTGGTGGTCAGATGACAGAGGAGTGCTCTAGACTCCAGTCATTTCTTGTGACTAAGTCATCCTTCTTCTAAAGCATGTTTTGCTGTATATCCCTTGAAAAAGTCACCTTTAGGAATTAGAAGTCTAGACAAAGACACCACTGAATTCAGATTTCCTAATTCCAAAACAAGTACATTCATTCTTTTACAATACAAGTTCTTTACAACCTTCTGATTACATCCTTCAACTTAAAAATAAAACATAATAAAAAAGCTAGCAATACTTTCTCCTCAGAGGGCTTGTTGTGGTCTGTATGTACTAGAATTGTGCTAAGAGCAGCTGCCAAGCTGAGCCTTTCAGAGGAGTTAGGTTCCCCTGATAACTGTCTAACTATTAGCCTTACATTAATTTTAGTCAAGGTCTAACAAGAATACACACAAATCATTCAGACTGGAAGTTCTGGATCCATACTTGTTTCAGAAGAGGGGCTACAGACAATCATAGAATCATAGAATCATAGAATCGTCAAGGTTGGAAAGGACCCTTAAGATCATTGAGTCCAACCGTTAACCTACCACTGCCAAGTCCATCTATACCATGACCTCGAGCAACACATCTATCTGTTCTTTAAATACCTTTAGGGATGTAGACTCAACAACTTCCCTGGGCAGCCTGTTCCAATGCTTGACCACCCTTTCGGTGAAGAAGTTTTTCCTAATATCCAACCTAAACCTCCCCTGGTGCAGCTTAAGACTGTTTCCTCTCATCCTATCACTCGTTACTAGGGCGAAGAGACCGACCCCCACCTCACTACAACCTCCTTTCAGGTACTTGTAGAGAGCTATAAGGTCTCCCCTCAGCCTCCTCTTCTCCAGACTAAACAACCCCAGCTCCCTCAGCTGCTCCTCAGAAGATTTGTGCTCTAGACCCTTCACCAACTTCGTTGCCCTTCTTTGGACACGCTCCAGCACCTCGATGTCCTTCTTGTAGTGAGGGGCCCAAAACTGAACACAGTACTCGAGGTGCGGCCTCACCAGTGCTGTGTACAGGGGCACTATCACCTCCCTGGTCCTGCTGGCCACACTATTCCTTGTACAAGCCAGGATGCCATCGGCCCTCTTGGCCACCTGAGCACACTGCTGGCTCATGTTCAGGTGGCTGTCAACCAACACCCCCTGGTCCTTTTCCGCCAGGCAGCTCTCCAGCCACTCCTCCCCAAGCCTGTAGCGTTGCATGGGGCTGTTTTGACCCAAGTGCAGGACTTGGCACTTAGCCTTGAACCTCATGCAGTTGGCCCCGGCCCAACTATCAAGCCTGTCCAGGTCCCTCTTTAGGGCCTTCCTACCCTCCAGCAGATCGACACTTCCACCCAACTTGGTGTCACCTGCAAACTTACTGAGGGTGCACTCAATCCCCTCCTCCAGATCATCAATGAAGATACTGAACAGGACAGGCCCCAATACTGAGCCCTGGGGAACACTGCTCGTGACCGTCCGCCAACTGGATTTGACTCCATTTACCACCACTCTCTGGGCTCGGCTGTCCAGCCAGTTTTTAACCCAGCGTAGAGTGCAACCATCCAAGACATGAGCAGCCAGCTTCTCCAGGAGAATGCTGTGGGAGGCAGTGTCAAAGGCCTTACTAAAGTCCAAGTAGACAACATCCACAGCCTTCCCCTCATCCACTAAGCAGGTCACCTTGTCATAGAAGGAGACCAGGTTAGTGAAACAGGATCTCCCTTTCATAAACCCATGCTGGCTGGGCCTGATTGCCCAGTTGTCCCTCACATGCCGCGTAATGTCACTCAAGATGATCTGCTCCATGACCTTCCTCGGCGCTGAGGTCAGGCTGACAGGCCTGTAGTTCCCCGGATCCTCCTTCCGACCCTTCTTGTAGAGGGGCGTCACGTTTGCTAGCCTATCAAAGAGGTAGACACCTATTTAGGGTGGCTAAGCAGCTGCTGAAAAAGGAGTTCTGTCACTGTGGTTTTGGATTTGTGCGGTTCTCTTCTGTCCACATCCAATTTAGGAAATTATTTTTTCAGTAGTGTCTTTCCCTTGGTTTCCAGGGTCATGTAAAGTGTATGGAATTACATTGCCTACATATGCAGCACATTAATAATAGTGGAACTGTGGTCAAGAAGCAGCATATATTGCTGAAGCTCATTCTATTCTAGAATAAGCCGATTTATTTTTTACAGAGCTGTAGAAAGAGATAGAAAGAGCAGACTAGACATATGGGTTTTGGGGTGGGGAGGGATTTTTTTTTTTTTAGTAAAGTATTTGAGTAGTATCTGAAGAAATCTTATGCATTTAGTTAAGATCAAAATAGACATAAAGACTTGTGGATAAAAATTGACTGAGGTAATGCAAAGAATAACCATGAACAATTTTTCAAGATGGAATGAAGTCTCATACACTGCCACAGGGGTCAGAATCAGCTCTTGTCCTATTAAACATCTTCATTAACAATCTGAAAGTGAGAGTAAACAGCATATTAATGAAACTTGCAATTGAAAGTGTAGTGAGCATTTATGAGAAGGAATACAAATGTAACTAGAAAATACAGAAGCATTTGAAGAAAAATCATGAAAATCACAAAGTTTAATTGGAAAAAAAATCTAAATTAGATATTCTGTAGGAAGATGACACATGATGATAATAATAATGTCAAAACAAAGAGCAATAATTAAAAATGAATTTTCAGTATTATTAAAAATGGTCAGAAAATTACCACTGAATTCATTTTTTTCTTTAGGTGTGCCAACTTGTTGATTCCATGAATGTCCTGGGAAGAAGTGATTTTCAGTATCTTATTGCTTCCTAAAACTTTCAAAATTATTAAAATATCCTATTTTGACCTTTTACACACACACACACAAAAGATTAGCTTTCTGTGTAAAAATGTTAGTTAATTATAGCTGGCTTGTCATTTAGAAAGCTAAAATTGCAACATTTGGAAAATGTCAAAATGAAATATTTCAACTGACTTTAATGTAGGGGTGATTATTGGTTCATAATCTTATTTTATTTTTTAACTATTTGCCTCAGTTCTTAAAAAATAAAACATTTAACTTTTGAAAACTTTCTGGGAGTATTGACATTTCTCCTCCAGCTCGAAATGTGATATTTCAGGGGGGAAAATTATCCAAGGTCAATGCATTTTTTTGGCATCATATGCTGAAACATCAAGTAATCAATCATGAAAGTATTAGTCACTGTCTTTCAGGTCTGTTAAGACTGTGTCTAGAATACTTTATACATTTCTCAGCATCTTTGTACCTGATTGGAAAGGGAAGTGAGGGAAAAGGAAGAAATTGAATGGAGATCAGAGAAGAGCAGCTAACATGATTAGGTTGCTTGCAAAAGTCATTTAAGAAGAAAGGTCACAAACACCTAAATATTCACAGCTTGACTAACAATATGCATAGCTTGGCAGCAAATTAAAAAATGATAAATAGAAACACTTATTTATACAATGCCTAATTAACCTATGGGACACATTGCAACAAGATATAATTGATGCTAGATACCTAAAAGAAAAAATAAAAAGAAAAAAGCCCAATATTTCTTGAACAATATTTACAACACCAACCACAGAAAACTTATTAAAAGCAAAAGATGAGAAGACTGTAGAACTTCTTTATTCAAGATGTAAATCAACCTTTGAAAAACATTTTCTATAGGGGAAAAAAAAAAAAAAAAATCACTTTTGGGTAGCTTATCTCATAAAGCCTCACTCCAAACCCTGGAACTTCTCTCAGTATCTGATCCTGGCTAATGGCAGGAAAAGGGTGTTGGACTAGATAAGTCCTTGGTAGGAAATGTCTCTGTTTCTGCACAACCAAAGAGAAGAGACATTGCAGTAGAGTATGAATAGACCCTGTAATGAATATAGTGATTGAGGAAGATGTTTTCTGTAAACCCCTAAAAGAAAAATACAGGCTGAATGTCAATCAACAGGAGTTTCTTAGGCTCAGGGTACCTTTGGATCAGTCTTACAAGGTCTCAGTGAGCTACATAGTATAACTGTGGAGGCATGCAAAAGAATCTAAACTTTCCTCTGCTTACTTTATCACTTACTTCCAGATGTAGAGAGCCACGTTATTCCTTGTGGCGTTAATAACCATCAGCCTTCTATTGAAGGTAAGTCCAAAATCCTGATCAGTCTTTTCCTCATACAGATACTTTTCAATGGTGAAATCTTACTTATCACTTCCTTGTGCTACACCGAGCTAGAATGTAACATGCGAATTGGGAAACCTCCTTTCTCATTTCTTCTTTACCTACTAGTTGAATAGGTTGGTTTGTTTTTGGTTTTTTGGGTTTTTTTGTTTGTTTGTTTGTTTTTGTTTTCTTTTTTGTTTCTTTATTTTTTTTTCTTTTTTTCTCCCAAATCACCATCTTGGATTTGGAAAAGTTAAGTTCCACCCAAGTCCAGTTGATTATTTCAGTTCATTTTAAGATTTGGTTCTTTGATCCCTGAGAATGAGAGAGTTCCTGTCTGTGTAGTAGTGCTGATTCTTAAACATTCAAAAGAAAAGTCCAAAAGAAAGAAATGATAGGCATAAAATGCTAGTAGTAAGTTTAGGTTTACATCCCCCAAAAAACTGTTCTTTAACTTCCTGCTTCTCATACTTCTGTCTGGTATTTTCCAAACAGAAATGTTTCCACAGATACAGTGTAGTATATATGCAGTGTGAAATGAATGCAAGTCTGAGACGTGCACCCTGCACAGCTGCTCTTCATTTGCAAAATTAATTGGCCACATTTGAAACATGTTAGATTCATGCTGAGAGGTGTTGGTGGGATTTTGGCCTGAAGAAACAGGAAAATATCAGTCCTACTGTATCAATGCTTAAATGTTAATATATACACACACAAGGAGTGTGTTTAGAATTGTTAGTTCATGAATGTTAAGCGATTGTTTATATTTTCCTGCTGCTATTCACTGAGTATACATAACATCTATGGAGAAAGGGACTTAGTTAATAAGTAGTTCCAGTGAAAAGGGGGTGAAGGGGAAACCTATTTAGTAGTATAAGGGGCTTCTTGGAAGATAGGTTAGTGTATATTCCTTCTTGAAAATAATTAGAAAGGAATATTTATTATTTATGTAGCTATTATTGGCCTAGTTATTTGGTGCTGTAACGAGTACTTAACCTACTTGATTACCTGACTGGTAGTATTCATCTTATTGCACCATAATGTTTTCATAGGTTTCTTTCTTTCCTCTTACAGATTATTGTACTCACAATTTCAAACTCCTTTTTTAACTGTCCAAGCTTTCTGTCTTGGCTCTGTCAAATGAATTACTATTGCATCCTTGACCTTGCTTTTGTGTACTTTTTCAACCATATTTTGATTTTATGAATTTCATAATGCCTCCATCGAAGTTGAGAATTCTGGTCTTTATGCAGTACATTCATTTCACACCATTGATAAATCTTGAGACTGCAAGAAATTAGTGACTGTCCCTACTGTGACAGGGGTATGTAGAAAAAATTTCTGGATTGAGGCCTAAAATTTTACTATAAGTCTCTCTTCATCTCTTGTAAATACTATTTTAATTAATTCCTTCAGGTTTCTTCTTTTCTCAGCTTTGATTTATTATGTCATTATGCTCTTAGACTGATGTATTACATCATGTTATACAAAATAAGTATAATTGAGTTACCTTAGGGATAGTAGTAGTAATGTTGTAGTCGAAGTTGAATTGGCTGTTATGCTATAAATATTTGAAGCGTGATTAACATCTTGGGCATTTCTAATCTCATTTGGAAGAAACTTGAAATGGAAGCTGAAAATATAGCTGTAATTTACATAAAGGGAAAATACTCTAAATTTATTACCTTTTCTAAGACCTGTCTAGTGAAAAATTTTCCCCTCTGTGCAGAGAAACTCCCAGCCAAGTTCTTGTTCAGCTTTTTTTATTTCCTGAATTCTTTGGAGTTATGGAATGCTCACACTACCCTTTTTTCTTGGATCATGTCTTAGGACAAATAAGACCTCACAGCCATGACCTTCTATAAAATTAGAGGTGTTTTTTAAATTAGAATATGGGACTTTGACAGTTTCCCTCTATGAAATAAAAAAGGAAAAATAAGAATTGCTACATTGTAAACAAAGGAATAGCAAGGCTAAGTCTGTGTAAAATACTTTTTAAAACTATGTAGAACATTTACAACCTCCCCTTTAGGCTGTTAAGAAAAATCTGAACTCTCACAAATATACCTGCCTCTCTTCATTGTCTGTAAAAGGAGCTTAAAACAACTAAGTTCCATCTCTCTCTCTCTCTCTCTCAAAGAAGGTAGATAAATCCAGACCACAATGTCACATTGGTATCAGAGAGATTAGATGGCTCAGGATGAATACCTGCCAACAAGAACTTGAGTGAGACCAACAATTGATCTAACCTCAGCCCCAAAAGACCTTGAGTCAATATGGGCTTTCTCCTGTTTCCTCCTCCCTTCTTGTCTCTCTTTTTAAACAATATGTGGATCAATTTAGAGAAGGGAACAGTAACTACAGCTTCAAAACCCACACATAATATTTTCTCAAGATGGGATATTAACATTGACCCCTGTCTTGTCTTGGCATGAAGGAGCTTGCATTCACTGGTGTAATCAAAGGTTTTAGGGACTAAAAGTCTCATAGGAATTTTGGCAAGGATACGCCTTTGGGACAATATATGAAAAAGAATTAGCATTTTTTTTTGTCATTCTATAGTGAAAATTATTCATTATTATTTTATTTATGAAATTTTAAATTTTCTTTAGGTACTAGCTCCTAAACCTTTCTGTGGTGTTTTATAAACATATATATGTACAAGTATAACAATACATATCATAATGAAAGGGGCTAGCCCTGGACGGTGCATGAAGGATTGTCAAATCAGAAACCTGAACAAGGTAAAACTCAGACTTGCTAGACAAAAGAGATTATATACAAGGTTTAAAAAATAAAGATTTCTAGCCTTCAGTCATCTTGCTGTCAGATTTGACACCTTTCAGAACATCAAATGCTCTTACTGTGAACATAACTCCCTCCTGGTCCATAGGAGTAGTCTCTGACTCTTCTTAAGCTTAGATTCAGCTCTGCTCTCTTCATCAGCCTCTGCTTTCCTCACCACATTCAGCAGATGTCAATATTTGCTCTCTCTGCTCTTGTATACTTGCCTAACCTACATTCCTGGAGCTTCCCCCTACTGCGCATGCATCCATTAACTTGGGGAAGTAGTTTTTTTCTCTCTTTCCTGCTGGTCCCGCCTGCTGGAGCATGCAGCAGCCATGACAGGAAATCACTTTTCCTTTCTGTTTCCCATCCACTCCTATACAATATGTAGTTAATGTACAATAAGCTATGAACCAAGAGTCTCAACAAGTAGGTCATTTTCAACAAACTTGTGAACTTGTCTCGAACCCAGCACATTACATAGCTCCTTCAGTTCCATTAGCAGTGTATCCACTCCTCATTAGGTGCTAGTCCATAATCCAGAAGAAATTAACTAAAAGAAAAAAAAAGAAAGCGAAAAAATAGAAGCAGTTTATTAAGGCATTGGAAGTCTTACTGAAGAATAACATAAAGATGTGGACAGGCTGGAGGGGGTCCAGAGAAGGGCCATCAAGATGATCAAGGGTCTGGGAAGCCTGCCAAATGAGGATAGGCTGACAGAACCGGGTTTGTTCAGCCTTCAGAAAAGGAGGCTTAGAGGTAATCTCATCAACATGTACCGGTACTTAAAGGGGAGTTACAAAGAAGACGGAGACTCCCTTTTTACAAGGAGTCACATGGTGAGGACAAGGAGTAGCGGGTACAAGTTACTCCCAGGGAGATTCCAATTGGACACGAGAGGAAAATTTTTCACAATGAGAACAGTCAATCATTGGAATAATGTCCCCAGGGAAGTGGTTGACTCTGCTCCGCTGAACACGTTTAAGACTCAGCTGGACATGGTGCTGGGGCATCTCGTCTAGATTGTGCTAGAAAGGTTGGACCAGATGATCCTCGAGGTCCCTTCCAACCTGGTATTCTATGATTCTATGATTCCATATGAATAACAAAATTCTTGCCGATTACTATATATAATTCTCTCTGAACAGCTTTTGCTTTATCTTGGCAATACACAGTCCTTGTTTGAAGTGAATGGGAAATATAATTTCCTAATTTGAAATGGAAACCTGGGCTTCCAACCTTATTTATATGAAATTACTTTATAATTAATTTATTCATTAGACAATATAATCTAGGTTTAATTTAATTTTAAAGTCAGGTAAAATAGGAAATATGCCAAAAAATAAAATTGCAAGTTGGTTAAAATGGTTAAAAGCAAAAACAAGATAAAATATTTTTTGTGAACTAAAGATTCTGAAGTACTTGAATTGTTTTATCTTTTTAAAAATTCATTAACAAAATAACCAAATTTAAAAAGTGTTAATTTCTAAAAATCGCCTTTTTTTTAAAGAGAAAACTGAAATGTTAACTTGCACAAATCTCTTTTAACTCATAACTAATTTGTTTTTATGTACAAGTTATGTTCTGTAGTCTATAATCCTGAATTGCATGAGCAAGATGTAAACTTTTCCTGTTAAAATCATTGTACATTTTAAGAATATTGCAGAGCTTGCAACTTTTACCTCATTTGTCTCTTTAAGTTAATAAGTTCTTGTTAATAATTTTAATTTTATTGATTTTTTTTTTGCCTTTTATAGAGTTAAAGTTTTGCCAATATATTTCAGTATCATCCTCACTAAAATGGAGAAATGGAGTTTCCATGTGAAAGCCATAATCTTTAATGTGCTTTAAAGTACAGAACTTCTAATAATTCTGCCCAGAATCTACTGAAAGATCTCTGTCTTTGCTAATTATTCAAAATGTCATTTAACATTAAAAAAAAAAAATAATAATCTGTGGACTTTATTTTTTCTTTGTGCTGTTTATAAGCATTGGATATTTTCCTCATGTTCATTAATAATAAATATCCTTTTTAGAGAAGAAAACTGAGATGAAATGGGATATGTGAGATTTTTACTAGTTTGCATGATAGCTTGAAGGTCTGTTTAGGGTAGATATTCAGAGAAAAAGTATTAATCAAAACATACATGTGCAAAACATATTGAAATACATGTTACTGGGTAATGACTTGTAGGTCATCAGGAACAGATGATCCTGTGACAATGAAATGCAGATTTTAATAAAGTTTAGTAAAAGATGGACTTAAACTTATCAGCTAATACTAAAAGGTAAAACTAAAGATTTTTTCCAAAAATATCTTCCATAAAATTTCATGAGAAGAAAAATAATCAGATTTTCTTAAACACTGATAGAACATCTTTGCCAATAAAGTTTATCCATCCTAAAAGAAGACTAAAATAAGCATTCATAAATTACTACAGATTTCAGTGCTTTACTATTTTTTTAAAATAAAACTTGGAAGAACTTTGAGGTCATAATAATTCTGTTAGGATTTTAGCAGTAATGTTCTAGAAATTATACGTAGACTAAGAAAAAGGTGTAAAGCTGGGCTCTATAAGGTCTTTTTTTAGGGAAAAAAACCTTAATATTTCTAAACTCACAGTAGCTAGAGAAAAGAATGAAATAATTCTTATGCAGTGACAAGTAAATGTTTTATAGGGAAATTGTCTGAAAGTTCTTTTTTTCTTCTACAAGCACGAAATCAGGAAGATGGCCAAGAACATCCATATTTCTTTTCTCCTGTCTCCTTTCCCAGCATAAGAAGGAAAGGCTGCAGTTAAATACGTTATAGTATTTCCAAAATCAGACACATTTAACTGTATTTTTTTTCTCCCTTTAAAAATTCTACAATTTTACATAAGCTTTAAAAAAGGAACAAGTGGGAAATAGTTTTCCCTCCTTAATTGCTTAAGTGTTCAGAGACTAATCCAAGCAAATTATTTGTCTGAAATAATTACCTCTAAATATAAATGTCCTATAGCTTTGCTATGTAGCTAGTAAGTGTGTATTTACAAATATAACAAGATCGTTTGCTGTTGCTACTGCATGTAATTGATCCCAATACAGAATATTTAATCTAATGAGAGAATGAATTATGTGGCTGGAAATCATAAAGTATTTTTTATAAAAGATAAAAGAAAATGAAATTTTTAAGAAAATAAACCTTCAAAAGAATTTGGGTAAGGCCTCTAGGACTCATGTAAAAGACTTTAGGCTGAAAAGCTTTTATATAAAAATACAGTGTTTGGAATATTTTTAAACAGAATTTCATATCTTATCAATAAATGCAATTAATTCAAATAATAACTTAAAAAAAGAGATAATTAAACACAGCATTGTAAAGATGTCGTTAGACTTGCTTTCTACAAGGACAAAGTCAGTTATTATTGTCTTGCATGCCTACTAAGAGGTTAAATATTTATGAGTTTAAAATGCAATCAAAATTATCAAATTCATGTTCAGCCAATAAAAGAGTGACAGCAATAAAAATTTCAGTCTAACCCAAGTTTAAAAGAGATATGTCTTCCTCTTCCAATGAAAATATGGAAGGAAAGCAAATAAATCCCTCTGAACCAAGTAAGCAGCTCTGCCAGTACTATATTCCTATCTCTCAAGTGAAATCTCAAAAGTTTCCTCTAAGCCTTTTCATCTCCTTTCTTTCAGTGAAGAAAACAGCTGAAATAAGCAAGAGGCAAAGCAACCACCAATAAAGCTTAAGAAATAAATATGTCCACAGCTCTTTTGCAATGTTAGGATGTCATCAATACTTCAATATATGTTGGTGAGATGTTTGGGAAAGAACTTCTGAAAACACTTGATGTTGTTCTTGTAATGACTTCAACAGGAAATTGATTAAAATCAAATTGGGTTTAATAAGAGAAGAATAAATACTGTGAATTCTTGTTATTTGTGACAGATATGCTTTTTGAAAGCTTTTGTTAGGAATAGCACCTTAAATAATATATTTTGCTCATAAAAACCACCTCTTATTTTTACCGTTTAAGTTATCTGTATTATAATAAATAGAATTAAACTTCCTACAAATTAAGTTCCATGGTCATCTACATCTTGTTTTAATTGCTTAAGATACACTTAAGCATATCTGACTTCTAAGGGTAAGATAAGATGTTCCAGTTTTAAGTAGACAAAAAAGCTCCTACTGTTCAGTATCACTTTTGATGTATAATTCTGAGAAGGTCTTTATAAAGAACCATTCAGAAAAGTGTGAAACGGAATCATCATGTGGTGTGATTACTCTTCTTGACTTAAGTGTAGTGGTCCCACAGGCATTGAAAAATCTTCAGGATTAATAATTGCATTAATAATTGTGTTCATGACTCAGCATGCAGAGACAATTTTTATTTGGCTGCCATCATTTACTTATGTTTGGGTAAAATAGAAACACGACATAGAACTTCTTCAGAAAGGCAAAACTGCAGACACTGCAAGAAAAGAAAGGGCGGACAGAGAACAGCAGAGAGACCTTCAGTTGCATTGGTTAAGAAATCTTTTTTTCTTCCTTTTTTTCTTTCTTTCTTTTTTTTTTTTTTTTTTAGAAGAAACATTCATTGAAGGCTTTTTTTTACAGAAATGCATGTTCTTGCTTGAACAGATAATTTTAGAGCAAATATGGGGGCTCTTGTCACAGGTAGGAATTAATTGGCAATGGCTATGTCTATACCATATTTCTACCTGACCAAAGGAGCATAACATAAGGATCAATGAGGGTGCAAGACCTGTCAGGCTAATGTTGAAAGATTGAGGCTGGAGGAAGAAAGATGGTTTGGTATGGTCCTCTGCATAATATTTATTGCAGAGGTTTTGGCCAAATCTAATGACTGAATTACTACCAGGTGTTGGCCAGTGTACCAACTGTTAATTCAAAGGCTTTTGCTCTGTCCCTGAAAGGACCTGAGAGTGATTCACCACTTTCATCATGCATGGTTCATTCTGGAATGAAGCAGGAAGAGGTCCAGACTAGCAGGGTACAAACAACCAGCCTGATCTGCAAATTCTTACTTTACTATGTACCAGTGGTTTTAAGATAACTAAGTCATGGATTAAATACACCAAAAGACATAACAATACTCTGATGATCTATACCAAGAACTTTAAAGAGGATAACAGTTATACACTATCTGTGAAGAACTGTAATGGGTCTACAGATTACTGTCTGAGAATTTTGTCTGATATTTCAATTATAAGCAAAGTATAAGCAAAATATTATTAAGATTGTGCTAATGGTCTATTCTCATAAATTAGTTTACACATTTCCTTCATACAAACAACTTTCAAACCCATAAATGAAAGCATCTGAAAAAGCTGTTGGAGTACACAGACCAAAACTTACTTTTGGTGGTCCAAAGCTTGTGAATAGAGGTGGATTACATGCTTTCTCATGTATCATACACCACCGTGTGACCTATCATACTTGCTAGATCAAAACAACCATGGAAAGGCAACTTGCTTGCTGCAAATATATCTCAGTATTTCTCTCCATTAAATATTAAAAAAAAATAGGGTCTTTCCTCCTTTCAGGAGATGATTGCTTGTGTTCTGCAATTCTAAATATGTAAAAGCCTTGAGGATAAGGTTTAGTTAAGATAGAAAGAGCATCTTGGAGCATTCCCCAGGGAACTTCATAGCTCTCCTGCTAGTTTTCTTATTTCAGACTTCTGTTCAGCTTTTCAGTGTGCTGAACAGATGCTAGGTTGGTCTTATGAACTAGCTTAACAAAGTAGAATAAGTTCATCTCCACACATATCCCTGAAACTGATGTTTACATTCACAATCATAAGCATAATATACATATTTGAGTGACATAAGATATTAATTACACTAAACAATGAGCTATATCTTGAAAAAATCCTGAAAAATGATAGAAGAATGACAATGTTTGTTATTCTTATTTTTTGGTTGCAGTTAGTAGTGTCTAGAGTTTATGATGAGGAAAGCCCATGCAAAGGAGTGAGAGTTCTTGATCACAAAGCTTGACAGTCTTAATGAAGAGCAAGGGCAAAGGAGAACAATGGAGCAAACAATAAGAATTAACAAGACGGTTTTAAGCTAAAAAGCTAATGGACATATTAGAGAGAAATGACTATTTCAAATGAGACTGTTTAAAAAATTATCCATCATTAAAAGCACTTTGATCAGTTTTCTTCACACTTTGCCAAAACAGTTCTTTTTTCATCTCAATATTTCATTCGAATTTCAGGTAAAAAGAATTTTTAAACCAAGCATCCGAAAAAAATATATAATGATATCTACTTTCTGTGTGACTGAGCTTTTGAATTAGCTAAAGATTTAAATAAATAATTATCATTATAATTTCTGGTACATTTAAGTCATTTGGAAGTAAAGAATCCATTTTGCCTGTAATATAATACTTGTGCATAAGTTTCTGAAAAAGAAAAATAGAAAAATAGAGTATTTTCAAGTCAAGAAATTTTTGTAGACTATAATACCTTCATCTACCTGTGCACATTATAACAACATCCCTCAAAGTATTTATAAATATGAAATTAGAGCCTAGTAGAACCCAGATATGACAGAAAAATTCTCAAGTCTGTGAGCGAAACTTCTTTCAGATGAACAGAGGAATTTGGGATGTTGCTGCTCTGTCAGTGAGTCAGAATCACCTTCTTTCAGTTGCACAAAGAACAACTATTTGAACACCCAGGGAGTGTGAATACCTGTTTCCTGACTTCACCAGTATGGAAATACTCTTCAGTATCTCCCTCCTCAAGTATCTTTTATTCTTTATGTAAACAGAAACTGTCAAATTTGATTTCTTAAAAAGGGTCATATTTCCACTGGGTATAAATATAGAAACTGAGCTTGAAAACTGTTCTTTTTGCACTTCTGTTTTTTTTAAACAATGTGATTTCGTGTTTCTCCCCTCTTTTCTCTCCCCTTCACTTCTCTCCTCTCCTGAAACGTGAAAGGTGGTTGGGAATAGCCAGCATGGATTCACTGAAGATAAATCATGCTTAACCATGCTTGACTGTGTCTGGAATGTTATGTCCAATTCTGGAAGACAAATAAAAATACTAAGAAACTGGAAAGAGTTCAGCCACCTGAGGCTGTCAGGGAGTACTTCAGGAGGACCTAATAGCAGCCTTCCAATACCTACAAGGAGATCATCAAGAAGACAGAGCTAGGTCATATACACACATACATGGTAGGTAGATCAGTGACAAGAATTATAAATTGTAACAGGGGAAGTTCAGACTGAAGACAGGGGCAAATATTCACTATGAAAATAACTAAGCATTGGAACATTACCAGGGCAGTTGTGTAACCTCTGTGATTAGAGGCTTCTGAGACCTGGGTAGACAAAGCCTGAGTAACCCGGTCTAAAGTCAGTGTTGACCCCAGTTGAGCAGAAGGCTCAACTAGATGACCTCTTCAGGTCGCATCCCACAAGAAATACTCTATGTTTCTATGATTTTGTGACTTAAGTAATCCTCTTCAGACTCACAGTTTAAATTAACTTGGAAACATTTTCCTGAACATTTTTGTGAAGAAATTTACTTTTTGGGAGATAGCCACTTGTCAGATTATACGGTGATATGGAGATGTTAATAGTCACAAAAGGTGAGACTTACACTATTATTAGGTTGTACCTGAGGCCTGCCTTAATACGGCTGCTACAATTATCAGTAGCTGCTTTATAACTGCACTCTAGTCACATAAAGAATTCCTATGTCAAACGTGGCCGTGATAATTGTCCTTTTGCAGCAATCCCATCATCAACTTCTCCTTCATGCACAATCCTGTAAACCATTGTAAAGCCTTTTGCCATCAGCAACAGATGAATGCAGGAATGGCCTTACAGGATCAGACCACAGCTCCATCTAATTCAGTAGCCTTTTTAAAGCAGTCATTGAAAGGTAAGGCTGAGGAAATTAGGCAAGAACAGGGTGAGTATATATAAAAATTTTCCAAATTGCTTTTCCAGATTCTAATACTTTCTGGCTCAAGCATTTCCCAAGTTAGACAACTTTTTGTCTATTCTTTAGCCCTCAATTGATTTAACTTCGGTGAACTTGTAGAGTTCCCCCATGGACTTATAAATTGTTAATATTCATCCTGATTGTGGTACAGCGATATAATGTGATACTAAGAAATTCAGAAGGCTATAAGATGAAATGGTTGCTGCCAAAGGGCTGGGCACAGTAAAACAAAGCATAATCTTGCAGTACCAGGAATATGGCTAACATCAGGCAAACAATCATGGACAAACTATTCTCCAATACTCTGTGAACATAATAGAGTTATTGATCTCATGAGCATAGCAAGAAGATCAAAGGAAGTGATTATCCTCATAACTGAACATTTTCTAAAATTATTATCTTCGTAACTCAACATTTTCTAAAATACTGTGCCCAGTTTCAGGCCTCCTAATACATGAAAGATGTTGATCAGCTGGAGCAAGTTCAGCAGAGGGCTATTGAGATGGTTGAGGATCTGAAGCACATCTTGAACAGGAAATGGGGCCTGTTTAGCCTTAAGAATAGCAGCCTTCCAACACCTACAAAGAGGTTCATAAGAAGATGAAATCTGGCTCTTCATAGCAGTGTATGGTGAGAGGATGAGAGACAAAGGCTATAAACTGAAACAAGCAAGGTTAAAAGTGGATATGAGGAGGAATATTTAACTCATGAGGACACCCAAGAAGTGGGATGGGTTATCCATAAAGCTTGTGTAGTCTCTGTCCTTGGAGGTTTTCAACTGGATAAAGCCCTGAGCAACCTCGTTTGACCTCTTAGCTGACCCTGCTTTGAGCAAAAAAGTGGACTAGAAACCTCCTGAGGTCCCTTCCAACCTGAATTATTCTATAAGCCTATCCCTGTTCTGTGTCCCTACTTTATAATGTACCTTACAAATACCACTGAGATGCAGCAATAAGCAGGAATGAGACTAATAGGATTGTCCCTGTCTCAGGATGTGAAAGGTCAAATCCATGGGCTTTGTGCCAGTAGATGGTACTACCTATAGAAGACAGTACAAGCATCTTCAAAGTTCTGACTGAGAATTATGTTGGCACTGTCGCTTGGTATTTCTCTAGGAGCCTGGTGTTAGTATGGGGAACACGCTAAGTTAACCTGATTTTATTTCATATTCTGCATAAGGACAAGGTTGAAGTGCTTCAGGCTAAGTGGCTAACGGAAGTTTTGGTAATTGAAAGCATCCTTGTCCAGGAGGTTTTGTGATGACAGCAGATGAGATGTGATATGATCTACTTGGATGCTACTATAGGTGTATTTATAAGCAACAAAGAAGACTTGTACAATCAGGCCAAGATGTGTCCTCTGCTTTCAAATCCACCACAAAAGAAGTATGAAAGAAAGACACATCCAGCAGGTTCTGGCCTTTGATCCATGATGATATCATGCGGAAAGTATAAGTAAATTCTTTCACTTAGCGTGGATGGCTCATATGTTCTGATTGACTGGGAGGATAGTTTTTGCAAGCTTGCACAAGAGCATCTGTTTAGTAGATGTACCTAAGTATGCATTCTTATCTGCATATTGAGGCTGCCAGTGTAGGGCAGAAGGTAAAATCATTGAGGTCCCAAAGTCAAAGGACTGTAGAACAGCTAGGAGAATGCTCCCTAGCTTTTAGCTACCTTCTCTATTATTAGCCAGAGTTTTTGTAAGTGATTTCAGTTGTCTGACTGGCTTTTCCTCACATGGGTGTCTCATTGCTGCATGTGATATGCTCCAACTGCCTTAAAAATTTTCTTCACTGAGGGGCCTTGTGACCCATTACAATTGCACTGTTGTGAATTTTAACTTTCCTCATAAGATGACGGATGTACATTACTAAAGCTTTTAGGCAGTTATATATATCTAGGCTAGGCTATTTTAACACAGTTTAACTGGAACTAATCCCGAAGGTCATTCAGAAATTCTAGCAACCGAGAAATGAAGCTGTCCACTTTCTGAGCAACACAAATCACACACGCATTTGGCATTGCACACTGAATTCAGTCATACTCCAGGTAAAATTTATATCATCATTTTATCCATTCATTGATAAACAATATGTTGCATATTTTTTTTAAAAAGAGGATGTTAGCTATGAGTCTAATTATACCTCTAGAAGAACAATGTTATAATCAGTATTTTTTTGTCTAAACATACCTTCAAATATTTATGTCAAGCAATTAAAGGTAGTGTGTTCTTTGAGTGCTCACCAGTACTTATCAGAAAGTTTACCAAAATCTGGTAAAGTAGAAAGCTTAACAAGGCCTTTAGAAAGCATATTTGTTGTTCATATTCTGTTTACCATTTGTGCTTCAGCTATCAGAGGCTGTAAAAACAGAGAAAAGCAAATACAGAAACAAAAAAATTCAGAAAGAAGGGATGTTAGTCAGCCTAGTCAAGAGTAAGTTTTGATGAAGTCAGTTCAGAAAGATGAAAAAACAGAGACTAGCCGAGAAGAAAAAAATAAACAGTGTAAAAGATGGCAGTGTTTAGATTTTTTGATGTATTAAAATGTAATTGCATGTTCTTCTCTGCTTTTGCATTCTTCCATCAAATGGATTAAAAGAAAAAATGAGTTCAGAAAAAGTGAGGGTTCATAGATGGGACACTGAGGATCCCCTCCACTCTCCTCACTGTTCAGATGGATTTAAAGTGGATACAAAGAGGTCACAGGTTCAGTGATGATGTTTGGATGTTTCTCGGGGGGAGATACATACAATCTTAGTGGTGCCACAGTGGAACCTCTTGCAGACATGAGATGCTGAGTGTGAAGAGCACTTAGCTGTTTCTCTCCCATTATTGTTATTGATTCAGGTTCACACCAAAAGGAGCTTTGGAAACCTTTAGACGGAGAATTTCTCTCTGAGTAAGAATCAGTAGATGTACTTGAAATTTCAAAATCAGAAACAACTTAGACATTGAACTAAAATTCAGGTCATCAAATGGGACCTGAATTGAAGACTACTCCAAAACTGTTATCTAACGAACAGCCAAAGTTAGAGCAAAAAGAGACACTCAATATTGTTAAATTCAAGTGAAATGCCAAAAATCTTTGAACTTCAAAGTAATATTGGGAAATCCTGAAACAAAAAAAGGCTCAAAAAATTACCCCTAACAGGTCCATTCATAGTCATTAAACTGTTTTCTTGGATATCATTTAAACTATTTAAAATATTAATTATGTTTTAAAAAATATATTCTCAAATTTACCTGGATCCAAACATCATATTGTGTTATACTTTTTTTAAAGAAAAGTCACAACATTTAAACTGGTTGCTACATTTATAATTTCTGTCAATTCCACCCAGAAGTCAACTTGTCTTTTTCCTGGCAGAGGTGATAATTGTTGAAATATCTGAGAGTACAGAAGCAGCTCAGAGTTCTGTTTTTAAAAACAATATCTTATGGTTGTTTTGATACTCCAGAAACATTAGAGTTTGAAGAAAGTGATGTAAAGTTATAGTAACAACAAAATCAGTCTGATTGCAGTGTGATAAGAGCTACATAGGGAAAATTTAGATTAATCAGCATCAATGTATGCAGAACAGGGAAGAATTTGGTTTATAGACTATTATGAAAAAAGACTTCAGAAGTTAGGACAGAGTTCCAGCTCCTGACCTCCAGAGCAACCTATTAATTTACAGATCTGCCTGGCACCAAATGAGACTGTCTCCATTTTAGAGTCAATTGTGGATCATTGTTTAAGCAATATAAATTAAACCTCAACCTTCAGAACAGTTTAACCATCTTTTAAATGTCTTTTAAAGTCTTTTAACACCTTTTCTATTTTTCCCATACTTACAGCCCTAAGAACTACCTAGTGCTCTGATAACAGCATTACAGTATCTTAAAAAAAAAAAAAAAAGATTTCTGTATGCTATAATCAGAGCCTTAAATGTCTGTGAAGAATAACATGGGCAAGTAGATGCATAAGATATGCTAATTAATCCATAAGTGCTCCCTCCTGTTACTGAGTTGCATATAACTGTAAAGTTGTGATTTTTTAAAGTGTTATAGCCAAAATTCCATTTCATATGAGAAAACATTATTCTTCTAAAAATTGTAAGTGATTCTCATAAAACAAGTATGTTTTCATGGTGATTCAAAATTTCATAAGGGACTTACTTAAACAGCGGGGTTGCATGTGCCAGGGTGCATGGGTCCAGTGGTTCCCTGGGGTCAGGGGCTGGGAGCAATGGGGGCTCCCTGGGGCATCAGGGTAGAGTCTGGCAGCCAATGCCCATCCCATCACCCCAGACAGGATCAGAGCAGCCGAGGGGCACCAGGGGCAACCCCAGCCTGGGCATCAGGCAGCTACCTGGGGATGGGGACAGGCTGAGGCCTGGCCTGGATGTGGGCCCACGGGTGGGGTCAGGATCGGGCCCAAGGAGGCTACCCAGGGTCTGGGTCTCTCACATGCACCAGGAGCTGAACAGTAGAAGCTCAGCCTCGATCAACTCCCACATGAAGGGGGTTGATCCTGTCTGAGGGCCATAGTCCTGCAGCACTGTCTGGGACCCCCTGTCCTGGGTAATCAAAGGAAGGAGTCCATCCTCAGCTGCATTATCTGTAAGGTGGCCTCAGCCCCAGCAGCCAGATAGCCAGGAGGGGGGATGCTCTCAGGGCCCCTGACACCAAGCACGGCTGCCTAGGTAGTATGAACAGGGCTGAGGTTCATTTGACACTGGTCTGAGTAACTGCCCAATGACTTTCTGTAGTCATGTTATACTGTTAGGATGGTATTCTCTCCTCAATACTTTTTCGCTAAGTTGAATATTATCAGTACAGGCTTGATACAGCAGTAGCTACAATTGCTTGTTCATGCTGCTGGAACTGACATCCTATCTCCATGCTGATGACCTGCAATCAGAAGCGGTGGCCTTCTAAGATCCTGGCAGATTTAGAAATTTTGTCAAACTTTATCAGTAGGACTTGAATAGTTGCTCACCCACGGCTATGTGTGCTGAGTTCACTTACTCATCCGCACTACCACAAGGGTAAAGTCTCAACAAAAGCTTGTCCAAGGCTACATCCTAGCTCTCCTCCACATAGAGGTTCCAAGTCTACAGCTTTGGAGGGAGGGGTTTTTGTGCAGTTATTGGGATACTTGATTTCTTGTTCCTTGGATCCAGAGAAAGACAAGATGAAGAGAAATTATCTCAGGATGATTGTCTTGACACCATGTAAAGCTTAAAAAGATCCCTAAAAAGCATAAGAAAGATTAGTAAAAGAGCATGCCAGAAAAGGGTATAGTTACATGAAACATAGTCTGGATACATCACAAGTAAGATAGAAGCATCCCCAACATAACGATATAAATAAAGGGAAATGTTCACAGACTATATTCTGCACAGGGATAAAAATTTTTTTTTTTAACCATGGAGAAGAGCTAAACAGTTCCAAAATCCTCATTCTGACTTCTCGTTTCACATGTAGTCTACAACTCCCTTATTCTTTTTGATTTACCCATTTTTTCTCTATCCAGGAGTACTTTTTTTTCTGGGGAAAAAAAATCCAAAACAAAAAAAAACTTGATAATACTTTTTTTAAAAAAGGTTTGATTTGTTTTTATTATATTTTATCAAAATTTACAACCTTCTAAACTATTGCTGAAAGTGTCTGATTGTTTCACCTTCAGATAAGATCGGGTGGCTATGATGATTTATTTAACTCTTAGCTTGTATTTCCGACATTCTTTTTTTTTTTCTTTCTAAATAATATTTTGTACTGTAATTGGGTGTGTGAACAACAGCCCTCATTAATTGTTCTTAACATTCATTATATTTCAAAGTAAATTCCCTTTGCTTCTGTAGGTTGCTATGTTTCTCCGTCTACCATCTGTTTTTTACTGAGGTGTATCAGCTATGATTAGCAGATAAAAATCTCAACTTAAAAGTGGGTTCAGTGTTCAAAGGTCAACTTTGAATTCACTATGCATGTGTCTTACTCTCAGATAACTGAACACTTTGAGATCAGAAGACAATATGAAGATCTGTTTTGTGTGCATGTGTTTGCTGCATGGTAAGTAGTTCTCCAGGAAGAATTTCAAGAAGTGGAGATAAACTTTGATGGTTTACTCAAGTGTTAGAAACAGTATAGAAGAAAAACCAACAAGAGCTCAACTGGGTGCAAGACCTGAACTTCTTCAAAACTGTTCATAATCTTTAAATTGGATATATAATTATACACATGATGAAGTGGGTAAAAAAAAGTAATGTAAATTACAAATCAAAGGCCAGAAATAAATAGCCATTTATAAAGCCATAACTTTGAAAAGTTTGATTAAACATATTTTTCAGGTGCCAAGGTTGAATGAATAGAAGTACCACAGGGTGCAACTTGACCTTTATTTTCGTTACAACTGTCAGAAATACTGAATTAATTTATATGCCATAAGTTAGAACTGCTTTAATTTTGCCCGTAGGAAGATAATACTAGTTTAATCTCTTCATAGCACATGCAATACTGCATTCAGAGCTTTAGGGAAAGTTATATCACAGAACTGAACTATGATTTATGGTAAGTTAAACACCTTTATACTTCGTTAGAATTCTTCTAGCATTGTGAAATGTTTTGGAGACTTCATTTGGAAATTTTTCAGTGAAGGATTCAACCCATGGCTAAGATATCTTTGTAAGTGTATTTATTAAGCATATGATTCTTGTAGTGTCAGTGGCTCAATGGGAGCTTTGCCTGAATAAGGCTTGTGGAATCAAATCATACTGAAGTGCAAATTTACACATGTAAACAAAAATAGATGCATTTTGTTACCTACAAAATATAGCTGCTATATGAAAGGTAAGGAATGTTTGAAGTTACATTTATTTTGTACAATTTAACCTCAGCTTATTTTTTTCTCATCTCCACATGTCCTTTAATATTTGTGCACTTAAATTACAGGAAATCCTAAATCTAAAAAAAAAAAAAAAGAAAAAATAATCTCTATAAAGCTCCTGAAGCACTACTGCGCAGTTAAAGTCCAGAAGGTAATGACTTTTAGTAGTAATGTTATTTCTTTTCACATTCTGAAAAATGTAATTGGTGTGACTGAATGAGATACGAATGGAAAGAGAGACTCCTAAAGTAAGTGTGCACTACATTCATTGTCACATTGCACTCAGAATTTCAGTTGAATTAGAAGATTAAGGTACAAAATATTGTTCCAGTGAAATACTTGACCAGAATAGAAACAATAGTGGATGAATGGATGGATAGGTGGACGAATGGATGAAGAGAGACACAGATAGATGTGTCAGATAAAAATGTCCATGTAGATTAATGTACAGCTGTCATACAAAATAGATTGTGCAATATTTATAAATCAGCATTGAACAATAAAGATATTTCATGAAATATACTTTTTGTTTCAAAATCTGAATTAAAATTCACGAGATCCTGAAAATCCTGTTTCCCTCAACATTTAGTTTGCTGCTCAAAATTAGAAGACAATGGAAACTTAATGCCAAAGAACGTCTAATGTTTTATTTTGGTGTAACTGAAAAGGCATTTTAGCAAATTTCTTCTTATGCGCATCTGATGTTCCAAAATGTATCTCAACTAGCTTTCTAATAACCTTAGAATTATTAATGGAATTTCTCAGACTCTTACTCCATTCTTTCAACATCAAAATATTTCTTTCATTAATTCCTGTTCACTCATGTTCCCATGATACTTCAATTTCCTTCTGATCCCCTTTTCACTTCCACCTCAGCATGATTCTTTCAATCTATGTCTCAGAATAGACTCCCTTGAATCTTAAAATTCAATAACACAATAGCATTCTTTTCTTTTCCATGTCACAAGTAAATGAGTATGCATTTTTTTTTTTTTTTTTCACTTGTTTAAGCTTTCAACACAACTTCAGGAACAAACTGATTTTTTAAAGTGCAATAGTATTGCAAAAAATTAGGTAATCAGTGAACTCATGGTTATTCTGATATATAGGTACTTGAGGGATCAGGATCTTAATGGGTGCAATTACTTACAAGAAGCATCTTTCAGTAACAATCCTTCTTCTTTAAACATTGTCCCTTATCAGAAAGGAAACATGTCTATCTGAACTGAAATCCTGTACCTCCATTTACACAAGCTAGATGATAATCATCTTGCAGTAACAGTTTCTCTTAAAGGCCTCAAACAGCAATTCAATCTCAGTGAGGTCTTCCTTGGTTCACAAACCAATCAGTAGCAATCAGTAGTTCTTTTTATAAGGCCTCACACTGTTGAAGCACCTCAATTTCCTATACAAAATTCATGTAACAGTTCTCTTATTAACAATAATTCCACTTGAGATGATGGATACCTGGCTCACATTCAAAAATCTTTTCATGAAAAAGTTAGTTATGAGCAGAAAAAGCTACCTGTCTTCATAATACTAAACACATAGAACTTACATGATACAGGATTATTCCCTTTAAATTCTGTGAATATGTATTTATACACGGGGATATGAGAGAAGTTTTTTTTTGTTATTATTACCATAACTATATAATATCCTTTTCTCTGCCTCTATGTGTTTGAATCTCTTACTTTTCAGTTCAGTACATAAACACCTGTATTAATTATTCAGTAGATAAACACCTCTAAACCAAGGTCTCAGCCAAAAATCCTGTCTGTAAAATGGAATAGAAATAAGGCCTTGATAAGATTCTTCATTTACAAGCAAATTTAATTTATCATTTCCCTGACTGTAAATACATAAAAAACAATTAGACAATTGTATTGCTATGAAAATTTGATAGACTCTTGAAAATAACAACACTGCTACTGATCACAAGCACAGAAGGAAAAAAAAAAATCAATTACTTTATTACCACATGGTAGAAGAAAAACTGCATTGTCAGAACACTTCAATCTGAGGGACACGTGCCAAGGCGTCCAAATGGCAATTCAAAAAGTTCTTGAGATTTTTATATTTAAAAAAAAAATAAAATTGCTATTTGAAAAATCTGAATCGTTAACAGATAAAAATCTGTATTAAATCTCACCATAACAGATAAGGAAGATTAAGTCCTTGCAGCTAGGAACAAGTAGCTACTCCAGTATGATTATTAATGTCTTGACTGTGCTGGTTATGTAATCAAATACAGTATAATAGGGTGGTAAGAAACAGCCAACATAGATATGTAAAAACCAAATTGTATCAAACATAATGTTCTTCTGTGACAGGATAACTAGTGAATAAGGAGGAAGCAGCAGGTATGATATAGATTTCATGTAATAAGAGGCAGTTCACACAGCATTGTCATATGGAAGCTAGTGAAATGTGAGATTAAATTGCTCTGTGGTGGGTATGGAACTGATAGAAAAGCCATCTGCAAGAAGTGATTTTAAAAAATATTTTTCAGACCATGGCACACAGCAAAACTAGGACTCTGTATGACTCTCACCTCTATTTAAAATGTTTGTTAATTTAATCTGTGAAACACTACACTGAGAAACTTTGTCAGTCACATCAAGTTAGAAAGGGTCAAGAAGACTTCTGGATGACAGAATTAGAATTCAAAACAATTTCATTATTCTTTGGAACAATGTTAACAAATCAACTAAAATTGTTGTAATAAAGGGAAATGCAGAGCACTGTATTCAGAAAGAGAAATCAAGTGTCCACATGTAAAGTGAATAACGTTTATTGTGTCTTGCAAAATAAAGCCATCTCATTCCAGGATGTATTAATAAGAATGTTTTTAAGCAAGATACTAAGATAATTATTCTTCTGTTCTATCAGCTTTCCTGAGACTGTGTCTGGTGTTCTACATCCATTTTGATCATGACCACTTAAGAAGGACAGTGACCAACTACAGACACTCTAAGACAAAATTTTTGAGAGCAACTGGTTTGACCAAAGGTTAAGAAAGAATTATCTATGAAGAAAGATGCAATGAATGTTTATTTTCTAAGGAAAAATAGTACTGAAGCAGTAATACAACAGTCTTCAAACAATTAAAAGATGGTAATGAGAAGGATGATGAAGAAGTGTTATCCATTCTGCTATATAGAACAGGAAGTAATTATCTTAAATTACAGGTAAAAAGTTACAGATTGGAAAGTAGAAAATATGTTCTCACTGTAAAATTAATTATGCACTCATAAGGAACATGCACAGTGGTGAAATCAAAGCTTCATTAAATCTTTATATAAACAATTCAGACAAGAATTCATCAAGAATAATCTAGGTCTATCAACCTTACAATTCAGGTGTTGGACTAAATGACTCATGAGATTTTTTTGAGCCCTCCATTTTCCTCATTCCTATGTTTTATCAATTTTCATATTAAAGGGAAAATATTAGCTAAGAGAAATGAAAAGTGTTAATTTCAATCAGGAACGGAACTCTTTATTATTTGTAATACATTTAAAAACAAACTTCTAAGGCACAGAAAGGTACTATATTTTCATTTCCCATATGTGAAAGAGTGTTCTAGTTGCATGGTTATGACATTATCTCTTTATTCATCTGTGTTTTAAAATAAATGAAACATTTTATAATGTGTTGTGAAACTTTTCATCCTTTTTTTTTTTTTTTTTTCCTTCCAGTTATACTCTAAAAAAGCCTGCTTGTAGAATTTAGGAAGAAAAATGTTTAGATATTAAAAAAACATCTAGAGAGAGTTATGCTGGATTAAGAGGAAATTGACTGGCTTCATATGTTCTACACATGGATATTCATCTCAGAAGGTAGGCACAGAAATGGACCATGCCTGTTCCAAATGACTAAGCTATAAAGGTATCTGAAAGTATGCCTGAAGACCATATAACTTTACACACCTCCTTCATTCCATACGTCACACTGTCTTATACACAGCTTTACTTTAAAATATTTGTGGGTTTCAGAACATTGTAGGATGAACATCATCTCCTCACACAGTGTCAGTGATGCCATTCTGCATCCAGCCCCCATGGTTGTCCCAGATGAGGGGCAGGATACAAGGTCATACCCAAGGATTCAGATCTCTCTCTCAAAGAAGAATCTCTACAGAAGACTTCACATTCAGAGGGTAAACACATTAGAACCATAGTGACATTCATATAATACCTAAATTTCTGAGGCTTTCAACATATTCTTATAGTAGTCTTAAGTGATAACGGAAGCTTTTCTTCCTTTCACAGCAACCTTTCAATAGAGCCAAAAGATAAATGAGAACTATTTCCCATTACTTTATTTCTGATATCTTAATTTTTATGACAGGTAAATGGAAATCATCAATCCCTAACATATAATGTTTTTCTACTATGATACCAAGTTTAACATAAGAGATTTAGGCTTTATGTAAGTATTAGAAAAAAGCATTATTTGAATGCAAATGGTAAATTTTACAATTTGACCTTTGTATAAAATTATGCATAAGAGTTTAACTATTTTCCAAAGACAGGAGTGACACTCTATTTTTGCAATATGCTGTATGAAAGGTTATTTGTATTGTGTTTCAGCTATGAAAAAGTCCAGTCTGCTAGATTTTGCCTTGTGAATGCTAAAAAAATATATATAATATTGTATAATCGTATTTCAATATAATATTAAATTGAATCAATATTGTATTTCAATGTAATATTGAAAATACATATTGTAACATAAAAAGATTAATTTCCCCAGAAACAGATGTCAGAAACTTTGAGGCCACACAGAATTACGCTTATAAAAGGTTCCTTCTCTTTTGAGATGTATTTATTTTTATAAACATAGTATAAAGGACTTTTATATACTTTTTTTATAGACTTTCAAACCTGTATTGTTTTAACCAGAAGCTAAAGCAGTCCCTCCTCAGAACTGGAATCTGTGTATTTTTAATTATCTTAGTGTCTTAGAAGACAGATTCAATATTACTGGGGAAGTAAGAGTCTTTATAAACTGATGCAGATGTGGTATAACAACACCAGGTTTTTAACCTCTTCTTCCAATAATCAGTCATGTACTGTTCTGAAAATGCTAACTGCTGGAAATTTCTAATTGCAAGAAAACAAAAAACATTCCATAGAAATGCTTCCTTGCCCTCACTTGTGGTCTATTTCAGTGATTTTTGTTAATATATACTCTGAGCTAGTTTAAAGCCTTTAATATTTCATAACACGGAAATTAGATTTGCTATATATGAAAAAAGATAAATATTTTGAGCAAAAAATAGATTTTATTTTTGCATTCATTAAATTGTATTTTTCCATCAAGTAATCAAAGCAAGCCAGAAAGTAAACAAAAAAGTTAAAAGTAGTAAGTAACTTGTTCTATATACCAAAACTCAAATTGCATCAGTCCATGATAGCTCTTTAGTACTCTAAACAGCTTGTAGTTTAAAGTTTTGACCACAGCTGTAAATGTGATCTTGTAAATACCAATCTGGTTCAGTAGGAGAATCGGACATTTCAGTAACTTTGGAATTGACGATCTACTTCAGTTCTTCTATTAACAGACCTTTATGCACACCTCAAGCACATCTCTTACTTCCTCTAACAATCATAATATCAATAAAAAATATGACATAGTTTGAGCTCCTAAATGATATACTGTACTATAAAACACACAAAGGGAATATGTTTGTATTCATTGATGCTATGGTGCCAAAAATGATCCTGTATTAAAAGCAACTGTGAATTTTATGTAACAAACGATTACTGTTTATTAAATCTGTCATGCAATACTATCTCCTCAACTAATGCAGAGATATCAGCATGTCTCCTCTGACCATTCTTTCAGACAGCTTTCTTTTTAAAGATAACAGGAACCTTTGGTTGGCCTTCATGTTCATTTTTCAGCAAAACTCATCCAATTCCAGATATGCTATTCTGTTAAATGTCATTCTTTGGTTATCAGACTCGATACCCAGCATGTCACTGACAGCACCAGCCATCATAGTGTGATTTACTGCATCCAGAATTGTACAGTAAGTTTATATTCATTAACAGAGAAAAAAAGACCTACTGAACCATCCAAATCAAATACAGATGGCTGGCCAACTATACAATTAAAAGTCATAAGCATGGCAGACTTGGGTGTTTACTCTTCACTTCTGTCCACTCTTTGAATTTAAGGATGGATATTAACTAAGTAGTTGATAAAAGGTGACTGATCCGAAAACCGTTATACTAGCACATTAATATATTCCTTCCAGGCTAATTCAATACAGCGTGTTACAACAATGTAATGTCAGGCATTAGGCATTTTGCAGCAGAATTTATTCTGGGTACATTCTGTGACTGTACATAGACAACATATGATCCAAATATTTGGCAGGTGGAAGTGAATCTTGTGAATTATTCATGAACAGCTTAAATTCATGAACCATTTATTATCTGCCTGGTACAACTCTATTTAAGTGGAAATTGTAATTTATTTTTTTTTTTTCTGAGGAAGGCATCAAATGAAATTTTGTGACTAAAAGTAGGGGTTTGATTGCCTGGCTGTTGTTGTGTGTGTAAGCTTTGTATCTATAATAGGAAATATTCAATCACAGTCTCAATTTCTTAAAACAATTTCTTTTATTTTTCCTTTCATGAGCTATGAGATTTCTTTACTCCTAAAATTATCACATTCAGTGTCATAGTATATTGGGTTAGTGTGGCAAGGTTTTGGTAACGAGGGGGCTACAAGGGTGGCTTCTGTGAGAAGCTTCCCCTATGTCCAATAGAGCCATTGCCAGCTGGCTCCAAGATGGACCCACCACTGGCCAAGGCCAAGCCAATCAGCAATGGTGGTAGAGCCTCTGGGATAACATATTTAAGAACGGTTGGGGGCAGAAACCCTGCACAATTGCAGCCAGAAGGAGGAGTGAGAATATGTGAGAGAAACAATTCTGCAGACACCAAGGTCAGTGAAGAGGCAGGGGGAGGAGGTGATCCAGGTGCTGACACAGAGATTCCCCTGCAGCCCATGGTGAAGACCATGGTGAGGCAGGCTGTCCCCCTGCAGCCCATGGCGGTTAATGGTGGAGCAGATATTCACCTGCAGGCTATGGAGGGCCCCAACCCGGAGCAGGTGGATGCCCGAAGGAGGCTGTGACCCCATGGGAAGCCCAGCGGGCTCCTGGCAGGACCTGTGGACCCGTGGAAAGAGGAGCCCACGCTAGAGCAGGTTTGCTGGCAGTACTTGTGACCCCATGGAAGGACCCACGCTGGAGCAGTTTGTGAAGAACTGCAGCTCGTGGGAAGGACTCACATTGGAGAAGGTCATGGAGGACTGTCTCCCATGGGAGGGACCCCACTCTGGAGAAGAGGAAGAGTGTGAGGAGTCCTCCCCCTGAGGAGGAAGGAGTGGCAGAGACAACGTGTGATGAACGGACTGCAATCCCCATTCCCCATTCCACTGTGCCTCTGAGTGGGGAGGAGGTAGGGAATTTGGGAGTAAAGGTAAGCCCAAAATAAGGGAGGAGTAAGGGGAAGGTATTTTAAGATTTAGTTTTTATTTTCTCATTACCTTACTCTGATTTGACTGGTAATAAATTAAACTAATTTCCCCAAGTCGAGCCTGTTTTGCCTGTGACTGTAATTGGTGAGTGATCTCTCCCTGCCTTTATCTCGACCCACGAGCCTTTTGTTATATTTTCTCTCCCCTGTCCAGCTGAGGAGGGGGAGTGATAGAGCGGCTTGGTGGCACTTGGCATCCGGCCAAGGTGAACTCACCACACATAGGTTTTTGTTCTTAAGTTTCTGAAATTTAATAGAGAAATAGCACTGACAAGGAAAAAGAAAAACCTATAGATGAGATTTTGTATGTACTTTTTATTTATGTTTATATTTTAAGCAGCTTATATTGGGCACTAGACTAGCCTGAGACAGATCAGTGACGCATGTAACAAAGATTTTAAAGAGGTGTATTAAGGTGTCTCCTAGTTCCAAAATTTCTTGTATGAAGAGTACTTTTACATGTCATATTTACAGTTATAAATATCAGTGTTTCAATTTAGAATGTAGTGATTTTCTTATTGGAAATCCAACATATATGTATGATCCCTCTGTGGAACTGTATCTATCTACTTCATTGACAATAAGTCAGTGTTGACATTACCATTGTCCCCAGAGATACAAAGTTATTAAAAATAATATCAGTAAAGCCCTCACTCTGTTATACTATAACCAATGGCCTCAGTCTAGCAAAGATCTTAACTGTATATATAATTTTATGCATATACATTGTAGTCATGCCTTTGTTAAAGTCAATGACATGTCTCGTGATGAGTTCAAAGGGTGTCTGAGAGACTTCATATGCATTTCAAGCAGATTAATCCTATTACTCAGATGACTTAAAGTACAGAGAAGCTTCTGTGTTCCTCTAGAATAATTTTTTAGAGAGTATAATATTACGGTGGTAATCTGGCAAAACGTAACTTAACTCTCTTCAGAAAGCTGAAGCCATGGAAGATAAAGTGGACTTGGGAGTTTCCCTGAAGAAACAAAATTCTCAAAGCTATCAGATATCAAAAAACAGGAGTAAAAAATCTGTCAGTCCTTACGCCAAGGTCTTTTTTATCACATTAAATGGGAGAACTTGTTTGGCTAAGGGCTTTACTGCTAAGGACTATTTTAAAGGATCAGACCCAAATGAACTGAAATAAAAATTTTAGTTTCAATTAAGGTAAGGTTTCAAAGAGTATTGTGGAAAAAAACCAAGTAGTTTTCCTTTGTGCTTTTTGGTTACCTTCTAATTCGAGAATATTAAAAGATCTCTGCAGTGTAATATAAAATATATTCTAATCTCTACATTTAATTATGAAGAGCAGTAAATTGATAAAAATAGTCTACGATTAATAAAAAGAAGAATTAGCATTCAAATAAGAAGCTGCCAACTTTGCAGTCTGAGGACAAAAGTACTTTCTGCGATCAGAAATAAGTCTTTTGATGGAAAAAAAAAAATGCTGTTTCTGCTTTCAGAAATATCCTAAAACCTTTTTGAAAACTCAGTTTTGAGGAGCTATATTCTCATTTAGATTTATTAGGAAAATTCCTAAAAAAATAAGAACACTAGTTTGACCATATATTTAAGTAGTAAAATAGTGAAAAGCTTTGTGACTGTGTCTTCATTTCAACATTTAAAAAAATTTGTCTGACACTCTAAACACATGAATATTAGCATTCGTCCTGAAATTGATAATATCTGCAATTCTGTATCAGTAGGAAAATATTAAACCTTGGCTAGATAGCTGTAAAACTGACCAAAGAGTGTAGTGACAGTTGAAATTCAAAAGTGGAATCATAAAACTTACTTCTCAGACACCCTTCCCAAGCAAAATTCTGTCCATATTTTCTCATTGTTCTAAAGAAGATACTATTCTGTTAATATATGTGAATTTGTCTATATGAAACAACTATCATTCAGATGCAGTAGGTGAGACTGTCCATAAAGGAAAGTAAAGCTCTTATCCTTCCCCGTTTCATTTCATAATCTATTTTTTAGCTATGCAAAAGCTCACTTTCAGTGAGACAAAAAAAAAAATATATATATACAGATTTTATCTACATTTGTATTTTATTCAGAAAAGTGTGGTTTTTTAGTGAATCCTCCAACAGTTCCTACTTAGAGTATGTTCACTCAGTCTGCAGAGTGCATTTTGTGCAGACAAACTTGGTAACTTTAGGAGGAAAAAAACCTGGAATTGCCCTATCAGATATAAACAAAATGCTCTAGAAACTGTGACAGTTCATGTCGGTCCAAACAATGACTGGTCTTTCAGTCGGAATCAAACTCCACGTTACAGTGAAGACAATTAGTTCAAGAAACCATATTAAATCTAGTTTAATCTAATCAACATCTGTTTCAATCCACTCCTGTTGTGCCAAATGTTTATAACACAGTAATAACAAGATTCTTCCACTCGCAGAAACATGCAGACATGGATGGCATCCATAGACAAGTGGTTTTTGACAACTAGTTTGAAAAGCCTTTTAGTTCATATGCATCAGCACTACAGAGTTAAGAGCAGGAGAGTGCACTAAGGTAGAAAAAAAGAGTCAGAAGGAAACCAGCTAGTGATGTATTACTATCTATATCTTCATCAATTGGCAAGAAATGTATATAGGAATGGCCAAAATTAAGTTGTTCTTTCTTGACCATACTTTCTTTGAAGTAAAATTGTGAGCTGTTTGCTATATATAAGAATGCACTGAATGTGTGAGGAACTCATTTTCAGCAACAGTTTTTAAGAGCACTGTCAGCCTTCTTTAGAATACTTTTTTTTTTTCTTTTAGTTTTTCTTTTTTTTTTTTTTTTCACTATGATTTGGGAAGCAACACTCAGAAAGTAGTCAGTCAACTGAAACATCTGTCTGCACTTATGGTGTATTTGTTTCACAGCTTGAAGTTTAGACTGGAAACATCTCTTCCTTTACGTGTCAACAGCATAGCAAAAATGATACCTACCAATTTACATCTCTTTTAACAAATAGATATAGTCCTGTTGTCTACAGGAGTTGTTCTTGGAACTACTTGAGTATTCTTGCCAAGGAAATGGGTCTTCCTATAGGTTGGTTGGTTTTTTTTTTTTTTTAGTATGGAGAAAATTTTCTATAATTTGTTTTGAAAGATTAACACTTGTTTATAATTTTCTGTGCTTGCTATCCTTGAGCAAACGGATAGTTTTGTAAGCCAACACAGATATGTTGTGTCTTTTGTCAGAAGTTTAGACACCAAGAACAATACAAATGGCCTTTAGAACTGGTATAGGTTGTCATAACTCAGCTAAAACACTACACAGTTCTTATTATTTGACCAGTTGGGAAAAGACTGTGACATATATCACAGCTCCCTTCATTTTCAAGAAACAAAGTTTATAAGGAGAACTATGCTTCTAACACTTGTAACACAAAATATGAGATAATACAGATAAAGATTACAAATTAATAGTTGGTGTGTTCATTCATGTCAGCATGCTTCCTAGGCTAGTATGTGTAGTTCTCAGAACTTCAGTGAGTATTTTCTGATTCAAATAGGGGCTTCTGGTGAGAATCTGTAATCATAAATGCTATAACGTGCATACTTAAATGCTGCATGAACTCTACTGAAATTTACAGCAAACTGATACATTTAAAAATATTGAAGTATTTATACTGCTTCAATGGGATTATCTTGTTTATTTTTCTGGAATACCCAAGGCCATGGGATGGCTGGTTATAACACTTCAGTGTGAATAAAATGAATGTTAATTTAATAATTCAAAGTGCCTAACTGGGTCATCTGAAAACTAGACATTTAATTTTGAGGCACTCAGCACAGGTTTTCTGAGTACCACTCAAGAGAAATAACTACTTCTAGAACTACTTTTAAAGGATGTTATATCTCCTTCTAAAATACAGGTGTAAGATAGATCAGGTGAGTCATCCTTTAGAAGTGTCATTTTCCTCTCATTGATCATTCAAGCAACAGAAGGTAACTAGGTACCATGCAGACATCTGAAATGGGGTATATCAATACCATTCTAAAAAAATGTATTTTTCTTTTTCAAAAACTAGATATCGTTAATACAAGCCAGTCTTTAGTTTAAGTGAAGAGATAAAACATGCTTAAGACAAGACTGAAGTATTTTCTTAAACGAATATATTCTTAGTAAACTGTTAAAAACATGTTTAAACATCCATGAGGAGGCTGATGAATATCAATGAAGAGCCTGAGCTAACGTATTATTTCTCTTAGATTCTCTGTATATCACCAATGGATTTGAGCGTATGTGCTCTCTTGTGTTAACTATGTTACTTCTGGCATCTCCAGTGTAAAATTTACTTTCTGCCTCCAGCTACTTGATCCATCTTTTAAATTAATTCTAGTGCAATGAATAGCATTGGATTTTATTTTTACATTGAAAGCATAAAGCTCTTACCTTTTCATAAACTAGTATAAGTAATTCTTTAAAGGACATTTCATCATGTGGGAGGCTGTTTTCTGTTTCTGATGTGCACATTCCACACTCTGGTTGTCCCTTTGAATATTTTATAGCAAAAGAACTTTTTTAAAGTTTAAGCATTTCCATTACCAGAAAAGTGATTTTCCATCACTTAAAATTTTAACTGTATTCTCTGTTGACTTATTCTTCCTGAAGTTCTTTTCTAGGTAATAGGAAGCTGTGATTACCCAAGCCAAGAGCTAATGTATATTATTTCTGACTGAGAATACAACACTATTTAGTTTTCAGGTTGATTTTGACAAGACATACCATATGTGCCCTTCGTGTTAACTTATTTCAAAGAATAGTAATTATTCATGTCAGGAAGGCGGAGACTGGAAACATTTAAAAATATTTATGTGTGCTAAGTTTCTGTGGTATCCAAATTAGAAGCATAGGTGGCCTAGATTCCGTGCATGAAAATTAAAAAAGATGGTCACCCTAAAGATTTTGAGAGCCAGATCATCCGAACTGTACATAGAGCTTACTGTTACTATGCCCCCAGTTTAGATGCTTTAATAAATGTTTAATATTGTGCATTTAATGGTTGTTTCCTACCTAAATGATTTTATGATTCTATCTTTTATAGAAGAATTTTTGTTACTTTGATGCTGCAAAATCCTGAAGAAAACCATTCACTTTATAGATCTAGCAGTATTTTAAAGGATTTACTGGAATCATGGCCTACATTGAATTCACAATAATTATGATCAAGAAAACCTTTTTGGTTTCCTATTTGTTCTTAATTGCAAAGTTATTTAATACTAATGAGATTTGTGTTTTAAAATTGCAAATGAATAGCAGGTCATTTTCATCAATGTTAATGAAAGAGTGTTAATTAGAATAATCTTACTTCTCGGTATCAAAATAAAGAGTTAAAAAATATATAAAATATAAAATAAGTTTAGTAGCTATCCCAGGCTTGAGATAAACAAACCTGCACAAACCTAATAATGTATGAAAAACATATCCACAAGTTAAAAACAAAACAAAAGAAAACAAATAAACAAAAAAGTGAAAGTTCTCAACATGATTCAATTACACAGAGAAACCATGATTCTGGTGTCATAGGATTAGAATTGGAGAGGAAGAGAAGACTTGCTTATTGTGAATATGACGATTGACGGCAGAACCATTTATTTTCCATAGCCTACGAAATTAAAAACTTACCTGCAATCGACTCAGTAAATTGTTGTTTTTATTAAATTATTTTTCCTAAATATAACATAATGAATATTGGCATCAGCAGATTATGTTTGCCAGTGTTACCTAATCACAACAGCATGTGTAATTCCCCCACCTCCCATACAAATTTGGATATGTGAAGATTCAAGTATAAATGTTGCATAAGCTGAAGTAAAGAGCCTTATCTATAACATACATAAACACATATATATTATAGATGTATACTTATTTGCCAAAACACACATACATGCACACTCACATGCATATATTTTATATGAGTTTTACTTTGTACTGAACAGCTGGAAAGCCATTTTGTTGTTAAGTGCAGCTGTACAGAAAAAGTGTGTAATCCAAACGTAATTTCTTCCCACTGTTTCTAATATTTTGGGTGTTATACTGTGCCAGCAAACTTTCTGGTTCTGATTCATAATTGTTTCATGCAGATGCAACCTGATGATATATCAGAAGGTGCCATTTGGGAATTATTGTGTACGTGTGTTTGTGACTGTATTCAACACATTTCTTCCCTCTTAGCTCTGATATATATACACATGTATATTTTTATAATTTATATTAATCTCCTTCCCTTGTGAAGTGTGGTGTTTTTTTTTTTCAGTTCCTGAAGAAAAGAAGGATATCTTTAGACCTTCAGTTCCCCCTGGCAGCTAAGTGAATGAATCAAGATTTTGCTACAGATCCCAGAGTTCTGATGAAGAGAGTTTTATAGCATTGACAGTTCTTTTCCTCTTTCGGTGTACTGCTCCTGAAAGCTTTTCCTTGGAAAATCCTCAGAATTGGAAGAGTGTGGGAAAGATATTTAGGGAATGTACTATTATTTTCAATCTTGCGCACTATGGATGAAATCCTCTTTCCGCTGAAGACAGTCATAAAATATGCAAGGTCAGCAGCAGACTCTAAATTTCTAAGACTTCCAAAGCCTCAGAATAAACAAGCTTTGAGATCATTTTAAGGGAACATGTTAAGCTAGAAATAATTAGTGCTCCAGATTCCCAGTTAATCTTTACTCTTAGTGGGAAACAGTTTCCTGTAACTTTTTATTATAACTGATATCCTCTGGTCTTTTCTTTTATACCACCATATTCTCTTCTTAACCAGTCAGTGTTCACACTAACAAAATTCACCTCTGCACCAACTTTATTATTGTTGCTGGCTTTCTGCAAGAGAAATGCTACTACCAGTTTTAAGCTTTTATAATCAGATAAAGAAAAAAAAAAAAGAGTTCTTCATTGCAATACTGGTCTCTGAGCCCACCTCCTCATTTTTAACTACCAACTACTGACAAACAGAAACTACAGACTTCAGTAAAAAGCAGCTGGCTTTGTAAAATGAGTAGTAGCTTCCCAGCCGAGGAACACAGCAGGGCCCATGTAGATGTAACTGAAGAGCATCTGTATGTTTTCAGATAGAACAAATTCTGAGTTCTTCCTGGAACTGAGAATGTGATAGGTAAATTTTGTGAATCCTTAACTTATGACAAAATGGAAGATGCAGAGGGTATAGAATTGTATAACAGAAACTGAAAAGACTGACAGAGAAGTTGTTTGTTGTTTATAAACTGAGGAATTAAAAACAGCACATGAAATCTAATCTGTAAATTAATTATGCCAATTGGCCCTAAATACCTCATAATGAATGTTTCAATTCATTTAAAAATAAAAGGAAAAAAATATCACTATGTAATACAGCCAGCATCTACAAACATAGTATAAAGAACTCATGTTCTGAAATGATGAAGCTATTTAAAATTAGTTTTGATCTTTTGACTTTTTGTTTTGTTTAATCCAAACTGTAAAGAGGAAGAATTTTTAATAGCCATACAATTCATCATGCCATGCAAATGGAGTTATGTAAATAGATCCCTATCTCAATGCCCAGGAAATTTAATAGCTTTTATATAAATGATTTGACACAATCAATCTGGGCAGAATTAGGAGTCACATACCTAAAAATCCTAAGGAACAGTCAAACACAGGATAAAACTCTTCATTCAGTTTTAAGTTCGGTGCCTCAGACTGAAAAATAAGAGAGACAACAGTCAAGACTGCAAGATAAGAGGATGTGAAAGACTTAATTATCTTTTGCTTTCCACTACTGAAAATAGTTGTTCTATAGAATCATAGAATCGTTAAGGTTGGAAAGGACCCTTAAGATCATCGAGTCCAACCGTTAACCTACCACTGCCAAGTCTACCACTAAAACATGTCATCAAGCACCACATCTACCCGTCTTTTAAATACCTCTAGGGATGGAGACTCAACCACTTCCCTGGGCAGCCTGTTCCAATGCCTGACTACCCTTTCGGTGAAGAAGTTTTTCCTAATATCCAATCTAAACCTCCCCTGGTGCAGCTTAAGACCGTTTCCTCTCGTCCTATCCCTTGTTACTTGGGAGAAGAGACCAACCTCCATCTCACTACAACCTCCTTTCAGGTACTTGTAGAGAGCAATAAGGTCTCCCCTCAGCCTCCTCTTCTCCAGACTAAACAATCTCAGCTCCCTCAGCCGCTCCCTGTAAGACCTGTTCTCTAGACCCTTCACCAACTTTGTTGCCCTCCTCTGGACATGCTCCAGCACCTCAACATCCTTTTTGTAGTGAGGGACCCGAAACTGAACACAGTACTCGAGGTGCAGCCTCACCAGTGCCCAGTGCAGAGGCACTATCACCTCCCTGGTCCTGCTGGCCACACTATTCCTTGTACAAGCCAGGATGCCATCGGCCCTCTTGGCCACCTGAGCACACTGCTGGCTCATGTTCAGGTGGCTGTCAACCAACACCCCCAGGTCCTTTTCCGCCAGGCAGCTCTCCAGCCACTCCTCCCCCAGCCTGTAGCGTTGCATGGGGCTGTTTTGACCCAAGGGCAGGACTTGGCACTTAGCCTTGAACCTCATGCAGTTGGCCCCGGCCCAACTATCAAGCCTGTCCAGGTCCCTCTCTAGGGCCTTCCTACCCTCCAGCAGATCGACACTTCCACCCAACTTGGTGTCATCTGCAAACTTACTGAGGGTGCACTCAATCCCCTCCTCCAGATCATCAATGAAGATACTGAACAGGACAGGCCCCAATACTGAGCCCTGGGGAACACTGCTCGTGACCGTCCGCCAACTGGATTTGACTCCATTTACCACCACTCTCTGGGCTCGGCTGTCCAGCCAGTTTTTAACCCAGCGTAGAGTGCAACCATCCAAGACATGAGCAGCCAGCTTCTCCAGGAGAATGCTGTGGGAGGCAGTGTCAAAGGCCTTACTAAAGTCCAAGTAGACAACATCCACAGCCTTCCCCTCATCCACTAAGCAGGTCACCTTGTCACAGAAGGAGACCAGGAGGCAGGACCTCCCTTTCATAAACCCATGCTGGCTGAGCCTGATCCCCCGGTTGTCCCACACGTGCCGCGTAATGGCACTCAAGATGATCTGCTCCATGACCTTCTGCAGCACTGAGGTCAGGCTGACAGGCCTGTAGTTCCCCGGATCCTCCTTCCGACCCTTCTTGTAGAGGGGCGTCACATTAGCTAACTTCCAGTCAGCTGGGACCTCCCCGGTTGACCAGGACTGCTGATAAATGATGGAGAGTGGCTTGGTGAGCTCCTCTGCCAGCTCCCTCAGTATCCTCGAGTGGATTCCGTCTGGCCCCATGGACTTGTGAGCATTCAGGTGGAGGAGCAGGTCGGTGACTGCCACCTCTTCAACAACTGGGGCTTCATTCTGCATCCTCTCTTCGTCTCCCAGCTCAGGGGCCTGAAAACCCCGAGGACAACCAGTCTGACTATTAAAGACTGAGGCAAAGAAGGCATTAAGTACCTCAGCCTTCTCCTCATCCTTCGTGGCAATATTTTCCTTTGCCTCCAACAAAGGACGGAGACTCTCCTTGGCCCTCCTTTTGTCACTGATATATTTGTAAAAACATTTTTTGTTGTCCTTAATGGCGATGGCCAGTTTAAGTTCTAGCTGGGCCTTCGTCTTTCTGATCTTCTCCCTTCATAACCTCACAACATCCTTGTAGTCCTCCTGAGTCACCTGCCCCTTCTTCCAAACGTGGTAAGCTCTCCTTTTTTTCCTGAGTTCCAGCCAAAGCTCCCTGTTCAGCCAGGCTGGTCTTCTCCCCGGCCTGCTCGACTAACGGCACATGGGGACAGCCTGCTCCTGTGCCTTTGAGATTTCCTTCTTGAATAACATCCAGCCTTCCTGGACTCCTTTGCCCTTCAGGACTGCCTCCCAAGGGACTCTGTCAACCAGACTCCTAAACAATCCAAAGTCTGCCCTTCTGAATTCCAGGGTGGTGGTTTTGCTGACCCCCTTCCTTACTTCTTGAAGAATTGAAAACTCTATCATTTCATGGTTGCTGAGCCCAAGACAGCTTCTGATCACCACATCACCCACCAGGCCTTCTGTGTTCATAAACAGCAGGTCCCCCGAGGCACCTCCCCTCGTTGGCTCGCTTACCAGCTGTGTCAGGAAGTTATCTTCCACACACTCCAGGAACTTCCTAGACTGCTTTCTCTCTGCTGTGTTGTATTTCCAGCAGATATCTGGTAGGTTGAAGTCTCCCACGAGAACAAGGGTTAGCGATCATGAGACTTCAGCCAGCTGCTTGTAGAATGCTTCATCTGTTTCTTCATCTTGGTTGGGTGGTCTGTAACGACTCCCACCAGGATATCTGCCTTATTAGCCTTCCCTCTGATCTTTACCCATAAGCACTCAACCTTATCATTACCTTCGTTGAGTTCTAGGCAATCAAAACCCTCTCTAACGTACAAGGCTACCCCACCACCTCTCCTTCCTTGCCTGTCCCTTCTAAAGAGCTTGTAGCCATCCATTGCAGCACTCCAGTTCTGTGAGTCATCCCACCATGTTTCCGTGATGGCGACCACATCGTAGTTTTCCTGCCGCACAATGGCTTCCAGGCCCTCCTGCTTATTGCTCATGCTGTCTGCATTGGTGTAAATGCACTTCAGTTGGGCTATTGATCTCTTCTCCAACGCAGGCATGACACCCCTAGGCTCATCCCTAGGAAGCCTGATTTCATCCCCTTCCCCCTTCGAATCTAGTTTAAAGCTCTCTCAATGAGGCCTGGTAACTCCTGAGCCAGAATCCTTTTCCCCCTTTGAGACAGGGGGAAACAACAACAAGACAAAATCTAAAGTAAAAAGAAGTAATCTAATGTGTAAAGAGAGACAGAAGACCTTTTGAGAAAGGACACCAAAACAGGCAGTTCATGTCAGAGTACAAGAATTGTCCATTTTACAGAGAGCTGCAGGATGAGTGTAGCTATAAATGATGACATGGACAAAGGCCACCATTTAATATAATATAAAGATATCTTAAATTGTGCTTATTAAGCATGTGCTCTCTCCTTAAGAATGAGAGCTGAGAGAGATCTGAAATAACACTTAAGCCACTTCCAATTGTACTTCACAGTGCCCAGACAGCGAGACAGCGAGACAGCAAGCAATGCCCAGAGTTCCCACGTACAAGAATGTAGTCAGAAATTCCATGATGCAGCTCCGTAGATAACTTGCAAAAGTACACATGCTAGGCAAAAGTCAAAGGGAAGCAACTATTTGGAAATATTTGATTTTTTTTTCTCTTCTGTCGGCACTTTTATTCCATCTAGAGAAAGAAAATCAATATTCATGAAAAGATGAATGATATTTGCCTGACAAATCCTAGTACACAGGCAAGTCTTGTGCACTCAGCGAGAACATAACATCTGTGTGAGCTGCAGATCACAGTTGGGAGAATTATCTGAGTTGATTGCAAAACTAATTGCAGCATAGTTCTGGTGGGTGATACATGAACTGTTGTTTGGTGACTTTACTGACCTGTTTGGTATCAAGCAAACTATGTCTTTGTCACATACCACCTGTTTAAAGGCATCCAATATAACATTCTACCTATGCTAACTCATTAACAACAGCCCCTTTCCCCTTATTACAAATCCACCACATCGTTATGTTCCATTAAATAAAACATGAAACATGCAAACTTTGTATATTTCCCAATCTAATTTCCCTTAATAAAATTGTGATTTTTTGTCTTTCTAAAATACTAATTTCAAGTGGATTTCTTTTCAAAGATGATCACTATCAGAGCAGGGGGAAAAAAAGTTTTATCTGGGCATAAAATTTTCCTTAGAGTACATAATTTAACATGTCTTACAGATCATCATAAATTCAAGGTGATCACTTGGGAATTATCCTGAGGAGTGAAGCCCTTTCAAAAGTTCTATATTCAGAAGATGGTGACAGCTAAGGACTAAGAAGACAAAGAATGAAGTAATGGAGAACTTATTTTATTAGATATCCATTTCATTTTCTTTCTTCAAACTTTTACAATAGAAATTTGGAAAACTTGAAAAAAAATGGTTTCTGTTCTCAGCTATGTGCAATTGCAGGTAATTATGAGCAAAGTATGGATTTTTAATTTGCATTATATTTTCTGTTTTACTTTAGAGTAAGTCAGAGATGTGCAATATCATTTCAAATGGTGAGAATGTGGCTACATGATTTTATGCTTAAATATTTCATAAACAAGATATAGCAATTGAAATTCATAAAACATGAGCTTTTCAAAATGTAACGTATATAAAGAAGACTTACACAGAAAGATATCCAACTGTCTATACACCTTCTTATGTTCAATAAACAAGTGTCTTATGGTGGTTTATAATACAACACAGTGTTATACAAATGATGTTTCATCCCAACATTTTTTGTCATATAATCAGTTTGCAACATGTTTTGCATTAAATGCTATGTTATTATTCAACAATGAGCTGCAGCTCCCAGCTTCTTGTGCACCTCCAGCCTACTTGCTGGTGTGGTGGTGTGAGAAGCAGAAAAGGCCTTGACTCTGTGTAAGCACTGCTCAATAGTAACTAAAACATCCCTGCGTTATCAATCAATCAACACCGTTTCCTGCACAAATCCAAAACGTAGCCCCATTCTAGCTACTATGAAGAAAATTAATTCTACCCCAGCCAAAACCAGCACAGTATATGAAGTCAATGTGCAAATTCTTGCAGCTTTCATTCTGAAAGGAATTTTGTCTGTGGAACTCGGGGATATCTAAAATGAATGGAAATATAGAATCTAGAGTATGGAGAATATGGATGTCCTTTTTCTTGCTGTTTCAGAGAGCAGCAGAACTGTAGTCTATTCCAGAAGTTCAGAGTTTTAAAATTACTACCTCAAGCAGAGAAGCTGGTTTAGGTTTATATGTCAAGGGGGCTTTAAACAGTGGTTCTTCACACCTCTATCAGCAGGTAATACTCATTGCTCACTAACAGTATGTCAATCATTCCTGGGTATTTATTTGATCTGTACAGGGTACAGATCAGGTGGTGGGAACTGAAGGATGGAAATATCTAGGATTTAGCTTCAGGGTCATGGTGGGGAAAGAAGTAAGCAGTGGTGGCAACAATTCAAATCTCCAAATTGTTCCAAAAGGCAGAAGCTACATGAGAGAATTAACAAGTTACTGAAGCACCTCAGTGGTTTCCTGTATCCATATCCTATGGGGTAACTAACTCCTAAATAGACAGAAATAGCTTAACTCACAACAGTAGCAGTGGTTCATGTCACTCATTGCTGACCATCTAATGAAGAGTGATACAAAGAGATCTCTCTAAGCAGGAAGCAGATTTTTCTTTATTATATGACTCTTCCCCTGTAGATATAATACCCATTTGAGTTATAAGCTACAAACTAGAGGGCTCTCAACACAATCAAAGCCTCTACAGGATGGATCCAACTCCACGTTAGGACATATAATATGATGTCTTTCAAAATGTGTGTCTACTTGTGAATGAACGAGTCAGTCAATGTAAATCTAGTCAATACGGTCAGTGTATTCCACTAATCAGCCAAAACTATTTCACTAATCACCCCTCAGATCAGGATTCAGTTGACCAAACATAGGGACTTAGTGCCAGCTGAGACATTCTAGAATATGCAAGACATGCATGGGGCATAGATCTTCTGGAATGGTGGGACACCCTAGCACATTTCAAGTGACATCAAATGCCAGAGTCTCAACTACTGATTCAGGCATTAAAGGACTATTTTTGGATGAACTAAATTGCTTCCCAAGTTCCATGAATTAGTACTGAGGAGATGTGCAATGATTGTAATGGGATTTAGATATCTAGTGCACATAGAAGTTTCAGACAGTTGGAAAGATAAATGTGGATGCTTTAATCTTGAACTGAATCCAAACTGGATGTGATTCAGCTGCCCAAAACCAACATGCAGTGCCATTTCAGTATCCTGTCTAGCTTTCAGTTACCACTTCAGAGGGAAATTTATCTGATCAGGACCTGTGTCACATCTGTCATTGTCTCATGGCTCTCAGACACCTTTAAGTATACCAAATTATACTAGATATTTAGGAAACAGATGCCAGCACACCCCTGTACCTTTAAACTCCTATGTGAAGAAAGAAAAAAAAAAACAAATTAAAGGCAAGCAGTTATAGGTTGCTCTAGAGCAAATTCTGGTAACAAATAAATAAATAAATAAGAAAAGTAAAATTATGTAAAATAATGGTTTGAGCACCACTATGTTAGATATCCTAGTAGTTCCAGGAAGTGCTCTAGAAGGATTTGTGAAGTTCCTGCTGTGTTTCTTGCTCTCAGATAAAAGGAAATGTTATGCTGTGATCAGAATATTTAAATACTTTATGTATTTTTTTTAATATTACAGAATAAACAAATCTCATTGTTATTCATATAGTTCTTTTGAAGCTTCTTTAGTGTAGCTAGTAATAATGAATGACATTATATGGTTGGTATAAAACTGGATACATTATTTTATTTAGAATGTCATTATTTTGAGAATTTTGTGTTTAAACCTCTTACAAACTGTTAAGACTACAATCAATGGTGTATTAAAGCACAAATGTAAGGCAGCGTTACGAGCTCTTAAAAGTACAGACACTATTGTTAGTAGATAAATTATGCATGTTTGATGATACTCTACATCTGTTGATTTGCCAAATAGCTAATTAAAATGCTTTAAAGCCATTATGCTGTTTCAGGCACATTTTGTGATTTCATAAAATGTCATTTATCTGGTGAGAACCATGCTTGTTTGAAGATGCATTCTACAAAGCGACAAGGACATAGTTTCTGCATGCAAATGAATGTCTCAGGAAAGGTGCCTTAAACTAGTTTTACCTATAGTGGACAAGAGACAGTGATTTACCTTACCTACAATAAAAACCATTATAACAAGACAAATTCCAAGGATGTATTCAATATGACTTAGTGGAAAAAAAAAAAAAAAAAGAACACTTGTTTATATTTACCAAGAAGTCTTTATGTTCCAGATGATGGGAAATTCAATTATGCTGTGAAACACTTTCTACTCTCAGGGAAAAAAAAAAAAAAAAAAAAAAAAAGAAGAAAAAACCCACAAACAACAAACTGAAACAGGTTAAAAAAAAGAAAGCATCCACATTCATCCAACAAAATGTAGCTTATATTTTCAGGAAGAAAATTTATATGATAATACCTTCCTTCATGTAGTATTTTAATCTTCAGAGGATTGCAACGACAATAACTAATTAATCTTCTAAGTAATCTTGGAAATTAGAAATTGATTTCTCCATTCCAGATATACAGAAAGAAGACTTGGAGTCACATAGCTTAATTTGCTGAAACTGCAACAACCTATGCAAACCTGAATTTGGCATGAAAAGATGGAGAGCCAGGCTGTCAAAGGGTTGTAGGAACTATGACATGCAACACTACAGTATATAAAAAAATAAGCATCTAGTTCTGGAAGGGCATTTCACAGTACAGAAGTAGAAACCTGTAGGGAAAAGTTGGAGTGAGATTCATAGAACCCAGAATGAAAAGTAAGAACATGCAAATAGGAAACAAACATACAAGAAAAAGGGACTGTCTGATGTTGACTGCCTGAACCCTATTCCTGCAGGAAGCAGCTGTTCCATTTTGCAAAAGCAGCCTCTTGATTACAGAATTTGGCTGTGAAGTGGAAACCTGAGAAAATCTTAGTCTGAAGACATTTGGACCGATGGCCAGCAGTGTGCTTTAATGCAAGCCAAAACTAGAATAAAATTAAGCTCCTTCTTCTTAGGTGATGTACAGCACTCTGCAATCAGAAGTGCAAAATTCATATGAGTTGAAAGTGAATAATAATAGACATTCTGATACTACAGCCCAGTAATGAGGATGATTTTTTGTTTGGATGTCAGGTTAGTTTAGCTAGCTCATACAAAGTTGAAATTGTGGGGGTTTAAATGCTTCTATCTGAAGAGCTCTGATTACAAAGCTCATGTTTACTAAAAGACTGAAGACAGAACTTGAACTTATATCTGTCTAATTTACAGATTACAAAACTGCCTTTGGCTGAGATAGCTGTTGAGTACCTGACACACAGGGTGGGATTTAGTTACAAATTAAAATACCTAATTTTAGGAGTCTACATATAAATGCCTATACATGTTCTAAATATCCAGGCTTCTAATGGAGTCAGTAGATGCTTAGTTAACACAAAAACACAGACATCTATTCCCAAACAGAACTCAGTAGGATAGTTAAGGCATTAACATAATTCTGGTAGGAATGACACAGAACTTATGTGAGAACATGCCTTTACGGAATGACAGCTGGAAGACAGAGGGAGACCATAGGTCACTTCAAATACTACTAGTATGCCCATATAATCAAGTCCTCAGTGGCTAGTCAGATTAATTTCTTTTTAGAAATTTAGTCATTGTTGACCATATTGATTAGATTCTACTGACTATAACAGAAGCTTAGTCACCTAGGATGACGTCGAAGCCTGTTGGTAAACACTTATTTTTATGCAATAAAATTCCATCCCAATAGACACATTCACTAAAAAAAAAAATAAGGTGTGTAAGGAAATTTTGGGAAAATACCTAACAATTAAGTGTAGTTTCTGTGAATAGAGTTTGGCACCTGTAACTCTTTATGGATCAGAACATTAGCTTTACCAAAAAAAACCAGTAGTAAGTTGTTGCTGGGAAAAACTGCTCAGCAATTCAATTTAAACTCACTTCACAGAGTTTAAACCTAATCAGGATTGATTCATCCATTTATTAATGACATGTAATTAACTGGCAATCAATGGACTATATGTTCAGAATCAATATCAATAATACAGCAGATAAATCAGCAGTACTTTCACTTACAAAATGCTAATTAACACCTATTGTTTGCTAAACACCCTTATATAACTAATCCCAGAAGGCTGCAACCACACAGACACACACCCCCATATTTTTATGCAAACCCTTTCAGTGTGGGTTACACATACCCCCACTCCAGCAAGTGGGTGCAGGTTCCCCATGTGCAGACCCTCCTGTGGAGATGTGGGTGCTCCACTAAGCATGCATCCTTGCCACTGCCTGTGCCCAGCTAAAGCACCAGTTGTGGGCAGGCATTCCATGTGGCCCCACATGCACCCTGGGATGTTGTGTACCCATGCCGCTCCCGTGCTGTGGGTCACTGGCTGGGTGTAGGCTGCTCCTGTGCCACCCAGGGAGGTGCTGGGCCTGGCCTAGGCAGGACTAGGGATGCCATGGGGTGATGCCTGGCAGTGTCCAACCAGAGTTGCTACTCCTTGTCCTGCTCCAAGACCTCTCACCCCATCTTTTACTAATTTCCATTTTTCTGTTATACTTGTTTTCAGGTTCATTCATTTTTTTGTGTCTCTGTAATTCCCTGGTTAACATTTAATATGAATGTGGTGGGTTGACTTTGAGTGTCTGCAGGTGCCCACCCAGCCTCTCTCTCTTACTCCTCTTCCTCAACAGGACAGGGGGAAAAATTAGATGGAAAATCTCATGGGTTAAGATAAAGACATGGAGATCACTTACCAGTTACTGTCATAGGCAAAACAGACTCAATCTGGGGAAATTTAATTTAAGTTCTAGAAAACTAAAATAGATTTGGATGGTGAGAAACAAAGACAAAATTAAAACAACACGTTCCTCTATCGTCCCCTTTTCCAGGTGCAGCTTCACTCCTTCATTCCTGAGTTCTCTACCTCTTCCCTGGTCCCCAAGCAATACAGGGCGATGGGAATGGGGGTTATGGTTAGTCCATAAGTTTGTCTCTTCTTCCTCATGCTTTTCTCTGCTCCAGCATGAGCTGTCCACAGCCTGTAGTTTCCTTCTAGGTATATCCACCTGCTTAAGTGTCAAGTCCTCAAAGGGCTACAGCGTAGATATCTACTCAGGCACCTGGAGCACCTTCTCCCCCTCCTTTTTCTCTTGGCATTCACAAGGCTCTTTCTCACAGTTGTGTTTTGTGGGGTTTTTGTTTTGTTTTGTTTTGTTTTGTTTTCCTCACTCCTCTCCACTCTCTGGCATTTTCTGTGATTTCTTAAATATGTTTCCCAGAGGTGCCACCATCTTGGCTGCTGAGCTCAGCTGTGGCCTGCAGTGGGTCGGTTGGAGCCAATTGGAACTGGCTGTGTCTGGCACAGGGCAGCTCCAGCCTCTCCTCACAGAGGCTGCCCTGCAGCCACCCCTGCCAACACCTGTACACAGGCAACCAACACAAAAGCTGATGGCCAATTCCATTTTAAACATGATCACCTGAGGTGATCAGGGTCCTTTTTCACTCTAAGATAACCAATTTTGGGCAAACACCCTCTGGACAGTTTTGTGTATTGGACCTGCTCACATTTACAACCACAATATAACAGGTGTTGTTATCCATTATGTTTTTCAAGGGTGGACCATGCAGGCACTCCCACATTAAGTCAGTGACAAAATTCATGACAGGCTTCAGTCTTGGCCACTTGGTATCACTAAACCTGTATGACTTCATTCTGTTGTGTTGGTGAGATGGTATATTCAGCTATATCCAGCTGTTTCACTACAAGGACAGACTGCAAGTTAAAATCGCATTTTAATATTTTCACAGTGAGTTAATACAATATCAACTCAAACTTAGGTCATTTCAGTTAGAAATGGCAATGAATACATAGCAGATACAAGATTAAAAAACTGTCTTATGTACTGTGATTTAAAAATATGTCATCCCAATGTATAGAATTAGAACAACGAACATAAAAAGTACAAGAATTCACACTTACATACTCATTGAATCACAGCAAAAGTTTATCCCTCAAATTAAACCTATAAACCCAGGGATTCTAATTCCATCTCTAAGCAGAATCATATTTCCCATCTGTTTCTTACTTATTTTCCTTAATTTCATAAATTCTCCTCTTGAGGTCAATCAGGTAATTTTAATCAAGTATTCATATTGACTTCTTATAAAAACAGGTCTGGAAAGGACCTTGAGAAGTCTTATGTTTTATTACTGTGACCCAGAGAGAAATAATTCCTGATTGATATTTGTTTAATATGTTTTTAAAGACCCCCCCCACTAATGGATTCCACAATCTTTCCCCAGGCAATCTATGCCAGTGCTTCATTATCTTTCCTGTTGTAAATTTTTTCTCAACGTCTAAGTGGAAACTCTCTTGCTGAAATTCATTTTCAGCACTTCTCCTCTATACCATAGACATGATAAACAGATTATCCTCCTCTTTGTACCAGCCATTTATTTTATGAAGTCTATCATCTGGTCTCACTCTGAAGGTCTTCAGACTAAAATCCTGCAATCATTTCAGTCATGAACGTGTATATTATGAGATTTAGTTCTCAAACATTCATTTTTCTCAGTTTCTCAATTTGGTCACATATCCAATGCAGAAAACTGGATTTGGTAGCATGGATGATATCATACCAATGCTAAAATAGAAAAATTATACCTAGTATGTAGTAATCATATGTTGACCATTTCACTGCTTCATAACAGGATCACTTGAGTGATGCAAGATCACAGATACTCAGGATAACTCCCAATCCTTTTATAGAGAAAGATATCAAGGAGATTTTCCCCTGTCCCTGTCTTTATGGAAATGATTATTCCGAACTGTATTACACTATACTTTTATATTAATTTCAACCTATCTTTACAGATATTTATTCAGTTTTTTAAAAATTGTGTTGAATTCCAGTGGTGTACTCCCATATGGTGTCAGCCCACCCCAGTACTGACAGGTCAGAGACTGATTCTACACGCTAGGATCAACTGCTTATGTATACTGCTTTCAGCTTTCAAGCAAGGAAGGAAGACAAATTGTTTTGAAATCTCATTTTAGAACACATGTCAGCCTCACCTCTCTGCCTGGGAAGATCATGGAACAGATCCTCCTGGAATCTGTGCTAAGGCATGTGGAGGACAGGGAGGTGATTCGGGACAGTCAGCATGGCTTCACTAAGGGCAAGTACTGCCTGACCAACCTAGTGGCCTTCTATGATGGAGTAACTACATCAGTGAACGAGGGAAGAGCTACAGATGTCATCTATCTGGACTTCTGTAAGGCCTTTGACACAGTCACCCACAACATCCTCCTCTCTAAATTGGAAGGATATGGATTTGATGGGTGGACTGTTCGGTGGATAAGGAATTGGCTGGATGGTCACATCCAGAGGGTAATGGTCAATGGCTCAATGTCCAGATGGAGAACAGTGACGAGTGGTGTCCCTCAGGGGTCCATTCTGGGGCCAGTGCTGTTCAATACCTTCATCAATGACATAGACAGCGGGATCGAGTGCACCCTCAGCAAGTTTGCAGATGACACCAAGCTGAGTGGTGCAGTCGACGTGCCTGAGGAACGTGGACAGGCTGGAGAGGTGGGCCTGTGTGAACCTCATGAGGTTCAACAAGGACAAGTGCAAGGTCCTGCACCTGGGTCGAGGCAATCCCCGGTATCAGTACAGGCTGGGGGATGAAGGGATTGCAAGTAGCCCTGACGAGAAGGACTTGGGGGTACTGATAGAGGAAAAGCTGGACATGAGCCGGCAATGTGCTCTCGCAGGCCAGAAGGCCAGCCATATCCTGGGTTACATCAAAAGAAGCATGGCCAGCAGGTCGAGGGAGGGGATTCTGCCCCTCTACTCTGCTCTGGTGAGACCCCACCTGGAGTACTGCATCCAGCTCTGGGGTCCTCAGTACCAGAAGGACATAGACCTCTTGGAGCGGGTCCAGAGGAGGGCCACAAAAATGATCAGAGGGATGGAGCACCTCTTTTATGAGGAAAGGCTGAAAGAGCTGGGGTTGTTCAGCCTAAAGAAGAGAAGGCTGCGGGGTGACCTTATTACAGCCTTTCAGTACTTAAAGGGGGCTTCTAAGAAAGATGGGGACATACTTTTTAGCAGGGCCAGTAGCGATAGGACAAGGGGTAATGGTTTTAAACTAAAAGAGGGTAGATTCAGACTGGATAGAAGGGAGAAATTTTTTACAGTGCGGGTAGTGAAACACTGGAACAGGTTGCCCAAAGAGGTGGTAGGTGCCCCATCCTTGGAAACATTCAAGGCCAGGCTGGATGGGGCTCTGAGCAACCTGATCCAGTTGTAGATGTCCCTGCCCATTGCAGGGCAGGTGGACTAGATGACCTTTAAAGGTCCCTTCCATCTCAAAGCATTTTATGATTCTATGATTCTATGATTCTATTAATATGTGTCAGAAAGTGTTAGTTTACCATAATCATATACTTACCATCACATAAAAGAAAGTTTATAATAATACTCATGTATTCATTCCAAATCACACGAGTTAAAGAAAGAGCTGAGAAATGAGTTACAGCATTTAACAGGGATAGAAAGTCCATGAAAAATATGTAAATTTAATACTAAAGTGAAAATCAGTGACTATGCATTTCTTTTAACAAATAAAATTATCCTAGTCTACTTTTACTGAGAAAAAGTAAAAAAAGAATACAGCCAACTACAGACAAAGTTGGTTAATGAAAATTTCTTTTTTTCTTACAAATTCCATAATGATGTCCTCCTTTTCCCAGAAATAAAAAAAGCCCAAACACTATCAATGATGTCAGAAAAGCTTCATCTGCAGTTCTGCTTTAACTATGCATTTGTAGCTGATACAGTACAGTCCTGAGTCTTCTGTATCCAGCAGAACTTAACATGTATTAGTTTTAATGAGAATGAAAGCAATTACTTGTACTGCTGGAACAGCTCATTAAACTTTTTTTCTTTTTTTTCCCTTTTTTTAACCACAGCATTGAGTGGTGTACCATTAGAACAATTAAGGCATTGGTGAATTGTATGCGTTTATCTGAAACCTCCTTGTACAGACAGATATAGCAGGTCATTCTCTCATTTTTCTTTTCTGTCCATGTTAATACCTCCTACGTCTGTTCAAGCACTGACTTGATTAACTTAATTAACTGATACTTTTTTAAGGCCTCAATAGTTTCTGTATAACAGACATGACACAATATATTTGATCTGTTATTCTTGCATTCATTCTAATTAAAATGTACATATTCCTTTTCTAAGAGGTTGCTTTTTTATCTTTACATAAGTCCTATTAGAACTATATCCACATGCGACACAGGCACAGGTTTAATGACTTGCAACTTAAAAGAGCTGTTCAAGTGTGTTTTCAGTGTGTCAGATATGTCATGAGTTTAGTTTGCCCACTCTGAATAAGAAAACATAAAAAAAAAAATTATGGCATCAGAGACTCATAATATTTACATTAAAATATTATTTGGCATAAATCAGTGATAATATTTTCATGTTGATTTCTCCTGGGTGCATACAGGTTCCAGGAATGGAAGACATTTACATTAGAACACTAATGCTGTTCTTGACATGGAGGAGATCTTTGAATTAATAGTACCTACATTTTAATAGTAAAGATCAGTCAGTTCTTCCCATGAATGTGAGAAATTTCCTACTAAACTACTTTGTTATCATTAATGGGGAGAAATTCTTATTTCCTACAGTCTCACCCTACAATTCTTGCCTAGAAAGCTCAATTATATGTAAAGTTGTACAGAGATGCCCACAGCAGCATGAGAATCAGTCTTACCTCAGGCTTAGATGACACCTGTCTGTATACACCTGCACATTCTGTATACACATGCTGGTAATATTCTTACTGCATAGTGTATACCCAGAAAACTTGATCATCTAAATTTGGTGATGTTTTTAATCTGTACAAGTTAATCCAGTAATGGGCAAAACTCCAAAACCTAAGCTAGAATCACAGTGGTTGGAGCTTCATACTCCTCGAGAAAGAGTATACTATTGCTACTGGAGTACACTTTCTGCTACTCCAGACAGGAGAAGGTTTCTTTTAGGTCCTGCATCATATCTGCTAGTTCTCTGTGCATTTTTTAGGTACCTTAGGACATCTAAAATGAAACTAAACACTTAGGCTTAAGCAAAGTGAATTGTGCCCTTAATGTATATGTGAGTTCTTGAGAACTTGTACTATGGTAGTCAGAATTGTTGATCTGCGTCTTACTTTTTCTGGAGAGACTTATCATCAGAGTCCTTTTAAGCAAGACAGTATTTGAATACAGGGGGATGAGATACATGGTACTGGATGTAGGCTTATCCCATCTACATTTCTTGAGCGTACTTGGATTCGCCCTCAGGGAAAGAACAGGCCCAATTTCTTTTCCTTTTAATGTGCTCTAGATTTTGTTTAGAACTCATGTTTCTATGCAAGCTGGTATCCAAACAGCTTGAACAGAGATATGCTCCTGGGGAGTAGTATAGATATCTATGACTTCAATAGTCATCATAGACTTCCTTTATAGTCCGTGGAGGGAAAAGGGATATCTAAAATGAGAGCAATTTCTACTGACAGCAGTGTCTAAAATTGGTCAGACACATCACAGTCTAAAAGTGAAAGTTTCTCTCTATCAACTCTAAGGAATTATTAGCTGAGACCGGAACACCTGCACAGTGAACAGATAAAGGCAGGTAAGCTAAATCTTAGGAAGAATTTGAATTCAGTTATAGGGCTGACTTTAAACACTTGATTCAAATTTAGCTGCTGTTTTTGACAGGACCAGTTTGTTTTCTTAATCCAGTGTCATAGGTTTTCTTAATCCAGTGTCATAGGTTTTCTTCATATATTTCATAAGAATTTATTGAAATGTTGGAATATTGATCATTCTTAAATGTCATCAGTCACCCTCACAATAAAAAAAGTGTTTCCTGATGTTCAAAGGGAATCTCTTGTGTTTCAGTTTGTGCCCATTGCCTCTGGTCCTGTGACTGGGCAACACTGAAAAGAGCCTGCCTCCATTCTTTTTGCGTGCTCCCTTCAGTTATTTATATCCATTGATAAGATCCACTCTGAGTCTTTTCTTCTCTAGGCTGAGCAGTCCCAGTTCTCTTAGTCTTTGCTCATAGAAGAGATGCTCCAGTCCCTTAATCATCCTTGTGGCCCTTTGTTGAACTCTCTCCAGAAAACTGTAGCATATTTAATGAGAGGAGCATTTTGTTTGGATTTTTCTTGCTTCAGTTTTTTAATGACCTGTATAGAAGCCTGATATTCCACAACATAATTAAATTCATTAAGTCCCCTGTTCATAAAATCTCTTTGTTCATATTCTTTGTGCAAACCTTATATAATGACTCAAAAAATACTCTTTTGAGTGAGTCATCATCATCTTCATAAATTCAGCAGGGACACTGATAAGTTTGGATGACAAACTTGTTCAAGTTTAGTTATCAAGCTATTGGTTCTTTTAAGATCATAGAATTTACAAAGAAGCTGAAAAACTGCACAATAAATTCAAATAATTAACTTTTTTCCATATAGCTACTAATGAAAGATTTCTATCACTTTATGGCGGTCAATGACACATTTCTGGTTTTCAAAGCTATCAAAAGTCCAACCAAAGTAAGAAGCTAATCTTATTTATCATGTTCTGTAAGGCCAGAATTCCCATCTTCACCATGTTTTGGTAAAGCAGAGACACACAGGGAAAGTTGTCCCAATACCATTGATATGCTGCTCCCTGATTGCAGTGAAAGGAGATGAAAGGTAAAACAATCAGTTATGTTATTAGCAGATCAATATGTTTTGGAATTTTTCCTTTCTAGACCATTTGGGTAGACACTTGTGGTGGGTTAACATTGACTGGCTGCCAGAAGCCCACCCAGCTGCTCTCTCACTCTACCTCCTCAATAGGACAGGAGGAGAAAATAAGATGTAAAATCTCCTGGGTTGAGATAAAGACAGGGAGATCACTCACCAATACTCTCACAGGGAAAACAAACTCAGCTTCAGGAAGATTAATTTCATTTATTGCTGATTAAAAATACACTAGGATGGTGAAAAATGATGACAAAAACTAAAACACCTTCCCCCCACCACCACTCCTTCCCAGACTCAGCTTCAGTCCTTCACTCCTAACTCTTCCACCCTCCCAGAGATGCAGGGGCATGAGGTCAGTTCATAACATCTCCTCTCTGCCACACCTTCTTCTTCACACTTTTCCCCTGTTCCTGTGGGGGTCCTTCTCACAGGCTACAGCCTTTCAAGAACTACTTCAGCATAGGTCCTCTCCACAGACTGCAGTCTGTCAGGGAAAAACTGCTACAATGTGGGTCCTCCATGGGCTGCAGCTCCTGCCAGGAGCCTGTTCTTGTGTGAGCTCTCCATGGGCTGCAGCTTTCTTCGGGACATAACCATCTGCTCTGGTGTGTGGTCCTCCACAGGCTGCTGTGTGGATATTTGTTCCACTGTCATCCTCCATGGTCTGCAGGGGACTAGGTCTACAGTGATGGAGCTTATAAAGTTACTAGATTAATTACTTTGTATTACTTGAGTAACGCTGCAGGATCCAACACACTGATGCTGGGCCTAGGTTAGTAACTCTCACGGCAGTCCTGACAAAACTAACATGGCTTAATGCAAAACCTCTTAGATTTCTGTGAATTCCCAAGCACAGCCAATATGACTTTATTCTCTTCCCATTTAACCCAATATGATGATGAATTATCCTTCTTTTTAGGAAATTGAGTCTATTTCAAGTTTAAATTTCTTTGACTTCAAACTCCAGCCTTTCACATCTTTTCAGTGGTCTATAAACAGATACAGAGTGACCAGAGGAATTTTCTAAGGCCTACTTAGTAGGGCAAATAGGTCACACTCCCAAAGTCTCACATAATACAGGTTTTCGCACTGTGCATACTGGACTGTATCTGTGTTTCCAATATAAATGTTTTCCAAGAGTTTCCCATTCATTTCAATGAGCTGGCACCAGAAGCAGAAGCAGCATTCTAGACGCTGTAGATTCAAGCGCTGAAGAATGAAAAGCAAGATTGCTTTCTCCATCCACTACCTGTTTCTCTTTTTCTAAGGATTTCATTAGTGTTTGGTGCCACAGCAGTTCACTCAGTCTGAGGAAGATATCTCCAAAGAATATTAAACCTCTGAGTCACTGCTTTTCAAGGCAGACTTCCCATAAAAGTTCTTATATAGACAACTTTGCATGTGGCTGCATTAAAACGATTATTTTAGGTTGTGACCAAATTACCAGATGATTCAAACCATGCTTGTAATGATAATCTGTTCTTTTCAATATTTAGTATCCCACTAGTTTAGCTTTAAAAGCAAATATTTTCTACAATCACCTATATTTTTTATTACAATTACATTTAACTGTGCTAAGGAAGAACTCTCCCTAGAGTACTGCTGCTTTTAATGATGTTTGATTTTTTGTTTAGGTAATTGGTGTTTTCCCACTTAACAATTGCATATTGGGATTTGCCCTGGGTGTTCTGAGCGGCATAACTTCTTTTACCTCTATTCACTCAAAACCTTATCACTAGGTCAGATGTAAAGTACTAATGATTTTAAGTGAGAATACAGGAGACTTACAGGATGTAAAATAGAATATCACAATGAAATACCATATTTTCAGCAGCTATTGAAAAGTTTACCATTATGAAGGCACTTACTAACAAGCTACATCTCTAAAATATAGGATGACTGCCAGGGCCCTGAGGGCACTGCTAGGACATAATGTCCCTTCCTGGCTCCTGCCTCAGGGCTCTCTCCACCCTGCCTATGGCTCAGGACCCCATGTCAGCCCCCCCAGGGCCATCAGTCCACGTCCAAGAGACACTGCAGCAGGACCAGTCTCCAGCTCCCCACAGCCCTTCCCTGCCCGGCTGTAGGCCCCGCCGAGCCGGGCCCACACGTGGGCCCATGTCCTGGCCCAGGCTCATCCCAGCCCCATCCCCAGAGAAGTGCCTGATGCCCAGGGCTGGGGCTGCCCCAGTGCCCCCCCAGCTACCCTGCTCCTGGCTGGGGTGGTGGGACAGGCCCTAGCTGCCAGGCCCTACCCTGATGGATCCCTGGGGAGCCCCCAACCCCATGGAGCTGCCAGCCTGTGCAGTGCCCTGGCAGTGACTTAGAACTTCCAATGTAAATTATCACAATAAGCTGACATACTGTACATCCCCTGCAAAACAGTTTTTAAGTGGAATTTGGCAGAAAAAAGAGTGGAAAAATCAATAAATCTCATGGCTGTTCTGCCCAATCCAATAATTGATCAGTTCATTAATTTTGGTATATCTTTCTTTCATTCCAGAAAAAGTAAATTTATTTCAAATCATGAACATATATCACTATGTAAATAGAATTCTACAGTTATAGGTACACTTTAAAATTCATCTGGTCATGTGGGTTATACTGAGATTGTGCAGACTGTTGGAAGGCTCAATGCAGCAGTTTACCATCCTTCTAACAGGTTAGGAGAAAAAACTTTAACATTGTGCCTAGAATCAGCGTGTCCATGACCTGTACAGGTATTTCCATGAAACACTAGGTTTCCCTAACAAGGAAAATTCTTTGCTTGGTTTTGCTGCATGAGATTTTTTTCTCTCCTTTCAAACCTGTCATGAACCAGTGTCCACAATAAGCAAAGTTCACCTTATCCTGAATAATATTTTTAACTTTTTTTTGAACAAAATAGCAGCTGTTAGAGATCCACAGTGTTCCAGAGTAGATGTTGACTGGGAAGATAAGAAATTTGATATGGGTATAAGCTTCACTATAAATGTCCAGAAAAATATCAATAGTTGTTGCCATATTTGCACACCATTGTGGATTGTTTTACTAAAACATGATGCTTGCAGCCCTGGTTGGGACGCTGAGCACAAACACTTTGGGTTATAACCACAGCACCAGTTCTGGTTAGAAATTATGACTGCAAGATTCCATATCTTAAAGCTCCAGGTGTAGAAATTGCTTTATGAAAGGAAGAAGTCTTGTGCCATTCATTGAACAGCTCTTATGTAAAACTCAAATACTTGACTAAAGGTTGTCAACAGCAGCATGATAGACAGCTACAAGCAGGAGGCATCACTATCTGCAGTGAAGAATGGGGGGGGGTGGAAACAATTTACTAAAAGCAGCCTTCACCAATCTTCATTTCTGTTTGTTGTGGTTTAACCTCAGTCAGCAACTAAGCACCACACAGCCATGCACTCACCGCCCCCTCCCCACAGTGGAATGGTGGAGAGAATCAGAACAGTAAAAGTGAGAAAACTCATGGGCTGAGGTAAAGACAGTTTAATAGGTAAAGCAAAAGCCATGGGTGCAAGTAAAGCAAAACAAGGAATTCATTCACTACTTCTCATTGGCAGGCAGGTGTTCAGTCATCTCTAGGAGAGCAGGGCTCCATCATGCGTAACGGTCACTTGGGAAGACAATCACCATAACACTGAACAATCCCCTTTCCTCATTCTTCCCCACACCTTTTATTGCTGAGCTGGTTGTCATATGGTATGGGACATTCCTTTGGTCTGCTGGGGTCAGCTATCCCAACTGTGTCCCCTGTTAACTTCTTGTGCACTGTTCAGCAATAACTAAAAAATCCTTATGTTATCAACATTGTTTTCATCACAAATCCAAAACATAACTGTCCTGGTTTCAGCTGGGATATAGTTAATTTTCTTCTTAGGAGCTGATATAGTGCTGTGTTTTGGATTTAGGATGAGAATAATGTTGACAACACACTGGTGTTTTGGTTGTTGCTAAGTAGTGCTTACACTAGTCAAGGACTTTTCAGCTTCCCATGCTTTGCCTGGTACACAAGAAGCTGGGAGGGAGCACAGCCAGGACAGCTGACCCAGACTGGCCAAAGGGCTATTCCATACCGTATGACATCATGCTCTGCGTATAAAGCTGGGGGAAGAAGAAGGAAGGGGGGGTGAACGTTCAGAGTGATGGCGTTTGTCTTCCCAAGTAACCATTACACATGATGAAGCCCTGCTTTCCTGGGGATGGCTGAACACTTGCTTGCTGATGGGAAGTAGTGAATGAATTCCTTGTTTTGCTTTACTTGCACACATGGCTTTTGCTTTACCTATTAAACTGTCTTTATGTCAACCCACGAGTTTTCTCACTTTTACTGTTCTGATTCTCTATCCCATCCCACCAGGGGGGAGTGAGCAAGCGGCTGTGTGGTGCTTAGTTGACAGCTGGGGTTAAACCACAACAATAACTTCATGTAAGCTACTATGAAGAAAAATAACTCTATCCCAGACAAAATCAGTGCACTGTTTAGAAAGCAATGGATGTCAATTACTTTTCAAAACAATTAAAAACTTACGCTTGCACAACGGATATATCTTTACTTATTAGATATGTAGTCAGGACAATCTAGTGAAAAATCGCGTGGAAATCATAAATAAAAGCTACTCTCTTCCCATTCGAATTGTATCCTGAGGTATTAACAGTAACTGTCACTGAACTTCTATTCTGCCATTAACTAGAGTGTAATCAGTGTGGTATTTACATTATTTCTATTCAGGCTTGTTCTGAAAGGCCAAGTATTCTCCCAACATGTGAATTGTCTTTACCTTTCTTAGGTCAGTGGGAGAGGGGCATTAGGGTATGCAAACATCCCCCTACTGCTTCCAAGCTCAGAGAACCCAGGGGTTATATCTTCTTTGGATGAAGAGCAATCAGTGGCAATATTATGACTAACTCTTGCACAGTTTTATATAAACAAACTCTTCCCTTTTACTCTCTTTGAAAACCATACGAGATTCAAAAGGCTTGGCTACAGAGGCAATGTAGCCATGTTTTTGTCATGTCTTAGTATAGAAAATCGACTCTGGTTCACAGAAGATAAATAAAAAATGTAACACTATGACTGTGCACAAAAGCACCAGAGTCTCATTTTAAACAAACACAGTTCCAGTCAGATTTCTACCATACAACCTGGGCATCGAGACCGAGACATTGAACAAAGTGGGTGGGTACAATGCCCTAGGTTCTTTCAGTGTCTGCACGTTATCCATTTCACATTATTAAAAAAAAGTGATCATTTATCCATTGGTGACCTGGAAAATTTGTTGAAAATTCTTATTATGGTTAGGTGAAACCTCAGGAGATTTATTACCTATCTATGCAAACATTAACATTTCTGGCATGCTCACATTTAAAGTGACTTTAAAGCTTCTGTGACTTCTCACAGGCAAACATACCCTTTTCTAAACAGCCCTGTTTTGTTGCTATTGTGTCTTCGGGCACATTTTTTAAAGCACAGACATTTAGACGAAAGAGCTAAATGAGTGCTCAGAATTTAATGGAGCAGACTAGTGACCAGTTTCATCACAAATAGTGCATCACTGGCAATAGCCCCAGAAATGAGTGTGAGAGAGAAATATGTATCACGGCCAAGAAAAGCACTTGTAAAGCACAATGGGACAGGAACATTTCATAATTTTTGTTCTGTTTTGGTTGTGTGTTTGGGAAATGAAAATGAGAAGAAGTAGAAGAAGAAGAAGAAAGAAGAGGAAGAAGAAGAAGAAGAAGAAGAAGAAGAAGAAGAAGAAGAAGAAGAAGAAGAAAGAAGAAGAAAGAAGAAGAAAGAAGAAGAGGAAACACAGAGAAGTAGTGAGAGAATCAAACACAGATTTGACACTGAATAAGCTCGGGATGTGTAGACCTGAGAAACAGATTAGGGATTTTGGTACTGTCCCTTGTAATGAATTGAAACAAAGAGCTATTGTTTTTCTCTTAAGAGCAACACAGAACACTGCAGATTTAATTAGGTGCATTAACACCTTAGAGGCGTAGACCAGAACATGGTGAAGTCTTCTTGAGAAAGAATTCTCTTAGCTAATCATGAAATATGACTCAATAAACTGTAATCAGAAACCAGGTGGTTTAAATTCATGACCCAAAATATGCAAAATCCTCTTACTACTTACTACTACGCATCTGCACCAAACACAGTACCAAGGTACAGATTGGTTTTGGCAGTATAAAATACCTGTTGAGTAAAAAGATTGCCTAAGAAGAGTTTCCTGGAGAAAAACTGAGATACTTGTACCTAGGTATTAAAACTCTGGGAGAATGATCCCACCCCCAAAAAGAAATTAACACAGTAAACTGTAGTAAGATTAATTTTAAATTGTGCAAAAAAATCTTCACAGAAATTAGGTATAGAATTTATCAAAACTTGTGTATCCAGGAAAAATATTTTTCAGCTCCTCTGCTGAGATACAATGTTATTGCTTACTATGCATTATAAATAAATTAAATATAATACTGTTCTGTCCATGTCCAAATAAAAGATAAAAAAAAGTAACTTTAAACTATGCTTTTAGCCACAGTAATTTATGTGATCATTGATCTCAACTTATCCATAAGTAAAAACTACCAAGAGTAAATCCCCAGCTAATTACTGTAGAATTGCTTTATTAAAATAACATGATGTCAGCTACAAAAATATTCATTCTTGTAATACATTCACTTGCTTTTTAACTGCGTCTGTTTTGCACAAAGTTTTTAATGAGGAATGAAATCTGTGATTCATAGTCAGTAAAACTTCAGAATTTAGTGTGCAGTGTAAATTCCTGCAATTTAAAAGAAAGATGATTTTTCTGAGAGGCTGAGAGTAAAGTTATTTTTAGATTTGCAGCTTCAGATTCTGAAGCCTGAACTCTGATGTGAATGAACTAAATTATGTAACATAACAACTATCTAATGCATAAAATAATCACCTAGTCACACCCAAAGGTAAATGAATACCAGAGATAATGTATAACAAAAATCAGCAACAAAAATAAACTCAATGCATCACAGAACTTGTGAAATTTTCAGTTCAATATGAATGAACTCCTTTATCAACGAACTAGATAACATTATTGTACAGCAGCACAAAACTGTGTAAGGTATAATTATATTTATTTCCAGTTTCAATGGGATACTTTGATATATAAACAAGAAATACTAAGTAGGAATAAGACACTAGTATTACCTCTCTGTATGACATAGTGGGTCTATTGCTGGAATATTTTGCTTTGTTCTGGTGGTCTTTTCTTGTAATGGAGGTTAACAAATTGCAAAGGGATCTGTGAGCAATAAAAATTAAAATTTAAGATTTTTACTTTTAGTTTTTCCGAGAGATGTTGGCAATTGTGGTCTTATAAGATCATTTTTTGCTGCTGGACAGGTTTTTGTTTTAGCATAAAAGGCCATAATACAGCCAAATAGCTGTATGCTCCAGTTTATAAAAGTAATCCTGGACTGGAAATTAGCAAATTTTAAACAGCCAGTAGAATCAGTACCTGGGATAGCTTTATGGGGGAAGAAGCAGACTTACCATTACTCAAAGACTTTAGAGAAAAACTATACACCTCTGAAAAGATATGCTACAACCAAAACTTAAATTCTGATACTGACAAATTTTGATACTGAAATTACTGCATGATGGTCTGATTACTCAGGAGGTCATGCAAGATTATCATAACAGATTTCTCTAACAGTAAGGCCTGCCACCCAGTGTATGAATTAGTGGAGGGCACATGTAGAAAAATAAAACTGAAGTTTAGTTTTCAGCTGCTTTCAAAGGCTTTAGGGAGATAAATTACTCCATATATTCAGGGCTAAATTCATGTAGCTATCATGTCCTGAGTGATAAGAATGGTATATTCTCACAGCCTGGTGAATGCATATCTTCACATCAAAGTAAGAATAGAGGTTTTTTAATTTAAGGATGATTAGTTAGTGTAACAACTAAAACTCCCAAATAGGCTTTCCTTGTTAGCCAAAGGCAGGAAGAGCTATTCAGTAACTGTTTATCAGTTATATTACCTATAACTGAAAAATGACACACATTCAGTGCTACTTTGGACAAGTTTTTAGAAGACTGTGAATGTAAAGTTGCTAACAACTGCTTGATGTTGATGAATTATGCCTACGATCACAGTAAGGAACTTGATTTGCTTGGGGATTCTGAATTAAATTTTGAACATTACATTTGTTACCTTCTCAATATTTCATATTATCATTTGTAGATTATTGCTAGACTTCAGTCATCCTTATCTTGTATAGACTCTAAACAGCTCATTCAGATTTTCATTTTCATTGGGCCAGATCACTGCAGAACCTTATTTATCTGTCTGTGAGCACATATAAACTCAATTTTCTCATACTTTCACTAGAAGGGTGTTACTAACACATTGTACTGAAATGCAACATTATTTACCATCTTTCTACTTGTTTGTATGGGGAAACAAATGTTAAGTTCTCCTTAGAGAAAATTTAAAATAAATTTGTAAAATAGCTACAACATAACTACTGTAAGTAGCAGCAATTTTCTTCCACACTAGGTTGCTTCTTAGGTGAGAACAAGTGTTTTCTAGATCTTTTCAGCAAATTGGGGAATGATTTTCTGGCCCCTTGGAAGTCAAAATAACTGTTCTTCTACATAAGCTTGGGTATGTATTTCAATACTTTGCTTGACAGAGAAGTCTAGTTATAGACTCTCACAGGCTATTTGAAGAATTATTTTAATCTAAAAATTCTCCCATTACATCTGTCCCTCCAGCATTTTGGAGAATGTTACATTCATGAATAGACACACAGGTTTGTTGTACAGATTAGCCCCACCATCTGCATATATTTAACAGAAAAAAACATGTTTTTCTTTATATAATTCATATTTTTCTGATGCTATTTGCCAAATTACTTTCTTTTTTTTTTAATTTTACTTATCTAATTTTTCTCAGAGACAAAGGGTGGCAAACACCGGATAAGTCAGACACATTTCAGACTCTCTTTTGGCATATCTTTGAAAAAAAATCCCTTATTAATATGCAAATGATCACAGACTCAGTTTCATAGCTAATTTTCTTCTGTCATATTATATGCCTCAAAATACAATGTTAAATTCCTCAAGACTAGCATAGCATAAAGGCATAGCAGTAAGCAGCAAGGTAGCTACCATCACCTCATGTATCTTAAAGGGTATGACAAGAGACTTTCCTGAGGTAGCAAGTGTTTGGGAATACTACCTAAATGGAGAAATAATAATAATAAAAATAGAACCCTATTCTTGCACTATTGAGAGAATCAACTTAAATTTCATTAAACACCTTAGAAAAGACAGACTTCCACACTGATAAGAAGCACTCTTAGGATACATTTACCCTATTTAATTATATTTATAGCCGAATTAAATAGAAAGCTATTTATAAAATATAGACATTTTAAGATGTACTAAAATAGGCAGAGAATACCAAATACCGCTCTGGCTTGGGAGACATGTGGTCCCGCTATATTTACTGGAGTTCTAAATGACATGTAGCATAGTACAATATTGTCCAAAATAATGAGTTTTAGAAAATTTATGTCTGAAGGTACTGCCCTTGAAGTTACCGGGTCAGTACAGTAAGTAAAGTGCATGCTAAACTCAAAGTGGAATTAGAGTTTTGAGCTGTGCCCCACTGAGGCATTGCTATGGTTTCAGAGAGTTTTGTTTAGGTCTTTTTTTCTTCCTCTGAGTTTACAAAAAGTAAGTATAGAAGTCAGATGCAAAATTTAAAGTTAATGATGACTTGTGACAACAGTTTTCAAAATGGAAGGTGTCAGGACCTGAAGATTTGGTTCATATCCACTTCTGCTAAGACACTCTGTTAGTACCACTCTAACAAGAAGAAAACTAATAGGGATTTTGACTTTAGAAGTAAGAACTACTGGGTACTAATGAACATTTTAGTAATTTTTTTGTTTGAGCAACAATTTATCTGATGTGATGAAGTAGTTTAAACTTTTAATCAACAGTTGAAAAATTTTATTTTGCTTCCTCTCTGTTAAAAGCTACAACTATATACAAATAACTGGATTCTTAAAGGAAGGATTTTAAAAAATACTGACAGCAGTCTTAATACTGTTTTGGTTCCTCTTGATCAAAATAATGAGATACTTGATTTAAATATTCAAGTTAATGAAAACTAGATTAGGTTCAGCATTGAAGCAGTGAATTTAAGATTAAGGTTACACAAATTCTGGTCCAGCTATGTTTCTATTAAATCTGACAAACAGTTACAAGTGTATACATGTGCATACCTGTTTGTTATTCAATTTGTAATCTCTGACATTTAGTTTTACAAGATATTTTGAAAACAATTTACAGAACAGCCTTTAGGCCTACCAGTCATACATATGCACAATAAGAAAGACTCATTCTGGCTTAACTTCAACTATTTTCTAGGTTGAGACTTAAGGGGATTTTTTTAATTAAACATTTTTAGTAGTTACAAAAAAGGATGAAATTACCACTGGATCAGATTTAATCCACAATAGTAAACTATAAATATTTCCAACAAGGAAGGTCCTGAAATGTGAATTTCAAATCTTTTCCTCAAATAACATTTCAAAATGCCTTAGCTCAACAGTGTAACGTGTAGCTCCTGCTACTATAGAAATAGAATCCACAATATTTCAGAACTGTTCAGATATTGATTCCAAAGGAAATTCATTATCCCAAATAAAAATGGTTGGTATATTTTAATGAAATACAAGAAAGCTCCTTCATGAAACAAATATAAAGATCCGAGAAATCTGATTAATCTGTGGACAAGTTTGTCTAGATGGAATTTCTCATTAAAAATGAGAGAGAAAGAGATCTTATTCTCCATCATTTTAAGTGACTGCCTTAACCATTTGGTTAAATATTGCTATATGTTACCTTTAGTTTTAATTAACTACCCCCTCCCTTTCTTTCCTTCTTCTCATTTTCCACTCCTTATTCATCTTCTCTTACCATAATCACCCTTCCCCCATTTCTTTATGGACTTAAAAGACTTCTTGTTAAAAATAATAAATGTTTCCAAACAATTTTAATTTAATAGAATTAAAATTTTCTTTAATCTCCTAATCCTCAAGGTGTTCATAAAATAAGAACTCCTTTTATTGAATTTCCTATGTAGAACCTCAATTTTGTAAGTTTACATTAGCACTAAGTACCCCTTCCTCTTACTGATTTGCACTTGAACAAATGTCCGTTCAGTTCAAATTCTGGGATCCTAACCGTTAATCTGAAATTGTCAATTTTGGAAACTCTGTAGAATATATGCAGTACTTTGGAAGTAGGTCAAATATCGTATAAATCTTTTTCATGGTTCTCCATCCAATTATGCTATTTAGAATTAGCTGTCAGGACTCTAGAGCTTCAGACAAATATTGATTATTTGTCAGATTATGCTAATACGGTCAATGCTATGGCAGATAAATATTTGTACAGCCAAATAACACTTGACAGCAAATATATGCATATTGTTTAAGACATAAATGTCAACGAATTCATTCTGGTGATTGACATGGAAGTGTATAGACCATTAAGATCCACCCTTCCCTAATGGTCATGGGAACATAAAATACAAAACATGATCAAATTCTCCTTTTCTTATCCAGTCTGATTTGAAGCCAAAAAAATCAGCCGTAGCTCAAAGATGGGGAAACACAATATTCAAAAGGGAGAGTGAGTGAACAGTGTATTTCATATGTTTACATTATAGCATGGTTAACCAAAGTTATCTAGATAGCTCCTTTGCAAAAATTAAAATATGTCGTCAAAAATTGATTCTGTATGTTTATTTTTGCCTCTTTTCTTTGTAGTCCTTCATGAGAAGTACATTAACAATTCTACATGTAAAAATATTAAAATAATATTTCCTTCTTATTTTTTTTCATAAATTCTAGATTACAGGCTAGTATTTTGAAAAGATTTCTTTAGGAGCACTGCAGGATATTGTTTCTCTTTCACACCTTACAGTAGACATGCCTTTCTAGGACACTTTAAAGTTCATGCTTTTCCCCCTCATGCAAAATATACACTAACTAGGTGTACCTCCTTTGCATCCCTGTTTTTCTCCTGTGTATGTGTTTTGTACAGTATAAGGTAAGAACCAGTGCCATTAAGTACATATTGACTGACATGCAATTATTCTAGCTTATATATTAGAGAGTGTTTTGATTCTATAGAGCTCAATGATGGCAATGATAAGGTGGAGTGCTTATGGGTAAAGATCAGGGGGAAGGCCAACAAGGCAGATATCCTGGTGGGAGTCGTTACAGACCACCCAACCAAGATGAAGAAACAGATGAAGCATTCTACAAGCAGCTGGCTGAAGTCTCATGATCGCTAACCCTTGTTCTCGTGGGAGACTTCAACCTACCAGATATCTGCTGGAAATACAACACAGCAGAGCGAAAGCAGTCTTGGAGGTTCCTGGAGTGTGTGGAAGATAACTTCCTGACACAGCTGGTAAGGGAGCCAACCAGGGGAGGTGCCCCGCTGGACCTGCTGTTTACGAACCCAGAAGGCCTGGTGGCTGACATGGTGGTTGGAGGAATTTTTGCAAGATCTTTGAATACAAATTTTAAATAGCAAGACATGAAACCAGAAAAATACACAGAAATGAACTAAAAGCCCAATAAGGTCCTAGGCCTCAAAAGTTGCTGCAAACAAAAATATTCATAATGGAGATATTACTTGCGTATTCTTGGAGCTTTGACCCTGGACTCTTAAACTGTTCTACTAATGACCTGAAATACAAGACAGAGTTAATTAACCTGGAAGCATAATATAGAAAAAAGTAAGGAATGCAGAAGTGTGACCTATGAGATTAATATGAATGAGATTAATATGAATGAGATTAATATGAATGAACTCCTACAGTAAGGTTTGGCCCAAAAGAGATAAAGTGATCTTTGGATGAACAAACTGTAAAATATTAGCAAGACTGGACATGTTACATTAGCTTTGTTTTTGGCAGTAGAATAACCATTATTGGAATGCTGTATTCTGTTCTAGCATTCATGGCTCCGAGAAGAGTTCTGAGAAGAATGCAAGAACATTTAATGGCTGAAAAGCATATCTGATACCGAAAGACAATGAGCCAAATTCTTTAACTGAGTGAGAGGAGTGTCTAGAGTTTATTTAGTACAATATCCTACAAAGAGTTTTTGAAAGATGTCTGGTCATTTGCAGAAGAAAAGAGAGAGACAAGAATGAGGAAAAGGATCCTGAGTCATTTATACAGTAGAAGAAATGTTGAGGAGAAGTATGCAACATCACCAATTTTTGCTCAAGGGAGTACTCTAACTACTACCCTCTTTCCATTTGCTAATTATTCTTGAACTCCTAGATCTAGAACAGTATTTTAATATTCAACTTTATTTTCCTCTTTATGTTTTAAGTACTTAGTTTCTATACTCAATAAAATGAGAAAAAGACAATAACAGAGAATGTGATTTTCCAAAACTAATAAACTCCCCAACCTGTTAGAAGTTAGCAGAAGAGTTAAAATTACATCCTTTGTTTCTGGCAGAGAATGATACTATACTATATACCAAACCCAAATTAGTGCTTTCTCACAAATAAATAAAGAGGTAATGGCTATCCTGCCAAGGTAACTGGAATTAAAAGCACTTCCCTTGAGCTATGTAAGTTTAAGGGTAAGTTTAAGGTCCTGTGTTGTCTTCAGGACAGCCACAATTTAACACAGCAATCCATCTTATGCAATATATTCCTTATGGTGCAGAGGAGCCTAACAGATACTCAGCAAGGAAAAACTGACCTTCCTCCTTGCTTGACTTGACCTTCATGCATAGAAATGAAGTATACACTTTAGATGCACAATGCACAAGTTGCCCAGCTGGCTTAGCCAGTTTCTCCTTGACTTGACCTGAATGGCTTCAGTGTTGGAAGTCTAGGACTCCCAGAATGAAGACAAAGACATGAACTACAATCAAGTCCTTTTATTAATGAGCTGTGCATTAGTATAATCTGGCCGCAGTTGTTGTCAGAAAAAAGGTATTAAATATTTATCATACTAATCAAATAGGATTCATCTGCCAACAGGGAAAGAAGATAGGGTGGCAGTATTTGAAAAGAAAATACAAAAGCATACTCATCAGAATATGTTCACATACTCATTACAGTTTCTGTAAGAAGATAGTACAAAGCTAAAAAATGAAATAAGATGAATTAAGATGCTGTTCATTGATATTCTTTTAATAAAAAAAGTTAAAAGGGAATTTAATGAATACAATGTTAAAAAGATCACAAAAACTTACCTCATGTTGTATATCACTGAAAATTAACACAGACAAGTTATTCAGCAGTCAGCCCTAGTTGGTGATCCAGTCCCTCCTTTATGGTGTATGTGTACTGTATTTATTCTTTAGAGCTATTGAGCACACTATAACACACTTGGAGAACCGCATTCTGATTTTCCCAACATATGGAATATAATCAGCAGATTGCTTGTAAAAAGAAGATTCTGGTCAAACTCTTCTGAAGCATAGCATATAGACAATTATTTCTGGAGTTTGGATGAACCCTTTCTTACAAGATAAAAATATTATAACTTGCTTCTGCTTCCTCCTGTTCAGTGGTCAGCATTTTCTGTAGAATGAATTTATGTATGGAACATACTAGTCATTGTTCAGGTGTAAAAAAGGAGTGAATTTTGTGACATAGCTGTGATGTGGTCAGGCCATGTGACTTAGCAAAAGACAAACCCAACTGGTAGATCAAGAAGATGATGAAAACAGAAGTAAACAAAAGCAGGTGGTTTCATGAGGAATCTACCTCATACCTTGAATGAAGCCCATGGCAATAGTGTAGGCCACTGGGAAAAAACTTGGTGGTATTCTGACTGGGGAAATATGTATATATAATGGAATTTATAATTAATACATATAACAAAATTTTAAACATATAATGAAATTTAACTTATTAGAAATGTTAAATTTTATTAGGCAGTCAACTGAAAGTTATAGTAGTTTTGGACTAGAACTAAAATATTCATAGATGGGCACATAGTTACCTTCATTATGAGCTGAAGCTTTGAAGTGATCTTCAATGAAAAGGTTGGTGAAACTGAGACAGTAATAAGTGCCTCTGGAATACCTAAATGAATTGAGGTGGACACCTTAATCTTCACCATAAGATCACCAACCAGTGACATCAGTCTCAAAAATATTAAAAAAACCAACCTAAAACCTTAATTAAAAAGTCAAAGGGATAAATATAAAAAAAAAATCTTTGTTTTGCCACAGCTTGCTCTTTAAATTTCTTCTCAAAAAAATTCCTTAAAAAACTAAAAGACATGTACATCAATATATATGTTGATCTCAAATTGATAGCTATCATTCGGATCACTATAATATTCAATCAATATATACAAAAGTCGGACAGATAAGTAGCATTATATTGATGAAGAGCTTATTGTTTTCCAGCAATTTCTAGCCAATGGGAAGCATGTAATTCAATTTTATTTACTTATTTATTTAAAAAACAGCGATACAAACCCAGATTACCTATGCTTCTAAAGAAAAGCAACACACTAATAGGAAAATAATAACAGCTTATTATGGAAATTTGTCTATATTTATCTAAAACCTTCAGGCTATTATAAAGTACATTGTGACTTTATCATGCAAATTTAACAGTTCTTCCAATAACATTGTGATTAGCATGTGGTCTCAGTAGAATATGTTTTTGTTTTCTTTTTTTATCTTTGAGATTAAAATAATTTATTGTTGTTGAATCAACTAATAATGCTGTATATAGCCAGCTTCCTCAATCCGGCATATTTTCATTTTAGAACAACCCTACTAGGCTAGCTTTTGTGCCCATGCCACTATTTTCCCACACATTTCCCTACCACCACCATCACCTTTTTTATCTTGTTCAGAGATGTCCAGTGAAAATAATCCTATTAACAGATATGATAAGGAGTTCTGTGACACAAGCAACAAGCCGTACAGTCTCTTCTTTATGGGTTATACTGTCCTCATATAATCAAACACCAAGAGAATGTTTATTTGCTGAAGTTACAAAGTAATTAAAAAAATGTATGTTGTTCTGTGTGAGTAGGTGTGCTTAGAAGCTAAACTCTCAGCTCTTTTAAGCTGTCTTCACTGAAAATTTTAATTGACAAAAATCTTGTCTCAAGGAAAGTAATTCTTTTTACAAGGCTTTCCTATTTCTCCACTCATTACCAAAGACAAAAAAAAGGGTCTGACAAAATTGAGTAGCTTTCATAAACTTGCATGAAGATTATATTAATACAGATGCCTCTCCCATTTTGTGAAGAGTAGGACTCTCACCTGACAAAGTACTTTCAGTGATGCCTACAATTCACACAAAACCAGAGTGGGTCACATTGCTCACCTGAAAGCAGCATGAACTTTCCCTTATGCTAAACTTTTCAACGGAGAATCTCAAAACAGATCATGAACAGAAATTAATTCAGTCTCTGCTTTTGACATTTTGACAGCCAGTGTCTACTGCAAGAGCATAAAGCAGAGGAAAATGCTTCCCTTTGTGCAGTGGGGAAAGCAATGTGTACAAGCAGTGTTGTTAATGTCAGCTTTTACTTTTCCTGCGTACTATCACTCAGATAATACAGGTATCTGGATACTTGAAGGGAGATATTTAGAGCTGGCTTTAAGTTACAAAATTTTATGATGTTGGGAAATAATAGGATTCACAAAAACTTAAATGGTCATCCTCAAAGAATACTACAGCTCTCCATTTGGATGAAGAAAAGATTCAGCAGATCAGATTCAGCAAGTGTCTTAGGCTTTGTCATACTGAGAACAGAAGGGCTTAAAAATCAGACTCCTTTGGAGAGACCAAAAAACACATTATGTTTTAAAGTTTTACTAATTACAGCTTGGAATAAATTAGCTACTCAATATAATTTTCAAGCTTTTTCCTTTGTAAGACGTACAGATCTGACATATAGTTCTGAGATCTAAAGGTGGTTTCTCTATGGCTGAGATTCACAGGCTATGAAATTGTGAGTACCTACTTCCAGCATTATATATTTAATATTCATAAAGAGAAGACTTCAGACTGTAGGAGGTGCCACACTGACAGCTTTCAAGCATTACATTCTCTAATTAAAAATAAAAGCCAGTACTGCTGCAAATAAAAGGTATCCAAAGAATAACTTCCCCACATATTTAATTTCTGTGACCCATTTTACGGGAAGACAATGACACCATGTGAAGTAGATCTTAGTATTTCTGTCATGCTGATTAATGTAATTGGAGAAATACGGCTGAGCCTTCCCTGAGGAAGAGGTAAGTTTCCTTAACACTGCAACTTGTTTAAATAAAATAAGAATACAATTAAGCTTATTCAAATGTAAGACTAAATCAGAATGCCATTAACTATTGTTCAGTGCACTGAAGTGTGAAATATATGCTTTTACGTTTGTTGCAAAAACCATGCACTTTTAATATAAAGGCATGTGATGGAATAATACAACAAAGAAAGTAAAAGATAAATAATAGATAAAAATAGCTACAGTCTGTGGCTTACATGCATAATATAATACATGAATGCACATGAGTGAGGGGAAACAAAAACACCTTTGTAACACCAAAGGAAAAAACAGGGCAGAAATCTAACCGAATTGTTTGGTCAGCTAATTTTCTGACACTGCCTGAAAAGTATATTGTGTACCACATCAAACAGAAGGACATAAAATTGAGTAAAGGCAATCTGATCCTGCCATCCTATCCTTATGTTCATCAGCAGCTACCCAGATTAGGTTTAGAGTGCTTTAGCAGCTGTGGTCAAGATCAGGCTCAAATTCTAAGAAGTAAATGATGATACGACCATGGGTTTGTTATAAACAAAAGGGCACAAACTGCATATATAGAGCTAAGAGTTTATTATTAGCCCAGTCAATGTTTCGATAGTCTAATAGCCCAAAGAGTTAGTTCAGTTACACTAATATTCACTAATAATCCAAATTAATTCAAAGAGACTCCAGTAATACACCTAACTAGTTTTATGGAGGAAAGAAAAAAAAATCACTTGCCCCCAGTGTTGTGTTTTCCCTTCCTGTGTCCCTGGGGTCCTAACACTGGCAGCCTCAAAAGAAGGAGGAAGAATGAGAGCAGGCTGCAATGAGTTGTCAGCACCTTGATGTCTCTGCTGGGAAGAGCAGGATGTGCCTGCTAGGGGTTTCCTCCTGCTCTTTGCCAGGAGAATTATAGGGTTGATGATGTCTTCCAGATCAGGATTATGGTTTGCTTGAGTTTGCTTTTATATGTTTCCCTGTCACAGCCCACTTCCTTCTCCTAGATTGGCAGCTGCAGCCTTGCAGTGGCCCTCAGCCCCACTAGGACGCCCCACAAAGGGCTACGGTTTGTCAGGCAGTGATGGGGGTGTGTCTGTGTGGACGTAGTTGGAAAGGAGGTGTCACCCTTCCCCAGCGGGGCCACCCCCAGAGCTGGAGCAGGGGAGGTAGCAGTCACTGGCATCAGCGTGGGTGTTAAACCAGCAACTCTCAGCTCAGGCCAAGGAGAGGTGGAGACCCTGCACTGCCAGGTCAGTGCACAGCTGAGGGCCTTATACAAGCAGTCACAAATGTCTTATTTTCTGGGCTACAGTGGCTCAGACCACTTATGTTCATCTTATTGTCACAGCTCAGGTGTGAGCTGTTTACCTTTGCCTTAATTTCTCAGCTTAATTTCTCTTTCTATAAAAAGAGTTGGCCAGCTTAATGAAGGTCTGCCACCTTAATGAAAATCAGCACAGAAACAATACCAAAGAGTCTGAGCTGGAGGACAAGCTTGATCCTTAAGCTTCCATGACCTTATAGACATACCTTTAGAAACCCATCATCCAAAGGAAACAAGAAAACATCAGATAGTGGCTAAAGAAAAAAACAGTGGTGCACCTCTAAAGACATCTGTTGTGTGTAATCTGAAACTAGATACATTTTTCAAATAAGTTATGATGGATGACAGTAATAATGATTACAAATATAGGCTATGAGAAATTAGAAAATGGTAGTCTTAACCAGGTAAGTTTTACCATAAGTATTATGAAGCTTTTTGGCTGAATTTTACCAGGGCCTAACATTTAAAGATGAAGAGTCATGATGTTCTAATTGAAAGTACTTAAAAAGAGGTTCTGAATAAGCAGAGATTAGTTTTATGCAGCCATGTGGTTCAAGGGAAGAGACCCTTAAACATCATTCCAGCTTAGAAAATTCTGTTTCAAGTCTCTGGGAGTGAGAGGAGAGCATGAGTTTATTCCTGAGTGAAGGTGCAGAGAACAGAAGATGTAGCTGGAGTCATGCCATTATTCTTGAAAAGCAAAGGCAAAAGAGATGGCTGAACATGAGGAGAGAAATATTTTGCATCTTGTAAAAAACTATAACAGGTGCATCTGTTAGAGAAAAGAGGTACTAGTGGGGTGTACCTGAGATCTGTTACTTCTTGTGCTACAATGTTGATCTTCTTTAATTGAGACATCAACAAACCAACAGAGGTTGGTATATTTTGCACTGCAGTCAACAGACCTTTTCCCATTGACCTGAATGAACACTACAGTCAAAAGTTCAGGCTGAAGCCTTAGATTATGCCATAGAACTATAGAATCATAGGATCATAGAATCCCAGGTTAGAAAGGACCTCAAGGATCATCTGGTCCAACCTTTCTAGGCAAGAGCACAGTCTAGACGAGATGGCCCAGCACCATGTCCAGCTGAGTCTTAAACGTGTTCAGTGTAGTGGAGTCAACCACTTCCCTGGGGAGATTATTCCAATGGTTGACTGTTCTCATTGTGAAAAATTTTCCTCTCGTGTCCAATTGGAATCTCCCTGGGAGTAACTTGTACAACAACCGTATCAACAGCCTTGGAGAAGTCCAGTTAGACAACGTCCACCGCTCACCCCATGTCAACCGAGCAGGTCACTTTATCATAGAAGGCCACCAGATTTGTCAGGCACGATCTGCCCTTGGTGAAGCTGTGTTGGCTCTTCGCAATCACGTGCTTCATTTGCTTGTGATGGCTCCCAGGAGGATCCGTTCCATAACTTTCCCAGGGATTGAAGTAAGACTGATCGGCCTATAATTGTCAGGCAGTTATTCCACATGTCTAACATTAGACATCTAGTGATTTTTTCTCAATCAGTTGTGCATTTGCAGAAAAGAGATGCAACTATTTTCACCTTATTTTCATGTGTTACTTGTAACTTAGACATTCATTTCTAAGAACAAAGTATGTCTAATGTTAATTTCTACGAACTGGTATGATCTCAAATATCCAATTCCAACATACAGGGCAGTGCTATATAAGAAAACTAATAGGAACTTGGAAGAGAAGGGGAAAAGATGACATTCAGCAGAGGCACAATTCAAGATAACAGCATAGTCTTCTTGAAAAGAAAGAGGTTAGAAATAGGACTGGCAAGGAAAATGTTGAGAGCAGTTTAGGATTTTAAGTGAACTCAATAGAAAGATTAACAGAAAAATCACTTTACTGGAGGAATCATTGCCCAGAAGAAACTTCTATATTTACATGGGGAGGTGGTAGGAAATCTCTTGCTGTATTAAAAATACTAACAAAATAAGAGTAGGAAGCCAGTATGTGGTGTTTACCATCTTTCTTTTCTTTTTTTTTTCCTGATCTGACTGATCAGAACCACAAAGTTCTCAAGGGGCCTCAAATTTTTTACAAAGCGTGTACTTTACTGCTTATGATTAAAGATGCAAATATGATCCTGTATATTGAAGGAATATAAACTACAAATCAGTAAAGACTGTAAATCAGTGGTGTGAGTGGTGTGTAAACCATACATTTATTTAAGGTATGTGGAAGGAGGCCTGATTAGTAATTAGGGGGTTCTGCTGTGATGTATTTCCAAAACAAATCCAATCATGTAAAAAACACTGCAAAATCTTTTGCCTTTATGAAATTTGTTTACCTTAACAAAAACAGCATTCATAACCCCAGCACCATTTTAAATAAGAATATGCAGTAGTTACTTCCACCCCAAAGGGATGTCTTTTTTTAACTCAAAAGATTCAGGAATGTCCAGCTTTACATGCAGACATTACTTACTATTGATGTTTTAAATGAGAAATACCCAGTGGTGGTGAATGCAAAGGTAGCTAGATGTGTTGCAATTAAGAAAATGAAAGTTGGTCTTTAAACATAATGGGTTTTGAATGATGGCTTGTTACCTAATGTTGAAGTATTTTCCAATGAAATGTTCATTTGGAGTTCCACTTCTAAAACACTACAAAAAGTTCTGCAGAGACAATATGTCTACTATGGAACAAAGGGTCTAAGTGACAGTGGTGGGTTGACCTTGGCTGGCCACCAGTTGCCCGCCAAGTGGCTTTCTCATTCCTACTCCTCAGCAGGACAGGGGGAGAAAATAAGATGAAAACCTCATGGGTTGAGATAAGGACAGGGAGATCAGTCACCAGTTACTGTCACAGGCAAGACAGACTTGCCTTTGGGGAAATTAATTTAATTTAATGCTACTTAATAACAGAGTGGGACAGTGAGAAATAAAACCAAAACTAAAACCAGCTTCTCTTCACGCCCCTCTTCTTCGCAGGCTCAGATTCACTCATGACTTTTCTCTCTTCCCCACTGAGCAGTGCAAGTGGATGGGGAATGGGAATTGCGATCAGTTCATAACACTTTGTCTCTGCTGTTCCTTCCTCCTCATTCTGTTCCTCTGCTCCAGCATGGTGTCCTTCCCATGGGATACAGTCCTTTGTGAACTACTCCAGCATGGGCCATTTCCACGAGGTACAGCCCTTCAGGAATGGACTGGTTCAGTGTGGGTCCACCACAGGCCACAGTTCCTACCAGGAGCCTGCTCCAAAGTGGGTTGTCCACGGGCTGCAGCTTCCTTTAGGACACATCTGCCTGCTCCAGCATGGGGTCTTCCATGGGCCACAGGTTGGATATCTGCTCCACCATGGACCTCCATGGGCTGCAGGGGGATAACCTGTGTCACCATAATCTTCACTACAAGCTGCAGGGGAATCTCTGCTCCGGTGCCTGGAGCACCTCCTCACCCTCCTGCTTCACTGACCTTATCTCTTCAGGGCTGTTTCTCTCACATTTTCTTATTCCTCTCTCACTGCTCTTGTGCAGCATTTTTTTACCTTTTCTTAAATATGTTATCACAGAGGCATTGTGGCATCTGGCACCTGCTTGGCTCAGTTTTAGCCAGCAGCAGGTCCATCTTGGAGCCTGCTGAAACTGGCTGTGTCTGACATGGGAGCAGCTCCTTGTGTCTTCTCAAGAAACCATCTCTGCAGCCCCCCACTACCAAAATGTTTCCTTGTAAACCCAATACCTTCCACCCCTCACCTCTGTGAAGTGTATATTTAAGAATTGATGTTAAAATATACATTCATCACACAACCTTCACTTACATCCACAAAAAATAATTCCTCAAAGTCAAAATAACATCATCACAACACCGACAGAAATGGACGGTTTACACACACTCAACCCCTCATCCCTTCACCGCAATTACAACAACAAAAACTCCTCACATTTATACTGTTCTCTGGCAATGTCCAGTCCATGTTTTGCTCATTACCTCTCCCAGTAACTGTCCTTGTCTTGAATTCCTCCAGAGCCCCAGGTTGGGATCCACAAGAAGGGCTGTGGTGGCTTGACCCTGGCTGGCTGCAACATGCTCACCAAGCCACTCTCTCACTCCCCTCCTCGGCAGGTCAAGGGGAGAAAATAAGATGAAAAACTCATGGGTCGAGATAAATGCAGTTTAAGGAAAGAAAGCAAAGGCCACATGTGGAAGCAAAGAAAATAAAAAAGATTTATTCTCTACTTCTCATCAGCAGGTGATGTCCAGACACTTCCTGGGAAGTATGGCCTCAGTACATGTGGTGGTTGCTTCAGAAGACAAATTAATAATGAATGCCCTACCCCGTCCCCCTCCTCCTGTCTCGTAGATTTTATTGATGAGCATAACATCATATGGTATGGAATATCCCTTTGGTCAGTTTGGGTCAGCTGTCCTGACTATGTCCCCTCTTGCCCACCCACAGCCTACTGGCCTTTGGAGGGGATGCTGGAGAGAGAGCCTTGATGCTGTGGGAGCACTGTTCTGTAATAGCCAAAACATTGGTGTGTTATCGACATGGTTCTAGCTACAGATACAAAGCACAGCACTATATGGGCTGCTAATGGGGAAAGTTAACTCCATCCTACCAGATCCAATACAGTGACATAACAATTATTTCCTTTTTCCTTGCTATTGAAACCACTCTGAAACCCAAGAAAAAGAGATCAGGGAAATCCAGCAAGCCCAACATTGCTTTTGCAATTAACTCAGAGTTATTGGCAGTCTGATGTATATGAGATTTTTTTAAGAAGCCTAACTGAAGTGCTTTTAAAATAAAAATGACACTTATACATATTAGATGTGATTATATTATACAAAGATTACATAACTTCTGATAAACTAAATTCATAAAAGTTACAGGAAGTAAATTATGTTGCATTGATTCCTACTTACTCTTCTGTTTGATTTGGGGCTAGAAGTAAGATATACACTCTAAACATCCTTCAGAGCTGTGGATTGCAATGCCAATTGTGTTATACACGCATCTTTTTTTTCTTAAGTGTTTGTAGTTACGAGCATTTCAGAATATGATTTGATTCTTTTATATAATTTGTAAGGATTTTGGGGGAAGTGGCATGTGGGACAGAAGGCGGGTAGCACAAAACTTTGATAAACCAGGTGAACTAGAGACCACAAAGAGGTCTGCTGCTTTCACCATGATTCCACCTTCCTGCAGACTCTATTTATCTTCTATCTTTTGCCAGCTTTTCAGCCATATTTGATTTTGAAGTTATTTATGTTAACACTTCACAGCTTGCGCATCTCAAAGCATGGACTAGGTACCTTCCTGATCCACTCCCACAGCCACCCTGAGGAACCCATTTCCATCCGACTCTCCTGCTGGGCTTCATCTTCCTGAGCCCCTGCCCCTCCCCACTTCACAGGCAATTCAATGACCTTACAGTGACAAGAAACCAGTGACTCAGTGAGCTCACAGTGACTCACAGGAAAGACGGGAGGAAACTCTAGTTACTCAGTTACTCCCTAAGGAGACCACAGTGTTTCTGGTCAGCTCCTGTGGATTCTGCTGAACAAATGCATGAGACTCCCAGCATTTCATAGAGAATTAGACTAGAAAGGACCTTGGGGATTACCTCTTCTGATCTAATGCCTACCTTCAACCTGTATAAAAATCAATGCATTACAGCTTGTTTACCCCCAACCCTTTCCCCTTTTTTTCTGCAGCAGCAGTGGTCTATATGTACTTCTCACTCCAGCAATATTTTGCCTGTACCTTCATTAAATGCCTTGCTTTCGTGAAGTGTTTTCTTTTTGTCTCATAAACAGCAGATTTCCTTGCTGTTCTTTCTCTGAGGGAAAGGAAATTAAGAAAAATCACGTATAGAAATAATACAGATTTTTTTTCCAGGATTTCACCCTTAGTACAAATGAATTACATCAGTCCAAGTATCTTCTTTTTTCTGAGTCCTAGCTTTGTTGGTGTTACTGATGCATACAAATGCTTTTAGACCCGAGGGAAGTTTCTTTTTTAATCTCCTACGATTTCAGTCTGAAACCCATTCTTAGTGTCTGAAACTTTGCAATTGCTCTCCTCTGGCTATGGCATCTGTCGCCACAGCCTTCACTAAGAAGTCCACCAATAGATAATCCTATTTCCTATCAATACCAGTGAGCTTAGAAAAGGAAGTGGAAACTTCACTGCTGCAAGAGAAATGAATACAAGAGAAGCCCAAGAGTTTGGGCCTCCATTTTTCGCTTTACTGCATGTTTGTTGTATAACTTTGGTGAGACACATTGCATGTTTGAGTTTCTCTGTAAATAAGAAGAAATCTTGATATTCACAGAGGTTTTTGGATGACCATCTGCTTCTCTGTTTACAATATGCAGCAGTATAGTACAGTTCACTTTGATGGCTCCTTGTCATAAATATATATATAGAATAATGCTCTTTGGAACAATAACACTAATATCTCAACTAGCAGAAGAGTGAACATATTAAAATGTACTAAGCAGAAAATAATATAACAATGAAAGTCATTTTTCACCTTAATTACTTCTTCATAAAAAATAGAAAAGTTTATAACTTTTAAAAGCCTTCTAAAATGTTTTCCATGTTTAATCTTTACTCAAAGACACAAAATATTAGTAAGATACCAATTCAAAAGAAGTATCAGGGGTAAGCTGAAAGATTGTAAGAAATTGGAAAAAAGAATTTATCAAAAAATACTCTTAGAGGTTACAAAAATAGAAATAAAGACAGACTTGGCAAGAACGAAAATAGCTATTTGCAAAAGAAATAATATTGCATTTTTTTTCATTTATTCTCCAAAGAAAATAAGAATAAAAGAATTGGGTTTGCTATCTAATGAAGGTGGAATGTTGTGAGGATAAGCCTGGTAGTGATGATAGTCTGCCTCTAAGCTGTCTGAAGATAGCCCAAAAACTTTGTCTCAGATTTTAGTAAGGAGAACAACATAGCAAAGCCAAGTGGGCCATTGAGCCCATATACGAAAAAGAATATTATCACATATCTAATGAGAATAGAATTTAAGTTTTTTTAATATATTTCAGATGAGGGACCTGACTATCAGTCCTATAGTATTCTAAGAATTGGCACACACAATCACAGGTCTAGCAAGCAATGATCTTTAATGTGTCTACTGAACCAGGGGTAGTGCTGTGTGATTGCAGAAAAGCATATATGCCGTCTGCGTTTAAGAAATGTCAGACAATTCAGTGTGCCCATAGTAGTAAAATAGGCTAGATGTGGCCTGCAGTCCACTGCTTTTAATGAAAGGGGCCGAGGGACAGCATTCGTTATTTGGCCAGGGGCTATGTATTTTCCAGTTGTGTACGGCAAGATCGCAGAGCCCACCCTTGCCCTTGGCAGGTGACCTTGATAACAGCAGCTGATAAGACAGAAATGTCGGTGTAAGAGTGTGTGTGTAAATCAAATATGCAAAACTGTCTGAGTGGAGATTTGACCCAAACTGATAGAATTAAAAAGGAAGTTGACCATCAGCTATATTAAACATTAACCAGGGAATTGCAAAGAGATACAAAGGATTCAACCTGAAAACAAGCATAAAAGAAACAAAGAAATTTGTAAAAGGTTGGGGGAGATGCCTTGGAGAAAGGTGAGGAGAAGTGACCCTGGTTGGGCATTGCTGGACATCACCCTGTGGCTTCCCCAGCCCTGCCTGGGCCAGACTCAGCACCTTCCATGGGACACAGGAGCAGCTTGCACCTACCTAGCCAGTGACCCACAGCATGGGAACAATGCGGAGGCACCTCTCCTTTGAGTGTGTATGGGTCCACATGGGCTGGTGCCTTAGCGGGGTGTCAGCAGTGGCAGGGGTGCATGCTCAGCTTGAGCACCCATGTCTCCACAGAAGGATCTATTTGGTGAACCCTCACCCACACACTAGATGGGTTGCATTTCAGTCTCTATGTGTGTGTGTGATTGTAGATTTTAGGGATGAGTTATAGAAAGGTTATTATAAAGCTGTAGGTGTTTGTTAACATTTTATGTGTGAAGTATTGTGGTGTATCTTTTGTACTGCTTTTATTAGTCCTAAACATATAATTCACTGATTGACTGTTTATTGCATATTGTTAATAAATCAACAAATTGTTTCTATACTGATTTGACTAAATTATGTGGACTGAACAGTTTTTCCATGAGACAAGAAAATTCAGGGAAAAAGTGTTGTATATATTGTTTGACTTTCTTTCTCCACTTCCTATTTCCCTCTATTTGCTGTCCTTCAGGCACAAAAGAAAGTATGAAGGCCAAACGGAGTGAATCCAGAAATGATCTGAGATGTAAAGGCATGACCATGTCTGGGAGAGGTTGAAGGAGACCAATGACAGACAAGGAATAGAGACATGCTCAGCATTAATAAGTCAAAGTTCTCCATGGCTTCACCACTCACTTGAGTTGTATGCTCCTGCTTTAGAAAAGGTTTGATCAAAAGGATGAAGATATGCATAAAATATGGCATGAAGATTACTGAATGTGGATCACACCTGACCAATTTTATTCATCTTTGAAGGGCACTACTGACCTTTTTTCAGATAAAAGAAGGCAGCAGATCTAATCTGTCTGGATTTCAGATAAACACTTGCTATGGTGCCACACAGGAAAAGCTAAGTGAAGCTGGAGAAAAGGACTGAAAGGGAAACTGAGTATGGGGAGAGAAGTAGCTGAAGAGGATACATCATGCTGAAAGAGAGCTACTAAACTGGACAGAGAAGCCTAATGAAGTTTTAAAAGTTAAAATTCTGTTATGGACAAAGAAGAGGAATACAGCATATATGTAAAGCTGAGAATTCATTTTTAGTCTGCTTAAAAGTTTTAACAGTGTAGCCAAAATGCAATAAACATTGTTATTAGTCCAGTTATAATGATACTAACACTCACTGTCCAAATTATCTAATCAATACAAAACAGATCTTATTAGTAGTATCAAAGGTAGAAGTCGCTACGTATGATGAACTTCCCAGTATCTAGCCCTTTCCTCTGATGTTGTGTTCACCTTTCCAATATTCCTTTATGTCCCAAAAAGGATGGGTTTAGATGGAGGAGGAGACATGTAGCAAGTTTTCAGCATCCTGAGGTTTCTCCAGGGAGGCCTATAATAGTCATGGTGGAGGAGTTTCCTCCTGCTCAGACTTGGGCTTTTCTTGGGTTTATTTTTCTAATTTTTTTCATCACAGCCTCCTTCCCTCTCCCACTGCAGCCTGGCAGTGGCCCCCAGCCTCCCCCAGCCTCAGGTACACAAAGAGCTATTGTTAGGCAGTGACTGGAGGGGGGTGGTGGGGAGGGATGTGTGTCACTCCCTCCCCAGTGGGGCCACCTCCAGAGCTGAAGCTGAAGCAGGGGAGGCAGCAGTCACTGGCACCAGTGCAGAGGTTAAACCAGTGATTCCCAGTCCAGGCCAAGAGGAGGCTGAGTCCTAGCACTGCTGGGTCAAGGATGCGATTTTTTAATTGGTAGTGGCAAAATCATATCTCCTAGCTATGGAGATCCTCGAGAAATAGCCATGGAGTGATGCTATCCAGCTTTCTTTTTAATTTTTTGGGCACAAAGTTTAGGTATGTGCTGATAAAATTTTATGATAGGTTACACTGGGAGGAAGAATTTGCTTTAGCTGAGAATTGAAGCAATAGAAATAGAATAGAAACAAACACTGGAGACTACAATGTCTTTCTTTTAGAGACTAATGAGAAGAATTTCTTCAAGAAGCCATGGTCCCATTATCTGGAAACTGCTGAGAAATAGAAAAATCTGCATATATTAGTCATTGAAAGTCTACAGGATGCCAGTGTGACATAATAAAAGTGGAAAAATGATCCTACAATTTGTCAGACTAGGTTTTTCTTACTGAAATAAGGAATTATTAGCTTCATTGTATGTAGCATGGATCTTTTCTGTAATAGTATACACAGTTTTTGACCCGCCGAGTAGTTTGGGAAGGTGACTGCAGATTGGAACAAGAACAAGAATGCCTCACAGCAGCAGGGATTAAGAACTGAGCCTGAGATGTTGGCTTAGTAAAGTTCCTGGGCAACAGCCTTTGAATCTAAGAACACCATTGAGTACCCAGGTGTGCTGGGAAGTGGCTGTTGCAAGACTCCCTGAAAGGCAGCAGCCTCTTTTTGTCTGCAGATGAGCTAACCCCAGGGGAGAAGCACTCAATGACGAATACTAGATTTAGAGCTTCTCACCTCCCACCTGAAAGCCGCAATCACTACTGCTTACTTCCAATGAACACCTGTGAGAGTATGTTGCTCTAGTTTGTGTGCAATTAAAGACCACCTGTTTGCATGCAGGAGTTGTTCTCAACCGTTTCCCACAGCTGAGACCACTGCTTATTCCCTTCCAGCTGATAGATATTGCTGCGGCCAGCCATGTATCAACATCAAATTCTGCATGACTATAGCAAGGCTGATTATACTAGTGGTCAGCAGTCTCAACCTGAAAGAAACTGTTAACAGAACCTTCTAAAATAAGACCCCATGGAAATGTTCCTCTTCTCCTTCATACTTGGTAGGGAGCAATGAACAGCACTGCCTTTTCATTGAGACAAGTGTCTGACCATGAATGGCATGATGTTGGGGTAATTAACGGCTGCTTAAACAGATGGCTAAAGAACAACAGTTCTTTAAACAGCCCTCAATCATAGTTTTCTTAATTATTCACCATTCTGGCTAGAGTGTTTATCAACAGAATACCCAGCATGGCACCGAGGAGGCTACAACACAGCAAAGCATAATCAGTGCTTCTGACCTGTAAGAATTTCATGTTAGGTAGTGTTTCAGACAGAGGTAAAGGTCTTGGGCTCAGGTCTGAGTCAAATATACAGTCTAGGAACAGCTTTTGTTGAAAATAAGAATAAAAGACTGAGATAAGGTTATTATTTGCAAATGCACAAGGACACCAGAGAGCTAATTCATGCTGGCAAATGAACAAGTAGGTATAAATTCATCAAGAGAAAATTTATCCAGAAAATTAAAAGAAGGTTCCTAATCACCAGCAAGTGAGGTCTGAGGAAGTGGCAGGAAGAAACCCAGCTTATTTAAAGTTACGTTTATAAATCAGGTAATTGACTATGACAAAAGAAAACTAGATTTAGTATTTTAAGAAATTATTTCAAATTATATGTCCAATATTCATGGGAGTTTTAGATACGATCTTTACAGTGCCAAAAGCTGCAGTATGTCTTGTTCTTCCTATATGAGATCTGCGTGTCAGTTTCTGTTACTGCAGCAATGCTCAATCATCTGCTTGGGGGTTAGGCAGTTTGAGCCCTGCCAGCCAGCCTTTAATCGTATAGGTAATTTTGAGTCTTATATGCATCAAGACATCTATGGGTCAGACAGCACCTGAGTGGGAAACCTTCCTGAAATGGCAAGGTAAGATTTGTGTGATAAAGTCCTTCTGTGGCTTTAATCCAAAATCCTTTTGCAATTCTGAGTTATGAGAGTGGGGAAAAATTCAATTCCCGTTGCAAAAGTGATCCAAGGGCTGTCATGCTTCTGAGAACAAAGCTAGAGCAAAACCACCCCAGTTCAAAAACTTGACACGGGCAAAATCCTAGCTGATAATTTTTTGAGTGGATTAGAGAGGATTAGGGAAGAGAGAGAGGTAGAATAAAAATAAGAAGATAAGAAATTTTTCTTTAAGTCACTTCTGAGCATGGTAAATTGGTACCTCTAAGATTTTTCACAATGCCAAAAGAAACACTCTCCTTTTTGACACTTCACAGTCCAAATGTCCAGACTGAGCAGCATTTGTAGGCTATTCTTGGACTGTAGTCAGGGCTCAAAAGAAGGAACAGAAAATGAAACTAAATACTGATATTTAAAGATTTTTAAATGACTGTTTCTGCTCTTTTTCTGGTATTGTGGTTTACATCTTCATTTTTTTCTGTGTATGATTTGATTAATGAAATCTTAATACAGTGCTGATGTAATATGACTTTCTACTGGAAGTAGAGAGTTTACTGTCTTTTTTTAAATCCTGTATTACAATCATTAAGAAATATTGCACTTGCATTCATCATAACTTGGTAACTGATGGAAAGTTCAGCTCATAGATCTTACTGATATTCTTGATTTTTTTTCTTTGTGTATGTGTCAAGCCTACTTGGTATCTTTAAATAGCTTCTTCCACTATTTGTGTGTGTGAATTGTGTGTGCATCAAATGAAACATCTCTCTTTCACAGAAACATACTGACAGACTTTTTTTTTCCCTTCTTTTTTGTTTTTTGCTATCCAAATATTTATTTCCATTCTAGTTCTGGGTATTATTTCCTTGCCTTAAAACTGGTGGAGACCTAGGCTTTGCAATAAATGGGAGGAAAACAATAAACTGTGAAAGAATGTGTAACAGGTAGATAACACACATGAAGTTTGAGATTGGTTAGAAGATCTACAGAATTTTTTTTTTTTTTTTTTTTTTGTAGGAATGTGTATTGGTAGTTCGTGCAAATCTTCTCTCTTCAGATACCTAAGAAAAAGCTTTGGCTTCCTAATCAGCCTAGAGTATTTATCCTGTAATGAAAGTAATATTTCACTCTCATTTGCACAAAGCATGTGTATGTACGTCTTGTGAAGGATATTAAATGGGAATGCTGTGGAATTGCTTCTTTTTTTATACAGGTTCCAAACTGAGCTCTGTAGGGCCTTGCCTGTACCTATCCACTGGCAGATTTTTCTGCATAATTTAAAATATGCTGGTTTCCATTCTATAACCTTACATCTTTGCCAGACAGTAGGTTCCCACGACTGACTCAGAGTCAACATGGTAGGTTACTCTCTGGTGAAGGTGGGTTTGCACTAAATTGAAGTGGTTGAAGGGAGACCCCAAATCCTGCTCTGCTGACTCTGTTGTCATCAGAGTAACCTCTGGCAGAGGAGCCGTAATAATTAGTAGTAAAGCTGGAGAAAACACAACTTCCAGTTATTTATTTAGGGAAAATGAATCAGAGTCCCTTGATAGCTAAGAGTACGTTTGGGAATTTTAATTGTACTGCTTGAGTGAATTAAACACACATTTTTGCTTAAATAAATATATTTTTTAAAAAAATATTAATGAATAATGCAATGGACAGAGTCTTACTGCCATAAACAGTTCTATAAGGAGCCTGTAAAGATATGTCACAAGCCAATTCCTTATATACACTTGCACCAGCATCAGTCCTTTGAGTGTTGACATGGAGTGCCTCATCTTGGTGTTGGGTCCATCCTCCATCACCACCTCTGCTTCTCAAAGGTAGCCCCTGAGCACTTGCATTGCAGAATGGTTACAAGCCAGTGCTGTGGCCATTTCTTATCTCATCACCAAGGGAAATTTCACTCCCTTACAGGGAGTCATTCTGTCTCTGGCTTTCCTGCTTCCAGCCAGTTTAACCCCTTTTGCAGTTGGGCATTCTTGCTCTCCATGCCAGATGATTCCTTGGTCACAAGTTACCACTGCTGAGCAGTTTTGATTTTAATTTCCCCTTCAAGTATCTGAAGGTACTTCCCCCTCAGCTGGTTCCATTCTTAAAATAAGGATGACTCTAATCCAGCATTGTGTTTGATATTAGCCACATCTGAAAATCAGTAGGGCTTGCAGACAGGTGGAATGGACGAAGCTCATTTCACGTCAAGAGGAACATAATACTTAATTGTACACAGATCACCTGGTTCTGAATTAGGGCTTAGATTGTTGCAGAGCAGCTGTGGTGTCTTGAAAATCAGTCATTGACAATAGCCAGGAGCAGAAACCTAGGCAAAGATTATAAGAGGTAGGAAAGCATACTGTGATATTTCCCTAAGTAGCTGTGATTAAAACTGCCAGTCAGATTCTTGCTACTATATGTAGAAAGCTTAGAGGTGCCTTAATGAGGGAAGTCTAATATCCCTATTCTTTCTGCTTCCATTAGAAAGGGCATTGAAAACACTCAACCTTATATTGCAATACACTGACTTTAAACCTGATGCAATCCTATTAAGAGCAGCAAATAGCACTTGTGAGCCTTTCCTATGGAAAACAAACAAACAAACCAACCAACAAAAAAACCCACCAAAAAACCAAAACCAAACCAAAACAAAAAACCAAATATGAAACACGCTATAGGAAATCAGAAAGCAAAATCAGAAAACCTGGAGCAATGCAGTGAAGCATTAGGACCAATTTGTTTGTTCATGAGGAAAGAGAATGATTAGGATTTAAATAAAAATTTCAAATGTGCTTTTGTAATACATGCAGATTTCTATTGTGCCCAGTTTGCAGTGGTGTCATTATGCTAGAGGGAAAAGAAACAGATTTTAGATGGGAAAATAAACCTTTTTTCTTTATTTCTGCTTGGTTGAATACTTATATTTTGCTAAAATTCACCCAGTGGGAGAATACGTACATTTTAACTTTAATCTTCATCACAATAAGCTATGCTCCAGACAGAGATAAATAATGGTTGATCTATCTAACAATCCATCCATCCAAGTTCGTATCCTAAATTCCTCATTAAAGTATTTGAGAGTCTCTTGCCAGACATAAAAGTATAACTATTACATGTTTCCTCATTCTGTCTTTTTCCATACCCATTTCATTGCAATAGCAGTAATAGCTATGTAGTTATGATTCATTTTGCTGGGTGGTTGGGAATATCAGATGGTACAAACTACAGAACTTATTAGATCCTCGACTCATAAAACTGCTGAATACTATTTATACTTAGGGAGGTGGCAGCACTAATGCATAAGCGTTTTTCATCATCCATCTACGTACGTTCACATATTAGCAGTCTTCACCATATTATCGGAGTGCCTCCATAATGCCTGAGCACTCCTTACTATATTAGGTTATTAATACTAAGTGACTGCGGGTTGGATTCCAACCTCACTCCTTTTTTAGGTGTTTTTATTTTTGCAGCTCTACTTCAGTGGAATTGTTCTTAATTTACACTTATCTTGTCTGGAATAAGCTCCTAATATTGGATAGATACAAGTGCGAGCAGAAGCATGCCACTCTTAGTATCATTTTGATTACTCTCATAAAATATTACACTCTGATTTTTTACTTATCTTGAAAATTATTTATAAACAAGTGCTAAACTAAAAAATACAAATGTTATTTTGCATAAGTGGAATCTGTGGGGACATGTGTCCCACAAGGACAGTGGATAATGAAAAAAAAAATGCAGGAAGAAGAAAAGTACATTTTGTTAATGACTCTTAGTATTAGTTTGTTAATAAAATACGTGGTTAAGACAGAATTATCCTTTGTTCAGAAGATGACAACATATTTCTTATGAAGTTATATATGACAGCACTATGATGATATTTCAAAAATATTTTCAGGTGTTTATTGGATATTTTTACCTTTTGTAACAAAATTTTGTAAGGAAGGACTGAAATTAAGGAAGAAATATATTAAACATTTGACCTGAAGCACCCCACCTTATCCCCACCTTCCATAATAAGTTTCCTTGTATTAGTCAATTCAGATAATGATAGGAAGTAGTAAAAAAGATTTTTGCCCTTTAACAAAGATATCCTTTGGGAGAAAAATGATATTTCAAACCATCGCTTTAGTGTAAGGGTACTGCATAATGCTGCAGAGAATGGAGAGAAGAAAGCATGACAATGAGGAACTAGTCAGGCAGTTTTGCCACAGCCTTTGTCAAGGGAAATGTAAAACAAATGAGCATATCTGTTCAATATCCATCAAATAATGAGTGTCATATGAGTTCCGGGTCTGTGTCGACATAGCTTGAGCAGAAGGTTAAGGAAATATTCACAAAAGGGAACGCTCACTGTTTTTTAAAAAATAATGATGTGCAGAGTTACTCAGGACCACATTATACAGTTCTTACTCCTATTGGTATTTACTTGTGTAAATTGTCCTCTTGGAAAATAGGACTACTTTCATGGGTAAACTTTTGATAGCATAAGAGCTTCATTATCAAGCTCTTTATATTTTATTGCTGTATTTGGCAATAATTCCATAGTAATATTACAAAGAGACCAGTTTGAGAGCACAGTCTGGTCCTTGACAGTCTCTGGATTATAAATAATGCAACACTCTGCACAGATAAAGTAAAAAAAAAAAGCAAAAAGTCTGTTTATTGGTTTTGATTGTTTTTTTTCCAGAATCATGTTGGTTTTGACAAGATTTCTCAAGTACAAGACATAGTTCTGAAGCAGTTCAGAGAAAGAGCGAGTAGGTCATCAGTGGTGATGACATAATTCAGAGGATGTAATTCAACTTGGCCTTCTCACTTATTTGAGAATTGCTTATCCTCTGGGCCCTCAGACCAGTTTTTCTCACTGTAGGTGGTCCAACTAATGTAAAAATTAAACATTTATTAGACATCAGCGTCATAACTATAATCCTTTTTTAGGACTAACTATGGGAGAGAGAAAAAGCTAAAAGTGACTTTTCTATTAACCTCTTCTCTCTCTCTCCATCACAAGCCATTGTCATTGGGAGAGCAAATGGTGTCAGCAAAGAAGTAGTTTCTTTCTATTCTCTCTCTGTTGAAGGCTTTAGGCACCAAGGCATGGTTAAAAGGCTAAGACATGCAGTCTTCACTTTCTCTTGAAAACATTTGAAGTGTTTTGGTTCTGTTTCCCATCTGACTGGAAAAAAAGAAAAAAAGAAAGAAAGAAACAAACAAAACCCCAGACAACCCATCATATATTCACAATATAGAGAATTATGCTAAGCAGTTGATTGCTCTTCTGTAAATTGCAGTAGGTTAAATTTCTTCATTATATATTCCTTTGAAATAGGATTACTGAGTAGGTCTCAGTGCTTCTGTGCAAACTTTCTGCTCTGCCTCTACCCAAAACAGAAGTCTTCACCACTTAGTGTTGGATCTACAGGTTCTAGCAAAGCAAAGGCTCCAGAAGAGAGACTATATTCTATAAAATAGAATATTACTATTTTTCTGACATTAATGTTAATAATAATTCCTATAAAATGCTTTCTTGGCACTTTATTTATGCAAAAGGTCTGTAGTTTTATGAGTTTACTGATTGTTTCCTTTATTTTCTGTGTTACTGGATTGTTCCAGTACTAATCTTCCTTCCCTCTTTTTTCCTTCTGTTCTACTATCCATTACAAAATCCATCTTGAGATACAAAAAGTGAGCTCTAAACAACAAAACAATCCTCCCATACCCCAAAACCTGAACCCTTTCTTACAGACTTCGTTCTTCCTTAGCATAACATCTAGTTCTAAAATTCAAGTGGGATTCACTAGTCTTTCTTTTCATTTCACCAACACCAACTCTGACTGACCTTCCAGAATCAAAATGAGCAGCCCACTACATGAGTGATACATGAATTCATGCACAGCCTTTCTTTCCCTCATTGTTAGTTATGTGTCCTGAGACCAACTCCCAGTTAACCAAAGCAGCTTTTCCAGTTTAAAAAACACCAGCTACTCCACTCCCATAATTCAAGATGATCTTTCCTCACCCATGTCTAGCTGCAACTCACAATCCTGCCCCTGGCAGTATGCCTCACCACTAGTCTCCCCAGCATGCTGCTCTGCCTCATCTTCAGGTGACTCCCTGAAGAATGAGTAGGGCCAGCAGCCTGCTTTGGCTCTAATCCTCAGAAAGGGGAGTGTGGAGCTCAGTCTTGGGTCCACCATCCCATACAAGAGCCAACAGCTCACTAGGCATTGCTTTGGTGAAACAATTATTTTTTCAAATGTGTTATACCAGTCCAATGTCTTGTGTATTTTCCTAAATCCTTCTCCAAAAAAATTATGCTGGCCTTATAATGTAAATAGCTAAAGAAGCTGAGTAGTAGAGACTTGGACCTTTGTATGGAGTAGCCTTATGGATGAATAATTACATAGTGTTATTGTAGATGTGAATAAAGACAAAAGAATATCAAGATTTGTAAATACATCGTCATTAGAGTTGGTACTTTAAAACTGACTATACCAACCCTTGAAAATAACTTCTTTTCACAATTCAGAGAATTTTGAATATGAACAAGTTTAAATTATGTACAATGTGTGCAAATTTTACTTTGCATGTTTTGAAAACTATAAGCAATTCTGATTCCTTATTTTAATAACAGGATCATCAATAACATGCACTGTGCTTTCATTCAGCAAAATGTTCTCCAGAAAATATATCACTGTACATTACCGGAGAGAAAAATGTTGATTCTTTTAAATGACTATATCTTATACAGCTTTCTGTAGGATACATTCTGTACTCACTTTACAGCGATACTGCCTTAGACTGATAGTTCAATTTAGAGTCTCTGCAACATGATTCCTAAATACCACATTTGAAGAGAGAAGCTGGTAAGCATGTCATGGTTTTCTAAAAGCATGATAGTTGCAGCATCTGTTAGTTGTCCCAAGATTATTTTTGATCATTATGTGTGTACAAAAAATACCATACTTTTGGAAGGCAAATAGAATCTAGTAGTTTATAATGTCACCCAAAATAGAAAAGCAGTGCATATCTCTACAATCACAAAAAAAAAAAAGATCATTTTAAGCTTTCTACTGAAGATGCCTTTTCCCAGGTGGTCAATTGCACTTGTCATCTGTTATTTTGGAAAATGCACAGAATTTAATAGATGAGGTATATCAAACTAACTACATTAGGAACATACCAGCTGTCAATATGGCTTCAGCCCAACAGCATCTTTTGGGAAAAGCAAATTCCAAAATGTAGACAGTATACTATTAGTCTGATAGAATGATTATAAGTTTCGCCATCTGTTGCATATTTCACAATTAATTGTGATTTGTATCAACAGATATTTTCTAAAATCCATGTTTTCTTTTTTATACAAGAAACAACAAGCAGAACAGCAACACATTGTCTCAAGTAATGATGTACCAATACTGGAGCTAAATCAGATAAGCTTCACCTTGGTTTAACAAGGTAGATATCTAGGGTACTAATTACAGTAAATAGATCTAAAAACATTAGTGCCAGTACAGAAAAATTACAAAGCAGAATTACCTATCTTTGCTTGAAAAACTTACTGATTTTGCTTTTCAAAGCTATTCCATTGTGCAGTCATATACTATTTATGTTTAACATTTCAAAGTCCATCAGTTGAATGCTATTGGATTTTAATTACAGGAACCTATTTAATCAAACACAAATGTAAAAGCTACATTACAAAATGTCCCATGGATAGATCTAAACTACAGAGGAATTGCTTGCATGTAAAAGTAAATGCCTAGTCAATGCATTTAATATGAAGCATCATGACAGTGTTTACAGTTATATAATAAAAAATAAAGAAAAAATTAATTGGGTTTGAGTCTTAGAGTTTGGGATTTGGGGGGTTATTTTTTGCTTATATTCTTTTCTCCACCTTATAGCACTACTTTGTTTGTTTCTTTGTTTCATTCTTTCTTCCTTTATTTCTTTCAACATGATCTCTGTCTGTTGCCAAGTGAAAGGCCTAGTTCTAGTCCCAGCTACTATTCTTCAATTTTGGCTTTTTGCCTATGACATTAATAGGCTCCATACAGGGCTATGAGTCCACTGCATTTATTTAAAAATGAGATGAGACACATAGAAGCAACTTCATGGTCAGACAAGTCTTTGATAACATTTGTAACACTAAAAGCAGAAGTCAAAGATTTTTGAAAGAAGTCCTAGAAATATGATATTATTTAAATTACTTCATTCTTCTCATCTTAAACTAACATTTTACTTTACCTGAAGATAAGCCGTCGGTCATGTCAGCTTTGCGCAAAGTGACTGAACAGGGCTTAAAGCAAAAGTTAAAACTAACAACAGGTACTTCATATTGCCTAAGCCATAACCTGCATTCAGACAACATTTAGCTTTCTTAAAAGCTTCTCTAATTACTTGCAGATACGAATTACCTCAAACATGGAGCAGGGAGAAGGGAACTGGTGTCAGACCCAAATGATCCTCAGAGATGCCATTTTACCAAAGACTTTGTATGAGGTTTGTTTCTTTTACTAGCACCAAAGTTACGTAGAACTTTACATAGTAAAAATAGCATCTCGGGTTTACCCATTGGTCCATAGGTAACAGTATCACTAAAAAAAAAAAAAAAAAAAAAAAGAGACAGAGACTAAAAAACATTCTGTGTATGATATACCCATGTGTATGATATCTTCCTTAATAAGCAAATTGCTGTATTTCACATAGGCCTTAGTTTCCAAATGACTCAAAGTGTGTAAACTCAAGTAGGGAACACTATAATAATCTAGGCAGATGACAAACGCAAGAAACGCAGAAGCAAGGAAAGAGCTTCAGACAAGAGGTCACATCATCCTAGCCAAATACAAATGAGGAAAGCTGCCATAGCTATCTTTCAACAGTAATTGTGAAGATTACCAGAAATCTGATTTGCAAATATTAGTGATGAATGAGGGGGAATCATGTGGGTGCATTCAACATTTGTGATATTTTTCTGTTGCTTTATCACAGAATCACAGAATGGTTGAGGTTGGAAGGGACCCCTGGAGGTCATCTGGTCCAACACCCCTGCTCAAGTAAGGACACCTAGAGCCACCTGCCTAGGACCGTGTCCAGACTTTTTTAAATACCTGTAAGGAGGGAGACTCCACAACCTCCCTATCTTGCCTATCAACTCCACCTCTATTTTCTCTCATTGAACTATAGGCAGCTGGCTTTTATCTATATCCCAAACAAAACTATAGACAGGAGAACCACTGAGTTGGAGTACTCCAGAGACAAAGACAGACAAAAAGAAAAATCTTTGTCTTCCTTGTATTGAAGAAACTATAATTTCTGCTTCTTCCCCTGCTATTCTTGTAGCTTCATTAACTGATTAACGAAGGGAAAATAAAACAGAACTCTGCAGATCCTAACATGAGAGTGCCTTCGCTATAGGAAATGACTGTCTAATATTCAGAAGTCTCTAGAAACTCCAAGAAATAAAAATGAAGCCATCTTATCACAGTAAGTTCACTCTTTCTCAACTTGACAGCCATATCAATTCATGACTGCTCAGATCATTGGAAGAATTTGACGATATCTACACTAGTACAAGGATTTTTTTTTTTCTGGATTTTTTTGTTAGTTTTTTTGTTTGGTTTGTGGTTTTTTTCTTCACTGTTTGGCAATCAGTCAGTACAGCAAATGTTATCTTTTAGGACACCAGTTATTAATCTAATAACTAATACTTACCAAACTCAGAGCCAGATGAAAAACAGGCTTTCAATTTATCAGGAAAAAAGCAATGTCCTTTCCAAGATATATGATGAAAGGTAGATATACTGACACTAATAGTTTTCTGAGCATTTGCTGTGACAAGAACTTTTTAGAAGTTAGTATCACGTCCATTAATACCAGAACTAACTTCCCCAATTAGTCTTTAAGCTACATATGAAATTTTATAAAAGATATAGAATTCTATAGGAAATATGTAGAGAAATATATCTGTTCCTTTATAATTTCTTTTATGTTTTTAAAGAATTTGATTGAGAGGGTAAATTTAGAGGGGTGGCGTTTTTTTTCTTAGTTTTGTGTAAGGATCTAAATTTCTGGAGCTGTCATTAGGAAAGATCTCTATATTTTACAAGTACAGTCACCAGGCCACCACTGTGTCTGCATGGATATGGAGAGAGATTATTACAAATGCACAGCAGATTTTTGTCAAGCAAAATTACCTAGATACATTTCAAATGAATTGCCAAGGTTATGGCATTGCTGGCATACAACCAAAAAGCTTTGCTTTTGCCCAGTGCTATAAAACTATTTTATAATATTAATTATTAAACTGCAGCATTAACCAGAAGCTCATATATGGATATTTTTGGTTTAGAAAACACAGTTACAACAGATCTTGAATGATTTTACATTCTGGTGACAAATTCAAACACTATAGATAATATTCTATATGAGCAAGACACATACTGTCATGCTCTGCTTCTCTAAGACATTTTGTGTTTCCCATTGATTAGTGAAACATCACATTTTTCTTTTTAATTATCAAGGCCTTTGGACTAATATTTTAATTCTTGGTCATTATTAGAGCTACCGGTCAACTGAGATTCATGTTCTGGCAACAGCCTTCTCTTCCCTTTCTCCTCACAAGCTCTTGAGTTCAAAGAGCTATATCAATCATATTTTCAAGCCAATTACATTAATCTGGTTCTTTTGGATGCCCTTAACAGATTTCTGAAAATGATAATATGTCAGCCTGCTAGAAACTGAATCCAGATTCCTTACCTAATGACAGAACCTGCCAGGGACTTTGCTGCTTCTCTATTTCTCTTTTTATCCTTTGGTCAAATAGCAGCTCCAGTAATGTTAATTGCCCTTCACTTTCTGTAAAGCAGCTCCTCATATTTTTGTTTTTTGAAGTTAGCACCACGTCCATTTATCTGTTTATTATTTTCCAGTTCTCTCTTCAATTTTGGAGTAATGTTCAAGTGCCTTTCCTTACAGAACATACTACTTTCTGAAGGATATGGCAATGAAACATTGTTTCACAACCACTGATTTTGGTATCTTTAAAAAAATTCACTGCAAAATAGAATAATGAGCTTAGATCTGTGACTTCTCATCTTTTTAGCTCATTCATTCTCTCTTCCTACATTTCTACTGCATAAGCAGAAGTTGTATTTCTAGATCAGCAGTCTTTCCTTTGCAGGTTATTATTTTCTACAGAAGTACATAAACCTAATCCATCTGATTTTGGACTGTTGGTGTCTCCCTGTAGTGGTAACTCCAGCAGTTATTGACATTCTTTTCTGCTATGTGCTGGCAAAGAAGCACTAAGGAACCCTGATATCACCACTACCTGTACGGACTTTTGTAGAGCTGATTATGAGAGTTCCCGAACTCGGTCTGAAAGGATGCTATCCAAACAGTAGCGCCCAGACTCGTAGCACTTCTTTGTCTGTTGACATCAGAAATTTACTCCATTTTTGTTTTCAAACTACACTTCTTCTCTGTGTTGTCTTCTGTTGTTTGAATCTATTCTTCCAGGGATTAGTAGCAACCTAGATTTTAATTTTAAATACAGAATTCATGTTTAGATAAGACATAAAAGCAGCTGCCTAATTATAACTGTGACTTTTTTTCCCTGAAAAGCCAAGTGTCCTGCTGTTGTCCTAAACCAAGACTGTTGGCCATTTAATACTATAACCGTGTATCTTACCCATTCTGTTTGTAAAGAAATTATGTTGCTACTGAATTCCTGTCCCAAATCACAGAAGGATGTTAAATATTTTAATTTCACCTCTGTGAAGAAGTGAGTTCTGTAATATTATGTCATTTATAAGGTTGTTGGGACAAAAAAACCCAAACAACTATGCAAATATCAGATAATTCAGAACAGTAACTTAGTTCTTAGAATTTGAATAGTAAATATTTTTATACTGGGTGTCTTTGGTAATGATTACTCTTGTATTTTCTGCCTTTTTTCAAATTCATTGCCAGAGACTGATAAAGAAGAACCCATGGGAAAAAGAAAACAGAGGTATGCACTAAAGGTGTAGCTTGAATGAACTGTCAGAATGAACTTTCCTTCCCTACAATTCATTTCCTGTCTCCCACTGTTCCAGCCAGCCAAAAGGTATACGCAGTAGCCGTACTACTTTTAAATGTGTGACTCCCAAAATGGAAAGAATTTTATGCATGGCTGCCACCGTATCTGGCAGTGAGTCAGGGGCCTATTTTCCCTGGACAGAACTAGGGAAGATTTGTGTGTCTCAGAGTAGGATCAAAAATGGCCAGCATGTTGAACAAGCAGCTGGTAAATTAACATTGAAAACAAACTGTTGCAGAACTTCCACCTCAGTCTAGAATTTAAGCTGAATTTTGGGCAGCTGCCTCTTCTACTTCAATTCTTTAGGAATAAGCACGGTCCACTTTTAAAACCTACTGCTGGTGCTATTTTGCATTTTTATGCAGTAGATGCCAGAAGCATTTCTGCAGGGATTGTTTACCTGGGCTCAGTGGTATTCTCAAGATGTGAACTCCTGCCTACCCAGGGAGAAGCCTGAGCACTCAAGTGTAGCCAGTGCACAGAAAACACATCATCTCAGTCAAAAACTACAGGCTACAAGACAGAGGCAGAATCTGCAAATAAGGAATCTGTCAACCAAGCAAGTGCCTGAGCCAGTAGGCTTGTATTTAGATGCTGCTTAAAATAACTGCTCTTGCCCTGAGGATTCTTGAGTTGATCACCATGCAATGGTTCAGCTTGAACATAGATAGAGACAGAGATTGATCTCTACCTTCTCCCCTCTTCAGGCAACAGCCTTAGAGGTTAATAAACTTGTATGGAAAATACGAACTTGAATGTACCTCCCATTGCTTTCAATCAAAGCTTAGGAACATGTAGACGTAGACTTCCCAAGTGACCTTCATCTCCCCCAATAGAAACACATGTGCTTTTTATTTGAAGTATAAAAGCAAGCTGTATATTAAAAGTACTGCACCATAATATTCTATAATTCCTTAGAAAAGTGTCAAAGGTCTTCCTAGGAAAAACATATTTTCCTATCAGTTTCAGTCCTTTCCGAAGGTCCTCAGGGCCAAATTCAGCTCGGGTCAACATTCCACCAAAAGCATACAGTCTGGCTTTTACTGGTGATCCATAGTAATCTATTAATAGTAATAAAAAAGTAAAAAAAAAAGGACCACCTACCCCAATCACTATATCAGCCTTGGTGTTTAGTGTGACTCCTTAGTTTTTTGTCCATCTCCCCCATGAAAGATAGTACAGTTTCATATGCCAGCTGCAGTCCTTTACCTTTACCAGTGCTGCTCTGATGCCTCCATATCATTGTTCCCTCCCTGCCTTTGACAAGCAAGAGGTCAGTGAGAGCCCTTTCAACCAGACTATTGCCTGTTAGAGGCACCTGCTTCTGGGATTTAATTCCAGCAGAGATAAATATGCTGTTGAACCAGAGGCCTGAGACAAAGTCTGCTATTTAATGTCTAAACAGTATTTTGCCGTCCTGGTATTTATCTCCATGCTGTCTTTAAAACAGAATGATTCCACATTATTTGCTCTTTGATTTCTAAAACACAGGCTGTTAACCAAATTGAAAGCTAAAAAGCTAAAAAGCTAAAAAGCTACCAGCCCAATGGATACTGAATCTTCAAATGGAAATTTCGTGTAATTTCAGTAGTTTTCATACTTGCCTAAGTATGTTTAGAAGTAAAGTTTTGCAAATGAATGGAAAAGCCACTAATTGTGGCTATTTGCAGAAGCCTCTATTTGTAGAAGTTGCTATTTGTAGAACTCCCACTGTATGCATTCTTCTGATCAGGAGCTATAACTGCCAATCTACTTTAAATGTGAAGTCACATATTACCCATTCAAATAACTACAATGCGTGTCAGGTAATTGCAACATTCTTAGCCTTTTCCTGGAATAAATATGTACAGCTACTAAAAATTCTGTCTATATGAAAAGATTTTTATTTTAAGCTTGTTTACACCTTTAACAAAGTGCTGTGGCATTATTTATGTATTTTCTTTATATAGGATATGATTTATCAGTTCCTGGAAACTTCTGTGTGATAGAGACCTTACAGATATCATCAGTATGTCAGGTATTGAAATTATAAAGATGTCCAGCACACCTAAATAAAGTCTCTTTGGTGTAGATGATAGGAGCTGGAATAGAACTGTCGGAGCCAAATTTATGAAAGCTCTTCACAGGGCAGTGAATATGCGCTTTAAATATATAATAAACCCTCCTTACAGATGGAGAAAAAAGCTGCTGCTGCTGCTGCAGTGACAGAGCAAAAAAGTTGCTCCTTTTGTCATCTGTTAGAGCCAGCAGTTGTGATGGGAATGGCATCACCAGCACTGTCACCATCAGCACTGCTGATAAATCTGTGGAACTGGAAGGAAGCATGAGAATATTCAGAGGGTGAAAGCTTATTTAAAAATTAACAAGCCCTTCCACTGCTGAAAAAGGAAGTTTAATGCATATGATACTGCATGAAGGAAGCTCTTATGAAACAGAAAGGTTAAATTTAGTCTACAGCTCCATGATGGGTTTAAAAGATGAGAAGCATATGAATTTCCAGATGAGATAAAAATAGCACAATTTTAATGTTTTTTCATGTACTTCTGCAGTTATAGCTGTGATGGTTTAAGAGTATAGCAATGTAGGGTTTGGAGGAACAGTGAGACATTTTACTAGACCAATGACTGTTTGAAAATAACAAAAAACCCACTTTCAGCCACATAAGCCTTTCTTTGGGCTTTCAGATCTGATCTTTTAAGACAGGCTAAGAAACAAGGACAATACTATGGGCATGAACAGCATACGCATGGCAGAAAATGAAATACGGTCTTTGTAATTCATTACTAAATGTTTTTTCACATTTTTAATATAAGATCCTCCTCTGTGCTGACAGACAACTTTATGCACAGAACAACAAATGCAAGAATAACGAGAACATAAGTATCTAATATTTATGTACAGATGTCCTTCAGAAATTAGCTTACTGCAGAACTAGCTGGGGTGGCAAAAGAAATGCTGGTATTTTATTTCTGTGAAATAAGAAAAAGTTCTACCATTTTTCTCTTGAATGTTTTGTTAAAGTCAGGTAACAATTGTTTATTGAGCTTGTCATTTGTGAATTTTTTTGTCAAGTACAGCCATCAGCAGCAGCTGTCACTGCAGAACAGTTGCAAGCAGTGATATCAGGTATTCAGGAGCAAGAGCAGCTCTCAGCTATACAGGACTTTGAAGTCTTGCTTTCCCCAGTAGTGCATGTACTGCAGTTTGGGATCCTTTGTCCTAACCCATTCAATCCTTGTTGTACCTATAATATCCCTCATTAGCCAACATGTGATACCTTTCTAGAATTATGTTTGGCACCGTGCATGCACCTGATATATGAGTATTGCTATTCATACTTTTTCTTCATTTCCCTCAAGGTCAAGCTTCCTTTTAGCATTCCAGCTACTTTTTGAACTCATAATCCATCTGTCTAGCCACTTAGCTGCCTTTCCAAGATTTTATCTTCGTGCTTACCAGTGCACTATTTGAATACATCATGAGAGTATTTATAAATGATGCATATATCCCTGTTCTTTCCTTAGTAATATGAGGGCAAATTTACATTTAAATGCATGTAGGTGAAATTACAGCTATGAAAAAAAAAAGGTTATTACTTAAATAATGTTCCAATGAGGGAGAGGATTTGCATTTAACTTTGCATTTAACTGCTTCAGTTTTGCCCATATATGGGCAATTCTACAGATACTGACAAATCCACAAAACCAGAAATTGATCTGCCTAAACAAATATAATGGAAGTTGTTGGTTTGTTCTTGGTTTTTTTTGGGGGGGGGGTTGTTTTGGTTTTTTTGTTTTGTTTTTTTTTTTTTTTTTTTCTCCTGGCACTGAACTTACATTTACAGATATTGCTAGATTATTTTTATTTACAGCATTTACAAACTTAAGGCCAGAGGGCACTAACAGGCCTTTACCGCCCTGAGCAGCCTCACCAGGAACAAACACCGCTGATCTACATTGTAGGTGTGCCTGTGTTCAGCCTTGTTTCTGGCTACTTTCACTTACTGAATGGCCTTCCTGGATTGACCTCAGTCCTGACTCATTACCTTGCCATGCTGGGACAGTGATATAATCATAGAATCATAGAATGCTTTGGGATGGAAGGGACCTTTAAAGGTCATCTAGTCCATCCCCCCTGCAATTGGCAGGGACATCTATAACTAGATCAGGTTGCTCAGAGCCCCATCTAGCCTGGCCTTGAATGTTTCCAAGGACGGGGCATCTACCACCTCTCTGGGCAACCCATTCCAGTGTTTCACCACCCTCATTACAAAAAATTTCTTCCTTATATCTAGTCTGATTGAGCCTGGGTGTCCTGCCCTGGCCTGTGTTGGGGGATCACCCTTGACCGCTGGCTTGCCTGTCCTTGTGGAGCAGCCCCACTCTTACTTTTCCCTAACCATTGTATATGTTTTGATTCCTTCAGACAAAACTGACAGATTTCTGGATTAGAAACTAATCACACAACACACACACAAAAAAACAGTCAGTATAAATGTTGAGTGTATGACAGAAATTCAAGAATAATGTCCCACTGATTTGTTTATTAGTCATTTATTGGAAAGTAAATATAACAGATTGCAGCACTTTTCCAATCAAGAAGTCACCCATAGTATTAATTTTAAAATAATCACTGAGACAAAAGAATTACCCTTTTTCTTATTCACATTTCCAGCAAGTAAATGTCATAACATATATAATGATGACATAAACCACAATAAAAATAATAAGATGATGGTATCCCTAAGCAAAACAAAACTAAGTCAGTTATTCATGACTACAAAGCACTGGCAGGTTACAGAAATGTTCTGACAAACAGAGACTGACCAAAACAGTAACAAAGGAAATTTAATGTAGACAATTACAAGTAAAAGTACATCCAGAACAATGATGTAGCTCACAGTCATTTCAAGGTCTTGTGCAAGGTCTTCTAGTTGACCTTGTTATGTGCAGGAGGGTTGAAATAAACAATTTCCAGAGGTCCCTCCAAACTCCTTCTTCCTGTGATCCTGTGATTCAAACGTTTCATAAATTCTTCATCCTTTTGACTCTTCCAAAAACACTAGCCTCTGACTACCCAAGTTTCACTTTCACTTCTGCATGTACCATGATGGATAACCACATGTACATCTCTGTGTTTCAGTTTGTCCTACCAAGCACGTCTAAAGATCTCTCCCCACATCACACCCTTACATTCATATTAGCTCCGTACACCTGATGTGCTGCTCGTTGTTTTGTGCCCCCACCCCCTCACATTAGCTCACATTTAGGACCTAAATATACAATCTTAATTCCACTCAAAGAAAGTACTGTGCAAGATCTGAAATCAATAAAAAAAATGTCTAGCACATAATCTCAGCAGATTTTTAGTTCAAGATCCAGCAGTAATACTGAATCATAGATAGAGTGAGTTGGTATCTCTTCAGTCCAAATTCACAGAAAAAAGAAATCAAAGATACAACTTCTGTCTCAGGATTTCCCTGAGCTAAAAATCATTAGAAGCTTAGACAGCATACTAGACATATGTCACCAAAAGTTTTCCTTGTTCTTATAAACCTGTAAAGTTACTTCTTTTTGGCTACTGTTTAAAGATAGGATACTAGACTACATGGACCTTTGAGTTATCTTGTAGAATTGTTTTTATAAGCAGAACTTCTTAAAGTGTAATACATGTAATGTATATATGCATATCTCTGTGTATATGTGTATGTCCCTCTCTATATAGATGAAATATGGATTCTACTCTTAACAGGATGCTGCCAGTGTCTCCCCCTAGTAGTGTTAGAAGAAAATACCTACAGGAACATACACACAATCAGAGGCAATTAAAAAAAAAATCTACTTCCTAAAATCCCAATTACTTGCATATATTTCCATTCCTTTTTTTATTCATTTCCCCAGCATCACTTTATTTCATCTAAAGTGATGATGATTTTATCATCCTTGTGAAGTACTTTGATAGCTACAGGTAACAGCAAAAGATATTATAAAAGATAGATAACTATGTATGAAAATCTTATATCTAGAGATAGTACAATAGTTTATGAGTTCAGCCACTTCTCATCCTGCAGTAAGGAAGATTTTTGGGTCAACAGGATCATCGTCACTCACTCAAATATACCAATGAATCAGCCACATCACTTTAGATACCTCTGCTAAAACAGAAGTATACAGCAAATTCCATCCTGTTAATGGAATATATGGGTAGAAGGTTGTTTGCAAATAACAGATTTAATTTCTGAAGATAGGACCAATTTTGCTTAGCTTCACCTGTCTTCTGAGTTAAATTCTCATTGCAGAGAAGAGAAGGTGGTACTTTCAAATGAGTAAACCGTCTGATTTTAAACATTTGCTCTTGGAAGAATAACATTATAACAGTACCGACTTAACAATACAAGCTTTTCTCTACTGAGTGTAAAGAGTCTAGCCAACTAACTCAAATGTAGGTGTGTACCTTGTAGGTGTTTACATCTGTTCAGGTAATAATTTAAATGCCAAAATGGAAACAAAAGTGAAATTAAATAAAAAATATTTTGTAGGTATTTGCAAATACATATGGGCAACCAGCACACAGCTTTATTTATTACTTTCCTCTTAGAATAAAGACTGCAGTGCTCATTGATTTCCAGTAGAGATAATTAGGACCACCCTAGTACTACTCAATACCTAATTACTCCTATGTACATGGAATTACATGAGATACTGCAGATGAATAATAAAAGTAAGGCTCCATTCAGTTTTTATAGGAACAAGGTTTGAAGTCCTAATTTGAATGACTGATTCATATAGATGGTCTGTGACTGAGTTTCATGTGGCCTCACAGGTTCACCAGTATACAATACCTTAAGGACTAGATTTTGACATACCAGTAAGAAGAATTTCTGATAGGAAAATGTCGTTAATAATTTGTACACACTAGGAAAATAAAACATGTTTCTAACTGGCATAATCAGTGTTTCATTATGACTGAAAGCAGGAAAAACATTTAGGCATCTGAATACTTACTCATATAGTTAAACATGAAAATGTAAGAGAGCCAAGATTTTGATTAGACATCTTAGGTTCCTATATTTATGTGATTCTAAATATGCCTTAGATAGCTCATCTTGGCTTCACAAAATTTAAATAGGCAGCTGTCATGAGTGGATTTGTACATCCTATACACAAAGGATCCATGATTTATTCCTATTAAAGCCATTTTTCAAAATGTTGAACAGTCACACTAATCTGATCTCTCAGGATTCTTCATTATCATAGTCTGTTATCAACATATAATATGATTTTAACAACTTCCTTAGTTTAATTTTAAATTTGAATGTTCATGGGCTGTATTATAAATTCTAATTAGAATGATGACTATTGGTACACTTGTTCACCTCCCCACATCACAATTTTTAGTGTTTGCTTTTGTACCACTTATGGGACTGAGTGTCCCCTTATTTGATGCTCTGGCTGTACATGTTCTATCATTAGGCATCTGACACTCTCCATTTGTGGTACAGAGAAAGAAGGTGCCAGATCTGGGACTATGAATTCCATGTGTTCTCAGAACCAGGCATCCAAGTTTTCTGTTCATCAGCCCTCAGACGCTGAAGTATCAATATAGGATGGGTCATGGTATAAAAAAGTCGTGTGTGGCTCATGAGGTGAAGATGGTGATCCACGTCTTCGTTGCCTCCTCCTAGGGTTCGGTGGCAATAAAGAAGAGGCAACAAGGTGTGGTGAGGTTTCTGAAAGACAATCGCATAGAGTTTGAAGAAGTGAATATCACTATGTCAGAGGGGAAAAGAGAATGGATGTATAAAAAATGTGTTTAAATGTGTATAAAAGACATGCGTGCAGACATACAGTATCAGTGGCCTAAAGAAAAGAGAAGTGTATACACTTGATGAGAAACGAACGCTTATCTATGTAACCATCCATTTTTGACCTTCAATATTTTTTTCCAGTAGAAAATTTAAATTAAAATGTAGAAGTATAATTGTCACCTTTAAAAAAAAAATCACATTCTTTAACAATAACCACATAATGTTAATTACAAAACCAATGTTTTCCACCTGCTGAGATTTCTACTCTCTAGAAAATATCTATGGTGTCTCCTTTACTTGTTCTGAAAACTTCTGTCTTTAAGTGGGAATACTTTCCACTAATGCTTTGCAGAAACTGTTAACAGATGCATTTTCCCCAAACATTAAATAACAATCTATTTTATGAATGTTCAAAAGTATTCAGAACTGATCATTTCCAGAGAAATGTAGTTAGTTGGGGGAAACTTAAGAAAACAAACCAGCACAAAATTCTCATTCCACAGGAGTGGAACTCTCATTAAATTCAAATAAAGTTCTATGGCTTAATTTCGATATTGCTCTTTAAATATATGTGAGGGTTAAAAGATTAGCTATGCATTTAACTAACTCTAAACACCCATAAGCTGATAACTTCTTTTGAGCAACAATGCCATATAATTCCTGTGAAAAGTCTCTTCTTATTAACCTTTTTTTTTTTTTTTTTAGAATTTGCCTTCAAAGTATTCTCACAAAAATATCATCCTTGAAGAAGGAATTTCACCTGGTTTCACAATCAGATAATGTAGATGTGATAAAGATTGCTGTTATTATCTCCAAGACTGACCCGTTTTCCTTATGTGGATGATGGAAGCCAGCCACTGGATCCTGGGTGGATTACTGAGAGTAGTTGTGTCTTCACCTGAAACTGTAGTCAGGGATTTGCTTAAAAGACTGAGAATATGAGAGCAATGAGCCCTGCATTTACTAATGGGCTTAGTCGTACTCCACAACTGCTGGAAGAAATGACAAAGAGAGAGGTTAAGAGTATAGTTAAATTGCCTGCCATAGCATTGAAACGGTTAAAAAAATTCAAAGATGATTTGTGCAGCAGGTTATACATCATTCTATAGAGTGAAAGAATTAAAACCAAAGCACAAAATACAGCCATTGTTAATTTGATCTGATCTTGAGCAAAATTTGTCATTGGTCCAAAATGTAAAGATATGTGAATTTTTGTTACTGGTGTCTGGTTTAAAGCTTTCCTAATTGTTTTGGGTTTCTTTTGGGGTGGGAGGGGGAATGTATTAAGAATGTAATAATATAACTACTTTAAATTTCACCGGAATTTGACCTTTGCTGCAGTCAAAAATATTTTTCCGGAGGAAAGAGAACAAGCCATTCATGCAGAGAAAAGACCACTGTGAATCTATTTAAAATCTTAATAGTCTAATCAAAATAATAGAATGGTTTGGTTTGAAAGAGACCTTTAACAATCATCTAGTCCAATCCCACTGCTATGGGCAGGGACATCTTTCCCTAGATCAGGTTGCTCAAAGCCCCCATCCAACCTGACCTTGAACAGTTGCAATGACGGGGCATTCACAACTTCTCTGGGAAACCTGTCCCAGTGTCTCACCACCCTCACCATAAAAAATTTCTTCCTTATGTCCAATCTAAACCTAACCTCTTTTGGTTTAAAACCATTGTTCCTTGTCCTGTCAGTAGAAGACTTAATAAAAAGTCTTTCTCCATCTTTCTGATAAGCCCCCTTTATATATTGAAAGGCTGCAATAAGGTCTCCCTGGAATCTTCCCTTCTCCAGGTTGAACAACTCCACCTGTCTGAGCCTTTCTTCACCGGAGAAGTGTTCTAGCCCTCTGATCATTTTCATAGCCCTTATCTGGATCTGCTCTCACAGGTCCATGTCTGTCTTGTACTGGGGACCCCAGAGCTGGATGCAGCACTCCAGGTGGGGTCTCACAAGAGTGGTGTAGAGGGATGGAATCCTTTCCCTCTAGCATATCAACTGCACTACTCATGTTATCTGCAAACTTGCAGAAAATACAACAAAAATTTATATAGAAAATATAGAGCAATATTATATTCTATTTACATAGAAAATATACAACAAAATTTAGAGAAAATTGCATGTGTTTACCAAACTCTGCTATGAATAGTTCTGTGCCTGTTTTTTTTTTTTTTTTTTTTTTTTTGGAGGAACTGTCTAATCTACAGTCCTCTCTGACTTGGAATTTTATCATCAAAGCCAAGGATGTTCTTTCACTGATAATCTCTCATCTATGTCATAGTAAATTCGTCCTTATGCAGTTTTCTTACAGTTGAAGTTATAGTCCTAGCCTCCACTTTGTTAGTATTAATATAAATATCTCAGGAGGCTCAACAGAGATTAGTCTCAAAGAGGGTTTATGTCTTTGGGTGATACTACAGTAGAAGGTAATTAAATAACTGCTTTCTCTCTTCCCCTCCCCCTTTTTTCCCTTTCATCCTTGTTTTCTTCTTTCAGACTTCTACTCCACCCCCCAAAATAATTATTTAAAATGGTAATGTCCCACAAAAAGTAGAAATTATCATTGTTTAGAATTTTAAAATTTAAAGTTCCTATAAGATTATTTCTTTAGCTAAACTTAGTCTTTTTAGGCATAACTCTTTCAGGTCCTAGACTTTTTGCTGGGAAAACAGCCCTGCCTGATTTGCAGCATGCTCAGTTTTTCTCAAGTACCTCAGCCTTTCAAAAGACTGATAAATGTTCATCGTCTGTCTCAGCATTTGCAGAACAATGCTCTTAGAAGGGTGGGAGCTAGAAAGACTCTATTCATAGCCACAAGCTACATGGCCCATCACTTCGCTCTTTTCCTTTACTTTGTTGATAGTTTTTGTTTTTCTTGTTTTAAACACACATATGGCTTCCTTTGACTTAATTTTATGCCTTCAGGCAGGCAGAAATATAAAACTGAGCGAAAAAGGTCACGGATAATATTCATTAAAATTTAATACAAGCATTTTCCCAGCTCTTCACAGGGCACTTTTATAAGCATGAACAAGAAAAGTCTTCAGATCTTCTGTAATTTCTCCTTATGGTAGCTTATGAAAGCCTAGAATGTTTAATAATTATGTGGTAGTGGAAAAGTCATGCATATTTTTTATTTGTTGGTATAGTGTATGTTAAGATGTTGTTAAATAGCAGCTTGCAGCTAATAAGCTTTTTAAATCTTTCTTTCTTCACAGCATTGAAATATTTTTATATAAAAAATATGAGGAAGTTTTTCAATGTAAGAATGAAACAGAACAATGAAACATGTAGAGTTGCCAAACATAATTCAAATAAGAAAAGATTCAGAAACGAGAGAATGCAAACCCATTTTTAGGATAGTGATTTTAGCATGTTAACACCATCAAGTCAATTGGGTAATAGCTTATTTTACTAACTATACTTTACATCTTATAATAGTACCAAGTTTTGATATGAGAGTACATAATAAAATGGAAAACTAATTTCTTTTTTCAAATTACAATTACTCCATGTTAGTTGAATAAATAGTATTAAACACAAAAAACATAAAGTGAACACATTATTAAATATGCCTATAGAAGTTAAATTAAAATTCAAAAAGGCATCACCTTAGTGTTTTCTGTATGCCTGTAGAACACGCAAAAAGAAACATTAGAAATAACGGAGATGGCAAAGTTACGAAGTTATCCACTCTATAAATGGAGGGGCATGTATTCTTTACCAAAATTAAGAGACGTATCTGTTTACCTTGGTTAATGTACCTTTTCCCCACACTCAGTTGCACCCTATTGCTGAATAAGGTATACACGTGACTAATTCTAGAAAAGTTAAAGACAGTAACTTTGATCTTGTTATAATTCTCAGTGAATCTAAGCTATAAGTTTAGAAGAAAAACTTCCAGAGATTGCTGCAGGCCTAGTGGAGATAAAGAAAACAGAACTATTTCATCTGTGTAAAATAAGAAAATAATACAAGTCATTAAACAGCTGTGATAGGAATAAAGCAAGAAATATCTCGTAACACTTCTACTTATATGCTGTTCAGCTTCAATTTCTATGTAAATCATAAGAAACCTGCATGAGGTAGTTACAGATGTGGAAACATGCATCATTGAAGAGTCTGTGAGGAATCAAAATGATAATAATATACCTAATGGGTTTCAACTTCCAAATCCTTCAGTTACTGGACCATAAAACCTACCACAGCCAAAGCCCTATCAGTATGACCATCTTAAATGAAATATGTTGTATGATCACAGTGTGTATATATATATATATGCTTATTTTTGTGTGATTTTGCTCATGAGCAAGTCATGAGCAGCTCTTAAGTTGCTGTTTATTGTTCCATTGGCCTCCAAAAGGACTGAAAACCAGATCTTAACTCAGTTATCAGTTTTTTCAGTTATTATGTTCTTCAACACAAGCATCCTTTGACCTATTTTGTAGGTGTGACCTTTATTCAAATTCTTTACAAAACTACCCCTCTAAATTTCCCTTACTTGGATTTTGATGTTTCATGTGTAGGCTGCCTCTTTGCTGAAATTCCGTGATTGGCTGCCTTTTACTTAAGTTATCTAACATCTACAAACAGGAGTGCATGATAAAATGAGGAATTCTCTAGATGTCTTGAGGATATAAGTGAAACAATCTTTTCAGAGAGAAATTAATCTTTACTATCTTGTGAAGTATTTTGGCTGAAACTGTAGAGACTCCAGATTGAGGTATTCCACATTTAGTACTGAAAAGAGAATGAAAATAGTTTCAAAAGGTGGGAAAGAAGGCATGGAAAAATAAGCAGTGGAGATTTGTAGTGCAACTTGCAATCACAGAAATATGCAAAACTAAAGAAAGTCATGAATAAAGGATTAAGACAAGTCAGCAGTGGAAAGTAAGATACAATGATTATGAACACAGTGCTCCAAAGAGAATACATCATAAGCCAGTTCTGCTAAAACTGTTTTTAGGATTTTGTGCTACATTTGGAATTGCTCTAAATTTTATTGTGATATATGTGATTTAGAACTGCAGCTTTTCCATCTTATATTCCACACTATTTTCCACATTGCCATCACTGTGACCATTGCCATCATACTGAATCATACTGTGAACTGGTGTGCTTTGTTCCTGCAGCAATGGTAACAATTTCAGAGAAGCTATGAATTACGTTTCACTAAACTGACAGATAGAAAGTTAGGATTTCTTTCTTCTTCTTTTAATGACTTTAATTATTCATTTATTGAACTTCACAATAGTAGAAAGAAGTCTTTTCCTTCTGTTGTTTTATTTGGATAAAGTATCCAAATTAAGCTTAAGGCTAAAGTCATGTTTTCCTGTAGCCTAGCAGTTGCCAGAAGAAAACTGCCATTATTTTTTCTAGCTATCAGTAAAAAGTTCTTACTTTTCTTTTTTAATAAACATGAGTTTCTTTACTGGAAACCATGCAAAATAGAACTTGTTCATAGCTGTAGTGGGTTGACCCTGGCTAGCTGCCAGGTGCCTACCAAACTGTTCTATCACTCCCCCTCCTCAACAAGATACAGAGAGAAAATACAACAAAAACCTCATGGGTCAAGATAAAGACAGGGAGATCACTTACCAGTTACCTTCATGGGCAAAACAGACTTGACTTGGGAAAACTAATTTAATTTATTGCCAGTTAAACAGAGTAGGATAATGAGAAATAAATCTAAAAACATCTTTTCCCTCACCCTTCCCTTCTTCCCAAGCTCATCTTCACTCCCAACTCTTCTACCTCCTCCCCTTAAGTTGTGCAGGGAGATGGGGAACAAGGGGTTGCAGTCAGCCCATAACACATTGTCTCTGCCAGTCTTTCCTCCTCCTTCTCCTTCTTTTCTCCTGCTCCAGTGTAGGGTCCCTCCCACAGGATACAGTCCTTCATGCAGTTCTTCAATGTGGGTCCTTCCCATGGGGCTGCAGTTCTTCAAGAACTGCTCCAGCATGGGTCCTTTCTATGGGGTACAGTCTTTCAGGAACAGGTTGTTCTATGTTGGTCCCCCATGGGGTCACAGGTCCTGCCAGAAGCCTGCTCCAGCGTGGGCTCTCCATAGGCTACAGCTTCCTTCAGGACACATCTATTTACTGCAGCATGGGGTCCTGCTGCTCTCCCCACTCCCCGCTACCAAAACCTTGCCACATAAACCCAATACAATAGTTCTGAAAAAAAACTTAATAGTTTTTTCTGATTTTTGAGAGAAAATCCCAAATTGTTAATCTTAAATTCTATTTAACTCTTCTTCAAGTCTTCTTCTATTTACCCTGCAGCTTTCTGAATAATTTAAAAATATTAACTTTCAAGGAATGTTAACAAAGCATTCAATGTGATTTTAAATATTTTCAAATTAAAAATTGTGCAAGAATTTGAAATCTCACTTCCCTATCATTTTTTACTTCCCACTCTCCTTTTTTAACTGTCAGTCCCTGCTTCTTGTATCTTTGTATGTTGATTTTCAGAAATAATTGTAAATGAAAGAAAAAAAAGCCACAATTAGTATACCGAATGCACTATATATTTGTTAAATGCATTATGCACTTGTTAAAACCAGTTCAGTCTGAAATTAAAATTATTTTCCTCACAATCAGCTCATGCAAAGATACAGACTATAACTACACAGATGGTGCAAATATATCATAGAAAACTTAATTATTTATGAGCCTCAGCAGAGAAAAAGTTAACCAAATAAATCTGATTCAATTTGATACAAATGTGGATTTTGGCTACTTTTTGTTGGTTTATTTGAATTAAATATTTCATTACTCTGTGGTATTTCCAGAGAGTGGCAAAATTATACATAATTTGGAGAGCCTAGAAATGTTCAAGCAGAAGTGGCAACAAGCTAAAATTGCTCCCTTATCTCATATTTCATAGCAAATTTGTTGTTAAAGCCAGAACAGTAACAATATTTTAACATCCTTTTTTTACACTATATATACATGTATGACAAGAATGAGCAAACTGCCTTTGAGATATGGATCTCTAGAATACATATTTCCCTAATAAAAGATTTGGGCAATGATTCTCAATTAAATATTCATAACTTTAGAAAATAAATAAATTAATAATATATGATACAGTATTGACAGAATTCATATAGTGATAACGTTTTATTCTTAGGGTTATTGTTAAAAAAATCAAATTACTAAATAATGAATGTTCCCATCTTTATTTCACTGTGCTTATTACTGATTACCTCAATGCAGCATTTTGATATCACTGATAGTTTTTTAATAACAATGATTTCTAGCTGGTCCTTAAAACATTCTTTTCATGTGCAAAACAGCATTTAGTGACAGTCTAATGTATTTCCTCCTTGCAATACAATGGCTGTAGTATTTAGCTTAGAAATTATGCGACAGAATGTGATATCATTTTATCTCTGATTTGCAGTGTAGGTTATTGTAGTGAATTATAAGATACTTCTGTATAACAAAGGCAGCAGAAGAGTTCATGTGTGAAGAGTGACACATCTATTACATCTAACCTTACCCCAATCCTGATAAATTTGACCTTAGTGAAGGCTGTTAGTTACTTGCAGCTTTTAAAAATTAACTTTAAAGTTGAAAATAGGCTTTCTTCATGTGTCTAAATATAAGTTTAGAAGCATTTCTGGGCAGACACTGGTGTTTTACTTCTACCTATTAATTCAATAAGAATCATCTCAGTTCTGAAAAGCATTTGGATCCATAAAATGTGACTGTACTAATTTGTAAGTCCTCCTTGTTCTAAAAAGTCCAGAACAGTAGTGGCCACTATTATGGCTAAAAAGATTCAGGTTTATGTAATTTTTTTCTTTAATTGAGGTTAAAAATAAAAATATTAAAACTCTGAAAATTTTAGAATCATAGAATAATTTAGGTTAGAGTAGATCGTCAGAGGTCAGTTTATGCAATCCCTTGCTCAAAGCTGACCTAATTAAAGCAGCCTGCTCAGAGCCATGTGCAGCTGAGTTTTGAATATCTCCAAGGATGGAGATTCCATAACCTCTTTGGGCAACCTGTTCCAGTGTTTGACCACTCTCATGGTAAAAAAGGGTTTCCTAATATATATATTTGTAATTGTATGTGTTCCAACGGGTATTTGTTGCCTTTTGTCCTATCACTGTGCACCCTTGAGAAGAGCCTCACTTCATCTTCTCTGTACCCTACTATTAGATAGCTGTAGACAACAATAAACAACAATAAGATCTCAGCCTTCTGTTTTCCTGGTTGAACAGACACAGTTCCTTCAGCCTCTTTGTATGTCACTGTTAGATTATGCTGATTTTTGTAATGCCAATTCTACCAAAATATAGGAAAATTTGTATATGATGCCCAATACCTTTTTTTATTAAACTTCATATGCCTTTCATGGAATCACAGAATCATCATAGAATCATAAAACCGTTAAGGTTGGAAAAGACCCTTAAGATCATCGAGTCCAACCGTTAACCTGGCACTGCCAAGTCCACCACTAAAACATGTCCTCGAACACCACGTCTACCCATCTTTTAAATACCTCTAGGGATGGAGACTCAACCACTTCCCTGGGCAGCCTGTTCCAATGCCTGACTACTCTTTCAGTGAAGAAATTTTTCCTAATATCCAATCTAAACTTCCCCTGGCGCAGCTTGAGGTCATTTCTTCTCATCCTATCCCTTGTTACTTGGGAGAAGAGACAGACCCCCACCTCACTACAACCTCCTTTCAGGTACTTGTAGAGAGCTATAAGGTCTCCCCTCAGCCTCCTCTTCTCCAGACTAAACAACCCCAGATCCCTCGGCCGCTCCTCAGAAGACTTGTTCTCTAGACCCTTCACCAGCTTTGTTGCCCTTCTTTGGACACGCTCCAGCACCTCGATGTCCTTCTTGTAGTGAGGGGCCCAAAACTGAACACAGTACTCGAGGTGCGGCCTCACCAGTGCCGAGTACAGGGGCACTATCACCTCCCTGGTCCTGCTGGCCACACTATTCCTCATACAAGCCAGGATGCCATTGGCTCTCTTGGCCACCTGAGCACACTGCTGGCTCATGTTCAGGTGGCTGTCAACCAACACCTTCAGGTCCTTTTCTGCCAGGCAGCTCTTCAGCCACTCCTCCCCCAGCCTGTAGCGTTGCATGGGGCTGTTTTGACCCAAGTGCAGGACCTGGCACTTAGCCTTGTTGAATCTCATACAGTTGGCCACAGCCCATCAATCCAGCCTGTCCAGGTCCCTCTCTAGGGCCTTTCTGCCATCCAGCAGATCAACACTTCCACCCAACCTGGTGTCATCTGCAACCTTACTGAGGGTGCATTCATTCCCCTCCTCTAGATCAGCAATGAAGATACTGAACAGGACCGGCCCCAACACTGAGCCCTGGGGAACACCACTCATGACCGGCCGCCAACTGGATTTGACTCCATTCACCACCACTCTCCGGGCTTGGCCGTCCAGCCAGTTTTTAACCCAGCGCAGAGTGCACTTATCCAAGCCGTGAGCAGCCAGCTTCTCCAGGAGAATGCTGTGGGAGATTCTCAAAGGCCTTACTAAAGTCCAAGTAGACAACATCCACAGCCTTCCCCTCATCCACTAAGCAGGTCACCTTGTCACAGAAGGAGACCAGGAGGCAGGACCTCCCTTTCATAAACCCATGCTGGCTGAGCCTGATCCCCCAGTTGTCCCACACGTGCCGCGTAATGGCACTCAAGATGATCTGCTCCATGACCTTCTGCAGCACTGAGGTCAGGCTGACAGGCCTGTAGTTCCCCGGATCCTCCTTCCGACCCTTCTTGTAGAGGGGCATCACATTAGCTAACTTCCAGTCAGCTGGGACCTCCCCGGTTGACCAGGACTGCTGATAAATGATGGAGAGTGGCTTGGTGAGCTCCTCTGCCAGCTCCCTCAGTATCCTCGAGTGGATTCTGTCTGGCCCCATGGACTTGTGAGCATCCAGGTGGAGGACCAGGTCGGTGACTGCCATCTCTTCGACAACTGGGGCTTCATTCTGCATCCTATCTCCATCTCCCAGCTCAGGGGCCTGAAAACCCCGAGGACAACCAGTCTGACTATTAAAGACTGAGGCAAAGAAGGCATTAAGTACCTCAGCCTTCTCCTCATCCTTCGTGGCAATATTTTCCTTTGCCTCCAACAAAGGATGGAGATTCTCCTTGACCCTCCTTTTGTCGCTGATATATTTGTAAAAACATTTTTTGTTATCTTTAACAGTGGCCAGTTTAAGTTCTAGCTGGGCCTTCGCCTTTCTAACCTTCTCCCTGCATAACCTCACAACATCCTTGTAGTCCTCCTGAGTCACCTGCCCCTTCTTCCAAACGTGGTAAGCTCTCCTTTTTTTCCTGAGTTCCAGCCAAAGCTCCCTGTTCAGCCAGGCTGGTCTTCTCCCCGGCCTGCTCGACTAACGGCACATGGGGACAGCCTGCTCCTGTGCCTTTGAGATTTCCTTCTTGAATAACATCCAGCCTTCCTGGATTCCTTTGCCCTTCAGGACTGCGTTCCAAAGGGCTCTCTCATCCAGACTCCTAAACAATCCAAAGTCTGCCTTTCTGAAGTTCAGGGTAGTGGTTTTGCTGACCCCCTTCCTTACTTCTCTAAGAATTGAAAACTCTATCATTTCATGGTTGCTGAGCCCAAGACAGCCTCCGACCACCACATCACCCACCAGGCCTTCTGTGTTCATAAACAGCAGGTCCCCCGAGGCACCTCCCCTCGTTGGCTCGCTTACCAGCTGTGTCAGGAAGTTATCTTCCACACACTCCAGGAACCTCCTAACACACACCAGGAACCTCCTACACACTCCAGGAACCTCCTTTCATTGTATGTTTTTGAGCTAAGCAGATTAAAATGATCTCTCTGCTATCAGAACAATTCTCTATTTCATGTTAATGTTCAGAATTGTACTATCATTACTAAATTACTTAATGAGTAAAAATTTGGTATACCACCTTCAGTGGAATGACAAAATGAGAGAGTAACTGGTAATTAGTTAATATAGATTTTGCCCTCTTTCAATAAGCTTATCTAATGAATTTTTCTATTTGGGTTTTGTGAAGTCTATTTTAATAATTCTGATGCAGAATAATTCTAATGTAGGAGATGCATAAACTGAATTAGTATTAATATTCTTTAAGCTTCTGATCTTTGGCTGTAAAGATTTAATGGTTATACATTTGAGAATAGTCTAAATTCTTTGCATGCAGGAAATGCTGATTAGGACAATTACAAACACATCATTTTCCTATTGTATTGCAGAATTTGCATCACAAACATTGTTTCTTACCTACATATTTATATGAAGGAGTGTTTGAACTGACTACACTCAAAGTTTCAAGTACATTTGAGAGACTAGTTCCCTAACCTTGATTTTTTAAACTTTAAATGCCTCATGTTAGATACTGAACATTAACATAATGCTATTGACCACAGAAATAGATAAAAGGTAGTCAGTCATCTGTTCATCTACTGGTCCTCACATTATCTGGCAGTCTTTATTTTTCATTCAAATGTTAATTCTATTATTTTGGCCAATTTTCATATGTGAACCACTCAGATGATACAGTTTGGTAGAAGCCCATCAACCAGAAAAAGAATTCTTAAAGAAACAGTGTATTTTAAATGAACTTTTGCAAGTTCCTCTGAAACATACGCAGTAAATAAGTGGAGAAAAGAGAAGAGGGAGTCAAAGTTTTCCTTACATTTTAATACATAGCCCTCGCTGAGCTATAACACTAGTAGAAGCAACTTTAACTGTCATTAATACAGTTTCATAGTTGTTCCCATACTAGGGAATCCAGTGCTTTCCTGTGCTATCCTAAAAGCAAATGCACTGTGAAAAACTCAGTAACCAGTTAAAACATTATCAGTGAAAAAGGCAGTCAGTGACATAATCCAAGTGTTATCTTTTTTAAAAACTGTTTACCAGAAACAAATTTAAAACTTTTTTTTCTTTTTAAGTTAAAATTTGGATCATTTAATTTGGAGACTTTTTTCCCTTATTTACTTTTAATTGAAATAGTTCATTGAGATCATGGAAATGGCCTAGAGGATCAATAAGATTTGTACATCTGCTAGTGGCTTTCTGTGAGTTTTTGTGAAATTCATTTTATGAAACTAATAATGAGACATCTAGGCTAAGTTTATCATTCACATTCCACCTATAGCTAATGGACAGGGATGAACAGCCCTCTGATAGAATCTGTCATTTTGTAAGATGGCAGAGTAAATCCAGACACGTGGTTTGTACTACATGAATTGCTTTTGCATGGCCAAATTTGAGGGACATGACTATTGGCCTCAGGTTTTTTTCCTCCAACAAAAAGGACTAGAAGTTATTGACCTTTGAAAACAACTTACAAAAAGTGTTTTATAAGAACTAGGTGTATTACATTATTTAGATTAAACCAAATATTCAATTAAATCAAAAAGTTTCAGTCATCTCCACTCCTTATTTTGATGCCCAAATGGACCCATGTCCACATGTTCCATAAGCAGGATGGCATGAAGAAATTTCTGTCAGCAGAAATATCCATTATTTGTGGAAACCTCCACACCAGATCTTCTGAGCATGACTTTTTGATGTGATGTAGACAATACTAGATCAAAGAGCACAACTGCCCAAGTATGACAATTATTGAATACCAAAAGGATACAGAAAGCATTTCTAATGTGTTTATGTGGACAAATTGTTGTGAACAGCTTTTCTTTTTTTCGTTTTTTTTCCCCAGAACATTTCATTTATTTCTGAAGAGCACTGACTAACATTGAAATACATAAGCAGCATGATGAGGCAGTGAGTGTTGAAGGATGTTTATAAAGCTTTGAAACTTTAGGATGCTTGAATATTCCTTCTGGGAAAATTTCTGTGAATAACGGATTGTAAAATTAAGGCCACTTCATTCCAAAGAGTGATAACAAACAATGTGATGATTTATATATTACCAAACGCAGTTTTGTTATATAAGCTACAGCTTTGTACATTAAATGCACAATAGTTAACAATGGCAGGCAAAATCGATGTTTACTCAGGTAGCCCTTACTGAAACCTTCATGGTTTGACTAACAAAGGCATAAAGAGATAACATGGCTGCTGAACTCTTAGAAATAGTCAAAACTTTGATCTGTCTGATGGAGAATATGTTCGGTTACAATGCTACGCTTTCTATTATGACTGGTGGCAAATAAAAGTATATTGTTTGATTAGGGTATTTTATTTGCAATCAAAGATATTAATAGCAGCAGCTAATTAGGAAAGCAGATTGAGTAGTGAGAAAAGCAGATGATTAAGGATAACTGAAAAATTTAGGCATCACCTCAGAAAATATAAGTAAAATTCATGGATGAAATTTAGTAATATTTTTCAGTTGACCTGTGCTTCAAGCCCTTGGTTTCATTAAGGAATGGTCAGTATTTTTAGGAACTTTCCTGTTAATATAGTGATAAAAAAATCAACGTGTTTCATTTTGTTATAAATAAAGATGAATTTCATGATTAACTCCCCCCACCTCATGCCCACCCCCTGTTTTTGTTTTTTTTTTTCTGTTCCTCAAACCCTGCCTGTTCCCTATTGGGAAACAGCAACTGGTTTATGTCTTGAATACTTTTAGGTTGCCTGGTACAAGTAATATCTGACAGGATATTGAAGCTATATGTCAAAACAGGATTTAAGTTTTTATTGCAGTTAGGTGGGATTTTTTTGTTTGTTTCTTTAAATCATATTTGTGGAAAATTACAAAGTTGTATGTTATACTTCAAAGATGTTTATTTAGTGTATTAGACAAACTAGTCTCTACTTGCGCTGAAGAGTGTGCAAACAGAGTAAACAAATAGACCCAAAGTATTTTTTACGTATTTGACAGTGCTACTTGTATATAAGTAAAGTCTCCAGCTACATTCAGCATCAGGGCACGAGTGCATCTCCCTGGCTTGGGAGTTTGGCTACTGAGCCTCTGGGCTGACTCAGAGATGGAGGGCCATGGAAGGAGGCCCCTACCTGCAGGGCTCCCCAACAGTGCTGCCGGGCAGCCAGAGCCAGGGCTCACCCCACCCCAGCCCTGTCCCCATCCCCAAGGAGCTTCTTTCAGCTGGACTCCACCATGGGCCCAGCCCAAGCTGTAGCCCCACCACATTCCAGACAGCCCACTTGCCAATGTCCCATCTGTCCCAGACCCCAGGGAGGTGCCCAATGCCCAGGGCTGGGGCTGCCTTGGTGCCTCCTGGCTGCCAGGGTCCTGTCTGGGGCAGTGGGAGGGGCCCTGGCTGCCAGGCCCTGCCCTGATGGATGCCTGGGGAGCCCCTGCTGCTCCTGGCCCCTGACCCCAGGTTGATGCTGGCCCACACTGCACCCTGACTACGCACAGCAAGGCAGCTTTCACCGAAGTAAACCAACAAGGCTGAAGAAAATGATGTTTTATCTGAAGAGCCCTCTAAAAGGAGGGACTAAACCACTTTGAATAATTTGTGGGTAGTTGCAGTGGGGTATGGCACTGTTACCTCTTTCACCAGGATCACAAAGAACAAGGGATCTTTGCCCCTAGCAAAGAATGGAACTCTAGGGGGAAAAAAAAATCATTAAAAGGACAATAAGTTATTCATTGTCTACAAAGGTTAAATACCACACATCAAAGAGCTAATTAGTGTCTTACAGTTTTTAACCAAAATTTGCCAGCTCTTGAGCAAATATAGTGAGAAATCCAGTGTAGAAATCATTCTTCCAGATTGAGAAATCAGCAATCAGCAGCACTGGAAAAGCAAAACAAAAATAACAATTAAAGAAAATTGAATATAAATCAAGTAGAAATGAAAATATTAACATTATAATATATCTTCCCTAATGTACATACAGGAAAACCAGGTTGAAAATCACTGTTTGAACATTTGTGAGGACTGATGTATATAATTATACTATTGACTCCACTGAGAAGCCACTCCTCCTAGAATGAGTGAAAGGTTTATAACACAGCCTCTAATTATTGCTTGAAAAACTTTTATCTCTTAAAGGTCAAAGTCAGGACTACAGGGTAGAAAAGATTATCCCATTTTTTTGTGTTAATGAATCATAGTAAAGTCAGCATAAGAACAAAGCATATTAAAACTGGTCTCTGAAAAATAAAAGAAATTGAAGAAAGGAGGAATGAATGAAAGAGCTGAGAGCGAGAATGAAACTGTAGAATAAAAATCAGATTATAAGAATGCCTTTTCACAGCATTAGTTCATTGGCTTTGTAAAATTGCCAGTTTACTATCTTTTGCAAAATGATGCAAATCAGAATTAGCTTTCCTGGAATCAATGTGTTTACAGTAGCATTGGCTCAATGAAAAGTGACCATCAAAGTCAATAATTTCCTTTGGTGTTCAAATATACATTACAAAGTAAATTTCAGCATCATTTCCCTTTGGGAAGAGTGGAATTTTCACTTGCAATTTACTGGTTCATTTTTACAGCCCTGTATGTAGCTGTCTGCCTCCCACATTTGCAGTCCAGAACTTAAATCTCCAAATATTACAATTAATACCTTTAGCAATAGGGGGAAAAAAAGATTAAATCTGTAATACTAAAAAGATGTTAGGGTAGGATCAATGGATTTATGCTAGGCTGAAGAAAATAATGTGACTAAAAAAATATGTAAAACTCAAACCAGAAAATTTTTTGAAAATTTACAAAGCTTTGACTGTGCAGAAATTCAAAAAAGTTTGGAGAATATTCCAATCAAGTCATAACTGCACCTAGAAAAAAATTACCCTGTTTTTATTAAATACAAAAAACTACTTAATTTGCTATGTTATAACTAAGATTTGAAGTTATTTTACTGAAAGATCTACTTTTCATTATGCTTATAAATATTGCAGATCATGAATATTGAGTTGAAATAATTTATTTTTTTAAAAAGCAAAAATTAATAAATATTAAATCAAACTTTAGAAGACATCTTTCTTTAATGTTATCCTGTAAAGGGATACATTTCCCAGACAGATGTAATAATAGCAATGCATCCAGTCCACTAAGCTCAATATTTGATTAAATATTTTTAAAAGCACAGAGAAAAGGTCAAAAATTATTTATGATGTTATTTACTGCTACTTATTTTCAATTCCAAACCTAGCCTCCAACATATTAAATATCATTATTAAACTTCTAATTAACTAGGTGCAGGGAGAGGGCAGTTAAGTATGTAGAGGACATGGCAATTAATGCAACTGCAAAATTTAATGAAGAATAAAAATCCAAACACTGTGTCATTAAATAGTTCAAATTAGCTCATACTCAAAGTTCAGTGGTATACTGTCAGCCAAACAGCACCCTTTTTTTTTTTTTTGTAAATTTCTTTTGCAAAGGCCAACATATTCTATCACTTGTTACAAAGCAACATAAATGTTAAGTTTCTCTATTGCCTTCTGCTGAAGTGAATTCAAACCTGCACATATGTGCTAATGTCTGGCCTACTATATGACCTATAACATAGATAAGAGAAAAATACATTATTTAAAGAAGTGTTCCAAGTAATGTTTAGGTTACAGTTGATCAGATATTTGGTCATCAGAGCTTGACATTCAACAAGATATTTTTGGGCATTACAATTAAATCTTCAATGACATAAATTTACTCTTCTGAAAAAAAAATCAGTAGTTCTTTTAGGTCTGAGTAAAAAGTATAGTTTCTTAAAAGGAAAATATTTCATTTGAATTTCATCATTCTGAATTTTTAATATTCTATGTTATGTAGCAAAAGTTTGCATCAAGGAATAAACCCTGAAACATTCTAAAAATGGTGACATTGTAAACACTGATGATTTCAGAAGACTTCATTGTTCTCTAAACAAAAGTTAAAAACATCTCAGCTCTACTAAAAAAAAATATAAACTCCAATTCAAGAAAATAATTCCATTGTATATCTAAGTTGAAAATCAACCACCAATTCAAAGACTAAAATTAGAGCACATTTCTATTGTGCTTCTTGAATAGCACTTCTTTGATATTCTACATGGGCCATTTTCAGCTATGGCTAGTGACATAGCCTAAATATATATCTTAAATAGTGAACACATTAACTCAGATATGTTTCATCAGAAGGTGCATTAGAGATCAACAATGGTGCGGTAATCTGCACTATAATACAGAGCTAAGAAATCCCAAATTCTGGTCCATGTTTAAATGCATAACTCCTGCGTGGTATGGGGTAAATTATTCCATCCTAGATCCTTCAGTCTGCTTAGGCATTCACTCTCCTTAAGGAGAGTGCAGAGGAACTTCATTTCCTGTCTTTGAAATGAAGACAGAAAATGAAAACAACAAAGTTCTGCATTATAGGAGAAATGGTTACAAAGAAGGTCTTTAAAATGATTGTGAAAGATTTAAAAACTATTAACAGATGCATGGGTAACAATTAAAACATGCACATTTTTTACCTTCTCCACTTCTCTAGCTTTCTGTAAGTATCCATTTACCTGTGCTCTTTAACAAATTTACTGCAAACAACTAATTGTAAAACAGATTAAGCTTTTCAGCTAACGTGGATGAGTTTTGTCAAAAATTAGGACCTAATCCAATCCAGTTGAATATGTTCCTCTGAAAGTTAATATACATATAATCTTAGAATCATAGAATCATAGAATCATTAAGGTTGGAAAAGACCTTTAAGATCATCAAGTCCAACTGTTAACCTAGCACAGCCAGGTCCACCACTAAACCATGTCACTAAGCACCACATCTACCTGTCTTTTAAATACCTCCAGGGATGGAGACTCAACCACTTCCCTGGGCAGCCTGTTCCAGTGCCTGACTACCCTTTCAGTGAAGAAATTTTTCCTAATATCCAACCTAATCCCCCCCCAGTGCAACTTGAGGCTGTTTCCTCTTGTCCTATTGCTTGTTATTTGGGAGAAGAGACCAACCCCCACCTTGCTACAACCTCCTTTCAGGTAGTTGTAGAGAGCCATAAGGTCTCCTTTTCTCCAGGCTAAACAACCCCAGTTTCTTCAGCCACTCCTCATAAGACTTGTGGTCTAGACCCTTCACCAGCTTTGTTGCCCTTCTTTGGACACGCTCCAGCACCTCAATGTCTTTCTTGTAGTGAGGGGCCCAAAACTGAACACAGTATTCAAGGTGTGGCACCAACAGTGCCCTAGTCCTGCTGGCCACACTATTTCTGAGATAAAACTCACTCCATGCCGAAAACAAAGGTCTGAACAATGTAGGCAAAACTGTCATCTATTTTCACTTCCTGAAGCTCTGGGAAACTATGAACAACAGTACAAGCATTGTAGCTATCCATTTTGTTTGCTTCCTAATTCTCACAAGAAATAGGAACATTAATATTAAGGTGAATAGTTATCATTTTAAGACTAAAGCAGCATAATAGATAGCAAGCTGACCTTAGATACAGAAAAACAGTTCAAAACCATACGAAATCATTGTTTCTTTCCCAGAAATTTAATATAAATAGATTATTTTTTCCCCAGGAATTTGAAACTGCAAACAACTTTAATGAACAATGCAAATGTTTAGTTCCACTTCTGAGAACTCATATACCGATTTTAATAATAAATAAAAGACCAATCCTCTGAGTGCTAAAAGCACCTATTTAAAAAAATCAATAAATGTAATGAATTATTGAAAAATGCTATAGAAGTTAATGATTACTTGCATATTTTCTTAAATAAGCAATAATTATTTTCATCAGCAGCAGTCTTTAGTCTTCATTAATTTAACACTGAATGTTGAGTCTCCAGAGAGAAGCAAACATATTTCTAACTGCAAATTGTAAGACTAACAGAATCAAAGAATCCTGTTAATTAAAAATATTTTTGCCACCTTGTCAATTACAAAAGTAAGCATAAAGCACCCTTAGAGAGTGCAAAAGAGAAGAGAACAGGATCAGTAAGCTTCGAGTATTCAGAAAGAACTCCAAACCAAATCAATCTGAATAATGTTTTTCACAAAACTGAAAAAACAAGCAAACAACCACTGAGATGGAGAGCTTCTATCATTTTATCTTTCCAGTCCTGTGACCCTATAGTCTTATGAAAAACTTTCCAAATTTGGATCAAAATTAAACCCATGCAAATAAATATACATATAATACACAGGCACAACAGAACCACAGATTCAGTCATAAAAGTATTTAAATAATTGAAGTAATTCTTGCTAAATAGCATAGTCCTTACATTAAACTCAGTGATGAAAGAAAAGCACTGGTTTATATAAAACACCAAGAAAATCACTAGGGTTTAAGTTATGGTGAAAACTCATTTGTGTTCATATTTCCAAATTTATGAGCATATTTAACAAAGTGCATATAAACTCAGGAATATATTTAGTAGGAAATTGCTTTACCTTTGTGTAACACATTTTGACCATATATACCAAGACAAAATTTGAATCAGTATTGTAAAGAAGAGTTATTCAAAAAGGTAATTACTGTAATATAAAGAGAAAACTAAGAGGATAAACCATCTGTACACAAAATATGCTTTAAGGATGGAAGGGTGAGGGCATTATTGTTATTATTATATTTTCAGGCAAGTATATTTCTTACTGAGGGCTTAGTGATAAATAAACTTTTAACATAGCTCTGGATCAAAAGGAGAGAGAATGTCGACAGGCTCATAGGCAAAATCTTATTGGGTAAAGAGCCTACCTGAGGTAATCCAGTGTGCCAAATAATAACATTCATCATTAATATAGTGCTTACATTTCCCACATATCGTGTTGCATTCAAAATTATACTATAGGCAAAAGGGGACTGCCTTACATGTGCATCCAGGAACTTACTGTTAATCTAATTAATGCTTGAGCAATCAACAAGCAACTAATTAAAATATAACAATACAGTTATTATTAGTCCTATTACAATGATACTAATACAGTCTGAATTATACAATTAATGAACTAATGTCCCCTTCAGCAAAGTTTGTCACTGTCATACATAAGCAACCCTTTTCCTATATCTACGCTTTTTTCTCTTGTGTTATATTCAACTTTTGACTGCCTAAATCCTGAGGCTGATGGTACCCACCTTACTCCAGATGAATACAAAGGGTTGAGAAGAGTTGGCAACGCCAGAGCTTCTTCACTGGGACAATACAGGTTTGATGGACAGGAATTTCTTCCTTCTCTGTCTGTGGTCTGCTTAGGGTTACTTTCATATGTTTGCTAATGCAAACTGCTTACTTGCTCTTTCTTCACTGTCCCCGTACACAGATTTGATAAATTTTTATCATATATGGTATTCATTAAGATAACCAAAACCCTGAGATAGTCAATCATTACCTGACCATTGAACAATTGTCACAAGAACTTAAACCTAAAGTTAGATCAGGCCAAGACAAGTAAGTCTAGACAATTCTTCAGGCTTCAATGGTGACAAAAGCCTATATCTTTTATTAGTCGTAGCAATGACATCTTTCTTAGGCTACAGAACTACAATTTCAAATACTATTTATTCCTTTAAAATGCCCTTTTTTGTTCATCCATAAACATTACGGGAAAAAGAAAATGCAGTACTAGCTAGCCCACATCAACAGTGTTGTGCTCTTAGTATTTTGTGGGTTATTTTTTATACAGACAGTGCAGAATAGTAACATCATTAGAATAGTAACAGATCTTTGAAGTAGCCTTGTTTATAGCATTATTTGGAGTTGATCTGGTGAATTAAGGCCATATGAAGTGCTTTGATCTGAAAGTTTGTCTTATCAAACTTGACCTTCCTCACAAATGTCCCTGAATTTTTCAGGTTTGTGGTAACAGATTCCTGTGAGAACTAAAACTGTAGTTTTTGTCATAGTCTTGCAGTGATGGGATCATATTTTTAGATATGCAAATACACATAAAATTTTTACTAACCAGACAGAATGATTTATCAATCCCATCTCATCTTCCATGTCTTTTAATCTCTGGACTACAGTAAGAAATTAATCATTAGGGATAATAGTCTATCTTATTCTGTGCACAGAAAATTTATTGGGGAAGACAGAAATTTTATCCTGGTATCTAAGGAATGGTCCTTTAGGACTGAATTACACTTTATTTTCAGTCTCTTTCTTTTACCATCACAGTTTCAATGCTATGATTGTAATTAGCCTTCTTTTTACTCTTGACAAATTAGAAACCATATGAAATCTGATCTTCAGATCAGATCCAAAAAATCCTACATCACTGAAGAGTAAAACTTTTTACTCGCAATTTTATATAATTAAATTCTCATGACTAACCTCAAGAAATTAAATTTAATTCAGTCCCAGAATAAAGCTGTCCTCAGAATAACAGGAATTCAAGAATAAGCAGAGTTTTGTGTGTTTAAAAAACTCTAGATTTATTTTTGCAATAACCTTAGGAATTTTGACCTTAGTGTTCTCTTGTTATATAATCATGAGTAAATCATTATTATTTTTTCCCATAGTTTTATTTATCTGGATAATTAAGAAAAGATGAATTATTGTTGATTTAGTATTGGGTTATATATATACTTCTATGAATCAGTGGTGATTATTTTAGAGTGGAGCAGAACTGATGTATATAAATAGCTAACTTAAGACTGAGTCTGAGTGCAATAAATCTGTTACATACAAATCACCAGTCCTGTATTCAGAATACATTTAGTTTGTTTTTTTTTTTTTTTTATTAATGTGGTAGAGAAAAAATTTTATTACATGCAATAAAGATCCACAGAAGTGTATTATGATCAGTGGAGTTCATAGGCAACAAATACTTCCACACAAAAGAAGAAACAGTGTATCAATATATGACAAAAATAATATAAGATCATGTAATTAAAGACATCAACCTCATATTGTCTGTATTCCATGAGTTTTTATAAGAACCCTTCCCTCTTTTGTAGAACTTAAGGATTTTTCATCCATTTTAAAAAGTACTACAAACCCATCCCTATATCTGTGTTTAGGCTATTGAACTACGTACTATGGCATTATATGAGAGACATATTTTGACATTGTCTCAATAATACGATCCTGAATTGTGGAAGCTTAACTACGAAAGCGTGGATGACAACAAGATAATATGTTAAAATATCCAAGAATATGACAAATTCAAGCATAACTCAGCAAGTAAGAAACACTTTCTTTTTTCCTTTTTTTTTTTTATCTTTACACTGATTGTCATCCTTAATAATTATGAAAAAGAGAAAGAAAGATCTTATAGGTGATAGTAATCAAAATCGGTGTATTCAATCTTGAAAGAGAAATACTAAACTAAGTGACTGAAACTTGTTTCATGAAGCAAGAATGGAGAAAATACCTTTACCTGTTGCAGGACTTTGAACATTTATAGGTTAAAATTCTGCATAATGCATCAGATAGAAAATTATTAGATTTTACTGGAAGTTAAGATAAACTGCTCCTTAAATATCTGTCCATAATACATGAGAATAATAACAGTAGTGAGAATTAATCCACTTCATTCAAATACCTATCATCTTCTCCATTCAGTCAATGAAGAGATTATAGTGTCTTTGAATGCCTTCAGAACTGGACTATACAGGGAACTTAGGCAATCATACAGGTGTTTTTTAAAGAATTTATAAACTTCTGAAAATAAAACCTACTAACATAAGAAACCTCTGCCTTATTTATGACCATTAGTTCACTAGGACTGAAATTTAGTGCCTAACTTAGACACTCACAGAATCATAGAATCACAGAATTGTTTAGGTTGGAAAAGACCTTTAAGATCATCAAGTCCAGCTGTTAACCTAGCACTGCCAAGTCCACCACTAAACCATGTCCCTCACCACTGTGAGTACAAGGGCACGATCACTTCCCTAGTCCTGCTGGCCACATGGTTCCTAATACAAGCCAGGATGCTATTTGCCTTCTTGGCCACCTGGGCACATTGCTGGCTCATATTCAACCAGCTGTTGACCAACACCCCCCAGGTCCTTTTCCTCCAGGCAGTTTTCCAACCACTCTTCCCCAAGCCTGTAGCATTGCATGGGGTTGTTGCGACAAATATATCTGATTCAGTGTGGCATTAATTAACAAAATTAGTTAACAAAAATTATATTGTTGGACAGTCATATGAAACATTTGCTATGGAATAAGAACAGCTTTTCAGAAACAAAGAAACTAGCATATTTTGTTTCATAAATTAGTGTGTTTCCAAGAAATTCTAAATAAGATTCAGGATATAAATACTAAAATTGGTAAACATCCACACAATTAAATTGTTATGATAGTTTAGATTCGATAACAATTAAAATAGATGAACATATGTGTTCTGGAAGACCTATCTGTTATTCTGAAAGCCTCAATGATTTCAGAATTTTTCATGTATTTCTAGATGTACATGAACTCCAGATCACTGTAAAAACCTCTCTCAGAACACTATAACAATCTTTCTAACTGCCATTGTGGAACAAAGAAATCTTTTTTTTACATTGATTTCAATAACTTTGGCATCAGTAAGGGAAAATTCCCTGTAGTTGCCACTGACATTCATAACGGACATAAAAGATAAAATTTAACCTGATTTTCAATATTAAAAACCCACCAACACCCTCAAAAATACAGGGCTTGGATTAACAAAACAAAGTAATACTGGTTAAGAAAATAGTAAGTAAAAGATGAAGCTCAATTCAATAACAATAAACTACAGACAGATTGTCCTGGTTTCAGCTGGGATAGAGTTAATTTTCTTCTTAGTAGCTGGTAGAGTGCTCTGTTTTGGATTTAGGATGAGAATAATGTTGATAAGACACTGATGTTTTGGTTCTTGCTGAGTAGAGTTTACACTAGTCAAGGACTTTTTAGCTTCTTGTGCTCTGCCAGGTGCATAAGAAGCTGGGAGGGAGCATAGCTAGGACAGCTGACCCAGACTGGCCAAAGGGCTATTCCATACCATATGACATCATGCTCAGTATATAAACTGAGGAGAGCTGGCCGGAGAAAAAAGGGCGATTGCTGTTCAGGAACGGGCTGGGCATCGTCGGTGGGTGGTGAGAAATTGTGTCGTATATCACTTGCTTTACATTATTATTATTGTATTATATTATTATTATTACTACCATTCTATTTCATTTTACTTCAATTATTAAACTGTTATTATCTCAACCCACGAGTTTTTTTCTGACTTTCACCCTACCAATTTTCTCCCCTACCCCACGGGGGGGTGGGTGGGGGGGTGGGTGAGCGAGCGGCTGTGTGGTGCATAGTTGCTGGCTGGGGTTAAACCACGACACAGATCCTTAACTGCTTGGAGGTAAACTGAAATAAAAATATTTTAGAAGTATTGAAATCAGAAGAGAAAAAATAAAATAAGTAAGCAAGCAAACTTCCCTTCATGTGACATTTCATTGCCTAGAGAACAGGTAAAATAGAAATAATATTTAATTGCTAAGTCTTTCTTAGGCCTCAAAATCTGTGTTCTTCCTAAAGGGCATCTTATCCTATGAAATGAAATGAAATGAAATTAAATTAAATTAAATTAAATTAAATTAAATTGAATAAACAAAATAACAAGAAAAGAAGAACAACTGTGTCCTGGGACATTTCCTGCTTTACTTACTATGACCCCTGCCCAGGGTAGTTAAAAAAAAAACAAAACACCAAAAAGACTCGCAGTCCTCTTGGTTAGTTGCTCTGATGTTAGCTTTTCAAAGAAGCATTATTAAAAGGTCTTAGTTACATTTCAGAAAAAAAAAAATCCAAACATTTTCAGATCTAACAAAATGACTCCTTTTGAAAAAAGACTCTTTTTGAAATACGCATTATATAAAATATTAACATTATTAATATCATCAGCTAATTATGTCATATTCTTTTTAAATCATTACAAAGAATGGAAGAACTCTTGTCCATAATCTCCTTACAACTTCCAAACTGAGTTTAAAATACTTCAATATATTGTTTCATTATAAATTAATATTAAGGAAGATGCCCCAGAATTATGTGGGTGGATTTTTGATATAAGTAAAGCCTTTGACTATGTCGAATTGATGCACTACTTAGAAATTCCATGCTAATAAATATTTGAGATATTTAGGGGATGCAGGGATTATCAGGACTCGGCTTGATCATTTATGTGATTAAAGACTTGTCTCCACACCCATATAGAAAGAGCCCAGTGGGACAATGGCCATCAGGGGCACCCTAATGCCCCAGTCAGGGACCTGAGCCCTAGGGGATCCTTGGCTCCAGGAGCCAGAGGCCATCCCACACCAGGAGTCAAGGGGGTGGCTCTCTGTGGCACCTCACAGACTGTTGGGGGGTCATTACCCAGGGGTATGGGGCTCATTGTGGGGTGCTGGGGAATGGCATTGGGAGATTGTGCAAGACTGGTCATGGAATGTTTAGGGGAGAAACTGAAGGTGGAGAAAAGGCGGGATTGAGGTGGTTTGGGCAGGAAAAAGTGGGGACATGAGCAAGTGCATAAAAAGGGACAATAACATGTTAAGAGCTGCTGGTCAGTACTCTGTGTGCTGTACCTGATCAGCATAGTCTGTCCTCTTTTCTTATTAAACTCCATTTCTACTCATTTGCTGAGCAACGGACTCTCTGTTCTGTGACCAGGGTTGGGGGCAGAGGAGGAGTATTTGAATACCAGCAATGGGAGTGGGACAACAGGTCAGAGGGGCTGTGTGTCCCGGGGTCAGAAACTGGAGACATGGGGTGCGTGCACATGGTGTGAGTGCTTATGTCAGCATGTGAGCACTATGAAATATCAGACTGGAGTATCCAGTGAGAAGGATAAAAGACTTGGGAGCCAGGCATTGGAGGTACCCTAATTCTGGGCTGGATACTGGAGAGACTAGAAGGTCTGCTTGTTGGCTATTGGAGGTCCAAACGACTGACTGGGGTTACCATGGCATCTGGGGTTCAGAGGCCAGCTACAGGGTAGGCTGGCTGTCCTGGCTCCATGTTGCTGTACGCGTGTGTGTATGCGTGTGTGTGTGTGTGTATTGGAGCATGTGCTCAACCTCGTTGTTTTCTGAATGTGAGGACATGGAGTTGTGGCAACCTCTTATCTGTCAGGTTACTGGGTTTGGCATCTCATAACATGACTGACCAGTGAAATGACATAGAAAAAATACTGTTCAAGTCTCTATGAAATTCAAAATCTTTAGCCAATATCATGATTAAAATGTAAAATGAATGTCTATTACACAGTAAAATATAAAATACAATTTAGAACAAACTATTCTAATTCCTCTTTGGAGTATAAAGTAATGCCAATTCAAAATTTTATTCCAGAATGTCTCCTTTGCTGTGCTGTGCTGTTTCTTTGGAAAATTTTTAGATCCACTTTTATTTTACAAATAGGAACATAAACACCTACAGGCTACAGCTAAAACGATAGTGATAAGCCCCTGTCTTAGCTCATTCACAGCTTGTGCATACATCTCCCATTTCAAAGATTTTACAGATGAGGAATCTCCGTATTGCAACTGGGGACCTATGTAAGTTCATTCTGAGATCAGTAAGATGTGAAACTAGAATGCGGACTTTCAGAGTCTCTGTACTTACTCAACTATCCTTTTAATCCTTAGGGTCATAGAAAATACAGCAGGCAGAGGTCTTAAGAAAACATATTATTAATTTACTTATTTTTTGCCAGTAAGCTAACATATCAAGAATTTGTATTCAGCAAGCACAAAGGTCAGACAGGGAACTGAAAGCTAAATGTTTGGAAAGTAGCTGAACAGTGTACTGTAGAGTTATGGTAGGGATATTTAAGACTTTATTTATCAATACAAGACATAAGCTGTTTGGCTTAAATTGATATATCTGTTATGCAAGACATAAAGACTGCTGCACATCAGACAATAGGTCCATAGGGACCAATATAGCATCTCTGACAATGACCACTCAGATGGCTTAGAGAATTCTGTAAAAGACAGAAATATGATGATACTTCACCTGAAAATTTTCTCACTCTCAGCAGTTTCTGGCTTAGGAACATCAAGGGGACCTTCTCTTTTTACCTGGGAATGCCAAAAGGCTTTTCTTATGTATATTTGTCCAGCAGTTTTTTTCAGAATTCCCTGAAAATTCCTGACATTTTTAGGGATTTTTTTTTTTTTCTGTTGTTAATTTTTTTACATATAATAAAACTTAAATGAAATAAGAAATGTGATTTTAGAATATCTGATGTTATTGCAATAGAATATCTCTCTGCTAAAACATGCTGTGAAGTTTTATGATGTTTGTTATGGGCAGCACAGTTGGATACTTTTTTGTCTCCTTTACTAAACTCATGGTAGAACGAAGCTACTAGAAGAGTAATATTTAAAGTGGAGAAAAATAAATTCAGTGGTGTACAAAACCAATGAAATTAGTATTAAGTTAATGAACATGAGAAAGTTGCACTGCAGAACTGCTGGCAGCAGTGGATGGGTTTGTGACTATAACTTTCTGCATTTCCTTCATGTAGATCAGCTGTACATTGGTGATGTGAATGGTTCCAGTGCAAATAATGAATGCTTCAGAAAAAGTCTCCCTAGATCCTTCAGTGAAATCTTCTGTGTCTGTATTGAATGAACGCCACATAATTTCTCTTTATGGAGGCAGAGAGCAAACATTCACAGCATCACAGAATAGTAGAGACTCAAAGAGGTCTCTGGAGACTGTCTAGTTCAACCCCTCATACTGACAGCAGGGTCAACTACAGCAGGTTGCTCAAGAACATGTTCAGTTGGTCTTTGAGTATCTCCAAGGATGGGGACTCAACAACATGTTCCTGGGCAACCTCTTCCAGTGCTCAACCAACCTTATAGTAAAAAAGTACCTTCTTAATTTAAATGGACTTTTTTGTATTTCAGTTTGTGCCCAATGCCTCTTGTCCTGTCACTGAACACCACTGAGAAAAGTCTGTCTCCATCTTCTTTACCCTCCCATCAGGTATTTAGACACATTTCTCCATGCTTCTGTAGATCCTTTCCTAATCATAAATAAAATTTAGGAACCTTGCTGCTCAGTGCTTTTACAGGTTACTTTGTTGTTATTTTATATAAATACCATATGGTTTATTTAAACAACTCTCTCCTGTTCAGCTCAGGGAGTGTTTAGAATATTTAGCAAGTACCATGAGAAAATTATACTGGTCCCAGGATTATGTCCTATAGACACTTCATTGAAACTTTATTTATATACTTACTATGTATTTATGTACATTTATTGATGTTTTAATTAGTGAAATATTTGCTATAATAATAATTTATAAGCATTAAAAGAAACTGTAATTTCTGTGGAATACCTCTGCCATGTAATGCTGAAAAGCCCACATCCAGTTCAAAATAACCATTGTATTTAATTTTTTTTATTTTGAAAGAAATTTAACATTGAATTATTTCAATTAAACAGATCAACCTTAAAAAACAATGAAGAGAAGATGACTGACAGACTATTAAAATCCACAGGCTTTTCAAAATTTATGTAATTATTTTTTGTGCTTGGGAAAGTTAAAGTATATTTAAAATTGATTATAGTAATTTGAAGGTGCCATTTTGAAAGCTTCCATTTTGCAGTATTTAGCATTTCATTTGTCTGAAGTGCACTAGAGTGCTGTTGTTGACATGTATGATAGATTCATTTATTTAAATGTATTAGGAAGTGTGTGCAAGTCGACTATATGCATAGCACGATCCTTACCTATCACCTTCCCTCCACTGAAGTTACTCTCTGTTTCCATTTGTATGAATAAGGCACTCTAAGAGGTGGAAAAACAAAAGGCTTATATTTGACTATATACAATATGTATTTATATTTATTACAGAAAAATATAAGCCATATCTGATTGTTGTTTCCTCATCTTAAAGCAAATACTTTATGCATTTTTCATGCAAGTGTTATTTTTTTCTAAACCCTCATCTGTCTGGCACAATCTCATTAATTAAAATGTAATTAATTACATTACATTTAATTACAAAAATGTAATTAAAATGTACAGCAAGGTGTACTAAGAATGGCTGCACACCTTGCATTACTTGCCAGATAGTCAATAGCAAATATTTTTTTTGTTTTTTTAAAGGGCATGTGGGGGAAGGAGTAGCCTTTCTAGTATTCACAGAAGGTAAAATAGGTTTTAATGAGTCACAGTAAGGAATGAAATCCAACAGATGACATCCTGTCAGTAATTGCCTCCCACTTAAAACAAGAAACACCAGCTCAGAAGTTGTCACTGGCGTCAACTGCAAGATTATGTTCATGAGAGAGTGAGCAAAACAGAGGAGCTGAGACATAATAGGTACACTATAGGTTAACACGAAGACCCTGCATAGCCTGCAGAAGCTTTTTGAAAGCTTTCAGAAAGTGGTGTGATGTAATCACAACATGAAACTACAGTTTACAAGTATGATCCACACATTATATTGCTTCATTTTCTGAGTAGCCTCAAGGTGGTGACCAATGTATATTTCATTACACCTGTATAATAAAAGGACAACAAAGGCATGGGAACATGTGACAGGGTCTCAAATGAACAAGATGCATTCTTGTCACTGTACACAGGTGAAGAGTTTGGGCTTGACTACAGTTATTTGACCATGAAGGGGAAATCCTGAGTACATCTTAGGGTACTACTTCATGATCAGCTTAAGCCAAAATAAGGCTGTATTTTTGCCAAAATAACACTCTCACCTTTCTCAGCTATAATTTTTGCTGCCTCCCTTCAGCCAATACTAGCAATCATGTGGCCCTACAGCAAGTCAAGATTAGCTATGACTGAAAACGAATTGTGGGGAATAAAAAAACACCACCAAAACTAAATGATCTGACTCGCCTGATTGCAAGTGCTGATACAAGAATGAGAACAGAAAGAGCCCTTTTCAGCAGCAGGCAGAGTTAATTTAGCTTAAGTCAGTTGTAAACCAATAAGTACCCTTTAAAATGGTATATCGTTAAAAATCTGCCAATTCTTCTACTTGTTTTCCCAAACTACCCCCACAATACCTCTGTTATTTCAGAACAGATTTATAGGTCTCTGGGAAGTTCTTATAGGCTCAGGAAAGAGTTCATAGATACCTAGACTAAGTTGAATGAAGAATTATCTAAGATATCTAAGTATAAATACTGAACAATAAACCTAAAAGGAATACAGGCCTAACTCTTCACCACGAAAAGAGACAAACCAATATCAACATTGGACATATAAACTGAGATGGTTATATGCCAGGACAAAAAGAAAGAAAATAAACCATAAAGATGCATCCCACTATATATCCAGTGATATAGTGACTATGATGGTTACAGAATAAAAATAGACACCTATTTTAAAATCACCCTTTGTAGAACATACATAAATTTAAGTCTCCCACATTCCAGGAAATTGCACTAAATATCAATGTTTTGGACCTACATTCCTATCAATCTTTTCTGAGGAAACTGTTTTACCTGAAACAAGTATTTATAAAACTTGAATATATGCATTTGTTAACTGCCCAACATCTATTCGTGACAGCCCTGAGTACTGAGCTTTGGAGGTGGTCTGTCAGTCCTCTCTCTTACTCATCCTTCTTCTTCCAGAGCAGTGAACAGAAGTTTGAACTCTGCTAGTATCAAGACCTAAGCAGTTTTGCCTGTGTCCAGTGACTTATGTCCTCAAATCTGACATGCAGATGTACTCTGACGTCTGATGCCAGACAGAAAAGAATTGCATCGACAAATTTCTAGTCAGGGCCAACCTGTGCAGAGTCAAAACAAATCCATCAATATCCATTTATGTCTGAACAGCAAACTGGTGTAATTTACACAAGCCAATGTAATCCTCACAACAATAATAAATTAGCTATGCAAATTATTACATTATGTACACATATCAATTCACTTCATAAACAACCAATCTGTCATACAAACCTTGAGTTCCTTAGCTTTAATTGACCTGTCACAAGCCATTAAATTTGACACATAAGGCAGCAGCAGAATGTCGTGGACTGATCAGGCCATGAATTCCACTTTTCTTTAAGCCACTAATTCTCAATGGGGTCTCAGACATGGCACTAAGGTCAAAAGATAGATCTTTTGAACAAAATTATATCCATATACGGGCATCTAAATGAATCTATCAAATTTTCAAAGAAATTCTAGAGATTCTACAAACTTGACTGATTTTGGTTTGGGTTTCTCATATAACTGTCAACCACTGGAAGCACTAAGTATTCAAAAAGTTTCAAAAATAAAGCTATTTCATGATACAATATGGATTTTAGTGCCTGAAATTAGATAATTGTAAGAATACTGATCTTACTTTTAAATCAGTATATTTACATACTACAGACATCAAAAATTAATTTTTAAATTGCTTATTTATTTTTAATCAATGTATTTACTTTGTCAGTATTTCATCTGTATTTCATTTATACATTAATTTTTATCTGTATTTCATTTATTTTATCTGTATTTCTGAGGAACCTGTACATACACAAGTCCATGGGACCCTGTGAGATGCATCCCAAGGTCTTGAGGGAATTGGCTGATGTAGTTGCCAAGCTGCTTTCTGTCATGTTCAAAAAGTCATAGCAGTCAGGCAAAGTCCTCAGTGACTGGAAAAAAGGAAACATCACATCCATTTTTAAAAAGGGTAAAAAGGAGGACCCTGGAAACTACTGACCAGTCAGCCTCACCTCTGTGCCCGGTAAGAACATGGAACAGATTCTCCTGGAAAATGTGTCAAGGCATATGCATGACAAGGAAGTGATTAGAAACAGCCAACTTGGCTTTGCAAAGGGCAAATCATGCCTGGCTAATCTGATCAGCCTTCTATGATAGAGTGACTGCATTGATCAATAAAAGAAGAGCAACTAATGTCATCTACCTTGAATTCTGTAAGGCCTTTGACATGGTCCCACACAACAACCATGTTGCTAAATTGGAGGGATATGGGTTTGATGGATGGACTATTCAATGGATAAGGAACCGGCTGGATCACCGTGTCCAAAAAGTTGCAGTCAATGGCTTAATGTCCAAATGGAGATCAATAACAAGTGGTGTCCCTCAGAGTCCTGTACTGGCACTGGTACTGTTCAATATCTTTATTAATGGCATAGACTGCGGGATTGAGTGCACCCTCAGCAAGTTTGTAAGTGACACCAAGCTGAGGCGTGCAGTTGATATGCTAGAGGGAAGGGGTGACATCCAGAGGGCCCTTGACAGGCTTGAGAAGTGGATCCATGTGAACCTCGTGAAGTTCAACAAGGCCAAGTGCTGGTGTTTTGCCCTTTCTTAAATACGTTTTCCCAGATGCACCACCATCTTGGCTGGGGGGGCTCAGCTGTGCCCTGCGGTGGGTCTGTTGGAAACCACACCAGCTGTGTCTGACACAGGGCAGCCCCGGCCTCTTCTCACAGAAGCCATCCCCTCAGACCCCTGCTGCCAACACCTGAACACGGACACCCAGTACAAGTGGATAACCTGACAGTAAGCAAACTCAGTACATGCATCCAGCCAGCAGTATTCATTAACCTGCTCGGGATGGAGGAATCATGGCTGAACAAATCCAACTCCTTTATAAGGTTCTAAGAATACAGCCAAAGGAAACCAGATTAATTCTTTTTGTCAGCAGTTCTTTCTTTTATTCATGTTTTTTCAATGAAGACCTGAAAAGATCAACTACTACTTTGATAAAAAAGGGTTTTTTTTGTATAAAATAAGATGTTTTCCTTCCAGCTCTGATTTAAACTTATTTTTTTACAGAATAAATGACTAGATATTAAAGATCACATAATCAATTATTTGCACATTCACTTGGTGTTATATTCCTTCAGAAAAAAATAAGGCAGATAAAGAAGAATTATTTTTTTTAGTGCAACTGGTGAATTTTTTTTTTTTCTAAAACAAAATTTTCATCTTCCTCTGCAGCCAATAACAGGTACATTGCTCCACTGGAGATCCAAATGTAGAATTTCACTGTCTTGGTTCAGTGGTATTCCAGTGTAGCTTTGCTGATAGCAAAAGAGATGCTTCCCTGTAAATTTTCAGTGATGAATTAATTCTACCAGATATAACCATGGTACTCTTCAGAAAATATTAATTCACTTCTGTAGCTGAACAGACCTTATTATAAATATATATGTTTATATTTACATATCTAACACATGCTCTTAGCAACTTTTTGTGTGACAAAACACAACTGTTCCCCTACTTTCATGTAGCAAGGAAGATGGTATGATTCTCTTCACAGCTGAAGTTTTTGCATTACCTATATTAAAAAAAAAAAAAAAAAATTGGAAGCTTTTGTAAAAGTCAATAAGCAGAGAATCATTTTGACCACTAATTGCTTTCTACAAAAATTATGCAATAAAGTAGTCATAGGACTTAAATTATATTTAATTTCATAACAGTATTTTTCTCTTCCTCTACAAATACACATAATAGATAAACTTTTGTTTAATGTCAAGCTAACAAATACAATATATAATTTAGCAGAAATCTTCTGAACAACATGCACCTGAACAAAATTTTTTGATTAATTTCTTCAATACCACAGACAACTCACGTTTGAACTAAAATAGAAATAGGAACACTCAGGAGCAAACCAAAATGCTTCACAGACTGTTCTTTATAGCCTATATACTTAAAATTGAAGGTCTCACTGATGTAGTAAGCAACCAATGGATTCATGTTAAATCTTTTTTTAAGGAGTTTCCTACCTGATCCTTGTGTTTGCATTTATTAAATGGAATTTCTTATTTCTTTGCCTGCAAATTCATGTTTGTAAATTATTTGCTTCCATGCTATGAGCTGAGCAATTTAGGGTGTTAAATCACCATTGCATCCCATTGGAAGCTATATTCCCTCAGGGGCTGAAACCCTTTTGTACATTTTGGGTATGTGCAAGCACGGAAGTCTTTAAGCTAGACAGAGGTCACTTACGGAAGTTCTTTGTAGAGAGAGAAAACTATGTTACGAAACAGTAGGTTGTTCAGTGGAGGGAGATTCCATCTCACTCAGCTACCAGCACTCTTCAAGTGTTCACTTGGCACCAGCACCCATTCATCAACTTCATTAATGACTAGAAGAAGACAGTGTGCCATAAAATCTCCATGTTGACAGATGATACAAAGGGTTTTTTGGGAACTCACGTTTTATATTGATGACAAGGTAAATGCACAGGACCTCATAAAATGGAATGAACAAATGAAAAGGCAGTGAATCAGTTTTTATGAGTTTCAAATGTAAGATAATGCATCTAGGGGAAAATAATCTAAACCATCCTTACATGATGCTGGAGTTGAAACTAGCAGTTGAAACTCAAGAAAAAGGTTTTAGGAATGCTCTCAACAGTTCTCTGAAATTATTCCTTTAAAACACCCCCAAAAAGTCAAGGCAAACATTGAACTTCATTAAAAATGATATAAAAATAGAGGCAGGGTATAATTTTACTACATATAAGACCTTTGCAAGATTGTATAGTGAGCACTATGTGCAGCTCTTAGCATCTCAAGAAAGACAAGGCAGATTTAGAGGAAGTACCACTTCAGTAATTAAAGATGTGTAACAACTGCCTTACAAGGAAAGACTAAAATGGTTGGAACTTGTCAGTTTTGATAGGAGAAGGCTGAGGGATATGGTAGAGTTTTAGAAAATTTTGTGATGCTGAATAGGATGAAAACAAAACTGTTAATCTCCAAATCCCTCCATATTAAAACTAAATGGAATTCACTGAAACTAGTAGGAGATCAGCTGAAACTAGTAGGAGATCAATAATCAATTTGTAACAGAAAAAAGAAAATACCTCTTTCCCCAGTGAATTTCTGGAATGTGGTGCCACAAGAGGTTGTGGAGGCCAATAATATCAGTAGGTTAAAGAAAAAATTAAAAAAATTAGACATTGTTGGATAACAGATTCATACACAGCTACTAAGGAGCAGGAATATGCTCAGAAAACAACCATGGGTATTCGAGGGATACATGGCTAAAAGACTGCAGAAGGCAGCCACGCTCACATGCTCTTCCTGAAGAATCTATACTAGTGCTAGTGTCAGAAACAGAGTACTCAGCTAAATAATAGACAATTAGTCTAACCCAGCTGGACATTTGAAGGCTAGATTACTGAGTACCAAAATACCAAAGAGATGAAAGTGAAAGTGAAAAGATGAAAGTGAAAGTCTTTTCTTGCTTCCCCTTGTTCTACAACTGCCGTCAACAATTATATTAGTTTATTTTTTCATTGAACCTTCAATCTTAAATTTATCCCCATGATATTTAAAACATATTTTATGTGCAGCCAAGAGCATTTCTGCCAATACTTTTTATGCTTTTCTTGTGCGTCTAATTTTACCCACTATCTCCTTACCCAGGGTGCAATCCAAGAAAGGAAGTAGAAAAGAAACATAAAGATTAATAACCTAAAAGTTACCAACATTATTTTTCTGTTAATTATTTTGTTATGTGTCAGGATGTGATTTTCTGTTGGATGAAGCATTCAAGTGGCTGGCTGAAGTCTTATGATCGCTAGCCCTTGTTCTCATGGGAGACCTCAACCTACCAGATATCTGCTGGAAATACAACACAGCAGAGAGAAAGCAGTCTCGGAGGTTCCTGGATTGTGTGGAAGATAACTTCCTGATGCAGTTGGTGTGTGAGCCAACCAGGGAAGGTGCCCTGCTGGACCTGCTGTTTACGAACAGAGAAGGCCTGGTGGGTGATGTGGTGGTTGGAGGCTGTCTTGGGCTCAGCAACCATGAAATGATAGAGTTTTCAATTCTTCAAGAAGTAAGGAAGGGGGTCAGCAAAACCGCTACCCTGAACTTCAGAAAGGCAGACTTTGGATTGTTTAGGAGTCTGGATGAGAGAGCCCTTTGGAACGCAGTCCTGAAGGGCAAAGGAGTCCAGGAAGGCTGGATGTTATTCAAGAAGGAAGTATTAAAGGTGCAGGAGCAGGCCATCCCCATGTGCCGAAAGTCAAGCAGGTAGGGAAGAAGACCAGCCTGGCTGAACAGGGAGCTTTGGCTGGGACTCAGGAAAAAAAGGAGAGCTTACCACGTTTGGAAGAAGGGGCAGGCAACTCAAGAGGACTACAAGGACGTTGTGAGGTTGTGCAGGGAGAAGGTTAGAAAGGCGAAGGCCCAGCTAAAACTTAAACTGGCCACTGTTAAAGATAACAAAAAATGTTTTTACAAATATATCAGCGACAAAAGGAGGGCCAGGGAGAATCTCCTTCCTTTGTTGGATGTGGAGGGAAACATCACCACAAAGGATGAGGAGAAGGCTGAGGTACTTAATGCCTTCTTTGCCTCAGTCTTTAACAGTCAGACTAGTTATCCTCAGGGTATTCAGCCCCCTGAGCTGGGAGACAGAGATGGGAAAGAGAATAAAGCCCAAATAATCCAAGAGGTAACATTTAGCAACCTGCAACTCCACCTTGATGCCCACAAGTCTATGGTGCCAGACGGGATCCACTTGAAGATACTGAGGGAGCTGGCAGAGGAGCTTGCCAAGCCACTCTCCATCATTTATCAGCAGTCCTGGTCAACCGGGGAGGTCCCAGATGACTGGAAGTTAGCTAATGTGACGCCCCTCTACAAGAAGGGCCTGTCAGCCTGCCCTCAGTGCTGCAGAAGGTCATGGAGCAGATCACCTTGAGTGCCATCACATGGCACGTGCAGGACAGTCAGGGGATCAGGCCCAGCCAGCATAGGTTCATGAAGGACAGGTCCTGGTCTCCTTCTATGACAAGGTGACCCGATTAGTGGATGAGGGGAAGGCTGTGGGTGTTGTCTACTTGGACTTCGGTAAGGCCTTTGACACTGTCTCCCACAGCATTCTCCTGGAGAAACTGACTGCTCATGGCTTGGTCGGGTGCACTCTTCACTGAGTAAAAAACTGGCTGAATGACCGAGCCCAGAGAGTGGCGGTGAATGGAGTCAAATCCAGTTGGTGGCCAGTCACGAGTGGTCTTCCCCAGAGCTCAATGTTGGGACCAGTTCTGTTCAATATCTTTATCAATGATCTTGAGGAGGGGATTGAGTGCACCCTCAGTAAGGGGGAAGAGTGGCTGGAGAGATGCCTGGCAGAAAAGGACCTGGGGGTGCTGAACATGAGCCAGCAGTGTGCTCAGGTGGCCAAGAAGGCCAATGGCATCCTGGCTTGTATCAGCAATAGTGTGGCCAGCAGGACCAGGGAGGTGATAGTTTCCCTGTATTCAGCACTGGTGAGGACGCACCTCGAGTACTGTGTTCAGTTTTGAGCCCCTCACTACAAGAAGGACACTGAGGTGCTGGACCGTGTCCAAAGAATGGCAATGAAGATGGGGAAAGGTCTGGAGAACAAGTCTTCTGAGGAGCGGCTGAGGGAACTAGGATTGTTTAGTTTGGAGAAGAGGAGGCTGAGGGCGGAGACCTTATTGCTCTCTACAACTACCTGAAAGGAGATTGTAGCAAGGTGGGGGTTGGTCTCTTCTCCCAGGTACCAAGCAACAGGATGAGAGGAAACAGCCTCAAGTTGTGCCAGTGGAGATTTAGATTAGACATTAGGAAAAATTTCTTCACAGAGGGAGTGATTAGGCATTGGAACAGACTGCCCAGGGAAGTGGTTGAGTCTCCATCCCTAGAGGTATTTAAAAGATGGGTAGATGTGATGCTTAGGGACATGGTTTAGTGGTGGCCCTGGCAGTTAGGTTAATGGTTGGACTCCATGATCTCAGAGGTCTTTTCCAACCTTAATGATTCTATGATTCTATGCATTCCCAACAAATGTATTCACATCAATCACCTATAAAAAGTAAAAATTCACTGTATGTTGCAAGCACTGGAATCTGAGTTGCTGCAGCTGTTTCAGATACCAGTATATGTTTGTTAGCTTTTGTCAGACATATTGACGTTTTAGCAACAGCATCATATATTTCAGAGAACAGGTCAAGCTTAAAAATTCAAATTGAGGTTCTATTTTTCATTTCACATAGTTTGGAAATGTTAAAATGCAAGATATGGCTTTGGCAGATTATAAGGATGGTGTTCAAACACAGTAGCACAAATAATCCATAGATTTAATAACTGGCTTTGGAACACTCTAGACAAATATTGAGTGATTCCTGTTGACTTACGCCTGTTGCTGACTGCTATAGTGTACGAATGTTTGTAAGAAGTAACTGTCTGTTCCAGGAGATTAGAAGAATTTGTGTCTGCAAAATGAAGGCCCTATAGGAAGAATCCCTTGATGAAGCTGAAGGCAATGGTTTTAAGATTGCTGTTGTTTTTAATTACTAAGTTCCTCTTGGAGAAACCAGTTAAATTCGAACTAATCCAAGGTTTTCTGGTCCTGTTCACAACAGAGTAAGTAATCCCTTTTATTTCAGAGACCATTAACAGAATTTCACTGCTGGCCATAGGCTTGGATTTCTCATGTCTCTTCTCAGACATATTAAGAGCTATGGTATTTATAGAAAAGAACAGGTGATTAAGAAGGGGACTTTCTGGCAGTGTGGGTTATGCATAGGGTATGTTAAGTTTGAAGTCACTCAAATGTCATTGGTAATAACAACAAAAAAATAATTTTGCAATACGTCTTTGTATAATTTTTCAGATATAATTTTAAGTTGATGACCCAGAAGTATCTGTTATCTAGGATATTGGGAAGGTCATGAGAGAGGAGAATTTGTCATACCTGCTTCTCTGGTACATCACTGAGAAGATGTTGGCCCAGGCTGAATCAAAAAAAATATTGGTGTTTTTACCACTATATAAAGACTAAATTGGCAACAGTGGTCTACTGACAAGCAAACTCTTCTTGCAGCTTTCTGCAGTATGGCTTTCAAAGTCTGCGGCGGTAGTCCTCGTCTCCACTCGAAATTGTTGTAGCTGCTTCCTGCAGATTCTTACTCATGTAACTTAAGAGAGGCTTTTTAGGAAAGAAACATTTTGGGCTTTTTATTAATCTTTTGCAGTTATTTGTTTCTCAATTTGTTTAAAGCACCTACAGCAAAATTTATAGTTAAACAATATCCACTGCTGTTTTACTCCTGCGAGGATTGCTTCCTCATCATGTCATAATGCACCATGCTATTTAATTTACGCTCCTGAGGAAATTATTATAATTTTTCAGTGTTAAGTATAGATTACATATGGAAAATTAAGAATTTTAACATGAGTGGTTAATGTGGGAGAACTTGCTCATGCAACCCTGTGTGATACAATGACACAATAAGCTCTTCATTTAACCATCATATTTTCTAATCTGTCATAATAACAATTTTCATAAAAGTGTAGTATGTCCTAAAATCACAAAGAGCTGTAGTCAGAATATCTTTCTGATGAAACATTTTAAATAATTTAGCTTCAGTGCTCCTTTACATATTTAGGTTGCTAGGTTTGAAGGTTTAATTTAATGAGATCTGATTCTTACAGTACATCTATTGTATGCACACAGCATATAGAGCATGAATAAATTACATTATTGCAAGTGCATTTTGAAATAGGTCTGTTAAATATGTAGGAGTATTTTGTTATCATTGCCTCCAGCTCAAATGATATAAATGTCTTACCTGCAAATTTTGATTTTTTTTTTTTTTACTTATTATAATAAAAATACTATAAATGGATTTTTCATATATTTTTCTGGCATTTTAGTAAAAAGAGCATTAGTGCAAACATACAATTATTGAACAAATTTTTATTCCTTCCACCCCCCTCTACAGAATATCTTGCTTTAACCTAGCTGATCATTAAAATTAAGTGTATGTACATGTGAAAGTGAATCTGTGAATCTTCTGAGTTATGTTGGCTGAAAAATGCAAACACGAACCAAAGGCAGCAGTCCCTAAAGATAAAGCTGGCATTGAAAAATTAATGATTGCAACCAAAATGGCATGAGGTCATTTAATATTGTACCACACTATATGTAACTGTGGATGCAAAGATACAACAGGAAGGATTGTTTTATATCATTTTATATACAAAAACAAATGCCACAATACTATGAAGAACCTGTTTGATGTAATTACCAATGTGATATTCTACTCCATAGAAAACTTTTTTTGCATACAAGTATTAATTAATCTTTACTGTAATGAGGTGGTAATAAATGGGGAAATTTATGTTTATGCATCTTTGAAGCACAGCAAGTTTTCATTCCTAGTAGATAATATAAATATATATATATATATATATGTGCATTCATTCAGTCAACTCTCTAAGGCACAAAGAAAGTAGCCAGTCGAGACAATAGCAAAATACAGATTATATCCTCCATTCAGAACTCAGTGGGGCTTCACATATATGCCAAATTCTGTGCAAGCAGTCCTGGTTGGCCTGGTCTAGGCTAAATTAATAACAGTACAGCCTGATAGTATTGATTCGGTAATTCAGCAATGCCATGTACTCTACTGCTGAAGCTGGACATATAAATAAGACACTGAGTCATGTATATATCTTAAGCAGCTATCAGCCACTGGCAGTATAAATATCTAAATTAAATTCCTCTCTAGCAGATAAATACATGCAATTTTCAAAGAAATTCAAGTCCTTGGGTGATATAGATATAAATACATCCCACAAGAAAATCATTCTTACCAAGACATCTAGAAGATTCTGGAAAGAAAATGGCAACATTTGCTCAAAAGGCAACTCCTATGTCCTTTCTAATTATATGGAATCCCTTTTGCAAGATTTTTATTAACTTTATTAGTCTCTGTTATATTGGGGTAAGGAAATTGCCCTTTTCACAGTGGTAAGATCAGGATCATTAGAAACTGCTTAACCTCATGTCTTTTATAGAGGAATAAACTGTCAGAGTACATATGTATGAATTTAATCAGTCTCTAAAGACTGTATTTTCTGTGGCACAACATTAAAACAGAAAATCTTAGCACAGAACTGGTCATGTAAAATGGCAGTTTTTTTCCTGCAAGAGGCATTGGAGGAGAGTAGAGTATTACTGAAATTTTAATAAGCTTGTTCCTTAGAAAAAATGGCAAATTCTTCAGATCTATGAAACACAATCTAAACTGTTCCTTTATTGACATTAGGGAAAAGAAACTGACCAAAGTTTTAAACAAGATACGGGAGTTTTTCCATTACTTCTATCATCTATAATAAATGCATCTGCAGCTGTAGTTGAATCTCTATCTGCCATCGTTGTCCTTCTGGGCCCATTCTAGTTTATTTCCAATTGCAGTGATTTGATAGACTGTGAGGATCTTTATAATAGAGTAGTATATAAAGGAAGTAATTGATTGAGAAAGCCTCAAATCGTCTTGGAAAGATAAAAGACATAAAAGAAAAAAAAAAAAAGAACCAAAGAAAAAAAAAAACAGAAAATCAGCATGTAAATTAAAATCCCTGCGTTTATTACTAGTAGATCCTTTTTACTTAGGATCATAGTTCTGCAGAGAATATTGAACGACTGTGGTCTGCCAAACATGCTAAAGCCACAATAAACATTAGATGAAAGTTAAGATAAAAGTAAGAATTTGTTTATTCATTCATTTATTTATTTTACTACAACATGAAGCTTAAGAACACAGAAGCTATACTGATTCATTCCCATCTCCTGTACACTGTTTGATTATGGTAGTCCAACTGTTTATGAACAGTCCTGAGAAAAGGACGAACGAATAAGTGTGGTAAAAAAACCTTTTTTCCCCTTTTATTGCAGAGCTTGTGGGTATACTTTTTAAGATAAATACTCCACTCTTGGGGTGAGTATTCTAGTCTATAGATGGAAGATAGGCAATTCATTTTTTCTGGTTAGCACCTCAGGTTCGAGGCTGTTTGACTACTAGGAACATTCTTAATGTCAGCAACAGCCTCAGCTGACAGCACAAGTTGTACCAAGTATGCTGGCTTTTTCAACATCCTAGCAGCAGCAGAAATAGCACTGAACTTTTCTTGTCATCAGGCAAAGTAAAGAAATAAACAACCCCTCCAAAAAAGGAACCTGGAGGTGTTGGTCCCGCCTCCCAACAGAGTTATATTTGTTACATTCGTGTCCAAGCTCCAGCTGAAATTCTGCCTTGAACTTGTCAACAAGTTGGCAAGGCCACACTGCCCCTAAGATTTGTGAAGCAAACTCCCTCTCAGGAGAATCACCCTTTTCTTTATCTCATCACTATTAGCTGAGAGTTCATGGTATCAGTATAAGATGTCATTGTAGTCCAAATCCCAACCTGCATAGAAGAATTGCAATTTGAATTCATGCTTCAGACACAGAGGTTTTAATTTCCTAGCACAAAATTGTATGTAACTCTGGATATTAAACCAATTTAATTTCTTCAACTAAGTGACAGATTTTTTAAAACCCAAACTTTTGAGCTGAACCCTAATAAAAGCAAATAAGTATCTTACATCTTAGACTGTACTATTATAGTGCAGAATCTTACAGAACAACAGTATATATAGCCTGCTTGAATTCAGCCTTCATAAATTTTCCATATTATGTGAAAGAGAGAAATTCTAGCAATACAAAATACATTAAGAAAGAAATTCTAATTTAATTTTGGCTGAGAAAAAAGCAAAGAATGAAGAAAGTTTACAGTGGGATTTCTTTACGGATTTTAATTTTATGATTGACAAAAGTTTTTAATCAAGAATCATTGTTACTAAAGTGATTGCAGCTGAACATTTATATTATATAAAATGATTAACCAAAACAGAGTTTCATGATCAGTTTATCTGCTTCTGGAGTACTGTAAAGACATACCCTAAGGACATAGCTTCTTAGCTGGAGATACACAGAAAACCACCTGTGAATAGTTGATTAAATGCTTTCCTTACCCATAAATGCTACCTAACTCAGTGTGTGAAGACATATATGTATCTGATATGACTGTGCATGCAAAATAAATCTTTTGTTTATGCTAAATCAATTAGTACAGCATTGGAAATTACAAAACAATCAAGAGTACATTTCCATCACATAACTATCAAGTGATGCTTTCCCCCAGCTGTTTTCCATTGCGTTACATGCTTGTTCCCATCTAAACATGATAGTATGTAATACCAATTTATCCTTATTCTTCAGTGTTTTTTTCTCAGTCATGCAATGGGACAGAAGCAATCAGAAACAAAAAGAACTAAATGTCCTTACCATGCATGTGATTCAAAGCTATCAGAATGTAGGCTGTCCCACAAATCTCTACTTCCTCACCTGCAGGCCTGTCTGTGAACCCCATAGGAAAGGATGCCCAGATGACCACACTGCATTACTATCTTACCATCATCAACCATGTAATGCCTTTCATCCAAGTAGATGAAACAGTCTTCCTATTTGTTTCCTCATGTTATTTCAGGGCTTGTTACCTGAACCCACTCCTAATTCTGAGCTGGTCAACATCCATATGAAGACGCCACTGTTAGGTGAATGGTGGATTCTTGGAGAATACCCCAGGTGAACTGATTCTGGTCATCTTAGAATCATAGAACCATTTAGGTTGGAAAAGACTGTTAACATCACTGAGTACAACTGTTAACCTGGCACTGCCAAGTCCACCACTAAAACATGTCCCTATGCACTACATCTACCTGTCTTTTAAATACCTCCAGGGATGGAGACTCAACCACTTCCCTGGGCAGCCTGTTCCAGTGCCTGATTACCCTTTCAGTGAAGAATTTTTTCCTAATATCCAACCTAAACCTCCGCTGGCACAACATGAGGCAGTTTTCTCTTGTCCTATCGCTTGTTATTTGGGAAAAGAGACCGACTCACTACAGCCTCCTTTCAGGTACTTGTAGAGGGCAATAAGGTCTCCCCTCAGCCTCCTTTTCTCCAGGCTAAACAACCCCAGCTCCCTTAACCTCTCCTCATAAGACTTGTTCTCTAGACCCTTCACCAGCTTCGTTCTCCTTCTTTGGACATGCTCCAGCACCTCAGTGTCTTTCTTGTAGTGAGGGGCCCAAAGCTGAACACAGTGCTCGAGGTGCAGCCTTGCAGTGGCTAGTACAGGGGGACAATCACTTCCCTAGTACTGCTGGGCACACTGTTTCTGATAAAAGCCAGGATGCTGTTGGCCTTCTTGGCCACCTAGGCACACTGCTGGTTCATATTCAGCCAGCTGTCGACCAACACCCCCAGGTCCTTTTCCTCTAGGCAGCTTTCCAGCCACACTTTCCCAAGCCTGTAGCATTGCATGGGGTTGTTGTGACCCAAGACAGTTGACCTCGACCCAGTGGTCTTAAACTGCCTTTTGTATGAGGATAAAAATAGACAATTACTTTATGGAAATTCCTACTTCTGTGACAGCTTTGCAGATGGTAAAGAGCGGTTCTGGATGTAGGACACAAATTCAGGTTGGTAAGATTGCATCAGAGTGGGAGAGGCACCTGTGGTTAAACAGTTGGGATCCTTCTGCAGTATTGTTTTCCCCCACCCTACCTTGATCCCTCTGTAGGATCTCTGTGAAGCAAGAACATGAAACAGTCCCTGGCCAGCAGATGCTGCCTGGAAACATCGATTGGCAGGTCTAAACACAGTCATTCATCTATAGTTCACATTCATTTTTGCTGCACACAGAAAGACTTCATTTTGCTATGGATCACTCATTTTTTCAGACTGTTCCTTCAAGGACTGATGGTACATTTGATGTAAATCAAAGGAATCTAGCTTTTGTGCATCAGAACTTCTCTGTGAATCAAGAAAAGTCTCTGTAAATAAGGTAACTGGGGGAGCCACTTTGAAACACCTCCAAAACAAAACATAAATGTGGATATATAATGAGAAAATGTTTTGGGTGGTTTTTTCTTTTCATTTCTTTTTTCTGAAACTGGAGTATTTATCTTCAGTTATAAAAAAATGCATACAATAATAAGTGGTTGTGTAAAGTTCTGTTAAACAGTTTCAGTAAATTGAGGGTGAGATGTCTTAGAATGCTATGTATCATTTAAAAATGTGGGAAAATACAAGAAAAAGCTGTAGCTTTTTAGAATTGCACTATAAAGTATTTGCTTTCAAAATCATCAAGTGGAAATAATAAGTAAGCATGTTCTATCTTCATATTTTCTTCTTCCTTCTTTCCTTTTCCTATACTTCTTATTACTTCTGGTATATGTATTAATTTCAGCACTGTCTGCTAAGGTACATCTCTCTATGTATGTCTGAGTTTAAAGTTTAATGAGCATTTCTGTGCTGTCATGATAATTTTGTGGTCTAGATAACTTTGCAGTGATAACTGTAAAATAGCTTAGGATTTGTCTTCACTTCAGTTGCATGAACATACTGACAAAAATCTTTTAACCAAAATCAATAGCAAGACTACTAAAAAAAACCCACAAACCAGCAATCCTACAAATAATTGACTTTTCATTTTACTAGCATAGTTCCAAGAAACTCTCATCCCAAATAAGTATCCTTCTTTATGACCCAAAGCAAAAATTTGTTTCCTTCAACAAACTGTACATTATGCATATTGATTGTGTACAGTAAGAAGCAGCTGCATGGGACAATAAAGAAAAATAAAAAGAGGATATTGGAGAATGTGAATAGTGGTATCAGTGAAGAAATGGGGTAAATGTTCTTTGTTTCTCTAAATATTGTTGCAACGGAAAATTTCAAAGAGGGATTTGTAAGAGGATATGATACTGAAGGACTTTTTTGAGTTTCTTTTCCAGAAATTCCACACAACTGTGAGATTCAGCAGGAATCAAAGAACAACAATGTTTGAAATTAAGAAAGTGACCAGTTAAACTAGATCTCAGGGACAATTGAAATAACATGTGATAATATATAACGACTACCAAATTATTTGAACATAAACCTTAAAAGAGATCTAGAAATCATAGAATATCTCAAGTTGGGAGGGACCCATAAGGATCATCGAGTCCAACTTCCTGCTTCTCGGAGGACTGCCTAAAATTAAACCATATGACTAAGGGTGTTGTCCAGATGCTCCTTGAACTCTGACAGCCTTGGTACTGTGACCACTTCCCTGGGGAGCCTGCTCCAGTGACCAGCCACCCTCTCAGTGTTTTTTTTTCCTAGTGTCCAATCTGAACTTCCCCTGATGCAGCTTCCTTCCATTTCCTTGTGTCCTATCACTGGTCACCAGAGAGAGGAGATCAGCACCTCCCTCTCCACTGCCCCCCTTGAGGAAGTTGTAGACTGTGATGAGGTCACCCCTCCAAAACTGCACACAGTGCTTGAGTTGGGGCAGTACCAGAGCAGTGTAGAGTGGGACAATCACCTCCCTCGACTGGCTAGTTATGCTGTGCTTGATGCACCCCAGGACACAGTTGGCCCTTTTGGCTGCCGGGGGACACTGTTGACTCATATTCAACTTGCCGTCAACCCAGCCCACCAGATCTCTTTCCACAGGGCTGCTTTCCAGCCTCTCATCCCTCAGTTTGTACGTATAACCAGGATTGCCCCATCCCAAGTGGAGAATCTGGAACTTGCTGTTGTTGAATTTCATACGGTTGGTGATTGCCCAGCTCTCTAGCCTATCCTGATCTCTCTGTAAGGCCTCTCTACCCTTGAGGAAGTCCACACCTCCTCCTAATTTAGTAGCGTCAGCAAACTTACTTACTGTACATTCGATTCCTGCATGCAGATCATTTATAAAAACATGGACGAGCGTTGGCCCTAAAAGTGAGCCCTGGAGAATCCCACTGGTGACTGGCTGCCAGCCTGATGTAACCCCAATTACTATAACCCTTTGAGCCTGACCCATCAGCCAATTGCTCACCCAATGTATTATGGACTTGTCTGGCTGTGTGCTGGATAGTTTGTCCAGAAAGATACTGTAAGAGACAATATCAAAGGCTTTGCTAAAATCCAAAGCCACCACATCTGCTGGCTATCTCGTTGTTGTTTTTTTTTTCATTTTCAAGGAAAGTTAACACCTTTAAACATCCTTAACATTTTTGAAAGTGTAACTTTGTCTAGATGCCTTCCTGTACATCAACATCTTTCTTGTACTGGGGAGCCCAAAACTGGACACAGCACTCCAGGTGTATTCTCACAAGTGTGAAATGGAGAGGAAGGATCACTTTCCTGGACCCACTGGCTTCTTGCTAATGCAGCCCAGGGTGTCGCTGGCCTTCTTTGTTGCAAGGGCACACTGCTGGCTCATGTCCAACTTCATGTCCATCAGGACCCCGGCTCCTTTTCTGCAAAGCTGCTTTGCAGCTAGTCACCCCCAGCCTGTACTGCTGCATAGGGTTATTCCTCTTCAGGTGCAAGACTTTGCATTTGTCTTTTTTTTTTAATTTCATGAGGTTCCTGTCAGCCCATTTCTCCAGCTTGTTCAGGTCCCTCTAGATAGCAGACCTGCCCTTCAGTGCACCAGCCATTGTTCCTAGCCCCTCCACCTTCTCATTCCCAGTTTTGTCTCAGCCACAGACATTCTGAGAGTGCACTCTATTCCACCATCTTGGTCATTAATAAAGGCACTTAATAATATTGTCCCCAATACTGGCATCAGTATCAGTCTCTGAAGGACACCATTAGTAACTAGCTGGTGCTAGTGGATTTTGTAGCATTGATCACCATGGTTTGAACCAAGCAGTCCCACCACTTTTCCACCAATTTTATCATCCACTTATGCAGTCCATGCTTTACCAACATGGTATAAGGACACTATAGGAGACTGTGTCCAAGGTCTTGCAAAAAATTGAGGACTGCAGCATCCACTACCCTCCCTCTGACCACACAGCCAGTCAGCTCACCATAGAAAACCATCTGGTTGGTCAGGCACAATTTCCTTTGGTTGACTCATGCTGACTGCCCTCATTCCAGTTTATACAATTCATTTTGTGAATACCATCCTTTAGTTTTTACTTTGTCCTCCTTCCTGGATCTGCAGTACTCTCTAGTTTAATGATTATAAATATCTCATTCCCCTTTTAGAAGTGCAAATGTATTTTCTATACCTTATTCTAAATCCCTGCTGAAGGGCACCAGGCAAGTGCGGGAATTTAAATTCAGAAGAGTTGTTTCACCAGCCTACGATGTCACAATCCAGACACAGGTATAAGGAAAACAGAGTTTGAAGACAAAGAGTGATCACGAGACACAGTGAAAAACAAGTTTGCTTACAGATGATCAAAATTATATAAAAAGAAATATAAAACATTAAAATGAGCTTTATATTGCTATGCAATTTACAGTATTCATGGAGGTAGCATAACCCCCAAGGAAGTTTAGTCGTGTGCTCATGTTAAGTTATGACAATTGGACACTTCCCATTTAATTTCAGTCACTGAACTGAAGCATCTCAAAGTTCCCTCTACAGTCAAAGAAAAAATAAATATTTCCAGAGGCTGTCTCAGATCTTGAGTAGACTGATCATATTAAAGGTATTGGCAAAATTCTGTGGCATAATTTCACTTGAACAGTCTATGAGACTACACAGATTATCTGAGATGAAGGCTGGAAGTTTGTGAAAATACTTCTGTGAACAGATGTTGACTTTAAAGCAGTCCTTTATCTGAAGACATGTTATTTTTTCTCATATCTCCTTTTTCAAACTAAATTTGTTGCCTTACAGTTCAGTACCAATTTCAAGTTCTATATTAATATATATTTAAAGAGAGGAGGAAGAGAGAGAGAGAAACTTATGTGTAGGAATAAGAACTGGAACTGTGAGTGTGCTTATAAATCACAAAAATGACATTACCACAGTACTTTTCTTTTTCCTATATATTCATAGTTTTGTTCTGTATAGAAGCACAATATATACCCTAATCTATCTATAAAGTTATTATTATAATAACTGAAACTGGGCTACCCTTCCCATTTGGCTCTACGTGATCTATCCATAGTTACTGTATTAACACTTTCTGGGGCAGGCCTCTGTTGAATAAAAAGACAGTTATAAACTTGCTTCCTATTTGCAGCTTCCCAAATAAGCTGTAATAGAAAGAAATTCACAGTGACTTTATTCAGGGAGCTGCTCCTGAAATATATGGAGAACAAAAAAAAAAAATTAGCTTTTTAAATTCTAAGTCTGCTTCTTAAATAATATTTTTATCTTTATTTAACAATGAAATTGAATGATTAGTAAATGTGCCAAATTAACTGATCATAAGTTTTCCTTTTTAATAAATTCAGTAAAAAAAATAGTCTTTTGTAGAGATCTAGTGCTGCATGTATGTGGTATATGTCACAACAAACTTTGTTATAGTTAAAATTCAAATCCATTCTATAATAATAAAATCAACCAATTTTTTTTTTTTTTTTTACAATATGCTGCAGACATTATATTTCACTTTTCCTAAACTGTTTTAAAAGAAATTGCACACATGAACATTCTCACAGATATGGCTATAGACTGCAGAACTCCTGGATGTTCTTGGGGTGAGTGTTAAATTATACATCTCATCATTTTCCATTGTTTTCATCCTTGAAATTTGTTATGCATGCTTTACCAGGAGCAAAAAGAGAAAGTGCACCTTTTCTTTGAGAAAAAATAATGAAGAAATGTGGGCGTAGCATTTATTTTAACTAGTACAAATGGATTATTCCTACCACCATCCCTGCAAAATATTTAGAAATCTCTCCCTCACTTGTACATGAAGTAATGAATGATTGTGCATATATTGTGTGACTGTAACATAGGTAATTATAGCTGCAGCTCTGTGGCTTGCATGTGTTTTTAACGTGTCTAAAACTTATTCCTGTATTAAAAATTGTTTAGGTATATTTCTGCATACTTGTTTTTGAGATAAATGCATATTTTTCAAAATAAAAGCAGATGTGAAAAATCTACACAACACACAAAATCAAAGAAGAAGTCTTTACCAGCTACTGGGGGTTAAATAAATTAGGACTGAAAATTCGATAAAGAGCTGAAGAGAATTAAGGAGAAAAAGAAACCCCAAACCAGGATTCTTTCAATGAATTAGAAATACAGCCAAGACAAACAAGCAGCTGCAGTACACAGTACAGTAACACAGAGAAGTAGAGATCATCAGGAACTTAGTTTTGCCTTATCCTAGACAGGATATCAAACAATTCATCACCACACTACAGCTCTAGTGAAGTCTTCAGGAAGATGTGGGACTGCTGACTCATGTATTCTGCTTCCAGGAGCTTCTTGGAGGACTCTGGTATAAATATTGATCACACCAGCTCATGTAGCTCATGGTTCTCCCTGGCAAAACTTTTCAGATATTGACTGAACAAAATTCTATTCCAGCTACTGTATTGTCAACATTTCTGTGATGTTGTATAAGTCATACGTAAAGATACTGAAGTTTACGACACTCTTTTTTAAATATATTTTTGTTTTATCTCTTTTTTTTTTTTTTTTTTTTTTTTTTTTTTGTGGTTAGGTTATTGAATGCCAGCAGGAGGTCTGATGTATGCATTACCAGAAAATAACAGCCTTTGAGCAAGATGAGAGCTCACTGCTTTACATTTTGCCAGCTTGCTACATATTGAGGAACTTCTTATTAGAATTTAGTGAGCATTATGTGAATCATTGCATTTTTAAAATTTGATAAAACCTTTCAAAAGCTCCCCACCCCAAAATGGAAAAGAAAAAAAAAAAAAAAAAAAAAAAAAAAGAAAGAAAGGAAATGTCTTTTAACAAATAGATATTTCTTTCAGCCCATGATATATGTACCATATATAGGGACTTCTTATTTATCTTCCTTGGCAAAGTTACCAATTTAATGATAGCATTGTTTACTTTGCTTTAAGAATTATTTCCTCCCTAGAATAAATATTGAGGTATAAAATGATGATGTCACTATAAAGCATGAAAGAGATACAGCAGATCTGGGAAAAAATCCAAAGTTCTTCAGACTGACTTTTCTGCCAAGCTCAGGCTTTTTTAACCGAAGCTCTCAGTCCTCAAAAACACAGTCCTCTAAAGATAATGCATGTGTAGTCTGAAAATATTAGACTTGTGTGATTGGAATGCAAGATGTCAGCTCCTTTCATCACAATAGAAAAAAAAACATTCCAAAATCCACTGCTTAATAATTATGTAGCCATTTATGATCTAGAAACATAATTTTGAAGTTGTTTGTGGTTTTTTTGCCCCACCAATACTAGGTATCTATAGGTCTTTCCCAGCACTATTCATATTTCAGTGAAGGTGTGTATAGGGAGGGAGCAGGGACACTTTTTAACAAGTACTTTCTCTTTAGGAAACAGTTTCAAAGTGCAATCAGCAAAACTACATGCAGAAAGCAGTCATTTAAATTCTACCATTAGCAATAAAAGGAATGTCAAGTAGATGTCCCCTGAGAGAAAGGATGGTCTACTGGATTTCAGTACTTTCATTGTAAGACATGCAGCCAGAGAAGACTTTAGATTTTAAGCTAATCTGTAGAAAACTGACACAGAAAATGAGAAAAAGGTTGGATTGATTCTAAAGCAAGGACATATTTTTCTAGCTTTATTGAACAAATGAAAAGCAAAAAAAAAAAATCCCTACTTAACTGTAAAATTAAGAAATTACCCAACAAATGGAAAAAAAAAAATCTCAAGTTCCATGAGGGGAAAAAAATAGAAAAAGAAAGTTGAGGCAAATAAGTTCCTGTGGAGCACAGTTCTGAACTGTGGATTTATAGCAGGTTTGGAGGTATTTGTAGCTGTCACTTCCTTTCTTCTAAGGTCTGCTGCTCAGAGATGTCTAACACCCTACCAGGAGCTGATGGGAAGCACTGCTGAAACCTGCCCCATGTTGGCCTTAGTAGTCACTCCTTGAAGTGGTAGAATCTATTTTGTGTGCAGCTGAAAGCCACTTTCAGGAAGGTGTTTGTTGCTTCTGAAGAGGAATATGCATTTGTAGTCAGGAAGGATTTCCTTTTTCATCCAGTAGCAGATTGGGTCAGGACATTTATTTAATGCAAAATGCACAGTAGCTTGTAGAGAGGGGACAGGGAGGAACTCAAGCCAACTGTTGCCTGTGGTGGTGCCACTATCACTCTAGATTTTGTGTTCAGAGGGATTTCATCCACTTTTGGAAGGAATCTCCTTCTGGAACAAGGCTCCGTGTTCTGAAATCCCAGGTGCACAGTGAGCACCTCCTACATTCAAATATACCTGTGTTCTTTGTATTTTGTGTTGACTGGCTTAAGTGGCTGGAAAAGTAGGCTCCCAAGACAGTCCCCAGAAAGAGTTCAGTGCCTTGCTTATTCTGAATTGATCTACCAAGCCCCCTGTATAAGCCTAGTATACAAAGAACCACTAAACAAATGTTAAGAACCTAGGCAGGTTGCCTGCCTGGGCCAGGTACTTATTTTCTGGCATTGCAAAACCTGAGATATTTAATTTGTCTGCCCTCTGACCCGTCCAGCCATAAAATCTGGAGGTGTTTCCATGTTTCTCACTTCAGTTAAATAGTTTACTGGTGGAAAAAAAAAGCAGCGATGCATACATTTTAAAAGGTTCAGAGGTCTGGTTTAGTTCCACAAAATTATCAAAATTGTGCAACTTTCTTTGCACAGTGAACCTGTGCATGGTGAATAAGTATTTGGAAAGGTGATATCTGAAGGGAAAAGGTTAGATTTGTTCTTTTTTTGCTTCTTTATGATGAATAGCAGAAAAATACAGGAATTATTTTACCTTCTATTTGACTTTTAAATGAGAAAATCATGTCTTTTATAGTCAGGCAACTAGCCAACCAATGAAGTAACAATATCATAACAGCCAGAGAGTAAAATTTGAATTGTAAAGTGAAAAAGCTCCAGTCAGGAAGTTAAAGTGCAGATATTTTTTTTGTTGTTTGTTTGTTTGTTTGTTTGTTTGTTTTCATCTGCTCTTAAATAAATTTTGGAGATAAAAAAACTTCAGGAAAAGATTGAGTAATCCAACTATTCATTTAAACAGGTAAAACTTTAAATTTACTATTCTGAAGCTCCTAAGAACTTCTAAGAAGAAAAGGGAATAGCAGAGCTGATTTGCACTCCTGATATATTTTAAGAATTAAAAGCTGAAAAAACTTAATACCTTCTTTAAAAATAATCAAGTTTTCCAAATGTGATATAAAGAACTTTTAAAGGAAAAGGACCTATTTATAGCTATAAAATTTTGTAAGGCAACTTTCATGTTCCTTGTCTGCAAAATCAGATTGTAATACTTCCTTCGACAGATTGTCATGGGACAGGCTGCAGTGATCAGACTGGTCAGACAAGTATATTAACCAGCAGCCTGGTTATACCTATATATATTTCTCCCTGCCCCCTGCCTCCTTTTTCCATGCTTGTTTTTCCCCCATCCACCTTTATCCCTGCCTTTTGCTGCCCTCGTCTTTTCCTAAATATAGAAGCCACCCCTAATTACTTTTTTGCCATTGGTCTTAATTTTGGTGCATGTGTACCTGAATTTGGTATTTCTGTGGTGATTACCTAGGTAATCTTCTCCTTTTGTGGTACTGCAGATAGGTCATTCTGGTCTTATCAGATTCCCCTCTCCAAAATGTCCATAATATTCCATTTAATTATTTGTGAAGTTTTGCAATCCCTTATAACTCTAAACTATCTGTGAAATTGGCCATACCTCATGGCATTATCTGCAATTTCTGTGAGCTTCTCACCCTGTTATGCCCACCAGTTTCTCATGCCAAATCCAGTAGTTTCTCATGGTCTTTTCACTTATCTGAACCTCAGCCCAGGGCCTAGTCATTTCTCTGTCTACCTGAACAGTTTTCACAAAACGGAAATAAAAGACTGATTCTGACCCTTTCTGAAATGCAACCCAAAACCCATTCTGCACAAATATCTACACATAGGGTCTAAGTGTTTCTCTTCCTTTACAGTATTGGCATCCTCAATGGTGACAGAAACAATAACTGAAGAGGGGGGACTTTCATGTCCCATACCCTCAACTGAACCGGAAGGGTTGGTTAGTTATATCTGTACACACAAAATAATCTGCAACCAAATCAAAACAATAAACATCTTGGCATACCTTGTGTGAAATTCGGAAGTCCAAATAAGAAGCCCTAATCAAAATCCTTAAACAAGTACTTTGCTTAAGCGTGGTTATTAGAGCGCCATTGGATACCTAGGTTATCTAAGATAACGTCAAGTATCTTAAGGTATCCGCAATGTTTGCATGGGTCTGGAAGATGCAACAGGGGAGCTGAGGAGAGATCATGCCTTTTGTACTAGCAGATGCAAATCAAGAATGAAAACCAGAATATCTCAAATGATAGTATATGTAGTCAACTGAATCAAGACCTAGTCATGTGGTGACTATAGTGGTGGAGTTTAGGCACTGCACTAACATGCAGGTATCTAAATCAGGGGCTGAAACCTCATCCCTAGCAGCTGACGTCTGAATTACCCATTGACTGCATTGGTATGATACAGTATCCACTGATTACAGAATAGTAAAAATGTAGACATCTCCATTTGGGGGTCTTCTTCTCAAATTGAATTTCACCCTTTCCCCCAGAAGTACTGAGAAAGTGAACAAAACCAGAGTCCTGGAAGGCTCCATATACCATATAGCTACAAAAGATCATGAGCAGATTCAGTTTTTAATCACACTGTGTTTATATGAAGCTCAGTCCTAGAAGACAGACTTCCATCAACCCATCTCAGCCCTAGCTGTTCACCTGTACATATAGAGGCTATTTTTTTCACTTGCCTTTCTCTGACCTCTATCTCTTGAGATCAGTTTTCTCATCATCTACTTTTTCAAATCTTAAAGTACAAGAACTCCCTCACCAAAACCTCCTTTCCTCAAATGGGCCCACAGACTACCTTTAAAGTAGTAACTTAAATGTTCCTGGTTATGTCCCCAGGCACTGAGTGCAGCTGGTAAGAAGCAGCCTGTATCTATGTTAGTAAAATATTTTAACCTCCAGAAGAGCATGGCTGCATGCTAAATGCATTGGAAATGGTCTATAGAGCATTCTAGCTCCCAAACTATGTCCAGGAATCATTTTGGAGAGTTCTAGTTTGCACAGACTGAAAACATCAGACCTCCTTAGGAGTTTAGCAGCAGAGATGATTGAGTTTCAGCACCCAGGAGTATTTCAGGCAGTGTTTAATCGACAAGCAGAACCACAGCCATATGGTCTCCAACAAGAAGTAGTGCCTCATCATTCAGTCTCGTTAAACTGACATGCAAATCTGCTTACGCTGACCAGGAAAACCTGGAGCTTGCTACCCTCATGTTTCAGAGTAGTCTCTGGAAGAGTAGGATAATCTTCAGTACCTGTACGTGATTAGATAGACCTAAAAAGGCAAAATAAATTAGCATAGGAAGAAGACAAAAGGGAAGGGGTCATTTTTTCTATATATGATAAAAAAAAAAAGATGCTCCAAACCTAATCTCCTGAAATGACTAAGAAAGTTGCTGAAGACATTTTTTCCTTCCTTGCTTAGCTGAGCTTAGCATTTCACTGAGCTCGTTAGAGGAATACAAAAATGCTTTGAGATCTAAAAATTTACTAGCAATTTGTTTAGCTTTAATGCACACATTCAAAACAGCATATCTGAAAATGGAAGGTGAGCTTTCTACTTTTCAAAGGCAGAGCATGGCATATGTATCTATACATATTCAAAGGCTGTACTTAATGTAAGCAGTTACATACCTGTCACCAGTTTGTCTATCATATAATTAACTTCAAATAAACAGTACAATTTAGGTGGATATCAGCATCATAAATTTGCTAATCAAAAGCCCCATGATAATGTGGTATTAGCTTCTAGTGCCTAATAAACTTTATTTTACTTTAAGCGTGTGCTACATCTGTGTAATAACTTATCTTCTCAGGACACCCCTGGGTCCCTCGTTGTCTGAAGTGCATGTGTTTTCATTTACAAAAAGACGGCTTTTGGAATGAATTAGTTAGTTCCCTACACAATGAAAATATTGTATGGTCCTGGGACAGTTAACCGCTTGCAATAGAGGTATGGACACAATCCTGCCAACTTTCTCTCTGCTCCAGTCTTTCAACATAGGGAATGCAACATATATCTCTTTTTATGTTACAAAAATACTGCTCTTGTGAACAGTAGTCTATTCCCATATTGATCAGGAAACACCCTACACAGCACAGTAATTACATTTTGGGGAACAGCACATAGACTCTAGAGGAAATCTGGATCAAGTGCTGTGCAGACTTCCTTATAAAGTGCTAGACACTAGCCACATTTTAACATTTGGAGCCAGAAACCCCAAGGCATCGAACCCTAGAATATAAGTGTGGCCACAATAATGTGAAGTACAATACATATAGTTTACCTTCAGTGACAATGAAAGAAATTGTTCTTAATTATCTGCCAGGATGGCATTTGTGGTCTAGTAAGATATTAAATTTATAAAGCATTTTTTTTTTTAGTTGAAATGAGACGTGTATTTTAAATGACTGGTTCCAATCTGCTTCTGTATCAAAACACTTTATCTAAATATGTATCAGACTCTTAATTAAAAAAAAAAAAAGCAAGATGTGTATCTTTAAAAGTTCAATTACCATACTGGCAATTTTAAAAGCAAATATTTAAGATTCTTTTTTATGAGACTGAGCATTTAATGAAACTCATTTTCACCATCCCTTTGTAAAATACTGGCTACATCAGTTTTTTTGAAATGTTATATGATTCACAAAAGCAATAGTCTTTCTTTTTTCTGTTTAGGTAATGCACATGTTTTTCTGAAACAGTGAAACATTTTTTCTTTAAGACTGTATGACTGAGGTGAGTTTGGGTTTATTTTTCATCATTTTTTGGATTTTTACACATTATTTGCATTACATAAAGTTACCATATGCAGTAACAGTAGTCACTGAGAAAGTCTCCAGCCCTACAGGAAAAAATATCTTTTCTGATGTTGAACAACATGAGGTGACTACTGATGGAAAAGGCAGTGTTTAGTTTTCAGTGGCATTGCAAATCCAAGTAAATATGAGACTTCCAAGTATCTTATACTTTTAATAGTAGTAATATTATAAAGTTCTTTTGTGTTTGTTAGATATTTTTCCTGTGCAAAGTCAAACCTATCAAGGCTCATTCCTCCTAACACATTTGTAATTTGAAGGGGAGAGGCAAATCCTAAACATAGTATGTTGGCCTTTCTTGTTCTCATCCAATACAGGTGATAGTTCACTGGAAGCAGGGAGGAAGAAAGCTGTCATTATTAGCATTTCAAGTAACCTTGGAAAAACAGTCTTTACACTTTCCTAAGTGTAGGGACTTCAAATGTGCTTCAGCCTATGGAGGAAGAACATGGAGAATTGCACTGTTCCTCTCCTACACCCTGTCATGCTATATGTGACATTTTAGCATCAACCCATTTTTTTTGTACTAATCTACCTTTCAGCTGACCAACACTTTTTACTTTATTTTTTTGTGACACTCTTTTCAGTGTGAAAAAGTTTCTTGTTTCTTGGAACTTTCATACTTATATAATTATTATTTATTTACTTTTAAGTAACATGAAGCATCCATCTAAATGTTTTAGACAACCTCCAAACATAACTCAGAAATACAATTTGTTTAGATATATTTTTTAAGCTTTAAGTTGATGTCACTTATTCATAAGTTTGGTCTTGATAGAACAGCAGAAATGCATCAAACATTATCTAGACCAAAAGGCACTGTAGAATCTGCTGCCTGTTTCAAGTGAGAAATTCCAAAGACAGATCATGGCATAGCATCCAAAATATGAATGTGGAGTGAAACTATATTTGTATAGACTTCAGTCTATATTCTTTATTTACATCAGAGTATGTGAGATATGAAGTTGACTCACAGTTTATGCCTTTGAATAGATAGATGACTATAGATGAATTCTTATAACAAGTGAAAAGAAAGCCATTCAAATGCACCTTCCCATTTCTCAGATTGCAAAAGTGTATGCCAAAGATATGTCAAAGTGTAGAGGCAAATTCTCCTAATTCAAAATTCATCCTAATATTCAAAGCCTATCTGATCTTGTTTATTAATCAGAAATGATTACATACATTCTCAATTATTTATTGTAGTGGTGTACAGCCAGCTGATATGTGGGAACACTCATCATGCAGATATTCTCTTGTAAAGGTTATCTGGGTGCCTCAATGCAGCCTATTAAAAAATTGTTGTACTGTATGTCTACCTTTCCCTACAGCTGTATACCCTGAAAATAGTGTAAAGGAGTCCTCATTATCTTCTGTTTTTCTCCACCTCATTGAAATTCTAATTTTCTTTTGGAAAGAGTCTTTTTTTGTGTGTTAAACAATGTCTGTTTTGACAGATTCTTGTACATCATGTTTTCAGCTTCTTTTGGAAGTCTTAACTACACAATGGAAAGTATTAAATGACTTTTTAATGCTTCCTTGTTCTTATACCATACCTAATATTCCTGGAACTTTGAAATAGATGCATGGTTTTGGTTTGCAATATCTTTTTCTTCCTGGCAAATATTTTAACCTGTAAGATTTTTGTACAGTGGATTTGATTGTCTCATAGTCTTCAAAATATTTATATATATATACACATATATAAAATAAATTTAAAAAAACAACAAAAAAAAATCCAGAAAAATAGCCATAGATGGTAAGTGTAAGAAAGTAGGTTCATAATTTTAAAAGCATTTTAATAACCGAATTTATGAAGATTATTGATTTAGCCTCTGACAGACATCACGGGGTTGGAAGGTAGCACTTGTACTGTCTTCATAACTATATATAAATGACAGAATCCTGTACCACTGCACCTCAAGAGAGATGGCAGAGAGTACACATGGCAGTCATGCCGACAACAGTACAACATCTGGGATAAATATGTTGGTACTAGTGAAATGATACAGTTAGCAATGTGAAGAGGCAGCTCACTCTGTCTCCTTGTGCTTGGGTAGTCCTCAAAGGAAAATATGCAAGTTGAATCGCTGGGCATTTTCCTAATTCTCTCACCACTGTTTTGTAACACTGGGGAATAAAATATGCCCAGTAGCTTGGCATTATCCATCATCCAGACGGTGTATAGTTGGGAATGACATGGATTCGGTGCCCAAAACCACTGTCTGACTAGAACAGAACCTGGTTTCCATTCATCAAATTCTTAAAGCATTATCTCCCACTTATTGAGCAGGTGGGTGAAGTATAAAAAAAACATGGCACAATTTCTATGGTAGTTGTATTTTTTGTTGTATTATAAATCCATATAAATCACTTTTATTACTCAGTGTGGCAGGAACAGGTGATGGTGAGATAAATTGCCAGCACAGCTACTTGCACTTAAAATCCAGCTTTACCACCATTCAATAGGCACTATAGGAGTTGTTAGAAACAAAAACAAAAGTGGGAGACCAGGTATAGGAAATTGCAAATTCTTGTAAACGTTCATCTTCAAAATAGCATAAAATTATTAGCACACTCTTTGTAGATAAGAAAAATATCCAAACCAATAATTTACCAACAATGTTTAATCTCTTCTTGGTTTGGAATATCTAACATGGAGGTTATTTTACCCTGAAATATATTATTTGTTTATAGAAACATGTCTTGTCATGTTTGTAGGAGCTTTTGGGTTTGGGTTTTTTTTTTGTTTGTTTGATTGTTTTTTTCTGTATGAATACTCACTCTTTAGCTCTGGCTGCTTGTCTGTATCCTGTAGGACTGAAACTTCCAGAGGCCAAATGGTTTCAGAAACATTTCAGCCTTTGTTACCTGTCCATAGAATAACAGAATCACAGACTAGTTGAGATCAGAAGCAGCCTCTGGAGATCATTCAGTCCAGCTCCCCTGTGCTCACTCAGGGCCAGCTACAGCAGGTTGCTCAGGACCATGTCCAGCTGGGTTTTGAATACCTCCAAGAATGCAGACACCACAACCTCTCTGGACAACCTGTTCCAGTATTTGACCATCCTCACCAAAAAGTTTTCTTCTAACGTTTAAATGGCATTTCCTGTATTTCAGTTGTGCCCATTGCTTATTGTCCTTTCAACCAGGAACCACTGAGAATAGACTGGTTCTATCTTCCTTACTTCCTCCATCAGGTATTTACATACATTGATAAGATCCTTCATGAGCCTTCTCTGAGGTTAAACAGTGCCAGCTCTCTCAGTCTTTCCTGATATGAGAGATGCTCTAATCCCTTTACCATCTTTGCTGGACTTGCTCCAGTACATCCATGTCTCTCCTGAACTGGGGAGCCCAGACTTGGACCTGGCACTCCAGACATGTCTCATTAGGGCTGACCAGAGAGGAAGGATCACCTCTCTTGAAGTGCTGGCAATGCTCTTCCTAATGCAGCCCAGGTTACTGCAGGGGTGCCAGCTTATGTTCAATCCGTTTTCCACCAGGACGACCAGGTCTTTTTTTGCAAAGCTGTTTTCCAGATGGTTGGTCCCCAGCCTGTACTGGTGTATGGGGTTATTTCTCCCCAGGTGTAGAACTTGGCACTTTCCCCTGCTGAACTTCATGAGGTTCCTATCAGTCCATTTTTCCAGCCTATCCAGGTCCCTCTGAATGGCAGCACAACCATCTAGTGTTATCAAGCACTCCTCACGGTTTTGTGTCATATGAAAATTTTAAAACTAATTCTTATAAATATTCCTGTATACAACATAGATTTTTTTTTTAGATGAATAGTCACAATCATAAAACTGAATAGCACTCATTTCCCCCAGTGGGCAACACAAAAGGAGCATCGTGCAACAACTTTTTAAAGATTTTGACAGACAGCAACAATGGAAACTGCCTTGTTCTCCTGTGTTAACCATTAAACACCAGTCTGTGAGATGTTCTACCATGGATTTCTCTCCATCTTCTAGTTCAACAGGAGTATTTGCATCAGCTATAGAGCTGTCCCATTCTGGATTAATTCACTCCAGTGTCTATAAATATCCACAATGCTTGTTCTAACTATACAAGATTGCATAAAATCTGTATCCAAGTACATTAAAAACATAAAAATGGCACAAAAGGTGAACATTTTTTCTTTTCTTACTTTTCTACTAAATAGAAGGTTAGAAAGATAAAAGCCACATAATTTACATTTCATATTTTCTTTGAGTAGGTCACCTATGTACAAAGGATTACCTCCAAGCCTATGCACAAGTTCTTATACAAGTCATATAAGTGAAGTTTGCTGTGCTCTGTGTCTCATCCAATTTCTGTATTGCTTTCTTGGTGGTGGTTCTGTGCTATACTTTACAGAGAGAACCTTGATTTCCCATCACTTGCACAGTATAGAGAAGATGTAATTGCAGGGATTTCAGTAGAGGTACTTCTGATTTATCCTGCGAGCGACCGTTGTTGTTAAGCTCTGAATTTCCCTTGTAAGAAAAAAATTGTCATGAGTTTTTCATCTACTAAAACAGGATAACTCAAGCTAAAAAGTAAATTGCAGTAGATAAAAAGGGTAGATAGGATTCTTAAAAGATTTTTATTTTTCTTCCCTTTTTTCTTTCCAGAAAGGGCATGGGTTAGAATAGTTGTTACTTTAGTAAGGAAATAGCAAGTATGAGAATATAAGCTAAACACAATTTCCAGCATAAAAATGCTGTATTTTTTTTCTCAGTAGGCAATTTTAATGTAATAAATGTTTTCATTTTTGTCACCTAAATATGTAAAATGATGGCACATTAGTTTATAACTTCAGCAAATGTTTTACAGTTTTGTGCCTTATAGTCATGACTTGTTATTTGTATTTCATAATGTAGAATATCCTTTCTATATCTAGCAATACCACTGCAGGCATTGAATACTATTAGGGAGGCTGACATATAGAGAGCCAAGTAATCAAATGACATTTGTGCATATTTAATATGCTGGATCTAAATATAAAAAATATAAATATCTTTAGGAAAGTTTGCAACAGGCATACTGACTTAGGAATTTGGAAGCCATTAGATACTCCTAGAAATTGCATATGTTAGAAATAGATATTGGAATGTTTGTTTCTGGTATCCTTCTGATTTATCCTTCTGATTATATAATTTTTTGCAGCTTTCTTGTGTATCTTAATCAATTTAAGTTGAATTTAAGGAATCATAAATGTATTTCTTTCAAGTTTTATTGTCAATTATAGTATTTTACAACTTAGTTTTTGCCCTGAAACATGTCCTAGACATCAAAGGGTGAACTGACAATATGAAGTGTAGAAATCACACCACCATTCCCATTAGCAGCAATGGCAGTTGCACATTTAATTCCTCATTCACCACACTGAAAATTTCCCCCTCAAGAGTCATGAAAGCCAAGAAACCTACTGTGGGGGTGAAACCCTTGTAATGGACTACTTAACTAGATTTTGATACCTGGAGAGAAAAGAAAATGAAATTTCAGGAGCTGTATTTAACTGATAACATACTACATTCCAAAGAAGGCCATACAAGGATAAGCAGTAATGTTAGAAAAATGGTGCTAGAAGCAGTGGTTGTACAGAAAGATAAAATATAAGGGATAAAAGGAATGGGTTGTTACCCTTGGGACTGGAAAGGAACATTAAACTGCTGAGGGCCAAACATAAGAGCAGTTATTCTTGGATCCCTATTCATGACAGGAGAGTCTCCTAAAGGAGCTTACTTATAAAAAGACAAGGAAAAGATGGAAAGCTAGGGAAGGAGGTACAGCAGCCTGTAATGATGATCCACAAAGAGGAGGATGATAAAATGATTCTGCTAATCTATTACAGGTATATGTAGGAAGAATAAGGGTAAGCGGTGGTGAAGGACTTTACCTGCAAGTAAATGTGTTAGGATGGGTAATGGGAACCTGCAGTGATGTCTCCTGCTTTTACAGAGTTTGGGTGGAATGCTAGTCCTGTGAAAGTGAAAAGGCACTTTTATAGGCAGGTTTTGGTCTCTTAATTTCTTCTAAATCTTTCTTTTGTCTACATGTTCACTGTATATTCACTGCATTCCCACAGCATTCTCCTGGAGAAGCTGGCTGCTCACAGCTTGGATAAGTGCACTCTGCGCTGGGTTAAAAACTGGCTGGACAGCCGAGCCCAGAGAGTGGTGGTGAATGGAGTCAAATCCAGTTGGCGGCCGGTCACGAGTGGTGTTCTCCAGGGCTCAGTGTTGCGGCTGGTTCTGTTCAATAACTTCATTGATGATCTGGAGGAGGGGATTGAGTGCACCCTCAGTAAGGTTGCAGATGACACCAAGTTGGGTGGAAGTGTTGATCTGCTGGATGGCAGAAAGGCCCTAGAGAGGGACCTGGACAGGCTGGATTGTTGGGCCAAGGCCAACTGCATGAGATTCAACAAGGCTAAGTGCCGGGTCCTGCACTTCAGTCACAGCAACCCCATGCAACGCTACAGGCTGGGGGAGGAGTGGCTGGAGAGCTGCCCAGCGGAAAAGGACCAGGGGGTGTTGGTTGACAGCTGCCTGAACATGAGCCAGCAGTGTGCTCAGGTGGCCAGGAAGCCAATGGCATCCTGGCTTGTATCAGGAATAGCGTGGCCAGCAGGACCAGGGAGGTGATAGTGCCCCTGTACTCAGCACTGGTGAGGCCGCACCTCGAGTACTGTGTTCAGTTTTGGGCCCCTCACTACAAGAAGGACATTGAGGTGCTGGAGTGTGTCCAAAGAAGGGCAACGAAGTTGGTGAAGGGTCTAAAGTGTTATGAGGAGTAGCTGTGAGGGAGCTGGGGTTGTTTAGTCTGGAGAAGAGGAGGCTGAGGGGAGACCTTATTGCTCTCTACAACTACCTGAAAGGAGGCTGTAGCCAGGTGGGTGTCAGCTTCTTCTCCCAAGTGACAAGCAATAGGACAAGAGGAAATGGCCTCAAGCTGCGCCAGGGGAAGTTTAGGTTGGATATTAGGAAAAATTTCTTCACGGAAAGGGTAGTCAGGCATTGGAACAGGCTGCCCAGGGAAGTGGTTGAGTCTCCATCCCTGGAGGTATTTAAAAGATGGGTAGACGTAGTGCTCGAGGACATGGTTTAGTGGTGGACTTGGCAGTGCTAGGTTAATGGCTGGACTTGATGATTTTAAGGGTCTTTTCCAACCTTAATGATTCTATGATTCTATGATATTCACCCTGCACATTCTCATCCATATCAGCACAAGAACCTCTCCTTTGCAGTCACATTCTTATGTATCACTTCTACCTTATCTCAATGTTTTACTGAGTTTTACTCATTTAAAATGGCCATGGAAATATTTTTCTTTAGTCTTTGATTGTCTCTTCTGTTTTATTCATATTGTTTTACATATACTGTTGATACTTATTCTAGTAAAGTTTTTTATATACAGTGATCTGAAAGTTACTATAAAAATAAGTATAGATGTTCTCATGTATACATAGACATAATTTATTAAAACATAAAAGTAAGCTTAGTGTTCAAGGCCCATGTTTAACCCACCAAAGTATGTTATTACTTTAAATCTTGAAGATCCTTGGAGTTAATGGTAAGATTTAATATGGGTCTTAACAACCAGACTAAAGGTCATTGAAAATAAAGACAGCGCCCAAAATTGAAATTATGTATTCCATTAAAAAAATAGAAATGTCAAGTTCTGAGTGTAGAAACTTCTGATTAGCTCCTGGTTTATTTTGAAGGTAGCAAAAGGTGATGAATACCGCACTGTTTTTATTTTGAAGTTTCTTCTAATGTAGGGTTTTAAGTTTCCAGAGTGCTGTGAGTATCTAGTGTACAATCATGATCAATAGAACATACAGATGTATACCTCCCTGTTGACTCTCAGCAAGGTAATCACAACATGTAATTTAAGGCATCTAATTTAGCTGCTTGGAGTCACTGACTGATTCTATAAGAAACAAGGACTTCTTATTTTAGGTATTCTGCATCATACTGGCATGAAACACCTGAAGTGGATGATAAGAATAACCTCACTCTTTGGCTTGATTCAGCCAATCTTAAAAAGTCAGTGATATACCACCAAAAGCATTCAATAAGATACGTAGCTTGCTTCAATCACACTTGCCCTTTTCTATAACAAAGCTTACTTTTTGAATTACCCTAATTGTGAAAATATGTAAGAGCATCTGTGGGTTTTTTTTTTCTTTTTTTTTTTTTTCTTTTTCTTTGTGGGAGCTCTTTGGGGCTTTTAAAGCATGAAATCCAGTATAACAGTGTTATATACATGTAAGGAACCTCTTTAACATTTGTTTAACAGTGAGAAAATTATTTTTTCCCTAAGAGTGTGCAGCTCTTCTAAGTTTTTCCAGAGACAGGTGTCTGACTTGAGGACAGGATGGATTAGTTTATTTTTTGGTTTTAGGTGATAAGTTCCATGTTTTTTTTCTGAATAAAGTTCTGATTGCACTGAAGTCTCATGATTTTGGTCATTGATTTCACCTTCTGTGTTTAGAATGTGTTGAGCTTTGCTCTCAGTTCAAGGGTAAATACTTCCAGTTAATTCCTCTGGGATCAAGATGGAACTCAATATCTAATTCTTTCCCTGATATTAAAATATATTACTCAGACAATGGAGTTTTCATCAGCAAACCATAAAGAACTCAGCTGAACCACATGGGAATAAAAATGTTATTTTTTATTTTGGCACATACTGTAAAATCACTTCCACTATTTTTGTCACAGATACAGGAAAGAATCCCTGTATGGATACAAAATAAATCATCTCTATTAGGTAATCAAGATGGGGAGCTGATGCTGTTGCTTGTTTTAATCAATCTATGAAATGAAAGCGATTATGAACCACACCAGCACAATGTATCCCCATGAGCCTCTTGTAATTGGGATGATCATTTAATTGGCACATTCTGCTTCCACTGGGATGTGCCATTTAAGAGGGATCTAGTTTACTCTGCAGTTACACGGCTTGTTATATGATCTCCTCAGCTAATATTACTTGTATTGTAAAGAAAAATGAAAAAGATGTATAGACTTTTCATCTTTATTTTGTCAACTGTATGAACTACAGGAGCTTTGGTTCTCATACTGAGCTGAGGAAAAAAAAAGACAATTATGTTGTTGGGAAGGAATGTACATTTTTCCACCGTGTTAAAAGGATCAAAGGAAAAATCTTCAGTAGCTGCACTCTTATGCAGTACAATTGACATAGCTGTATGGCAGAGAGATGAACAGAGAGAAACACAAAGAAAGGGTAATATAAGAGGGAAAATTACTAAAAAATAAGTAATTTAAGGTAAGTTCTGATTCTTGTGCATAGGTTTGGATTATTTATTTATTTATTAGGAATATAAATTTACATTTATGGAAATAGCAGAATTTATTTTAAGTATATTCCAATAATTTTGTCAAAGACATAGTATTAGATTACTTGTTCTTGTTCTCCTAGCAAGGTGGGTAAGGGGGTATTAGCATAAACAAACTCATCTCACTCATCAGTTTTCAAGCACCAGTGAAGGGACAGGGACTTGTATAGCTAAGGTAATTCCAGGTATTCAGGTTGTCTTCCAAGAAGCTTCCAGCTGGCAAAATACAGAAGTAGCACACATACATTTTCTGTTCTCTAGCTTACAGATTCATTGCAAAATTAAAAAAAAAAAAAAAAGGCAAACAAGAAACAGACAAAAAAAACCTCTTCAAGTATTTTTCTTTCAAGGAACATCTTTCATTATATTCCCAAAGGTATATCCTTCTACAAAAGTGGGATAACTTATTTTATTGGTGATGGAAATAAATTACAGTTAATAAGAGCTGGAATTTGGCTTATACAAAAGGTAATTTACAAATAAGGGAAATAATCACACAGCTGTCTACATCTCCTTTGTAGATAGCTTTTCATATTCCTTCAACTGTTTCATTTTTAATTAGTGTTTCCTACACTTTTATTTTGACAAGTTAAAAGACACTTTTTTCCAGAGCTCCATTGTGAATCGGAAGAACTCCACAACAGTTTATTTTCTATGCAATCTGGATAGCTTGTTTTCAGGAGTACAAATGGAAAACAGCTTAGAGGGATTTTCCATAGGGCAAAACTTTAAAAATATGCTTATTTGACTGAGTAAAAAAGTAAAAATGCAAATTTCATCTCAAATGCAAGTTCAAATCAACTCTGGAAGAACTAGAAACTTGATAGAATTAATATGGTATTGCCAAACAGACTGTGAATTCCAGTTTGTGAAAGGATAAAAGTATCTTATAAATTCATGTGTGGTATATACATTTTAAACTTACTTGCTAACATTTTCCAATGAATTTCCAATTAATTGTCCCTGAAGTCTATTACCGTGCTCTCACCAGAGCAACACCATGTCATTTGTGGCCACTGAGCTTCAGTGGTTCCCCATAAGCCAGACTACTTGTCTCTTCCACTCTGAGGATATGCTGGTAAAGAATCCAATTTCCCCCACCTCCAGTAGCATCTTCTGCCTTGCCAAGATTTTTAAGCCAAGATGAAAAACCTTCTATTTCACTTCTCAGCGTTGGCTTCTACTTACATACCAGTCACCCAGAGGACTTCCACATTCTTCCTCCAATAGGTGTAAAACCCATTATATGGATATTGTATTGTAGCAGCCTAGGGCTTTAGGTGTCATGTTTATGTGGAGGTAGGTGATATCTTAGCAACATATCTTTAGTGGACGTTATTCACACGATTTTCACCTTCTTTGTTTAATTCATACTTAACTGCAGGGTACACTACAAGTGTCTCCTTTGTTGCCTTGATTGTCACTCTCACCTTCCCTCTTTTCAGCTTCTCACTGCCATTTCCCATTTGGATACACTGCCTCTTGCATTTTGCTTTGTTTTTCTTTCATTTAACTTGCTTCACTACACAGCTGCTTTCCCAACTATCAGTCATTTTGCCTGCTCCTGACATTCATTAGTAAAGAAAACATATCTATGAAGGCCAGACTCTCACAATCTCTGCAATCTAAAATTCCCGGTGCCTTAACAAGAATGTCATTTCAGAAATGTTGAATAGCAACACTGAAGTCAATAGCATCTATGCCTATTCAGTGGCTAAAAATCAAGCATTGGAGGTAGATTTATGAGACTAATACTGTGTATATGGCCTTGTAAAGAAAGAAACAAGCAAGAAGACCAGAAAAATGTAAGAAGAAAGCACAGAAAACCATCATTATTGTGTCAGCCTTCATTTATTTCTCAAAGTTATGCTACATGTTTGTTTTCTAAATGTTTCCTTTCTGACTGTCTTTAATTTCGATCTTTAATTTTTCCAGGATAATGGTGATATCAGTTGCCATTTAGAGAAAGGTACTTTGCTGTTAGATTAATAGCAACATCAACTTTTTTTTTTTAAAAAAAAAAAAAGAAAAGTTGGACTCGTCACATGAAATGTTAGGCATCTTAGAGATAGAAAATACAAAATATTTTCTCAGTTCATTAATATTAAATCAAGAAATAGTTTTTATTGCTTAAATCGGGTATACAAATATTTTATTAAATAATTACAAATAATTTATCTTTTAAGCTGGAATATTATTTAGTTATGGTTAGTTCCAATTGATAGGAATTAAGTAGAGTCATGATGATAAATACATCACATAAAAGACCTGATCAGATTACGATAGAGCTATTGATTCAGCAGTGATGTTCACACTGATACTGGAAGGAACAATACCATTTGCTTTGTGTTTTTACACCTGTTCCAAGGTAAGGTGTCTGTTAGCAAGCAAATATTTTGCATTTTACATGTGGAGACATGTGATGTTTACCATTTGTGAATACGTTAAACACAGAAGAGTACATTTATATCTGTACAATAATTTTTGTATACTTAGACTTGCATTTAAATCTATATACAATTCTATTAGATATCTGTCACAAAGTCTTATTAACTTTGGCTGAATCTCATTATTTTCCCAGAAGTTGTCTATTGTATTTATTCACTCAAACTCACTCTTCAACTATTCATGTAATTTATTTTTTTATTTATTTATATACTTAGCCAAAGAAGTCAGCTAGAGCTACATAATACCATAAGTGTCAGTCCAGAATGTCTACATTTTGCAGTCACCACCACATTTCTTGTTAAGGTACAATAGAGTATCTCTCTCAGGATCTACAGATATTCTCTTTCGGATGTGTAATGAGCAGACCAACAGAAAGTAACATCTTCAAAAACAGTTTCAGCCTGGCTTATTTTTACATGCTTCCTTTATTTTAAATTCAACAAAGTTGAAAAAGAATTGAGCGGCTAAGAAGCAGGGCTAATATGGTTTATTTTTTTAATAGTAAAACATCATAGTACTGGTGTTCTGCTCCCAAAGGTGTGGTGAGTCATTCAGAGGAAGTGTTGCACATTAAAAAAAATAAGAAATAAAAAAATACTGTGTGGCTGTGCCATTCCCTCTTGTGCTACTTAGCCTACACATTGCAAATTGCAGAGGCCAATCAAAGAAATAGAAGAAAAAATGAAATATTGAATTAGAGATTGCTTCATAAAGCCCCTGCCCCGGGAGGGGCAGTTATTAATGCCTTAAAAACAATAGTTTGCCAGAATTCACCCTTAATTATCTGAGATAGACTTTGTAGCTGACATGTTTTTTCAATATATTTCTTTTGTTTTGTAAATTCCTAGGTCAGTTTGCTTAAGGAAAAATAGAAAAAACAAATTCCATCCCACAGACTTATTCTGACAGGTCCTTTACTGTTCAGGTCATCAAAAAGTTTTAAAGTTAAGCTTTCAATGTAGTATTTTCCCTGTCAACTGTAATAATGTTATAGTAATTCTTAATTATTGAGTAGATTGAATAAAGATTTTCCCTCCAAGTAATAGGGGCATGAGTAGTTTAGTAAAAAGGCTGTCAATTGTCTATCACTAGTCATACCAGGAAGCCAAAAACTTACAGTCTCCTTCCTCCAGGATTTCCAATATAACATACCATTCTGCAAACTAAAAAATATGTCTGTTAATTGCTACAGCTCTGCTGGAACTCAAGGTTAGCATGCCCTGTTCTGCTGAAGGTCAGTGAAGCCAGAATTTGCTCAACTGACTGAATTATCAGATAATTTGATTAAACTTTTCTTATGGAATACATGCAAGCAACAGTTTTCAGACATTTGTAACTGAAGGACATTGGGTAGGTGTGCGACTGAGGGTAAGTTCTTTGCACTGGAGATATCCACTGCCATATTCTAGATACAAAGCACGGATGTGCTAGAACTCCATGTATAGATGTAAGAAATTTAATATTGGGAATAAACATAGTTTGTCTGTCTTTCTTCTCAGTAATAATGCGCTTACAGGATGAAGAAATATTTTTTTTTTTTCTTTTTTTTCCTGTAACAGTGTGTGCTAGAGATCAAACACAGAAAATGTCAGCTCAATTGCTTAAATTCTGGCAAAATAGTAAGCAAATCAAAATGCATTCTGCAGTTTGAAGTGGGACCATTTATAGTCACTTACCATCTCAATTACAGAATACATATTATCATTTGTTTAAGAAAAGAGGAAGTTATAATTATGATTTCATAAATTTTTCAGTTGTTGGTGAAATTTTTGAAGTTCAACCTAACAAAATTATTCAACAGCAAAGTGAGAAGCTCGAAACACTGAAAAGATTAATATAAAACTTGAAGCTTTGAAGTCTGTTGCATTTTGGAAGGAAAGGTTTATTCATCTCGGGCATTGCTCTTTGTGTGTTGAATATCCTTTAAATAACAGACACACTTTTGATTTTATGCATTTTTACCAAAGGTCAACATTAGTTGTAAAACAGCCTTTTTCACTGTTGCTAATAACCCCTGAGTATTATTTTTATTGTTGGGTTTTTTAAGTTAAGTTTTTTTTTAAGTAGGTTAACAATTTGAAAATTGTGTTCAATGATTGGAATCTGCCATCCCACATTATACAGAGAAGTACCAGTTGAGTTGCCTTTGACTGCAGCAATTTCCAGAAGAGCTTTAATAGTTTTATTGACATTAGAGTATTTAGGGTTCTGGTAGACACTAGCTCTTAAGCTGAAATGCATGGAAGTTTGCCAGCTATTTGTTTGTTGATACATTTCTCCCAGCCACCCCTTTTGTTTTTGAAAATCAAGTTGTAGCTTCAAAGTATCTTTGCCTACCAAAAAAATATCATTCCTAACTTTAAGAAAGTCATGAGGAAAGCATAGGAAAGCTGTAAGTTACAATAAGTATTGCTAAATAATAACTAAAGTGAGTAATATAACCTCAAAAAACAAGTATTTATATTTTATATTATGTTTGTCCTGTTAGAAGCTGTGGTTTAGTATCCCTCATAACAAATATGACCAAATAAGTGTTTAGTTTGCTTCTCCACAGGATCTGAATAAGCCGAACATTCCTTTAAAATAACCACCAGAGATAACAGAGCCCCATTTATATACTTATCATATATATTCGTACATATTTATGCTCAGTTAAAATTAAGAGCTCCATTAGGCTTTCACACCATGGAATAACAGTAAGAGAGGGTCTAAATTTAATGCACACTAAAGATCTTTGTATGTGTCATTAGATATTAATTCATGGACATGTATCATTTTCACCTTCACCAACTAATGTCTGTCCCCTGCTCTTTGGCCTTGTCCCTAATATTTTTCTTTCCGTAGTCCTTTTGATTACTCTTTAATGGGAAAGGACACTTCTATCCATGGCAGCTTTGGCTGAGGTCATACACAGAGAGGAAAAGGAAGAATTAGCACTCAGAAATGCTTTACTTTTCAGCACCTTGTCTAAAAGGCTGGGGGGTTCTCATGACTTTTGAAGCAGTCTGTGAAAACAGTACAACTGCTTATGATACGGTGTTTACTAAGAGCACTTCCTTAGATGCCAACCTATTTATTTTGGTTGTAATATTTACCCCCATAACACTTTAACATTTTTATCTCTCATTTATTAAGTTCCATAGGTAAATGGCTTTCCTTGCAATTCTGGTGTGTGGGATCAGAGAAAATGGGAGAGAGAAAGTGGTATCTCTCCACTTTTTTTTTTTTTTTTTTTTTTAGATAATTAAGGATTCACCTGACATAGACAGCTAATTTCAAGAAAGGTTATTCACAGAACTGTGGACCGCTTTTCCACTTACGGAGTGCTTGTTACCAGTTTGGTAGCTAAAGCTTGTAGAGATGTGATATTTAAAACCAACCATCTCCTTGATGTTTTCTATTAGTTAATTAATACAAAACTGGGAGGAGTGGCTGACACACCAGAGGGCTGTGCTACTATCGAAAGGGATCTTGACAGGCCGGAGAAATGGGCTGACAGGAACCTCATGAAGTTCAACAAAGGGCACGTGCAAAGTCTTACTCCTGTGGAGGAACAATACTAGGCCCACTGTATGCTGGGGGCCAACAGGCTGGAAAGTACTTTTGCAGAAAGGGACCTAGGGATCCTGATGGAACACAAGCCAGCAATGTACCCTTGCAGCAAAGGTGGCTAATGGTATTCTGGGCTGCATTAGGACGAGTTTTGCTGGCAGGTCGGGGGAGGTGATCCTTCCCCTCTACTGAGCACTGCTGAGGCCACACCTGGAGTGCTGTGTCCTGATCTGGACTCCCCAGCACAAGAGAGATATGGACTTATGGGACAGAGTCTAATGAAAGGCCATGAAGATGATGAAGGGACGGGAGCATCTCTCCTATGACAAAAGGCTGCGAGAACTGGGACTGTTTAGCCTGGAGAAAAGAAGGCTCAAGGGGGCATCTTATCAATGGATAGAAATACCTAAAGGGAGAGTGCAAAGAAGACAGAGCCAGGCTCTTCTCAATAGCACTCAGTGACAGAGGTGATGGGTATAAACTGGAACACAGGAGGTCTTGTCTGAACATCAGGTAACACTTTTTCGCTGTGAGGGTGACCGAGCACTGGAACAAGTTGCCCAGGGAGGTTGTAGAGTATCCATCCTTGGAGATATTAAAAGCCATCTGTACATGATTGTGGGTAATCGGCTCTAGGTGACCCTGTTTGAGCAGGAGGGTTGGATGAGATGACCTCTAGAGGTTCCTTCCAGACTCAACCATTCTGTGGTTCTGTGATTCAATGACTACAAAGCTTCCTGATCAGTTTACTGGGTTTGTTATTGCTGTAGTAGGGACCCAATTCTTTCCACGCATTGTATATGGAATTTCAAATTGATATTTACCATGGTGGAGAGTATGTAACGAAGATCTGGTTTTCCATGACTTACCACCTTCTACTTGCTTACTCTAGTCCTAGAAACTCATGCTTTTCCACCAGATATGTGTGATTCTTTCTGACTGACCATCCTGCTTCTCAGATGCAGTGGACTGGTTACATTCTAACACAAGGTGTATTCAAGAGCTAAATAAAAAACATTCCACTGAGGAAAAGCAAATAAGGACAGCATGAAAGACTGTCTTGGAAGGCAGTGACTAAGAGACCTAACAATCTCAGCACAAGCTTCTACTTTAATGTTATGAGGATTAATGGGATTTCTGGATATAGAAAAGTGGGAGTAAAATTTATACACAGGCAAATGCTCCTATTTTGGTCATTTTGTAGCAAAGCTATTGTACCCACTGGAATACCATGCTGTGACTAATTTTTATGCCCACTCTTTAAAGGAAATATGGAATATCAGATTGATTTATAAATATTATGAAATAAAAGGTCCTTAGACTGGAAAATACATCTTATGATATATATCTTTAAAAGTTTGACTTTACCAAAGAGAACTTCAAGAGGTGACTCAATCACTAAACAAAGGAACACATAGCAAAAAATATTAGTGAACAGAGGTTCTTCACGGCTGATGACAAACACATAACAAGATCCAGGGGCTGAAAACTAAAATTAGACAAACTCAACCTTGAAATAAGATGCAATTTCCTAGCTGTGAGGTAATTAGATATTAAATAGAGTGCTAGGGAGCTGGCGTTACTTTCAGCTGAAACCTTCCTGGGAGAGATTAGATTTGTTTATCAAAGAGTAAGTTTTACTCCAGTTTGGGAAATAAAACGTTTAAAGGTGCAAAGGATTTGGGTCCTTTGTTATGATCGTCCCCTGATCTTCAGCTGTGTATGTCTGTACCAATGAATCAGATATTCACTGATTTGCATAAATATAATTACTGTAAATAAATTTCCTGTTTAAAGGCTTCTTCTAGTTTTCTGTAAGTTTGAGAAATCATCTTTCTCTTGATGCAAAGACGGTTACATAGATCTTATTTTATGTTATTTTCTCCATCCTCTTTCATATCAGAGACTAGTCACTATCAGAAAGAAAACATTTGCCAGAATATATGAAATTAGGTAGACAATCCTGTTTCTCAGAAACCTAATCTTGCTTACATATGAAGGCTCATGTTAATCAGTTAGTTTATGGTTATGAACGGATCTTTTAGTTATGATTAAGAAGCTGTCTGCAGCAGAGAATTTGTATTGCAGGTTAGGATCATTTTGGCATATCTTGTGTAAATGAAACCCTACCATAGAAAGATTCTGGGGGATTGGTGGCAGCTCGATTTTTTATTTGCTTGATCTACAGCATACAGCTGCTATATTTTTCTAAAAAGAATATAAAGTAAAGTGGTTGGTCAAATGTGAGCACATTAGGGACCTTGGTATATAGGAGGTCAGTGGGACTTCGATATATAGAACATCAGCTTAGTTGATCTAAAAATGCATTGTAATGAAGTTTTCTGAACTATAAACACATAGCCTAAAATTTAGACTCAGTCTAGTGTACAAATTATATTACTTGAATGAATTAAAAGTTCAAAAAATAAACACACTGAAGACCCAACAGTAGTGTAATGATTATATGTATTGTGTATTGAAAGAATAAAAATGCACAGATTGTTTGATAGAAAAATTATGCAGAAACTATCAAAGCAATAATGGAAAAATGCCTGATTTCATTAATTAAAATATTATCTTTTATTTTATTTTATTTTATTTTGAATAAAGGACAGAAACAATACTTGGAAAAAAATAGTGGAAATTAAAGGATAATTGCTCTATATTTTTTTAATCTGCTAAGAATTTCTTTTGAAATGAACTTTTGACTGTTTAAAAGACTGTAAAATTATGCCAGAAATATTTTACTGGGTTTGATCCAAAATATATTGAAGCCTTTACAAATGTCTTATGTATTGACATTGACTTTTAATGGGTAACTGTTGGTTCACCATAGTTCTAAATGATGGCAAGCATGCACTTCACAGTGTGCTAATTTTAGTTCACAAGCTTGCTGCCACTAGGCCCTCAGGCTTACTCTTCATCTGGAGTTTGAAGTGTTCTGTTAGCACTGTTATAAAGTCTGAAAAATATAAAAAACATCAAAGCACTCAAGTGGCTTAAAATATAACTGCATAAAAGAACTGCTCATATATTATATCAATGAGAGCTCTTTCTAAATGAGTTTTTTTTTTTCTTTATATTATTGATTTGGGACTATTGAGGCAAACTTGCATATTATCACATAGGAAACAATGCAAGAGAAGAGGAAATGGTGTACATTAATTGGTACAGAACTGCATCCCTTCACTTCACAGAGGTGAGGTAGAAAATCTGGAATTACTTATTACAGAAACTACAGGGATTACTTCAGACACAGGATTTAAACACAGTTATCTAAACTATAGTTTACATACCATTTCTGTGTTGCAAACGCAAAGAGGACAGCAAACTGTTTTATCAGGAGGTGTAATCTCTTTCTGTTCAGTCCCTCTAGTCCCTCTAAAGTGAGAGCAGAAGAAAAGAGCTGAAATTAGTCCCCCTGATGTTTACAATAGGAACTTCTGACCACCTTTAATTCATGTCAGAATCTAATTTTTTTTTTTGAGTGAACAATTGAAACCTGTAAAGTAGATTCCCTTTCTTCCATCATCGAGGAATCCTTATCCAGGGAGTCTCACAAAAGCAATAAAAGAAAGAAATAAAGAGAAATAAAGGGTGGCAAAGCATAATGGAAAGGAATGGAGGTACCCTGAAAAAGATTGAGAACTATCCAACAGAAACATATAAAAAATTACATTGAATTTAGAAACATGGAAAAGTAGGAAATACATTTTAACCTGGAAGCATTCTCCAATATTACAATATCTTTAAGTGATGAAGATAGTGTACCTCAAATGAGAGATTCTCATTTTGGGAAAGAAAGAGGGAAGAAAAATAGGTACCAAACAATTTGTTGAAATTCCAGACTCTCACTGTCAGGTAAGTATGCTGAAGAAGGCAGAAGGACTGGGTTTGTTTCTAATACCTTGAAGGGAATTAGGAGATCAGAAATATTCTGAATCTTAAACACAAATTTTATGGTAGATCTCCAAGGTTTCAAAAATTTAGGAATTTCCTCTTTCTTTCTCTGTCCCCTATCAGAATGACATCTTCAGTTTAGTGTGTTGACAGTAATAGCTACAGACCAGTAAAAGTTACCTCATCAAAAGCAACAAGGGAGAAATGTTCTTGACCTAAAAGTGATAGACAGCCAAGAGACTGCATAAATTCTAGATCTAAAAAAAAAGACAGCAACAACCTATGAACACAGGTGATAAAACCCAACAGCACAGTGTAACCACATCCACAGCAAGGAAAGATGAAAGGAGTACCAAGTGGCAAATATTGGCTCAACTGAGCTATGTGACCTTAAGATTATAAGGAAAGGTTGTGCTTCTCCAAAGAGAAATGGTAATAGAGTTGCTCTCAGGAGGAAGCTGATAGAACTGTGCTAGAGAACTAATAAAGCAGTGCTGTGCAGAGACTTTCTGTTGTAGAAATCATCCTTAAAAAAATCCTTTTTTTGGAAAGTCTGAAGAGAATACAGCTGTGTATTCTCATCGCAATAATTTCATGAAGAGAAAATGTAGGGTGGGTCTCAAGGGCTTTTCAATCATGACTTTTTTTATATGCACTGAAATTGTCACACTTGGTGTAAGCTTATAAAATAACGTATACATTTGGGAATGATGGTGCATTATACTTGGGATGTAGGTTATTTGCCTGTATCTCAGAGGGATCAGATAACAATTAAAGAATCTTTTGAGGATCTAAGCATCTCAGACAGCTTGGTGCTTTCTCTTAAATTTTCTTTATACACAACGAGCAGTTTGAGCCTGAATTATTTACACTGGATAGGGAAACAACAGGAAGCATATACAAGAAAGAAGTCTTTGTATACACATGGATTCTTGAACTGCACAGGGGGACATTACTGCGAAGACTATATTTGCCCAGAGAGAGTTCATTATCATGAAGATGACAGAAAATGGATCAAATAGGTGTGCATCCTCTTACAAAGACAAGTTGTCATAACTCTGAGGTCAAATACCTGCTGATCTCAAGCTCCATACAAAGCTCTGAGAAATTAAAATGGGCAGTAAGTATATATTGCTGCAATGAGGCCTCATTTTAGTTGATTGTTGGAATGCTGTCTTCAAAAATGAGACTTCCCAAAACAAATACCCACTCACCTTAAGGACACTTAGTCTGATCAATGATAGGACATACACACTCTGTATTCCCCCATAACTGATGTCTACATTGACTTCCCTAAGGAAAACTTAACTACTGAACACCTTTATGGACTGGGTCCCTGGAGACTTAACATCTTGCTTTAAATCTAAAACCCGTCTTCCTCTTTGTATGTGCATTTCAGCCAGCTATAAATTGCCTCAAGGTCTCTGAAGTCATTATTTACAAAAGAGATTTTCTGGTTAAGCAAAGATTTCTCAGCATCCATATAAAACCAATTTACAAGAATTTCTTCTGTTTTTCCTTGGAAGGAAGGTAATAACATTTAAATTGTACATTTGTCCCATGGGTCTTAACTGTTAGAAGTTGCTGAATCTGGTACTCTAACAGAGGCAAGGCTGCCGCAGCTCCATGTCCCCAGGTCCAACGAAGAGTGAAGCTGAGTGTGTGTTCCCAACAGGCACACGTACACATACACACAGTACATATGCACATGGTTGGCTGCACAGATCAACACAGACAGAAAACACAGCACTTGTTCAAATGAAGGCAGCACAACCAGCTTCATGCTGTTCCCTTCTCTCAGCATAAAAGCCCATCAGCAGAATATATATACATATATATATATAAATATATAAATATATACAATATGGATGCCTTCAGTAATTGGCCTTAGAGACCAAACAGCTGGCCCCTGGATCCCCTGGTCTCCCAGTTGCATGGACACATGTAAACAGGTCTCTCCAGCAGTTGGCCCAGACCTATGGCTGCACCAGAAGATAAACCCTAGACCCCATGGACTCCCCAGTCACTGGCTTGAACCTCCTGGTCCTTCCAGTAGCCAACAAGCAGATCTTCTGATCTCTCCAGCACCCAGCCCAGAATTTGGGGTCCTCCAATACCTGGCTCCCAAGTCTCTTATCCTGCTTGCTGGATAATCCAATCCAATGTTTCTTAGTGCTCACACACTGACATAAGCACCCACACCATGCACACACATCCTGGTGTCTCCAGTTGCTGACCCCCAGACACACGGACCCTCTGATCCACAGTCCCATGCTGGCACTCAGACCCACCCCCACACACACTGGCACAGAATAGAGACTCCCTCACACAGGAAATTACTCAGAAATGGAGCTTAATAAGAAGAGAGGACAGACTATGCTGGTTCAGGGCATACCCAGACACACGTGCTGACCAACAACTGTTACCATGTGACCAGCCCCTTTTATCCCCTTATTCCCTTATTTTACTGTGCCTGTTCCTTCCCAAATAACCTTGATTCCTCCCTTTCTCCACCTTCAGTTTCTCCCCTAAACATCTCATGACCAGTCTTGTTCAATCTCCCAATGCTCTTCCCTGTACCCCTAGGCAGTGATGCCCCACAGCCTGTGAGAAGCCTTTGAAAGTTGTCCCTGATGACCCCTGATGTGGGGTGTTCCCCAGCCCCTGGGGCTGAGGCTCCCGTAGGATAGCCCTGGGAGTCCACAGCAGGGATTCATATCTCTGACTGGGGCATTGGGATGCCCCTGCCCACCATTGGGACTGTGTTCTCCTTCATGTGTGTGGAGACAAGCTTTTTATCACATAACCTAACATTAACCATGATGATGGGACCAGTGACCTGTTTGTTAAGGTCCCTAAATAACACAGTTAAGAAAAAAAAAAAAAGCTCTTTTATAGTATCTGACTTGCTCTGGATTCAGGATAGATTGTTAGTTAGCATATTATAATTGCCATTCCCTTGCCTGCTATATTTTTTTTTTTTCCTAATAAGTATAGTAAATGAATTGAACATTCTATCTTTGAGTAGTTTGGGGGATTCCATTCAAGATTTCATGGTTCTGGAATAAACATTAGTTGGTTATTTTTACTACATTGAAATCCTTGAGAAAATAACTTCTGAAAATTTTCAGAACCAAATGTCCTTTTTTCCTTATAATATAAAGCTAAGACTATTTCTAGTGTGGGTTTTTATTATATTCTTATATTTGTTTTTCAGTTGTCTAGAGATTAAAGCACACACCAGAATTAAGATGTGATCACAAAACTGAGACTACAAAAGAATCTTCCAAAAGTTTTTGGAAGGCTGAAATAAAATCTGAATATTCTTATTAGCTGCAGAAAAAATATTTTTGTACAAGAAGGTATTTTTACACAGACTGTTGCTTCTCAATGAGGCTGATACACTCTGTGTCACATTTCGGCTTCAGAAATGCCTATACATATGAAAGACTGGTAATAGCACCATCTCTGTCTCTGCAAAGCCTATAAAGTTCCCAGAATAAAGGCTTCACTTCCATCCTGAAGAGAAAGATTGATTTAGAATTTCTGAATATGGTGCATATGAAGAACAAAGTTGTATGTCTTTAAGAGTATGCATTTCAGATTATTTAGCATTTCTATAGGATGATCTACAAGCTGCCCATTGGGAGACAACACTGCTATTAAATATCTCAGGAGACCCACACACACTGACAAGGACCACTTGACAGCTGTGTGTCAGATACAGAAAGCTCTTTCCTCGCATATATAGTGTATGAAAAAAGTTGTGCAACATTCCCAGTACAACAAATCAATTAACATTCATCTGAAAAATATGTAACTCTAGCAATACAGGAACTGAGAGAATAGATCAAGTCAAACGTTCAGCAACAAACACTCTATTGAATGGTCACCACTACAAACAACTTCAAAGGAAGCTGCAAGAAAATAAAATTATTAGTTATGGAATAACACATTCCCGGGAAAGTTTAATGTAATCTCCAAGGCTTACATAACTATGAAGTTAAGCTGTAAAATATGAGCAAAATATTCAACATAAAAAGAGGCTTTAAAATTGTTCACTTTTTGTTTGTCTGTTTGAAAAACATCCAATATTTCAATTCAAATTAAATTATAATCAGGTTTCTTCACGTATTTAATTGAAAAGATTACTAAATAATACCTTTGTTTTTCTATCCTTTGGAGAGGGTAGAGGGGAAGGCAGAGTGCAGTACAGAAATGTTAATATAGATGCCTATTTCTGAAAGTCCAGCAAGTGTATGTTGAACCTACTCATCTATTAGGATCAGCAAAATCTTTGCATGCATTTCACTGAAATGCGTTTTTCAGATCTTAACTGCATAAAATCATGATTCGTGCAGTTCTTATTAAAGATGCATATTTTCCACCAGCTGAGAAGATTAAAAGGAAAGAATTGTACAAAAATATTTCAGCATAAGACTTTGCTCTTTTTTCAGGACCACAGAGAATCTAAACAAAACCATTACCACTTAAATCTTCCCCTAAATCACTGCTACCTTTTTCTCCAACATTAATAGCGCAGTATCAATTAACAATAGATTGAGTTAGGAATTATTCTTTGGCTTCATTATCAAGTTGAGGCAGTTAATTCAGTTTCTGTTTCTCTGTTGCATGGCAAAGTCTTTTAAAAGGCCCACAATAAACTCTTTAAGATAATGAACCTGAAGTACTGAAGCAGCTCTTGCCTGCAATCATGTTCATGATACTTGGAGGCACAAATTCCTAAAAATTGCTTGGTCTTTTGTATTTTGATTGTCCATCAGTATAACACATTCAGGATTCACCATTAAGATGTTGTTATTTACCAGTTGTTACCATGGAGTTACTATAGTTACTTTTTGTTCATGAACTGCTACAGGGGAAAAAAAAAAAACACAAAAAAACCAAAACTGAACCTCCCCTTAAAAAAACTCCCCCAAAAAACCCAGCCACAAAGACAACTTACGTATACCAGCAACTAATGTGAGGAAATGTTGGCTTTTTAACAGTGATGTTAAATGTTGCCTTTTTAAACAGTATTTAGTAACTACAAGTCTATGTTGGATTGAACCCTGTGTGTGGTGCTATGCGGGGACACTCTAGAGGACTGATCTTGAGTCACCTTCCTTCTGACACTTCCCAAAGCAGTAGTAAGAACTAAAAAAGCAGGTGTTTTCTGTTTACTACCACTTTCTAATATTCATCTAATAAGCACGGACAATTGATTTCCTCTTTTTAGTCAGATGATACTCACTCTAGATCTTAAACAACAGCAGCACAATGTCATCAATCAAATCGATTTTCTTGCTGTATAATTATTAGGTAATAATTACTACTAGTGTGGTTTTTAAATCACTTTCTTTATCCATCACACCTTTTTTTTTTTCATCGTCAATTCGTTTTTTCTTTACAACATGCACAAAAATTAACTTCTTCCAAGCCATCCTGTTTGTGGACAACTCTAGCTATTCCTGGTGAGCATTTTGGAAGTCAGAGTGTTGGGCATGGGACTCTCTCAACTAGAAGAGGAAGCGATGCCTCAGCCATTTTCCTTATCACTGACAATGCAGTCAGTGGACTGTGCCACTGGATTAATCAATACATATTTAATGCTGTGTACACTCCACAGTGGGCTATCGGCAGTCTGAGCCTGAGGTGCAAGCTCATGACTTGGCAGATTTCCCCTTTGCTCCCATGTTAGTCTGTCAGCCCTCTTATTCAAAAAGAGATACTAATAAATTACACTACTGCTGACAGCTGCTTCTGCCTACTGCTAGGCCTGTCAGACTCTGTTATATCATTGACAGATAAAAGAACTCTACAATTTTCCAAATAGTTTCCTCCAAATAGAAACCAGCCACTGCCACCCACTCGTCCTTCCTGATTTCTCGTCACCATCCCCTTTGCAAACTGGGCAAGTGGGCAGAAATGCAAGGCAGTGCAATGACAGCTATGTTGAAGCAGGCCCTTTTTGAGTCATTTAGTGCTGTGGGGAAAAAAAAAAAAGTACCATTCTTATAAAATGGTGGATTTTGGAACAAGACTGGCTGTTATTTAAGCCTCTGGAAGAGTGGGCAGGAGTGTGCATATGCATGTATGTGCAAGTGGCTTTGTTTGTGTATGTATGCGTGAGAGAGCAAAAGAGGACACAACACAAAACATGAGGGGAAAAACACCACCTTTTACAAAATATCATTCTTTGGGAGGACTGATACACTTAGTGAAAAAATACTTTGGTACAAAAAGGAGAAAAATCGTACTTCTTTGCATAAACCTTCTTAAAACATACTAATAATGCATCATTGCAGTTGACAACTGCTTCTTTTTATTCTTTAGGCACTTGAAAATTTTTTATATCAAGAAGTGAGTGGAACAGCTAATATTTAAACTGTCTGTTTTTCTTGAAATCTGGCCTAACTAATCCTAGCCATGAATTCCCCAAATGGAGCAATTTTTCACTGGAAAATATTGATTTGTCAAACAGAAAGGTGTTGTGAGAATGCTCTGGCGTTCATTAACTTCTGTAAAAGTAAAAATTGTAAACAAACCTATCCTGCTTTCCTCGACATTTTCTGGGCAGCTTTCTTGGGATGCTAGGCCTTGAAAGCCACAGTTTCTTGGTCTCCTCTCTACAGGTGCCTTCCAGATCCTCTGGCTCCCAACAAGCCATCCTGAGAATTTTTTAGCCCAAGGGAAAGGTAGGTGAATAGGAGGGCCACAGTCACAGGAGATGTGAGTGCAGGTATCTGATGCTGTGGAACAGACCTACGGCACCTGAAGTGTGCTGAAGTCTCAAGAGTCCTACTGTTTCTGTGGTACTATCTCATGGTACTACCTACTTAACTCATGGTGCTCTTTATGATTTGGTAAATACTCTCCTTACTTATTAATTGCTTTTATTTTATGAAGTCTTTTTGTTTTTTTTCCTTCTTCTACTTGAATTTCTTGCTATCCTGTTATTCTTTCATTTGGTTAGACACAAAACAGATGGTTGGATTAATTTTTCTTTTCTTTCTGTGTCTATGTTCTTACTTTTATGATTTCGATTCCCTGCTTTGCTTGAGGGGAAGGTAGACATTAAGAACAGCCTCAGACAGTTAATAACTTCTGTCTTGATTTTTAGTTTCGCATACCCTTTGACAATGTGATTCATCTCCTAGGAGACAGTGAGCACTAGCAAGAAAACAAAGTGTACCTGTTTGAAAGCTGGTACTAGAAAACCTGTTGTACGTTTTGTTCATATTAGCAGTAGCTGCAAAGCAGGAAAGATCTACCTCATTTGTGTTTCATCACCTAAAAAAAAAACCTAGGCCACTTCCTGTGAGAAATTATAATATCAACTGTCAGTGATATCATGGATTTTGAATCAGACTTTTTCAATTCTTTCTTTTTTTCTAAATGAACATTTTGTGTTAGTGAATACATTAGTAGTGTTAGTGAACACCAAGTTCTGCTAAATATAAAATTTTCAATCATTTTGATAATATTTTTAAGTAAAAGCACAAAAACATATTGAAAGTGCAGAAAATAAAAAAAGAAGAATTCTGACAGAACAGATTTTGGGCAAAAAGATCTTTCAGAAATAGGCATTTTTTATTAAGATACTTCATTAAAAAATTAATATAGTTGCTAAAGATATTCATGTCTTTTTTTTTTTTTTTTTTTTTTCATTTGCTTAAAGTTGCAGCAGGAGTCCTAAAATAAAAATACAGAGTTATACCTCATTGCTTATTTCTCTTTTTCTTTCAGTATCTGGCTAGCAGATATTGCCCAGACCCCTCATTGACAACTTTAAAATGGCATATTAGGACACCATTTTGGTCTCATGATTAGAAATTCCACAAAGCATTGCACTCGTACAACGCGAATGTTTCTGTAAATAAGAAATTGGGGGTTCACTACTTGTGAAGTAATTAGCAGCTGAAAAAAATGCCCCCAAATTTTATCACCACAAAACTTACTTAAACTTTGTGGATGATTGTTCTGTGATTTTTCTTACCTAAACAGCAGGATAATGAATAACAGTTAGAGAAAATTATGTTCAAATGGGGAAAAAAACACATTCTTTTAGTAATCAGGAAGCCTGGTTCATGTAGGAAAATGTAGTACAGTTCTATCTTGGATGGAATCAAACATGTTATGAAACATTAAATATTTTAGAAGGGAGTTTTTAATCAGAAATGGATGTCAACCACAGAGGTTTACATAGATGTGTAATAAGGAAAAATTATAGTTATTATGTTCTCATGTACATCAAAAAGTAATAACTTAGAGTTACAAGGTTGCATGTGGACAATTTGTGTCTGTAGTATAATATAGAAGTTTACTCTCAACAAATTAAAATCTTTTTTATGTCTCTTCCCTTCATAAGATACTGCAACTTAAATTGAAGATTCATTTATTGGTGCATTTTATAGCTGCATTCTCAAATACTCAAATATTTTGGCAAGTACTTGAACATATTGAGCAGATTCATTGCTATATGCAGAAAACATGTAATGATGTGATGTGGCATATTGTGAGGGCTATGGGATGAGTTCTGCACTGGTTTCTGTCTACAACATCTCACCATTTTAGAGTAAGCGTTAGAATAGTAATAAGCACAGTAGTATATAGCTTTCAGAATGGACTTTTGCAAAAGGTTACAGAAAATGCAGAAGTGTTTTACAGTGGGAATTGTAAGATTTTTCCACTGTTCACAAGCACTGAAGACAATAGCAAAACATTAGAAAGTATAAACAAAAAAAATTTGTCATCATCTTTGATATTTTACATAGTTTGATATTTAGATGATGTAACTTTACAGTTCTGCATAATACAGGTTGAAGAATGTAAAATAATTCTTTTCTTTAACTATATAAAAGAATCCTAGACCTTGATTTAGAAATTTAGAAATATGAAGAATATTCTACGGCCAGCTATGTTACTGGTCTGCTGTACTCATTGTTTAAAATATGGCTCTATTTTTAGTCTGAGATTATCTACTTCCTACTTGCAAATCTTCAGTCTTGGTGTGATGGTCTGTTTGACTTCTCAGTCAAGTGTTGTATCATTTCTTTATCACTGCCAACAATCAAGAGGGGTGACAGGTTGTGCCCAGTCCCCAGGGAGTGACTCAGCCTGCTTAGCAGGGAAATGCTTCCAGATTGCACCACGTTTCTGAGAGGTCATTAGAGAGGCAATCACAGCAAGAAGCTGAGAGTCTCTAGCTCACATAAAGTCCAAGAGACTGAAAGAAGCAGCTAGCAGGTAGCTAGGTTTCTTCCCAAAGACCAGAGGGAGCTGCAGAGACTTTTCTGAAACCTAGAAGACTCCTTATTTGACTGAGAAAAGGACCTGCAAGGGTGCAGAAGAGCTGTTTACAGACTTTTTTTGTTCCCTATCGTCACTATTTAAAATTTAAAAATTCAATTTTTTTTTTAAATCCTTTTGCTCTTTTAGTCATATTTATGCATATTATGCCTTCCTTCAATATAACTTCCAGGAAAATTCACTGTACAGGACTGGACAGCTGCGTATATACCTAGGAAACTTTCCTTATAAGAGGTTTGTGGCAAATAAAAACACTAACAGGATGATCAACATATTTTCTCTTTTATAAACTGCATAGGTTAAAAACCTTAAGACTTTTTATCACAAAGCATATTTTTCTAATTTCTCAGTGATGTGATGGCTATACCTGAACCTGGTCCAGTTTATCAACATACTACACACATTATGGACACTAGACCTGGACAGAAACTGGCCATACTTATAGAAGTACAGAAGTAATTTTAATTTCTTACTGCAACTAATAGCTTCCATAAGGATTAAACTACAGGTCTTGGCCATAATACTGAATAAGGAGTACAGGTTTAGCTGGTTGGCTTCAAAGACTGCCAGGTTCTTTTCAGAGTCTATAACTCACTGGTAAAGCTGTAAGTACACAGATAGGTACTACACATTCTCCAATTACGTTCCACATTCTTTTCTTAGGTTATGACTTATTATTTGGCTGAACTGAAATTAATTTTTCTTCCTTCAGTTCATGCAAACAAGCAGTCCATATCTTTGTGTATCAGAACTAACAAAGAAAGGAAAAAAAAATATATCCTTAGGGAAAGGTGATTTCTGCCTGGGAGAAGAACTCAAAGTTTAGTTGGATTTACATTGTTTTTATCTTTCCAAAATAAACATTAAAATAAAGAATATCCCACAAAATCTGAAAAAGCACCAAATAATCCACCAACACAGTTGTAATATGTAAATCTTCTCACCAAACTCTTAAATTTCTATTACACCCTCTTTTATCTATCTTCACATAAAGTGTAAAACTCATGTAGTTGAGCTCTTTCTAACCCTAAAGCCACCATATAAAACTTATTATTTTCTTAAAAAAAATGACTATACACGAACGGTGGTGTTGGGTCCAGGTAGTCATGTAACATAACTTCAAAAATTGGTAGAACTGTTTGGTGTGCACTGTTTAGTGTGACATCTGCTTTTCTCAACTACAAAGTACCTTTGTGGAATAAAAAAGAAAAATAAAAACTAAGCAACATCACAAAGTTTATTTAGGACTTTCAAATAACCTTTTGAGATTCTTAAAAATGGCTTTTATATCCTTCAGTGGGAGAACAAGCTCCAGATCATTTAAATTTACTTTAGCAATAAGATGTGGCTAAATGTAGAGGCTATTCCAGGACGGGAAAATTCCACTCCTACTCTTTTAACCCATCTCACAGACTTCACTGCCAGATTTCACAACTAACTCACTATGGGTCCACTGTCTGCTTTGTGAAAAAGGCAGGGTCAAGACTTTAAGTGATTCGTTGTGAAACAGCATAGCAAATATCCAGCTTCCATTTCTCGAAGGAATATTTTCTCATTTATTCAGCAAGCATGAAAGAGAAAAGACTTAAAACAGTCTGAAGATTTTTAGAAACTTTTTTGTATATGTCCAGGAATTTTCTTATGCTTTATATTTAGATAAATATAGCTCCCTCTGATATTATTCCAATGCCCATTCTGTGCCATACAGAAATCAGAAAATTTCAATTGATTTCAATAGACTAATATCAGTTAAAACCAGAAACATTTTTTTCTGTGTTTTGTTTAAGAATTGTTTCCTTAGAGTCTTAATCTTAATCTACCATCCTTTCTTTAGTCCTATCTCTAGGGTTTTTTTAGTGGAATAAATTTGGATTCAGATGTTTGCAATTATCCAAATGAATTCTTCACTTTTTTAAAGGTTTTCAGAAAGAAACTGATCCTATAAATAGATAACCAACCAAGAGTCAATTATTTCATATATTCCATCCAGTTTTAGATTTAGCAATACCACCAAGGGGGATCTCAATGGGGTTTGTAATGACTTGATGCCACATGCTGCGTTTGTTACTCATGCAGCTTTGATTCTTCTGCTCTCTTACTGCATTGACTTCCATGAGGCACTGAAGACAATTAAGCCTTATTCTTTTTTTAAAGTTCTTTCCAAATGCGCCTAGAGTTAATCATATTTTTAATATATATTTTAATTTTGAAACTGTCTATGTGTGATGTTCTTGATTCTCTGCAGTACTGTGTAGTAAAAATTATCTCTTTCAAACACAGAAATCCAGTTTATACAGCCAAATGTTGTTGCTCATTGTTTCTTTTATGAATAATATTTTACTGTTTAATATTACGTATCCTGGGAGTTATACTAAATCATACCTGATACCTTAATAAATGATCATTTTTCAACTTCCTTTGTCTCACTACAATACTGTTTATAAGCACAAACTTCTGTTTGTATTCATACTTTTCTGTCCATTGTTTTGCCATTTCTCAGTATTTTTCAAAACAGATATGCATATTTTTCTTCCATTGTAATGCAGATAAAGTCAGTTAAGTAAAATACAGCCCTAGAATATGTACAGGATTTATTCCTTAATATTCTCTGTGGCAGCTAACCTCAGCCAACATGAAGTATTTTCTTTTGCTAAGACAGTGTGAAAAAAGCTTGCTATAAAAAAATGAGATAACTGTGATAAAATAATGTCTTCTTTCTTGTTGAATCCCTCTCAGATTGTGTTATTATTGATAAGTATTTACGGTGACCACAGCTATCTTGTAAGCGTGGGAATGGGGGACAGTTAAGGTCTCTTGATATCCAGCCAGCAGCCTGATTCTGGATTTGTCCTGAGGCCTACTGTGAAATGGCATAAAAAGAAACCCAGTCTTTCACTCACATATCACTATTTTATTTCTATTATTTGCTTATTTATGTAAAGCCTCGTGTTTTACTCTGACTAAATTTATTGACAGACCAAGATATTTTTTGGGACCATTTTTGGGTTTGATATTTTTTTTCCTCTGGAAAAATAAACAAGTTTCTGCCCCTTTCTGACACACATCAATTATGGAACCTTGGGATTTGATTATTAAAACTACTTTTCAATTTGAATTTCATTACAATATACAAATTATTCTTGACTACTGTTTTTAAATGGTAGCCTGACTGCTATATGACACAGAAGTTCTTGCCTCTCAGAGCTGGATTCAAGGTGCCTTGTTCACCTTGCATAACTCTCATATGCAATATGAAGCTGCTCCTGTCAAGGAACATGCAGCCTTTGGTGGCACATCTTCACCGCCTAAAAGGAACAATGAAACTCTCCACAAAGCAAACAGAATACAGAATGCAGTGAGGCTCCGTGGAGCTCCTCAGTGACATCAAGTCTACCTACATGAGTGTCCATGTCTCACCCCTGACTGTATGGGCAAGCATTAAGAAGTATTACATGTATCACACAAGACAGCCTCTGTGATTGCTTATGTTAATATTAAAACAGCAGATCAAATTATAGTTATTTAAACAGTATAACAAGTTGTAGTGACAGCATATATCAAACAATTATGGGGCAATGTCCATTAAGTTTTATTGATTTTATTATGCGAAATCAATATAATATGTTGATATTGGCTGAACAGAGACCTCAGTGCCAGGGAAGGTTATGGAGCAGATGATCTTGAGTGCCATCACACGGCACACAAGGGACAACCAGGTGATCAGGCCCAGCCAGCATGGATTTATGAAAGGCAGGTCCAGTGTGACTAACCTGATCTCCTTCTATGACAAGGTCATATGACAAGGCCTTGACTCTGTGTAAGCACCTCTCAGCAGTAACGAAAACATGTCTGTATTATCAACACTGTTTTCAACACAAATCCAAAACATAGTCCCGTACAAGCTACTATGGAAATAATTAACTCTATCCCAGTCAAAACCAGCACAGCTGACTAGAATTAGCAGTGTTCTATTATCCACCATTCTGCTATAAATAACTAGTGTTGCTAATTGGGATAGATGCAAATTGTAAATAATTTAATTAAAGACCATTTTACCATTTATCACCATCCGTAAGTTTGAACAAAACATTTCCATTTACATGTAACATTATGTCTATATGTAATAAGTACTGTAAGATTTCTATCTCATATTTTGCTGACTTTCAATGTTTCTGAGAAATATCTGAGAACTGCAAAGACAAATCTGTTTGTCTTTCTAAGGTTTGCATGTAAATTTCCAAGCAATAATTGATTCATGTGATAATCCATTGTTGTACGAAATATCATCTTGAGGTTCTGTTCTCTAAACTCAGCCTTCTCGAGTTTGGAAATTAAGGTTAAATGTTTCAATTTTCTTTTTTTTTTTTTTTTTCTTGTATTATGGCACTGTAACCATTTCACATATCAAGATTACATCCAAAAGCACTGTTTTATAGCTCTGTTGTAAGGTAATCTGTGAAGTACAGTAAGAGAGAAAAATAGTAAAGGAAATCTTTTCTTCTGACACCAGTTGACTTATATGGAGTTGCACAGAAGTAAATCATTATGCAGCTTAGACCCTTCCCATGATTAAATCAAGTAACATAGATTGACTGTAGTAATTAGAGTACTCTAAGTTCATTCCAGGTATTAAAGAAGGAACAATATCTGGAAAGACAAGCATTGAGAGGTTGGGGAAGAAAGTGGTCCTTTACTCAGTTCACTGTTAGCAGTATCTGGAAATACATATTTTATGAAAAACTTAACTATGAACCAGGATGGGACTGTGGAGGCTGATGAGAAAGTTTGAATCAGTCATGTGAGCTACATCAGAAAAAGCATAAAATCATTTTGCAGATCAGATACAGATGAAAATCTGAATATAGTAAAGAGATACAATACATCACTACTGTGAAAGCAAAGAATAGAGAAGTTTTAGAGAGTTAAATATAATGGCAGATTAGGGACTAGTAGAGAGGTTTGAATAGAAGTTGGTATCGTTCAAACTGACAAGCAGAGGGACTGATGATGAGATCATGAGGTGGGGATAAGCTTAACTCTAAACACAGGTGAGATAAACAGCATGGCAATTTACATTCATATTTTGATGATGTGAATAGAATATGATGATCGATTGTATCTTCAGATTTCAACAGGGAAAAAGGCTTGCTTAGTCCTCTTGGACTGAATAGTCTGTATTTTTAACCCACTTCACTCTTAATATATACAGACAAGAATAGATTTTATATAAATTATCCAAATCATTCATTGTACATTTCTCCAGTTTATCTGTACAGGGAATGTCACAAAAAGACACACAAAAACAAACAAACAAACAAACAAACAAACCAACCAAAGCAAAACAAGAAAGGAGAGTATTGTCATAGAAGGAATTTTAAAAGAGTTCCTCAAAGTCTTACAACCTGCCCTGACAATTTAATACAGCTGGAACTGCAGTAAGGTCTGCTGAAGAACCTATTCTTCAGAAGATATCGAAACTTTGTTCATGTACAGCTACTTAATAAGTGAGATATAAGACCTAGGGTTCTACAACTTTTTTTTTTTTTTTTTTTTTTTTTTTTAATTTAAGAGGTTATATAGGTAACAAGATATAAAGCTCATTTGTGACATGAGTAGAAATTCTGTGTACGATTAGTATATGCCTTGGAAAATCTTGATAGCCAGGATGGTCCCCTTTCCGGTCATACTTTTTGTCTTTCTCCTCCATCACATATAGTGATTAAAATATAAGTATTGTTGCATATTTGAGCACTGTTAGCTTTACATAGAGAAATACATCCTATCAATTATGACAAATCTACCTCTCGGTGAAATTCACAATTCATCTACAAAAGCAGACATATTCTAAATTATAGATACCTTCTCTTGATGAATACCGTGTGAATTTTTTTTTGTTCTGACATCAATTTATTGTTTCATGTGTTATTGCTAACATACTACATATAAAATTGTTCTTTATTTGAAATGATATGAATTTTAAGTTTTTACATTTTAGTCACATATTTCTGTCAACTATCTACCAACTCTGATTTATTTCTTGACCAGAAAAAATGACATGAATTTAGTGAAGTTCTAAACTATCCTTGTTTGCAAAAGCATTTCATATATGGTATAGATGAAGAATAAAGTGACAAATTTTATTGAGCATTATGAACTCAGCTAAAGGAAAAGGAAATTAAACACATCAAAAAATAGCTTTCCACCTTGTTCTTGAACCTCTTTCTTCATTCAGAGGATTTTCTTTTATCCTTTGTAAGAAACGAAAAGAAAAAAAAACAGCACAGCTTACTGAAGATATGTGTATATAAAATAAATTCAATAAATTCAATGAATTTATCCTTCCTTCTTCATCTATTAATATTCAAGGTAGACCTGAATGAAACTTCTTTCACAGCTCCATTCAACCTATGAATGGGCAGCAAGACAGCTGTTTGTTTGGGTTTTTTTCTCCTAGTATCTGTAGTTTACTTTATGCCTGGCATATAAAACATATTTGTTTATTAGTCCAGGGAAAATAAAAAATATTTATTCTTTGGTCTATGAACATGTTGCTGCATCTTCCTGAGTTTTTCCTTAAAGAGATTGTTCTGCTATCTCATGAATTTTGAGTTAAGCTAAAAAAAAAAAGAAAGAAAGAATTAAGCCTCCACAGACAGTTCAATAGTTGAGAAATTCTCTTTAAAAACACATTTACAAGAGTAAACACAATCCATTATGGTTATTTTGCCAGGGCAGGGTCATCTGGATTCTATCTTTTCTGGGAAATCAGCATGACTGGGTGCCTCTCTGGAGTGTGAGTACACTAACACATGCAGCATGGGGAGCAAACAGGAGGAATTAGAGGTCTGAGTGCTGTGGCAGGGCTACGATTTCTTGAGATCATGGAGATGTGGTAGTACAGCTCACATGGTTGGAGTACTGCCATGGATGGGTATGAGCTTTGTAGGAAGGAGAGGTCAGGAGAGCAAGGAAGGGTGTTGCCCTTTATGTGAGAGAGCAGTTGGGATGTGTGGACCTTTGCCCAGAGGCGGATGATGAACAAACTGAGAGCTTAAGGGTGGGGAATAAAGGGCAAATCAAGGTCTGAGTGTCAGCTATGGACCGCCTGGGCAGAAAGAAGTGAATGAGGCTTTCTTCAGACAACTGGAAGAAGCCTCACGTTTGCAGGCCCTGGTCCTCATAGGGGACTTGGACCACTCTAATACCTGCTCCAAGGACAATACAAGAGGGCACAAGCAGTCCAGGTGTCTAGTGTACATTGATGGCAAGTTCCTAATACAGGTGATAGAGGAGATGACAAGGGGAGACTTGCTGCTGAACCTCATGCTTACAAATGAGGAAAAACTGTTCAGGGATGTGAAGGTGAGAGGTAGTGTAGGCTGCAGTGATCATGAGATAGTGGCGTTGAAGATCCTGAGAGGAAGGAAAAAAAACAGGATAACAACCTTAGATGTAAGAAGAGGGACTTTGGCCTGTTCAGAGATCTGCTTGGAAGAATCCCAGTATGAAGAATTGTGTCTCTGACTGGGTTATTGGGGTTCCCCTGCTTGCCATTGTGCTTCTTCCGGACACAAGTGGTGTTCCCCAGGGCTCAGTACTGGGGCCAGTTCTGTTTAATATCTTTATCAATGATACGAGCGGACGAGGGGATTGAGTGCATCCTCAGTAAGTTTGCAGATGACACTAAGTTGGGTAGGAGTGTTGATGTGCTGGATGGCAGGAAGGCTCTACAGAGGGGTCTGGACAGGCTGGATTGGTGGTATGTGGCCAGTTGTTTGAGGTTCCACAAGGCTAAGTGTGGCTAGCAGGACTAGGGAAGTGATTGTCCCCTTGTACTCGCACTGGTGAGGCTGCACCTCGAATACTGTGTTCAGTTTAGGGCCCCTCACTACAAGAAGGACATTGAGGTGCTGGAGCGTGTCCAAAGAAGGGCAACAAAGCTGGTGAAGGGTCTAGAGCAGTAGTCTTATGAGGAGTGGCTGAGGGAACTGGGGTTGTTTAGCCTGGAGAAGAGGAGGCTGAGGGGAGACCTTACTGCTGTCCACAACTACCTGAAAGGAGGTTGTAGCAAGGTGGGGGTCGGTCTCTTCTCCCAAGCAAAAAGTAATAGGACTAGAGGAAACGGCCTCAAGTTGTGTCAGGGGAAGTTTAGGTTGGATATTAGGAAAAATTTCTTCACTGAAAGGGTAGTCAGACATTGGAACAGGCTGCCCAGGGAAGTGGTTGAGTCTCCATCCCTAGAGGTATTTAAAAGACAGATAGAGGTGGTGCTTAGGTACATGGTTTAGTGGTGGATTTGGCAGTGCTGGGTTAACTGTTGGACTTGATGATCTTAAAGGTCTTTTCCAACCTACATGATTCTATGATTCTATGATTCTCGACCGCTGATGTTTGTGGAAAGCAGTCTTTAATTACATAACCTAACTCTATTTCCTTTTTGATAGGAAAAGTGGTGGTTTTGGAAGTATATATTAACTGGCAATAAGCTGACAAACATGAAAATATTATTTTCCGTGGTTCTCTGAAAGCCAATAACTTTAATTCCTACCTCAGCCAGCTTCACTTCTAGTCAGTTAGCCACTGCCAGTATAATAACTGCTGAGATAATTTGGGTGCTGCTACCCACAACATTCTTACACCTATTTGTTGTGGTAGAGAGACAGAAAAAAATAAAAGACATTCCTCTCACTGCCCTTCTCAGTTTTGTACATTTCATAATGTAATGACTGTACATTAAGAGAAAGGGTATTTCCCTGTCATATTTCAAGCCTTTGTGGATCAGTATGACATCTTATTGTTATCATTAATTGCTGTGCCAGGTTTCTGGTGCTCTTATTTCCACAAGTTTTGCCCAGCCAAATAATGTATAAAGAGAAATGTATGCCCTATTGAAAGGGATTTCCCATCCTCAAATTTATCTCACAATTACCGTCTTTCCAAAGTTTGCAGTACAACTATTACCAGCCCTGTCTTTTCCATGAACTCTGTAGAAAATCAGTGCAAGCTCTCCTACATTGTCTCCACTGTGCTATGCAGTGATCACACATATTGCATGATGCCATGGCAAATGAAGTTGTTCACTGGGAACATTGACTTCCACCAGAACTTCCTCAATTAGTGCTTCAGCTGTTCTTCAGCTTCACCAGTGAAAGTGGTGTGCAGGCATTTGAAAACAAAGTGTTGTTCCTTCTCTGTCAGGACTGAGGTTGGTCTTGTTCATTTGCTGTTTCCTGCAGAACAAAGTGGAGCAGATAGTAAAAAGCTGGGAGCAGGAAGTTGTTCTGAAAAAACAGCCTCAACCAGGGCCTGCTGCCACTCATTCTTGTGCCTAGGAGAACCAGCAGGGCCAAATTGTGCTTAAGGCTCTGGTAGATTATTCCATGCAAGATCCATGACTATTGGTATGTATTTTGTTGATTTGTAAGGAAAAAAAATGCTGTACAAATCTTGATTTTTGACTGCTTTCTAGACTGTTTCCAGGTCTTTCTTAGCCTAGCTCTGCAGTTCTGTATTTGTTACTTTCCTGCCCATAAAGACCTCTTCCCTGAATAGCAGATCAGCCCCATAAACCTTTAATTCGCTTATACATGCTAAAGGAAATTTATCTGCTTGACAGAAGAAAAGTGTAAGCTTTTACAAATAAAAACAAAATAGAAACTGCACGGCCAAATGAATCTTATCTTCAATGAATGCTTTATTTAGAGCTATTTGCAGATACTTGTAAATGTGCAGTGGATTAAAAATCACTGAGGGCTGGGAAGGAGGGTGTTTGAACTTAAACCGCACAGGAACGTGTCAAATTTTCCCATCACCTGCTATCATCTACATTAGCTCTTGTATATTTTTCTTCTTACGTTGAATGCAAGCATGCATTAGTTCCACTGAGGCATCTGAGTACTTCTGTTTTCTTCCTGTTTGCTTTGAACTACTCTGCCCATTCTTTGATTGCATGTATTGATTGGATAGGCAGGAATAGCCAGCAAGCCTAAGGCACAGTACTGGATATATTGTCAGAAAGAAAAATATACTGGAGAATAAAACACCTATGTGGAGCAAGCCAAAGCCATGGGAAGGAATTCAGAGGAATTCAGCTTTTGGGGTTGGTCAGAGTTTTCAAGGTGCCATTCAGTTGCTCTTCAAATCTTATCTGGTGCCATCTACATGCCCTGAATATCCTGCCTGCCCTCCATCCTGTACTCCAGAATGGTTGAGGTCATCTACAGGTTATGTATCATATTTGCCAGTGGATGACTTGGGTACTTTAAAGGGCCTATAAATGATAATGGATCCTTATCTAAATACCAAAATCTATTTTGTGCACACAAAAATATTTATAAATGGGACCACCCACAAGGTCTCATCTGTTCTGTTGGGGGTAACCTGCTCAGTTTCTGGAATGTGAGATTTTTTTCCAAGATGTCTGCATTCCAATAAGGTAGGGAAGATCATCAGAAGACTGTTGTGTTTTTTTTTTTTTTTCCTAGCCAAAGGAGAGCTGAGGTAAGGTTCTGCTCTGAAATCATATTCTAACCACTGAAGTCTTGGAAGGATTTTTGGAGACCATGTAGTTCAACTCAGTTAGATCCGGTCCCTCTGGACCCTGGCCAGCCAACTTTTGAAGATTTGCAGCACTGGATGTTCTACAGGTCTTCTGGATTGTTTCTTCTGGAACTAGACAGAAGTTCATATTGATATTCCCAGCTGCAGGGGTTAAGAGTCTTTTGCACCTTCCCAACTAGCATCTGCTGGGTAGACAAGCTTTAGCTCTAAGATGACAATGACCTATTTGTGTTTCTTTATATCTTATAAATCTATATGTACTTCAGTATTAGGATTTTTTTTTTTTTTTTCTTTTTAATGGCTTATAAAGTCAGAGCTATTTCTTTCATACAATATTTCTGGTTGCTTTGTTTCACTGAATTAATTACAGAATTAATATAGTCCATAAAGTTATTTTAAAATATTTTTTCCTAAAATGTTTTTTGTTTGCTTCCTTCCTGGTAATAATTGCTCAAACTCTTGGTTCCTGGTTCAGGTCAGAGGGTCAGCAGTCTGCATACCAACAGGGGATGTTATTCTTCTTGCAATATAGACACAAAATCCTAGCAGTCCAGTTCTATCAAATCTGTATTCTAATAACAGTGTATAGGGATGGCATAATATATTGTCCCATCCTTCAGACTCTTAGAAGTTGTTCTCTTTAAAGAGGTTTTCTTCCAGCACCTGATAAGATCTAATATTTGAGTCTAGCTGGAATTATAACGGTGCACAAATCATTAAGTGGGCAATTTCTGTTCTGGATGATTTTGGCTGTTCATACTGGCAAATCAAAAGTAGTATTATGTCTTTAGGTTATAGAGACATACAGGTCTGGCTGTTGAGCTCTGAAGCAATAGGCATGGAGACAGCTTAGGCAAGAAGACTCTTCCTCCAACAGAAAGAAAGGATTGGACCTAAGCAAGTGAATGTACAGAGGGGATATGTTCTCACAAATGAGGGCAGCAACAACTTGCTGACATTAGAGGACTAGATTTTTGACAAAAGACAAGGAAGTTATGATGCAAAAGACCTGCAGCATACCAGAGAAAGTTCTAGTTACAAATTAGGCTAAGCGTGTAATAAAAAGGGTGTTGAACAAGTCAGCCCTTCAAAAACTTTAGATCAGTTTTGACTGAGCAGAATGCTTTTGCCCATTTTGCTTTTGCATCACTACTTTGATCAAATAGCCTGGTGCCATGACTGAATAAATTTGAAAGTGAACTTAACAGCACATGGAATTACAAGCTTATAATGCAAAAGCCCCTCATTTTTGCAGCTTCCTATAATATTGATTTCTGACCAGATTTCATTTCCAGTACCCTATTAAATCATATTGTATGCTGCATAGATTTTATGCTTCATATTTATTTCTTCCTTATCTACGTTAAAGAAAAATAATCCAACTAGTACAGTATTATTTCTCTAAACTCCCATTATTAAGCCTGTATATAAGGTTTAAAATGCCAATTTTATTTTAGTTTTCACTTATCAGTACTGAACTCATGGACTAGGTCAAATAAAGGTATAATGCAATTTAATTGGAGAAAAGCTTCCCTCACACCTTCTGTGACCACAGATTAAGTTGATTTTATTACACTTATTAAAACCTGAGTACAAATTTGGTTAAGATTATGAAGCTATTGAAAATCCTGGATGAATATGGATGCACCTAAACCCATGTTTTAGTCTGAAATACCTGGGAGGAAAAGCAAATTAGTTTTTGAGTTTTTTCTTCCATTTTTTCACCTTTGTTTTTCCTCTGTATAGTGATGAAAACATGCAGTGGTCCTAGGAAGAGAGACATTATACATGTTGAAACACAGCCCTTCTGAAAACCCCAGCAGGGATTTATAGAAGGAAAACACCAAGAACCACTTCCACCCTTAGTAACTTCAGCAGTCTTCCCCACATGCATCTTAGAAAGTCTTCAAAGTTGTCTAGTTCTTACTGGGGGCATAAACCAGGTTCTGTGTAAAAACCTGTAATCTCATCCCAGTGACACTACTATAAACTGCTTTAGATGGGTTTTTTTTCAGTTGTTTCTGTCACACATTAATACACCTTCAGCCCCTCTTTAATTACCTGTGCTTTCCCTGTGACATTCGAAGAGCAGGTCCTTGATCTAGTCTTTATCTGTCACTCTGTCCTGGTTTCAGCTGGGATAGAGTTAATTTTCTTCTTAGTAGCTGGTAGAGTGCTGTGTTTTGGATTTAGGATGAGAATAATGTTGATAAGACACTGATGTTTTGGTTCTTGCTGAGTAGAGTTTACACTAGTCAAGGACTTTTTAGCTTCTTGTGCTCTGCCAGGTGCATAAGAAGCTGGGAGGGAGCATAGCTAGGACAGCTGACCCAGACTGGCCAAAGGGCTATTCCATACCATATGACATCATGCTCAGTATATAAACTGGGGGAAGAAGAAGGAAGGGGGGGACATTGGGTGTGATGGCGTTTGTCTTCCCAAGTAACCGTTACGCGTGATGGAGCCCTGCTTTCCTGGAGATGGCTGAACACCTGCCTGCCGCTGGGAAGTAGTGAATGAATTCCTTGCTTTGCTTTGCTTGTGCGTGTGGCTTTTGCTTTACCTATTAAACTGTCTTTATCTCAACCCATGAGTTTTCTCACTTTTACTCTTCCGATTCTCTCCCCCATCCCACCGGGGGGGAGTGAGCGAGCGGCTGTGTGGTGCTTAGTTGCTGGCTGGGGTTAAACCACGACACACTCTAAGAAAGAATAGGGATCCACTCTGTTATCCTGAAAAGACTACGAAAGCAGCAACCTGCAGGAAGTAGTTCCTTTCATCTCCTGCTCAAACAAGACAAAAATTAAATGAAAAATTACTTAAATACAGAAAGTCTGACAATTGGAAAAGACTCATAAGGAAAGCAAAGGGAGCAGGAAGGAAAGATCTATAAAAAGCTTCAGGCAGACCCTAGAAGACTGGCAAAGCTCCAATCCTCTGAAATAGAAAAATCAATTAGAAACTCCAAGTAGAGATATGATGCACCAGGGGAAAAGGGAAAAAAATCCTGTTCTACACAGAGATGGAGACAGAGGCAGAGACAGAAAGAAGTAACTATGCACCCACATATTTCTCATCATGAACACTTCAAGGAAAATCCACACTAATCACTCCAAAAAACACAATCAGATTTGTGGATTTCTGCATGAGTCTCAGTAAATTCACAGCTCAAGATTTCAAACCCTGAAATGAAGGCATTCCTTGCAGCCATCAAATGCCTACATTCTTGAATCCACAAAAAGGCAAGTTAAAGTCTTTATTTGCAGCGAAGGTGGTAATAAAGGTAATTAGATCAGGCAGACAGAAAAATCACCCAGCTGGATAACTTGTATACCGTGCAGAATTCTCTTTAACTCCTTTCTCTACTCAGAATCTGTAGAGAGTTATGTTAGAGCTATTATCCCCTGAAACTTAGACAACAACAGAAAATTGGACAGAAACTTAGACAGTAACAAAACTGTTACTGACAATTGTTCAGTCAGATATCACAAAGAACTGAATGAAGAATTCGATATTAATAATTGACCCACTGAATTTAGCCTCCTTCTACATATTTAGAACAGCTGCAAAGAAATATTTTAACACTTAATATTAGATAAAGGGAATGAAAATGGAATAGAAATGTGTAACCTTACGAGGAGCTCAGGGGTAGAGTGGTGTCTGCTTATGGCTGTGGATAGTAAATTATTACAGACTTGAGACGTCTAATGCATCCTGAAACTCCTTGGGGTATAGTGAGAATTCATCCTTCACGCAGTATGGAATTCTGCATAGAGATGTCACCAGTTCTTTATTAGGACTTTCTATGGAAGAGACAAATGCAAAAATTAAGATGCAAACTCAGCGGCTAAGTTTCCTGGGCAGAACACAGCTATCTACAGTCTCCCATGGTGCTAAGCAGGTCAGATGTTCCTAAGAAGCATTCTTGTTAGGTGTCAAAGTTCTGCATCAGCAGAAAACCTACCGCACAAAAAATTGATACAACTGTTGTCTTGATAGGGCTCTTTGAAGTTCATGGTTTAGGCATTGTTAGTGCTGCATTCCCTCATGGGCCCCATTGACTAGGCATGCTCTTAGCGAAACTAACATATATTGACAACGCTGAGTTCAGCACAAAATGCAAATCACAGTCCATTTTATTCAAAAGTAGGGACAGACATCCTTGTGGTATAGGTCTTCCTGCCTTGTGAGCAGAAGCAACTTCTGAAATGGGTTTAATAGGAGAGCAAGCCACAGCAAACAATGGTCCAGTTTTGGGCTATAAGCACTTTTTTGAGAAGGAGATAGTACATCTCATGCCTGTGTTATGGATTCTATCTGTTTTTATCTAATATTTGCCTAACTTAAAATATATAAAAGACATCTTCAGCACACAAAAAACATTTACCACTTTTAACTAGATATCCTAACTTTTAGGTTTCTTTATCAAGCTTCCTCTTTCTGTCTGTGATGGGTTGACCCTGGCTAGTCGCCAGGTGCCCATCAAGCCGCTCTATCATTCCCCCTCCTCAGCTGGACAGGGGCAGAGACTATATAACAAAAGGCTCGTGGGTTGAGATAAGGACAGGGAGATCACTCAGCAATTACCCTCATGGGCAAAACAGACTTGACTTGGGGAAATTAATTTAATTTATTTCCAATTAAACAGAGTAGGATAATGAGAAATAAAAAAAAAAAACTTAAAAGACCTTCCCCCCACCCCTCCCCTCTTCCCAGGCTCAACTTCAGTCCCAATTTGTCTACCTCCTGTCCCTGAGTGGCACAGGGGGTGGGGACTGGGGGTTGTGATCAGTTCATCATACATCATTATCTTTGCTGCTCCTTCCTCCTCACATTCTTCCCCTGCTCCACACCCTCCCCAGTCCTCCACAAACTTCTCCAACATCGTTCCTTCCCACGGGTTGCTGTTCTTCAAAAACTGCTCCAGCACTGGTCCTTTCCATGGGGTACAGTCCTTCAGGAACAGATTGCTCCAGTGTGGGTTCCCCATGGGGTCAGAGGTCCTGCTAGAAAACCTGCTCCAATGTGGGCTCCTCTCCACAAGTCCATAGGTCCTGCCAGGAGCCTGATCCAATGTGGGCTCTCCACAAGGTCACAGCCTCCTTCAGAACACATCCACCTGCTCCAGCGTGGGGTCCTCCGCAGGCTGCAGGTGGATATCTGCTCCACCGTTAATCTGCATGGGCTGCAGGGGGACAGCCTGCCTCACCATGGTCTTCCCCAGGGGCTGCAGGGGAATCTCTATGCTGGCGCCTGGAGCACCTCCTCCCCCTCCTTCTTCACTGACCTTGGTGTCTGCAGAGTTGTTTCTCTCACATATTCTCACTCCTCTCTCCCAGCTGCTGTTGTGCAGCAGTTTCCACCCCTTCTATAATATGATATCACAGAGGTGCCACCATCGTTACCAATGGGCTCAGCCTTGGTCAGTGGTGGGTCCGTCTTGGAGCCGACTGGCATTGGCTTTATTGGACATGGGGGAAGCTTCTAGCAGCTTCTCACAGAAGCCACCCCTGCAGCCCTCCCACTACCAAAACCTTGCCACCTAAACCCAATACATTGTCTCAACAGAAAATGTGTTCCTTCTTTAGGAAGACAGTGTCCCTTCCCAGTTCCAACACTAGCCCTCAGAATGGTTTTTAGGGTGCTCTCCTAAAAATTGGAACTTGTGCGTTTAAATTCCCCTGGAGTGGGAGTTAAGACTGCTAGTCAAGAAGCACTTACATTACTAAACATGCACATAAACATATGTATGTATATGCACACACGTGTATGTTACTTTTCATACAAATGCCCAAGGATATTTAAAATATGTAGGACCAAACCCAGTTTCACAGACACTAAATTGTCCTTGCACCTATGCAGGAGAGACAATTTTAGATGCCTTCACCCTTTTAACTGTTTCTGTTTTTTTCTTTCCAGTGTCCTAACACACAGCTTGCAACTGTTGTTGAGAACCATATTCAGTCTGTAGGAAAGTCAGGCACCCAGCTGAGGGCTGTGAGCTCTGTTACCAGTCCTGAAGACCTAATTAATAGTTTAGGTGAAAACTGGCATAGCAACATCTAAATCCCCTTTTATATTTGGCTCAAGGCATTGAGGAAAAGCAAGATGTCTTGCTCCCTTTTTCAACTTCTGAAATTCACTCCTTAATGTCTTAAGATAAAATGAAACGGTAGTGAGAATGCACTTTGTACTCAGTAGTGTATAGAAACAAAAAGCAGCAAACATTCCAAGGAACACTCTACTCAGCCTAACAGACCACCTGACATTCCCAGTCCTCCTCATTTTCCATTTGCATGTAAATATCATACACAAGATGTACAAAAATACATTTATTTCCACAGCTTCATGCACTTAACACAATCTATTTTTGTACACTTAAGTGGCCTCTAGTGCTAATGAATGTATGGTTCTTAACCATGGTGATAATTTTTAGTATTTATTGTGTGCATGGCATAATATTTTGCAACACTTTGCAAACAATTAATAATTACTCAAAATTAAATTCATTGTTTTAGGAGATGTAATAGTGAATCAATTTCCTATTTCTTTTTCTTTGTTATGCCTGCATAGATTCCAAACTCATTTATTGTATTTATAACTGAGTATCTACCAAACTCTATGGGCAGTATTTGAATTCATTTAATCAGTATCTAAAATGTAAACCAAATATCAATCAATTAACTCTCCAAACACCTTTCAGGATAAGGCCTGACTGGGGCATAATCCACTAAAACTTTTGTCTTCCCACTTTTAATTTTCCCTCAGTATCATATACTGTTTCTTTGTATGTTTTTTTCTTTTTTTTCTGCCCAAATAAATGGCTGAAGTGAACTTTTTTGCAGGTAATTTGAGTTGACCTGCCAGCTGTGAATAAACATTTACTGTCTGCTGTACAGAAATAGGTATATCTATACCTGCCCATCTGTAGTTTTGTAGAATGAGTCCTCACTCATAAATGTGGCAGCTGGCTAGAGCAGCTAAGGTATGATTTTTTTATGACTTGCTAGGCAAGACAGAACATAAAACCTCCACATAAGTCACCAAGAGATTAGTTACTTCAGCTTCAGGCTGCAGCAACTTTTGTTACTAACTTTTGTCAGAATCTCTCCACCTTCCCCCTCTTTCCCACACACATACACACTTCATGTGTGAAGGAAAGCTTCATCCATTTTTGATATCTTTCAATCTTGAGCTTTAAATTTGAGCTGTGAACACATGATTTGCATGAGTGTTGAAGACAATTATTTTGTTCAGTCTGATAAATGTGGGGATCAAAACATGGTTTTAATGAGTCATATTTTAGACCTTGTTCAAGGATGATTCCTCATAATAAATGAAAACTTCATAATTAAGTTAAATGTTTACAAAGATACGGTGGCACTGTACATGAGAGATCCTCCCAGTCTGCCTGCCATAGCCTCTTGATTCATTGAAGACAAATTATATCTGTTGTCAAAATACATTTACATTAAATTGCCATAAAAGGAAAAACACAAAGCCGTAATACTATTATCAGTGCAAACGTACACTTGAATTAAGGATTCTATTTGCCCTTTAATAACCAGTCTAAGGAAAATTTTCAGGGAATAAAAAGCGTTAAGTGATGATTTGGAATTACACTGCTGAATTGTTATCAGAAAATGTGAAGTTTCTTTTCACCAAGTTTGCACTAGTAATTTGTCTTTTGCTGCTTTAGATTGAATGATGCGGAAACTGGAAAATGACTTTTCTTTCACTGTACTTGGTTCCATTTAGCATTATCTCACACCCTAATTTTAATTGCTCCCTATACAAGTTTAAAAGTTTGTTTCTAGGTAGGAATAAAATATTCTAGAGACCTTTTTAGGAAGAAACTCCACAGATAAGGAGCAAGCTAATCAGTTCATTTATAGCTTCTTTTTTATTATATTTGCAGATAGATTAAAAAGCTATGCCAGCAAAATCTTAGCAGTGGACCGATTTTAGTTAAGATGGAGTCCAAGTTTCCCCTGCTTCCTAGACCAGTGCCTAGCAATCTTTGCCTGTGCTTCTTAACAGAATATTACTTTATCTAAGATTTCAGCACTTTTTTCTACCTGCTGTATGATATAGCATGTTATTACATGACAGCATTTTAAATAAAGCCATTGGAATTTATTCATAAGGTTATTTTCTAACTAAGTGCAGGAGAAACTACACAGATTCATACAGCACTTCACAAATCAGACATTAAGGCACCTATCTTCCCCATTAACACTGCTTTTTCCCTCACCTTGTTCTCTTTTTGCACCCTTTTACACCTTCCTTCCAACTTTATGATTATTTTCCTATTCATTGCATTACTTCTAACCAAAGCCACATATTTCTCACACTTTTCCTTTCTTAGGTCTCCTGGTCAACTTAAAAGTAATACAGCCCAAAATAAATATACTTATCTTCAGTACTTTTTTCATTAGTAAACTTCTGCTATTCTTGACAGCACCACAGCTTCTCTGCACTGTTAGTAAGAGTCTTTCAGTTGATTGGTCCAAATCCAGTTTTTCCTCTCTCTCCTCCCTCATTGCACACATAGATTGTCTAAGAGGTCACTCTTCCTTTTTATCTGCCTTGCTTTGATTTGTTTAGGCCCTTCATATCTACTGCAGATGAACCTGTCTCCTCTCTGTCTTTCTTCAAACATATTGTATATTATCTTTATGCACTGGGAGAAAATTTCCTACATAAATCATTCTAAATAAATCAGCATACTTTTTAAATCCATTCACTGACTTCTCCTTCACTACAATCCATAATTTAAAGATTCCTTTATTTGATTTCCAATGTGTAGCTCTACCTCCTCCTGTCCAAGCCACTTTGCCCTTTTATCTTGCCTTTTACATGTTATTTGCTCTTTTGGGAACATAACACTAATATTCTGGCAACGATTTTCTTCACCACATATGCCAAAATTACATGTATTATGGAATGCAGATCTCTCATGCTGAACCCTAGATGGGTTGCTGATCATCTAGACCATGGTACAATGGGCTGATATTCTGCACTAACACACCTCCCCTTCTCACCCCAGAGGAGGTATTTATTTTCTTTGTATTTCAGTTCCTTGTTTATAAAAGAGGGATTAAATTTGTCCTCTGTATCAACAAATATATTCAGTACAAATGTATATAGGTATATATGTACATAGTATAGATATACTAATATGTATAAATATCATAAAAGAGGTCATATAGATATATTAAAATTCAGTTAAAATCTTTCCTTAACACCACATCTGACCCATTTTTTGGTTGGTGTCATGGCAACAAAAAGATTAAATTCTATATTTCTGCATTTCGAAGTAGAAAATAGCAGCATGTCATCCATTAATCTTCAGTTCTATAGAGAAGGATAGGATGTGTAAAATAAAAGAACCTCACTCCAGGTTTCACCTCCTTTCCCCTTGTTCCTTGTTTGGAAAAGATCTATTTACTAACTCTTGACCCTTTATGGTAATATAGGAATTAAATATTTATCAAGAATGCATTTTAGAAAGAGAAACTCATCAACAAACTAGTAAATGGCCCTTTCAAGATCATTTGGATCACCCTGGATTAACTAACAGTTTATTAATTAAACCAGAGAGGGAATCTCAGTCTGTCTCTCACATCCTAATTAACTGCTCTAACGTATCTATTAAACTGAGTTGGGTGAAAGGGACAAAGAAAGAAAGAGATCTGTTAATTATTTGGGAACAGTGCTTGCTCGTGTCAGAACCTGCTACAAAGTCTCAAAGATCTCATGTTCATTTCAATGTCGTCTTTGTCTCTATAGAGGAGTTGCTGTCTTCTTACCCTTCCCAAGGAGCTCCTCAGCACTGGTGCATGCTCTAAAATTTTCCTGGGTCTTTTGTACTTCAAAATAGTATTTCTCCAAGGATACTTGAGGGAAATGCCTGAACAAGTTATTTCTCCTGGAATTTTCACCTCAATATTTTATACAATTATTCTAACATTTGGCCTTTACAGTCTGGCTGTATAAAAGGTCTGAAGTACAAATTTCCACTTACTCCAGTTCTTAGTCATCATTATAAATGCATGAGTTTAGTCGCTGTATTCAAAAATTTAGATAATTAGTTAAAATATCCAACAGAGTATAAAAGAGAAAACAATAAAATACATCCAATATGTTATTAGACAAAGGAAAATATTCCTGGTGTTACCAGCATATGACATAACTGTTACACTCTCACTACTTTTCAGTTCTAGTACATCCACATAAATCACACTAGCACCAACAACTTCAAGAACAAACCTGAATTCCTGAATTGCATTAGGAAAAAGGAGGTCTTGGATTTCCTAGGGGTATAATTTTCCTTTCAATATATCAGCTGTTTTATAAAAAAAGAAAAGCAAACCACAACCAAAGCCAAAACAAACAAACAAAAAAACCAGAAAAAGAAACGTGTCTAGACCTTTTCCCCTCTGCAATAACCAACTTCAGAGAATTAAAAATATCCATTTTCATTTATGGCTAGGCTAATCAGCAATCCTTACTTCTTCTCTTGCCACACTCTAACAACATCTCCACTCTAAGTCTACCTTTTAACTCACTCAAGACTCTCTAGAGTTCAGAAATACTTGTTTTCCAAGCAGCATTCAAAAAATAAGCAGGAAGAAAACAAACCAACAAACAAAAAAGAGAGAGAATTAGATTTATAATAGTCCCTGAGACTGAGTCTAGAGACTGGAACAATAATCATGTCCACCTGAGTGATAATCAGTTCAACACAGAGCTGATGTAACTGTATTCTTGAACTGTTTCATTTGGAGAATTATGGTGTATCACTGGACCACTCTAGTTTGTTTTGTTCATGTTTTTAGACTGCGACTGTCTTCAATGAGGGTCTGTGTATGTTTCTCAGACATACAAAGTGCAGAGCATGTTTTTGCTCCTCAAAGACTTGCAACTGAAAGGGTGTTTTAACCCTTCAGTTCTGGCATCAAGATTTTTCATCTATAATCCATTCCTGATAAGAATGTCTATATAAATTATAAATTTGTCTTAAGAATCCAGCAATCAAGTGAAAATAACCACTTTTCATAGGTCTTCATTTCAGTCAAACTATCAGGAGCTGTGGTATTTTAATAAGTGGATGACATTTAAAGCACACGTTTACTTTTTCAGTGATATATGATTGTGTAATATCTTCTCAGCTGAACTACAGTAGCCTAATGTCTTCAGAACACTTATCAAAAATCTGTCTGTGAGTGTTTCTACAATGTGTGTTGAACATCAGGCTGTGAAGCTTTTAAAAAACATTTTATTCCCTAGGTGGAGAAAAAGGAAAGGAAAAAAGGATAACACTTCTGTTATGCCCAGAAAGATTTGTGCTTTTGTAACTGAAAGAAAAAAGAAAGCAAAAACCAGCTTTTCCATAAGGGAATACATTTTAGAATTAATTTTTAAATTCACTTGAGTAAATCTATGCCTGTTATTAAGTAACACATTATTCCAGTATACAGAACGAAACTGGATTTGTTTTATTTAATCTCTATTGGTATATGGTCAGTATTTTTGGGGGGTGGCGTGGGTATTTTTTTCCCCCATTCTGTTCTTTGTCTTCACTCTTGTCTGTCAGAGGGTGTCAGAATCCATTCTGATGACCTGTTTCCAGATGGTCTTCTGCTTGGCAGATTTGATATGACATGTCACATAAAAAGCTCATAAAACTGAAGTGGCATTCACTCCATACAATGCTCTGATTATCAGCATACTTACAGGGAACGGCACAGAATCTCACTGCCAAGCACTTAGTGCCCACTGGTTCCATCATCCAAGCCAAGCAAAACACAGTTTAACATTTTAAGCCTTTTTGTCACACTTGTATCTGCTTAGCTTTTTTAAGTCTAAAACCAGATATGTGCAAATAAATGTTTGGCATAGGAAAAAAAAAGAAAGAAAAAAAATATATTCAAAAGAAATATCAGTTTAAACAATACTATTTAAAACACAGAAGCTATGACATTTCAAATGTTATCTCCATTTTTATTTTGTTTTAATCTTTATTGTAATGTTTGGTTATATCTACATACTCCAGTTTGGGCAGAACAGAGTTCTGCAAACTTTGATAGAGAACAGGGCTACTTTATTAAAGAACTTATTATTTTTACAGCTGAAATTTGAATTAATATTTCTACAAACAGTATCAGTAAGACAGTTCTTTTTGTTGACTTTAGTTAAGCACTATCAGCAGTAGGCTGGCTACAGCAGCCCGGAATTGTTTAAGTAGTATAATTCACTACAGATACTTTTTTAAAAATGTAAGCCCATTCTTTATATGCAGAAGCTACATTCTGAATTACATTCTGCTGCTGGAACAACAGCAGGTTTACGTTTTTGTAGATTTAATACAGTCAACGCCATCTTTACTGGCCTCGTCAAAGCAAACAAGAATTAAAACAGCAACGAAGAGCTGGCTTTCCCAATGAGTATAATACATACATATGTTTTAAGTTGTCTGGATTTTTTTCATGTTTTATAGGTCTGACCTGGAAAGCAAGAAGTTTAAATGACATAGGAGGGTCCCTTCCAAGAAATGCATAGATTAGTAGCCCTAAAAACTTGGATATCTGCCTGCTTCTTTCTCATTCCACCTACCTCTTTAGGTCATGAGCAATAGCTCTAAAAATAATGTCTCGATTTAGGGGCTTTTTAGTGTTTCTGTCATTTTATCTTGAAAACAGACATAAATGCCTAATATGAGGAGATGACCTACAGTTCCCCTGGAAGCAACAGAGAAAAAGAAGTTCTCTTGAATATTATTCAACTCCTAGAAAGTCACCTACAACTTTCTCTCTGCCTTGACTATGTGCACAGCAACTGGGCTTCTAACTGAGGTTTTTCAATAAAATGCTTAAAGTTTGAGGCAATAGATCCAAGCCATGGAATGTGAAAGTTTAAGCAAAATTCTGTCCTTCTTAATCCTATTGTAATGTGAAACAGTCTGAAAAGGGAGAAAAATAGTCAGTGTCATTGAAATTATGTCAGGTTCATGTTTATGTAACTAATAAGAACTAATATTTATTTATTTATTTATTTAGCTATCTGTTTTGAGAGGAACCTACAGGGATGACTTCTGTTGTCAAAACTACTCAGTTGAGAAGTAGGGAAAATATGAAAGAGAAATTTAGACTCTCAGATTCCTGCCTATTATGAATATTGTTATATTCACTTTTCTAGTTCCATGTTCTAAATTCATTTGTTTTCTCATGTATGAAAATATGAAGGATGTTCATGGTAATTGAATAAATATTTTTAAAAATAGGAAAAAAAAAATTATGTATACCCAATCCCTTTTTATACAGATGGATCCCAAGATATTAAGCATACATTGTTAAATTATTTTTGTTTATTTATGTTATTAGTGCTATTATGATTACTCTTTCTTTCTCCGTCAGCACCCATTGCTGTAGCATTCAAAAATTCTATCAATGAAACTAAGTCATATGGCATTTATAGGAACAGATCCACCAATCATTACTTCTATAGCTCAATTAGCAGTGTTGTATATCAAGGAGGCTCTCATAGAGCCACAGTGAAACAACGTACAAATAAGCACTATATTTTGCCCAAATCCATCACAGTATTTTGAAAAATGTTCATGGCGAGTACTTCAAAGAAAATCTCTATTACTAGTCTAGAAAGTTCCTTAAAAAAAGTGAAATAATGACTGGAATTATAGAAAAAAGGAAAAAGTAGAGTCTTAAATGAAACTGAGAAATAATATGTGAGCAGAAAGCCAAACATAATACTAAATCTCTTAGTTCTCAGTTAAATGTATGTTCTTTTGAAATCACAGGAGAAATTTCTATTGCAGTTACTGTACAGAATAGAGTGAAAGAGCTTTGGTTGGCTGAAGTGGAAGGATTATTGGTTTTCATGTAAAAATTAAGAATGGGTAGCTACATAAGGGGTGTTGTCAGCTATGTTAAGAATTCTATGCACAATGAAGTCACCATGTAGATATGAGATAAAAGCCTCATCCTAATACCTGTGTTGCTGTTATTACCATTTGAATGAATCTGATACCAAAGTTCTGAAATCTATGTTGAGGTAACAAATTACATAATAAATTACTATATTATAAATTAACTACTTATTTTTCCTCTTCTTCTTACATAATTGAATGAACTGAAAAAGACCCATATTTGTTACACGACCAAAAAATAAAAATAAAACATTCCACAGCTAGCAGTACCATCTGTGTCCATTAATTTTAAGGCACTCTAGTCTTTTCCCTAAAAGTCTCCAGTTGTGGGTAATAGAAGGCAATCCGATGGTAACTCAGTTATAAGCAGAGAGTAAGAGCTGTGGCCTTGGCTCAAGTGTTTAGGCTCTTATTGGGAAGAAACATTACAGCTACTGCCTACAGACATGACTTACTCTATTTCTGTCTGCAGCAGCTCTCACTTGAAAATTTGGCTGTGTAAAAAACTTAAAATCAAACAGCTATATACCAGATAGGCACAACTGTATGTGTGCCACTGTAGATTGGTCCTTTTGTCAGTAGCTTTTTCTAAGCTAGGTTTGGGATCCAGAGGCATAATAGGAATATTCTAATGAACAATTAAGAAACACAATTATTCCTCCTCTTCTTTCATCCGTAAGTTCTTAGTTTAACAATGGATGTTTACACTGACTGATATGCTTTAACTCCCTGTGCTGATAATTCCAGATACAAGAAATATCTGTGGTTACTAAGAAACCATTATGCATTAGGGATTTTCCCTTCACCCTATCTTTTTCTTCTCATTTCCTGTAAGAACCATTTAGGATTAATGATGGTTGCTCCCAGAATTTTGGCAGAGAATACCCTACTTTATCAAGTGTGTATATAAGAGGAATCTTATGTTCCTGCCAAAGATAACCATCAGCAAAATAAAAAGCTTAAGCAGGTCTACAGTAGTTTATTTGGCTGTTAGGAGGCAGGCAGCCATGCTTTAATGCCGGCTCATTATAGTTCCCACTTGACATTACCTATCTTTAGTATATCCCTTGTCTTGCATCAGTAATGACTGTCTTCAGATGCCTCAGGCTTTTCTTAGACTGCTTTCAACTCTTTTTTTTTTCCCCCCACTTCTTTTTTTATTTCACTCTCTTCTCAATTTTTCATGACTTTCAAATTATCTATTGATTGTAATTACATGACTTCAGGATTTTTAGCCTGTTTTACCAAGAAAGACTTTGTGAATGTATACAACTACTTTACATCATTAGCTATTTTATAAATTATAATGTAGCATCAGATATACCTGTCAACACAACAGTTATTATTAACTTCAAAAACAGAAAAAAATGCAGTAGGATCTAAGGCCCTATATACAGTAGTGACTTTGAGATATAGAATGAGAAATGTGCAAGCCAAATACCCAAAATTAAAAAGCAAGTCCAAAAAGCTGAGGGAAGAAATTCACAATACAGTGTTTCTGTCCACAGGATATTTTACCTATCAATGTGAAATGAAAGGTAAATTACATAAAAATAGTTCCATGTTTGTTATACCTGTCTAATGAATAATTCAACAGAAATGAAATTGTGTCAAGAGACAACCAGTAATATTTAAAATGTACATCCAACAGTTTTTTTCAGAAAACAAGTGCATATAAAAAAAAGCTGTGTATTTAATAAAAAAAATGAATACAAACACAGAGAAAGTATAGAGTCATATCTACAAAGTCTACCACTTTTAAAAAGCTCATTCTAACAGCAGCAATTTTTACCAACTCTTATAATTAAACTGTTGTGATGCAAGTATTACTGGATGACAGTCTATGTTATGCATTGTCCAGAATCAACATCAACACAGATATCCTTTTGCTCTTTTAAATGTGTGCAGATAATCTTTTTTGTCTTGCTCAGTACCTGTGGAAAATGCTTCAGATTTCAAAGTGATGAAATCTTTGTCTGATTATTATTGCTATTAATTGATATTATGGAAAGACTGAAAGTATTTAGGAAGATATCAAAGCCTGATTGTGCTGTGCCCTGTATATCATCATCATTAAAATATATCCCTTGCCCCAAAAAGTTATGAACTAAGAGTAAAACTGGAAAACTGGGTGGGTACAAGAAACAGAACACGAGAGCACAAGGTAACAACACGACAATTATGAGAAGGGTAAAAAGCAGAGGTCACGGAACTCCAACTGCCTAGACATAGTTATACATGTCTTCTTCCCCCACATTTCTTCCTCTGTCTTTTAATTAAAAATAAGTGGCCTGATTTTCAAAGGTCTTGAACACTCAAAACCTCCACTGATTTCACAGGCAGCTGTGGGTGTCAGCACATTAGAAAATTAGGCCCAAAGTATTTTTATCTTTGGAAACTTCATAAGATTTATTCTTTAAATGTGACTAAGGGAAAACCTTGATAACTGTAACTTAAAAGAGTGGAATAGTGTAGGCTTCTAAAAAGCACAATAACTTTAGTATGCTATAGCTATCTTTTTTCTCAGACCTCTCTTTCTTTCTTGGTATTGCATCTCATGCTTGGCACATTTCTTATCCATTTTGATTGAGGAAGGGGTATAATAATCCTGGGCAAAGTTCATATTGTTCTCTCCCTGTGTCAGGACAGTGTTGTGCTAGGCTTAGAAATTTACCTCCAAGTTGGGAATTTCAAGTAAATGTCAGGTAAATAACCTAGAAGTATCTATATTATCCTTAGATATCTTTTCTTTTTTATACCACATTTCTTTAATAATAAGATATATAGGGGATCCCAACCATTATAATGGTACCCACTTACTTTAATATATTGGAATTAAGTGTAACAAGAATTAAGGATGCCAAGCTTTTCACAAGAACCTATGTGAAATTTACATTCTTTTTTTAAAATTTATTTTTAGAAAACATTTTTATAGCGTGTTAAAAATCCATTTTTGCTTAACTGCAGGAAAAAATACTACACTAGTGATAACAATGAAATATCTGTGAAGATGGGTAGAAATAAAGTGAACTGTAATATGTATCTGCACTCCTGTTATCAAAACACACCTAAAGCTGGCAAGCAATCTTTTTTATTTGAACTGAAATTATTTGTCTGTCTTTATAAAAAGAATAAGTTAAGGTAGCACGTCTTAGCTTCCTAGAAGTTTCTTGCATACCTTCAGTATGCACTTACAATTCATACCTTCACTTCCAGTTTCTTTTAACATAAATATTTAGAGATGTTCTACCAATTCCATCACAAGATCTTTCAAAAATGACCAATACTGTGACTTTTCATATCAGAAATTTCATACTGTGGGATCAGCTAAACTCCCCATTAGACTATTGTATAGTCCCATTTCAGTATTACTTTGTCAGGGAAGGGCGAAGAGACATCACTGTGACAGATTACTTCATTTTACTTCTTTCTGTTTTCCAGTGTTTTGTACTTAGGTGTGTATGATTTCTAGAACCTCCATTTCTCAACTGACTTTGGTATTGATACTAATAATGATAATACACTTCACTGATACTACACTATTTGCCTAGTAATCTTCATAGATTTTTAGGCTAGGACATCTTGCAAGCTTCAAATTCCTATGGCCCAGCTTGAAGTAACTCATCTGATGGTCTGCATTATCAACAGAGATTCCCCAAGGGTCATCATATAAATTTTTCTGACTAGTAGAGTTCACTGAACACTGACAATCAATGTTCATGAATATGCATGCAAGTAAAACAAACAAATTCATTTCAGCTGCACTTGGGTTTCTTTTGTGTTCACTTTCTCTAAACATTGCTGTGACTAGTCATTGATTAGTTTTTGGTTGAGAAGAGTTACTGATAACATGTCTGAAACAAGAAAGAGATGCATATTTCCATTTCGGCATTATGCCATATATTTTTTATGTTTTCATGTGCATTGACTAGAAAGTATCTATTTTGCCTTCTTATTTCAGATACATAACAGTTAATTAAACAATTTAAGTAAATAATAATTGTTTGTTTATTGGCCTGGGAAATGCAAGTGGCTTGTTTCTTTAATGTTTCTAATTAAGAAAGGAGCAGGTATTTCCCAGAACTGAAGATGACAAACACAAATCTCTGTCTACAAAGTCTAATTCTGTGATGTTATTCAAAGCTATAAATATGATTATTTTTAATATAAATTCTCTTGGTCTAATGGGAAATATGTTTTGCAAAGAATTTTTAACATTGACTTAAAAATCTGTTGAACTCAGACAAATGAACAAAACTTTGGTTTTAATTATCATCAAACTTTTTACATTGTTCTCTATTCAATTATTAAATGTCATAATATGCCAGTTCTCATTACACATTTGAATTTCTCTTTTTTTATCTTAACTCCAAACAGGATATGTTGAAAGGTCATGGAAACCAGCTGATCAGCATTACCAAAGGCCAATTTAATTCCTTTTGCAGTCAAATGAACTTAGAAGAGGATGGTATTTAAAGCCTATAACAATTTGTGATTCTCTGTCCATCTAAAATGAGCATCAACTGCTTTCCAATCAAAAAATACAGAAGTATAAACCACAATTAAAAAAAAATCTTGATGCAACAGTTTATATAGTGCTTTTAACAAAATATCACAAAACTAGACAAAGTTACAAACATACTGATGAAATTTATATGTTCTGTGTCATGACTTTTTGGAAAATAAGAATAGATGGGTCACAAAATTTGTTTTGATTCAGAAATCCTGTAGAATGTCTTAACATTGGAATGTCAAAGGCAGGTAGTGCATTCATGACATAACTAATACTATTTTCACTGAATTAGAACTATTTAGATATTTTTGTTTTGGTTGCCTCTTAATCCCCACTCTGCCTAGAGAATGAAATGCAGATTAAGAAACTGGAGCTAATGGTGGGTATTATATTGCCTTGTGCTTTGACCATTTCCTCAGAGCAAGATGTTAAATTAATTTAATTAAAATGAAAAAAAAAAAAAAACTTCTAAAAAAAGCTTTTAACCATATATGCAATATCCCAAAACAATGGGATTACTCACTTAAATATAAATAATTTAGAACTGATGTATATAATCAATTGTATATGTCAATGACTCACAGTTGAGCTGGGTACAATAAAACCTTGTTTTGTCCTTAAAAACAAAATAAAAAACAATAAAACCCAAACCACATTTCATGTTTTATAAAAAATATTAAGAATCAGAAAGAAAGTAAGCAATACAAAACTGCAACAAGGAACTGTCAGATCATGTGATCAGATATCATTTGCATATTTTTCTAGAATGTTCCTTCATAGACTAATATGGCACATTCAAGTATTACTCTTCATTGCAACAACAAATAATCTTAGAGTTCTTGAGAATGGAATTTTGATTTTCCACGCAGATGCAAAGAACATTGCAATAAGGGAAAGTAAAAAAATTATTCTGCAAGCATCTTTTTTCATTAACTGGTGTTCAGATAGCATTTATTTCAGACACATATTGAATTTAAATAGACTCTAATATGTATTTTCAAATGCACTCTTACCTTTTTCAGGAAATTATCAGTAAAAGTTCCACCCATTAGTATTCCTAAAATCTGAGTTTTTAAAATTCCAACATTAGAGTAGTTTGATTACTCTCAAAGACCCGGATGAATCCTGCCTAACTGTATGAACTGAACTGAGTGATTTTGAAACAAATAAAGGACCATGAAGGAACCAAAGATTACTTTGTTCCTATCTCAAGCACCTTTGTTAGCTGCTTGAAGCGCATCTGGGATAAAATGTCACTAGGTGTCTTGTAGTACCTGAAATCCTCCTCTTTAAGTCTTAGTGTTATTATTTAAAAGTTCTATGTTCACCTCCTGTGATTTATTCCCCATTATATGCTGTCATTCTTAAATATATCTTTCCAATATCATTCTTAAATATATCTTTCCAATATCAGCTGTTCTGTCATAGTTATACCAGTATGTCTTCTCACATTTGTTCACACATATATTGCTTTAGTACTGTTTTTACTGTTTTACTGTTTTTAGAAAAGGAGAAGCAGTAGATCTACTAAGTGCAGTAAGAAAGACATTTATTCGATTTTTAAAATAACACAGGATATTATAAGAATAAATGCAGTGATTTGTAATCTCCATAGTACTTCTGTTTTATGCCACAGGCTTGCACAAGTCATTATATACTTGAATAAAAGTTAGATGAAGCAGAAATTGTCTGTTCTATGGCTATTTTTATTCTTATACTAAGAGGACAGTGACAAAGTTACTGAGCAGCACCTATATGCTGGTGAGAGACAGTAAACCAAAAGTAACATCTTAAACTGTCACAATTTGGATTAATATACGGATGTAAAAAAGTGTGATACAGAATCCAAAATATTCAGGAAACATATGAAGGGATCACTTGAATATGACTTCTTTTGGTTTGATTTTTTCCCAGTTTTCTGTTTCATTGAACTGAATGGCACTGTTCTGTGGTTTTGTCTCATTACTGTCACCATCAATATCCAGATCACTTTCTCAAGAAGAATAATTCTTACTGCTGCCTTTTAAATTGATGCAGGACTTCTGGAATACACTTGAATGGTGTGTATGTCATCAGCAATAGATGCCTTTGGACTTCTATCCTGGATCTTTAACTGTGAGAATCAGACTAGTATTAAAAATGACATGGTGATTTATTCATGTTGCTCGATTAACTTTCTACCATCAAACTTGTGACAACTAGAAAATGTTTCAGCTTTGATGAAGATGATGATGAATCATTATGAGGTGGCAGGGATCCAATAAATGCGATACCATGAATTTGTATTGATTTTCTTGCATTTATTGGCTTGTGTTGCTCTACTTATTAATTTCTGTACTTTGGTCTGTGTCAATGTCTTCTACATTTTTATTTCTCTTCATGTTCCTATTCTGCCCAGAAAAGATTTTTGTGAAATATGATCCTTATATAACTCAGTAGCATTCTGGTTCCTGCTGTAATTATGGTTCCTGGTTCTTTGTAGGCACTTGTCACATCTCTTATTACTTCACAGAATCATAGAATCATAGAATGTCCTGAGTTGGAAGGGAACCAGAAAGATCATCGAGACAAACTCCTGTCCGTGCATAGGACAACCCCAAAATTCACACCATATATCTGAGGGTGTTGTCCAAATGCTTCTTGAATGCTTCGGGTTTAGAGGTGGACCAGGCAGTTAGGTTAACAGGTTGGGTTTGATGATCTCAGAGGTCCTTTCCAACCTTAACAATTCTATGATTCTATGATTCTATGAATATTGTCAGGCTTGGCACCATGACTGCCTCCCTGAGGAGCCCGTTCCAGTGATCCACCACCCTCTGGCTGAAGAACCTTTTCTTCATATCCAACTTAAACCTCTCCTGGCATATCTTCTTGCCGTTCCCTCGGGTTCTATTATTGGTCACCAGGGAGAAGAGATCAGCGCCTGCTCCTTCTCCTCCCCTTGTGAGGAAGCCGTAGACCGCGATGAGGTCTCCCCTCAGTCTCCTCTTCTCCAGGCTGAACAGACCCAGTGACTTCAGTCGCTCCTTATACGGCTTCCCCTCTAAACCCTTTACCATCTTTGTGGCTCTCCTCTGGACACTCTCTAGTAGCTTCGTATCCTACTTAAACCCTGCTTGAATTTCTCTGTGAAACCTACAGTCAGAAAGTGTGACATTTGGAAATAAATACTATAGCCTCATTTAACAGTAGACAATAGTAGTAATCTGGCCAGCACAATCAAGAAATGTTCATGTATTTTATGCATTCAGACCTAGGATGACTTTTTTTTTTAAATGAAAGATTGATCCTAGTCATCACTAAAAATCTTGTGGATCTTCATACTAAAACTTTCCCTGTGATGTGGTCAAACTTCTTCTCCAGAAGCCTGTAAAGGAAAATATAAAATATCTTGGCCTCTTGATTATTTTTATCATTACTTAGCTGTGTTGTTACACACATGCATTACAATACCTATTTGCCTGGAAATGTTCAGCTAGTAAACAACGTCCATACTGTATTCTGTATGTACTAAACAATAAGAATACAAATCATACATAAGTGAAATAACTTGTTAGTCTGTTGCTGATTTTGTTTGTTTGTTTGTTTGTTTGTTTGTTTGCTTATTTTTCTGCAGCAAAATTTCTTGTGGTAGTATTGTTATAAGTATAGAGCTAGCAAATTCTTAGAATCCAAATTGATGAAACCTGGTTGATATCCCAAGAAAATGGGTCTCACCTCACTATACAATCTGCATGTATATGTATTTCTGGTGAGAACTCAGATTTTAGATTTATACACACAAATGAAGGTGTCTAGATATAAGTGCCTATGTATGCCATAGGTATCTGGGCTTCTGTTACAGTCAGTGCATCTCAATGGAGTTGCCTACATGTAAGTATTCAGCGCCATTTTAGATGCCCTTCTTTATCAAAGACATACACATGGAACAGTGTAATACAATGGAAGACCTGTGCCATCCCAGGGCCACAGCTGGAGGCTAGACATGTACTCTACGGCATCTTAAATGTCACTAGACCCAGAAGGGTGAACAGCTGAAGACAGCACAGGAGACCTAGTCAGCACAATCAACAAGTCAAGAAGTCTGGAGATTTATTCAGCTGTGTAGCCTCTAGCTGCTTGGTTCAGTTGCTCACACAGTGATGTTTAATGCCATTTGAGCTACCCTAGACTGCCTGAGATATCACATAGGACACTCAGATATGACACAGGGCCTGTAAGAGGCTCATGCCCTTCTAAGATCTACCAAAGACCAAGCAACATGCCTAAAGGATTTCAAATGATACTAGACACCTACACATGAGCAAATGAATCCCTGTGTACCTGAGGGTCAGCTGAAATACTGTCTGGACTCCACTGAGTTTATTGACTAGATCTCTGTTGACTATCACAGTATGTTAGACTCCTACGCAACTGTAAACCCTTACACAGAATTAAAAACTGCTTTATGTGTGTATCTGTCTTTCAGACATCATCCTAGTAACATTTTAAGCTGCTTAGGGTGTTTTAGTAGTTTAGATAGATATTAAATTCTTGAAAATTTAGGAAAAAAAAGGTAGTTGGCTGAGAGACAGAAAGATCCTGTTATTTCATTACTGAAGAATATGCTTTTTGTGTGCTTTCAAATATTATTTTATATAAGCAAATCCTCAAACTAAAACACAAATTCACAGGAAACTGAGCTTTACTGGTTCTGCTACTCATAGTCCTACTCAGTTTCCACATAGTTCTGGAAGCGTTATACTGCACCTAGTTTTGTGTTACTGCTGTGTCTGCTTTGCCATCAATTCTTTAATGTTAGCTTCCCTATCACATCAGCATAATGAATGGTCTCTCCAAGGCTTGCTGCCTTGTTTGCAAAATGTTTGCAACTGTTGAAACTTCTTTGGATTTCTATGGTTTCCACAATAACACACTCACTTCAAATAAGTAAAACAAGAGCAATCATTATTGTGCAGCATGAAGAATAACAACTGATTTTTCTGTTACAGTGAACAGAGTGATGGATTAATATTCCTTCTTGGGTCTCTTGAAGAGTTCGTTCAACATGATGAAATGATTTTTGCACAACTTCTAAAATATCAAGCTGTGTGTATTATTGAATCTCAGAGCTAAAATACTTTGCACAATTTTCCTGTATGAAAAACACTCAAGTGTTCTTTTATCCATTGTCTCACTTTAATACTTCTCAGAGTACAAACCCTCTGCTAACTGGCTTTGTCATTTCATAGAGAATTAATATGAAGATATTAAAAATCCTAATCAACTGACTAAAACACTAAGGATTTTGAATAATGTCTGACATTAATGCACACTGTAAGATGTGTCTAAATGTTCTAAAATATGCATTGTCTGTGAGCATTTGTTTTCATAGATCTGGTTACAGAAGTTATTAGAATGATTCTCATTAGTGCTGCTATAAAAGGTGAGTTTCCTATTTCCACCATGATGCCAGTTTTTTGTAAGTTTATGACCTGGCTTTTTTCCCCTGATTTCACACATAGTGTCAGCTCCTTTCAAAACTAGGTGATAATCAGTGAAATAATTCCATAGGCAAAGAATACTAAAAAAAATCCCTTTTCTGTTGGTTTAAAATGTTTATAAAGAAAAGAGATAACATTATTCTACTGAAAATATTATCTTCAGATTTCAATCATTTCTTCTGAACCTCTGATTTTTACAGGTGAAAAGAATTAAGATGGTTGTTATTTAGTGTTGAAAAATAGCTCCTGGGCATACCAAGCAGGTAGCTTTATTATGCTTTACTTTCTGTTTTAATAGCTATAATAAATCAGAATTGAACTGAAATAATTCCATTGACATTTGATTATCCTGAAATCACCCACTTATTCTAAATCTCAATGGAAAAAGTATGTTTTCATTTTAAATTGCCATTATACCACTAGAAGTACAAGAAATAATTGCACTGACTAGCCAATTATTCTGACAATAAAGGAACACCATATTGACTCTTTGGTTGAAGAGGGGTCATTATGTTAACAGTAAGAGAAAGTATTTTTTGAATTGACAAGTGAGCATTGTCATTTCAAAAGCTTTATTCTGAGACAGTCTTTTACTTCTTTGTGTGTTTTATACTTTGGTATCATTAAGACATAAAAAATCAAATAATAAAAGTTACTGTGTAAAGTAAGTTTGGGCATGATTTAGAATGAAACAAAGAAAAACACTCGGCATAAAACTCTTCACTTTGTATATGATGCTTCCTTGCCCTAAACATATCTGTGCTCGTGGTGACTTAACCACAAAAAACCCAATACTGAGATAGTTTAATGTATTACTCAAGGCAGGGTGTGGGAGGATGGGAGTCTCATTTTTTTTGATGTTCTCCCACTGGTCTTTTCTGTCAATTGATAATAAAATACCCTGTATACCTTTTTTGGGTATAGGCCGTATACTATTCTCAGCTCATTATAGTTCTCATCCTCCTTATCTTTTGCAGCAGAGATGTCAAACTGTGCAGATATTTTTTCCTCAGCAAATGCTTTTGTCTCCCTGGCAGAATTCTCAGGCATTTGGGCTGGCAGCTTTGGTGTTGTCACTTGGACTGTCATGTAGATATACTGCTGATTAATTCTTCTTGCTGCTGTATTCACCTTATTGTCATTGTCATTTGTCTTGTTGATGTCATTTTTCTTTTACCATAACTTAGAATCATGGAATAGAATCATACAATCATTTAGGTTGGAAAGGACCTTTAAGATCATCAAGTCCAACTGTTAACCTATCACTGCCAAGTCCATCTATACCATGACCTCAAGCACCACATCTACCCGTCTTTTAAATACCTCCAGGGATGGTGACTCAACCACTTCCCTGGGCAGCCTGTTCCAATGCTTGACAATCCTTTCAGTGAAGAAATTTTTCCTAATATCCAACCTAAACTTCCCCTGGTGCAACTTGAGGCCATTTCCTCTTGTCGTATTGCTTGTTACTTGGGAGAAGAGACCAACACCCAGTGTCTTGTGCTTTTCCATTTTTTGTTGGAAGGTTCCTTGCAGCTACCCCCTCATAAGATCTGTGTGTGAGATGATAATTTTTATCTGAGCTTTTTAATAGCCTCATACCAACAAAACACAGGTAAAAGGATCATTTGCTCACCTAGTTTTCTCGGAGAGTCAGGAATGCAGTCTTCCATTGTACAGTGAAATGCCTATGTAGTCATGTAGTGTGCAAGAAAAATCCATTTTGCTGTGAGTAGAGGCCTAACTTTTAATAGATGTAATGTATTAAAATTCACATTTAGGACTGGATGAATAGTTTGATGTGCTTCTGAACTCCTCTGAATTTTTTAAAAACATTATTTGGAAGGATCATTTGCAGGGAAAGACTTAGATAATACTGGAAGATGTAAATAATGTAAGTTTACAAGTATGGCTGCATCAGTTAAGTGAAACTGTACATATCTATGTTGTACAGAGATGACAGAAAGGAGAAATCTAAGAGAAATATGGAAAACTGTAGCTGTTTATTTACCATGACTTAGGTGGTTCAGTCATCTTCATAATCTTCTCTACATTTTGTTCTTAAATACGTATATTATGTTGCTCTCTGCTTTAATAAATATATTTGCTACTTACTTTAGATTGTTGTTGCATTAGATTGTTATTTACAGTTAAACTTGGTAATAGGAGGTAAATCGATGCATGAATACAGGAGCAGAATAACAAAAAATTCTAAATAGGTGACTCACAATCCTTTCCACATCTTCTTTCTTAAACACAAGTAAATCTCTTGCTAAACGTTCAAGTAATAGCACATTCTGATGTCAGAATCAGATTCAGATGACAGAAAACCATGTTAAAAGGATGAAGACGATTAAATCTGCTACACAAAGTATTGTGATAATGACAGAGAGGTAAAACGGACTTTTGTTTTTTCTGCTGGAGCCAGTCCTTCCTGTTTTCTCTGATATACATAAATAAAATTTTAATGAGAATGGCAAACCAGTTAAAGTCAGTGAAAATCCTGTGGTAAATTCTGATGTTTTGATATAAATCAGGATTTGGCTGAAGGGAAATGTCTGAGACTGTATCTGAAGAGAAAGACAAATCATGGTGAGGTCTTCCTAGGAGAATCACTGAAGCATATTAGAGATGCTTTTAGCCAGCTGGTCCACAGGATTAGAGCAAAAGAATAACATTAAAAAGAAAAAAAAGAAAAATATATGGTCTCTTTGAGACAAAGTGAAAAGGTATAACAAGGATAGCAGATCTAAAAGGCTATGGGGAAATTAATATAAAGGATAAGAAGACTGTGACTGTAGGTCACGTATGGCTTACTTGGGAAAACCCATCAAAACAGTACTATCATCTTACTGATGTCCTAATGTAAGTTTGAAAATATGTATTCCTGTTACAAAACAGAAGGATTGCTTGGTGCGAAGGAGAGATTGTAAAAAGGATTTGGAAATCTTACAAGACAAAAAAAGACAGGGAACAGGGGGCAGACTATAAGACAACATTCAGCATGAACTCCAAAACTAGTGCTATGAGGAAAAGATTAATTTAACTCTTTTATGTGTTGATGAGAAAGTAGCGTTTAGAAAGTAGGTCTTTTTGCCCATGTACAGCACTTCTGAGTTGAAATGAAAACCCTTTTAAGTTCAGTAGAAAAAAAAATGAAAAACCTTGTGCTGTCACTAAGCAAGGCCATGAATAAAAAGAATTACAGGTACACTTCAGGGGGTGGAGGAAAATCCTTAAGGTTGAGAGAATTAAGAGAGCTGGATCAGTTTTGTTTAATGAGCATAAGATTTAGAAACATCATGATAGCATTAAAAAAAAATCCAGCAGTCAAAATCTACACAAAATATTTCAGTATTTTTTCTTACATTGTGAAATGCAATTGTATTTGGCTTTGGTTTACATTTCAGACCCTTTCATGAAATTATTCTCCTGAAGTTTTCAAAATGACAAAAGCTTTTGCGAGATAAGTAAACAATTTCCCTGCCAGGTCTAATTACAGTGCATAAGTACTTTCATGGGTAGAAAGCACTAAAGCTTTTATTAATGAAACAGAGAAAAGTGTAACAAGAATCAAGGGCTGAAAACTGAAGCCAGACAAATTCAAATACATGAGAAAACACATATTTTTAACAGTGAGGATAATTAACTGCTGAAATAAACAACCGGCAGAAGCAGGAGGTTTTCCATCACTGAACATTTTTTAAAATTATAATTGAAGGCCCAATTCAGACTGTGTCCTTTGTTTTCCAAGCCTGTAAAGACGCTTGCCTTGTGTACCATTTCAGAACACCCAACTGACTGTCCTTTCTATAGCAAACATAAGGGCAGAAATACTACAGATCTAGATATGATTTGATGGAATTGATAAGCCTTCATGTGTTAGCCTCATGAACCAGTGTGATATTTAACATGATTATGTAGTATGCTGCATGACTTAGTGGAATAACACTGTACTGATGCAAAGGTTCATTTCCCAATACTGAGAGGAGCTACTTGGACACAATAAACAGAAAACACAGAGGTGCTTGTGAACATTTGCCAAATTGCAAGATTTTCCATCCACTTCAGATTCACAAGACCAAAATCTGTCCTGAACATAGTCACCTAAATGATCATTATTCAGTTGTGGAGAGTACTGCTGGACATGTGAACTTAATACTGTAACAAGGAGGGCAGTACCCTAGAATATGGGAAAATTGTGCTGAGCATGTGGTCTGCTTGTTGTTTTTGTTGGATTTTTTTTAAGTACAAATGCCTTATATGATATGCATAAATAGCTCTAGGAAACAGAGACCAGAAATAGAGATACCTCTAAGAGTGTTTTTAGCATGAAAACATAGTGCTTCCTCTTTGCCTTCTGCCTAACACATTTCCCTCCTCCCTGAAACATTTGCCTCCTGCCTAAATTAATTGGTAGGACACCTGCTGAATAACCTTTAAGTTTCACCTAACTAATTTTAAAGTATCTTTTTTTTTTTTTTTTTTTTTTTTCCTGTGTCTCTGTTTTGATATGATTTTCTGTTGAGGCTGTTGAGGCCAACACCTTCTGTTTTGCTTTAGAATTTATTCACTGACAGCACCACACCTTGATGTAGCTGAAGCCAAGTCAGCCTTCTACATCCCTTTAACTACCTGAGCACTGCACTCCAAATTTTTGTCAGCTAAGTCCGCTGATCTAAGCATGTATCAAAATTCTTGTGCACCATCTTTGAGTTGCATGTGACTGTGAGTTAAAGATTAGAAAGTGGAGATTTTTAAAGAAAGTATAGGAAGCCCCAGTGAAGAAGAGATGCTTAAATATTTCTTTTCTTTTTCGCTAAATTATTGCTGTTTTTTAAAAAAACTGTGTTGAAAAGTAAAGGTGTTTGGACCATTGGAGTGAGCTCCTTCAGCACCCAAAAGTCCAAAAGTGAAGTGAAAACTAAAACTCTAAAGTGAAAACTAGCTATCTTCAACAGAAAGGATGTCTCAGAGGCCCAGGCCTGACCTGCACTGCACATTCTTTTAATTTTTCAAACATAGCTTTTCTTTATTGTTACTAATGAACATGATTACTGTAGGATGGTAGCACCCAAAGGCCCCAGTGAGGATAGTGCTGTGTGCTGTACAAATACAGATAAATAGACAGCTCTTGCCCAGCAGAGCTTGTAAACTGAAAGGCACAAAGAGGTTGAGGGTTGGGAACGGAGATATAATTTCCAAGTAAATGAAAACAGTGATGATTGGCAGAGCTTTGGTAGATGAATCCTTTCTTGTTCATTTGTCTTTTCTAATAAGAGTAGAGGTCGGATAGAGGGAATGGCAGGACTATGGAAGTTAATAAAAAGAGAACAAAAAAATGAAAAGGAAGGAACAAAATATGAAAATAATATGTGATTATTCCTTCCTTTTATAATATGTGATTATTCCTTCCTTTTCTTGCTGTCTGTCTGGTTCTGTTCTCCCTATAGGAGTAGGCAGGCATGATATTAGAGGGAGTTTTAAGAGATTGAAAGAATTTCTCAAGTTGCTTTTCAGATGTGAGCAGGTTCTTTCTTTAAAATTATGGAGGAAATGTGGGAACAGGTTATCCTGAACCTCCAAGCCTCTATGCAAACATTTCCTTAAATATATAAATTAGTAGAACAATGGGTAAAAAAATGTGTCTAACTAAACCCTCAAACTCTAAATGGGAATTTGCCATATAGCTGAATAATACACCACTTCTCTTCAGGCAGTCATATACTCCAAAGCAGTCTATAACTAAAACAAAAAATAAAACAAACATTAGAACACATGTAATTTTTAATACACTTGAAAAGGCAGAAACTATTAGCTTAAAAACACTAAATAAGGGCAAAAACTTCTAGAGTTAATTTAGAAACCTGTGGATGCCAGGAGAGATTGCCATCTCTTCTGTCTTACCATCTGGAATCTATTATAATTCCTTTAAAGACTCCCCTTCTCTTAAATTGTAGATGTAGACTGAAATTTGTAGAACAAGTATATCAGAAGTGGGAGGGCACAGTGCACTAGAACCCACCTGGCAATCAGAGCCCAAAGCTGCTTAGACCCAGCCAGCAGAAAAAGTTTAAAGACCACGTCCTTTCAGCACATAGGTCCCTCAGTCTACCCAAGTGATAGTAATGATCTTGTCCTTGGTAAAGGTCTATAATCTCCTAAGTGGAGTTTATAGTTTTTCAAAAGCTGTACATAACTATCCTTTTAATGTGATAGTGGCCACAATACCCTGTTTTCCCAGTGCTTAGAGTGCCTGTTTAGGATGCAGTGCTCAAGAGCTCAAGCCCCTCTTGTGTCTGAAGACATTCAAACCCACCATCCCTTCTTCTCTAATGAAAATACTGTAAATTGTCATAAAATTGGTTAGACTGGTGTGATGAAGAGGTGATCTCAATACTTACTGATAAACTTTCTTTACCATGAAGAAAATACAAAAATAAAGACAATGTCACTGTTTGGTGGGACTGAAACTAGCACCTAGTGCAAAATTTCAGAAGTCACTTCAATAGGCATACTATTAAAAAATGGATGGCATACATTTTGAAAAAATATCTACATCTTTCTTATACCTTAATACAAATGATGAGCACACTGATTTATTATACTAAATAGCAATAATAGCATATCAGCTATATCTTGCCTAAGGTTCTAACTTTAATTGTTAGTAAAAAAATATGCTGTATATTAAAATACGTCAATGTCAATGTAAGCAGTTGCTCATTGTTATCATTATGATATTATCATTATTATGATTATAATCATTATTACAGAATTGGAGTACACTGAATTCCTAAACAACTTACCAAAACAATAACTTAAGAAATATCACATTTAAACCTGAAGTAACATGTATTTGTATATTTTTCAGCTTTGGTACTTGAATAATGGTAATAGAGGAATGAATTAGCAGTTCCAACTTATACTAAAATTGTCTTTAAAAGGAATCTATTTTACAGAACAAATAAACAGAGGAAGAATTCTACCTTCTTTTGTACACATTTCTGTGAAAATATACAGCATGTTCTGACACTTTTGAAACCTTTGTTATTGTAAGTGGGTATCTAAGGTATTTCCTTATAATCTTCCTCTCTCCATAGATACCACAGGCAGCTAACCATAGGTAGGGCAACCTTTAAAAAATTATGTTACAGATACAGGGAACAAGGGTTAGAGACAATAAAGAAGTTAAGGACTTGAACATATATCGTGTTAAGTGCTGGAGAGCCTGAAAGTTAGACATCCGGCTTAGGAAGTAAAATTCATAAACCTGAATTAAGAGCCTAAGGGTGGTGTTCATTGATGCTTTCCTCTAGTGGCAAAATCTTTAAGAACTTTCTGCTCCCTCCTCTCTCCCAGTTATTTATTCTTAGCCTACACAGCAGTATTCTGTTTTCTCAATCTGTTCTGACGCAGCTGTATGCAGAGAGCATTGTAAATGGGTTCACTGGATTTAAAAAAAAAAAAGAGCTTAACAACAGCAACAATAGTAAAGAGGATTTTTTTCTTAACCTAACCCAGGTCACTTCAGTGATCCCATTTATAATATAGCCCCACAAACCTTAGCTCATCTGACAAGACAGTGAACTACGGGGTCAGGATGCATGGCATTTTTACTTTCTGAGCTGCCACAGAAAATATGTTCCTGAATCCACACCTCAGAATAGTATTTAAAAGAGGCAGATCTATGAAGGTGTGGTCCTGTAGTCACCTGTGTTATGTCATTTCATAATAATTTCAGACTACATCTATTGCTGGATCACAAAGCACTGCAGACCAGCTTGGAGCATAGGACTGTATTTCTGTCCAGGTAATCAGAGCAGATGATGTGAATTTTACGCTGACTTCATACTTTTAACCAAGGTTTATGCTTGCTGTAAGTAGGTACATGACACCTGAAGCAGCATAAAAACAGAGTGGTACAGACAGGTGATATTTTATCTAGCATAAGGCCAACAAATAAAAAAGTTATTCCTTTGAAGGCTTGTAAACCTGCTTGGTGAAATAGTCATGTGGTTGAAGTCTTTTGATCCAGTAGTAGGTACTCTAAAACCATATTTATTATCGCATCAAAACACAGCATGAAATGGCTTAAGTCAGCACTTAGCTCAGCCAGTCCAAAGTGTTAAAAAGGGATTTGGTTGACTTTTCCACACATAGCAAGCTAAGTCTGCCCTTTGACTACGAAGAATTTTCTTACTGTTTTATTTATAAAAATATCCATCGATGATATGCTGTTTCTCTGCTTTGCATATTAGCCTAGCTGTTAAATTATTTGATTAGAAACTTGAAACTGTGTGCTCCAGTTAATCACGGTGATAAAGTACTAAAACTCTTCAGCTGAATGTTTACTTATTGCCCTAACCAAGATGCTACTGAAGATTCTGAGTGTTTCAGAGTGGGACAACTGGCCGACCAGAAATGATTCATTCAGCCAGAGAGGAAAGCAGATGAGATAGCATGCATTCATAACCTAAAGGTTAAAGAGCTCTCAGGGGCCACTTGGGAGTTCTCGTCCTTGCTCCTAACAGACTTTGTGACTTTTAATCCAGTGATTTTTAGAAGCATAAGGCAGTGTCTGGATTCCCATCTCCTTTTCTGCAGTGTGTGAACTGCTAGTATACTGATGTTCTCTGTGCAGGAATCAGGAACTCATACTGTGTGTGTTCTCTCCAGAAAAAAAACAAAAAAAAAAACAAAAAACCCCCAAACACTCCTACCCCCCCACCCAAGCAAACAAACAAACAAAAAGCACAAAACCAAAACTAAACCAAACTAAACTAAACTAAACTAAACAAAAAAAACCCAACCACCTAACACTTTTTATTATTGGAGTGGTCCCTGCAGGACTAATGATTTACCACAAGGCAAACAGAAACTAAAAATGATCTATTCTTAGTACAGACAAAATTGCTTTCCCAAATTGTATTCAGTGTTCCTCTGGACACAGTAAGGGTGGATATAACCCTACATGCTTCCTTTTTCTGGGTAATCCCTTTCACAATACTACAGACTAGCACAGTTATTTTAGCTAGAGCCAGAGGTGACTCCTTCCAGACCTCATTAGTGCCATTCATAGGTTGGACAGGGATGATCAATAGCAATACACAGTGCTTATTTCTCACACAGACAATACAAAGATAACCCTTTTCTTCAAAAGGTGATTTATGACTGCCTAGAGTCACTATCTTAGACAGCCCACCAGGGCATTTGTAATACGATATGAAAGTTCTTTATTGACAAGATAATAAAAACTTTATTCTACCTAAAGTACTTACCTGGTCTCCACTACAGCAGTACATGGGTCTCTCTGAACCTCACAAAATGTTTATCTACCCAGCTTTCTGGGGCAAGGAGATACAATTAGCCCAGTTTGCAGCTGAGGAATGCATATTCATCTCTGTTCCTACTAGGGTGAAATCCATAGCCTTGAGTCAAGTATCTAGGCTCCCTGCTGTGATAGTTAGGTGCTCAAGAATAAATTTAAACATTAATTTTGCACCTTGCAGAGTAAACAGGAAGACATGCTGGAGAAGGATAGGTCAGACAGGTCATGCATATTTGACTTTAGCATTAGCATGAACCCCAGTAACATGATATTCCTAATAAATTCATTTTACATTCAGAACATAACTGGATGCAGAACTATTTTGTTTTAGTATAGAAGTAGTTGGTGTTCTTAACCATTAATTCAGTGATCTGAACACTCACATAGTTTAAGGAAAACTTGAGTCCATTGGTTTCCTCTACCCAGTACACAGCTTGCATTTCCCAGAAAATAATATATATCTTCATAACTAGACATGTTCACCAAAAATGCATTTAAATCTTCTCAGGTTTCAGTGAACCTATGGCCAATGTCTCCTACTCACTGAAGGCTCTAAACAGTAGGTTATTATGAATAGCTGTATTTCATTGTCTTTAATTCAACCTAAGTGTTAAACTATATCACAATCATAATACCATGATTTGCACTGTTCTCAGAGCAAACATTATGCTGACTTGACATACATAAAGGTAACATAGGATAATAAAACGCCAATTCCGTACTTTCTTGAACGCCTTCAGACATGCTCAATAACTAGGTGTCTGACAACTTAGGTTGGGGTAATTTGGGATACACCTAGAATACAAAACTTCAGAAACCAGATCATCTTCCAGATGGGATTCAGACAGGAACCAGTAAAAAGGAAGCAGGTTGTGACAGGAAAATATATAAAGAGAAGCATGAGTGGACCCCAAGACAGAGAAGGAAGAAACTCCTACCATGAACAGCATAAACCTCCTGCCAAACACCTCAAGCTGTTGACAACTCATACTAAACACCCTACATCCATTCTTTTTCAGGAACACTAGAGAGTCAACCATAGAACCCAAAAGGACAGTGTAAGAGTGAACATAACAGCAAAGAAAATGGTAGAAACTAGGAAGGGGTTTTGGTTTTTTGTTTGTTTGGTTTTCTGTATAATAACTCTAGGGGTATTATTCAGAATCTGAGAATAGTATTTGTACCAGTCTACTGGAGAAGACTAGAAATAACCATTGGGATACTGAGAAGAGGGTCTAGGATTTAGGAACACTGTATAGCCCTAAATTGATCATGTGTCTTACAACTCACAACTCTCTCCGTATTCTCTCTTTTAGTTAAAGGGGATTAAGTGATTTAGCAAGTCACTTTAGAACAAGTATAGGGTACTAACATGGTCAGTTACCATTGTGTAGATTCTAGATGACAACTTGTTACACTAGCCAATCTCAATTGCTTTTGACCCTATGTCCATGCTCACATCTTTTTGAAACAAAGGTTCAGCTTACTCTTTAAGGAGGAGTAGGCAACGTTCCTTCAGTGAAACATTTACCAGATGGCTAGAAAAATGTCCCAGAGAGTAGGCTGAGAAAACATTGCTGAGAAAGCTGAGTTGAGATTGAACTCCAGTTGCTTAACTTCTGGACCAGGTCTTTCAGGAAATTTGAGCAAGGATATTTCCATTCCTGTAGATCTCAAATGGACTTTGATGTTAGCTGCTCATAACAGGACAGTTTATACCTGGATTTGCATGTCTGTCTGCTTCCTTCAGCCACCCTAATTTCTTTGGTTTCTTTCTCATCTTGCAAATCTTTGTAATGTCCCAACCATTCATTAATGTAAATGTGAAGAGGACATTCAATTTCTGCTTCTGTGGACTTTCTACATACTTATGTAGTGCTTTTAACAGAGTTAAGAACTCTTTCCCAGCTCTCATGCAGCTAAGTCACATTATACAGGACCCAAATTTTCCTATCTGAAGAAAAGTCATTAGGCACATGATAAGTTCATATGCATATAGTTCCCTACTTATCTGCTTGTATTACTCTAAAAACAAATTGGATATTAGAAGTGGCAAAATGTACCAGGTTATCTGCAAATACACATTTCTTTCTGCTATGGGTCAGAGTCTGTCCCCCAGAGAGAGAATGCTGCAACTGAGTCCAAAATACAATATATTAGTCATTTGTTAGGACTGCAGTTAGAATTTGTTCTGTAAAAGATACCCTACAGAGGCAGAATTAGTGAAAAGGGATGTAAAATCTGTTGGCTGTAGGTGGGTGAAAGGAATAGCACTGGTAATAAGAAACCTGATCCACAGTTGTTTATCTACATGGATGACTTACTAGTTACTTCAGGAGAAGCAACATCAGGAATGGGATGTTTATTGCTGTTTCATATGTTTTTAAAAAGTCTTCCAAAATGAAGTAAATGTGTTTCTTATCTAATGATTTACTGACTAAATCTTCTTACAAGCAGCATGTTCTGACAATGCTGCTTATGACAGAAATTTCCTTTCAGGGTATGTTCACATGAATGAGCGTATATTTATGTCCAGTGCTAATTTTCATATACTGTAAAAATTATTGCACAATGTTTAGGTTTTGTAAATTAAACAGACACTCTGGGTAAAAGTGGTCTTTAATTTTCACTAATTCTCTTGTTTATTTTTTGTTTGTTTTACAGTTTTACAGTGGATAAATAGTAACTTAACCTTATTGAAATAAAAACATCAGATTGTGGTTCTTGTGACATCCATGCTCCAGATGAGCGTTCCTTAATGATTTTTAGGAAACATTTAGAACAATACCAAGACAACAGATGATCTTCCCATTATGAAAAAAGATTCACTATTTAAGATGTAAAACTATAACTGTTTAGAGTGCCCTAATTCAGCTACAAAGGCTAAGGACCAGTAAATTCCGTGTCATAAGGACTTCTTTATATTTGAGAATAATTTGGCTTATAGTGCCCTATACACTTTAGTCCAGTGTTTAATTTAATTCTAAAGGAAGCTATAATTGTATTTTCCAATTAATTTTCTAATTCTCAAATGTAATAGTCCAAATTTTTTTTCAAGGTCTGTTATTAAACTTAGAGTGCCTGTATGACACTGTATTTATAAGCTGGACATCAAGGCACATTTGTGTTCGCATATGTGCATGAAATACATAAATAAGTGCATTAGTTTCAGATGCTGTTCTCAATACAACTTCTATGTGCAATGAGGAAGAATGCAGAAAATAGCAGAATTTTGTATTTTCTTGATGTCAATAATTAGTGTTTATTATCATTATAGTTTATTGATACTAATTTTATTGATATATGTATTTATTGATGCCAATAAAAGGAAAGTAAGTATAATCTAAAGCAGAAATTAAAATGACCAAAAGGACCTAATTCTCAAATGTAATAGTCCAAATTTTTTTTCAAGGTCTGTTATTAAACTTAGAGTGCCTGTATGACACTGAAATAGGACATCTGAAATGCAAATAACAAAAGGCACAGAATGTGGAATTTATCTGGGCAAAAGTAGATTCCTGTATTTGAGGCAGTCACCTTAGACTCTATTTGTAGTCAGTGGAGAGAAATTAGTACTTTCAAGTAAGTTTCATCACATAATTACCACAGGCATATAAAATACCTCAGGTGATTCATCTTTTTACTGTAAGTGTAAGGTGATTGGATCAGAGGTAGGTGTCATCATCGTAGCCATCTAACTTTAGCAAATATGAATGACAACCAAAAATTAATTGAAAAAGCACCATATCTTCTACTATTTCTAATATAAATTATAAGATATTATGTTAACATAAAAGGATGTGAAAAGATATGCTGTTCACTTAGGCTACCAGGGAGAAGACTTAATAACGAAAACAAAGGAGCATTAGAGAGAAGATGGTATTGGAAATATGTAATACCTGGAATTACTCTTCACAGGTGAAAAATGTGGGCACCACTAAATACTGAATCAGCAAAAAATATTTACTGTGAGACATTTTCATTCCTTTCTAATCATGATGTTGATGCAATTAATTAATTAGTCGGCACTGCTGATGTTGATAAATCACCTTCGTGGGCAACAATCATCCTTTTAAGTGCTTATGGGTTGCTGACTAGGCAGGATCCCACTGCACAATAAGGCTTGACAACTTTTCTAGAACAGTTCCAAGGAAGTCTGAGTGCCTGAGGAATGTGGATATAGATACTTTTTTCTCTGTCACAAAAATGTTTTCACAATAGCAAGGAGAAAAAACAGAAGACACTGATGAGTCTTCAACTCTAGATAGTTTCCAGAGTCTGAGCATTTCCCACCACTTGGGTTTCATAAAGTAGAGCCACCTCCTAAAAGCAAGTGCTTTTGAAATTTCTTTCAAGTGAAAACCAAACAGTATTTGCTGGTGAAGTAGAATGGTAGGCAGAGCTGACATTAATACCTTTTTTTTTTTCCCCACATGGCAGCTGAAGAGTAACATTCTATTTTAGGTCATGGAAATGCTGACTTAATATCTGTCTTTACCTTATTGGATTCAAATCCAGGAACTCAAAAGTACTTTAGCCACCAGCTTTGACTGTACCATGAAAAAAGGACGAGGGCATTCTTTGCACTTCCTTTGGAATTGGTCCAAACCAATTTCAAAGAACAGCTTGTTTTTTGGTGGTGACTTTAAGGGTTGCTTATACATTTTACCTTATAAAAGCACTGATAAAATATTAAAGATGTGTGAAGAACTGGAACCCGTTAGTCCTCAGAGGAACATACTGAACAATCATTAAACAAGACAGCCAGGCTTATATACATCACCTTTAGTTCGAATGCATTCTTCTTTATTGGAGACAAAGGAGAACAGATTTTTTTTTTTATGTTAACTTAATAGTACTGCCACCTTAGAATAAGACATTTGGAGATGTGGAACATAAAGATTTGAACTCCTATCCACAGACACAAACTGAGCTCAGGTTTCTTATCTGATCATAGGGCCATGGTAAAAAAGGAAACCTCCATATCTTTGCTTTGAAAAGACAGGTTTACACTTCATCCACAGGGAAAAATATCTGGTTATCCTTCAAGAAAGAAAGATAAATGCTTAGTTTAAAAAAGGCTGGCAGAACTTACTTTTGATACAGCCAAGTTAGTCTCTATTGTCAAGACCAAGGTATTTATATGTGTAGAAGCAGTATTTCTGGAACCTAAGAAACTTCAATGTAAAATCTACCATATCTCTAGCCATCTGTGTAAAGATCCTAACACAGTTTGAAATGCTTTGGTATCTTGAAATCAAGAAACTTAAACTTGAGTTACCATATGTAGCTGTCTATTGTTTCACTGGATGTCTGAGTTTTTTATTGATGCTCTCTTCCCATAATCCTTACCCTTCTCCTGGGCTAGTATGCTTGGGCACCTTTAGCCAGGTATGAAGACACTCTGCAAGTAGGATATATACAGTCTAAAAGTATAAAGCAATTATATGTTGGTCAACACACATAAATATAAATAGAATCTAACAAACTATGATGCCACACTCTGGCATGATATTCAATGAGCTCTCACTGGCTGGACAAGCATCAGTGAGGAGGGAAGGGTCAGTGGCTGCAGCTCCTGAGAGCCATCCTCAGGGGTGTGGAGCTGCCACCTTTCTCCTGTTGATGGCTTCAATGGTTTGACCCCCAACCCAGTAATTCCTTACTGCCCAGCCCAGTGAGCCACCCCAGCCACTGCTAATTGACGGTAAAAAGAAACAGGGCTAGGGAATAGCAGGCAAAGTCTACAAGTTGAACCTGGTAGCTGCACATAACTGTTAAACAAAATACCACCTAATACACATAAACACAGCACTGCTCATCTTATTGGGAGTGGTAGTATATCCAGAGCTCAGAAGTGGCTCATTGATAAGGCATGGATTGCACAGCAATCAAAACTAGATAGTCAGACAGTAATTCCAGTGCTAGATGTCCAGGGCAAAAGGGAAACAGAAAGAAGAAATACCATGTTTGGGATGAGACACTACCACTGTGGCTCTCTGTAATTGTGTGATTAATGTAACTTTTTGCTCTGCTGGGAATTTTGCTCATGAGCTTTTTTGGGAGAGAAATGCTAGTGTAGCAGTGTCATTGCTCCAAAAGGTGAGAGATCATCATCCTGTGTGTCCAGTACGGTTTGTGAAGCCATATGTCATATGTGAGGATACAACAATGAATCTCTCATGGCCTTGCAAGGTATTTGTTATCAGACTGGACCAGCTCCCAGCTGAAATGGTCTCAAGCTGTGCTTGTTAAAACGGAGTGTGAAGAAGTCCTAGAAGGTCCAATAAAGTAGTCCTCACCCTCATCCCCTATTGTTTACATGAGTCTTTTTTTCTTCCAGTGTTCGCAGTCAACTTCAAAGATAGATAGATGAGCAGGGATACACTGAGGATGGGGGTGCTCCTCAAACCCCCTGCAATTAAAGTATAGCTGCAGTCTATAAAACTTCTTTTTCTTCCCACCTAATTTGTGTGGTGGTCTATTAATTTTTCCACACTGACTTACACTTCAGTAAGCCACTTAGACTCAGTGTATTTCTATCCCCAAAGCTGTCGCATTTAATGGGAAATAATTCATTTCATTCCAGACAGCCACACCAAATGGAAGTAAACTACCCAACATGCTTGCTGCTAAGTTTTTCATCTCAGTGTATTGATTTTAAAGCTTGTACCAATTTCTCCCAAATTAACCTTTTATTTTCTTGAGTTATATAAATAAATAATGTGAAGGAAAGCAAGTAAAACTGAAGAGAGAAAAATCAACAGCACTGCTTTGAGATCCTGAGCAAACCACTCTGAGCTTTCTTCAAGGAAAAACATTTCTATGTCTCTCATCTCATTTTGCTGTTAGATGTGTCAGTTTTACTGATTCCAATAACATTAACCCGATCAAAATTTAACGAAGATAAATAACATACATAATACATAAAATAAAAATATGTGCATGACTCTGCTGGAAATCTTTTCTTTTGATATAATTCTCTGATATTCCTTAAGATGCTCATTTCAAATGTGAAACAGGTAAAGAATTTATGATCAAAACTCTAAACCTTGCGTCCTGTGTCTTCTGATATACACTTAGAGAACTGATTAGCAACACTTTATCTTGACATAGTCACTGAAATGTAAACAATCTACTCAGTATTTTGTCCAGGTGGTGCTGCAAATTCTAGCTATGAAAGAAATGGAGATTACAATCAGAAATGCTCTATGGCATGCCTACTAGAAAAAATTTGTCAAATACTCTGGCAAAATTAGTCTAACCTCTTACATTTAATGCAGTGGTGGATCCAAAGTTTCTGCCATTTCTTATAGAACTCCAAGGTCCCTTATCTTGCCTTTTCCCACAAAAAAAGCCACAGTGTCAGCTGTCAGCATCCTTTTTCTCTTTCTCTGAAGTGAGTTTTGTTACTGCAGGGCAGTATGGTGCCTGACCTGAGATGCCCTGTATTGCCCTGTGAAAACACGGTTTAGTAGAGAAGAGGGTCTGCAGTTTAATAGCTGTCAGTGTCTCAGCAGAAGATACTGGACTGTTTGAAAGGCAAGCTCCCTCCCACACCATCCAACCTTGTTTTTCTTCACAAAGATATGGAGAAAAGCTGCAACCTGGGAGGGCAGAGAGAGAAGAACATTTGAAAGCCTGAAGTACTTAGTGATAATTTTGAAAGGGAGCAAGAGTTCAAGAAGAGAGTGGAGGTAGAAAAAAACTAGGATTTACTTGACTGGCCAAGATTCTCCCACATTTTATTATTTTTGTTCTCCAAATTACCTCATTTTTTCCCATTTGTTTGTATCATTTGTCAGTTCTGTCTTGTTCTTATAATTATTCCCCTGTAGAATCTGCAGCACTTTGCAGAATAGGTTTGGATACATATTATTTTACCCTTTGGCTAATGTTCTGAAAACTTTTCTGCTTCTGGCTCCACTTCAGGGCTTACAACCCCCATTTCCATTTTCATTTCTGGGGTCATTTCCAGACTTGCAACCACACTTCTGTTTACGTGGTTATGCTCATTACTCTAAGTAGATCATGACACCTTGTGTTTGAGAATCCCTGTTCTAGGAATTACTGCAGTATAAAGGATAAGTAATAATGAGGTGAAAAAAAGGGAATGAGCAAAATATCATTGGGAAAAGCAAGATAATATCAGAACAGAGAGAAGAAAATTACCAAATGAACAGAAATTGCAAGGAAGATGAACAAAAACCAAAAATGAGATACAAATTATATGCAGGAGTCTACGTAATATTAAGACAGTGTTTTGAAAATGTGTCTCATAATGTAAAATCCTTTCTAATTAGCTTTGAAAACAAAGAATCGCATATCAGCATCCATAAATATAATTTTTTTCATATTATTTACATAGAAATAAACTGCATTACCCTGAATGATTTTGATTCTTGCTCTGTAAATTGCTTTGTTCCATGAGTAAAATGCCTGTAATTCATATTAATTCTACATTACATTACTTTTAAGAACAAATATTTTGAGTTTTATTCATCCTTTATTAACTGACACATACTTTATCAACATGTTTACAGTATATTTCTGATTCTGATCGATGTCTAAAATCCCCTCCAAATATGAGTCCCTGCTGAATGCTTCCATGTTCTCAATCACCTTCAAATACTGTTAAATGATAACTATAACCAAATAACTATAAGTGAAAAAAAAACAGCTTTCAGACCTTTTATTTGTTAGTATGCATAGTCAATTAAAATATCACATTAATGCAAAAAAAAATCTTAAATAGTCCCAATGCAAAAGATTACTTCAGGTATGTCAGGATTGAATTTGGTAGTAAAAATCATGTTAGAATGATCATAGAAAAGAAGCCCACAGATTAATGATTTCTGCTATTATGAGATATAATTTGCCTCTTAGCAACACACATACTATTTCAAACTGGTAGATAGTGGCTGTATAGGAGAAAGTAATAATAAATAATAATAAAAAGTCCCTTTTGCCTATCAATTCTGGTGACACAATCAATAACAACTGAAAATAAGAGATCTTTAAAATATTGCCTATGCAGTTAAGACACTGTTTCACTCCAACAAAATGCAAATCTTCCTGAACAGGAAAAGTGTTTAATTTCCCCAGATATCCTGAAAGAAATAGCCGCTCAGCATCTTAATCTGCATCCTGTAAAAATGTATGCTGGTTCTTTTGTCTTGTTCATATGTATTTCATGCTGGACAGTGTGTTAGTTCTAAAAGCTGAAGTTCAGTATCTTAGATTGATTTTCTCTTAGAACCTGAATGTTCAAGGACCATGAAAAGGACAAAAAAGATCCCATCAGTTGTGTACAGTAGAATTTCTAAATGAACTGTGGTGACTGTTCTCCTGGCAGTACTAAGTAACTCTCCAAAAGTGCACGTAGATGAGATTTTAAACCTCTGCTTTTTGCAAAGAAAGAGCTAGCTAAGGCATTAGAAGGAAATGCTAACTGAAGGAACTCTTGCCCCATCTTCCAAAGTTAGTTGAGCCTGTGTGATCCCACTAAGCAGAGCTACGCCTTATTTAAGGAAGACGCAAGCAAAACAGCAGGGGAGCAAAAGCTGATACTATGAATAAAACTACCGTTCTTGCAAGCAGTTACAAAAAAGTGATATTCCATCCTCTGCTAATTCTATCAACAGCTACCAGCTGGCTCATGAGTCTGGCCCCATCCTCTAACAGCCTTGGAAGGGAAGTCTGCCTGCCCCTGTTGTGCACTGACCTGCAGAGTTGGATCCTAAATGCTAAGACTACTAGACAGGAAGCAAAAGGCTGAGATAATACTCAAAGATAATGAGTTTTGTTTATCCTGTGAAAAGTTGGTCCTATTATACATGCTGGTTCAGTTAGCAAAGCAACTGAGATCATGATAACAGCCCTGTCCAGCCTACAAATGAGACTTTTCAGATTAAGAGGTGAAAAATATCTTGTCCAAGCCAGGGATGATAATTAACAATTCTAGTCAAAGTACTGCAATAAGCTTGATTTACAATATTATATGCAGCTCTCTCCATCTTCAGGTATTCAGATACTAAGTAATTAATTCTCCCGGCAACCCTTTGAACTAGACAAACAGGTCCATGCTACATAGAGGGAACCAGAATAAGCTACATATAGGCAGACACAGAAATAGGGTATGATCAGCTAGACACAAGTGACAGGTTTTGTTGTTTAAGAAGTTACTGGCCCCCTCATCTCAGAAGAGATAATTTTCATCAAGCACATTCCTCATGCATTACAAGTCATATAGTTTAGCTCTAACTCTCATGAAGCTAAGACAATAAACTGCTGAACATGTTGATTACTCACAATGCCAATGAGCACATCTTAATTGCAGGTTAATAATTTCCATTTGAGGGGCACTAGCCTTCTGAAATAGTTCTAACTTGATCCTTTAAATTGATTGTGTATAACCTACATCAGATCTTAGTGGTGAAAATAAGAATTCATTTCTGCTATCATTCCCTTTCATTATTAGACCATTTAAACCACAAATGTAGTTTTAGATGTAACTAACTATAACTATAACTAACTATATATACAAATACAAATACAAATACAAATACAAATACAAATACAAATATAAATAATATGAATATAAATACAAAACACACACATAATCTGAATACAAAACAAACAAATTCAGAGCTAAAAGCTGTTCAATTGCATGCACATCATACACTAGGAAAGTTTCCAGAAAAGCTTGGAAATTATGAGTTATGCAAGGATATGCAGTATGCAGTAAGAAATTAAAAATCACACATAATTTCTATCACACAGAGTGTGTCTCCATATTTACAAAAAAGGGCACTGTGCCTTGCAGCCTAGGTCATGCAAAGCCAGCTGTTTAATCTCGTGTTAAGTACTGTTGATTTAGAAATAAGAATGTGTTAAAATACTTTCCTGTCCAGAGCTGAAATGCGTCTTTGTTATTTCAGCCTACAAGTGCAAATCTCAGAGGTTAGTAATCTCTTCTGTTACTTTGTTATACCTTTCAAAACAAGCTCCCAGACTGGTTCAGTGGCTAAACAGAGCAATGGAACTTTGGGTATTACTTCGGGAAGTGGTGTTAATAAACAAAAATTATACGTGCCTATGTTATGATCAGAATCAGTACTGACCTACCTAACACCTCAGCATTGTGTTATTGGTGACTGTTATTTTGGAATAAGCACAAAGAGAAGCTTATCATTCCTTGTTGTTTTGCCTAAGACAGACTCCATCACTCACCTGTTCTAAGAATGTTCTTGTTCAGAATAACCCCAAATATATTCTTGATAATATGTCCTCTAATTTAGCTGAGCAGAAATCTGCCACATTTAACTTACATTTGGCTACACTTCAACTGCAAGTGAAGTGAAACTTAGGTATTCTTTATCCAACCCACAGGGGTAATTTAAGTCTCAACTAACAGATGCTAGTATGTGACTTTGAGAACATTAGGAACTATTACTCTACAGATGAAGAAATAATGACTAATTTTGCATAACAGCTTTAAATACAAAGGAATAGTATGTTAAATGTATAGTTTTGATCGATATATCAAGACACTTGCAAGGAATTTATTTGAAGATACTAATTTTATGTTGCAATATGTGTTCACCTACATTTTTAGTTCTATATCAAAAAAAAAAAAAAAACCAAAAAGCAAAACCCCAAAAAAGTGCAATTACTTGCACAAAGTCAAAATTGCATTTGTAAGTGCAGAATATGCAATCTATTTTTTTTCTGCATACAGCTATACTTTGCCACTATAATATTTGAATGCTTTATACTAATGAATGAATACCTTCTAATATTTTTTCCTTTGAGGAAAGAATGCCTCATTCTCACTGTTGTAGACATGAGAGATCAATGCTCTGAAAGAAATTTAAGAATGTCAAAGTCTAACTGTGGAAAAAAACATCTTGACTACACACCTATCCAGATATGCCAGGAATGGATGTTCAAGAATCTTGCTGAGTCAGAAGCTGAATGATCTAATGACAGAAAATTTATCTCTCATAAAGCCCGTTTATTTTAGATCCTTCTGTGATCCATCACCATTTTATCTGAGCACTTCACAAAACTTAACCACTTTGGTGTCCGCACAGATTTGAGATACTCCAGCCACATTCATGCAACATCGTGTTTAGAGAAGGGCATATTAGTGCAGGCACATCAATGGGGCTATATTGTTCCAAAGTCTAGAGTCACTGCTGCTAAACTGATTTCAGTATTTGTCGGTTGTCCCTACTATCAAATGGCAACCATAGAATCATAGAATCACAGAATGCTTTCGGACAGAAGGGACCTTTAAAGCTCATCTAGTCCAACCCCCCCTGCAATGGGCAGGGACATCTACAACTAGATCAGGTTGTTCAGAGACCCATCCAGCCTGACCTTGAATGTTTCCAGGGATGGGGAATCTACCACCTCTCTGGGCAACCCATTCCAGTGTTTCATCACCCTCATGGTAAAAATATTCTTCCTTATATCTAGTCTGAATCTACTCTCTTTTAGTTTAAAACCATTACCCCTTGTCTTATCACTATTGCCCCTGCTAAAAAGTCTGTCCCCATCTTTCTTAGAAGCCCCCTTTAAGTATTGAAGGGCCACAATAAGGTCTCCCCGCAGACTTCTCTAAGCTGAAAAACCCCAGGTCTCTCAGCCTTTCCTCATAGCAGAGGTGTTCCATCCCTCTGATCATTTTTGTGGCCCTCCTCTGGACCTGCTCCAACAGGTCCATGTCTTTCTTGTACTGAGGACCCCAGAGCTGGACACAGTACTCCAGGTGGGGTCTCACCAGAGCAGAGTAGAGGGGCAGAATCACCTCCGTCAACCTGCTGGCCATGCTTCTTTTGATGCAGACCACACATTTAAGTTTGCGCTAGTGACATTGCCACCCATTAACAGAAAAAAAAAATTCTACCCACGTATAACTACCTTTGATACATTTTCTACTGCCGAAGTCTTGTGATCTCTTGCTATCTCCTTCTAGGCTTAGACCTCTTTAAGAAATACCACTAAAATGCTTTTTGGTATTTTAATTAATACCACCTGTCAGGTTTGGTGACCCAGTGATGTGTTTTGCTCTCTGCTTGATGGACAAATGTTACCTAAGGAAGATGATAGTGTAATTTTTTCTCTCTAGTGTTGTTCTGTACCAACACTGTTTCATTAAATAAAATTATTTGAAGGGGGTGCCAATGTTCTGATGCCTAGACAGCTATACATAATTTTCTGCTATGAATAGGTGAAAGACTCATTAAGTTAAAAATTTGCTAAAAGATATCCAACACATTCCAGACACTGGAAAATATAAAGTTTTATGGAGTAATTATAGATTCTCCAATCTCTGGAACAGGAGATCCTGATTCTCTTTTTACTTCTGCAGATGTGTTTAAGAAACAGTTTAATTTTAAGGGAATTTAATTAAGCAGTTATAGAAAGAGAGGAGACTCCGGCACAAGTTTTCCAGTTCCTTGTCTAGCCTATATACTTTCCCTTGACTTTAAGACGTGTAATATAGCTTACAATGTTATCGATTCCTAAGACCTAAGGCTACCTGGAAAACAAACCTTTTATTTGTTGACTGATTCTGAAGTTTGTTTTCATTCTACCTCAGAACAAAGTGGAGTTCTTTTGTAATTTTCTAAAAAGAAGGCACAGAGAGTGTAAAATGGATATGCATACAGCCGCTCAGCAGACATGGTATTCTGAGATAATAAGGAGCCTTTCACTGAAAACTCCTCTTCTGAAGCAAGCAGTATGGATTAATATCATCAGCTTGTTGAATAAGTCTTTGTCTCTCCATGAACATTTTAACTCTGGACCTGTAGCTAGTTTTGATCATTGTCATTTGCCAGCACGCATTTGTCAAAGAGTTCTCAGTGAGGTTTTAAACTCTTCAAACTTCCTTCATAGTTAAAAGAATTTAATTACATTTCAAAAGCCTTTCAGTAAGTATAATGATAGCTTGCTCCTTAAAAATCTGGTCTCTATAGAATGTAGAAGAGAAGGTAATTGTTTATTTTGAATTATTATTATATTTACATATTATAGTGTCAGATCTATATTTACAACTTTTGTTTTGCTATTCTTCATATAAATCCTTGGAGCTTTTGTTACATTTAACTCTAGTTTCTTCTGCAAATGTATTAATTGGTTGTTTTGAAACATTTTGCTGAAGCAAAATAATACTTTTTTACTTCAGTTCATGAATGAGATTCTTTCAGTGATGTTGAAAGACCTGAAAACTCATTTACGTGGTGGAAATGCATGCTATTCAGAAATGTCTCCTTTATAAAAGCTTTGTAGCTAAGCATATCTAGAAGAGCTATCCCTTTTGCTGGGAGTTGGTGTAATGCCAGCATGCAGTGTTTACATGTGCTGCTCTGGCTCTTACGCAATAGCCTTGGGTGGGTTTGCTGTAGACAGCCGAACAATGCTCCAGGCCAGAAAGAGGAAATCTAGCCACTGTGTATTAGTTTAGTCATTCCAGAATTGTAGCAATCAAGCACAAGGATATTTCAAAAACATCCCAAGTTCATTTTAGAATACTGATATTTAGAGTTGAGCAGTTGAGTTCAATGAAGTTAACACCTTAAGAAATTTTTTTAAGGCTTCTTTTGTGCTTATGTGCCTCCATACAGGCAGGAAGGAACAGTATATCACAACTAACAGAGACTGAGCACTACTTATTAAATAAACTATCCACATGTAAAAATATAAGCTTCTAAATGGCATTTAAGAGATATGGAATACAACATAGTCCATTAATTCCCTCCCCTTCGTGGGCACTGTTCATTTGTGAAGTGGTTGGCTTTTTGTGTGAGAAATGCAAAACATTTTTAAGGATTTGCTTGTATTTATAAGCAATTGAGTGATAAGGAATTAATTATCAATTTTCTGATTTATTTTTGTCTGAATGACCACACCGGCTTTGTTTATGACTGCCTTAAAAATTTACTAAGAAGCAAAACATCTCCTTTTAATGTATAGAGATTTCCCTTTTGAGTCTCATTTACCATCTGCTGCAGCAAGACCAGTGTCAAGGACTGTTCTGGAACCAGTACGCCTGTGCAGACACCAGAGCGCGAAAGGCGGAGGCCAGGACGCGAAAGGCGGGGCCATGGACTGCACGCATGCCTGCGCAGACACCAGGGCGCGAAAAGCAGAAGCGCAAACTGCATGTATGCAGACCCGTTCTGCGCATGTGCACAGCCCTATAAAAGGACAGCATGCGTCTTTTGAGGCCCTTTCTCTTCACCCTCTTCGCTCTCTTTCTCATCTCATCCTATACCGTGCACCTCCTTGGAAGCTGCTCCTGCAGACACAGAGACTGGACCGACTGGACCTTTGATCGACGGGACAACGCCAGACTTGGAGTGGCGGTAGCTAGTTCCCCTACGTGGCTCTTTTCTCACCCGTCTGAGCACGCTCTTTCTATTTTTCTCTCTTTTTCTCTCTCTCTTTTTTTTCTTTTTCTTTTTTTCCCACCCCCATCTCCCTACCCGGTCCTCACCCCTTCGTTCGCCAAAATAAAGTCAAAAGGTTGTACGGCATTTGACCTCGTTTGCGTCTTAATCTCGTCCTTGGGATCATATCGAAACCTCTCCCGACATTGGATCGGGACAACCAGAGAAGTCAGAACACAGGGAAAATAGAAAGGGAAGTATTGTTTCAATGTTTTTGTCACACTTCTTAATTCATACTTAAGTGAAAGTGCCTCTGGGCTCCAATGAGATACTACTACTATTCATTTTGGTAGAAAAGAACATTATGTTGCCATTTTAAAGATGGATGAAAGCCTAAACTGGAAGATTGATATGTCTGAGCCTTTATGTTAGAGAAAACGAAGGCCTAATGGTGGTTCTACCCCCAACCCAAATCATGTAATCCAAATATGTTGCAGCTCCTAGACACAGGCTGCAGATCTTTAAGTACTCTAATACACACCCAGCCTTTAAAACTTGAACTCGAGAGGTATGAAGTGGAAAAAAAAAGGAGTTTAAACCAGCATACACCGAGATATTTGATGTTATACTATAGTCCTGTTTAGGGTAAATTCAGTGATTCAGATTAAAGAATCCAGAAAAGTACCAGTCAAACCTGTAATTGCAATTACGAAACAGTAAGTTCAGAGAGAAAAAGAATGGAAAGGGGAGATATGTACCTGCATGATGATATGAATCTAAGTAAAAATTTCAGAGAAAAATGAATGCTTATTTTTTAATATGCTGCCTCTTATGCATCTCTATTCATATTTTGGCAATAACTAAGGCGCAAAATTACCCAACCCAAACACTTTGTTCCACAGTCAACTTTGAACCAAACACTAGTATCAGAAAATACTTTAAAAATCCTGTATACTTTTTCACTGATGTTTATTGGTTTATCAGCTAGCTCAGGCACAAAGGCTTATAGTCCAAGCTATGCTTTGGTTAAAGGATGAACGTAATGTTTGGAGGGGGAGAATGGGTGTCATCAGTCTTATTTAAAGGGCAGAATTTATGTATTACATCAAACCCATGTAGTAACTGATCACTTGAAACATACCCTGTTTAATAATGTGTTAGGATTCCTCTCAACCCTTTCATCTAGAATGCCTTCTAGAAAAATATGGAACCATAAAGGAAACCTACTGAAGCAGTTCTATTGAATCAAAAAAATCTGGAATACCACAGAATCTAAAGTGCAATCAAATCACAGCAAAAAACCTCCTGATATATTCAAGGTAATTTTGATTTGTTTTGGGAGTAAATGTGTATTGCAGGATATTTTTAATCCTCATAAGGGAGCAAACAAGATCTCTCTGTTCCATTGTGTTAGAACAAAACAAAACAAAACAAAACCCAAACCCCAAAAAACTACAAAGATCTAAATAAAAATCCTGGTGTTAAAACCAGAGATTTACCAAACAAATAATTATTTTTTTCCCATTTTCCAACTGTAGAGACTGCAATTTATATATGTTCTTTGGCTTCTCTGTAGCACTTCAAATGGACATGGCAGATGTAGTTGATGTCCCTTCCAGCCATCTGCATCCACAACCATGTGCACTTCTGGAAGAGGACAGAGGTGCTTCTACATTATGTGACATGATCATGGTGGTGATCACATCCCTTCACCTCCTTTTTTGCACTTTTGCTACATCTTCTCGTCAGTATGGCACACTGTGAAATTGGCATTAAGCCATCAGAGAATGACATTGTATGAACTGGAAGTTATCTGCCAACCAGTTTGTACACATATTTAATGTTAATACTGCAGTGAGTGATCCTACAGCCAAATCTTTTGACATTTGGGGTAAATGTTGAGCTTCTCACTTCTGAGAATAATCATCTGGATTGCTCTATACATTTGTTCTCGTAGTTCACAAGCCATTAGATGAAATAAAATCAAGAAGTTCATGACTGTCAGTAGATGATCTAACACTTGAAAATCTGGCTCCTATCTAAACACATATATGTAAATTATTCAGCTCTACTTGTATGTACCAAATTTTATAGATCTATCTTTTTATATATACACATATTAATATTTCTCTGGAATAAGTTGGGAGAGATATCACTTACTTATTTAACTTCAGATGAACAGAGGTTTTCTGAAAGAGTGAAGGATTAATACAACAGACATCTCCTTTTCTTCATGCTATGATCCAACAGATGATTTTCTTCTTTTATTGTTTGGAATTCCAATGTCAGTCACTGGCATAAGTACCTGAAAGAGCTACAGTAGATCAAGACCTTTTAAAATTATAATTTTATGATGGCAAAACTCCATAAACAAATATTTATCATGTGTGGTCACTGGGAACACAAACAAAATAATAAACAACAAAAAAGATCTTTTCATTTCATGCAACTTCTGTAAGTTATTTTAGTAGAAGAACAGCTTTGGCATAATAACTTCTGTCTTCATAAAGGACAAGGGCTCATAACTTAACTATAAAATCGTATCTATCTGTGCAAGCAACTTTTTTCTGATATAAACCTGGACTTAGAGCTCAGCCTTGAAAATACCTACACACACAAGTAACTTTACTCAAGTGTTCATACTGCTGAACTCAGTATGACTGATCATGATTATATATTTTTTTCCTGAGTGAAAATTTGTTGGAATCAAGCTTCAGTGCTTTTTTAATTATATCAGTATCTTAACTTGGGGAGAAGGGTGAAAAGTAAATTAAATTCTAATAAGTTATTTTGTTACTGGCACAAGTTATCTATTTCAGTAAAAAATTTCCTCAGGTGCAAATCAAAGACACAAAACAGAACTAGATGAAACAAAAACAGGCACATTTTTTTTCTAAGGTTAATACTTAGGTATTTGTCATGATTTAACCCCAGCCAGCAACTAAGCACCAGACAGCCACTTGCTCACTCCCCTGCCCTGGTGGGATGGGGGACAGAATCGGAAGAGTAGAAGTGAGAAAACTTGTGGGTTGAGATAAGAACAGTTTAATAATTGAAATAAAATAAATAATAATAATAATGATGATGATTATAATCATCGCACAATGCAATTGCTCACCACCCACCCACTGATGCCCAGCCCAGCCCTGAGCACACTGCCCCCCAGCCAACTCCCCCCAGCTTTATATGCAGAGCATGACTTCCTATGGTATGGAATAGCCCTTTGGCCAGTCTGGGTCAGCTGTCCTGGCTATGCTCCCTCCCAGCTTCTTGTGCACCGGGCAGAGCATGGGAAGCTGAAAAGTCCTTGACTAGTGTAAACACTACTTAGCAACAACTAAGACATCAGCGTGTTATCAACATTATTCTCATCTTAAATCCAAAACACAGCACTATACCAGCTACTAGGAAGAAAATTAACTCTATTCCAGCCAAAACCAGGACAGTATTTTAAATAAATAACCTACTTATTATTCCTGAGCCTTTGAAGTTGTCTCAGGCAGTATCTGACCCCTAGAGTGATCACATGGATGACTCTGCCTAAATTTTTAAACACTGGAATCTACCACTGCAACTATAACTAAATAGCATTTTTAATACCCTTTAGCAAATCTGTGTGCTGGGAGGCTACGCAAAAGCAGTAACAATAGGGAAGTTAGGAGTGGCAACAATTTCCATATTTCTAGAAGTAAACACTGAAAATTATTACAAAAGTCTTTTTACATTCTGATTGTGTCAATAGCCACTCTTTTTACTGTTACACATTTGCTAATTGGTGAAATGAGATAATAGTTTTACCTTACTGAGAATGCTTCTTTCATGGATGGAAGGTGGACTTCTTTTATCTTTTACTTTGTATAAAATCCTATTTCTTCATGACTAATTTTACCAGCTTGTCATAGTTGATCTTTGTTTTCATTTTCTTTTAATGTAGACCTCAGCAATGTAGATCTTAATTTGTATTGCATCATATATAATTAATGTTTTAAAGCTGTGAAGTGCATTGACTTGTAATAGTATGTTACTTATTAAATGACACTTTGTGAATATTCTTAGCACAACTATGATTAGGAAAATATACCTTGCAATGTCACTATGTCCAATATAAACCCATAAAATAGTCAAATGAAAGCCAGAATTACTACTCTCCTTTGCTCACCCTCTTTGTCCCATAGTAATGCAGAAGCTTCCTGATTCTTTTAAGAAATTAACATGCCAGCTGTATTACCTTATGTAAATATAGCAGAAAAAAGGAGAAGAAAAATAGTTAACGTGTATGAATGTGTAGGAGGAGGGAATGATAATACCAGAACTACGTGAACTGAAATTGGCTGCATACTTATATGAAGTGACGCGGAGAACAGGCCAGAAAGCCTAACCTTTTAACCTCTGGTGCTTGGAGATTAATGTGAAACAAGTGCTACATCTCTGTAGATCTGTGGACATCTGCTCTCTGCATACCCTATTTGTCTCCCTCTCTCTCTGAAAGGACGGTTGGCTCTGTGGCTACAATATTGTGGTTTCCAATCCATATGATATTCAACAGCAGGCAAGAGTTCAAAATCACCTCGTTTGACTCTGGTGTTCTGACTGTATTGCATTGCCATGGCACAGGAACAGCAGGCACAACAGAAATATTTGAAATCCTTAATACATGCAGTGGGACAGAGTCCTGAGTGTTATTTCAGCTGAGATATTCCTGAGAAAGAGGGAAAAAAAAAAATATATTGATTTACTTTGTTAAAATAATCAATAAAAAGTGAATGCTTCAAGAAGAGAAAAATAAAAGTGGAAAACAAGATTGGTTGCTGTGTCTGGCAAAAATAACAAAAATGTGGAAGTATTCCAGAACAAATAAACAACAACATATTGCATTTTATTATTCGGGAAAAAAGTCAGTGTATGTAGTACCAAGACCAAACTTTGAATCTGTTCGTCAGTGTTATCCAATGTGAACAGGTTAGACAATTCCCTGAAATTATTTTTACCTTTGGTTGATTTAAAGTCCTGAACTGACATTTCAAGAACTTAACGTGTTCTGGATTTTAAGCACAAATAGTACCACAGATGTTAACATGTCAGTTACGCACGTGTTTAGGTGTTTTATTGGATCAAAACCTCACATTCTGTGGCTCAGTCGAGAAATTTCACCAGTTTCCTTTGAAGCATGTTCAACAATGTGATTCAGTGGCAGACCTTTTTGCTGTAAGACCTATCAGAACAAACCTTTCTTTATGAATTACCATGAAGATGAGTTATTTTCTGTTTGTCTAAGTGTTCAGTTGCTCACTGCACAGCTATGCTTCCCAGGCAGAGTGAACGGGGTACATTTAGCATCCTGACATATTCATAAGGAACCCTTTAAGAACGCAGAATTTTAAACCGATGGTAGTTTTATTCATATAGGGTCTCTTCTTCAAGTGTTGGTTTTGTGTACTGGAATCCTCCAGACCCTTATCTCTGAGGAGTATTCACAGAAGCAAACTCTGGCCTCTTAAGGCTGATTTCCCTGGATTTCTTCTTTAAGCAAGGGAAAAAGACATGTTTTCCAGAGCACAATTCATAGAGGTTGATTTAGACACCTCCTCTGAATCTCTCTTCCAAAGACCTATCCTTGTCCATGGATTACTGAGGAAGCCAAGGAAGATTAGCCTCATGAGGCCAGTTAGCCTTTATGATTGCTGCCTGTAGCTTTATATTTTATCTATATATCATGAATCACAGCTGAGCCAGTGTTGCCAGGTGATAAGACTTGGACCATTAGTTCAGAAGACAGTAAAACACTTCCACTTCAGATCACTTTCTTTGTACCATTTTATGAATGACTGCTAAATAAACAAATACACACTTCCTTTATTAAAATAAATATATATTGTGTTGCAGTTTACTCAGAAATTATAGTAACATTCATTCTATGTCATATTTGCAGTCCTGCATACCCACGCAGAGTTTGTTAATAATGTAAATCTACTGAAAACATACAATTTTGAATTACAGCCACAAGCATGAAGGCAGTAGTCTTTGCTATTATTTAAAAGGCATGAAGATTTGGAGCAGAGTCAAAAGCTCCAAGTGGCTTATCATCTTCAGAATGTGAGAAGAAAAAGTTTGTAATAATGGCAAGTAAAATTGTGGGTCTGGAATAAGCAGTACTATAGTAGGAGCATATCAGTTATTCTGTTATTTTAAACCTAGACAGTTTATCAAAATTATATTATAAATGTAATGTTTTCCCTAAGGTTCATCCTTAAACAAGGGTGAAAAAAATAACTTATTTCAAAGGGGCAATTCATAGTTGTTAAACCAGACAACTTTTCTGAAACACTTTTCCCCAAAAAACTGATTACTGAAGAAGCCCATGGATGGTAATTACACATGTATTATATGTGTATCATTTTCTGTTTTCATGTAGGTGTTTCATATGGATCCAATGAAAAAGACCTACATGCACATACTTTTGAATATAATTAATTAGATTAGGGAGCTGGGGTTTTTTAGTTTGGAGAAGGGGAGGCTGAGGGGAGACCTTATTGCTCTCTACAACTACCTGAAAGGAGGTTGTAGCCAGGTGGGGGTCTGTCTCTTCTCCCTAGTAACAAGCGATAGGGCGAGAGGAAATGGCCTCAAGCTGCGCCAGGGGAAGTTTAGGTTGGATATTAGGAAAAACTTCTTCACCGAAAGGGTAGTCAGGCATTAGAACAGGCTGACCAGGGAAGTGGTTGAGTCTCCATCCCTGAAGGTATTTAAAAGATGGGTAGATGTGGTGCTTAGGGACATGTTTTAGTGGTGGACTTGGCAGTGCCAGGTTAATGGTTGGACTCAATGATTTTAAGGGTCTTTTCCAACTTTAATGATTCTATGATTCTATGATTTTCCAAAACAAAATCAATATAATATATAAAAAGTATAATTTATATACAGAATAATCTACCTTCTATCAGTTAGAAAAATTAACAACGGAAAATTCCCTTCTTATGTGTATAAGAGCCCAATTCAACAACACATTTCTAATGTCAAGGTGCAGAGCAAATGCAAGAATTTTTACTGACTTTTTTGTCTTATCCTGTAATGACAGCTCTTCACTTTGAAACAAAACAAAACAGAAGAAATCACAACAAAACAAAACACAGCAGTTTCTTCCTCAGTCTGTGTACACCTGCATTACAGTTAGCAGTGTGAATTCATTGCTGAAAGAAGTATTAAGCTTTATCTACTTAGTTTAAGCATCATCATGAGCTTGGTCATGGGATCTTACCTTCCAGCATGGGCCAGAAAAGTGATTAGGAATCTTTGGCCCTGCACTTGCATTAAACTTCATATTACCATGGGTATATTACAGGTTTCCAAATAAGGTAGTTTTACATGAAACTAAAAAATATCCTGTCCTTAAAAGTACATGTGCTGAGAACCTCACAGCAGTTGGTGAGTATAAGAAACCTACATTCAACTAGAATATCTATTTTTCATAGCATTTGTTTAATTTAAGTATATAAACATTATTAAAAAAAAGTTCCATTGCTATTTCTCACTAGTCCTAACAAAAATAAACTAATGACCCTACTAGAATCCTGCCAACCTACAGAAGTAATGGAAGGAAAACCAAAAAAAGCAAAACCAAACAAGCAAACAAACCCCCCTTTTGTTCTTAAAAACTCTTGGAAAATACAATTTTTCATGCCATGACACTGATAAAATATCTTTATTTTTAGATGTTGCATTGTAGCAAAAAGCCACAAATGTGAAAAGTTTTTCTCCTATTTGGATACCTGCAGGTTTGATTCAGATAGCTACTGACACAGGTCAGGAAATGTTGTCAAGCAGGGTCATGCTGCCCAGTCAGCTGATCTCTTCCTTACCTTTGTAAACTCAAGCAATAAGAACCAGTACAGACCATACTGTATGTTGATGGAAATAATTTCTAATGGACTGTAGTTACAAGATGCTGCAGAAATATGTACATCATTCACCACTAGAAATATATATATATTTTTTTTCACAGAGCAAACAATGTCCTTTAATAAAAATGGCCCTATTCACCTTGATCTCCCTGTACTCCATACATTACGCTGCTGCAATATTAATTTGATATCAGAAAGTATCAGCAGATTGAAAAATGGTGTCTGAAAACGACAAAAAAAAAAAGTATTCTTACCTGCAGGAAAGATCAAATGTCATAACTCATCCTTTGTATATGAGATGTTCATGAAAAGGAAGACTGTTTGTTATTTCTTACTTCTTATTTTTATGCAAAACAAGTAGAAAAAAAAAATCATGTTCTGTACAAATTGAACTAATATGAGCAAACTGGCTAGAATTACATTTGCAAAGAATCCAGGTAAAGTATTTGCATTGTCACATTTGATTAATGTCCAACTTCTGTGCCAAGCAGGCTGTAAAAGTGTCTTTTGTTCAAGTCCAGTTGATATGCTGATGTTCAGGATAAGAAAATAGGTGCCATCTTATTCCCTGAAGAATAGTTTTATCCATGGTCACTTGAATTTATTTCCCCACAGACTCCAGAAATTTATGATAGTGTTCCATATCACAATTCCACATGGAACTTCACAAGTGGGAGTAGTAAAAACATTTTTTCTTCAACATGATCTGATAGCTTGACCTTTATTTAAGATGAAATTTACAGGAATGACCTTAGTATTTTGGGATTTCACTTTATCCCCACAGCTTCTGTTCATAATTTAAAATCTAACTAATTAATTCTCTGTTTCAAGTTATTTTGTCATAGCTTGAGACTCTATAGGAAAATTGATTTACTTAAACATAAGCAAAAGGTAAACAAATTACTTGAAGGAATTACAATGATAAGAATTTTAAATCACAAATTAAAGAGATTGTGGTTAAATTAAATGGTCAGCTATGTTGAATGTAATTCAGTAAGTTACACACTGTGTTTTAAGTTCCAGAAGTTTGTAAATGATTTAAAGCTAAATAAAATAGAATTAATAATTGCCACTACAATTGACATTTCCTTCTAAACACTAATATCCTTTGCAATTAACGTAAGTGTAATATTAGCCTAGCTTTTAAATTATCAGATGTACTATTTGGTAAATGATTAATCATTTTATATTTAATTACTGGTACTTCAGAAATATAGAAGTCCCACCTGCGCATACAAAGAAAAAGTTTGACTGTAAGAGAAAATTTAATTAAAAATAAGAGAATGGTTTTGCTTTTAAGTTCTCTTTTGCAAATTAAGACTGAATTTTCCTAGAATCTGCCAAGTACTTGTAGATCTAGTTTATTTGCATTTGAATCTTTGTTAATACCAATGAGAGAAACCTGCTGAGTCATCTCCTCTTCTGTTTACATTTGGATTTCTGCAGAATTGAATCCTGACCCTGCAAAAATTTCTAAGTTTAAGAGAAGTGGTCACACTGACGTCAGCAGACCATTCACTCAGAAAGCCAAGCATGTGCATAAACATCTGTAGATTCAAAGTTGTAAAAGGTCAAAATCAATCCCTCTCTAATTTGTCCACATTTTGCCTAGCAGGCCATCAAATACCCAAATAAAACAACATACAAAGTGTGATGCTGAAAAAACCAGAAAGGGGTGATTGCAGAATGTTTTAAAACCCTGTAGTAAAATAAATTTATATACAGAGCAACAGGTATTATTAAATACAAGGTATTTCCTTTTAATGATAAATAAATACCCAACATTGCAGGATATCAGGGTCATTAATTTCACATAATTCTGGAGAAGTTACACCTGTACAATTAATTGTTGTTATTGTTGTTGTCTTAAATATTTGCAACTATGCTATCAGCTATGGGCAGCTTCATTAGGTTGTTACACCGTTGTATATCAATAACTGACCACTTGTATGTATAGTCCTGAGACCACTGGCACCATCCTGTGCCTGTGTACTTGCAATGCCTCTGTTTCACATGCTGGCTCCTCTGCTACAGTTTTGATGATGGTTCACTTTCACATACATTCTCATTCTGGAATCTTTGACTCCAGTTTCATTCTACACACTAGGGGTTTCTAAACTTATTTGTATGTACATCTGTAGCCCTTTCTCAACTACTTGTTATCGATATCTAATTACAACAATATTAATGGCAATCATCAAAGTTGTTCACTTAAATTCATTTCTCTTCAAGTTACAACACCCTTTATTAAAACATTGAATTCATGCTACCAGTTAAAGGAATTATAATAATCCTATAGGAGTAAGCATTAAACAATGAACACTGAAGCAGCTGACATTTGTAATGTTATACAACTAATGTCCAAAAGCTGCTGTTTCTCCATTCTCAAATGGTTATACTTATGTTCATTTTCAGCTGATGAAACAAGAATTACATGACAAGCTAATGACACTTAAAGCTTCATCTTTTAAAATTAAAAAAAGGAGAAGTATCTCTGAAACAGAAAAAAGCCACAAACATTAGGTATATCTTATTTCACTTTTTCTACAGGACTGCTCCAAAGCATCCAGGATAGGCATTAGTGCTACCTGACCAGTGTAAGTTATATTTTAGAGAAATATGTGCAACATAATCACCTGACTAAATACACAGGTTTTGTTTCTTTTCTTAGAATCATGGAATCATAGAATCGTTTAGGTTGGAAAAGACCCTTAAGATCATCAAGTCCAACCATTAGCCTAGCACTGCCAAGTCCACCACTAAACCATGTCCCTAAGCACCATATTTACACATCTTTTAAATACCTCCAGGGATCGGGACTCAAACACTTCCCTGGGAAGCCTGTTCCAATGCTTGACAACCCTGTGAGTGTAAAAATTTTTTCCTAATATTAGATCTAAACCTCCTCCAGTGCAACTTGAGGCCATTTCCCCTTGTCATATCACTTGTTACTTGAGGGAAGAGGCTGACACCCAACTTGCCACAACCTCCTTTCAGGTAGCTGTAGACAGCAACATGGTCTCCCCTCAGCCTCCTCTTCTCCAGGCTAAACAACCCCAGTTCCCTCAGCCACTCCTCATAAGACTTCTGCGCTAGATCCTTCACCAGCTTTGTTGCCCTTCTTTGAACATGCTCCGGAACCTCAATATCCTCCTTGTAGTGAGGGGCCCAAAACTGAACACAGTACTTGAGGTGCCTCACCAGTGCCGAGTACAGGGGCACTATCACCTCCCTGGTCCTGCTGGCCACACTATTCCTCATACAAGCCAGGATGCCATTGGATGGCCCTCTTGGCCACCTGAGCACACTGCTGGTTCATGTTCAGGCAGCTGTCAACCAACACCCCCTGGTCCTTTTCTGCCAGGCAGCTCTCCAGCCACTCTTCCCCAAGCCTGTAGTGTTGCATGGAGTTGTTGTGACTGAAGTGCAGGACCCGACACTTAGCCTTGTTGAACCTCATACAGTTGGCCTTGGCCCATCAATCCAGCCTGTCTAAATCCCTCTGTAGAGCCTTCCTACCTTCAGGAAGCTCAACATTCCTGCTCAACTTGGTGTCATCTGCAAACTGACTGAGGGTGCAGTCAATCCCCTCATCCCCTCGTATCATTGATAGACACTAAACAGGACCAGCCGCAACACTGAGCCCTGGGGAACACCACTTGTGACCGGCTGCCAACTGGATTTAACTCCATTCACCACAACTCTTTGGGACTGGCCATCCAGCCAGTTTTTATCCAGCAAAGAGTACACCCGTCTAAGCCATGAGCATTCAGTTTCTCCAGGAGATTGCTGTTGCAAATGGTGTCAAAGGCTTTACTAAAGTCTAGGTAGACAACATTGACAGCCTTATCCACTAAGTGGGTCATGTGTCATAGAAGAATAGCTTAGTCACGCAGGACCTGCCTTTCATAAACCCATGCTGACTGGGCCTGATCACCTGGTTGTCCTCTATGTGCTATGTGATGGCACTCAAGATGATCTGCTCCATAACCTTCCCCGGCATCGAGGTCAGACTGACAGGCCTGTATTTCCTCGGATCCTCCTTCTGGCCCTTCTTGTAGATGGGCGTCACGTATCATAGAATCATAGAATGTCTTGGGCTGGAAGGAAGGGACGTTAAAGAGCATCTAACTCCAGCCCCCCTGCCACGGGCAGGGACGCCACCCACTAGACTAGGTTGCTCAGGACCCTGTCCAACCTGGCCTTGAACACTGCCAGGGACGGGGCGTCCACAACGTCTCTGGGCAACCTGTTCCAGTGCCTCACCACCCTCTGAGTAAAGAATTTTTTCCTAACATCTAATCTGAATTTCCCCTCTTTCAGTTTGAAACCATTCCCCCTTGTCCTATCACTATCTGCCCTTATAAAGAGTCTCTTGCCTTCTTCTACATAAGCCCCCTTTAAGTATTGAAAGGCCACTATGAGGTCTTCCTGGAGACTTCTCTTCTCCAGGCTGAACAACCCCAACTCTCTCAGCCTGTCTTCATAGCAGAGGTACTCCAGCCCTCTGATCATCTTAGTGGCCCTCCTCTGGACCTGTTCTAAAAGGTCCACACCTTTCTTATGTTGAGGGCTCCAGAGCTGGACACAGTACTCCAGGTGGGGTCTCACGAGGGCAGAGCAGAGAGGGAGAATCACCTCACTCAACCTTCTGGCCATGCCTCTTCTGATGCAGCCCAGGATACGGTTGGCTTTCTGGGCTGCGAGTGCACATTGCCGGCTCATGTCTAGCTTTTCATCCATCAGGACCCCCAAGTCCTTCCCTGCGTGGCTGCTCTCAATGAGTTCTCCCAGTCTGTACTCATGTCTGGGATTGTCTCGACCTAGCTGCAGGACCTTGCACTTGTCCTTGTTGAACTTCATGAGATTCACATGAGCCCACTTCTCCAGCTTGTCCAGGTCCCTGTGGATGGCATCCTGTCCTTCAGGTGTGTCAACTGCACCACTCAGCTTTGTGTCATCCGCAAACTTGCTGAGGGTGCACTCTATCCCACTATGTCATTGATGAAGATATTGAAAAGCACCAGTCCCAAGACAGAGCCCTGAGGGACACCACCCATCACTGGTCTCCACCTGGACATAGAGGCATTGACCACAACTCTCTGGATGCGTCCATCCAGCCAATTTTTTATCCATTGAATAGATAAGATTTGTGACATTTGCTAATTTGCAGTCAACTGGGACCTCTTCAGTTAGCCAGGACTGCTGATAAAAGATTGAAAGTGTCTTGGTGAGCACTTCCACCAGCTCCCTCAGTACCCTTGGGTGGATCCCATCTGGCCCCATAGACTCGTGTGTGTCTAGGTGGTGTAGCAGGTCGCTGACCATTTCCCCTCGGATTATGAGGGCTTCATTCTGCTCCCTGTCCCTGTCTTCCAGCTCAGGGGGCTGGGTACCCCAAGAACAACTTTTCTGACTATTAAAGACTGAGGCAAAGAAGGCATTAAGTACCTCAGCCTTTTCCTTGTCCTTTTCCACTATGTTTCCCCCCGCATCCAATAAAGGATGGAGATTCTCCTTAGACCTCCTTTTGTTGCTAATGTATTTATAGAAACATTTTTTGTTGTCTTTTAGGGCAGGAGCCAGATTAAGTTCTAGTTGGGCTTTGGCCATTCTAATTTTCTCCCTGCATAACCTCATGACATCCTTGTAGTCCTCCTGAGTTGCCTGCCCTGTCTTCCAAGGGTCATAAACTCTCAATTTTTTCCAGAGTTCCTGACAAAGCTCTCTGATCAGCCAGGCCAGTCTTCTCCCCCGCCAGCCCTTCTTACGTCACATGGGGATAGCTCGCTCCTGCGCCTGTAAGATTTCCTTCTTGAAGAATGTTCAACCTTCCTGGACTCCTTTGCCCTTCAGGACTTCCTCCCCAGGGACTCTGTCAACCAGGCTCCTAAAGAGGCCAACATCTGCCCTCTGGAAGTCCAAGATAGAAGTTCTGCTGACCCCTCTCCTTACTTCTTCAAGAATTGAAAGCTCTATCATTGTGTGATCGCTATGCCCAAGGCAGCCTCCAACTGTCACATCACCCACCAATCCTTCTCTGTTCACAAACAAGACATCCGGCAGGGCGCCTTCCCTAGTTGGCTCCCTCACCAGCTGTGTCAGGAAGTTATCTTCCACACACTCCAGGAACCTCCAAGACTGCTTTCCCTCTGCTGTACTGTTTTTCCAACAGACATCTGGTAAATGGAATTCCCCTGCTTCGCATCTACATCACTTGTTTTGTGAAATAAGTGACCATAAACTGCATGAGCTGTTGATTCTACTTAAAAATGTGCTCCAGTACCTCCAAGGTTAGGAAGACCTATAGGTATTTACTGCATAATTCTTGCTGTCTATAAGGTGAAGCAACCTGAAGGTCAGTTAGTCTCATTTTATAGGACCACTGTACACAGTATATTAGAAAATATAACCTGCTTATCATAGATCTAGTACTACTCCCACTGAAATAGCTAGGCATTTACCCATCAACTCCAGTAGGAGTTCAATGAGACTCTTAAAATAATTTCTATTCTATTTTCTTAAATTTTCTCTCCTCCTCTTAGGTCAGATCATCCTCCCTACATAATGAGAAACTGAAATACTTACAAAAGCGTAGGAGAGACACTATTGATATTGCATAATTTAAATACCATGGTCCTCTGATTTTACATTAAAACTTATGACAATGTCAAGTACTTCTTGAAATTAAGTAATTTTAACTCTTGTTTATTTGAAGACATTAAGTTGTCTAAGCAAAGATTTTATCATGTTTTTTGCTGTTTTTCTGGTTTGTAAACATTTGTTCTTTTCTTATGAGTTTCAAATGAGTTTAGAATTAGGGTACTTGTAATGTTTTCTGTTCACGTGAATCATTGTTAATTACAATACTGATGTAGAGAATACACTGGTTATCATTATCCTTAGTTCATTTACACTGATTCTGATCTCAGGGATAGCATGGAAAGAAGTAGCTTTTCTATATTTCCCATCCACCAACGTTTTTATATGGTGCACACCCCATTCTCATTCTAGTTCTGCAAGAGTAGCCAGTGCAATTTTCTTCTGTTTGCACAATTACATAAAGCCAGGCTTTTACATTTTCCTCCAGTTATAAACCAGAAAGGAGTCTGGGAAATGGCCTGAGACCAACTACCACTCCTCCAGGCAGACCTAGACATGGAGCAGTAGTTAGCACAGGCCTAAGTGGTGAGTTGGATGCAGCTGCCCTGCTTTGAAGTAATAGAGTTTGACTCACTGGCTGCAAGTAGTGCTGTGCCACTTGGTCTCACCATCAGTGAGCGGTAGCCAACACATTTTATGTAATAATTCAAATGTATCCTTGAGTACAACTTTTAAACAGGAGACAAGAAATAACCCAAAGAGGAAGGAACAAGCTCCCAAAAGATTTCCCAAAAGGTACTTAAGACTTTTAAACATAGAAAGATGTCTCCAAGTTTAAAACCCGTTTCACTAATTCTTCTGACAGTAGCTCTGAAATAAGCTGTATTACTCACTGAAGACACCATGTATCAGACACAACATCTTCAGCGTGGTTTTGGGGTTTTTTTTAGGTGATTTAAGAATTTCAGGACTAAATAAATTGGTTGTTTGGACAAGATTCCAGAAATTCTTGGAAAATTCTATGGAAAATGCTGCAACTTTGGTAGGTTTCATGCTACTTCAGATCTGCAGTGTAGTTGTCACTTTTGTATGTTGACTCTGGGCTCCATTTATAGTAAGAAAAAGAGGGACACTTTATGACATGAGCCATCTAATGTCTAGATTTGGATGTGTTGAATTGTACCCTACAAATTCTGCTTTTGCTTCACTTGTTATAAATGGAACTTAAGTTATCAGCTTAGGTATAAGTATCTACATTAATTTTAACTTAAGCTTTCGAAGCTAAGAACCTACATTCTAAATTTTACATGCCTTTTGTTACTTGTTGACTCTGTTCCCCAAAGTTGACAATAATCAACAACAAGGTCATGCACAGACTGTGGCTGTGATCATGTTCATGTACTGTGAGTTAAAAGAGTTTGCCATTTAAATTGAAATAATGTGCTTAGGAACTGAGTTGGAATATTGGAACATTGGAATTTAAGTGAAACTGAGAATACACAAGTTATATCTTTCATATATTGTCAAAACCAGAGCTGCTTAAAAAGAAAGCATTTTGATGAATATGTTAAATGACATTAAAATTTTTTACCAAAGAAGGAGAAGGAGAAGAATCTATCTGGGAAATATGAATGTTTTAAATAAACTGTCCTGTTGGAAGTATAAGCTGGTTTCAGTCAGAGAAACAAGATTTAATTTTGGTGTTTGTATGACGATTTAGTTAAAACAGTGACAACAAAATTTACACTTTTGAGGTCTGAATTATGGGTGCTGTTTCCACTGTATCAATCAGATTATAACTCAGTGGTTTCAATTGTTTGGAGCAGAATTTTAATTTTTCAGATAATTTTATTTTGCATTGCAGAGGTTATTTCATTTTTGAAAAATCTGTTTCTGAGAATTAAAGTTGCTCATAAAGCCAATATCCATAAAGCACTCGTGCCAGTCCTGTTTTCTTGCAGAAGGATACTTTCTTTACAAGGCATAATAAAAAGAGGAAACATTCCTTTGCATTACTTTTTTCTTAACAATCTGTGGAGTATCCCTCCAGAAGAATTGTGTGACCAGGCTCCAGACAGTTTGGGGAGAGTCATTGCCTCTTTCCTTTTGTGGCTCAGTTTTTACACATAACACAGTTCATTGCTTTGGAGCCTACATTATTGCCTTTGTTTCTTTGTAATGAGATTAACATAAATGGGTTCATGCATGACTTGTCAATCTCCTGTCTCTTGTCCATCATCCGAATAGAAGCAAAAGCCTTGCATACGTTTTATAGTTTAGTCGAAGTGGCAACATTACTGAGAATTCTGATTTTTACCTTTAATACTCAGTAAATTACTGGTCTCTCTGGAAGACAAAACGGTCTGATAATCACCCTACAAAGTCTCATTAGACCTCTTCACAATTTCCAGAAGATTGGAGATTCATTGTTGCTTTCGCTAGTGAGCATCTTTGAAGTAGGCAAATATATGCACCAATGTTCAGTTATGAGGCGAACAATAAAGTAAAAAGAACACTTCTGCTCATTCAAGAAATCCCCAGACAAGCTGGAGCCATGTTTGAAAAAATAGGTTGAATGACCCACAACTGGGAAGGACTAACAGACCACCACATCTTTGCAGAAAGAATAGAGAAAGGAAGTTTCACAACTTCATTTTGTGAACAATAATGTTTTGGATGTGTTTCCAAAATGAAATCACTCAACCTTCTGCAGCTTTCTGTTGTCCTATGGCATGGCTATAGCCTCAAATACATGGAATACTCATTTCACAAAATTTTTGTTTTCATTACCCTACCTACGTCTGTTGGGTTGATTAGCAAACAACAAATTTAGTCCTTCATAGTCCCAGATTATGTTTAAATGCTGTCTGAATATTTACACCGGACGTGAAAATCCAGAGGAAAAAAATGTATTTACATAAGGAAAATGACAATACCATAGAACGATAGCAATGTCAATATAGTAAATACTGCCTTTAATAATAACACATTAAAGCCAGTTGTTAGCTTTGCTTATGAATTCTTTCAGCTAACTCACTTTTCATGGGCAACATATTTTTCCAACAATATCTTATATAAAAGCTATTGTCATGTTGTGGCCTGGCATTTAATAGTTCTAACCTCATGATTGTTACATGTTACTTTAATAGCTGACACTATATCATTCAGAGATAAGTCTAAAAATATCTTTCTCCAAAGCTTAATGTCTTTTTGAAGAATGTAGCCTCTCCTTGATGCATACATATATCTCCTAATAATGTTAACGGTATTTTATATACTCATTGATAGAGAAAAAAATTTGAGGACATTAAATATTTCCATACTGTATAGATAACAACCATATCTCAAAGTGCTTAATTCTAACTTTATTTACAAGGTAGCTCTGAACTTAGGGTAGTTTCATATTGAGATTCATTATTCAGTCACAGAGGGAAAAATACCAGCTCACATGCTAGGCTGTCTACAGAAATTATCAGCCAGCTTGATTATCATCACCTCCACCACAACCATCTTTCAGTCATGTTCTTAATTTCACAAAACTGGGAGAGATCCTTAGCTTTGGTAAATTAAAGTCTTTTTCAACATAACACATTTCTCATGAGAGAAAAAGGAATCCAAAATATGGCAGTGTCTCATGTTGTTTTCAGTCCTTCCCAAACTGTTTCTAAGCTCAAAACTTTGATTTTAGGTGCATGGATATTACTCCTGTTGAAGTCAGTGAGTCATATCTCTGCTGATGTAGCTCTATTGAAGTCAACAGAATTAAATCAGAAAAAAAATGGGCCCGATAGAAGTCTCAGCATGTATCTTGGAGCAAAATGTCCATCTTCTACTGAACCCATCACTATTACATTTGTGTTCCAATTTGACCCAAAAGGTTATTTCACAAATGTATGGATGCATATGAGTGAAAAATTTTGAATTGCAATCGTAATTCATTTTGTGTTGAAATAAGTGATTCAGCAGGTGCTGTGTACTTATTTTGCCAGGTAGAAATACATGCATATCAATAAAGAACATAAAAATCTGAGAAAATGCTTGCAATCAATGTCTTTGTATGAACGTCAAGGCTAAATCCTCTGTGCTATGCTTCATCTCCACATACCTTCAAGAACTTCCTTTGCTTACTGTCTTATCTTGACTTCTCCATCTTTTATTTTTTGTATTACTGGGCCTTTCTCATGTGTTTTACAATATTCCTTCTCCTAGCTCTGAAACAGAAATTCCACTTCAATACTATTTAAAATAACACAACTTAAATACTGCAGGTGGCTTAGAAGTATTCCTTTGAAGGATCCATAATGTACCTGAACATGGCTGTGCATGTATCTGTGTCTGTGGTTGAGGGAGGTCTGCAACTGGAGTGGAACTGTGGGTCTTGTGGACTCATAATGTGCAAGAATCAGCAACTGGAGAGTCCTGGCATCCAGGGGCCAGTTACTGGGCAGACTGGAGGGATCCACATTGTAGATGTGGATATGTATTTCCCATAAAGGGACTTTCATTCTGATCAGCTAGAGAGGGGAACAGGATGAGGCTATTGGTGCTGTTTGTGCCTGTGTGAGTGCTGAATGTGTCATCTGTGTTAATCTGTGTGCCCAGTTGTGTGCATGCGTACTCTGTGTATGTGTGCATGTGTGCCTATCGGGAACATGCTCGGTCTCACTACTGGCTGGACATGGCGACATGGAGCTGTGGCAGCCTCAGCTCTGTCAGCCTACTAGATTCTGCAACTCCTGACACTTTTGTTACTGATCTCACACTATTTCTGTATAAGCACCTGTAACTCCCATAGTACAATCCTAAAGAATTAAGATTTATCCATTAACCTTTGCAAGAACTGCTGCACCTTTTACATCTGAATACCAAGCACTGTTCAGTTACCATAAGTTATTTCTTCTTCAGAAATAGCCATAAAGTATATCAAGAAAATTGCTTTTCATTAAATTCTTTTTGCTTTAAGTAACAATTTTAGGTTGATCTCATAACTCTGAACCTCCTATAGTTATTTACATCAATACAATTTGAATGTGATGTTGATTATACATGATGCTAGATCAGAACAGCAGCAGTCTACACTTTGCACAGCAGATGCAGAAAAATGGGAAATAGTATCTACTTGTTTATATTTTGTTCAATAATTATGAATCCAATTTACCATTTATTTTAATAAAACCAGGCATTTTATTTAGCCATTGTAGCCTAATAGTTGTTACAAGAGACGTCTAGTAGCATCTGTAAATATTTATGCATCTACCATGCAGTTGGGTTTGATGTAAACAGCTGTTTCTCAAGCCAGAAATGGATATTTGCTTCTGAAATAACATATTATTTTACTAGTGCTTATGGCACTCTTGCAGTGAAAGCAGGAGTTCTTCTGAAGATACATTAAATCAACATTAAATCGTAAGTATTTTCAGTAATGAAGTGTATGGTCACTCCCTACATACATTTTACAGTGTGTTGAATTCTGTGGTGATGGCTGCTGTAAAAAATCCACAAAACAAACAAAAAAACCAAACAGACACAAAAACATAGGGATGTTGGGAAGAGAGCATAATCTTCCTTTGAATGACTCTATACTGCTCTATGGGAAAGGAAGAGAACAGTAAAAACCACATTCTTGAAATCTAATGTATTCAGGTAATATTTAAAGTGTCAATCCATTTGTAATACTACTGCAAGCTTGTTGATATAAAGTGTTTATGTAGTTCCAGTAAGGTATCGCAGAAAGATAAAAACATGCTGTCATAGTTGCTTAAAATATATGTTTGCTTTCCAACATAGTCTTTTGCATCCATAGTCATGTCTGCAAAGTACCAGCTTTTACACCTAGCAGGTAGGAAATTGTGAGAAACCATTCTCACAGTGTTCCAGAAACATGAAAGAGGACAGAGTCTGTCCTCAGCAATGAAAGCATACTAATCCAGGAGACTGGTCTCAGAAATCTTAATGACATAAACTGTAGTTTCTCATGGCCAACTAGTGTGTGCTGCTAGCAAGAGCAAATAAAAGGCTCATACTGCTCCTTTTTCAGAAGAACAACAGGAAAATATATTCAGCTTGTTGAGACTTAAGACAGTTCAGGAAGATTCTGATTTCTTCCCAGTGCTGGAGAGTATTTAATTAAAAGACTATATAGCTGGACAACCTAGTTTATTGTGAAAAGGTGTGCCATAGAAAATCAGTTTCCATTGGTTCCTGAAAATTACCAAATCTTTAGGAAAAGCCATTTATTTTATTCAAAAGTCTTAAGATAAAAACAGCTACCTCCTCAATTATCTATTTGTTTGTTTATTTGTTTGTTTGTTTATTTTCCCATTGTAACTTCTGTTTTTTTGGGGAGACTGGCAAAGCCATTAGCTCACAGGTCTGTTTTGTGCTCTCTTACACCCTCTTAAAGTGTCTAGAAATCTCTACCTGTACTACAGTTACAGAACTACAGAACTAGAGCTCTTATGGACTGACCCTAACCTCCATTCCCCATACCCCTGTGCTGCTTGGGGAGGCGGGAGGAGGTAAAAGAGTCATGAATGAAGGAGTGAAGTTGAGCCTGGAAAAAGTGGGGGCTGGGGAGAAGGAAGAGGAGGTGCTCCATGGTGGATCAGGCACAGCCCTTTCCCCTTGAAGGGACTGCAGCCCATGGAGGACCCACACCAGAGCAGAGCATGAAGGATGGAGCAGCAGAGAGAAACCTCTATATCCTGGCTGCAACCACCCGCTGCACCACCTGTTGCCTCAGTGAAAGCACTGAGTGTAACTTGCAGCAATAACAAGCAGGGAGGAGAGGTGTCTGGACTGAAGCTGAGCCTGGGAAAGGAGGAGGAAAAGCTGTTTTCCCTAAGTGTGTAAATGTTTGTTTCTTTTGTTTTGTTTTGTTTCCCACTACCTGAATCAGTAATTAAATATTTATTTTAATTGGCAACAAGTTAAGTAAATTCTTCCAAATCTGTTTTGCCTGCAAAAGTAACTGTAAAGTAATCTCCCCTTCTTTATCTCAACCCACAAACTTTCTCACTCCCGTTCTTCCTATTTGTTCCTCCTGTCCAGCTGAGGGGGAAATAAGTGAGCAGCTGGATGGGTCCTTGGCTGCCAGCCAATGCTAACCCACCACATTTAGTTGTACAGGAGGTATAATTTAAAAGCATATGTTGAAAACGTCTTCTTGTTTTGATCCTCTGTTGAAATAAATTTAGCTACAAAACACAAAGCAAATGGCACTCTGACAGGGGAGCAAGTATTTTTCCTTGGTTGCTTATAGTAATCAAAGTACTCTTACTAATGATAAGGAATAGAATAAAAAGAATCAAACTGATTAAAAAAAATCTTTACACAAGGGAGGAGAAGTGATACAAAACACAAATGGAACATATGGAGATCCATCTTCTGATTAACAAATAGTTATTAGACTGCCCCAAAACATATATGAACCCGCAGTATCTTTTGGATAGACTGTGAGAAAGCCTTCAGATTTGGTCCCATACTTATTACTAATTTAATTTAATTATGACCACCTGGAAGACAGACCTTACCATAAGTAGCCACAACATAAACATTGCTTATATATACCAGCGTCCCAGGGAAAGTGTAGCACTTTGCTGTAGTGGGATTTCCTGTTGTCTTTGCTGCCCAGCTTATGCCTCCTGTCAGTCTTCAGTGCTTCAAATAAAAGAAATCTGGTTTAACCATGAAGAATATTGCTATTGTCCACACCTCTTTTATGAACAATTCTTGTAATGAATAAGTCTTCCATGTTGTATCACCCTCTGAGGACTGTGCTGACTCAAGCTACAAGAGGAAATATTGTCACCAATATTGTCCATGTAGGGACCAGTACTGTTTAATACCTTCATCAATGACATAGTAGGATTCAGTGTACCCTCAGCAAGTTTGCAGATGACACCAAGCTGAGCAGTGTGGTTGACATGCCTGAGGGACAGGATGTCATGCAGAGGGACCTGGACAAGCTTGAGAAATGGACCCATGTGAACCTCATGAGGTTCAATAAGGCCAAGTGCAAGGTCCTGCACCTGGGTCGAGGCAATCCTCAGTATCAGTACAGGCTGGGGGATGAAGGGATTGAGAGCAGCCCTGAGGAGAAGGACTTGGGGGTACTGATAGATGAAAAGCTGGACATAAGCCAGCAATGTGCGCTTGCAGCCCAGAAAGCCAACCATATCCTGGGTTGCATCAAAAGAAGCATGGCCAGCAGGTTGAGGAGGTGATTCTGCCCCTCTACTCTGCTCTGGTGAGACCCTACTTGGAGTACTGTGTCCAGCTCTGGGGTCCTCAGTACAAGAAAGACATGGACCTGTTGGAGCGGGTCCAGAGGAGGGCCACAAAAATGATCAGAGGGATGGAACACCTCTGCTATGAGGAAAGGCTGAGAGAGTTGGGGTTGTTTAGCCTGGAGAAGAAAAGTCTCCAGGAAGACCTTATTGTGTCCCTTCAATACTTAAAGAGGGCTTCTAAGAAAGATGGGGACATACTTTTTAGCAGGGCCTGTAGTGATAGAAGGGTAATGGTTTTAAACTCAAAGAGAGTAGATTCAAACTAGGTATAAGAAAGAAATGTTTTAGGATGGTTGAAACACTGGAACAGGTTGTCCAGAGAGGTGGCAGATGCCCCATCCCTGGAAACATTCAAGGTCAGGTTAGATGGGTCTCTGAGCAACCTGATCTAGTTGTAGATGTCCCTGCCCATTGCAGGGGAGGTTGGACTAGACGACCTTTAAAGGTCCCTTCCAACAAAAACCATTCTATGATTCTATGAAATATCTCATGAAATTCTCACTTTCCTTCAATGCATTGTTCCTACCTGCTATATGTTCACTACTCTGCTCACTACATTACCGCTCATGTTTATGGGGTCATAATACAGACTGATATGAAAACTAGGTCTCCACGCTAAAAAGGTATATATCCACCTGTGATTGGAAGAGAGCCTTCAGAGATTGTGATTCTGAGCACAAACACAAGAGCACACACATGATCTTGTCAAAAAGCGTGCATTTTAAGTTTGCAAAGCAGAAATGATTCCCACTGTCTCTCTTCTATGATCCAAGTAGCAAGCTATGAATGCTAGGGAAATATGAAACATATTCTCAGACCCTGATCCTGCCAACAGTTCTGCATAAATCTAATGCTAAAATTGTGCGTAGTCCTATGTATTAATGAGTACATTTTTTTACAGAACTGAGACCTTATATTCCACTGCCTACATCATTTGCACACAGTGCCTTCCTTCCAATACTTATTCTATTTTTAAATATTTACTATCTACCGTTTTTCTAAACGAAGAATTAGTCTGATTGCATTTTTACATTACATCCATTTACAGCAACAGACCTATTGCCAGCAGCTAAAGTGATCTTTAAAGATAAGCTTAGTGGAAGAGTAAGTCTTTAAGGTTATTCTTTTTTCTCAGTGCAGAAATCAAATTGTCGTCCCACTTACTATTCTTTTTAATACCCCAATGAAAGAATTACTGTTAATTACAGGATGCAGTGATAGAAACAATGTAAAATGTAAATGTGTAATACAAATAATTATTATCTATAGATCAAACTGTTAGTCGGGATTTATGTTAATCAATAGATGTGCTTTATATAGTACCTTCTAATGTAAAATTGAGCATATTGCAATATATCAAACTCTGTTAATTACAGATTTTAATGTTTTCTTCTGAGGCATTCATCTCCACAGAACGCTATCTTTATCATTTTGGTATCCATTAGTGCTGCCATTTCCCATGTATTATGATGCTGTCGTAAGCCAACATTCTTTGCCGGTCTTATGAGTCAGCTAGACAAATTCAGTTCAAGTTAAAACCTATCACCAGAGTCATTCACCTGCTAGGTTGTCTATTGTCCTTGTTGATTTTTGCTCAAATTGACCTAAAATGTAAAATTCAGGAGCCAATCCTGACTGCATTTATCTTTTACAATAGACTGTTTGTAGTCATCAGTCCATCTGATTTCAACTTACATTTTAAAACATTAGAAGTAATTAATTCTTTTTTTTCTAGCTTTTATTTTAATGCTTTTAAAATGTGAAAATAACAGATACAAAACTTGGTATATTGTTGGACTTTTTTATAACATCACCATAAATAGCTTGTTATTTGGGGATTTTTCCTTTTTGTCTTCTTCTGAACTTTGATGATAAATAGAAAATACCTGTCACTAGAAGTCTGTGAAAGAGATTAAACTGTCTGTATAAAGAACTGAAAGGAGATCATATAGAACGGATATAGTAAAAGTCTAAAAATCTGTGCATGGTGTAGCGGGCATGGAGGAACTGTTCAGCTGTTCACTCTCTGTTCCATTGCTCAAGCTTGTGACCTTCATTTGAAGCTACTAGAGGACAGATCCAGAATAATCAAAAGCAGCTGATTCTCCACATCATAGCAAGCAGATCTGTAGTACTCCTTGCCAAAGAATGCTGTGGATAAAAAAAAGTGTATTTAAGGGGAGACTGAACAAGTATTTGAGAAACACTGAAGGCAAATTTAGGATGGCAAAGTGTTGGCTGTCCCATTACAGCTGTACGTTTTCCAAATTTATGCAACAAAACCAATACAAAGTCAACTGTCTTGGTTTAAGTGCGTTTCAAATAAACTTTATTGTATCAGAACTGACTTCTGTTTCACTAGCAATATATAATTTAAACATGGTTTTGTGTTACTCTGAAATACAGTAAGTAGATACATATTGCCTTTAAAAACATTAATGGTCTCAGGCTGTGACAGTTGGCTTGTCTTAAAAAGAATTATAATTTCCATGTTTAGCATACTGACACTACTACCATAATTTGTTGTTGACTACTTCTTTCCCTTTGAAACCTCTGAATGATTTGCAATCTAAAAGTTTTAAAGGGAACTCTGTCAAAGGTAAAAAGAGTAACCTTTCAAATCTGAAATTTTAAGGTTTTATTTCCAAAGGTGAGTCACGTGTTTCTGCATCATCCTTTGAATCACTTCCACCTGTAACAATTTTTGCGTGGACACCTATATATTCTTAACTGATCTGGAGATCAAATTTGCTTTGCCTTTCCAGCTTCCATTTTTCTGCTATCCATTAATATCATTAACTCAAAAATCTATTTATTCTGCATTGTGTCTTCTGAAATGCATAACTATAACACTCAGATTTTTTTTTTTTTTTTAATTTGGTAATCTGTATTTATTCTCTGTATAAATTTTTAAACATAGTTATGTTATCTTATTCTGATTCATTGCTCAGGTTCTTTAAATTGATAATTTCTGGTTGTTTAATTCCCTTTGGTCTACCTCCTTGTCACCAGTTCTGATCCTGCCTTTTTTCATTGATAGTATTCTGCAGAATGGCCAGAGAAAGATTTTTCTTACTGTTGAACCAAGACCTCTGTTTACAAAATCTGAGCTTGTTTGACTCAGAATAGGGCTAATCCAGTGTAATCATATACCCAGCACAAAATAAGCAATCTCTACAGCCTCACTCCAAACCAGTTTTACTTTCTTCTTTATATATCTGTGACCTGGTTTCTACCTTTCCTGTTGCCTCTTTGCTATAAGATTATTCTTTGTCCCATACCCAGATTCATACACTCCTGATTTCCATCTGTTTCTTAGTATGTAAAATAGTTGTCTCCTGGGTTTCCTTTTTCCCTGGATTCCATAAACTCTTTGTCTTTGTAAAATTCTTAACAAAATCATGAAAAGAGCAGACATGGCAAAGGTCACAATAATAATAATTTTCCTGACACTTTTTATTCATGTTTAGTGAGGGATAATTAACACAATGTCTTAAAATTATCAAGATAACTATGATAAGAATGAACTAGATATTTACTATACCCTAAATATAATCCTCAGGTACTTGAAATAGCAAGAACTAGGGCTTTTGCTAACTGTGCCCATCAGCCAAGGAACAGATTTCCTGCTATTATCTAAAACTCTTAGCCTGCATTAGAATGTGAAAGTGGACTAAAGGATTATACGTTTGCTATTTCACTTAAGTATTCTTGATCACAAGCAATTTGTACTATACTGTTCTCCAAAGCATTTTATGAGTGGCACTTTCTGAGCTCAGAGTTGTTAGTATATTTCATGACCTGATTGTGATTTGTGGAAAAATGTAGCTCATCGAACAATGTCAGATGTGTCAAAAAACTGATTTCCTGGAATGTTAGAAAGGTAGAGAGGCCTACTTGAGTTCTGTTAAATTCTGCGACTTCTGACTGGGTGGCTGGAAAGGATGAGAAGTATACGAGATATAGCAAGAGCCACTAATTAGAGGCAGCAGACATTTCACATGGAGATTATGTAGTAAAGGGTGGAAAAGTTGTAAGATATTCAATTATTGACCAGCTTAAGGAACAAAAAAATGGGAGACACAACTTATAAGGGAAAAATCAATAAAGATGCAGGTGTGAATCCTAGGTTTTGATGCACTAAAGGAACTGAACCAAAACTAAGAATCATTGAAAGAAAAAATGGTTTCTATATATCCTACAAAATTATATTTAATATTGTAGCAAGAAAGCATTGGGGACGTATTTTGACAGCTAAAAAAAGATAGATGACAGTTTCTTAGTTCAGGCTAGCTATGTACAGAACACCAAACACAAACACAAAACCAACATTTATTTAATAAGCAGAAAACTCTTTTCTACCAAGAGGAAAAAAATACAATTCTATTTGTTTATTTGTTTATTTACCATTTTATTTATGCACTTTCACAGTTTCTTCTGACACTGATAGAGAATATCTAGACTCTTTTTTTTATTGGAATTTATGAGTAATCATAGGAATCACATAGGGGTTTTCCCTATGTGAAATACCACCCTTAATGGTATTTCAGTCTTCTTGCTAATAACCATCTCTCCAATCCTGAAATGTCAATCCACAGTCTACATCCAAAGACATACAGGCACTGTGTCCTGCCCCCAAAGTAGACCCACATTTGTCTGGTGTCAGTCCCTTCTCTCTGCTTTGTTCTTTTATTTTAGTGTTGAGAACAGGTCATCTGCTGGCTGATCCATTCCCTATGAATACTTCCATACAGCTTCAAATATCCTCTGAGAATATTTTCCAGCTGCTTTCAGCTGCTGTTTTTGTGCTGAGCTGCCAAGACCTGCTTTCCATACAGGTGCTAAAGTAAGCACCTGTATGTGTTGTCTCCTGTCCTCTGAGTTCCTTTTAGAGGGCCAAAGAGAAACAGTGATAGATATGGATATGAAAGCATTATAAACAATCTACTGATATATCATATCAGTATCATATCTGAATTTCTACAGCAACCCTAAGGGTGTTCTTCTAATTAACCAGCTTTAAGAGGATGATAAGCAGCTTAGATATTCTGGACATGATTCTGATTTCTTTTTTTTTCCCCAACAAGATATTCTGGAGTAACATAAATGAAGACAGAGAGGAAAATCAATTGAAATAGCAATCAGCACAACTGGCAATATCCTTTTCTATAAGAGCATGTATACATTCAACATAGCATAGCTGCCAAGTAACTGTTAAGTTACAGTAGTGCAGGTAGACAGCTAAGTTTTAACTGGCAACTGTCAAAAAGTTTTATGTTTAAAATTCAGTCATGTTACTTAGTTTCTAATAGAAGAAACAAATTAAGAAACTGAAACATTGCTCCAGTGAAAACTATGACTTCAAGTGTGTGTATATACATAGGTATAATCACAAAAAACATGTGTCCAAAAGAGTCAATAATAGGTCAGCTAGTTTACCCCATTAGCCTGAAAAGATCAGCTAGTTTGTATTATTCTTATTTTCTTAAAAAAAAAAGCTTGAAGTGGGAGAGGTCACATACCCTCTGTAGCAAATGTATTCTAACGCTTAACTGCTCTTAGAGCTACAAAAAAATTCCTGACATAAATAGTGCTCAATGTAATGCAAGTCTCTTTCTTCTTAACCTATCTACAGTCGACATGGAGAAAATCATTTATTACCTTCCTCTTGCCAGGTATCTATCTCCTATATATAAAGACTGTCATGATCTCCTTTCTTTCTCCTTTTTGTCTAGATAAAATAACCCAATTTCTTCAATAACTTAGCCAATTATTCTCCATCCTCATTTCATGCAGCTGATTATTTCCACCTTGCAAATGTCCTTGTAGAATTGCATCTTTTTTTTCTGACCTTTTCTCCATTTTCTCAAAATTATTCTGAATTCAACTTCAGTGTGCTTACAGACTCCAGAAGGTTGATGTCACGTGTAAATTTAATCAGTGTACTTACCATTCCATCAGCCAGGCTGTTAATAAAACTGCTGAACATTACTAGAGCCATCACAGGCTCCCTTGGAATTCTGCTCAGTCCATTTTTCAAGTTTCACAGTAAACCTTTAATAACTGTTCTTTTTGTACAGCTTTACAGTCAGGTTTTTGCTCACCTGATAGGAATCCTATGGGGAAAATATTGTAGGCAATATCAAAAGAATTGCAAAAATGAAGCTATATGGTGTCTCCTACTTCTCACCTGCAATTCCTACTTCTTCATCCTTTGAAAGAAAATAGTCAGAGTATGAATAGTTCTTGACAAAGGAAAGTTAGTGGCTGTCCATTCACCTGGTCATATTTGGAATGGTCAAAAAGTTTGATTATTTTGTTTTTTTGCAATCATAGGCACAACACAATGAACCAAAACATTCTTATACTAAATATATTCTTATAACTTAACATTATAACATAACATTCTTATAACTAAATATACAGCTTCCAAGTATATATTTCAATAATATACGTCCAATAAGACAACTCTCCCATTCTTTTTTAAAAAATTTATTTCCTTTTAATGATATGCATTATAAATGTCTTTTCCAGTTTCTGCAACTTTGCTAATCTTCTACACTCCCATAGGTAAGCATTAAGTATCACCTTATAAAGTAGCCTGTCAACATAATATGTCATATTTAACTCTTAATAGCATGTTGTTATAATTCTATAATTAGAATTCATACTGCCAGAATTACAAATGTGGCAAATTCACATATTATCTCACTATATGTCATTATCTTCTTTTTGTTGGTCTGTGTATAAACCAGAGAAATAAAAAAATAAATCCACTCAATTAAATAATTAATATGACATATATTTCATGTATAGACAGAATATTCAGTTGTTCTTTGCAAAATGTACTCTAGCAAAGTTAAAGCTATTTTGGAAAATCCCAAGTTTTTTCAAGTTAATGTTACCATAGACAATGTTAAGTGGGTTTTAGTTTTTTAAAACATGTTTATTTTTTAAAACAGATAAGTTAATAATTTATTTCTGTATAATTTCTGGAGAATCAGTATAAAAATGACATAAAAATATGCTATAACGTAATTATTAGACAAAAGCATTAGAGCAAAGATAATTGTTGAAAGCTGTTGATGCACTGTTTACAAGACTAAGAATAGGTGCTTTTCTAACTACTTATGATGTGACTCAACTGTTTTTCACCTCATTAATGTAAAGTCTTCAGACTGGACTGAAGTTGTTAAATTGATTTATTAAGTCTTTCATTTGGGGCCAAGCAGGGAGGGGAAGGATAAGGCTAATATGGGAATTCTTTACATTATGGTTTAAGAAGACTATTTTGTGCAATAAGTGACTAAACAAGTGAACAGTAGATAGTATTTTACCTAAATGGGAATTCATTTAATGTACTTTACAAGAAAGGAGTTAATTGAAATATTAGCTTCAGATTTATACCTAACAGTCATGGTGCATAAAACAATAAGTCTCAGCCTTTGGTAAGAAAAATGTCATTCAAGAAGTCTGTCAAAGGTTTTCCAATAGTTCTCACCACTGTGGGGAGAAAATTCACGTGGCCAAATCTCAATTAGAGTTCAAGCTGGCCAGCACTGTGAAGGACAACAAAAAGAGCTTTTTTTAATATGTTAACTGCAAAAGGAAGATCAGAGATAACATTGGTCCATTACTTAATGAGGTTGGTTACCTCACAAATAGGGATGTAGACAAAGCAGAGATGTTTAAAGCCTTCTTCACCTCTGTGTTCAACACCGATGATGGGCCCTGGGATACCCAGAGCCCTGTGTTGAAAGACCATGACCGGTGGGATGATAAACTCCCAGCCTACTCTGAACATGTTCAAGACTTACTGCTCCAGCACATAAATCTATGGGGCCAGATGGGATTCAGCCCAGGGTACTGAAAGAGCTGACCAATGTCATCACAGGAACTCCCTTCATTATTTTTTGAGTGTCTCGGGAGTCTGGAGAGGTTCCATTGAATTGGAAGGTGGCAAATGTTGTCCCAGTTTTTAAGACGGGTAAGAAGGAAGGCCTTGGTAATTATGGGTCTGTCAGTCTCACTTCAGTGCCTGGTAAAATTCTGGAGAAGATTATTTTGGGAGTTCTTGAAAAACTCTTAAGAGACAACACAGACATTGGTCATAGCACAGATGCATGAGGGGAAAGTCCTATTTAACTAACTTAATTTCCTTTTAGCACAAGGTCACCCATTTAGTTGACAAAGGGAAGCCAGTAGATGTGGGGTTTTTTTTTTGATTTTAGCAAAGCTTTTAATACTATGTCTCACAGTATCCTTCTGGATAAACTGTCCAGCACACAGCCAGACAAGTCCATAATACATTGGGTGAGCAATTGGCTGATGGGTCAGGCTCAAAGGGTTATAGTAATTGGGGTTACATCAGGCTGGCAGCCAGTCACCAGTGGGATTCTCCAGGGCTCACTTTTAGGGCCAACGCTCGTCCATGTTTTTATAAATGATCTGCATGCAGGAATCGAATGTACAGTAAGTAAGTTTGCTGACGCTACTAAATTAGGAGGAGGTGTGGACTTCCTCAAGGGTAGAGAGGCCTTACAGAGAGATCAGGATAGGCTAGAGAGCTGGGCAATCACCAACCGTATGAAATTCAACAACAGCAAGTTCCAGATTCTCCACTTGGGATGAGGCAATCCTGGTTATACGTACAAACTGAGGGATGAGAGGCTGGAAAGCAGCCCTGTGGAAAGAGATCTGGTGGGCTGGGTTGACGGCAAGTTGAATATGAGTCAACAGTGTCCCCCGGCAGCCAAAAGGGCCAACTGTGTCCTGGGGTGCATCAAGCACAGCATAGCTAGCCAGTCGAGGGAGGTGATTGTCCCACTCTACACTGCTCTGGTACGGCCACACCTCAAGCACTGTGTTCAGTTTTGGGTGCCTCAATATAAGAAGGACATCATACTTTTAGAATGCGTCCAGAGAAGGGCAACCAGGATGGTGAAAGGTCTTGAGGGCAAGACTTATGAGGTACAGCTGAAGTCACTTGGTCTATTCTGCTTGGAGAAGAGAAGGCTGAGGGGTTACCTCATCACAGTCTACAGCTTCCTCAAGGGGGGCAGTGGAGGGGGAGGTGCTGATCTCCTCTCTCTGGTGACCAGTGATAGGACACGAGGAAATGGAATGAAGCTGTGTCAAGAGAAGTTCAGATTAGGAAAAAGTTCTTCATTGAGAGGGTGGCTGGTCACTGGAGCAGGCTCCCCAGGGAAGTGGTCACAGTACCAAGGCTGTCAGAGTTCAAGGAGTGTCTGGACGAGACTCTTAGTCATATGGTTTAGTTTTAGATAGTCCTCTGAGGAGCAGGGAGTTGGACTTGATGACCTTTATGGGTCCCTTCCAACTTGAGATATTCTGTGATTCTATTTGCAAAATTTTTAGGGACAGTTTGGGATCACAGTATCACTTAGGAATTATACAAAATGAAAAATCATTCTGTATAATGTATATTCCATAAATCAGCTCATTGATAAGGTCCCCAATTTCATCACATGTAGCATTTCTTGCACCCCAAAAGTCTAATACAAGGAGGTTATCTGCGTTCGTGATGTTCCAGCTCTCAGGAATTTGCTATATTATATTATAGCCTTCCAAACTGCCTCTCAGTATTTTCTCTCTTCATCTGAACTCTACACTAAAATGAGTTCTGTAATTGGATTTCCGCTCTTCTTTTCCTTTCTTTATTCTAAACCCATTAACCTGAGTTAGAGAAACTGTAGTAAAAATAAGCTATTAGATAGCCTACTATTTAGTAAAAATTGCATAATTATTTGTTATACCCTTCAGAGACCCTCACTGTAGATTTGAGAGCAGAACCAGCCCTTGAATTAAGATCATCCAGGCACAGGGCAAAGGATTAACTAACGAGTGTAAAACCTCTGTGCTGGTCTGTGGCAAATAACGGAATGTCTGAAAAAATGTAGTGGTTGAGTCATGCTGGATAGTACCTTTTTAAATTTTCTGCATGAGATCAACTTTACATTATAAGCTAAGTTATGTTACAATAAGAAAGTTGGATTGTGGCAAATTATCAGTCACTTCATTGCCCATTAAGGAAGCAGCTATTCACATTGCCATCCTTGGAAAGGCTTGACTTTTTGATCAATATAATTCTTTCTGGTTTACTTGTATTGCGAATTTTTATGAACCAGGGCTTTGTGATACATTTTTTTATTGCTCAAGCAGGTTATAAATCCTTTCTGAATCATATGAAAGCTATCTTCTGTTAGACTAAGACAGAAACCAAACTCCAAAGTCTCACTTTCTCATTTTCTTCAATAATGCTAATGCAGTCTTCTTAAACTAAAATCAAGTCCATTAACTGATTCTTCAAGCTTTTCTTCCTTCTTCCTAATTTTTTTGGCCACTAGTCCCTTTTAACAATATATTTCTTATAGTACCAACAGAAAGACTTACTTACAGAAAAAAGTAGCTAAAATCAGTGTAACTCTCATACTAAGTGCCTGAGATTTCCAATACATGCTAAACTCTGTACAAACAGCAAACATTAATAAGAAGAGTGTTAAATCAACTGAACCTCTTCAGGCATGCTGACATGCTCTAAAATTAAAGATATGGAGAAGATAAAGAAAGTCTGAGGAGTGTAAGTACTGGAATAGACTGTGATGAAAGGCATTTTGCAAATGAGCTGACTCCACTCAGACAACTCTCATTATATAGGATTATATATTGTGAGCAAAAGCATCATAATGTGTTCAAAAGACAACGCACTGGATTTAAAATGGAACATTTTAAGCACTTCATAGCTAAATATAGAGAATAGCTTGTTGATACTTAATCATACAGGACTAATTTGGTCATTTCTTGTAGGGCATCTGTATGAGGCATTAAATACACTCTTTACATGCTATTCAGAAGCCAGTAGAAAAAAATTAAAAGTCCAGAGTCACAAGAGATCCTATTCGCTCCCTTCCCACTGGTCAAAATACATTATTATCTGAGCATCACTTTAATTCCACTATTCTTATGCACTTGACAGAACAGCTACCCCAAAACTAAAGTGTGCACTATACAAGACACAGATCTGTTGAAATAGACACTCTCCAACAAGAAAGAGATCATAATCTCCCTGAGTTACATTTTCTGCCTAAGGCACACTGGGAGCAATGCAAAAATATGGTGGTCTTTACATGGAACACATGATAATCTTTCAGTCTGGCTAACGAATCATAGAAGAATAGCTCTGGGCACATATTCAGTGTTTTCTTCTGTGTGTATTGGCACGCATTTTTAAATGTGTTCACTACAACTGTTTTCATGCAGAAATATTTAAAAAATGAGTGAACGTTGAGCAAATATTAATATCATAAAAGAAACAGAGGTGTGATTTCATAAAATTGCCTGGTTGATGACTCTTCCACTCAAGAAATTGGTCTCATTAAAGCTGAGTGTAAAAAAGATGCCATGTGACCTAAACTGTTGAATCAAAATTAGACAACAAAAAACAATGGATGCACTTAATAAATGATACAATACTAAAGACATAACAGAGAATTATCTTACTGTTAAAAAAAAGGGAAACAAAAAAAAGAGCAAGAGAGCCATAGAGGAGAGACATGGACATCCTGGACATAATGGGACCAAGTTCATCAAAGGGCCATGAAGATGATTAAGGGTCTGGAGCATCTTTCGTATGAAGAGGGGCTGACTGAGCTGGGACTCTTTAGCCTGGAAAAGAGAATGCTTGCGAGGAGTAAAGGAGACAGGTTCAGGTATTCCTTAGCAGTGCCCAGTGATAGGACAAGAGGCAATGTGCACAAACTGAAAAACAGGGAATTCCACTTAAACTTAGGAAAAAAACATTTTTACTGTAAAGGTGGTCAAACACTGAAACGGGTTGCCCAGACAGGTTCAAAACCCACCTGGACAATATGCTTTGCAACCTGCTGTAGCTGACCCTGCTTGAGCATGGGAGTTGGGTGAGAGAATCCCCGGGGGTACCGTCTAACTTCAGTGATTCTGTGTGTACAATTGCATAAGAGCTACCAAATTTCCTGAAAAAAATAAAGAAATTAGGCCAGAAATGGAAAACAGATATACTGTTGAAAATGAATGTCAATGAATATATGTATTAACAGGGGCTTGTCTCTAAGAGGAAGCAGTATACAGCCTGCTCTGTTGTGTTGTGCTGAAAATGCCATCACCCAGGTGAGCCACCACACTATATAAGCCTATTGTATGGTTTGAGAATGTCGTAAGAGGTGGTGACTAAACATAGATTATCTAGATCCCAGGAATTATCCAGAGGGGTTGGTCTATGAAAAATTATATGTCACAAGAATTCCTTGGGCTTATTGTAGTTTATTTCAACTGAAACAATGCATGAGGAAGGATCTGCTTTCACACAGTTCTCATCTCCAGCTCAACAAGAAGTTTCAAAAAGAGGTACGTTACTTTGATATTTTCAAAACTGAATATTCCTTTTTCTGTTCAGTAGTTCCCAACTTCAAAAAACTGAATAAAAATAAGAAATAGTGAAAATAGTAAAAAACAAAAGTATAATTTGCCTGCTATAATTTTTTCCAAATAACTATTATTTGAATGCGTATATTTATTTTTGTTGTTGCCTGCTTCCGCTTAGACTGCAGTTTTGATATAAATTTATTACATCAAAAATACTATTGCAGAAAATTTATTTCACAGAATCACAGAATTACAGAATCCTGAGGTTGCAAGGAAGTCCAACACCCCTGCTCAAGCAGCGCCAGCTACAGTAGGTTACCCAGGGCTGTGTCTAGTCAGGTTTTTAATATCTAAGTGTGGAGACTCCACAACCTTTCTGGGTGGTTTGTCCCAGAGTTTGACCACTCCTACAGTAAAAAACTGTTTTCTTGTGTTCAGACTGAATTTCATGTGTTTTGATTTGTGCCCATTAACGAGATCCCCTGGAGCCTTCTCCAGGCTGACCAGTCCCAGCTCTCTCAGCCTTTCCTCAGATTGAAGATGCTTCAGTCCCTTCATCATTTTAGTGGTCCTTTGTTGAACTCATTCCAGTCCATCCATGCCTCTCTTGTACTAGGGAGTCCAGACCTGCACCAAGACCTCCAAATCTGTCTCAACAGTGCTAAGCAGAGGTGGAGGATCACATCACTCAACCTGTAGGCAACACTCATCCTTATGCAGACCAGATGCTGTTGACCTTCTTTGCCATGAGGGCATGTTGCTGGCTTATGGTCAGCTTGTTGTTTACCAGGACTTCCAAGTCCTTTTCTGCAGAGCTGCTTTCCAGACAGTTGGCCTCTAGTCTGTACTAGTGCCTGGGGTTATTCCTCTGCAGGAGCAGAACTTTGCGTTTTCCTTTGTTGAATTTTGTGAGATTACTGTCAGCCCAATTCCCCAGCCTGTCCAGGCAGCAGATCTATCTGGTATATCAATCATACTTCCCAATTTTTTATTATCTGCAAACCTGTTGAGGGTGCACTTGGTCCCATCATCTAGGTCATTAATCAAGATGTTAAATAGTATTTCACTTGGTATCAGCCCCTGGGGTATCTCACTGGTGACTGGCCTCCAGCTGGACTACGTGCAACTAATCACAACCCTCTGGACACAGCCGTTCGTACAGTTTTCAATCCACTTCACTGTGGACTTATCTAACCCTAACTGTCTAATGGGAGACAGTGTCAAAAGCCTTAACTAAAGTCAAAGCGAAGAACAAGCACTGTTCTCTACTCATTTACCAAGAGAGTCACCAAGGCTATCAGGTTGGTTGAGCATGATTTCCCTTTCGTAAATCCATTATGACTATTACAGATCACCTTTTTGTCCTTCATGGGTTTGGAAATTATTTCCAGGATTACATGCTCCATCACCTTCCCAGGGATTAAGGTGAGGCTGACAGACCTGTACTTCTGTAGATCCTCCTTCCTGCCTTTCTTGAAGAGTGACAGGAGTGACATTTTCTTTCTTCCAGTCTCCAGGAACCTCTCCCAGTCATCATGACCTTTCAAAGATAATCAAGTGTGGCCTCACAGTGGCATCAGGCAACTACCTCAGCAGTTGTGGGTGCATCCCATGAGGCCCCGTGGACTTATGTATGTCCAGTTTTTTTAAATGCTCCTTAACATGATCCACTTCTGCCAAAGGTAAGTCTTCCTACCCAATGTCATCCATATATAAAAGAAGTAAGTGAGTTTCTTCCATAAATAATTAGTTCTGAATTATTTACTCAAACATAAAAATTAACCACTGAATTATAAAAATCAGTTTAATTGTTCTAGAAAAAATGTACATAGTATTGACAGTCTGAATATAGAAAATATGGTATGATTTAGTTTTGGTAACAGATTATTTTAATTCTTCAAAATTATGTTTGGAAATTAAAAAAAAAAGGCATTAGAGGATTTTTTTTTTCTTTTTTTTATTTGAGATAAACAGAATTAGATTATACTATAGTTCTTGGATATGTGAAAACCTGTGATTACAAATATGAAGATGCTAGGCTATCATGCCATCTGAAGTCATCCTGAAGAGAAAAAAAATAACACCAAGATATGCTTAAACTGGCTTTAAATAGCTTCTTTGACAAACTCTTTTAAAGCAATCCTAAAAAAGATGATATCAAGCTAAATTATGTCACATTTACATTTTACCATGAATTAGAAGTGACTGATAAGCACTGGTACTCACTAGGCAGTGATAATCACTCATCTGAGCTTATCTTACAACCTGTATGATAAAGTCTTCTAATATCTCAGCCAAAACAAAAATGTTCTATGACACGTTCCTTTTAAAAACCAAAATGTTGAAGCACTTATAATGGACGCGTCTAGGGAAATATTTGCACCCAATATTTTATATTATAACCAAAGATTTTGTTATAGATCTTGTTTAAATTCTGAAAAGGTATACTTTCATTTCAGTGGGCCAGAAGTCTAAAAAATGAATTTAAATGAATCTTTGGGGCATGTCCTTTTCTCAGACATCATCTCAGTGAAGCTATTGGTTCGCTATGAAAGTTTCTTCAGATTTATATTACTTTAAGTTAGAGTAAATTTCAAGGGTACATATTTATGGATAATAATTCAATTCTAAATTACCCCGATTACTGAACTACCTTTACAGGTGTGTGTATATATATATATGTATAATTACAATCATATTTATTTTTCTTCCTATGTTTTCATTTGCCACTTAGAGTTCTATAACACATTGTGGGTTTATTTGTTTTGAGTTTGTTTGGGCTTTTTTGTGAGGGTTTTTGGTTTTTTTGGGGGGCTGTTTTGTTTTGGTTTTTTATTGTTGTTTTTCCAGTATGCCTTGAATTCAGTTGTTCCTTTTAAAATAAATTTGGCTCACCTGAATGCTTTACACACCATGTTTCTACTTGGAATACCCAACATTCTTCTCTTTTAGCAATCTTTGCGTTGGATTATACTTTCAGCAACCTTTATACAACAATACAACTTCCAAAATTTTTGAGCAGGGATGCATTGAAACTGATGATATCTTGCTAAATAATAAAGTTTTGGTTAAAAGTTAAGATGGAAAGTTAAGTGGAAAACAAACATTAGGCAAGGAGGACTTCAGACACAATCTGCTTAACTTCTGATTACTTAAATAGTTAATCTTATATAATGGTCACTAGAAACAGGCAGATTTTTGCATATATGTATATATTTTAATAGGCTGTACGTGTGTACATTGGGTTTGGTATCTGTTGCTGGATAGCCCCAGTAGGCAACTAAGCACCACACAGCTACTCACTCACTCCCACCCAGTGGGATGGGGGACAGAATCAGAAGGGCGTGCAGAGAACCGGTACCAAATGCGGTTTTGTCTCGACCTTGCCGCTGTAGCGCCATCCAGCGTCACGCTTCGAGAAAACCATCTTCTCCACAGTTTGGAGAAAAACAACCTTGTGCGCCTGCGCAGGGACTAAAGGCGCGAAGAGAGCAGAGGCGGGCGCAGCACGTCCGTGACAAACCGCACGTACACATTTGCGATCTGCGCATGCGCGAGAGCCCCTATATAAGGAGCACATGTGGCCCTTGGCCGGGGCGGTGGCGGCAACGTGTGAGACCATTCCTTCCGTTCCTGCACCCTCAAGGCCTTCCCCCCCCTTCCGGTCCCTGACAAAGCCTGAGGCCACCGAAGACCCAGCGGAAGATTATCAGACTCGAAGTGGTGGTGATTGATAACCTCCTTCTTCTCTTTCTCTCTCTCTCTCTCTCTCTCTCTGCTCCCCTCCTATTCTTTTACTCTCCTCCCTTGACCTCCCTCCTCCCTCCATTCTCTTCTCCCCTCAAATAAAAGTAAAAGGTTGTATGACATCTGACCGATTCCGGCGTCTTAATCTCATCCTTGGGATCGTATGGAAACCTCCACCGACATTGGATCGGGACAGGGTGAAAGTGAGAAAACTCATGGGTTGAGATAAAGACAGTTTAATAGGGAAAGCAAAAGCTGTATGCTCAAGCAAAGCAAAACAAGGAATTCATTCACTACGTCCTATTGACAGGCAAGTGTTTAGCCATTTCCAGGAAAGCAGGGCTTCATCACGTGTAATGGTTTCTTGGGAAGGCAATTCCCACAACTTCGAACGTCCCTGTTTCCTCCTTCTTTTCCGCAGCCCTTATCATAGACTATGACATTATATGACATGGGATATCCTTTTGGTCAGTTGGGGTCACCTGTCCCAGCCGCGTTGCTTCCCAGCTTCTTGTGCTGCCCCAGCCTGCTTGCTTGTGGCTTGATGTGAGAAACAGAAGAGGCCTTGACGCTGTGCAAGAACTGTTCAGTAATAGCTAAAACATCCCTGTGTTATCAACACTGTTCTGGTTACAAATCCAAAATATAGCATCATAAAAGTTACTATGAAGAAAATTAACTCTATTCCAGCCAAAACCCGTACAGTATCCTAAATTACATTTGATTTGTAGTTTATTGTTTGCTTTTTATATTCACTACTTAATAATCACAGAAGATCAGAGTAGTTTGAATCTATAGTAATAGTGGCATGGGAGCATACACTATCTAAATCCTCCCATTTCTAAAAGCAGAAATGCCTACTGTCATTCTACATGCAGTATTAATCTGATAATCCTTATTAATAATTACAAGGCAATCTGCTGTAACAAATATTACTAAGACAAAAACCTTCCCCTTCAAGTAGAAGAACAAAAAAACATTCAAAAAATAAACACAACTCTCTTCAAAGACAGCTTACTGAAAACATTATTTCTGTCTCTGCAGCCCATGCAGTTTTCTCACTTTTACCCTTCCAATTCTCTCCCCCATCCCACCGGGGGAGAGTGAGTGAGCAGCTGTGTGGTGCTTGGTTGCCAGGTGGGCTTAAACCATGATACTGTGATGGTAACTGGTGAATGATCTCCCTGTCCTTATCTCAGTCCATGAGCTTTTCCATCTATTTTCTCCCTGTGTCTTGTTGAGGGGGGCGGGAGTGAGAAAACAGCTTGATGGGTACCTGGCAGCCAGCCAAGGTCAACCCACTACACCTACACTGAGAATCTATCCAGCTCTTAGTTTTGATGAGTAGCATAGAAATTTCCTAATTACAGATGTAGAGATAAAAACACAAGAATGCTGTTAGTCTCTGCTAAAGAAGAGGCCTCTACAAGTACAACTAGCAGGATGAGCAGAAAAGATGCTGTTAGACCAGTCTGTCATAAGTCACTTTATTTATACAGCTGTTCTGACTTTGAATAGTTGGTTGAGTGCATAATCACCCCCAAACAGTCAGATTTCAGACTGCTCTTGACTTGATCCTTCCTTTTCACTGCATATTTCTTCCTCTCCCCTAAAAATCTCTTTCCTTCCCTGGTAGTCTTCTATTTGCAGAGTTGGATATTAGATGGCCTCAGTTGTTCCTCTCGATTTCATGCAACTCTACCAAGAATTTCTGTTGAGGGCATCACAAGTTGTCTTTGCATTCCCATCTGGTGATAAATAAGAATCTTGCCAATAACAGGGATCCCAGTTAGAGTCATATAGGTGGTGTTGAAGTTTCTGAACAACTAAGAAATACAATCCACAAAGTATGAATATAATATAATGCTCACTAAGCAATATTAAAGGTTTTCTTAAATATCATATACATAAACTCTGACACGTATCAGTAAGAACTTTTTTCCATGTCTGTATTTGCTGCCTCCCAAATATATATGTTGCAGTGTTAAAATACACCATTTTCTGTTAAAACAGATGCTGTCTCCACTAGTGATAAACACAATACTGTATTTATGTCAGACACCATATTAAATCTAATTTAGCTTAATTCAATACTATCTTCTCACTGCTCACTCTGAACCTATGACATGGGGTTTTTTTGTTTATTTTTCTTCAAAAATTTGCCTCATGGTTTCCTCAAGATCTACCAGGAGGAATACTCCAGAGAAATTGCTTGAAGAATTTGATTCTTGTAGTTAAACAAGAAGGTCTTTCCTTTTTGCCACCTTTGATTGTGATCAGATGTCCATAAAGATTGTCGCTTCAGTTATGTGTAACTATTTTGTTCATGCTCCAAGAATTATGCAAAGCACATTTTATAATTGGATAAAAGTGATATTTTTAATATTGTACTTAAGCAGAAAATACTGAATCAAACCAATTTTACCTCCTTGTGTCTCAGGAATCTCAGTAATGCCTTAAATCACCATATATTATTATTTTTAATGGGAAAGGCAATCAAAGCCTACTTTTGTCTTTGAAGAGAGGTCCCATGTCTTCATCTTCTCTGATGGTTTACTGTCCACCTTTAGATATGGATGTAGCATTCTGAAAAATTTGATTAATGGTAGGAGTGTAATTTCTTTTTATTTTTGCTCATTGGAAACTAAATCAGCCCATAGAGCACCACAACTGAGCAAAAGCAGAGACACGTGAGAAGTCAGCTGATGAACCTGAGTAGTAAAACTAGTAATAAAACAAAAGCAAAATGCATACTGGCTGCAGGGCTCAACAAATGGTCAACCTTTGCTGAATTTTTATTTTCACTTGAGGAAATAGGACATATTGGACAAATGCCTGCCATTATAGGTTTTGTCAGCGTCTCATCTGGTACCTCATTCTAGTGTCAAAGCTCTGTTCTTGTCTCTGCTCCCCTGAGTATCCAGTATAGCACACTGGAATCACTTTCTACAGCTAGCAGATAGGCAGGTAGCCATCAGATGCTTTCTCTGCTCAAATGGCCATCTGGCTTCTCTGTTTCCAGACTCTGGAAAACCCTTAACCTTACATTTTCCTGCAGGAAACAAAGAACGGAATTAGGAACCCATGGGAGCTGTATTTCTCAAGAAGAAGATGGCATGGAGAAAACATAAGGACAGAAAGAGATATAAAAGACAAGAGGGGAAAAAATACAAAAGACAAAATGACTATCCAAATAGGAATGGAACCCAAGATATCATGGGAACAGCAACATAATATTTCTTTACATATTGATTTCTTCTCTGTTACAGAACAATTATAATGCAGATATCAGTCAAGATTGCAGATATAAAAGTCCTTAAAGTCTTTTATATAATACATGCAAAACGTTTGAAAGACAACAATGCCCACAGGCAGAGCAGGCAACAGAAAGGGTGAAGATTAAAAAAAAAAAAAAAACCACAAACATTTTTACTGTCCAGTACTGGGCTCTTTGTTTCTGTATGAGCTACATTCGTTCACTGCTGTCTCTGCCCAATTTCATGGTTCATTGTCCTTGCTGAAAGAAGACTAGTTCCAACTTCATTGTCTTATACAATCCATCTTTCCAAAGATAACAAATGGCCATTAGCCCTTACTGTGAGTATAAACACTAAAGATACTGGCAGGTGCACTGTTGTGGAGCAATTCAAATCTGTTACAGTCGTCCTCTAACAGGGTGGTCAGTAGTTGCTAAATGTATATTTACTATCACTGTCAATCCTTGCTCTCTTAAGCAGATGATGAGCAGATGATTAGCCTAAAAGCAAGCCAACATTATTTTATAGTTTCTCCTCTGTCTGTTTCTATTCTACTATTACATCTTCTGCTACACAGTACGTATTTTGGGATAGAGATAATGGTTGGTGTAGGGACAGTACAACATTCGGTTGTCTGAGACTGGGTCACCAAGGCATAACCACTATTATCATTGTAGAACAGAACTGTGTCAGGGACAGTGTGTCTGAAAGAGGTTCAGATATGCCAGGAAGAACTGAGGATCTTGGACTATTTTAAGAAATAGAAGAAAATTGAGAGACTGCTGTTGCCTGTGAAATCCTTTTTCCTTTCTTATTCTTAAAAGACACAGAGAGACTGCATTACAGAATTGAAGCAAGGTTGGAAAGAATAAATGAGAGTAGTACCACCACAGTGTGGACACGAGAGGTACAGGAACCTGTCTCCACATACATGTGTTCTTTCAATGAATAATCTGTTCCTTTCTGTGCAATTTGCATAGGACTTTCCAACATGAGCAACCCCCTTTTGGAAGATATTCTGGTAGCTTCCTGTATCCTAGAACAATTCTCAGGCAGTAGAGGATAGTATCATGTCTCCCACCCTCCCATCTGTCATCTAATATAATTAAATAACTTCATGTGCCAGGGACAAAATAAGTAACATATTACTACAAAGAAGAAAGCAAAAGAGTAATGTCAGAGTTGTTTTTCTGTGGAAAGAGAAAAAAAAAAATTCTTATTGGTAAAAATGCAAGAGTGTTTCAATAACATAAGGTTCTTACACTGAGGTATCATTTTTTGTCATTGTACTCTATATATTACCTTCAAATCTTTGGTGTGCTAAGATTCCACAGAGTTACTCCACCCAAAAGAATATGTAGAAAATATAGATTAATAAGGAGACTGCTTCTTCTTGGTTTCTAAAGAAAAGAAAATAACAATGTTTTTAACCTAGTGATACTAGACATTGTCACTTGGCACCAATCTCTATACATAAAGTGCATTGGGTTTAGTAGAATCTTAATAAAAAGAAGTCTCCTGATCCCTGGGTCTGGAGAGGGTTTTTTCTGAAAAAGAAGGAGGATCCAGTGTATGGTATATGAAAACTGAATCTTTGGTTTCAAGAAACTAATTTAATTATTTGTTGGGTAAACAAGGAGAAGAAAGGGAATGACTCTACAGCACATTTTAAAAATATCAGTCTCGAGAGACATATTCTGCATTTCAGTACTTGCTCCACTGAAAACTTGGTAATACCAGATAATACCAGAAGACATTAGTTCTTGTTCTGGGGAGAGCTAATAACCAACTAGTGGGAAATGAGGTGGAACTCCTTGGAATATGGACTCCATATTCCGCAATATGAATTTGTCTGCTTAGGAAATTGAATGGTTTTATATGTGAGTTCCACATCTCAGGCAAATATTCTCATGACAGTTAAGTTAGTGAAAGGACCTGACCTGGGATAGAGAAAGAATCACATTCATGTACCTCTATATTATGTCTTATTAAGTATGTTGTGATGAGGCTTCAGAGGTAAAACAGGAGAAGGAAGTGTACATACCTTTGAGAGGAACTTAGATATCCCTGGAACAATAAGGGGCAGCTTTTTCAGGAAGTAACTTTGAGATGTATGCTGCAGTTTGAGTGGGGGCAGAAAAAAAAATCTACACTCATAAACAGCGCCAGGACTATATTCTGACCCACAAGCCTAGAAAAAAACATACAGAGATGCTACTAAACTTCTTTACCCTCCAGATCAGGATGGCCATATGCAAACTACCTTTGGGAATGATCCGTGGACCCAGCCGACTCCCACACCATGCTCAGATTTCTTTGGAAGAATCAAGTCAACCTAGGCTGGAACCGCGTAAGGAACCAGCCTAAAAAGTGATTGATTAGATAATTAAGATGTAGCCCTGTCCCAAATCCTCACACTGCTTAACTAACAAAGATGAAGACTAAGTGCCTACTTTTCCTTCATCAATATAACACTGACTTTTTTAAATGTGTGCATGCAACACCAGTAATAGATGAGTTCAATAAGAAATAACAATGCAACACCGAGATTGCTTTTTAAATTTTTATTTTAAGTAACGGAAAGAGTGTAAACAGGAAGATATGAATACGAAAGAAGATGAAAAGATGGATTAACCACAGCACAGATGAAAAGTTTCAGACAGTGTTTCCATTAAGCTAAAAAAACCCAACCCAGTAGTTCAGAAAATCAAATATTTTATGTTTCTTTCTCATCTGTAAGTATATATCAGAGAAATTATCCTAAACAGTGAAGTGTAGAAGGTATTGGCTCTCTACTGCATAGTACTACAACCTAATATATTCTTGCTAAAAACAAGATCTGTACTTAAATCAATGAAACAGAGTGAAAAATAATCCAACCCCAAACAGACTCAGGTCTTATCTAACAAAAGAAATGAAGAAATGCATAAGGAATTCTGGAATGATAATCTGATTCTGTAAGGAGTACATAGTATGAAGAAAAGGAGCAGATGACACAGCAGTTGGCACAGTACTTAAAAAATCTGGAAAAATGCTGCAATATGATAATAACTTTGCATTTGTGATTGAACTACTTACTCTGACTTTGTCCTCTTTCATGTTAATTCTTTTCCAAATCCTTAAAGAAAACATCATTTTCTCTGTGTGCTTAAATAAACAGTCCTCTAATATTAAATTTACACTACTATTTACTAGAGTGGACCAACTGCTTGGCTTAGAATCATAAATAAATGATTATACCAATAATAAAATAACATTTAAAATTTCAAATATTTTCAGCTTTGGTTTCCATTTTGTGGTCTTAAAAAGCAAAGAATCATTCCAACCCATAAGCAGGAGTGGCCAAACATGAAAGTATAAGAATAAAGTTTTCCTGTCACTGTTATTTTCATAATGTAATGCACACACCCCTACTGAAATAATTACCATCCTTAAAAGAGGTGAGCTGCAGGTATTTCTTCAATCTATTAACATTTTGGCTTGATATTTCAAGTAGAGGGACCATTGTTCAAAAATAGGATCGATTAATAAAGAAATAAAAATTTCTGTAGGTTTAAAGTTTCTATATTGGTTAGTAGTGCATGTTAACTGTTGAACTGTCTAGGTAATGACACAAGCTTGCAAGCAGGTATAAAACGCGATGGCCTGGACAAGAGAAAGAAGTGGTTCACTATATCCCTTGTGGGTAAGGTAAAGGATAATTTAATTTGCCTTATAATAGGTTTTAGATAGAACTTCCAGTCACTGGCTGGAAGGACTGGTAACCTGTGGAAAAGGCTGGGTGAGGAATCACTAGGACAGGATGCTTTTGAAAAACAAATTAGACAAATAAAAGGCAGGAATTTATAGCCAATGCTTTTGAATAACGACAAAGAATTCTTAAAAACACTCTTAAGATCAAATAATCAATCAGACCTCGCCTGAAATATTTTGCACAAGTTTGGTAATCCAGGTTCATGGAACATGCATGAAAGTCTACTGGGAAGATATAGTGAATAGACTGTTTCTTTTCAGAAGAGAGATTAAAACATCTGTGCTCGTTTAGTGCAACAAACAAATGCTGAGATGCATCAAATCATCTCCACAAAGACAGGCCAGGTATATATCTTTCTCACTAGAGAAGAGAAGGCTCAGGGCGAATCTTATCAATGCATATAAATTCCTAAAGAGAAGGAGTAAAAAGATGGAGCCAGGCTTTTTTCAGTGGTGTCCAGTGACAGGACAAGAGGCAATGGGCATAAAGTCAAACACAGGAGTTCTCATCTGAACATAAGGAAACACTCTTTTACTGTGCGGGTGGCTGAGGACTGGAACAGGTTTCCCAGAGAGGCTGAGCAGTCTCCATCCTTGGAGATATTCAGAAGCCTTCTGGACATGGTCCTGGGTAACCTGCTTTAGGTGGCCTTGTTTTCAGCAGGGAGGTTGGACAAGATGATCTCCAGAGGTCCCGTTCAGCCTCAACCATTCTGTGGTTCTGTGATATATATCTAGCATGAAAAGGAACTATTTGAAATAAAGAATTAAATATTAATACTATCTGATCAAGCCGATGGCTATAAGAAAACCCAGACTGAAAAACGTTGTCTGACAAAGAAAAATATTAAGTTCTGGAATAATCTTCCAGACTGGGCAGTACAAGCAAACAATCAAAGTTAATTTAAAATAGAGTTTAACAAGCTTAGGAAAGAAACTATATAAAAAACAGAGTTTTCTTTGGATGAGAAATTAATATATCCAATATATCAGTATCATCAAAGGATTCTCTTGATTTTAGCCATACTTATACTGTGTTAAGCCATGATTTGGAATTTTTATTAATCATGTATGGAGGCCAGAAAAGACTTTATTTCCATAGTTTTTACTGTATCTTTCGCCTTTCTCTAATATCTTCACAGAAGTGTTCACAGCTAAAGAAAGAATGTATGGACAAGTGTATGAGTACTTGCAATAGCATTTAAATTTCTAAAGTCTTTCATTTCTCTCCCACTAATATACTCAGGTTAAAATGTATCATTTATCTGCAGTATTTTTTTGCCTCCAGGCAAGACTGACAGGGTACAAAAGACTGACAGGGTACAATAGACTCTTTTGATCTATTGTGTATTGCTGGACATGGTTTGCTTTAGGACCAAGTCTGCTCAGGATTCTTTCACATCTTTCTGGCATTTTACAGTTTGCTTTTGTACTGTAGTTCTCGATGTTGCTAAAGGATCACGGGCAGCATTTTATGGTCTGTAATATGTCAGTAGCTATGAACACCTTCAAAATGATCATCTATCTTGTGTTGGATCCGATGGTAAAATCCACCTACAGTCCTCTTGTTGCCTCCCAGTCTTATGTTCCAAGAAACAGTTGCTACTTCTCTGAATTATGAGGACTGGAGTAGATGTCCTCTGTTAGTCATCTCTAGCCTTAGTTTCTGTGACTTCCAAGGACATACATAAACGAATTTCAACAAAACCAAATTTTGGTCCTCATTCTACAGAGTGCTGCTTTGTGCTCTTCGTTTATATTTCTTTGACCATTAAAGACCTGGGACAATCCTTCATTATTTCTGAATAACATATGGAATACTGAGGCTTACACTAAATGAGATGTGTTCATTAACAAAGAAATATCTGAGTCCAGTCTTGAAACTCATGTGCAAGTATTTGTTGTACCAAACCCTGCTGACATTACACCACCCACATAAATGTTTTCGTGATCAAGATTACAAAGTCACTGTACCCATATGTTGTACAAAAAAAAAAAAAAAAAAAAAAAAGGCACAAAATAGTTATGTCTGGGTAAGTGAAATATTGAGCAATCAACATTGAAATGGTGCAATATAGTCTTCCCACTCAACTCTACTACTATACAGAATACTTCTGATACATCCACAAGTGTTATTCAGTTAATGAATTTCAAATGAATGATTACTAACTGCCAGATTTAGCTGTATTTGCCAGCAGATTATTTTACAATTGGATTACAGCCACCATACTGACTCTTATGGTTGTATAAATTTTACTGTTTTTCAGTAATGCCAAACTTACTTTGTGTCTATGATGTACCAAAGTACAACTAGGCTCAATTTTAAATGGGAGCTATCTCGTATAATCTTTAAGTATAAGCCATTAATGTCATTCAGGAAGTGTTACAGTTTAGTGCTCAACACAATGTCTGTAAAATGCTATCACCTAATGAACATAAAGCCAATATTGATTTACAGCTCATTGAGCTCATTGGTATTTGTCCATGGGTCATTGACGGTAAAACAATTTACATCTACCATGATTGTGTTTGGATACATATTTACATCGAACAGTTTATTGTTACAGTTATATAGAAGATTTAAAACTATACTGGCTTTAAAGCAGCCTGTGTTAATGAAATTCAGTTTAAAGGTAAAGTGATACCCTCATCAGAATCTCACAGCAGGAACCTGTTGTTATCCAGTACCGCCTTGCTCCACAAAAAAATGAAATCCGTCCTTTAATCAATACTTTGTTTATTGACTAAGCAAAGCTTAAAACTAAATGGTTTACTATCGAAACCCCTGGATGAGGGAGCATATTTTACAAGACCGGCCTCTCACATATGTTAAAGCAACCCCACAGAAGCCTAAAGTCTACTGGTTCTCATTGGTTTCTAAAAGCCCTTTTATAAGCCAAATTAATGCACTAGAATAGTAGGATTCATATGTGCATCAGTGCTATATTTCTAGTTGCAAAAGACATCTGTGTAAGGAAAACTTTAAATATTCATTTATTTATTTGATAGGATTTTAAATCACTAAATAAAATAAAGCTATTTGTTACCATACAGTTACATACAAAACTTACCCCAAACTTCAATAAGGTAGAGAAACAAAGACTACCTTCAAAGACTAATCCAGAGAAAGTACAATGGCCTTAGGAAGTGAAAATCACTTAGATATGTAGAAAGAAATTATAAGGTTATCTCAACAATGAATTTTTTTTTTTTCAGTTTCGCCATCTATTTTATGAATCAATAATGCTCTGCTTTACTGATAGAGATAAGTCTAGTCTATCAGCTGCCAAATCATAGCATGAAAAATACTTTAATCCCAAGAGCTGTGTTTTCAAACTTTGGAGGAGTAACAGAAAGTAACGGTCTAGCGGTGAGAAGCCTCACTTTATTACGATGAAGTGACTCACTACAAATGGACTGACTCAAATGACTGACTCAGTACAAATGGAATTGGAAGGACAAACTTGGCTATCCTATTCATCTCCACAAAAATCACTGTTATCTACGGAATTGCCTCACAATTCTTACCATAGAATTAATATAGTAAAGTTTGTTGTTTTAAATAAAGACAAAATTGCTCATTCTTTCTCTAGCTGAATAATATTCTTGGGAAAGTTATATCCTCATAAATAACAAATGCAGGACCTGAATTCAGCTCTCCTAAATTTAGTTGCTCCATTTAGACACTTAAGTAAAATCCCTCATCTTAGCTGGCATGAGTTTGGTACACACCCTTAGGTATGTCTGGAAATTGAATGCAGATGAGTTTTAGTTCTTCTGTCTGTGCTTGACCAATTTTTATGCGTAAACTTACACAACTCACGTAACACTTACATGTAGATTAAATGTGTATGTACTACCACACTCTCTTTCACCTCTTTTTCTTGAGTCAAAATGATCAAGAACAGTTGTCATGCCAATTCCATGAAAAACTGTAAAAGCTGAAACTACAAAAGTGTATTCTAAACAAAAAAAGTATTTAGACATTTTTGGAATTTGTAGGTCCTCAAAATTCAGTGGAAATTACTCAGAATTCATAGATCCACTCATGGAATTTGCCCTGAAAAAAAGGCCATGGAAAATGTTCATGGTTCTCTATTCCTGCATTCATCCTCTACTGGGGAATAAAAATGACAATATAATTTGTCAAAATCTCAATGTCTTAAGCTTTGTCCCTCACTTGAATTTCCTTGTATGTGTCCCCATTCCTGTTTAAAGGCATAGTCCCATTTCCAAAATTACAGCTTTGTATCAGTCTGTCCCTCCTTGATGGTTCCAGAAAGCTTAATGCTCTGACTGAATCCTGAGTCACCTTTTCTCCAGCTCATCATTAATTTTCAGTCCCACACCTGGTTGTTTACAAGCAGATATCTATCTAACTGAGGGACAAAGACATATCATCATTACTACATCTCCCAGTATGAGGTTTAAACACCTCATCATAGCTGTCTCCCCACTGTCTGTGTAGCAGTCCAAAAAAAAAGATTTTGACCAACTTCTAATGTTTAAAAAAAAAAAAAAAGTCTGGCTGAAAATAAAAATCTCAATTTCTTGTTCCTTCTCCTGAACTTTATAGATAAAAGTCATATCAGCATTCTTCACTGAAGCCCTCTTTTCACAGGTTTATTCTTACAGAGAAAATTCCCCTCTAAGCTAAAACTTGTCTCACAGATTTCCAGTCCAGATAGGAAATTATTCTTTAAAATCTAAACTATCACTATATATTAGAAGTGAGCCTACTGTTGCTTTTTTTTAAATACTCAAAATCCACATAACAGAAATAAATAGCTGTTTCAGTAAATTCCATACATGCAAGACCTCATTCTATGCTCTTGCATTTTGAGTAGTATAAAATCAGTTCTAACAATGATAATAAACTAAAGTCGGCATAGTGGCCAGTAAGTACACATCACTGATCACCAGTTAAGAATTCTTTTTCTCTTGTCCTCATACACTGTTTCTGCTGATTTTAATAAATACTGTTTTGATCACAGTACAGATCAAACACTAGACCAAAACACAATTCCTGCTACTAACAGAATGTCTTTGGTTTTATGATTGAACATATTACCTTTCTTCAAGCAAGCACTGGCTTGCCTTGTTATACAATGATGTTTTTCATTCACATTAATTCAGGAATTGAAGTGTAGCATTTACACTTCCGGTTGTTTGCCAGTCAAATGTTCCTGGACTAGACCATAAGACCCTTGCACAGGTAAGTATTTTCTCTTGACTTCATTCATACTACCTGAATCTTTCACAACTCAACAAGGTAATGGAAATTTTCACAGTCTAACACTACTGGAGGATTTTAAAGTTTGCTCATTTTCAGGGTTCCAGGAACCATCTCATTCTACTTCATTCAGTCCATTCCTTAAAAAGAGGGAAAAAAAAGTTCATTCATACTCCATCACAAAAAACAATATAAGTGGAATTATTGCAGCACCAATTCTACTAGGCACACAAGTATCAAAGAAAAAGATAGGCATATTGATAAACCATATTCATACTTATACTTTATTTAACAGTGACAAATTTGGTAACTCATAGCTGTTAATAATATTTGCATATTTAAATGTATGAATGTATTATGAATTGTATTCTCAAGCACAGTGGATTTTCCTCAAATAAAAAAAATCTATCTTGTTCTTTTTGTTTTGTATTTTTTCTTTATTAACATTAAGGTCTTAAGCTTCTGGTTATAGACAACAATTTGCAGAATCAGTACCTTATTTAATATAATCCTTCTTGGTTTTCTCTCATTTTAAAATACATTTATATTTGCTTTGAAAGTAGATTATGAATACAATTAAACATTTCAATGAAAGTTGAAGTTGCATAAAAAAATCTTTAGATTTTATCAAATTTGTAGCATTTGCTCCTATAAAAGTATAAAACATTAATAGGTCATGTTATACATTTCAACGTATTTCTATGTGTAATTTATATGGTTCTATAGTGTTCTATATATTGCTATTCTAAAAGTTTTTTTAATTCAAATATTTGAATGTCTTTCATATTGGTCTTTTTTAAGATCCATATAATTAGAAAATTACTTTCACTACTTCTCTATTGTAAATTTGATGATACACACAAAGTAAGTTGTGATTGGTTTGTACATATTTTAAGTTAGAAGTTGGGTGATATTATCCTGTTTCTGGTAACAGATTTCAAAATCCAGCACTAGATCACACAATCCTAACTAACAAAAGACTGAGTTAAGCAAGGAACATTTTGTGCCTACTAAGTAATTTGAAACATGAGATCTGGCTGTTCTCCAAATTATCACCATATTCACCATTTCCTCTTTGTGAAATAACTGATCATTTCCTTACTAAATTGCCCAATGCTATAATTTGCCTATTACTTGTCATTTGGACTTAGATCTGGTTTGTAATAGGCAGAACGAGTCCAATTTGATTAAAGGATTTTTAATGATTAAAATAGCCTAAAGATTTAGTTGGATTTTTCCTTTTTCTTTTATTCAGGTGAAAGAAACAAAGAATTTTGTCATATTATCTAAAATATCTAATACATTTTAAGTAATTTATGGTGGGTAATGTGGAATTCTTATCTTTTGACCTTCTCAAAAGTAGGTAAAATTCATTAATGCTATTTTATACATACAGAGATTGTGACACAAAGTGAAGTGACTCATACAGAAAACGCACTCTAAAAATAGAATTCACACTTCCACTCCTACTTACTATATCACAGGGGACTTACACTAAGTAATGTCAAAATATCCAGTCAGCAGGATTGTTTTAACATGATTTAAATGATAATGATAAATATATTTAAATTATGATGGGCAGCTAACTTTTAAATCAAAACTCAGACCACTGAAATCAACAGAAGTGCAGGCATATTTTGCTGTTCACACACCACAGGAAGGACACAAGACCCTCTAAAACCAATGAACATTTTTTTTTTTTGCATTGGTTTCAGTGCAGCCAAAATCATGGAATGTTCTAAAATATGGAATTACAGTGGAATGACTGAGGTCAAGACTTTCTGAGTTTTTGTTAGGACATGGTTTTGCATTGGTAGAGTGAGTACTGACACAGGAAGCTAACAGCTCAGGTTCCTCTCCCATGTATCCTTTTCATCGTACTCTCTCATTATGGAGGGTTTGCATTGGGGTTATATCAGGATTGGCACTAACCAAGTACAGTTTTCTGACCTCTAATTATCTGTTCTCCATTTTTCTGCTGTTACTCGTTTCTTTTCTTAAGTGTATGTTAGAAGTGTTTTGCTCAACTTAGCTTTTAAAAGCTCAAATATAGGATGTGTGCCACCTGTCCAGATAGGCTGTTTTACAGTCTGAAAGGGTGCCCTGTCTTCTGGAATGTTTCCTTATAGTCTGTCTACTCTTTCCTTTGTTCAAGATTATCCAGCTTTACCCTAAACAATCTCTTCTTTTTCCTACTGTCATGTTTATACCCTTCAATTACGTGCCAGTCTTGCTTCATTGGTTATACTGAGGTTTCACAGTGCAGGTGTTGTGATATAATAAAATTGCTCTGTATTCTGAAAATCCTCTGTGAATATTAAGTAACTCCAAGGCACAATAAAAATATTAATTAATTATTTCTTGCAACACTCTTGGAGGTCGGTCAATAAATATTATCATTGTTATATTATCAAAAGAAAAGCTAAGACACTGAGGGTCAGATATTTGTTGAGTTCATTGAACAGAATTGTTCATAACTTTGAATGGTGTGAAGAAGACCAGAATCTGGCCCCAGGATCTTCAGTTACTAGCTCAAAGCAGTCAGTGACATAGACAAGTTGAGAGTACGTATTCTGCAGCTAATTCACAGTCCATTTTATCATGCTGCCTCCAAAATTACTTACCAACAAGTAAAGCAATTTTAAAAGAGTAGGAAGAAGTGGAAAAAAGAGACACCAACAACCAGTGTCGGTTTATCTTTGCAAAGTCTCTGTCAGAACATTTATGGACCCTTCAAAAAAAAATCTTAGATTTCTAAAATTGAGCATGCGGAGGGGGTTTGTTTGTTCTTATATATTCTCATTGCATTGTGGAAAGTATAGCAAATGTAATTGAGATCATCTTTGGTTAGTCTGAAATATGTTATGAACTGACTCAAAACAATTAAAGAGATTAAGTAGCATGCTTAGAGCTACATAATCTGTATATTTGCTTTTATTGTATTTTTGATCAAGGGTTTGAGAACGAGCACTTCTTCCTTGAAGAACACTCAGGTAACTAGCTGTAGCAATTCAATGTAGACTAAAATTATGCATATAGACAGTGTCAGGAGAGGGCATTAAATTCAAGAATCTCCAGATTACTCTTTTCAAAGCAGAATGGAATTATTAATTTGTCTGTAAACTAAGGAGTTTTTGTACAATACTGTGGCACTATAGCACTTCACAAAACTATTTTGTAGTTTCTAAAAATGAAAGTTTATGTGCAGAGAGGTATTGAGGTAAAGGAGAAGAGGAGGAAATAAAATAAGCATGATCTTAACATATTACTAGTATTTTTATTTGCATTAGTCTTGCTGCTGTTCGTACAGGAGTGTCTGCAGATCCTAACGAATTGTGCTACATTAATGTGTTACACTTGTGAAGTATGAGACCAAAATATGTAGAGCATTGGTATGTTTTATGTCTCAGTTGAAACCATCTACTTGGAAATAAAAGAAAAACAAAGAAAAATGCTAGTAATAACACACCTAATCCAGCAGCCCTTACCCTGATAAAATAAAAGTGGCTCTCATAAAAAAAAAAAAAAAAACAGAATTGTAATCTGATCTATAAGCATCACAGTGGACACAATTACTTTGTCATTCCATGAGCCTGACTGATGACTGTTGAAGTGCGTATTGGTGACAGAACTACTAAACTATTGAACAATTTCCTCTGAATTAGGACTCATACAGGTACATGTTGAAACTTCTGTGCCAGTCTAAACTAGAAGAAAGACCTTGACAATAACACAAATTACTTTTCTGGACATTTTTATCTGACAGAAGCAAGTATTCCTCCAAAGAAATTAAAAGTCTTTCAATTATACAATTTCCTGTCACCTATGAGTCCGTTTTGTCACTTAAGTGTGTATATTTTCTTTTACAATCTTCTGTAATAGAAAAGAGGTATTATGAAAGACAAGGATTGTTGCCAGAAAATGTATAAATTGAGGATGAATTCATCTGTGATGACTCAGAAGGCCACATACAGTTGTTTAATACCATTTGAGATGCCTAAAGTACTGTGCCTGGCCTTCAGGTTCTGCTTCACAAGGAAACAGTTCTCCATCAGTTCCAAGTCATGTTTAAGCCTTTTTACCCTCCAGCAGATCAACACTCCCACCCAACTTAGTGTCGTCTGCAAACTTACTGAGGGTGCACTCAATCCCCTCATCCAGATCATTGATAAAGATATTAAACAGAACTGGCCCCAATACTGAGCCCTGGGGAACACCACTTGTGACTGGCCACCAACTGGATTTAACCCATTCACCACAACTCTTTGGGCCTGGCCATCCAGCCAGTTTTTTACCCAGCAAAGAGTACACCCATCCAAGCCATGAGTAGCCAGTTTCTTCAGGAGAATGTTGTGGGAAACAATGTCAAAGGCTTTACTAAAGTCCAGGTAGACAACATTCACAGCCTTTCCCTCATCCAGTAAGCGGGTCATCTTGAAGATAAGAGAAGGCTCAGGGGGGAGTCTTATCAGTGTGTGTAAATACGTGATGGGAGGCGGCAAAAAAGATGGATCCAGACTCTCCCCAGTGGTGGCCAGTGTCGGGACAAGACACAATGAACACATTGAAATGCAAGTAATTCCATTTAAGCATAAGAAAAAGAAAATACTGCGAGATTGATCAAACATGGGAACAGATTGCTCAAACAGATTGTGGTGTCTAGTTCTGTGGAGACATTGTCCTGAGCAACCTGAGGTAGCTGACCCTGCTTGAGCAAGGATGTTGAACTAGACAATATCCAGGGATCCCTTCCAATCTCAGAGGTTCTGTGATTTTTCTTCCATTAATTATCAGTCTCCAAACTTGTTAAACTTTTAACAGGTACGGCTTCCCAGGGAGAAAACAGCTTGACAACCCATTGCTTGAAGAAACACCTCCTTCTGTTTTGAACCTGTCTCCTCCTGTCTTCATCTAATGTATCCTCAATTTTTTGTTGGAAAAAGCAATGGAAAATCAATTGCTACCCTCCTTGCCCCCTTGCCCCTATTTTCCATGCCCCTTTTGATCCTATAAACTTCTGTCACGTCCTCCTTTACTCATATTTTGTTCATAATGAAGAGTCCAAGTTTATTTAGTTGTGGCTTAGTCATTCCTCACACAGAAGTAATTTCATACTTTTCCCTTATTTCCCTCTTCTGAAGCTTTCCATTCTAATATACCTTTTTTGACATTTAGGAATCCTGCATATGCATTCATGTAGTGACCTAATTCTTTATACTACGGTGTAATAGTTCTCTATTCCTTTTAAATAATTTTAAACATTACAATAGTTTGCTACTAAATACAGAACAAATGTTCATAGGGAACAAGTTATCTTAACCACCAGATCCCAGAACAAATCACAGTGGTCAGCTTAGAACACAGCATTTTGTATGCAATGTGATATGTTTATTTATTTATGCATGTTGTTTTACATTTGTTTATAATGAGTTTCAATTAATTAAGTGAAATTAATTAATAGATTAATTTATTGCCCACCAGTATCGTCAGAAATTTTTATGATTCTTCACACACAGTCCTTGTACTTACTATCATGAATAACACAGTATCATCAGAAAATTTGTCATTTCACTGTTTTCAAAGGTGAAATAAACATATCTCACACAGATTGTTACTGGATCTCCCCTGTGAACTCTCTCCACTATGAAAATTGATAATTTATCTGTATGTTCTATTTTCTATCTTGTAACTATGCAAGGACCTTCATTCTCATCTGATGCCTGCTAATGTTTTTCTAAGATTCTTTCCTTGTCAAAAGCCTTTTGGTAATCTAGCAATACATTTCAATGAGATTGACCCTATGCTTAAGCTGGTTGACTGCTTGACAAGGTAAGTGAGGCAAGACTTCATTTTCCAAAAGCCATGCTGATTTCTTCCAGTTTTCTATATGCATGCACATAACAACTACTTCTGTTCTTCATCTACCATTTTACCTAGCACACATTAGTTTTACAGACCTGTAGGTCATTGCATGTCTCATCAAACCTTTTCTCAGAGGAGCTGCATTTGTGTTTGTATAGTACATTTCCTATATAAAAAGAAAGAAACATTCTTAATTCTATAACTAGGTCAAGCAAGCTGCAAAAGAGCTACAATTAAAAAAAAATTAGTACATAACATGAGATTATTAAGGGAAGTGGAACCTTAATGGAGCCTTCAGGAGCCTCAGTGCAGAAACATAATTTGAACCTCTGACTAGACAGAATCAAAGTTACATTTAAGATTTTATTACACTTTCTAGTTGAGAATTGTTACACAAATATTCTATTTGTTTCAGATTTCTAATAGCTTGCAATATGCAAGGTATTACTAATCTAAAGGCAAATGAATCATCACTAGTGGTTTTGCAAATACGCATTATCCTCTCTGATGTCTAAGTAAAACACAGACCATAGGTCTAGATCAGTTTTGCTCTAGTCTTGTAAAGAGCAAAGCCAAGTTAATCTGTACTCCACAAGGAAGAAGAAGGACAAAAAAGAAGCCAGGCTTGACACACAGGGTAGCATATGCTAAGTGTCCTCAGATTCATTAGAAAGAGACACAATGTCTCCAGGAGGTGTTAACCTATACATGTAATTAAATCTTGGCAGGTTCAATTTTTTTAAAAATGACAGAACAAGAATTCCCCTGTATGGTGTGTTGTAGAATTTCTTGTTAATCCAAACTTGCATTTTGAACATGCACTTTTTGGTGGGCTATTTGGTAATTCAAAAGCTAACCTCTGTTAACATTGAAGTTTACATTTGGTTAAACACTACTGTTGTGCACCAAGGTCCTTATCAAGATCAAGACCTGATTCTTCCATGTACTGTGTTAATATACAGTAAGATGTACTTTGTCTCAAAGAGATGGTAGTATAAAGAGGAAGGACACTATAAAGAAGGAAGTTGAAACTTAAATTAACAAAGAGGGGAATTAACTTCCTGTATCTTGAGCTAGATACAAACTAAGCATCTACATATGAGTCATCCCACTTAGCTTTAGTCTCCCTGAAGTCATCTAACTTAATGTAGTTGTCCAGAATCCATGTACTGCCAGTAAAGAAAGATCAAACTTGTTATAGATCCCTACTTAACCCATTTTCCCAAGGTTAGGTTCATCTGGAGCAACTGAATGTGCACTACGGTTTGCTTCTGAGTATTACTTGCCTGGTCATTTAGTTTGGGAGATAAGCTGGATGTACCAGAACTGCCTTTCTGTCAGACTTTTCCTTTTGTAGGAACCTAGGTTTGCCTATATAGAAGATGAAGATGAAATGGAGTTTATGCATGTCCAAACCCATTCCAAATGTAGGATCAGGACATGGTTAGTGAACACTCTTAGATTTAGCTTGATAATGTTCCAGTTTTCAACATTTTAGATGCAACCACTGCAAATTTCAGCTGCAAACTCCCGTACTTCAGTGATTTGTCTTAAAAAATCAATCTTGCCTGTCCATAGCTTCTAAAAGTTACTTCAGAACCAGACAAATTCTTAACACAAATTGTCTGATTACCTGTTATAAGCTCATTTGTTTTTTGGGTTCTTTTAATCTTCCTGAACAGTTTAAGGGAAAGATATATTTCCTGTTAGCTTGCTCATTAACCATTGAAGTACTAAGTGACCATTGGAAAAGGGTGCAAAAGTAGACATTTTCAGTTTGATAGTCAAACTGAAATAAGTACACTGAGGTACTTACGAGGAAAGCAAAAATATGAAAAGTACACTGAGGTACTTACGGAGGAAAAAAAAAATATGAAAAGATTATTTCGGTTCAATGTAAACCTTTTTAACCATCAGGAAAAATCTCATTTAATTTGGGAAGTATTTAAAATATATCTTTTTTGTAAGTTAGGCCATTTTAAAAAGGAAAAAAATATTTAATGGAAATGTAAAATTTATTTAAAGATATCTAAATGTTTTGGCACTTCCTGAATGAAACACTATTTTGACTTGGAAAAAAACAGATAAGTATCCATTAAGTAAGCCTATCAGCAAAGCTCACTGAGCAGAGCCAGAGCAACTCAATTGACAGTAGATCAGAATTTGGCACTTAGCTTGGACTTTTTCAACCCCCAGTGGCATTTTTTATTTTTCTTTTTAATTACAATTCTGATGAAAAATTTAATTCAGGAAAGTAATTATTTTGCTTGTTCCCTTGCCATCTGAATCTGTCATCTGACAATGGCTCAGCATATTCATTGCAAGAGGTCAAGCATGGGTAATGAAGCAGTTACGAGCTCGCTGGCAACTACTGTGCCAGCACTGTTACTGAAATGTAGTCCAATCCTCTGATTACAGTTGTCTATATTAGGGCATTGAATTTGTTCAGAGCCTCTGTCTTAGCTGCGTCATCATCATTCTCAATACTACTACAAATGTTTTTCCTCAACTCAGACTATGAAGCCTTAATTTGCCTACATGTCAAGAGAAAGTCTTTGCCTCAAAAAGCATACAGATAAAGAGAAAGGACAGAAAGAAAAATGGTTGCTCTACTCATGGGATACGGAGGCATATTCAGCTTCAACTATTTGTCATTTCAGAATCCCTCAATCTTTTAATAATCAAAATTGTTTGCAGATCATTTACACTTATCTTCCTGAGCAATTTAATCAAAAGAAACTTTTAATTCTGCAGAAATACTAAGCAGGGAAAGATTAAGGCAGGAGGTATTTTTCTTGTGGTTTGAGTTGTAGTTAGAGATGGTCTAGGTAAGAGAGAGATTCAGCAATGGTCTTCTCTGAGCTGAGGATGGTACATAAAGGTAACCGTTTTATTCCCTAATCCTACTGCTCTTCTGAATGTTGTTTTTGTTGAAACAGTTTTGAGGGACATGTTACTTTTAGAGAGACTTTGTAGTCTAATGCTTATGAATCCTGTATATGTAGCTGTGTAACAGTACTTACAAAGATTCAAATTTTCTTTTGAACTTCTAACCTCCAAAAATTGAGGAATTTTAAACTTAAGTTCTTACATTCTCCTGTGTTATTAGCTGTATTTTTTGAGGGAAAAAGACCATTTGAAAGACATAGATAGATTACCTTTAGTGCCTCATCTGAGATGGCATCGAGTTACCAGTTTTACTTAATCTTTTGTGAATAGTGAAATGTTCATTGTGTTAGTATACAGTGTGACAATTCTACATTAATGCTGATTCTAATAATAAAGGTTTTATTTTTATTTCATTATTTGTTTATCAGAGTATAAATGTATTTTATTTCATATTATGTACATGGTAATGTGTCTTAATTTGGATACAACTAGTACTCTATGCAGATGATCAAGATGCTTAGAGTATAAAATATATTCTTTTAGTGGTTTCATTATCTCTTCATCTTTGCATAATATAAACAAAATATCCCTAACAGGAAATAAAAAATTATCTAATAGAGTTCCTCTTTGAGTTCAGTGACAAACTCTCATTGATTTCAATGAAGGCAGAAAAGATATAAAAAATTTGTCTTTTGTTAAAAGTTTATACATCTCCTACTTCAAAATCTTATGTGCTATAGTCTACTACCCCTCAAGAAAGCAGTGTTAGGAGTTATGGTTATCAGGCATGACGGTGTGGTATTTCCCTGTTCTTGATGAATACGAGCCATTATTCTTTATTTTTCATGATGCTTCAACTATACTATTAGCTTCCTCAGAGGACTGAAATAACTAGTCTCCTTCAATAAAGGATTCCTAAAGGAGACAGAATGTGAGTTTCTCTTCTTCTGGGAAACTGATTATATAATGGTGAAGACGTCAAACGTAATTAAGATGAATGATTGTGTACCCAACTAAATGAATTTTATCTTTGTAAATTTGACATTTTTCCTATACTGTTCATGAGTCTAATAGGAACAAATCAAAGGCACATCTTCTTAGCAGGACTCAGAGACAGGATAAAGTATACGACATTGTTAAATAACTGCTAAAATCACAGAAGTCTGCAGACCTCCTTCAGACATAATCCTTTCCTTCCAGTCTTTTCAACATAAATTTTGAAGGAAAAAAAATTTTTTATGACTTAAATGTGATTTATATGAGAAATTTTGTCAGATTTCCTCATTCAGTGAAGATAGTAAAAAAAATACATAGACTCTCAGTCACACTAACAACTCATTAAAAAGTCCAACACAGCATAATGTAACATTTGGTTCATTTTAGAGATAGGTCAATAAGACAAAAAATAATGCCTACTGCTATTCTTTATTTTCTCTTTTTACTACTTTGTCCCAGCAACATTCAAAGTATTTTTCTGGCTTTTTTTTTTTTTTTTTTTTTTTTTTAAGAACTATGAGCTAATCCAGACCATTACAACAGTTTTCTCAGTAAGTTAGTTTCCAAGTGAATTTCAGATTCAGATGAAGATGATCACATGCTTATTCTTAGAAGAATAAGAATAACACTAGAATAATATTTAGAAGAATCACATCCTTATTCTTAATTTTTCAGGAAAAAAAAGTCCTTTACCATGTGCCATCAATTATCTCACTATTAATTATTCACAAGCACTACATAATCTAATAAATGTGTCTAAGTGTACAGCAACTAGGGAAGATCTCCAGCTGTTATTAACCACTACTAAATTTACTGGAGATATGTTGATTTATATTAGGTATGGCTCTGACTAACTATTTGATTTTACGAAGTGAGTAACAACTACCAGTCTACAACATGCAATGGTCCAAGACAAGATAGTGTTATCTTTTGATAGTGTGATTTTGGGAACCAAATAAAACCTGTTATAGAGATAAGAAAGAGAACAAAGAACAGATATCCAACATATTTAAAGTATAACATGTATAGTAAATTCAGATATGATGTCAAATTGCAAGCCAATGAAGAAAAGAACAAGTAAGCAGATTGTGCTATCAAAAAAGTATAAAAATGACCTCAACGTGATCCAAATGAGGAGGAAGAAATCATTAGCGTTAGCATCAGACTCCTCCTGGCAAAGAGCTTGGGATGATAATTTGTTATGAACTGCCTCTTCTTCCTGAAGAAAACTGGTTTCACCAACCATAGAACCCAAGGAGCATAAGAAGAGTGACCATATGTGACCGGTACCTGCTGCTCCTGACCCCTGGTAATGTGGCTACCATAACTAACGCTATTTTGTAAGACAAACAGCTATCCTCTGTGACTGAGCGGCTCACATATTCATTCCCTTTCCTCTCTTTATCAGGCCCTGAAGATGCTGTGAATCAAGTAGACAAATCAAACAGATTTCTTCTCCTCCCTACTGGCCTCAAGATTGCGGGGTGCCAGGCTGATTACTCCCTTCCTTACCAACCTTGAATGAAGGTCCTAGTCACTCGACCAGCCAGGTATTGTTGATGGCACCACCACAGAAAAGGGAAGCGTAACAGCACACAGAGCACTGTTTATAAAAACAAGGAGTTACCAGTCCTCAGTGGGGAAATTGAATGGCTGGAGGCTGTCTTAGGCATAGCAATCATGAATGACAGAGTTTTTTGATTCTCAGAGAATTAAGAAAGGGGGTTAGAAGAACTGCTGCCTTGGAGTTCCAGAGGGCAGACGCTGGCCTCTTTAGGAGCCTGGTTGACAGAGTCCCTGGGGAGGAAGTCCTGAAGGGCAAAGGAGTCCAGGAAGGTTGAACATTCTTCAAGAAGGAAATCTTACAGGCACAGGAGTGAGCTATCCCCATGTGACGTAAGAAGGGCTGGCGGGGGAGAAGACTGGCCTGGCTGATCAGAGAGCTTTGTCAGGAACTCTGGAAAAAATTGAGAGTTTATGACCCTTGGAAGACAGGGCAGGCAACTCAGGAGGACTACAAGGATGTCATGAGGTTATGCAGGGAGAAAATTAGAATGGCCAAAGCCCAACTAGAACTTAATCTGGCTCCTGCCATAAAAGACAACAAAAAATGTTTCTATAAATACATTAGCAACAAAAGGAGGTCTAAGGAGAATCTCCATCCTTTATTGGATGCGGGGGGAAACATAGTGGAAAAGGACAAGGAAAAGGCTGAGGTACTTAATGCCTTCTTTGCCTCAGTCTTTAATAGTCAGAAAAGTTGTTCTTGGGGTACCCAGCCCCCTGAGCTGGAAGACAGGGACAGGGAGCAGAATGAAGCCCTCATAATCCAAGGGGAAATGGTCAGCGACCTGCTACACCACCTAGACACACACGAGTCTATGGGGCCAGATGGGATCCACCCAAGGGTACTGAGGGAGCTGGTGGAAGTGCTCACCAAGACACTTTCAATCTTTTATCAGCAGTCCTGGCTAACCGGGGAGGTCCAGTTGACTGCAAATTAGCAAATGTAACGCCCATCTACAAGAAGGGCCAGAAGGAGGATTCGGGAAACCACAAGCCTGTCAGGCTGACCTCGGTGCCAGGGAAGGGTAGGGAGCAGATCATCCTGAGTGCCATCACGCAGCACATACAGGACAACCAGGGGATCAGATCCAGACTGCATGGGTTTATGAAAGGCAGGTCCTGCATGACTAACACTTAGTGGATGAGGGAAAGGCTGTGAACGTTGTCTACCTACACTTTAGTAAAGCCTTTGACACCATTTCCCACAGCAGTCTCATGGAGAAACTGAATGCTTGTGGCTTGGACAGACATACTTTTTGCTTAGTAAAAAACTGGCTGGATGGCTGGGCCCAAAGAGTTGTGGTGAATGGAGTTAAATCCAGTTGGTGGCCCGTCACAAGTGGTGTTCCCCAGGGCTCAGTACTGGGACCAGTCCTGTTTAATGTCTTTTATCAAAGATACGAGGGGGCAAGGGGATTGAGTGCACCCTCAGTAAGTTTGCAGAAGACACCAAGTTGGGCAGGAGTGTTGATCTGCTGGATGGCAGGAAGGCTCTACAGAGGGATTTGGACAGGCTGGATTGATGGGCCAAGGCCAACTGTATGAGGTTCAACAAGGCTAAGTGCCGGGTCCTGCACTTGGGTCACAACAACCCCATGCAACGCTACAGGCTTGGGGAAGAGTGGCTGAAGAGCTGCCTAGAGGAAAAGGACCTGGAGATGCTGGTTGACAGGCAGCTGAATATGAGCCAGCAGTGGTCCCAGGTGGCCAAGAAGACCAATGGCATCCTGGCTTGTATCAGGAATAGTGTGGCCAGCAGGACTAGGGAAGTGATCATCCCCTAGTGTTCAGCACTGGTGAGGCCGCACCTCGAGTACTATGTTCAGTTTTGGGCCCCTCACTACAAGAAGGATATTGAGGATCTGGAGCATGTTCAAAGAAGGGCAACGAAGTTGGTGAAGGGTCTGGAGAACAAGTCTTATGAGGACTGGCTGAGGAAGCTGGGGTTGTTTAGCCTGGAGAAGAGGAGGCTGAGGGGAGACCTTGTTGCTGTCTACAACCACCTGAAAGGAGGCTGTTGCGAGCTAGGTGTCAGCTTCTTCTCTCAAGTAACAAGCGATAGGACGAGTAGAAACGGGCTCAAGTTGCACTGGGGGAGGTTTAGATTGAATATTAGGAAAATTTTTTCGCTGATAGAGTTGTTCAAACATTAGAACAGGCTGCCCAGGGAAGTGGTTGAGTCTCCATCCCTGGAGGTATTTAAAAGACGGGTAGATGTGGTGCTTGAGGACATGGTATAGATGGACTTGGCAGTGATAGGTTAACGGTTGGACTCAATGATCTTAAAGGTCTTTTCCAACCTAAACAATTCTAGGATTCTATGATTTTATGATTCTATGAACTTGGACCGGAACTGCTGTTGGGCAAGAAGACCTGTGACCCACCGGTGGCCAGGGACACCTCCACTGTTCTCCGCTTCCTCTGAAGATTGAGGGAGTGAGTGAGTCATATTCTTTTATATGATTTTTGAGTCTACATATGATTGTTACAATGATAAGCAAACTATATATTACGATCTGACCCAACCTGCAGAGGATCCAGGTTATTATAAGTCATAAGTTTAGTTAAGTTAGGGTCTAGGTGATTAGAATTCATAAGGTTTTTTGTATATTCTGTATTACATTACTTATAGATTGTACTATATTGATTTTGCTTGTAGAAATCTTGTGCCATTCTAATAATAAATTCTGTGCTGTACTAATCATTAAATCCTGTTAAGAAAATAAAGCTTTAATTGTAGCTATGATTTAGTGCTGTGATCATTCTGCCAGGGATCTATAAAAGAACCTGTCTGTCCCCTCAGTGTTGGGTGACACCATAACCACAGAAAAAGGGATAGATATCAGAAAGTTTGTGTATAGTAGTTGAACTGTATCATTATCTGGGATGAGCTACAAAAATTAGGGAATTTGGACTATAAGTGCTAACATAATTACAACTGGTCTCATAACTCTTTGATTGGCCTGATAATGCATTAATTAGACGAAAAATAAGTACTTGGCTTTGTGTATGGGACATGTTTCCTTGTTCTATGTAAATTTCTTGGCATGTTTGGGCTGATACCCTTGCCTTTGAGACCTATCTGTTAAAATTTTAATGTAACAAATTGTAGAGAATATGGCTAGCCCTCCTGTGAGCTCAGATAGGGCTCTGCTTTCCTAGAATTATTTTGCTTAAAGTATGACACCTGTTTTTCGGCAATCCAGCATGTAACACATCTATTGGTGAAGCATAAAGACAACCCAGGCTGTAATTTGCAATGCAATGCAAGACAGGTCAGTTTTACAGAGCTATGCAATTAAAGTTGCAGTAGGAACAACATATGACAAAGGAGCACATCGCTGTGGTCCTCTTCTCTGACTTAGAATCATAGAATCATTAAGATTGGAAAAGACCCTTAAGATCATCGAGTCCAGCCGTTAACCGAGCACCGCCAAGTCCACCACTAAACCATGTCCTCGAGCACCACGTCTACCCGTCTTTTAAATACCTCCAGGGATGGAGACTCAACCACTTCCCTGGGCAGCCTGTTCCAGTGCCTGACTACTCTTTCGGTGAAGAAATTTTTCCTAATGTCTAACCTAAACCTCCCCTGGTGCAGCTTGAGGCCGTTTCCTCTTGTGCTATCCTTTGTTATTAGGGAGAAGAGACTGACCCCCACCTTGCTACAACCTCCTTTCAGGTAGTTGTAGAGAGCAATAAGGTCTCCCCTCAGCCTGCTCTTCTCCAGACTAAACAACCCCAGCTCCCTCAGCTGCTCCTCAGAAGACTTGTGCTCTAGACCCTTCACCAGCTTCGTTGCCCTTCTTTGGACACGCTCCAGCACCTTGATGTCCTTCTTGTAGTGAGGGGCCCAAAACCAAACACAATATTCAAGTTGTGGCCTCACCAGTGCCGAGTGCAGGGGGATGATCACTCCCCTAGTCCTGCTGGCCACACTGTTTCTGATACAAGCCAGGATGCTATTGGCCTTCCTGGCCACCTGAGCACACTGCTGGCTCATGTTCAGGCGGCTGTCAACCAACACCTCCAGGTCCTTTTCCTCTAGGCAGCTCTCCAGCCACTCTTCCCCAAGCCTGTAGCGTTGCATGGGGTTGTTGTGACCGAAGTGCAGGACCCGGCACTTAGCCTTGTTGAATCTCATGCAGCTGGCCTTGGCCCATCAATCCAGCCTGTCCAAATCCCTCTGTAGACCCTTCCTACCCTCCAGCAGATCGACACTTCCCTTGACTTGGTGTCATCTGCAAACTTGCTGAGGATGCACTCAATCCCCTCCTCCAGATCATCAATGAAGATATTGAACAGGACAGGCCCCAATACTGAGCCCTGGAGAACACCACTCGTGACGGGCCGCCAAGTGGATTTGACGCCATTCACCACCATTCTCTGGGCTCAGCCATCCAGCCAGTTTTTAACCCAGCGCAGAGTGCACTTATCCAAGCTGTGAGCAGCCAGCTTCTCCAGGAGAATGCTGTGGGAGACAGTGTCAAAGGCCTTACTGAAGTCCAAGTAGACAACACCCACAGCCTTCCCCTCATCTACTAAGCAGGTCACCTTGTCATAGAAGGAGACCAGGTTAGTGAGGCAGGACCTCCCTTTCATAAACCCATGCTGGCTGAGCCTGATCCCCCAGTTGTCCCACACATGCCGCGTAATGGCACTCAAGATGATCTGCTCCATGACCTTCCCCAGCACCGAGGGCAGGCTGACAGGCCTGTAGTTCCCCGGATCCTCCTTCTGACCCTTCTTGTAGAGGGGCATCACATTTGCTAGCTGCCAGTCATCTGGGACCTTCCCGGTTGACCAGGACTGCTGATAAATGATGGAGAGTGGCTTGGCAAGCTCCTCTGCCAGCTCCCTCAGTATCCTCGGGTGGATTCCGTCTGGCCCCATGGACTTGTGAGCACCCAGGTGGAGGAGCAGGTCGGTGACTGCCACCTCTTCAACAACCGGGGCTTCATTCTGCATCCTATCTCCATCTCCCAGCTCAGGGGCCTGAAAACCCCGAGGACGACCAGTCTGACTATTAAAGACTGAGGCAAAGAAGGCATTAAGTACCTCAGCCTTCTCTTCATCCTTCGTGGCAAAGTTACCTTCTGCATCCAACAAAGGACAGAGATTCTCCTTGACCCTCCTTTTGTCACTGATATATTTGTAAAAACATTTTTTGTTATCTTTAACGGCAGTGGCCAATTTAAGTTCTAGCTGGACCTTTGCCTTTCTAATCTTCTCCCTGCATAACCTCACAACATCCTTGTAGTCCTCCTGAGTCACCTGCCCCTTCTTCCAAAGGCAGTAAGCTCTCTTTTTTTTTTTTGAGTTCTAGCCAAAGCTCTGTTAAACCAAGCCGGTCTTCTCTCCCACCTGCTCGACTTACGACACATGGGGACTGCCTGCTCCTGCGCCTTTGAGACTTCTTTCTTGAATAACATCCAGCCTTCCTGGACTCCTTTGCCCTTCAGGACTTAACATAGGGAAAGACATGAAAAAATAAAAAACGGGAAAGATTTAAAAAAAATGCTTTCGTGAGCTGTCATCAGAGAAAAAGGGAAGGGAAGAATTTAGACCATGGTTTTAGTAGATACAATTCAACCTGTCTTCCTCTCCCTGCCTTATCAAAGGGACATCATGGCTTGTCTGCTCAGTAACCGTTATAATCTTTAATGTAAGAGGCAGAGACAAATTTTCTAAATGGCTAGTTTAGAAAGCGTGGAATTCCAGGACAAATTTTCTGCTCTTAAAAATGATCTTAAAAATGGTCTTTAAAATGGTCACAGTACAGCCAACACACTCAACAGGAGAAGTGGGTCCCCATAATCAGTATTTAAATTCTACTCTTTACATTTTTAATGTGGAAATCTTCGTTGCACCTAATGAAACCCAAAAGTTACATCAGAGTAAAGATCCAGCATTTTCCAGGTGGTCTGTGGTACCTGCACAAGTATTCAGCCTCAGTCTGTGGTCTCAGGGAAATAACTGAGGTGAACCTTTGCCTCAGTGGAAGATTCTGTGGCTCTGATGGTCCACAGTGGATTGTTATTTGATATTGACTGTTATATGATACCAACTCATGTGTCTGGACCATAGAGTTTTGTTGGCTTGTTTTTTTACATATACAGCATTAAGTTGAAGTAGTCATGTCAACATCTTCTGTTGGGCTCTGTTCAGTGATCAGGAAAAGAAGACACATACAGAGATTTCCTAATTTAATAATGCTTTCAAGTGGATATAGCTAAGAACGTGACTCAGATTCTAACAGCTTTTTCTGTTATATTGAGAGGCTCTAGTTTCACTTCCTGCACATGATCCAACTAGGATCATTGTTGTATTCATAAAAGTACCTCAGAATTAGCATACTGTTCAATACTGAAAACATTTATAGCTAAAAAGCATTGGTAGATGACAATATAAAATATTTATAATCAGCTGTCATCTTGATTTCAGTGGGACAGCTCACATCAAATAGATCTCGTAAGTGTTTAGGATCAGCCCCAGGCTCTGTCTCTAAACTTTTGTTAGGCATAATCAGTGTCTCACAAGCAGAAGCATTAAGAGGTTTTCAATTGCTGCAATGTGTGAAGTAGCATACATTATTTTTTAATCTTGTTTCTAAGAATTATAGAATAAAATTAAGGCAAGATTGTAAAGCTAAAATTTAAATAGGCATTGAACAGATTGCTCAAGGAGGTTATGGGATCTCCATGTCTGAAGGCTATTAAGAATAGATAACACAAAAAAGTTTGGTATAACTGATTTTACCCTGGGATGAGAGGATGGACTACATAGTTTCTTGAGGTCCTTTCAAGAGGTAATCATTATGATTCTGACATGCCTATGTAGAGAAGCAAAGAAATATAAAACACTTCTTGCTTCCCTGACAGGGCTGCAAACCTGCAGACTGCAGGGCATTGAGGAGAACAATGTCCCTGGGTCAGCCAGTTGTCGTGAAGAAGCAAATAACCATCACAGCTATAATTCAGCTGCAGGCTGCTTCCTCCCTAAAGCAGGAAAAAAATAGAAGATTTATTGCAATTCTGAATCAAAACTAATTCTCTAGCCCAGGCCTGAGCTCTAGACATATCCTCATTGCTGAAAGAAACTTTAACATTGTAACCTGTCCCCTAGAAATAGTATAAGGGGATTGAGGATACATTAAATAATGGTTATATATGGCCTTATAAAAGATGAGAGTAGATATTTGACTACATCTGAAATCAGATTTATGGAGATAGATGATTAGGAATTAGGATATGTATAGAGTGTGTCAGGTATGGTTATTATAAGGTGAAATGGCTTTTAAAATTGATAGGGCCATGACCAAACAATGTATGTCCAAAAGGGTTAAGGAAGTAAGGAGAGAAACTGAAGAAGATTTGGCAGACATTTTTATATACTTCTGCTCTTCAACATAGATCAGGTGAAATCTGAGAGGACTGGAGAGTAGCCAACATAATGCCATTATTTTAAAATTGCCTAAGGAGAGGCAAGGGAGGTAAAGACTCACTAACTCATTGGAATTCTCAGAGGATATGGCTGTCAACCTAGACAAAGGAGATATGCACATCACACACACTTTCAGAAAACGTTCAGCAAAATTCTGCATTGTAGCTACTGTCTCAGTTGCAAAGTCAAGAAATGAATTACAAGCAGACATATGAAACTGAATGGAGTAAACCAGCTATAATAAATGCATGCTGCAAATAGAAAATAAGGTTAATGAAGATGGGTTTGACCAAGAAGCTTGTTTAAAAAAATGTATAAATGAGAAGTGACACAGCTAGACTGCTAACTGCACTTCTCCTTTCAAAGAGTCTTCCCAAAGGAGGTTACTTTCTTGAGATTGACTTGATAATGTAGCTCCTTTCAAGTTCGACATGTTTGTAACACTATTGTTCTACCTGCTTCTGTCAGAGTTCCCTCCACCATGCCATCCTTCTTCACTCTGTTAAAACAACGGGTGAATTTTCCTGCTCATGAAAACATTTTCATGTCATCCCCAGAAAAGAATTGTTCTTTATTTGCATCATGGGGAGCAGCATCATAAGGTTCCCATACTGTCCTGTGAGACTGGGGGAGGGCGGGTGGGAATAATTCTTTATCTATACCCATATAGGCCATGACAACTTTATTGATACTACTAGCAACTGAACAATTTTATAGGTGGTCTGTGCCATAGGCTGACGTCACAAATAAGCATTACAAATAAGCATATTCCATTGAATTGTTTTCTAGCAACAACCTTTGGTAGCAAGTTAAGATAGATTTAGATTAGTAAGAAAGAAAGAAAAGGCTCTGAATCTCATTACTAATTCCCTGAGCCATCCAGTCCTACTATGATTCTTATTTATGTTTCTAGACTTCTTTTAAAGATGGAAGAGATGAGTAAAAAACTCCAGAGGGATTTAACAACAGCTTTTATGCCTAGAGCTGGTATCACCAGCCTTGCTTACCAAATATACTAGCAACAAAGAAAGGAATTTATTATTTACTCAGTATCTTCTATAACATTAATGAGGAACTGTACAAAATACTGTTAATCAGATTTGAGATTAACATGAGAATTAGTTGGGGGTATTTTGTGATGTTAGCGCAGTTAGAAAATACTAAGAAATATTTTTAAATAATTAAAAACTTTTTTTAAGTCTTGTTTTACTAAGTAGAGGACATCTTCAACAGTGTCCTCTTTTCCCACTGATACTTGATATTTTAAAAGTTATTTTAAATATTTTAGCTGGCTTTGTGTTCTTAGATGGCTATCTGTGCTTTATACTGGTAACATCCTTTTTGAGGATGGGTGGCAACTGGTTAGAGAATCATGCTTTTATGCAGGTTTTCTTTTAACAAACAACAGGTTATACCATACCTTTGCATGTTCTAGTCACCATCTTTGTGAATTTTAACATTCTGTTTGTATCAGAAATTCTAACAAGGTCAAACAACTATAAAATATAAATCAATTCCCATTCCAATGATATTTTATATGTTCTTCCGTTCCATTTGAGGAAACTATATTAGTGGCACCAGCTTTGCTGATCTGCAGAGATGCACAAATTTTTTCTCTTGGCACCCTGCTCTCCATAGTGTTTTCAGCACAGTAGACCTGTGTGAATAAGAAATTCTTTGGTTCATTAGATGAACTGAAAAAAAACCTCAAGAAAATTGTATAGCTGAAATTAAAAGTATTTCAAATATTTCACCAATATTAATCCCCTATGTAGAGAACTGCTATAGCGCAAAACAATGAGATATCTCAAACAGCCTTGGTGCTAAAACCACAATGCAGAGCAACGGACGCTAGGACCCAGGACCGGACAGTACCGGAGTGAGGGTGAAATTCCTCAAAGGAATTTCCTTTATATTCCTATATATTTGGAGGCCTGGGTTTCCCAATACACTCAATACAAGGCCTGGAACACACAGTACAGTGCAGAAGATCTGAGGTCAAGTTTTACTTGTTATTGCATCTGTGTGTATATTTTTATTATACCTCCAGAAGGTAATAGTATTCTGCTATCAGGTATTGTTACCAAGACCGTCTTTCACATTTTATAGCATTGAACACTAACCATTTAGGAGACTCAGTTTCTGTAGTAAGTGATCTTATGGTCACAGTTTTCCCAGCAGGAGCTACTGACTACTGTCAAATTGTCTTTAATAATTTGGTTATTCATTTGGCATCCAAATAAAATCAAGTCTCTGTACTAAAATTTGGTCTGAGGTGTATGTACTGAACCTTCAAAACTGAGTTCTGATCTCTTGAAACTGACTGTTTAAATAATCTAAGGGCAATTAATTTAAGAAAAAATAGTAATATTTAAATCAATAAATACAAAAACGTTAAGAAAATACAACTCAAAACTGAATATGAACAATCACCTACATGCAAAATAAATGTATGGGCCAAAACTTTAATTTGGCTTGAATTAAACAGTTTCTTGTGGGGCTGCGTACATGCTATACATGTGCAAGTATTGTTCTTTGGTCCTAAAAAGTCCCCTCCACAGAAAACACTCCATCTCCTACAGGTTTAAGGACTCTGTCTTCCAGAAATTTATTCATGTCACCATCAAGGTATTATGTTGTACTGGGCATAGTTGGCAAGGTGTTGGCAGTGGGGGGGCTGCAGGGTGGCCTCTGTGAGGGGAGGCCGGGGCTGCCCTGTGCTGGACACAGCTGGCTCCAATAGACCCACCACAGGGCACAGCTCAGTCCGGCAGCCGAGATGGTGGTGCCTCTGTGAAAATGTATTTAAGAAAGGGAGAAAATACCGGAGAGAGAGGAGAAAGGAACAAAAAGTGTGAGAAACAGCCCTGAAGACACCAAGGTCAGAGAAGAAGGAGGGGCAGGAGGTGTTCCAGGCACTGGAGCAGAGATTCTCCTGCAGCCTGTGGAGAAGACCATGGTGGAGCAGGTATCCATCAACACTGCACCATGTGGAGTACCCCACACCAGAGCAGGTAGATATTTCCTGAAGGACTGCAGCCAATGGAGACCCCACACTAGAGCAGGGGAAAAGTGTGAGGAGGAAGAAGCGGCAGAGAGGAGCTGTTATGGACTGCTTGTTATGTGTCAGTTGGGGTGGGGGAGGAAGTAGAGGAGTTGAGAATGAAGGAACAAAGTTGATCCTGGGAAAAAAGGGCAGGGGACGAAGTGTTGTTCTAATTTGGTTTTGTTTCTCACTATCCAATTCTATTTAAATTGACAACAAATTAAATTCATTTTCCCCAATTTGAGACTGCTTTTCCCATGACAGTAAATGGTAAGTGATCTCCCTGTCCTTTATCTTGAGCTTTTGCATCTTCTTTTCTCCACGATCCTCTTTGAGAGAGTGGCTGGGTGGGGGTCTGGCAGCCAGTCAGGTTGACCCACCACATACATATGTAGCTTAAAGTGAACTTCATCTGCTGACAAGAGAGAAGGAACTCTAACCATGTTAACAGACAGAAGAAATTACTCCCTAAAGCATTTCTATCTCTTTTCATTGTCCCTAGAGGGAACTAAGATTAAACAATCAATTTATAAATTCTAAGGTTAGGTGAGATGAATTCGGTTGTGGTTGGCACAATGAGGGTTAGAATTAGTAAAAATAAAAAGTGCTTCAGATTTACCTGGTTAGATATAGTGTTATTTTCCTATATCTGACAAACGTTATAAGATTAAATTAATTAAGTGTGCCAGGTATTGCACTGAGAAATGTTAAAAGAATAAATAAAACAGAAGATAAGAGACCTTCGGTCAGCGAACACATGCTACATACAAGACTTTGGGGAACCTTGACCAACAACTGAAAGGTAAAAGGCCTCTCAACTCCAAGCTACTGCATTGAACGGTAAAAATAAGAGTAGCTTGTGCTGTTTAAAATGGAGAGATATCAAATACTGGAGTTAATGTTGCAGTAGAACAGAAGATTCAGCTAAAAATGGAAAATGCAAGCTCACTTCTATTTCAGTCTGTCTTTGTCATTAATTCTTCTCACTAAGCACAGGCATTTTAGGAGTCTCACACTGCTACTCATGTAGTTATTTACGTTTTGACCACACCAGTGTCCCAACACCTGACTCTAAATGAGAAAGATTATAAAGGAAGTTATGTTGTTTTGCTTTTTTTTTTCTTCATTGGTTTAAAAGAGTTTCTCAAGGGATAATTTTTAATACTTTCTGACCCAGAGTTATTATGTCTGCTTGCTTCCTTCTGATTAAAAGAGATAGCCCTGTGTTTTTGCACCCAGTTTTCAGATCCATCATCCCTTGAAGATCAATTCCCCAGCCATGAACTTTACTAATAGGAAATCCTAATTCAGTAGTGTTGTAATACCAAAATTAATACAATGGAAGAAGTGAAGATGACTTTGTAAAGAAACCCATATTTCCAATAGTGTACTTCATCGCTGTTACCTGCAGCTTCTAAAGTCTCACTGTTAAAAAAAAAATGTTTCTTTTTAAAGGATGTATTTTGGGTATTTACCCCCAAAGAGCTAGAATAACAGAAATTTCTCTCTTTTCAGTTTTTCTTCAATGTGCTAATATTTGTTTATAACTCATTCATAAACATGAACTGTGTGTGCACAATACAGAAAAAAATAAAGAAAACTTTCTCTTCAGTCATAAATATATACATTGTAAATCATTAATTCCCAAATGGTAGTCTTTCAGTGTTGTATGCTTAAAAATGTATCTGAACTTCAAACATGCACTCTACAAAATTATAGCCCTTGGGAAAAATATACTGACTTTTCATTTTGATAAGATATTGAATATTATAATTAAAGTAATGGCATAACGATATCATCTTTATTGAAATGGAAGCACTCAGCTGCAAAAAAGGAATTAGCAGACAGCAATTGCCATGGGGATTTATGTCAGGTATTCCTTTTGGTTTATTTTCAGCTGCAAAAGAAAACATATATAAACACTTGTGTTCTTCAATTGCTTAGGAAGAACCAGTAAAGGGACTGGACATAATATAAAACAAACATCACACATATTTCATAACCTATAAATTACATTGAGACATATGATAAATAAAAGCACTTTGAAGTATTGCTTTTCAGCACTTCAATGTGCTGCAATTTTTTTGTTTGCATTGTGGCAATTCGTAATATGTAGTAATCTTATAATTTAAAGGAAGCAGTAGGTATCTAGATGCTAGGTCTTTCTTCTTTTTTCCCCTTACTTAGTTCAAGTAGAACTTGAAAATTACCCCCCAAGATTATGTCTCCCTTAGCTTTTTCATATTCCTAATATGAAAATAGGAAGAATTTGAGAGTTCCTATTCATTTTCTTTGCAGAATATTTATGAATACTGGCACAGAATTGCCAAAAGTCTCTGGCTAGAATGATTAGAAAGAATCCTGAATAATGCTAATCTTCTATCAGTGGCTGTCATCCAGCCCCTTCTCAGTCTTAAAGTACAGACTTCATATATCTTGACTGTGCCCCTGAATGTTTTCAGTTCGAGCTTTGACTTCTCAGTTATTTGAATGGCGGGTATCATCTAGCAAACTGAAAGGTCCAGGTGAGCTATAAAGAACTTCTGTATCCTAATAACTCCCATGAAGTGTTAGAAGACACCAGACAACACCCCATAAGGCAATTAGGGTATCAAGGTGAGTCAGCAGCCAGCTGAGCATTATATAGTTCTTATATTTTTTTTTAGCAATGATTCATAGTAAAAGAGATTAACCTAATCCTTGTTTCAGGAAGCAACTAAAGCTGTATGGCACTCATATTGAAAACAGAACTCAAGAAGCCTATAAGGTGTTCTGTTCTTTGTTAGCCACTAACTAATTGTACTGATCTTGCCTCCAATGAAGTGAATCAATTCCTCTTTTATTTATACACTGAATACTTAAACTTTCAAAAAAAAAATTGAAAGCTTATAAAGCTCTTCAGAAAAAGACTGTGCTAAAGAGATACTATACTTTAGTTGCAATAACACACAGAAGTGAAATTCTGTAGAATATAGAACTCATTGCTTCATTTGTCCAAAATGTCTAATGAGACTAGTAATGTCCTATAATAAAAGTACACTGGTATCCCTGATATTCTTACAAAATAAGCATTTCCTACATAGCTATAAAGTACAAAAACCAACCAACCAAAACAAAACAAAACAAAAAACCACAAAAAAACAACCAATGCAAACAAAATACCAAACAGGCTTAGGTATTTCTAGCCCATATATAGATAGACTTAATTTTATTTCAGAGTTTGCTAAATCTCTAATAGCTGAGTTTTAGACAGCTAAAGACATTCATGCAGTCATTTCACGAAGGTATGATTTTTTCCAAAAGTTATCTATTTTTCTTTTTATTTCTCCTATTGCTGTCATATTTGTCTGTGCTTACCATAAAGCTTTTGTAAAAAGTGAGTCATTTATAGTTCATTGTAAATGGCCACATTGGTATTTTCTGCTATGGCAGGCTGTTCTACAATGTCAAGTCACCCTCTCCTATGACCTTTCATAAATCTTATCTTCAGTATATCTTAGATGTCTACTTAAATCATCCTGAACATCAGCACTCATGTACAAGGCCAGCCCATCACCTGAATGTGAAGCTGAACATCTCCCACAGAGTCTTACACACCTCAGATGTAAATGACAGAGGAAGTGGGAGATGTAACTGTTGTCTGTTGCAAGCCTTTCAACTCTCGCTCTAGCAGTGTGATTCAAAGGTTTGGCTCGTCATGTGCTAGTCATACTTAGCTCCTCCAAAGTACATCTGCCTCTTCAAAATATTCACACACTTTGACAGAAGATTCATCCTTTATTTAAGCAAAAAACAAATAAAAATATTGGCACGCAACTAATCAAATGGAAAGATAAAGAGTTCAGTCATCCAGCAGCTTGAATCCAAAGATTACTAGCAATGGCTTTCCTTATATGTAATTGAAGTCATACGTATCCTCTTAGATGAGTTTTCTACCACGAATTTTCATCTTTTTCATCTGTCTTCCAACATCTTGCTGCAATTACATGGGCAGAAAACTTCTTACCCTTATCATTATTTGTTGCTTTTTAAAGCTCCAGTTACAAGCAGCTGGTTGGTTAAATGGATGAGGTGTATAAGGAGTTCAGCGTATTTGGCATTCACATCCTACCAGCATATACACCTCATGTTTCACAGACTGCTACAGGACAGCTTTTAATTTTTTTTTTAACTTGGACAAAAATATAAAGCAGCCTTCTTGTGTTTCAAGCACAGGTGTTTGTAGCAGGTGTCATATTAATACGTCACTTCATAATACACCTGGCCTACACTAAGAACGTTTTAAGTAACTATATCAATATGAACATTTTATTCATATTCTTGCGAGTGCTCTTTGCTTTTGTGGGCACAGCTATCCAACAACATTCTGTAACTTTATCAGGTAAAAACATATATGCTCACTTAACATTAGTAATATATGAGAAGATATTGATCTAACTAGTAAAAAAGAAAGGAACTGTACAATAATGTGGTTGCTCTTAAGAGGAGAAATGGGCAGTCACAAAATACATAATAGTATGGAAGAGAGTGAAATCCATCTGGAAAACTCTGGGAAAAGCTGGAGAGGTTTCCCAGTTAAGCTTAATAAGTTGCTTTTAAATTTAAACCTACTTTTAATTAAACTTCAAATTGAGAAATATTTTCAGTAATTACCCAGATATTCACAGAGAACAGAGCCTACACATTTCTTCAGCAAATAATCACTGAACCAAAACCAACTGTCTTTATTTTAGGGTCAGTACAGAGTTGAAGGGCTAATAAGTGAAAATGAACTTGTATTAAGAACACTGGAACAAATTAAAATAAAGCCAAAAAGATGTTCAAACTTAAAACACAAAAAGTTTGTTAAGCCAAAATGGTAATTAAAGTCATTGAGAACGTGGAGTAACAGATCTTGGGGAAAATAAGTACTGGAACTAGCAAGATGTGACCAAGTGGGAGGATTACAGCAATAGCAAGAGCAAGTTACTTGCAAACACAGAGATTGCTGAAAGGAGCAGAGAAAAGGCACCTAAGTCTTAAAGATGATGATAGAAAACTGGAATTTCAGGCTTGATAGCAGATGATTGTTGTAATTTCATGATGTCAGGAAGGTATTTAAGATAGAGAAACTGAAAACTTTGTACCTTCACTTGCAATCAGGAAAATTATGATCTGAGCCATTATATGTCTGTAAGTTTGATCTCAGTAAGACTCAAAATCCTGGGCTATAGAGAAGACTTTAACGAAGAAGATAATACATGGAGGTATACAGAAACTGGGAGAAAGTGCAACACAAGTTTGGAAAGGTGAATTATGACACATTAATAACACAACATTCTTCAATAAAATTAATTTTTCTTGGGAAAAAAAAAGGAAGGTGATAAACACCACCAACCTGAGTTTTGGTAAAGTGTTTAATGTGGCACAACATGGGAAATATTAGTTTTATATGGAGAAAAAGGCCAGAGATTAATAGAGGAATTATAGCGTGAATAAACAGCTTGTAACAGACAGGATGCAAATAGGTAATACTAAAAAGAAAAAGTATCAGACTGGTTACTAGCAGATCAAAGATCAGCCCAGGGATCAATCTTATTTAATAATTTCATTAGTGATCTTGGCATGGATATTAGAAACATAATAATGAAGTTTCCCAAAGACACTACATTGGAAACATTACCAAGCAGCCGTTAAAGATATTGTAGAAAGAACTTGATGACCTTGAGAATTGCCATAATAGAAATGAAATGAAAATCGTGTAGCACAGATACAAAGTCACATACTTTGTGCTTAATAAATAAAAGTTTTTGTCAGCAGAGCTATCAGTGGAAAATTGAGAAGGAAGAGAAGGACAAGAGCTTGATCATAGGATGGCTATGAACTGCCAGCATTTTCCATCTGTGAAAGGGAAATGCAAGTGTAAGATGCACCAGTTGATAATTTTATCAATAGAATTAAGGAAATATTACTTCTATCAAATATATTCATCAGGGTACAGTCCTGGTCAACCAGGTTTGAAAAAAAGCAAGTCAAAGGGAATCAAGCGTAGGAAAGAGGTGATGTAACCAAGGGAATGGAAAGTGTGTTTTGCAAGAGAAGAGAAGAGAAACTTGGCTCATTTAACCTAGTAAATGAACTCTAAGAGTTGTAGGTATGCCACACAGAGGTAAGATAATCTTTTAAGCCAAAATAAAACCGTGCCAAAACCAACCAAACAAAAAAAGCAACCAAAACCCAGCTGCTTTTAACACAGAGATTTCTGTGTTTATGGAAAGGATAATAGTTTTTAATGCTAAACCAACGAGCTAGGCTCAGTGAATTAAGCTATCCCTTCCAGGTTTGAGTTTCCAAATGGAGAGTCTGTAGAAATATGAAACTATTAAATAAAATCATGCTGGATATGTGTATTTAACCATAACTGTACAGCAAGAGTGATAATCAGTTTTATACACTCAGAAGTGGTAAAACTCTGAGTATGTGGAAGTTCTAAGAATATTTTAAGTTATGGCTTAAGCCTTAAGTGATAGTAGTATCCATGTAGAGAACTTAAGTAGGAGATCAGAAGTGCAAAGACTTTTGACAACTCTCTACAATGAATTCCAATCAAACCAGGCATATTAAATAAGCTACAACTGAAAGAGCTTTTTTAGAGTGCATTCCGTGAACACCTTAAAATTTTTCATTGAGGATTGCACCTTTTTAATTCACTCCATTTTGCTTTATATTTACTATGAAAAGAAAGCTAGAGAGGTAGGTCAACAAGATACGTAATGATTTTATGAGCAGAGCCATAAAGAAGGTCTGTAGGGGACAGAGTCATCTCAAGTAAGTTTATAGTGCTAAAATTATTCCTTTGCTAAAATTATTCAAAATGCTAAGCAATGCATTATTAACTGTATTCTGCTGGGTGCTACATAAAACCATTCTTCTAGCAGAAATAATGTTACCCACAACACACCAGTCTATAAATTGCAACCAGCTTTGTGAATGGTTATATGATTTGGGAAACATGAATCCATGCTGCAGTGAATGAGTTATTTTTTCTTTTTATGAGTTTGCTGAAAAATGACTGCATGAAAAATACAGGTGGAAATAAATTGAGTCATGATGGCTTAATCTGATGGGATTGTCACGACACCCAAAAAAGCTATGGGCAGAGAAAACAAGGTCAGAATACAACATTCTGCTAAATCTGCCAAATGTTTAAGGAAGTCAGGGAATCTCAGTGTAGGTTTTATTGGAATACCAAATACATTCAAGTTATTTGTGTGATAGTCTCCTTCTTGAATGTATGGAGCACATCTAGCTCATTTAGGTGCTGGTTTACCTCCTTTGATCCTTAAAGGAAAGGGAAACCTGTTGTGGGAATAAGGTATCCTTGGGGAAACTCTATTTCCTATTTGATTTCATCCTGCCAAAATAACTTTCCATCACCTTCTGGAATCAGGACCTTTGACCTATCTTTCTGGTCTAAACAGAACAGATATGTCTAAGAGGCTGGAGTCTGAAAGAGAGCATTGGACAAAGGATTCAAGTGAAAGCTGAATGTATATTAAAGGAAATGGGCTGGGACTGGAAAAAAAAGGCATGACAGATTTGCCTTATAGATGTTCCCAGGTAAATATGGTACCAAGGAGATTTTTTTTACCACATACGTTTAAAACAAGCAAGCAAACAAACAGCAAACAAACAAACAAAAACAAACAGGAAGAGGAGGAATGTGCACAGGATTTTGTTGATTTAACCTTTTGCTTTGCTCTGCCTCAGCTCTTTATATAAAACAGTGTAATTGGCATCATATTTAGGAATTTCAGTGTGACAAAAAAAAGATCACATCATATTTTTAATGTCTATCAATATTGGGATGGAATTAACAATGCAGTGGTTATAATCTTGGAATAAGCATATGCATGGTGTTCTGCTTAGCATGTTCATATTCGTATACACAGAAGCAGTAACAAAGCTAATATATTTTTATTATATGTTGATGTTTTATGTATTTAAAACCCTACAGAAGCTTGAAAAATGTTTCTATGCATTCTTCCTTTTTCAGTTTTTTCAATATGATACACACTGGGTTTTTTTGTAGTAGCACTTGAAACAACTCATGATACTGTTTTTTATCCTTTTGCTTGTTCACGTGAAACACTACTGGTGCCACTATTACTTCAAGCTCTTTAAAAGTAATGGTTAAGGCCCAGAAGAGCAAAGACAAGGACAAAACATTGTTGCTTCAGGGCCCTATTCAATTCTTTTTAATCAGGCAGAGCTGCCATTGAAATCAGTGACAGCTTTGCTTGAATAAGAAGGGCTGAATAGGGATTTCAGTACTTCTAGTGTGTAACTTAACAATCTGCCTTACGTGTCAGGAAAGGACTACCACTAGGAGCAAAGGAAGAACAGTTTATCTCTGTTAGAAAATGCTCTTTGTATCCCTGGTCTCTGGAATTGAAATAAAATTATGTAAATTTTTTGTAGAACATGTTCTTCTCTCTCTTACTCCTCTGTACACATACAAACATCCCATATGGTTTGCCATGTATTGTAACTCAGCCAAAATCCCTTGTCCCTATCCCCACACATCTCTTACCCAGAGACGTGCCCACTTTTGCATAGGTGAGTTGTCTCATCTGAGCAACAGTCCTATCATGGCCAAAAGGGGAACAGAGAAGAACCTAAGTGCACTAATAACATGACCTAAGTAAGTAACTTCAATGCAACCAAAGTACTCTGATAATGTACCCCATAAAATTATGCAGGAGACAGTTTTAAAATCTTTCTTCCTAACAGAAAAATAAAGAAGTGTTTTCTAAAATATAATTTGAAGTCTGAGGATATTCCCCAGAAGACTGCTTTGAGAGCCATTGAGTCATGATATTTGAGTCACTTCTTTAGAACACTCCTAACTAGTACCATGGGAATAAAATGCCAATGATTTATTGTCAGAAAATACAGACAGATAGCAACTTGGTACTCTCCTGGGTTTAATATAGACATTTCTGGTATATACTCAGGCGTATCAGGTATTGGTGAAAAATACAGTAGTCGTAAAACACTGAAAAGGAGCCTCAAGTGTGAATTTCCATGCTGCTAAATATATTGTCTTCATTTACTGATATGAAGAGTCACTTGGCTCTCTCTGGTGCAATAGAATTATAGATTATGCAGTCCTTAATCAGCTGTGTAATGCACAAGCCTTCCTCACCCAATTGTACCAATTCAATTTAGGTCATTAAAACTGCCACAAGGCAGCTTTCCTCTTCTGGCATTGACTGACTGTCTGGAAAGCCATGATTTTCTAGCAGTACAAGTCAGCAGTCACCTGCTGAGAGAGCTGGTGTGGCTTTTAAAAGGTGGTTCAGCACAGAAAGAAAACGAGATCTGACACTAACTGTAATTGTCAGAAACTCAAGCACTGTGCTTTTAAACATCTGAGAAAGCCAAACTGGAAAGGAGAAGAGAAAAAAATTTGGGAGAATGGAAAAAAATTAAAAACAAGATCCCTAAGAAAGACATCAGAAGGAAAAAAATTATTAAAAAAAAAAGAAAACAAAGAAAAAAGAAAGTCCAAATCTTAACTCCTTGATAGAAAAGTATTGAAAAAGACAGCAGCAGAAAAAAATCTGTTCATATTTTAAAAAGAGTGCCAAATCTTAGAGTAATGTGTAAAGCACCAGAAAACACATCTTGCAAATCGATCTACTGAAATTATTTTTTTAAAATAGGGACTAGGTCAAACGAAGAGTTTGTGGGACATTGGTTTTCAGTGAGCAAGTTGTCCTGCCTCAAGGCTGATATCTTAATTGTATCTGTGTACTGTAGTAGTTTTCCAAGACGGAAAAAAGTATGACATTCTTAAGATCTCTTCTGAAATGCAACATCCTATAAGAATGTTAGTTACTAAAGGTAAAATGGATCTGAAGAGAGAATGGATTTTTTATTCTGGTGTTGAATATCTGTGATAAATAGAAATAGGTAAACATGGAATGAAGGCAGCAAAATTGAAATCAATAATCAGCAACTCCAGTGACAGCTGCTTTAGAGGAAGACTAGAAAGGGTGAAAAATTAAGATGAATTCTCAGTTTCTGGGTCATTCTGGTGTACAGGCTTGAATATTTAAATGAACAGCTTATTCAATACTCTGGCTTTAGCACAAGGGCTTTCAGAAGAAGCATGGCATGGGTCGACAGTAAAATAACTGAGTAGAAACCATTGCATTTACAAGTGGTCTGTGGTAAGCTTACGTCTGAAGTTGAAAATACAGTGAAAAGAGTGCATTACAGTCTATATGTTTCCACTTTTGCCTGAGAAAATAGCAATAAACATTTGTTGTAGTCAAATTTGTTGTTTCACAAAATGGCCTGAAGTTTACTTTCTGACTAACAATCATATCAACAGCAGGAGTTTAACAGATAAATTCTTCACCAGTTATGGGTTGCGAGATAATCAAGGAGAAATTTGGAGTCAAAGTAATTTGTTGGGATTTTAAAGAACAACAAACTTACCTACACTATCCAGGAGGTAAAAATATTTAGCTGGATGTCATGGTTTAACCCAGTAGGCAGCTAAGCACTACACAGCCGCTCGCTCATTCTCCCGCAGAGGGATGGGGGAGAGGATCAGATGGGTAAAAGTGAGAAAACTTATGAGTTGAGATAAAGACATTTTAATATGGAAAGCAAAAGCTGTATGCTCAAGCAAAGCAAAACAAGGAATTCATCCACTACTTCCCATCAGTAGGCAGGTGTTCAGCCATCTCCAGGAAAGCAGGGCTCCATCACACATAATGGTTACTTGGGAAGACAAAACACCATAACTCCAAATGCTCCCCCCTTTCTCCCTCTTCCCACAGCTTTCATTGCTGAGCATGACATCATACAGTATGGAACATCCCTTTGGTCAGTTGGTGTCAGCTGTCTCGGCTGTGTCCCCTCCCAATTTCTTGTGCACCCCCAGCCTGCTCACTGGAGGGACAGCATGAGAATCAGAAAAGGCCTTGACACTGTGCAGGCACTGTTCAGCAATAACTAAATTATCAGTGTGTTATCAATACTGTTTTGACCACAAATCTAAAACATAGCATTGTGCAAGCTACTATGAAGAAAATTAACTCTATCCCCATCAAAAGCAGCACACTGGCCTACAAGTTCAGCCAAGTGCCTTTGTAGGACATCACCAAAACCACTGACTCCAGCATCTCCCATCCCTACTTGTGAACACCAATAAATAACACTGCATTCTGAAGTTTGCAGTATAAACTAATTCTATCAGATCTCAGCAAAGAAATAAAACTTTCTGACCCCCGAGACTGTATAGGAATCCTTTAAAAAAAAAACAAAACACACAACACTAAAAATACCTCAATATGTTGTTGAGAAAATGTAATGTTGTCCTAAAAAAAAAAAAATTACATGGCTCCAAAACAGGAAACTGGCCTGACTCATAACTAGTGAAGGAAATCAGAACCCTATCCTAGATATACCATGAGTTATTTAGTACCCTGCTGAGCTGAACAATTTGTGATTATGTTACAGCTCAATTCAGCACTGACTGCAACAGCTAACCATGAAAAAAGTCTATGAACGTGGCAGATGGATGGAGCACCAACTTCTGAACTTGAGCTTGTATGATCTGAAAATTGATATATTTCCTATTCTGACTAGAATGGATGAGATCTGTCTTATACAGATCACACAGGAACTGACATTTCTAGAAGATTATTAAAAATTTCTCTTAGTCTTTGAAAACACATTAGGAGTAGGAAAACATACAAAGAATTTTTGGTTCCTCAGTGTTGACAGAAAAATATTTTGGTAGAAAAAAACCTAAGTAAATAGAGAAGATCCTGTAATGGGTAAATCAAATACTTCTCTTCATGTCTTCTAAGATATTGAGACTTATATAATTTTAAACTCCATAATCAGCAGACTTGTCATGATTGGTAACTTCCTACTGGTATATATTACAGTTGGACTTGATGATCTTAAAGATCTTTTCCAACCTAAATGATTCTATGATTCTATGATTCTATATTTTTGGCATGTCTGATATATCTTTGGTATTAACTAATCACTCTTTTTCACAGTTAATTGAAAATATTTTAACTTTTTGTTCGCTCTGCATGGAAGAAGCAATTGTGATAACTTATAGAATACATAAGCTGTCTGGGGATTATAGACACTTTTCTGGGGACTGTAAGGGATGCCACCCTACACAACACATAATTAAGTTAAAGTGGAACATGACAGTTTCTCCACAAACTGATTGTAAATGTAAGCCATACAGTTGTGGCTGATTATATCTAAGGGTATTAAAAGTAGAAAGCAACCAGCAAGCCAAGAGAAGCACTCATGACTGTAGTACTGAAAAAAAGAAATAGTGACAGTGCTCCTTGGTAAATTTGCTGGTAAAGTATGTATGGAAATCGTTAGGCAGAAATTGTTTACTGGTTGTTTCATCCTTTATTCAAGGAAAAAAAAAACCTGGTGCAATACTGTTCTTTCACAGAGAAGGTGTAACAACAAAATGCCCAGCTCAAACAATTTCATCTACCAACAGAAAACTGGCAGTGATTCAAAACTAGCTAATCACTTTGGCCATGAGGAACAATTGTTTTGTTTTATTTTGTTTTAATTACTCTATGGAAGAAAAATTTTGAACTTAAACTTTCTAAAGTTCAAAACAGGCACACAAATTTATACATGTAATTTATAACCATAAAACTTCCTGATGGTTGAATGTGCTCATCAGGAACTGTAAGTCAGTAGCACTACTTTCAAAAACAGAAAGCTGTGTTAACATGCAGACCTCAACTGAAGAAATAAATCAAATAAATCAAATATTTAGCTTGATACATGTAGTCATTTTTCTACCTATGCAATATATTTTCAAATCACAGCTTCTTCAGATTTATTAATTATTCCAACATATTCCCCAAATACTTTATGAAATTGTATATTATATGAAATAAAAATAAAGAATCAGAAGCCAGGCATATCTAGTTCATGGCTAGTCTACACATCTGAAATCTTTTGTCAAGAGAGCTGTCCCAGCTCACTCATTCAAAAAGAGGCTAATGGAGAAACCAGCATCAATAAGCTAGCAAAATCCCTTTTACACTTTTCTAGAATGATCAACACCTCTGAACAGTGTAATTCATTGTGGACAAAGATTGTCAGCCTGCTGATATCAATAGCTAGGCTGGCAGAGGGAAATATCCGCAAAGGGGTCTGTGGATTAGAAACTGGTTATATTAATCTCTGGGTGCATACAGATAATCCAGTGATATAGATTTAATGCTTTATATTTAAATTTTCCTACTGAAAATAATATAATTTAAAATAATATTAGGGGCATGGCAGCTGGAGAGGTAACAAAGTTAGAAGTCCTATCTGTGTAATTTACTTGCATTTACAAAGCTCTCAGTCTGCACTTTACTTATAATTGGTCACTCACATTTGCTATCTAGGACACTTTCGCTGTACTTCCTGTCAAATATCTACTGATAAGTCAAGCACTCAGAAGCTTAATACTGTAACAGCCAGGCTTGTATTTTCGATTTTACATTAAGTCATTGCAGACTCCTGTGTTCAGAGATTTCTTACCTTTGAGGAAACCCAAACTCAAAGTGAAGGGAAGTAACTTAAAATTGTGGATAAAAACACATGGGTAAATTTAACCTTGTGAAAACTACCCTGAAGTATCAAGCAATAGCATGTTGCTCCATCATGCTACACAGTTTGAAGCAGATTCTCTGTTAAGGTATTCCATTGGGAAGTTCTGTGAAAAAATAAGCAGTGCAGAACGTTTCAAGGTGGCCTCAGCAGCAAAGTTCAAGATTGTTACAACATAAGTGTATGCAATGTAATTCCATTATTTCCCTGTAAAACAACTAATGATAATGAATAAAGGACTGTGCTGCAGCCTCCCTTCTCCACCCTCTCCTCCCCATATAACTACAGTATGATGAGTTAAACTGCTGTAACAAGATTAGGTTTCATGAGGGATCAAGATCTTTCACAGAAATCAGATTCTTAAACTGTAAAGACTCTGTTATTCAATCACTGGGTCCCAACAAACTGATTTCCTGCATATCAACCTCTACACAATCTGATCTATTATGACTGTCTTTTCTTATTAGTAATTTGCATTTAAGTGTTGTGTTCTCTCAATACCTGGAAAAATGTAAATTACCCTATGAAGAAAAGGAGAACAGAGACTGAAAACATGGTGGATTAGAAACAAAAGACTTCTACTTACATTGCTTTGATAAGTGGTTTGTATTTAAAGCTATTAGTTTAATCTTTAATAATCTCCTGTTTTCTTTTCCTAAAGAAAAGTTTAGTTACTGTGTCCTATCTATTCATCAAATGCAGATTTAGTATTCTCATATAGTTAAGGGGACATAAGAGAATGTTGAACAATTACATATAACTTTTAGTTTCATAATGCTAATTTCTGTACAAGAACATCTTATCCTTCCCAGACATTAGTACAAATATAAACCAGCTCTCAGGCTACATTAAAATTTTAAGTCTTTATCTATTTCATTAGTAAGAGAGAAAGCCCTTTATGAACAGACTGCATTGCACAAATTAAGGCACTTGTAGATAATACAGCAAACATTTCCTTTTTGGTAAAAAGAAACCATATTCATAAAAAGTTCACTCTATTTGCTGAAAAAAATCTCAAAAGAGTATTAAAAAGAAATAAAGCCAACATTTCTGTTTACAGACATTGTGGGGTACTAAACATAAAGCACAACAAAAGGGTATTTTTTACAGATGTTCTTATTGGTGCATGGAAACAAATCAAAAGGAGCTCTAACCAATAATTTCCAAATGGAAACAGATATATTTTATGTAAAGAAACACTGGCAAAATACAGCTTAAACAAAAGAAATCAGTTGTGACACTTGCAGAACGCTCCCCAGGTGAGTGGTCTTCAGGACAAATTCTGTAGCCATCCTGTGTTCCATGGAGAGCCGTTGATTCAGAGGAAATTACTTTGAAAATGCAGAATGCTGAGGGTGAGACAACATTTAATGAGACTGCAAGCTCTACATTTTAAATCTCTTTCAAGTTTCATTTCACTGCCTGGGAGTGAAAAATACAGATCTAGAAAAAAAGACCCCCTTTCTAGCAGTAAGACAGACAGAAATTGAAGAGAAAATACTGGTTGCACAACCAGTCTGTGACTTGGAGGCACTCTGTAAGAACATTCTCTGTCAAGCACCTCTGGAATTACTTCAGTGGGAAACACTAACCACTTCTCTGCACATGGACACATTTGAGTCATCGTAGATATATTTTATGATACATCATGGACTGGATTTTGTCAGAAGAGAAAATTTGAAAACACCTCTGAAAGAGAGAAACCTCTTTCACAGACCATAACCACGTGTCTTAACTGCCTTGTTTTTGTCCACTGACTGTGTGACTTTGAACCTGCAACACTTCTTTTACACTCTACAGAAGCTCCTTACCAGCAGGGTTGAAAAGTGTAGATCCTTAAGTAGACTTCCGCGCTTAAATCAGATATCTGTACATGGTTGCTATGTTGTCACAACTGTTCAGCGGGTAAACAAACACACATAAAAATAATAAGTTATACTTGATTACATAAATAATTGTGCCTGACTCCTACTCTGCCCTTTCATCTAAATTAGATCCTTCTGGTTTTTGTGATCATTACATTTTCAAACTGAAATGCATATCTGTGTTTAAATAACAACGTTAACATTTAAAGAGGTTTACCAACATTAAATTAAAAATGTGCACAACACTGCCGTGCAGCAAGTTTGAGCATGTGCAAAGAAAAGAGGATAGCTCTGAATTAAAACATATTTATGTAAGAATTAGAATCTGCAACATGCTTTAAGAAGAAATATTGCTTTACGGTGCCTTATTTTTAGAAAAAAATATTTCAAATGTTTGTTACAGAGTATAAGTCTCATGTTTCAGACTTTTAAAATGATTTTTCACTTCATCCATTTTTGGATTTAAAAAAAAAAAAACACAGAATAGTTATAGTAAGAGAACCTTGCAGGTGGTTCTTCTTCAGTCCCTATTAAAAATATATGTGAGATCAGGAATCCTCAGATATTATCAGCTTTACTGCATGGAATCAAATGAGTCTCCACGAATCTTTCATGAAGGATCCTCTTCTGTGATGCCAAGTCCCTCATGATTTCAGGAGCTTCTGAAACACATGCTGCTAGTCCAAAATGCATCACAGGCACAAAGCTAAAAACAAGGACCTTAAGACCTGCGTTGGGAGTCTCAGCCTTATTAACTGTATTATATGAATCAAGAGGCTTCTCTAGTATCCATGAATTTCCCTGGTGGTTTTGTGCTGTCTTAAGCCAAAGCCTTTTAACTGATTCTTTTCCACTTAACAATTACAAAAATTTGACAACAAAAATCCCACAATCTTTGGAAAGTAGGTGAGAAAAACACAGCATTCTCTTCTCCTTGTGTGTTGGGCTAGATCCAAACTAAGTCAAATGGCAGTTAAGTAGTGGAATCAGTTTCTATTAAAAACAGCAATATAGTAACTAAAAACGTTAAACATGTACTCATTAAGTTTTCATTGTATATAATCTTCAACCCTGTTTTCAAGAGTATTAAAAGATTGTTAACCTCAAATATGCATGTTTAAGAAACAATCCAGGACTGTAAGCCTGGAAGCAGTGCATAAGTTTATGTATTTATTTATTTTGTTTATTTTGCAGAATCTGCTTTTTTTTCAAGGATTTTAACAAGGCTTATTCTTATAATGATACTTTCAAGTAAGCTGCCAGCATGTAACAGAGATTCAGTTTGCTTAAATTTAAGTGATTGGAATAATGAAGAACCAGTAGTCCAACAATGATTTTATCTGTATGATCCTTTTTCTTGTCTGTTCTTCCATTTCATGCCTTTTTGTCATGTATTTGTTTCCTGTGACTTGTGAGAGGTCAGACTGTAATCTTTTCAAGATGCAAAATAATTATTATTGCTATTGCTACTCTTACAGAAGTTAACCTCCAGTAATGGCATTATCTTAAAGTTGTAGGCAAAATTTAAAGAAGTCATTCATCATTCATTGCTTTTTCTGTAAGTGAATATGGTTTCCATTAGTACTGATAAGTATAAATTCTGTTAAACCTTCACATACACACAAAGAGCTGTAGTGAATTTCAAAATTTAAGGTGGCTTTTATTTTGTTTAGCTGTGTCCAAAACTTATTATCTACCTCGGTTGTAGGCATAATGTAGGAATTTCTCATGTCACATTGTTTATATAGCTTTATATATGGACCAGACAAGGTAACTACAAAGATCTCTTCTGGCTTTTAAAATCTGTCTTAAGTTGTATACTATATATATATCAGAGACATTGATACATTTTGTTGCAGCACTTTATCTTATCCTAGAAGTCTTAGGATATAGGAACCTGTAAGAGTCTTTTGAAGTCATCAGTTCTTGGGCAACCAATAAATAAAAACTGAATTTTGTGTTCTGTCCCTGCACTACAGCTAACTAGAATGACTAATGGTAGACACACTGTTATCATCAGTGATGCTAAAGCACCAACAAAAAAATCAAAGTGTCCCAACAGCCATTGTTTTTATATAAGAATTGTACCCTTGCAGAAACCATCCTTTATGTATATGTAATACTCCTGGATTTTGGAAAAAAATCAGATTAATGTTTGAAGGCAGTCTCACTTCTGTGATTCTATCTATTCAGTCAGCATTCCATGGCAACACCATATCCAAAGGCTAAATAATGAATTTCCCTGGTATCTGGAAATCAGGATGAATATAATAATCAGAAACTTTTTTTCCATAAGAACTCTGTTTAAAAAATACATAAGGATGGCAAAAAGAGATGTAATACTCTGCATATCCTTGTACTATTTGGGCTGGAAAAAACCTCCAGATGTATTCATGCTTAATAAATGTAAAAGGGAAAAAAAAAGTGTGGCTTAAAACTCAAAAATGGCAACCCAAGAATGTGCTGTTTTGGTGAAGCCTATACTTAAACTATGGCTTTTATTTATATACCATATTAAGAACTGCTTGCTATTTAATACAAACATTATTTTCTTCCTTTCTTTTGTATGCCATAACTAACTACTTCATTCTGGTTTTCTATGTAAATAATTCATACTTCTCCTTTTGAATTCCAATATTATAGTTGTAACTTTCCGAAATTTTTGTGGTTGTTTTTGGAGTTTCCATTTGAGAGGTCAGTACTGACTTGCTTTATGCAAGATATTCCTAAAATATGAACGGACATACTGTGACAGATTTCTTTCAAAAAATACAGACATTGAGTAAGGGGATTTGTAAAATAAAGAACTGAAATAAAAATGTGGGCCCAGTTCCTAAATAGTACAGACTGGTACAACTTCATTGACTGCTGTCTCTATGTGTTAGAGGTATCAAATACTTCATTAATGTCTTCAGCATGCTGTTTGTTTCTTTATGTGTGAAAGAATTTGTGAATTCATTTTTACTTCAGTGGCTAGTTCCCTGGATCATAGCAGTATATTACATACAAATTTGCTTTATGTAGCAACAGTTCATGCATGTCAGCAGACAACGGGCAAAAGGGCCTGTGCAGCTGGAAGCTGAATGAAATCTCTGTATAGCGATGGAGTAACAACACTCAGGGTGTTGCTGCAAATTGAACAGCCTGCAGAAGACTGAAGAAGTGAGCCCTATGGTTATGATTTCATCAAGCCATTTCTCTCACCATGCCTGACTGTCTCATATTCTCGCCTTCTATGCAGTTAAGATGCAATCTCTTCTATTCATAGCACTCAGAGATGGAACTCAGTACTTTGGCACAAGTAATTACTTCTGTAGACTAAAAATGTATGAATTGCATTCTTTTTTGAGGGTAAAAACTCAAAACAAAACAAAAAATAAACCTTTGCACACACAGTGCTCCCTAGAGTAATAATTGCAATTACATTTGTACATCAAAAGAGCAACTCAACTTTGGGAATAAAGGCTTCCATTTTCCTCTTAATAATTTCTACTTATTTTAATAGAAACCTACATAAAGCCTTAAGATGGAAAATGCATTATATAAAACTGAAAGTATAGTTATAATAAACTGCAACATTTGAAAAATACTTGCCACCATTCAATTTTCTTTATTGAACTTTTTCCCCAACATATTCTACAAGCAACAAGTGCTCGATTAAAGGAAAAACAAAAAATACAAACAGCAAGCACAAAAGCTCAGATCTGCAAAAAGCTGTTTAGGCACTTAATTCTGTTTGTTTTGACAGGTGTTAAGTGCTTAAACACTTGTGTGGATCTGAGTCAATATTTACATAGCACTCTACATGTTCAAAAAGTAGAATTTGCACATTAATCCACAAAACACATACATAACTCTTACTTGATAGACAGGTAAGCTGTAGCAAAAAAAAAAAAAAAAAAAAAAAATTACTTGCGATGTACACAGGTAGGTAACAGGTGTAGAATTAGGACTCAAGACTTGGTTATACTTCACCAAGCACATATTCTCCCACTCCACACAATTTTCTTGTACTTGAAAGATAAACCAATAAAACTTACAAACAACATGATGACACCTTCCCTGCTTTGACCAATATTTAAGCACAGCAGACTGCCATGTTAATGAATTTCTTAATGTGTCTAATGACACTTACAAGTTAGAAGACATATGGAGTGTTCCGTTCATAACTGGATTTCCTTGGGTTTGGGTTTGGTTTGGTTTGTTTTTCTGGCACTCGGCTTTAAAAGTCTCCCTCTGTGGTTTTTTGTGTGTGAATGTAATTACAGCCAGTCTTTGTTATCTGAGACTTTATATTTCATGTTCTGCAATGCAATTCAATTTACAGTTCCTAACAGCAAGGGGTGAGTTTTCTCAATGACTAAGAGTCTGAAAGACATGATTACTCCTGAAGAGAAGGAGGAAAGGGAGAAGTGATTCTGTGAGTGCAGTTCTGTTTGTTTCTAAACAAGGGGAGTCATGATCAATAAAGCTCATTAAAAAAAATATAGTTATGAAGAAAATACTTTTGATCATGCTTATGAAGTTTGCTCTAAAATTTAGACTACCAACAGAGAGAATCTCATAAAGCAGGAAATCAAGTTAATTGCAGCAAAGAGAATAAAAGTCTTCCTTGAACAACAAACACTAGGAAATGGAAGTGGCATTTCCAAACACCAAGAGATTTGCCTACACTGCAGTACAGAGCAGAAACATCTCAGCTAGTAGATTAACTAGCACAGATATCAGGGTTAGTACAGCCATAACTACACTGAGGTCAGAACAGGTTGCAAAACCTGACTGAAAAGTATGTATTACAATTCATACCTAGCCCCCTAATGCTGTGTGTATATTGTTATAGGTCACCAAGATGCATGGCTTCATATCAGCGCTGTTATGTCTTTGTTACACTGATATTCTTGCTATGTAGTAAGGGTATGCATGCCCTTTTCTAATTATCATGGTTTAACCCCAGCCATCAACTAAGCACCACACAGCAGCTTGCTCACTCCCTCCCAGTGGGATGGGGAAGAGAATCGGAAGAGTAAAAGTGAGAAAACTCATGGGTTGAGATAAATATAGTTTAATTGGTAAAGAAAAAGCCGCGCACACAAGCAAAGCAAAACAAGGAATTCATTCACTACTTCCCATTGGCAGGCCGGTGTTCAGCCATCTCCAGGAAAGCAAGGCTCCCTCATGCGTAATGGTAGGGAAGACAAAATTCCATAACTCCAAACATTCCCCCCTTCCTTCTTCTTCCATTGGCTTTATATGCTGAGCATGACGTCATATGGTATGTGGTATCCCTTTGGTCAGTTGGGGTCAGCTGTCCCATCTGTGTTCCCTCCCAATTTCTTGTGCACTCCAGCCTACTGGGGATGATGTGAGAAGCAGAAAGGCCTAGACTCTGTGTAAGTGCTGCTCAGCACTAATGAAAGTTGAGTCTCCAGCCCTGGAGGTATTTAAAGAGTGGATAGATGTGGTGCTCGAGGACATGGTATAGATGGACTTGGCAGTGTTAGGTTAACGGTTGGACTCGATGATCTTAAGGGTCTTTTCCAACCTTGACGATTCTATGATTCTATGATTCTATGAAAGCAACACTGCTTCCAGCACACATCCAAAACATAGCACCATACTAGCTACTATGAAGAAAATTAACTCTATCCCAGCCAAACCCAGCAAATTCTTCACCCTTTATTCTATACCATTTACATCATGCTCAGGTACCACACTATCCAGTACAACCTCATTAACCACCACCCCCCCCCCCTTCTCATCCTTTGATATAATACGCAGATATTCCCTTATTCTATGGACCACCCCTGTGAAATGTCCACAAAATGTCCATTGAGTTTAGTCCATGACTTTGGGCTAGATCTGTTATGTTGGTCACTCAGGACAGAAGAGATGGTGTGTTGCGCAGAGTCATTGGACACCAAAGCCAGCTCAGGTTGGGTCACTGCTGTACTTGCACTGCTTCTTGTAAGGCTTGTCCTGCACTGGTTCGGCTGGTTTCTGCTATAGTAATTCCTGTAACATGCAACTCAAATCATGGGTCACAACAATTTAAAGGTATTTCCACTACAATGTCCACCCCTGATCCCTTTGGGCCAGACCATAGGGTTTAACACTGCAATGAACTCCTCCCCTTGCCCCTGTTCCAGCTTGGACTTATCCACAGACTGCAGTCCCTTAGGGGAGTACCTGCTCCAAGTGGAGCTTTATCTATGAGCTACAGTCTCTTCAGGGGTATACCTGCTGCAGTATAGAGTTATCCACAGCCACAGATGCTTCGAGGTATACCTTCTCCAGTGTGGGCTTATCCTTGGGCCACGATCCCTTCAGAGGTATACCTGCTGTGGCACAGACAGAACCTTCTTTTCTGGTAGCTGAATTACTGGGATCAAACCGTACAGTATCTACAGTATCATTAAATGACTGAGCCAAAAACATACTGAGAAAATATCAGCCAAATCATCCATATTTTTTCAGACCCTTCTGAATATTGCATTAATTATACTGAAAATTTAGAATTGCAGTCTTTTCACAAACATAACAGCAACGCGGATCTGAAGAAGGTTAAGGGGTGATCCGTGAGTGACATGGCTAAGCTGGCAGAAACCTTTTGCATCAAGAAAATAGTACCACCAAACTGCACTTCACAAGGAGAGCTTCTTTTATTTGAAGTGGTATAATTAACAATTACAGGGCAAAGTGCAGATTTCCTGATAGAATTTTATCTATACTAAAAAGAGACTCCTTTGCTTGTATCACACACTAGTGAGTTACCACATATTTCTAGTGTAGGGCTGTCCAACGACAGCAGAGATTCTGAAGGATGAAGTGGCTGTGAGGTCAAAGTATCAGAACACAGAAAAAATAAATGCTTTCAGTTTTACAGTCCACTATTTCACAGTCCAGACAAACCATGTAAGCAGTAATGATGAGCTTATTCAAAAGGTTACAAATGTATATATTTTATATTTATACATTTTTAATGTTGTGTGCGTCCCTTACAACACTTTTGTGAGAAAAGATCATGAGTGCAGTAACAGATTAAAGACCTGATTGGAGGAGGCCCAGTAGCTATCTTAAATATGATTAATGGTAATTTAAGTAAACACACTTCATAAAAGCTTAAGAAAAGTGTGTCTAGCCCTGAGTCTTCTCTCTGACAGTGGCCAGTAGCAGATGCTTTGGGAAAGAAAAATGATACAGTGTAAGTATAAACACATTAGTTTCCCTTAATGTTCTGCTTAGGAGCAGGGAGAAGGACCTTGTAACAGATGTAAAATGCAAACTCAGAAAAAAACACTTCGAATAAGTGGTACTTCTACTATACTGGTATAATGTATGCTGTCAAGTGAACAGAAAAGCCTTATCTTATATGATAAGATTCTGTAAAATATTTACTAAATTAGGGACCACCTGTCTTTTTTACAATATTTAAGACTATTTACTTAAAAAATTCAAGTCTTTAGTGCTAATTTTTCATATTTTATTAAAAGAATAATGTAAAGTATGGTGTGCTCAGTACAAGCTGCATATTGTAAATCAGCATCTATCTTATCACATACTCATACAAGAATGATTAGCTTAAAGGAGCAAAAATGGTAGGATAAGGTGACTTCTCAGTCATTTGCATTTCAGTCCTTCTGCCAGAAAAGCTAGGATTTCTTGCATTGGAAATAAATGGGGAAAACACATGATCAACCCACCTCTATTCATCTGTACTGCAGTTCAGAAAGAACCCAGTGTTCCCTGGGGCAAATTAATTGTTGTCGGCAATATGTGCTGCTGTTGTTGGTACAAAGGGCAAGGTAATGTAGTAATATTTTACTAGTGTCAGATAGTGTTGTGCAGCAAGAGGCTAGGGCAATTTAATGCAATGCCATTTATTTATAATGGAAGCCTGAATCTCCATCCACTGAGCTATAAACTTGCATTTTGCTGGATATAGAGTCTATTTCCCTAGATCACTGAAGCTATTAAAATCTGAAGACTAAGTTATTGATATGGAAACCTGTTGCTGAGTTCTTTAGATCTATCTAGTTCTCTAGCACATATATTTTAGAGGTCTTATATGTTTGTTTCTTTTTCGGGCTTTATGGTATAGTTAAGCCTGCCACATAGTCACTATTTATCTTATTGAAGATGTAATAGAAAATATAGCTTTAATAGCCAAATGGGACAGAAGTTCTTACATGCTGTAAACTGATTTATCTTCAAGATCAGCATGTTCTTACTGACCCTGCATGTTTTAAGAAAAAGGTCAGATATAATTTTGCAAGATAAATTTTCAAAGTCAGCGTCATACTTGTATTCTATAGTGGAAACTGGCATATAATTGTCATCACTGCATTGAAAAGTTCCATATTAAGTAATATCCAGAAACAATGACAAAAGTCAAAATTTGTTCTTGCAGTTTATAATTTAAGCTGTGCAACACAGGTATTGTAACACTCTCTCTTCAAAATGCATTGTTACAGAGCATTATCCAAGCACCATAGAGGAATGGAGATTAATTCGGATCTCTGTTTTCCATAGGTCTAATGTACTCGTGCCCACTGGATGATAAACTGTGGTTACAATAAATCATACCCTGATATGGTTTACTAAAAGTGTTCTTCTATGTCTCACCAGAACCTTAGCAATATCTGCTGCTTTTATAATTTTTCTCACTGCCATGGATACTGCTCTATCAGGTCATTTTTTTTTTTTTTAACACTTAAGGCAAGGTACATTTATTTAAAACTGCCTATATGAAACAGAGTCTATACCACAGTATCTAATAGGTAAAGCTTTTACTGAAGTGGGTTTAATTCACAGAGATACTAAATATACCAAGGACACCAAATTTCAAAGAATGCAAGTAGTAATATAGGCATGTATGGTGTGAGAACAACATAGTCCAAGATGCTTTTCCTAAGGGTAGTACAAAGGTTGTTCCCACAATCCCAGGCATATCACAGACAACAATGCCGTTTTTGATGTTCTCCCACTAGTTCTGCTAACAGCTAGATAGAATTCATTCCAAATCCACCCACAATCTTAAATTTTAAAAATCTGGCTCATATTCCATCTTAGCAAGACCATAGAATATCCTGAAAACTGAGCCAAAACTATCAGTTATGACTACCTCTGATGATGCAGGTGGCAGATAGTCCTCAGATCCTATTGACGTCTACATTAGTTCTCTGCATGGAGAAAGTGTAGATAAGAAGTGTAAGCAAATACATACAGTGTATATTCATTCTCTTTTTTTCTCTAGTTATAAACTTTTTTCCTGTTGAAAACATTGAACTTGTTGGATCAAATTAATTTTTTGTCTAGGACCATTAAAATCAATACAACTGAAAAAAAATTAATTTGATGAAACTTTGGAAGCCTCTTAGTGTTATGCCTAAGGCTGAATCACAGTCAGTTGTTACAAGAGAAAACAGAGCTTCTACATTTATCATCAGGAATCCTTGGCTTTCAGCCAACATTAAACAGAACTGCCTGTTCCCCCACACTTTTGTTAATGGGCTTTTGTTTTCACCAGGACTTCCCACGTTTGCATATCACATGCCAATGGCTACAGCTCAGGCACATTGCCTAAAAGAAGGCAATGTATACTGCTGGGTAAAACAAACCTATGTAAATTATGGACAAGAGCGCTAAAAGGGACAAATTGTATCTGTGGAATCATGTCTGTTTATATCAGATAAAACCTAGTCTAATGTGCAATGATATTCCCAAAGGTGATTACCAACTGTGAATTAAGAATGCATATTCCATTCATGCAGCTCTTTGCTCCTGCAAGCAGAATTTGGGGTAATTGTTCTTTAAATACCTTTTTAATTGTTCATGGCAATTACAGTAACAGTGGTATTGACAAAAAGAAAATCAAATGGAAATGTTATGATATCCAAGTGCAAACTTAACAGGGAAGTAAAAGGGCTAGAGATACCTTTCCTCTACTCCTAGTTAGTAACAATAATTTCAATATTAGTGCTCTCAAAAATGTATTGTGGCTGTATACATCAAGTTTTGCAGCTTTCCTCTTCTTTTCTCATATATATTATAACTTCATGTGTATAAATCACAAAAATCATAAGTCACAGCCATGCCACCTATTGGATACACAGACTTAAATCCAATAAGATCCAGGCTGTAAACCAGACCACATGGTCATCATGCTCTGCACTTTTCCAAAACTAGAAAAGTTTAAAGCTTTTCTGTTGTTAGCCTTGCAGTTTCCTTGGTGTCTGAAGTTAAGCACAACTTTCCAAAAGTGATACTGGTAAAAGTCCTGGGTTTTGTACTTGATTAACACTTATCTGAAGAAAAGAAGGCCTGACATCTCCCTATCAGTGGACGTGAGATAACAGATCCTGTACCTTGACAGAATGAAGTAGTCAGCAGCACAGAGGGTATGTTAAAATGAAATGGTTACAACTACTCTAAGTTAGACCATCAGGTAATCATATATGCAGGGAGCATAGGGCAAGGTGGAGAAAAGGCAAAAAAGAGCAGGGACTCATCCCTGTCAGTTAACTCCTTCAGTTGAACAATGAAGGTTCCAGTACCTTCTGCCTTTATGAGAAGGATAAATAGACCATCATGTTTTGGGGTTTTGTTTCTTTTTTCAGTAGTCACAGCCAAAAATCCAGGATTCCTGCCTTTTGGGCCTCTAGACATTCTAGGAAGATATGACTTAATAGGAATATTATTAATATTATATCACATGGGGCAAACCTACTTTATATTCAGACCTCTAAAAATCAAAGGCGCCTTGTCTCTGTAATGAAGACCATAAGGTATGATATAAATGATGCAAGTAAGAAGTGTTCAGCATTACACATTCATTCAGAAAAAAAAATCCCAATCACGTTCAGACATTTTTATTTGAGATGTTTCTACAGATGAAGTCCTTTGGGTAGCATATTCTCACAGGATCAAGAAGTTAAAACCATTTTTGTTCATGCTTAACTGAAAATGAATCAGTACATGCATTCTTAATTTTATTGGCAGAATGTAATAACTCTGTAATCTTAAAATTTACAACACGGAATAATGCCAACTATTTAATAATAAACATCTCAATTGTCATTATAATTTTAAAGGCCAGAGACAGCTGTATTCCATCAAATTTCCTTTGTATACAAAGAAAGATGTTAATAAAGAAGAAGAAAAAAAACAGTTTAAAATCAATGTCTGTCTAATTTTGTGAAACTGTTGGGATCTCTCAGTACTTTGATACTTTATGCATTAAGTCACTCTAAAAGATTGCAATGCTTTGTGAGAAGTTTCAAGGACACAGTGAAGGAGAATTAAATTATCGAGTAATGTTACTGCTTGTTCTTATATTTACATTTATCCTGGATGAAGGTAATTTATTGGGGGGGAGGGGGCAAAGAGAACCATACATCACACTAATGCGAAGTCCATGAAAAATTTGTCCTTCATGCTGTGACTGGACACTGTCAAGCAAGGTTTACAACCTTTTTATCTGTATCTAAGCAAAGCTTCAGTATTTAGTTACCTCAGTTGTCACTAGTTACAATATTTTCCCTATGTTTATATTTATGAGTGAAAGAGGAAAACAATTCATCTGTTAAAAAGAAATAACCTCTAAAGCATAACCTCCAGAATCTGATGTATTGATTCTCTTATGTTTCCCCAGATGGCAAAGTGGTGAAATAGAACCAAGAACACCCAGCGGCAGTTGCTGTGGCTTCTCTGTGGAGAATTTCAGGAAGGAGAAGCTTACACTTTCGTTGTCTGTAATATTGCTTGGGTTCCTTTTACATTATGTGCATATAAATTCCCCTGTGAAATCTGTGAGAAATGAGATTTAAAATTGACTGCAGTCATGACTAAAGAGCTGTCGGTGAAACCCCTGGTCTTAGTGCAATTCTGTAGAGTAGGTACTCAGACTCAGATTGAAATCTCACTGATATAGAACAGAACAGCACTGTAGAACAGACTGCTGGACAATAAGATTATGACAAATCCATGATGTTTTATTTTTGCAACAAGGAGTTAATTTAAATTCAATTTCAAGAAAATTTCCTGTGTGAAAACTTAATCTTATTTTCACTGATATTCTACCTATTGTAGAAAAGGCCTAGAACAGAAGCTTCATTCCTGAGAATTTACATTGTATTCTAAAACATGTGAATAATCATACATTCTTTGTCTTCTTGAAATAAAGGAAGCATTTTTAAGATAGTGTTTATGTACTTCAGTATACTAAATTGCAAAAGGAACCAAAGTGAGATGAAACTAGAGAAAAAACCAAAACCAACCTTTTTGCAAAGACAGCAAAGTGTACAGTTATAGTTAATTCTGCCTCTAGCCACATTATTTCCCACTGTTTTTTCCAGCAGTATTTCCATCTCTGTCATTTCATCTCAATAGCTCTGTCTGTTTCAAAGGCAGAGATGCTGTTTTATGCCTGCTGCACCACAGAACTCTCAGCCATATGGATTGTCCCACAGAGACCCCTATGGGCTCCTAGAAAGACTTTGCAGCCCACATATGGTCCTTTTAAAGCTATTCTGATCCTTTCTAGACCCATAAACCTCACAGGTGATATGAGGAGAGGACTCAAAAAAAACCCCAGTGCTGCTACAGATCATAAATGACTATAAGCAGACTGTCTTCATGAACATCCTGTTTATGAAGAGATATGGAATCAATAGGATGAGTGAATCTGCAAATGAATCTGGAAGCTTGCTTTTTTTTTTTTTTTTTTTTTTTTCCCTTCTGTCTGACATGGTGAAGAGGATAGTAGCAATAGTGAAAACATTGAGATATTATGCACTGGGTAATTTTTTCTGGCCAGGATTATTACACAGCTCTAAGCAAAACCTATTAAAATGTGGGAAAAGGACCAAAACTATACAGTATATCTTGTGAAAACACTCTGGGGAATTTATACTTTTAAAAGGGTTTTTCATTAAGATAGGATCACCTTTAATTGAAACATCAACATTTAGTATATTTTTATATCTAAATTTTATTATGGAACATCACCTTTGGAAATGGAGCATGTAAATGCGGCCGGATATCAAAATGGGTGATACAGGGAACTGCTCAAGAAGTTGATAATTAGCTATAGAACTTGACAGAACCTGGCACCTCTGAAGTTTAGCTGCTTCTTCATTACCTGTGCTGGCTTACTGGTGAGGCAGAATTACTATCATCTTTTCCAGGGATTAAATACTTACTAATTCCTTTCAAGTTCTTTCTCAAGTCAGCATTTGGGTTCCTACTCCCTAATGTATGCAATACCTTTTATTACTGTTTAATAAATTCTAGTAACAGACTGTAGAGGTTCTGTGTGCAATTATGCTTTTCAAAAACAAAAATACCTTTATATTTCATGATGCAAAGGTTTTCATAAGTACTTCAGTAAACTATACAAAATAATAAAATGTTGATCTTTTATCAGTTTAAATAATACTTATCTACATTTAGATTACCAGTAATCTATCTATAAAACTCAAAATAACAATTATACTGGCCAGAGCAGATATATAGGAGTCTTGTGTAAGGGATGCTGGAGCTATTCTGTGGGAAGCATTAATAATCATCCATCACCCTTCTGGACAGACATAACACATGTGCAAATGTACATCATAGGCTTCAGAGCAGTGCAAAATGGCCTCATGGTCTTTATCGTACTGCAGCAGTAGTAAACGTAGGAATAGCATAGGAGTATAGACTTGTCAAAGGGCAGCCTTTCTCTGATCCTTCCTTGACCAAATTTCTTACTCTAAGAGAGTTTTATATCAGCAGTGGCATCAAGAAATTCTGTTGCTGTAAAAGTAAATTCACCAGACCTTGAAAGTCTTTTTATGGATGTAGACCTACTATAAATTCAGAACACTCAGTCCAAGTTCTGCATTTACTCTTAATGCAAACAGTACCACTGAAATCTTAGCTTGATATCTTTGCTATCCAACATCTTTAAACAAAGTCCTGATTTGCTCTGCATCACTTTATGTAGAGCACCATTCTTTTATGGCCTATGTGCAGAATTATGTTAACAGACTGCACTCACTACTATCAAGAGAAAGTCCCCTTATAGAAGCTAATGCCATAAGTGAATGATTAACAAGCTTTGTCATCGAATTACTGAATAGATCATACAACAGTATACTATAATACTGCAAATGTGTACTGTGCAATACGTAAACAAGGTTTTGTATAGTTAGCTGTCATAAAATTTGCATGTTTACATGTAGTTTTTCTCATTGTCTTGGATTTTAAACTTGTGCTTTTCTGTCATCTTCCTCGGACATGTTGAGAAGGGAATAGATAAGTAGATCTGGTTATTCCACACCAGGACACAGATCCAAACCTAAACCAAGGCAGATTTTTTAGTCTCCCATTCTGTAACACCAAATTATTCTCCATCGCTGTAATCTGGAACCTTAAATTTCAAGTAACCTCTGCATGAACTAATTAGCTGAAAAATTACCTCTGAATCTCACGTTGTGGTTTAAATTCTTCTCTAATTACCCTTCAGAAAGAGGTATATTCAGATTAAATTTCCATTTTTTACAGATTGTTTTGGTCTTGTTAATAGTACAAGAATGATCTCTCAAATGAAGATATAAATGATGATTGCATTTCAATATAATTGTACAAAGCCCTTAAACATACTGCATTGTTTCCAAAGCATCACAACGAAATCATATAGGGATACAACAGAATATTCCAGATGCCGTATCAGCAAGTAAGTAATAAATAGTTACTTTTTTCTCATAAACATATAGTAGAATCCCATCTAGTATATCTAACCAGTTTGAGAATTATAACATGACCTGGACTGCTTTCCAACTTTATTAGATCTTTATTAGTAACTTCAGAAAAATTTCTCTATTCACACTGCAATAGGTGTGTCTGAATGTACATGTGAATTATGTGAAAAGCCATGCAAAGTGATTTTTATGCAGGTACATAGGTAACAATTTCAAAACGTAATTTATACTCCTCTGTAAAAAACAAGACATAGATGCCTGATTATACAAACTTACATGTGACGATACAGCCAAGGTGAAGTCTTATCTATTGCTGTAAAAAGCCAAAATAACTGCAGAAAATTTTTTCCTCATTTGCTCTTTATGGACAATGGTTAACTGCAGCCAGCAGGATATCACTTTTTCAGTTTGGCACATTGTGCATTTCCATCAGAAATGAGAAAGCACATGTTAGCACGTTTCAGGGCAGCATCATTGGGTCTTTCACTGATGAGTGATCAGTTGGCACCTTCATCTCTCAAATCTCCACTAAATTAAAATACTATAAATCCCTTCTGACATACTTTTCATCATTAAATTGTTTAGATAAACAGAATTCTGGATTCCACCAACCAGACACTAAATACTGTCAGTGCAAACAAAAAAATAATTCTGTACGGGTTTATGCTGTGCTTAATGTAGCAAGGTTGCACTAATTGGATCGGGTAAAAGGAGGAAAACTTCAGGATTGTCAGTTTGACCTGATTGTCTCCTCTGAATTTCTTGTACTCTCATAATTTTCTAGATCTGAACAGGAATCACACCATTTACCTAAGTTCTTTGCTATATAATCCCAAAATATTGTTCAGGAATATACCCAGCTAGATTAGATAATTTCTACTGCTGCTACTGAATGAGCACATAAACCAAGTAGAGCAAACATGTCCACACTGATTTACCATTGTACATAACATAATGCTGATGAATTTAATGGAAAGTATGAAAATAGTTATTCAAAAACCACTATGGAGAAAGATCATTTTATGTGAGACAGCTATACTGTGTGACTGTTACAGCCCCACAGCTGTGCTGAGAAAGTCAAAATGCCCTGAACTCCATTGTGCCAAATATACAAGCTAGAGGACAACAATGACTCATGCCGATGGGACAGGATTTATTTGTAAAACACGGGTGCCTAGAGCTATAAGGGAGACCCTAAGTATCCAAAGTATCCATATGGGGCTGACAGATACAATATGGGACCTATCAATGACCCATACCTTACTAGAGTGGCTGCCGGAAGTGACTTGAGCTGCCCTAGGGTACCTAAAACAGCATTGCATATCCACGTTTAGGCACCTGAATGACGCACAAGATGTACGAAATGACTGGACAAGATCTTCTACTAATACATTTCATTATACATACAGTGGTTTTAAAACTTGAAATAATTCTATACAATTGCCTGAAATGTATCTTTATAGCTTATCAACATCATTACAAAAATAAACATATTCCACCATCCCTTTAGGAAAATATTTCCCACCCTTGTTTACTTTTGTAGCAGTTCAACTAATGAAAGTGAATACGAGACTTGAAATGCTAGAAAATCCCAAATTTCTCACTGAAAATAAAAAACAGAGCAGAGGGTTTATGGGGTTTCTGTTTCACATAATTTCCTTGATGCTTCCACATTTTGCTATATAATATAACTATTACTTTTGTGCACAGTGTACACAGAACCTGGATGTATTTTATCTCTGCTATGAAAGAAAGGAGTTCCTAATACATTCCATTTGTCTTGCCAACCCTAAACCCCTTAACTCTAAAAATCTCTGTCAAATATTTAATATTTATATCCCAGTTTGGTATCTATACTCCAATTCTAGTTTTATTCAGAATGGGATACCTTTTGCAAGTTACTAACTAAAGAAAAAGAATGTAATCTCCTAGTTGCAGACTGGAATAATTTCTTTAGTTCTCCTAATGGCACACAGACTCTCACTGAACCTTTTTTTTTTTTTTTTTTTGTGAAGTCTGACAAAACTCACAGTATGAGGACTGAGAATTAATGGCGCATCTACTAGCTCAGTTCCAAGTCTAGTTACTGTATTTATCTTAGATATATTTAATCATTGAGCTCATTATGAAGACCTATATAAAACTGTCATAATGGAATATAAGGACTGAATTTTCTTTCTGTATTATCCTAGTGTTTATAATAAAGAAAGAAACTACATTTATTTGCCGTGATGTGCCCTGTTTAATTTATGCTGATTATTATATATCTTTATTCATATGCAATTACTAGGAAACATTTTCTCTTTCCCCAGCATAAATTGAGTTTTTAACTCCTCTTGCTTTAATAGATTTTTGCTGCACATACCATGGTAGCACAGAGAACAGCACTTTGCTCAGTGACACTCTGCAGATGCTTTCAAATCTCTTCCTGTGTGGAATCAGGACACAGGCAGAGCGTGCAGTCTGCATTTTGGGCTGGAAAGCTTTTGTGGTTTCTCCAGGATAGAAAGCTTGAGTGCTCCAGTTGAACCCACACTCCTGACTGGCTTCAAGAGTGGCACAGAGCTTAGAGATAAAGGGTCCTGACACACTAAAAATATCCAAAATATTACATAGAATGTGATATGCACAAAGGCTAATCCTTGGAGATTTCTTTAGAAAAGAGTCAGACATGGTTTTTATTCCAAAAGAGGAGTAACTTTTCTATTGGCCATTTTTGGTGATGTAAAATGAAATTCAAATCAAAACAGGAATATCAAAGCTTCTTCCAGAAACTGAAAAGTAGAAATTTACCAGAAGAGAGTAAAAGGTCCTTAAACAATTGCAAAATGGCTACCTGCTCCATAGGAAGCTGACCTCTTGAGATTTTAAAATGGTTGTGAGAAATGCAGCTCATGCCAAACAAAGGACAAGGCTACGAATTTGAATTGAAATATTCATTTTCTAGTAGGATGCAAATTAACAAATTTAAAATAAATAATAAAATAACTTAGTTACTGCAAACTTCTACATTAGCTTTAGGATTATTCTGATTTTGTTGCTTATTCGAAGGAAGGGATGTTTATGCTGCTTATGCTCATAAGAAACAAAGACAAAAACTAAACCACCTTAACCCCACCTTCCTTCTTCCCCACCTCAGCTTCACTCACTTCACACCTCCTCCTCACCCCTGAGACATGCAGGGGGATGGAGAATGAGGGTTGTGGTCAGTCCATGACAGCTCCTCTCTGCCACTGTTTCCCTCTCACACTTTTCCCCAGCTTTGGCATGGGCTCACCACAGGCTACAATTCCTTTAGGAGATATCCACCTGTTCCAGCATGGGGTTCTCCACAGGCTGCAGTGTAGATATCTGCTCACCATGACCTCTCCATGGGCTGTGGGGGAATCTCTGCTCTGGCGCCTGGAGCACCTCCTCCCCCTCCTTGTTCTGTGGCCTTGGTGTCTTCATAGTTGTTTCTCTCAATTATTCTCACTGCTCTCTCTCACAACTCCAGCACAGCACTTTTACCCTTTCTTAAATACATTTTCCCAGTGTCATCACCATCTCAGCTGCAGGGCTCAGCCATGCCTTGTGGTGGGTCAGTTGGAGACGGCTGGAACCACCTGTGTCTGGCATGGCACAGCCCTGGCATCTCCTCACAGAGGCCGCCCTGCAGCCCTTGCTGCCGGTGCCTGGGCACTTCCGCCCAGTACAGCCCTCAAAAATGTTCTTGATTTCCTCTGATAAAAAAAAAAAGTGTTTTTTCAATAGGCTTTTACTTAAGAACCAGCTTTAGATCTGTCCCTACCATCAATGGATCCTCTTAGTAATCCTACTGAAATTAGGGAGGACTTAAGCACCTAAATCTACATATAATTCTGCTTCGTAAAAGCTACTTAAGTTTTGACTGCCATAAAGGAGATTACATCAATTACAGTTAGCAAAGAAATCGCATGGAACTATGCATGTGAGTCTCTCGATGGAGACTTGATTTATCAAGGTCCTTCATCCCATCAGCTGAGCCATAACTGTGATTGAGAAGATGAAGTCAGGGAACACTCTGAATCCCTTAGATACCTGGAATAATTGGAAAGTTCTTGTATTTGCTGATTAATTCTAGAAATGCATCATTACATGCAGCATTTTTTATTACAATCATAAAGTATAATGTTGACCTGTCATCAGAGATGAAGAAATATTTTAAGTACAACTGGACAATCCTCTTCTCCCTAGAAATATCTTCTTCTGACATGTCTTCATTATACTTTATGGCATTAATTAGAGACACAATGTAGAAAAATATTTCAACTGTTTCAGATACTAGACAAAAGTAATACACTTTTCCCACTAATGTGAGCTAACTTCTATATTGAAAGTTCCACTGGAGCATATGAGAATACTCCCTGGACTGTCTATACTCCTAACTATACAATATAGTACAGGATGTCACTGTTCTACTGGATGGATGTCTTGTATTGTGGCACAATAACCAACAATATTTTGTATTGTAGATTATGGAGGAAGTCTGAATTGTTTTGGGTGAACTTAGTGACTTTAATAACAATAGAAACCTCAAAACACTTATTGAACAATGAATTGATTAAAGGTATTTTGAGCCCAAGTTTACTTAGGGGAATACCTCCAACTTGTGGAGACAGGGCAGTTACAGGTAGTTTTCAGTCAGAACAAGATAATGTACAGTTACCTAGGTGAGCTAATGAAACCTTCAGATAAAATACTCTTTCCCTTTAAAAAATAATTGATCTCTAACTGTGTATCACATTGTTAACTGTCTGGCAACTAAGGCGAAAATACCCACAGGGCCAAAGAACTCTCTGCAATGAACACTTTAGCCTTTTGCAGCTCTCCCCAGGCTATACCTGCAGAATAACACAACTAACTGCTGTAGTCCAAGTGACCTTGACGCTGAATAGACTTAGCCAGCCATAATTGCTCTTTTGCAGCTGGAAGGCTTGGCTCATTTTTTGCTAGAAAACATTTAGTTATTTGTGTGGCAGATTTTATGTGGAAATCAGCCTTCAGATGATCTGGACTGTGTGGCACAGGCACACAGAGACAGAGTGTTTGTTCAAAAAAAATAGGTTTTGTGATCTTGGCACTGGGCAACTTTTGCATGGAGAATGAGGCCCTCAAACAGGACAGTCAGTTGCTCTACAGATGGAAACAGGAATCTCTGTTGCATGCATCCTTGCAATGGTGTCTTCAGCTGGATCACATAAGTCTTCCCAAATTCCTGTTCTGCTCAGTTCGTAAATTCCAGCTGGCCTGTGATCCTGCATGACCACTCCAGCTATTGGCTATCTTAACTACACATAAAACCTCTTCTAACTGTCTTCCCTGTGTACAAAAGGCTGGCCTACATGACTATTTCTGCATCTGCTGCAACAATCCCTATTGAGCATTTACAAGTGCTTTATCTATATACAATTTGGTTAGTTCTACAGCAGGAAACACCCAAGGGAATCTCTGGAAGGGTCAGATTCTCCACTAGGGATTTTAATCAACATATTTGAGCAGATGAAATCAGTAGGAGCTGCCTGGGGGAAATCTTCTTGAAAACCTTCTTGAAACCACCTTGAAACCTTCTGCAACAATTACTCAAATACTTTGTTATGAAGGACGTGAGATCACAGTCAATCACCTTGTCTCATGTTCAGTGTGTTGCCTCTGCAGAAGAATGTCTGGGGGAGTTTCTCACTCCCCAAGGAATTAATGATTCAAGTTAACTGGACGTGTAAGAGGTACCACTCTGATACCCAGCTATGTGGCAATTATAACATATAAGTTCGAGTTTTGTACTTTTAACTTAAATTCTACAGTGTTTGCAAATAATTGCAGTATCTCATAAAGCAGACTTGAAATGCCACTAGTATTTTAAGTTGGTTTATAAACTAGACTATAACTACTTTTCTAGCAGAACTAGAAATAATTAATTCTCCATTCCATCTCCTAGAAGCCTTTAGCTTCCAGTTGTTGCAGATTCCTAAAGTTCCCCAATCCAGTCTTCATATACCTCCACAGAGACTATACATGGACTCCCTGCATAAAAAAATGTAGGAGACTTTGCAGAAGACAATGGACATGAAAGCAGTTTTAGCTCATACTTTAATCCCGGCAAACTTGGTACATGCACACATTTCTACAGGGACATGGTCACACCTCTGTGGGTCTTCAGGTTAGTTCTTTGACCTAACAGTACTACTGCATACTAACAAGAATTTTGAACAATTTTAGTCCTGGTGTTAGTTAGGTGCATAACTAACTACATAAAGCATGGAACAAGCAATTGAATTCCCTTTCTTAAAATAAGGAACTCTTAGATTATGTCTGAACTGAGAAGTTCTTTTCTGTAAAATGTTTTTTCTAGCCTGGAAGTATCTTCTGATCCTAAGGCCAAATGCTTTGCATCTCCCCACAGGGATCTCTGTGGTGTCCCCACACAGAGAAGGTAGATCCAAGCTGGCTATTGAGAGCAATCCCTCACACACAATATCACTAGACTGTGCATGGGCATTGTCTAGAAAATTGGGAGTTAGTACAACAAAACAGTACCAGGGACCATTTAACAGCTGAACATACACAGAAGTATCAATTAAAGAAAAAGAGATGAGAGTTTTTAGAAGACTCATAAATTAGGCCAGTTTTAAACTTTCCTGGGCTAGCACTCATTAATAACTAGCACTCATTAATAACACCCTTCCTGCTAATGGCTAGTTCTTATTATCAGTCATTATCATTATCACTATGTATTCAAAGTAGTCAGTCCTTAACAATCACAGCCAACACTAGCTGCCAAAATGCAATACCAAGGACCTGATGCCACCTAATTAGCACTGATGGCTACAGCCCTGGGTGATCTTAGGCTTCACAGTGAAGGTAAGATGGATCTGAAGCGGATGCCTTTTTCTCATCCACCAAATTTGGGATCTTTTATAAGGCTAGACAATTCCCAGCCCTCAGCCTCCACTCCAGGCTACACACTGCCTGAGCCTGGGGGGAATGTTACTTTTCCAGGCTGTGGCAGGTGCCTTATCCTGCTGCTCATCTGTTTCTTTCCTTGCTCATCTGCTGCTGCATCTCCTAAAGCTAAAGAAGTCTTTCCCCGGCTCTCTAGGTTGCATTTTTTCAATAAGCTGTAACTGCCCATCAGTGTGTTGTTAATAGCTCTGGGGATGCTGTTCTCAGCCAGTGTTCATATTTTCAAGGTCTTTGCTGTTAACCCACACTTAAACTGCACATCATAACAAGAGACACCTGGCACCAAGCTGAGTTCACCTCATAATTTCTGATAACAAGTTGATAACAAGCCTCACAGGCCAGGACTGAAACTTCACACAGTTTGCATGAGGCACAATAAGCATAAGGCCCATTGCTAGCAATGATAGTACTATTTTTACTGGAGTATTGGGTAAAAAAATGTTTGCACAGTTATGCTGTATTAGTGTGTTCCTGTTTGGGTTCAAAACAAGCTACTATTAAAGTCTGCTTTGTGTGCTTCTACATTCATAGGTTCAATATGCCTCTACTTTAGCTACAACTGTAGCTGTTTATAAAACAGCTGTTAATAAAACAGCTGTTTTATTAACTAGTATAACTGTAGCATCAGCCACTAAATACTACATAAGGGCAGGCAGTTTTGTTAAATTTGTAGCTAGATGAACTCCCTTAGGAAAAGGAGCATCTTCTCAGGCTGTGTTTACCAGCAGGGGATCCCTCGCACATATTGATGGCATATTCTCCGTGTTGACTAGGTCAGCTTCGGAAATAAAGCTGATCTAATTTCATATGTCTCCAGAAAATCCTGCAAAAATCAAGTCACAGTCAAAAAACTAACACTCTCCTCTAGGTCCTGCCACACCTTTATTAAGCAGCTACAATTGCCTTCTGCCTCTCCTGTTACTCCCTATTAGGCAGAGAAGCTACCACAGTCATCCTTGTACTCGTTAGTTGGTATGTTCCTGACTCCTCTGCCATGTTTCGATGCCATAACTAAAGTCCATACTATACATATCCTTTTGTGACTGAAATTGTCAATAGCTATTGAAGAAGAGAGTAATGAGCTGCTATTCTTGTGTTTTGAGCTACATATACTGCATGACAGTTATATCACTTAAATTTCAAGTATTCACTGGTTGTATCCAAGCATTTTCTCAGCTTCATATATTTAAAACTCTGTGGAATGGCTTAACAGTGTGCAGCTGCTTAGGACAAAATCCAAAACATCTATTTAGGGTTCTAAAAATAGGCATTTAAATTTACCTAATTACTAAGTACTAGAAACCTCACAGTACTACAGCTATGTAACCCTGAAGGCAACAGAAATTCCCTATGCAGGTTAATTTAAATTCCCTCATCAGATCACCCAGGCACAAAATATGTAGAGGAGCCCAGCCCATTGAATTGTTTCCTCTTGCTTACTTGTAGACTCTTTCTCTCTCATCTGATTTCTACTTTCCCAGAATACAATGACCTGGCTTTCATACCCAAGTTTGAGAGCATTTTTACACACAGTCTCTTCTATTGCTTACTCATTTACATCCTGTGGATTTTCTCATCACTGAATTACTGTACATAATATTTAATTTTTCTTGGTTTTACACAAAGGACATAGGAGTTCATCTAGTTAAGGATTTGTCCTCAGGAGAAGACCTCTGCCATGCTGGCTTCCCAATAAACAGAAGTTATCTCCTGACAGTTTTTAAGTCTAGGGTTCAGGCTCTGGAGTTCAGTTTCTCTGAAGTTCAATCACACCCTGCTCTTAGTGGTCTTGGCTCCCCTGGGGAGCTCACATATCAAGAGGGACAATTAATCTCTTAGAGGTATCTAATTGCCTCCATCCACTATACTGGGGACTCAGCCACCTTATTTCATCATTTTGCCTGGCCAAACTGGTGGGTTGACATTCAATGCTAAATATAGAAGTAGGGGGTACTCATTTTATGAGTTATATCATTAAACAAGATACACGATCCCACTAGAGGCAAGAACAGCTGCAGAAAGAACATGCTGCAAGCAGTCTTCCCATTAATCAAAGAATGGTGTATTGCATGTTTTCCTTTGCTGATCAATGTGTTGTCCATCATTATTGCCTCCTAATGAGTGCTAATAAGATCTTATTCACTATTTTATCTGCACTCTCCATTAAATAAAACACCTTGGAAAACAATTTGTCTGATTTTGTTTAATCTCATGTATATAAAAATTATCTTAATTTAGAGTGGCAGTCCAGGAGAGATGTTAGAAGTTTAAGAGGAAGAATGATAACGTTCAGCAAAGGTAATCCTTCCACTCATGTATTTCACTGGCATTAAACCTATTTCCTTTGTCATCAGGATTGTATCAGAATCCTTTTCTTCTGGTTTTGTTATGGCTCATCTTAATCAGGCAGTCTTTTTAGTATTCACAGAGATCTAGTGTCAATGTTTAGTTCATGCCAGATGAAAGTAAATGGATTTCAGTTAGCTTCTCAGATGCCAATCTAATTAAACACTGACTGTAGAAAATGAAAGTGACATATGTAACAGAACATAGAGGTGTTTATGTAGTTTACATAACAGTTTTCAGGTGTAAAACAACAATGATTAAAGCACTACATTGTTTATTTTCTCATTATAAAGCAACTGAGTTCAGTTTTATGCAAAGCAAAGGCAGACTTTCAGTTTAAATTACTCTTATGTGAGTTAAGTATCACTCAATAACGAGAGTAGGGGAAAAAACCTGCTAAAAAAATACAGCTGCAAATTAAACAATTCAATTATCCTTTCCAATAGCTGGGGCAAGACCAAGTGCAAATGGGCACTAAATGAGGTGGTGGCTTTTTTTCATTGGCTTTGTTGGTCATATTCTGTTGCTCTTGTACTTTGTCATTGTTAAGGGAGACTGAGGTTGATTGCTAGCAAGTACTAGTGAGTTTAAGCAGAAAGGAGAGTATCTAGAGTCTCAGACTTAGGTCACAAGCTGCCTGGCATGTCAAGTGGCCTGGGATGATCTAGCCATTATCGGTTGAAAAAGAAGCAGAGACAGGAGGCCAGAAGAGATTAATAAAATCTCTTTAGAAAGGAGTAGATTGGTTCTAGTTCAATACCATCTGGGTCTCCCCCCTCTTTTAGACTCCCAAAATCTTTTGCATATCCAGCAAAATCCAAGACTGTTAAGAAGCAGGCCACACTTCCACATCTGTCAAATATCCTCTTTCCTTCTGCCTTCTCTGAAGCATGATTTTTGTGTGTCTCCATTAGGAATCTTACGTGTGTCCAGTGCAGCATCTCGCTCTCTAGGAATGCATTGGGTTCACTTCCACTTTCTAATCAAAAGCAGCTGTTTAGGACATCTGTTCTTCTCTCCAACCTATACAACAATGCATTGCTAGTTAATATGTTGTTCTCCTTTAGGGCTAACCATGAGACTGTATCCTTACTTTTGTTTTCTGGATTATCTTAAATGCTGAATGCCATGGTGCCCAGTTGTCCCAGAAAATTCATCTCTTATACTCTGCAGTCTTCAAACAAAACCAAATGGTCTACATACAAACCTGACCTAGAACTCTCCATTAGCCTTTTATGTGAGCTACGGATGTCATCTATCTAGACTTCTCTATGGCCTTTGACACAGTCCCCCACAACATCCTTCTCTCTAAATTGGAGACACATGGATTTGATGGGTGGGCTGTTCGGTGGATGAGGAATTGGTTAGATGGTTGCATCCAGAGGGTAGTGAACAACAGCTCAATGTCCAAATGGAGATCGGTGACAAGTGGTGTCCCTCAGGGGTCCGTATTGGGACCAGTGCTGTTTAATACCTTCATCAGTGACATAGACAGCGGGATCAAGTGCACACTCAGCAAGTTTGCAGATGACACCAAATTGAGTGGTGCAGTTGACATGCCTGAGGGATGGGATGCCATGCAGAGGGACCTGGACAAGCTTGAGAAGTGGACCCATGTGAACTTCATGAGGTTCAACAAGGCCAAGTGCAAGGTCCTGCACCTGGGTCAGGCAAAACCCAGGCTGAGGGATGAAAGAATTGAGAGCACCCCTGTGGAGAAGCACTTGGGGGTACTGGTGGATGAAGAGGTGGACATGAACTGACAATGTGCGCTCGCAGCCCAGAAAGCCAACTGTATCCTGGGCTGCATCAAAAGAAGTGTGACCAGTAGGTCAAGGGAGGTGATTCTCCCACTCCACTCCACTCTTGTGAGACCCCACCTGGAGTACTGCATCCAGTTCTGGGGTCCTCAGTACAAGACAGACATGGACCTGTTGGAGCAGGTCCAGAGGAGGGCCACAAAAATGATCGGAGGGATGGAACACCTCTGCTATGAGGAAAGGCTGAGAAAATTGGGGTTGTTTAGCCTGGAGAAGAGAAGGCTCTGAGGACACCTTGTTGCAGCCTTTCAGTACTTAAAGGGGGCTTCTAAGAAAGATAGGGACAAACTTTTTGGCAGGGCCTGTTGCGATAGGACAAGGTGTAATGGTTTTAAACTAAAAGAGGGTAGATTCAGACTAGATATAAGGAAGAATATTTTTACAATGAGGGTGGTGAAACACTGGAACAGGTTGCCCAGAGAGGTGGTAGATGCCCCATCCTTGGAAACACTCAAGGTCAGGTTGGACAGGTCTCTGAGCAACCTGACCTAGTTGAAGATGTCCCTGCTCATTGCAGCGAGGTTGGACTAGATGACCTTTAAAGGTCCCTTCCAACCCAAACTATTCTACAGTACTATGAATCTATGATTCTACATCCATAAGTGCTTTTTCTGCTGTATCTTGTCCCTAGCTAGAAACAATTTTGCATTTACATCTGTTGCTTCTTTCCTTTTAGAAAAACTGTTCCCATGCTGATTCTTGAAATATTTGAGTTGGGCTGTGCACACAGCCAGCAATTCTGGGCTCTGAAGCCCTGCATTCACAGATGGTTATCTTCATTGCCTGGCAGGTCTAGCTGATTCATTTCTCCAGATCACCTTCAGTTTGAATGATAAACAGGTTAAATGTAGAAAAGTTAGGAATAAATTCCCCACGCATTCTTATTTACTGATGGCTTCTTGCAGTGGACTGTCTAGCATATTTTGGACTTGTAAACATTAGTATTCCTTCTTTTAGCATAAAATACAGATTTAATTTATTTTTGTTCCTCTGTATATCAGCCTAAATTTAATACAGTCTCTGATCTCTTGGAGCACTTCCTCCAGATGTTCTAGATGCTTCTTTCAAGTGGTGCTAGATACAGGCAAATCGCTAAAATATGCAGCTGTATACCCTTCATATCTCTTCAAAGAATATCCATTAATCAATGAAACACTATTGGAGTGCCTCGTAATCCAAATGAGAGGACAGTAAATAAATAGTGCCCTTTCCTAACTCTCCAAGTTTTAAATGTTGCATTAATTTGACACTTGAGAGAAAGGAACCTGCAAATAATCTGTTTCTAAATTCAGAGTTCAGGACCTTCAATCTATTCATCTATTTGTCCATAAAACTTGGATATTCTATTTGAGGGTCTCTTCATCATCATAGTACATTTATATGTAAGCTATGCTTTTTAGGTTTTTTGAAACACAACTCTCTCATACTTTATGCTCCATACTCCTCCAGGTCTTCATAATGACATTGCTGTTGAAGTTTGCTTTCTTGAGATACTATGGCAGTTTCAAAATAGTTTCTGATCCTTCAGGAATCTTTCCTATGATTTTTGAGCTCTGACTGTCTACTCCCTGCTCCTCAAAATGGTATTGTACCTGCTTCAGCTCCAGGCTTTTAACGCTGGGCGAGATCTCCTTCATGACTTCTATTACACTTTACAGCCTCCTGGAGCTTTCCTTCCCTGGGTACAGACAAGTAGAAGAAACAAAGAAACAATATGTCCCTCCTTCCGGAAGGCTACACCTAACCCTGTCGATGTTAAGGAAGGTAATCTCAAACATACTAGTAAAACAAATGTCATTTACTACTGGCAGGCACCGCACAGCTCTTCCATGTTCTCTTATTTTTCACTTGCAGTTGTCGTCTTTCTTCTGACTTTCATAGACTTTATTTAAAAAAATTCAGAACCATTTCTCTTATTTCAACCAGATGATCTCTCATTTTGTGATATTAATTAAATGTTCATTCTACTCATCTGCTCTTAGCCTGCAAATTTTTCCATAATCTTTTATTTTTCTTTTTTAATGATACCAAATGGAGTTGACAGTTGCTGGCCAAAGATAAGTTCAAATAATGAAAAATTCAAGCATGTTTACACCCATTCTCATATATAAAAACCAGAAATAGTTTCTGCTTGTGTAAGTTCAGCTGGTGTAAAAACAAGGTTCAGTGATTTTAATTCATTTATATTTCTAAATATGTTTCTGCTTGAAGAAAAATTAGATTATGGGTTTTTGGGAGAGAAGAAGGCTCAGAATGGGGGGTGGGGCGGGTAGGTGCCCAGCATGACTATACCATGAAAGTTTTCCATCTGATTACTTAGAACATTCTCTGGTGCTCCAACCCGGCTAAGACTACCTCAACATATTGGTTATTTATGTCTCTCATAGGGTATTCTTCTGAGTGTCAGATAATATAGGATCAGGAATCTAATGGATAGGAGGGCCTTTCAAGCTCAGTTTTAGACATATTTGCTACAGATTATACTGTCTATTTTCATACTGCAGTACCAGCTTTGTATGAAACTACTGAGAGAAGAACAGTGGAATAAGTTTTGCTTTCTGGGGCTGCTTTCTGATGCTCAAAATAATTTCCAAAAATCTATTAGTACAGGTATGTGGTGGGCCATGAAGTCTTCTGTTTGAATCAGTTTCCTTTTTTATCTGTGTATTACAAACAAAGAAGTGTATGTCCTCCTGCACGGATTGTTTCCTTATGCATTTTTGTATGTTACCATTGTGATGATTCTACATTAAATCATTCTACTTGTAGAACAAATTCATGTTTTATAGCCCCAGTTTTTATAGTTTTTATTCATGGTATGAATATTTGGATTTTCATCATTTTGAACTGTCATAGTTTAAAGGGAGCAATCTTCACCTTAAAACCCCTCTGCTTGTAGTATCTGATTCCACAGAAATTCTGCTTCTAATTTTTTTTACCTTAAGAGATTTTTATTTATGTCGGTACCCCTGTATCTGACTCTTTCCCAGTTGTTTCCATATTCCCTCAAAAGATCCTGGTTTAATTTGGTTTGAGCTTTATTTCAGTCACCATACAAAGACAATTTCTCTACTAAAGGCAGGAAAATAATGTCCTAAAAACCAAGTCCTATGGGAGATCTGTAAATTACAATCTTCTGCTTAAAATATCACAGACTTATAATGCTGAGTATTTCAGAAGTGAATAATGTACTCCAATCTTTAAGCATGCAACCCAATTTCTTATTTCTCTCTTGTTTTAAGTCATTCACAGGAATCCACTGACTGAATTCTGTTTCTCCTAACTTGCTGTTCAAGTTATAAGAGAGAAATGTCATTATCGTATTTGTGCAAACTAATTTCTTCTTGAGTTTTGGAATATAACCTTTGATTTCTTAATAAAAATATCATTCCCTACATACAGCAAGAGCAAATAAACAATGCAATAAAAAAACATAGATGCTCCAGTATACTGTGGTGTTAGTAGTGCTACTGAATATTCAAGAAAAATATTATAGGGGCTCAGTTCTGATTTAAAGAGTGACTTCTTGTGAAAAAGCTATAGACTGGCATTATACAGATGGGCTACTACAAAGCAACGCTGATAGGTATATATTTCTAGTCTGGCTTTCTGATGGTGCCCACAACATAATTAAAGAATTGGTGGTGGTTACTGACAGGTGCCTTGTCTTCCTTCTTTTCCTTTTGTTCTCTCTGACTTACCCCAAGGCCGTACAATTACTGATCTATTTTTTCATCACCAATCATTAACTATTTCTTATTAAAAACTTTTTGGCCATTACAACACTGTAAATGTCACAATATTACACAATCCTTTTTACTGCATTACTTCCTGCAAATTTCTTAGATGGAAATGGGTGCTGAAGTAATTTAGGCTAAGGCAGTAACAAAATGGAAAGAGAAGTGGTGAAGAGATATCATCATTAAGAGACAAGTGAGTAACCTAGGGTCAGACTTATTAAATCTTAATTAAATATCCCAATAGACAGCAAAGAAACTTGGGCACAACTCAACTTTTATTTGTCTTCTTTCTTAATTATCCTTGTATTGAATATTAAAATTTTCATAATATAAAACCTGAAGAAAACTTAATTGAATACACATACATATTCATGTAAATATACTTCATAGAATCATAGAATCATTTAGGTTGGAAAAGACCCTTAAGATCATCAAGTCCAGCCGTTAACCTAACACTGCCAAGTCCACCACTACACCATGTCCCTAAGCGCCACATCTACCTGTCTTTTAAAAACCTCCAGGGATGGGGACTCAACCACTTCCCTGGGAAGCCTCTTACAGTGCCTGACTACCCTTTTGGTGAAGAAATTTTTCCTAATATCTAATCTAAACCTCCCCTGCCATAACTTGAGGCCGTTTCCTCTTGTCCTATCGCTTGTTACTTGAGAGAAGAGACTGACCCCCACCTTGCTACAACCTCCTTTCAGGTAGTTGTAGAGAGCAATAAGGACTCCCCTCAGCCTCCTCTTCTCCAAGCTAAGCAACCCCAGTTCTCTCAGTCACTCCTCATAAGACTTCTGCTCTAGACTCCTCACCAATTTTGTTGCCCTTCTTTGGACATGCTCCAGCACCTCAATGTCCTTCTTGTAGTGAGGGGCCCAAAGGTGAACACAGTACTCGAGGTGCGGCCTCACCAGTGCCAAGTACAGGGGCACTATCACCTCCCTGGTCCTGCTGGCCACACTATTCCTGATACAAGCCAGGATGCCATTGGTCTTCTTGGCCACCTGGGCACACTGCTGGCTCATATTCAGCCAGCTGTCGATCAGCACCCCCAGGTCCTTTTCCTCTAGGCATCTTTCCAGCCACACTTCCCCAAGCCTGTAGTGTTGCATGGGGTTGTTATGACCCCAGTGCGGGACCTGGCACTCAGCCTTGTTGAACCTCATACAGTTGGCCCTGGCCGAACGATCCAGCCTGTCCAGGTCCCTCTGCAGAGCCTTCCTGCCATGCAGCAGATCAACACTCCTACCCAATTTGGTGTCTTCTGCAAACTTACTGAGGGTGCACTCGATCCCCTCGTCCAGATCATTGATAAAGGTATTAAACAGTAAGATAAGGTATTAACAGTAAGATAAGTAAGATATTAATCAATACTGAGCCCTGGGGAACACCACTTGTGACGGGCCACCAACTGGATTTAACTCCATTCACCACAACTCTTTGGGCCCAGCCATCCAGCCAGTTTTTTACTAAGCAAAAAGTATGTCTGTCCAAGCCATGAGCATTCAGTTTCTCCATGAGAATGCTGTGGGAAATGGTGTCAAAGGCTTTACTAAAGTCTAGGTAGACAACATTCACAGCCTTTCCCTCATCCACTAGGCAGGTCACCTAGTCATAGAAGGAGAAGAGCTTAGTCACGCAGGACCTGCCTTTCATAAACCCATGCTGTCTGGGTCTGATCCCCTGGTTGTCCTCTATGTGCTGCGTGATGGCACTCAGGATGATCTGCTCCATAACCTTCTCCAGCATCGAGGTCAGCCTGAGAGGCTTGTGGTTTCCCGAATCCTCCTTCTGGCCCTTCTTGTAGATGGGCGTTACATTTGCTAGTTAGCGGTCAACTGGGACCTCTCCAGTTCGCTAGGACTGCTGACAGAAGATCGAAAGTGTCTTGGTGAGCACTTCTGCCAGCTCCCTCAGTACCCTTGGGTGGATCCCATCTGGCCCCAGAGACTTTTACATTTATATGTGTGTGCATGTGTGTCTGTATATCTACCTTATTACTAACAAAATCCACGTGCTTAAAAATAGTTGTCTGTTTCTCTGTCAAGTTTAATTCCTCTTGTCTTGAGTGAGGCATCATTCGATATTTTCATCAGTGACCTTGTTGACTAAGTACACGGTGTTCTTATTAACCATTCCAAAAAGCTTAAGCCAACATGGGTAGCCTATATGCTGCTGGATTGAAAGAAAATTTAAAATAATTTTGAGAATTTGAAGAAACAATTGGATGAAATTCAACACAAGCAAGTGCCAAGTGATTAATCATGTGTATAAACTTGTTTCAAAGGCATCTGGTTGGGTAATTGTTCTGTGTAAAAGGAGGTAGGGGTTGTAGCAGATCATGATCAGAACAAGAGTCAAAATGCAGCCAAAAAAAGCCCAACCAAAACAAACCACAACAAAAAAAGCCCCAGAGATTATCATGATATATATAAAAAACGTCATTGCCTGTAAGATACAGGTAATAATTTTTTCCCTCTGCTTGTTATTGGTAGGCCTCAGGGCTGAAAAACTGGGTCCAGGTAGTATAGGGGAGAGCAATGAGAATGATCAGAAGTCTAGAAAACATGACCTATGAGAAAACATTGAAAAAATTTGAGTTTTTTAGCCTGAGGAAGACTGGGGTGGGTTGTGATAGCCTTCAAAAATATGAAAGGCTGCTGTTGGAAAGAAAGGAACACTCTATTTATGACCACAGTGCATAGAATAAATAATAATGGATTTAAGTTTCAAAAAAGTATAAATCTACATTTAGGAAAAAACTGTTTCAGTTTCAAGGTAAATGACAGCAGTGTTTAAATGTTTTTGCCAGATCGATATGGGTGAGCTTTATTTTGTGTCATACCTCTTAAAATTCAAAAACATAGCAGGTTACATCCACAAGGCTGGATAGTTCACACATTAATGCACAGCACTAGAGCATGTAAAACTTTAAATAAAACAGAATTTACAGGAAAGAAGTATCAAGTCAATCCTTCCCTATCTCATTAATTTTCAAGCTTTTTTGAACTTCTTGAAAAGTTCACAAGCCTTTGAGCCAGGCTTACATGGCTCCAGTAAGTCCCTGCTGTGTTGAGCATGTCAAAATCCATTGAACTGCTGAATGCAGCTGGCTTGATAAACTGAGCTGTTTATTTGTGGGAATTTTATGCATTTGACCAGTTTTGCATTTCTAATGAAACGCCTATGGCTTAACACAGCAGAAAACAATAAAGTAAATGGTGCTGATTCTCATACTGCTTACATCAGTTTGTGTTGGAATTAACTTCACAAATGTCAGTGGACTTTCTTCTGGATTACACTAATGAAACCAACCCAGAATCAGGCACATTTTTTATAACAAAATAAATCTGTGTTTATTTTTTAAAAATTCTTCATCTCCAAATGTTTTAAATACATAGTTAAACACCAAGTTAATAGCACACAGTATTGTTCTCCCAAGCCCTGGCTCAATTTTCTCACTCTGATTAGCTAGCAATTTGTACAATTACACCTAAATGGATGCAATGCTGATTTCACTGCTTATTTTATTACAGCACTAAAGCAGGTACAGAACTATCTGCAATGCGTGTTTACAATATTACTCATAAACAATTTTTTTACATGCTCTATTTCAATTACCCAGCTTGATTAGCTACCAATCTGCACCAAAACACTCAAGTTAAAAGGAAAAGCTAATTGCTCTGATTTTTTCAGATCATTTACACGCAACAGGATTTATTGGTGCTAATGAAGCTCCAGAACAGGATGGCTTCTCTCTCACAGCCTTTTTCTGCCTTTCTACTTAATAATAAAATATATAAAAAATGTCAATATGAGAAAGTGCTTTTAGACCTGTAGAGTAACTGATCAATCTGACAATATCCTTAAGTCTGTGAAAAATCCACTGAAATCAGTGGAACTCTAGGAACTTTCACTGAAAAACATATTTCAGGACTAATAATTTAAAGGAAAATATACAGTTAGAGAAAAAAGATCCTCTCCTAATTCCAGCATATGAGGTTGCTCATCCTAGCAAAATTAATCTGATTTGGATGCAAATCAGACTTATAAATTCAAGAGCTTCCTGGCTCATTGCTCAATTTTACAGTGGCATCGACAAGTTTGGGGGTTACATTGTTTTTTCCTTCTCTTTCTCTTCTTTTTTTTTTTTTTACACACGGGGAAGCAAAGTTGGAAATGCTAAAAGAAGAGCTCATGAATATAATTTTTACATAATCTAGTTGCTGTACTTTGAAATATCCCCTGATAATAGTTTGTTCACTTCAACACAGGCTAATTTTCACTGCCCAATGGTTCTTTCTTTTCTCTGCCTTGCCTGATGTGCAATGTCCTGCAATGTGCAACATATTTCTCCTGCTGTGCAATTTCGTATTGGTTCAAGAGAAGGGACATAAGCCTCCCACCAACGTCAGCACAGTTCATGGCTTGAAAAGGCAAAGCTTCTGAGCCTGAAAAGGCAGAGGCCAGGGAAAACTGTATTGGGTTTGCGTGGCAAGGTCTTGGTAGCAGGGGTGGCTTCTGTGAGAAGCTGCTAGAAACTTCCCCTATGTGCGATGGAGCCGGTGCCAGCTGGAGGCCAAGCCAATCATCAACAGCAGTAGCACCTCTGTGATAACATATTTAAGAAGGGGGAAAAAAACCTGCGCAATTGCAGCCAAAAGGAGGAGTGAGAATATGTGAGAGAAACAACTCTGCTGACACCAAGGTCAATGAAGAAGGAGGGGGAGGAGGTGCTCCAGGCACCGGAGCAGGGATTCCCCTGCAGCCTGTGGTAACAACCATGGTGAGGCAGGCTTTCCCCCTGCAGCCCATGGAGGTCAATGGTGGAGCAGGTATCCACCTGCGGTCCATGGAGGACCCCACGCTGGAGCAGGTGGATGCCTGAAGGAGGCTGTGACCCTGTGGAAAGCCTGTGCTGGAGCAGGCTCCTGGCAGGACTTGTGGAGAGAGGAGCCCACACTGGAGCAGATTTGTTGGTAGGACTTGTGACCCCGTGGGGGACCCATGCTGGAGCAGTCTGTCCCTGAAGGGACAGGAAGGGAAGGTCCCTTGGAAGGGACCGATGTTGGAGCTGTTTATGAAGAACTGCATCCCATGGGAAGGACTCACATTGAAGAATTTCATGGAGGACTGTCTCCTGTGGGAGGGACCCCATGCTGGAGCAGGGGAAGAGTGTGATAAGTCCTCCCCCTGAGGAGAAAGGAGCAGCAGAGACAACGCGTGATGAACTGACCACAACCCTCATTCCTCATACCAGTGAGCTGCCTGGGGGGAAGAGGTAGAGAAAATCGGGAGTGAAGTTGGGCCCAGGAAGAAGGGAGGGGTCGGGGGAAGGTGTTTTAAGATATGGTTTTATTTCTCATTACCCTACTCTGATCTGATTGGTAATAAATTAAAATAATTTCCCCAAGTTGAGTTTGTTTTGTCCATGACAGTAACTGGTGAATGATCTCTCCCTGCCTTTATCTTGACCCATTAACCTTTCTTTATCTTTTCTCTCCCCTGTCCAGCTGAGGAGAGGGAGTGCTACAGTGACTTTGGTGGGTACCTGGCGTCCAGCCAGGGTCAACCCATCACAAAAACACAGAAATCAGCTCTTGAACAAATACCCTAATCACTAAGTAGTGCCAAAACCTTGTACTGGTCAGTCTTGCAACACTTAAGTCTATTTGTGAATCCACAGTCTAAAAACCACATAAAACCAAATCAGTTTTCCAAATGTTTCAGCTTGCCAGAACAATGTGTAACTCCGATGTGCAGTCCTGATGTAATGAGAGAGAAAAACAAGAAGAAAGTCCAAAAACATGAAGGGGCTGATCTGCCTCTGAGGTGTTCTGCAAAGGAATGAGGATGCCACCATTTGCCTGGTACTTACAGCACTTTCCTGAGAAGTGTGAGACCTGACATCTAGGGTCATCCTGGGCTGATGAAGTTAAAAGCTGTAACTGCCTGAAAATTGTCTCAACTGTCAGTTGTCGATATCTTCTACTTTTCCTACTGGAGATGGAATGATATGGATCAAAGTTTTTAACAATCAGGCCCAGAAAAAACAAGAGGGAATTTGACTTTTGTCCTGGATCTGGCTGGAATGGAGTTAATTTTCTTCACAGAAGCCCTTATGGTGCTGTGGTTTGGATCTGTGACCAAAACAGTGTTAACACGCCAGTGTTTTGGCTATTGCTGAGCAATGCTTGCACAGTATAAAGGGCCTTTCTGCTTCTTACACTGCCTCCCCCAAGAGAACCCATTCAGGTTATCTTTTTTTTCTTCCTTTTTCCCACTCTGCCCCCCAGGCAAGTAGGCTGGGGGTGGGCAAGATGTTGGGAAGGGAAACAGCTGGGCCAGCTGACCTGAATTGACCAAAGGGATATTCCATACCATGTGATGTCATGCTCAGCAATAAAAGCTGGGGAAAGAAGGAGGAAGGGAATGATGTCTGGAGTTAAGGCCTTATCTTCCCAAGTAGCTGTTACGTGTGATGAAGCCCTGCTTTCCTAGAAATGGATAAACATCTGCCTGCTGATGGCAATTAGGGAATGAATTCTTTATTTTGCTTTGCTTGCACATGCAGCTTTTGCTTTCCCTGCTAAACTGTCTTTATCTCAACCCACAAGATTTTTCTCACTTTTGCTCTTCTGATTCTCTTCCCCATCCTGCTAGTGGAGATGTGCATGGGCAGCTGTGTGGGGCTTAGCTACTGGATAGGGTCCACCCACCATAACTTTATACCCAAGTCATAAGGGCTGAGCTGAATATGAGAAGCATGAAGTACTCCTTCACACTGGTGTGAAGCAGATAAATTCCTTAAGTATCACACAGATCACTGACAGTGTCTTAAGTCCAAGAAAAAAGAAAACAGGATCGTTACAACAAAAATTTTAAGAGTTTTAGGCTATTGGCCAGATATCGACTGACATTTGCACTCACCAAGCTGAAAGTTGTTCTTCAAATAGAGAGGCTAGAGGGTTTTTTCCATGGATTTATTCATAAGTAGAATATGTCCCTGACGTGTCAAAGTCACTGGAGAACAGCAAATAGAAATTCACAAGTGAAGTTTTTGAGAATTAGAATACAGAATTTATCCTCTTAAAATTGTCAGGGATATTTCTTAGAAAATGTATGAGATGGGATGCATGTATGAGAAAAGAACCACCCTTTGGTATGTAGATAATAACAAATGTTCATTAAGAGTTCATTGGACTCAACAATTTTACCTGTACATTGCCAGGAATAATCCTATCAGTAACTAAGTACGTGTAATGATACCTAAAGCCTAGAAAAAATATCACTGATGAAGCCACTATCAGCTTACAGTTTATTTTGATATGAGCTCAGAACTATCTTACTTCACTCAGATGGACCAAATGTCAGTGGTTTTCCAAAATGTTAAAGCTTTTCAAAAGAAATATTGTGATGGCATTAGAAATTAATGTGATAAGCAAGCAGTTTCAGTAAATTCCATCCTGTTACAACAGGCAAGCAAGACCAAACTATACATGTTCTAACATGAATTTGTACCTAGAATGAAACTTTACAGTTTAAAAATATTGCAGAATAACTCTTTTCAAGCAAACAAAAAGAAATTCTATTTGGAACCTTTAATTTTTTTCTATTTGTCAGCCTTTTTTACTTATGTTAAAAGATGGTTACTCTTTTAAAACTCCATAATAAAACTAAATAATGATGAATATTCTAAGCAAAGACTAATTACAGATGCTGTGATAAAGAACGATATTACAAGAAATGGGCTATGGCCTCTGTTACAGAGGACATCAAAATAGATATTCTAATTGTTCCCCCAACCTTCAAAAAAAATCATGATTTTATAAATCTCTAAGAAAATGTAAGAGGAGCTTAAATTTCCAACATGTGAAGTAGTTGAGGTTGTTTCAGGAAGCACACAGACAATCGTTAAAGAAAACAATGGAAGCTGATACTCTTTGTCAAGTAGTTCATCACAAGTTACACAAAACAACAAACTTGATCTGCCAGTTTTATGAAAACTGGAGTTAGATGTAAGCACAACACAATAATGCTAACATGCTAAATGCCAATAAGAAAAGCTGAAGAGAAGAAAAGAATATAAATAGAGTACTTGCCTCTCTATGATACTAACTGATGTTAGTCATATAGGGATTTGAACTCCCTGGAATCTGAGCTTTGTTCACTAAGTGCTGAATTAAGACTTGGAAAATAAATGCATGAGATCCCCCTCCTCCATACCCTAAAAGCAGGGAAATTTTTCACGTTTAAAAAAAAAAAAAAGAATTATAATGAAAATAATCACATCGAAGATTTTTTAATTTTTCGTTTCCAAATAGAATGTGACTATGAGAAAATATGTTTATACCAAGAGAATCAAAAGTCTAACAGGGAATATTATCAAAAGGCCTGTGTAAATTAACTGACAGCAAGCTCAAATAAGCTTGGGAAGGAAAAGCTGGAACATATCACAGGACTGGGTGTCACAAAAAGAACTTGCCTAGACATTGTAACAGGACTTTACAGACATCCTGGTCAAGTGGCACACATTCAAAAGAAGGGATTTATTTGAGAACAGGCCTCTTCATTATGGCATATTTCACAGAGTAAGTTAAAGTTTGTAAATGACAAAGAAATAATATTTTTTTCTATTAATAACCCAAACAGTGTAAGACTATATGCATGCTATTGGGCTATTTCAGCACCCCAGGACAGAAAGTGTGTTATTCTAGAATCTGTTTCAGGGCCTTTGTTTCAAGATCCAATTTATTCTTCAAACAGAACAAATCCAGAAGGAATAAAAATCAATGCGGTTTCCTTATTAAAAAAAAAAAAAAAGGTGTAGTCTCTGCAAGGACTTTTCTACTCGTTTGTTTTTCATACATCCTCTCAAAATAATACTTATTTTAAGAGTTTATAGCATCTTCTGACAGTCAGGGAGTACTTAATCTTCTTTTGGGCTATTTTACCCTGCCCCAGCAGGTATGTCCACACTGCAAACAAATGAAAAGGTGCTTTTAACTTTCAGTGTCTTATCTGTATTATGGAGCTTAAGCTAAATTAAGAAAGAACTATTATTTCAAGCTTATAATATCATCAAGTATTAAAGAAAGACTCTAAATATAGAAAAGATATTTTAAATTAACTCTAGCCCTCAACCCCAGCAGATCATTTCCTAGTGAACATTTTCTCATTGTTTGTCCATTTTAATTCATACAGTCCAAAACACAATGGGTTTCCAATAGATAGAGATACAATAAAAAATGTAGAGTTGTCCTCCTTTCTCAACATACACTATTAGATGGTAAAATGCATCTCCATGTATTTCAGAGGCAGGTGCCTACAGACCAGTAGTGTAGTGATTAGGAATATTTCAAAATGAAAGGAATAAAGTAAAAGAACATATATAGAATCTGATACCACTGAGAAGCCCAGTTAAGTTGGTCAAAATGGCTCTTATGCTACTTGATTTTCTTGGCCTTTTTTGAACTTAAATGATAGTTTTTCCCAACTCTACAAAGAATTTCTGTGATTTTCTCTCAGTACCTCCCCACCATTTACGCAGAATCTGTCTGGGCATTGCACCTAGACACTGATGTGGAGCTACCTTATGGTCTGACTGAAGAGCATCTTTTTGGAGAAAGGATATGCCAGTTCTTAAAGTTATTGTGTGGACTAAGTTCTTGAAAACTTTGTTTAGCTACAGGTCACTGAAAAGTAGCAGGAACCCCAACATGTGTGGCAATGAGCTCTCAGAGACCTCTTGGCACCATGCACACAGAACAGGTGTCTGTTAAGAGCCTGGTGTGGCTTGCCTGGTGTTAGATACCATTGAATATGATTGATGTGGGAAATATAAATGGCTGTGGAAATGAACACTTTACAGAAGGTCTTGTCCAATTCATTGACACCCCGTCAGTTAGCTCACTGCTAACAATCTATCTCAAGATGGAAAAAGACACAGCACAAATATGCAGAAGTTATATTATTTGCACATTTAATCCGGGGGGGGGGGGGGGGGGGAAGCTTTCAGGGTGTTATGCAATATTATTTTGCAGAAACAGGGAAGTTGTTCAACAGAAACATAACAAATTTCCTTTTGATCTTCATCATTGTTATTATAGTGAAGGAGAGGGACCAAAGGAGTGTGAACTTTTTAGTTGTTTAAAAGTAATTGCTTTTAATCATCTTTTAAAATGTTGACATTCTCAACAATGTTGAAAAATAATGATCCAAAAAAAGGCAAAAGGTACACTGGGAAATAATTCTAAAAAATTGTTGACTGCTTTGTCAAGAAAATCAGTCAAGCCAACATAGTCAGGAGAGTAGCAGAAACTACAAGAAATGTAAGGCTGTGGATATAATTTTTTTTTTCTCCCATTCAGACACATAGAATTTAAGCCTTGCATCCTCTGAAGCAAGCTGGACCTGCATTGTTCGGCATAATCGTAGATTCAACACCACTTTACTAAAATAATCGAAAACTCTGGCATTATTTTCTTTTAAAAAGAAGAGAACAGAAGGTTAGGAGTGTTCTTGTGTTTTAATAAATCTCCTGTGTAATGGAATGATACAACTTCTATAGGAACCAGGCCATTTCTTTTGACATTCAATTCAATATATTTGTATTCACTTCATATTTACAGTTTGCTGATTATATTTCATATTTACAGTCCACTAATCTGTAGGTTTTACAGTGACAACAAAAATTGCATAAGAAAGTTTTTTTGAAAAGTGGAAAACTGGAGATCTGGCAATGAAGTAGAAGAGTTATGGATTTTATGAAATTATGATTGTGTTATCCAAATGGTATTCTCAAAACAACCGGCAGTAATTGACAGTACTGGCTCGCATAGCTGTGACTTTCAAAGGTGGCACTGGGATTAGGCTCCAAGTTCCCATTGACACCCATATGCCTAATTTTTTCAACTTCTTTTGAAATTTTTATTATTTACAATCAACCTTATTCAACAAATAACTGAAATAAATTAAGCCTTCCATGAGTAAATCTCCAGGTGATGGCATTCCATTGATTTTTTTCTTCTTTTAATTACTGTTTTCAGTATTCTCTATACAACCAGAAAGAATTATGATATTTTCCTAATTTTCAGCGTTTCTGATGAACAGCTTTCTCAGCAGTACAATATGCAGAAACACGTTTTCAGAATTAGAAAGGTTTTATTACTGCTTAGCCTAATTGTTAACAGAACAAGACCAAAACACTTGGGCAAGTTAGCAGAAGTAGTTCTTGAACACAACCATTTTATAACGACAGATCCAAACTGTATATTGGAATAACAGTTTGGTAGCAATTTACCATTCCCAGATCTCAAATTCCTATGGATTCTTTACTTTCCTAACGGTGTTTCCTTCTCCGGAGGCATTATGAATGGTATTTCTCTCACCTAACTGTGGACGTTTATACTGTAAGTTCATATTTCAGACTTAAGCATGTTAGAATCACTCCACAGTCAGTAGACAAAAAATTTAGTTTTGATAAAATACTTTAATCTCTACTCTTGAATAAGATGCATTTTCCCTTGAGTTTTTCTGCTGATGCTCTCCATTGACCATAATGAGAGCCTTGTGTGACTAGTTCATACACAGAAATATCTGTGCTAGGTCAGATGAGTATGTCCTACCTTGATCCAAAAGAAATGCAGTTTCTACATACCTAGATCCAACAGTGCTTTTGGGAATCAGTTGGAAATATGACACCATCCTTCCTCTCCAGGTGCAACAGGTTTTTCTCCCTGATCCTACTGCATGCACCTGGCCGCAGCTTTCTACAGCAGCGTGTTGCTGATCTCTGCGTGGAGGATACAGGGTGCATTCAGGAAGACCCTCAAAAGGAGGCCATATGCTCTGTCAGTATAGAGGATGGAACCAGAGTAGGTGGAAGAGTAAGGAAAATGGTTATTTTATGCAGAAAATTAAATATGTTTGAGAACAGTAAATAATTAAGTAGACTATTTTTGTTTCAAAAAATAGTTTAAAAAATTATTTTGAACTATTTTGTTACAATTATTTGTGTTGCTTCTTAGATAGCGAGCTTTCTGGAAGCTCTGAGCGATACTTAATGAAAATAATAAATTATATACAGTAATTTCAGCGCAATATGGTAGGCTCATTGAATGGTTTGGGTTAGAAGGGATCTTCAGAGATCACCTAGTCCAACCCCTCCACCATGGGCAGGGAGATCTTTTGCTAGATCAGGTTGCCCAAAGCCCTATCCAACCTGACCTTGAACACTTTGAATGATGGGACATCTACAACTTCTCTGGGAAACCCATTCTAGTGTCTCACCACTCTTGTCATCAAAGATTTCTTCCTTATGTCAAGTCTAAATCTATCCTCCTTCAGTTTAAAACCATTGCCCCTTGTCCTTGGTAAAAAGTCTCTCTCAGTCTTATAAACATGCTTTATATACTGAAAGATTGCAATAAGGTTTCCCTGGAGCCTTCTCTTCTCCAGGCTGAACAACCCTAACTCTCAGCCTTTCTTTGTAATAAATAGAGGTGTTCCAGCCTTCTGACCATTTTTGTGGCCCTCCACTGGGCCCATTTTCACAGGTTCATGTCTTTCTTTTACTGGGGACTCCCCAGCTGGAAGCAGTACTCCAGGTGGGGTCTCACAAGAGTGGAGTAGAGGGGAAGAATCAACTCCCTTGACTTGCTGGCCATGCTTGCCATGCTTCTTCTGATGTAGCCCAGGGTACAACTGGTTTTCTGGGCTGCAAACACACATTTCTGGCTCACGTCCAGTTTTTTATCCACCAATATCCTCAAGTCCTTCTTTGCAGGGCTGCTCTCAATCCATTCATCCCCTATTCTGTATTGATACTGGGGATTGCCCCAACCTCGGTGCAGGACTTTTTGCACTTGGGCTTGTTGAACTTCATGAAGTTCGCATGGGCCCACTCCTCAAGCTTGTAGAGGTCCTCCATCAGCCTTCAAATTTCAAGAAACCATAAGAGAAATTTTTGAATATAACAAGATTGGCTGAAAACACAAGACTAAATGATAACAACAACTTTCAAATCTTTTTAATTGTCCTCTGATAATTATCTTCATGTTTTTCTCATTTTCTCTGTATCCATGAGGACAAGAAAGTATTTCCTATTTGTTTTTAAATAAAGCTCAGCTTTTAAGTAATTTGCATTTCTAGAATGGATGCAGCTATCAACAAAGAACTAAATTTAACAATATGATAAATTATGAGCATTATCAACATCAAATTAGACATAGTGGAGAATGAGTAATGCAAACCATTTTGTTAAGTAGCTGCATGATCCAATAATAGCTGATGGTTTGGAGAGAAGAAAAATCTAGACAGAAAATCATCCAGAAACTGCATAACAATAAAGGTTTCAATTTCCCCGTCGCTTGCATACCCAACTAAGTAAGTTCACTCAGGTAGTTTCAATGAAGCTAATGGAATGGTTAGAGGAAGATATAGCTGTCTGCAAGACTGGGGCCATAGAGGGCAATTCTATTTTCTCTAATAGACAAGGGGAGAACAATTTTACTACACAAGCAGTAACTGGTTCAGAAAATAAGTGGGGTAGACTAATCTTCAGTTGTCATTAATTAACATATTATAAAGCATGTTGCAAGACTGATTTTATTTCCCTCTTTGCTTTTTGTAAATATTCTTTAGCTATTGTTTAAGTTTTTCAAAAGCCAAACTCAGAATTTTCAGTCATTATAATTGTTGCAGAAAAGTATAAAGAGATTCAGTTCAAAGAGCATACAGTCCTATAAAGTGGAGAATGAAACAGAAGGAAAAAACATACAAACATACGGGTTGATATAAAATTGCCACTGCCTGCACTTAATAGAATAAAACCAGTAAGTGACTAAAAGAGTATGATTGAACAAAATATTTCTACTGGAATAAATATTTACTAACAATATTCAAAAAGTTTGGAATTTATGCTAGAAATGGTATGTTTCAGGGTAAGCTGTAGGAACATATGATTCATTTACAGTAAATACTTCTTTCAGAAAATTTATGAAGGAAAGCATTAGAAGAGCCTTTGTAAACAGTTTCCTTACTGGTCAATAAATAAAGTTGAGTTAATTCTATCATTAGCTCCTGGTTTCTTTTTCCAGAGGGAAAACTGAATGCATCTCACTAAACTTGTTCATTTTGAATGATGAACATCAAAACCCAAGGCTTCAGTTATTCTCTCCTTTCAAAGTAGGGGAGGTAGAAAGCCATGTCATGAGTAGCTAGTGCTGTCTTTTGCTGAATCCTCTGCTTCCTAGGAGGATTTGAGTAGCACAGCAATGTTAATGTTCAATAAACATTGAATTTTTGCCGGGAGAGTAAACTGTTTTTCTAAATTAAGGATCACAGAAAGGGTGGGTATCATAGCCATACTTCCTTAGTGCTGTCCTGGTGAAAGCACATTCCTGTGTGGAAGTGGTAGTAAACTGCCTGGGAAGTCCCTGGGCCTGCTCCTCCTGGGTCCGAAGCCTGAAATATGAAAAAGCTATATCTACTGTTTTATAATGGAGATGAAGACGTGCAGTGTACATAATGGTCTGCTAGTGCTGGGATGCAGCATGAGGACATATCACTGCTGCTTTAGTGCTCTGCAATTTACTGCTATGAGTGTTTTTTTGTGGTAGCTCAGAAGGAGTGCTTTTCACTGTAGGTTATTCATGAAGCATGCACAGGTGTCCAGAATGAGCACCCTTGAGGTGTTATTCCCTGACATAACAGTGGCAGTGTTTCTATACCCACTCAGCAAACTTATAATTTGTCTGCAGACCCAGAAGCACCTTTGAAACAGTTCCTATAGGAGAGAGGGGCACAACCCTTAGGTCCAAATTCCAAAACTAGGAGATGCACAGAGGGAAAACTGAATTTCTGAGATTTTTTGAAAATAAAGCTCCCCTAAAGCTACAGATCACTTGAGAAAATCTTGACTCCCATCTTTTTTTCCTGGGACTCCCAGGAAGCAGCTTCCTGGGCTTTGACACACTTAAGCTATCTCTAATGCTCCCTGACTTCCAGGGTCTCTCTTGGCCTTTCCAGCTGTTCTCTGATTATTCTCAATGCTTGACAGCTTCTCTCAGCTACTCGCCCTCATCCTTTGTGACAGACCCTCTATCTTTGACGCTGTGATTTTCCGCCATGTCTTTTTTCACCTTTGTGCCTTTCTCACCGCTCTCAGTCTCAAGGACTAAACTTGTCTCTCAGATTCTATCAATCATCAGCAGGGATTTAAGGTTTGGCTTCAAAGAAAATTATGCTCAGATGAAGCTGATGCATCACTTAAGCTCTTAACGCAGACTAAAGCTTACATATGTGTAAAAAGACTTTCCCCCACACCACCAAATGATGCTTTTAGTAAGCACTGAAATGTGTACATTTAATAGGTAATGTAAGTAAGGCAGCAGAAATTATATGCTTTTGTTTCACAGTGTCACACAGCAATAGCAAGCTAATATTTAATGCATTGTCCAAAAAATCACAAAATCTCCTAGAAGGTGTGTGTTCCATTGGTTGCAAAATTTTGTAATGTTTCTTTCTTTTGCAAACTTCTGCAAGCCAGGAAAGGAATCAATATCTCCCTCTCTTTACCCAGTCTTTCCAAATTCTCTACATTGTCATGATCAGGTTATTTCCTCAGCCACAGCCTTCAAATATTGATGAGCAAAGGCTGCTCCACAAAATGGTTATTACTGTGGAATGGACTGGGCCTAGGGTTACCTTAAAAATACCATAGGGGATTGGGTTTGTTTTTTCAAGAAAACATAAATAATTGTAGTATTGTTTACTGTGCAAAGTGCCATGTCCAATCAGTGTCAAAGGGAATTTTAGGGCTGCTACAGGAAAGAAGGATTGCTTACACTTGTGTATCCTTATAGCTGCTAGCTACAAGTTCAGTTTATTTCCCTTGTAAGTAACTACTGTACCTGTGCAAGAAATTTCTTCAAAAAAGAAGCAGACAATTTTTTTTTGTCTTGACCTACTTTAGCTCTTAGGAAAATGGCTGACTTCTGTAAACACCCTATTGCCTGTCTCCTGACAAACTATTCTTGCATCTTCTAAACTTCATCCAAGCTTTTTTTTTCTGTGCCTTGGATGACTGCTAATGTTTGTGTTTGTGAGATCAAATAAAGTTCTCCAGAGCTGCACAGTATTACTTACTTTTTTTTTTTTTCCTACTTGGAAGGTGTTTGTAGTACTGTATTACATACTTACGATTGACACTTGTATTGTACGCTGGAATATAAAAGGTAACAGTGGCTCCCTTTTAGCCAGTTTTTTAGATTTAATTACTCCTTCTTAAAAAGCAATACTTTTGAGAGGCATTTTTAGGTTTTGAACCTGACAGCACAGTGCTGTGGGTTTCATCCCTACTTCCAAAATTTTCTGTGGCTGTCATGGGAAGCCAATGTTGGCCAGTGTCAGCAGTAGTAAAGAAAGGACCACACAGAGTAAAAATTTACTTTAAAACCTGCACTCACTAGAGATTTAAGCTCTGCCAGACATCCAGGGAAAATAAACCATCCCTGGCCATGGTTACCAGGCAACAGGTTCTCCTTGTCCTGGCACCTTGGACCTTCTGTAACGTACAAGCTATTGCCATCAGAAATTTACTCTTCCAAGCAATGCCAATGGCTTTTTTTCTCCCTTATTGTTTTCCTGATTCCTTTTTAAGCTTCATTTACCCAATGATACATAACTAGACTTCAGTTATACATCATGTTAATTAGAGTGCAGTTGCCTTTTACTAGGGATTGTAATATTTCAGGATCTCTGTGGTGAAAAGCTACACTTATTTTAGCCCAGATGCTCCCTATATAGTAGGTCTTGCTCCTTTAAATTAAAATGGTCTAGTTAATATATGGTTATAGGTTGTTTTTTTCTATAAGAACTTTAGGTCACAAGATTACACAAGGAACACAGATTAAACCACGAATGTTATCCCAGGTACTTCAAGAAAAAATACCATTAGTATAATGGTATAGGAACATGCTATTTTTAAAATGGAAATGATCTCTAATTGCTAAAGGAGCAGTAAGATATTAAGTGCAAAAATGTAGTAGAATTTCTGATCCACAATAATTTAGTTCACTTTATCTCACTGCCTTGGGCCCTGTTAAAGAACATCACACATTGTTCAAATTGGCCATTTTAAGAACTTACACATTGGGAGAAGTCTTGACAAAGGCAGACTGTGTAAATAACAGCCATTGCTAAGTCCTCAGGAAAATCCGCAAAACTGATGAAGACATGATTTTTTCCTGAGCTCTAGTTTCTGTCTTTACTGCCAACAGAACAGATTCAGTCTCCTTCACGTTTATTGTTTCCTTTCTCAGCTTCTCCCCAACATTTGTCTCAGAAGATCATCTTGAATTAGCTACCCTCAAAATTCATTCTTGTTTTTTCTGTCTTATGCCAACTTCAGTCTGTCCACAAACACTAGTATAGTTCTGGACTTTAGTATCTTTTCTAATCCATGCACTTGAACTTCTCCTTTGTTCTCAAATCCTGTTTCTATCTAAAGAGGTAGTTTCAATTTCCTTTGTTAACTTGATTCTGTCTTCTTATGTGTATTGAAAATAATTTATTTCATTCAGATTTTCCTCTATGATGTTCTTCCTCTGTTGTTTGGCTATGTTGTAAAGCTTGAATCTAATTATGAAACAATATTTATCTGTGCACTCAGTCTACTTTATAGTCCCTGTTTATGCAAATATTCCGCTCTATTTTAAACATCCAAACCTGACAGAGTAAAAAAAAAAAAAATAAAAAGGTCAGAGATTATGACCTTTACATGAATTATAAATAAGCATTAAGTGTCTGATAGTATTTTTTTCATTTAAATGGCACAATGGAATCTGAGCCAAGAAGCAAGCAAGGTATAAACAAAGAAGGAAAGTGGTACAGCTCTTCATTCTGATAGCTAAAGGAAAGACAAACAAAATATATGCCAGTTTCTTCAGATAAGTGTGGACCTTTACCACATTCTGGAATAAGAGAGGAGACTGAGTGTAGGCAGCACGTATTTCTACATCCATGGGCTTGAGCAAAGTGTCATGGAGATTGTGCCTGGTTATGGGGAATTCTGTACAGAAACCCAGTTATAAGATAGCGCTTTTGCTTTCTTAACTCTCCTGCAAATAAAAAAACAAAAAAAGAGAGAGTTCTTCAGAATGGCTTAAACACATATACCAAATGATTTCAAAATGAAGAATAAATACTATCATTATCATTACTTATTATATTATATTATCTTATTACTTATTATATCTCATTACTTATTATATTATATTATCATTATCATTATCATACTATCATTAATTATGATTTGTAAAAGTTGCATATGTGATAAAGGTTTTATGTCAGCATAGCAACCTAGCGGTACTGACATAGCTTACACAGTTATGAAAGTTTAGTTCCTCAGATGTAAGAATTTACTGGGGAGTATAAAGTAATTGAAACAACACATACAGGTGTGCTCACACAATCACAAACATGCACACACATGCATATATCCATTCCTTTCACTTACCTGTCTATTCCTGTTTTCTGACGAAACACTGACTTACATTTTATCATGGAAAGAAGAAAACAATACTTTTGCAGGCTGATGAGAGCCTGAAGTGACTTATCACCAGTGACAGCTGTATGTGTAAAGGAGACTAACATTAGTCTGAAAGCAAGACGAGTGTGGGTTTAGCTGTTGGCGGAGTGAAAAGGAAACAGGGAGGCTGTGGCCCAGTGGCTTGCCAAATACAAGGCACGTGTACCACTAGGAAAAGACAGCCAAGTGTGGTTGACCTACTTATATCTGATCTGCTTTAATACTCTCTTATATCCAGTTCTTGAAAGCGTTAGATGTTTTCAGGGCCCTGAACGCATTCCGCGTGTCCCCCTGGGTTCAGCTGCTAGGACTCAGGGCCGACTTTGAAGATGCTCCTCTCTGGCCATGAGAAGCCCTGTGGTGACCTGCTGCCCTGCACCTGGGAGCTGCTTTTAAGCTCAGACTCTTGCCCTTGATCTCTGCCTGAACAATACTGCAGGTATGCCTATGCCCAGTTGTGTGCCTTCCTGACTCTGACGTAGAGCCTAACTTGAAGACATGACTGTGACTTTTTGGCTTGACCTTGGGACTGCCTTATCTCTACAGACCTGCCTGATATTTTGGACTCTTGGCTGAACTCAATGACCACTGCCAGAGCTAATTGCCTGTGTCTGTCCTGTGTGGCCCCTGCACTGCCACCACTGCCTGCCTCCAGGTCACCTGCCCTTGCAGGAGCTGCCTGCTCTTGCTGCTTCCTGACAGCTGTAATAGCTGGAGCAGCATAAGCATCTGATTACCAAGTGCAATCACTTATAGAGCATAAATGTCCTATAAATGCCAGGTGGAAGGTTAATAAAAAATAAGCACAAACAAAATAACGCTGTCTAATGTAAGGAGAGCACTAGATGACTTGAACACCTCTGTGCCTACTCTGTAATGGGTGGCTGCCTAGTCAGTAGGAAGGGGGTTGGATTGGATTGGGTTGGTCTGATTTTGCTTCATTTTCTACTTATCATACTGCCTAAATAAAAGAGCCTGAGTGATGAAGCCAGCATGGAAGTGATCTGGTGACTGGGTGCATTGGGGTCCCTGAAAGAGGTGGGAGGACCCTGGAGCTGTTGGCAATTGCCTGGTATATGAACAGCTGCGCTCTGGAGTAGTCGGCAAACAGAGAGGTCCCTTCAAGATGCTGAAGGGAGCAGCAACAGCTTTCATATTAGAAAGGCCATATGTTTCTATGCATGGCACATTCTGCGTCATGCACTTATATCACATCTAGAAAAATTTCTGAGATTCTGGCAGCCCCAACACTTGCAGTATTGAAGAGCTTGTGACTAGAGAATTTATATGAAAACAGAAAGAAAAAAATCTTTTTTTTGGGGGGGAGGAGGGGAAGAAGTGTGTAAGTGTAGAAAAGAAGTGTTTAAGTGTAGAACACCCAGTGGCTGAATTGTCTCATTATGGCTGTATCCGTGATCCAGTTGTATAAAAGTATTTGACTCTCAGGGAATTCCCTGCAGTTCTGTGCAAGCTCAAAGACTTTCAACTGGCAGGTCTTCTGCTGGCATACTGACCTGAGTTGTCTGGCCTGAATCTGGGCATTAGGCTTCACTTAGCTGAGATCACTGGCTGCGATCTCTGCTGCTGCACAACCACAGTAAGGAGTTCAGTGAGAGTGACAATTAGTTCTATGTTCAGCCTAAAAAAGAGAAAATGTGAAAGAGTTATCACACGGGAAAAGAGTAGAGAAATCCAGGTAGGTGAAGCCTACAAGGGAAAGCTTTTTTGTTTCTGTATTCTGTTCAGGGCTATTTGGGAGGGGAGAGGATTTTTTTTCTGCCTTTGGACAATGTTACAGTGCTGACTTATTAAAAAGAAAATTTAATCATTCTCATGGTAGTGATTCTGCCTAGCAGGCTGACAGGTTGAGCACACATATATAATGCAGTCTCTGAAAAACAATCCATCTGATGTCAGGTCACATGAATGAGTCATGAGTATTTATCAGTATGTCTGAATATTTATAGTAGAAAAACAAGGTTTGTTTTATATGGTACCATGCTCTGTGTCAAATAAACTTATGAAACTAGTAGACAGTCTAATACTGTCATTGCTGTAGATAGCTAATTTTAGGTATTTATTGTCTTGCTTTAGATACAACTTCTGCTGTAGCCTGTAATGGATCTGTAGGAAATCTGAATGTCACTTCCTTTACTCCAGCAGTAATCATAAATTACCTCATGTCAAGTATGTTGAAAGTCCTCTATGGGTTTCATTTCATTATTTGGCTGTGTGTATACCTGAAACACCAGCAGTGTTCAGTTACCTGGGGTCATTTTCATTCATAGGTATTCTGTAGACCTGTCATTTATAAATACCTAGGGTCCTTGTACACTCAAGTATAAAGTGTTCATTATCGCTCCAATCATTTCACACTTATTAAAGTCAATAAAATACTGTATAAAAGATATTGCCTAAGAAAAATGTACACCACTAAAATACTTAAACTTATTTATAACCTCTTTTTAAACATTCAAATAAGCACTCAGTGCCTGAATTAAATATATCTCTTGTAAGGGCTTCAGAGATATTTAAATGTCTTTATATGAAAACAAGAAAATTCTTAGTTTAAATTTGTTTATGCAGAAGTTCTCTAGGCTTGCCTTTGAGATTTAAAATCATAATCTACTGAATTATGTTCAGAAAATTCCATTCAAAGAGAAGACTAAACAAATCAGCTGTAAGAATTAAAAATTCCATAAGACCTTGCCATTTTTCCAATGCTAAAAGAAAAAAAAAATTGAAAAACAAATAGGTTGAGGGAAATAATTTAATAGAATTAGGGGAGATATGTTCAGCTCTTGCTTAGATCACTAATTTGTTTGCAAACACTACCCAAAACTCCCACATTTTATATCACTATTCCAGCTATTATTATTTGCCTTAAAAATAAGAAGAGAACCTGCATCTTAGAGCAAAATAACATTTAAGTAGAAAAATGCGTGAACAGCTTTATTTATTAAGTTTTAGACATACTGTCTCCAAGGTATCTTAAAACACATGCTTTTGCAGACTTTCCACAAATGCCTAAACAGATTATTAAAAAAAAAAAAAATCCCCATACTTTTATATTATATTCATATCTTCCTTTGGCTTAAGATAAACATTTCATACTACTCAGGTTTTATCCATGACCAACTGCTGATAACAGATTCAACCTACCCATAGATGTATCCTTAACATTTTTCTTACATAAAGAATTATCTGCCAGACAAAAATTCAGGGTTTCTGTTTTGGTCTTAGTTTTCTCTTTTTGTTTTACAGGAAATAACCATGGTAAAGAGGCATGGTGGCTTATAACTGCAAGGGTCCACCTGGTAAATAATAATTTAGTTGCCATAAGGACCATTTTAGGACATCTCTCTTTCCACAGTAACAGAATTTCCTTATCTTGCTAACAGCTGCTTTGCTACTACTATAAACAAGATGTTTATCTTCCTCAAATATCAAGCTTAATGCTGCCTCAACACATATGTCCAAACCCTGTGTTTGGATGGGAAATGATAAATTAAACTCTAGATTTCTAAACATCATTAGCATAATTTTGTTACAGCTGTAAAAACTTGTCACAGCCCATTACACTTTATTTTCTTGGTTGTGGGTTTTTGGGGCGTTTGTGGTTTTTAATTATTTAATGTGTCTGTCAGAAAAGAGAAAATGTGGGTGTAAAATAGAACACATTTTCTGTACTATCATCTTGTGAATCATAAGGAAGAACTTAACTTTTTCTGTGGGGGTGGTCAGTCACAGACAGCCTTAATTCTTCTTGATCATGGCCTACCACAGCTCATGTACTGATTTTGTCTCAGTCCAAGCGATATTTTTCTAGATGTTCAGTTTGCCATTGGCTATACAGAATTAACATGCAGATGCTCAATATTTTTTTTCAGGGTTTTATGTAATGTGATAATAATAACAAGAGAGGTTGTTGCAAAATCTTAAACACCTACTGCAAAAATACAAAATAATATAACCCCTTCTAGGTTCCTAGAAATCCAGATAGAATTATTGGTAAAGGACAGAAGTTGAGAGGAGTGAAAAATTCTCTTTAAAGATAACTTATGAGAAAAAAAAAAAAATTCTGTACACCAAAGAGACTGTGTCTACTATGTGTCTAGCAGCAGCTGCTAAACAGTGAAAAATTTGTTTTGTTCTTAGCCAAGATATCAGATGTGTTTGTCTGACAAAATGTGGATGTTCCACTTTCAGGCTTGGTCTCCCTCTCTGATGTGAATTAAAATGAAATATTGTTGCTGTTTGTTGAGAATGTCTCAAGGCATTTCTTAACTCTGTGTATTATAATTTGAAGAATCTTGCCATGGTTTCTTATTTTTGCTCTTTTATTTTTCCTCTGTCTGCATCTCTTCTGATGTTATATATTTCATTCTGTCCACATTTTAATTCTCAAAGCAGCTGTCACCATTAGTTTAAGAATGTGGGTCAAAATAAAGTAAAACCTGTAATGATTAAATTAATACTGTGGATAATATCTATGATTTGAACAATAAAGGCTGAACATAATGACTAATCTATTTTCCTCTAGCATTGTCTACTATGAAACAATATAATTGTATATGTGGTATATGTGCAGGGCAGAGAATGGGTCAATGAAGCTGGAAATTACTAAATTCTCTTCCATTGACACAAGGTCATTTGTTATTGTCGAACACAGAAAGGAAAGGAGTATGTTTAAATACCTGTGGACCCTCACACCCATACACACACACACACACACACACACACACACACACACACACACACACGTGCATTCCAAAAGGCAAATGTACCGATCTCAAGTCACAGCCTTTTTTTCAACTTATGAATCACTGATTTTGCCTGTAGGAGCATTTTGATCCCTCTTTGTTCTCCCTCCTAGTCAAGAGCATGTATTGTGTTCCCCAAGGAAGAACTTTACTGTCCATATTCACTGTATATTAACCTTATTTTTAGGTCAGTCCCTTCACTGGTAAAGGAAACAGCTCAGCTGTTGCAAGAACAAGTACTGAAGCTGTTTTCAGACACTTCTCTGAAGAGAAGCAAGCAGCAAGACCAAGAACTCTGTCAGTACTGCTTCTAAGAGAGTCGTATCAGAGATGTCTCAGTAAATAATGGAGTGTCCCAAAGGGAAATTAGATAGGAAAATGTATTTGTTCTGTTTAGCTGCCTCTCAAAGGCAGTGCTTTTGTGGTTTCTCGAACTTATCCTTTGATTGTAAGGTACAATTAATAAACAGTTCCTGTGCATTGTGTTGTTCATCCTACATGATTATACCTGTACAGAAAGAAGATTCAGAGACCTTGTGACATCATGTCAAGAGAAGTTGGTGCTTTCCAATTTACCAAGAAAATAGCTTTTCTTCTTTCCTAATTAGAGTTGTTTGAAAGTAAGGTTCCAGTTACTTCTGTTCTCTGGTGTGCTGGATCTCAGTTGAGAGTCTGCCTCTGGCTATTCCTTGCTCCTTGACTGGTAGTCATCACTGGACAGTGTTGAGGCCAGAGGGGCAACAGTTACTTATAGTGTAGGTCTGGATCAAGCTCAATTTATACAGACCATATTTGGACTATGATGGTCTTCCTGAGCATATCACTACTGTTAGGGTCTTCCAGATTTTATTACTATGCATACGTTATCAAAAAAAGTAAAAGAGAATAAGATATCAACAGCCAATTTTTTTTTTATTATTATTATTATTTGGAGCTGCATACTTTTTTTGATTTTTCTTTAATATTGTGATTTTAAGTATGTAAACGTAGGTGTCAGCTTTGCACTGAAAGTAGCTTCTGTTAAAATATGCTGCGTGTTATAGAGGAACACACGCAATGGTTTCTTCTTCTGTAGCATCTCTGTCACTAGATACTAACCCATTAAAATAATATGGCATAGGTAGCCATAGGTCATTAGTATGTAGAGTTGTCTTTTATATTTAGGAAGAAGATTGAAGAAACAAAAGCCATGGCAAAGACGTCTATTAGATGCTGATGGTGGTACTATGGAAAAAAAAAGTTCAGAATTTATATAATACATATATAAGAGCTAGGTGCTAGAATTAAACTTTCCACTTGAAAGTTGCATCATCTAAAACACCAGACTGAAGTAGCAGATATTTCTGAATTTCTACGCTACTGAGGTGATCATTCCATTCCCTATCACTTCTTGCTACTTTATGTGCTGCTACAAAAATGTGGAACCTGATTTGGGAAAGGTTGTTCAACACTTCAGAAAAATATTTATTGGAAGACAGAGTGAACTGAGAAATAGGCTTAGACTGTACCTATATGAGCAGCTGATTAACAGCTGTTTACCAACTGATCTTCATAAAGCATTTCTGTTCTTTATATTGGTATCTGGCCATGCTTCACCTAATAATTTATTTCTAAGTTTAGTCTATTAGGAGTTTATATTACAACAGTGCCTGAAGATGATTTTCAGAAAGAGAACTCTTCATTTCCTCTCCTACAGTTTCTTATCTGTGCAAGAAAATCCATGTTTTCAGGAAACATTTACAATATTTCTGTAAACCAATGAAGGGCAAAGCCATTTTTCTTTCAACTGACTGCAGTGTTATTAGCTTAAGTTTCAATATATCCCTTTTGACAAAAAGAGTGCAGTAATTTGCTTTGTCATTATTTCCTCTGGTTCTGCTAAATATATGACCATTATCACATATTCTTATTAATATTTTCCTCAAAAGTGCACGGGTCCTCATACAAAGTAACCTGCACATATACAAATCTTTTCCTTCTTTGGTGCTTGAAACTGGGTTAAATCGTATTGAAACTGGTGAGAGTAATGACTGCCCATCACTGAGGCTAAAAGCAGGGGGGAAAGCTTATGGAAATGGTGGTTAGCATCAAAATGCTGAATGCTATCTACTGGAGCTGTTCCTCTTTGTAAAAATAAAGACCTAAGCACAAAGGACACACATGGATAGAAATGCTGGATACAAACACATGCAGACTTGAATAGTATCCCAAGAAAAGACCTTTGGGATAAGTGCTGGCTAGAACACATCTTGGAATCTGAGCAAAGAAATGGTCTCCAGCTGTTTGATTCTTCTTATGTAGAAAGAAACACAATTTTGCATACATTTTTTTCTAAATATAATAAGCATCAAAGACCTACCTACTTTTAGCCATTTCTTCCCGAAACAAGATCAATGGGCAGAACCAAACAAAAGTGACCCACTTGGATGTATACATAAGAACTCATGAGGGCAAATGCCATACGTTCTTGTTTGGTTTTTTGTTGTTTGGTTTTTTTTGGTTTGGGTGTTTTGTTTTTTTTTTTCTTCTATTTGGATTACTTTAAACTGTATTTAGTATTTAATCACACCTACCAAAACCAAATTTAAGTACTGGTTAAATGCAGATATACAGAAAATACTGTGATGATAGATTGCCAAAGTCATCATGATCACTTCAGAAGTCAAGTTTACAGGAACTGCAAGTGAGAGGGCTCTATCAATTTTCCTTCAACATGAGGACTGATGGCTTGTCCAAGACCAAAACAGTAAACAAGGATCAAAGCTACAATCAAAATTCAGGAACTCCTATTATTTTTGTGCTTGAGCAGGAAACTATAAAGTCATGGGGATAAAACTAATAATTGCAAGTTTAACTAGGGTCTTACATTTATAATGCACTGAATCTGTAACAAGTGGAATTAGACTCTACATTCCAGATTGTAAAGCTTCACATGGCAATGCCAAAATCTTATTTCTAATTATGTAAACAGTTTTACAGCTTTGTATGACATAGAAATAATTTTCAAAAGTCTGTCTCATATATGTTTGATTATTCTGGACATCTAGTATCTGTTCAACTGATTTGAGCTGCAAGTCTTGACACTTTTAAATTGTTTACAACTGACACAGAAATTATGGATGCCTCTCAGATGCTTTGTTGTTGCTCTTTAGGTGGCCTGACCTCATAGATGCTTTTTGCTACCTCAGAAAAAACAGGGAATAAAAGGGATTTTGAAGCAAGTGCTCAGAAGCTAATAGAATATTTTAGACCAGAGAAAAAATATTTTCTGTTAGAAACATGTGTTCAGGTCAGATAGCTGAACAACAGTACAAGACTACTGATTTCTTTGGGTATGCATTTTGTCCCTGTGCTATTTAAGAGCACCATGGTATATCACAGATTTGCACCAAAAAAAAACAACCCTTAGAGTTTGCTCTAATAAATCTTTCTGGAAGAACATTTCTGAATTTTAACCATATTTTGTGACACATAGGCCACACCTGATATGAAAGAAAAAAGTAATATTTAAGTAGAATTATTGTGTCAGTCTATTATCATACTACTTTCACCCAAAGTTTTCTGTCAAGACCATGATGAATGGACAATAAGGGAAGCATCAAGAAAATTAAACGTGCAAGGTTGGATTTTGAAAGGCAAAATTTCAGTCTGGCATATCAGAAATGGGACTAGTTATTGCGTATCTTTTTTAAAATGTGATATCAGAACAGAAAAGTTCAAGGTAGATGTATTAAGAAATGTTGAATAGCTGATGTGTTAAAAATGTGTATGCTACAAGAGAAAAATAAATCATAGTTCATTAAAAAATACAGAAATTAAATTTGTGAATCTTAAAAAATATTACTGCACCCATTTCAATTTGCCAGTTAACACCTGTGTCTTTTACAGATCTGTAACTGATACTAATGTTTAGGAAACTCTATAAAGCAAGGTTTAACAGCATAAAGGAATGTGCTTTGATGCAATTTCTTGTTCTCTCTTTCTCTTAGCTCCTTCTCTGCTTCCTCTCTGCCCTTTGTATCAAGCTCAATTTTCTTTTCCCTTCATTCAGATCACCCCCCAGGCTACCCTAGGCCGTCTGTCTGATGTGTTCCATGGTGTTCTCTTCCTCCTTTTCCCATGAAGCCAAGCTTGACTTCTCCTCAATTTTTTTATTTTTTTTTTATGTTAATAAGTTCATTGTGTTTTTTAGGTCATGGTTCTAGTTTTGTGGTTCATAGTTCCTGAATTCTAGTTCCTCTAGTCAGCATCTTCTCTTGATACAAATACATCCTAAAAATGGCTTCCTAAATACTTCTTCAGTTAAAAGACCACAAAAATAATACAATTAACTTTAATGGGATGATCAGGATGTGTACATATTATAAATGTACAATTGTGCTATCTTGTGGACACTTCTTGTCCTTTCCGCCTGGTTCCAAAAACCCTGAACACCACTGATTCTTCCTCTGGCTAGGAGATTGGCAGCTTCCTAAATGTGGAGCTGATACTATTAGCTTCTTTTTCCTTTGAATCTGTTTAAATTTCATCAGTGCAGATGTTTGTACATTTTCTAAGGAAACAAAATTTGGTCATAAAATGATTCTTTATCAGAAAATAATAATTCATTTATTGCCTGCTATATTACAGTGAGAAACTGTTTCTACATTCAGTTCAAGGTTCAAAGTTCAGTATATCAGATGAGAATAACTCAAAATGGGGAACTCCCTCACCTCTTCAGCTGATTAAATTTCACTTTCCTCAGCTCATGAAGGTGTGCAGCATCAAGTTATGTGCTGGGAGAGCAATTAGAGATGTACCAGATGATGTAGCACAACTGAAGAGTCCCATGTGGTTACATGATGAGAGAGTTTTTAAGACACAGATTAGCCAAATAATATGTCTTCTAAGGGGACCTTTCAGCATAAACCCTTGCCTAAAAAGCACTGCCCCAGCTGTTGTGCAGAGCCCTGGTTTCTTGTCCATTCCTTGACCCATGTGCAAGGAGCAGCTGGTTACCAGATTAACAAACCACCAAGTAACTCTGTCTGGCATGTGAAGTCATGGAAAAGAGAAAGGTCAAGGTACCATGCTAGAAATACAATGAGGCAATTATGAGAAGCCAGTCAACACTGTGCATCTTACAATCAGTGCATGCAGTTTGACAGGTTTTGCATTCTTGCCAGTATCACAGCTCAGAGCTCATTTCACTGAGCAGCTGCAAAGGTTGGGAAGCTTCCAGCTCACAGGAAATTCTAAATTTTTTTGTTTGTTCATTTTGGGCTGATTCAGAACAAAAAAACTTTTTTTTTTTTTTTTTAAAGATATTTTCTGGAAACTGTAATGCTGTTTTTTAGCCAGCTCTGCTTCACAAACTACTACATGGCAGCATGGTACACCAATTACTGACACTCTCAGTTTGGCTTGAAAGTGGAATCTAAGTGCTGATGGCTATAAATGTCACTCTGTGGAAGCACTGCCCAAATAAAATTATCCAAACATGAACTACCTAGACTGTCCACTCAGTGTTCATAAATTTTAATAGGTATTTTCTCTTGCTGATTTAGAAAAAAAAATATTGTCAAGTGCCAAAATGGACAAAAAAAAAGAAAAAAAATCTTCTTTTTGAAATAATGCTCTGAATATCTTTTATTAAAGAAATACAGTAGTCTACACCTACAAATTTATCTTTGCTGTAAAAAGATTAGATATTTAAAAGTCAAATAAAAAAATGTATTCGGCATAGATTCTTCAGCAATTTTGTCCAGGCCACACAGGAATCCAAAGCAGAAATGTAAAACTTTCTAGTGTATCACCTTAAAATTTTACAGAATTTACACTGCAACTTTTTTCTGCAATCTCATGCTTGAATGGCTTTATAAGAGTAGAAATGCTCATCAACACTTCTCACATACAGGGTAAATTCAGTGTGTTTCATCATAATTTTAAACCAGCTTAGTTTACCTTTCTTCTGAAAAGTCGGTGGTGCTTGTAGTACCTATGTCATATATTACCATGAAAAATATTTAAAGAAACATGCATTATAGCCCCAACCAACCACCACTCTCACAACATGTGCCAATGTTTGGCCACACTCATAGAGAAGAAGGTTTTACTTATGTTTAAGTGGAATTTTCTATATTTCACATTGTGCCCATTGCCTCTTGTCCTATCACTGGCCACCTGTGAGGAGAGTTTATCTCTGTCTTCTTTACTCCTCCCATCAGTTATTTATACACATTGATAAAATTCCCCTGAGCCCTCTTTTCTCCAGGATGAGTAGTCCCATCTCTATCCTCGTATGTCACGTGCTCCGATTCTTCAGTATTTTAGTGGCCCTTTGCTGGACTCATTCCACTCTCTTGGACTCTCCATTGTTCATACCTCTCTTGTACTGGAGAGCTCAGAATTGGACAAGCACTCCAGATGTTTCTCACCAGTGCTAAGCAGAGGTAAAGGACCACCTCCCTCAACCTGCAGGCAACACTCTTCTAGTAGGTGTCACAGTAACATATGTACATCAGTTTGGAAACCTCTACTACTTCCTTTGTTGTAAAGCTGTTCCTATAACAGAAATTTTCAGCATCAACTGATATCTAGTATTTTCATTAACTGTAATAAGAATTCAATGCCTATGAAAAGTAGGGCTAAATATGTTGCAGCTAAACATGTAGTTGTTGGAGTTTGGACAGAGACCTAGAAAAGTCAAGTTGGTAAACCTTCCCAATCCTCCAAATTCTGCCTGCTAATATTTGCTTTATTTTAGACTTAAAAAGTAGGAGTTAGCTTCTAGCTCGCATAAGTCTAGAAAATTTAAATCAAATAATGAAGTTAAAATTTCACCCTTTTCTTCTCATCAGATAAAGCTGATTCCACAGTCCTTGAGGTGTATGAAATCTGCTCAGCAGTTCCTCTGTTTTGACTAGAGAATGACCTCAGACTATTCACATCACTAGAAAAGTAAGTGCCAGGTAGCTGTGGGTCACACTACAGCCATAATACTATGGCCATTACTCACTCCTCATGTTGTCCTTGTCCCAGTCCCAAATGTGCACATGATCTCAGTAATCTCCTGACTTACTGTTACTAAATCCAAATTGCTACATCACCAAGCGCACATCCCAGACGCAAGGCAGAACTAACAGATAAGCAGAGGCAAGATGTTAGTCATTTTTTAAACTGCCACTCAGTTATCCTATCTTAAACTTGCCTGTGTGCATTAGAAATGCTTACATTATTAGACACAGGTTTGCATAGCTCAGCATTAAATAGCAGATAAGGGGTGGGATGCTGAATCTGCCTCAGTTGTACTGAATATGGATACCATTTCAGCCTGTTGCAAAATCAAGCAGGTTTGCTTAAGCTGATGAAGGCTTTTCTTCACCTGCCTTCAAAATATTGGATATTTCCTCTTCTGTCCATTAGCTCTCTGGGAGCTGCAAAACCATACATAGTCTTTCCCAGAGAAGACCTGGTTTCAGTGTAGTTTGAAAGATAACTTTTTCCTGTAGATTGGAATAGCAAATCTGAGGTTCGAACTTGTTTTGTTTTCAAATTGTCACTATGAGTTATCAGATATAATGGTCAACATCATTAATAACATCTATAAAGACACATAGACCTAAAGACACATACTTCAAAGACTTAAATTAGCTTATCACAACTCAAGAAAAAGACCTGGGTAGTTGTATGAAATCATCAGCTTTGTGCTCAGTGGCAGTCAAGGCAGTGAACACAAAATATTAAGATTTTTAGGAGGAAAAAAAAGAGGAAAACATTAAGCACCATTACACTGTTTTAGTTCTTTCTATAGCAGTAACTTGTATGTAGTTCTCTTCTTTCTATCCCAAAAGTAAGCTCAAGGAGGTGCAGAGAAAAATTAACAGATAATCAATGTTTTGATTAAGTTTTGATTAAATAAATTAGGATGCATTGTTCTGTAGAAAAAAATGATTCAGAGGTATTTTATGAAAGATATACATAACATCATGGACATGACTGAAAAAATGGAATAAGGAATAACTATTTATTCTCTAAGGATATCCTAGGGATGAGGGACATCCAAAAAACATTTATTTTAAAGGAACAAAGGAAGTGTTTTTGTATACAGGACACTCCTGAACAACAAATCTCATTGCCACAGAATGTAAAGGAAAAAATACATATGTAAAAATTATTTTAAGGAAATCAGAAGTAGCAACAAAAAATCAGTTAAGGGTTATCATTCAATGCTGCATCCAAACACCAGCTCGGAAAAACCCTAATCTATAGGTTGATGGGTAATTTGAGAATTATTATTGTTCCTGTACCCATTTCACAAGTTTTAACAGCACAAGCCACTGTCAGACACAAGATGTGTGAAAACGATATGTCTATTCTTATGTTCCTGTGATTATAACCCTCCCTCCAGATGAACCCACCAATGGCCATTGTCAAATCAAAACAGTCAAGTGAATCTTTTGTGTGATACAGATTGACTATGATTTGTGCAGAACAAAGAAAAAACATCCCCTTAAAATAGGTCATCATTCTTCTGTTCAAATTTCAGACACGTCCTAGTGCTGTTTTTCCCCTTCCCCCAAAATGATTTTTCTTAAGTGTAAACAATGTTTGGCAGACTTTATAGAAACCTTTTTTTTCTTTTTCTTTTTTTTTTTTTTCCCCTTAATAGATAAAGGTTTAGCAAGAAGCATGAACATTTCATATACTACAAATACTAGCTTACCAACTACATGTGATAGAATGTATTTGGTAGCTTCTAGAAATGTTATCTACAAAAATGAGGGGATAAATTTTGTGGCCAGAACAAAAGTAATGAGATGAAAGTGTATGGGTTGTGTCACCATTGCTTGCCCTTTGCCAAACAGGCGCTGGAGAACAACTGTAAGAAAAGATGCCTTCCCTTTTTCTGGCATGTGTTACTATCAACCTCTGACATAAATTGCAGCTTTGTGGAGTACTTGAGCCCCAAATTCACAAATCTGTTGTTACCAAAGGATTTGCCTTCAACTCTACTTTATTTGGTTTCATTATTATGGTGAACTAAAACATGATTTCTCAGGCATGGACTATTATATTTGTAATGCTAGAAAAACTTAAAATGCAACCGATACATTTTACTTTAACAAAGCACAGAATTTGGGTTTTTGTTATATAATTGGAAACACAAGTCACACTTAAAAAGTAGAAGTTAAGAAAGCACAAACTGAAAATATATCTGAGATCAAGCTTTTTTTCCTAGCTCTCATGCAAAGATCTCTAAAGCTTTTCTCAGCTATGGAAGCCAAGGAACCAGCTGAATAGTATTTCACGGCCAAAGTACTGCTTTTCAGAGTGGGAGATGTTTGGGATTTGATGATAGGTAAAAGACAATTGAGTAGTATTTCAGGCTTAGCATATAAAACTGTGAGGCTTGCTAAGATCACTACTCCAAAATCTACTAGAATAGATTGCCTGAAGAGGTCATGACTCTCCATGAATGTAGCTTTCTGAGAATATATAAGAAATATTTACCTATATAGTTAATCTCATGTTGTGATAAGGGGAGGGGCTGTATAGCAACTTAGAATCCCTTCCAAACTTGTTTTTCTATGAACTATTCTTTTATCTGTGCTTTGCTGATGTCCACGAGTAGCCTTTTGTGAGACTCAAAGAAAAGGGAAATCATTCCCCACGTTACAGCTTTTATCATCAGAAATACATAACAGATTACTGCTTTCTCTGGAACATCTAAGAAATTGCTGTGATATAAAAAGTACAGTGGGAAACAATTTCTTGTTTGAAATTTATACCATGATTGTAATACATGGGTTTTGTGTGTCAGTGTGACTTGCCCACAATGAAAAAGTTAGCCAAATCACACTAATTATATCTGATAAGCTTGGCATATGAATCACATTGTTGAACATTCTTCTTTGGATTCTCCCTAATTAATTACAGTGTTTTTCTTTCAGAATAATTACAAATTCTACAAAATGAAACAAAATATGCCATTATAGATCTGGAATATCTACTCTGTATTTAAATTTTTACAGCAAAAAGCAGAAATAGGCCCTTTTTTGTTTGGTTGGTTTGTTTCTCTAATGAACATAGTGATTTTTTTATTTTCTCAATGTATATTTCACTAGTAAAATCACAGGGATTTGGAAAGGTCAGTTTTATTTAATGGATTCTTGTTTTATCAGTGATAAGAAAGGAAATAAACAATTTTTATTTAGTTTAATTGCATTCCCATTGATTCTAGACTACAATCAAATCATTTCAATAAGCTTTTGTGGTGTTTTCTGGAAATCAAATATTAAAGAGAAAAAACCCAACATCTTTTTATAAGACCATAAGAAATAATACACTAGAGAAGAACCATAGTTGACTAATCTAGTTGTCTGCTTATTCATTATAGAAACCTTTAAACTGAGGGGGGGAAACAAACCTAAGCATTTCTCAATATCGTGCAAAATTACTATTTTTCCAGTGTTTTAATGCAAGAAGAGTTGGGTCAGAAATTCATCTTATCTCATCTGACAATTTTCAATACTGTTATAAATATTCACCTAAAAAAATAATGGCTGATATGGATAGTATTTTAATTGAGCTAATGACTTCCAAAGTCTGATTAGAAATTTTGTGAAAGACAAGAAACAGGGACAAATCCTGTTTTATTTTATAAATTTTATATTTATTGCCTTTTATTTACTTTGAGTGTACTCCTTTGTTCATACTTTACAAGAACACAATCCAATTTGCCTCTCTGTATTTTTATTATTTTGTGTATCAGCACTGTCATGTCGCATTTTCTACATAAAATAAACAAAATCAGATTTTTATGAGTCAGAGACCAATAATATTAAAATACTATTTGTCTTTACCTTAAAATGACGTAGAAATTCTTCTATATTCTGGTTGAGGACAACCTAGATATGCTTTAATACAAGGTCACAATTTTTCTCATTTTCTTATCTTAAAGCAACTTTCCATTACCATATGGTGTTACAACTCAGAATGCAGTAAATTGGGTAAAGAGCCAGAAAAAAAAAAAAATCAGCTCTGAAACTGAGTATTTAACACAATGAACCTAATTGGTGGAAGTTAACTGAAAGAGCATTCCTATTTTAGGCTGTTACCAGGTTGATATTCTTTAGAATTTTGCTAGTATTTCACTTGCTAGTATTTCAAATTCAGGGTGAACAAGCATTTGCACTAGACATGATTTTACCTGTTGGGGAAACCAGCCCTGCTTCTTTGCGTTTGAATAGACAGATTTGTGCTATTGTATGTTTCTCCGAAAAAAAAAAAAAAAAAAAATCCCAGAAACACTGATAAAACTCCTCAAGCATTCACATTTTAAGTGCACTATAATAAAGTGTCCAAGTTCTCTTTTTTCATTTGTCAAATAAAAGCATATTTTAGTTCCTTACTGTGCGTGCAGTAAAACAATAATTGATGAACACCAGAAGGGCTTTCTGGGGCATATTATACATTTGACAATCTAAGAAAGCAGAAGAAGAAACCACAAAGGATATTGATTTTCTATGAAAGGGCAAGGCTGATATTTCTTCATTTCAAGGTTTTGCTTTTCCATTGAATACCACAAAGAAAATCCGGCATATAAGGAAAGAACATGAGAAAACAGTATATCATAGAAAAAAAATGAATTATTTCAGAACTAAACCACTTCACATGCCACCCTACGGCCCATAATGGGAAGAAACCCATTATGTACTTCAAAAAAGACACTTAATACAGACAAATAAAACCATTTCACATGTGTAAAAATATTAATCCATTCTTCTTTGCCGCATATCCTTTCTCTGCTGGTGTTTGGGTTGACAACAAAGAAGATGCTCCCAAAGCATCCAGAAGTGTTTGTTTTCCTTTAATGAAGCAAACGTCAGAATTCACCAGAACATCTGTGATGAATGGCAACTTTAACACCTCTAGTGTTTTTCCCAGAGATGTACTTTTTCCTGGTAAAGTTTTCACAGGTAGAATGTCAGGGAAAAAGAGAAATAACAAGACTCTCATGTCTGATGGTTAGGGTACAAACATATGGAAGGCTGAGGATCAAGTTCTTATCCTGCTCAATTTAAAACAATTTGAAACCCCTCAGACACAAGGGGACAAGAGCACTCACCCCACACTGAAAACCCTGGATTTGTCCTGAACATCAATCTAATATTGTGCTCCACAAAGACTTCTGTTTTCCTTCCAGTGGAGAACAAAAGCAAATTTCAGAATCTCAGAAGTCACCATGCAACAGAAAAGTCACCTTGCCATCAGCTACATAGGGAACAGATCTTCAAAGTCAAAAAGTGGGATGCCTTATGCCATCTCCTTTTGTAGTCATGAAATACTTATGTGCTTGGTTTTTTGGCTCTTCTCTTTGAGTTGGTTCAGGAAATCTTCAGAGCGGAAAAGGAATCAAAGTAAGTCTTAATTCTACCATTTTTCCAACTTTTTTTCTGTATCCCTCTTGTGTATGGGCTTCTCAGTCACAGGGAAGAAGAAAATAGGGGGCATGGAGATCACTGTCTCTTTTTAGTCTAGCTCTTCCTTTTCTTTGCTGAATGGCCAAATCATGAATTCTGCAATGATTAGACTGAGCTACATCATCATACTTAGATGCTAATGGTTCCTGCCAGGTATGAAAAGTGTTGAACATAAGCTGGTGCAAAACTTAGACTTGCTACCTGAGGAGTTGTTGCTGTAGCAATACAATAACATCATGGACAATCAGGATAGCTAATTTTTAGGAAAAGTAAAATCAGATGGGAAGAAATAGAAAACTGGGACAATTTAGATAGCCTTTACTTCTCATGACCTCATATAAAAAACGGAAGTGACGATAATAAAAGTAGGACATAGAGCTTCTATGCCTATAAATGAAGTTTCATATTTTCATTACTATTTATCATCAAAATGGCCTTTAAGCTACAGCTTACACTTTCTTGAAATATACAGCTCTGGCCCGTAAGTGTATAAAACGCTTTCTTTAGTATGATCTCAAACAAGAAAAATAAGTTGATTGGGCTATGGTGAAGAGTCACTTCTAGGTAGTCAAAGAGAATGATACTAATTCTTTTGTACCTGGCAAAACAATGCATTATTTAAGACAGAAATCTGAATGGTATCCATAACACACTGAGTTTGTGTCTACCTTAGTGTTTTAAATGAGGAGAGTGATTTTGAAGTGAGTCTCCAAATCTTCCCCACTTGCTAGGGTGGAAGACCATATCACCCTGTAGTCATAAAACACATGGGCTGAATTCTTTTCAGATTAAGCTAAACTGCATACTCTAGCAGTGCACCTCCAGCCACTGAGGGGAGTTCAGTCCATGTGGCTAGACCAGAGCTAGTATAAGCAGGATCACTGGAACATGGGTATACTGTGGGTGTCAGGTACCCAGTCCCAAATATTTCACTCAGCAAATCAACTTCCACTGCACAGCCCAACTTGCTACTGCAGATCCAACCAGAGGCATTATTTCCTTGTTTTCATGTCCATGTTAATGCATCATCTTTTCTGCAGCTTAAACGTCCATTGATCACAAGTCTGTATGGGAATATTCCTTTATAAAAGCATTCAAAGTATTTCTATACTATAGCACAAGTAGCATTACGAAACCCAGGAGTTTGGGAAACCAGTTTGCAAGCCAAACCTTGTCCTCTGTCTGTTGCTCTGTCATGACTCTTGTGGAACAGCATTTGATGTATCATTTTGACATACAGCTTTCTTCATAAAACCAAAAACCTTATTTTAAACCTTACTATAGTAGAATTCCTGCATTATTTAAATTTTAATAAATGGAAAGAAAGTTACAATCTGTATAAGTTTTAAGGTGTACATTTACATCAAACTAGAAAAAAATGAATATAAAAAGAAAAAAGTCATTAAAATGACATGCACTAACTTGTTTTCAGAACTGGAGAACATACTGCAGTTCATGCTGGTATAATGTTTACAGGATTTTTTGTAAAACTCAGTAGCATCTGCTGAGTGCTTATAAGGATTTTCAAATCTACCCTCAGCAATATAAATGAAAGATCACCAATTTTATCTTTAATAGCACTTTTTTCACAAAGGATCTATATATAACTCCATGATGTATACATACAGTTTCGCATACATGTAGAACATTAATTGCTCAAAATAGTATTAAGTTATATTTATGTCAGGCATTTTGAAAAAGTCCATAATGTAAGTTACAAAAGTAATTACAAAGCAATGCTGTATTTATTCTACCTCAGGGATTATGTAATTTGAGAGAAAAAATGTTTGACAAAATTATGAATATTTTTCTGCCTTTTTTATGTAAGTACTAAAGGTTAACTACATTTTAAAATAGCATTTCATATCTCAGACTTATCTTGGACAGTTTTGAATCTTAATTTATTTTAGTTAAAATTTAACAAGCTACATACGTAAAAGGCAACTTCATGACCTTTCAGTGCTGTAACAGCTGGCTTCAGTACTTCATTCTCATAATTGTTTATTAATATTACTCCGATTTAACCTAAGAGCACATCTCACTGGTCATGCCATATGCACACAAGTGGGATAAGGTGCTTTGAGTCACCATCCTTGGAGGTATTTAAAGGATGTGGCACTTAGGGACATGGTGTAGTGGTGGAGTTGGCAGTGTTAGGTTAACGATTAGACTCAACAATCTTAAAGGTCTTTTCCAGCCTAAATGATTCTATGATTCTATGAGCAAACTCACCTCATAATAAGAAAGGGAAGGAAATCTCTGTGAAGTCTTCAAGTTTTCTACAACTATTGCCCTACTTGGTTTAAGAATATAGAGATTTGGTGAGTTTTCAAAGTTTCTGCAAAAGACACGGAGAAGTCTAAGGGTGTGACACCTAACTTACTGGAAAAACTTATTTTGATGCTGCTGATATTGCACTTACTTATCCCTATTATTGAATTATTACACACAGAGGTATACCACTAGGTAACCTTGTACATCTACCGTGAAGTAATTGTACTGATCCTCAACAAGCCTGTTTCTTAAGGCTGCTTCTACGTATGGAAAGTACAAATATAACCTTACTTTTGCCTATAGTAGTTGAAGATATCTCCTGACAAGCAGTAGTACTAAAAATCCCCACAACTGTTAGAATTATAAAATTGAAGTGAAACAGAAAGTCTTCATTGTATTCCTTGCAGATCAAGTGTTATTCACACTTAATACCAATATCTAGAAATGCACTGACTTCTGTTTACCTATCTCTAAAGCACATAAAATTAAGCTAAATATGTAGGACGGCTACCAGGATTGGACAGAGCTGGACTAAAAAGAATCTCATTCAAAACAGCAAAAACTGAGTAAGATTTCACAGAAGTCTAGTATCAGACATCAGGAAAAGAGATGGACCTGAACTTCACCTCTTTTACGGAAATGACAAGAGGTCCTTAAAGATGTCTAGAAATGGATACTATTGTATTTTAGGGTAGGTAAACTATATCTCACAAGAAACTGAGAAGTTTAACAACAAAACCTCCAAAATAATAAACAAACCTATGAATACTCAAGTCCTAAGGCCCAATTTGAAAACAAAAAAGAATTCTGCATGCCCAACACTCACAATTTGAAATAAAACGATCAGATATAAAGTCCATAAAGTGAGTGAATAGGAAGATTCACAAGTCTTGCATCAGATGCTATATTTGCTATATTTGGTTGTTATAGTTGTTTAAATTGAGAAAGGATTTTTTATCTATACAGAATAATGATATATTTAGGGCAGAGAATATGTACCTACTATTTTTGCTTAGTTTAATGCAGCATTCACATCATCATTTTTGATGGATTCATACTTGATAAATAAATTTCTTTCATAGAGAGGCAGATGGATGGGTGGATGGATGGATGGATGAATATTTCTGTGTGCATGTGTACGTGTGTTTTTGTGAAGTAAACCTAATACAAGTCTCGCAGTAGGCATATCTATTTAACATATGATACATATGAAAGTTACATATGAAGGTAGATATTATCTAAGAATGATATTCAACTCACTAAATGAGGGTCTAACAAAAAATGTAAGTTCTTTTAAAATTTACGAGTAGTGCTGCATTATTTTTAGTTAATCTTTGAAAATGTGTGGTTATATTTGAAAACACTCTTTTTGCTGAGATTTTAAGTAGCATATAGGATTTGTGTGGATTTTTTACATACTTAGGTAAAAATATTAACATTTTTAAGAACAAATAATTCATAATAATGAACAGCTCTTTAATCCAAATTAACAGGGATTCTTTCCTTAGGGATAATGCCAGTATTTGGTATTATGTATTTTTTATAAATATTCTCAATTTTTTTTGCCAACTCTTATATCTGAATTCAAAAAAGACTTAGGTCTGAAGAAGCTACAGTGCATTGATCTTACCTTTCCCTTTTTTATGTATTATGGATATAAAATCCAACATCATAGCTGGTGGAAATTCTTTTTAAGTCAAGGACTTCATTGAAACTGTCAATCTGTTCAGGAATGAGTAATAGTTTATTTTGACTTCAGATTCTAGTAAACAGACATCAGGCAACTTATGAGCTGAAATAATTTTTATGCCCCTCTCTGTTCTTCCTGTGTTACACCTCCATCTGCAACTGCTGGAGTTTTAAGATGTGGTAAAGGAAAGTCAGTATATTTCTGAAGAATTATGGACTGTTACTATTACTGTGTGTACTGCAGCTTCATATGTTGGGTTTTTAATGTTAATGACTACTTATATGCTCCATTTTTTTTTTTTTTTTTACCTCTGAAACAAAAGAATTAGCAGAAATATTTGGATCCTGACATTCTCTCTTCCGTGACTGTATTGCTCAGCTGGTATTTTTTTTTTCTGCATATTAGTTAGTATACTCTGTCTTAAGCATTTATTAATTTCCTATACGTTCAGTGTCCTCCAAGCACCTATGAATTGTAAAACCATAGACTAGTGAAACAATTTTGGTTTGAAGGGACCTCCAGAGATCATCTAGTTCAACTCTAAGACTCAAAGCTCATGGTGAGCTTAAAGATCTCGTGTTGAAATTATTTCTATTTCTTAGTATTACTTAGTATTTCGATATGTATATGTTCAGATTGTGTATTGGGATGTTTTGTTGTATAATAGTATTTGTTATAAAGTACCTATAGGAATAAGATATGTTTTCTCCTGATGATTGTGTAATGTTTTATCAAGATTCATACAAATAAATATGGCAAGATCCCCAATTGGCCTTTATCGTCTCTAAAATAATTTTTACTTGTGGACATTGTGCAAATATCAGATAAGTGATTTTGGTTAGGGTAAAGTTAAGTATTTTAGTTCTTTTTCCCCTCCTAAATATACATATACAGTTCTTTACACTGTACAAGTTAGTTACATATATGTTGCAGATCCACATGACTGACAGCAGACCTCAGACCTAAAATGCATTGTGTCATTCTATTATAACTGTACTAATGATTTGGACTATTAGACAGTTAAAACACTAATTGGTATATAAAAAAAATAGATTAGGCATGCTCATATTTTAGGTTTAACCTCTACATTTGTCCAAGTAAAATCTAGGCATCTAGTCTAGACTAGTCACCCTCTCACCTTTAGGTAACAAGAATTTCATCTGCAGGGTAAATACTTTTCACAAAACCTGGCATCCTTGGAGGTTGTTACTATTCAGTCAATGAACTCTTAATGATACACAGTGATATCATTATCTGTTTAGCTTTTTTTAGAAAATTCATATCGTGTCATGTCTTTAAAACAAAGAGGAAGATAGATTCATCATCATGCAGAAAAGTAAGTTTATTATTATCCATTTACAAGGAGTATATTGGCTTCCTAGGGATTTTCCACAGGATTGTTTTTAATAAGTTCGAATTACACATATGTATGATTCTTATCACTGCCTCATCTTTACACATGAAAGACATTTGTAGATTTGTTTCCTCACCGAATTGCTGTTTAAAGAAGTAGCAGTTAGAAAATCCACTTTTTCAGACAGGGAGCAAAAGTACTGGGTAAAATAGATAACTAGTCCAAAGCTGCTCTCATGTCTGTGGTTCAGCTGAGTATGAAAACTCATTTTTCTAAAATCATTAATAAATACATTAATTTGAAAATGTCTCGTCCTTCCTCCCACGAACTGAAAATACCATTGACAGTAATACCAAAGCAGACTAACACATTTTCTCATTTTAAGTCCTTCAAGCACTTCAGAAGGCAGAGTAGAGAGAACTAGAAGGACAAGAGAGAAGACAGGTGCACTACCTGTGAGTAAAGGAGGAAATTTCTGTGTGGATCAACAGACCATAGGAGAGTTTGTTTGTTTATTTTTTAACATGTTAGAAGGTATTGGTTTCAAATTGAGTTAATCCTTCTTAGTTCATGGATCATCGACTGGGTAGATTGTAACAGCTCCTTTGGAACCATTATGGTATGTCATTTCAATTCAGCCATTGAAAGTGTGTATTCAGCCTCTCTGTTCAAACTCCACATAAAATGTCATTGAAATCATTACTCTGTGTGCTCAGCAGATTGTTTTTAAACCTTCACCTAATAGGCATTTGTTTTTTCTTAATATCATAAGCAGTCAGGCCATACTGTAAATGAACTGTTAAAAATGTATGGTTTAAAAGCAAAAGTAATGGTGTAAGTGCAAGAAAAACTTTAGAAATCAAACAAAAATTATCCAGAAACCTTTTTAAATTGTTATTTAAATTAAAAAAAAAAAAAAAAAAAGATTACCAAAGTAGAAACACCTTCTTAGATGAGAGCACTTTGCCAGGTTACATAGGTATGGAGCTGGTTGTCATTAGCATGCTGAGCATGCCATAGCTCTGACCTGTTTGCTAAACCTGCAAATAAAGTCATGATCAGATTCAACAGAGGAAGCTTAAAGTACATGAGAGAGGCCTTAGAGTTGATGAGCATTTGGGAAATCTTAAAAAAAGGAACTGAACCGTGCAAAGCAATTCCATCTTTGCCTTTTAGGTGTAGTAGATGCATCATCGGTCTTAAAGGTGAACAACACTGGACAGTAATAGTCATTAATGCTGAAAGCCAGATGGTTTTCTGGTGTGAACCAAATTGGTGGAGCTATAGCTGTTTACACCCTCTGAAAAGACAGTTCCTTAGGTTCCTCTTTCATCTGAAGGTGCTCTTTGACCAATGTAATATGTTACATATTTATATGTTATAACAAAATATTAAATAATATTAAATAGGATTAAGATGACAACAAAGAACTATAGAAGGCAACAACATTCATTACCTTTTCAAATAACAAAAATTACAATATAGGTCAACTGTTAACACTATTGTTACATCTGCAATGCACAAGACTTCAAAAGATATTCTTTAATTCTTCCAGCATTTCAGGTAGAAATAATGCCCCACTTGCAAGCAGTGAAGACTATCCTCCAAAGAAGATAATTCAGTCAAAGCTAGGGAAACAATATGTGTAAAGTATATCATCTGTAATGATCATTTCCAATTTCAAATTTCTCTTCTAAAACACCTATCTCAGGGAACATTTCTGTGGTCCAACTTATATCACAGTATAGCAAATTTCCTGTTATGACAGAATAATCAATTACAGTCCAGAATTTAAATTAATATTTCCAAGTTTTAGTATATGTTATTTTAGGATCCTTTCATAGCAATTGAGTTTAAATTCTTCTTCCTCTCTTAATAAAAAGGAAAAAAAAAACAAAGATCATTAACACCAGAAAATATGTGGTAATTATGTTCTGCCTTGCATGTGTTGATTTTTTCAGCTGCAAGTAGATTCTGGTCTCTAACTGACAAATATACCCAGTACCAAAAGACCCTATAAAATGATGTTTTATAATGTGAATGAATGTTTTCTCATAAAATCTGACAGCAAATGACAGAAAGTGTTGTCTTCAATGAGGCCAAAATAAAGAGAGTAAGGAAAAAAAAATCTGATTTCAAATTTTACAGCTTTTGAAAAACAAAGCACTTCAGCCAAAGCACAATTCAAATTCAATTTTGAAATAGTTCATATTTTCCATTAGCTGCCTTCTCTTTTTGTAATCCATAAGAATTGACCTTGTGATGTGGTTCTAAACTGTTGTATTTACAAATGAATCATATGTTTTTTTATTGATTACAGAAAAAACTCCTAATAGAACACAAGCAGAGGCACAAAAAAGCAACTGGCATAAGTGGTGTACGACCTGTCTGCTTCCTCTTTTCCTCCTGAACTTCTATTGCCTGCAGCCTTTCACTGAACAAAGGCCACCCCATTAGATGCATATTCAAAAGAGTTAACAGTGTACAAAACGTTATGCTCTCAGAAAAAAGCAGGGCCTTTACTTGTCTAGAATTTAGAACAACATTATAAATGTGGCTGCTTTTCTGAAGCTGTTACAGATACAACTTCCAATATTCCTTTGAGACTACTGCATTATTTCTGCTGGATCTTAGAGCAGAAGCCCAGAGTCATTCATCATCTCTCAATATGACGTCTTTCTGACCAACAAGTCACTTAGCAAAATCTTCCAGCTGGTTGGCAGTATTATATGCAAAGAGAGCAGCAAATCTCAGGGGAGAAACAGACTCTTTCCTCCCCCTTTTCTCTTGTCTAAGGAGCAGAGATTGCCTGGAAAACAGTTTTTAGGCATCTGTAATTGAATGTGAGATGAACTTCCACAAGCTTTAATGAGGAGGAATATTACTGCCCAGGCAGCAGAAGTTAGTGCACTGCTCCATGTCCCAAATTATTTCATTAATATTAACCAAGGTTTCCAACTCTCCCCAGGCAACAATGCTGTAGCAGGGAAGAAAGATGCAAATAACTCTCACAGCCGCCCAACTAATCACTAGAACGTGCAGGAATAACAAGTATGTGGAAGTGATGTTTGTCAGGTAAGGGAAATAGGTCTTTTCCACAGGGAAAAGAGCTTTTGTTGCTGTAGTTACATATAAAATCCTTTTGTACAGTATTTTAGCATTAAAAGTGTTACTTTTGTTTTGTTGCCTTTGGCACTTTTAGGAAGAAAAATAATTCCAAATAACAAGAAGGCATTAATATTACAAACTTTGCATTAGAGTATAAGCAATAAGAAAATCCTTTGTCATGGCCTGCCAAAGTACTCTGCTCAATGATAGATTAGTATAACTTAATTTAAAAAGTAAATTTTAGTTTAAATATAAATGTATATAAAGAAGACAGGAAAGCCATGAAGACCACTTTGACGGGCAGGCATGTGAGCTCTGAAGGGCAGCAGAAGATCTTAATTTGTAAAGTAGCTGTGCAAGTTGTTCAACATGGGGATGAGAGACATCCTTAAGCTTGTGAGGACCCAAATGTACAGTGGTAACATATCTGCTTCATGCCATCCTTTGAATACTTCCATACTAATCTTTGTGTGGAACAAAGTGGATCTGGAGACCCCCAATAATTTATTAGAATAATTTTATATGCATGCTTCTTTAAAGTTTGCTCTTTCTTTTATCGTCTTACTTAAAAGAGGTGTTTGCTTTTAGATAACAATATGACTGCAAAACCCCTTTTAGTGAAAACGCTTAACATTTTACAATTTTGAACCAATGTACTAGGCATTATTGGTGACAAACCATCATACGTTTGTAATGAAAAGGCTCAGCATAACAGCTGAAGCGCATCTATCTGTATCATATGGCTATATGCAAAGTATATATTACTGGTATAGTGAATGTGTGCATACATTGCCAAAATCTGAGTATAATAGACTAATGTTTGTTCCACTCTAGTCATAGAGGGCTAATTTTCTTTGTTATAGTTATCTAATTACTTCCACTATTTCAGAAGGCTTCTGGAGTCCCATAAGTAAGGATTTTTAAAACTGTTTTATTTTACCCAGTTTGCCTGCCTTGGAGGAGGGAAGCGATGACCCTACACAGTAGCTGGCCTGATACATAGGATATTTCCAAGCACAGAGTCTATTTCTTCAAGCCAAAAATTAAAACAAGACCTTTCACCAGTCCCTGGTGACTGTCCAGGTATAAAAAAAAAACCTTACAATTTTTTTTTTTTAAAACTGCATGATTTGTCACAAAAAAGGTTCTTTTCCCAACTTAATACAATTGATGCCATTGTCAGAAGTCAAAAGTTTTGCAATTTTTCCTGCAGTCACTTGTCTCCTTAATTTCTTATGAAGTTTAGCAATACTTCATAGGAATGGGTATCAGACGATTCTACACCCCTGCCCGCAATTCCCGTCTTCCAGGAGAATAGAATGGGTTTGGGAATAAGGAGGAAGGGGAAGGATTTATTACCAAAAAGTTCCTCAAAATGGATTGTCAGATATGTTAGATATATTGCCAGTTACTGTAGGGCCAGAGTATAAAATTAAAAGAGTCTTGGCTGGAGCAGGAGCAGCAGGAGTCTGTGCTAATTTTGCATCTCATCCAGGGACTGTTGTGTGTCTCCCACTTCTGTGACTGTCTCCCTTTGACCGTCTGATTCCTATTCCCTTCTGAACACCCCTTCACTTCCTTCTCTTCATCCTCTCCTAGCCACATTTTCATCATTGCATCTCCTAGTCGATTTCTAGGAGCTCCCTGGAAGCACATCACCCTTGCACAATTCATTTCTTACCTTCTCCAGTCTTGAGAATTGAGAAGTATATCTGAAAACTTTCTTCTTTGAATATATGTAATAAAATAATTTTATAAAACACAGACACATTAGAAAGGATAAATATATGAGCAATAAAGAACATAATTTTTAGTTTAAAGCTATACACATTAGTGACTTGGTCACTGCAATGCTGTTGTAATGCCTAACCTCTAGGATCTTCCCTCAGTATCTGAATCACCATCTTTTAGTCAGGTGCAGAGACAGGAAGCATGAAAAGCATCCAGAAAAAAACACTGTGCTAAGCTGGAAGCCAACAGTAAGCAAAAGTGGAGAGGACAATCCTTTCCTCTCTGGCCAAAGGGAACTATTCTTTCAAGAACAGACTCCCCTCTCCACCCAGTGGTACCTCTTTCTCCCTCCTCCTATATTTTTAACAGAAAACCAAACAAACTGCTAGGGTCATTCTTTTAAAGACCCTCTCCCCTGGGGAGGGGACCAGAGGGCTAGGACGCTAACTTTCTTCTCCACATAAAGCTCTGCATGAGGCTCAGTATGGTAAAATTTGCTCAGGCTATGGTCTCTTCTTTCTGCAAGGAAAAACAGCTCTGATCGGAAGTCCTGAAAATGTTCCCATTTCCTGAGCAGTCTGTAATCTGGCGGTTGGACTACTCTCCAGAGGGTTAAGAAATATAGATTTTCTTGCATATAAGACTTCAGCTAGGAAAATTCCTTTTTTTTCCCCTTGTCTTTTCATTCAGCTTTTGGGTTGAGTGTTTCCTTCTCTATCATTAAGATAGCATCCTTGCCCTGTTTCATCCCACAAACTCTTCATTCCATTGTAAACCTAAGATGAAACTGTTTCTCCAACACCCTTAACAGCTTTTAATCTATTATTTATTATTAAACCACATAATTGTATTATTTATAGCTTTTCTTGTAAAGTATCTTGGGATGCATTTGTACGAAATACTGTTCAAAATAAAATTGTATTGCACTAAAGAACAGTTCTCATTTATTTTTTAATAATTATTTGATCTTGCCTTGATTTACTGAGTCACTAAGGCATCTTATTCCTGGTGATTTAAGGGATGCTGTGAAGTTAAAACTCATATAAACTCAGATCCTCAGCTAATGTAATAGGCAAAGGTCCAATGCAATCAATGGAGGTCTGCCAATTCACACTAGTTCTGTCCTACAGTAGTTTTTAAAAATCTCTCCTCATCTATGTTTTAAATGACACTTTAGATGCCAAATAATTTCTTTTAATCTACATTGCTTGTCACAATATACAGTTTATTTTTTCCATTTCATCTTACCTAGACAGATAAATGTCCTGGTTTCAGCTGGGATAGAGTTGATTTTTCTTCCTAGTAGCTGGTATAGTGCTGTGGTTTGGATTTAGTATGAGAATAATGTTGATAACACGCTGATGTCTTAGGTGTTGCTAAGTAGTGCTTACACTAGTCAAGGACTTTTCAGCTTCCCATGCTCTGCCAGGTGCACAAGAAGCTGGGAGGGAGCACAGCCAGGACAGCTGACCCAGACTGGCCAAAGGGCTATTCCATACCATAGGAAGTCATGCTCAGTATATAAACTGAGGAGAGCTGGGCGAGGGGCAGCAATCGCTGCTCGGGGATGGGATCGGCATCGGTCAGCGGGTGGTGAGCCAATTGTATAGTGTATCATTTGCTTTGTATATCATTACTGTATTATTATATTATTATTATTATTACTCTTACTATTATTCTATTTCAATTTACTTCAGTTATTAAACTGTTCTTATCTCAACCCACGAGTTTTCTGACTTTCACCCTTCCAATTCTCTCCCCCATCCCACTGCAGTGGGGGAGTGAGCGAGCGGCTGTGTGGTGCTTAGTTGCTGGCTGGGGTTAAACCATGACAGTAAATGAGACTGGTTTATTTCTAAAAGCCTTCCAGTTCTGCCTCTGATATAATATTACAATTTTGAAATGTTTTCACTGCTAACTGTGCAGGGAAATGTAATAAAATTGAAGCTATATGTTTTGAAAGTTTTATGGAAACACTTTTGTCAAATCATAGTCACTGAGAACTTCTTTATTAATATAACATTATAGTCATCATTCTCAAACACTATAAGAAGAATAACAAATAATATATACCTATGACAGCCTAAATTTTTGAGTGAATGAATGATTTTAGGTGCCTCTATTTTCAGACATGCAGCTTGAGAAATCATGGGGATGGCTGATTCAGCAAGATTCAGAAAAGTAACATAAATTGTGCATGCAAAGAGACTCTTAGGGTGAGAAAAATACAGTGAGAAGGCCCTTCTTCTCTGTATAAAAAACAAGGTAGACACCATTTGAAATTTTTCCACCCAAACTGTTTTTACATTTTTTATTAATATTGGCAGTAAATTGCTACTAGTAGAAATGGCAGAACAGAAATCCTAACTAAGCAAGGTCAACTAGTGATGTGAAGTACAGTTTTACATCTTGATAAGCTACATAGCTACTTCAGCTGAGCTCTATGCATCTCTTACTCCAGGACTAATCCTTCACCTTTTTCTCTGATTTCTTATGTTAGAAGAAAACATTTTAATAGTTAATAAAATTGGAAGGTTTTATATTCTTTTGCCCTTGGTATAATATCTGTCATAGCCTGGCATCAACAGGATCCCTAATTTCGTCCTCTCTCTGTAACATGACTACTTATTATTTCAAGTAATATTATTTTATTAGTACCCATGAATCACAAATATACAATTTACTTCAGGTACAGAATGCATACTTCACATGAAGATAGTAAATTTCCTCACTAATAAAGTTGCTTCCTAGCTAGCATTATTTTTAAACTTTTTACTGTACTGAAGAACCACAGTCAAGTATAATGGGAGTTTGTGTTTCAATTTAATATAAGGCACAAAAGAAACTAAATTGCACCATATATCTTCAGACTAACATCAATACAAAAATCTGAGGGCTTTTTGCTTTATAGAAGGCATATTCTTGCCTTGAATTGTTATTATTTTTGCTATAGAACTGGAAATTTAATTTTAAAAAAGTTTTGACAATTTTAATACATTTCTTCTGGGGTTTGCTTTTTTAAAATAAGAATAAACTTCAGTTGGAAATGTTATCAATAGAGCATTTTTGGTTTTGTTACTTTTGTGGGGAAGGTTAGTTGCTGGTACTATTTTGACAAGCTCCTTTAATTGGTTAACATTAAATGTGAAAATCTGGTTAAAATCTCAGTAGGTCATTTTTCAAGTAAGAAAAACAGTAGATGGCAGAAGCATGCATGCGGCCAGTAGCTCCTTTTGGTCTTGCAAATTCTGCAGCAAGAGAAAAAAAATTTAATCTGTCATATTCTACTTTCTAGCATACAAGTGCATTTGAGAATGTTATTGAATTTAAGATTGTGAGCAATCCTAATGATAAAGAAACTGGGTGAACCACTAACATGGTAGATTTCAGGAACTAGTAGATATTAACGGCTGAGCTAGTCACCCCAGGGTCCCTTTACAGTAAAAGGAGAGAAATAGGTACTGCTGGCACACATTTTATCTAATCAAAAGCAGATCTCTAAAATGGATCTAAAATTTCCATTCACTATAAAAGACCCTGGTGTGACTACCTCAGCTGTTAACATCTAAGAGTAAATATCTAGGGCAGGATACAGTTCAAGATTAAAACATTTATATTTAGGTGTCTACATTAAAGTGTCTACAGACATATGGGGTGTCAAGGCTTATATTGTAGACAATGGAGATCTAGTAAATGCAGCTGATGGATTCAAGAGAGCAAGCTAAGCAGTAATATGGTGTTTACTTTAAGATCACTTTTATAGTGAGCCAAGCTGCTCTCCATGCTCTACTGACTAAGCCTTTACTGATATGGAAGCTTAGTTAACTAACTTAACACACAAGTACTTACATATACATTACCTTATCTCAGACTGAATCTTGCATCTTGGAATAAGGTTCAGTTACCTAAAGATGGATGTTTCATGCCATTGAAGTACCCTCGAATATACGCATTGCTGCTTCGGAGCTGCAAGATGCAACACAGAACCTGCAGGTGTCTGTGCCCGTTGGGAGCAGAAGTCAGAAGCCAGGAAGGTACCCAGTGTCATCTCAAATGACACTAGACATCTGTGTTTAGGCAAACTTTTTGGGTCTTTCACTTAACCACATGCTGAATCACTATATACTATTGATCCCCATATATTGTTAGATGAGGACTGTAGTAAAGGATGACAGTCCCACTTCTGAAATTGACTTGTATGGCTTCCCTGCTGAGAAACCTGAGTCTCAGTGAGTCTAGCCTAGGCTATGGAAAGGGTTGCGCTGTATGTCTCACAACCAACCTTCAGTATTATACAAATGGTTTTCTACATATATACATATTTTCATAAATATTATTATTTTTTTTTTTTTCAGTTAGCTGTGGCTAAGTTTCTGCTTTCTGTGTACAGAAGACTGAAAAAATGACTGTAAATTAGAGCTGTGCGAGGCAGCCACACACACACAAAACCCACCATATTAGGGTGTTTTTTTTTCCTCATGTATATCATAGCATATTATCTCCATATTTGAAGTGGGTTTATACCTCATCAACCAAGTCAAATACATTTTAGCTCTTCTGCCTCTAGAGAGGCAGCTAATTACCATTTCTAAAAGGAGATAATAATGGAAAATCAAATAAAAGTTTGCACTTCTAGGAGATTTCAGAATTTCATATTTAAAATTCATAGTAAACTGGCACAAAGTCAGCAATTGTGCTGCAGAAGCAAAATGTCCAGTTGCATTGGGTACTGGACAGGAACTTTTGGCTATAGGCTCTGTTTCTGCCTTTTCCTAAAGTGCTGAACAAACATTAACAGATTTACAAGGATCTTAAGCTTTTTTGGTACACTAGCATAACTTCTGCAGTAATCTTGAAGTGTGTGTACATGTATATGTATATATAAAAACATAGCCAAAGTTACTTAGAAGCTTACAACTGAGTTGTTATCAGCTTACAACGAAGCACTCTGTATGATGGCATCTAAAACTGTGATCCATAAAAGTTAATTTACTGAATATAGAGTTGTCAATCTGCAGAAAATACGGATGAGAAAGAGTGTTTCTTGCCAAGTTTTGCCTCTACCTGTTCTGATTTCCATGAAACAAATAGTTCTGTTGCAGTATTCTCTACAAACAAAGGTGCAAGATGGAGCCCTTGCAGACATGCCTGAGCTAACTTTCAATCAGCTAATCCAGATATCAGCTAGTGTAAATATAGCATAGTAAAATGAAATTCAGCAGACTTTTAGTGGGACTTGTTTGGTTTTTAGGTAACTATCTCATGATGAGTTCTTTGCTACTAGGCAAGGCTATATCTAGTACACAGAACAATAAAAACTAACTCAAGATATATACACAAGATTCAGGCACACATTTGATTGGATCATCAATATACTTTTAATTTTGCCCACTGAATGTGCTCCACTTTACATGAAGTAATTAAATAATCTTTCAGCCACAGAAAGAAAGCAAGTGTGAATTATTTCTCATTTCTTTAGAACAGCCAGCTGGCAGACAGAGGCTTGGATCCCAGCCGCTGCCTCACAGGCAGGCTAGGCAGTGGGAAGCCTGCTTTGTGGACAGGGTAGAAGTAAACACCCTGGTGCTCAAAATTTAGCATCTAGCTACTCAGTTTGGCATAAGCTTAGGACCATATAGTTAAGTGCCATAAAAACTCCCCTTTCTAGGGAAAAGAGAATAGTACATAACCTGTTTAGATCTAGAGAGCACCTGAGTGATGATTTTAAAGCTCTAAATTTTGGACTCAGAAGCCCAGTTTGTACCACATAGTTACCTCCACCTCTCTTTCCCCCATCATCCTCTGTCTGTCTAAACTATTTAAAAAGTAAAATCTCTTGTTCAGTCAATCTTCATCATATTGACAGATATTACCACAGTAGCTAATAACAGTAAGTTCCATTTATCTCTGGTAGAGCTCTAAGGGCAAAGTCATAAATTTGGTCCAAAGTGACCCCAAGGATGACTGCAATCTGAAATCCCAAAACATGTTATCAAAAAAATAAGTGTCTACTAACTCCTAATTAATCTTTGATTAAAGCAGAACATCTAAAGAGATACATGTGGGAGCAGCATTAATACAAAATTAGTTCAGTCAGATCAGTTCTTTCACTATGCATATAAAATGAATTCATCATGACAGGACACTTAACTTGTTACCAAAATATTTCTGAGTCTGACTAAATACATCAAGTAAACAAACAAAGCCACCTATAGTCTAAGGAGTAATTTAAAGTTTATCACTTAAAGAAAAATATGTAAGGAGCAAAGGGCCATGGTCTGATTTTAATGATATCAGACTAAAACCACAGTAGTTACACCAACTTTATGGGTGCTATAACTGTATTACACTAACGATGATTACACTCTTCATTTTCTTATCCCAGCAATGCAAGCAACACTTTAATGTATACCAGTTGGAGCACTGAGGTATTGACAGTCCCTCATAGGTCCTTTCCAGGAATCCCCCTTTCCAGCCTGGAAGACTGGCCTACTTCAAGAGTCCATCCATGGTCCAGAGATGGCATGAGCTGTACAAACGTCCATTGCACCCTATCGCACACATGGTGGCCATCTTCAAAAAAGGTCATGGTGGAGACAGAATGAATGACATGAAATTATATCTCCCATTGCTTTAGACAGGACATGATGCTTTTTGTCCCAAAAAAGGAGCAGAATATGCTCCAACAATAATTTTTCCAGCTATTTTCTAAAGGTTTGATATGAAGGAGACATTGCCTTTCCCTCTTCCTCTCTTCAAAAAAGTATGTTTCTGGGGCAAAAAGTCTCAAATTTCTTTTTCCAAGCCATTTGTACATTAAACAACTGAGTGGGTACAGATTTATTTGTTTACTTGAGAAGAAAATTGTTTATCAATCAAAAGAAACTTGTTCAGAAATTTCTCAGTGTTCGCTGTAGAGTTATAATCCTCTGATAACAAGGAATAATAAAGCTAACTTTGACAAAATTATAATTATAACAGCACTGCAAACCCCTCCACATATTTCACTAATGATTGTAATTGAAACAGTGTTTACTTTGCTTTCACTATAATTGTACTTCCAAACCCCAAGGAGCCACAGTCATTTAGCTTGTGAAGATGTGTTTTAATACCAAGAGAACATAATGTCAGAAAAGGGAATAATAAATTTGGCTTTAGATGGATAAGCTATGCTCAAAGAGCTGCCCAAGCCCTGGTTTAGCCTGGGTACTACAAGTAAAAATCTGTTGGCACTAAAAGTACAGTTTTCTTAATGCTCTGGTTGTAATGCAACCCACTCTGCCAATAGCTTATTTTAAGGGCATGTTTGTAAAGGTACCGTGGTATGACAGTAGGGTGTATCCTTTGCAATTTTGCCATAAAGTCATATGCTAGTAATATGTTTCACACAATTTTGTGCTCCTAAAAATCTCAGATACCAACACCTCTATTGCATTCAAGACATATGTAGATTAAGACAATGCCATTTGCCAATGTGCATTTAAGGGATTTTTTATTTAAGATGTTTATAAAAATATATGTATATAACATTTATGATTAAAAAATTCATGCCCTATTTTAGAGGCTTTGAGAAGGTAGTGTATAAGTACACAAAAACCAAAATGCAAAACTCTGTGGGGTTTTGCCTCCCCAGTCTATTCTACATTTGGTGCTTTGGCACCCATTTGCTGCTTCAATCTGTAATTCATCTAGACTTGATGGAAACAGCTTTATACCCTAAAGTTCATTTCAGTTTTCTAAATACTAAAGTATATCTTAAAGGCTGGCTTTTAAGAAATGAAACAGCTAATTATGAAATGCTGACTCCAAAACACTAATGACCATAATACTCAAGGGAAAGGTGGTTTTTAAGACCTCGAAATCATGATTACCACAGGATTGCAGACTTAGTCCTGCTCTCATGTGAAATAAGTGTCAAAATTCTCCTGACAGGTAATGGCAATCTAATCAGGTCCTAAATCTGCTGCTTAGGAGATTAGCTGGGTCCAAGAAGCACTTTTATGGAAGAGATAACAGAGCAAAGGAATTTTCAGAGACTTTAAGGAGTTAAATTCTAAATCACTTAGAAAATGTTACTTTTTGGCATGGCATATTTTGTACTGGTTTGTGAAGGGGACCGAATCTCTAGTACATAAAATGGATATTTCTGAAAACCAAACAAGAGTGATAAATTCATGCATGGAAGAAACTTAAAAGGGAGGGGAACTAGAGTTCTTTGTTCAGTAGCTAAGTGACTTACTGACTCCCATATGGTTATCCTCATGTTCTTTCCCTCTCTCTTTCTTTCTTTTCAATTCTGCTAGAAGATAAGCTCTCAAGCAAAAATCCTTCTGTTCATTTTTTCTAGATAGTAATTTGCATCCCTCACCTTTTTTTTTTTAAAAGAAAATTTTATATTACAGGCATTCTGGCTTTTGAAGAAGCCAAAATACCAGTGAACATATGTTATGCGGTGCATCTAGCTCAGTATTTCTTAAAATAAGGTGAAATTTCTGCTTTTTCCTCTGTAGAAAAGCTTTCAGATGTTCAGTGTTTCCAGCTTTTTTTGACTGTATAAAAAGCAATTCATGTATTTAACCATATTATTCTGGCAGAAGAGGTTTGATCTTTACACTTGTAAGGAATCTTCAAGCAAAAAAGGAAGTAAAGATGAAAAGAAGAGGGAGCTGGAATACCTTGTAGGTGCAATGTTTGTTTTTCTTCATGACAAATTAAAAAAGAGGGTAGTATAAACTCAAATAATACATATTCATGTTTGCTCATGTGCTACCAAAATAAGCAATGTATCCTAGAAATATACTTTAATTCTTGTACAATTTATTCATTCATAACACCTTAATTTTTTTGCAATTAATGGTTAATAAAAGTTAGGCAGACTAGATTTTAAGTTTTAGGAGGAAGAAAGATGAGCCCAACCTGGTATTCAACTAATATTTTTAGGTGCTATTTGTCAGTAAAGAAATACTATTTATTGATGAGATACTATTTTTACTGTTTTCCCTCCATATCCATTCTGTCTGTTACAAGGATACATGCACGTATGTGCTCACAAAGTTGGTCATCAGGTCATAGGTTCTACCTTTCCTCGAGATATTAATAGGAGTTAGGGGTGTTAAAATGTAACAGTTTTATGTTAAGAGGTGAGGAAAATTATATTAAAAATATAGAATAGATATTTATTTTACATATCCTATATTATCACTGAAAATGGCCTTCACTTATTTTACCCCATTTAAGTGAAAATTCGTATATCTCATTTAATCAAAAACTAACTAAAAAACCCTGCAGAGGTTATATCACTAATATAACTTGCCTCCAATCAGCCATGAGTACTGTTCACATTTCTTCATTCCTCCCACAGCATGACCCACACCCCCATTACCACTTCAGGGTTTTTTTCTAGTCATAAGGGTGTTACTCACCTTGCTTTGTTCTTATACCAATTTATTTGTTTTATGCAACTACTACCAAGTGCATTACTATTCTTATTTCACATTCCTCCTTGAAAGTCAGTTCTATTTTTTTCTTTCTTTGCCACGCCTATCAGGGCTCAGCATCAGACTGGTAGGTGCAATAAAAAGTAGCAAGGAAAGTCACATTGTACTTTTCTTCATAAAGGTTTTAAAAAATACATGTGTGTGCTGAAGCTCAGGTTCTGGTCCTCCAGATCAAGGCCAGTTTAAAGCAAACCCAGGCTTTATCATATTAATTTATTCTTATGTTTTCTTTGTTAATCACAACAATATTCCTGCTGCTCATGAAATTAATATTTTATTAAAACAAAAATACTCCAGTTCTCTCCAGGGACATTTTAAAATAAAGATCCAGTGTATAACTACAATTAGTAATGTATTGATCAATCTCTTAAATATAGTAACAGTATCCAATTTTTTATTTAGTCTACTTATAAACGCATAATTTTTGGAATTGCTCATTTGTGAATTACCCTCAGAGCTGAAACTTCACAAAGCTTCTCAAAGACAGGCTGATATTAAACCCTTGATCAGTAAGGGCTCAGAATTTGCATGAATTTTATTCCTTAGGCTCAATGACAATAAAATATTTCCTGAATACAAATTTCGGATTACAATATTTTTTACTCCTAATGAATTGCCATTAAATTAAGTCAGTAATAGAATAGAGTATGAGCTATGCTACCAAATCAAAGTAAAAAGGGCCCAGAAAGCAAAGAAAAAGGGTATGAAGATGGGAGACTGACATGTCTGATAACCTGAGTGACTAATTTTCTATTTGCAAGATACTGCTTGCAATATCTCCTGGCAGTAATAGAAAACTATACTCAAAATAGGAAGTGCAAATATAGTACAAATCAGTGCAAATTTTGTGGTTTCATTACATTGCCCTATATTTCAGGAACTCTGCTAGTGAAATGGATGGAACTATTTGCTTAGTCAAAGAAGTGGAACTTAGCTCATAATACATACATTTCTGGCAGTGTGAGCTCTCAAGCAGCTTTAAAAAGAAAAAAGCTGGGGAAAAAAGAACAAATATAACTTGCTAATATACTCTATATATCAAAAACACTGTTATCCAAAAAAACATCACAAGCTGGCATGTATGACAAAGTATTTTGAAAAGGTTGTTCCTCTACAAAAAACAGTTCAAGGGTTTATAAAAAACATTAAGTATTATTTCAGTGGTATTAATTTCATTCAGTTTCCTCTGACCTTGAGAGAGGTGTTCAGATTCTTGTCTAATAGGGTCATAATTCTGCATCCTTGTGCAACATTAAAAAATACGATTACAAAACTAGAGTTGCATTATAGACAAGGAGATAGCAACAAATCTCAGAAAGTTCTGGGATTTAGTTAAAAATGTTGACTATACAAACATTTTCCATTTCTGCATGTCCCTTCTGACATGCAACAGATGATAACTTACTGTTCACTCTCCACAACTACACGAGGGAAAAATATCAGACTACAGGAGGAATATCAATAACTGTTTTTTAACCTAATAACTCAGCTTTCAAAATAATTTTCAGAGTTGAAGATGGACCTATAGGTGCAATGTAGGTTGAAGGGGGCAAATTAGAAAAGTTTACAAAGTAAACAGCTACTCAGTCACACAGACTGCTCCAAGCCCGTTATCTCTGCCATATCAATGATAAATATTGTGTTTTCCAAGCAAACCATTGTGGAGAAGCTGGACTGGTTGTGTAAGATGTGCTAACCACCACTGCCGTGCTTCTGACTGCACCACGCATAACAGGCATATCTGAGAAGGGAGCACACAGAGTATAGGACGAATATGGATGAAAAATGCCTGTTCTGATGGGTACTAAAATCTGCTGTTGTTTAGAACAGTGCTGAGAGATTATGAGACTAAATATAGAGGCTATTTTCACTCCTTCCCTAGCAACTTCCCCTGTTCATGCCTCTTCAGAAAAGGACTTGTGAAATCAAGCAATAACAATACAAGGAGAGCTCTTTAGGAACATAACTGGCTAATGAAGTAAAATGTTTCATCGGTTGAGCTTTTTGAATGAGAAATTGAAACACTGATATACAGAAAAAGGAGGGAAAGCTTTTGTTCTTTCAGAAGCTGAGAAGCTGTTTACTATAGAGATTTGTTTGCTTAACCTTTTAAGTGACTCATTGCAGCCGAGAATTGAGCCATTCACCTTAAACCATCTGCAGTGTAATAGACTGTAAGAATTAATAGCTGGGTGCTGTGATCCAAAGTGATACTTTTCTCTATAGCGCCAATATATAGGATTTTTTTTTAAGAGAATAGGTTCTAAAATAGCTTAAATTCTCACATCACAAAGTCTCCACATAAAAGAAATTTACTGAGTACCCTAAACACAGAATAGAAAAAGGATATTCAAGCATTGCTTGAATAACGTTTCTTGCCAAAAAAAAAAAAGAAAGAATATAGAGGAAGGTAAGGCAAAACCAAAACTTAATCTTAATCTATATGTTCTAGAGAACTGATCAAGAAATTTTGTTTTTTTAAAGACTGTCTATTTACAAAAACAATAAATGAGACAAAAGGAAAGCTTACTTTTAAGCTTAATTTTTAATTTCTCTCCTGTTTCCAGGAATTATACGTTTCATACAGAAAATATTACTCAGTATACAAACATACACATTACAGGGAAACACTTAAAAATATAATTTTGATTGTCAAAAATATACAGCATATGATTCTCTTGTTTATAGCTGTTGTTTAACTTCATTATTGCATCATTCTCTCTCAGTAAACTGTTTAACTCTTTTCTCAGAATAGAAACATTACCCTGATGTTTTATCTCTGTATTTATATGGCATGTATTTAACAAAAATATCATGTAATAAGATTGTATCATAAAAAAAATCATTTCCAGTGTAAACATAGAATCATAGAACCATCAAGTTTGGAAAAGACCCTTAAGATCATCGAGTCCAACCGTCAACCTATCACTGCCAAGTCCATCTATACCATGTCTTCAAGCACCGTATCTATCCGTTCTTTAAATACCTCCAGGGATGGGGACTCAACCACTTCCCTGGGCAGCCTGTTCCAGTGCCTGACTACACTTTCGGTGAAGAAGTTTTTCCTAATATCTAACCTAAACTTCCCCTGGCGCAGCTTGAGGCCGTTTCCTCTCATTCTATCACTCGTTACTAGGGAGAAGAGACCGACCCCCACCTCGCTACAACCTCCTTTCAGGTACTTGTAGAGAGCAATAAGGTCCCCCCTCAGCCTCCTCTTCTCCAAGCTAAGCAACCCCAGCTCCCTCAGCTGCTCCTCATAAGACATGTGCTCCAGACCCTTCACCAACTTCGTTGCCCTTCTTTGGACACGCTCCAGCACCTCAGTGTCCTTCTTGTAGTGAGGCGCCCAAAACTGAACACAGTACTCGAGGTGCGGCCTCACCAGTGCCGAGTACAGGGGCACTATCACCTCCCTGGTCCTGCTGGCCACGGTGTTCCTGATACAGGCCAGGATGCCATTGGCCTTCTTGGCCACCTGAGCACACTGCTGACTCATGTTCAGCCAGCTGTCAACCAACACCCCCAGGTCCTTTTCCACCAGGCAGCTCTCCAGCCACTCCTCCACAAGCCTGTAGAGTTGCATGGGGTTGTTGTGACTGAAGCGCAGGACCCGGCACTTAGCCTTGTTGAATCTCATGCATCTGGCCTCAGCCCATCGGTCCGGCCTGTCCAGGTCCCTCTGTAGGGCCTTCCTACCCTCTAGCAGATCGACACTTCCACCCAACTTGGTGTCATCTGCAAACTTACTGAGGGTGCACTCAATCCCCTCCTCCAGATCATCAATGACGATATTGAACAGGACTGGCCCCAACACTGAGCCCTGGGGAACACCACTTGTGACCAGCCGCCAACTGGATTTGACTCCATTCACCACCACTCATTCCTTCTTCAAAAAGTATTTTCATCTTCAGACATTGATTGTTTTCCCCAAATTTGCCATTTTCTTACATATACATACCCGTCTATTCTACTTTGTTCTAATGTGCTCTTCAGATATTATTGTTGTTAATTTCTTCATTCAGTCCTAGCAATAAGCCCTGCCAGAGGACCTTTTACATGCAGAGAACTTTGAAATTTTCCTCAACAAGAAATCCAGTCATAAAATATAATTTAGAAAGTCTTCTGTCTTTTGCAGATGATCATCAAATAACAAATTCTACTCCATGTTTTACCTGACTCAAAAAACACTGTAGCGTTGGCTTTACACAAAAAATTTCATCCAAAATCTTAAAATGTAAAAAGAATAAATTCAGAATGTGTTATGATTTTAACACAGGACTTGTGGCAAGCCTACTCCCCTCTCTGTTTCAGTGAAGGCCTAAACTTTTTCTCAAATTTAAATTTTATATAATTGTATGGGAAGTCAGCTAAAAGAAGAGGTATTCATGATTTATGGACACATCTGTAAGGATAATATACTTCCTCATATGGACATGAACATATGTGGACAGTAGAAAACAATGTGTATGATAATAATTCTATTGAAATTACTAAATCATCTATAACACCTAAGTTTTCAGAAAATAATGTGCTTTTCATTAAAATCTGACACAGATCTTGCATATCAAGATATCTTGAATATCACAATCAGGAACTGAACTGTCCCAGCAAAAAATTCAAAGTTTGTTTCCCTAGACATCTGAGACATCTTCCTAAACTTCCATACCTGTTCAACAGAAAACAACTTTTTATTTCATTCTCTGTGATTGTGTAAAATAGATCAATAATTTAAGTTAAAAGGTTTATCTGATGTCTGGATTATCTGATTTTATCTGACTGAGATAGGCTTTTCTGATGGAAGATATAGATTTGCTGAACAGCTCTTGGAGAACTGGACAGATATGAGATGAGAACAAATGTAGTCAATAGACTAACAAAAGGGAAGGTTTTAGTGGTATTAATTAACTCTTTAGAGACACAGCAATGAAACTTACAAAGATGTACCTGTAGAGTTGTAACTTAAAGTCCCTATCCCCCCACCCCAAACTGATCAACTCCTGTTCCTCTCCAGGAAGGACCGGCACTGTAATTTGGCCTTTATTCTGCAGGTTGACACACATTACTGATGACCTGTAGCTATAATGCTGTTAAGATACTACAAAACTGGCAGTTATTACTGTCCAAGACTGTCTTGTCTACTGTACTGGGTGTAGGTGTCAAGGTTCTGGCAGCACGGAGAGCCTGTGTTGGAGCAGGGGAAAAGCATGAAGAAGAAGAAGTGCCAGAGAGGAGCTGTCATGAACTGACCACAACCCCCATTCCCCATCCTCCTGTGCTGCATGGTGGAGGGAGGAGGTAGACAAGTCAGCAATGAGAGTGAAGTTGAGCCTGGGAAGAGGGGGATGGGTATAAGGTGTTTAGATTTTTGTCTGTTTCCCATCATCGAAATCTATTTGAATTGGCAATAAATTAAATTCATTTTCCCAAGTTAAGTATGCTTTTCCCATGACAGTAACTGGGAAGCAATCTTTCTGTCTTTATGTTGACGCAGGAGCTTTTCCATCTCATTTTCTCCTCCTGTCCTGTTTGAAGAGGGGGAGTGAGAGAGCAGCTGGATGGGTATCTGACAGCCAGCCACAGTTAACCCACTAAAACTGCACAGCCAGCAGAAGCTGTGAACAGTTGACGCAGGTGCTAAGTCAGCTGTCCAACACTCTGGCAATCACGGGAACTTTCTGAAATTACACTGTGATGACGGAGACGCATCACGGACCCACAGGATGCATAACAAACAGTCATGCTCCAAGGAAAACGCTGTCATTTTCTGTGATGAATGACTTCTCAGCTTGGATTGAAGATCCATTATCCCACCTCTGACTCCTATCCTGAAAAATCTCTTAGCATTGAGATGCTACAACCTCCCTAGATAGTCATCAAGAAACTTGGTAAATTCATGTTAATATCTAAACAAAATAATTAAATAATTTTGTTGCGAAAATAAGTGTACTATTTCTTGTTCTACCGTTAATAGATACGAAGTATATTTAATCACCTGCTCCTTTCCTTTACATTTTATTTAATATTTCAAGCCCAATATCACTGTGCTGCCTCAGTTTCTTCTTTCTCTTGATGTTTTTATTTCATATCTCTAATAATTTGTATCGCTGTCCTCTAAACTCTCTTCTATTAGTCTTTTTTTTATTTTAAGTCCACTGCCCAATCCTAGAGGCATTATGCCAGATGTCTCCCATGCCAAACAAAGCATCATCATTACCTTCTATGTCTTACACGCTTAATGAGGCAGAGGTTGTAGGGAAAGGTAAGATGTTTTATTAGCCCCATGAATATAATTTAGATTATCACAGCTGCAATAGTACCATTATGCACTTTTGTAATGCACTGCAGAGTTTTCCCCTATAAAGGAATTATTCCTGATTTATTTGGGCAGAAGCATAAATAATGCTGCTAATTTACAGTAAGTTTGCAGTCCATTGAAACACCCAGTTCTTTCCTGCCATAATAATGCTTGTCTAGTTAGGCCCCACTTTTTATTTTACCATTGTATTGTGCACTTTTCCCTTTCATTGTTTTTTATGTTTTTGGCTTTTGTAAGTCTTTTTAGTCTTCTCCCCTTACTTCCAGCTGTGTTACTCTTTTTACTAATCCTTGCTTTCTCTTTATTTACAGATCATTAAGAGGTCCTAATGTACCAGTTAGTTTCTCATTATCCTTCTTCCATGTCAGCATACTTTTAGAAGTTTTCAAGTTTCTGAAACTTTTTATTTCATTATTCTGTAGTATTTGCTGATTTATTTCTTCTAGATCACTTACAGGCAAATTATCTTCAGATTAGATTTTAACCAGTTCTGCCTTTCATTTCAGATAATTATTCTGCTTTCTGAAACAATGTTGTCTCATATACAGTGCAAGAACTCAATGGACAAATTTTATTTATTTGTATTGCCAAATTTTAGGAAACCAACATAAGTCCTTCTGGTGCCTTCTGCAGCCAATACAGGGAGTTTAGTTGCCATTATGCCTTCTGATTCATCTTTATGGTGGATATCCATAGTGGACTAAAATGTGTTAAATTCTGTTCCTATTGGACTACATTACTTTCTTAACAAATATCCATAAGTAACAGATCCTGTCCTTTGGAGCTTCTGTTTAAAAAAAAAAAAAAAAAAAAAAGCAACCATTGTTAACATTTTAGCATATCATCTCCTGCATAGTTTTGTACCCAGAGGCATTTTCATACCAACAGGTTTGAGAATTTGGGAGGAAATATAGAAGCAAAAAGGAAAAGCAAGCTTTAAATAAAAACGCAGATGAAACCTTGACTATGCATCTGTCATGTCCTCTTCCATAAAAAAACAATATTAAGTCCTTACTGTTTACACTGTATCCTTATTATGCTAACCCATTATATTCCTTTTGTTTTCCAATTTTATTGCACATTTATTCTAACAGAAATGATGGGGGAAAAGACATACTTGTTCAGCAGTCTGAACACAGGTGGATTCCGCTGTGACTTTACTGTGGCTCAAAGATCACAGCAATAGTTTTCAGTAGTTTTCAAACTATCAGTGAAATCTTACAGAACTATTTTCGGAGACTCCTACTCTACACAGTCAAAGGCTTTCTTTGGCTTTACTTATTCAAGTGCCAAAGGCAGTTGCTTGCCTTTCTCATTGAATCTAGTATTTACAAAATTGTCCTTCTATGATCTCCTGCATTCACTTTCACTCATCTAGTCTCTACTGAAATGAATCTTTTAATATTTTTATATCAGTATAGAGTTAAAAATTCAGTACATATGACAAGCTTTTGAGGAATAGACACGATATTGTAAACTTCATCAAAATGACAATAGCTGTTTCTCATTTTTCGCCTTTGAAATACAATCCTTTGTGTCCTACTAGAGATAAAGATAGTCACAATCAATTTATTGACTGTTATTTGGAAGTTACTTTCCCTCAGTAAAACATGAGTGCTCCCAAACATAATTTAATTTCTCTTTTCAATCCCAGTAGAAAAAAAAAGAAAACAAACACAACCCCACACAGTTATACTTCTCCTTCAACTTGAAGCATGGTACTTTTCAGGTAAAGAACACTAATCATTCTGACAGTTATCTGTGGATGCCTTACCAAACCTTAAGTCTATTCAAAGCAGTTTATATTTCTTGAGTAGAGATACCATTTTGCAATACCCATATTCTCTAGCACTGCAGATACATGAAGCATCTAGATCTGCAACTTCAAGCTTTAGTGGTTTTGCTCTGGAATCACACTGCAATCTTTCAGACTTAGCTATAAATGTATCTGGAGAAAATAATTAAATATATCTCCAAATTCTTTTGAATGACTCATAATCTGGACCTATAAATTTTTTTCTGTTGGAATAATTTAGGTTTAATTTTATAGAAACCAATCTATTTCAAACTTTCCTCCTTTTTAACACATATCTTAGAGTTTCTTGTATTATATCTGTAAGATAATTAGTGTTGTGCATTTGCACTTTTTTTTCAGAATGTTCAATCTGTTATCTATTATTCCTAGTCTAAGAACAGTTTGTCCTATTTGAAGCTTATGTTAGTCTCTCATTTTTAAATTGGGATGTTTCTTTAATAAAATCGTGTTTTCAGAGATGCTTTCATATAAGAACCACTTACTACATTCGTTTTATTAGCATTAGTTTTATATTAGATAATGCATATTTCAAGTAATATATTTATAATTTATAATAAAAATACTGCTAAATAAGATATTTATATATTAATATAAATATAGCACATCGCTTTTCAGAGAGTAGAAGTGCCGCCTGCCATGTTGTTGAGCTATGACTCTTCTGCTATTCCATTCAAAATAGCAGCTACACAGATATGAATATACTAGGTTTATGGGGATTTGTATGAGCTTATTTCATCTAAACATGTATATTTTGGAGCATATTTTGGAGAAATACATGCTTTGTGAGGATTTTTTTGTAACTTTTTTAGTCTCAGTCTCAGCAGATGAAACATTGTTCGATGCTTCACTATCATTATTTTAAAGGCAAATATTTAATCTGGTGGTAAAATTCCCTTGTTTCTATTAACTTATTTTTTTTTATTTTATTTATATCCTTATTTTTGTTTTCTCTTCTAATATATGAATTGTGTTGTGCATCCAGTTCTCATTTTTAATTGATAACCTAAACCAAATACTTTGAAACTTTCAGTCCACATCTTGGTACACAAAAATGAGGCTTAAACTCCAATTACATATAACATCAGTTGTTTTTTACAATTGCAACACATTTAAATTAGAAAACTATATTTCCCTTTCCCTTTCTTTCTTCTTTTTTAAGTTTCGGTACACAGAACGCTTGATCAAGCCATCCGCTGTTTAGGCCCTTTTCAAATTTATTTTTTAGAAAACCTCTTATATTACAAAATTATCTTAATCATTATGCTAACTCAACATACCTCTGTGTCCTTTCCCCTTTTAATAATGAGTGAAGTCACATTTATATTCAATTACTGCCCACCTGTTACGATTACCTGTTTTTATATTAGCAGATATTATTTTACTGAAGCCAACAGAAACATGACTATTCACTAGACTTAGATCACACTCGTTTCTTCTTTGAAAAAATAATTCTATATAATAATTCCTTATGCATGCAGGATTTTTCGTTATTGGGTGCTATCTTGCCCTCCTGCTCCTGCTGAAGAATGTTCTGTACTTCTCACATTTTATTTATTTGTTTGTTTATTTGGTTGCAGTTTCTGAAGACAGGTCTCGGACCTGTGGAATATTTATGTCCCTCCACCACTTTGCTGCTGTTGGCTTTTTTCTCCAAAATATGGGAAACAGCGGGTTAGGAGTTCTTGGTGATACAAACAGACCTATTCTCTGCTGAAAATTCAGACTTATTGCACTCTCTGAAAGACTGCAAATTAATAAATTACCTTGATAAAGGGCTAGGTTACACCTATTTTATCTGACCAGAAACTGAACTTCAATTCAAGGAATAACAAGGTAATCATTAATTTCACCTTGCTCCAGGTCGGAGAATAATGGGAGCCAGGCATTTACCTAGAAGAAGTTTTGTTGCTACTGTTCTGGTATCTGAGCTGTCTGGGTCACGCACAGCAGAGTAAAAACAAATCCTAACTGCCTTCATTCCTTCACCTGCAAAAGAAGAGGAGCGCCACCATCACAGGAGCTGTAACTTACTGCAGAGCCTACAGCAGGGGCTGTGCTGAGAGCGCAGAAACACTTCAGCATCTCTTGCGTGCATCATCCATTCGAGGAGTGCTTCTTACACAATCTTTCTGGTAACACATACAATACTTCTCCAATGAGATGTAAACACTGCTCAGTAATACAGTTGTAACTTCAGAGTGATGACAGTAAAATGAGGATGATGATAATTCCATTTTCACAGGATTTTTAATATTAGCATGATCTGTCTGTATTTAATGCAAAATTGTATTAACTTAGTGAAAACAAGATTATGCTCAACATCGGTGGTTGCAAAGTTGCATTGGCAAAATACAAGAAAAACTTCATACAGAAAGCTTAATATAAAGCAAAATAGATTTTATATAAACAAAATATTCCATGATCTTAGTTTTGATTCAGCAATTGTGTTGTTAATAAATATTGAAGTGAAAAAATTCAAAAGTTTCACTTTTTCATAACACTGTGCTATATTTAGACTCCATAAAATGTGGGACATCTGAGAAATACGACATAGTTATATACAGTCATGCCAAAACACAAAGATTTATATACATAATTTCAATGACAAGTAACACAATGAGAGTTCAACTTGTAACTCTGACCCACTAAACTTAGACTGTTCCATGTAACAGGTTTTTCTATTGAGCCTAATTTTTAAAAAATTAAAATAGAAATAAGATATTGATAAAATCTGCTACACATATTCAGCCACAGTTTTCTCTCTACTTACTTTAGAGATCTCATATTGCCTAAACCCATAGATTTAATCCTTTTTCCAGTTAATGGATTTTGTAAGCGTTCTTCTCTCTGGTCTTACCTAGTTATAGAAAACAAATTCCAGTCTCCTATACAATTGCCACAAAATCATATTTCTACATTTCACAAAAAAACAAACAAAACCAAAACCCCCAAAACCCACACTGAACATGTAATACAAATCAACCATAAAACACAGCAACTGGGTTTTCTTCCATTGAAAAACTCAGATAGTAATGCCTGTATTTTATATAAACACTTAATGTTATCTACAAAGAAAACAGACCACCTAGCATGCCCACCTGAGCTTCAGTAGACTCAAATACATGCTTTTTCCTTTGCAAGAGCATTTTTCAACCACAGGATACAGGATAACTCCATGTTTTTCATTTCTCCATTAGGACATCGGTCATCTACCTCTTGCCTAGTTGTTAGACTACTTAGCTGACAACAGAAATCTCTAGTCTGAGACTTCTTCTCATTACATAGCAAACTTTGCCTTTAAGTAATAATCGAGGGACAGGACATAGGAATGCTCACTGGACTACAGCGTCAGGCTCACCATTGCTAGTACTTACTCAGTCCTAAAGTACTTCTTGGAGTACAAAACTATCCAACTGTACAAGATGACCTTCAAATATCAAGAGTGACATTGTCTTTCCTGTCCAAAACTGGTATGACCTAACTGGCAGTCTACAGATTTTTCTCTTCTGTTCTGTCTTTCTGTTTGTTCTCTGACCAAATGTATTTCCATTTCCTGCTCCATATTGGCATATCATCTTCAGTTGGTGGCACATAGAGTTTATTCCACACAGTATGTGTAAGAAAGACAGTAGTTAGGAGAGAGTATTTTGGACACGAAATGTATGAGTTTTGTTGCTCTTCAATAAGAGAAGTGTTTGTCTACAAACTTATGAGTAAAGGTTTTAACAAACAGATCATCACATAAAAATACATATTCACACAGCAATTTTTTTATTGATAAAAAATTGCAGTACCACTGTAGCAGTGCACCAAATTTTATCAATGTATGTGAGACAGATGGCTTAATGGATTTGCCCCTCTGGAAGTTTAGGTTAAGAATAAATACTTTGCCCATTGATAACAGTGCTACACAATTAGGATGTGCAGCACCCATAATGGGGGTGAATTAAAGATTCTTCAATTTACACATATTAGGATCTTGCAGGAGGAAGAAAAATATATCTCAGGTGTAAAGCAAGCAGCACTTACAGTCTTGCTGGACTGAGAGAGCACGTAGGCACTCGAATCATGCTTCAAGTAGCACAGTATGGGCTCTGGGTCTCTTCTTCAGTAGTTGTACTACAGAAAGCAGATCGACAATATGTGGTTGCAAAACTCTAGAATATGAATTCACACCATGACTCCTTTCCCATGCAGAGCTGACCTGAGAGTACTGTGATTTCTCTGGTATGAAAGAGGTAACTGCAGAGCTGTAGGTCCTAAGTGGATCGAGGATGCATCTAGAATACCTGTTGGAGCATCTAGGGCACCTGCCCCCCCACATCCCATCTTTGCACAGCCACTGAAATTACACTCACAATCATTCCAATATAGACTCATACTCAAGCTGTCGTTAAATGGGAAAAGGAATGCAGAGAGGGAAGAGGAAAAAGGAAGAGGAATTCAAAAACCAAATAGTCAAGGCCCAGATAAATGCAAGCATTCTTGCTTCTATCTAGTGCCTGGATGCTGCCTCCATGCTGCACATGACAGAGCTTGTGGGCAAAGCAGAAATTAAAATATTTCTCTTAAATTTACCCCCTCACCTCCTTATTTTCTTAATGAACAGTCACTGACAGCTTCATGTGGTACTCTGATTTAAGGACTGAATTAACTTGCTCATACATAGATGTCTCATGCTGTCAAATATACTTTCAGGTATCCCCTCAGGTCCCCAGTACATCATAGGTTTCACATAGGTGCCCTATCTACCAACAACACCTGAATGCTTGAGGTACCCTACTGTACCTTAAACAGCACTTAGAATCACGGAATCATAGAATTGTTTAAATTGGAAAAGAGCTTTAAGATCATCAAGTCCAGCCGTTAATCCAGCACTGCCAAGTCCACCACTGAACCATGTCCCTAAGCACCACATCTACACGTCTTTCAAATTATCTCCAGGGATGGGGACTCAACCACTTCCCTTGGCAGCCTGTTCCAGTGCCTGACTAGACTTTCAGTGAAAAAATTTTTCCTAATATCCAATCTAAACTTCCCCCGGTACAACTTGAGGCCATTTCCTCTTGTGCTATTGCTTGTTACTTGGCAGAAGAGACCGACCCCCACCTGGCTACAACCTCCTTTCAGGTAGTTGTAGAGAGCAATAAGGTCTCCCCTCAGCCTCCTCTTCTCCAGGCTAAACAACCCCAGCTCCCTCAGCCACTCCTCATAAGACTTGTTCTCCAGACCCTTCACCAGCCTCATTGCCATTCTTTGGACACAGTCCAGAACCTCAATGGCTTTCTTGTAGTGAGGGGCCCAAAACTGAACACAACATTTGAGGTGCAGCCTCACCAGTGCCAAGTACTTAGGGACAATCACTCCCCTAGTCCTGTTGGCCACACTAGTTCCGATACAAGCCAGGATGCTATTGGCCTTCTTGGCCACCTGGGCACACTGCTGGCTCATATTCAGCCAGCTGTCAACCAACACCCCCAGGTCCTTTTCCTCCAGGCAGCTCTCCAGCCACTCCTCCCCAAGCCTGTAGAGTTGCATGGGGTTGTTATGACCGAAGTGCGGGACCTGGCACTCAGCCTTGTTGAACCTCATACAACTGGCCTCAGACCATCGATCCAGCCTGTCCAGATCCCTCTGTAGAGCCTTCCTGCCATCCAGCAGATCAACACTCCCACCCAACTTGGTGTCATCTGCAAACTTACTGAGGGTGCACTCGATCCCCTCGTCCAGATCACTGATAAAGATATTAAACAGTAAGATAAGATATTAACAGCAAGATAAGTAAGTAAGATATTAAACAATAGTGAGCCCTGGGGAACACCACTTGTGATGGGCCACCAACTGGATTTAACTCCATTTACCACAACTCTTTGGGACCAGCCATCCAGCCAGATTTTTACCCAGCAAAGAGTATGTCTGTCCAAGCCATGAATAGCCAGTTTCTCCATGAGAATGCTTTACTAAAGTCCAGGTAGACAGCATCCACAGCCTTTTCCTCATCCACTAAGTGGGTCACCTTGTCACAGAAGAAGAGCTTAGTCACACAGGACCTGCCTTTCATAAACCCATGCTGACTGGGCCCAATCACCTGGTTATTCTCTACGTGCCGCATGATGGCACTCAGGGTTATCTGCTCCATAACCTTCCCTGGCACTGAGGTCATCCTGGCAGGCCTGTAGTTCCCCAGATCCTCCTTTTGGCCCCTTATTTTTTTTTTTTTTTTTTAAGATTTATCTGCTTAAAATTGCATATTATAAGTTTTTTAATTATTATTGCTAACAAGGGGCCAAACCCACTATTTCCTAACAAGCTTCACTTCATTGAAATGAAGAGCAGTATGATTTATGTCATCAGATATTATAAACCCTTGCACCCTTTACACCAGTTGCTGCACTGATTCCATAAAGTTACAATGGTGTAAATCAAAGCAGCAATAATATAATGATTTAAGCTTACTCTGTCAAAGTTCATTAAAAATATTGAACACTGAATTAGGAAGAATCCTAAAAAAAAGTCAGTGTATGCAAACTAAAATAAGAGCATAAATAAAAACACGTCCAGCATATTTGGTTTAGTGAACATACGAAAACATCAGGATTACTGAAAAGAAAATAATTTTCCTGTAATTATATACAATAATTGTATGTAAAATAACAGAATGCCTGCTGCCATCTTGCATTCTTATGTACATTTAGGAGCAATACTTCGTGATAAATCATTTTAAACTATGCTCAGCATTTTCTTCAAGTGGTCTTGTTTCCAAAATAAGGCTACATTTACCCATCCAAAAGACGTATTTTGGCTAATGTAACCTTTGTGAATTGAAACTCATTAAATAGTATTGGCAAAACCATGAGTACATAAAGATAAAAAGCTTTTCTTTATGGAAAAAAACCCCAAATTATACTCTTCTAATCTAAATACTCAGTCAAGTCACTTGATAATTAAATCATGTGGAAAACCTGCCTTGTTATTAAAATCTCTTCAGATTGTCCAAGTAAGTTGGAGTATGCACATATATAATACATGTTATTTATATTTTGACCTTTCAGAACTTTTCAATTTCAATTAAAATTCTGTAATTTTTATTGGGAATCACATTATATGCATGTTAAATATAAGTTAATTAAAGGACAATCAATTCTAAGAGATGGCCAACAACGAACCTAAAAAGTTTACAAATTACCTACTGTCATTTAACTGGAGCATGCAGTGTCTGTGGACAATTAGAGAAAAGCTTTAACTGATTTTTAAAATGTCAATAATATGGTACATTTTGTACATTTATAAGTACTCTGCTTGTACTCAGATTTTTAGAGTTAAAGTAACTGTTGGGACCACCAACGGAAACTCCTGGCATAGTGCAGAGCTTAGTGCACTTACTCATTTTCACTGAAAAGTGAAAATGGAGCAGCTGAGTAGAGCCTTAAGTGACTTTCTTTAGGGAGTGATAAATATTTTTGATCCCATTCTGATGATTCCAATGAAGACCAGCCAGCTGAAAGTTAGGCCTTGCAACATATAGTAGTTAGTCTCCTATGTCCATAGCAATAAATACAATTACAGTTTATAAACTTATATAGGATTGTGAACTTTACCATGTTAGTTACAAATCACAAACATGTCTTGGACTATAACTTAAATTAGGCATGAATATTTCCAGTGGAAACATTTTCTGTCTCCAAATCCCTTCGTTGGCCTCCAGCTTTCACATTGTTCACCTGGGACATTCTCTAAGGGAAGCTTAGTTCTTTAGGAAATTGCAAAGGGCAGCATTATATTAAAAGAGTTTGAAAAATCAGAGCTTTAGACAACCCTAGAAATGAACAGAAGTCAATAAATGATGCTAACAAGGTACAGAAGATATTTAATATCATGGTTTTGGTCTTGATACGGATAAACCATAGGATCATAGAATCATAGAATTGTTTAGGTTGGAAAAGACCTTTAAGATCATCAAGTTCAACCATTAACCCAGCACTGCCAAGTCCACCACTAAACCATGTCCCTAAGTGCCACATCTACATGTCTTTTAAATACCTCCAGGGATGGGGACTCAACCACTTCCCTGGGCAGTCTGTTCCAATACTTGACAACCTTTTCGGTGAAGAAATTTTTCCTAATATCCAATCTAAACCTTCCCTGGCACAACTTGAGGCCATTTCCTCTTGTCCTATCACTTGCTGCTTGGCAGAAGAGACCGACACTCACCTCGCTATAATCTCATGCATAAAAAACAGCCGAGCCTAACTGCTCCTGTATGTACATCAGAAACCAAGAAGCACATGAAAAATTTGGATATTGAGAAGCAAATAAAACTTCTTGAATTTATTGTAGTTTTATGCTTATATGTGTGTGTGCTATATCTTCAAAAATAAGTGTAAACTGTGATATCAAGTAGCTTTACTGTTTACCAGCATGTTTACAGTCTTATAGAGAATATTGTTTTCAGAACAGTATCACTTAATTGTTGTTGCACAGGTACCTCTGTACATTTCAAGAAATGTTCACGTGTGTTAACAAATTCTGTATAATACTATTTATATCCTGATGATGTGGAAAAAATATCAGTATTTTTCTGTAGAACTCTTGGTTTATCAAGAGTATTTTAAGTGCTGTTTTCAGAAAATGGGAGCATTTGCATATCTATGGTAACGTGTCAGTTTAAGACATATCAACTCAAGCTATGTGAGTCATACCATGTCAGAATACAAAACACAAGGTAACTTTAAGTAAATGCTGCAACCTGACATTATATGTCAGAATCAGATACATCATTACCAAGGTAATCCAATCTATGAAACTTCATTATCTAAAATTTTCAATGCAGAAAAAACACGTTAGCTATGGACTGCAAAGGTCTCTTCTAGTCTTAAAGCCTCTATTTCTTTGGTGCAATATGGTAAGTGATTTGTATGTCATGCTCAGAACTACCCTTGTAGAGAGAGAGGTAGATTTTTCTTTACACAAATGAACTAGTTACAACAAAATAGCAAGATAAAACTTTGCGATAACATTTGTCATACATGAAAAATCCTCAGGATCAACAATGCAACACTAGGAGAGGTGGACTTAAAAAAAAAAAAAAAAGCTTACCAGTTGTGCATAGTCAAATATAGTCTTGCCTTAATAATACAAGAAAATATTCACACAGCCTTGTTTGGGGCATTTAACTTTGACTGCTATTTTAGGTACCTACAATGTGCTTATAGTCTCTAAGGCATCCAAAATTCATTTAGAAATCTAAAATCATAGTACCTTATTGCCTTTCTTAGGCACCATTGCCTTTATAAGAAACAAAGGCCCCTAATTCAGCCACCTAGATAGATGCTTAAGCATGTCTTAATATCTCTTGTAGCGATTTTTTGGTCCTGAAAGAAGATATTTCTTGTTTTTCTATAGCAAAATTATTAGACTTTACTAAGACAAAATACTGTAGTATATAGGAATAATCTTATTCAAACACATCTCATTTGGCATGCTTGCAACAAAAATGCCTTTCTGTATGACTTTAAAGACCTTATTTAGAGACAGTATGTGCTGAGTACATTACAAAAAGTAATTTCATTTTATATTTCTCCAGTTAGACAACAAAGGTAAAAATCTATATACATTTTTAAAAAAAACTAGCATGATGATCATGTCTGATCATGGTTTTTAACTGCTTGCTTGGGACAATACTTACAATTCCAGCCATTTCAGAAATAAAATTCCTGGGAAACCTTCTCAAAGGCTCTTTTGTGAAGTGAAATTTGAAGACAATTGTCCTTATGGAGTAACCTTGACTTTAGAGAGAAAGAGAGACAACATTCTTCCCGAACTTTGATTGCTTGCTTGTTTGTAGTTAAGTGGTTTCAGCTGATCATTTGGATTTTTTTTTTTATTATTTTCTATTTTGCCCATTTTAGTATAAGTTGCCATAAATTTGGTTTTGTGAGAGCACTGGTGGTCTGAACACAGGTATGAAGCCAACAATAAAAATCAATCAAAAGGACAGTCTACATAGGTAGGTATATGTCTTAGGGAACTTCCACTCTCTACAAGTATGACAAGTTTAGAAATTGCAGCATGACCAAACTCCTTGAAAGTTAAACTGTTTAAGTGTAGTGCTTCCCAAGTCTGTGGAAGTTAGCGTTAGGCAGAGAAATGCAGCAAACAAAATGCTGCTCAGGGGAACTGGTTTAACAGTGCTAGAGTTCCTGGGAAAAGAGGGAAGAATCATAAAGGGCTAAAGCTAGTTAGTTATTTTTAGGAGACATACTTAGAGGTGACAATTACAATGGATCTTTCTCCTGTTCATTATTTAGGCTATCATTAAGTTCTTGATCTCCTCAGGATGACTACCAATCCATATGCCTCAATTCCCATCACAGACTACATTGTTGTAGTCATGTTCCTTTTTAACACTTTAAAAATTAACTGACTCTTTTATCTGGTACATGTGCCTATATCTTGTACAAACTGGTTGTCCTGTTGAGTGATGCTTACTCCCACTGACGTCCGCTGTGATAAGATGAAATGAGTCACACTAGGTGTTTGTAAAGGTTAACAAGTAATATCATCAGAACTGGAGATAAATCACAATGCCCTTCTATGTAGCAGATGCTACAGAGCAAATTGCTAAGAAATGCCTAAAAGTAGGTAAATAAATAGGTAGAATCAGCAGCTCTAAAATAACTTCAAAGGTGCACTTTCAGAAAGCTTAGCATTATCTCTGCACAAAATGGTGACACTGTGAATGACCACTGAATATTATTTGGTTGTTAAGAATCTGGATACACCATAGAAAGAACACTTTTTTAGTGTCTTGTCACTGTGTGCTGCCAGTGTTAAAAGCTGTTCACATCCTGATTTTGCAGCTTTTACACCATGTCAGATCTGTGCCCTCTCTAGAGGATTTGCTAGCCAAGACAAAACAGCATACTGGTTCTACTCTAGCTCCGTGCCCCTCTGCTACAAGAGTCAAAGAAACAGTCAAAATACACTGTTTCTTTCTTTCTTTCCTTCTTTATCTCTTTCTTTCTTTATACATCGAAGGAGCCAAGGAAATCATTGATCATTCCATGAAGGATTTGATAACTCAGTATGTGGTATCTGTCCTCTGAAACACCACTGAAGAAAGGCTTTAGTACAATCTGGAGAGGTACTATCATGTTTGGTTAGGCCAATTTTCAGAAGTCATGCAAAAGTGATGCTCTTGTTGTAGTCGCTACAAATGACTGCACAGAATCAAACTGAAGACATTATCAAGCCAAATTCTAGTTCTTACCATTTCACTCCATCAATTAAACATTTTCCTTGGGTTTCTACAAGTATGTTACCCAGTCTCCTTTCTACCAGAAGTCATATAGTTCTGCCACTAGAGTACAAGTCGTTACATTCTTGTGTTGGCTCTATTCATTAATGAAGTACTAGCTCTTAACTCTCCTCCATCCTTTCCTGACATGGGAGTAAAAGATAAATAGTCAAGGCTCTGGTTTCTCTATGCTGATGTAATGGCCCATAGAAAATTATTGCAAACTGCTAGGCATCTGTTCTCCAAAGCAAGGTCATCAGTAAATTCTGAGTGGAAGGAGGAATATTTACTCCACATTCCCATATGCTAATTCTAATATATTCAATACCTTGTGTTTCCTATTAGCTGGGTCTAGACAGGTCCCTGTGCAGTCTATGAAAGTATTATATCACTCTATGGATGTTTGTATCACTGAGACTGTCTAACATTGTTCTCCAGAGGCACGCAGTTTCTCTACTGACTGGACAGGAGGTCCACCTGTTTGGCTAAGGTGCTATGAATCAGGCTTCCAAGTCAGCAGTCCGTTAATTAGACATTGTAGTACTTACTTCAGGTGAAAATTTTACATTTCAAAATGCTGACTACTTATACTGAATATAAAAGCTTTTACCTGGACAGTTATAGTATTTTTTATTGCAATAAAACTTTCTAGCTCAACCAATCGTTAGAAATCTGTACATGAACTACACTGAATCGTCTGATAAATATATTTTTGGGAATTGTTGAAGCCACAAACGGGCACCAGTGTTTCAGTAAACCAGAGTTTCAGTAAATCAGGATAAAAGGCTGCAATTTTGATAGTCATCTTTAGGACAGTTTTGTCACTAGGTACCATTGGTGCTTGGTGTTTCAAGTTGTTTCTGTTCAGTCTGTCTTTATAACTTTAACCAACTTACATTGGACAGCTTATATTGTGCTTTAGTTCCTCATCAATAGCCTGTAAATAAGATGATATTTCTTTAAGACAACACAGGTGAATTTATATAAAATAAATATAAAAGCAACAAGAATAATATTTCTAGATAAAAATACGGTATTATTCTAAATGTTTATTACATAATATTATGGAATACAACTGAGCTAAAATTGTAATAATACTGTTTCATGTAACTGTTGTGTTGCTTTATATACAGCAAGGTTCTTATAGAACACAAATATTTTTTTCAGAAATGTATTTGTGTTTCACTTTTTTAATATTCAGAATAGATATTTAAGAAATTTTATCCTGAAAATGCAACTGAGTCATCTATGGCAAGTGTAAATTAAATAAATAATTGTTTGGTCATTCTTAAGAAAACAAACATAACTGGGTTACTGCCCCATTGTAAAATGATGGTGTGATAAAGCATTTATAATCTCTGCTAAATCACTGACATAGTCCCTTCTCCTTCCATGGAATTGTCCTATCTCTTCCATTTTCAAGCACTTTCTTGCTATAAAATGCCACCTTGTGCTATTCCTCCAAAGCTCTGATTCTGAGAAGGATGAATTGTTCTACTGAACTAGAATCAGCCAAACAACGGAACTTTGCTCCAGTACATTAAAAATGTCATCTTTTGGCATATTATTTCTTGAGATACAGATTGCTGGAACCTTGCAGAATATGTTAGAAAAGCATCTTCAAAGGCCTGTCCCAGTCATACTCTTCCTCGTAGACAAGGTCCTTGAATAGATGGATCTTTATCTTTTTTAAATAAAACCTTTCAAACTTGCCTTATTTCAAGAAAACTTGGTCTTGCACATTTGTTTGACATTTTCAGAAGTACCTAAGCCTTACTTTCAAAAGTGACTTAGATATATTATTCTTTAGTGACATGCAAGTATCTAGGTGTTTCAATATTTTTGAGAAAACAAGATTCTTAAAAAATTGTTGCAAGTGCTCTCCATGGGCAGAAACGTACTAAGTTGAGAAAAATGACCAAAGGGAAGGACATTTTCTAGACCCTACTAACCTACTGCTTCTCTAAAAAAGCAAGACAGTAAAAGAGGTTCCTTTTCTTGTTTTTTATATATGAGGGGGGAAAAAGCAAACTTAGATAGTTATATATGTAGCATTTAAATGAATCTCTAAAGTTGAGCTCTGTCACTGAAAATACAGTCTTTTTTTTTTTTTTTTTTTTTTTTAAATCACCTCATTATTATATCTCATTTGTTATGGCAATAAACAAATGCCAGCCAGGTAAATTTGTTAACTGCTAACTTAAGGCAAAACAAGAATTAAAGCTCTTTACCAAGAGCTTTAGCCAGGTGTGAGCCAGGTGTGAGCTTGCTCTCACACTATGTCTAACAGTGCTTCACAGTATACCAGAAAAGACACTGTCTTGGCCACTGTCATGCCGTATTTAAAGTAAAAAGTGATGATGCTCAGGTTTACACTTCTTCAGCTGGTGAAATCAGTGTTGCCACATAGGGGTCACAGTGTCTGCTAGAGATAAGCACCTGAGGAAAACAGCAGTCTCAGCCAGGAAGGGCCTAAGTGCTACTTACAATGAGAGATCCACTTGTCAGGGAAGCTTCATAGATCTTGAGAGTACTTCCACTTCACCTCAACTGTCCTTCCTTCCCACCATCACATCACATTTAATCCCTTGCCCCTACTTAACACTCATTTATAAAAACAATGTTAGGTCACAGAATACAATTAATACTGCTTTGGTCCCTAAAATCAAGATTGCAATAGAGATTCTTCAACAGTTAGAGAGGATGATGAAGTCTTCTAAGAACAGAAGTTAACAAACAAAAAGCTTGCATCAGGTCATGAAACTGTATCCAAAGCTATCATCAAGGGCAGTCAGAAAATCAAGTTTCTTCAGCATTGCAGATGTCCGCCCCTTCAGAGCAGAACAGGACACACCATCACAGAGCAATTTAGACCTTCTGAGTCTAATTAAAAGGTTCAACACAAAAAGTCATCAAGGAGAACAAATCAAGAAATTAAAAATCTACATTATTTCAGAAACCTGACTTCACTTGCTGTCAGGGTGAGGAGGGAGAACCTCACATTTTCCTGTCTGGGAACAGGATGAGTCTCAATATACAAAAACTACACTTTCAGCTTCATTGCTGAAGAGACAGCACTATTAAAGGCATTAGAAGGCTGTTAGCAGTCAGTGAGGAAAAGTGATGAAGGCAAAAAACAGATCAAAGTATTGTGACAGGGTGATTTTGGACTTTTGTAAACACAGACGTGGGCTTGCCTATTTGAGGACACAGTTGCTTCCATGAAATTAAAAAACAAAACAAACAAACAAAAGAAATAGACACCTTGAACACCAAGTCTGGAGGAACAGGGCTAAAATAAATGATGTATCCTTTAAAAAACACTGTCTCTCATTCTTGTCCCCATCATAGCTGCTTTGAGCAGGTCGTCTTAGGTTATCTCTTTACTCCTTTTGACCCAGGATATTTTTGGTGTTATGTACTCTTCTGTCATGCTTCAGCTTCCGCCCTGGAACTACCAGTCACAGACCTTGCTCCATTACCTTGATCCTGCAGATAAATGAATAGGACAAAACCAATAACAGATCATTCCGTAAATTAAATATTCACCTGACTGTCTGACTGTAATCTCTGAAACAAAATTAATAGTGAATTTGTTTTTTCTTTTTCTTTCTGGAGCATCTAGGAGTCCCATTCAAGAAAAAAGTCCCAGGGTTCAGACATAAAAATATTTTTAATCTAAATAACCTAAATCTATAATTTTCACAAAACAGTAAAAAAAAAGGAAATATATGGTCATGAAAAATAGTTTCAGTGGTCTAACTCCATCATCACCAGGTCATCACCTTTTGTCCTATTGCAATTTGGGTCATGGATTTCCCTGTACCTGTACTTTAAGACACAACTCTCAACAAATATCAGTACCGCTATTGCTAATTTTGACGCTATCATCTTCTCCTCTCTCTGTTTTCTTTTTCTTCAGTCCCTTAATATATGTCTATAGGAAATGGGGCAACAGAATGTCTCACTGCTGTGCCTTCATGGGTCACGTTCTGAGCAGACCTAAACGCTAAATTTAATATAATTTTTAATTTACAACAGTTACCTATAAAGAATAGTATCTATGTAACTGCATTTTGATTTGTGTCAACTTTTTGACTTAAGCATGTATTTAAAAAAAATATTCAGTTTTTATATGAGCTTTTAGCAGGGCAATCTTTCTCTTTACTTAAACCTAACAAATACGTGTTTGATGCATAAGACTGTTATTTCAACGCACCTATAATAAAGCTGCCTGTAATAATAGTAAAAGAAAATTAAAATAAAATCCTGCAAGAAATCATTGTCTTTCCTTTACCTGGTGTACCTTGTGGCAAGGCAAATATTCACATTACACTGATTTGTATGAGCATTCATAAACAAAATACAGTAACTTTCAAAAACGGTCATCAGGCATTGGCCTTCCTTTTATGTAAGACAGTGACCATACTTCCACAACATTTAACTACTTTCCATTTAAAAGCCTTTCTAAAAAGTATATTCTCTGCTTTGAATAATGGTGTACAAAAGCAATCTACCTCAGCAGTTTAACATTCTAAGTGAAACAATCAATTTGAATGACAATCTGTTATTCATCCATAAAATGTATTAACTAATGAAAAATAGACATTTCTCCACAATATTACAGTCACATTTCAGTAAGAGACTTAAAACAACTGGGACCTCACAACCTCTAGATACAATTAAATATGTGTATGGCTAAATCAGCAGTAAGTGAAGTGTTTGAAGTCTATCAGGGTTGAGTGAAATAGCTACATAACTAGAAGCTATGAATAAAATGAAAAAAGAAAAAGACTTAATCACTAGTCAATTCCGTTGTGGGTAGAGAGAAGAGAATCCAGTTATTTGACAGCTTTTATTTAAGGCCAGAATTAAGAAATATACATTTTATAGTAACATTCTTTCAATAGATCAGGGAACTTATTCCTTCATATAGATATATATGTCACAAAGCAGAACTCATAAAACATGGCCCATGATAATGAAAATGGAAAAGCAAATACTGTGTGTAAAGGCAGAGTCAGAGTCAATTTACTGTTCCAGGAAACAATTTTACTATATTTTGATTCAGAACTGGATAAACAATTTCCATCCCCATTGCACTAGAGAGTCTTCATGGTTATTTTGCAAGTTACAAAATCCCTACATTAGGACCTTAAGAAGGTTGTGGTAAAAATAAAAATATCCAGATATAATTTATATAAAAAAAAGCTTTCAGCCTCATGATGTTTTAAAGCCACTGTTGCAACACACTTTAATTAGAGTTTTGTTTGATATCCTGAGAGACAAGTCAAGCATTGAAGGAAGAAAGAAATAGCATGAACCTGTGTGAAATAGCATGTCACACTCATAAAAGAAGCAGCACAGTAAGACAACATACCTGTAAAAGCATTTGTGTCCACAGCAGCCCGGACAAATATTATTGCCATCGCTAATTACAGGCCACAGGGCTTGTGCTAACTGTGCCTCCTGTTAACTCTGCAGGGACCTAGTCCAGCTTGTTAGGTTTGTTATCAACTTGTTGGGTGTACTGACCATGGCACCATGTGTCTCTTGTTACCACACACAAGTTTAAGGGTGGGATAATAGCAAAGGCCTTGAAAATATGGGCACTGGTTGAGGAAAGAAGTCACAGAACAACTAACAATGCACTGATTGGCTATTACTCATTGTAGAAAAAATGCACCTGTGAAAAGACTGCTTTTGCTTTATCAAAAGGAGCAGCAGCCAAGCACAAGGGTGAGGCATCTGCTGCAGCCTGGAAAATAATTTTTCCCCAGGTTCAGGCAGTGTGTATCTCAGGGTGGAGGCCAAGGGCTGGGAGTTGCCTTGAAACTCAACTGCCTTATAAAAGGACAAGATCTTGAACTTAGGGATGGGTAAGAGTAAGGAGCTGTTTACTTCAGTTCTGGGTCTTTCTGTTGAAGAGCTCTTGGGCCCAATCACCTGCATTGTGGTGACGGAGGACATGAAGGACTGTTGCCATTGCTGCTAATTACACAGGTCAGCTCTGTGGTATTGGGTACTCACAGCTAATGTTGGGTATGATTGCTAAGTAGTGATGGCTTTGACTATGTATTGAAAATGGTTGGTAATGAGAACTAACCATTTGCTTTAAATGTGTTGTTAATGAGTACCAGTCTAGAAAAGCTCTGTTTTACTGTTACAGGCATGATTTATCAGTTTTTTAAACATGACCATTACAGTGATATCCAATTCCCTAACTCTAAATGTTATGTGTGTAGTACATGTATGTGTGTACATACATGTACACATGTTCAGATGCAACAAATGTTTCATCCCTAAAAGTAAGATGCATTGACAGGGAAATGAAGGAAAGCTGATCCGTGTTGTGTTCCTACATGGCAAAGAGTAAGTGAGCTCTAAGAAAAACTCTTATTTGCTATATGTGAAAGAACAATTCTTGTAATTCTCATGGACGTCTAAGAAAAACTTTGATTTCAGTAACACTTGGATCAGTTATGAAATCAGTTGTGTATCTCTTCTATAGAACAAGACTGTCGTCATTTTAAAGTATTTCTAACTGAATCTTTTGTGAGAAGCCAGGAGCTTGTTAATATTTGAAGGGTACTGTGCATATGAACTGTATCTATCGTGAGGCTTTAAACTGAAAGAGGGTAGATTTAGATTAGATCTAAGGAAGAAATTCTTCACTGTGAGGATGGAGGCACTGGAACATGTTGTCCACAGAATTTATGGATGCCCCATCCCGGGAAGCGTTCAAGGCTGGGTTGGATGGGGCTTTGAGCAACCTGGTCTAGTGGAAGGTGTCTCTGCCCATGGCAGGGGGATTGGAACTAAATGATCTTTAAGGTCCCTTCCAACCCAAACTGTTCTATGCTTCTATGGTTCTATGAGGGAACAGAATCATTACTGGACAGACTTCAGCTACCATAAATCTGTGCATCTTCACTGATTTCAGAGCAGGTATGCCAGTTTACCATGTTTATGAGTAGGACCTAATGATTATAGGACTAATCCTAGACCAAGAAGTTGGCAAACAGTTGGAGGCAGAAAAAAAAAGATATGCTGTAAGCATGAATGATCTGACAGAATTAAAACGCATATCTTTTGGACTACACTTTCTAGTGCATTTTGTCCGAGGTTTTATGATAGTCCTTTATAATTAAGCATCAGCCTTTAAAAAGTTGATACATAAGAAGTGGTCCTGCACCACAGTCCCTCCTGTGTCTCCTAATATTATCCTGAAACAGTCTATACTGAAGACATTCAGATCAGAAATGAGTTTATGTTTGTAAGCAAAGAATTTAGCACAGTCAAAAAATATAAAAATAATGTATAGCATATAAATGATAGCAGACTTAAGACCTCTTCCCCTTATTTAGCTTTTTATCCACATCAAAATTATTTGACTAATTTTATCTTCTGTAGTTTAATATTTTCCCATAGTTAACCACTTCAAGTACTTTATTGAAAGATAAGTTAGATCTTCCACTTCTCTCATATCTAGGGAATCAGTTACTCTATTAAACAAAGATACCAAGTTGTCTTGGTATTACCTATCTTTTTTTAAAAAAGTAATGTTGTTGATTTTCCATTCATTTCTATTTTTCATAACTAATTTCTTTATAATTTATTCCAAAGGTTTCTATTCTATTGAAATCAAGGAATAGACATGTATTTCTCTGGGTTATGTTTTTCTTTCTGTTAATTATAGTACAATATTTATTATTTTACAGACATAGTTACATTCCCAATTTGATAAATCAGTTACTCTTATCAAAATTTAAGTGTGCCAGTTTTTTCATTATTCTGCAATGACAATCATTAACTGTCTTGATCTGAGCACATTAAAATCTGAGTTCTGTTTCCTCCTCAGATGTGGTAATTTCCATTTCTATTCTGTCATTGCCATTAGCCATTCTATCTCTGCTTCTGGATATACTTTGCTCTTACTGAAAGTGATGCAAAGTATTAATAACTTTGATTATTAATAACTTGAATAATTTTTATCTCCTTCCAGACTTCTTTGGGTCTTAAGCCCATGTCTTCCCTTTTTATATCCATGTCTGAAAGAACTTCAACACTAAACATGGACCAATGACATCTCTAAAAAGTAACTCACCTCAGCTTAGATCATCAGTGACATGCCCCTTGGAGGAGCCTAACTTTCTCTATTAATTATTGGGATAACCTGATGGTTGCTTAATTTAACTGTTAGCTGACATAAATTTGTCTAAAAGGGTTGACAGTTGAATAAACAAATAAGAACATGGAGAAAAACCATTTACTTATAAATTTCCAGTTCTTGTTACTAGTATTTCGGTCCCAGATATCATGGGCACAGTCCAGTTACCATTGGATTCAGTGACAAATTCTTTTTATGAACTTCACTAGCTAGTAAATTGGGATGGAAAATAGGCGTAAATTTTGCAGTGTTTCAACTAGATTGCTATGCATTCAGGAATCTAAATGACAGAAAAAAATGGTTTAGCGTGTGATATGATTCATCACTCGAAGGAACAATTCCCTGCTGAATTTCACATGGCACTACATAGGTACTTAGAAGATTGAATCATACATTTTGAACAAAGAATATTCATTTCTCTATTGTCATTCATGTATTATATAATAGTTTAGTTGCTGACAGAAAAGAAAAGGTGTTTTGGGAATACTATAGGAACAGTAAATGGATTTGCAGTTATTAGCCATATAAATTGTATTTCTAGTGTTGACATCGCTAAATGTTGGCAGTGAAAGTGGTACTAATGTGACTACTATAAGCAACTCTTTCTTAAACATTCAAAGATTTTTCACAGAGATTATTGATCACAATATAAAATGACGGAAGTATTTGAGTAGAAGTTGAGGTTGCTGATGCTATGGTTTGATTCGGTATTTGAAACTGAATCAGGAGGCGGGTTCAGACTAAGGGAAAGTATCTAGTATGGAAATTATTAGACCTTTTCTTCTAACATTTTCACCGAAAATTGCAGAAGGCAAATGAGATGTGTTGTTCTGGTCAGCACATTGTGATTCTGACAAATGGAGGTCTCATAAGATTAGTTTTCTTGAAAAACTACTACCACTGTAGGCCAAAATTTTGTTATCAGTTATTCAGAGCTTGTCTAAATTAATTTCATTCTATTCTGAAAGAGACAGTTTCATCTTCTCAACCTCATATTATAACCACTGCTAACCTGTGTTTTCCAGTGTAGCCACTGAATCCTTATCATCTGATCATTGTGATCTACTGGACAGATACATTATGGGTTCATTAATGCGTATTTGTATACATTCCACTCAGAGCAGTGCTCAAAGAAACAGTGATCACAATTAAAGGAGCTTAACCTGTCAGCTTCTTAGCTGCTTAAGTAGCACTTGCACAAGCCTTAGTTTTCAGATCAACTAATTACAGTAGAGAAGTAGGAAACAAGAAGGTCAATGGAAGAAGACACAAAATAGGTCAGCTGCACTAAACCAACGAATTCCTATGTTCCTTCTTATCTGCCCAGCTGGAAAGTGTTCAGTTTAAACCATTTCCTAGCTGGTGGGGAAAGAAGCCCCCTTTTAAGTGTGATGTCTATTAGATCCATGTCATATTACTGTTAGAGGTACAATGCATTCATCCTACCTACCCTTAAGGAAAAATGGAGTGACGCTGGAATAAAGAAATGCAATTAGGATATTTTTAATATATACCTGCTGCTATTTTCAGCACATTTACACATATAGATAAAATCTGTCCTGTTCATTAACAGTCTTTTTTTTTTTTTTTTTTTTTTTTCCCCTTATTGTTTTCAACTCTTTCTGGCAAACTGTATGTTCACTGATAGATTTCCCCATGGGTTTATGCAAAATGTTTGATTGGAACATCCGGATCTAAGGTAACTACTTTTTGAAAACAGCAATTAGGTACGTTGACAGGGGGAACAGAAGGCCCAACATGTAAACCGGACCCACTTCTTAGGGAAATCTGCTGCCTCCCTGGGGCCCAGGCTAAAGATGTGAAGAGAAAGCTCCCTACCCTGGTACAGCCCTCGGATTACCAATCCATTATTGATTTTTCAGGTAGGCAGTGATGAAGTTGCAACAAGAAGTCCGAGGGCAGTCAAGAGAGACTTCAGGGCCTTGGGACAACTGGTTAAGGGATCAAGAGCACAAGTAGTATTCTCCTCTATCCTTCCAGTTGCAGGGAATGGTGAGGGAAGACATAGGAACAGCCAGCAGATCAATACTTGCCTCTGAGCCTCTTGTCACTGTCAGGATTTTGGGTTTTTTGATCGTGGGTCAGTTTACACAACATGAGGCCTGCTGGTGACAGACAGGGTACACATCTCAAACGGGGAAAAGGATCTTTGCACAGGAGTTAGCAGGCCTCATTGAAAGAGCTTTAAACTAGATTTGAAGGGGGAAAGGGATAAACCCAGGCTTGCTAGACATAAGCCTGAGGGTGGCACATCAATATTTGAGGGACGGTGTGCTAGTGAGCTCCTTCAGTCCGCTGTCTCAGTGGAGGCAGGGGATGGAGATCCATGCGGCAGCAAAGACGCAAGGACTGTGGATATGTTAGAAACCACAGAAGTGCCTGAGAATGGTCACATAGGAATTAGGGCTTCTCCCCAAAAAAAGTGGCGGGATCAATAACCCAACTGAAGTGCACCTACACCAATGCACACAGCATGGGCGACAAACAGGAGGAGCTGCAAGCCATTGTGCAGCAGGAAAACTATGACGTAGTTGCCATCACAGAAACATGGTGGGGTGACTTGCACAACTGGAGTGCTGCAATGGATCGCTATAAACTCTTCAGAAGGGACAAGCAAGGAAGGATGGCTAGCCCTGTGTGTTAGGGAATGGTTTGATTGTCTAGATCTTAATGATGGTGATGAGAAGGTTGAGTGTTTATGGGTAAGAATCAGGGGGAAGGCCAACACGGCAGATATCCTGGTGGGAGTCTGTTATAGATGACCCAACCAGGATGAAGAGGCAGACAAAATATTCTATAAGCAGCTAGGAGAAGTCTCACGATCGTTAGCCCTTGTTCTTGAGGGGGACTTCAACTTAAAAGACATCTGCTGGAAATACAACACAGCAGAGAAGAAACAGTCTAGGAGGTTCTTGGAGCGTGTGGAAGATAACTTCCTGACACAGCTGCTGAGTGAGCCAACTAAGGAAGGTGCCCTGCTGGACCTGTTGTTTGCAAACAGAAGGTCTGGTGGGTGATGTGATGGCTGGAGGCCATCTTGGGCATAATGATCATGAAATGATAGAGTTTTTGATTCCTGGATGTCCTGGTTTCAGCTGAGATAGTTAATTTTCTTCTTAGGAGCTGGTATAGTGCTGTGTTTTGGATTTAGGATGAGAATAATGTTGATAACACACTGATGTTTTGGTTTTTGCTGAGCAGAGTTTACAGTAGTCAAGGACTTTTCAGCTTCCTGTGCTCTGCCAGGTGCATAAGAAGCTGGGAGGGAGCATATCCAGGACAGCTGACCCAGACTGGCCAAAGGGCTATTCCATACCATATGACATCATGCTCAGTACATAAGCTGGGGGAAGAAGAAGGAAGGAGGGGACATCTGGAGTGATGGCATTTGTCTTCCCAAGTAACCGTTACACGTGATAGAGCCCTGCTTTCCTGAGGATGGCTGAACACCTGCCTGCTGGTGGGAAGTAGTGAATGAATTCCTTGCTTTGCTTTGTCTACGTGCATGTCTTTTTGCTTTACCTATTAAACTGTCTTTATCTCAACCCATGAGTTTTCTCACTTTTACTCTTCTGATTGTCTCTCCCATCGCACCAGGGGGGAGTGAGCAAGTGGCTGTGTGGTGCTTAGTTGACAGCTGGGATTAAACCATGACACTGGAAAAGTAAGGGTGGGGGGTGTCAACAGAACTGCTACCTTGGGCTTCCAGAGGGCAGACATTGGCCTCTTTAGGAGCCTGGTTGACAGAGTCCCCTGGGAGGAAGTTCTGAAGGGCAAAGGAGTCCAGGAAGGCTGGACATTCTTCAAGAAGGAAATCTTAAAGGTGCAGGGGCAGGCTATCCCCATGTGCTGAAAGATGAGCCGGCAGGGGTAAAGACCAGCCTAGCTGAACAGAGAGCTTTGGCTGGAACTCCAGAATAAAAGGAGAGTTATGGACTTTGGAAGAAGGGGCAGGCAAGTCAGGAGGACTACAAAGATGTTGTGAGGTTATGCAGGGAGAAAATTAGAATGGCCAAAGCCCAACTAGAACTTAATCTGGCTCCTGCCCTAAAAGACAACAAAAAATGTTTCTATAAATACATTAGCAACAAAAGGAGGTCTAAGGAGAATCTCCATCCTTTATTGGATGCGGGGGGAAACATAGTGGAAAAGGACAAGGAAAAGGCTGAGGTACTTAATGCCTTCTTTGCCTCAGTCTTTAATAGTCAGAAAAGTTGTTCTTGGGGTACCCAGCCCCCTGAGCTGGAAGACAGGGACAGGGAGCAGAATGAAGCCCTCATAATCCGAGGGGAAATGGTCAGCGACCTGCTACACCACCTAGACACACACGAGTCTATGGGGCCAGATGGGATCCACCCAAGGGTACTGAGGGAGCTGGTGGAAGTGCTCACCAAGACACTTTCCATCCTTTATCAGCAGTCCTGGCTAACTGGAGAGGTCCCAGTTGACTGGAGGTTAGCAAATGTGACATCCATCTACAAGAAGAGCTAGGAGGATCCATGGAACTACAGGCCTGTCAGGCTGACCTCAGTGCCAGGGAAGGGTATGGAGCACGTAATCCTGAGTGCCATCATGCGGCATGTAGAGGACAACCAGAGGACGCACCTAGTCAGCATGGGTTTATGAAAGGCAGGTCCTGTGTGACTAACTTGTTCTCCTATGACAAAATGACCCACTTAGTGGATGAGGAAAAGGCTGTGAATGTTGTCTACCTAGACTTTAGTGAAGCCTTTGACATCGTTTCCCAGAGCATTCTCATGGAGAAACTGACTATTCATGGCTTGGATGGGTGTACTCTTCTCTGGGTAAAAAAACTGGCTGGATGGCCAGTCTCAAAGAGTTGTGGTGAATGGGTTAAATCCAGTTGGTGGCTCGTCACAAGTTGTGTTCCCCAGGGCTCACTATTGTTTAATATCTTACTTATCTTAATGTTAATACCTTATTTTACTGTTTAATATCTTTATCAGTGATCTGGACGAGGGGATCGAGTGCACCCTCAGTAAGTTTGCAGATGACACCAAGTTGGGTGGGAGTGTTGATCTGCTGGATGGCAGGAAGGCTCTACAGAGGGATCTGGACAGGCTGGATCGATGGTCTGAGGCCAGTTGTATGAGGTTCAACACGGCTAAGTGCCGGGTCCTGCGCTTCAGTCACAACAACCCCATGCAACGCTACAGGCTTGTGGAGGAGTGGCTGGAGAGCTGTCTGGTGGAAAAGGACCTGGGGGTGTTGGTTGACAGCTGCCTGAACATGAGTCAGCAGTGTGCTCAGGTGGCCAAGAGGGCCAATGGCATCCTGGCCTGTATCAGGAACACCGTGGCCAGCAGGACCAGGGAGGTGATAGTGCCCCTGTACTCGGCACTGGTGAGGCCGCACCTCGAGTACTGTGTTCAGTTTTGGGCGCCTCACTACAAGAAGGACATTGAGGTGCTGGAGCGTGTCCAAAGAAGGGCAACGAAGTTGGTGAAGGGTCTGGAGCACATGACTTATGAGGAGCAGCTGAGGGAGCTGGGGTTGTTTAGCCTGGAGAAGAGGAGGCTGAGGGGAGACCTTATTGCTCTCTACAGCTACCTGAAAGGAGGTTGTAGCGAGGTGGGTATCAGTCTCTTTTGCCGAGTAACAAGCAATAGCACAAGAGGAAATGGCCTCAAGCTGCACCAGGGGAAGTTTAGATTGGATATTAGGAAAAATTTTTTCACTGAAAGTCTAGTCAGGCACCGGAACAGGCTGCCAAGGGAAGTGGTTGAGTCCCCATCCCTGGAGATATTTGAATGATGGGTAGATGCAGTGCTTAGGGACGTGGTTTAGTGGTAGACTTGGCAGTGCTGGGTTAACGGCTGGACTTGATGATCTTAAAGCTCTTTTCCAACCTATACAATTCTATGATTCTAACTTATGAGAATTTAAGCAATGAGAATTGAAAAGCACAGTTAGATAGAAACTTGCAGTTGGGCAAATAACTCAGTAGGAGGTCATCCTAGAGTTAATGCTAAAAAGTGAACATGGGGCATCAAAATGTTGACTATAGCAATTAGATCTTAAAATCCATCTGATTTTATTATCAGCACTTACCTAGCAGCCTCTCAAGAAGTTATCATCTTGCTTGTGCTGGTGTAAAAACCATTCTGTTGTAGTCATAATTATACAAACTGTAAGTGTAATTAAACTAGCTTAAGAATAACAAATCAAACAGAAAACATGAACAAAACTCTATAATATTATAGGACCGTGTGTCACAAAGAACATATGGTACATATGCAAACAGTCACTGCAACAAACAGCCTATGGCTAAACCTATACACCTATAAATATTTATAAATATCGAAATAGCAGTATAAATAAAAATATTCTTACAAAATTCCTAAGTAAACATATCTTCTCGACTAAAAATGCAAGAATAAAATAATTTTCCTTTGACTTCAGAGGAGTCAGAGCTTCATCTAAGAACAAATAAATTAGTTATATTTTTATTAATAATAATTGTGCTTACATATTTCACACTTTTACTACAGCAGACAGACTCTTATTATTTTTCTTGACTTCACATGCTTACTGAGAGAGAAAAAGGAACTAAAGGAAAAAAGTAATCCCATAATCTGGGAAGTAAGACCCAGATTATGATTATGTTAAAGTTGGACTGAATTGCTCACTTTATTGTCTGCTAAGTACTAGAAAGCATTCATAGCTTACTGACAGGTCTGTGCTAAACAGAACTGTATATCTTGTCCCATGCAGCGTATTTCAATGACTTACTTATTGTAGAGGATGTTGGTCCTCATATGGTTTATTCAGATACCACAATAATGAGGGTTAAATAAATTCAAATTTCTATTTAGAGTACATAGTAGCTCTGCTGGAATCAGGCACTTTTCATGTTGTAACACTAGCATTGCAGACACCAGTCTTCAGAGATGAACAAAATGAAATATTTCTTTATATATAAATACGCTGTTGGACATAATTTAAAACACACATGCATATACATACACACATATACATTGGCACATTTTGCTAGCTACGAGTGACTCTTGCAAGTAAATTCGGGTGAATCCATGTTATACAACTAATTGAGGTAATCAAGGTACTCAGCATCATAAAATCGTGTTTATTGCTTCCAGAAATGATCTTCTGATTTCATTAGCTTTTAGAATTAGTACTCATATTTGACTTTAAATAGACTACAAGCTCTGTACCTTGCATATAAATGTTCAGTCTGTCTGTTTAATCATTCAGTTTCAGTATTTTGCATGATGCCATATGTTCCTGTGACTAAACAATCTGCAGTTGTTATTCAGCTGGCTTTTATTTTTGAGATCTCTGGGATTTAAAATTTCTCTACCAGGAGTGCCATTCCCTCCATACCCTGATCTGCCTCTCAGCTTTATAATCAACAATCCATTTTTCTAGTCCCTAAACGAGAACATGATGGCGTCATTTCTCCACATGATGATGTTAATTACTGTAACACCATCACACTCATTTGTTCGTAAAAAAACTTGCAGGGATGTATCTGATTTACTTCTTCCTCTTCTGTATACCTATGCCAAAGCCAAGCATCTTTATTTCTTGATGATCTCATCTTGGTGTAAATATATTTACAGTATTTCAAATAGAGCTATTCAGATTTGGAGTGCGCTTCTTGTTCCATAAAACTTAATTCTATTTAGCTTTTTTGCCTTGTAAATCAAAATTATATGATCACTTTAAAAAGTTATGGGGGTCACTCCTCTGTAGACAAATTACAATCAAATATTAATTATTTCAGAAATACAGTTTCCATCACTTTAAAAATAATAAAAAACTCACTAACAATAATTATATGCAACAACAATTGAGATGGCGCAGTTTTTCTTCATGCTATGCTTGAAATGAGAAATAATTGAACTAAATTGGACACCACTGTCTTACTGCTGTTAGAGGTATCATTACTAATTCAAGGCATCCACAGGTTAATGACAGATTATAGTGGCTTTCACCTACTCCAGTCTTGATTCAGGTAGGAAATCAACCTGGCCATCAGAATTAGAGAGAGAGGCAGCAGGGGAAGAGATTTATAAAGAAGCAGCCAGCCTTGCACCTTTTTAGTTTGCATTCCAGGAGCAAAATAAACTATACCTAAACCATATTTTGTGCTATAGCTGATTTAAGGCAGCAACTGTAGCCGATTGTCACTATCATAGCAACTAATAAGTACCCACACTTCTTAAAATAAAATGTCTTAGAATCATAGAATCATAAAATTGTTAAGGTTGGAAAAGACCCTTAAGATCATCGAGTCCAACCGTTAATAATCTTCATCTTAGTGATGAAGGTTATTGAAAACACTTCCAAAAATATCCCCCCCAAAAAACAAGCTTTTTATGATTTACAGTTTTATGCAGATAAAATCAAAGACAGATTTATGGGCCTTAAAAGGAAACAGTTTTCTCATGTTCAAAGGTAGTTTACTCACCAAAGGCAAAATTTACACATTTTCTTTTATGATGGAAATCAAGAACACATTACACTGGCAGTTTCTAAGGCTCATTAGACCAACTAATCTGATGCCTTTCTAAATTAAGTTAGCACTGATTATTTCTTAATTTTTATTTTTTTTTTTTAAGTTCTTTAAATAACTTTTTTGGCTTTCATTGTCCTCTGAAATTAGATCCTGGTTTCTGGCAGTACTTAATTCAGCAACAATATTTTCTGAAGTGTATCTATCTTTAGTCCTTGTGTCAGATTTAACAGCTTCACTTATTGTTTTAGTTAACTTCTATGCTTAGCTACTTTGCTGTTTATAGTTTCATCTGCTTCCATCTGCTCTAAATAAAGTTGCAGTAATTCTGGCCCCTTGCCTTTTCTGTCAAGTTTTAAGTGGAAAGACAGTCTACAGGGCAGCAGCCCCAGAGCTGGAAGGCTTAGTGAAAATCCTTGCTCCCTCACAGACCCATGTTATGTTGAATAAAACAAAACCAGTCCATTAAGGACTTAGGATCCTCAAGCTTTGTGATATCTGGTGAGGAGCTGGGGAAGGGACAAAAAAAAGTTTAAAAGAAATCCTAGGAGAACAGGAAATTTTCTTCTACCTATGATTACAAACAAATTCATTAATTTTAGATACCTTAATCTTTCTAATTTGCTGATCATCTATAACTCCAGTTGGTGTCAGTTATAGTAACAGATGTTCCTCTCCTTGATATATCACATACTAAAAGTTTTGACCTGACTGCTAGAACTAGCTTCTGAAAACTTGAATTTAATTTTTCTGAAAATTCAAATTAAAAAGAATTAAGGAGACCTTAATTATTGATTTCTCGAAGAATATAAACAAAATATTCTTGTCTTGAGCTGGTCTACGGAAGGGAATTTTATGTTGCTTATATGGTTTATTTACTGGAATGTGGTCTGATGAAAGCAGGTAAGTGTTCATTTAATTAAAACATTGTTTTATTTAATCAAGAATGGGAATCACTAATATCTTGGGATGAAAGGGAGAGAGAGGAAAAGGGGAAATGTCTGCTTTCAGCTGTGAAACTTTTTTTTATTGAATGTTTGTACTAGTTACTTCTCATTCTCTCATACATCCCGCTGAGGGGGAGTGAGCAAGCGGCTGTGTGGTGCTTCGCTGCCTACCAAGGTTAACTCACAGCAATATTAGCAAAAAAGGTCCACAGACTGAACAGATGAATTCTGCAGAGTAAATACCTAAAACCAGACAATAAAAAAAAAAAAAAAACCAACCACAAACAAACAACCGAAACCAAACTCTTACGTCTTCTTGGTGCAATACAGTTCTGTAGCAGGACAGACAGAATAATAATAACTTGTCTTATTAATCATTAAGTGGCACAAGATCAGGCAGAATTAATACTAACTTTGAAATACTACTTTTGTTTAGTTGCAAGCTCCCAAATTTTCACTCATCCAGTAGAGATCTGTTGCAAGCCAGAATTAGTGTTATATTAGAAAGCTGGATGAGTCATTACAGCGATAGCATGAAAAGCTGAACTATGCCTTGAAAGCATTACGTAGCCTCTTTAAGGAGCTTGTTTAAACAGTTAAACGAGATAACAATATGCCAGTAGAAAACTCATCTAGCATTGCCTAATGTAGGAACAGCTTCCATTGGGGAAAGCTAGCAAGAGGAACTGGATGTGAGACCCTGTGATTTGAGTGAGCACCAGAAAATTCTGTTCTCTTCCTGCTTCTGCAATTCCATTGTACATGGAAAAAGCACTCCACATCTGGACCTTCTGTTCTGATCTCAAAATCAGGTGTATAACCTAGCCATGCTGCATATCAGGCCGTGTTAGACTAAGTGAGATCTTCATCATCACTGACATACCCTGCTTTCCTTTGAAATAATCCTAAGAAAGGAAGACAGAGGCTTCTGTTGACTCTAGTAGGCCCCAAGGGTGGACAATAAAAGCATCACAGTTGTCGAGCACACCACAAACTACATCTGCCTTGCAGTATATACATGCTATTCACTGAGCACCCTTATTTTTCCTCTTTTTAACCAGTGTCTTCCTTATATAGAAAATTGAGGTGATTATACTTAAGCTTTCCTGCAAGAAGGTTCCTTTTAACATTAAGAAAATGTGGCATGAAAGTACTAAGTATTACTCTGCAGGAGAGAGAAGAGAATGAAAAAAAAAAATTATAAAGGTCTGGATGAAGAAAAAGCAAAAAGAAATCTTATGGAAATTAATTTATTAAAAAAATTGTATATGGACATTGATATATGGGAAAATATGCTTAAAAACTCAAATACTAAACTCCTTATATGCAGTACCAAAGAAACTTTCAAAAAATAGGGAGTACCACTATAGACCACTAGAAAAAAATGTATTAGATACCTGATTCGTGCTGAAAAGACATTTTATATATTAGACTGGGACTAGGTGGAGAAGGGATATCCCTCCCTATCCTTCATGGAAGTAGGACATGCTTTTCTCTCCTATACATCTGAAAAATGGGACTTGTGAGGAAAAAAATTGTTCAGAACTGTGATTTTTAAAGCTTCTAAGATGCTCCATTACAATGTAATAAAGCAACAGATGCAAGTGAAATAGAGCAAATAACTCATAGTACATTTCTTACAAGGGGGCAAAGGAGGTTGTATAGAACTATTTTTAATAGATGAATGAGAGAATTTAAATGCTACAACCACATTATTAAATGGTAGTCACTAGTCCAATTTTTGAGGAGTCTTCCTCACTGCAAACTAAAGAACAAGAGCACAGACACTTTTTTGTCACTTGCATGACCCAGCTGGATCCTAGAGAAATCATTCAAAGATGCAAAAAGGAAAACACATCTATCTGGCCAAGAAGTTGAGTGTTCAGAACAGGGGAAAAACTTGTTTCCCAAATCTTAGCATTTTAAGACTTCTAACGGAAACATAATGCAAACCAGTGTACAGAAAAATTTCTGCAAAGTTTCAGCTTCCAGAAAATTTTCAGCCACACTGAATCTCTGCTAGCACCACTGTGATGAATCCTCACTAGTAATGTTTTAGGACCTTGTTTCACAGCTGAAGACTCTGGTGCTTTGTATACCTCATCTGTGTGAGGTTTGAGTAGAGTTCACCACCTTGCAAACAAAACATTTGGATAAATCTTTGAGGAGATTATTTTTTATGATTATTTTCTTCTTAGACCTGTCATTTATTTTTTTCATGATCTTACTCATGGATTGCAAAAGATAAGTAGAAGAAATCCGCTAAATGTTTATTCATAGAACTAGTGTGGGATTATTTTTATCTCAGTAGGCACATCATAAGCTCAGAAGTAAAGTATCTACTTTTAAATTGGATAACACTGAGGAAATAAAGTTCAGGGAGCATGAAGATACCAAAGAACAAAGATTTTTTTAAATGTTGATTTTTTTTTTTTTCTTTTAAAAAAGAGTAGCTAGTGGAAAAAATATAATTCACAAAAGTGAACTTTATAGATAGTAGTTATATTGAGTCAGATTGCTTAAGGAAAGCCATAAACTTTTAGTAAAAAAAAAAAAAAAAAAAAAAAAATTGAAATAATGAGTAGTAGTAAGCAAGGTCAGATCTCTGCATATAGTAAAAGGCAATTTGGTTCACCTGTGATAAGCATAACCCTAGGAAGGGGACAAACACATATAATATTCAATTAGTGTAACATTTTACATGTTTGTACATGTAGTGGTGGTTATCCAGAAAATATGGTGACATTATACTACAACTGTTCTTCTTTTACATCTAGCTGTATCACTGGCTCTAGGCTACTATTAGCTTTTAAATGACCCAAGATTGAGAGGTGTCCTCAGTCGGTATTTATTCATTAATTTAAATTTGATAAATGTATATGTGCAGCCTGTTTCTTGCTGTTGAATATCCAACATGTGAAATTTAAGTCATGACTCTTAGCTGTAGCCATCCACAGAAATTAAATTGAAAGGGAAAATGAACGGGGCCAGAACCAATTACCACTTAAAGTGAATTGAACACTAATGGTTTTTTTTTCTCATTTTATTTGTTTGATTTTCTGTTGACATCACTCAATAAGCTTTTGCCATAGCGAAAGACAAAGCTCATGATCCAAAAATAAATTCCACAAGTTCTGACACGCTTTTTTAAAATGCAATGTACACACCTGATGAAAAATACTCATGCTGACAACTGAATAGTTGAAACTGAGGGAAATAGATCCAGATATCTTGAAGGATCACCTTTAAGAAATGCACAAATTTGTTGTGACAGAAAAGAATGTGTCACAGAATACTGAACAAATTGGGGGAGATCTAATGGCCATTCACAACCTATGCGGATATAGCTATGTGAGAAAGTTGCACAATATTTGCTGCCTTGATAGACGACACAGTTTTAGCCTGTTGTGTTAGATGCTTACCTTCACAGTGAAAAAAAAAAAAAAAAAAAAAAAAAGACAATTTTTATGTAACATTATTTCTACAGATAAAGCACAACAAAATCTCAGAGGAGATAAGGTTGAAGATAAGGTTTAAGTAGAAAGTTATTCTATGTCTTGTGGTAGAAAAGGAAGAATTTCAGAGAAATGGGGCAGCAGAACTGAAAAGGTGATACCCAACTGTGATTTGTCAATGAGTAAGATGCCAAGAGTGCATAAACAAGTAGTTATGGGACAAGGTTTATTATGTGAGATCAGAAAAATGGATAGTAATCCTGGAAAGAAATGATGAACTCTTTCTTGAGAGGTTAGAAAGGATAAGAAGTCTGAAAAAATGGGCAGAAAACAGCTCTGATGCAGTTTCACTCTTTAAGTGATCAATCAGCCTGGACTTGGCAACCTAGATTTGATGAAATTTCTTTTAAAAGTGTTTTTCAGAGAAAGTTATAGTGATATCTTCAGGAAGTAGGACTATAGTGGAAGATGCTATTGCATTGGAAGGAAAATGCCAGAGAAATATGTACACAAATATCTTAAAAATGAAAGCAGAGGAATGAGAAATATGTACTAGATAATGATCTAAACTCTAAGGGTACACTGAAACTACTCATCATTATCTGCAAGCTAAAGTAGTCTGTGTTTTTACAGACAGAGGCAAAGTTAATGCTGCTGGAGGAAAAAAGAGAGTAATGACACTGAGTGGCAATGAATGAAGGAGTATGAGAGACAGAGTTTGACATCATAAATATTACTTTGCAACAACATTGGCTGTTAGAAACACTATCAGAAAGGAAAAATAAATGCAACATGTTTTTTTCCACAGAGATGTCTCTACAATTGTGACCTTCAAACTATGTTGTTTGCTACTTGGTGCTATTTCTCTTTAAAAAGAAATGCAAGGACTAGCCATTGTTTAATATTTCCTTAATTTAACAGCTCTTGTCTCCAAAGCAATATTATTTTATCATAATATGCACACATATAAAAACACACATACAAATGGTATATCATTTTCTCATGTTATTTGTATCACAATAACCATTGTTAAGACTCTTAATACAGGTGCCCCACTTGATTAGTCTGTTAAATTTTTGAAGATTTTTTTAATACTATTTTATGAGTGTTTCAAAGCCATTAACTATTTCTGTTTTCAGCTCTAGAGTTTTAAGTCTACCTTCTTACTATTCACTCTTCTGTACTGCTTGTAATATTCTTGTAAGAATATTACAAAGAATTGTAAAATTCTTTTTTGTATGACTAAAAAAATGAATGTGAGCAAGAGATAAGTATATGAAAATAACTGTATTGAGATAAACATATAACCTGAGCTAATAATAAAGTTTACATCAAAAATTTCTTCACTGAGGTATGATTACAGTTTTGGGACACAATGTATTAATTTAAACAAAAATGGAATGAGGAAAAGTTACATTCTAGGGTTTCAGGCAGAATTTCTAAACAAAACCAGATCACGAGTGTTAAAATAGTAGTCTGACAGAGTATTGAAGATTCAGCAGTAGTCTGATGGAGTATAGGAAAAATTAGAAGGGAACAGTTAAATCCTTTCTTTGCTTGGTTTGGACAAGCAACATGAATTTGAATCTTCTATATCCAAAGTTAGCATTCCAAGTATTGGATATTTTGTGTTAATATCTCTTTTCCCCCACAGAAATAAAGGCATTAAAAGTAATTCAAGAAGGAAAAAAATATTTCTTGCCAGGCCATACAAACAATTTTGCACCATCTGTCAAATCCCACAGCTTGTTTACTACATTTTGTTGTTGTTGTTGACTAAAGTCTACAGTCACCTGACTGGCATTCTTCCCAGTCTGAAATGAAGGGTTTGTAGTCCACTTCCTACTTGTATTAGCTTTCACTTGCTCTTTCTTGTACAAAGCAAAAAAGTCCGTGAAACTTTTTTTACTATGGATTTTAAATTCAAATAAAATTAAACTCTGCCACTATATACCAACCAAGGATGCTGGTAAAGCCTCTAGGCTGTCACTCTGAGTATTCAAATTTCAAAAGTTGTATTTTTCAGGAAAATCTCCTGTTGGTTTTGTTATTATGTTGGCTTCCCAAATGCTTATATGTGTGGGTAAACACACAATCAGATGCTCAGCCTCTGTCAAAGGATGAAAAGCCATCCATGCCTCCCAGATAATCTAAATGTAATATAATTTAGGAGTTAAATTTTTCTGATTTGAGCTGAAGAAATAGGAGTTAGAACTAAAGTTATCTCCAGTATTGCTAGAACATACTTTTAAGTAGGCCTTCTATAGAAATGTTTCTCTAGAGATACGCATTGTGAGACAGAAAATGGAATCAGGGACTTCAGCCCACAGAGGCTACACCTGCACCAGCAGGGTGTACAGCCTGGCAAAAGTGGATCAGCAGAGTGGAAACAGTGGTACTGAGAACTATACTTGCTTCGAGGAGCTAACTTCTGATGAACCCTGTTCTGTTCCCATTGACTGACACCTATTTCACCTAAGTTGTATATATATTTATATATTTTTATAAATATATATATATAATACACCTTAGGTATATTCCTGCAATACACCTTCCACTTTAGTTTTGTCCAAAAGGAATTCAACTTGTATTCTCCAAGAGCAGTGTATAGAGTGAACAAAAGCATGCCACTGGAGACAATCAGGAAATTCAAGTCAGTGGTGCTTTACTGATCCAAACTGAAGCAAGAATGTTGTTAACCCATGACTTTGAGTGTATTCAGGTTTTGCATAGCACAGGCTTTGAAATTATGAATGTCCAAAGATATAACACACACAATCATTTTTACGACACTAAAGTAGTACTGTCTGAATGGAAAGTACCTGTGTCACACTTTGACATCAGTTTACAAAAGGTTTGGCAACAAAGCTGAAACTCTGATATTTTTTGGTTTTTTATCAATAGATTTTCCAGTCATGACAGTATGTTAATACTTTTTAAAATCTTGAATTGTCTTTGTTTTTCTTCTTTGTTTAAGAATGCTGTTTAAATGTGTAGATATATATCTGGCAACATAAGTATATCATAAAAATGCATATATAAATATATAACTATGATAAGTGAAATGCCTCGTGCTCTTCCTATTTAATCTGTGGAAGAAAATCTTTAAAACATGAATCTCACTTTATGGGTGGGAAACAGCTGTCTATGAAAGATTTCCCTGCAGATTGTACCACTCAGCTAAAGAAATCACAGTAAAAGATGGGGTTACTTATGCTGCATGGAAGTAAAATAATAATTAAAAAAACACAACACCCCCCCAGCCCCCTCAAGCATATCATATTTATGTTTGGGGAACCCTCCACCTCTTTCTTTCTGTGGAATAATAGGATGGAAACAAGAAAAAATTTGGAGGAAACCGTGAAGTGAACTTCATCTCTTTTTGAGGCATTTTTCTGGTTCAGCATAGCTCCAAAGACATCAGAAAAATGTAAGTCAGAGACTTGAATGAAACTAGTCAAAAATCTTTATGTAGTTTGAGGACTGATGATTTTTGTTGTTGTTTATTTCAAGACCTAATTAATTGTGCTAATAGTGGCCTTAAATAAAAATGCCATCCAGAACAATTCAACAAACTAATTGTCAGTGACAAATCATTGATAAAGCCTTAAATAAGATAACTTTTAATGAAAAAGACAACGTTGCATCATGTAACAAAATGAAAAGATTATAAACTATATATAGTGATCTTTATTGCAAATATAAGTGGTTAAATCAGCTGCTAAATAGATTCATATACTTTGAGCTCTGAGCATGTACAACCACATACAATAACTCTTTGTAACACTTACATATATTTACTTTCCAGGTGGAATCAGTCTGAGTAACTGATTAAATGACAACACATTTATAAAATCAATAATTAAGTATGAAAATAACTTTGTTGCTTCTTTGTCTTTATAATGTTAGTTTATATGTCATTGGTGTTTCAATATTATGCGTGTCAAGTTTGTAAAAAGCCTATGCAACAGACCACTTTAAGTCACTCAAATGTAAAAAAAACCCCAATATTCTCAACTTTTTTTTGTCCTATTAGGAAACTATTCACACTTCAAAGGACTCCAGCACAGAAGTGGCCATATTTACCCTTTTCTACCTCTAATTTCCACTTTCAGATACCAGCCTAAAAATAAGTTTCTGAAAATCAAGTATTGTTGAAAACACCTATGACATTACAGAAATTATACAGAAATTTTATTTTAATAATTCTAGCTTAATACTTTTTGAACTATGAAAATACAGTCTAAACATATGGAAAAAAAATTTTTCATCATTAAATAAATTTTAAAAAATGGGAAGTAATTTTCCTCAGCTTTCTATTGGAAACATAACCCCTGTGTTCTAAGAATAACTATGTATTGCATGAACTAAAATATGCCAGTATGCCATACTAACATGTCAAGTACATTTTTCCAGTGACTGATCATATAGATGAGGTTTCTTTTCAAAGTACTATGAACACTGCTACGTATGATACATTTGTGGTTAAAACTGGGAATTAGCAAAGATTGGTTATATTCCTATGCTAGTAGCTTCCTTTCAGACCTAGAAGAACTCAATTAACCTTTAATTGACTCTGGTACCCAGTCTGAGAAATCAGGACAATATGCTTGGCTATCTTTATAATGCACTTTGACATCAGTAAGTGAAAAAAAGCTGGGTAGGTGCAAGACTGTTCTGTGTCACAGAACTACCACAAATGCATACAGCTCCAGGGACACACAACGTGAGATATGTGACCACACTGCTTACTTCAGCTAAGCATTTTTTAAAACTTTTAGCGATTTTAAATTAGGTACTCATATAAAATATGACTGGGAGGAACCTCATGGAGTTATTTAGTCAACAGTTCTGCCCCTAGCCAGGATCAGCTGACATTTGAGCTTATGACTTTCTGTCTTTTTTTTTTTTCCCCAGTAGACACAGATAATTTATTACCTTTCATTTTTTTGGCAGAATGATCAAAAAAGGAACCAGCACCAAACAACTTTTTGCTAATGATATTTTGTAATTATTAAAATTATTATGTTGCTGGAAAAAATGACAGATCGTTTTTCCTGTGTATCTTGCATCAAGTCTTTCATGTCCTGTGAACTTTTTTAGCAAGATGCTTAATTTACATGAACAACCAATTAGTCCTGATTTATGTAAAATGTTCTTGTCTGTTGTTTGGCATTACTTTTGCCCTTAATCATTTTTTTGTTAATAATAAGCAATATTACCATGAACTCACACAGTAAATGCTAAATAAGGCAAAGCTATTAATTTCCTTATCTCCTTGTCTCTTCTTTTTTTGCAATTTTGCATATTACGATTTATTATGAAAAACAAAACATTCTATTTTGGCATATTTTTTCAAGTACTTAGGTGCATTATGGCCCTGTGTGATGTCTTTGTAGCAACTAGATTTCAGACTATTTCAGACACTTTTTTGTGTAAAAAAAAAAACCGAGCTGGTCACAGTGGCATTTTTACGCATAGAACAGTAATAGTGTTTAGTTAAGATTACTTAAATATTTTTTAAACTCTATGGTTACTCAAGAATCATGTCTTAAAAATATGGCATTTGCCCTTACATTTTTAATAGATTGATTTACTATTTGGTAACACGTCCTGTCCTTTCTATAACTTGATGCTGAATGATTTTCCTGGAGAAAGGAGCAACAATAAGGGTGAACAGTCACTTTATTAGATACTCTGAATTCTTAAATTACTTGTAGTAACTTAGGTTACTACAAAACATTAAATGATAATGTCTGGGAAGTTGAACTGAAGCTTTATTAATCAGTTCTCTGCAGTTCGTTTATATTTCTAGAGAGGACATTCAGTGATGGCCTCTATTAAGAACACTAACACAGATGAGAGATGTGTTGCTGATTATAGTAACCTTTAAGAAAGTCATAACCATTTTCAAAGATGATATGAAAAGATGATATTTCAAAGATATATATGAAAATCCACAACCATGTGTGTCCTTGTTATTTCATTTTAAGTTGATCAGTACAAATCTCAAAATGTTGGAATAGATTTCTTCACAAATACAATAAAAAGTATTTTGCCTGTGGTAAAAATAAAGCACTTATTAAACAGTGCAAACCATGTGAGTATCTCAAAGTACTCCATAAAAATTAAATAATTTTGCTACACACCAACACTGATAAATACTATTAAATTTGCATCATATATAGGGAATTTGAAGCATATGCTCTAATGTGATTCATCTGCAGAATTCAGAAAGGAAATCAAAGATCTCAGAGGATTCCAAAGTTCCATCTCTAACTGTTAGGTCATCCTCAAAATAAACCATAAATATTTCTGTTTCATATGCATCAAAATTATGTAACAATTAAAATTCCAAACAAGTATTACATCTAACCAAAGTATAAACAAGTTACAAGAAAGATTATTCTGTTCTTATAACTATGTATAATGCTAATTATGCAGAAGCGTAATGCAAAAAAAAAAAAATCTTACTGGACTGTATTATTATTTACATTTTTAATTAGAAAAAAACATTTTTTTTTTTTTAAGAAATACATATTATTCCTTGCATGGTTAACACAGATAAGGATACTTTTCTAAACATTTTCAGGGGTTATTCTGATGTCTTCTGTTAATGTTGACTATTTAATGCATATTTTGCATGTACTAGCAAAAGGCTGAATGACCTGATGAGAATTATTTCACTAAATTTCTGTTCATGGGGTTGGAAAAGGTAGAATTTGGGTAAATTGTTATTACTATGTACAGACTATTAGCTGGATAAGTATTGTTTACATAAACAGAAATTTTACAACTAACTGACTGTTCAACGAGCTGAAAAGTAGGACTAAGCTATAGAAAAAAACTTATGTGCTGACATTAGTAACTACAAGGAACTTGCCTTTAAGTTTCACTCATAGCATGTAAACTGAAAGAACCTTGAAAGTCTAGGGATTGATTCTGCTGAAATCTGTTACAGCTCTAGCTGTACAATACTATTGAACATGTGAAAGAGTTAGTGCCACCAGTATTTTTTCTTCTTTCAGCTGATTGCTGGTCATTTGCTCTTCTGTTGATGATTGTTCACATTCAGGAAGAATCTTATGCATTTCCCTATTTAATTTAGTTAGTATCTTCATTGAATACTCTAGGTTTGGCTTTCAACCTGAGACTACCTGTGACCACCTGTTCTTTACTCTTCTGGCAAAGTGTTCTCCAATGGGAGACATGTCTTAAGACTCTCGTGAACAATATAATGAAGTAATGGCCTGAATCTAAAAAAAGGGAAAATCCAGGCTAGTCATTCAGAAACTATTCAATCAAAGGATGTAATTTGACAATGGATAACTTTCCCAATATTTAAATAATTCACAAACATTAGAGTCATTTGATAGCTACAATAATAATGTAGTTCAGAAATTATACATATAAATATCATTCCCAGTTTTTTAATGTCTAGTGGGAAGTCTTTTTTTTTTTCTTCAGTTTTCACCACTTTATTTTGTTGGTGTTTAAATGTTAATGATGCATTAAATTTAACCGCTTTGTGTCTACGTGTCTGTGTGTACACAGTTCCCTATACATAGGTGTACATAAACACATGTTCTGTGAGTTTCTGTGTGTCTGTGTGTATGTTTAGAAAACGTCTTCCATGAATCTTTTGACATTTTGCTTTGCTATTCCTTATTAGCATTCTTGTAACTATATTTGGGAACCTGTACTCACTATGTTTGCAGAAATAAGCAAAACCACAGAAAATTATTATAAACTTTTCAAAAAATATTGCTTTCAGTTATTCCCGAGCTTGGGACATATAACACAAAACTCTCAACAGTCTTCCTATAAGATGTTTCACTGTAGAGACATCACCAGGTGCTGTGTATGTGCATCCCTAATGCTGCTGTGTGTCATGCAGGTCACCAAGTGCCGTTGTGGAAACTGGAAAATGACTGCACATAAGGCTTAACTCATGTGCAGAATATAAGGGTCACAGGGCAAGGGAAGGCAGAAATTATTATGAATAATTACAACTAATTATAACTAATATCACTAATACTTAAAAAAAAAAATGTCTTTAGTACTCATCATCCACAGACACCTGCAAAATACTCTCAAATGGTAGGTCTGGAAATTAAATTTTACTGGAAAACAAAAATCATGAGCTCAAGAGAGACATTAGCTTTGTTTTCTAGTTTTCATTTCACTGTGCTTCCTAATAGTTCATCAGCTGTCTCTTCTACAATGCTGACCTAACAGACTGTTTTCCCCTCCCTTTCAAGTTCGTAACTTTTATTTACATTTGTCTTTCAAGTTGTCTAACTGTTTGACTGAAAGAGGTAGAAAAATAAATGTACGAAGGATTTTGATAAGCTATCTACTCTCTTATCCCACTCTAAAGAAACGATCAATTATTTCTATGTCATTCCCAAGAGATATTTGTGTAGCCCTTTCTTGAAGTCTTCCAAGTTTCCCTAATCTATTGACTTCAGGACTTCTGTATCATTTGGAAGTCTTTCTTCTTATAAAATCATGCCATTTCTTCTTATGCTTTAAGAAGAAATGGAGAATAGACCAAGCTTTTCTTCTTCAGAATAACTGTTAGGTTGTGTGATTAAAAATATCATCTGCACTCACAAAGGAGCACAGACACAAAACAGCGTGTGGGGAAGCCCAGATACTACACTGCTCCAGCTACTCCAAGGCCCATCCCAGGAGCCATCACCTCACTGTAAGCCCATGTCCACAATCCCAGAAGACATAGAGCCCAAAGGCAGGCACGAACCTGAATTATGGACTCAGAGGAAAGGACACCCTGTCTGGGCCCCTCCCAAGGCTGTCCCAGTGTCCAGATGTAACACCCATCAGGATGAGTCAATGCTGGAGCACCTTCTGAACAGAGTGGGGTGATTGCCTAGTGGTAGGGGACATATTATGGGATGCAGGGGAGCCAGCGAGCAGGTGACATGGCCTGGGAGTTGGAGGGGAGGGGGTGTCTCCAAGGGTGAGATCACAGGAGGGGCTCACTTTGAGGGACCGGGGCAGTGCCAGCAGCTGCTGGAGAGACTATAGGGTCTGGGGTCTCTAGGGATGAGACCTGCTGGTGTCTGTGTCTGTAAGGGTGAGAGCCCAGGAAGCATGGCTACTGGGGACCAGGGGAGTCCCATCCACCTCTGGGTGTCTGTGTGTGTACGAGTGAGATGGTCTGTGCCAGCAAGTGGAGTGGGGCTGAAACCTCAGGGGCTTGTATGCCCAGGTGTCAGAAAACAGGGAGACTGGGATCCAGGCACAGCTACTGGGCAAACTGAGTGTTTGAGTCCAGCTGCTGGGGAGGGTCCATGTTGTACATATGTATATATATTTATATATGTGTGTGTGTGTATATATAAATATATATATTGTCACTACCAAACCTCCACCCTGCTCAGCTAGAGATGGGGGCAGGATGAGGCTGTTGATGCTCTCTTTATTTGTGGGAGTGTTCTGTGTGTCTGTGTTCTCTGTGACCAGCTATGTGTGTACATGTGGTGTATATACATGCTCTGTGCGTGTGTGCCTACTGGGAACACAAGCTCAGCTTTACTACTGGTTGCACCTAGGGCATGGAGCTGCAGCAGCCTCAGCAGTCTCTTGGACTGTTGGATCCAGCATGATGTATTTTCCTGTAACAATAACCTTTTTTAAAAAAAGAATTTTTCGCATATTCCCCATAGTATCCTGTTCACTAGACTTACTTTATTCAATGCTTCCTTTTAGATCATGTTTTCTAGATCTCCGATCTGTATCTGGGATTGCTTTAATTTGAAATTCCTCTCTTTGGAAGAAATACTTGTTGAAGGTGACCTGCCCAGACAGTACTCTACCTGTCGCCCCACTAATGAGTAAGTAGGCTGATTTAATACATCTTGCAGACTACACTCTTGATTATAAGTTGAGTATGGTGTTTGATTTTTTTCACAACAGGATGATTTTACAGGTTGAAGTTCAGTTTACAATCCACTATAATCCCCAGAAAGGCAGGGAATGAATTTCTTCGCAACCATTTGTTTTTCTTCCCACTTATGCTGTTAATTATATCTGTCTAAATGTAGTTCCTTACACTTGTCTCTGTTGAACTACATCTGATTTTTTTCCAGACCATTTCTTCAATTTGTCAAGATCATTTTGAATTCTCATCCTATCCTCCAGCATGCCTACAGTCCCTCCCAGCTATGTGTTGTCTGAAAATTTAATCATATGCTCTTGATTCCATCATCCCAGTTGTTAATGAAAAAACTGAATGAACTCCTCTCTGTACATCTTTTCGTTCTGGCAGTGAACCACAAATAATAATCCTCTGGGCACAGTTTCCCAACTGCTGTTTAAGGCCTCTGTAGAAGAGTCAACAAAAATCTATTTCCTTACCTGAATCATTAAAAAAAAAAAAAAAAAAAAAAAGAAAAAAAGTTATAAAGGTTAAAACCATACTAAATTCAAGACACCATAGACTTATATCCAGACTTTTCTATATTCCCAGGGCCTCTGATCTTGTAATGGAAAAAAATTAGGTGGGTTGGACCAGATTTTTTTTTTTTTTTTTTTTTTTTGCAAACTCAGATTAATTCATCTGTCCATTATCTTTCAGAAGCTTGATGTAGTCTATTAATTCAGAATTTTTTCTTTATCTGTATAATTCTATGTCCCTCTCCTCCACACCCCTCTTCCTCACAAATTCTATGATCACCACTGCCCATTGTCTTTCCTTGTCTTTCAGGGTAGGATATATTTCAATGCTAAGTTTATAAGGGTATATTAACATGTCTTCATACCTACATATAGATTTCCACAAGTATCCAAGTTGTCTAAGCTCTCAATACAGACTAAATAGAAGCCCAGTTTGATTAAGTTACCCACACAAGTGTCTATCATTTGAGGTCATGCAGGGTCTCCAAGACTGCCACTGGGGATATAATACCAAATCAGTGTGAGACATGTCCTCCCTAGCTAGCCAGAAGACCTCAAATGGTACTACAGGCTTAAGTTTAAGCAACTGAAATGCATTTTAGGTTCCATTGGCTACAGTGGGAATTTAGGACTAATAACATCTATTGCTATTTGAGGTGCTGTAGGGTATTCTCACCCTGCCCCAAGTATCTCTTTCAAGAGGACCTGGGTTATTCACAGGTCCAGTATCATATTTAGAAGGACTATATGGAAGTCTGGATACTGAAGAGCACTTCAAATGGCACCAGATGCCTGTGTGAGTATTTTAATCAAGTACCTGGCACACATTCAAACACCTACATACCGAAATCTGAATTTAAGGGTTTTAATCTCAAATTGAATCCCACCTTCAGTCATAGATCCTCCTTGTGATGACAATGAATTGCACTGAGATGATTTCAAAACTTCTGAGTTACGTAACAATTTCTAATCTAAATTCCCTATTGTAGGCTGATGCCTTGACCTAGATTCAGCTCAAACACGTAGTCCTTGCTGAGATTAGGCACTAAGTATCTATTGCCACTAAGATACTGCTAGGTGTCCTGACTGACCTCCAGATGCTACTCCAGGAGGGCTTGTATCATAACTGATAGGTCCATGAAGATATCACACATATCCTAAAGCTTATCAAACAACATTGTAATCTGTATTTGGGTAATGGAACTGATTGTCTTCACTGACATTGATTACTCTAGTCAGTAGCTCAAGTTAACCTTTTGGGGAAGACAGAAGCAAAAAAATGCATTAAACTTTTCATCCTTCTTGGTGTCATCTGTTTACAATTCACCCTCCCTAGTGAACAGTAGACACACAATTTCATACTAATCCACTTACAAAGTTATGACTATTGATGTCTCATACTACTTGCATCTTGTTTTGTGCCTTTGTAACCCAAATCCCTACATGCTTCTGCTACTTTTTTATAAACCTCATTGATACTTGGAACTAGTTTCTACTTTCTATATGATTTCTTCTGATGTTTGAATTTAATGAAGAACTCATGACTTAGGCACATTGATCTCTTACCTGTTCTTCCTCTCCTTCTTCCATATTGGGATAGTTTGTACTTGTGCTTTTTATTGTTCCTTTGAAGAACTTAACTCTTTTTACCCTTAAAAACTCATTTATCAAGACAATTTTATCTAATGGTTTCTTGTACACATTTGTTACAGTGTGCCTTTTTGAAATCCTTTTTTTTTTTTTTAATTAGGTCAAACTAAAACAGCTACTTTGAATCTGTTTTAACAGTTTAATATGTTATTTTAAATACTCCTCATTTACTTCATTCATGCAACAGTATAGAGCTAGTCTGTCCTAGAGTGAAACCTGGGACAGCCTTACAGAGCTGTCTCTCTGAAAGGCAAATCTGCCACATGCTATTCATGAAGACTGAGGAAGAAAAGGCCCTTGCATATATATAGGTAAACATGGGTTAAGACATTAGTTACAGGTTCTTATAACAAGTGATACTCCCCAATGACTGAAAGCCAGAACTCCTTCAGTAAACAGGAAGTAAATATTGTCTTCAATGATTGATCACTTGACAACTCCAATAGGGCTTCTTCTGTCTCAAAGACAGATTCCTGGCAAAGATAGGATTGTTGAATCTAGTCACATTGATCAACACTTATATCCTCAAAACATTTAAAGTGCCTAAAGGGACGCAGCAGATAGCAAACCATTATTGGCTTCATTGTTTCAAGTTCAAGCCTACTTTATTTGCCCAAATTCTACCACAAAGTGAATTATCTCCACATGTTTCTTTCCAGTCATAGCTTCCTGTTTTAGGAAGTTAATTCAAACCTATCTGTCAAGGTGGGGTTCAACATGACATTAAGATACTTAAATACTCCAGTTACGTTGGTATCTACAAGCACACTATATGTCCAAGTTCTCACCATAGCCAATTGAGTTATAGCGTTTAATTCATTCTCTAAAGGTGAGTCTCTACCGTAATTAGAGATACTATAGGGTATCCTGCCTGGCATTCATCTGTTATGTCAGTAAGTCCTTTTGTCCATAACCTTTCATAGTCATGTTGTCATAACTGCCAACACATACAGATGTTGAGATCCTCTTGGTCATCTCAAAAGGCAATGCTTAAGCACTGAACTGAGCCCCTAGTGGCGGAAACTTGGGTAAAGAACAGCTCAAGCAAATGTATGAAATAAATGCAATTTTTAGGTTAAAAAAAAAAAAAGCATTAGGATTTTTCCACAAGATGGCTTAATCCTATTTCTCTACAAAACCTAAAACAGTCTCAAGTTCAAGAGACAAAATACTAAATTTATTCTTTCTATGTCACTTTTAGAACACTTTAGGCTTCATATAAGTTTCACTTAGGAAGTCATAAGATTTCTCTTCTAGATTTTTTTTTTAAACTCTGTTACTTCTCAACACCTCTCAGCTCTGTTGCTACATCGATCTGCTCACTATGGCCCTTTTTTATATACAGTGTTTTCCTATTATCTTCTCTTGAAATGAACTGCTAAATAATATAGCATCCTATAGCTTCCCATCAAGAAAGTATCTCACAATGGCAAGTGGTCAAACTGATTTAAATGTATTTCTAAACTCAATGAATTACAAGTATTTTGGGGTCACATTTTAAGAGGTTCTGTTATTGGCAATTCTTAGCAATGCATCAAGTAACTTTATCACCGAACACAAATAACTTGAGCACTGGGCAATAAAATGCATTATAACAGAGTTGCAAATCTGTCACCATGTATAATGGAACATCTTCTAGATGGATTGGGAAGAATGAGTGTTTATTTATCTGACTGTGTGTAGGTGTTTATATTTAGTAATTAGCCAGGAAACGTGAAAAGCCATTAGTTCTTTTGCAAGGTTTGTTGTCTGGTTGCTCGTAAAATACAATCACTTTCATTTCTCATTCTTGCCACTGAAAAATCTCTGTTGGCTTATCAGCCTGTATGGCATTTTTGCCTTTCGAGGTTTCATGCTCAGAACGGTTTGCATAATATCAGCTGAAATACAGTTTAGATACCCTTCATCAAGCCATGTGCTGTATATCCTTCTTGATATTTCTTCTCCCAACTTTATGCTGTAACACAGTGTTGACCCTTCCCCTTAACTGCTTGTATGCTGGGTTTTTTTCTGAGTATCTTCTACCAATTCTTCACTTGGGTGTGAAGCACCTTCACTGACTTTTCTCTTTATCATTCATGTTGTTTCATTGTCTACTGCAAGAACATGCCAGCAATCCATTTTAATAAGCGAAATCTCTAATTTCAAACTGGACGACAACTAGATAATATTGAAATTTTGATGCCTTCTAATAGGCCTAGAAGTCTGTAAATTAGTGAGCCTTACTGCAATGACCCACTTCACTTTGACAGCTATTCCTATTATTAATAGGAATCCATATGAATTCAGTCTAATTTAGTCTCTGGCTAAATTTGTCTCTCCCACATTCTTAAATTCATTTGGAAGATTTAAAATGCATCTTCATAGCAAGAGTGCCTCCCAAATATATCTAATGAATACTTATTTTGAGGTTTGGTGCCACCCGCATTTGAATCAAGGACATTTGATAGTGATGATGGATATTTTAAAACAGCATATATTTATGAATATTTAAATTCTTATAAATAGAAGTTTAAGCTTGGTTTGAATAAATTTGACTGGTTGATGGAGCCAAGATGCAAAAACATTTTTTTGGGGGAAACTATTGTTTTTCTGACAGAAAGAAACATGGATTTGTATATGCCAAACCCACCAAATCATATCTTTCTGTTCTTCTCTGTTAAGAAAAGACCTCAGCATCCTCTTCTCACCCCTTCCATGCTAAGCTTCCCTCTCTTACCTGAGAGCCTTTCTCCACAATCACCAGCTCTCTCACACACCAATACACTGACAACCGTGCTTTTTCTCCCTTTAGTCTCCTGCCTACACTTCCACCAGTGAGAAGCATCACTTTCTCCGCTTTGTAGAACCAGATCCTCCCCAGAAACACCTCAGGGCAAACACTAATCCTCGCTTTCTGAATGGTCCTGTTACCTTACTGCAGCACATAGTCAGGTGAGAGAAACTGAAAGGAAATGCTTAAAGCACCTGTGGTACAATTCAGATACCCAAATACAAGCTTCTGTCTCTGGGGCCCCTTCGAAAACCTTAGGATATCTGAGGTATCTGCAAGGGACTTCTGTATGTGAAATGTGACTTGCAAGAGGCATCTTCTAAACAATGGGAAGCTAGGTGGAATTTTATATTTATTGCAAAAAATGCTCCTAAAAGTCTGTATTTGAGCAACCAAATCTCCTTCTGCTTTCCAATGTTTCTACCTAGGCATCAACTAACCTCAGCCAGGCATATCTAAATACTTACCTACTTCCCTCAGGATATCCTCTGTGACTCTGCACTCCTCTCCACCCCCCTGAGAATTGCTCACATTTGCAGTAGTAGGTAAAGCTTAGAAGAGGTTTTATCTTATTATTACTCAGTTTGATGCCAGACAAAACATTACAAGAAGATAAAACAAATGATGTAGGAAAGATAAGTAGATGGCAAAACAATTAACGGTGTTCAGCAAAGAAATGGAAGTTTAAGTTTGCCATTTATAGAACCAGTACCAGATAATAGTGATTTGTTGACATCCGAATCTTCTTACATCTGAAATATATACAGCTATAGTGCCCATAATGTTACAAAAAGACATTGTTTGGAAATATAGGGAAGTTCTCTTTTTCAAAATCATTCAGGGTCTAACTGATCCTAGAGCAGCTCAGTATGCTAAAACATAGGGTAACTCTGCATAACATGATTCAGTGTCATACCAACGGTACCTAAGCTAAAGCTCCAGGCTAAGTAACCTAGTTCCTACTGGAAGATGGATAACCTTTTTTTTGTGTTACCCAGTGAGTGGTGTATAATCCTAGGGGAGCAATGCATCAATAACAGATCCTGTACAGGTACACTAGCAAAGTGGCAGAGTATGGGGTTTTTTTATGCCACTGGGCTACAAGTTTGAAGTGCTGGACTTAATTTTTGACTCTAATACTTGTGTGATTTCCAGTAAGTTATTCAGTGATCTTTCTGTCACTGCTGTTCCTATATAAAATGATGAACTATTTATTCTTAACTACAGGTATCCCTAATTATAGAAATTATTTTTCTTCCTTACACCCTATAACTGTAATTCTTGTATTTCCTACAAATGTATGAACTCTCTAGAATAAATATCGCCTTCAGCTTTACCTAATTACCCCTTATGAAAGAATGAGGTGTCATTTTAGTTTGGGACCTGTAAGTACTAGTGTAATGTGAATATGAAGATCATGTCTCTATTTTGTTTCATGACTTTATCAATAATGAAGAGTTTTTCATCGTGATCTGGTTTATTTTCTGTTGCTGCTTCATTTATTTCACTGAATCTCCACATAATGTAACAGCACTAAATCAATAACTTGAAGTTACCTGTTTAAGCTGATGGAGCAAAAAAAACAAAGCAACAGAATGTAAAAGAAGTGTTATACCATTCTGCGTTATGCCTGTCACTAGACCTGTATAAATTTCTGTGGCCATGTGTAACACTGTGAGGTAGGTGTGCTCCTTCATGATCCCTTGATGCACACATTCTGTCCAAACCTAAGGGATGTATGATCCCTTCTTTCCTGCACACCCTAGTTTCCTGACATACAAAACGCCTGTTCCCTTCCATAGAAAAATGGCTTTACAGGGGGACAATGAGCATTCTCATTGCTCCATGGAAGTAGACCAGAGTCAGACTTCAATATCTACAACCTGTAAGCCCCACAGTGATCATCTGCCCTACAATGCAGACATAGCTTGCTACGCTCAAAATCTCATTATGGACAACAGGAAACACGCTATGTATTGTAGAGCCAAGAATTTTATTAATTAGCCCAATTAAAATCTTGACAGTCTCATCAAAGTACAAAAAGCCAGCTATTATTAGTCCAATTAGAAGAATACTGGCACTCATAACCCAAATCAACACGGAAAAACTTCCAAATATCCTTACATTTATTATATGAGTATCTACCCCTTTGGTATTATCCTTCCACCATCCCTCTGGACCCTAAGGTCGACCATTACAGTCATCCTAAAGAGGGGTGATGGGAGGAGATGTTTACAAGAAGTCACCAGGATCCTCAAGGTCTTCACCAGCAGGAGTATCATGTTCATGGTGGCTACCTCTTCCTTCTCAGTCCTGTGGCTTGCTTGGATTTCTTTATATACTTTCTTAATGCACTCTGCTTTCTTCTCACTTGGGGCAGTGGCCCCCAGCCACACCAGCCCCAGGCGCAAAAAGGTCTATGGTTAGTCAGGCAGTGACTGCATGTGGGGGGTGTCCCCCCTCCTCAGTAGGGCCACCTCTAGAGCTGAAACTGGACCAGGGGAGACAGCAGCCACTGGGCCTGGTGCAGGGGTTAAACCGAAAAAATTGTAGAAGGTTTCTTCATTGAATGGGATAGCTTAGATTATAAATTTCTGAATGTGTCCTTGCTAGTAGTTCAAGGCCCTGTGTAACATTTTAATGATTTTTTGCTCTTCTGATTGTCTTAAATTTGGAGAGAGATGGGGCAGCAATCAGTCCACCTGTTGCTGATTTAGCCATAGGCTGTTGCAGGGACTGTTTGCATATGTACCATATGTTCTTTGTGACACACGGTCCTATAATATTATAGAGTTTTGTTCATGTTTTCTGTTTGATTTGTTATTCTTAAGCTAGTTTAATTACACTTACAGTTTGTATAATTATGACTACAACAGAATGGTTTTTACACCAGCACAAGCAAGATGATAACTTCTTGAGAGGCTGCTAGGTAAGTGCTGATAATAAAATCAGATGGATTTTAAGATCTAATTGCTATAGTCAACATTTTGATGCCCCATGTTCACTTTTTAGCATTAACTCTAGGATGATCTCCTACTGAGTTATTTGCCCAACTGCAAGTTTCTATCTAACTGTGCTTTTCAATTCTCATTGCTTAAATTCTCATAAGTTAGAATCATAGAATTGTATAGGTTGGAAAAGAGCTTTAAGATCATCAAGTCCAGCCGTTAACCCAGCACTGCCAAGTCTACCACTAAACCACGTCCCTAAGCACTGCATCTACCCATCATTCAAATATCTCCAGGGATGGGGACTCAACCACTTCCCTCGGCAGCCTGTTCCGGTGCCTGACTAGACTTTCAGTGAAAAAAATTTTTCCTAATATCCAATCTAAACTTCCCCTGGTGCAACTTGAGGCCATTTCCTCTTGTGCTATTGCTTGTTACTCGGCAAAAGAGACTGATACCCACCTCGCTACAACCTCCTTTCAGGTAGCTGTAGAGAGCAATAAGGTCTCCCCTCAGCCTCCTCTTCTCCAAACTAAACAACCCCAGCTCCCTCAGCTGCTCCTCATAAGTCATGTGCTCCAGACCCTTCACCAGCCTCATTGCCATTCTTTGGACACAGTCCAGCACCTCAATGTCCTTCTTGTAGTGAGGGGCCCAAAACTGAACACAATATTTGAGGTGCAGCCTCACCGGTGCCAAGTACTTAGGGACAGTCACTTCCCTAGTCCTGCTGACCACACTATTTCTGATATAATTTTTGATTTTATGACCTTTGTAGAATATTTTCCTTTATAACTGTTTTTTATTGTACCTCAAAGCTTGACCCTGTAGATGAGGCAGAAAGCTTATAAACGAATCAGATCTCTATTAACTCCTTAGTTGATTGTTACAGCAACCGGTATTACGATGATAAACTGGAGGCAGTCCCCAAGCAAAACCCGTGAAAATTTTTTACACTTTTTCTTTCTTTTCTTTTTCTGCTCAAAAATTTGTTATGGCAGAAAGAAAACATACATTATATATAAACCCAAGACTTTACTTGTAATATAAATGAAATCTTAATATTCCAGTCAAAGAATTATTATTAATCTAGGTCTATTTTTTACAGAAAAAGAAATGTACTGGGTGGAGGTGTCAAGGAATTAGCAGGAGGGCTGCAGGGCAGCCTCTGTGAGGAGAGGCTGGGGCTACCCTGTTTCAGACACAGCCAGTTCCAACCAACCCACCGCAGGGCACAGCTGAGCCCAGCAGCCAAGGTGGTGACACCTTGAGGAAACATATTTAAGAAAGGGGAGAAAACACCACAGAGGGAGGAGGAGGGAACAGAAAGAATGAGAAACAGCAGAGGGAACACCAAGGCCAGAGAAGAAGGAGAGGGAGGAGGCACTCCAGGCACTGGAGGAGAGGTTCCTCTGCAGCCCGTGGAGAGACCACGGTGAGCAGATATCCACGCTGCAGCCTGTGAAGGACCCCACATTGCAGCAATGTGGGTATCCCCTGAAGGAACTGTAGCCCATGGAGAACCCATGCTGGAGAAAAGGAAAAGCATGAAGAAGAGGAGCAGCAGAGAGCAGCTGTTTTGGACTGAGCACAAGCCCCCATTCCCTTTCCCCCTGTGCTGCTTGGGCTTGGAGGGAGATAGAAGAGTCATGAATGAAGGAGTGAAGTTGAGCCTGGGAAAAGGGGGGCTGGGTGAGGGTGTTTTACGTTTTGGTTTTGTCTTTGTTTCTCACCATCCAACTTTATTTTAATTGGCAATAAATTAGATCATTTTTCGTTGAGTCTGTTTTGCCCATGCCAGTACTTGGTAAGTGATCTCACTGTCTTCTTAACCCACAATCTATTTCATCCTAGTTTTTCTTATTTTCTCCACCTGTCCTGTTGAAGAGGGGGAGTGATTGAGTAGCTGGGTGGGCATCTGGCAGCCAGCAAAGATCAACCCACTACAAGAAAGAAAAGTAAATTTAAAAAAAGAATCCTGCTGTACAGAAAAGTTATAAGTAATAATGGCAACACACTTAACTGTTTTACACACACTTCCTGGGTTTTACCTTTCCTGTTGTTTTTTCTTCTATTATCCTTCACTTCTCTCTGGGGTGCTAACAGTGATGGCTTCCATCTGCTGGGGTAGGGGGCAGTGAGTCATCAGTGTCCATTGTCCTTCACCGACTGAGTATGATGCTGGTGGTTTCTTCTTTCTCTCTCTAGGATCTGTTTGAGGTCATTTTAACATTTGCTAACATGCTTTTACACTTTGGTCTTTCTTCATTGGTCTGCAAGTTCACATTATACCCAAATTTGCTAGATATGGTGCATGTTACGTAGATTAACTATTTGGTCTTTGTTCTCCTTGTTACCCCTCAAACTGTTTTTGTCAAGTTCCAGGTCTTCATTTCTTTAACTGACCACTGGTTAGTTGTTTATAACGATGGGGTTATAACCAGTGCCAAGCCTCTGCCCCATATCTTATCATCCCATGCCTGTACTCCCCTATGCTGTATCCTGTATTCCCACTTCTCAAGGCCTCTGCTGTTATAAGAGGCATATATTTCTCTACACTACATTATTAAGTTACAGTCATAAATTTTTCATTTTACACAGAATAACTGCTTGTTACTGTTATCTATATAAAAACTACGGTAGTACCACTCAAATATAAGCAAAAGTAAAACAGCTTAGACATAGACTCCTGCTCATAAAAAAAAAGTTGCTGTTACTGCTAAACCAAGTAAAAACAAGGCTCCAGGCAGGTCAAGAAAACCTCAGAGTGAGCCTGGCAAGCCTCAGTCCTAAGGTCTTGCAAACTCAGTACAAAGCCTGTGGCATGTTGTGGTGGATTGACCCTGGCTGGATGCCAGGTGCTCACCAAAGCCTCTCTCTCACTCCCCCTCCTCAACTGGATGGAGGGGGAGAATATAATGAAAGGCTCGTGGGTTGAGATAAAGACAGGGAGAGATCATTAACAGACTCAGCTTGGGGAAATTAGTTTAATTTATTACCAATCAAATCAGAGTAGGTCAATGAGAAATAAAAATTTAATCTTAAAACACCTTCCCCCCACCCCTCCCTTCTTCCTGATCTTAACTTTACTCCCAAATTCTCTACCTCCTCCCCCTCAAGTGGCATAGGGGGACAGAGAATGAGGGTTGCAGTCACTTCATCACATTTTGTCTCTGCTGCTCCTTCCTCTTCAGGGGGAGGACTCCTCACACTCTTCCCCTGATCCAGTGTGGGGTCCCTCCCATTGGAGACAGTACTCCACAAATTTCTCCAACATGAGTCCTTCCCACAGGCTGCAGTTCTTCATTAACTACTCTAGTGTGGGTCCTTTCCACAGGGCCACAGGTCCTGCCAGGAGCCTGCTCCAGCGTGGGCTTCCCATGGGGTCACAGCCTCCTGTGGGCATCCATCTGCTCCAGCGTGGGGTCCTCCATGGGCTGCAGGTGAATATCTACTCCACCATTAACCTCCATGGGCTGCAGGGGGACAGCCTGCCTCACCATGGTCCTCACCACTGGCTGCAGGGGAATCTCTGCTCCAGTGCCTGGAGCACCTCCTCCCCCTCCTTCTTCACTGACCTTGGTGTCTGCAGAGTTGTTTCTCTCACATATTCCCACTCCTCTCTCTGGCTGTAGTGTCCCTTGCACAGCTGTTTTTCCACCTTCTTAAATATGTTATCACAGAGGCTCTACCACCATCGCTGACTGGCTTGGCCTTGGCCAGCAGCAGGTCCGTCTTGGAGCCAGCTGGTATTGGCTCTGTTGGACACAGGGGAAGCTTCTAGCAGCTTCTGAGGGAAGCTGGTTTTGTCTGGGATAGAGTTAACTTCATAGTAGCTAGTATGAGGTATTTTTCTGATTTCTGCTGAAAACAGTGTTGATAACACAGGGAAGTTTTAGTTACCGCTGACTAATGCTTACATAGAGTCAAGGCCTTTTTTCCTTCTCACACCACCCCACCAGCGAGCAGGCTGGGGGTGCACAAGAAGCTGGGAGGGGACACAGCTGGGACAGCTGACCCCAACTGACCAAAGGGACATCCCATACCTTATCACGTCATGCTCTGCATATAAAGCTGGGGGAAGAAGAAGGAAGTGGGGGGACGTTCAGAGTTATGGTGTTTGTCTTCCCACCGTTATGCGTGATGGAGCCCTGCTTTCCTGGAGATGGCTGAACACCTGCCTGACGATGGGAAGGAGCAAATGAATTCCTTATTTTGCTTTGTTTGCGTGCATAGCTTTTGCTTTACCTATTAAAGCAAGTCTTTATCTCAAACCATGAGTTTTCTCACTTTTACCCTTCTGATTGTCTCCCTCACCCCACTGGGGAGGAGTGAGCGAGCAGCTGTGTGGTGCTTAGTTGCCGGCTGGTGTTAAACCATGACAGTCAGACAATGGATTTTTATCACTTTAGTATATGTGAGGACTGACTAGGCCACAAAGCCCAGGAAATTATAAAAAGGAACATATTTAGTTTTCCAAAAATAAACACTTATTTTCGGTTCCAGAGGAGCTTTACCTATATTTTGCTGGCCTTTGATTGATTATTCAGGTATTTATACAAGCCAATAAACTGACTATGCTTTTTATCTCATTAATGAGTGAGGACACAAATGGAGAAAATAAAGTTTTTATTACCAAATGAATAGCACAGCAGGGTACAATTTGATAAATAGAACATTTCATTTTACCACATGGGCCTTCCTACTGCAGTCCACATCTCCTAAGTAATTTAATCAACCGTGATAGTTGAACCAGTGCCAGTTTTAATACTTTACATTTTAATCAGCTGGCAAAATAAGTTATAACCAAGCAACACCTGAATAGCACTTGAATGTGTAAAGGAATATGTTATTGAGAATGATGCTGGTGACTCTGGATGAATTAGAGAAATTGCTGTCTCTGCTGGATTTAGCTAGTTGGACAAGTGGGGTCATTATTATTCCCCTTGCATCAGTCATTTGAATTTTGCTCTTTATAATCTAATCAGGTTTACTATGCTGTTCACCTGGTCTTCCTCTATCCATATTATCTTCCCATTATTTTCTTACCAAATGTTGACTGTATTGCTGGCATGCAATGTAGGTCTGGAATTGCAAACATCACATTCATACACATATGTGTATATATGTCCATTGGCGTGCATATTTATTAATTGCAATAATCCAGGCTTCTAATTGCCACAATAGCAGAAGCAAAAGCACGGTCCAAGAATGCCTCCACAGTAGGAGACATTCTTCTGTAGGAATGTTTTTTCTGTTATGTTTTGCTCATACTTTTAGTTTCCTATAACTTGAGCCCACAGTGTCCTCCATCCTTGCTGGGACAGGTTGGAGAAAGGTCATTTCATTGTTCTCTAATGGACATCTCTAGCTCCCATAGTGAACCAAGCTGATGGATGGAGGTACTGCAGAGAAGGGGTGGGGGGTGTGGCTGAGGTTGATAGATCTCTTCTTAATTACAAGAAGCAGAAAGAGCAGCAGAACTAAGACGCTGAAAGCCAGTGGGTTTCCAGAAAATTAGACAGTAGATTTTGGCTTTCTGCTATCAACCATTCATTTAGTCCAATGATGGAAATTGCCATCAAAGTGGCCTAGAGCCTGTTAAATTTGGCATAATCATTTTACAAGAGACTGTCCTACTTTTCCTCCTGCTTGTTTTAGAGAATAATATGAAAGGGAAAAAAAAAAAAAAAAGAACTCTGCGATGACAGTGTCTGTCTCTCCATGTAGGAAATGAATAGAACCCATTTACACGGTTATTTTCTACTTTATGTCTTAGTCCCTCCAAGAAAAGGGAGGGATGATAAGGAAAAGTGGAAAAGAGAGTTTTCGTTCAAATTAAGTTGAAGGGATTATAGTAAATCTATCCCTTATATTTGCAATGGAAAACTGATAGGTCCACATTTGTTATTTAACAAATCCTATAGCACTAGGGATCATGTTTTCCCCGATGAAAAGAATGAATGTTTGTCAGATATTCATGCACTTACTGTTAATTTTGATACATCTCACATTTCAATTCTAAACATTTGCATTGATCAAATACTATTCCTTCAATATTTTCTGGCATTTATTTCATAGATACTTCCAATAATTATTTCTGATGCATTACAAAATTGGTGGAATTGTATGTTTGGACACCTGTCTGACAGCTGTAATAGCACGTCAGATATGTATTTCCTTTTTAAAAGTTTATGCAACTTTATTAACTCATTTCAGAGATATATTTTTTAAAAAGTTATAAATTTATGTCATATTTGCAATAGGTCTTTCACAAACGGCCTTTTGGTGTAATATTGAAACCTTGACACACATAGTAATTGTACTGTAGCCATCACCCATGGTATATTTATTCTGAATTTTCTCCTCCGCTGCTTCCTCCTACCCTATTATTTGTCACTTTATTTAATTTCTATGTTTGATATAGTGCCTATTGTTCTAATGGAAGGATTCTAATAGCCTTCAATGGGTGTTGGATTGCACTCTGAGCCTTTGTCTCTGAAGAAAAGTACACATGACAAGTTAATCTGTAAATCAATTACTTCAGAAAAAATATTTTAAAACCTGAAATTAAAATAATACTTGTTATAGGTGCATAAATGATCATACTCTCCTTATTCAATTGCTAATCTATGATTTAATCAAAGCAAAATAGTCTAATTTTTGAGTATTTGCTTTGTAATTTTCAATATAATTTAAAATCCTTTTTTTTTTAATTTATTTGTGTGTTGGTGCTTTTAAGCATGTATTTAGTAGGAATTCTACCGTGACTCAACTGTACTGAAATGCTTAATTTAAAAATTTGTCAATTTCTTCAAGATACTTTATTGTAGATAGGTAAGCTGTTGTGATGAGACCATTGCTTCTCAATGGTTTGATTATGTTTAATACCACAAGGGACTATTAGTGCATGTATACTATAGACTATTAAATTTCACATAGTTACTGCCTAACTACATCCAATTGCTTCAGCTTACCTATTGCAAATTGCATGTTTAGCTAAAGCATATCTCTTGGAAAACTCCATTTTGATAGAGAGAATCCACCACTTCAACAAGTTGTCCATATTTTTAGTCTTTGTTAAAAACGTGCCTACATTCTTATTTTGTTTTAGTGAGCTTCCCATTGTTAGATTATTTTATGTCTTTCTCCAAAAAAATTAATGAGTCCTTTTGCACCCGTATCTACTTTTACCCTTTGAAGATACTTATCATTGCAATTAACTTTTGTCTTGGACAGGCAACAAGAACGTATACCAGGAATATATACAATACTCCAAAATCAGTCTGATCAAGGTCAAATATAGCAACAAAAACACCCCTTTGATTTTCTTACTTATCCATTAACAGAAATCTTAAATATATTGCTAATATCCAGTCAATTTTCTAATTTCATCAGATTTGCTTGACAAAATTTATTTCCTACAAAGCCCTACTGACTCACTTTAGCACAATGCCTGTTGCCTGGCTCCTCAGGAATCCAGTCCCACATTTAGCATATAATTTTTGTTTGTTTGTTTGTTTGTTTGTTTGTTTTAAACTATTATCTAGAATACTGGCAGTATTTGAGCTGATCATCTGGCTTGTTCTTTCTCAGTACTCACTTAAACATTAGGAGCTTTCCAGTATTTTAGATGCTTGTTTCAATATGTATCAAAAACTGATCTTAACAGACAGATGTTTGTGAAAAGTACATGTAAATTACCAGGACCTGTCAATGTATAACTGTAATGCTGTTGTCCAGCATTTTCCCAAGTTACTAATTATCTTGAAAGTACATCATTATGTCTTAGATATTACTAGCAAGCAAACCAATAAGACATAATTGCTTGCTTGTGATCCCCATTCTGTTTTAATGTTATCACTGCTGCTGTATTTTTGTATTTAATTGTAAAGAATTTTTTACTGGAAATAAATTTTATTCAGAGAGTGCCTAACTTAAAGCTTAATTGGAGAACACAAATCGTACCATAATATAAATAATAAATAATGACAGAACAAACAAAGAAAAACTAGAATAGAACTCAGTTTCAAAGGAGAGATTTTTGCAATGTGACTATTGTGGGCATCTATGTCCCCCAAACTTTTCATTGTCTCCAGTGATGCTATTCACATACCCACTCAGGTAAATATCTGAATATCATTAGTTCATTTGTAACACATCTATTTAAGGGAATATGAAACACTATATAAAAGAATGTTCCAATTATATTCAAAAAGGATGCTGTTATAATCTGAGAAATTATGGTTTTCAAGGGTTAACTCTGAGGTAGATATCTCCTGATTGTCTATCTAGTGTGAGCACAAAAAAGGACTGCATACAATTAGTATGATCATACAATCTCTTACTTCTGACCTAAGATATTATTTTAATAGTAACTGTGGATTAAAAAATAAAAGCAGCTAGGGTAATCTTATTCAAAAGAAATCATGTATTTCCCCCCAATATTGTACAAACATGGCAGAGCAAAATGCATGTATATATCATTTGCTGAAGTGTGAAAACATTGTGGCAAGGACTGTAAGTGATTTATCCTGAGACAGAAAGCATGGAAGACAGATCAACACAGAGTATTGTAAAATTCCTTGCAGATCCTTTGTCTGATATAATTTATAAGCTGTTTACTAAAATATTAAACCTTTTTATCTTGGAAGATTAAAGACAGCCAAATTAGATTCTGGCACATAGACTTGTAGAAGAATTAGATAGCTTTGTTATTGTAATGAGGTCAGAAATAATGTTTCTTGGTTTTTGTGAATTGCTAATTTAATTCTTGACAGCAATTTACATTCCGGAACATTCTGTAGTTCCATTTTTACTGAAAAAAAAAAAAAAAATCAATATTTTATTCTCTTTCTTTAAAATAAACAACTAGTTTGCTTACAAGTAACAGCCTTCAATGGAGTTACCTGCCAGCTGTCAGGTTTGGATGAGGAAACATGTTTAGTAATTTAGAAATGAAACACCATAATGTTGCTATGACAACTTACCATTAAGCCTAATTTTGAAAGCTTTTTTGACTGTGAAACTGACCAAACTTGCTAGACAAGTAAAACATAAGCCAGTCATTGAACATGATCTCTGCTTTATTTATTCTATGATACAAGAAATATGTTTACTTTGCTATCAAGACTTTGTTTCTGAAATGAACATGTATCATAGAATGTCCTGAGTTGGAAGGGACCTACAAGGATCATCGAGTCCAACTCCTGTCCCTGCATAGGACAACCCCAAAATTCACATCATATGTCTGAGAGCATGTCCCACCCATAACTATAATCAAGCAAAAGAACTCTATCTACAGTGGAACATTACAGGAAAGACAAATGAATAAACTTTTCTTTGAGTGTTTCCTGCAAATTCTACTGTGAGAGAAGAGTCACCATCATAATGTGATAACACTACCACACCGCTTCCCAGCCTCTTTTGGTCACCCTGAGGCTTTGTCTTCGGAAGACATTTTTGGAGGGGAGTGTGTGTGAATGTGTATATTTGTAAATGTAAAAGAATTACACAACTTGTATACAACTTGTACTATACTGATACTTCTGAAATCTTCTCACAAAGGTTTCAAGAAGGTTGAGCATTTGGTTTGGCTTGCCTTATGAAGAGCTTGTAATGTATGTGGCAGTGGCACAGAGAGAAGCCATACAGCCATATGCTCCTTCTGTGCACAGATCTCCAAGAAACAATTAGCACTTAAATTTCTTACACATTTACACACCCAAACAAAGTACAGTAGAAAAAAGAAAAAAAGAGGGAGTAGGAAATAGAGTGGAGAGGGAAAGAAAGAAGAAATGCATCAGTATTTTTTGGTTCTTTTTAGAATGTAATTGGGTGGGTTTTTTCAAATTAGTATGGAAATGAAAGATGTTTGCTTTCCTTCAGATGCGTTAAAAGAAAGTGGGAACTTTCTTGGCTGTCTCCTCCCAGAAACCTCAGACTAGTAATCATCATCAGAAAATATGAGCTAAGGTATTCAAAATATTCACCCAGAACTAGCAGATGTGACAAAATACATGCTACCTTTTGCAATTAAAGGCTAAGTAAGATATTCTAGATTGTGTTTAATGACACAAAACACCTCAGTTCAGGCAACTGAATCAGTCTTTTGAGCTGCTAAATCCTGAGAGATTACTGGAAATGAGAATGATCAACAAATAAGCATTGCCTTCTCTATATATGTTGAATAATTAATTGAAGTCAGTGCAGCCTTAAATGGCTGATGGCAATAGACAATATAGTACCAAAGATACAAAAATACTTAGAGCAAATAAGATTTTCTATATGGTAAGGGATGGAGTCTCAACTTACATAGATATAGACCATGTGGTGATAATTTTTTAAAAAGTAAAATGTTAAATGAAACATCAGATCCATAAATCACAGGTGGAAAAGTCACTTTAAACAGCTTATTTTACTGGCAAGACAGTCTTACTCTCTGAATTATGTCTCCTGGGCAGAGACTCAGCTGTGTAAATACCTAGCAACATACACTTAGCATGCACTGAAGCATCTGAAACATTCAGGTGTGTAGCTCCCCAAGGGGCCAGAACGTGCAACAGAAGATCTACAGGAAGACCCTTGCTCTTCTGGGATGGCAGTTAGAGGTCAGGCAGGACACAGTCAGTGTTTACACACCTGAATGCTTCCTCTAGTGTTTTGTTCATTCTCATTTAAGTATCTCAGATGATGATTTATCAGCTTGGACTATCAGCTAATACAGAACTTCTGCAATTCAGTCTGATTTTATAAACTCTGTCTTATTGTTCTTCACCTATGTTCTTACATCTTATCTTTTCAGAATAAGTTTGATCCTGCTACCTACCTTAGATTGGAATGGATGCAAAAGACTGTTAGCAGCTGAACAGACTTTTCATAACAGCTCAAGGAGCCAGCCAAAGTCTGAAAAATACAGGTTCTCCTTAGCCATGTTAACCACTGCACTTTGCAGGGAGAGTTTTTACTTCCCGCTCTGAGCATGTTTTCACATTGTTATTTGTGTTAGAGTCTGTGCCTCAGCCTCATTCTGATGAAATCTACTTTAATTTTTTCCTTCAGGCATTCATCATCAAGGTTATAATATTCTCTTTGACCTCAGATTTTGGTTAGAGAACAGTGTACCTAACCAGGTCAACTGGGACCATGCTGGGATATTTTCCTCAATTAGTGATTTCACCTTTGTTTCCTCAAAAGACTTTTGGTATGCTTTAGCACAGCTTTTCTTTCTCTTATTTTTTTTTCTTCTACTGTCTCCCTTACAGCATATTTTCATTTAATTTAAAGTGTTCAAACAAGTTCTCACACAGATAACCTCAGCAACATACGGTATTTATCTAAATTCTACAGAAAAAATGCTTCATTTTTCATGTATTCTAGCTAAATTGTTGTTTCTATAATGTTACTCCAGTAACTCTACATATATTGTCTAATAAAATGTCTTTACTGCCCACCTTTAACCCATCCAATGTGCTGTCTTTCTACAGCTATAAGAATTATCTTGAATTTGTGCACTTTTTTTTAGGATAAAAAATTGTATATGAGGAATGGGAGATGTAGATCTAAAGAAAAAAAAAAGTGAGCTGTACTGATTTTGGCTGGAATAGAGTGAATTTTCTTCATAGCTTGTAGGGTGCTACGTTTTGGATTTGTGATGAAAATAGTATTGATAACACACTGATGTTTTACTTATTTAGTGATGGACTTGGCAGTGCTAGGTTAACAGTTGGACTTGATGATCTTAAAGGTCTTTTCCAACCTAAACGATTCTATGATTCTATTTCTGAGCAATGCTTGCACAGCATCAAGGCCTTTTCCATTTCTCACACCACCCCACCAGCAAGTAGGCTTGAAGTGCACAAGAAGTTGGGAAGGGACACAGCTGGGACAGCTGACCCCAGCTGACCAAAGGGATATTCCATACTATATGATGTCATGCTCAGCAATAAAAGCTGGGGGGAAGAGGGAGGAAGGGGTGACATTGGGAGTTACGGCATTTGCCTTCCCAAGTAACTGTTACGCATGATGAAACCCTGCTTTCCTGGAGATGGCTGTACACCTGCCTGACGATGGGAAGGAGCAAATGAATTTCTTATTCTGCTTTGCTTAAGCACACAGTTTTTCCTTTCCCTATTAAACGGTCTTTATCTTGACCCACAAGCTTTCTCACTTTTACCCTTGCGATTCTCTCCCCCATGCCACTGTGGAGGAATGAGCAAGCAGCTGTGTGATGCTTAGCTGCCTACCAGAGTTAACCCACAACATGATCTTAAGAAGGTAGTGTGGGGTTCAGGCAAACTCAGCACTTTTGATTTAGCTATCAAGGGCTTTGACCAGAGTTCTACAGAGAGCGAGAATAGGGGGAATAAATAGTTTCAGGATATATCTGTGACGGATTTATTTTTATATGTCCTCGTGCGAATGGGTGAGGGCAAAACCATCCGAAAGGAAGGGAGAAATACAGAAGAAATGTGCTCTTTCCTGGAAGAGAAAAATAAACCTCCTTTATTTCATTTCTGAGAAAAGTCCAGATAATTTCTGAAGAAAAAAGTACAGTTAATCTGCATTGCCTCTTTGGCAGAATGACGCCATGACGCTGCTATAAGAAGTTGTGCAGAAGAAGTGGAGTGGATGGTCTCATACAGTTATCACAGTAATTTCCACACTGTTCAATGCAAGATGTCAAGGACCGGTCCCTGGCCCATAGGCTAAATGGCTTAGACTGGCTCCCACCCATGCTGTTTAGGATTAGCCATGCTATAGAGCAAACTGGGCTACAGCTCATGGCAATTGGCTCTCCTCTGGTGCCTTATGGTGCTCCCTAAAGTGTTTGTTTTTTTTTTTTTTCCTATGCTTTTTCAGTTCAAAGTGCTTGAAACAACATGAAAAGTCTTTTGCAGGCCACCAGAGCTGTGCTTTTGTAGCACAAAACAATGCACATGCTGGGTGCTCTAGCATGTGTTACAGGGGTAGTATAGCAGCACTATGGAAGGAAGGAGCAGCCAAAACTAGTGCAGACTCTTCTGTGCTAGCTTTTTCTTTATTTTTTTATGAGGAAATGGAGAAATATGACTAGCCCTTGTCTGGCAGAAAGCTAATTGTAGTGATCTGGATGACAGCCGGGAAGCAAGCTGACAATTAAGCAGTGTGGACGGACAAGGGTTCAGTGCTTGAGTTCACTCCCTGGTGAATATAATTGTCATTGTAGATATACCCATCTACCTCTATCAAAATCAGCCATGTGGCATGTGCCACCTAAATGGAACATACCTGCAGAGGGGGGTATGTAGACATCAATTCAAAAGTACATTTCCTGTACTAAAACTGTTTTCATAAAGTCTGAACCTAGAAGAATGCTGTCATTTAATCTATACACAGTATACCTGTCATTCTTCAATAGCTTTGTACCTATTGATGTAAGTTATGCCCAACTTAATCATCTGGAACAGCTGGTGCTAAGGTACACTTTGTTTCCATGTGATTTCTGAAATGCAGAAACCTTTCCACATGGCTATCACTTAGTAACTTGCTTTGAATTCCTTTGTCCTCTTCCCCTTAACCAGGAGGACAGTGGTGCTAGGAAATATTTTAGGAATTTCATCTTTTTTCTGGTCACTATCAGTGACAGCTTTAAATGCAAGAAGTGTTCCCAGGAAAGCTTCTTGATTCAAGAGCTCAACAGTTTTTGTTCTTCCCTTAACAAAAATGCATTCTGCAAGCAGTGGGCTATGTTTATATATGCTATAGCACCCCTGCGTTACAGAGGGGTCAAATTTATGCCACATATGTAAGCTCCCATGAGGATCTTCACTGACATTGTAATAAGACAAATTTCACTCTGAATGGCAAGCATGATTAAAATGTGTACTATGACCATTTTTCACTGTTAGCTACTCATCTGTCATTAACTTTCACACAAAAGGGTGGAGAATCAGAGAAACAGACTTAAGCAGATTTGATCACACAGACTTTTAATGAAAGGACATTGATCTGTAGCAAGCTTAAAGTGGTGAGGAAGCAGTTCAGTTTTATTAAAGCAAAATTTGAACACCTCTCTGTGATGGTGAAGCTGTAATAAGCAGTGTTATATGAATTTACCACATACCAGAAGGACAAAATGTGTTTAAAAAAATCTGTTAATAGTTATTCAACAGTGATTTTTAAAGTGTTAAATTAAATAACCCTACAAGTGTAGTGTTTATTCAGTTAAGGTTTTATCTACTCATTGTAGAATTTTTGCTGCGTATTTTTGGTAAATATTATGGGTATGATCATATAATCAAATGCACTTGTATTTCCATAACTTAACAAGCTACTGCCTAGCAACTGAGACAGCTGACCACATTCTTGATCTTAATTGGTGCCAATTATAAGTCACATATATTGGCCTCCATTGTATTTCATTATATAATGTAGGGGCAAAATAAGTTCTGAGATTGTAAAAGCACTTGCAATAAAATGAAGAAAAAAAAGACCTTATCGTGTGAAAGAGGCAAAGCTATTTACTTGGCTAAGCTGAATACTTGGCTTAAAAATCTACATTTTACATCTAATGATAGCTTTTGTTTATTTAAACAGTTTAAAATATTTGATCAACATGTCTTTCAAAAGCTTGGTAAAGTATTGTGGTTTATTATTAGGTAAGTTTCATATATGAAGGAGGGTATAACCTTTGTAAAGAGTTTGCTTTACTTCCATGAGTAGTAAGTAATAATTTTTAAATTGTATGATATACCTACATGAATATAGGAAGGATTAGAGCATAGAATCATAGAATGTCCTGAGTTGGAAGGGACCCACAAGGATCATCAAGTCCAACTCCTGTCCCTGCATAGGACAAGCCCAAAATTCACACCATATGTCTGAAGGCGTTGTCCAAATGTTTCTTGAATATTGTCAGGTTCGGCGCTGTGATTACCTCCCAGGGGAGCCTGTTCCAGTGCTCCACCACCCTCTGGCTGAAGAACCTTTTCCTCATATCCAACCTAAACCTCCCCTGGCATATCTTCCTGCTGTTCCTTTGGGTTCTATCACTGGTCACCAGAGAGAAGAGATCAGCGCCTGTCCCTCCTCCTCCCCTTGTGAGGAAGCTGTAGACCGCAATGAGGTCTCCCCTCAGTCTCCTCTTCTCCAGGCTGAACAGACCAAGTGACTTCAGCCACTCCTCATACGGCTTGCCCTCTAAACCCTTCACCATCTTTGTGGCTCTCCTCTGGACACTCTCTAGTAGCTTTGTATCCTTTTTGTACTGTGGCGCCCAAAACTGCACACAGTACTCAAGATGAGGCCGCACCAGTGCAGAGCAGAGTGGGACAATCACCTCTGTCGACCAGCTAGCAATACAGTGCTTGATGCACCCCAGGACACGGTTGGCCGTTTTGAGGCCAGGCCATGGCAAAAATAGTATGTGATTGTTCTGTTATTTTCCCTAAGGCAACAAAATAATATAATATAATGAGCAGTAATGAGAAAAAAATATTTCTCTTATATTTAAGCTTAAAAGTTATTCTCTGGTATCATACACCAAAACTAAGGAAAAGTATGCATATGAAAGCATATCTTGACTATACTTCATGTTTAACTGAAACCAATGAAAACCCCTGCCTGCCAGCTTCAAACATCTACTCAGAGACATTATTTTCTCCAGTAAGTGGTGAATAACAACCAGAATTTTAAAGGCGATATCTAAGGCAAATATGTAGTTGTATATATTATTTATGAAAATATTTTATCTGACATTTAGGGATATGTTAGTACAATGATTGTAGAACCTGGAAAGCAAGTAATCACTTTTCCTGGAGGTTTTTCTATCAGGAACACTAAAACTTTAAACACAATTTCAAGGATCTTCACTTTGCAGAAAAGATTCTCAACTATTTTAATAAAAAAGGCTTTAGCCATAAAGATTTTACACCACTTATAGGATTATTATATCTTTGACTTACATGAAAAGCATTACACAACATATATTTTATTTTTACCTTAAAATTCCTATTGATCAACCGTATTTTCAGCATGCTGTAGCACATTCAACCCAAGGCCAGAGGCAAGAATAAGGAGAGGCAACAGGGCATATGTATTCTAAAGGAAAAGTTATTGTTGTGATTTAACCCCAGCCAGCAACTAAGCACCACACAGCCACTCACTCATTCCCCCACCCCGGTGGGATGAGGAAGAGAAGGGAAGAGTAAAAGTGAGAAAACTCGTGGGTTGAGATAGGGACAGTTTAATAACTATAATAAAACAAAGTAAAATAGTAGTAATAATAATAATGATAATAATAACACACAAAGCAAGTGATGCACAATGCAATTGCTCACCAGCTCACCACCCGCCGACCAATGCCCATTCCATCCCTGAGCAGTGGTCCCCCATTCCTGGCCAACTGCACCCAGCTTATATACTGAGCATGACATCATACAGTATGGAATAGCCCTTTGGCCAGTTTGGGTCAGCTGTCCTGGATATGCTCCCTCCCAGCTTCTTGTGCACCTGGCAGAGCATGGGAAGCTGAAAAGTCCTTGACTGGTGTAAGCACTACTCAGTGAGAACCAGAACATCAGTGTGTTATCAACATTATTCTCATCCTAAACCCAAAACACAGCACTATACCAGCTACTAGGAAGAAAATTAACTCTATCTCAGCCAAAACCAGGACAGTTATCTGTATAAAAGGAAATTCTTATCAAACCAGGAGGCTAAGTCCTCATTGTATCTGCACTAGCCCTTCAGCTTCTGACACAATAATCTTCAACTCGTATTCATTTTTTTTCAGACTGTGTAACGTGTAGGCTTTGTTTTGCATCCGTTGTATCAGAATATCAGTCACCCTTTTTTTCTTCCTTTAACACAGCTTTTTTAATTGTTGCTTTAACATCATTTTTTTGATGTAATTTTCTCCACAGTTCAAAATGTTCTTCCTTCTGTGTTGCTGTCTTCTCTTTTTTAAGGTCTTTTTTCTATACAGGGGCACCAAATGCACCTTACTTACTACTTTGGTATTATGCTTGTTTTCCATTCATTCTCTTGAGTTACATTACTAATATTACTTTACAATTTGGCTGCCTTAAATCTTGAAAGCTCACCTGTGTCAAAACCAAGTTTTCATAAATACACTTTGAGAGCAATTTCTACGGTATGTACAGGATCTCCACTGCATTCTGCGATGGTCCCTCTGCAGCAGAACTCTGCTGCTGGTGCTGACTGCTTTTAGGATCTTCAAGAGAATTTGTAAAGTCAGCCTACATCACCTAATTTCTGTCACTTCATGTTATAGCAAGGGAGATGAAAGTGGCAAAATAAGGGAGTAATAAGTGCTACAACTTGTGGTATCCAGATCATCGGGGCCTTGGCAGGTTCTTTTACCTTCTATCTGAAAGCCAGTTTAAAGGCTTTAAATATAATTTTTTAAAAGGTTACATAGCATTCAAGGAATTTTAGTCATATATTTTGGCCAGCCAAAGAAAAGAACTATTTCAAATGTTCACTAACATGGTTAATTAATCAACTCTTCACATTTCCAGTAACCACCAATTCCAACAAACTTACCAGCATCCAGTTACCTTTTGCTACTACTGATAGCATAACTATCCATCTATATAATGAACTCTCAGAAGAATAAATACAGGCAACTTCGATGAACAAATCTGTTAAAGATATGCCTAGATAAATGTGACTTATTTAAGAAGAGTACATCAATGCTTTTAAATTAAGTAATCTCTCAGGTCATAAGTATTCTGATATTTGAAAATTACTCTCTTGGCAAAAGGCACTTTCCTTCCAATTCAAACAAGACAAAATTCCACTAACTCTAAATACATTGGCATAATCAATGAGGTCTTTCTTTAAAGGAGAATGAACATTTTTTATCTACTTTTTGGAGGATAAAATTTTAATATAGCTTATGATTTCTGCCATAAAACTATTTAGTGTTAATGTAAGTATACCTGTAAGAGACTTTGTAGGGTCCTGCAACTAATATTTAAGGGGCTTTCAAGCAGTTTTGAAACTGTACCTTTCTTCCCACCTGTAAGTTTGTTCTCTAATTTGCTTTGGAAATTCACAAAGAATAGCAAGATATGACAATGGGATTAATTGGGTGTTCTATTTGTGCATTTCTGTTATGGGAATTCCTATGGCATGGGCCATCATCAGAGAAGGTGAAAGGGAGATGATAGACAGGATGTTCTCTGAGACTCAACAGCTTGAAGAACCCCCATGATCATGGTAAATGCAACCTCTGGAGAAAGTGAAGGATGGAAGCTGATGACTTCTGGTACCAAGAGAAAAGTTCCTGCCTCACCTAAGGGCTTATAAATGCAAAACAGGTTCACACTCCTCAAAGCTGAAGAGAAGCCAGATGTGCCTACAAGCCAAGAACCTGGTTCGCCTAACCCTAAACCATGCAAGACTACCAGGAAGAAATGGTGAGTCATCGTAATGGGTGACTCCCTGCTGCGAGGGACAGAGGCACACATCTATCAACCCAAACAATCACGTAGAGAGGTGTGCTGCCTTCCAGGGGCCAGGATCTGGGATTCTGTGGAAGGACTGCCAAAGTTTGTGCAGCCTTCTGACTACTCCAGGAGTAGTTCCCTCTCCAGGAACTCAACATGTTCGGGTGCCTCTCTAAAGTGCCTGTATATGAATGCACATGGTTATGGGGAATAAACATGATGAGTTAAAGATCTGTGTGCAGTTGCAGGGCTATGATCTTGCAAGCTCATAGCAAGCTCACAATCCTGGACTTCAGGAGAGAAGACTTTGGCCTCTTCAAAGATCTGCTTGGAGGAGTGCCATGCCATAAGGCTGTGGAGGGAAAGGAGGCACAAGAAAGCTGGTTAATAATATTCAAGGATATTATCTCTACCAAGCTCAAGAGAATTCTATTCCAACAGACACAAAATCAGTCCAAAACGCAGGAGGCCTGCATGGATGAACAAAGAGCTCCTAGCCAAACTCAAACACAAAAAGAAAGTATACAGAGAGTGGAAGCAAGGACAAGTAACCTGGGGGGAATACAGAAACACTGTCTGAGCATCCAGGGATGAAATTAGGAAAGCTAAAGCCCACAATTAACTGAATCTGTCCAGGGATATCAAAGACAACAAGAAGGGCTTCTACAAGTAAATAGGTGACAAAAGGAAGACAGGGGAAAATGTGAGCCTATTGCTTAACAAGACGAGGGACCTGGTGACACAGGACATGGAAAAGGATGAAGTACTGAATGCCTTCTTTGCCTCATCCTTTACTAGCAAGACTGGCCTTCAGGAATCCCAAGTCCCAGAGACCACAGGGAAAGGCTGGAGCAAGGAAGATGTACCCTTGGGTAGAAGATGATCAGGTCAAGGAATACTTAAGCAAACTGAATATACATAAGTCCATGGGCCCTGATGGGATGCACCCATGAGTGCTGAGGGAGCTGGCAGATGTCATTGTGAGGCCACTCTTGATAATCTTTTATCAATTGTGGCAACCAGGAGTAGTGCCTGGAGACTGGAGGAAAGCAAATGTCACTCATATCTTTCAGAAGGGCAAGGAGGCCCAGGGAGCTACAGGCCAGTCAGCTTCACCTGAAGGTGATGGACCAAGTAATCTTGGAAACCATGTCCAGGCATATTAAGGACAAGAAAATCTTCAGGAGTAATCAGGAGTTCACTAAGGGGAAGTCATGTTTGACCAACTCGATAAACTTCTATGATGAAATGACTGACCTGGTAGACAAGGGGAGAGCAGTGGATATTGTCTACCTGGACTTCAGTAAGGCCTTTGACACCATCTCCCATAAGATCCTCATAGACTAGCTGTTGATGTATGGGCTGGATAAGCAGACAGTGAGGTGAGTTAAAAACCAGCTGAATGGCCAGGCCCATAGAGTGGTGATCAGTGGTATGAAGTCTCATTGGAGTCCAGTTCATAGCAGTATACCCCAGGGGTCCAATTTTGTTCAAAATCTTTATTAATGATCTGGATGAGGGAGCAGAGTGTACCCTCAGCAAGTCTGCTGATGACACAAAAATAGGAGGAGCGGCTGGTATGCTAGAGGGTTGTGCTGCCATCCAGAGGGACCCTGACAGGCTGGAGAAATGGACTGACAGGAACCTCATTAATTTTAACAAGGAGAAGTGCAAAGTCCTGCACCTGGGGAGGAACAACCCCATGCCACCCAGCTGCAAAACAGCTTTCCAGAAAAGAACATGGGGATCCTGGTGGACATCAAGTTGAACATGAGCCAGCAATGTGCCTTTGCAGCAAAGAAGGTTAATGATATCCTGGGCTGCATTAGACACAGTATTGTCAGCAGATCATGAGATGTGATCCTTCCCCTCTGCTCAGCACTGGTGAGGCCACACCAGGAGTACTCTCATCAGTATGAGAGACAGGGACATACTGGAAACAGTCCAACAAAGGGCCACAAAGATGACTAAGCAACTGGAGCATCTCTCCTATGACAAAAGGCTGAGAGAGCTGGCACTGTTCAGCCTGGAGAAGAGAAGGCTCAGGGGAGATCTTGTCAATGTGTATAAATGCCTGAAGGGGTGGTGCAAAGAGAATGGAGCCAGTCTCTTTTCAGTGGTGCCCAGTGACAGGACCAGAGGCAATGGGCACAAACTGAAACAAAGGAGGTGCCATCTGAACATCAGGAAACACTTTCTCATTGTAATGGTAGCCGAGAACTGGACCAGGGTGCCCAGGGACGTTGCGGAGTCTCCCTCCTTAGAGATATTCAAAAGCCATCTGCACATGGTCCTGGTCAACCGGCTCTAGGTAGCCTTGCTTGATTTGGGGGGCTGGACCAGATGACCTCCATAGGTCCCTTCCAACCCCAGCCATTCTGTGATTCTGTGATAATTCCTTCCTCACTCATTCTACCTATTTAGGTAAGGTTACTGTCTCCCACCTCACAGACAGGAGCTATGAACTTGGTCCATGCCAGCTCGTAGAATCCCTGGTGGCTTTTCAAATCACACTTTGAGATGCTTTTCCACAGACAAATTCTAATTCACTGGACATCTGTCATCTGATAAGTTAAAGCAGCACATACTCTACTTTCTGAACTACCTTGCCAGGTCCTGACAACGGATAACACTTTTGTCTACAAAGATGCTCTTGGCAGTACAGGACAAATCTGTATCTTCCTGTCAAGTACACAGTGATCCAGTGGCTCACCTGAGCTTCTCCAGACAGTTCCTCCTTAACCTATCAATCAAAAAAATGAGGTTGCTTTTAATGGGGGCACAGCCATTTCTTCTTAGCAAAATAACGCATCTTTTGCCGTTGAGGCTATTCCTCTCATTTACTCGAATTATAGCTTCATCATAAATCACCCCAATTAAGTGACTTATTTTCTTCTTTTTGTTATTTAAAGCAGAGGGATTTTTTCTATAATGACTTGCAACATAGATTTGTCTTTTTTATTTTTTCTTTCTTTTCAGTTCCTTGGTACTCCTCCTGGGTGTTGTTTCCTCTTGCAGGACCTCTGAAAACAATATAGCAAAACGTCCCACAGGGCACCTGAGATTAATAAGAATTCCTGCTTTATACTACAACATAGGAAGGCAGTTTTATACTGGGAAAAACCCGTGACATAGTTTTCCACCTTTGGAAGCATAAAGACATACTTGACAGTCATAATTTGGCCCCATCATTAAGATAAAGAAAAGTTTACAGCTGGCCATGGGAACATATTACTGTCATTACATCTAACATCTCTAGCACCTTTTAGTCTGTACGTTTGCAAATATTCTGTGAGTTGAGCCTTACAACATCCTCTTAAATCGTGTAAATATCTCATTTGAAAGATGAACAACCTTAGGCGCAAAGCTCTCAAATGATTTCCCAAAGTCACATGGCAAGTAAGTGACAGGCAGGGAACAGGAAGGTAACCATCTGCAAAATAAAAGATATTTTTAGGTGGAGACAATACTTTCTTTAACTTCCTTTTTACTGAGAATTTCATGTAAATGCTAACTAGTTTGTTCTTTACTTATTTTTACCATAAAGCAGAAGCATACATTTTATACCTCCATAGTAGTTTTAATTATTTCCCTGGCTTCTATTATCTACTTCTTTGTCTCCAGGCATTTGTCTCTTATCACTCATGACCTCAGAAGAGTATTGTTCTTTCTTAATTCCAAGAATATTGTTATCACAGAAAACATGGAGGTGAGCATGGTTCCTGCATTTAGGAAACTGTAATTTTTAAACTCTTAATTTAACACCCATTTCACAACTGAACTGTCTTTCAAGACCTGCAAATCTTTGGCATTCCTCATCAGTGGAACTCAAGAGGAAAAACTCTTTTTTTGTATTTGACCTGGGATTAACTTTGATTTGGCAGGAAAAAACTGTTACGTTTTCATTGGTCCCACAGCTATGTGGGTAAAGTGTTGTTATCTTTCTGCCTTTCAGACAAATAGTATGGCCATTGACGCGTTTAGGGACAAATCCTGAGAAAGCAGGTGTTGCAATCATGTATGCCAGCAGATGCATTCTTTGTTTCACTAACATTGCCAATTACAGTAAAATTCCATCAAAGGGAACCTGGGGAATTTGCACCGAGTGGTGCATAATTTAACCCTGCCACTGATTATTCATTATGTGTGTAAGCTCAGCATGTGAGGTCTTTGGATAAGGGACTGTGAGATATGGACCAGTGTTAGAAACAAGAATCATTATCCCTTAAGCACTATAGAAGGAGATTCACAGATCCTTTGCAAGATTCATAAACCTTCATTTCTCTTTAGACTCTCCCGCCTTCCTTCCTAACACAGTTAAGAGAGGATCTGTGGTTTTGCTTAGGGTTGTTATTTTGTTCTTTGTTTCTGTAAAAATGCTATCGCATCCAGCCAGAAAAAAAATATGAAATGTTTTGAATAAGATATCCTAGTCTACCCTTCTATTATAGTCCACTGCACAAGAAACTTGTATGTGCATATGGATTAAGTTGCCTAGCATTTTCTTATTTCTTTCCAGGGTGTGGAGAATGTTGAAACATAAACCTCTGAAACCCAGGGAATAAAGTCTGAAGGAAATGGAGGTAGCTGGAACATAAACAGTGTATTTTTCTGTAGTACAGCCACAACTGACAATTCTCAGTCAGGCCTACATCTTCTCACTAAATCTCACTAAGATATGTGCACTTCTCCTGACTCAGGGTTAGTTGTAGCAGATGTCTGGCACTCGCAGTGTCCTCTCATAGGGCTTTCAGTCAGATGAAAAACAGGCTTAAAGCTTCCAGGGCTGTTTTATGGGAGAGGTCAGAGTAAACGATCACACTAGTCTCTTTTGACTGTGAAATCTATGAGGCTTTGAACTGTTCCTTAACATCTCCCAGCAGCTCTCTCCTTCATTTTCCCAGTATATCCTCCACAGCATAGGGAGTGCTATAATATTATGATCTCCCTGAGGAACATCATAGTCTGATGATCAAAGGAGGGCAAAATTGGAGGAAAATGTTAGAAACTATATGAAGAGTGTGAAAATGAGTTAAGACGTATAAAGCATTTAAAAGATTCCACTGCACTAGCCTTCCCATCATTTCTATCTTTTACTTTGTTGGAAAGCTATATTTCTGTGATCTGCAACAGGGAGTTGAGTCATTGGAGCAGCGCCAGAAAGTTTCTGCCTTCCTACCTCTTTAATGATAAATGCAATGGGTTTCTCTCATTGATCTTCTCTGAAGTTATCTATACACGTTTGCTGACATATTCCACAGGTAAATAACTAAATTCTAACTAATACTGGCAAAATCAGCAATACAGGAGCAACAGTGCTGATTAACACATAGACACACCAAAAAAAAAAAAAAAATCCAATCCAGATTATTTTCTTACAGATCTGAATCTGAATTCTCTCAGTGCCAGGAGGCACACAAGGCGCGAACATCGTTCTTCCACTTCGATCGGTCTGCGGCTGCGTGCTCTGGAGTCCCAAGGGCCACAGCGCAGTCTTCTGTTGTTTTTTTCCTCAAGACATGACCGATCCAGTTCCATCTCCTCCTCCTCACTTCATTACTGATTTTCTCCATCTCCGAGTTGATGCTCGTCATTTCTGAAACTTTTTATTTTTTTTCTGGGAGGAGGTAGTTGGCCTCCTGCCCAACTCCCATGACTTGGAGGGCTAGTGTTTTTTCTGCCAGGGTGGCCTTCCCTTAGGCTGCGTTGGTTCGCGGCACTTTCTTCAATTTTATCCAGTGCACCCTCCAGAGAGGGATCCCCTATCCACCACCCAGGGGACGCGCCTTCTAGCCGTGCAGCCCCAGCCGAAGGATTTTCTTACAGAAGAGACCTCAAAAAATTAACAACACAGAAAAAATGGCAGACATAATTGTAGAATTGCTATTATGTCTTATATCAATTCTTCTTTTACTTATAAAACATTCAAATAAGTCTCAAAGTCTAGTCTGATTAGATTTCTGCCATTCTGTGAGACTAAAATGGACTGAATAAAGATTTAAAACTCCTAGGTAACTAATGTTTAAAGTTCCATCTCATGATAACCATAGCACTTACAAGTTATCTAAAGTCTTGATAGAGGTGAATATTTTCCACAACACTTTACAGAACCAGAAGGTAGAATAGAATCCATGTAATACAGAGAATGTACAATTACAATAAGGATCTTAATATAACATTAATATAGTTTTTATTAATGTTCTTCTTACGTCTGGAGATCAAGAACAGATTTTTTACCTGCTTGCTTTCCACCTATCCGTTCCCTTTCACTGTTTCCTTATTGACAGAGGCATTCCTCCACCCTGCTGCCCTGGCTCTCTCCTTATCTTGTCAGGTGAGGGTTAGATCTAATTATCGATTCAGTCATCAGCCAGTTTGGTGCCAGCATACCACAGGTGGTGGAATGGTTTCCGAACCCAAGAATTAGGTCCCCAGACTCTTATGCGGTGCATGCCCTGTTGCAAGCTGTGCCTCTGGGCAGAGTGGAAGGTCCCTGGAGCAGAGACAGAGTGCACAGAGGAGACATCCTGCTCTCATTGAGAAGCATCAAAAGGTTTTCAGGTTGAAATTTTGGTCACCATGTCTTTGACTTTTCGAAAACAAAATCAAGGTATTTTATGGAAAAAAAAATCCAGAAAAAATACACATTCTGTGAAAATAATTTCTGTAGAAAACTCTTAATCAATTTAAATATCTCCCTATAAACAATTTACTATGGGGAATTTTCAAAGAGAAGAACTTCCATTTTTCCTTGTTATTACATTACCATAAAAATGCAAACTTTAAAAAAAATAAAAAAATGTAGGTTATATGACATTTTATTTGTTAAAATAGCCTTATCAAGGACATTTTGCATAAAAAAAGGAATGATGAAGTTAGAGAAACTGTATGGAGAATTAAGTCTATTTGAAGTATTCTGGACACTAGCCCTTTGAAAAACAACTCATAGTAAAAGGAAGCTGTTGCTAGGATACTATAGCCACTGTCATCAGGATAATGTGGTGGGTTTGGTTTTTTTTAATATTTTAAACAAGAAATGTTGATTGATGAACACAACAGATTATGAATGCTGGTATCAAAGCTACCAGGTATATTAAAGACGGAATGGAACATTCAATTTCATGTTGAAAAGCCAAAGTGAAGTTAAAGTCTTCAAAGTAAAACCCATCAAAGAGTGCCACAAGAAATGAATGGCTACAAGGCTTGTTAGCTGCTTGAATAGAAGCACACAGACACGTAGCTCAGAAGTGAGCTGAGAACATAAGCCAGAGAGACTAATGAAAAAGAGTGAACAGATGTTGCTGTGGAGGTGAGGGAAGTGTGCAGCCATTTTATTCTGCTGGAGTCAAAGACAACATAAGGAACAAAAATGACCATAAATGGGTGCTGAATTAGTCTTCTGATTGGGAATGGCTAGCTAGTTGAAATAATAAAAATAGAAGAGTATGGAAACTGTACAGACCAGAAGTCAAATTAGGTTTATGGGCAAAATTTTGACTCTGTTAAGTCATCAATAAAACTCCTCTCAACTAGAAGAGACCCTTTGATAGTCTTCTGTGCATTCTCCTGTCAAAGAAAGTGCTCAAGGTTCTTCAGGTTATTCAGGTGTCTATGCTATTGATTTCAGTGCAGTTTTGCCTTGGAGAGTCAGGGCCTACAGTCAGAGCAGAACAGTTCACAAAGAAAAGCAGCTTGCATGACAAATTTCCTACTCTGCCTGAGGAAGAGTGCAAAGGTATTCTCTCCTAATTAATATATGAATGCTGTCATCTGATAATCTACCTTGTGAGAAATAACAAGCTCACTAATTAAATGTGCGATTTCTTGACATTTAAACAGGTCAATTTTTTTCTTTTTTTTTGTGTCTGATCATTTATTTGAGGTGTTTCTTCCAGGCATGTTTATTGTACTAACCATAATTAATAACCAGCACAACAGACCCCTTCTAAAACAGAAGGGTGAATAATGTAGTTTTGTCCTTTTGCTCAACTGAAGTTATTTTAAAATAGAAAATAACTATAATTAAATAGAGGATAGAGGTTTTATTCTTATTAAGTCCTCATCATCTTTCCAGGCTTCCCATATCTGTCTTCTGACATCTGTCTTTCATAAAGTCACCTTTTTATTCCTTTTAGCTTTAATGAATAAAATGTTATTGCATAAAACTCCAAGAAGATGGCAAGACAGTCCAGCTTTACTTTACTGATATTATACCTGAAAAAGGTGCTGTTGCAGATAGATTGTAAGTTGTGGTATGGATAGTGTGCAAGACCTATGGGTACAGACATTTACTTTTAAGAGCTTATGTGATTCCCACAACTGTAATAACTAAAAATAGATCTTGATTTTTAGCACAAGTGAGAACATGGTAAATTCTATTTTAAGTGTAGTTTTCAACAAGTCAGTCAAAAATTAAATTTTCCATTTCACAAAAAATTCAAATCTTCTTGAAATTTCATTTATTCTGAATGGGACTGAAGAGTACAAGTTTCCAAACATTCTGCAAATCAAAATTTTCAAAGTATGCTCTTTTGGAAAGAGCAAGCCCAGTCTCTGTAAATTTACCAAGCTATTCATCAAATCTAAACTCCTTATTTCAAGGAGTTATCAAGACATATGAGAAAACTGTATGACTTACAGATTTAAATTCTTTGAACTGGGGAATGACCTTTCTCACCAGCTTTCTAAAGACCATCTGGCATTATTACCATCTGCTTTGTTATTCTACAATATGAAGTTAATTTATGTGATCCTCTGTCAAAAATAAAAAAAATGTATGCCACTTTATTGCTTTGGTACGGCTTCGGTTTTTTTGGTTGTTTTTTTCCCCCAAGTGAGATGTCTGCCAGGGCTTTGACCTGTTGTCTTTATATTTATACTGCAATTTACTAAGAGGTTACAATACTCAATTGTTTGTTACCCTACTGCAGGGACACAGAATAGGCAAAGTGTCTATTACGTGGCATTGCAGTTCTCAGACCAGGATGATAATTGCAATCAGCAATCATTTGAGTTCATATACCAGGTTATGAACTGCAGCAGTGAGAAACAGATATACTGCCTGCTTAGGACAGAGAGCTAGGGAAATAACCTTATACACTGCACCACTGGGAAATGGCAAAACATGTCAGAGCTCTCAGAAATTATAATTTTCTATGTGTATCTAAGGTCAACAGTTGACTTTAGTATAATGAAGAATGAATTGCTCAGAATCAAAATAATGCTTTCTCTTGATTTTTAATTCCCCTTTTTTTAGTGTGTGATAAGAGACTGGACACTTTACCATCTCTGATATGTTTCAGAAGTATCACAGCAGCAACACCGTCCAGAAGGTAGCTCTGCTCTTTTGACAGTGTCAGTGATTTAGCCACTACAACAGTACACTTTTTCATGCAACAGTTTTGTCATTAAAGTGTCTATTATAAAATTATAGTTTCTAGCTTGAGACACTTAGCTTATAGAAGTGTCTCATTACAACTAGGAGGGGGTATTTTTTTTTTCTTTATTCTTTTGGGGAAGCATTTTATTTTTATGAGGGCAGAAAAGGGGAAAAAAAAGGATTAATTGAGATGAAAATTTTGCTAAAAAATACTTTGAAAGAAAACACTTTGCATCTTAGAAAATGATAATATTTGGGTTTAATTTGTAAATTTACTGATGATGAACCACTACAAGTAATGTTACTGTCTTTTCTAATCACACAAGAAATAGTCAGAAAATGTGAATTTATCTTATCTTTCTTAAACTATCTAAAAACTAAGTATTTTGCTTTGAACCTTTAAACTTATATTAAACTTTTAAGCTTTGGAGAAGTCTTAATTATATAGGCTTTCTCCATAGTCTGGTGACTCCAAAAAGAGTTAATGACAGCCTAAAGCAGATATCCAAATTGGGCAGGATGAACCCAATAGGCAAATGAGCACTGGCATGTGCTGAATTCTGCTGCTTCATTCTCCTGGAGAAGCTGGCTGCTCACAGCTTGGATAAGTGCACTCTGCGCTAGGTTAAAAACTGGCTGGACAGCCGAGCCCAGAGAGTGGTGGTGAATGGAGTCAAATCCAGTTGGTGGCCGGTCACAAGTGGTGTTCCCCAGGGCTTAGTGTTGAGGCCGGTCCTGTTCAATATCTTCATTGATGATCTGGAGGAGGGGATTGAGTGCACCCTCAGTAAGGTTGCAGATGACACCAAGTTGGGTGGAAGTGTCGATCTGCTGGAGGGTAGGAAGGCTCTGCAGAGGGACCTGGACAGGCTGGATCGTTGGGCCAGGGCCAACTGTATGAGATTCAACAAGGCTAAGTGCCGGGTCCTGCACTTGGGTCACAACAACCCCATGCAACGCTACAGGCTTGGGGAGGAGTGGCTGGAGAGCTGCCTGGTGGAAAAGGACCAGGGGGTGTTGGTTGACAGCCAGCTGAACATGAGCCAGCAATGTGCTCAGGTGGCCAAGAAGGCCAATGGCATCCTGGCTTCTATCAGGAATAGTGTGGCCAACAGGACTAGGGGAGTGATTGTCCCTAAGTACTTGGCACCGGTGAGGCTGCACCTCAAATGTTGTGTTCAGTTTTGGGCCCCTCACTACAAGAAAGCCATTGAGGTTCTGGACCGTGTCTAAAGAAGGGCAATGAAGCTGGAGAAGGGTCTAGAACCGAAGTCTTCTGAGGAGTGGCTGAGGGAGCTGGGTTGTTTAGCCTGGAGAAAAGGAGGCTGAGGGGAGACCTTATTGCTCTCTACAACTACCTGAAAGGATGTTGTAGCCAGGTTGGGGTTGGACTCGATGATCTTAAGGGTCTTTTCCAACCTTAACAATTCTATGATTCTATGATTCTCTGAATTACACTTAAGTCTCTTTCAACTAGGTTTCATTAAGAATCCTGGCAACTGAACTGGCAAATTCAATTGCCAAAATGACACCTATTGCCATTTGAGATGTCCTAAGTTGTCTGAGATATCTGTGCAGGAATGATACATATGTCACATGACAGAGGTAGATACCTAATTTAAGTATCAATGTTGAATTGAATCCTTCCCCTATTTTTCCGATGGCTAAAGTTAAATGTCATAAAATCTACCCAAAAAAGACAGTACAGCTGACTAAACACAGATCTCTAATGCCACTTGCAATATCTTAAGTTCTCCAAGGCATCTGTGTGGGACTGTCAGGTATGCACAGACCCTATAGGAGACCAACTCAAATTTTGGGCCAGTAGCTGAAAATCTCAAAAGAAATCTTTCACAAAGAAGTTTTAAACATAATCTTGAACCACACTAAGCCACCTCAGATAACACTATGTCTAAACTACCACAACAAAAAAAGTATAAATATTGGTAAAAGGAGCAATGAAATCTCTGTGTTTATTATGTCTCAATATTGTGTCCATATTAAATTTGCTTTACTTTTTTTCACTAAGCTATAAGCCTGGAAGAACTCAAGATTCTGTAAAAAATTATTTCTTCTTGGACTCCATGTGTAGTTTCCAATTTCTGTGCTTTTTGACCAATTTATTTTAGAATTGGGATTTACTGATATCTCAGTTTTGATAGATTCCAAGTGTTCCATATGTTATACACTGGAATTCATGACAAGACAAGGTTTTGTGTTTCCTTATATCCAAATTAATCTCTTTCAAAATCCATAAAAGACAAAGCATATTGTCAATCTATATATATCAAATCACTTTCCTTTATATCTAGGAAATTCTATCTCGTATAAGGTTAAAAAAAAATGATTTATGGATACCTGAGTATTTTATTCTGTGTTCTTAGTCAGTCATTCCCCTATTTAATTTAATTTGTTAATGATAAATGTTATTGTCCAATATTTCTCTTCACTGTAGAAAGATTACCAGAAAAAGAAGAGTCATAGAATCTGACTGAAACATGCTGGTCATTAATAGCTAAGAAAATACACTCTCAGAGCAGTTAATGTGATATGGAATGCACAGGAATGCATTCTTCCTGGACTTTGTCGACCACATGGATCCTATAGAGCACAGTCAGTCTGACAGGTAATGAAAAGAAATGTGGTCTTTAAGATAACTATGATTGAGTACAACGAATATTTGAAAAATAAATTGGATGCTGAACTGATGTGATTGCAATATACATTCGTCATTTGTTGGAATATGCAAAGGAACTGTATTAAAATCTAAGATAAAAATCAAAATAACATCAAAATTAGAGATAGAACCTATATGCATGCATTCACACACAGTCATATGGATATACATATATACACATACATAAGCATTTTAAAAAATTAAACTAAAATCAAATTCATAGCTACATGTCTGATTTCCTTTCTCATCTGAGAGGAAAAACATGTGCCTCTAAAACAAGTCTGTGCTTTTTATCACTAAGGTCCCTTTGTTAATCTTGATTTGTAGTTGCCCAATATTTAAAATTGGGAATGATAAATTTTGTAGGATTACATTTTGAGCCAAATAATGCTAATAAATAATTAGCTTTTGTAAAAATAAAAATATGCTTAACTACAGGAACCCACCTTCCTAAGTACATTGTTTTTATTTTTAAGTTATGGGTTTTTTTACAGCTTGTGACACTTCTTACTTTCTCTGCTGATCAACTAGGGCATAGTAATGATGAAAGCACATTTCAGTCACAACAGTAATACAAAGAATTACTGTCACCTTTGAACCATGCTACACTCTATGAAAGTGCACATCCAGGGATGCATGCAACTGACAGTTTGTGCACACAAATCCTTCTAGAAAGTTAGCTCAACCTCTTCAGTGATGAAGTGACATTCATCTGTGCTACCCCAAGAAAGGGATTCAAACACCTTATTCCTGAAAAAAACAGCTACTGTCCCTATTTATTTCCTGTTGAATATAAATATGGAAAAGTAACTGAATGAAATTGAATTACGTGAATAAGATTACACTTCATTGAGCCACTAGCCATCAGATATCGCCAGACATCACTTACTAACCAATACCTCAGTCAGTCACACTCACTAGAATGCTAATATAAAAAAAAAATTAGTTATTTGCTAGTTGGGTTGTTTGTGTGCTAGAAAGGACCACAGGAAATGGGCAGTCTAAATTTAAGTGTACACAGCTGCAGTGATGCCCATCTCCTAGACAAAAAGGAGTCAGGCAGTGCTGTGCCAGGGCTCTGATTCCACTACCAGATTTTGAGGTTTTCATGAGACTAAGTCTCTTCTCCATCTCGTTATTGTCAGTATTTCAACATTACTGATATTCACATGCTCTGCTACACATTACATGAGATCCTAGAGCAGTGTTTAGAGGGAACATCCAACATACTCACAAAAACATTATACATGTGGGTGGTTTCTGAGCTTTCTAGCTGGAGGGTTGGAAGGTGCTGGGGCGGGGGGGAGGGATTCCTTCCCTCCAAGGGTAACTGCATGGGTGGAGAGTACTTCCTCCAGTGGGCTGCAGTGCAGGGCTTGGTGCTAGCATTGCTGCTGCTGCTTCTGCATAAAGGGAGAAACATGACCCTAGAGTTACAAAATTCAGTGGGGGATGGACCCCCACACAAAACCCAAAGTCAGAGTTGCCCCTGCATGCATCAGTTCTCTAAGGGCGTGTGCATGAACACATAGGTATTTGCAGGCTGGAAAACCTTACAAAATTGTAGACACATTTATAAGGTCTGATGTAATATGCAGTTTTGCCAGTGGATAAAAGATTTAAAAATAAAACGTTTGGCAAGTTCCAGTTCCTACTTGCCAACTTGGAAGGGAGCAGGGTGATCAGGGTAAAGTAATTAAACATTTTTAGCCTTCATTTTCCATGTTATTGTCTTCATTTTGTTGCTCAGTGTTAAGCTAGCCTAAATATTGCTTCAAAACATGAGCTCTGAGGTCCACCCCTTCTTGCACTCACACTGAGGGTTCTCAGCCACAGTCTCTAGTCACCATTTGTGAGTAATCATGGACTGGCACAACTACCATCAAACACAACAGAGCACAAATCTGGTTAGTAGAAAAGACTGCACTTTATAGCCTTTAGCTCAGCTATAAGATGTTTTTGAGATTCCTCCTTGTACAGTGCAATGTAATGGGTTGTGTGATTAACAAGCACCACTGTCAATGGAGTCAGACACCGGAGCAAAACACTTCCTTGCTCTTGCCAAGCAACAAATTTAGGGCCCAATTCAGTTAGAGTACAGCCAGTTTCCTTGCTACAGAAGCTGGCTGTGATTACTGAAATAAGTTCTTTGCTTTCAGAATGCAGATGAGAATTCAAGACAACCTAATTAAAAATATTAATGATTTTTTTTTTCCATTGGTGTTTGCTTCTGCTTGACATGATTTAATGTCAGATAGCTCTGAGCATCAGAGCTCTTCTAGATGTATGGCTGCAGCAAAGGATACTTCATCCATCCCAGGGACACTTACTGTACCTCCTACTAGATGAAATTCCTTTTTTTTGTTGTTTTTTTGTTTTAATTCTACGAATGTAAATCACTTCTTCCAAGATCATGTTCCTTTTCTCTTATGCTGCTACTTTTTTAAATATGCATGTTGGCTTCCCAGCATAGTAATAAAATCACCTCTTAACCCCTACAAAATATTTTTATAGTCAGTTTGTTTGGGCATCATTAGCCTGGCACAAAAAGACTCTGCAAGCAGGATATGCGTAATTCATAAGTACAAAGAAATTATTTCTTGGCCAATGCATATAAAAGACCGCTAGTATTTAGTGAGCTATGAGGTTAAGCACTGGTGTGCCCACACTCCAGTACAGCACCTGGAGAGCTTTCACCAGCTGGGCAGATGTTGGTGAGGAGGGAAGCGTTGGTGGCCGTGGCTCCCAAGAGCCATCATCAGAGGTGCAGAGCTGTTGCCTTCCTCCTACTCTGTCAGCACTGACAGCCCTAATGGCTCAACCCCAACCCGACAGTTCCTGACTGTTCCTGACTAGACCAGCCTCCAGCTACCCTCTCTGCATTTCTTTTCTTTAAGATTTTATCTTTTCATGTTGATGTTTCCTCTCTTGAATCTTTGATCTCCTAGCAATTACAAATTAGCAGTTCCACCACTCTGTAATTTTTACCTTTCTTACCTCTGTACAGATGGTCAGTCTCACAACTCTGTCTCAGCAGACTGAATCAAGGTTACACAGCTGGGGCATATCAAAGCTGGACCCCTTACACAAGCAGCTAAAATCCCAGCAGTGGGAGTGAACTGACAGCAGGGGCTACATAGAGAGTGTTACGGTGTGCCATGACATCATCTGTGTTTCTTTCTTGGACACTATTTTATTCCACTGAAGCCTCAATCCTGATTACTTCCCTGATTCTTCTTCCTCTTTTTGTTTTTCTCCCCAACTTTGGAGTTCTGAAAGAACAAATCTAACTACTAGCTCCCTTCAAAATTTCTCCAGTTTTGTAACACTTGTTATTCAGAGTTGCCACCAACTATTGTGTTTCATGTGTCTGGTATCTACTTGTGATCAATTCACAAACCCTTGCAACAGAAACAGTGTTTGGCACAAGTTTCTCACTGTAGAGTTACAATGCTCTGTCAGTAGGGAAAGGATATCATTCTGGACTTTTTCCCCTACAAGTGAGCAGAATTTTAGCCAAAGAAATGTCTTTTCTTCTCCTTTAATCCTATTCACAGCAAAACTCAACAGGAACATCCAGAAAGGACACCATATGCTTGAAAATATATGATCATATACTTTGTGAGCACTGTAATTGCTCCTGCCCCTTAGCCATTAAAACTGCAAACAGCAGTGTATCTAGGTAGCCAGATTATGTTTATGACAGTACGTAAATCCTGTGTGTCCAAACTACCTGATCATGAAGTGCAGCAGTCGTTTCTCTGGAGCTTCCTGAAACCTTCAGCAAGTCGTCAAATTCCTCTTTCCTGGGCAGAAAAAAGAAAAGGAAAAAAAAAAAAAGATATGATTTAAACCCAAATGATATGTTTACTTAGGTGATAAATGGGGATCTGTGCTTGAATCTAATTGTAGGAGAGCTTCCAACCTGTGTTGTGTAGTCAGCCAGGATATAACATATATTCAGACAAGGTAATATTGATCTGTAGTAGTACACTGTGAATCCAGAAAATTGTGGCTTGCTTCCAGCATTTCAAACATAGAACTACTTAGGAAAAATACAACTTATATTCATATGCTTAATTCAAGAGTCCAAAAATATTCTGGATAGAAACTATATCAAAATCAACCAACTGATTTACTATTCTTCCTCAATTTCACAATATTGTCTCTGTGCACTCTTTATACAGAATGCAAAAAGAGCAGAAAAGATATATACAATGGAAACATTAAACTGAATTTATGCCAAAAATGAACACATAGTGCATAAACATCAGCCCCAATCTGACTGTTTTGCTCACCTAAGCAGAACAAAGCAGTCAGTAACACCATTCAGGAACAGCATCCATCGAGTGATGTAGCACACAGCTATCGCCAGGGTCTAATCTGAAGATCATCTTCACCTGATTTAAGACACAAAATCCACATTTTCACATCCATTACTTTGGGGCCACCCTACAGTTGTCCACACTCTGCTCCTCAGAGTCCTTTTAGGAACGGACCTTCTTTCTCTTTCCCCACTTGCTCTAATCACAACCAAAAGAAAAAGAAATAAAAGTTTGTAGGAGGCTAGAAGTGATGGACCAAGGAACTGCAGAATTATCGTTGCTGGATTTACTGCATTTACAACTTTCAGTATATGGGTAAATTCCATACACAGCAGGAAGGGCCAGTAGACATCGCTACCTTGCATTTGGACATTCCACATAGTGCTGAATTTGAGGTATGGCCAGCTGTTGGGGGTTGATCTAAGGTGTTTTTATTACACAAGATCAGCAGTTATAGGCTTAAAAGTAAATTTACAATTAGCCCTAACTTTCAGTATAGATGTAACTAAAGCCAGACAGATGAGTATGGTCTTGTATTGGAGAAGAGTTTCTTCTTCAACAGCATAACCATTTAAACAACCTACTCTTTTCTCCCCAAATTACTTCTCAATTTAATTGAAATTTTAGGTGGAAGAAATGAGAAGAAAGATGAATTAGAGTTATAAAATTCTGGAGGACATTATGCTCTTTGCTTCTTCTGTGACCAGAGCACGCCTTCAGGAGCAACAAAAAATGTAAGTTCCCTTTTCCAGTTGAGAGAATCTGAAGCCACATCTCACACAAGTTATATGAATTCCCTAAACACCAACTGATTGCTCAGTCATTGATCAGTGCAGGACGATGAACCACGAGTTCCTACCTCTGCATTGACTGTGCTCACAAGAAAACTATTTACCATTACGTGGCTTCCTCAGACATTGAAGTGAAAACTGGTCTTTAAAAAATACCTAAATATTTTTGAGATAGATGACAAATATTATCCCGCAGCCCAGCACTTAGAAAGTTCACCTTGCACTCAAAGTTACATTAAATAGTTAATTATTTCAGGATATACGGAGGAAACAAGTTCTAACCTTTATCAAACACTTAGCAAGCCTAAGGAAATTTCTTCATGTTTAGAATGGCTCACTAAAAGTTGACAGATTCAAGAAGCAGTTCTGTATCATTTGGCTCAACACCTTATTTGTGTGTATTAATGTCAGTGTAAGAGAGTGATGACTGTAGTATTAATTTCAAAATACTAATTTCAGCATTTCAAAATGAAATATTAAAAATGTACATACTTAATTTTGTTCTTAAAGAAGAGTTTAACATTTTATTGTTTGGATTTCAACAGAAATAAGAGAATTCTCAATTTTTTTAATATATATTCTGCCAAAATATTCCATGTATGCATGTATTCTAGGCTAATAGATGACAATGAAATAAATCAAAATTTAAACAGTACTGGTTTGTGATTTCATTGCTGTGTGAAGAGCTGATGAAATTGAACTGTTGTGTACCATGCCATTTTGCCTGCATAATGTAATAACTGCTTTATGGAAAATAAGTTGAGAATCTCATTACTTGACCTCGATTTATGATGGAACTTGTAAATGTATTTGCTTTCAATAAATCTGACAGAGATTGACCACCATCCTTGTTAACATTTTGATAGACATCCTCTTTTAATGTCACCTAATTACAAAACAGCCAGTGCAATACACTACTAAGATCAAAATTCAGTCTAGAAATAGTAATAACTGCCAGATTTAACTCATACTTTTTTTTTATGGAGATCAGAAATAGCACTTCTCTTTTCTGACATTTGTATTAGAAAAGCTACTCAAAAAAGATCAGAAAAAAATTCTGAAAAAAAGATAAAATCCATCTTATCTGTCTGTCTGAAGTATTCCTAAAGCACCTACTTCCATGATGTCAAAGTGTGAAGAGCTCCCCTGCCTGTCTCCTAAGGAAATCATACTCTTCCTGTTACTGGGTGATGCAGATTGGTGTGGTCTGCAAATGAGCCATCCCTGGAACAGGCAAAAAAGTGCAGGTGATATATTACCTGCAATATAAGACATTGCACTCAATATTATATATTCTGTAGTTTAACCTATTTTACTTCATTTCCTCAAAATCCTTTTCCTCAATTTGTGCAGGTGGCATTGGAGCATACCCCCATTCCTCATTGGAGCTGTTATCTCTATTAACAGGACTGGTGCACAAAGATCAAAGCCATGAAATTGCCTTTAGAATTTAACCTTTTCCTAGCAAATCCTCAGTTTTATCAATACTTAGGATGCCAGACATAGACAAAATTCCACACTGCTAAACCAGGTAATAGATGTTGTATTATAAAATTATTTCGGCAAGTGCCCAACAAAGCAGCATTAAGAGAAAGTTAAATACATTTGAGGGTTGTTGTCCTGGCTTCAGCTGGGATAGAGTTGATTTTGTCTTCCTAGTAGCTGGTATAGTGCTGTGGTTTGGATTTAGGATGAGAATAATGTTGATAACACACTGATGGTTTAGTTGTTGCTAAGCAGTGCTTACACTAGTCAAGGACTTTTTAGCCTCCCATGCTCTGCCAGGGGCACAAGAAGCTGGGAGGGGGCACAGCCAGGACAGCTGACCCAGACTGGCCAAAGAGCTATTCCATACCGTATGATGTCATGCTCAGTATATAAACTGGGGGGAGTTGGGCGGGGAGCAGCGATCGCTGCTAGGGGGCGTGCTGGGCATCAATCAGCAGGTGGTGAGCAATTGTATCGTGTATCACTTGCTTTGTATATTATTACTGTATTATTATATTATTATTATTATTACTATTACTACTATTCTATTTCATTTTACTTCAGTTATTAAACTGTTCTTATCTCAACCCACGAGTTTTCTGACTTTCACCCTTCCAGTTCTCTCCCCCATCCCACTGGGGTGGGGGGAGTGAGCGAGCGGCTGCGTGGTGCTTAGTTGCTGGCTGGGGTTAAACCACAACAGTTGTACATAAAGTTGTTGAAATAACAGCCTTTAAAATGCACTCCAATGGCATATGTTTAAAATCCCTTATTGCATCAGTTCACAGGGGAAACGGATCAGTTAAGTAACTGACAAGTGTTTCTGCAAGGGGAAGTCTAATTCAGATGTTCCAATTTCTTTTTTCAGATGTTACAGTCACATCTACCCTGGCTCACAGACTGAATGATCAGGAGTCATAGAGTACTCCAAGTGAATACAGAAGTAATAAAGAATGAGAAGTTTCAAAATGTGAAAAAATATAGAAATAAACACAGACAGTTTTGACTGAACAACTTCTTATGAAATTTATCAAGAAAACGTTCTGTATTTTACACTGTTTAGGGGCTGGTTTTTCCTTAGTCTGAAATTTGTCATCTGTGCCATCAAGTTGTACCAGATTTTTATTTCAGTTAAACTGGTGTTTTTATCTCAGTTAAACTGGTGTATCTTATGTACAGACATTTTCATGCGAGTTTAAACCTGGTTTCATCAGGACAGATTCAGATTGTTAACTAAAACATGATTAATCATACATCGAATTACACTGCTGTAGCCTCATGCATAGATGAGGCCTTAGCATTTTGGAGACTTTGTTTCCATCCTCCATAAGTAAGTATTCTGTCTCCTGCCTGGCATCTATTTTGCACTGTTTAAGGTTCAGGAAACAATTTCTTTATTATTTTGTGGTGGGTTGACCTTGGCTCGCTGCCAGGTGCCCACCAAGCCACCCTATCACCCCATCACCCCATCTCCTCAACAGGACAGAGGGACAAAATACGATGAAGAGCTCATGGGTCAAGATAAGGACAGGGAGATCACTTACCAATTACTATCATGGGGAATATAGACTGGACTTGGGAAAAATAATTTAATTTATTGCCAATCAAGCAGAGTAGGTTAATAAGAAATAAGAACAAATCTAAAAAAACCCACCTTCCCCTGACTCTTCCTTTCTTCCAAGGCTCAACTTCAATCCCAACTCTTCTACCTCCTCCCCCTCAAGTAGCACAGTGGGATGGAGAATTGGGTCAGTTGCAGTCAGTTCATAACGCTTCATCTCTGCTGCTCCTTCCTCCTCATGCTCTTTCCCTGCTCCATCGTGGAGTCTCACCCATGGGAGACAGTCCTTCACAAACTTCTCCAACGTAGGTCCTTCCCACAGGGCTGCAGTTCTTCAAGAACTGCTCCGGCATGTCCCCTTTACATGGGGTGCAGTCCTTCAGGAACAGACTGCTCCATCATGGGTCCCGTATGGGATCACAGGTCTGTCAGCAAACCTGCTCCTGTGTGGGCTCCTCTGCATGGGCCGTAGTTCCTGCCCGGAGTTCCAACATGGGGTCTTCACAGGTCACAGCTTCATTTAAGGGACATTCACCTGCTGTGGTGTGGGGTCCTCCATGGGCTGCAAGTGGATATCTGCTCTACAGTGGATGTCCATGGGCTGCAAGGAACAACCTGCATCACCATAGTCCTCTCCACAGGCTGCAGGGGAATCTCTGCCCCAGCAGCTGGAGCACCTCTTCCCTCTCCTTCTTCAATGACCTTGGTGTCTGCAGAGTTGTTCCTCTCACATATTCTCACTCTTCTCTCCCAGCTGCTGTTGCGCAGCAGTTTTTTCCCTTTCTTAAATACCTTATCACAGAGGCAGTACCAATATCACTGATTGGCTCAGCTTTGCCCAGCAGCAGGTCTGTCTTGGAGCCAGCTGGATCTGTCTCTGTCTGTCATGGGGCAGCTTCTGGTGTCTTCTCACAGATGCCACATGTGCAGCCCCACCACTACCAAAACCTCGCCCCATAAACCCAATAAATATTTGTTTCTTCAATTTGTTTCTCCTTGCATAATAAGGCTGTAGAATGCAATAAAACTGTTTAGAAATGTCTAAAAGACACAAATTTATAGACTGTAACACCAGGCAGTGCTATTGTTTCATGCAGCCTGACTGCTAGTAAAAATGGTAATATAATTTCATCCTTTGCTGTGAAAACTCACACCCAGTTCCTGACTTAAAGTTAACCTGTTTACAACTCAAACTTACAAGCTTTTTCATGATTCACTGTATTTAACCCTATTGAACTATTCCCAGTGACTTCTGACAGCAGCCAAAGCTCTTAGATTCCTCTGCAAGCATGAGGAACACTTCCCATCTTGAGGGACCTGAAGCTCTGCTGTAGCTGCCCTCCATACTATGGATGACATTCATCTCATGTAACTTTAGCTGACTAGTGTAGTCCTGGACAGAGACAAGAGCTTTCAGGCAGGAGTTTATCTGTCCTAGATGTCATGGGCTTTAGAAACCTCCCCATATCTTATGAAATAGTCTATGAGAATAGATAAGATGACTAACTTCTAAAGCTCTAAGATTAAATCTATACTATGGATGGGAAAAAGCATTCCTCAGTGGTAACTGAACATTAGCAAATCAGTGGTCCATAAAACAAATTCTTTTAAATCTCCCGAGAAATATAATATTACACATGTATTTAAGTTCATATGTCACCATACCAGATTTCATGTCAAAGTCCCATGGTGAAGGCAGAAATATTTTTAGTACATCAACAATAAGCTATAATTTGCAAGTGGCAGTCCAGTCTATTTGCAGTGTAAGAGGGCTACACAGTATTGCAGCAGATACATACACCATATGGTATGTGGACTACACAGGCACAGAACAGAGCTGCAGAACTGTCCAGAAGTACCACTGGAGATACTGCTGACTATAGAAAAACATGGGTTTTTTCAAAACATTTTGGTCAACGTTTTTACATTGTAAAAGTTTGAATATAAACCCCTAGAACTGCAGGTCTGTAAGGCCCTGGATCTCTATTATGTATACCTTAGATGTGTCAGACCTAATGTCAGCAGGGGTCTACTGCATGTTTGATCGCTAAAACCCTTTAATAGTATTAGGCATAATTCCACAATTCATCTATCTGTGCTGGAGTTTAATGTAAAGCCTGTTATGTTCAAAACATCCATCTTTTTCCAGTGCTTTGCACATTAGGATGACTAATTTTAAAGTTAGCACTTCCATCTAACATGCAGCATAAGTAAGAAAGTTGAAATATGAAAGTGCACAGATCATTTACAAAGGGTTTATACTGGAATATATTAAGGGGTAGGAAAGAAAGAAACTTACTTTCTGACACTTTACCCTTATTATGTTCACAGACGTTACAAAGATTTCCTTGGTATTCTATTTTTACCATTTAGGCTAAAGGCTAAAGACTAAAATCAACAAAACCATTTTGATAGCTAAATGAGCAGAAGTTACGTTCTAAAGGGGTACTAGGTATTTAAATGCCTTGCAGATGAGACTGTGCCCACAACTGTAAAAGAAAACAATCTCCCCAACTCCTTGAAGCTTAGAGTTGCTTTGAAAAAACATAATTTTTATTCCTCCTTTCAGATCATCCACCTGTCCACTGAGAGTGGTATTACTCATCTCAAGACAGTCCCATTGTCCTTAGCCCTCATTATCATTTCCCATCTTCCTCTCCATGAATTAAACAAGCTAAAATAACTCACGAAAGAACAAAATACTCTGGGGTTAAACTGTTTCTAATGTTTTTAATGGTTGCTCCCCCACGCTTGCCACTTTGCTGTGCCAGCCAATATGCTAGGTGCTCCTGGAGCTGCCTGATGGGCTCTCTCTGCAGGGCTTAAACTCTTTCAGAATGGAATCAGTCATACATAGGACTCTCACAAGTTATTGATGAAAAAGGTAGACTTCTCAAACAGAGAGTTTTCCCTTTCTTTCAAGAAGACAACAGAAAACTGAGGACTATTTTTAGCTGAGGAAACTTCATCACCCCATGCATGGCTGTAATGTTGGGTTAGTCATCCAGCACTCACAGTATGGAAAGGTGTTCTTGAAAGTTCTACCAAAAAAGAAAGTGATCAGTGCAAAAATGTTCTTGTTTCCATTTTTAATAGTTTCCCAGAATGTGGGGTTTTTTTTTGCATTTACCTAGAGAGAATTTAAATTAGCTTATTTTTCATGCAGCTAATCTTCAGTAAAAAAAAATTGATCATGACAATTTTGAAAATATCTTGTTTTGAAGTAAGTTAACACTGGAATTCCTCGGTCTATTTAAACTTGTCACCTTCAGTTGTTCATAGTGACAGATTTCCTAATGCTCACCAGGCACTCACACATTTTATGTTTGTTGGAGTGTGCATCTTGTAATGTTCACAGCTGCACTGATTCGATCATTCCTATTTTTGCTACTGATTCGGAAAGACTTCACAGTATGGGGGAGAATGAGGGGAGTGAATCGGTGATGCTGATTTCATCCAAGCATTCTTTCAGGATTCATAAATATACAGAAAGCCTAATCTCGCCATTTTCCTGAAAGTGATTTAATTTTCATCATTCCCTTGTCTTTTATCAGATTTCCTTTTATTATTATAGAGCATTGAGTTTAAAAAAAGGAATAAAAAGAATACAACAGCCTCTAAGCTCTAGATAAGCATCTGTTCAAGCTGTTCAACTTTGTCTAAATAGTTCCATACCTATTTTTTGCAGAGACTTCAAAGGCAAGGGCATTATCAGCCTTTGCCCCTGCCCCTTCAGTGAATACATAATCCTTTCTGTGAAATGAAACAATTTCATCCAGAAAACATGTGAGTTTCAAAACAGCGTGAGAACTAAGACAACATTGAGAGTGACTTGTTCAAATTTCTAGTCCAGAGTTTTTCAGTCTTTTTTCAGTTTGTTTACCTGCATAAATTTCCCAAAGGAGATACGGACCCCTTCAGAAATTTCACATCTGTACAGTTCTACAGCATATGTGGACTTGAAGTTTTATTTGCTGTTTTGCAAACCACAGGGGTCTACAGAGCAAAGGATGAAAATCACGGTTATGCTCTAAATCAGCCATAGCAGATATCTGAATATGCATTTCCCCATTTACACAGCATGGCCTTCCTTATCAAATGTTCATGGAGAAGGTTGTGCGTGAGGACAAGATTGTGAATCAAATACTCAACGAGCAGGGAGGAAACTGTGGCTTATGCAGCAACCATGAGGGGAGCAAAATGTCCCTGTAGTTTGATTTTCCTAAAAAAAATCCAAAGGTTGCAATTTCATATGATTCATAATGGGAAAATGTTTATATCTTTATAACACATGGATAGAAACCTGTTTGCCATTCAAATCTAGTTATGATCTTGTGACACTATTTGATCCGGCGAGGGCTTAGAAACTCAGAGATCTCCAAGGACAAGAAATGCATGGACCGCATTATGGTTACAATATAATTAAAAGTATTCCTAGAATTTCTTTGGAGTCTATTCCATTTTTTAATTATTTAGTTATTTTACTTACAGAATTTGGTTTGGGGGAAAAAGGGAGAGAAATACAGATTTGGAACTGAATCCAAAAGTGATGGTGACTTCCAAAAACAATGCAACTAAAGACAGACATCCAAGCTTCACCAGCACATCTTATAAACACAGTGTTTAGGTTCTGACTTTAAACTCAAGCAAATTGAGATTTTTTCACTTAAGATGCTTATACCTATCATTCTTTCAGCTGAAAACATGCATTATGATCTATCTTTTTTATTTACATTACCACACAATACATGTAGACATATGGGCCATATCTTGGAATGGAGCTATGAGGGAAATGTTTTCACTCCATTAACAGGAATCCTAAAGGAGACCATAGTGACAGCTGTGGCTGTATTACCTATTTTGAGGGCTCTCTGTGAAATCTTTGCTTTTCACCATTGCACATATAAGTCCTTTCAGAATTCAGGTGAAGTATAAGATCATAGAGCTGTCCAAGATGCACTCACAACCATGGAAGGCATCTTTTATCTGTCTAAGTGCATAATATAAGAGTAAGTTTCTTTCATACACACAAACACCACTAACACGTATCCTACCTAATTGCACAAAACTCAATAGAAATAAATCTGATGAAGCGCTCACATATCTCAAAAACACTAACATGCTCACAGTACTAGAACAAGAATAAATCAACAAAAGAATAATAAATAATGCTACCAAATGTACCACAGAATGTCAAATGATCATAATGCAATACCTATATCATGCACAAGGCAGTGTAAATGTACATAATAAATTAACAATTGTCAAATTAAAACCAATAGATTGTGTTCTTTTATTTAAGAAAGTTTAAGTGAGGGGAGAGAAATATATCTTAAATAAAACTATGGTGTTCAAAAAAGTAAGCTTGTTATTCCTAGGATGCTCAAAAAATATTGGTTTTTTCCCCATATTCTTTTAGTGCATAAATCATTAGGAGAGTTAAATGTAAAACAACCTTTAAGGGAGCAGGACTCAGCCAAGGAGTTAATGAAATAGAGCCAAGTAACTAGCAAACAGGAGAGCAGTAAAAAGGAAAGATTCATCAGGGATCTTAACTAACAAAAAAGGAAAAGACCTTGGAGTACCTGGAGTAGCTATTATTTGAGGCTTTCAAGGACAGGTCAGTAAGTGTCAGCATTTGTCAACAATGACTGAGGTACAAATGATTCTGCTTTCTATATGGAGTTTGCGTTAGGTTGTCTCCCACAGCCCTTTCCAGACATCTTTTTCTAGGAATCCATGAATCTGTATTGGAAAATGACCTAAGAGCCTTCATGTCATAACAAATGCTGAAAAATATTTCAACAATGTTGCTCTTTTTGCATCTGTTACTACATTGAACAATGTATTGGAGCACTTGAGAGCCTGATTTCTCACCTGCATCCAGGCAGGTCTCAAGAGAAAAGAAGAATGTCAGGAAACCAATTGTGGTTCTGTGATCCCAGACCACCACCAATGAACAAGATAGGCCTGGACTGAGTTTCTAGATTCAAGTTATGTGTTGACCTTGAGAGAGTATACAAAGGTACAGTGACAGGTTGGAAAGTCCCTCCTCTGTGGTGGCCCTTGAACAAGATAGTGCCCCTGAACTCTCTGTCCCTGGCAGAGAAGGGCAAGAGGTAGGAGAAGAAACGAGATACATTACCCTCTACTTGGATCTTTTCTATGAATTAATATAAACTCTTTCTATTTTCTCATGTTTATTTTAATTTATATTTACTTTAGAAGTACTCCCCCATTTCCATCCCCATTTTCCCCAGGCATTTGAATATTTATGAAGGTATATAAATAAGACTATATGGAGATTGAGCATTTCTTTATACAAAAGCAGTGGTAGGATTGACAGAATACTTGTACCTTGCAGTGACTGATGTTGAGAATTGCAAATATAATTTTCCCAGAGGGGCCATGTGACTCCTGAAAAACCTGCTAGTTTTATACTTCACATTTGAGGAAAAAAATGCTAAATAAAGAAAGAAAGAAAACCAAGATGCAGGGAGGAAAGCACTAGGTATTTTGTGAGGCTGCAGTTAGTACTTGTTCTTTCCCAAGCACTTTTCCTGCTGCCATTTGGGAAGCAGAGGCTGCACTGCCTAATGAGTCACAGTGTACACTGTTACAACAATCACCATCAGTGTCAGGCTTTTTGAGATGACAGCCTCACACACCCTTTCATGTCATCCTTGTTAGTAATAATCCAGCGGTACAGCACTGCATGGTACAGCTATGTGTGAGGCAACAAAACTATTATTTTATTTCTTTTTTCCTTTGTGTTGCACCTTTAAATATCTACAACTTCCCTGCAACTATCTTCCGGTTCTCTACAGTGCTATCTAAGCACCATGTAAAGAGTTCAGCTGCCATTTCATTCTCAGAGTTGCTGCTGCCAGAAATTAAAGGACACAAATCGTGCTCACTCTTGAACTACTAATTTAGTGCTGGTACAATGCTAATGACAGGGTAGGTTCCCCTGTAGTTAGGACTCAGGAATTTTTCCACTGTGCTGTGAAAACTCTGTTCTTTTCCAGGGAGTGCCACCACTTAGGCTTTTGCTAATAACAGTGCTGAAAATTTGGCATGAGATTTGCTCATGCAGATGCAGCCACAGAGACCTTGCTTTTGTGCTTCATTATTGCTAATTTCCTTAATTCAAAAATAAGTCATTCTAGATTGAACGTAAATGTTTTATTCTTTGACTATGGAAACAATGAGATGACAATCCAAGACTAATCACATTTTCAGTAACAATAACTGAATAGGTTTACTCAGCATGCATACATTTTAAAAGACAGTTTTGTAACTGCATTTTACTAGAGGGCAGTAAAACCTTCTGCTTCACTGAGCAGATCCTGTGTCCAAATCTTCATTTACATCCCTGTGTGGGCTGTAACACTGCAAACTTGGATTTGAGTGCACTTTCCTCCCACCTTCATCTTCTCCCAGCCATTAAAGTTTATCTGAAGAATAACACTAGATCTACATTAAGCTAGAAGCAGTATTGCTGCTTGTGGGCATCTTCTGTTTTCTTGCCGTCTTAGTTAATCTATATATGTGAATGTGTTTATTTTTTCTCTTACTTTTGGTGGGTTGTTAGGGGATTTTTTTTGTTCTGAGGATCTTTGTGCTGAAACATCATTTTATGAAATTCACTTTATTTCTGAAAGCAAAAATATCTGCAAGCCTGCTTTAAATATATATTAAGGACAGGCATCAGTTCTCTTTTTCTGCACCATATGATGTAGCTAAAGAAACAAGGGAGTCCGTTTTTACAAAGGCAGCTTATTGCCATTTGCATCTTGCTTCTAAAATGTTGGGCAGTTTTATTCAAATACAGATTTTCTGATTAAGTGACTTGTAATATGCTCCCCACATGAATGAGACATCCTCAGTTATGCATGATAATCTTCTATTGTTAAGATATTTTTCCCATTATGCAATATCCAGTGTTGCATTTCCAATGTGAGTATATTCATTAGCAGAAAAAAAAATACAGTTTTATTAGCAAGAAAGATATCCTTTGGAAGCATTTGGTTACTTAGCAACAGCTTCAGGTATTAAAACTTCTTTTACTAACACTCAAAAAAAAGGATACTGCTTACTACAGTACATTAGATCAGCATGCTTTGTGTAAAGGATTTTAACAGTCAAGAGATGTGACTGTGTTTAAGATTCCTTTTTCCAGTTACTAGTTCATTGTCAGCAGCAGCTACAGAGCAGCTTTATGTGCATTCAGAGACAGCCAGGAAATTAGTTCTGCATGACTGACTCAGCACTGTAGCACTGAGAACAACTCTCACCCATTTCCTTAAACAATTGTTTATTTCTTGGTGTGATAACAATGTTAAATATCACAATTCTAGAGGAAAAAGCTCAGAGACTTCATTTGCATTCAAGGTAAAAAAGTACTAGCACTAGCACTAGCAAAGTGAAGTCCTAGCTTATTTCTGGCATTACAAGGGCTAGGATTTTTAAAAAATTATTATTGAAAATTCAGAATGACTCCTGATAGCTTGTTTAGTGTTTTCTTTGGTGCTAAATGGAACTGAGAAGCAAAACGTCAGCAAACCGAAATCAAGTGAAATTAATAGAGCATTTTTAAAGTGAGAAATCAGAAATGAAATAAAATCCTTGAATCAAAACAAAAGGTTTATTAGGCTTTTTATGATAGGAAAACAAGTCAGGTCTTTTTAAGGCCTGTATGCATTGAGAATTAAGATGATTCATGGCAAAAGCAAAGACTTGGGGTTCAGAAGACAGATATCAGACAGATTGTTTTTGAGTTCCCTTTTGCTCAAGCTGCTTGGAATTCCTCTACCCTGGCATTTAGCCACCTGCCCCAAGGTAAGTAGTGAAAGTCCTAGGTAGGAGTTTGGCACCTTTGAACAGGCCCTGGGAAGGCAGTTTGCTGCCCTCCAAACGCAGCATGAAACAGACCGATCTCTAAGAAAACATCGAGAACAGAGTGTGTCCAGAACCTCGCACCTCCACCCACACAAATTTATGAAGACACATGAAGTACTCAGCATTCATAGCATTGAACCTTTCCCTGAAAATATGAACTATATCCTTGATCCTTGAGCACTGTCAGGGCTCACTCATTTCTTTCAAAACCCATGCAGAAGAAACCTTTCCTTTTCCACTGTCAGGATAGTTGTTACAGTACTAATTCAAGAACATGCAAAGGTGCAACTTTTAAGTTTGGGAAACCTTAAAGGAAAAAAATAAGGTGCATGCAAAGCTTATGAAATTCCAGAGCAAAGCAGCAACAGAGTGGTTTCTCAGCAACACCATTTTGGATTTAGGCAATACATTCTCTCTAAGGCCTGCTGAAAGGGCCTGAACCCTTTTATTGTATCCTAATAATTTCTGCTTCTTTTCTATCTATAAAGTTAAACTGAAAATACTGTCTATCAGTGTTATGCATTCCTCTTCTTTTAAAATGGAGAGTTCTTCAACCAGGGGTTTGCTTTCTATTACAAATTTCCATAATGTATTAGTGGATAGTGCTAAAGGACCACTAAAAGCAGTGCGCTTTCTAGTAAAGCTCACTATTGCTAGTATAGTTTGGCTCCAGCCACATACAGAATATTTTTCAGTCTGCTTCTTAGCTAAAGCAAAAAGTCTGCTCTTATTTATGGATTTATCTATTCAGTTGGGTACATTTGTTTCCTGTAGCAACGTGCACTGTTTATTATTAGAGAATGAAAGAATATTGCTTGCTGTTGTGATAATTCTGCATTTTCTTTGATGTCTGATAAGAGATTTTTTTTCTTATTAACCTCTGGGACAGCAAGACAATTTCATGCTGTCAGTAAAATAGTGACAAGATTTGGCTCAGAGTTTCCTCTTTTCTACCTTCTTTCAAAAAAATAAAAGCAAAATAAAATAAATTTCTGATCCATAAATATAGATTTCACAAAACATAGAGGAATTCTATGTTGGCTATATGCAGGGAAAGAAAGATAATGACCTTTTATTTGGTTTTTTTTAATAAACTTTGCTAGTATGAGTAGCTGAGTAACTTCAGTTTTCAGTCTTGAATGGGACAGTAAGGAGTTCCCAAGTGATGGAATAAGAGTGATATGTGAAGGATAAAGAAATATTTAGTATAAGAAAGATGTGTTATGTGGCAGGAAATTTGAAATTTATATCACTCTGTCCAATCCAAAACATCTCCTCTGAAATGTGTCTGTAACGTGCCTTCCTTCAGCAAGGAAGACATGTCATTACAACCAATCTGACCACCATCACAGTTATTGCAGGTAAATGTACCTATCCGACAACATGTCAATAAAAAGCCAGGTGGAGAAATAGGAACTTTGTCAGATCATCATATTAAATGTTAAAGCTAAAACCTGCATGCCATGCATGGTTCTTTAAGATCATGCATGCTATGTAATTTCCCTGATACTGACACATCCTTTAGAAACTTTAAAACAGACAACCCTGGAAAAAAATACAGTTGATTGTAAACATAGTAATGGATACCTCTCAGAGCCCTCATTGCAATTTTGAAGAAAAATACAAGGGCGTTGTTTATGAGCTTTATCACCAATTAATAAAACACCACATTTAAATAAATTAAATTCTTAACTAAGCATCCCAATGTAATGAGAAATTAATAAAATGAGTCAGCAATGTTCTCTGGAGGAAGGAAGACCAACAGCATCCTGGGCTGCATTAGGAAGAACATTGCCAGCAGGTTGAGGGAGGTGATCCTTTACCTGTGCTCAGCACGTCACTCACATCTGGAGTACCAGGTCCAGTTCTGGACTCCCTAGTACAACAGAGACAGGGACTTAATAGAGCAAATCTAGTGAAGGGCCATGGAGATGATTAAGGAATGGAACACCTGATGTATGAGGGGAGGGTAAAAGAGCTAGGACTGTTCAGCCCAGAGAAGAGAAGAGTTGGGGGGATTTCATCGATGTTTACAAATACCTGATGGGAGGGAGTAAAGATGAGGGAACGAGACTCTTCTCTGTGGTACCCAGTGACAGGACAAGGGGCACTGGGTACAAACTGAAATACAAGAAATTTAAACACTTTTTTTTTTTTTTTTTTTTTTTTTTTTTTTTGAGATGGTGATTGAATTCTAGAATAGGTTTCCCAGAGAGTTTGTGGAGTGTCCATCCTTGGAGACATTCAGAACATAACTGGACATCCTGCTGTAGCTCACCTTAGCTGTGAGCAGAGCAGCTGGACTAGGTGATCTCCAGAGATGCTGCCCAACCCATTGGAGACAGAGTTTTTAGTAGGGCCTGTAGCGATAGGACAAGGGATAATGGTTTTAAACTAAAAGAAGGTAGATTCAGACTAGATATAAGGAAGAATTTTTTTATGATGAGGGTGGTTAAACACTGGAACAGGTTACCCAGAGATGCAGTAGATGCCCCATCCTTGGAAACATTCAAGGTCAGGTTGGAAAGGACTCTGAGCAGCCTGATCTAGTTGAAGATGTCCCTGCTCATTGCAGGGGGGTTGGACTAGATGACTTTTAAAGGTCCCTTCCAACCCAAACCATTCTGTGATTCTATAATTCCATGATTCTGTGATTCTGTGAAAATGGAACCTAAGCTTAGGGTTGTGCCTAGAATTCATCAATCAGTTTGAAAGTTAATAACCGATACAAGAAAACATGCAAATTGTATAACACATGACTGATTTCTATAAGTACTAATTGTACTAACCTAAAGAGTCATTCTCTAATACAGGAATTAGACCCTGCAAATCTGCGATTTACTGGCTGACTGATATTTAAACCTTTGTCTTCCTGCTTCAATTTAGATACAGAATGATTATACTTATCAGTTTTACCTAGTTCTGAGCTGGTGTTACACATGCCCTTTTACAATTCAGGGTGATCTGAGGTCACATTTGTATATGCCATTACATAAAAGTAGTCATTCGTAGCTTTAAAAGTGTTATTAAAAAATGAGCCCTTATTTTGCAGTGTGCTGGAGGGTCAAGTTACCTCTTCCTATTCAAATCTAGGAAATTCTCTAAAGGCATACAGAATCAAACCACAGACAGAGGCAGGCATCCCCTTAGAATGCTTGGCCTAGAGGGGGTGATCAAGAGGAGCCTTTCAGAGAGCAAGAAGAAAAGTAAAGAGCTGGACAATGTACCAAAATTCCACTTTTATATGTGCATCTCGTTGTGCAGTAAGGGGTTATATATCAAAGCCTCAGTCCAGGCCTTGGTTCACTCTGCAGATATATGAGCCCAGTCATTCACACAGTAGTATGACAATTTATGGGGTGATGCGAGTTACTTGAAGAGTAACACTCAGGCCACTTATTTCTAGGGGGTACAGGGGTGTAATTGATATAAAATGGTCCAAAACCCAGGCTTGCCAGCTATCACAAGAGCAACTTTTGTGGAAACAGTTAATCAAGCAACAACAGCAAACCAAATGGGAGGTAATGGGCTTTCTAGTAACTCAGAGTGTGATCCAGATGGGAAGCTGAATGAATTCAACCCCAGGAAAAGACAAGCAACCTGACTACACCACAAATAACAGTAAACAATGATCCTGAAATGTTTTTGAAGCATAAAATGCTTTAGGTTGCAAGGGATCTCTCGAAGTCATTCAGTCTACATGCTTCTTAAAGCAGGATCAACAACAAAGTTAGGTCAGGTTTGTTAGGGCCATGTCCAGTCAAGTTCTGAATATCTCCAAGGATGAAGTTCTCACAGCCTCTCTGGGCAGCCTGCTCTAGTGCTTAATCACCCTCACTGTGATTTTTGATTATTTTTTTTTTTTTCTTTATATATCCAACTGGAAGGTCTCTTGCTGCAATTTGTGTCTATTGCCTCTTGTTCTTTCACTGTGCATGCCTGACAGAATTCTGGTTCTGTCTTTTCTATAAACACCTTTAACTTTTAGTAGACTGCAGTTAGATGTCCTTGATCTTCTCTTCTCCAACCTGAATAACTCCTATTCAGTCATCTTCACCTTCTGCATCATATTCTCCAGCCCTTGATCATCTTGGTAGTCAATTGTTTGACTTTCTGAAGTTTGTCAGTCTCTCTTTTGTACAGGAGGGGGCAATACTGGACATAGTATCATATGTATGGCCTCAAAATACCAAAGAGAAAGGAATAATTGACTTGCTGACTACACTGCTGCTAACATAGTATGCAGTTATCTTTCATTGCTGCAAGGTTGTTTTGTCCACCAGGGCTGCACAATCCTTTTCTGCAGTGCATCTTCCTAGCTGACAGGCTAGGCATGTTCAATGAGTTTATTCTGTCTCAGATGGTAGTACTTTTTATTTGTCTTTGATGAATTCTTGAGTTTCTGTTGGCCTCTATCTCCAGCTTATCAAGGTCTCTCTGAATGGCAACCCTGCCATCCAGTGTATCAAGCAGTCCTCCCAGTCTGAGGTCTCACATCAACTTAATGAAGAAATATTCTGTCCCCTAACCATGCTGTTGATTAAGATGTTAAATAGCATCAGCCTCAGTATCACCCAAGGAACACCACTCATAACTGGTTTCCAGTTAGGTTTTGAACCATTAAGCCTAACGGTCCAGCCAATTTTTTTCCTGTTTGTAGTTTACCCATCCAGGCAATATTTCCCCAACTTGGATACAACGATACTATAGGAGACATTGTCAAAAGCCTAGACACTGCTAAAACATATGTAATTCACTGCTCTCCCCAGTGCCAGCCATCTTCACAGAGAAGCCATAACCATTGATATGGCACAATTTACCCTTATTAGACCTATGCTAGTTGTTCCAAATCACCTTCTTGGCTTTTACGTGTCTTGAACTGGCTTCTGGGAAGATTTGCTTCGTAACCTCCCAGGGACTGAGGTGAGGCTCACTGCCCTGTTGTTTCCTAGGTGTTCCTTTTTGTTCTTTTTGAAGATGTCTTTTTCTAGTCAGCAGGAAAAATCTACCAGTCACCATGACCTTTCAAACACCACAGAGGAAGGCCTCAGAATTACACTGGCCAGCTCCCTCAGCACCCTCAGATGCATCCCATCTAGTTGCATGGACTTGTGCATATCTAACTGGATTAAATAGTACCTAACTCAAATTATTGTCTACTGTGGATAGTACCTCTCTCCCTCAAACTCCACCACTAGGTACAGAGATCTAGGAGGCCTGAGACCAGTCCTTACCAGAAAAGATGAGGCAAAGAAGGCAGCAAGTAGTTCAGACTTTTCAGTGTCCTTCATCAGTGACAGACCACCCCACCCAGCAGGCCAAAATTTTTCTTTGGCCCTCCTTTTGTTTCTGATGTATCTTTAGCAGCCCTTCTTATTCTCCTTCCTATGTTATTCTCCTTCCTATCACTCCCCATTTTTAACTCCATCTGAATTTTCATCTTTCTAATTCCATTTCGGCATGTCAGAGCATGATTTTATATCGCTCCTTGGTATTCCATCTATAGTTCCATTTTCCATACACACTTCCACTTCCTGTGTGCATAGGCAAGTATATCCTGTGGGTGATGTTTACCTTATTTCAGACTAGCTTTAGGGTAACAGGATCTCGGGTTATGGATCTTCTTTATAGTAGTCATGAGAAGTATGATGTCTTATCTCTCTCTCACTTTATTTGGGATTCTAGGTTGTTTTTTTAATGGTAACTCTCTGAAGAACTTCTAAACATATGGAACAGAACACGTAATTCTCTCTCAAACCACATTTAAATCTAGGCTGAAGGATCAAACTTTACCTGCAGTCACTGTAAAATTAAAAGAACAATCAGATCTTTCTCCTGGCAATTCTGACATAATATCCTTTTCAACTCTGTAACAGATGTGCTTTAAACATATCATGAGAGAAAAGAAACAAAGTTTTCCAGGTGAAGTTTCATTTTCCTCATCCTCACTGAGAAACAGCTGGAATGCAGATAATGTACACTCCTCCAGTTTCCTGTACACTCTCATTATGGTTAATGACCTAGTCAGTACAATTTTTAACTTTATCTATACTTTGCACATATCTAGCCATGTCTTCATTTTCTCAGCATTTCCTAAAATATTTTTTATCTCTTTTACTCGCAAATAAATCCTTATCTGGTCGCAGAAAAATTGCTTCTCAAAACCAGTCCTGTCTAGTTCCATTATGATAAAAATTATTTAGGTTACAGATATTAGGATATTTCAAAACAAATAAATTGAAGCTTATATGTACAACACAATTTAAATAACCTGTTTTCTTCACATCATTAGTCTCACCTTGATATCGTTGTCAGAGAGTAGTGATTCAAATGGTATGGAACAGAATCATGAGATGCATATCGAAATAGAGATGTATATTGAAAGAGAGATGCTGCCCCAGACATAAGGCAGAGAAACTTTCCAGTTCATGATGTCTCCTACTTATGGATTTCTGAACAAACATAACCATTTGATTCTATGGAACAAAGTTTTTCTGATTCTGTTCCAGCTACTTTGAGACAATTTATAGCTGCAGGGTGTACTGAAGGGAAAATTCAGTGAACTGTCCAAATGCGTAATTGAAGCTGCATAACCATAGGATTTTGTACAGGGTCACAATAGTGGTGAGATATTTTACCACTGGTACCTTAAGTGCTTCACTGGCTTAGATTTTATAGAAGGCAAATGTAGAAAAAAAAATGGTAAAAAGAAGGAGTTACAATTACTCTGACAGGAAGTTCAATGTTTTGACAGTGATCCAGAGGTGGCAAATTAGATGTACATATAAGCAAAACTAAGAAGGTTCAGAATTAAATATCAGAAAGCTGATTTGGAAGCAAGGTAGAGGTCAAGATCAAGAAAAATCCTAATAGAATTAATCTCATACACATAAAGACTTTATCCTGAAGGACCAAATAGGAATGTTAGATGCAGTCAAACAATGAAAAGGAATGAGATAGATACATTCTTGTGAAAATAGAAGAAGAGACTAATTAGAATTGAGTGTAATGATGTTTGACTTCCATACAGACTGGCTGTTCTCCATCATAAAACAACCAAGACTGAAATGAACAAATGAAGATGTTTTACAGTAGGAAGCATTGTGGGCTACTGTAGATGAGAAAAGCTGTAAAGTCGCCTTTAAATTTAAAAATAATAATAAAAAAAGATCAGCATAAAATCAAAATTCAAAGTAGGAAATTAAGTATTGTCTTCTTTTAAAAACAAGCAAAGAGAGAAGAGTAGTTTTAAATTCAAAAATTTTGAACAAATCAAGTATTCTGAATATCTGTCCGACAAAATCAGAAGATCTATGGTTTATGAAAGCTCAGTAGTCACATTCAAAATAGCCCGGAAGACCATCCCAAAGCGCATATGAAGACAAGGAATGGCATTATCTCTAGTGATTCTATGAACTTGCTTGAAAAGGATAGTTTAGCAGTGGGATAATGTCAGCTGAAAGACTATAAAGATTAAAATGTGTTTGTTCAGAAGGAAATTGAATGAAGCTAATAGATAACTAGATATATTATTGTGATAAGCCAAAGGAAAAGTGGGTAGAGACAGAATTATTGAGTGTGAGACCCTTACCTGTTATTCAAAAGGGAATCAGTGATTTGCTAAATAAGATTCAGAGGCCAGATGTCTAAGGAAGTGTCTGAGGGATCAGACAGAAACAGGGAATGGTTTAGCAGAAGGAAAGTTGAGTTAAACAGGAGAACAATCATTAAATGGGAGACTCAGAAAGGTGAAATACCAGAGTGAGGGGAGAAAACATATGGACTGTGAGATACTGATGAATTCTTGCTGTATCAACTTACTGCCAGCCGAGGATTTTAACCATACACATCCAGCACGGTTTTCACTTATTTTGCTCACACACCAAAATTGCCTTTTTATGATAACATTGATGTATTCTACAGGAGTATTGAGTATAAACTTAAATTAAATGTTTTCCCTTGGAAAAATAATTAAACTTCTTATTCATTTTAGAGCATATCATGGTGCATTTTAATTTGGAAAGAAAAAAGAGTAACACCAAATTACACTAATAACCAAAGTAATACTAATAATTTTGAAATGAAAAAGATAAGAGTTCATTGATTGTGAGCAATTAGTCTGTAACAGCAGGTAGCAGGAGATTCCATTTCACTGAAGAATTTCTATTTTGTGCCTTCAAGGGATTTGGTTTTTTATGTTTAAATGAATTTAAAAAAAATCCTGAAGCATCATAACATGTACATACATAATGTCACAGTGCACCATGTCCTTTCCTTGTCTAGCCTCCACTTCCTCTGTGACCCTGACTGCATACAGCACTTAGCTTGTATGGTTCCCAAGGAAGCATCTAACTCGTTTTTCCTGAAACAGTTAGTGCTTACTCACACATAGGTAGTATTCCTGGACCTGAACTCCCAGATATGTGCACCTGGAGTTGCCAAGATCACGTGTGAGTACCTATGATGGGTGGTGGGTTGACCTTGGATGGCTGCAGATCCCACCAGCCTCTCTATCAATCACTCCCCCTCCTCAGCAGGACAGGGAGGAGAAAATAAGATGAAAAGCTCATGGGTTGAGATAAGGACAGAAAGGTCGCTTACCAATTACCATCATAGGCAAAACAGACTCAACTTGGCGAAAAATAATTTAATTTCTTCCCAATTAAAATAGAGCAGTGGATAGTGGGAAACAAAGACAAAAACTAAACTGCCTTCCCCTCACCCCCACCTCCTCCTCCTCTGATCTTGGTGTTCACAGGGCTGTTTCTCTTTTTTTTTTTCCCCTTTTTTTTTTCCCCCCCCTTATTGCCCTTTCTTAAATACGTTTCCCCGAGACGCCACCACCGTGGCTGCGGGGCTCAGCCGTGCCCTGCGGCGGGTCGGTTGGAGCTGGCTGGAACCGGCTGTGTCCGGCACGGGGCAGCCCTGGCCTCTCCTCACAGGGGCCGCCCTGCAGCCCCCGCTGCCAGTGCCTTACCCCACCCTCCCAAAACAGATGCAGAATCAACCACAACGGAAACATACCTAGTTTGTGCTCCAGGATTTCTGGGGACGTGATGGAGAGCAGGGGGTTCCTAACACTCCTCTGTTTGGCAACAACAGGCTTTTATTAATCAGCATTTACATTTAGGCAGTGGTCACATACTCCTTTCCAGTTGTTTCTACAGTGCAAGACAGAGATGCACCAGCACAGCCTGGGAATCTGTTTTGGAATTTTGTTATTTGAACTAATCCAGCCACTTTGTGAGATGTTTTGACAAAATATATTTGTCTTTCCTAAGGCTTTCTATTGTGATATTTTTAGTCAGTCCACCTGAGACACTTCCAGCTCTGCATGTTTCTTTCTTTGAATCCAGCCTGTATCAGGCTGCAGGACTAGCACAACTGATGTATTCTTCCTATTTGTGGTTCAGTAGCTATTTTAGCAGGATGTAGAAAAATACTGAGGAAGATGTAGAATATCTCAGTGGTACTTTCTGCTTCCAGATCTTTAAGAAGAATTCATTCATGCTTAGAATAAGAACATGTCATGACTTCCCATATGCAAACTGGAATGCTTGAAGCATGAACCCTGCACAGATGGGCGAGATTGCATTGTCATAATGACTTCATGTAGTCACTCATGCTAGAGGGGCATTTATTTGACAACCACCTCTACCAACTTCCTCAAGATATTTTAATACCTGAAGATTTCAAATGCTTCTGCCTAAACCATGCTGCTTGCAGAACTTGCAAAGGTAAGCAAAATCCTGCTGTATCCTTCTGTGTGGCAAGACAACATCTAATAGTTGCTTGGCTCATCTCAGCAACCCAGATGATGGCTGCATTTTCATTACAAGGTGGACAGAAAAAAAGCCTTCTTTAAAGCAAAATCATGCTTCCTTCCATATCTCCAGCAACTGTAATATTTCTGTCAATATCTCATGCAGTTGAGACCAGAGTCAAAGCACATACACACTGGACATAAGGGTTTTACATGGAGGCAGTTAAGAGGACGCAAGGAATAAAACACAGGTTAGAGCTGAGGATAAGCTTTTATGGGACATATGCCTGAGCATGACAACACTATAGCAATAGTGAGGAGAATGACAGATGCACTGCAGTGGCTGGGAAAGAAAATTAGCTTCCTCAGGATCTAATTTGAGTATACTTGTTTGTTTTACCAGAGCTATGTTATAAATATATTCTGAAGAGTGCCAATCACTTGTAAAGCAATCTCAGAATGATATGCATTCAATTACAAAAACACTGTCCTGGTGTGAAATCTGGAAGACTTTTTCTTAAACCATTTAAAACCGGACTATATAAATACCTACACAGCACTTTGTAGAGAGAATCATACCCTGAGAAGAGCATTACCTTAATGACCCAATAGATGTTTTGATTTTCTAATTTGTATGACAGAGCCATCTCCTAGTGTACATAACTAGAGGGTTGTAACAAATACATGCATTTTACTTACTATATTTAGTAACAGCTTCTCAGGAATCTGGAAATATTAATTTCCTTATTCTTCTATGTTTCTGAAATGTTTTTCACAATATTTCAAGGGCTGTATTTACAAATGAATTATCAAGATCTAATCTACATTATTCCAGTGAGAAATTAATTCCTTTTTTACTAATAGCAGCATTCAAATGTTTATGGAACTGCTACTCTTTAACCAGTGACCATGATCCCTAAATTCTCATAGTAAAGACTGAGAAACATAGACCCAACATCCAGGTAATAGAGATAACCAGGCTAAGGCTACAGTTACAAGCAATTTCCTTCCTTCTCTTGCACAGCAACACTGCTGGCAGTTTCACCAGACTTGTGTATTTTTCTGGTGGTACAATAGCCACTGCTGGAGGACAGTTCACTGCTTTTACAATTAGCAAGTAGTGCTGCATAGTAGGAGTAGGTTGGTAGAGCTAAACAGACGATGTTGAGGACCTGATGTTGATGCTATATACGTTTCAGAGATTGTTATGCTAAAACTAATTTGGTCCCATGAACTGGATGCTTTTAAGCAGCTGGAGTGCCTGGGAGCACATGGTCAGGTTGGTTTAATCTGAAAGGAGTTTCACTTGTGCGAGGAGTGACTGCTCCGTGACGCCAAGTGCCTCCATGATGCCAAGACTTGCCTCCATGATGCCAAGACATGCCTCGATAACACCAACAATTGCAGTGAAGGAGCTAAGTGGGAGATTCACCTCAAAAACACTTCTCTGATCTTAACTAAAATCCTAATGTGAACACGTCCTGTCAGAGATTCCTTACACAGTTTTGAGTTTCTTTTTGTTTCTGTGTAACAATATCATATGGTGACCAGTAAATTCTGTATTTAGGTTCTTGGAAACATAGTGATAGTTAGGGAGTAACAAGACTCTCCATATAAAAGAACATACAAAAGAACTTTGTTAGCAGAGCATGATAGAGTGATGTTTATATTATGAAAAAAGCAATAAAAAAGGCAGTATCAGATGGGGTCAGCTCTATGCATATCCAAGCTTAACACAAAAAAATTCTTCATGATCTTTAGGTCAAAATAATCCTCATTCTGTCCTGCATTGCAAATGTTACTGAAACTCAGAGACTGCAATAGTGTCAGCAACTGCTTGAGGGGAAGCATTAACAAGTGGATTCTGCCTCTAATACTCCTTCAAAGGCCTGTTGTGCAGGGAATTTCTGTGAAGTTGTGAAGCTGATCTGGAAGGGGCAAGGAGATGAGCCGTATAACCTTAATAACTCTTAAACTACTAGACTGAACAGCTCTAGGTTGGCAAGTGTTTCCATAAGTTGGGAACAAGGGTAAGATTTGCCCCTGAAGTAATATAATAATATGGAAAGTTACTTCAATACATCAAAGGCTAGATAACAAAAGCAAGGAAGAGAACAAAAGAGGGGAGGTGGGTTGATTTGTTTATTTGTTTTTATGTTCTATGTAAACAGAAAAGAAGGATTTTTCATGTTCTCTGCAGCCAACACTGATAAGGCATACAATTGCTATCAAAAACAAGAATTTCCACAGGAATTATCACCTCAGTGTTTGTGTATTTTTCAGATTTAGAGTGAAAGCAATAGGATTTCCTTGCTCAAATCAGTAAATATAAATAGATATATGGAAAGTAAAACATCTTAAAATTTGACATATTAAGATAACTTTGACCTATTGCCATCCTTTAAGATTATGCTCTATTACATACTATTATACATGTGTGGATATACATACCTATATAAATACACAACTATGTAGTACAGAACTATATAATATTTTGTTCCTGCATTACAGCTTAATGACTACAAGATGTGCCCATTCAAAAATGTTTAGGAGTTCAAAAGTTTCAAACCCAGTCCACTTTCCTCCAGACTATTTCTCACGTGGAATTCCAGTTCAGTTCTCAGCCAATACAGGAATGACCTGTGGGAACAATTTCTTTTTTTGTCTTTGGTAAAGACCCTGATGGACATGTAATAAACACTTAACCCTTACCAGCAGTGGTGTGAGAATGTGCCTTGCTTGAAAGATAGATGCTGCATAACTCTGCTCTCCCATTAATCACAATCCCTGTTTTCCATGTCACACAAAAAAACTTCTTTCTAAAAATGAAAATCTTTAGTTCTTGTCCAGTGTAAAATTTTTGTTTTGCTTGATTAATTGGCAGTTTTAAATAGAATTTTAAGATTCCATGTATGCCATTTACTCAGTAAAATAGGAGGAGTTGCAATATGAGCATAAATTCTTTAATGTTTGTGGTTGTTTATCTGGCTTATCCATTTAGCATAAGGGATATGGATAATTGTGAAAAGGAGTTAGTTAGCAGTGGGCTGAGATTCTGTAAATATTTTGCCTACATATATTCTATATATGTAAAGATTGCCAAGAAGAAAACATAATATACAAGGAACTCTCTTATTACTTGTAGTTGTAAGCTTTCATTCTGAAGGCATAGTGTTTTTAAATTGTTAACTATAATTCCTTTCCATTCTTCATAGAATAATGAAGAGCAATAAAAAGATAGTTCTGTGAGATATTTTAATTTATGCACATTTTAGAAACCAATTTGGTAAATGAGAAATTGCAAGACATCTTTTTCAACGTTATCCAACATCTCCAGGGCAAGTCTGATGCTGCTGATCATCACCATAATTTAACACTTACTTTCTCCAACTTTCTCCATATTTTACTGTTTTGTGTATGTACATCATCTAAGTATGTCTTAAGTTTGTTTCTTTTTCACTGATGTTATTAGTCATTGCAATGAACTTATTCATGACAATAACTCCATAGCATTTTCAGTCCTGTTGCAATTATTCCAGTTGCATCTGGGTGGAAAGAATTAGAATTCAGAATAATATTGCTGAGAAGCTTTAACAGCTTATTTTAAAAAAAATATGGAAAGAGAGAACATGGAGAAATATAGACACTAATCTTTCAGCACAGAAGTCAATCAGAAATTTGCCTTTAAGGGTCTGGCATTCGAGGTATCAATTCTGGGAAAAATATTTAGGATAAATCAGCTTAAAAAAGGAAGAAATATTTTTGAAAAACATGTTTTAAGGAGTTGGAGAGTCTGAGGTAGAGAAAAAATAGACAAATTGTGCTCTTTATCTGCAACAAGATTGTGAGAGGATGCAAAGACAATTTAGATTGTCTCCTGAAAAGTTTTCACCTACAAATCACACAGAAGATCAAAGGTGCTCAAATCACTTTTGGAAACAGGCATGGTACTTTGCTCAGCCTTTGTTTTGTAAAAATTCAGACAAAGACTTAAGTTCATTTAATTATCGTCAAAGGTAAAGGGAATCAGAAAACAGAAAATGTAGAAAAAAACCTAGTAAGCACTGCCACAGTTTGTCTTCTAATTTTATGCATGCTGTCATTTTAGATTTGGCTTGCAGATAGGAAATAAGCGAATTTTTCCATTAGACATTTTTTATTACAAGAATTAAATAAGAAGTACTAATCTTTTAGTGCTTAGATCCTTGAAAATGGACATTTACATTTCAGGTTTCAGTTAATTAAAAAAAAAAAAGGGGAAACCCACCAAAATTTGAATTTAATTGTTCTCATTTTTAAAAGCAATTAATTTGATCTAAAAAAATTTCATTAAATCAAATTTACATTGCATTTGAATAATACATATTTCTAGGATTTCACTATTAATTCCTTCTGACCCTTCTCTACTATGAAATTACCCTATTACCTTTTGCCCATCTCAGATTAGCACACAGTAACCCAAGAAAAACTCCAGTAGATTTTGCAGTAACAGAAGTTTCAGTCAGTTTTCTATTAAATAAAAAAAATATGAAAAATGTGCTGCTTTGACCTAAAGTTCTGAAAATTACCACAGTTAACACTGTATCGTTTACAACTCTTATTAATGTTGTCAGGTATTTTTTAATATTTCTGCAGCACCAAAAACACACAGTTTCCCAGTCAATTAGTAATTCTAATTCATCTCTCCATGATGTATCACTATACACATTCAGATAAGCTGGCAGAATCATGGAAAATTATATCATAAAAGTATACATATGAACATCTATGCATATATATCTCTGTTGGTTATATAAAATGCTTTTTAAATATGTTTTTTTATGCCATGTTGTCTATCCTTTACAATTACAAGAATTTTAAAAAAAGAAAACCTTAAAGGTTTGGGTTTTATTTGGATAGATGTTTAACATTATGTTTTTTCTTTAATCAAACCAAACTTACAATCATGCAGATTAGCGGTAAAAGAGGACAACACTGACATAATACCCTCACAAAATGGGTTATACAAATTGCAGCTCGAGGATGTTTGAGTTCATGTCAATTCTTAAAAACTACCAAGTCATTTGAAAAAAATGCATTTCTACAATTGTACTTGCAGCTTGTTGAAAATAGTATTAAAGGATTGTTAAATTGCATTCTTCATATTTGCTTTCTTTCAGTGTTACTGTGGTTTTACAGATGTGGGGAATGGAACTGCTGTGACCATACTCGCATCTTAAGTTCATCAAAGACAATTTGGTCTTGAATAAAAAAAAAAAAAATGCACACTATTGTGTAGACTATTATTACCTAGGCTTTTTGTTTGTTTTAATATGCCAATTAAGGGATGATTTTTAAATTATTATCACTAATGCCATATTATCCATTATTAATATTATTTGGTAAAAGGTGTATGTTACAAGAGATAATGATACAGATAGATCTGACTAATTTGACTCATTTTAGAAATTATTTTTCAATTTCAGCTCTTTTTAGAACACGTCATATATTTCTGATCTACTTAGTAAAATCTTCTGGATGCTAAGATATATGGATATCTTTAACACAAGGTTACCAAATGTGAGGTCCTTTTCAAAAATCTCCTGATTTCCATGACATGTAAAAACATAAAAACATCAGTGGGGCAGAGAAAAGGGTCCTTTTTGTGCCCATTTATCCTGGACTGCCAATCACCAGAATCCTTTTCAGAGAACCAAGGAACCTTCAAATCCTGTTTCTTTTAAAAAATCAGCTGACATCCTGGATATTTATCTATTAATAGTTTTCCTGCTTTGTGCAATAATGCACTAAAACTGCTTAAATGGTCACCTCCTTCTTCTGCTGGGCCCTCTAATAAAAGGATCAAGACTTTGGCCTTTATTGTTAAAGAGTGGCCAACTCTATTGCCCCCAGTAAAGCTTTAAAACCTCAGCTGAGACATACAGTGCAACTTCAAAGTTGCTCCCAAAATGTCCTTGCAGGTTGCAGAAAATTGCAATAGAAATGAGACTGGAGAATCAATAGGAGTGTCTGGATGTGGAAACAGCAGAAGAGGGATATAAGAAAAACAGTGTTTATGGCACCTAGATGAGCAGGTCAAGAAGATCCCTGCACTGGAACATGCAGTGTACTCAGGACAAGAAAATTAAAGACAGCCCACATCCTAAACAGGATGAGCACCTGAAGACACAAAGGTACAGAGACAAAGGAAAGTGAATCAATCCAAATGACGCATAGAGAGGCTGGACAGGACTGTAGAGAAAAAAAACCCTAATTGAGGTCAGCTCCTAACGAACATAAAAAGGACATCCAAAGCTACCATGGCTGCTGATCTAGGAAGAAACCAAGAGACATGATAATGACTCAATACACAGTGCTTCTTGTCATCCATGTCATCACAAGGAATCCTGGCCAGCCCACCTGGGTACATGCCCCTTAATCCTTGACCGATGGACAGACTACTTGGACAAACACATGCTCTGCTTGTTAAGAGAATGTGTGTATAAGAGAGAATGAAGCATTTTTTGTTTTAAAATAAAACCATGTTCCCCTCCTACAAGGCCTCAAGATAAATTTTGTTACGTTGTTCTTACCAGAATTCAACATTATTTCCTACAAGGTCTCAAGATGCCAAGAGCTAAGAAGTTGTAATCACCTGGTACTGATGGCAATGCAGTTAAGTTTAATTAAACTGCTACTTTCCTGCTGAGTGCAAGGCTATACCACAAGATCCCATAAATAAGTGTCTGTGGTGGGTTGACCTTGGCTGGACACCAGGTGTCCACCAAGCTGCTGTATCACTCCCCCACCTCAACTGGACAGGGGAGAAAAATACGACAAGAGGGTCATGGATGAACATAAGAGAGAGATATCACTCACCAATTACCGTCAGGCAAAACAGACTTGGCTTGGGGAAATTAATATAATTTATTATCGATCAGATCAGATCAGAGTAGGGTAATGAGAAATAAAACCAAATCTTAAAACACCTTCCCCCCACCCCTCCCTTCCTCCTGGGCTCAACTTCACTCCCAGTTTTCTCTGCCTCCTGCCCCTGAGTGGCACACGGGGACAGGGAATGGGGGTTGCGGTCAGTTCATCACACATTGTTTCTGCCACTCCTTCCTCCTCAGGGGGAGGACTCCTCACACTCTTCCCCTGCTCCAACATGGGGTCCCTCCCATGGGAGACAGTCCTCCATTAACTTCTCCAACATGAGTCCTTCCCATGGGCTGCTGTTCTTCATTAACTGCTCCAGCGTGGGTCCTTCCAAGGGGTGCAGTCCTTCAGGAACAGACTGCTCCAGCGTGGGTCCCCCACGGGGTCACAAGTCCTGCCAGCAAACCTGCTCCAGTGTGGGCTCCTCACTCCACGGGGGCCACAGGTCCTGCCAGGAGCCTGCTCCAGTGTGGGCTTCCTATGGGGTCACAGCGTCCTTTGGGCATCCACCTGCTCCAGCGTGGGGTCCCCCATGGGCTGCAGGTGAATATCTGCTCCACCGTTAACCTCCACGGGCTGCAGGGGGAAACCTGCAGCCTGCCTCACCATGGTCTTCACCAGGGGCTGCAGGGGAATCTCTGCTCCAGTGCCTGAAGCACCTCCTCCCCCTCCTTCTTCACGGACCTTGGGTGTCTGCAGCATTGTTTCTCTCACATATTCTCACTCCTCTCTCCCAGCTGCTGTTGCACAGGGGTTTTTTCCCCCTTCTTAAATATGTTATCACAGAGGCTCTACCACCATCACTGATGGGCTCAGCCTTGGCCAGCGGTGGGTCCATCTTGGAGCTGGCTGGCATTGGCTCTATCAGACATAGGGGAAGCTTCTAGCAGCTTCTCACAGAAGCCACCCCTGTAGCCCCCCCTTACTAAAGTGCTGCCAACCCGCTACATTGTCTAAAGAGAGCCTGCAATTTTTCTATATGGAAACAATCATTTCAATGTGTAAAATTAAAACCAGTAGTTCTTCTTACTGAGTTTCGACATGAATTCATATAAATTAGTTGTACAACAGAATAACCTGACATCATGCACTAGAAGTTTCAGCAACTGACCCTATTTGCATGCTATTTTTGAGCTGTTTCTTTTTCACTATTCAAAAGTTCCAGTATCTGGTTTTATTTCCTTGTAAGTCTATATAAAATGTTCAGTACTTAAGAACACGGGCACAAATCTATTACTATTTTCTTTCAGGAACAAATGCTTCACTAGTATTTTAATGTTATTTTGATTTAGAATTTGGTTTTGTATGTTATTTATTTGTTTGTTTATTTAAAGCAAGAAAAGCAATAAACACCTGCATTTAAATGCCCTTTTGACCAGGAAAAAGCTAATTTATGGTTTTCAGAAAACATCTTGAAGTGAAAACTAAAATGGTAACATGTAAATAGGCACTATTCTTATATTTTACATGAACACAAATACAGAATGGAGAATGTTTTACATTTGGATTGTAACTCCACCTGGTATCTTCAAACGCTATGGATAGCCTGTGTATACATATAAAGAAGCAGTAGGATCAATTTTGTTTCAGATGAAGGGGTCTTACACACCGATCTGTCTAATAGAATTGATGTACTTCTGAGAAGCACCATAAAGCAGCACTTCAACAAATAAAGGTCTAGCTGCAAAGCTGTGATATGAACAAAAAGACAAATACATGCAAATTAATACATTTCAAGTGCAAAAAAGGGGCAAAAATATTATGCTCTAGCAATAAGTCTTATCAGCCTGTTGTGAGAGAAAAGAGAAAAAGCTTCTACAAACATACGATTGCCAGTAACCAGGGAAAAGTTCATTTATATTCACTTAGATTAAGGAAATAGAGTCCATAAATATTGAGATGCATTAATATAGTTGGATCTTGCATATTCTCAAGCTTTCCTGAAATTAAAACATGTGAGCAGATAATAAAGGTCAAAGGTGGAGACATTACAGTCAGCTAAACTCACTTTACACCATGAAAACCAGAATCTGCTCAAGTGGCACAGAGACAACAGAAATAATAAAGACACTACCCGTATCAGCCGCCTGATACTTTACTTTATACAAAGGGATAGGGACAGGAGAGATTTTTGTTATTTCTAATACTTCATTGATTTCACATCACAGAGTATGCTTGTAGCAGAGGTACAAGATGTTGTTGACCTCATCCTGCAATTGCAACTTGTTCTGGAGTCAAGCAACTGGTGCCTATGGACCTTCTTAATGCATTTCCACTGAAAGTCATTTTTCCTTCAAATAATAGAATGTACAGAAATATGGGCAACTTCACAGCAAGATTTTTCTCTCAGACATACATATGCACATATATAAGTACCACTGTCATCCGAACAAAGCACATTTTCCCTGCTTTCTCCTAAAATTACATCCATTCATAATCACAGAGCTAGTGAAGTTTGAAATATAAAAGAACTATTACATTATTTAAACTATCCTTTTGCCAGTGCTGGGTTGTACTTTATAAATTATTTCCTTTTTTGTTTCAATGTTTCAATTTTTTTTTGTTTTAAAGTTTCAAGTCTAATTGATACCACCATGAGAAAACTATTTCTCTTCTTTCAGTCTACATTTTCATTTTCTTAATTTCACACTTTCATGTCCATTTATAATTTCTGTTGTTATTCTTTTCAGCTACTTTTTTCTATGAATTTACAACTTGCAGACAGACAAGCTGTCTTTCTTCATATCTGCCTTTCAAAAAAATGCTGGACCAAATTAATCAATTTTGTAACAAACTATTATTTGGTAAAGCTCTTAAACAGCAAAGGACTTTAGACCATACATAGGACTAGTTCTTCACAGTCAAGGTGTGATTGTTACAAGACTTAATTTTCACTTTTTTTTGGTCACAAATCATAAATTATTGTACCCCTCTACAGAGACCTTGTGGTCTGTATCAAATAGGGGATTTGTTAATGTATTATGAATGATATATTTAATGATTTTGCTACAAATCCAGAACCCTCTTTTTAAAAAAAATTGGAAAAAAGGATGATTTGATTTGATTTGATTTGATCTGATCAAAACATAGCTTGTATATGAACTGTTGATCCATCATATTCTGTCATGCTCTGGAGAGCAAGGGAGTCTCTTTATCTCCATATCATCTGCATTTGTGATGGCAAATCTCTTAAAAGGAATACACTTTGACAAAAGGTAAGGGAATTTCACATAAAATCTTGTCCTTGTGATATCATCTGAAACAGGCAGATCTGGAACCAATTTATTGCGTTGAAATTACTGCCAAGTTAGCTTGGAATAACAAAATGCTCCAGAGATTTCTGAGATACGTAGCCATAGGGAGCTGTTTGGCTACATGAGGATTTTTATATGTTTTTTAACACATCTTTCAACTTAATCAGATATACAAAAGCACAACCTAGCACTCAGGGAAATTATGTGGATTTGTCACACTGCCTGAAGAACTTTGGGGTCTGTGAACCAATGAATGGATTACACTGAACCATGAATGTAATTTGTTCATCTGTAACAGATAAAATAAGGATATTTGCCATATTAATGTTTAAGAATCTCAGAATAATAAATAATTCTAATGGAATTTAGCTTAAGTTATTCATTAAAGAATAACAGCATTATCTTTATTTTCCAAAACAGAGTAAGATAGTATAAATTATGTATATATGAAAAGGACTGTAATAAGCAGAGCTGGTAAACTGCACTGCTGAATTATTATGCATCTCCTAATTGTAACAATTCAAAACCTAGGATGAAACATAAAGGCAAATGCTTTATGTGTTAAAATCCTGGTAAAAAATGCACTGACAGACCTCTTTTGTCCCTATAGTCCACACTCGGCATTGTTTATCACTGATATAATATTAATCATAGATATATGCTGGTCTATGGCATCAGGGATTAAAAAAAGAGCCTATAAAGTCTGTTCTGTGTCACACCAAATAAGACAACTAGTTGATTTTTAAAAAGTGTATAGCAATCTTGCAAATTGATAGACAACAATTTAATTCAGCAGTACATATATTTTTTAAAAAATCACTGAGTAAACTTTTCTTCAAACAGACTTTAATTTTGAGGATTTGTATGCACAGACAATAACCAAAATATTACAAAAAAAAGGGAAGGGAAGGGAAGGGAAGGGAAGGGAAGGGAAGGGAAGGGAAGGGAAGGGAAGGGAAGGGAAGGGAAGGGAAGGGAAGGGAAGGGAAGGGAAGGGAACTGTGATTTTTTTCCAAATCAAAAGTTTCAGCTCACAAAGGCAAAACAGAAAAAAAAGGATCCACAGGGAAATTAAAAATAATTTGACTTTGCTTTCTAATAATTTGACTCTTCTAGAAAAGTAGACATTTGCATTTTATTAAACTCCCAACTAAAACAAAAAAATATGGTTTCCACATTGATACACCAATAAACTTCTTACACCTTTTTTCTCTTCTGGAATAATGACATTTATTTGTTTTGCCCAATAGTGTTTCTCAGTAGTTCAATTTTAACTGGTAGCTAATATTCCTGAGATACACTGAAAGCTGCTGTCCTTGGCTTTGCTTGTTTTCTCTTGACTAGGGAAGAAAACTCTTTTCAGTGAATTACAGGACACCTTTGGGTTACTACATTGGTCCAAGTAGTATAGAAATCCTTTTCAACCATCCTTGCAGACTTCTGTATCACAATACACTTTTGTGTTACAGTCACTACATTTATTTTTGATCAAGGCCATCGAAGTGTATGTAACTTGAAGTTGAATCGCCCAACATATTTTCTTAAAGACATAAAACACCACACCCTCACACAAAACCATTAATGGTTATTAAAAATGCCAGTTTTAAAACAAAATATAAAATGTAACACTAAGAAAATAAATACTATTTTCCTAATCTAGAAGAGATTCCATATCATATTTCAATAGTATCTGCACATGCTCACATATATGTATGATGCATATGTTCATAATTCTAAACTGAAAAATTACGTATCACTGGTTTACAAAAAAGATTCTTTGCTGTACAAAAGCATGACAGTCTAGGAGAGTATTTGCCAATCTCCAGGCTGCCACCTTTTAAGAAGACACTCTGCAACAAGGGTCTCTCAAGGGCAGTAAGATTTTCAGGTGTTTGAATTAACTACCAGGTTCCATAATGTGAAAGTCATGAATGCTGAAGCTGTATTGACATTTCTAACATGCTGGGCTTGCTGCAGATCTGAGCATCAAGATAACTGGCATGTTATGTGAAGAATTTTGAGGAGGTCGTGGTAGTTCAACTGAGCTTTTTACGATCCTAAAAAGTTATTATGAGTTTATGCAGTTAAGATAGTAATTAGGACCAATAGATCTGTTTTAAATTGTATTGTTTATCTAGATACTGCCAGAAAAAAATTTATACAAACTTCTTCCTCTCTAAGGCAGAGTATCTATGAGCATCTTTCAGGATGTGCAGTTCTGGATCATATTCTAGTTTGAAACAAGATAAACAGGCATCTCTGGCCAAACATAACGGGAAAAGATGTAGGAAATTGTCCTGGTTTCAGCTGGGATAGAGTTAATCTTCTTCCTAGTAGCTGGTATAGTGCTGTGTTTTGGATTTAGGATGAGAATAATGTTGATAACACGCTGATGGTTTAGTTGTTGCTAAGTAGTGCTTACACTAGTCAAGGACTTTTTAGCTTCCCATGCTCTGCCAGGTGCACAAGAAGCTGGGAGGGAGCACAGCCAGGACAGCTGACCCAAACTGGCCAAAGGGCTATTCCATACCGTATGGCGTCATGCTCAGTATATAAACTGGGGGGAGTTGGGTGAGGGGCAGTGATCGCTGCTCGGGGATGTGCTGGGCATTTGTCAGTGGGTGGTGAGCAATTGCATTGTGCATCACTTGTTTTGTATATTCTTTTATCATTATTTTTTTTTTCTTTCTCTGCTGGCCTGTTAAATTGCCTTTATTTCAAGCCACAGGTTTTACGGGTTTTTTCTTGTGCTTCTCTTCCCCATCCCACTTAGGGGCAGGGGAGGCTGAGCAAGCAGCTGTGTGGTTCTTAGTTGCCAACTGGGGTTAAACCACGACAGAAATAAACACCTCCCATAAGAATACCAAGGATTGTACCTTTTCCATTTAAAAAAAAAAGTTCCAGCAAAAGACTTCATCAAATAAAAATCATAGTCCTCATGTCAGAGGAATAAAAGATGGAATAACTATAATACATCTAAAATATCAAAATCACAAAAAAGTAAGAAACCTCACAAAGCCTAGAATTTCAGTGAAAATAATTGACTGTTGGCTTTTCTTCTTTACAATCTGGGAATACTGAACATTTAGAACCCAAACAACAACAAAAAAGTATGTAAGATTAGCCCTCAGATGTTGTAAATAAGCAAACATTGCTAAATATTGATCTGAATCATTAGAATTTGTTGAAAAAACAAAGCTCTTTCAAAGATGTCAGTGAATATAATGTCACCTCCCTTGGGCAGCCAGCAGGTTTTAGCAGGTCTAAAGTATGTCATCCAATAAATGAGACACCGGCCAAAATTTTGTAAAGCATACCAGATCCACCTGCTTATTTTATCAAAGTTAACAGTCCATGTATCAGATCTACATAAAAAATGGTCTACAAAAAGATGTTTTTTTAAAGGCTCATGCTAAAAGCTCGCACATAATAAATTGAATTATATTCAATGATGTAACCCATTTTAAAAGCATAAGAATCTGAAATGACCTCAAGGACTAACACCTGTTGGTCCTGGTGTCCTAAATCTGAGGCATAGCTTCCTTAAGGAACACTCCACCCTACTGGAAATATGATTCATACAACATTAAAACCTCACTGCCAAAAGCTGGTCAATGGTAATGTAACAAAGAAAATCACCTAATTTGTCTTTTAGTGAATCTAACATACCATATAGAAAGGAAAAGATGCTACAATTTTTAGGCGGTAGTATTTATTTTGACTTCTTCATTTTTATGTAAAAGTCAAACTATTGACTGGCTCTGGGCAGCGAACCCTGGACAGCATCAGATCAGCTACTCAAGCACCAAGGCCATGTCCAAGAAACTGGAGGAGACCAACAGCGACCTCCTTAGAGGTGAGTTGCTGAGAGGAGGGGTTGACAGAGTCTCAGCTAAAGTCAGAACTCCAAAAGCACAGACATGGAGAGGAGCCCCAGCCAGTGCAGAGATAGGGGCAGGCAGGTGGTGGAGTGGGAAGGATTAACTGAACTTGATTTTTCCAGAAATCACACATTTCAGAAATTAGAATAGTTTGTGAATTCAGTGTCAAATCAATGAAACTTAAAATTATGCAACTGTACTATTTATGGTTCCTTATTACATTACAGGTGTTTTTCATCTCTTCACCTGGAACAATATTCAGTTCAGAATTTTTCATCCTGCTTCCACCAGAAGGAAAGTATAATTAATCCTACAGAAGTGGAAAACACGTTGCCTCTGGAAGTTCCTGCGGAGCTTAGAACTCGACAGGATCCTGAACCCAGGTGCTCTGCCTCTTACAGAAGCAAGTGTGTCATTTCAGTAAGAGTAAGAAATTCATGGCCTCCAGCTACCAATGACTTCAGCACTTATAGACCCCATGCCTCCCTCTTAGACAGTCTTTTACCTGTATGAAAGCAGGTGTCTTGGCTCCCAGCTCCTTCTGACTGCATTGGTAGCCAATTCCTGCTGAGTTTGGAGCCATACCTGCCTTTTTTTTAACTTCAAGCTCTGAAGATAATGCACAATTTGATTAAACCAAGCCAAAATTGCTATAAAAATACCCAAAACAAATTATGGATCAGAGCACATTTTTTTTCATACAGAGAAGGCAACTATACCGTAACACTATTCCTTCTTTGATTTATGAGACTGAATTACAGAGGATGGGCTATGCAGTCTTAGTTAACATATTGCTCATCTTAATTGTGTGAACAATGTCAGCTAGGTGGTAAGTAGGAAGCCTCACTCCTCCTGCTCTTAAACCTTTGTGTAATCATAATCACAATGCAGCCATCAGGACACTGTAAGAATAGTGCTCCCCTCCTCAAAAGTGGTCACAGTTAAAATAAGAGCAAGGGAAATATTTTTTTTTTTTTTACCTGTGAGCTGTAAATATTTTTTACCCATGTATTTTACCTGTATATTAAATTTAGAGCTGCATATTTTTACCTGTGAACTAGGCTGTGGGGAAAACACTGTGTTTAACACAGTCTCAGCTAATTAGAGATCCAGCGAACTATTTGTTTGTTGGTCTCAACACTTGCAGCACTTTGGGGATAGGCTACAGATTTTTATTCCAGCAGTGAGTAGCAGTTAAACATCGATCCAACAGAGAGAAGGCTGCTATTTGGGGAAATGCTAAACCATTTGCTGACAGAATTCTGAAATTGTTTGGAAAAGGACTGAGGTAATGCCTTACTTTTCAAGTTCTCATATATCCAGATGACATATACCATATATAAGAGTTGCTTTTTAAGGACTGAATCACATCCTTAAAAAAATCTGACAGACAAATGAGCATGTATATGCGTTCATAAACACACACGCACGCATGTGAGATGAAGTCTATAGGTTATATTGAGGCATTATATATGAATAAATACAAAAACAGAGCAGAGAAACCCATGGAAGGAGAACTGAGAAACTTTAGGCATGGCTTATCTCACCTCATTTCAGCCATCTAAAACGTTGGCATCTGATCCAAGCTAGTTGCCTGTGCTGCCACTATGGTCAATGGACAAAGAAAGGAGGCCAGGGAAGGGACACATCCCATGACAGGACTAGTTTCTAAGAGAGACAGGGTAACTAAGTGACACCAGACACTCAATTTTTCCTGGAGTCAGCCAGGGTGATTCCCACCCTCTTTGTTCATGTAATCGCTAGCACTGTTTATTATCTCAGTGCCACTGTCATGTTTTCTGAACACATCGAATATTTACTCTTTTTTTAAAAGTTGCCTTGGAACTATTAACAGCCTTTTATCAGGGTTTTACATATATAGCATCGCACCTTACTCGTGCAGGACATTCCCAAATGCTGAACCACTGAACAATGTTCGCGCTGCAACAGTAAGTTAGGCTGGCATGCAGGAAGAAAAGAATTTTAATAGTTCACCTAACAGTGCCTCAGCAGGCCCCCGTTTCATTGCACACACCTTTAGCTTCTCTACCAGAACACGGTGTTCTCAGAATGGATGAAGGCCTCCATCTTTTGGCTCCTGGAGTGTTCTCCCTTTATCTTCCTGTCAGCTGGTCTCCCTAAGCAGTTTGTGACAACTGACCTTCACTTTCCTAGAAATCAAAACAAATAAAGATATTTACTAACTGCTTTATCTCTTTGAAGACTGTCTCTGTCAAACCAAAGTTCGCACCTTGTCAAAACCAGAATCGCTGACACTAAGAAATTGCACTATTGTCCTTCACTTGTGTCTTGGGAATGCTGACAGGGATGGATTATGCACTTTGCTTAGTTATTTATTTATTTTTGCTTATTTTGCACATAGCTTCCTGTTAAGTTAATCAGTATAATACTACAGGGACTGTTCATAACTCACTGTAGATATAAAGCAAAGAGATTTCAGTGACCAAGGCAACTTGATCAAATAATGCAAAAATAATATGAAATGCCACAAACAACCGCAACGTCCAATAAATTTTCATCAGTATTTTAGATTAATACATTAATACACGGTAATTTCATATCTGTCATAAGTTTCAGTGTCTTCTAAGTCACTCATAAAAAGTGAGCTTACAAAAATCCCAGCCAACCTCCTCAAAAATCTAGTTCTGCAAATCTTTCATTATTATAGACACTTTATTAATAAGGTAACCTGATAGACAAAATGCTGAGTGACTTCTATCAGTTCTTATCCCCTCAAGTACTACTAATGCCCTCAAATACTGCTATAGTGTGTGTCCTACAAAAATCGCTTCCGCGTCTCACCAGGGGTCATAACAGATATTCAAAATTATGGCAAACTTACGTACAAAATTAATCATAATCAGCAGTTTGAACTGACTTGTTAATTTAGGGTTTTATGTTAATTTAATTGCATATGAATGTTGTCATGTAATATTTTCACGCGCTTTTTTAATAACCAGATCGTACCAGATGTTGTTTCCTTAAAACTACCCATTTTAAACCACTTACGTTTAATCTTTTCAAAGGTAAATTTAGTTATACCAATTTTTACCTTGAAAAATGGCTTGCAAAATATATTAAAGTAGTAAAAATAGACAAATTAGCAAAAAGACATGAATGAGAGCTCTGTAAAAAGGCTGACTATTTATGTACTTAAAATAAGACCTATTCTTTATATGGAAGCCAGCAAAGGTTTTGATGTCTTGTTTGTTTTAACTGCAAGTTGTAACTTTCCCATATTCATGGATTTTCATAGTGCATGTTATTTTCCATGTCACTCTGTCTGTTTTAATCTGTTTCAGACCAAATTGCATTCACCTAGTACAGAAGACAAGGACTAGTTGTCCCCTTATCTTTTAACAGTTCTTTATGAAGGACAGCCAATAACAAACAAACAAAAAAATTACAATCAAATGTCAAGAGTATGGGCTCAGAAAGAGAACAGAAAACAACTCTGATAATGTTAATGTTATCCACAACAAGTTCACATCCCGAAGGCACTTAAATCTCTGTTTCACTTTATGCAGCAAATGAGTAATCCCACTGAGTTCTGAGAAATTACTCCTATGAATAAACTTGTGCATAATGTATAAAGAGGTCAAGGCATTCATTTCCTTTCTATTACAGAAGATTTTAATTTTTTTAAATGTCTTCTGTGAACACATCCCAGCTTTTTTGCATCCAGTGTCATGGTCCTGCAGTACGGGCACCACAGGTTGGAGTTGAAGGATAGAGGAAGGAAAAGGCTCCGTTCTCATTTTTATTATTTTTCCCTCCTTAGTTACCTTGGCACAGTCATTTAACCTCTTGGTGTCTATAGAATAAAGATAGTTACTGTGACATCTTTTGAAATACTTAAAATCCGTATTTGAAAAAGATATGATTATTCAATGCAGTATCACAAGTACATTACATGAGTGAAGAATGAAATGGAAAAAAGAGGAAAACTATTTTAAAATAAGTTGTTACAATAAAAAAATAGGGGCAAAAAGGTAAATAATGCAAGTTTGCTTTGTTCACAGTGTCTGGAGGTTCCCTCACTCATGAAATCAAACTGTAGGGAATTGCTTCCACTCCCAGTCCCTCATTGCTATGAAAGAGATGATCATAACACAAAAGTACAACAGAGCACAAAGTGGCACTTCTGTTGGCAGTGGTAGACATATGCTAAATAGTGAAAAAATAAGGAAAAATGAGCTCTTAATTCAAACTGAATGGTAGTTCTCTCAAAGAAAGAGTGCGCATACATTCGTTACTCAAGCAACCTAGCCCATTGTGTATTATCCCTAATCCCGTATAATCCCTGATTAGAGATTTTTATACTGAATAGTACATCACCCAGCTTGTCTGTGACTATGTCTATAGCATGCTTTAAGACACTTCCAAAAATCAGTCCCATAAGGTATGTTCATTCTCTTCAGGCCTTCATGTCTACACCAGCATATCCCAGGCACATCCACAGAGCATACCAAACAAGCAGTCTTCAGACATCATACCTCTCCCAAAAGCTCTCACAGTGTGCCTGTGAAAATCTGGTCTGGAATTTATCTGACTAACTTACCCTCTAATGGGTAATAGAGCCTGCATGGGAGGCTCTATTTAATTTTGTACCAGCATCTTTGAAGCAATTTTGCAACAGAGGAAGAAACCTGGGATGGTGACTTTTGCCTGACCCTTTCCACTGCCCTCTAAAGGTCTGTTGGTGGTGACGTCTGAAACTGAAGATATGCTGATATCTACAGACTGCAGATTCATCTCACCTGAACTCTTGAACAGAGCAGCTCAGCCTCCACTGTCCAAACTTTCATGACTGAAGTCATCTTTGGGGTCATGTGAATGAAGTCTGTATGTGCATGTGTTTCTAGATATGAAGGAAGCAAAAGATGGGAATCAAGGCATTCATTCATGGTGCCAGTTTAGGAGGCAGTACCATGTACATTTTATTTCTCATGGAATTTGAAATATAGTACAGGATAAAACACCTTTGCTGGTTTTAGTCATGGAGCTCATGGCCAAAGAATACGCTGGAACCAACAGATAAAGAGCTACTTGGACCCAGTGTCTAGGGCCCTGTGGTTCTTCACAGCAGCTACTGAAGGCATCACGCATAGGACTCTACTGACTCGCCCATCTTCAGCTCTGAAGTGAGCACTGACTGCTGAGTCAGCAGGGAAGATGAAGACTGGAAGAAAGCCAACATCATCAAGGGACAGTTTCTAGCAGTCCCTTGAATTAATTTGTAACAATAGTATATAGCCCTAAGCTTAGAGAGAATCGACCAAAGAATGTCATAACCCAATCTGCTCCTCCAGGTAATGCTGCAAATCAAGACAAGATTTGTCCACTCAGGTTTTTACACGACTACTCATTGAGAAAACTGCACAGGGCAGCCTACTTTTTTTACAGAAAGACGAGCAAGCAAACAAACAAAAAAAGCCCTTCCCTTGTGTCCCAGTTCTTTTCCTGCATTGCTGGTTCTGATCTCACGTGTCCTGTAGCTTAGCTCTTTGCCCATTGCAGGACTGGGCCTCTCAGGAGTTCACCTGAACACTGGTCCAAGGCAAATCTGCAAAAGTGTGTATCTCAGATGTGTACCTGAGGCAGAATGCAATCCACAACCATCTCAGTTATCTACTGACTTGGTGAATACACATGGTGGCAGACTAATAGTGATACTCTTGAGTCCAAAGACAATTTTTGTCAATTCCCATTCCTTAGAGTCATCTTAGCTAGAAGACACATAGAGCTGGGGAAAAGCTAAGAATCTTTAATTTCTTTCCTCCCTGCTATAGAAACATAAACAATGGAAATATTCAGGCTGGAAAAGTCTGGAACAGGAACCTAGCTGTTGTCCTGCAAGACATCCTTGTTGATGTGTTAAGTGGGAAGGGAAAGAGAGGGGTCCTACAGCAAAAAGCGGCCGGGAGCCACAACCCTGCTTTTGCATGGTTTTGCACAAGGTCCTGTTTTCTGTATAAATAGGCCCTACACTCATATCTTTGACACTGCGTTTTAAAATGTTAAAGAGAGGAACACAGTAATAAGACAGTGCATCTGCAGCTGCAGGGAACACTTATGGAGTCAAACATTGTCTGGTGTGATCAGGGTAGGATGAAATGCCTGGATATTAAGTAGTTGCCAATCCAGTGCTTTCCAGATACTTTAATTGTACATTAAGTATACTCAGTTCTTTAAAAATATTTGTGTCTTCATTGGTGCTTTATAAACAGTTACTGGAAAATACACCAGAGCACTTTCCTTTATTTTTACTTCTGACTAAAGACACCTGTGCCATTTTGCCTTGTATGTCTTTCAGTACAGGAACTCCGTGAATCCAATGGTCATCAATTTATTTGTCCACTGCTATGGCTTAGTCAAGCAGCAACTGTCAAATCAACCAGTGAAGTACAATACCTGCTAATTTTGTGGCATGGGCTGAACGTGCAATGTTCTCTTCTCAACTGCAAAATGCTTTTGGAAAAAAAAAAAATCATCTGACACTCTTACTTAGGTGAAATATTTTTGAACTACTCCTTTTCCCTTCCCATTCCAGATAATCGTGTCCCTTTCCCTCTTTGCTTATTCCTCCATCTGATTTACATGGAAACTTACAGAAATAGTGTATGTTCCACAGCCACCTCTTTATTCCAGACTCTCAGATTTTATGTTTATCTTTACCTTACTACCAACCAGCTGAAATAAAAAGCAAGTGAGCAACTGTTTTAACTTATCAAACAATAAGTCAAGATAAAAAATGGGGAAAATGCTTTCCTCTAATATGACAAAGCAAGTATATTAAAATGTAGTCTGGCAAAAATAAATACCTCATGAAAAATTGAACTGAAGTGTACTGGAGCGTGCTATGACATTCTTTAAAAGGAACAAAATGCATGAGTGCCTTATCTCTCATCTGCTTTATTAAATGGCTTAATAACACAAGTATTAGCAATTTTATTGTAAATAAATGCATGTGATCCATAACTGAGTTATAAAATTATTTTCATTTTGAGCCTATAAAAAGGTTGATATTTCTTACATATTAAACTTCCTTCTATTCACCTTTCTTTGCACCAAGTAGAATTTTAAAGTTTTTTAATTAACATCCTGTGTCCAAAAATACAACAGGAAGAAAAATCTACATGAACATTTTAAAAAACATGTTTTCATAAGAGACATGGCTTCTATATTAAAACCACAGAGGTAGGACTTTAGTGCAAAAGTTCAACCTCATAATTAATGCCAGTTGGTACCTCACAAGACATGCCACCCACATCCTTATTTCTAAGTGCCTAATAGCAGTTACTCTATTGAAGCTAATTGCTCAAAAGAGTTTTGCATAATAAAAATCAGATTGAAGAAAAATGTGCAAATTCAGAATCATAAAGTATAAAGAGTTAATTAATCAATAAACCATTTAGACCAATATCCGTCACTTTATCACAAAACAAACCTTTTAAACTACTGAAAAATGAATTTGTGGTGAAGTTTCTCCTTTCTATCAGCTACATTTAAAGTATGAAGATTATTACTAATTATAAAACGTGTAGTTAGTGGTCCAGACCTTTGCAGCCAGTGCAGCTTATTCTGCAAGTATCGGTCTGTTCTGCTCTCAGCTGGACATTTCCAACTGTGGCCATGTATGTGAGTGCAGAGTTTTATTGTGTCTCATGAATATTTTTAAATTTTATTCTAGCATGGTAAAAATCACTTCTACAGCACTTCTTAAATTTTAACAAGACATGTCCCTGGCCCCCAAGGGTTTATAGCTTAAAAGAAACTTGTCAAGACATGTTGGAAGACAGCAACTCAGGAAAGGAGAGAAAGGCAGAAGAGCACTGCATTAATGAAGACAAGCAGAGAGAAGAGAGTGAACTCAGAATATCATCAAGGTTTCCTCTGGATCAGCAGCAAAAAAAAAGACATTGACTCCTGCAAGTCCTTCTACAGCAACAGTTGGGAGGGTAGATATCAGAAGGCTTCATATGAGGTGGTATGTGGTTTCCTGACTTGAGGCATGCCACATACCTCCTGAATTCAGCCATGTTTGTAAAGGCTCACCTTAAATCATAACAACTCCTCTTCCCAAGCAGGTGATCAATTGTCAGTCATCCATACCATGATTATTGATAATTTATGGGCAGGGCTGCAGTGGCAGATTGTATCCAGGCATGGAGGATCCCAGAGCACAGGCTGGGCTTGCCTATACCATGCCAAGCCTGTGGCTGACACCAGCTACTGACAGGGTGGTTTTCAGCCAGGTACCATTGCCTTGCTGGAGGGATGGGGCTGCAAGCACTGCAGCAACACAGAGATCCCACCTGAGCCTCAGCACCCCCTGGGTTTCTGGGTTTCGGCCAGGCACAAAGCTGGCATGCATCCCCCCGCCTGCATCCATCTGATCCCTAGGGACAGGAGGAGTCAGAGCACTCAGCCTGCCCTTGGACACTCAGACAGCAGCTTGCAGGAGGGCATGGGACAGTGACCCCACTGCTGCAGTGATGCCCTACCCTGACTTGGTGTGGGCCACTGGAAACATCAAGACGTACAGAGCAGAAAGAGATGGAAACAGGGTGAGGGAAACTATGCTGCTAAAAGGACAAGATATGGAGACAGATGTGAACATTTTTCTGATTGCTTACTAGGACTTGGGAAGATTTTTCCTCTCTCCCAGGCTGACAGGACTGGATCCTCTATCAGGTCAGAGGCCCTCCTAGACAGGTTCAAAGGCACAGTTCAAGTATGTCTTGTTACAAATGGCAAATCTCCAGCAGAGAAATTTTATAAAAGGTCTGACTTCCATTCAAATTAGAGACAGAAACAGACTTAGAGAAGCGGATACACAAAGAAACTGGGGAGTCAAACAGAGAATTACCTCTGCTAGCCCACAATCCACTATAGGAGACAGCAGAAATAAGGTTCATCTCACATAACTTCAGAATTTTACATCTGAACAGGGAAAAGGGAAACTATCAGCATGTGAATCATCTAACTTACTTCAGAGATCTACAGCAAGATTAAGTGAAAAATATTATAGAAGCACCTGTTTCTATTTGTTGATGATAACAGGAGACTAAGCAGCCCAGATACAGACATCTACATTTGAGACGTGTTCCATCTGTCTACATTTTAGCAATCTGTCCAAAATTGGATAGATTAATTCCAACCCATATCCCATTGATGGGCCAGTTTTCTGAGGAATGGTGGGGAGAAGGGGACTGAGAAATACCTCCATCTTGTGGAAACCGTCAAGGAAGGAGCCTTGTTCTTTGCTGTCTGATGTTTACAGGTAAGCTGAGAAAGTTGCTGTTTAAATAAACAATATCCTTCACTTCTTATCTGTATTTCCACATAGCTGGAACAATACTGTGGGGATAGAATTCAAAGAGCAATTAATAGAGTGTAAAACTAGAATATGGAAAATATTCTGATAGTATAGATGCTTATGAGAAGCCAGTAACACAGGAGCAAGAGAAGCAAACCAGATGAGAAGGAATACTGAGCAATGGAAATACCCGGTTGAGAGAGAAAAATGAGTGCAAGAACTATACAAGAAAAAAGATTAGGCAAGGCTCTGTAAATGGGATGAAAGGATTGTATTAAATATACTAAGAGAGAAGCCAGCAGAAGCATATAAAAGAAAGGAGGAGATGAGATTAGAAGAGCTTTTTGTCAGCATATTTGAATATCATATTTTAGTAGTGTCATCATGAAATATTTCTCAGTGGCTTTTTCTCACATTTAAAATGGGTATAAAATAGAAATATGATCATATGTAAGCATTTTACTGAAAACAGGCTACTAATTTTTTTTCAAACCTGTGTCACTTTTGAACGTACAGCACAATGTAAGTGTTTGAAACTATTTACATTTGATGGCTTCCTTTTTTGCATGGTGACCTACTTACTTTTAAAAGCCTTGTATGATATGCAAAAAATAAAGCACAGACAAAAACCTAATACTAATAAACAAAAATAAAGTTTAGGAAGGATAACATTATAAAAACCTCTTTTTTTTAATGGATTAATTAAATACATGTATGGGCCTCCTACTTTTGATAGCACTGTATAGCCCCTGATCTCATGTTCTCATGAGATACAGATATTCATAACCCAATTTCTTCCTGACACAGAAAGTAAGCATTCAGTTCCTTGCCTACATGTATTTATTTGTATTTCCTTACAGAAAGTAAGCATTCAGTTCCTTGCCTACATGTATTTATACATCATGTACAGGTACTGTGTGCGTTCATATATATATATATATATGAATGTTTACTTCAATAAGCACAAATATCCATGTATTCATGAGTGGCTAAAAAATGAACTTGTAAGAGCTAAAAAATTTTCAGGCAGATTCAAACATCTTATACTCTCCTTGTAGACACACTTATATTAGGAAATCATATGTGTGCATGCAGGCAGTTAGATCAATAAATAATGTGCAGTTGCCAGTGAAAGAAGCCAAGTTCTGGTACAGGTACAACTGGAATATCTGAGATTATGCTACACTGATGGGAGATCAGATAATCAGTCTAATATCTATACACTGGAATCTCAAAATTTCATGTGGAAGCTAATATTAAATTTTACCCTGATTAGCTATCACATCACAGAGACCAAGACCAAGTAAATTTTGAAGCAGAGTCACTCTGTGTGAAGGCGACACCCTCTGAAATAAATGAAATGTCCAGTTAGGCCAGTCTGAAGCAACCTATGCTGAGCCATCCATTCAGGATCTGTTGCAAGCACACAAATGACTATTATTTTTGTGGTTTAATCCCAACCTGCTACTAAGCACCACACAGCCACTCACTCCCCCTCCCCCTCCTGGTGGGATGGGGGAGTGAATCAGAAGGGTAAAAGTGAGAAAACACAGGGGTTGAGACAAGAACAGTTTAATAATTGATATAAAACAAGAAGAAGAGTGAAAAGGAAAACACAACAACAAAACAAAACCCAAGAAAAACAAGTGATGCAACGCTCACCACCCACCGACTGACACCGAGCCAGTCCCCAAGAAGTGATTGCTGCTCCCTGGCCAACACCCCCCGGTTTATACACTGAGCATGACGTCATATGGTACGGAATATCCCTTTGTCCAGTTTGGATCAGCTGTCCTGGCTGTCCCCCCTCCCAGCTTCTTGTGCACCCGGCAGAGCACGGGAAGCTGAAAAAGTCCTTGACTAGTATAAGCACTACTTAGCAACAACTAAAAGGCCAGTGTGTTATCAACATTATTCTCATTCTAAATCCAAAACACAGCAGTATATCAGCTACTAGGAAGAAAATTAACTCTATCTCAACCAAAACCAAGACAATCATTTATGACTCTTAGGGCTAGACTCCATACTGATTAATTCAGCATAGATCTGCTGACATCAGTGACACTACTTCAATTTACTGTGATAACAGTCAGCAATGTTCATAGAGAACAGGAGTTTTTGCAATACCAATAAATCATTCATCAGTAATTTTTAGTTATGTCACTTCAATAAAAAGTCTAGGATTCACTGATTAACAACAGTGGAATAACAGATGCAAGTGTACATATCAGAAGGAAGGAAGGAAGGAAAGACGGGGGGAGAGAGAGGAAGCAAGGAAGGAAGGAAGGAAGGAAGGAAGGAAGGAAGGAAGGAAAAAAGGAAGGGAGGGAGGGAGGGAGGGAGGGAGGGAGGAAGAAAGAAAAAGAAAAAGAAAAAGAAAAAGAAAAAGAAAAAGAAAAAGAAAAAGAAAAAGAAAAAGAAAAAGAAAAAGAAAAAGAAAAAGAAAAAGAAAAAGAAAAAGAAAAAGAAAAAGAAAAAGAAAAAGAAAAAAGAGAGAAAGAAAGAGAGAAAGAAAGAAAGAAAGAAGGAAAGAAAGAAAGAAAGAAAGAAAGAAAGAAAGAGAAAGAAAGAAAGAAAAAAAGAAAGAAAGAAAGAAAGAAAAAGAAACAAAGAAAGAAAGAAAGAAAGAAAGAAAGAAAAAGAAAGAAAGAGAAAAAAAGAAAGAAAGAGAAAAAAAGAAAGACAGAAAAGAAAGAAAGAAAGAAAAGAAGGAAGGAAGGAAGGAAGGAAGGAAGGAAGGAAGGAAGGAAGGAAGGAAGGAAGGAAGGAAGGAAGGAAGGAAGGAAGAAAAAGAGAGGGAGAGAAGGAGAAATAGAGGGAAAAAATATTTCAGTGCAACCAGATATTATTGGCAGGAGAAGACCAGGAACATTGCCAGAATTTATGAAAGAGAAAACCCTATGGCTCTTAGCAGTAGATACAATACATTTAGTGTAGCTGCTATATACTTTGTTGGAGTTAATTCCCTTTATTTATTGCCCATTTTTGATCCAGTGGTAGATAGCTATATAAACTAGTGCATCTCTGTCATTTCATTCCTCTCACCCACCCAAACATAATTTTTCATCTTTAAAAAAAAAACAAAACAGCAACAAAAAAACCACCCTGCTAATACTCTTTTCTTGTGCCTGACAATTTAGGAACTCCCTTTCTTGCACTCTCTCATATCTTGGATAGTGTAGTCAGAATGTGTCTCTCAAAATGACGACAGCCACCTGCAGCTCTCTACAGTAATACCCCACATTTTCACAGAGTGTTCTGCTCTTTGGTAATATAAATGTGTTCCACTCCTCCCACTCTTCAGTTTGAGCACACAGTACATATCAAGAGCATGATTCTATTCTCACATACATTTTACATTGGTACAAGGCCATTGATATGAGCTGAGTTACTGCCAGGATACACCTCTCTGAGTCAGGCTTTACATTTCTTAAGAATATTAAGCAAACCCAGCTATTTTTCAAAAATTCCATGCCAAGAGTATTTCAGAAGACTAATACAATGACCTGAAATACATATGTCAGCACATCCAAAAAGCTGCATTTCTTAAACTTTGAATGATACATTCACATCTGTTTTCACCAAGTAGCTGACCTTCAGAGCACCTCCTTGTGGAACTGTGGACTATGAACCACTTACTGACGGTCATCTGAGAAGTCCTATCCATTTCAGTAAGCAGCATTTGACATTCATGCCTTCAGCTATTAGTGTGTGATGTTTCCTCTTTTTCAGATATTTTTATAATTTTTATATTATGTCAAAAGTGCATATGACATATACATAAACTTATGAGCACATTGTTTCAACAAAACACTTTACACTGGCTGTCCACCATGCAGCCAAGAAAGTGATTTGGTCAAAAAAGTATATTTTTTTCTTCTCCCAAGTATCTTCTTCCAAAGTATGCCACTCTGACTTACATGCATTTATTCCCTAAAACATTCCGTTAGCCAAAGATAACCCTTGCCATGTTCAATCAAATTCTAGATACTAGACAATTTTAGAAAAGGACATAGCTCCTTCCTTTTTTAAAACATTGGGGGAAATACAGCTAATGATAAGTGTATGTTGTGTGCAGATTTCTTTATTACATTTACAAAATCAATGGAGTTCAGACTGAGAAAAAAGACCTTGAGAATTTCCTTCCTGGGTATCAACTTCATCTGAATCTTGACTATATCCTTAATTTTTTCAATGTGTGCACTCACTTTAGGCAATTATAGACACTCAGTCAATGTTTTCAAACTGAAATACTGATGTCTTGACATTCTGGACATGGATGTCCAGTGCTTGACTCCAAATTCCAACTGATTCCACAATCTGCACCTCTGAAAATCTGCTTTTCAGTTTTTCAGTATTAAAACATCCAAAAAGAGTAAAGATGAAAACAGTCATACTAGACCAAAGTAAAGGTTTATCCAGCCCTGCATTCTGCTTCAGAAGTTACTGTAAGTAAATGCTGAAGGAGGAGTAAGAACAGGGCATGATTCTCCCCCAGTACATTCCCAACATCCAATTATTTTCAGCTCAGGGAAATTCCTGAAGTGGACACGATTTGGCACACTTATTGACAGCCCCCTCACCACCACCATCATTGGATTTCTCTTTCATATGCTTGTCCAGTCTCCCCTTGAGTCTATGAAAATTTTTAATTATCTACAACATCCTTTGACAAAGAGATTCAAAGGTCAATTACGTGCTACATGAAGAATCACCTCTTCTGTTCTAAGCATGACTTCTTCCAGCTTTATTTGATGCCTGCAGTTCCTTTTGCTAGAAAAGACAGTGAATAATCAATCCCCATCCAGTCTTTCCTTGCCACTCATGAGTCTGTAGTACCATAGTTTCATAACCTTTTTTTCCCTCCAGGCTGAAGTTTCCTGGCTGACTCAGCTAATCCTTGAACGGCCTTTCCATGGAAACATTGGGTATTTGAGAAGATAATGCCCTTAAATACGCAGCATATTAATTTATTTTTATAACAATGTATGCATTTGGATCAAAGAAGCATGCAGAGGAGGACTATGGTGAGACTTCGATTCCCATTCCTTAGCACGGAATTTGGAAGTTTGATCTATGATGAAGGTTTTCCTTATAGTAAGGTTCTTGGGAAGAGTTATGTGCCTCAGAAGGTCAGCATGTTTAGCGAGGGACAACTTAAAGCCCCAGATAACTGGGGATATTGCTACAAGGGATCTGCCTGAAACCTCCCAAAAATTCATTTCAAACTACCATTTTCTGATGCTCAGGACACACAGTTCAGAATCCTCTCCTCAAATCAAGTTCATGGAAACTTTCTTTTAAGGAAACGGACAGGCCATACTTTGTCAGCAGCAGTAATAGCAGGAATGGTGCCACCAAAGGGAATAGAAAGTCACCTGGATTCTGGTCCCAGTTTAGAAAATTCTTTCTGTATTTCATGCTGAATAGACATTGTGGACTGAGTCTCCCTGAATGAGGCCTAAGAGGGATAACAAAAATTGAGGATAACCTTGTTAGCCCTAACCAAATGCTGCTATTTTTTTTGCTGCCATAACAAGCTATGAGAAAGAAAAACTGCATGTTTCACCCTCTCGAAAAAGGCATTTGAACCCAAGTCTTCCACTAAGAACTTATTTAAACAAGACTCTGTACTGGTACCTTGACCAACATCTTAAAATAGAGATCACAGCTGAACTTGGTAGGGAACAAGCAGCATATTTTGTGTATTTTAAACACTAAACTCTTACTAACAGCAGAAAGCTAAGCTCTAGACAGGATTATCAGTCCTTCATTTTCACTAACGCAAGGAAAAACTCAACAAAAGACACCATCTTTTAACACTGCCCTCTGTGATTAGTGATCTCAATGACACACAAAGTACATAAAATCACTCTTCTCCAGACTACATAAGCAAAACAAAGGACATTAAAGAGGGATTCAGCATTAACTCTGAATTTCTTTCTCTTTAGTATAGCGAGCCAAAACAGCACAGGGTTTTTGTATTTACCACAGTTCAATTTGATTAATGACTAGGCAATATTCTAGAGTAGATTAATAACATCAGAGATGAAAGGGCATTTTTAAAATATTTGTCCTCCTCCCCGTATAAAGAGGATTTCAGTGCATTTAGATAATTAACATGAAAACAGTGGCCTTGTTTTTATTTTGATCTTTGAATAAATATTGTCCAATTAATTTGGTAAAGCTTATGATATAGCCCACATGTAGGGACTGCAATGAGTTCTTCCTAGATTTACAGTCATACAACAGTACAACTAGTTAGAATCTCACCAGCAGAGTATGTGCAACCATGAACTAGTGACAAGTTTGTTTACAAATGACAACCATTATATATGCAAGATATAAAGTACTGAAAATATAGATTTCATAGATTGAAAGACTAGAAAAAAATGTTCTGATCACATAATAAACAGGAGCCAAAGAACGCCAAGTCACGTACAAATGTTACTGGTAATACAAATACTTCTGAGTATCCATGAAAAATGCAACTGAAGAAGCACAAATTCAGGAAAGACGTCATAGAACGACATCTGGTCAAAATAAATAACTGCAAATATTTATGTGAAATTACAACTTAAAAGCAAAATAAGTGAAATAGAAGGCTTTCCAATAGAAGGTGGCTTTATTTTATTGTCACAATATAAATGTGGTAGCATAGGAAAATTACTGGACAAATACTTTAATAAATAAATAAATAAAAACCTACAGTGCTTTGTTGTAAACTTTCCCAGAATAACAGAATAAACCAGTTCTCCAATAAATTTTGCTCTGTACGTAAAGGATTCAATAAATTCCAGTGTGAAAAAACCCTCTAAGTGAAGAGGGCCATACTTGAGAATGGAAGCCCAGGGCACAGGAAGGCACGTGGCAAAGAATGTAGGTCACAGTTCGGATATTAAGACGCCAATTAGAAAAAAATCAAATCTGTAAATGGCAAAGCTTAAAGACATAATTTCTCAGAACAATAGGAAGTTACTTCTTGAAACAGCACATAATTGAGAGAAGACTATTCTGAGAAATAACTGTCACCTTGGAAAACATAAAATAATCTTAAATCAACCAGCTCAGCTTGATAACCTGTAGATCCATATTCAAGCACAGTTTAGACATACCTTTAGACTTCAATTCCAATAAGCAGAAAGAAGTCAAGGGTTAAGAATATCCAAACTAAAATGTAAAGTGATCTGTAAAATAATGAGGTTAAATGCATCTAGCAAGAGATAAGACGTAAAAAAAAAAAATGTTATGACACTAACCTTTGGACAGAGGTATTCAATAAAATGGATGTTAGTCAGAAAAACCAACCCTAGTATCAAAATTAAAAGCAGCAGGATCCTTAGACGTGGCATTCAAGTTGCTCCCAAAACCAAGAATATTTCCATTGACAAATGCACATATTGGGGAGGGAAGGAGATAAACAAGGAAGGTAAGTTGCAAACCAATGAAGTGAAATGAAAGGATTTGAGACACTACTTGAGCTAAGCAGGGAACTGTCAAAATCAGCAAAAGCAGCATTCATGAAATGAGAAAAATGATCACAAGTAATAATAGTAAAGAGGTAAGAAGGAAAACTGGATAGCAAAGGTAACTGCTGAAAAGCAAACAGTTAAAAATATAAAAACAAATTAAAAGAAACCCCTTAAATATATCAAAAGGAAGAAGCTTACAAGAGTCACTATGTCTGCTGGGAACTTCAGAGAATAAAGACAGCAATTAAGGAAGAGAAGGATGTTGCTAGGAAGATAGAAGATTTATTTGCATCAGTTTTCACAATAGAGGATGTTAGGGAGATATCTACTCTTGGGTAATAAAAATGAGGTACTATCAGATGAAGAGGTGCTGGAACAAATCAATCATTTAAAAAGCAGGAAGCCACCAGGACCGAAAACCCTGAACAAGAAGTAGTTGAGCTATGCAATCTCTAATTGAAAAACAACTCCTGTACTGGAAGGTTAGAGAGTAGCAAATATTTCACATATATTATAAAAATGCTTTAGGATGATTCAGGGAATCAAAGATTCATAAATCTTACATCTGTACCTGGCAAATTAAAAATAAGAAAATAAAACACTCAGAAGACCATGAGATGATAGATCTGTGCAAAGGAAGATGATGCCTCACTCATCTGTTAGAATGTTTTCAACACATCAGTAAAATACCACAGTGGTCAAAGGAGAACCAATTGACATCATTTATTTAAACTTCTTAAAGGCCTTGACAAAGTTTCTCACAAGAGACTGATAAAAAGAAGGGACATAGACAGCTAACTGAAGATCTCTGTTCAGTGTAGCAGCTATCAGAAGAAAGAAGCAAGATATTAAAATGAATCAAGAACAGGACTGAGATGATAAACAATGTTATATAAATTAGTGCTGCAGCCTGATCTGAACTACTGTGTGAGATATTGGTTTCTACATCTCAGAAAGATATCAGAAAAACTAGAGGGTGTTTAAGAGAAAAGTGACAAGAGTGATAGAAGTTCCTTAAAACCCATGGTTTTATGGAAATAGATTGGAATAACTGGAATTATCTTGAAAAGGAAATTAAAAAGAGTTATGATAAAAATACATGAAATAATTGCTAGTAGTAAGCCAGAATCTCATTTCTCCCTGCCTTAATACAAGAACATGGTGACACACAATTAAATCAAAAGGCAGAAAATTTAACAGAAGTGATACACATCAGTTTTCATATAGCATACATTTATGTTGTGGGACTTACTATTTGATAATGCCAAGCCAGGAAAAAAATATAAGATTGAAAAGAACCAGATGCTTATATGGATAACAAGAATGTATGGAGTTAAACTAGCTAAATGAGTACTGCAGGGGAACTGAAACTTATTTGGAGACTTAAATAGATCTCTAAATACTGGAGATTAGGTCAGACTTTATGAAGCCAAATTGTCAAAAATATTCCTATTCTGGGTTTTCTGCACTTTCCTCAGAAGTGTTCAAGAGCCACTGTCCGAGGTAGGATGCTGCACAGGCCTCAGATGTGCTTCAGACCCCTTCTGCCCATGCTCCTAGTGTCACCTATTGCATGAATTTCACTGTTTCTAGCCCAATAATTGTGATTGAATAACAACATCAAAATATTTAAACTGAATAGCAGAATTTAAAAGTTCTTGTAAAACTCTTCACTGAAGAAGCCATACAAAGAATGAAAACAAACAAGCAAGCAAATCACTGACCTTTACAACTTGAAAATTGTCAACCAACCAAAGGTTTGCTTTAAATTTGGAAGGTGACATTGTTTTCTGATGAAAAATCAACTTCTCAAAAGAAAACCAACACTTCCTCTGAAATTTTTCAATTTTAAAATAGAAATTTTTAATCACCCCTACTCCTCAGTTATGCTATATATTCTTGAGCACCACCTACTGGTGATGCATTGTTAATTAACTACTTACAAAATTGCAAATAATTTCTCTAGTAAAATTCAAATATAAGCATATAATCTTTCAAAATATATTTAAAATTGAGAAGGAATAATATAATAAATTTATTAAATTTTTATTTCCTCTTGATGACAGAGTGAAAATTAATACTGGTGAAATTCACTTAGAATCTGAACTCAGTAGAGAAATGCAACATTTCTTAATGGTTTGTAACATATTGGACTAGAAAACCTATACAAGTCTATGAAATTACTTCCAATTTGCACTCGTTCTTAACTTGTTAGAGCAACAGAAGATTTTTCTTCTTTTCATATTTAGGTATTTATTTAATTTTATAATAGCTGTAATATGGCCAGCATCTTCCATTTTATTTCTTCATTTCAGACTAAATTAAATAACATTTCTCTTGAGATGGTCACACCAGCTTTGGATTTAAAATTTTCCCTTACTTATAGCAAGGAAATACTGTTCTTATAGAAATTTGGTGTTATGCAGCAGAATCTGTGATGCAGCCTAGAAAATCTATGCTTGCCAAAGGGAATTTTGAAGGGCCTTTCATGTCTGAGTAAAGTTGGATGTGGGGCACAGACCAGTGCCACTTTTATGTAAGCTAAGAGGCTCAGTAAAAATATCATTTGACTCTTACCTGTAAGTTGGCTCTATAACCATGGTTTCCATTATTGTGCATAATAAGATGACATATCTAAGTGTCTGTAATTCTGTAGTCAGTTAAACATTATGATAATAATAAAGAATTAAGAATAAAGTATGAAAGTCTTTGTTGAAAAACCTTTCTCTGATTTTTTTTACAGCGTGCCTTCAGTATTGGAGACAATGTCCTTTATTTGCTCAAAGGAGTGACACTGAGGGCTGCAACAGTGACCTTGACTTGACAAGAGTCCTCATAAGGGTGACAGGTGATTGAGTGAGAGAACAGTCCATTCTCCAAAGCCACTTGCTTTCAACTGTGACCTTCTTTTTAAAATTTGCACCAAAAAATGTCAGTGAATTATAATTCCAATTACAATTGTGTTGAATTTTGTGCTGTGTTCACTAAAACCTGGACGGAAATAATGTAGCTGATGTGACCAAGATACCAAAGATCTCAAAGTGCTACTGTAGATTGGAAGGAAAAAAAAAAAAGCAACTAAACAAACCCTTTAATTTATTCCATCCAACATATTAAATTGGGTAAGCCTCATTTTTCTCACTAATACAGAAATTACTTAAAAATATTACTCTCCTCCCTCTTTCCTAGTTTGGATCAAGCCCAACCTTGCTGAAACAATCACATCAAGTCTAGAAAGCAGCAGTATAAATTTAGCATTCACTATGTTGTGCCTATCCCTACCACACTACTACTGAGTGACATAACACTTCTTTCAGTGCCTTGATACTTTCTTTGTGGTACAGATGGCACCACATGTGCCATGCAGTTCTGACAGCCCTCCCGTGAAACAGTGTGGGATTGTATTAATACCTTATTCCTAAGATTTAACAGAGGTACTCAAACAAGTTGGATCTACTCAATATTTCTGAATGGCGTGTATAGGTTCACCTTACATCTGCCCTTCAGACTGTAGTTTAGCACTAAATGTACACACAAAATAGCACCATTCCAAACACAAATGATCTGCATGCCCAATTAAACAAATATATTGTTACATTTCCGCTCATTTATATTTTGTAGACTTAAACGTAACCTGACACTCACTTCTAGACTATCAAAATTCCAGGTTTTTGTTATCTCAAATGCAGCTGCATGACACCAGGCAAACAAATTATTTCTGAAGTTGGCCTCAGTTCAGGTAGAAAGGCACCTACAAGTAGATCATGGATATTTGTGTACTTACAAATGGTATAGCTTGTTTTAGAGTTAGTTCCAGTAATTAAAACCTGCATTGTTCAAGTCTGATTGCAACAAATCTTGAAAAAAAATCTGCAGAGTGCTCTGTGCTGCCATCCCATCCCTCTGTTCTTCAGCTCCCATAATTAATCCAAGTATGACTTGTGGATGCAACTTCCATCCTTTCCTTCAGTTTGTAGGCAAGAGGCCAAGGAATCTTCCTTCTCAGATTCCTCTCCAGCATTGCCATTTCTTCACAAAACTGAAAACTGGAAGTTAATCATCAGGTTGGGATACCTAGGAGATTGCTAAAGACAATGGTTTACCATACATTGTGTATTTATTAATTTTCATTTCCACTCACAATTAAAGGACCTGCCACTTGCCAATGCCATAGGAAACAGGTGAAAGAGTTCATTCAAGATGTTTTTTTCTGTGACTTACCCTCAAATTCTTCATTTAATATAAAGGGGGTGAAAAGGGTATTTAAATGCTGCATTGTATGTACATGTTTGATTTGTTTTGCTCGTATCAACCTTTCAATGAACCAAACTTCCCTTGAAGTATTTCAGGCAACATGATGATCACCCAGAGATAATATGGAGTGTCACTGAATGTGAGAGAATATGATTCCCTCTAAGCCAGTAATGGTTCAGTTTTCATTGCATTGTACTTGCTGAGCGTAGACCATGTACATCTCTCATATTTTCCTTTGTTTGGGTCGAGATCTTTTGTTTTATTTTGACAACAGGGGCATAAAGTATTTATGTTTTTAAAAGCTAGCAGGGATGTGGTTTACAGCTTGTACCTATGGAAAATACAGTAAAAAGCTATAACCGTGCTTTCCTTTACTTTGGTCAGAACTGGTTTGTGACCAGTAATACCTCTGAGCAGAATTTGTGCGGCGTGTAATTGTAATCATAAAAGCTCTGTATTACAGGAATTCAAACCTTTCTGGGGCTAGGGCGGGGGTGTAGGGGAGAAAACTGTTTGCTTTAAGGACTGATTGGTTTGGACATTGTCCAGAAGTTTAAACTTTTGTTTCAAGAGGGTGGGTGGGAGGGCGCGTTCAAAACCACGCAGTCATGTTTCACGTGAACTTTGAAAGCGCAGAGGGGCTGTAACAGGGAGCTGGACCACACAGCCTCGGCAAGGCTTTGTTCTCCTTGCTGAATGGCAGTCGTGGGAGCGCACAGCAGCCAGGCTGTGAGCTGGTGACTGACAGCAGTATTTATTAAAATGTCATCTCCTAATTTTCACGCCGGATATCTGCTGTCGCGTAGACTGCCCCGATCTCTTACGCCAGCGGGAAAGGCCAGAGGACAACCTAACCCGCCCTGGGGAGCGGGAGAGACACAGAGAGGGAGAAAATGCGTATCCAACCCTACCTTGCTGTATCAAAATAAAAAAAAAAAAGGGGAGGGGGGGGACACGACACACTGCCTGCCTTGTGGTAAGGCTTCTTCCGCGAAACTCCCCCGTCTGTCGGGCCCCACCCGCTGCTAACGGTGCTTCTTCAGCCGCTCTCGCCTCGCAAACTCCGCTCCCACCCCGGCGGCGAGAGCCGGCAGCGGGAGGGGAGCCCCGCGGGCGGGGGCAGCGCGCCTCCCGCGCCGGGTACCCGGCACTGGGCACCCCGCTGCGGGCAGCCCCGCCGTACCCACCGAGCCCGCCATCCCTCCCGGCGGCGGGCCCAGCGGCGCTGGCCGTGCCGAGCGGCCGGACGGCGGCAGCAGCCGGGGGAATGAATGCAGCCACGATCCGGGCCACAGCCTTATCTCTGGCAGGGAACAAATACGGCGTTAATTGCAGCCTCGCTGAGAAAATTGCTATTGTTTCCAGTCAAAGGCAGGAGGCAGTTTGAAAGGGTTTATCCTCGGAGCCCTGTATCAGTTAATCTGCATCGCGGTGCCGAACTGACAGCTCTTGGGGCTGCGACAGAGGGGGTTATGCTTTAGAAGAAAGAACAAGAGGAAGGAGATCAAGTGCGGGCTTCCCCCATCCCCGCCCCGCCGTCCCCGTTTCCCTCGCTCCCCGCCCGCCAGTTTCGGTTACGCCGGGGCGCAGCCGGCCCCAGCGCTGGGAACCGAGGCCAGAAAAACCTCCCGGACGCAGAAAACAACGCTTTCTGGGACGCGCTCGGTGCCGAGCAGCCGTGACGTGCGAAACGCACCGCGGGCCCCGCCGCCGGCGCCGGGAGGAGCGCCCCGCGCACACGCGCACACGCGCGGAGCGGAGCGCAGGGGCGCGCAGCCACCCCCTGCGCTCAGCGGACGGCGGAGGGGCGCGCAGGGGGGGCGCGCAGGGGACGCGCACAGGCGCGCACTCACACACCGGCACCCAAGGAGGCTGGCTCTCACACACACGCGCGCACACGCGCACACGCGCACACACACGCACACACGCAGCGGCAGAGACGCGCTCTCGCTCCCTCCGTACTCCCTGCGCGCCCGGCGTTCACACCGCTTCCCGACATCGGCAGCCAAGGACCCCCCCGCCGCTGTCCGGCCATTAGTGCCTGAGGGGGGAGGAGGAGGGAGGAAAGAGGAATAAGTCTATTAGTAATAACAACAACAACAAAACCCACCAACAAATCTGCACTAGCGCCTTAGTCCTCCTCTCAGACCGTCGCCTGCCTGGCATCGCCGCTCATCGGGCTGCTGTGCTGAGACTTTGTTTCAAGTAAAAAAAAAAAAAAAACAACCAACCAAAAAAAACCTTCGCTTGCTCAGCCACTTCCATTTTTTTCCCCCTGCAGTCTCGCTGGTTTGAGGTGTTCTTTTTTTTTTTTTTTTCTTTTCTTTCCCTTCATGTGGTTGGATTTGGTGGATCCGGAGCCAAAGCTGCTTTTTTCCCTCGGTGGGGTGTGTGTGTGGCGTGCGGGGGTTTTCTCGCTGCGTTTTTTATCTTCTGCTGCTTTTTTTAATCTTGGTTTTGAACCTGAGCCGGGGAAAATGGGAAACGGTGCTTCCGACAGAAGGGGAATCTCTCCATCACTGTTGTTGGGACGTGTGCCTGTGGTGCTAGTGTTTTAGAGAAATAGCCTGACAGCTTTCGGAGTGGAAGGTAAGGGTGCCCGGGGCATTTCCATTTCCCATTTCCAGGGATTACGACTGGAGAGCTTTTAGCTTGGGATTCCGGGGAGGAGGCGGCGGAGGAGGGGGACAGGCTGTTGCTGAAGGATAGAGAGAGAGACAGCACATACAAAATGATCTCTGCATTTACTTCAGCGATGCAGTTTAAAAGTTAGAGAAGTCCGTTTTGTGACAGGTCTGCTTCCCTGAAAGTAATTTCCAGCGAGACCGAGAAGACCTGAGGTTTGTGCACGATTGGGGTAATTTTGGAGGGGGGGGGGATGTTAGGTTAATAGGAAGTTAAAATAAGAGAAGTCAGTGGGTCTTCTGTTGGGGGAAAAAATAAGTGGAGTGATGGCGCCGTCTATGTTCGGCTAACTACAGTGTCACCTAGAAAATCAGTTTGGGGAATATCCAAACTAAACGCCCGTTTGCTTTCAGCAGAAGAGGGTTCTCCCCCTTCCCAAATGGGCAACCTTAAGCCTCTGTGGCCGTTCTTTAACTCCCTCCTCCATGGAAAAAGAAAGATCTTTTTAATCTAAGTGCCTAATCCTTTCAGTGAGCAGATTCATTCTTGTATTTAGCAATACTGCAAACTAAACGAAATGCTGCCGGCACACTCAGTTCGGGGGTGTGTGTGCGTGCGTGTGTGTGTGTGTGTGTGTAAAGCACACAGGGAGAGAGAGATTAAGACAATGTTGTGTTTCAGTAGCCTTGCATGAACAAATGCACAACTAAAATGAGGGCTATTTGACTACATTTCTTCATAGAAAACAGCCTAGCACTGCAGACGTCTTTATTTTTCTAGTGCAAATATTACATAGGATGGAAAAAGTCAGAGGCTTTTTTCCTATTCAAACAGAAAAGCAAGTAAGTAAGTCCCCTTTTTGCTTTCCAGATTATAAAATTAATCTTTTTTCATGGGTGGAATTCCTAATTTAGACACTTATTGTCACATTGGCTTTCAACGCCTACACCATCCTGAATAACACTGCGCAGAACTGCATTGCCTGCAAAGTGCTTCAGCAAAGGGGAAATTGTTTCCAGAATTCCTGATAAGTTTCTCTTTTTTAAAACCTTAAATGCTGTACCGATCCTATTCGGAGAAGGAGGACCGTGTTATTCATTGAGATAGACGCTCAGAAAGGAGAAAATCCGACCGTGTGGATAGACCCGGCAGCAGCTCTTCTTTTTTTTTTTTTAAACCTCGGCTATAAAGAGGGTTAGAGTTGGTGCTGCTTTGCCCATTTCAAGATTCAGAGTTTGAACTATAATCTAGGGGATACGAAAATCTCTTCAAGGGAGCTTAATCCGGTGATTTGCTGTGTGTTACGCAATGGGAGACCGAAGATGTCTTGCTGTTTGGTGAGGAGATGAAAAGCTAGGCAAAGACACACATCAAAACTCAGTAACGGTGCCTGTGTGTGTATGTCTGACTCTGCTTATAGAGCAACAGTGGAAGAGACGGCAATCTAGAGAGTTTTGAAATTAGCTTGGTATCACTTCTGTCTGCTTTCATTTGGCGAAAAAGTAGAAGGCGAAAAGCTACTCATTTGTAAGAGATAAGCAACTTCTGAAAGATTAATGCTGAAAACGTTCAATTTGAATTTTTTGGATAACGTTACAGAGGTAAATATAACTAAGGTTTGCTTTATTAACCTAGGCCACTGTCAAGAGAACAAAGCATGTGAAGGCTGTAACGGTTGACAGGTGCAGTAAAACAGCTTTATTTGGAGATAGTAGCAGAGAAAATATGTCTTTCATCATTCAAGCACACATCTGCAAAACACAGCTAATCAGACAGTACAAGGTATTCATAATAAGAGGGCAAGTGCAGTCGAATAGGTGCAGAGATCCTGCTGTAGCACTGGCAGCTATATAGAGATACTGGTTGTAGATACTAATACAGTGATCCATTTTATATATCCTAAGAGGTTGTAGCAGATTGAAATTATTATCTTAAAAAGCTGGCATTTAGTGGTAGTGTCAGATCAGCACTAGTTTCATGTGTCTTTGTTTCTTTCTCCAATAGTCTCAACATTGTGTTAATACATTAATCTCAGTATTTCCTGCCTGGGTTTTCTTTATGTAGAGACCTCTGTATACCAGGTGTCCACTGCAAAGGCACGTAGGCGTATGGGATTTAATGTTCCATCTGTAACAAATAATAATTTGTGGATTTTTAAATTATGATTGTAATTCTTCACAGTTACTTCTCAGACTTAATAGAAAAATAATATGTAACAGCAGATGCTACTGGCTTTCTTGTTCTATTCCGGTGAAATTCTGCATGTGCGTATTCTATATGCATATATATTACTATAGGAGACTACTTATTTACTTTTTGAAGAAAGAAAGAAAGAAATTGCTCTTTTCTTGGTCTATTGGGTAAGGCGTCTAGGTTTTTACCTAAGTCGAGCAATTCTAGTCCACGCCATGATGACTACATCCTAGACAGGAGAGGACATTCCTATTAATAATCTAATAGATGTTGTTTTTTAATTTGACTGTAGAAGACTTGGCTGTTGCGATGGCCACGTGATGGCGCTGTGCACACAGCAGCAAACGCGTCCCTTGCGTTATAAAATAAAAATTACCTGCCCTTCTTTCTGAAAGGGGCTCTAACTGCAAGCTTGAAAACAGCTGGCTCGAATATTGGAAGGAGTTTGGTTTTCAATGCGTGAAGAATTCTACTTGCATTTTTATTTCATTTCATCTCCTGCAGGCCAAATGACATAGGATGAAGGCTGTTCGTAATTTGCTGATTTATATATTTTCCACCTATCTACTGGTTATGTTTGGATTTAATGCTGCCCAAGACTTCTGGTGTTCCACGTTGGTGAAGGGGGTCATTTATGGATCGTATTCTGTAAGTGAAATGTTTCCTAAAAACTTCACAAACTGCACTTGGACGCTGGAAAATCCAGATCCGACCAAATATAGTATTTACCTGAAATTTTCCAAAAAGGACTTCAGCTGCGCCAACTTTTCCCTCTTGGCTTATCAGTTTGATCATTTTTCCCATGAAAAAATAAAGGATCTTTTAAAAAATAACCATTCTATAATGCAGCTCTGCGATTCCAAGAATGCTTTTGTATTTCTGCAGTATGATAAGAATTTTATTCAGATACGCCGCGTCTATCCTATCGATTTCCCAGGATTACACAAAAAAGAAGATGACCAAAAATCCTTCTTTGAGTTTTTGGTGTTGAACAAGGTGAGCCCAAGCCAGTTTGGGTGCCATGTGTTATGCACTTGGTTGGAGAGCTGCTTGAAATCCGAGAATGGAAGAACCGAGTCCTGTGGAATCATGTATACAAAATGCACCTGCCCTCAGCATTTGGGAGAATGGGGAATAGACGACCAGTCCCTGGTGTTGCTCAATAATGTGGTGCTGCCCCTCAACGAGCAGACGGAGGGCTGCCTGACCCAGGAGCTGCAAACTACCCAGGTCTGCAACCTCACCAGAGAAGCCAAACGGCCACCAAAAGAAGGTAGGTGCTTCTTGGAGGGGGGGTTGAATCCCACACCAGAGTGTAGGTCCTGCTGCAGGCTCTCCTTGATACTTACATTCATTTGACTTGCTCTCCACCACAGTTCGCCTCTAGATGAGGCGAAAGGGCTGGAGAAGATGCATACTCCCTCAGGGCAGGGAGGGCTGCATTTTAATTTCTAAACTGGCCTAACCTTCAGCTTATAATTCTGCTGAGCACTGTTGAAACTCCTCATAAGTAGGATCCATCTGTTTTCAGCCCCCACTTACAGTAATGCCCACAGGTGGCAAGCCAGAAATCACTCTCCCCCTCGCCACCTCTTTACTGCAACCACCTGACTACAAAATCTTAGCCCTCTTGATACAACCCCTCGACTTTGCAAGGAAAACGTTTCCAAAGGCATGCGGGCAACCTGAGTAAAAGACCAGGAGATTTACCATGGTTAGGACACCTGGTCTCAAATGGGCCAGACCTCAACAACATAAAAACAAACCAAAAGCAAATGCAGTTCTTCAGGGTGAACCCTCTGCCTGCGACGCCTAAAGATGTGAGGCACCACACAGAGTCAGCACATACTGTTTTGACCTGCTGGGAGCCCCGTGGAGGGGCCATGGGCTGCTGCTGCATGCCTTCTCCAGGCAGCCTCGGCTCCAGGAGATGAAGGCTCTGAATCTCATACCCATACTGGGGGGGGGGGAGGGTGTTGATGTGTCTGTCCCAGCAGCTGCTTCTTGTCCCTGCTGGAAAAGGGGGGGTGTAGAAGGGTGGGAAAACAGGGGTCCAGCAATTAGAGTGGCAGTCCTTTGCCTAGCTCTTCTGCTTCATACTGCCTGTTTTGGCCTCCTGACATTTTGGGGAGGTCAGGGGGTGATTTTGGGAAGGACATTGCAGGGGTGAGAGGCAGAGAAAGCATAGGCTGAACATAGATGGTGGGGGTCTGGCTGCAACCTGTGGGTGAGGGGGTCCTTCAGAGCAGCCATGCGGGAATGGGGAAGGGGGGGGGATGTGCCCCTGCGGCAAGGGATAAATCATCGAGCCCAGGGTATTGCATTTTAATGCAGGAAATGTTCCCTCTCTTCTTGTTTTCTGCATAGCCACAAAGCTCCCAGTCTGTGGCGAGGCAGCGCCAAGCTCCCAGCCCCCCTAATAGAAGTTGCTTTGTGGAGGAATGTAACATTGACACGTTGTTAGGAGAGGATTTTCTTTAAGGGCAGCCAAGCCCCAGTTCTGTGGGAGAAGAAAAGCTGAACTTGCTCCAGCTGCCGCGGTGCCAGCGGCCGCGGGCAGGGCTGGGGGGGAGGGATGAGGGACACTTTTGGTGTCCTGCAGGTCAGCGTCTCTCCCAGCACGCAGCAGCTAGGAGCCCAGGAAACAGCGATCTTTAATGACGGGGAAGCTCGTCTCCTGTAAAAAACTCGCAGAGAAGCCTGTGCAGCGGCAGGGATGGTATTTAGCATCGTTTAGAGCTAATCAGTGGCCTGGGAGGACGAGGCAGCCCCGGCCGCGGAGCCCGGGGGGCAGCAGGCAGAGCCGGGCGTTGCGCGGGGGCGGCCGCCTCAGCCCGCCGCCCCGGGCGCTGCGCGGGTGCGTAGGGGCTCACACCGCCCGTAAGCGGGCCCTAAAAGTTAGGCGGGAGGCGCTGCTTGTACCTTCTCCACCTCCGTCGTGTGTGTCATGGGCACAGGGAAGCCACGCAGCCCATCAGAAAATATAAACGCCGCCGACCCAAAGGCGCGTAGGAGACGCGGCCGCGCTGTGGCGGCTGCCCCGCGTTAGCAGCCCTGCGCAAGTCTATGAGGAGGGGGCATCCCCCCCTCCCCGGCCCTGAGCTCTGTCCTAAGGCACGACCTAGTTGGTAGGGCTGGGGGAGAAGGAGTGCAAGCACAGAGGGGTGCACAGGCCGCCGGGGGCCTTCATACCACTCGCAAAAATAAGCTGAATTCCAGAGGGATGAGTGTCTCCCAGTTAAAGCACCTATTTCTGAAATGTGCTTAGTGGAAAGGACAGAGGAGGCTTAGGGCAAACCCTTTTTTTTTTTCTCCTTAAATTTTGAAACACGTTTCCAACATATTTTGCTTCCGATTTCAGACATATTTTAATTCTTGCCGCTACTTGCAGGTTTTCCTGGATATTAAATTGAGAAACAGCATTGTTAGAGGGGTGGAAATGTTGTTTGGTAGGTGGACGGTTTCCTTCGCTTGTTTTTCACTGTATTTAGTGGGTTTTTGGTGTTGCTGAGAATTTCATCAGCACTACAATTATTTCAACATTTTGTTTAATTACTTTAATGCACTTGGAAATTGTTCATCAGATTGTTACTAAAAGTTGTAATCAGTTAGCAAATTAAGCTTCACAGTACTTCTCAGTAGTAGTACGGTCTTTGTCTTCCACTCAGTGTTTAAAGTATTTTTCCCCTTTCCTCAGAAGGCTAAAAATCTGCAAGAGAGGTGTGTTGAGTCTTTGTAGATATAGTCGCATTTATCAAGCACATCAATCGGTGTGTTTGTATGTATAAAGCTGGTTTGTGGTTCAGCTGAAGGCTGTATTGAGGGATCAAAATGTAAAATATTCCTGCAACAAACATAATGCAATTCATCACTTGTGTCAGCAAACATTTAGGCAAGGAATGCAAATTTTGTTTCCACAGGCAATCTGGTTCAAGTTAGATCAGCACAGGTAGCAAAAATAAGGTTGACCAATAACTAAGAGAATGGCTTCTTGTTGTTAGAGTTCATAGTGGCAACTGAAAGGACAGTTTTGTTAGTGTAAGTTGAGTTTTAAGGGGAATGGAGTTTGCCAAACACTGTGAAAGTGCTCTGGACTTGGTAAGATTGTGTTTTATGAATTCATGTATTACTTTGAGGTTTGGTACTGACATTGCCTAGCAATGACTTTTGGAAAGGAATTGCAAAGACCTGGCAGATTTCTACGGTATTATGCATACCCTCCCATCGTTCAGATTTGCTTTCATCAAGCTTGACTGTATGAAGTGCAAAATCTTTTCCCAAAACTATTTCCAGTCACATTTTAGAACCATAATGTAAATAGAGAGCATTTAGATTAAAGCCTGCTGTTTCTTTTTTTGAATCTCTGAAGTTTTTTACAATTTTGAATATGATAAATGGCTCAGGAAAATGGATGAAAGTTAGTATTTTTCCTTTTTAAAAAAAGTGTTGCACTTTACAGAAGATGTGACAAGTGTGCAATGGATGATGGTGTTTCTAAAAGTGCTGAAGTGTTAAACAATAAAGGGAACTAGGTCAAAAAAGGAAGCTGTAACTATTATTTTTTTTAAATAAAATGGCTTGGAAATATGTGATTTAATCAGCATTTCTTCCATAGGCCAATCATCTTTGGTGTCACTGATTAAAGCAATATTGAAAATCGCCACATTTTCACTAAGACTCAGTTTCATTGTATCTTGATCCTTTTCTGTAGCCTCACATCTGAGGTGCTTAGCCTGGATCAAAGCACTAGCAAATAGATCTCAATGAACACACTAGCAGGGTCCTGAATTTAAGGGCTCAGGGGAATTTGTCCCCTTGATCTTCAATGCTATGACTGAAGTATTTCATGAAGTTTCTGTCAATAAGACAGGGCTCAGTTCCAACTTTAGTGGACCTATAAAGCCTTTGCAGGTAGTCAATCCATACAATTTTATGAATGATGACAACAAGAATGCAAAAATGTCTTGTCTTATTGTGAACATTAAAAACCCGTAATATTATCGTGGGGTTTTATAATAGTTACTTAGAACCTAAGAAAGAGTTTTCCCCTGTGTTTTACTGCCATATCTGACAGGGCCCTCATAAAACAATGAAAATAATTCTTTCGTCCTCTTAATTTCATCCAACGGAAGAAAAGAAGAGAGGGGATATTTATGTTAATTAAATCTTGGCATTTGGAATTCCAGGCTTAATCTTGTGTATCTTGTTCAGCCAGTCTAAAATAATTTTAGTAAGGATTTTTGAATATGCTAGAAATGTAGCATTGGTCTACTTTGTCACAAATTCTAACAGCTCACTGTGTACCAGCATCTCAGTATTCAGCAAATGATTTATTTATTTTTTCCTGATTTCAGATCTGAAAACAACAGGGATATCTTAACAGGATTTACTATAATAGATGTCTCTTTAAAACAATAATTTATGACACATTGTTGAATAATAGTAAGATGTAGGATGCAGATAGTTTTGTGAAGCTTTCATGGCATGTATGCATTTATTTATGTCATTCCATGAATGCCTACCTCCTGTTGCACGCATTTAAGATGAATTTATAATATTCATCACATACATACCCAGAGGTCACTAGCTGGCTGAGTAGGCTGGACATTGCTAGTCAGAAAGTCATAGGCAGTAATAACATGTCATAGCATGGCTCCATCAGAGGATTTAAACTGTTAAATCAGTGTAGGATTTGTCTCGAAAGATCAAGAATTACAAAATGGAATCTAACAACCATACACTTCTAAAGGGATATTTAATATTTAGTGTGCAACAACTATTTGAGACTAAAGCAAAATTTAGAAAATCCAAAATAAATAAAACTGTCATCCAGAATATTGAATGAGTACAGTAACATACTTGGAAGACTCCTAATAGTTTTTATATCCTGCTGCTTGCAGTGGTTCTTTTATCCAGGAGTTCAAGTGGACAAAGGAAGATGAGCACTAATGGAAGAACAGGCTTTTTAATTTTGCATGAAAGGTATTTTTCATTATGACATAAAATATTGTTTAAAAACTTAAAACTGATATACTAAAATAATCTGTTACCATACAGGTTATGAGCGGTTTGTTATCACACTGTTATGAGCAGTTTGATCTCAGTGAAAATCCAGAATGTAAAGAAAAATAATTTCACGTTAAATAATTTTTTTACATGAATATTGTTCCTTCTAAAATGTTCATGGCCAAAATCATCATAGAAACTTTCATAAAATCAGTTACAGACATTGTGTTTCTTCCTTATGAGTCTGGTTCCCAGTTGAAGGAAATGTTTCAAAATTTCATATGGATTCCGTGTGCTTCATATAATGCCCTTTTTGACTTACTTTGCTAAAAGAAAACAATCACCCTAAACATTTATATTCTTAGTATATATTTGGGTCACTCTGGACCACTCATAATAGGATGCTTTATCAGAGCCATGCAAGTTTGATTTCAGATTCTTTTTTTTGAAGTGATGCACTGTAGAAAAAGCATTAATGATCAGAATCTCTTTTAAGCAGTAAGTCCTACCTTTGTTTTCAAGGATTATATGCTATTATCACTAATGATTGTACTTCAGTTTGTGCTGTATTGATCATTTCCACCTGATTTACTTCAGTAAACTGTGAAACTTCTTGTTTTGATGTAAAGTTTAGACCTTTGAGTGCAAGAGTAATTGGCACTTCACATATGTGTACTGAATTTGGTGGGATTTGGATCAATCCATAAGTGAATTTTCTGATACTTTCAAAAAGGAAAATACCTAGACAATTTCCTTTATGGTAGGAAAAGCCTATATAAATGGCTTTGCTTCCAGTTATTTAAATGCTTTATTAGGAAATATACTTGGTTATATATGTATGTTTGAGTGGTAATTTCTTTTGTATCATCACAGATTCTATCAGTATTTTGTTCAGCACTTCTCACACTAACAAGATGGCATATTACTTATTTTATGGGAAAGGTCAGCCTGCTGCAGTCAAGTGTTTGCCCTGCCTTCAGCGAGATCACAAATGTACTGTGTGGGATCTGAATACCAGTTTTTCATGAGCTCATTGCTTGCTTTAAACATTCATGGCTTCAATGAAATAGTATGTTGGAAGCTGTGTTATAACCAAAACCAGGATTTTGGTTCCCCAGACTTCCATTTTCGCTCGAATGAAGCCTCTATTTGTGTGCATTATTGCACATCAGCCATTGTGGAGACCTGCTCTCAGCTGCGGACAAATGCTGCTAAAGACCTCCACTCTAAAGAGCACAGAACATAAATAGGAAATAATGATAAAGAATGGGGAAGGTATGTAAAGAAATTAAGTGTTCAGACTGAAGCCAAAGCATATCCAAATTAGGAACAGAATTCTGACTCTCTTGCTGCTGGCTCCAGTGAACAAGTACTCAATAGTACTGAGTCCTGTACCATCAAACATTTCAGACCAGTCATGCCTTCCTTGTTTGCCTTTCTCATACCAGTAAGCTGTGCCTTTTGTCTTCAAATACTTCTATTACACTTTGTCTGGGTGGGCAGAGTATACAATATGTTTACTCTATTTTAGACCTTGTCCTCTGATTTGCTTGTGCTTTTGACAAATGTGGAAGTGTTCACGAGTAGAACAGCCATTAACAGAAGTTAATGGTGATTCTGTTTACATAGTGGGATTTCAGTTATTAGGTCTCAGTGACATTACATGGAATTATATTATGACATAATGCAGGTACTGCATTTCTTATTATTATGCAGTGTTTTATACCTACATATTTATATTTTATACATTTATATAACACAGTGATTATATGATCTATTACATTTAATATGTTCTCCAGTGCTCTTTTAAAAGCAATTTATCATCTTCTGTTCAAATCTATCCATATTGCTGTTTTGTTTAGTTTTCTATTTGCAAAAGCATGGAAAAATCTGCTTTGCATGTCGGTATACACAGAGGAATTTTCAGAGGAGACTTTCTTTTTCTCTTCTTAGGGATTTAATTTTATGAAGTTTATTCAGTTGTGTTTTATCAAAGGATTCCAACTCAAAGTTGTTGTAGTTCTCAAATTGAAGTTTAACTGTTCATTTATAAATATGCAGTAATTGTAATAAAACAAAGGTCACTGCAGAATTCCATTGAGCATTATTTGCATTCACTGTTAACAAGAAATATAAAATGCTTTTTAGGACAGACAAAGTTGTACATGATATAAAGTACAAATTTACAAATTATGCATAACTGATTTATGAATATTTCAGAGTTTGAGCCCTTTCTGATGCTAGTTAAATCTCAAGAGGAAGACAGTCAAATTTTTTGAAGTCATTCACAGTTTTGTTAATCTTTTAGAGAAGTTATAAATAAAGTTTTTTGTCAAATTACTGACAGATTTTTCTGATGGACAAGTCACCAACAGAATTAATAAAAACAATCTATAATAACAGTGTATGAAACCAGTGTTGTTACTTTACTCTGCAAAGGCCAAATTATTGTCCTTACTCAAGACAAATTCCCCATGCTATCAATATAATTTGGTCTAAATGAAGATTAGATTAGAGCCCACAAAAGAGATGTGAAACAGTGATAGCATGTGTTACTTTTACCAAAAGCAAATTATTTCATAATTTGTATTAATTAAGATTTTTTTTCTCTGTAGTTTTACTTTTGAAACCATCCTTGACATTTGGTAGAGTGAAGCAGATGCACTTAAAAAAAAGCAATTTTGTAACTGCTAGCTGCGTTTCTTTCTCTTTTAGCTGGTTAGCCTATCTCTTTATGTGCTTTACTTCAGTTTCTTGTTTTTGTTCTTCTTCATTACCTGAAGGGGAAACAAGGCATATGACATAGTCAAATTAGTATTTCTTTGGTGGTGCTGAAAATGTGTGTAAATGAAATTTGGAAGCAAGCTATTTTCAGTTATTCAGTTCAAATTTTATTTACATCTCCTTGAAATGGCAAAACCAACAAAAATATAAATTTGAATACCATCCATTTTTTCATAGCTTGATAGAAAATTGATAATAATGGGGAGAACAATGTGTCATCCCCTTATGGGCAATTTTCACCAATTTGCTCTCGTTTATTCTTCAGGAGATGTAAAACACTTTGGGAGCTGACTTTTTGATTCCTGTTGTTCTTCTTCATGTACTGCTAGCTCATTCACCAGTTGTACAGAGAGAGTGTTTATTTATAGAATGGTTTATAACTTTCATCCATAGCTGATAGTTGTGTGCTATTGAACAGCTTTGCTGAAGGATGATGGGAGGATGAAGGATCAAAAGACCAATTCTCCGACTCTTAGCTCTGAAAAATGATTAACAGGACTTCCAACCTTATCACTTCTAACTAGCATTGGAAATACCTTGTGTTAAGTGGGAATTTGTTAACTAGTGTCGTCAACTGAGGTATGTTAGCACAAGTTGCTTCTGAGAATCTGAGACCCCATTGCTGCTGAGATGGCACTGGCTTCACTCCTTTCCTTTTGCTGAGCTATGTCAGTACACTAGCCACACAGAAAACTATTCACCTTGCGTTTTTTTTTGGTTGGGTGATCTTGATGTTGGGTGAGTGTTCTATGATGGCCCAGCTAAGCCTCCATCAGTACCAAAAAGTGGCACAAGAAAGAGCTGGAGAGGAACAGTGGTGCTGGTTCAGCCAGGTTTAGATTTGCTTAGGCAAAAAAAAAAAAGTCTATTAAAAAGTGGTCAATACATGTTACCCTTGCCCGCTCTTTTGCATATGTTAGCAGCCAGTTACATCATATTGTGTTTCTAGGCAGCTATGTCAGGTTTGGTTACAGTATTACTGGTGAATCCTTCAAAATAGAGTCCAAGATACATGTTTATCCAGGGCTTCCTGTTGACCATTAAAGAGTGGTGCAGATTGCTGTGAAAGTGTGCACAGAGTGCTGGGGGATGAGTTTGTGAAGCCCTTGGAGCTCATTTGTGTGGTGCAGCTAGAAAGGGCTTAAATTACAGATTAGAAAATCAGGGGATCTAATTGATACTATTTATTGGTCATGAGGAATGGTATTGTACCTGCTTCATGCAAGAACACTTTTTCCCAAAAGGGTTTTGGAAAATACTAAGTCTGAAGGTTTCATGTGGAACATTTCTTCGAATCCTAAATGGTTTGCTTTTTCTTATACGGTGTTTGCTTCTCTCTCCTATGAATATATTCTTTTCAGTCCCTTCTGTGCTGTATACATAGAAGATTTCAGTTGTCTGCAAAGATGGGCACTTCGGTTATGTTTTTATCCTTGGACGTGTTTTGTTTGTTCTGTGGCATTGGCTGATATCTGCAGTGATTGGCACACATACAGGTGCTCCGTACTAGTAGATTTCAAGGTTGATAGATGTGCTTCATACTGACAAAGGAGAGGAGGAAAAATGTTCAGCACCGCAGGTGTAATGCGAGTACAGAGCGTAGTCCAGCTGGTCCTGTCTGCACGAAATGTCTAGGAAGTCACTAATAATATAGAGAGTATCTTGAAGGTTCACTCTTCTTGGAAGGGAGGAGGGTGCCAAGCCTGGGATATTAGCCAATCCCAACACCCAATAAAGTTGTGGGAGTTAAGTATAGGGCCATAGGGCTTCAGCTGATTATGCTATTCCCTGGGTTCATAAATGCAATAGATATGAGTTTCACCTCTTGAAGCAGAATTATGATCAGAAGTTTGATAGTTATTGTCCTGGAAGAATGTAATATACTTAAAAATAATGGAGCTGGGCCTGGAACCGATCATAGAATCATAGAATCACAGAATACCATGTTGGAAAGGACCTCGAGGATCATCTGGTCCAACCTTTCTAGCACAATCTAGACGAGATGGCCCAGCCTTAAACGTGTTCAGCATAGCGGAGTCAATCACTTCCCTGGGGAGATTATTCCAACGATTGACTGTTCTCATTGTGAAAAATTTTCCTCTTGTGTCCAATCGGAATCTCTCTGGGAGTAACTTGTACCTGTTACCCCTTGTCCTCACCATGTGACTCCTTGTAAAAAGGGAGTCTCCATCTCCGATGTTTTCCTGTCTTGTAAATGAATGTTCAAATTATTACATATTTGTTCTCTTTAGTCCACTGAATTTTTAATTTATCCACAAAAATTGGGGCAGCTTCAAATTTGGGAAAAATCAAGAATATTCCTATTCTTTCACCAGACAGAACCTTCTGAGAAGCAGAGCCACTGAGTCCAGATTGCTCCAGGTGCTGCAGTTGTTTATAGGGCATTCAGGTCTGGGTTGGCAGTATATACACAGAAGATTATAAAAGCAGGATGCCGTTATAAAAGGAGGATGTCATCTCTGGCTGTGGTTTGTGCAAAGCTTGGCCAAGCAGGTGTGATCCAAGACCACCTTTCGATTCAGCCCTACTGGCAAATAGGTGCAAGTAACTCAGGAGTTTGCTACTTCTCACAGCTAAGGCAATGCCCAGACCCTTGCGTGCACCTTGTGCATGCTGCTTATGGCCCTTAGACACCAGCAGGTGTGGGCTGCCCTGGGATGAACATTTTGGAGGTCCCCATTTTGAATGTAGGCCTTGGAAGTGATGATGAGGCATGTAAATTTATTTGATTTCTTTTGTAAATACAGCTTCTATGCATCACTTTCTATCCCCACGGTATTGTTATAATAGTATTGCCTTGCCTTCCGGTGATATTATGAGGATAAATACGTCAAAGTTTATAGTTTGCTCAGTAATCAGTATCATACAGGTACTTAAAATATATAGATTATGCCATCACTGCTAAACCTGAAAGATTTTTTTTCCCCCATAGTTCTGATGAAAATCAAATCCATGTTGTCTTCAGGTATTTTCTGGTGCTTGAAGTGAAAGTGATTTTATTGGCTATTTTGCAGATGAAATATATGAAGGGAATGAAGGACTCTTACATTTATCTCCTATTCCATGCTTTTAAGGTTTTGGATAATGGATTTTTGTCCATGTGAAATCTGAAGTGTTGCAAAAAATAGATTTTAGTCTGATAACATAACACGTAGAGTAACTTTACAATAAAAGATTTTCTATCATAAATAAGACATGAAGGGGAACCCAAGCGTGCCAGGATGTAACATCTAAATATTTTTCAGACATGACTAAATTCCTGCGTTTGTGTTCACTTGTACATAATTAATCTCATTGAATCAACAGGATTGTTCATGTAAATGGGATTTAATTAAAAGCAGGTTTGCCAGTAAATACCCTCAATTGAAAATGTGGGTACCTTAAATATATCTAGTCAATATTAGAACAGGAAACTGTTATTTTATTATTAACAATAATTTCTCTAAATATTATTAAAAAATAAATTATAACAATAAATAATAATAAATTACTATCAAAGAGATCAATATTAGTAAATATTAATAATAAATTGATAATGAATTTACTATATATGGACTTATGTAAGTGGGATAAATAGTCTTTGTTCTTGCTATCCTAAAACCTAGTTTTGTCCAGTTCCCAGGTCTGCACTGCTTTAACTAATCATTAGTGTATTCTTCATTAGCTCTGGGATCCCTAGTGCCATCCTCTGCCCCTCACTGACCCTGCCAGACCTGTGCTCCCCTGCATTGCATCCAGTGTCTCCTGCTTGGTTGCCTCTGCTCTCAAACCATTATCTCTTTGCCATGACTGTGCTCTTCTGCATTGTGTCATTATGCTGGGGTAATAAGTACATCATTCTGTACAGAATAACTGTTTGTTGCTACCATCTATAAGAAGAATATGGTTCTACAAAGATAAGCAAAAGTTAAACAAATCAGGCAATAGCTGGCTGGTCATTAAACAAGCTAAACAAAGCTCCAGGAAGAACAAGACAAGTTCAGACAATACTTGACATGTCCCGAGGCTTTTTAATAGCAACAACGATGCTGTATTTATTGGGATACAGGGCTACGCTAAAACCCATTTAGAATTAATCACCAAGAATGGCACTGGTTATCATCATTGCACTTTCTTTTTTTCCTTTCTGTTGAATGTGTCCAGGAGCCGCCATGGAATTTGTTACAAAATTTCAGCATTCTAAAGCCTGCATCTTTTTTTTTTGTTAGATCAAAGAAAAAGTAGGATCACCTTATTGATTTATATTTGACAAATGGTATCACACTAGACACATCTGGATAAAACCAGGAATCATCTTCGTTACATGTCTGATACCAACCAAGGATTTAAAAGTCTTGTCCATTCAGTCTTTCCTCACAGCTCAGTTATCATTACCAGTTTTGAGCCTATGTTTCATGACTACTTACAGTCTTTGTACATTTTAAGGCTGAATACTGTTAATTAAAGGTGATCTTTTTTGGCAAATTAAGGAGAATCACTGGTATTCTGAAGGGAAGTCTACGTGGACCTTTACACAGGGAGAAAATTAGAATACAAATCAGCTGAAAAGATGAAAACTTAGAAAACATTTGTATCTGTTATATGGATTAATTCAAAATGTATAAGTAAATTAAACAATGGAGACTAGGCATAGCATACACTGGAGATTTCTTGAGGAAAAAAATACTGGAGATGCTAAATCTATTCTACTGAAATGTATGACACCAAGATGGTGTCTTGTACTGTGAATAGTCAGGAATCCTGCCATTTCAGGACAGGGATCCATTTGGCATGCAGGCAAAAAGACTCCCGGTATTCTCTTTTGTTCCTTTGGCAGACACACATTGCTCATGATAGTAGTGATGTGCTGGCGAAGACACAAAGTGCTGTGTTGATCAGAGAATATGTTATTTGCATGCTAACTTGAAGGATGATCACACACTGTTCCTCTCATAAGACAGACCTTCAGGCCACAAAGTCCATTTTGGCATATTTGGTATTTGTAACTTGTAGCTCTCTGTTAGAAATTGTCACATTGCCCTGATGGAGCTTACAGCTGAATACTGAGCAGGCTTCTTGGTTTGCAGCTCATAACACAAGGTTTATACATACTTAAGCTTCCCTTGAGATTATAGTGGCTCTAAGCCTGTTTCTTGTTTTTTTTTCCCCCTTGGTGTCCCTGTGCTTTGTCTTGTCTCTAGGTTGTTAGCTCTTTACATTACTCTTTCAGCTAAACCCTCAGATTTCCCAGAAGCTTGCACTTTCACAGAGCTCCAGTCTTATTAGTACTCTAAGCTTACAGTTTATCCCTTCTGGGGCATAAAATAGGTGAAGTAAACAAACACAGAAGCTTTGTAGGAATTACAAATGAAAAAAACCCAAAACAAAAGAAAAGAAAAAACAGTCTTCATTTCAGCTAGCCCAAGAAATGCACAGGCTTGGACGAAGACATAGAATCCCTGTATTTAATTCCCTGGTTTTGTTTTCTCATCACTCCAGTCACGCAACCAGTTGAAGTTGAAGGTCTGTGAAGAGTCCAGTATTCCCAGCTTTACATTCTACTTTGCACAAGATTCCTCTGTGTTATGAATTCTCTTCAAATCTGTGTCTTTTCTCCCATTGCTCTGTTCTGTTGGCTTCCACTGGTTTTCTCCATTGGTTTTATGCACAAAAAAGGTCTCAGTTGTAAAAGGCAGGGTACACCCATGCTGCATTCATTTCTGCAAGTCCCACTATTGCTGTGATGGTAGAGTGTAGGGAGGCAACCAAATTGCAGTGGGTTAAGCTAAGATGTGAATTAAATGTGTACGTTGGGCGGAGCCTAGTCTTCCCTCAGTCAGGAAGCACTTTAACCACCAGTAGAGAGTGGAGTTTCCTCTGAATTGCTTCTACTGACCCCATAACTCTTGCTTTCTTATTTCTTGTAGTGCTGTAGTTTCACAGGAATATCAGAATGTACCGACACTTAACGTGAGCCCTTTGCCTACTAATGAGGGCAGTACCCCAGGAAAGAGAAAATCTGGGCTTAAGTTTCCTCAGGCTAAGGATGACTATGAACTTGTGTATCTTCCTCCTTAAGAGATACTTACTTTAAGTAGCATATTTATATGTGAAAGGCATATTCCATCTTTTTCCATAGCTGGTATTTTTGAATAAAAATGAGCATAAAGTCTTTGGGTTCAGCTCAGTATTCTTTCAGACATATAGCATTGCCCAAGAGCACGTAGAGGTTTCGTCATCAGCAGGTTAGATGCGTTTTTCTGGTGCACATCAGACTTACGTGGCCAACTAGGTCCCCGATCAGGCTCGAAGGGGGAACAAAGTACAGTGTGATGTCCTGGAAGCCTTTATTTAGGCCCATCATGAACAGGGATTTCCCCACATAGGCACTTAAGGAGCTAATTCCAGGCCATCTGCACATCTCACTTGAAATGAAGCTTCCCGTTCTGCTCAGTCCCCTTTTAGACACCAAAGCGGGTATCTAGACCATGTACAAATATTGTGAGTTAATTACTTTGCAGTAACCTTGAAGATTTTCATGATGTTGCTTGTCAAGCTTTGCTTACGTTAGTTTTTAATTTCCACTGATGTCAGTAGGATTGAAGGGGAGAAGGTGAGCCAGAGAGTCTTTCATGTTCTATGGTTTTGAGTTCTTGTCAGTTTAAGCACAAGAGCTACTAGAAAGAGTCACATACACTCTTAAAAATGAAATTCTCAGTGAAATTTCTAGATTTTATTTATAGCAAACATTCTTTTTTCTGTTTACAAAAAAGCACAGTTACAAGTTAGTTACTCATTAGTGTAAGAAAGACAAAGGTACCAGTGTTATTTAATCAAGATTTTATTTTTCTTAGCGCAGTGGTTTCGCTGTCACGAATGATTACTACATTTTTAATAGTTCTGCCATGTGTAAATGCACTGAAGTCTACTCAAACGTGACAATACCTTAATCTAAACAACATAAGAAGTCTTTGAAATCACATGAATTACAAACAATGTTGAAATACTTTCATTTATGAGTATAAATGTGTAACAAATGAAATGATTAAAATAAATAGTTCAATGTATGTTGTACATTTTGTTGTTTAAATTATTTATAATAAACCACACTATAAGCTCAGGGAAATGGAAATAATTGTCTACATAGAGACAATTTACTCTAATGATATCATAAATCATTGACACTTTCATTTGGAGGATCTAGCTTATCAGAAACTGTTGAAATCAGTGTTTTTTACCACAGAATAATGACTCTGTTCCTTCTAGCTCATTGTGTCTGCAATAGCATAGAAATGCTTTAGATTGTCCCCTGGATTTTTATGGGATTGTCTCTGTTTGGTTTGAGGATTATGGAATGTTAAATACTGTTAGGAGAGAGTAATCCATGTAGGCTGGTTGTCACCTCTGCCAAAGAAACAGATGGACTGATGACCTTTTCAGGGCAATGTTAGATCTATGTGCTTTTGAGTGGCAATGGTGCTGGGAGCACTCTTGCTCTCTGAGCTGTTTTTATTCAGTTAATCTTTATTTGTATCACTGAAGAGCTTTAACAACCAATCACAGCATTATTTAACTTTTCTGTTTTGTATTCAAGAAAATGCTATAAATTACCCCCTCCCTTTTTTAGTTACCCTGTATCCGGCACATTTGCCACAGCTGAATTTGTCCTAGTTCTCCCAGGTGAACATTTAGTAGCATGAATTTTGAACTCTGGCCAGATATCATACATAAATGTCTTTGTCCACACAGGTGTCCCCTACAGCCCTGGAGCACACATTTCTATTTTCCAAGAAGTTTCATTTTTGTGCACACCACTCATTAGTTACATGATAAGCGCAACCACACAGTACTCAGTTTTATAGTACTAACAATTTTGTGTTGCATTCATGTACAAATCTATGATAAGCTGGAACAAATCAATGCCATCTCACTGAGAAATATGCAGTTACAATGTTTAAAAAAAGTCTTAATTATGTTAAACATTATCTTCTGAATTTATGTATTTTTTACTAAATTTGCATAGATGGTGTCTTTCTTATTCCTTTAAATGCGTATCAGATTATTTCCTGTCTTTTTGCGGAAATTGTTGATATACAGCTATTAAAAGGCAATTTATGCTTCCACCAGTAAGTCTGGGAAGTTTATGAGAACAACAGGACCCTGGTTTCTGCAGCTACCCTCAACCATTTCAATACTAATAAAATAAATTAACAAAGTGTTGGTGTTCTTTGTAGCAGTCCTTATATATTTCTCCATTTAGAAAAAAAATGTTTGTAAACATATGAGCTTTACATTTTTTTTTTTTTAGTTTCTGCTCTGAATGCCTAGAAAATAGTTGTAAAGTTAGAACTGGGAAACCTGTGGAAAACGTTGGTAAGTGAGGCTGGAAGCTTGAATCAGCTGGGTGAGAACAGTTAGCTGGACGACTTTTTTGTTGCAAGTTAGCTTCTAGAACTGATGGCGGTCCCTGGAAGATCACTTAAGTTAGGAGGCCATACTCCTGGTTTGGTTATATTTTAGCATTCCCCTGGTGTAATGTGGTGTGCAGAATTCAGATGTTGAGCAATCCCAGAAGACCAGAGCTCAAGCTTTCCAACTTAACTTATGATTGACATAGAGATTTTTTTAATGTATAAATGTGTATTAAGATTTTGGGGTTCTTTCATATTTGAGAGTAGTTCATTGTGTTCATGTAACCAGATGTAATAATAAATTCAAGAGATTTTAAGGGTATTTTTAGCCTTAAGGCTAACATTTTACTTTCAGACCAATTTTTGTGAATAGATTCCAAAATACTTTTGAATTATGTGAAATAGACTCACAGATAAATTTAGGTTTCAAGGGACTTCTGAGGGTCATATAGTCCAATCCCTCGCTCAAGGTAAAACTAATTGAGTTGCACATTTTATTTTAGTCTTTTCTTTCGTTCATAGTGGGGGTTTCTTGATCCCTAATAGTTTGTACATATGTCAGTATTCAGCAAATATCTAGACCCATAATCAAAGCTAATGTGTATGTTGTCAGTGAGTTTTGTTATTCTTGTCAGTCACTGTAATGGTACATGGTTTCTTAGTTATTCTTTAACATGCTGCAGGTTGTAGTATTCTAATTAGGAGTAAAATGATCTAAAACACACTGACAGTGTGCAGAATGGCCAAAATAGTAATCTGAAGAATAGCTAATAAATATAGCTAATAAATAGTTCTAGAGAAAGTCATCCAAAAATAATTATGGCTATGTCAGCCTTAATCTATAGATTTTTTCAACAGTTTGGTATTTAGCAAGTCAGGTTTAGTGTTACCAAGAGGTTGTATTAATAAAAAAATTAATAGTTTCTTACAGTATTTTACATCACTCACCTACACAAAGTGAGAGCATGTTTGCATGCCTTCCCTTTTGCTTGTGATATGTCACAGATGTACCATGCTGTTGCTAGCTTCTGGCACTGAAAGACAAGATAAGGAATCACTATTGAATAGTGTTCTGGAAAGGGGAAAGAGAAGAGGCAGTCAGACAAGAATATTCAAAGTTAAAGCTTGTAGGGGAAAGATAAGGCAGTATAAAAAGAAAATAGATTAATGCTAGCCAAAGGGGTTAAGATAATAAGGATTTTCTTACAACATCATAGGGAAAAAAACAAATATCAGAAAGACTGAAGGGAATGATACTAATCTTATTTAAAATAGCTGAGTTAAAAAGCTTCTTTTTAGGAATAAGAAATAAAGGGCGATTCTAAAACAATTAAAAAGTAAGAAGAACTTGAAAAACAAGAAATAAGGTCATCTGTGGGAAATCCGAGTATGCAGGAATCCAGTGGTACATGGAATATGCATTTTAGACTATTACAGTAAGTAAATAACACAGGATTGTATAGTCATTTTTTTAAATTTAAGAAGAAAATCATTAACTTTAGTGTTCTAAGAATCTAATTTCTAGACTAGTAAAGCTATGAAAAGAAGCTGAAAGGATGTCACTTTGTGGAAATTACAAAATGTTAATAATTATCATGACTTTCTGTATTATTAAATTTATTCTAATACTATAAATGTTACTCAGCTTTTCTTTGGAATTGTAAAATGGGTGAATGAAAGGAAAGTATTAAATGAGAGTCTATGTGCATATATATGGATTTTATTCAGACTTCTATTATGTCCCTTCAAAACTTAATTCAGATTCATTTAGTTTTTCACACAGTTTGTAAAAGTGGACTGTGGGCTACACAAAACACTATAAATTAATAGCAATGAGGTACTGACTTCTGCATGAATTCATATTTGGCCTTATATCTTCAGTAGTGATTTAACAGAGGAAATAATCTACTTGATGAAACCTGCAGTTCAACAATAAATTTGGAGGAAATGCAAATACTAGCAGGGACTGAGAGAAAATAAAAAAGGCTTATATCAATTAGAATTCACAATACTGTAAACTAATGCTCTGTCTTGGGAATAAATTGAAATAAAATGGGAAGGGGAAATCCTGAAAGCAGTAATGGCGAATGATACTTCCAGCTGATTGCAGAGAGGAAGAAATGTCTGATAGTGATTTGGAACTCAAAACAAAAGGTGCCTACATAAGCAAAGACTGAAAATGCGTCTTCCAACCTAAATTTATTGCTCTTCGTGAACTGGATATACAGTTACAAGTCTTTAAATTTTATACCAAAAAGATCACGGTACATCATAGACTTCAGAGAAGAGCAGCCACAATGAAGACACTGAAGTGAATGGTTTAGGACAGAAGATTAAAAGCAATACAAAATATCTAGTTAAAAAAGATACCTAGGCACAGTTAGCAGTATATCCCCAAATACCATTTCAAGTCAAGAATACTCATTTATGAAAACTCCAAGACACAGAATTAAAAGTAATTAATTGAATGAAAAAAGTAGAAAATCTAGGCTGAATACCAGAACTAACTGCAACATCTGTTTAGACGCAGTATACTTTTCGAAGCCATGAGCATGAACATCATCACTAGATATAAATAAATTCATTACAAATAAAATGAATTATTCCTAGTATGCCAGTGGGGGGCTGAAGCACTTGGGAAGGGAGGGTTAGAAGACAAAGACCACACTTTCTGAAGTTTATTACCTGAGTATGCAAGCTTGAAGAGACAGCAGTAAACATGAGTAACAGAGAAGGATATTACATTAAAAACATAGAATCATAGAATTATGTAATATATGGTAAAGTTTCATGCAGCACTTCTCCTTTTTTCCCAATCCATTATACAGAAGCATTACTGTTACACCCTCTTCTTTACTCAGCAAATATATTACAATGAATTGCATTATATATCTTATAGACTACAATATATATTATGTATATTATATATATATTTATATATGTACTCACTGTGCTTTTTCCATTCAAAACACTATGATCTGGTAGTAAAGAATTTGTATATTCTCATAAATAAATGTTAATCAAAGAAAGGAAACGTTTGTCCTCCTGAACATGAAATAATTAAGACATGGTAGGCAAAGTAGGCTAATTTAACTCCTAAATTAATGTGGTATTTTTAATGACAGATAAGGATGATCCACGAATGACAGAAGGACCAGTGGGCATGAATGACACAACCTAAGTGTGGGTAGGAAGGTTTAATAGTTCATGGGATAGCAAATTGGACCAACCATCACCATTGCCCCAGGGTGAGCCTTTCTGTTCATTGAGTTTTCTGAGTATTAAACTGTCATTTATTTCAGAATAGAAAAACAGCTCAAGAATTATATATTTCAGTGCTTACAGCAAGACTGAAACAGAACCTAACTGGTGCATACCATTTTTCCTGACTCTCTTTGTAAGGTGAATTCTATCCTAAGTATCTCCAGAAAACATTCTGGACTTGCAAAACAAACCTAGCCTTTCCAGGGATCTCATCTGAAAAGCAGGCTTACTTCACCCTGAAGGGGTTCTTAAGGGGTCACAGGATATACGGAAATCCAGTTTTCTTTTGCAGGAGTTTCTTCTCTGCTATTAAGGTAAAGGCAGTCTTTCAGTCAGCCTCCAGCACTTTTTCCTTGTTTGTCTTCTCAATTTCTCATTGCAGGATTGATTCCTTCAAGATTAGAGAAGAATATACTCTGGGGAAAACCTGCAATGATTTTCTGTGTCACCCCTAGATTGTCTTAGGGCTAAATACACCAAGCATGTCACACCAAAGGAAAGAATTAATTCACTGAGACCGAAATCTTGGTAAAAAAGATTAGACAGCTATAGGAATAAAAGAGAACATCCCCAGTTATACAGGAGAGGAGCTTAATTCTTTTCTTACAGCACAAAATAATTACTTTTTAGATGTTTGGAAAAAGTCTGTCTGCTTTGGATTTCTTCTACCATCATAAAGTTTATCTTAGCTTTAAAAGTGTCTTTAGGAGGTATATTCTTATATGTTCCAAAAGTCAATGCTTAAGAAAACTTTAGATTCTGACATACATCAGTTGAGTTGTATTGAACTCTAGCAGACTCACTTTCTTGGCATAAAATTCAAAAACTGTAATGCATGCTTTATTAGTTTGGAGCCACACAACATATTTTAAATCCTAGTCAAGACACTTCTAATAAGAGGATACTAAATTAAATATGTCCTTGTTAGATCTAATACGGTATTTTGTACGCTCCTGTGAACAGATGCATGGTGTTGCTGTATTTGAAGAAAGAAGAAATCTTTATTAGAAAATACATTAGAGTAGATTAAGGTCATGTATTTGTTCACAAAAATGTGGCTTTAAAAAGTATACGTATTTTTTCCCCCAAGGGAATGTGAAATGCCATTTATAAGGACACAATAGCCTCTGAAATGAAAGGGGTATAAAAGATGGAAGAATGAGTCCTGGAAATAATCTACTTTGATATTGTAAGAACAGAGAGAGCTGCTTTCTATAGAAAATTTTAACTTTTCTGTTATTTTTACAGTACATCATTCAAAGGACCTGCATATTTTTCAGCTCTTCTCATACACCAGAAATAAACAAACAATACTGTTTTTCTTTCCAAAAAAATGGAGTCTTTTGCACAGTAGTTTGCTGGGGAGACATAAAAATAAACTTTGTGCCTGGAGGAATGTGTTAGTTTGCAAAATGTCAAGGAAATTTCTTTTAAATTTTTTTTTTTTTTTGCAACATGCTGTGTTCTGTACAGAAGAACTATATAGAAAATTCTTAATTTAAGAGAAAATAGATCTTTCTGAAGTCTTTGCTACAGATAAATGCCAGATCTCATCTTTTTTAGCAGATGTCACTGCAAAACTCTTTCCAAAGAGAATTATACTTTATATTGAGTACCTCATTTACATACGTAGCTAATTAGACCAGCAGAGAAACACTGAAACAGCATTTTGTATATATTTTTGGTTTACACAAGACAAGTTACCTTGCATTGTTTGTTCTTTGTTTATTCTTCTATAACTCACGAGAAGAAGGAAAGAACAAAAAAAAAAAATTCCATGAATGTTAATACAGAACATAGATACATGGAAAGAAATTAACAAAGATCCAATATTATCTTTGAGAAAAAAGCAATAAATGTGTTCTTTCCAGGCTTACACATCATTCAATAACAAGTTCTTTTTGTCCTTTGTATCTTGGTGATTGTTCATAACTAGAATTCCACTTCTGCATTGTTGATGTATTCTCAAACACATCCTACCTTGGGCTCTTGAGGTAAAAGTATGAATTACATTTCTTCAGTGATTTGTCTGCAGTAAAATTCTGCCTTTCACTTTAGATTCCATCAGATCCTTAAAACAAATAGAATAACAGTCTTTCGTACCTTAACATGATCAAGCCTGTATGTCAAATAGTATCCTACATATATATATAACTCCATTTCATCTAAAAACATCACTAGATTTATTAATTTTTAATAGCAATTTCAGCCTCTAGAATGTAAACCTCCTATAAAAGGTCCGATTTCAATCTATGCTACCATTTATGATACTCAGTTCCAAGAGAAACAGGCTTTGAAACAGAGCAGAAATGCGACATTAGGTTTTATACAACAGAGTATAGATGGATTTCTTAACCTTTTTGTTGGAAAGCATATATTAAAAACACGGTAAGTAAACAAAATTAATCATCGGAATAGTGTACAAGCTGTAAGCTTACATAATATTAAGTCTGTTGGCATATTTTATTTTTTGGATAGGGTTTTTATCAAATCTATTGCTAAACAAGCATCTTATACCATCATTTGATTGATTCATAAACAATTTATGGTAAAATTCTTGGCAATTTATGAATCACATTTTTTATTATGAAAGGTTTTGCAACCTCCAGAAGTATTATATAATCTTTTTTTTTTAATAAATCCCAATCCTATTGTAAACTGCTCATTCCTCTCTTTCTTTCCAGTGAAGACAATGATAGTGGGATTTGATACACTAAAGTACCAATAACATAATTTAACTTCTTACAGATAATATTTATTAGCACAACTCAGGGAATGCTCTTTAATGAGCAAGTTAATAGATAAGTTTAACCCATCCTTCTCAAAGCAAACTTGTGACTCAGTCAGGATTTTATTAAATGTATTCTCTTGTAAGTATTGTATTATGATTTTTATTATCTTTTAATCTTTGATTTGACCCATTTGCCCATTAGTGATTGCTTACATAACTGACATGGCATTTCTTCTGTTCGTTACTTGGAAGAATTTAAAAACTGTTCAAAAAAATAAAATCAAGTCAGTTCAACCAAATCCTTTAAAACCCAAAACCAAGAATGTGTGAATCGCGGTATCTGTGTAGAAGACAAGTGTATTTTCATTTCACAGTCTAAATCTTCATTTCTATGTTTGTGCAACTTGTCTTTGAAAATCCTGAGACATGAATTTTCATGGCTGTCATTCAATCTATCTGACTCTGACTTCTAAATAAGCAGTAGTAGAAGAAAATCTTCAGCTTAACCTTAAATTTGGTATAAGTAAATTGCACTGTGCCTTACTTTCTTCAAAATCCCAGTCCCTTAAACTTAGAGTGTCAGTACCTTGAGCTTTGTATCTGTATCAAAAAATGATTGTACAAATTTGGTCCTTGTAAAAGCAACATTGATATCTCTACTCATGCACCTATGGAACTCTCCTAGTCATTCTATACCTAGTGACACTTTTCTGTGTTCAGTAGATGTCTAATTTAGAGATTTTTAGAAAAAAAAAAAAATGAAGTATTTTTAGACCAGATTTTATGTTGCACAATTTTTCTTTTTTTTTTTTTTTCTTATGTTTATCCCTTATTTTATAACAATAAAAGTCATTTATCTCAAGGAGCTGCTCACTAGAATGGTTAGATATTTTTCAGTAAAGTTTTTCCTTGAAAAATGGTAATTCATTTAAACAGGAAGTTTTGGGGACTGTGTAAGTTTCTGTCATAAGTGTTTCTCTTCAGAACTGGACAGAGAAAGAATGAGATGTAGTAAATGCAAATGGGATGTGGGAGGCCCATGTACAAGGACATGAGCTTAATCTGCCCTCTCCAAAAGGCACGAGATTTCTAGTAAATTCCTTTTCAACTTTTGCTGTTAAAACTATTTTCTTTTATAAACAGAGATTATTTGTAGGGGAAAGGCAATAACCCTGTAGTCGAATAATTGGGTGACTTACTTATGGTGAAAAATATTAGCAACTTAGAGATGTGAATGTGGTCTCCCATATTGCCCAGGAGTACTACAACCAAATGTAGCAAATTCTATATTGTCTGATTTTTATGGAAAATCAGGGGATGTTTAGGTCTGTCTTGTCCTCATGTACAAATTGGGGAAAAAAACAAAAACAAACAAACATAAAAAACTTTTAGTTTTGGGTTGGTTCCTTGTCTACACAATGCTCTGAATTCAGATTATGATTTCATTATATTGAGTGAAATTTCTCATAAAGTTGTTTGAACCAATCAGTTGATTGTCTGAGATCTCTTAGATACGGTTTATAGACCACAGAGTAAGGGTAGAAAATAGTATTTGTATTACAATGCTTGTGTTTGAAAGTCCTGTTTTTATTTGTTGGTTGGTTTCCAAACAGCGTATCCAGGCATGTTATGGGATGAAAAATTTTTCCCCCTCCGTCCTAATTAATACTTATAATTCATAGAAGTTGTGGGAGCAAGGTGTTCATGGCATATCAGAACAAACTAACTGTACTTATTTCCTTTAAATGGTCATGTTTGCAGTTCTGATTTACCAGCTATCATTATACATTGTTAAGGTCTGGCTGTACTACAGGGCAATACACTTTTTACTTAAACTAACTATGAATGGAATAAGTACTAGAAGCAACATGTCTTCAGTTTTTTATATTTTTACAAAAGATATAGAATATCTTCTACATCTGATCTTTAGTACTTCGTACTGTAATACCTGAAGTGCTTTTGCTACCTGAACGAGTTGGTTTAAACTGGATTGTCTAAAACTGTCTTTGATTAATAAAAGAGCTTGAGAGGACCTTGGGAAGTCACTGTATCTTTCCTCTTTTCCCAAAAAAATTCTGAACTATATCTAAATCATTCCTGAGAAAGGTACATCTAACCTATTCATAGACACTGCCAGGAACTCAGATTTGTCAGCTGGCCAAGACAAGCTGTTTTACTAGTTGTCCTTAATAAAAGTTTTGTTTTGTTTTGTTTTATTTTTTATTTCTAACACATGTTTCTTGTTAACCAGTTATTTTATTAATCATTGTGGATATGAAAAAAAAAATTCCCTTCTTGGTAGGTACCTTTTATGTAACTGAAGACTGTGATCACCCTGGATAGAACCTTGCAAAAACCTGTTTAATAAATCCTTCCATCCATAACTCTTCCTTTTTCTAGGCTAACTATCTCCAATTTCTTCAGCATTTCCATGTAAATCTCTTGCTATAGCTTTATAATTCCTCTTTTCTCTTCTGGATTGCCTCCAAGTGAACCATCTTCTGCAAGAGCAATTCTCAAAGCAAGATGCAGAACTTAAACCAGCTGTTAGTTCAAACAGATTACTCCTCATGTCGCACAGATGACACAGATGACAGGTATAACATTTAGCTTTCTGAGAACTAGTGGGTATTGCTGAGTCTGGTTTAGTTAGGATTCCAACATGACCTCCAGATTTCTTCCTGAAGAATTGCTAGCTAGTAAGTTGTTCCTCCAGTGTCTGTGTAGCGGTTGCTTAAATGAAGAACACTGTAATTGCCCTTACTCACCTCATGAAAACTGCGAATTCTCATTGTTTTCTACCAGCTTAGAATTACTGCATGTAATCTTTAGAGTATTGTTATGCAGTGTTATTAAAAAATATGAATAGAAGAGCCCAGACAGGACCCTGCAGAATTCTGCTTAATAAATCCTTCTATTCTGAAAATGATCCTGTAATCCTCTGAGTACTTTTTACATTAAGTTTTGCATCTATTTTACCATATGTTAGTTTTATCTGGACCTTTTTCTTTCTCCAGCTAATTATATAGAATCATAGAATCACAGAGTCATAGAATGGTTTTGGTTGGAAGGAACCTTCACAGATCATCTAGTCCACCCCCTCTGCCAGGGCAGGGACATCTGTCACTAGATCAGTTTGATCAAAGCCCCATCCAGCCTTGACCTTGAACATTTCCAATGATGGGGCATCACAACTTCTTTGGGAAACCTGTTCCAGTTTCTCACCATCCTCATCGTAAAAAATGTCTTCCTTATGTCCAATCTAAATCTACTCTCTTTCAATTTAAAACCATTGTTCCTTGTCCTGTCACTACAGGCCTTGGTAAAAAGTCTCTCTCAGTCTTTCTTATAAGCCCCCTTTAAGTATTGAAAGGCCACAATAAGGTCTCCCCGGAGCCTTCTCTTCTCCAGGTTGAACAACCCCAACTCTCTCAGCCTTCCTTCACAGGAGAGATGTCCCGGCCCTCTCGTCATTTTCATGGCCTTCCTCTGGGCCTGCTCTAACAGGTCCATGTCTGTCTTGTACGGGGGCCCCAGAGCTGGATGCAGTACTCCACGAGGGGTCTTAAGAGAGCAGAGTAGAGGAGAGGAACCACCTCCCTCAACCTGCTGGCCATGCATCATTTTATGCAGTCCAGGGTACAATTGGTTTTCTGGGCTGCAAGTGGCCATTGCTGGCTCACATCTAATTTTTCACCCACCAGTATCACCAAGTCCTCCCCTGCAGGGCTGCTCTCAGTCCATTCATCCCCCCAGTCTGTATTGACATTGGGGATTGCCTCAACCCAGGTGCAGCACTTGGGCTTGTTGAACCTCATGAAGTTCACATGGGCCCACTTCTCTAGCCTGTCAAGATTACCCTGAATAGTACCCATTCCCTTAAGTGAATCAACTGCACTGCTGAGCTTGGTGGCATCCACAAACTTGCTGAGAGTGCACTAAATCCCACGGCCTGGCATTAATAATGATATTGAACCTGGTCCCTGTACAGACCCCTGGGGGACACCACTTATTACTGATCTCCATTTGGACATTGAGCTGTTGACTGCAACTAAATACCAAATAGTTTTGAATACCAAATATTTTTTTTTTCCTAGAATGAAGGTCATTGATATATTTTTTTATTTTTTTTACTGTAGATGTTGACAACAACTTTGTTAATACATGTTTGGTTTGGTTTTGTTTTGTTTGTTTTTTTGCTTTTTTTCCTACCTGGTAAGTATGAGAAGTTCACATGTAAATTCATACACTGCATTTTCCCCCATCCTTATTTCTACATCAACAGAAAGAAACTCTGTCTTAGAGGACAGTATGTAATTTTCTGCCACGTGCTGCAATTGTTCTACTGGTATCACTCAGCCAACTGCTGGCTTTCTCCTTTCAGCTTACAGTACTTAACCAGTGTACAGAGAGGTGGCTAAGATTTGGCATTCCTAATTGTTGGCAAACACTTTGAAAGGTGCCTAATTTCCTCATTCTTACAGTTACTGTGGCGAAATAAACAGCATGTAGAACAGCATACAAATTAAAAAAAAAAAAAAGAATAATAGCATGCAGTTTAATAATATAGTTTGAACTTTAAGAAAGCAGCAATATCCTCATAAGTTGTATAATTCTGTTTTCATGTAATGGATATCCATTTGTCATGGTATTCCTGTTGCAAAGTGATAATTAATATATGATTGATTAAGTAACAGTTATACAGTCCTGAATGTACTGCAATTTATGTGTTGCTTAAGCTTTTAAAATTAATTTCCATTTTCAGTGAAGCAAATTATACCATAATTTAGGAGTTGTTAGCATATAGGATGTGTACTGACCCTCTGCACTAGAGGTATTATTGTACCCTGGTTGCTCTCCTGTGAAAAACATTACAGTTGTACTGTCAAAGACCAGAAACAATGCCATATGACTTCAGGCACATCCGCATGAATGGGTGCAGGGGGACCTGAGCTCCTCTGCTTACACTCTGAGCTCTCTGTATATAAGCCAGCTCTGATCCAAAAACAACGTAACTACATTAGTGAATTTCTGTGCCTTTTTGTAAAGCCCCTTTGCTGGAATGTGGCACTTACCTAATGTGACTAAATTACTTCCGGCCCAAAACGGGCTCATGCCTGACTATATGGAGTTTGAATGGCATTCTGTCTGCACCTATCCGTATAGACAAGACCTTAGGTAGTCAACCACATATGTCAAGTAGCGAATTGGGAACAGAGCAAATCAATTCCAGGACCTATTAATCTGAATGTAATGAGCATAAAACCGTTAATTGGTTCCCATGAACAAAAGTGAAGCTTGAAAACAAAGTGTGATGGTTTTCCATCGCCACTCACAAAATACATTTTTTCTTATGTTTGTCACAAAAGCTTCTTTTAGCAGATTGCATAAATATTCAGAATATAGTCGAACAGGATTTTTTTGCTCCATTGATATTCCTGGGCATGGTTATGATGAGGCTTTGACTGTGCTTGTTTATTTAAGTAAGCTGTTTGGGTTTGATTTCTTTATACGCAGGAAGAGCTGAGCTAGAGGAGTGGAAGAAAGGGAAAATATTGGTATTTTTAAGTGCTCCTGCTTGTGATACCAAATACAAAGCAACTTCTCTAACTTACAGTCTTGATCACAGCTGTACCTCTTTTTAGTAAGGATAGTTAACAATGTTGACAATTGAAATATCTAAATTGAGTTTCAGAATTAGCAGTTTACTGAAATATGTAAGGCCATTTAAAGGTACTTTTGGATTTGTTTCCCCCTTATCACCTAGACTGTCTGGAGAGAGAGTTAGACATGCTATATTTGTTTGATTTGATTTCTTCATGATTTCTTTGCAGCCACAGCATTTAAAATCTCAGGGCTTAGTGCTCATGCACTTTACAACTGATGGGAGTTGTGTAATATGTAATTGCCCACTGGCTGCCTATTACCATTGGGTAGCTAGGTGTTATTGCCTCTGCAGAAAAATGGAATGAGTCATCAGTCTCATGTTTTTTTGCCAGTTCAGGTGTAAAGATGGTACTATCCTGCTAGTGGGCAGTGGCAAATAGATGGGAGTAGTAATGTCTCCAAGAGCTCTGGGTAGATCCAGAAGAAGATGACAAGCCTTTCCTTTCTGCTATTTAAATGAATGCTTTGATAGGGTTGAGGCAGGAGGAAGCTATTGCAGGGAAATGCTGGTATGTCTTACCAGCATATATCTATCCAATACAGCCCAGGTTTATGAAGAGAGACTGTCATTTAAAAACAAAACCCAAATTCAGTGTTTGTTTAGAGAGACTGGTGTACAGCAACAAACACAACCCTACATTTGTACTAAATAATATTAACCATAAAAGCTTTGTTAGAAAGGGAAGATTATAGCACTACAACATGCAATAGTTTCCATACTATGGAAGCTTTTGCCCTGTAACCTTGTCTCTTTGTAACCTTGTCTCTTTGTAACCTCTATCTAATGTTATCTCCCTGCTCACAGAGGTTCAGTTCCCCGTGTTGCTTGGATCCAAGGGCCAGCTTTTATATGGCCCTGCTCCATAACTTTGTTTCAGACTGTTTGGGGAAATTGTGAAGTGGTGAGAGAGAGGTCTGAGAAAGTCTGTAGAAAGGTAATGTAAAATTACAGTTGCAGGCAGGATTTTTTTGATGGGGTCCTTAGAAGTTCAAGGGTTCAGGAGTGAAAACACCAATATGATGTTGCAACTGAATATATGTGTACATATATATTAGAGATTGCTGCAGTGGGCACATTCAGAAGACTGACAAATCAGGCCAGCTTTCAGCTGTAAAACTGGACTTTCCTAAATTCATTAATTAGCAATACACTTCTTGTTAATGGTCAGTTCTTAGAAAATATTAAACCATCTTATCACTGCATATACCAAACTGTTAGTCTTTAACACTTGTATCCTAATTTATCTGTGAATATGCAATACCATGGGGTTGAAGCTGTTTAATTAGAGTTGATGTCTATGGTCGTTAGTGGCTGTTACTCACAGAGGCCCAGGAAATCAGTCTTGAGAGCCCATGGACAAGATGAGTCAGAACTGAGGTGAGCTTGTCTTCATTCTCCTCTGATTTTCCTTGCTTAACCTGGTATTTTTGTGCTATTGCCCTCCTCCCAAAAGGGTGGTCTCCTCTGCTCCTGATACTGCGTATCTTGAGGTTTCTCCTTGTCTTGCCAGTCATCCTTCTTGTGTGTATGGGAGCATATCCCACCTATTTGCAGCCCCTTGTGCTTCTTTTGTCCTCTCTCTGGCAACATTTGTTACTTGAATGCCTCCTACCTGCAGCTACACCTATCTTTGTTTTCCTCTCTGGTGATGACACTGCTCACATACTGTTTGGCTATGCCTTCACAAAATACCTATATACCACTGTCAGTTGCACTATTTTAGTATACTCATTCAGAACCAAGGCAAGCGAATATTAATTATGTCCTGATTAGTAGATTTATAATTAACTGGTGTCACAGGCCTCTGTGTTGGTCATAGTGGAAAAAAAACAGGCAATTGTGTTGTCAGTCTGATTACCAGTCAATGTCATTGGTGTGGACTAGATGGGGTGGATGATGCAATGTAGCGTTATTGAGGATTTGTCTCTGAGATCAGCAGATACCAGCCTTTTTTCCTCCAACTGATGCCTGCCGTGCCAGCAAAGACTCTTGAGGTGTTTTATTGGGTGTGGTGAGCATATTAATGCTTAGCTTGATAGCTTATTAAATCCAAGCTATCTTTTGTGTCTGTTAGGCAATAAATAATTATTTTATACTTTCAAGCTGTATGTATCCTGCTTGCCAATTTCTTCGCACGTGGTTAAAGATGTCTGACCAAGCCGATCCAAACAGGGATCATAACACGTCTCAGCGAAAAAAAGCTCTGAAGGATTTAGACAAGAAAAAATGTGAATATCATGGCTTTCATTTGCTGCCATGTATAAATGAGGGAACAAATACTTTTTTCTAAGGCTTACATATGATTTTTAGATAACATAACCAGTTCTTAAAGCTGCTATTTTCTCTTTTCTTCACGAAGGTCTAATTATAAAAAATTCATTTTTTTGCAGCATTCACAATGATATTTGAATATGATGCCACTGAATTTATAAAAAAGGAGGACTGAAAACATCCTTCTTTCAGTAACTGAAATCTTTTCGACCTACTTGATGAAAATAATACTATAGTCTAATTGTTATTATTTAGTAGTGTGTAATGGATGCTGAAGGTTTTATTGCAAGTGAATTATTAATTTATTGAAATAAAGAAATTTCGGAAATAAAACCTCAGATTTTCAAAGTTTCATAAATTCAATTGACTGTTCTATGTTAATTAAAAAAAAACAACAAGAACAACAACAAAAAACCCTGTCAGTCTTCCAAGAATTCATATACAGAAAAAGTGATGTAAAAAAATCAGAAAAAGTGATGTAAAAAAACAAGAAAATGAGTGGAGGAGGTCAAAAACAGTTTTGGGGGTTTGTGCTCTATCCAGGGAGGTCTGCCTCTTCCTGAGATGTGATCACCACCATGTCAGCAGCTCACCAAAACTGTCCATGGCAGAACTGGGTGGGGACAAGCTCATGGGACAAGATGGCTGACTGATTGGTAAAATGCCGTTGAAGCTGAGTGGCGCTGCTTTACAATAACAAGTTTTAAAAAAACCACATTGAAACCCTAAAATACCATTTCAGTGCAATTTACCTTATGTGACTATATGTTCAACAGCTAGAGAAAGTGTGTTAGCAGACTAAGAACTGCCACTTTTTTGAACCTGAAAAACAAAATAGTAGAAGGGAGATGACTCGATGTCATTGCTCATTCCAATCTTTTTTCTTTTGTCTGTGTACTGGTTAATAACCAAGATACCCCTCTTCCTAATACCTAGTTTCGTATTCCTTTCCTTGTTCATATATAAAAAAGGGAATTTCAGTCAATCCTTCATAGTACTAGAACTATCAAAAGCCCTATCATGGAATACACTCAGCCTTGCAGGTATGAGTGAAGCCTCTTAATGTATGCAGCGGAGCTACTCTTCAATAGCTCGGTGAGTGGAGCTGTGTCTTAGTGGAGCTTTCGACCTGCTGTTGCTCTCATTTCTGTCACCGTCATGGCCCCCTGATTCTGTGGCAGATTATCGCTGCTCCCCACTTCTTAATTTGGTTTCTGAGAAACTAGTAGCACTTTAGACAAGGGACTGCTCAAAAGCTCTTTTATGTTTTCCTGGGATAAATATTAAAATTGGCAGGTATATGCTGCCTGTATCTTGCAGGATGACCCAGACAGCTGAGTGGTTGCTTAAGGATCTGAATGACAACTGGATACAGCTTAATGGATGTTGACGTTACTGCTTCCAGCTCTTTTCACCACCTGCACTGCACAGATACTGGACTGCCTGTCAGTCAGCTGATGAACTGTCACAGCTTCCGTCACGGTATTTTACACTGAACCACTGCTGTAAACCACTGGGGTTCAGGATGTAACTGCTGAACAGCTCTGAGACCCCAAGAAAACACAGGCTGAAACCTCACCAGTCACTGCAAGTTAAGCTGTCCCTAATTGTCACTCAGTCCTCAGACCTGATCATCAGAGAAAACAGTTATTCTAGACTAGAGAAAGGTATTTTGGAGGACAAATAGGTATTTCTGCTTTGCTTGTTCATCAGAGCAATAGAGACAAAAGGGGTGATTTTCATAGGAGCCATTATACCTCTTAAGAAGCTTTTAACTCATCCACAATGGAAATCAGAAATTAAACTAATGCCAGATTTTAATGTGCATTTAGAAACCTCATTGATAAATCTATAAATTATGAGAAAGTAAAAAAATGTATGAAGATTTTAGAGTACTGTGAACTATTTTATCTACTATACCTAAGGTACTCAGAATAAAACATCTGCGGTAGGGAGGTTTCAGTACAGTTTAATTTTCTCTAAAAGCACAAGACTCAATAGCAAAATTGCACTGTCAGTAAATTTTACTTGAAAATCCTTTCAGGAGATAAAAGGATTGTAGAGAAACGAAGAAAAACTAATGGAAGATTTGGGGAGGGGTAAGAATGTAAGTTATGTGACCTAATTTGGTGAAGTACAATCATACAAAGAAAATGTGCAATAATGAGATGCATTGTTTTGACTATTTAGTCTGTTCTAAGATTAACTTATGTGGTGTCAGTAATTTCCATTCATCATAGAAAAGAGGCCAGTCTCATATAAACTAAGCTTTAAACTAAGCATGATTCTTTAGCTTCTCTAAAAATTAGGCACTTCTTTCTCTTTTATTAAAAAAAAAAAAAAAAAAAAAAAGAGATAGCAGTAATATATCAGATGCAGGACTGGGGTAATAGTTGGCAGACACTGACTTTTTAATAGTAGCCTCTTTACAGAATAAAATGCAGTTACGTGAAAGATTTTAACCTTTTTTTGTACTGTTGTTTTCTTCCCTTTATCAGCTTTACACTACCCATAGGCTATTCCAGGATAATTTTTAATCCTCTATTTTTCTCTTGTAGAAGAGCAGTGCAGCAGTTAATAATATCATGTCCTTAATTAGAAAGCTGTGTTTAATTGGGAGACTTTCTATCCCTATTAACAGCAGTGATAGAGTAGCAAAAGGTGGTATTTTAATATTAGTATTTCTCTAAAGGTAACTGCCTAGTTGCAGAGAGTCTTCTGGATTTTTGTAGAAGTGCAAATGGATGTATGAAAAAGACTTGAACCCAAGCCAGAAATCAAGTGGCTTTTGTGATATTCCTGGCAATATGTCCTAGTGTGTGGCTGCTAGCTTTGAAAGAGAAAACAGGAACAGGCCATAGTTAGGTGATTTATATACTTTTAGATTTTATCACAACAACAGGAGCTTCTATCAAAGAAGTACATAGTCAGGAAGAGCACTAGAGGGAAAAAAAAAAACAAAAACAACAGAAATGGTAACTTAGCACCACGAGCTTACTGACAGTGTCTCCATTAACTGAGGTACAATTTCTTTATAAGAGACACTGTTTATAATCAGATTTACATCTTTTCACTGAGAGAAATCCCAGCTAAAAGGCTTTAATAACTAAGACCCAAAATCCTAAGGGGACTAAAATGCTCCCATTACCTTTGATGGCAGTTGCAGATTCTCCTGTCTCTCCAGAAGTATTGGCTAATTCATCATTTACTTGCTGTCCCTCTGAATTCTGCTTTCTGAGTAGGTATGGTGTTTTATTTGGGAATGAGACTAAGCATACTCTCAGAAAACTGAGAAAATCAATTTGTGTTAAGAGTGATCTACAAGGTAATTACCATGCCTAGAGCAAATCGGGATATACAGTAAATGTAATCTTAAAGTACATTGTGCACCTATACCATTTTTTTTTTTTAAAAAAAAAAAAGGATTCTTGGTATTATGAAATTAGTAATAGCTAGTGAAGTCTCTAATCCTAACTACCTGTTATCCTTAGCGTAAGTTACCTTTTAAAACAGACGAAGTTTTAGGGCTTTTCCTGAAGAGCTGAGAGGAAAGGTATCTCTCTCTATATTAGAACAAACAAAAGACGGTTCCGTTAAGGTATCCAATGGGTCCATTTAAACATGATTACTGTCATGGCATTGCTGAGGTTAGCTGTGCTGATGTACTGCAAGCTATGCTGCCTGGATTGTAGAAGAAAATCAGAGAAACAAGTACATTTTCTCCTTTAACTGATATAGGACATATAGGACTTTCTTTTCTTGTCTTTATGTGCTACATAAGAAGTGTAGGATTTCAACTTCCCTGATGTGAGGTGAGAGGCAAAGACCAATCTATCGAAAAGCAGGTAAACAGGAAAAGGGAGGGTAAAGAAGAAAAAGTTAGCAGCGGGCTTTGTAATGCTTTGAGATCAATCTATTTATCAGAGATCAGGAAAAGAGAATGAACAAATCTGTTGATAACCTTGTGTGATTGCCTGTCTCCAGGAGACTCCCCAAATGTATTTGTCAGCTTTGAATTACTGAATGAGCATGGGAAGCTTAAAGGTGATGTAAAAAATAGACAGAAGGCATATTATCAAAAATGAGACTTTTTCTTGTTCCTCTTTAAACATGCTTTGTAAATCTCAACTCATCAGCTATTGAACCCCTGAATGAAGAATACAGATGAGACTAATTTATTATGGAACTAGTCAGTATAGAAGCAAGAAGGATGAATTAAGTACTCCTTTCAGGCAGGAGAGAGAGCGCACCTGTACCAGTTATTGTCATTTAGTGACAAGGACTCCCTGTGTACCTGGCATGAGATAATCAGTTTATCCAAATAGGCACTAGTTAGGATATTTGATCTGCTGGAACTCTGCTGCTATAAATTTCTTTTGACTGCATACATGGCCACAGCAAGTAATTGTTTGTGAGCTACGAACCCTGGGAGTGTAGGAACCTTTGTCCTTCTGCCAGAGCTCAGGGGAAGATACTGCTATATGGGGAGGTGGGGGTATGAAAAGGTTTAGTAAAAGGTCAATGGGAAAGTCTGGAAGTAATTGCTGTTGAGAGAGGAAAGACATTGTGCAGACGTGAGGATGATGATGAGTCTGTGCTATAATTTTTTTTTTTTCATTTACCAAGGAGAAAAAAAGGAATTAATGGCTTTTGTAAGCAAAGAAGCAGTAATTACTCAGAAATCTTTAAGAGTGTGCCTTCTAGTTCAAAATGTAGACGTATTCTCTGTAATATAAGATTTGGTAAAGAGGAATGTTATTCTGTGTCTACCAACTTGTGACAAGGTTTAGGTTGTGCTTGGAGGCTTGTATTCTGGTAATCAAGGCATTACATATATAATACATTTTTATCAGCCATTCAAATGAAGCCATTATGTCAGAGATGCAGTGCCTTTCCAGGCACAGGTGAAGCAATAGTTTGGCTTAGTCAGGAAGAGAGAATAGTGAGAAACTTCAGTCGAAAACAAAACTAGTTGAATAAGTATTTTGACAATTAATGGTGCTGTTTATAGACACATGCTAATGCAGACTGGGAGGTGTAACTTGAAACACAGTTTTAGTTTGTTGTATTCTAAATGAACTGTATCTGTTAAGAATAGAAAAAAAAACCAACTGTGGCTCATAGTAAGGGCTACTTCTGTAAGGAATGAGGGGTTTCCATTAAACTGAAAAAAAATGAGATGTAAGCCTTTATGCTGTAATACTTCGACTAACTGCTGGCTGAAGGGGACCAGGAAGATGTGAGTACTGGGAGCTTCTGACATCTTTGTTCTGAAGTACAGAGACAGAATATTGGACTAAATGGATACTTATCTGTGTACCAAAAAGTTTACCCTACTCTCCGATACTTTATTCCAAGAAAATACCTAGCTGCTACGCATGCTGTTATTGGCAGATCATCTTGCATCACTTTCAAAGTCGTGGTCATGCTTTTCCTGCTTCTCCCTTGATCCCTTCAGTTTCTGAGAACTTTTTCACTAAGGCAGAGCATGCCACTGTCCATTCACAAAAGCAAGTGGACAGAAAGATATTACCTGCCACATTATGATCATTCTGTGTTTGTCAGTGCTCCAGAGATGAGCAGTGTGATGTGTTTTAAGCAGCTGAATGTGCCAAATACATGCATGCAAGCTCCCGACTCGTACAGCCACATGCTCTTCTTTTGGGTCCTTTGCAGAGTCTCACCCCTTTCCCTACTATGATTTCACACTCCTGATGTGACAGACCATGATGGTGTGAGGCTTCAGAGAGTGTTTCTTCCTTCTGTATTTGTTCCTCTCAAATGCTCTAAGTAGCTGGGGGTTAAGTAGAATATCAAACATTAGGAGATGTTGTAGTGCCATCATAGTCTCCAGACAGCAGGGGAATTGCAGGAGTACAAGGCAACATGTTTGTAATTCACAATAGGAAGCTACATCTTCTCTTTTGATCGTCATCTTCAGGAAAAAAAATTAAGATAAGGGCTCTCTCTGGTTGACAGCTGCAGCTCAGTGACAGGCAGGGACAGAAAACCTGCTCCTTCTGGAATAAGAAAAACCTTTTGTGGACTCACACAGTTTGCATTCACTGGGGTACTCTAAAATTCACGATGTGTTCCCATTAGCTGTACTCTTGTCCTTATATTTAGTGTTTTGATAACAAATACATGTGAAATGGTTACACCAGAATTTATTTAATGTTATAAAATTAGATACATTTTTTAACTGATTAGCTTCTAGACAAGTGTATGATTAAGTGGTACTTCAAATACATTTCAGTTTCCACATCGCATCTGATATTTAAACATCACATTTGTACTGTATACTGATTTTTTTTTTTTGTCTTCATTTAAAAGCTTCCATTATCTTCAACAGCTTAGGAATTTACAAAGCCTTTTCTCCTAAGGGGCATATTGTTGTGTTGCACTTATTAATGAATCCTGCTTACAACAGGTTGGGGTTTTTTTGAAAGGATAATTTTGTACATTTGCCAACCAATGTAAGAGGACCTCCTCAACTAATAATTAAAATGATTATTTTGTTATGCAGTCATTAAGAATGTGTGCTCTCCAGGGGTATTCTAATTTTGTGTGTGACAGATTTTCATGTTTCTGTTTAAATTTCTTTTGATAGCATTTGTTTGTTCTTAGCATTTTGTGTCTGTTTACTTTTCTAGTTTCTAATTATTTCCATCTGTATTTTTTTTTCATGTGGCCTACATATGTTTCTTTTTCTTACTTTAATCTTTCTACTGTTTGATGAGTTGCAACATCTAACATTACATAAAAGTTATATTATTAACATATGATAAAAGCTTATGCGATCAAAGAATATCAAAGATTAATCCTTGATCTTCCTGATTAAAAATAACTTCAGTTATATGGATTATGAGATCTTATACACTTGCAAATTATATGCTGAGTTAAAATAATATCCTGTCAAACCTTTTTTCTATTATTCATCTTAATCAAAGTTTTCTGACCTCCACGTTCTAATACTATATGTCTCACGTAAAGTAGCTAAGCATATTAAACTTATAACAGTAAATAGAATTTTTTCTGCAGTTCTGTAGTTCATACTACTTGTGTCTCAGGATATGAAATACATTCTGAGAATATAAAAACCAAGAAATACAATTTCAGAGAAGTTAACATATAAAAATAATATATTGATAACAAGTTCCTTAATGAAGAACACTGGACCTAGCCTCTCGATAGCAGGTTAAATTATCAAAAAAATTGTGAACATGTTTGAAGTGACTGACTGAGCTTATACTCACTCAGTGCCTAGCAACACTGTTGATCTTGTGCAAGGAGCACTGATGTCAGATTTACCATTGCCTCATTCTTATTCACACTAGTGACGCTTCTCTTTTAGTTTATACACTTGAATGTTTCTGTAATGCATATGTATTTCAAGTATAAAGATAAGAATGAGAGCATGAGTTTATTTTCAGGTAGTAATTTATAAGCAGCACTTAAGTTATCTATGGACTTTTAACTAATTTCAAAAGCCTTCTTAATGTCAGTTTTTAATTTGAAGGAAACAAAGTACTGTTCCCTTTAACGTGTGAATAGATGGAGATAGATTAAAGATACTCATACTAAATACATTTCTAATTAGCTAGGTCCACATGTCCTTGAGTGGGACTGAGGCACCTCAGTGACTAATACACTTTTGAGGTTTGCACTTAGAAGCTTTTGAAAGTTCTTCCCAGTGTAAAACCATTATTTTCTTTTGGAAGGACTCACATAAATCATTATGAGCTAAATTTACAGTGCTGATCCTGTTGCAACACTAGAAGACATTTTGCCTGGTAGCAGTGTGACATCCCTTGAAAGGGAAGGCATGTAGCAGTGATCGCTAGCACGGCAGGCCAGTGGCTATCAGCACAAGGGCATGGGAGGGCTATTGTTCAATGTTTCTTTATCATTCTTGGTTTGTATGTTGCTCTTGAGTAGAGAACTTGGCAGCAATCCATATACTCCCTTGAGCACTGGCTAGGACTGCTGCAATTCTGCATTGCATTTGTGGAGGCCTTGGAAAAAGAGGAGACTCCTTCCACTTGCAGTTGTTTGAGGATTGGCTGGATTCCAGACACACAAAATTAGTAGTGGTTATTGTTCAACTAATGAAGTTTGACCAGACATCATATAACACTTCATATATGTTTGTGGTTTGGTATAATGTTTGAAACCATCTTGGCTGCAACACAACAAAAATGCTAAGTAATTTTCCTCAGATTCAGAGTAAATATTTTCTTCAGTCAAGTGATCATTAAAGACCAGGGCTGAGATGAATTGAGACTATTCTGAAGAAGTAGTACCTGATTCCAACCCAAAAGTGATACACTGTTGCACAATAGAAAATGAGTAGGGTAGGACCCGTGCAAACACCACACCATTGATAAGCCTTTTTATGAGTTAGAACTTGCTGCAGAGTTTTTAGAACTGGATTCTGTATGTTTCAGTTCATAAGGAAAGAGAACATATTAATGCAGCAAATCTGAACAGATTAGAGAATTTCTTTGTCCAAAAAGGAGCTTCTGTAGTGGCTCCTGTGCCCAAATCCGTGGGTCTTCCAATACCTTTATGTCTTGTTATGTGTAGGTCCCTTTGGGGTATTTAAAAACAATTAAATGCAGTGAACTGTGTTTATGTCAGAGTCTATTAACTTTCCACATACAGATATATCCACTGAACACAGAACAAAACTAATTTTTTCTTAGCGCATCTGATTAGTTCTGTCTCTGATTTGTTCTGGTTTTGACTTTTGCTTTATGGTCCATAAAGGAGACAGTCTGGCTCCTTTTCATAACTTCTACTTTCTTTGTAAATGATTCAGTTTCAAGTGTAGCAGAGTTATTGATGAGAGTATAAAAAGATATTAATTGACTCCATTTCAGCACTGTCCAAAATTATTGTTCAGTGATTGAAAATAAAAAAGGAATTCTTTTTCTGACCATTTGAGCAGTGAAAATTAACATTGTTGATCCTGGAAACCTGACAGCATTAGGGCATGTTACCTTTTGCTCTAGTTACACTCAAGCATTTTACTGTGTTTCAAATTCTGATGCAACTTTGTAGATACATGTGTGCATTTCGCCAGATAAGCAGGTTTGACCGGTGTGTGGAGTGTAATGGAAGTGGTGACAGAACTAATGACTGAGGAAGCCATACACAACTCTGACAGACTTCTGCAAACACTGGTACTTCTCCCATTCTATATATTGTATGTATGATACTTATGCAAAGAGGATTGTTTAAAAAAAAATTAAAACATTATTTGTTGTCCGTTGTTACTCTGTAATGCTTCAGATGCCTTAGTTTTCAAACATACAACAGCAGATATCTCAGAGGGACACGAAAAAATCATTGCGTAGTTGTGTAACATGTTTATAATGCTGTATTTCACAGACTAAAGGCTGCATTTATGACCATTTTTAATACTGGAAGTAGGTATTGTATAACTTGCATTGAGGTTGGGATATTCCTCTCGAGGATAAAAATTTCACCTTGAAAGCTTGGTCACAAGAACTCAAACCTGTCATTTTATAAGCGGTAAATATTGTCCCTTTATGCATTTTTGTGTGGTGGGTTTTTTAATTTATTTTGATTGAATGTTTGAAGTTGGAGTTCCAGGCTGGGAAAAAAGAAGAAAACCTGTGTCAGTGCGACTGTTTTCCCTAAAAGAGTGTATTTGCAGGACCTGCCCAGATGATTAGAATATCAGACACCATCCCTACAAGTGGTGGGCAGACTTCAGATAACATAGCCAAGCATGAATGAGAAACGTTCCACTGAAATACCATGTGCATTATATGATGTGTGTATAGACTCTGTAATTTTCTTGTTGGCAGAGATAGAACTTCAGCTATAATATGTAATGGGTAGTTTGTCTATCCTGTTGTAGTACTACGTGCCACAGTCTGACATGGCAATCCAGTAAATATTTGAAAGGAAAGGTGTTATAGCTCAGAGATGACAAGTCACCTCATTTAAAACTGTAGGTAGAACAGGCAAGGAAAATTATATCTAACCTTAGGGGTTCTTCCCAAGTTTTATTTTGGGTTCATTGGATTTTTCCATAAAAGACATATCCAAATTATATATTCATTATATCTTAGCTTTTCACAGTGGGTACCTGTAGAGTAAGTGGTAAAAGTGTCCCACAGCATGTTCATTTTTAATGAGAACAGAGCACTTACATTGTGTATCACAATCAAACCACTTGTCATTCTGTAATAGGACAACTACCAACTGAGCCATTCTCACAGAATGCCTCTTTCCTTTGGGCTAAGAGGTAATCTGTGAAAATCACTCATCAGATCTTGGTTATGCCCTGTGTACAAATTGCAGGTCTAGAAAAGAACTATACTGTTAAGCTGGTGTTCACTTTGCCTGTTACTTAGGTTTGTCTAAATAGAAATTAATGTTCTCATATCAGTTTTCAGGCATTAATCACATTGGTTTCTCTTACGTATATGGATTGTGATTGAGTGCTTATTATGACTGATATTAGCTCATGCTTTAATTGTACAATCAGGGCCAGTCTTTCGCTGGTGTAAATTGGTATAGTTCTCTCAAGGTAGTAGGGCAAGTTGGTATCAGCTGAAAAATCTGAATTTAAATTGTTTCATAAGATTGTAAAGCCACAATGGGATGAGACACAGCTGCATAGTACTGTAGCACCTAACTTGTAACCTGCTGACATCTAAATCTATGTTACTAAAATACAAAGGCTTCCTGTACAATGTATATCAGAGTTAGGTGTCTCAGAAAAGGGTTTAGAAAAAGCAGCATGCTGAGCAGGGAGCCTCTGAGTTAGCCAGTAGGAAATGCTGAACACAGAAATACATCTTAAATTACATATCTCTGTGAGATTTATGCACCTTACTCAGCACTACTGGGAAGCATTAGCATCCTCTTGGGATTTCAGTCCTGAGTCATTTCCTGACCTCAGTGTTTCTTCAGTATAATAAATAAATAAATAAATAAATAAATAAATAAATGGACTTAATTTCTTTCTGGGAACCACCCTCATGCCTTCACATCTTTCTTCAATAGCCTAATGTTCAGTTTTTTCAGATGTCAAAGGGATTCAAACCCGTATTCCCATTTTCCAGGAGAATGGCCTAATGATCAGGCAGTAGATGTGTCTGGGATGCGGCTGAATTGTGTGTTTGGTACCCCTCCTGATGAAGCTGTTGCATTCCATATAAAGGAATTCAGGATCTGTTGGTCAAGAGAAAACTGCTAGGGGATTCAGTAGGGGTATGGAAGACCTGCAATCTGAGAAGACCTTTCAGTCATCTGCATGAACTAGAGTTTCGTTACTTTAGATTTAAATATCTATGATTAAATTACTGTATTGAATAAACAGTAGTGGCAACGCCAGTATTTTTCAATCTGCTTTTTCTCTTTATATAATAAAATCAGTATAATACCTAGAGAAGAAGAAAAATCTTCTGTAATGTTTCTAAACCCATTTTGTATTCCCTTTGCTCTTTTTTAATCAATGCAATGCAAATCCTTGTACTACAGGCTTTGGACAAAAACCCTTCTCTCTTGCATCCCAAGCATGCAGAATTGTTTTGTACATCTTCTTTTCTAATGTATTGTGCAGCAGTGATAGGTAATTAAAACTTCTTCATTCATCTTCTTAGCCCCACTTTAATTTACTCATGGAAAGAAGTTTACAAAATGACCACAGCAAAGTTTTCTGCTGAAGGCAATAGAATGAAAGCTGATAGATCTGTCACAGAAATCCTATGTAAAGGCATATTGAATATTCTTTTCCTTGGTATCCTGACTACAGAATTGGATGCTTGCTGACAATAAATGCTGAGACAGTTAAGGAAATGCTGTCTTCTTGGGAGGTCACAATGTCCAGGCAACCTATGCAAACAGATTTTATAACAACAGCCAAAAAAAAAAAAAAAAAATCATCTCTTTATATAAAAGACTCTTTCTTATATGCCTTCTAATACATATTCTATTATCAATATCATGCTTCCAGAGTTTGGAAATAAAAAGATTTGGAAAACTAACATTATGAAGATAATTAAAATTAGCATACAAGGAAAGTTTGGCCTCAATTTACATAATAAACAATGATTTTTTGTCACGAGAGCTGTGCTGCATTATTCTGTCACCTGGCTGGTGGTCATGGTTGTGCCAAAGTCATTGATGTCTCTTGTTTTGGCTGAGCTGATATTTTCCTACTGCTTCTTTAGACAATGAGAACTTTGCTATGGCAGTTTTATCTGGAGGATTCATGATTTGCTCATTATAATTGAAAACATCATAAAAGCAAGCCTAAAACCAGAATGAATTTGCCACCTTGTTTTGCTTTGTTTTTCTTTTTAATGTTGGTCAACATGTAGTTTTGAAGACACAGGTTTTATGACAGTTATAATTTACAAGGGAAGATATTTTCAACCATTTAGGAGTGAGTAGACCAAACTAAATTATTACCATTTTCTGAGTCATTACTTTCTCACTTGTCAAATGGTGCATAATACTCTATGCAGGGATCTTGAGGCTCCTTAGCCAGGCAAAATTCCATTAAATTTAGTGGAAGTTTTTTGATGTAAGACGTGAGTAAAGTTTTTAGGATATGAACTTAAATAAAAAACCATTTGATCGACCTTGAACCACTAGTCACTGAACAAAACTATAACAAGGGTTTTCAAAAGTACCATTTTGCAAAACCTTTATTTGAGGACATAGGAGTTTCAGCAATTACCTATACTGTTTAATTTTAAGGCAGTGGGTTTTTTTAACATGGTATCTGTTATAGCTGTGTTTCAGAATGTGATTTTTTTAAGTCAAAATATTCTTACTGTTGCTCAATGTGTTACTAATTTAATGACATACTTTTTGTTTGTGTGGCTCATTCCTACCATGGTGTTTGAGCAATGTAATAGCTCAAATAGTAGGATATTAAAAGGATGATCCTTGAGCCAGGTAGACCTAATCTCAGTAAAGCAAATGAAAGAAATGCTGGAGGAAAATATGCCAATTGATAACTTAGCGCATATTTTCCCAATAAAATTCAGGTCAAGAGATTTTTTATTCTACTAATATTTTACGTGAATTTTAATTATACATAGACGATTAATTTCTTACATATACCAAAAATGCACTAATCTTTAATATATTAGTATAATAAAAGAAATAAGATGTTGTATTTGTTGAAGAGAGGTATCAGTTTTGCATCAGTTTTACAGGTTAAGAAGCAGTTACTAACTGCAACTAATTGTAAATCTATTATTGAGAGTTCAGCTACAAATTATAATGAATTTTCAAAAGGCCAGAAAACCTTTTGACTTGTAAATAAGTATCTTTACTTATAAAAAGTGTTTTAGCGTATATTACAGTAACAACCAGAATTCAGCCAGCAAACAAGATGACATTTATAGACCTCTCAAAGTCAGAATAGTTTTCTGTCGTCTTTTTAGTTTAGAGAGTGTTTTTGATTTGAAAAGTTAATCCTATTCCTTTAGCTTCATGAAGCACCCCTAGTTCTGTGTTCTGACAAAACAGCCATCTTATAACATGAAAATAATTTTCATCGAATAGCTTCTTTCCTTTTTGTCCTTGTTGGTGAGTAGTCTTGGGGAAAAAACATCTACTGGGGTCACTGTCTCAAAGTATGGAAGATTCCTTTCAAAAGAAGTAATACAAGTCTTGAATTACATTTCTCTTTGAGTAGAGAAACTTAATTATGAAAGTGGTAGTCAGGTCAAACCTCTTCTGTCATTCTGTCAGTCATTAGGATAAACCGTGCTTTCAAAAACAGCGAAACTAAAACAGCTACTGAATCCTCATGCAGGAGCAGATTGTGGGAAATGAGTGAAAATAATGAAATTGATTTTATTCTACCAAATTAACAGAAAGATAACAATAAGTTAGATTATATTTATTTGTTTGATATATGATTTCCGTTTCTTTTTGTTTTCTTGATGCAAAAACTAGCTGGGGATTGATTCTGTCATGAACGCCTCATCTGCATTTGTTTTGTTTTATAGCAGCTTCAGAAATAAAGAGTGTTTTTAAAAGATGTGCTTCAACAGTGCTTCTTTTAATGAGCTTCTGATGGCTTGCACCCTGTTCTGGTTTTTATGGTATTCCCAGCTCAGGATTTAACTTGTAGAACAGATGGAATTTGCAACAACAGCAGCATTTGGAAAGTGTATGTCAATTTAATTTTGCTAGTCCCAGAAGTAAATTTTATTCCTATATATTTGTAAATTGGATTGTTTCACATTGCTTACCAAAGAAAGTCAGACATTACTTTTTTTTAAGCTGCCCTTTCTTGAGAGAAATACAATATTGATAATTCAGTTAGTACTTTTTCCAGAAACCACAGTGTAACCAGCTATGGGCTGTGTTGAGGCCCAAACTTAGAGGAAATGAGTGTCCAATGAGATTCTTACTTATATCTGGCCTTACTGAAACTCCAACAGCAACACATCATAGACCTCATCTGAAGCTTTCTGTTCAATGCTTAGTTGTTTGCAGGGTTTGAAAAGCTCTCATGTCTTACCTTCCTCTTCTGGAACAGAGGAGCCAGCACCAGGTTAAGATTGTTTCTGAGAAATGTTAAGCAGGGCTTCTGTGGCATCCTGCCTCCTGCCAGCACTATGGCAAGAGCAACCTTCATGCATGATTTGTGGAGTTATGGCTCACTGGTTATAGAATGACCATTCCTGCCGTGAGGACTGGGAGGAGAGAGCAGCTGTTGAAAATCAGGCAGCCTCCTGCACAGCATTAAACCCCCAGCTGGAAATTGCACTGGAGTTATTCCTGCTTTAGGAAAAAAAGAGGGCAAATGGCAAATGTTCTTCTTGGTCTCAGTCATGATGAGCAGGTTGAAATTTGTGATATTTCTTTTTTTTAAAAAAAATACAGGTTTTACTTTTGACTATCTACAGAAATTATGGCATAAGATACCTGAAAAAAAAGAAGGCAGAAATTCTCCCTATCCTCCTATAACTCTTAGTTCCTGTTTCAAGATCTTCTCTAGATCTAAACATAGGCTGAATTACTTACCAAGAACAGAAGAGCCGCAGTCAGATTACTGATGCTACTTTTTTTTTGTGTAGTTCAAGTGAGTAGTATAATGATCTTTTTCCTTTTGCTGTTATTTATTACAGAATGGAAACATTAAATAAGCTGTGCCCAGTTTGTAAGCGAGGGCCAGCTCTTCAGCCCTGGAGAATGCCATAGGCAGGAGCAGGGTAGCAGAGCATTCCAGGCTGTTCCTCGGGATGCAGGAAGGGAGAAAGGGAGAAGCAACTTCGAGTGCAAATGCAATGAAAATTCAGGACACTGGGATATTATCATAAAAATGGAGGTGCCATGCTGAGTTTTGGTCTGCCCATGCTGCTGGTGTCCCCCACTGGTGGACCTGCAAGTGGTTTTAGCAGCAGCCATGATACCACTGTTCAAGTCTCTGACAGCCAGTGGCTATAACGTCCTGATTTCTGCCAGTCTGAAACTTCTCGGGGCTGTATGGCATGTTTGTGCAACAGAACCAAAACAAAACCCCGAGCAGCAGAATACTGTTTGCATTTGCATTTCTCTTTCGGAAGCACCGTTTTGACTACTGCTGATGTCACTGCAGCAACAGTAACAGTTTCCATAGCAGTTAATACTGCAGCTAATACTGTTAAAAATCTGATACAAAGGGAGAGACTTTGAAAAGGCTGTATTACTTCTGCAGAAATCCTGTTCAGTACATTTGGGGGGTTGGTTTGTTTGGGTTTTTTTCCTCAGAAAACCATTACAGAGGTGATTTGGCACTTTGATTCCTGCACAGTTGCATCATTCAGAACTGTTGTATGCTAAGACCCCACTGAAATTTGCATTAATTACTTAAATATTGTTATGCTCAAAATGTTGAGCAGAAAGAAATGCATCATATATATGTAGAGACAAGGATTTATTGTTAGCCTAACCGAAAACTGAACAATCACATTGAAATACACGAAACCTTTCTTTTGTCCAACTATAATAACGCAAATGCTTTTAGTACCCAGGTAATACAGTACAGCTTCATTAGGAATAATACCCTCAAAATTATTATACAATAGGACTTATGAATATCTGCCCTTTCTCTATGCTGCTATGCTGGTCCTTCTAAAGTTGATAGGATTGGCAGCTTTTGCTCAAGTGAGGACTACTGCTGGACGGCTATAAATCAAAAACATGGGATATTGGCGGCAAAGCAGAGAAATGAGTATGGCATACCTTTGCAGTTTTGACATTAATTTTTGCCAGATTTACCCCATTCTGATGCTATTATTCTGGAAAATTTAGGCTTGTATTTGTTGGATATGGATATATCTGATCCATTGTAGTGCTTCTACTTGCTAAGCAAATCAAAGGTATTCACATCATCTACTCTTAGAAGTCTGGTTTAGGTATTCTGAATCGCTGTCCTGAATCACTGTTCTGAATCATTTCTGTCTTGCTATATGAGGGTGCAGGGAATTTAAGTTCCTAATTTCTCTTAATACAGTTGAAAATACACACGAATCCCCTTCTCTCTCCTCCTATGAGTGATTCATGCAGTTTGATAGAAGTTGATAAGTTAACATTGCTAACACCTTATCAGTTTTGTCAAAGAAGTTTTCCATTATTTATTTCTTATACAACCATCCTGTACAATTTTAAACCATGATATTGCAATCTGAAACAGCGTGATGGGCCTATGCATTTTTGCAGAGGTTCAGTGACTTCAGAATGAATTGGAAAGTGTAGAAATGAATAAAAGTCTGTCTTCATAGATCCACTTGGAAAATTGGAATTAAATTACTTAAATACTGATTACTTTTAATTCCCTATGAACCTGTAACTCAGAAATGGTATTAGCAACCTGGGACAGAATATGGGTGTTTAGAATGTCTCAGTATTTTGGATTCTACCAACATCAAAAATAAAGTTATTAGTGTGACACAGGAACTAATATGTTGCTGTAGCCCTTTTTTGGGGAAAGATATTGCAAAACAACCTTGAAAATAAAAGGATCAATTAGTTAAAATGTGGAGAATTTGTTTCTTGGTGTTTCAGAGTCAGAAGCTGTATGAAATTTTGTTTCAAAAGGGGTCAATAATTGCCCAAAATATTATTCTTAAAAGAAATACCCTGTGAAAGGAAGGGGAAAAAGAAAATGAAAGATAAGAGGAGAAAATTGCTTTAAAAAAAAGCTGGACAATGTTTCTGACAACATGAAAAAGATAACACCTCTTGTAATGATGTCACCTTTGGGGAATCAACGCATCAGTATGCAATGTCTAACAAACTGTGGAGGAGACATTCATCCAAGAGAAATGTCATGCCCAGAGGTGCTGCAGATCTGACAGGCTGAGAAAAACATTATAAGTCAGACAGGAATGCTCACTATCATGGAGCAAGAAACTTTTTCCTTTTTAGCTTATCTTTTTTATACCTAATATGCAATATTAAAAAATATTTGAATGTTTAGAATTTTATGCATTTTTATCTGTAATTATTATTGCAAATTATGGTTGGAAGTAAAAATATGTTAATTACTGAGATTAAATTGTTGTGTCCTGGTGGATAGCTGCTATTCATGAAAATGAAATTTTGCTTTAGGCAGGCAGAAGAAAGATGAAAGAGTCAGCAATTTTTAAGTCAGACCATGTGTCTTTACTGAAAGCCATGCCACAAAGTTTTTAATGTGAGCAGTGGGTCTGCACAATGGAGTAGTTTTGTTGTAACAACTACATTCAGCTATTCACAAAACAAACTTTTTTGACAGTTTTTTTTCTTAAAAGAGTTTTGAAAAGGTCAAAGCTTTTTGACCTTTTCAAAATGAAAGATCTCACTTTTTTTCACCAGCAAATGACATTTTGAAAAATAAGCTAATCCTAGTGAAACAATTGTCTTAAAGGTCATAACCAAATGACCTAGACCAAATTTAAAAAAATGCTTTGTGAAAATTTTAAATGTTTTCTGGTAAAAGACAAGAAAAATATTTGAGATTTTTGAAGCATTCATAGGATGACAAGAAAATTCCTTTTCCAGCTGCACTGTAAGCTGTTGAAGATTCAGGGTTTAGACATGTTAAGTATTTATTGTTTCTGCCCCCCAGGAGACCGATTATATCAAGTTGCTCAGGGACTTTTACAGATGAGTTTTTAATATCTCTAGGGGTGTATCTATCTCCACCACCTGTCTGGATAACCTGTTCCAGTATTTGACCACCCTCATGGCGAATTTGTACATAAAGTTGGAATATCCCATGTTTCCTATGAAGAAACACTGAGAGAGTTGCGGTTGTTTAGCCTGGAGAAGAGAAGGCTCTGGGGAGGCCGTATTGCGGCCTTTCAATATATAAAAGGGGCTTATAAGAAAGACGGAGACAGACGGTTTACCAAGGCCTGTAGTGGTAGGGCAAGGGGCAATGGTTTTAAACTGAAAGAGGCTAGGTTTAAATTGGATAAAAGGAAGAAATTTTTGATGATAAGGGTGGTGAGATGCTGGTTGTCCAGAGAAATTGCCCAGAGAAATCGTGGATTTCTTAGGGACAGGTTGCCCAGAGAAACTGTGGATGCCCCATCCCTGAAAATGTTCAAGGTCAGGTTGGATGGGGCTTTTGAGCAACCCGATCTAATAAAAGATGCCCCTGCTCATGGTAGCAGGGCTTGGACTAGATGATCTTTGAAGGTCCCATCCAACTTAAAGCATTCTAGGGTTCTATGATTCTATGTTGCAACCTGTGCCTGTTGTCTCATCATACTGCTGTGTTTGGTGTTTGTAAACTTTTCAACAGTGAGCTCTGACCTACCATTTGAGCTCTTAAAAAAGACTTTAAATACTGTTGGTCCTACTGTCAATCCCAGGGATGCCTCTTGTTGACCAGCTGCCAGCTGAACTTTGTGCTGGTAATTGCAACCCTATGAGGTCAGCGTTCCAGACAGTTTTCTACCCACCTTTTTACCTGCTTATCCAGCCTGTATTTCAGTTATTTGGCTACAGGGATGTTATGGGAGACAGTGTCAAAGGGTGTCTTGTTAACATGAAGTTATAGGACAAGCATTCTCCTCCCATCCATGTATCATGAACCACATGATACAGCCTGTGTTCAAGAGCGTGATAGAATATTATATCTCTTACAGTAGTTGTGAATGCGTAGTGCTGTACTGAAATAGTTTGGTGAAAGGCAATTAAAGTTTTTCTGTGTAAATCTTTATAACTCATTTCAGCTCTCTAAAATATAGGTTTTTTTAATACAATCCATTTAAAATGGGACCTCAAAGAAATAACCTTTCAATATTTAATTAAGCTGCTTCTGAGAACAAGTGAGCACTGGAATTATAATGAAAGTTTGTAAATTTGTGAGATGTGTATCAGTTTTATAACTGACTTTTTACAGAAGGATAGCAAAATATATTTCTACCACATTAAGAACTATAATATTAACAGAATTGTAGCAAGAGTTTTAGTGTTCAGGGCAATTTAACTCCAAGTCTATATGGCTTTTGTGTTAGACCCCAGTAGTGGCAGTTTTCTTTATGATCCCAATAAGAAATGCACTCAGACTCCATAAGGTACTGCTGACAATACCATTTATTGTAGCTAACAGAAAAATTAAAAAGACTGTAGGTAATCTCATAGTCTTTCACATGTGAGAACCCCAAGTTGTGCAGTGTCATCAGAGGGACCTCCAGTCTGGGCACAACATGCAGTACAGATCCTGTCCATGGAGAGGTTTACCAGCATTGTAGTCTTTAGAGTTCTTCTAGTATTTTGTTGGAGGAAAACTACTCTATTCATCATTTCTACTCTGAAAGAAATGGATGTTTGCATAAGAACTTCCTGTTTCATTTTGAGGCAAAGACAAGGATACACAGGTGACATAATCACTGGTACGAAGTGTGAGCTGCCTGCAGCCTCCTCTGGTACAATTAACCATCTAAGTTTATCCTGCAGTCAAGGGATAAGTGCAACACAACACAGGCCTGAAAGCCATGCTCTGTATGCAGCATAGTACAGGACAGCACAGGCCTGTGGCTACTCATGTTGCCTGTTACATGGATCACTAACTCCTCAATGTACAATAGTCTTCTGGGTAGGATCACTACACTTCCCATGCTCCATTTCATGTTCTTTGGGCTACTTCCAGCCATTGCTGTGAAATAGGTGTCCTTCTTCCAACTGGAAACCAAGAGGTGAAGCACCAAATGCAACTGAAGTACACAGATGATTTGTACTCTTCAACCTTCTCCTTAGAGAATGTTCTCACATCATATTTGCTGTATCTTGTCTTTATGTGAAATGCTAAATAGATATCTGTAATAGAGAACAGGGTGTTTTTCACCTGTATGGAGAAGAAATGAATACCAAATGAATGCCACAACTGCTTTTGGCACTCTACTGCCTATAGAGAGGAGTGGATGCACACTGGATGGCTTCTCCAAAGAATAAACAATATTAAAATGAGAAAAAAGGAATTGGAAAAGTTCTGTCATTTTCTAATCTGTAACACCAGGGTAGTTACCAAGAATGCCAATAGACACAGATGAAATTCAATAGAGTAGAAAAAGTGTGGGCTAAATTTTTATTCTTCTTGTGTTACTGTGAATCTACTCCTGTCAGATTAGTCACTGTAATTTATACACTACAGGGAATAGAAGAAGGAATAGTTGGAATCAAGTTTAGTTGGTAGCAGGTTTATTTGTCTATCTTCTCTTTTGCTCCTTCCAATACACTTTTTACTTTCCCAGTAATTAACTTCCATGGGTATTTAATTTAATTCTCTCAGCATCAGCCTTTCTACATTATTGTTTTTCCAATATTTATTCCCTGTATGATGGCAGTCCTGGCTTGTTCAATTATCCTTAAGGGTGTTTCAGTTTTTCTTACTTTTTTTGTAGTGCTTTACAGCCAAGTACTACAAGTTTGATTAAAGTGGTAGTTTGATCTGACTCATTTATGGGCTTTATGTGTCTTTTTCTCCAAGTGCTACAACTGAAAGCTTTTTGTGGAGGGCAGAAGGTGAGGGGAGTTGCCTATTTATTTTGAAGTGTAAGGACTAAATTTAGTCTTTATGAAAACAAACTTTAACTAAGATTGATGAGTAAAGACTGCAGTATTTGTATCCAAATTAATGGATTTTTCATGTTCATGCCATCAGTACCTATTAAGAACAGTGAAATAAAGTGGGCTGCAAATGAAAAATTGTATAAAATATTTCATCTTCCATCCTTGTGGTTTTGATGTCTTACGATGCCATAAATTCCTGTCAGAGGTACCTAGTAGGGAGAAATCCAGGACAGGATTAGGCTGGAGCAATAGAAAGTAGCTGCAGAAAGAACAGCAAGACAAAGGCTAGCATGAGATTCAGCAGATCACAGCCTCTCCTCAGCTGTTTTTGGTGACAGATACCCTGCGTTGTTCATATTGGAGTGAAAGCTATCCCCTTCCATACAGTAGGCCTATGGACGACAATCCCTCTCTGAAAACAAGGTGAATTGTTAATATATCTCTGCACTAGATATTCTGAATCAAGAACATCATTGTGATAAAATAAAAAAGAAAGGCTCTAATTCTCTTCTCAGTTAAATAACAGTAAATGAGGAATAATTCTGAAGAAGGAACTGGAAATACAGAAATGTCTGTGAGAAAACAGAGAAAAGTTTTAGCTGTTCTACTTAGTGATATATATACATTTGAAGCTTAAACTTATCCTCATCTCAGCATGTACTTTTGATTTTATTTGTTCAAGTCTCATCTTTTATTAAGGATAAGTTTTTTTAATATGTTTATGAATTTCTGATTTTTGTCTTCTTTCTTAAAATCCTGTCTATTGTGTAATAAATGCTGAGAATAGTCTCATTCTTAATATCGGAAAAATGCTATTTAGTTTGTGAAAGAACAAAATCACATCTGTATATTGAGTCCAGAGGCTTAAAATAATGTATTGGCATTTGGTTGATTAGTGGACAAATATTGAATGACTGAATCATTGCCCCTTAAGTTAAATACAGAAATACTGCAGATGTAGCTTTTGCCAGTTATGACTCAGATATTCCTTGGGACTCCTGTGCCTCCAAATGCAATTGTCAGCTGACCCAGAAATATCATGGCTGTTTATGTAATTAGGCAGTTCACTCACGATGGTATAACTGCCAGCAAATACTATAGCACACAGAATGATTTTGTTTAGTTTGTAGTTTTAGCAAGGGATCATTTGAGTAGCATATAAGAGTAGGGACAGTTTTACTTATCCACAAATTTTTTCCATGACAGATCCTCTTACAAAAAATCTATGAGCCAAGCGATATTTTGGACAGACCTCAAAGCAGAGCTTTTCAGAAAACGAACGTTAAATGCCATGGAGCTTCTGGTGACTTTAGAGTTTGTTTGAAATCAGGAAGAAAAAACACATTTTCTGTGAGAAAAATACTGAAAAAATCTTTTGACAGTTTTAAATGTTTAGTTGTACTTTGATCTTGATTAAAAATCTGGGCAGTAGGTAATTAAAATATAATTGAAAAGCTTGATTTTAAAAATTACTTCAAAAAGAATGTTTCAGAATTGTTCATTTGCCTCTCTCATTCTGAAAAACATCACAGTGACATTGCAAATCATGACTATTGTGAAGAGAATTACTATCAACTGCAATACTGACTTCCTTATGAAGAAAAAACAGGTAAAGAAAACGTTATAAAAGGTTAAAAAAAAAAAAAAAGTGGCTTCTTTATTTACCCACAGTGAAAAATATAATTAATATAAAGCAAAATATATAGAGGAGTGTATGAGATGATAAAGAAAGTTTAAGAAGTAATTATTCTAAAGGATAGGAAAGCTCATGTATGTTGAAGTGCTTCCTCATCAAATACAGAACATCAGTCTTAAAAATGTGTACGAAAGGCAGCCACTGGTTTTTGCTAAACATGAGATCTGAGCTAGGTATGATCTGCAACTTAAGCTATATGTTCAAATCTCACCCAGGGAATGGTCTGTAATGAGATTTTATATGTGTAATTACAAAAAATGTTATTGATCAGCTGTGCTCTCAAACCAGACAGTACCGAGGAGGTATCTGTGTCAAGTGGACTTGGAAGGTGAACTAAGGTACCCTGGAAATACATGAGACTCCCACAGCCATGATGCATTGCATAACTGAAGTTTGTGGGATCAAGGAGGACCAGCACTGGTAGTTGTACATATTCATATTTGAAAACTTTAGCAAAGCTGATGATATGTCTTTAAGTAATGACTATGTCTTCTATCAGTTCCATTTTGCAGCATGTATTGTTCATATTTTCATGTTGTTTTCCATACCTAAAATTATTTTTTTCAAAGAGAGTTATAAGATGTTGATGGGTTTAAGAGAATACAAAAACTGGAGCTTTAAAGAAGAAAATATTATGTGAGACCCCCTGTAAAACTGCAAGAGTTTGGAAAACAGCAGGATTAATGAATAGCCTAATTCTAATTTGTGATGAGAGGATCTATCAAAATGAATAGCACTTTTATATTTGTTAGGGGATTTTCTGGGCTAAAGAGAATATGTTACAGAATTACTGATGCGGATGTTTCAAAATGATCATCAATGGGATAGCAGTAGAGCCTGGACTTTCTCTCCAGGCTCCACTGGCTCTATTAGCTTCCCAAGGGCTATAATCAGAGTTTAGACGCATCACTCAAAAGTAGACACTTACATTTGCATATCCTAATTTGGAGCTGGGCCCTACACAAAGTGCTGAGAAATCCTAACTGGTTTTTTTTCTTGTTTTAAACATTACAACATGCGTGATACCATTCACTGTTTCAATGTGGGAACCAACCTTGTTGTTCTCCTTTGTGATGGACTTAGATCATGCAGCCACTTCTAAAAGAAAAATTGCATTCTGAAGTATATGAGGAAGGGATTTTTTTTTGTTTGCTATTCCAATTTTTAGAGGTATTTCAGCAATGGATGTGGATCAAGCTCTTAATGTTATATTAGTTTTCGTCAAGTCTGCTTTTGTGGTTTTCAGCAGTCTAAGGTTACTCAATCAAAATGGCCCTTTACACAAAAGAATTATTTCCTAGGGCTATGAATAGCAGGACACAGACCTTGAACTGGACTCTGAATTCAGAGGGAAGTAGTACAAAGAGAATGCAAAAGTGACATGTCTGTGACAATTCGTTTTTCCAAGCAAAATGGATTGCAGTTAAACTGTAATGTTTTGTACTAAATGGAGCCTTTTTAAGGAGCTTGTCTCCATTTTTGAGTATGAGGTGCGGGAATCAAACCTACAAACCACAAATGAGTGGATCAGCCTGTGAGATATTATTTCTGGGTCAAGAAAATTGAGCAGAGTTCTGTATAACATTGGCCTTTTTCTCTCCATGGTGTCATCTAGTCGTCTCATCTTTGGTATGCTCAGGTTTTTAAGAAGATAAAATGTGTTGGAACAATGGAGTAGCTATACATATGTTTGGCATTTTAGTTTGTGTTATCTCATCATCTTTATTGGCTCTTGCACTTACCCTACCCATCTTCCTATGAGATGGGAAGGGTAAGCCATGAGATACACTGATCTAATTAGAAACTTGAACTATTACCAAGAAAAGAAATAAGTTCTCCTTAACATAGGAATTTGAGTGTCTGCTCCATAGAAGCTTATCGGGTTTGTGTTTAAATTTTAGGCATATGCATTGTACTTAGCATTTTAAGATCTTTCTTTCAGTTTTTATTAGGATAATATCTTTTATGTATGGAATGATTTATTTTTTGTTTATCTATAGTAACAGCATGGGTGATAGCTATGTTCAGTTTAATGGTATTCAGCCAAAATGTAACAGACTTAATCAGTGGGTAGTGAGCAGAAACTGTTTGAATTAATTAGGAAATAGGTATCTAACCCTGGTGATGCTGCCACTTTTGCTGCCTGAAGCGTACTACCTGCACATTTCCTGCTGCTGTATCTCAGAAGTGGGAGGGAAAGGGGCATGCAGTGGATCTTCACATGCTAATTTGATGATAATTAATCAAACTCTTGTAAGAAATACAGCTTATGTTGGCTAACATCGTGATGAGTAGCAATGGCCTGCTAAGTGTCCCAAAATACTGCTAAAATCGCGAGATGCATTCTGTTAATTGAATACAGTGAGATAACATCCAGAAAGGGAAATATTCAAATTTCTGAAACAGTCAAATTTCAACTGAGAATACGACAGCCTTACTGCACCTGGCTTTTTTTTTTGTGAAAGAAAGAAAAATCTGAAGAAAGAAAATATTGGTATATATCCTATCAAAGGAGTCCCTCTGAGCCTGACTGAAGAAACTGCATTTCAGTGACCCTCTGAATGCTGCCAAAGTCATCCAGTCATCCAGCCCTTCGCTTCTGTGCTAGAGCCATTCATGCAAATTAAAGCCGCCTGCAGGCCTGCTGCAACTTGCAATATGCACAGAGCTCTTCAAAGATTTCTGAATATGTACAAGTAGATTATTTGGGTTAAATTTCTTTTCCAGTTCTTCTTTTATATGTCAGTTTAAGATTCATGTTACCTCTACCCTTCTTCATCTCATACCATACACACAATTTGCACATTCTACAAGAAAGAATGACTTTTTTGATGTAAAGTGAGATGTGGTCAAAGGGAAAAATTACATCAAGGGAGGAAGAAAGCCTAGAGAAAGCACTAAGATGCAGCTGCCACAAAAACCTAGCATGTATTCTAGTTTCTTTGCTTGAACGGTTTCAGTGTTTGTTGTTGCTCTCATAATTTTGTTATCACTGCAAGCAGCAATGTAAGCAACATTTTGAATTTCACTTGTTATGAGCTATGTTATAATTGTGTTGTTGCTCATTTGTGGCTGCATAGTGACTGAAGCAGATGTGGCTTTTTGGGGTGAGCTGTGCTCAGGGGCTTATATTTTTGTGATTGCTCAGGGGGCTGATGGATTCAAAGATGTCTCAATGTTACAGCAAAAAAAACTTAAGCAAGAGTGAGGGCAAAGAAAGAACAATATAGCTCTGAGTTCTGGGGCTATCTACTTAATGTATACTCTTTACTCTTTAATCCGTATGTGTATTCATTTCCTCATGTCCCTGTAGAGCTTCACATGCAGCAGAAATCATAATAGAGCTGCGTTCCGCAACAGAGCTGTCAGGCAGCCGAGCTCAGCTTTTTCTGCCGTTTCATGAAACTTCTGGGGTTAGCTGTCAATGAGTTAATCAAATCTTACCTTCCAGTGAGGGCATGGTAACCTTAAGGGCACTCTGTGCTTTTTTATAGGTGAATGAGCTTTCATTTTTGGCTAAAGCATACAGTTAAGAAAACTTACAAAGCAAAAGTCACTCTTCTGTCATCATCCCTTTTTCCCTTTTTGAAAAGCTGGGAAAATAAACAGTATGAAAGAAAATTATCACCAAAGACTGGCTAAAACCAGATACATCCAGTTAAGAAAACAGACTCTTGGATGGAGGTCAAGGTTAGACAACCTTAACTCTCTTGAGAAAAAAGAGGATTAATTTGTTTCTGACCGGACATGTGCTTTGAGGTTCCTCTGTAGCTCATGCATCTAGACTTAGTATCTCAGGGAGATGGAGTCACCTTCTATTTCCCGTTTGGGACTGTGATAAAAGCACTACTTGATGCCCTATTTCCTTCAGAGTCTTCTTCCTGCAGGGAGCTTCTTGTAACTGATGCAAAGACATTTCTGAAAACATTATAAGCTATTCTTGTGGTACTTTGCCTAAGTAATTTCCAGTGATTCTTGGCATATCTCTATGTAAAGTGATCACTACTTATAAACATAGTCAAGAAAATGCCAGCATAACTTCACAATCTGAGCATAGCTTCTTGGGGGTTTTGTCAGTGTTTTGGAAACAAGAAGCTCTTTTGCCTTTGCCAGGCAAGAAGGCAGCCCCTGCGTCCTGGGAACATGTGCCTGGTTCCCTGCCTGCTCCCCGTCTTGGAACTCGAGGTTTCAGGTAGCCTCCTTTCCTCAGATTTTGCCAAAAATTAACTTGGTTTCTGACTGCTTGTAATATACAAACTGTAGCAGATAAGGAGACTGGAAGAAAGAATATCCTTGTTTCTTGGCTATATGCCTGTTTTCTTTTCAAACTTGAGGAATGTCAGTCTCTAAACTGCTTGAGAATTGTATGTGTAGTTTTTAAAAGCAGAAAGAAAAGCTTAGGCAAAACTAGGCTTCCCAGGGAAAAAAACTTATTTGATTTTCTCAAATTTAAAAAATCATTAAAAAATACTTCAAGTCAGATGGAAGCCAAGTTAAATGTTTTGACCTGATATACCAAACTGAAATGTTTTACTTTAGATCAGTTGGTCAGTTATTTATTTCTGTTTGAACAAGTACTTCATGAGAGCTAGAGCTGTGGTGCCTTCCATCCCTGGACTTTAACTGTGAAAATCCATTGTAGTTTTTGAGCTGGTTGAATCACCTCCATGCATTAAGGGCAGGCTATGTCTGTGATGCAGCACAACTTTTGCACTTCTTTTCCAAATGCACTGAGATCAGAGACATAAATGGTTCTCATACTGCTTCTGTATCATTGTCAGTAACTCTCTGGTTCCTATTGTTTGTTGTAGGAACACTGAAGACCATTAATGACATGAAAGTGATCTAAGTGGTATCAGAGTTTTGTCTGTTGGAGGGAATAAAAGTATAAAAAGAGCCATGGTAATTGGGACTGACTTGAGCCTGTACCAGTTGACATGAAATAACATAAATTGGAAAAAAGTTCCTTTCAATCAAAAATGTCAAAGTAGGACACTTTGTCATATTCATACTGTCCATACTGTCATTAAAAAAAAGGGGGGGGGGGGTAAATTAAACAAAATGTTGAATTGTCAGGATTTCCTACAGGATGGCAGCTCTTGCACTTTATAGATTCCAATTGCATACTTCAGCTCAACTTGCTGATACTAAAGGAATCTGGTCTCGGGAATAATAGTCAATTACTAAGAACTTAATTATTGTCACTGGTGTAGGCTTTTTTGGTCGGATGGTTTCATACGTGACATTTTAAATTATTTCAGAAATACTTAAATCTGCTGTAGCTTACATTAGCTATTGTTGCGTGATGTCAAAAACACTGCAAATTGAAACAATACACAAAATTACACATATCAAAAGGGGGTTTTAAATTAATTGTGTGATTTTTTTTGTGTGTTATTGATCTCCCTATCTTGGGGAGTATCTTTAGTTGACCAAGTGGAGCCAGTATTTGCTCAGATCCCTCATCCCACAAATGCAACAGACTGAGTTTGAATAGTTGTTTTGGGTCCTGCATTACTGCTAGTCTGTACAAATAATATAGGTGTTATGGAAGACGCTGTCTTATCTTAAAAAAAAAATTAAAAAAATTACTTGATTGTTTACATTTTCAGGTTCATGTTAAGAGAATCATATGCAGTAAGGTGTGCACACCCTTCAGAATTTTTAGAGAAGAGTGGGGCTTTACATATCGCACTAGGGCAAGAAGAAGAGATGCTCAGTTGTCCTGGCCTGGTATGAAGTCTAAAAAAGTCTAGCAAATTCACTTATGCTTTGTTAATGTAATTCTAAAAACAAGCTAATATTGACAGTCTGTTTAAAAGAAATGTAACGTCACTTTTTTTTTTAAATGACAATTTTGTACATTTAAGCTATAAATTTTATCTTTTAAAATTAAGGCTTTCTTATACAGTGGATAAGATGTACCTGTTTTGTAGACATGTACATCATTCTTTCTGCTACTTCAGCACTCCCTGTAATTTAGCACCCTCCCCAAACCTGTGCTTGCATCATCAGTGATGTTTTATTCCCAAAATTTAATGGAGCTTTCCTATTAAGGTACAAAAAACTTTTAGATTTTTTTTCTTCTACACTCATACTGCCAGATCAAGCACAATACACCCACAGCCTTTCTACACAGAGAGGAGAATTTGGCTTATCATGAAAAGCAGAAAAAAAAAAAAAACCACAAAGCCAGAACACTGCAGTGAGGGGGAGTGCTGGAGCTGTCCGGAAGAGAACTCCAGCAAATAAGTGCTTCCCACGCTCAGTCTGCTGCACCCCTTCTGCTCACCCCACTGGGGAGAGGCAGCAACGGGACAGCTATGGCCAGGAGGCGAAATGATAATGGAGAAGAAAAAGTATCTTATCACAATATCATAGAAGAAGCGAAGATAACCAAAATGCTTTCTGTTAAATAATAAATAGTGTCCAAAATCAAATAATAGATGGAAACAATGGACAGTACCTTTTTCCCAGTCTGTAAACAAGCATGCATTCCTGCTCTGATGATACTCTACTCATGCATTAGTACACTTGTGCCAGAGTTACCTAATAGTGCTTTTCAGCTGTTCCCATGTTGCCTAGGGCACTAAATGAGTCCTGCAGAAGTTTTCTTTGCTATTTCATTGAGCTTCCTTTCTAAGGGGAAACTGCCCATACTCCACAAGGCAAAATACAATCTTTCTACCCATTCAGGAAGAAAAAGAAGGAAAAAAAGAAGCTTGATATGTAGGAAGTAAATTATGTCATCCATTTCTGCCCTCTAATTTGAAGATGTTAGGAAAAAAAAAAGGACTCTGATGTAGCCAGTGACAATCAACAGTCTCTGCAACAAAATGGCCATGCACTTACTAACCTGTGGGCTTATTATTGTCAGAGTTCCAGTTACACTTTCAGGTAAGAAAATTTTCAATTTCTGTCTACATTTCTATTATAGGTAGGAAGCAGTAAACTACCTAGGCAGAGGACAGTGAGTGTAGGCAGCCAGTCCCATCTTCCTTAGTTGCATGGCTGAATAGGCATGCAGACATTTAACAAATAGCAGTTCTGGAGCCATGAGGGTCTAAGGATAGAAATGTGGGAAGATTTGTAGGAAAAGGTTATGTTTTTTATTGTACAAGCTGAGGGCACCAGGGGGGTAGGGGAGATAGAGCTGAGCTTTCAGGCATACAGACAGGTCTAAGTGAAGATTGGAATTGTTGCTGTAAGATCAACTTAATTAGATCGATCAGCAAGGCAAGTTAGCGTTCATTTACGTGGTCATTTTAGATTAGATTGGGTATGCACTTTTGATTAGGATCTTCCAATCATCTCCACTTACTGTGCTTGATCCATGGCAAGGAACGAGGTCAGAATTCTACCAGGTATTCCTATGGAATAAAAGCAAACCAGAAGATGAGCTCCAGGACTGCATCTTAATACTTTGAGCCTTCAGTTTCCTGTATCATACTAAAACTAATCCAAAGTAGTCCCTCAAAATATAGTGTGGACACTGAGTCCTTTGCACTAATTATTTTGTTCAATAGATCAGCTTTTACTAAACTATTTTTTAAGACAGATACAAACTTACCATTTAAGTAGCTGTTCACAGCATAAATTTTAGTTTTAAGCTTGTTGCCTCTGCTTCCAGACAAGGTTTACATGCCTGAAAACCTGAAGTTAGGGAAGAAACAGACATCCGTTTGCATCATCATCATCATAATGTCTGACTACAAACTTTGTCTTGCATTTCTGACTGCTTAAAAGGCAGTCTTTCAAATGCTAATGAAGAGCAGTGGTGGAGGGGTTAAATATGTACATTCACAAAAACATTGGCATTCTTCACTCAGTGTTCTGAGACATGCCAAGGTAAAGAAATGTGTGAATTATCTTTCACTAGTGTGAAACTAGCAAGAAAAAAGAAGACAATATGTTCAAAAAATCAGTTTAACGAGATTTGGAATCACAAGCTCTGAAAATCTTAACAGAAACCAAATGGTTTCTCTGTGGTGTTACTACAGTACAAGAATTTAGATTGCATAGGGATTATACTGTGTGTTTCTCTCTTAACATACTTGAATTTCCTTTCAGTTTAACCTTCACGTTGACTTTTGGGGATATTGAAACAATTATATTTTTTCTATCATGTGCTTTATTGTAAGTTTCTGGTATGCACTCTCAGCTGTAACTGACTGTTTTTTTCTGAGGGAAAGATAATGAAGGTTATAGCAGAATTGAAAAAAGAACAGTTTTCATGAAGGACATATATTAGTGTGGACTAAGGGCATAATTGAAGTTGTTTGTGATGTAGCTGGAAACAGCAGGGTCTGAGCATGCTGTACACACATGAAAGCTCTGTTTCTTACAGTTGTGCTTACTGCAGCACTATTCATTGCAGCACTGAAGTACTGGCATGTCTGAAGTACTAAGGTATCTGAATTTTACAGCAGAGAGAGAAACCAGAACAGAGATTCAGTGGGCATGGGAGCCTGAGGTCATAGATCTCGCTGTGCAAAAAAGACAACTGTAAGGGGAAAGTGTGTGTTTCTCTAAAGCTTGCCTTTGCTTCAGTATTGAGAATTGAGAGCTTAAAGTACTTGTACAGATCCTCAAAAGAATCCAATGCAAGTATGAAGGAATAGATCTTCTGTACATTGTGAATAGTTCTTGTCATATAATGTGGGCTTTTTAAGGAAACTGGTGTAGGGGATGCCATGCAAAAGACCATCTGGTCTGAAAGAGGAATCTAATCTTAAATCAGTTTTAACATACAAATATATAGAAAGGGAAGAATGAAAATCCTGGAAAGATGAGTAACCAAGACTAGCCAGGTGTTAGCTTCCCTCCCAGTATGTACAAGTGACAGTCAGGAGTCCATGCTTGTAGAAGTTATGTTTACTGAGACAGGTGGCATGAAAGCATGGAAGTGCCCTGTTGCAGTGAGAGCTACGGTAGCCTCAGATGCAACAGAGACAAGCCAGGGAAGGATTTCACCAAAATTTTATGTGAAAAGGGTGAGGGATCAGAGAATGGCCTCAGTCCTAGAGCATATAAAGATTAAATACTCTGGACAGGAAAACATCTGGATTTGATGTCAAAATTAAAGCAGGAGCAGTAGCAGTAAGACACCATCAGGTTATGCTTCAACTAGGCAATCCAGTGTGACTCCCCAAGGATGAATTAGAACCAGGTAAAATTATTTAAAAAACATTGTAAATCCAATCAAAAAGGGGGGAAAAAAAGAAAAAAAAAGCTTTCTTACAGTAAGTAACAGCCCAGCAGTAATTAACAACAAATTCTAGAGAACTCCAATGGGAAATGAATCCTGTAAGCTAGAGATTGGAGACAATGCATGAACTTCATAGGTAAAGTACAAGAAACCAGCTCTATACAACCAGGAATAAGAAGCTACTTTCAAAGGAAATCAGTCTTTCATGGCAAAGCTGTGATTTGAGTCTATGAAAGACCATTACTGTAGAATCAGAAGATAACGTTGCTGCATATTGGCTAATCATTATGGTGGTTGTAAAACAACTGCACAGCAAATTATAGAACTACAAACAACTGAAGGTACTGAAATGGACACTGTTGTCACTGTCTGCTTCATATATTGATGATAATCTTGCGTGACCTTTCCAGAGAGGGAATATTTATAACCTATGGAGTCATAAATCTGGCATCTGACATTTGGGTTTTGCACATCGAGCTAGATGAAATGTTCAGTACACTGATGACTTTTGCAATGCTATTTTGTCACTACAGATGGCTCTGCACAAGCACAGAGGAAAAGAAAAATTCTGGTATGTTTATGAGAGTATCCACATCCATGCAGGAGAGGCTCAGCGGGATGAAAACATTGTAACTAACATACTCCCTGCACATGGCATAAACTGTGACAGTGAGGCAGAAAACAGAAAAGGACTGTAATGCTTACAAAGAGGGAAGGACAAAGAACTAAAATTAGAGAACCCTTCTTCCCAAGATACTAGCATTTGGTAGCCTATTTATCAGAATGAAGAAAGTGAAGGCTGATTCTAGTGGGTTAGGACAGATAAAAATAATGCCTGCCCCAGAAGTGGAAGTGGAGAACAACAGTACAGTGATATTATGACACCTGTCTAAGTTTTGGCCTCATTTGGCCTCATAGAATAACAGACCTCAGTAGTACAGCATGGAGCATTTGAAACGGCAAGATATGTGACTGATCCCATGATTTTCCTGCCCTGAGCTCCTGGACAGGTGAAGACATGGAAAGCAGGAATACTGATGGCATGAAAGGCAAAGGAATAGCCAGATGTTTATGGAAGTGTGCTGTTTAGTGGGATTCAGTGCCCCTATGGCTGTACGCAAATACGGAAAGAGCTTTTGGCTTAATCATTTGGGATGAAGTGGTACTACCAGCTTAGCAGTGGTTATCCTGCTGTTAAAATTGAACTCTTAAATTACAAGTGTTCATTAATGAGAATTATGGGTAAGGCCTCCAAAGTGATGACATAGTATGTTGCTACATCTCAGTGCTGGGAGCTTTGAATGAGGTGATACCCTGTGTCTTTATGTTAGTTGCTCCACAGCCTGAACATTTCTAGACAATGGTAAGTTGCTAAAAAGGTTACTGTGCATCAGCCTAATTGAATCAATTTTTCAGTTTTAAAAAATAAGCAAGAAGAACTCAAAATAGCTATTGAGCGACATGACTGATTAGCACAGCAGGTATAAGTCATGTAGAGCAGAATATGCAAAAAGAGTATTATCTTTTCCAAACACAGAGCTGTAACTCTGGGACATCTTAATCAGGAGATACTGAAAAAGCGTATGTGTCCCACTGGGATTTGCAGTTGCTGGTAACAGATTCAAGAGGGTTAGCATGAGTGCGTGCAACAGTTTTTGATAGCTTGTTTCAAAAAAAATAAAAAGCAAGTTTTATGGTAGTCAAGTTAGAGCAGGGAAAGGATCTGTTATAGCTAAATGCTTTAGGAAACTGCAAACCAGAGCTAGCCAATAATCAGTAGAAACACAGAAGTGATTGCAAGCAGCCTACCAACATTTGGTTTTGTTAGGGTCAGAGAAAGACATAAGTTTGAATAAAAGAATTGGGAACTATATTGTGGTATCGGCATATTAGATGTGTACAAAATAATCTGTGTGAGGCCCTCTCCATATTGCTCCTCTCCTCATAGATTAGTTTTGATGCAAATTCTGCAAGTTTGGAAGAGAATAAAATTTTACCAGGTAGCGGTTTGATGCAGTCAGAAAGTATTCTTTCTGCAGAATTTCACTTTAAAGTAAAATGAAGTAAAAGGAAATTCTATTCTGACAAGTATTCTCTGGCCTGTAATCACTTTGTTGGGTTGAAAATAAAAAATGGGGAAAGGATGACAGTGACAAAAACAGAGGAAAAAAACCTCAGGTTTCAGAAGGAAAAGTATTTGGAGCAAGGTCAAAAGTCAAAATGTAAGAAGAGTAGGAGAAAAATAATGTAATCATTTAAGGGTAACCTCACCATATTTTGTAAAAAAAAATTGTCTTTAAACCATCTGCCTGTGACTGTTCCCTGATGCTCAGGAAACAAAGCACTTTTGCTGTAGTCCTGAGTCATCTTAAACTCTGTGTGTCAAATATGTGATGTTACATCTGATTAAAAAAAAAAAACAAAACCAAACTTTAAAAATTTAAAATGTTGACAGTATCTAATGGCCAAATAGAAATTGTCAACTTGAAAAATACCAAGTGTTTCAGGTTTTTACAGGCAGCAGAAATGGCTTAGCAAGTAGTACCAATCAGTTTCAACGTCTCAAAGTAATCCTTAGGGAAATAAGTGGTGTAGGCTGAGGTGCTTATACTAGGTTACTTAATAATGACAAAATGTTGTCAATGACATAAAAAAAATTAATTTACTTTCTTAGGGAACATCTTGGGTTATGGATATGAGTGTTTCAGGGCTATAACATAGTTATGCAGGAACATCTCCTTGGGCTTTGGGGGATTTTTAAATTGCAAATCAGAATAATAAGGTTTTTTTTTTTTAAGTTTCCAGAGAACACTTTATAATTCAAAATCAATTATAAATCATTTTAAGAGTATTATTTTTTTAAATAATGTATGTTGAAGGCATATAATCCGATACATATTAGTTAGGAAATAAAATGTTAATGTTTGTACACAGCATTATTGAAGGAATGTTTTTTGCCATCTAGATAAATTATAAATAGACCAGAGTACTTTTATTAATGTACAAGAGAACTGAAAGCTTGCTGTGACAGACTTTTCTTCCTTTTTTGTCTTCAAATTAAATGAATATTTACATTTTAAATCATAGCCTGATACAGTCTAAATGACCAAATGCACCAGAAGAACTATTAATTAATGCCTGCATTTATTACCAACTTTTAACTTAAAACCACTGCAATTTGTAAAAATTGTTATAAATCACTTGAGTGTATACTCTGCATTTAGCAGAATGAAAATGCATTTAACTTTCAATGATGATCAATTTTTAAAATAGTTTGTTCTACTTTAAAGCCCAATGCCATGCACATTCTCAACCTATTGCCTCATTAACTGCATTCATATTAAAATACCACTCCATTTAAATGAGAAGATAATTATAATACCTTGAAGTAAATGAGATGTTATTGCAATAATTAAAACTGAAATGAGATGCAGATAGTTTGGGCCTGCTGCTTTCCTGGCTATTTAGTACTGAATACTATTTCCATTGGTCACACTGAATTAAAATATTGCATACCAATAACAGTGTAATACCTGTTAGATTAAAATTGCTCCTGGAGACTATAGGATGAGAATTTATTGACATCTGGATATTTTGTTAACCATTTACAATATGTAACTTTTTTTCCTATGTAACTTTTCAGTTGTATGCTCCTTTCTGTATAGAAGAGGGAAAAGAAGCAGGATGCTGATAAGTTCACCCTCTTTCTTTCATTTCTATAGTCACAGTGATACACCTCTCTCTTGAATGGCTAAGGGTGAGATTGTAGGAAAAGTCAAGGAAAAAGCCACTTTCTATAGGTTGTTTCCACTGCATTGTCTCAAGATGGAATATACTAATCATGTCTAGCTCAGGCAGCATTTTTTTTCTGCATTTTTTCCCAAGCTCTTAGATACAGCAATGTGGGGTTCAGAGTCAGGGTCATTTCTATGGAAGAAGAGTAATCAATTTTTACAATTGATCTCATATACCATAAATTTGGCAGTTTCTTTTGTGTGTATTCTATCTGTAAATGGATCCTGTCTTCAGGAGAGCAAGCAACAGAAGGTATTTTTACAGTTGAACATGGGGAAGGAAATCTATCATTAGCAAAGCCTGTAGCCACCTTTTTCTTATGCTCTTTCTTACACAGCATACAGTTATACAGATAAGGTATATAGTTATAGATAGTTACACAGATAAGGTACAGACAGATAAGTTATATTCTATACAGTAGTTCTTGATCATAATTTTAGTGCTACTGATCAGCATTGCATAAAGACACTATCAAATAATTTTGCCATCCTATTGCGCACATATCCTCATAAAAGTAGCGTTTGTAAATCAAAATTCTATCAGATTACAATAACAAACATTGCAGTAGCTTGCTATAGATAATCATAACCTGATTTTTTTATATGACTGGTTGTTTAACTTGTACCACATATAGGGCAGACACATCAAATAAAAAAAAAAGCATATTTCATATTTCTTGTTTTGTATATACCCCATTGCTGGATGTCTGCCAGCATTATCTTTTGATGCTCAGAGCATTATTGTTTAGCATGAAAGGTAAAAAAAAAACCAGTAAAAACCCCACAAAAATTACAAGCAGAGATTAAATGGACAACGCAGAAGGGGATTTTCAGTGACGTGATTTCCATTTGGCAGAAGGCTATTGCCTTAACAAAAGATGTGATTTTCCCCAGAGGCAGTCTCCCATAAAATCAATGTTTGTATAAGTTTTATCATTTCCTGGTTCACGGCAGAACTGTGAATATGCAGGTGGTATATAAACTGCATGTACTACGTTTATGCTACTTTAACTAATAGGCAATCTGGTAACTATCAAAGGAGAATTCATATCAGGTAGGCAAGTGCAGCACATCTGAGTTCCCTGGTGGCAGAGCATAAATGGCACATTGAGACATCAGAGAGAATTAGCTTTCACGTTAGAAGCCAGTTACTCTAGGTTTAAGGCTGTATCTAGGCAATTCAAACACCCCCTGCTCAGCATCTGCCTAACCTGGGAAGTGCTTAAAACTCATTACGGGTCTTTCTCGTTGGCGTTAAAATTCCCCAGCAGTCGGTCTGCAGCTGTGCTCTGCTCCCCAGCTGAACGTCATCGCCAGGCACGGCCAGGCATTCACCTCCCGCCTGAGTTTCACGGGGGGTCCGTGGGATAGGCAGAAGACAGCCGTTGCTCCCTGGCCTCCCAACAGGGTGGGACCCCTCTTAAAAGTCACCTGCAGCTGGTTTTGTATTGCAAGTAGATTCAGAAAGGAGAATTTGTTATGCCCATGCTGGAATGAAAGGATAAAAATCACAGTGATTAAAGGGCTCCAAGGTGAGCATCAAGTGGGGCTGAAGACACGTCCCAGAGGAACGCTGGTCATGGCAGCATGGAGCTGGTGTGCCGCAGGTTTCCCCCCACCCTGGGGAACAAGGCTGCTTTGCAGAGTGGCTGTGGCATTACCAGAAAGGGGAGGATGGGAAAAAGCATGTGACTTTGTGCCTGATGGTTCACGACATGTTTGACATCCGTAGACCAGTTTGTCTTCTGCAGCTTTTGGTGACTAGAGACTATTTGTTTAGGAAATCCCACTTTTTCTTCCATTTACACACTAGTAATTGAAAATGTTCTAATCAAAGCCAAGAACAGGCAGTGACATGTGCCAGTTACATGGGAATATGTGCTTAGATGTCATTTGTTTTATTCTTTGTAGTAATTTTATGGAGTCACTTCTGGTTTCCTTCAGACCAACGGCATATATAGGGCAGATTTCATGATACTGCACAAGGCTACAGACTTTCCTTGTCTCCCTTTTTGCTTGCACAAATCTCATATTCCTTTCACCATGTTGCTACAGCTTTAACAGAAAAAGAAAACAAAAGAATGCTCACCTATGACTAAAATCTTAGGAGCACTTGGTGGAAAGTCAATGCAATGTTTTTACTCCTGAATGGACAGAGGCACCAGTCCTCAGTGCTGGGTCAGGCACCGAAGCGAGGAGGGGCACAAGCTAGAGATCAGAAACACCTGCAGTTGGAATTTTTTTACTGGCTGATGGAGGAGTCCTCTCCACAGTGTGCTGTTTTTTTTCGATAAATTCTTCTGAAGCTGTTAGGTCTCTTGTGGAGATGCTCAGCAGGTAGCTCTAGAAGCTCAAACATACTTCATTGTTTCAGTGTCTGAGTGATTTTGCAGTTTCAGACATGCAGGAACCTTTCATTAGGTCTATCTGTGTGTTTCAAGACAGGGTCAACATAAAGATTTCTTTCATGTACTGGAGAGCTTAATTGGATAATCCTTTAGTGATGAAATACATAACAGACTGAGAGGCCTCTCTGAAGTCAATTGTCATTATTTTATCCTGTGCTACGGTGTGAGCATTAAAATTTCAGATTTTAGGGTGCAGTTAAAATGATAGGACTCTTCAGGAGAGCCTGTACTCCTTTATTTGCAGTATACAAGTAACTTGCATTGATTGGAAAGGGGTGGTAGAAAACCTCTGCATGTTGTCTTTTGATTCAGATATCTTTGAAACTGCTTCTTTTTGGACCTTAAAAATCTCAAGACCTCAAACTTTGAGGCCTATCACCTTTCATTTTTGTTGTGAATAAAAACAATTTCTTTTGAACACAGAGCTAAGTAAATGTGTTTGTAGTGAACTATTAAACTTTAAGTTGCTTTTAGTATTTTTATCTCCAAATAATTGTTTTAAAATTTAAAAATAATACAGTGTGAGTCCACTGTAAAACTATAAAGATATTTACATTATTTATAAGAAAAAAAATCAAATGAGAATGTTAGAGTTGTTTTATAATTGCAATGGAGGCCCTGTAAGGCAGTTCTGCCTAAAAGAGAACATTTGCAAAATTGCCTCTTCTGAGGTTATTTCTTAGAGGCGTTTCTTTCGCCCAAACATACACAGCCATCTATATAGCATATAAAGGAAGGAAAGCACACTTTCCTAAACTACAAAACTGATAATGAAATATTAAAAGCTCAAAGCACACAAAATATACCTTTTATAGTATACTTTTCATAATTTCAGTCTAGCATGTAGTAGGAAAATGAAGATCAGAACCAAGCTCTTAAAGGAGTTCTGGGTGTGATAATGGGTCTTTTAGTGAGAAATGTTTATGAGAATAAGGCGTCTTGCATTTATTTTGATATGTCACACATCATGAGAATTTTGATAATTCATGTATCTGTTTATGCTATTTCTTTAACTCACAGTTGGCTCATCTGTGCATTTCTAGAATTTATGTCTTAAACAGCTCATGAAATTAGAAAGTCTGAACGTTCCCTCAGTGAAAAATCAAGTGTAAATGATAATTACTTTTTAAAGTAGGATTTAAATCTGTTATGATAAGCCTGATACCCTCAGAAAGTAACCAGAAGAGGAGCCTATTAATGGTAAACTAGTCTTTCCTGTTCCCCTTTCCTCTTCCTCATCTTCATTCTGGCATCTTTATCTTACTCAGCTGGCAGAGAAATACTACAATAAAACGAGATTTCAAAGCTAGTTACAGTAGGACTGAAATGTATTAGTTATTGATGACAGGAAGGGTGCTTGGACCAAGTTAGACATCCTAGCTTGTATCTGTACAGTATGCAGGTCTGGACTCTGGCATGGACTATTGTCACCCAGGCTTCACCACAGAAAATACTTGTCCCAGGTCAGAATGTGCAAACAAGCAAGAATCCATGTCGTCTGAGCGATAGCAGCATTAAATCCCCACTGCAGAAGTGTAAAGACTAACTTCACAGTATGGAGGCACCTAACAAAGACTTACTGAGTCATTTAATAGACCTACAGAGACTCAGTAGGTGTTTTATTGGTCTGTTGTGTGTTCCCAAAGTCAATTTTAATTTTAATTATTTTTAAAACTTTGGGTAATTAATAATTAATGACAGTTTACCTGCTGTGATTTTTAAATGAACAGAATTATTTTACTTTGGGCTCTAAATATCAGCTGTAGCTTCACGGCTGCAAAAATGTGGCAAAAATGTTACTCAGAATTTCATGTCTCAGGATACCACATGAAGCAAGAAATAACCAAATTTTTGCTTATAGGTTTGAAAGATAGACTATTTCCCGTTGTGCATTTTTACCTTTTGAAGACTATCCTGCACAAAGCAGCTGCCCTTTATGTGAAAAATAGATGTTCCATTGTGTTTTTCTCATGGGACTTTTATTTTTTTAAGTTTTTTCCCCTTAAAATGAAATCAGTAATTCAGATATGAAAGTATGCTCTGTATATATGGGGGGAAAAAAAAGGAAAATCCCTCTTCTTTTCACATATCAAATGCCCCTTGGCCATTGATAATTGATTATTTTATTCCAATCTCAGTCCTTTCTACTCAAGTCTGCTTTCACTAGCTATTTCATCAACTGGTTTTTACTGTCACCTTTTGTTCTTGTTTCAGCAACTTTTTTTTTTTTTGCAGCTGAACCTCTTCCTCTTCAGGATATAGCTGCCTTTTTGTTTGTTTGTTTTTAATTCTGAGACTGATAAAAGCATATTAAGGTTAATGAATGCAAAAATTCTCCATCAGTTTTCAGAGATGAGAATGTCAGAGGTTCAAATTGGGTAAGCTCCCTAGGAACAGAGACATAATAAACAACATGCAGAATAATATAATCTGAGGTTGAAGTCAGTAATGACAAATTCATTGCAGTGCTTTAAAGTGTAATCTTCGTCTTTGCACTAGCCTGGATTTCTTTCCTTTCTCCATCCTATTTCCAGTTATTTGTACTTCACTATTCATTACTAAATTGTGACAGTACCAGTTATTATTGCTACCTTTGTATTAATGTGATTTGAAGCTTTTTCCTGAACCATTGTCATCTCTGAACAGATTGTTCTGGAACCTCATAATACTGAAATACTGAAATCCTGACGGCCATAGCTGCTGCACATTTTGAATGTATCATATTAGACCAGCTCCCTGACTGGCTCATGGTTCCGTGGCCTCTATATACAAACATATAGTAGCATGGGGTATTTTGAATGACATAAAGTAGTAGCAGGTAGTTCTGGGGGGGTCCACTGAAGTAATGTTGTAGCAATGCGGTTTTGTGGAATACGTATTGATATGTTTAGACCTATTAGCCTCAGTTAAAAATGTCATTTAAAAATAAAAGCTTTCTTAATTGTCCTAGAGAATATACTCCATCTCTGTCTAAATATATATGTCTGATGCCATTATTCCTGCTTTTCCTGCCCTAATATTTAATAATTAATATTGCTCAATTTTCAGAAATGTAGAGGTCTAATTAAAATTAGAAACTAGTAAAATTACAATTCAGGAAGGCAGGAATCCGAGAGGGTGAGTTAGATGCCTTAATGCACTTTTGTGTCCTGCTAGTGGTGGGCTGCTGGTAAAACTGTATCGATGTAAAACTAAATTAGCAAACTCAGAAGGGTTTACATGATAAAACTATTGAAGGCTCTCTATCTGCCAGATTACTTCTAGCACCACATAGCTACAGCTTTACCACTGGGGTACTTCTGCTTTCATTGTGTTATGACCCTCAAGTCTGTTCATCACAGTTTGCAATGTGGAATTCAGAGGTTAGCGTTCAGTGGTGCCCTTGCAGAGTCATCTGTTGGCCAAAGTCCTGAAATTTGGGAAGCCCTTTTACATCAGTGTAAGCCTTTTAACTACTATATGGCTGATGGAACAGGAGTGAAAGTGTTAATGCTTGTGTCAGTATAACCCATGAAAACAGCCTTTTCCTAAATGCATGGTACATTACACTTCTGGCCAAGCTGGAAATAGTGAGAATTAAGGCTCTCTTCTCATCCTGTGACATACAAGAAGATCTCTTTGAAGACTAAAATGAAATTAAGACTAAGATGTATAGCTGTGCACAGTGAAATGGTCATAGGTCTCCATTTAAAAAAGAGAAAATTATTGGCTTTGCTTCAAGCAAAGATTTCAGCATTGAAAAATAAGGGCTTACTTTTACTAGTTTTATTTGTCTTTTGCCTTACCATTAACAGCTGCACTGTACCTTTTTTGTTTTAGTATACATACACTGTGAAGGCATATGTCTCACAGTAAAGATCTGTCATTAATTGACTAATTTCACTCGTGTTTATATAGTAATCCCAGTTAAACAAATGATGCACGGAAGGATTTCTCTTTCATTTTACTTTCAGGCTGCTCCTGCTATGGATGATAGGAGACACATCCCATTTGGTCTTGTTGTCCATGCTGGCAGCTTTGTCTATCTAACTTTCTAACAGGCCTCTTTTTCTAGATACCTAATAATTCATTTCAATACATACAGATTTAATTCATTAGAGATGTAATGGATGGACATAAAAATATTTTCAAAGAAGGCATCAGAGCCCTAATAGTTTAAACTAGGAAAGAAAAATTCAGTTCTAGATGTTTTTATTTTCTTTAAAATGAAGATTAGCAAAGTCTCCTTGTTATGACAAAGTCTGTAATTCATCATTTAAAGCATTTTCAAGATAGGCCAATTCAGGTATCCCTCATTCATTGTGACTCAAGTATGACACTCTATACTTCAGCTGGAAGAAATTTTAAGCCTGAAAAATTATTGTACCACCTCAGAATAGGCTAAAGAAATTAAATTGAATTCTGTATCAAAGCCTGTACATTGGTCCAGAACCAGGTCAATGCTAGATCAGCTCTCCACCTCTTTGTGACCTGCGGTCACAGAAAAGGCATGCCCAGTTTTGAAAGGTTGTTGAATCCACTGGCCATATATGCGCTAGTCTTTGGGTCTTTTACTGCAGTGCCAGTAATTGTCAAATACAGTCATTTAAAGTAAGAAGAAAAAACAAAATGTCTTACTGTGTTTTATCAATATAATTTAATGGATAAGATTGCTTTTGTCTGGTTGAGAGGCACACCTGAATAGCCAGCTTTAGGTTTATTTGATTTAGCTTTTTTGTGTCACTGTGGAGTAGTGTGACAGCAGTGTCAGTCCACCCTGACAAGCACATGGGGCTTCAAGAATTCAAGAGATGCAATGAAGGTGTCAGTGGTGCCTCAAAAATGAGTGTGACATGGTTAGTTGTGGCTGTCAAAGAAAAAAATTTAACTTGGTAGTGTTTAGAAGTGATGATGTTTGGTTTGAATTCTCAGGAGTTTGGATGGTGAGAATAGAAAACAGTAATGACAGAACAAATATATAGTACATAATATTTAATTATGACATGTATATATTTGTGACTGCATTATTTACATTTTAACCCAACATGTTCCCTGGAAACATTCAAGGTCAGGCTGGACAGGGCTCTGAACAACCTGATCTAGTTGAAGATGTCCCTGGTCATTGCAGGGGCGGGTGGACTAGATGACCTTTAAAGGTCCCTTCCAGCCCAAACTATCCTATGATTCTATGTTATCTCTGTTGTTAAGAATTTTTTCAGTAGAAATATAACAACTTAGAGAATTCCAATGGGAAGAAGTTACATCATACTGATGCAATTTTGTTGCTTGTGGATGGTCATGTTATGTGGCAGGCTCTCTGACTCCTTCCAAAGAAAATCGTTAAGATGTAATAGACCACCAAGAGCCCTGAGTATTTACATAGCATCATTTTTTTTTTGTCTGTATAACACTTCAGGCAAAGGTCAAGCTAGGTATGAACTGTAAAATCTTTAAGCTGTTCCATTCAGAGAAACATTACTTTCTTCCTTTCTCCACACATGCAAAGAAGAGAAATATTTCATAATAGTGTTAGTCACTATTCATGATGGTAATACCCACAGTATTCCTGGTGCCTTTCAAATTAATGAAAGACTTTTCCTTTCAATAATATAAGAAGGAGGATTATGAAAAGCAAAATAATTAAAAGAAAAATACATGCAATTTAATCTGAAATATAAGTAAGAAATTGTCTCAGATTCTGTCTTGTAGTTCCTGCATAGTACTATGCCTCAGAATTAAAACCATTTCAATCTTTCAGATGCATTTCTGTATCTTGATGTGTTTAGATTTCTGTAAGTGTGATCATTATTCAGCTTTGTAATGGCTGGTATTGGCATAATTACAACATAATAATAATTTTTTTCATCTAAATTACTGATACTCTTAAACTTAATTTCATGCAAATACATGGTTTTGTTAGGAATAAATTACAAGCATGAGTAGGTAGATCTCATTGGTAGGTAATCATCTCATTGCTAATGATTATAACTTTGTATATTGAAGGACATGGACCTGTTGGAGTGGGTCCAGAGGAGGGCCACAAAAATGATCAGAGGGCTGGAACACCTCTCCTATGAGGAAAGGCTGAAAGAGCTGCGGTTGTTCAGCGTGGAGAAGAGAAGGCTGTGGGGAGACCTTATTGCAGCCTTTCAATACTTAAAGAGGGCCTACAAGAAAGATGGGGATAGTCTTTTTAGCAAGGCCTGCTGCAACAGGACAATGAGTAATGGTTTTAAACTAAAGGAGGGTAGATTTAGACTAAATACAAGGAAAAAATTTTTCATGATGAGGGTGGCAAAACACTGGAACAGGTTGCCCAAAGAGGTGGTAGGTGCCCCATCCTTGGAAACATTCAAGGACAGGCTAGATGGGACTCTGAGCAACCTGATCTAGTTGTAGATGTCCCTGCCATTGCAGGGGGGTTGGACTAGATGACCTTTAAAGGTGCCTTCCATCCCAAAGCATTCTATGGTTCTATGACTCTATGATTCTATATTGTACTGGGTCTGGCTGGGATGGAGTTAATTTTCTTCTTAGCAGCCCATATGTTGCTGTACGTTGGATTTATGACTAAAACAGAATTGGTAACACACCAGTGTTTTGGCTATGGCTGAGCAGTGCTTGCACAGCATCAAAGCTTTCTTTTCCCACTCTCTTCCCCAGCAAGTATGCTGGGTGTGCTCAAGAAGTTGGGAGGGGACACAGCCAGGACAGCCAACACGAACTGACCAGTGGGATATTCCATCTCTCGCTCAGCAATATAAACTGAAGGAAGGGGGTTTTGGGCAGGTAGCCATTGCTCAGAGAGTAGCTGGGTATCAGTCTACTTGTGAGAGGTGGTGAGTGATTGCCTTTACATTGCTTACTTTACTTTCTTTTGGTTTTTCTTCCTTTTTTACTTCACCTATTAGACTGTTTATCTTGCCTGATGAGTCCTCTCACTTTTGCTCATCTGATTCTCTTCTCTGCCCTGCTGCAGTGTCAGGGAATGAGCAAGCAGCTGTGTGCTTGATTTCAGGTTGTATGTTATATCCATTTTTATGTAAGCGTGGAAAATACAGAAATCTACCAAAGATATAAACAGATTTCTAAGGTTTTAAAAAAAAAATCAAAAAAACCCCCACCCAACAAAAGCCAGCAAGCCCCCTCCTCAGATAGCACTGGAAACTAAAAGGACTAAATTTGTAGCAATTAATCATAGAATCATAGAATCATTTAGGTTGGAAAAGACCCTTAAGATCATCAAGTCCAACCATTAACCTAGCACTGCCAAGTCCACCACTACACCATGTCCCTAAGCGCCACATCTACCTGTCTTTTAAAAACCTCCAGGGATGGAGACTCAACCACTTCCCTGGGCAGCCTCTTCCAGTGCCTGACCACCCTTTCAGTGAAGAAATTTTTCCTAATATCCAATCTAAACCTCTACTGGCAAAACTTGAGGCCATTTCCTCTTGTCCTATCACTTGTTACTCAGCAGAAGAGACTGACCCCCACCTTGCTACAACCTCCTTTCAGGTAGTTGTAGAGAGCAATAAGGTCTCCCCTCAGCCTCCTTTTCTCCAGACTAAACAACCCCAGCTCCCTCAGCCATTCCTCATAAGACTTCGTCTCTAGACCCTTCACCAGCCTCATTGCCATTCTTTGGACCCACTCCAGAACCTCAATGTCCTTCTTGTAGTGAGGGGCCCAAAACTGAATACAGTACTCAAGGTGCAGCCTCACAGTGGCTAGTACAGGGGGACGATCACTTCCCTAGTCCTGCTGGCCACACTGTTTCTGATCCAAGCCAGGATTCCATTGGCCTTCTTGGCCGCCTGGTCACGCTGCCGTCTCATATTCAGAGAATAGCAGCTGCTTATTATCAAAATTTTCCCAAAATGATGATGAATGGTTTTGGACATATTTAAGTAGGCTTTCTAGAGCAGGGCTACTTTTAAGTATTTAAAGGAACGTACAAAAGAAAACAAGTGAAAGAATTTGTCTGTTAGATAGTATTCAAGTATACAGAATGAGATTAATCTCTTCAGTTTGAAGATCTGACTTGATCTTCTGCACCCTTTTTATTGTCAATGGCTTACAGAAGACAAAGTTTATAGAATCATAGAACAGACCAGGTTGGAAGGGACCTTGAAAGATTGTGTGGTCCAGCCTTTAATTCTAAAGTGCAGTTCTTCCAAAACAGGCATGTAAAGTAGTTAAGATGAATTGCGATTTAGAACAGCCTATTTCTCTTCCTTGATTGTAAAGGAAGCCTTGGTTAGGAAGTTGAGATGCAGATATCTACAGTGTAGCCATTTAAATTTAGATGATATGAATCCTATCCTTAGTGATACAGGGCAAGGACCAAGGGATGCTGAGCCTTACTCATGTAGTTTGATGGTGAATGAAATATTCAGATTTATATAAAGCCTATGTGGAGTCATTGTTCTTTGAATGTTCTTTTGATATCTACAAAGAATAATTTCTTCTTCTACATGTTCCCACTTTCCTGTTTTCTGAAATGTGTTTTCCTTTTTTCCTTTTTTTTTTTTTTTTTTCTTTCTTCCTTTTAGACTCCTGAATTTTGTTTCAGCTAGGATCTACTATATTCTCTCAATGTAATATTCAGGGCCACAGAAGAGAATAACTTTGGTTTTAGTCTTGTAAAGTGCTCAGTACATTGTTAGTATTTAATAATACACATTATTAATAAAAAGACATAATTCTTCTCATTCAAGAATGCAGAAATATAACTATTAAAGCAGAACTAACAAGCCAAGTGACATTATAATAAAAGAAAAACAGGTTGCTATCTCAGAGCTCTTCAGGTGTGACTTAATCTGATGTGTCAGAGCTACATTATTGATGGTTCCCATCAGTTGCACCAATAGATAGAGATTTAAAGGATGGTGTTACAGATAATACTTTCCAGTAGGAAGTTTAAAGAAGAAAGCAAATTTAGTGGAAACAAAATAAGTATCTTAAAATAAAGAACAGTCTACAGACATTGAAAATAATATTTGAACCATCTCAAAAAACTTTTCTGTGAAAGCAATTAAATAGAAAAATAAATGTTCAATATGAAAGATAAGGGAATAAGGAAAATTTTGTAAACCAGTCCAAAGATAATCAAGATACTACAAAAGAAGCTAATTAATCTGGAGCATAAATTCAGATGTTTACTATTGAAAATGCTTAAATAGTAGGGGAAGAAATCCATCTGAGCCTCTGATGTTAAAAGTCCATTGGTTCATTGGATTTTTCCTCAAATTAAGTTATGAGATTGACTTATAGAAGCAGCTTTGGAGCAATAGCTACTCAGGTTTTTTAGCTTAACTGCAAATACACAAAGCTAAAGAATACATATTTCTATGTGATTGCATTAAGGTACTAATACTTTGATAAATCCACATCAATAATGATAATATTTTAATATATTTGATTGCTTATATAAGTATTTTTAAATCCCCCTCAAATTTAAAAGAAGTTGATATCTAAAGATAGAAGAGAAATATTTAAATTATAATAATTTCAATAATTTTGTTCCATGACTTTTTTTTTCATTTTAAATAGAACAATTCATAGCCTTTTAAGAAAACTAAAAGACTAAAAATGTAAACAGTGGGATGGTTGTTAAGATTTCTTCATTGGAAGGTGATTTATTGTTTTTATTTTAATGTTATCTTTTGATCTGAAATTTCTGCTTGATACTAATTTCAGCCTAAATGGATGCTAAGTGTCCAGTGGAAGAAACAAAGCTGCCATTGTGCCACAGTGCTTTTCAACTCAACTGTGGTGTGATGACAGACACCAAACAGATCATGGCCGTGCAAAATTATCCTGAAACACAGGCTGGTTGAGTTACAATTTTTCATTAAACTTCTATGGCTATCCGAGGCTCTTTTGATATTTTTTATACCATGATGGATGGAGGCTGATGCCTTTTCTTTTGTATTGTGTATATATTACATATATATGAATCAGCACTTTGTGCACTTTGTGGAACTTAAAGATAACTACTGAAGCATTCGATAGTTTATCTGGGCTTTTGCTGTATCTTAAGACGAAAGTTACCAAGGTCATGGTAATAGATGCAGGGCATGCTATACTAGCCATGCATCATGCTTCCTACTTGTTCATCTTTATAGCACTTGTTGGAGCTCTTGTTTTATGAACTGTGAGGGAAAGTTCCTTTGTAGGGCTGTATCCATACCATCAAGTGGGGGAGGAGCCATTCACTGGGCCCAAGGCTCACTGGTATGGCACTCCTCATGTTCATATAGGTAAGTCTCTTACTCTGCAAAACATGGTGGATGCATCAACACTACACAGTGAGAATGTCTCCTGACCCAAGAAGGCCATTCTTAGGGTTGAACCAAAACAATACCGGGGTTGGTGCTGTCGGTATGACAGTATGGTTAATCATGGGAATGTGCTTTTTTAGTTGGTACAGTTTCTGTTAGTTTACTACTGTAAATACTTTCTAGGAGTCCCAAGTAGCCTCAGTGCTTTACATAGCAGCGGTCACTCCTTTGCTGTCTTGTGGCACCTTTCTTTATTATGATTAGCCTCTTTCCAGTCAAAGTAAAGAGAAGTCATTGCTACTGACAGTATTAAACCCAAGAAGTATCAAGCTCAAAGCACAGATTTTCTTTCTCCTACTGAATTAGACAGTAGGGCTCAAGACTTACTTTTGTTGCCATGGTCTTGGATTGAATAAAGGAAGTAATGAATATGAATTCATGTCAACATAAGCTAGATAATGTCAACTAGATAAGTTCCTTCTTTAAATCACATGGAAAAAAACAGCTCTTAACATGCATCATTAACCGGATTCCTAATTGAGGGTTGACTGTATATTATGTTTTTAATTGGTTCAGATACAAAATGGCTTGTTTACATAGTTGCCTTTAATATTATTATTTTCTTACACCATTAAATTCAGATTTTTCTCTAAAAAAAAAAGTTTATATTTTCCCTATTATACATAATGAAAATTAAGCCTTCTTGCAATGATAGGCTAAATTCTGTTTCTGTTGTTACACTTACCAAAATACTTTTTCTAAATTTTATCCCACTTGTGAGATTGATCATGAACTCAGCTATTCACTGTCATATGGGTATTAAATTAGGTCCCCAATAAATAGTCTCACATAGTCTTTAATGCTTTATTGGTACATGCTGACCATCAGGTACAGAAAATAATGGCATTAATATAATTTTTAATGATTACAAGTAATGATGCATGTATGGATTTTTCTCCCTCAAAAAAGGGGCATTACTTATGAATGAAGGTCAACAGTCACTCCCCTTACTAATCTCCTTCTCTGTGACCTGAAATCTAAACCCATTCCCCTGTTCTTTTGACTTTCTAATCAACTAATGATATGGTATTACTCTCTAATCCTTTCTATTATCCTTATCTCCAGTCTTCCATCAGGTTCCCTTTGGGCTGCATATAAGCTTTTTTTCATTGCCCATAACACAGAAGATAGAACTTTTGTTTTGGTATTTTTTAACAAAAAATCTGTGATATGAATATATGATCTTGAATTACAGTCCCACCCTTCAGCTGTATTGCCATTAGGTGGCATGCAGTCTACCTAAATCCTGCTGACAATTTCAAAATCCAAGATAGCAGCCTATCTGCCCAGTTTTCAGGGTTGTGAATTGCATGTATACCTAGAATTGATTGATACATCTCTACTCTGAGGAAATACTTCTCCCAGGTCTGCTTTTTTGTTTTGTATTTAATATTGTGAAATATATAACCTTTTGGAGAATAGCGGATCTGAACACAGCTGCTCCCTTGGTGATTACTCTTACCACTAGATTAAGATGCAGGCCAGCTCGTGGCATACTGTGTCTGGACCTATGATTCTTGTATTCTCACTTGCACATTGCTTTAGTTTCAAGAAGAAAGAAGGAGGGAGTGAGCTCTAACGAATGAGTCCCATGGGCTTGTGTTTAGGTACTTAAGAAAAATGGAAGATGCCTGTTTAATCTACAATTATAGGAGAGACCCCAGGGCATCCAGTGCCATAGGTCTGGCTAGAATCAGACAGAATAGATTTCAAGAGGCTGGAAGACCTCCTATTGACTATCTGAACTCATGCTTGAGTAAGCTGGCCCCTCATTTTAGTGGGCTGGCCTTATCTCTGGAGATACCCAAATAGTACTTGAATCTTAAATCTACAGTCATAAATTTTCTGGACTTCTCCTCTGACTGCCTAGGGAATTTAGACTACTGGATTAGACAAATGGAATACCCCCTTCTATATCCCTAAGTAAAATCATTTAAGATATAGCTGAAGTGTCAGCCACATTAGATATCAGCTAGTTTCTTCAGGGAAAGCTTTAAAAGAAGAATGCAAGATTTGATTCATAAGGTTGACATTGCTATTCTAAAACAGGCAAATTTTTGGATTCCAAAAATAATAAAATGAATACTGTTTGGTGTGAAAGTAATAAATAATTCAGTTTCTTCTAAATTAAAAATGCTAACAAAGACAGTTCTTGCCTGAGTGAGCATTAGTTCAAGAAATAATTTTAAAGGGAATGCCTAGGTGACAATTCCATTCATCCCATATTGCTTCACCTTTAAATTACCCTGAAATTCAGCAATTAAGGAAAGTTTTAATAGCTGCAGCAGTCTACACTACAGTACTGTCTGGTACCTTTGTAGAAAAAGCTAAGTTAATGAGAGCTCATGACATAGAAATCACTTGCTTTGAGCTACTCTTTCTTTTTCCTTCCTTTGAAGAATCATACTGACAATTTGACTCAATAGGTCAACTTGATGTGGAACTAGCTTTTCACTAAAGATCTGAAAATCCCATAAATATGGGGATGGATTGGACCTCAAACTACGATTGCCTGTAATTCTTAAAATATACTTGGTCATACAGCTGAACAGGAGGAAAATCAGTACAAGTTATGGTGTAATGGCAATGGTTTATAAATAGTTTATACAAACATATTTTTTAAAAGGAAAGAAAGCTTTTTAGGCTGATATGAATGTATCTCAGTAAGTGGAGCCTACTGGCTAAAAAAAATGAATCAAAGCAGTGAATCACATAGAGCATTCATTTTCTCTGTCTCAGGCTCTTGGTCTTTCTGAGAATCCTACAGGTAATAACTTTAAACAAAACAAGAGGTACAAATTCAAGACATCATCTGAGAATTATTTGAAATACATATAAAGCAACTCATAGGCTTGAACATTAAGTCCATGTGCCATGTTTTTGCATTATTACAGGGCAAAACAAAAATGTTTGCATTTTACAGACCCATTTCCATTCTTTGCAGAATAAAAAAGCTGTATTCAACATGCAGACTTGTCCTGTGATTTACTACATATGGATCAGATTCCAGTGGCCATTAATTACTGGGACCAGTAATTTATTCCAGTGGCCATTAATTACCTCATTCCACAAATAGTCAGAGCCTTTTCTCAGATGACAAGATTTCAAGTGAATTAAAATGTTAAATATCTAGGTAACCAAATAACTATTTGTAAGTTTCACCAGCAATGATATATTGTGTAGTATTTTTCCAGTAAAAAGATGTTTCTATGGGTAATGAGTACTGTACTTAAATTTTAGTTTGTTTATTTGGTGGGGGTGGAGAGAAGGAAAACTGCCTCTCTGTATAGGAAATCTTTATAGTAATATAGGAAAGTTATTCTCAGCTGTCTGTATTAAAAATGCAGATTGTTGTGTATATCTTTTGCCAAGAAGTTGAACATGCTAAATAATAAGAAGGCAAGGCCCTTCCTTTCTCTGATTCTTTCAGACTAGGTTTTTTGGGTTTGTGGGGGTTTTGTTTTGGTTTGGTTTTTTAAATGCATTTCTATTGATTCATTTTTGATGGTTTCTATACCAGTCCCTCTCTTCCTTCTTCTCTCTCTCCTTTTTAATAATGTTGGTGGCATACACTTTTATCTCAAAATAAGCTGAAGCTATTTTATTTTAAGGAAATTTTCAAGAGCTAAGTGTCTTTATAAGCTTTCAATCCCTGAACTATTCAGCTTTGGTAACATATACACATGCTATTTTCTTCAAGGCACATATTTTGCTTTTGCACTTCCAGTATTTCTTTATTTTTTATCTGTCTGAAATAAACAAAACTAAACCCAAAACCAAACAAACCCCACAAAACAGCACCCCACAGTTCTAAACTTCTGCATCCAGATTTGTTTCGAATCTATGATTTCAGTCCATCTTACCCAAAACCTTTTGAAAAGGAAACATGAATAAACACGAATTGTGATCTTCCTTAAACATTTCAGACATGTAAGTTTAGGACCCTACTGGCAAAATTGGCAAAAGACTGAGCAGTGTACACAGTGGGACTGTGCACAGAAGCTTTTGCAACCGTCCTATTCCGTTCATCACTTTTGGAAACAGATCACTGGAATATTCAGCAGTGTACAATCTGTCTTCAATCTGTTAAATATTAGGGTTATGATGGTACTGCGAAGACTGACTAGCTGCAAACAGGGAAGTAGATTAACTATCATTTCTTGAATGGGAGTATGCACCTAGCTATTCTTCAGCTGGGATCAACAACAGTATTTATGGATCGTGGATATGCTATGACCTTTCTTATAAATCAGTAACCTTTCTTATGTGTGGTTCAAAAATTATGCGTGTATGATTGTGACAGAGCAAAGCAAAAAGGGGCATGCCACCATTGAGTAATTCAGCTTCACCAAAGGAAGCAAATCTGGCCATATCACAATATCTGGCCATATGCAGCTGTACTCAGCACAGGATTGCATGGATCAAGATGAGAAAAATACCAACTGGGGAAAGTCAAGATATCACATACTAGAGAAAAAAAAAAGATATTTAGCAAAAGGTAAAATCACATCCTCAGACAATCTGAAGAATAGAGTCTGTGTTGCTGATTTTAGCATTGAATCACTAACCTTAACCTAAATAATCTCATGGGGACTCATGTCAAGAACTCATTTGAAAAACATTCAAGCCATTAAATAGTTCATGTCATTCTGAACCTGTTGAGAGAAGAATCTGCAAACAACAGTAATCACCTCAATGAGAGAAAAATTCCCTGAAGACACTGAGAACTCAAGAGACAAAGACATTTAGGGTGGAGAGCAAGGCTGAAGCTGAGACTCCACTAACAGAAGCAGATACTGAAGGAACTGCTATACCATCTTGGAGATCACTGATGTCATCAAGCTATTATCTCTTTATTCTTTCCCCTTGAACATGCATGTTACCTGCCAACTAGCTATTTGTTCTGATTGAAAAGCTTGTTACCCCAAACCAACTCCTCCTTTCACAGTCTACTTTTCCTTCTTTCCTTTCTCATTCCTTTTATCTCCTCTTTGCAGTCGTTCAGAAACTCATGGAATTATTTAGGGTAAAAGGCACCTGTGAAGGACATCTATTACACACACACCCCACTCAAAGCAAGGCTAAGATCAAAGTTAGATCAATAAGCTCTAATACAACTTTTAATTTATTCTGTCCTTGAAAACAAGTTTTGATAGAGAGTCCACACCTACTGACTGTAGCAATACCCTCAGACTTCCTGTCTTGTAGGAAATTGTCTCATTATATAAAAAATGAATGATTATTCATGTGGCAATGTCCTACTTTTGTTTCTTTTGCTTCTTATCTTTTCATGTAACAGGGAAGAGACAATTTTCTCAAATTTGTCAGTGATAAATATATTCAATAGAAGACAGTTTGAATGGTCTAAATGCTAAAGATTTTGTCATATTTCTGAAAGCTTGTAAAATCTAAAAAGATCAATATTTGCTGAAAGACTTGCCAAAAGCTGAAATGACAATTTGAGCACTTGAGGTTTTTGCTGCCATTTTGTAAAAATTGCAGATTTCAGTTTTACATTTTTAGTGGTGCTCTTGTACCCACATTTATGAATAACTATAATGCTGGATTAGTCTTTTAAAATGAACACGTGATGTCGTTTGAAAGAATGTCTATTTGGCCATTTCAGCTGTGATAGTCAAGGAAAAAAGTAGCACCACAGAAGTAACATATTTCACTGTAATGTAATCATTGCAAGAAGTTAACATAGTCCTTTGTAGAAGCTTCTGTGTGCTTTACAGAAATAGCATGTTTAAGAATGAGAAAAATTTCTGTTAAGAGTTATTTGAAATGTAATAAAGCATATACATCTAAGGGTCATGAGTAAACATAATGGTATAACATTGAACTGAATGGTGGATCAACTTGGTTTGTCTCAACAGAAGGATATGGTTGCAGATGCAAAGTTAGTAGGTGTACACACCATTTATAATGGCTGAAACCCGAGATGTTCATCCACAGATCAAGCTAGCGGTCAGTTCCAGGAGGAATTCCCTGAAAGTACTCAGCAACAGGAATGAGGGATAGCCATCTACCTGCGTAGCTGCAGAAAAGCGTTTTTGCAATTCCCGTTCTTCCTGCCAAAAAAATATCTGTATGCTCTTCAGTCAGAATTGCATTTTTATGTATTTAAAGCTAGCCCTGGTGTTTATGTTCCTGTTGCAGAAAATAAATAATGTCTTTGGAGAGGTTCATATTTTGCCTCACATATTGCTGCTGTGATAGGCAGTATTATCTGTCCCTGCCAGCACAGAACTGAGATGAGAGGAAAGACTTAGCAACAGTGAGTTTGAAAAGGTTCATTGGCTTCCACCTTTATTCTACGTCTATCTCCTCTCTCATTAACAGAAGACATAAGTGTTCTGAGGCAGGAAATCGAGTATTTTAAGAAAATACAGGAAGAAGTATTAATGACTGGAGTTAAAATATTTTTTATGTCAGCAGTGGTTTCTTCACCCCTGTCAGTGGGAGACAAAAGAGAGGGAGAGAGAGAGCAGTAACAATCTCCTGCTTAACAGAAGAAAGAGCACGTAAGCCCTTCTGACAGTCCAGGTGCTACATTCATCTTCAGAACCATATGAGGAAAAAGTGGTATTTGTCTCAAACTAGGAAGTAGATATGGCTAGTTTAACCATCTGGAAAACTGAGGGGTTGATGAAAGCAGCTAAGTGAATGAATAATTCTATCCAATAGCTGCTGTCTAGTGCATTGACTTGCTTGTTACACCCTGATCACCTGATGCTGGATTTAGGGAAAAGGAGTACTTTCCAATAGCTGCTGCTTTTCTTTGTCATGAAGAGGGTACTCCCTTTCCCCTGAATCATGACACAAAGTGAGAGCAAGAGAGCCTCATGCTGGCTGAGGTCAGTTGTGGATGGGTCATGGGCTGATGTCAGCCTCTAATGGAGAGGACTGATGACTCGCACTGCACAAGTTATTGCTTGCTACCCTCTAGATGAATTAAGTTAATAAGGTTGTGAACCCAGCTAAACCACATCTGTATATGGTGTTTCTACTTCGTGTGTCAGGCTCAGTGATTAAGTTGCCTCTAGCATTTCATGGATTTGGATAGCCTTTCATTTTCAGCTGTTCTGTTTCCCATCAGCTGCCACACAGTGATAGGTCTCAAAATGCAACATGCAATGTGCAATGTAATTAATGAATGCATGATAACCCTGTATTTATTACTGTGATTTGTAAGTAAAAGATTAATGAGTGAAATTCAGTGGTGATGCAGAGACTACTGTGCCAGGCCTTTGTCCCACTAAGATCTACATCATCTGCAGTTTCATGTTCATCCTGATCTGCAGAGAAGAATCTATGCTTTTGGTCTGGAAACTCAGCTGTTAAAATGCTCAGCTATCTGTTTTTGCCTAGCATAGTGACTATTCCCCATTATGAGTGAAGAGCATTACATATTTATAATCTTTCTCTGTTTGAAAATATGTAAAAACACTATGGAAAGGATTTCAGAGTTCAGAACAATATTGTTTAAATAAATTTGAGTTATATTTCATCTTGGATTTCTGCATTTAAAATGTTTTAATAATGTGTATTCGTACATGTATAAATTTTCACTCTCTGGGACACTACAATTTCTGTATTGCTCCTGTTTGTTGACAAAAAGAAATGAACCAAATACAATTTGTGTTATTGTAAGGAAATGTCTGCTTGCACTTAGAAAACCATCCAACACATGCAATTGCAGCTTACCACTTGAACATAGATGTTGGCTCAACTATAGCTCTTCAGATGTTTTCCCGTTCTGAAAAAGCATACATCCAACACCAAGAATGCCTGTGTACTTGGTAGAGCAATATCAGAGAAGACAAGTGTGTGAGAAACTGAGCCCTCCACTGCAGACCTCCTACACCCACCCCAGAGAGCCACGCCTCCTCACCTATCGCAGGAGGAGATGCATAAGGGACCGACAAATAGCTCCTGCAGTATATGCTGAATGCAAAATCATAGGGCTTCGGTAAATCAACAAAGAAATCAAATCCTGAAGTTGAAGAACCAGCATGAAGAACATCATCTTCGTAGCACCCTCCCAATAGAGCCAACGGATTAGAGGGTTTGTGCTTGTCTGACTTGATCCCGGCACTGAGCACTGCTTCAGCAGCATCCTATGTACTACCAGTGAAAATCTTTCTGTAATTATAACTGAGCTACTGCTGCAGTTCATAATGAGTTGCTGTTCCTTTTGTTTTACTTATCCCGATATACCAGTTCATAGATTTTATTCACATTTATATTTATTTAAAGCACTGCCAAAACAGAAAAAACTTTTGTAACCTGTACTCCTGTAGCTCCCTTGTAAAATAGTTACTTGCAACATGTTTGTTGGTACTATGCACAAAAAATAATTATAGCTCATACATGCATTTCTTAAAGTTCATCCACATAAAAAACTATTCAGGGGAAATAGTATGATTATCATGTCAAAAAAAGGAAATTATATTTTCCATTGCATATAATATCATGATTGTTGCTATTGTTGACTAAAGCATGTATTAGAAAATGCTCTAATTCATCTTTTCTTCCCTTCCTACTCCAGTGTATCAGGCTGACAGGTGGATAGCAATTTGGCCTTTCAAATTTTTGCAGTATCTTAACATATTATAGAAATCTCTTAGAGCTTATATAGTGTATTGTGTCACCAGTTATAAATAGTTCAGGACTCATTACACCATCAAAGTTGAGGGGATAAGCCAAGACACATGTATTAAGTTTCCTTGACTCTTTTATAAAGCTGCTTGTTTAACGTGAAAATCTCAAGGACATGCATCCCCAAGGGTGGTTGTCTTATGCTCCAGTAATGGAGATTAAATTTGTGGTAGTTAGCTAGCTAGCTCTTTTTCTAACAAGGAAACCAAAATTCATTAAAAACTAATTAGGAATGTATAGGAGGTTAATACTCCATGTTAAGCCTTATTAATGTGAGATAAGTAATTCATAAAGTATCAAAGGACTGCAATGGACAGAATTAAGAAGAATTATACCACCAAAAACTACATTAAAGTGACATTAAGGGTCTTGTTTAAGCCTGAAAAAGCCAGGAAATTCAGAGTTAAAGCTAAATCCCTGTCGTTAACTCACTTTTTTATGTTGGGGTAATGCATATGATGGTCCCCCATTAAGAAGACTCAGAGTACATCATTAGGCGTTCTTTTTCTACAACTGAAGCTTCAGTATTAATTAATAGAGAAATGAATCTTAAAGAATATGGATTATTGACCAAATAGTTTCACATTCTTAGGATGCTTAACATGCAAATTATTGGGTAGATCTGAGAAATGTATCTTCAGATCCTGCTATTACAGCTGCTTTCTAAGCCATGGTGACTTTCAGTTTTAGCAGTCAAAAAAGCTGTTAGGCTGTAATACTCATTTTCTGAAGCATAGTCTTTTGAATCTCAACAAATTTCTAAATTAAAGAATTAATTATTGTAATTTGTTTTGAATTTTGTTTTGTTTAATAATAAGCTTCTTTCAGTCTGACTTTACTGAACAATTTAAAGTGAACAATATTTCACAAAATCATTCAATAATGTCTAGAAAATTATTTTCATTGTGGTGCTCCAATCTCTACCCATATCTAGCCCCATTCCAACTTTAGCCCTACAGCTGCACTGAGGGTACGTATGCTAATGCCCCTTTGCAATCACTTCTGCCCCCTTTTAAATCACAGAAGGTGCTGACATAAGTGTCAGACACAGTCCCATCACACTAAAGCACTTAACTAGAAAGTCTTGTACAAGCTTTCTTCAGCAATGTAAGAATTACTGAAATGGCATTTCGGTGAAGGATTAGAAAACGGCATTTGCGGCATCCTATACTTAGTGAAACCTTGCAGAGTGGGAGGAGAGTGAGGAAGAACAGGGGAAAGAAAGTATGTGCATAACGAACCCTTGCATATGTTCATTATCATTCTGGTAGCAAATCCTGAAGAAGAAAAGCAGACAAATCCAAATGTTTTTTTGACCCCAGCAAAAGGATTTTTAGATCATGAGTCAGTCAAAAGAACTGCTTGCTCCTGCACATGGGTAGAAATGCCAGGGAAAGCAGGCCCACCACAGCATATTGCATGAGTAAGATTCAAGGGGTATTCTACCCAAGCACTTGCCTCTATTAAAAATGATGTGCAGGCAATAGATTTTTAATTGAAGTGAATTAGCGTTTGTGGGTTTCACTGCAAAAGTGAATTTTAAAGCTGATTTGACTGATAAGAAAGTAAGAAGATTTGACAACTTAAACACATAAGAAATACTAATACCTTATATTTTTAAGTGCTTTTTATCCCAAAGGAACCCTAAGTGCTTTATAAGCTACATAGATGAATTACTTCATGCATCACTGAAACACCGCTACCTCTCTCAGTAGAAAACAGGAGCAGCTTTATAGTGCACAGCATTATGATGCAGTATAACTAAACAGGCAAAGGAGATGCTGTAGCGACTGTGAATTATTTCAGGTCTCCTCTGTCTACTCAGACAACAACATCTTCGCACCTCTGTTTTTGCTTCCATCTTCTAGACAATAAAGTCCAAGGCATTTTTTTTGATACCAAGAGTGATGGCTGGGCAAATAGATGAGCATGTGCCTTAGGAGAGAAAATTCAAAAGTGTATTTCATTAAGAACCTGAGGGGCAGCTGCCTGCAGGGGTATGCTCTTTTACCAGAAAGCATACATTAAAATGTCTGAACTTGTGTAGATGGGCCAGAGCCTTGGTTATAGACTGTCCTGATCTCCCCTGAAAATTCTTGTAAATCTAAAGGTGCTTGGGAAAGTTCTGAAGCTTTTTTGATAGTATAGAAGGCATGTGAGATGAGATGTACGGAGTTTCTCAGGAGGACTTCTTCTCTACCAATTTTTTTTCTTTGTACTGTGAAGCATTTTAACTTTTTATGTACATTGGTAAATTTTATCCGTAAAATATTTCAGTATTTTGACAATACACTGTGTGAAAGGTAGAAAAATAAGATGTCTTCAGACTTACAAGTAGGGAGATCAAAATCCAGATCATTATGCCTTAAAATTAGCATATTTATAGCCATTATAACATATAAAGGTTCTACATATACTAAAGAAGCAGGATTTCTTTTGCCACTGAATTGAAAAATTTAATTCAGTGGATTTGAAGTGGTCAAATGGATTTCTTTTTCAAAATGATGCAAGAATGTTGACACATCATTACAGAATTTGTCTCCTTTAATTATTACAAGGATAACAACATATAATATTCTTTATTTTATTAGTAATATATACACCAAACACTTTCAGTTTTCTAATGTTGAACTGAATTGTTCTTGCTGTATAATAGGAAGCCAGAAGGGATCCACAGGTTCATTTTGCGTAACTTTTGCAGAGGAAAGGGAACAGTATTTATCTGTTGCTCCTGCACAGAATCTAATAATTAGCTGTTTAACTAGAGTATGCTTTACAGAAAAAAAAAAAAAAAAAAAGAAGCAAACAACAAAACAAAATTAAAACTGCATCACCCTCATTTAAAAATTGCTCATAATACAGAAACTACTTCATCACAGGGTGATAAACTACAATCTCTATTCCAGGTATACACTTCATTTCTAGACAAAATTTGTCTCTCATGACCTTCAAAGAGCACAGAGACCTCTGCTTTATCCTCCTATAGACCATGATCAAGTCATATTTTAGATGGCATTCCTCAACATTTTCATCTGATTTTCTTCTTACAGCTCTGAAGTCATTCTTGTGGCATTTCCCTAAACCCTGTCCAATTTTTCAATATTCTTCTATAGATCAGACCTCAGAACAGCATACAGTGTACCAGATATGGACTCACTAATTATGCACACAGTAGCCTCTTCTCTCTTTTTCCTTATTGCTTTAGCCCTTTCAGCTTCAGTTTCACACAAAGTGATGCATTTTACACAAACAGATATGCACATAATACATATGCACAAACTTCTGCTCACAATAGTCATTTTGCTCATCTTCTGGAAATGCAGTTATTGAAAATGAAGCCAAGGAGCAAATCTTAGTTTTACAAAAAGGGAGATGCTTGATGAACAACCTGCCTAAACCTGTAGGTTTCTCCTGCAGTTCAGAACTTGGCTGAGAGTTTTTCCAGCATATTGAGGAGCTCTTGAGATGATCAAAATCCATTTTCTTTGGCTACATATACAGAGACGTGTCTTGAAGAACGGCTGAAGGATACAGCACTTTAAAAGGCCTCAGAGGATCCACCATCTTAAAAGCTATTAGGCTGGTATTCACGGGATATGGTAGGGGTGTCTGTGGGGTATGTTAAGTCAGACATGGCTACAGAAAACATTCTTCCAAAGAAGACAGCCAAAGATATTTGTCTTCAAGAAGCAACAAATGGTTGAACAGTTCATCATAAGTGTCCACTAAATATCAGAAGATTTATAGAAACAGGTGATCCTAAATTTGCAGCTTTGGGCATAAAAAATTAAATGTTTTAATTTTTATTCTATCCTAAAAGGAATGGTTCATTCACATAAATGTCCTCAGCAGATGATTGTTTAAATTCCATTTTGTTGTGGATATCCACATAAAAAAATAACAACTGTAATTTGTTTATATTGTTTTCATAGACTTTTACTATAAACCGTACAGAAACTCAGCAAAAAGAGAGAACAACCCTCCTGAAGAACTATGGTAAATATGAGCTGCTTTGTTTCCACTGTTTGTGCCATTTACAAGTAGACTCATAACATGTACTGTGTGGCACATACACTGTGCATAGCAGTGCCTAACTACCTGAGAAACACATGAAGCAAAATACACTTAGAATGTGCTTGAAGTCTAAAAGAGAAGGCCAGTTTACAGAAATGTAAAAGTCAGATGCTTAAGGATGCATGTAAGCACTTTTCGCAGACATGTTGGATACAGCATCAAAGTAGAAACTCAGACTGTTCAAGGGCATTTGTCAGTCCCACTGTGGTCTATTTGTATTTTCAAATGCCTCAATAACTTTGAAAAACAATTCCAGAATAAGTAAAGCTATTGTGTTAATAAAATGGAAATTGAGGAGGATTTCTGCTCCAGACTTTACTACATACCTACAAGACACACTCATTCAGTCACTGAAATGAAGGATTTTTAGAGAGAGAATAATATGAGAAGAATATTCCAAATAAAATTTCATCTCTCCCCTGGCTCACAAAAAGCAGACAAATCAACATTTTTCTTGAATTTAAGTAGGATATAGATTTCAAATTAGGTAGAAAAACTCACTGGGTCTTTGAAATCCTTGTGAGGAGAAGAAGATGGGATAAATATACTTCCAGGGAAAAAACTTTGAAGTCTTCCTTTTTACCATAGAAGCCTTGCCCAAAGCCACATTCTCAGGGGAGAAAAAAAAAAAAAAAAAAAAAAAAAGCTGCCACAAGAGCTATTGGCTGGATACAAAGTTTGAAATTAATTTTCTGTCATGACATTCGCACAAAGTATCACGTGGGGGTGAGTGGTTCTTACTGCGAAGGGTGTTGGCAGAGCCTTGACTGTCTCATTTAATTGCCTCTGCATCAAGGGCTTTTGGTAACCCTGTCATCAAGTTGCTTTCTATCTTATATGAAATATATCACCATTCAGTCCAACAACTCAGGTTCCAAGTCTAACCTGATTTCTTTGACGTCTCTATGACTAAAACTCATTTGCTCAAAATTTGAACAACACTGCAGAATTCCTTGAGTGAATATCTCTAGAATTTTTTATTGGGGTCTTTTTTTGATATTCATTTTAAGCCGCAGTGAAGGTATTTCATTGGTAAGCAAGCAGTGATGTGCTTAGGAGTTAGGCATCTGCCTTTTGAATGGAAATCACAGTGCTGACTAAGGAGGATTTAGAGTAGAAATTGCATAAACTCAGCTTGAGGAGTTGATCTGTTAGCCAGAATATTCACAATAAAGTTACCTGACATGAGGTAAGGCAGTCAAAACAGTTCACTTCTGGCAAAAGGGAAACTGTCCTTTTCTACTGGTCTTTTCTCCACTCCTGACGTGCACTTTCCATCTGCTGTGTAGCTCATCAGGGTCCTCTAATAGATGATTTCACTCACTATCCTGGAAGAAAACTAACCCAGCAAGAAAAGAAGGGCTGTTTTCCTTGAATTCAGTGAATTGAAGTAGCTAATGATGGACTTAAGTGAAAACCAAGGCTGGTGTGAGGGAGGAGGTCTGGCAGCATGGCTAGGAGCAGAGAAGGAGGAATAGGAAGATGGGCTGGTGTGCACTGGGAACAGCCAAAGTCAGACAGTGAGACACATTGCTGTCTTTCACAGACTTGGGTTTCCCAGTCAGGGCTGCAGCTACTTGCTTTTGTCAAAACCTGTCCAGCGCTTAGTTACTACATCACTTTTAATTTTCTCTTGAAATACAGCCAAGAAGGAGGATAGAGCAGCTGTGATCTTGATGTAGTTGGGTAAGTCAGCTCTTTCACCAGATACAGGAATACCTACTCGCACAGTCCTGAACAGTTTTAGGGAATAACTAGGCTCTCTAGATAGCAGTACTTCCAGACAGCAATATAGTTGTAACTTCTTATAAAAGACTATGTCAGGTAATGTCAGATACCAAAGGATTTCCGGTTCCTAGGAAGGTTATGCTTTCCCACCCCCACCCCACCCCCTTTTTTAAAAGTAATTTTCCTAAACATTCTGCCTAAATTTCACTTTAGCTGTGTCTGTGATTTGGGTCTTGTCCGTTGCTCTATTTATAAGCCTCCTGAATTGTAGTGTAACAGAATTTAAATCATACTGCAGAGGCCTTTGGAAGGTGAAAAAAACGTTCCTTATTTAGAAAGCATCCACCTAGCCTAGAACATGGGGCCTCGTGACAGCAACTGACTGAGCAGCTCCTGCTCGTTACCTATTAAATAGCTGCTGGAGGATCTAGTCACTGGTAACATGGAAGTCTCCTATATGAGCAAGATTGCCTTTTATTTTGAAATACTCAGTCGGTTGTCTGGATACAGGAACCTACAGTTTTAGGTGTACAAAGCACAGCCTAGCATCTCCCACACTTTTAACCCCTTTCCCCTTAGAGTCTCAGTAAAGATCAGAGCCTTTTGAGTTACACTTTATCATTAAACTGAGCATTTTAAGTATGGTGCAGGGCTTCTAAACTCATAATTGCTTTTGCTTGAGAAAAAAGCAGAAGAGACCACAGAGCATCAGGAAGCTGGAAGGTGCCTCAATGTAGAGCCGAGAGCAGCCCGGGAGGCACTGGGACAGCCCTGGAGGCTCTGCACAGAGCCCCGGAATACTCTAGCTCAGTCATTTCCCTGCAAGATGCTGTAAAAAGAGAATTTTCTCCTTCTACACTGAGAAAAAAAATAGAGTTACCTCTTATCTTGGTCGACACTTGCTGTATTAGATCCCTCAACTTGAGCCATAAGGGCAAATTGCTGTTCTTTTATAATGATCCAATCTTCTTCAGTGCGACTCCCTGATCAGCTTTCATCAAATGCCAAACGCCTGTTACCAGGCAACCTCCGTGCTAATAAACCAGCTCTCCTGAGGCTGAGGCTTCTTTATTATCTGGGGTGATTATATTTCAATGGCCTAACACATAAGTCAATGCCTTTCCTTTGTTAGCCCTGTACTGAGACTGTGTATTAATTTTAGTCCAAAACGGAGAGCAGGCAACACTAGGAAGGACTGATTTTGCAGTCCAGGTAGAGACTTCTGTTTGCAACAGGATGGTGTCCATAGGCTGCTCTTCGCAATGGCCAAGGTAATAGTAAGTGGAACTAATGTGATTAGTACAAGCTAGTTTTGATGCCAGTTCTGCTTTAACAGCAAGCATTGATTAAAGTTATATGCAGTTATAGAGCTGAGCACATGTTTATGCAGTTGACCTCCATATTTGTCGCCTTTGGTACCTGGAACCACTCTGCCTGTGGTACTTTTCTCATAGACAGAGACAATTATCACATCATTTGGAGGACTCCAGGGATAACTAATATTATTTATATTAGATTAGGGAGTAATTAGAATTAAGAATAATTCATGTAAAAAACCAACAGAAAACCTGATTAAAAGATCACTAATAATCCACATGACTCATGTTTCTACAGGCATTGTATTTTGTTTAGCATGATATCAGGGAAACTACATGACAGACTGGAAGCTCGGTTTTGGGCTCACTAACCTTCTGACATTTATAAATGCATGAACTCTGCATAGGTCTGCATTGCCCCAGCCTGATCATTTCCATATCCATTCAGCCTCCCAGCTGAAAGAAGCTAACAAGTACCCTGTGCAAAGGATTTGTGTGTAATTTGTGAAAACTTGTTTCTTAGGGCCTGAGACCACAATCAAAGTTCACAATATCTGAACTGCCTTCTGATAAGCAATAACTTTTGATTATTACTCATGAAACTACCTAGAAAAAAAAAAAGTAATGTAATACATCATCAATCCAGTCAAATCTATGTGAAGCATTAATTTTTTAAATTCTATTTTCAGACACAAAATTAGACAAACAAATATCATTTAAGTAAAAATGTTCATGATTCAGAAAAGAATATATCAAGAATGAAAAAAAAAGTCTAATTAGGGAGTTCTGATCTAAGCGAAGCCAGGGGGAGGAGAGAGCAAGTTTCAATTCTTCCTTTCAGCTCTGCCGGAGTAACAAAGACCACTTTATCCGCAATGGTAGGGCAGGGGCTGAGCTTTAGTTGCTGATTTAAAAGATAGCCAACTAAGTCTGAAATTTGTGCCAGCAAACACTTCTTTTTTACAAGAAAAGTGGTTCCCTGTATTATATATGCATGTTTGGAAGACTGCCAAAGCATTAGATGTCTATGAACAGATAATAAAGAGAGTGCCTGTATACTGTAGATCTCTGTCTTTTCTGTAACTTTTGCATTATTCTTAGGGAAGGGCAGAAAAGTAAGCTGAATTGTTCCCACTGCCAGTTATCCACTTTCTCAGCAAGTGCTTTTATTGTTAAGAAATACTTATGCCCTCTTGTTTGCGGCCAGCTAAACAATAAACCTCAGACATGTAGGATGCTGCAAAAGAGATGGAGTGAGATGGAGAAGGGGAGAGATGGAGGATTTGGGTCACCATCCAAATGGTGACCATTGTATATAATAAGCAAGGACCAAAAGAAAGCTGAAAAATGTAGCTTTGGTTTTATCAATCTCACATTTTTGTCCCTAACATGGGAGAGAGCTTCAGGCTTTTTCTTCTCCTTTCTCAATTATTTTTATGCACATATAAACAGTTCTTGTGAAAATGCCTAGGTGCTTGAGTATGTGCAGCCTATATCCCCACAGGTAGTTGATCACTGATTCTGTTGCATCTTTGCAACAGATTTGTGAATAGAATAATTAATAAATCACTCCACAAAGATAAGGCAGTTTCTCCTTAGCAACACAAAAATATTAAACTGAAAATTAAATTAGGAAAAGCAACATATGATATAAAGAATACTGCTATGTTCAAATTTCTATTTATTATTGGATCAAAATGGAACTTTGGTTTCTAGTATATGTGCATTTTTAGGAAAGAGTTTTAAATGCTTGATATTACTACAGTCTTTTGCACTCTATGCTGGAGTGTAAGTAGTTCAAAATATCCTGGCAAAAGTATTATTTATTTATTATACCCTGTATTTGTATTTAGCTTGTCAGCATATTGATATAGGTAGAAACACAATGAAGCATAATAAAAATATGTAAAACATAAACAGTTCTTTAATTTGGTGACTCAGTGTCACTAATTTTGACAATAGCATTGCACTGTTTTCACTTGTTTCCACAACTGCTCACATGTTTCTAAAGCTATAATTCAGACTTTTCTAAAGAATAGATTTAACAAGTGGAAAAATTACCACATGTAGCAGTAAACCCTCCTACAAGGATTTCTTATGATTGTATCACTTTATGTTGAGGAAGACAGGGATTGTATGACAAGATCAGAATCCTATGTTGCCTAGGCAATTACATTGTATCTGACATTTATTCTTCTTGCTTCATATCTCCTTTTTAATTCCCATTGTAATTCTAAGAGTGAGCTGGTACATTTATTTACCTACCTGTAGATTTTTCTTATCTTAACAGTTAGTACACCATACTACAGTGAAACTCTACAAGTTGCTTGAGGGCGTACTCAGGCTTAAAATAAAATATATTTTATAAACATATATAGATTATATATGAAATAGCAAAACCAAAGCAAAATAAAAATGCTCCCTCTAGCTTTGTTGTGTAATGCTAGAAAATAGAATTGTTGAGCACATCAGTTGCCTGTCTCTCTCACCAGCCATCTGCCAGAGCTGAGATAACAAGCTGTAAATTCTGATTAAGTGGAGTATGGAAAGTGACCATCTCTAGGTAGAATACTTGATTATTTTTTTAAATCTCAGTATTCATATATTGCACAAAACAAAAAAAGAGCTTAAGCCTTGTGGTAAGGCAGATATCTGTGTGAGTGATAACTGAGACAGCCCCTCACCAAAATAAAATTGAAAATAAAAAATTTAATTTAAAGTGACACCCACAGTTATCAAGTGTCTATTTTATAATGAGGAAGGTCAGTTCTGCAAGAGACAGCTTTTTTTCCTGATCCTCAGTTAGGTATTACAACCGGGAAGAAACTAGGAGTAAAACAGTAAACCACACCCCTACTAAAAAGGGAAAGTTACAGAGTCAGGAGTGTAGCACCAGCAGGAGAAGAACAGCTGCTACCTAAAAGTGTTTTGTCTGCCTATCTGTTGCCTGGGAATTTTTGCATTTCTTCCTCCTTTCTCCACCATATGTAAGATATCACTGAAGGAAAACCAAGAGAGACTGTAGATCTTTTCATTCAAAGTCATAGCAGACAAAGATAATGTTTTTCTTTTGATGAGATAAAGCAAATGCAATGGAGACAGGTGGACATGCTGAAAAAATTGCTTCCTTCTTAGCATGAAAATGTTGTAGGTAGGGCATCTGTCCAATGTAGGAAACATCCACATGGCACATTTTAAGTGCCTTTACAAGCAACTTGATTATGTCTGTTTGAGGATAATGTCCTTGGATGCGTTCCTCCCCTTTATCCATCATGCCATCAATCCTTGATTTCTATCCAGTTTTCCTTTTAAAATATGACAAAATATAAATATATGAATATATACAATATGACAATATAATGTGCAGCTTGTTCTCCTGATTATAAAAGAACTTTGCAATACAAAAGCCAAAAAAGGAGAATTATTTGTTTTAAAGCAGAAGATTCTAGTGCACATATATATATGCAAGTGTTTTCTATATTTGAACAGCATATTTATGAGTTATCCTGAGTATTCATTCTCCAGAAGTCAAAATCCCTTAGATCCAGACCAAAAGGCTTCCAGCTGAAAAACTTCAAAGGTGCAAACTGCTAATTAACTAAGATTAAGAGAACATGAATTTCTGAACTGTTTTATTCTTGCCAAATGCATGGGGAATCACTGATTTTATCATTTTCATTAAGTCCTTTTTTTTTCCTCCCTGAAATACAGGTGATTTCTATCACTAACGCTTACAGATCTGGTCAATTTTTAGGAGCAGAAAATTAAAATTCTTTTAAATTCTTTCTAAGAGTACCAGCATATAAGAAATGAATAGTGTTTTCTTCTTCAGGAGCAAGACAGTAACTCTTGTTTCATATAAGATTTTAAAAATGTGGAAATGTTAACACACAAATTGCTCAAATCAAGAGAGAAGGTTGGAAGTCACCCTCTTAACTTCCTGTAAACTTGGAAGATTGTACGCATCAGATTTTTGAATCTTGAACTGATTGAACTACTCAATGGTATGAGAAAAAATTTAGTTTCTGATTATAGAAATTCTGTCTACAACTGGAGGAAATCCTAAATTAGACACATATATCACATCCATGGAATAGCACCTGCATCAAGCTTCCATAATGCAATTTAACTGGCCTCTTGCAGGACTTCTAGAAGTATTTATTCTGAAATAATTTCTTGGACACATTGATTAGAACCAAGAGTACCTCCATAAACTGCCAATTTGTAGTATAATTCTTAGGAGAAAAAAACTAAAGAAAAAACTAAAGAAAAAAACTAAAGAAAGTGCATTTCTGCAAATGGAAGATTAGGAATTCCATCCACAATGACTGGATCTTTCAGTCAGTCAGTGGAACTTCTTCATATTTTTGCTGGATTTGGATCTTCTGGAGATATTCTTGATTACAAACCCCTAAAGATATCTAAATTTGGTCTGACGAGTTCCATCCCAAGAGAATTAGTTGTATTACATCAACCCCCAGGTTTGTTATGGAGTGAATAGAAGAGGTGGGAACCTTAGGCCTCCAGGCAGAAATTCTGTCTAATTTTGGTATAAACTTACTTCTTTTGCTGACTGTTTAATGCTAGAGATTTCAGCATTGATTTATGTTACTTTTAATGCAAGCTCTTGACACTTGCTTGAGATTATATGCCATTTAATGCCAGTTCCATATTGAAGCATAGTGAAAAAGGGATAAAAGCTAACATGTATGAATTTCTTAAAGATGTAGCTGACACCTTTAGGTTTACACATTATAATTTAGTTCCTGAAGGGTCAAAGAAGACAGAACTTGAATTTAACGTTCTGTCTGAAGTATATTCCTACCATGTCATGTATTTGGACATTTTGCTCAATACTTTTTAGAAAGGATGCTATTCACAACTGAATCCCACTATCAGTTTTTGACGAGTGAGTGGAGGTTATCACAAGGGCTTAGCTTGCTGTATTGGTTGCTCTTGCAATTTAAAAATATCCATGCACAAAGTGAAATGGTTACCTTTGTGTAGTAATGTAGCTCTTGAAGTGATGATATCTAATGTATTTCATTGTGTCACCATCACCTTCATTGAACACTTTATCTTTCTCTTATTGATGTTTCCTTTTTTTCCTAAGCACAAACAATAAACGTTGCTATGCAAAAGATTTTGTGCTTTTCATCTTTCTCTCCCTCTGCTAATCCTCTAGTTTTGAATTTTGTTGGTTTTTTTTTTAAGTAAATATAGTAGAACTATTTGAATTCTGCAGATTTACATTGTTTCATCTTGATCACTAGTCCTTATTTGGTCTATAATCTTGTCTTTGTTGTTTATTGGTACAATTTGTGGAATAGATCAGTATCTACTAACAGCTTTAAGCAGTGATATTTTACTGGTAGAACTTCAGTGTAAGAGATGAAACATTATTTAGTAAACAGTTGTTGCTAATACTTAAAAAAAAATACATGTTTTCTGTTCTTTCTGTTCTTAAAAATATCATGGTTGAAAACACAAAGTTTTCCTCTTTTCTTATGTACTATTTCTCTGCACTAGTTTAAAGAAATGTTCAGATCCATGGACATATACACTCTCAGACAATACTGTACCTTAATTTTAGCCCTGCTCTTCTCTATTCCTCATGCAGTATTACTCTTTAATTCAGTAAACAGCTGAGTCTGCTACCTTTCTGTTGCTGTCTTATTCTTTAAACACGAAAATCCATGTGTGCATATTGCCTAGGATTAGAAAACTGTCCTCTCAATAGTAATCCTAGCAAGTGCAGTATGCTTTCAGGTACCTTAGAGTTTCAGGAGAAATTTGGTCTGCCTTTACAGTAGTGATGTCTCAATTTTTCATGTATATGCACAAAAATAATTTTATACCACAGTTTTTTAGGTAGGGTAATCACTACAGTTTTAATTATGTGTACGCCAGTGTACTTTACCTTTAGTCCAGAAATTCTTTAGTGTCATTGAAAACTAGCATCTTTTGGGTTAAGATTTTACTTCTCCTGACAAGAATTGCATTCTTCATGCAGATCCCTGTTCTTATCTTCGAGCATGAGAGCATTTGTTGGTAACATCACCAATCGGGAGATAGGAACATATCCTGCTTTTATTCCTTCATACACTGCGGAGGAAAGAAAAAGTAAATTGTCCCTGGCAGCTGCAGTTCCAGGAAACAGAGGTCTTTGTGAAGTTACATATTTATAATGGTGTGTCAGCTGGCCAGAGGGCCTGTTAGTCTTGTTCGTTCCTGTGGTCTGATCCCACTCTCATGAAAATATACAGAAAGGCTCATATTGATTTGAGAAGGAGTTAGCTTGCTGCCGTAATGACACTGCTGACTAAACAGCCACGGTTAAATTATCAGGAGTAATTGTAAAGAATGAAGGAGGAAAAAAGCCCTGGAAAGACGTGATCCAATGTGGCAATGAGAGCTCTCCTACAAAGTGCGTACCCCATTTGTAAAAGTTATGCTCAGTGCCAGAGCTCTCAGAGGTACATTGATTTCCCCGTGAATTCCAATAGTTTCTAATCACAAAGAAATTATTCAGCTTTCCTCTGCAACCAACATAAATATGTGGGAATAAGATTAAAGCGCTATATACACAGACAAAATTCAGTCAAATTTTTAAATTGCCCTTGGGCCAATAAACTAATAAGATATAGTGACCCACTTAAGTAGCTTGTATGAGAAAAAATCCTGCATAAAGTCAGCAAAACCCCCTTTCTTTGCTGAGATGGTAGTTGTAGTGTGCTAAGCCTGCTTTTTTTCAGCAGCACTGACTTCTTTAAATGCAGTCTATTGCACAGAAGTTATAGAGTTAGGCCACCTAATTTACCAGCTATGAAAATGCTTCATTGAAAGATTTGACTAAATTTGGACAGTTTATATTCAAGTGCTGAACAAATAATATATTTTTAAAAAAGTATGAATGCACATTTATCTCTTAATATACTTCAAAATACAAGAAAAATAGATTATGAGCTTTCTGTATTTAGGATGAGTGAGATCTATGGTTAGTGTAAATCTCAAAGACAAATACATTTTCATATAAAATTCAATTTTTGCCAATACTTACTACTTTGTGGCACCAGAGAAATTACAGCTGTGGAACTGTTATATCTATCATTAATAGATACTGCAAAAATCCATGATGAGCTGGACTTATGGCCAGACTCTGAGTATAGCTGTGAAAATAATAAATGATACAGCGTGATAGTTGGGGAGAAAATAAAAAAAAAAAGTGTTGCATGGGTAAAAAAACAAACTGTCACTCTCAGATGAAATGAACACTACTTCTCCCCTCCTATAACCAAAGCTTAAGTATGATTGGGATCAATTGCCAAGGTAACTTTCTCTGAATACCAATGCAGCTAAATGTTGTAGTACAGGACTACATACAGATAGATATTAAAACTGTGTAATAGTAGGCAGGTGACGTGATTGCTGAAGGGTCTGAACTTTACATAGATTTAATGGAGATAGGTAGAAACCTTGAGAGCACATGCCAGCTAGTCAGGAGTTGCAGTGCGATATTAGTAGGACCTTAATCTTTGCAGCGGACAGACGAGTGATGAGAGGCACACTATGGATTGTATCCATAGATCAGATAAGATGAATTTAAGAGGGTAACTCTTATCTAGCATCTTGTCTTTTGAGGAGCATTTGTACAAGGAGGAGGGGAGATCTCCATAAGGAGTTCAGGTGCCTAAAGTAAGCACTGTAGTATCTCAGCTTGACAGTGAGAAAAAGAATCTCTCCTTTGTATTCATACAGTAAAAGTAATCTGGAAAAAATGTCCACAAAGACCTTTTAAATGCAGCATTGCTTTCCAGATGGTAAATTACAAGCTGAAATGACCCGAGAACTACACAAGGACTTTAAAGAAGAGTGAAATACACACAACTTCATCAAACTTCATTCAAGTAATAATACATGAGATAAGCTGCTGATATTTCTAGAATACACATATCCTCTCAAAAATTATATCTTGTTCTGCAGTTTGCGATTTGGCAGCACCTTCTTTAAACAATGTCTTGAGAGTTATATCTTTTACTTGGCACATAGACAATGGAGCATGAAAATTCCATTAACAATAATAGGAGCTGTGTGCCTAATTCGTTGTTAACAGTTCTGGTTAGCGTACACTCTTCAATGCTAAGATATGGGTTAGTGTAACCTCCCCTTTCTTTAATTACAAAATGCTCTCCAAACCAATAAAACCTTTACAACCATTAAGTCCTGTACTTTTAAATATAATTCACCTGTAGGTAATGTAATTTATAAACTTTTCCTTGACTGGCATTAAATTATAGCTTTAGATACTGCAAATGGGTAATGTAAGGACTGATTTAGAAGGTGGCCATGTTGAAAAGCTTTGGTTATCTTCCTTGCATCTTAAGCACAAATTAATTTGTTACAATCTGTTTTCATTTAAGAATTTTCTAAACTTCATTTAGTCATTTAAAATTCTGTGTTTCATATGACGCAAAGACTAAAATCTTTGAAGTGCAACTGTAAACCTCTGCGTGTACATAAAGGTATACATGTATTATATCTCTATCCCCTTGCCTTCAGCTATGTGATTAGAAAATTATTCATCCCTTCTGGAAGAGGAAGGACTGCTTACAGATCTAATACAGTCTGCCTTAGTTGCCTATTATTTATAAGGCAGCTTTAGGCAAGTGTTTTCAGACATAGCTACCTAGAACTAGTCATATTTTCAGTATGTAGGCAACTTGACCTTGCTTAGAAAAGTGAATGCAGTTTCCATTGCATGTGCTGCTTTTGATGCAGGGGAAAGTAATAATTGTTTTGTCAGAGAACTTCACACATGGACCTCGGGCTTCTAGGTCCCATAAGGCATATGTTTAAATATGCCTGAAAACCTTACTTTGCTTGTTAAATTCATTCCACAGATTGTTAAAAGCACTTGAAATAGGAACTCCTATTTCAAACTACTGTCCTACCTTTTTATGGCTGATAATTCTATTTTAATATGGATGCCTGAAATAAGACGGTACTGAACTTTCCTAAGAGAAGAGGTACATAACACTGCATCATAATAATGACTTATTTTTATAAAATCCACAAATGTCTTTTCAGATAAAAGGCTGAGAAAAGAATTAATGTGTCAAAAGACTATGTTTTGCAGCCCATAAAGCAACAAAGCACTTCTTCCAAGGGTCAACCTTATCCTATATTGTAGCTAAAATTGCACTGACCTTTCATCTATATTGACAAAGATTTCATTTAACAGAACCGATTTCTGACTTTTGTACTTGAAAAAGTTGTATACTTTGACACCATGGCAATCAGACCTTTTCAGCCCAGACAAAATACACAGGCAACTGGGGGAAGATGTTAGATGCGCTCTGTGAAGATGAACAGAGAAAGGCACTTTAGAATATTGAGAGACTTCTAAGCTTTTCATATTGCTGAGGTTTTATTCCAATTGTTCTTCTCAATACTTTTTTCTTCTTCTTTCCTCCCTCCCGCCCCCAGTAGGGCATAAATATACTAGGCTTATCAAGGTTTGTATACAACTTTGAAATCTGAAGTTGATTGGATTTTTTTTTTTTTTTAAGATCTGTATGATAATGGCTAAATGGTAACATTCCTCATTCCTTAGATTTCTTTCTCAGTTTTTCAGCTATTCTAACTGTATCAAAAGCATAATTAAATTGTGAACCAGAGAACAGACAGATACTGTCATCCATCAACTTGTCACTAGATACCAAGCAGAGTTGAAGCATAATCAACTTTACGTGCTGATAGCTTGTCTGTTGCCTAATCCAGTGCCTCCATAACATATATTAATGAGTCAGATGAAGCCCTTCCTTTTATGATAGCCAGTAACCAGTATTTTCACTTTCTGTATACTTTTAAAACGTATTTTACTAATATGTGGATTGTTCAGTTTCCTGGAAAACTGTGTTTAGTACATGTCATCATATGTGCTGGATTAATAGCCAGGAAACTGCTTCTATTTCTGCCTTCATCACTAATTCACACTTACCTTAGATATAGAACTGAACTACTAAATGTTTCTGTTTCTCACCTTTAAAAACTGAGAATAATTTTGAAAAATGTTTGCTACAGTAATTTAATGTCTATAGATTGGATCGACCATAGAAGTGCTAGATATTAAACATGGTTAGTTTCACCTCATGAAAATTAGACTGGGGAAAATGCTTATTATGAATATTGTTTTAAGTAACGTGCTACAATGACAGACTGTTGAATTGTAAAAGTGGTTTTGGTTGCTTAGGTGGAATTTTTTTTCCCCACTCTCTCCTGCCTTATTTAGTCAAAGAGTAATTGCTAGTGAGCTTCTGAAAATCTTGGAGTAAAGTCTAATCTGTTCTCCTGATTCCCTCATTTGAAATGTTGACAAACTAATTTGGAAAAAAGAATTTTGAATTATATAAATATTTATTATCTCAAATTACAATGATAATTCTGTAATTTGTCTGGGTTTACATCCTTTAATATTTTATGTCCACAGTTACTGATTGATGAAGACTACTCTAGGATGCAACTTAACTTGACATATGCAATGAAAAGTTGTGTTAAAAACATATTATTAAGCTAGGTCTTTTTTAGAGTCAGATCCTCAGCATAAGAATATTATGTAAATCAGGTCAATTCTTTCCAAGCAGTGAAATCTAATGTCAGAAAATACATATTTTAGCATAAATTATTTAGTGAAAAGTTCAGTTCCTTTATAGTAGTGTGCCTGAAGCATTCAAATATGAGCATTTTGTCTGGCCATCATTAACACATGCCATAGGAGATTTCTCTTCCTTCCAGACATTAGTTTCAAGACTTTTGCCATTTGACACGTTTTTTTTGGTAACACAACTTTTCTTCCATTATATTTTCCTTCTCTATCAACATTCATGTATTGTTGTCTTGCAACATGTATCACCAAGTGTATTGGCAATTGCATTTTAAATTGTTCAGACGTTTGAAAGTCTGTTGCGAAAGCACTGTAAGTCTTTCTGGGAGAAGAGAAAGAGAACAATGGAGGAAGGGATCACTGAAAGATTGCAGGAATAACTTCCATCCTTTCTACTGTTTCCAACAGGAAACAGTCTTAGCTATATACCAAGTTCTTAGTTTCTAAAAAAATTTTTAAAAAAATTAAAAAATAATTACATTTTTATTTCCTCTACATAATTCTTGAATTTCTAAAGTGCTCAGATACTTGTATCTGGGAAGTTATTTTTAGTTACAGCTGAAGAATTCAGTTAACAATTTCAGCCTACCAGCAAACTTCAAAAGTAAAACTTTGGGGAAAAAAAGCCCTTGAATTCTTGGGGGTTTTGTCCCTGAGGAAAAAAAAAATCCCCCCAAACAAAACAATAAACAAATCAACATCATATATTCATAATATGAGGGCTGGAAGAGACCCTGCAAAGCCATCTAGTCTAATTCTCTGCTCCAGGCTAGAATCTGCTGTGACTCTCATGCTTGACAGGTGTTTCCTGAACCTGTCCTTAATGACACCACCACCAACACCACAACCCCATTTAAGCATCCATAAGCAATATATTCATCAGCAAGTTTTTACTAGTTTTTAGCTTGAATCCTTAGTGCCATTTGATTTCTCATTGTAATATCAGTTCCTTCTTCTATCAGCTATGGACATAGGAAAAATATTTCCTCCTTTTTGGCAAGCATTTTTTACATCCTTGAGCACTACTATCCTATCCTCCTCTTCCTGCAGCTGAGCAAAATCAGTTGTTTCAGACTTTGTTGCCACATTGTTCTGATCATTCTCATTATCATCCTTTAGCTGGTACATATCTCTTTTTTGAATAGCTGTGTCTAAAACTGGACAAAGTACTGCATTTGAGGTCTTGCCCATCTTGAGACTATCAATAGGATGATTTCATATGCTGTGCAAGATACAATCCAGTCTACAATCCAGTATGGTGTCTGCATTCTTCACAACAGTGTAATATTTTTTATCCAGCAGAACTATTTAGCCATTTTTTTTCTCTGTCTTGTGGTGACATAGTTGATTTTTTTTCCCACGAAGATCATCTTGCATTTCTTTCTTTTGAATGTTATCCTTTTTTTTTAAATTCCTCCAATTTTTCAATATGCTTTTGAATTCTTCTACTTGGCAGTGCTGGGTTAATGGATGTACTTGATGATCTTAAAGGTCTTTTCCAACCTAAACGATTCTATGATTCCATGATTCTAATTCTGTCTTCCAGTGTATCTGCGATCTCTGCACACTTGGTGTCATCTGCTGTCTTAATAAGCATCTTCACTTTTCCGTCATCGATGCTATTAATGAAAATATTTTAAAAAGCAGGCCTAAGTCAGAGTGCTTCAGGACTCCTTTGATATTTCCTTCTATGTTGATAATAGACCACTGATACTTAGGGGTTATGGTTATCTAATCAGTTTTATATCTACCCACACAGCTACCTCTTTTTCCTCTCTGTGTCCCATTAATCTCTTATTTATTCATATTCTAGACACACATTTTTTTTCATGAGCATCTGTTATTTCATTTAAGTCATTATCTTCATCATTCTTATAATTTGTTAAGATATCCTGCTCATGTTTTTTCTGCATTTGCATGCCAGCATCTAAGATATTGGAAGAATCACTGCTGCCTTCTTGACAAAGTTTTGTATTCTGTTCTCCTCTTTCTCCTTTCTAGGTCCATTTCCCAGTTCACATATCTTATACTTAGGAGAGGGAGGGGAAAATATAGAATATAGTTATGCCTCATGAGTTGGAGGTATGTACTCAGTATACTTGGGCAATTTGGAACTGTAGAATCACTGTGTCATAGAAAAACTGGTTGGAAGGGACCTCTAAATATCATCTAATATACCCACCTGCTTAGAGCAGGGACATCCCTGTACTAGGTCAGATCAGTTATGGCTTCGTCTACCTGAGTCTTGGAAACGACCAAAGGTGGAGGGTCCACAGCCTTTCTGGGCTGCCTGTTCCACAGATTTTAATGTGTGTGGGTTTGGTTATTTCCCCTCCTAATGTCCAACCTGAGACTCTCAGGTTTCAATTTTTGGGCATTGTCCCTGGCATCAAAATGAGTTTGGCTCCAGCATCCTCCTTACTATGTTTTGGATAGTCATAGGCAACTATCTTTGAAAATACTGGCATTCCTACTAGCAGGAAGAACACACTGAAATAAAATCAATCACAGTTCCATATATTAAAATGGAATTGTATTGTAAAATCCACTAAATCCACAGTTTATAGTTTAGACGTCCCTCCTATTGTATAAACTCAAAGCATTTAACAAACTGGACAATATTTCTGTTCCTTCCTTGACAAAGAGACAATTAAAAGTTTGGCTGAAAAATAGTAATGTAAAAATAATTAAGTGTGAAGAAGCTCCACCCTTCACTGAAAAATTATGCTTAACTTTCTGACTTTTTATTTAAAAGCTACAAAGGTTATAAGTTTTTATTTTGAATTTTATTCCTTCCTTTCTGGTGATCGGAGTATTTTTTTTAAAGTAGGAACAGGTTATATTAATTTTATAAGCATATGTGAGAATCTGTCAATATAGCTGTAGCTAAGTTGTAAAAGGACTGAAGTAAAAATAATGCAGTATTTAAACCTTTGAAAAACTTTCTGAAATTGTGACAAAAGCATCACAAAACACATTATGATAAACAGCACAGGGGATTTTACTAAGCTAAAACAGTACAGTTTAAAACTGCCTATCTGCAAGGTAGTGATAAAACTGAGCTAAAAATTAAATTCTAAAAATATAGCTAGTATGATATTAATATTTATATTGAACTTAGTGGCAGAAAAAATGCCCTCAGCAAATTTCCTGCTTAAACATTTATGTCATAATATACCTTCAAGGTAGGGTCTCAGACAGTACTTTGAGTCCATACTTAATGATATTAAATGTAACAGAATAAATTATGTACAAATCTGTAAAAATATAGAAATACTGAGTGTATTGTAGCTCTGTCTGATGTAAATCAGAAGAGATTCCACAGACAGTAGCAGACATACATCAGTGTAAAAAGAGTGAAGAAAAATCAGAACAATTTTTTTTTAATGTAGATGGTAAATAATTTTGCCAGACCTTGCAGAAATTTTGCTCTGATTTACTTCTTGAAATATAATATAAAAGAAATAAGAAAATAATATTCTCAATTGCCACTTACTTTTGTGTTTCTATGAATGCTTCATATACAGCCTGCATACAAAAGGACCACATCACTTAATTTCAAGATAAGCTGATGATGAAGCAAAAGATGTTCAGGAATACACAGCAATATGAAGTGTAAAATATTTAAATTGTATTGCAGAAAAGAAGCTGACGGTGGCTATTTTAATTTCAGAAAGCTACTACAAGTTCTTTAACCATGGTAAAAAGAATGTATAGCGAATGAAAAAATATTGTGAAAAATTACAGTGGATGAGCAGAAATTTCAGTCGTGGTAGATGGAGCTGCATGAATGAAGCATGAGGTCTAATGTCTGGTGATAGAGGTGAGGTGAAGTGAAATTAGTAATAAATCACACCTTCTTAGAGTGAGAGTAATTAATCATTGTAATGGTTTATTGAACAAAGTAGTAAATTCATCACTTGGAGTCTTTACCTGTAATACAACTTATTTCTAAAATTATGTCCCAAGATGTTAGGCTTGATAGTACTTACTTACGTAGAAGAGTATTTCCCCCCTATGTAAAACTGATGAACTAGAAGTGTGTTGTGTAAGAGGTAAGCCTAAATGACTCTAGGAGATTTCTTTTCCATTTAAATTCTGTTATTCTGAGTGGTTTGTCTAAGGAGATTAAGATACAATGAAAAAGCTGGGGCTTTTAATTGCTCATTTGAGTCTTTCCTTAGAGATACACTTACTTATGAATATTTAACTATTTCATTGTCTTATATATTGTATGCCCTATGTACATATGTACAGTGCTTTTCCATGATGATATTATTGATTCCTTACACTCCTATGAATGTTTCTTCAAACAGTAACTCATCTAACTGCTGTACTTACAGTTTCTGTGTCCATATATATTTGAGCACGCCCACACACATTCTTTCTATTATAACAGCTAAGGGAATAAAAATGATAAGGGCTTATGATTCTTTGCCCCTTTGTTGGATTTCAGATCAATGACATCTCTGTCTTCCTGAAATAATTAAAATTTGTTCTTGCCTTGGTGTATGACTCAATTCTTTCACGCTTTGTAAATTAGATAAAGGTATTTATGATTGTATTGGATCATGGATAGCACTATTTACAGTCTGTGAAGGAATCTGGCAACTTTCTGTATGATTTGGAATGAAAATTTAAGATATTGATATTTTACCATGTTTCATCTCAGTTATTTCTTTCAGTTTAGAGCTGTGACAAATTCTGTTATTGTTCTGCAGTGAAAGTCCACATATACATTCACAGAGAGGCTGCTCATTTACCTTGTCACTCAAATGCAAAATTTTACTTTTTAACTTTGTGATGAGTGTAGGGAATTCCTCACTTCCTCAGGCTTGCAGCCTGAACAAGTTAAGCCAAGCACACAAAGTGCTGCGACGGATCCTATCAACCACTTAGTCAAAGCAGACTTCTGCATGATCGGTCCTTGTGGGGACCCAAAAATATTTCATGGTGAAGTTGTTTATCCATCTAAAAATTCTTGTTACAAAGGTCCTTCGCTCTTCTTCTTTACTCCTTCTGTTTTTCTTTTGGTCCTCTGTTCTTTTTCTTATGCGTTACTACAGCCTTTTTTGTCCAGGTTTCTCATCTTCAGTGTACAGTATACCCTGTCTTCAAACAACAATCAAACAACAATCATAAGAAAAAGCTATACAGCCCTAAAAAATAGTACTTGAAAAAAACCTGAGAGTTTCTTAGACCTCAGTGGCCGTTCAAACCCAAAACAGTGCTGAGAGTCTCCATCAGATGTGTTCCTGGTTTTGTGATGAAGCAGACAAGCCTAATATTGCTTTGAGACCTCTGGGTCTAAAGGCCATGGTCACAGTATGTCAGCAAATGGCACTGATGATCCTATGTAGCTGAACAAATGTTTGTAACTGAGCCTTTCATAATCAATGAGGAGTCAAGGGACTCAGCTTAATTTCTCACACCTTCTAATACAGGCTACCACTATCCAAATTAATCTTGTTCTATAGCATGGTACAGATGTAGATATAAAGATGGACCTTACTAACAGAGAATATTGATCTCTTGCAGATAGATCCACATTAGGCTCAGCAAGAGTAGTACATCTACCTGGCTAAATAAGCCATGTTCTTTGCCTTGTCTTTCCACAAACCACTTTCCAACCAACCTTAAGTTAGTGGCATCCTTCACTAAAGCAATACAGATTTTCTTCACTTTGATTAAGTTCCATATATCCACCTGTCTCAGAGGGTTACCCCAATAGCAACTCTGTTCTCCTGCAGAATCTGCCCCGAGAGCTCCCACCGTCTCCCTCTTTGGGTTGCCAGCACTTGGTCCTTGTTAGTCTTCTCACTGAAGGTATCCTTTCTGGTTGCAGTTACTGCTGCCAAAAAAGGTGACAGAAATACCAATCCTATGGCTGAACCTTTCTGAAAACAGTTATTTTAAGATAGGAAATTCTTAAAAATCATCCAAAATTTTTAATGAGGGGCATTTTTGAGTTCCACATTACGCAAGATATCAACATACCTGCTTTTTCATGAAACTTCTTCAGCTAAGACTGTTTTTCACACCCTCAATATCAAGTGATTCTTGATGTCTATATAATATTCATACACCAAGTATGGACTGAACTGTGTAATGAAACTTATGTAATAAGAAAATGACAGTTAGGTATCTCTGTATTTCATGCTATGTCTATGGTTTTCCTGGGAAATGTTTTGAAGATTGATATTTGTCTAGCAGATACTTGGAGCTCTGTCTACACCTTAACCTTGCGTTATGCCTGTCTGCGGTGTACAGGGCTGACGCAGCACTTGCTAAATTGATCCTGTAGTTGTGACTTACATGAAGAATCAGAAACTCCATCATTACTGAATGTATGGGTAGTACTGCTGGGAATTTCAGAGAGTCTGAACAGAGCTGTGGGATGGTGGTGGCCAAAAGACAGAAAGGACATTGCATTCACCGGCTACGCTATGAGACATGTTGTTCATATGTTGATTAATTTCTCATAATCTTCCCCCCACCCTTCAGAGTTCTGCTCAGAATTTCTCTCTTACATTCTTCATTTGAGAGGAAACTGAAGTGGTAGCATTCATGCTTTGCCTTATGTGGCTGTATGCCTCCAGAAAGGGCCATAAGGGCTGCAACAAATCTGCCTGTCAGTCACACATCCCAAAGGACTCTAGTTGCTGGTCGGTAATCTTTAGATAACATCAGCCTGCAGTTTATATTTTGCAATGTATTTGTAAATGCTGAGATGAAAATTCATACTATGCTCTGAATTTTGGAAAGAAGATTGGAATGATTCTGTGTGAGTAATGTGTACCTGAATTCTTCAGATAGCTTCAAAAAACAATGTGCATGAATCCTCTTGTATCATTAAAATTTTAAATGTTAGGGCCAGATTCTGCCATGCCGTCTAATATTTCTTCAGCAAGCAACCAACTGGTTCCTGCAGGATTGCAGAATCTGGCCTACAGTGATAAAACATCTCTATCGAGCAATGATACTGCTAACTTAAGAGTTATTAGAAAATATTGCTGAGGATATTAATATCTAATTATACTAAACTGATTTGTAATTAACTCCACAGGAGCACAAGAATAATGCTTGCAGAATTAATTAGGACAACATTAAATAGAAGACATTTTTCTTTTCTATTTGTTTGGTTGAAGAAATCAATATAGTTATTTTGGAGGGTTTTGATGGTTTTATGTCTTTAAGCTTCACAGACATGCAGGTTCCTATGGAAGAATCCATTTCTTTTCTTCCTCTTTTAATCTGCCCATTTTACTTATGCTCCAGTTTGGAACCAAACAAGTATAAGGATTGCAAGACAGGATTTATTCTTCACCTTAATTAAAGATTCTCCTAGTCCCTCAATAAATGTCCCTTAATTTGTCCTATGTAAGATAATGACCGTTTAGGACCTTGGCAAGCCTAAAGGGTTTTTTGAGCTGTTCTTTTGGGCTGCTTAGCTTGATATAAATGCAGTTAGGCATGACCTCATTTACCTCTTGTGGAAATAGATAATAGTGGCAAGATGTCAGTCCTTTATTTAGCTGTTTTTTATGCCAAGTTTTGGTTTTTTTTTTTCCTTCACTGCTGACCTTCAGGATATGCTGCAAAGCCCTACCTATTTGCCAGGTTTTCCATAAGGGTTGTAAGGGGGGAACATTTAAGAAATGAGTGGAAAGGATCTCCATTTCTGTGTATTAAGGAAGGACTTAATTGGTGTTGTTTCAGCTCCTTAGCTGCAGCTGGAGGGATCACAGCACACAGAAGAGGACAGATAGTTAAGAGGTACTTCAAGACACCTCTGTGTTCTTTTAATCCCTTATTAGCTCGTATAATTTTTCTCAGGCCCCACGAGTTTCAAGAGATGTGCACAGTGCACACAGATGTCCTGATCACCTTCCAGGGCCACCAATAAATGCCCACTTTAGGGTTTCTTAGTTCCAGCTGTACATAGACAGTAGTTATAGAACGTCCCAAGGTCTTTGCCATACGATTAATTTACATACACTTCATTTTGTAAAATGTGTTTTAACACCTGTTCATTAACTTAAGTCATTTCAATACAGTGTTTCCTATAAAAATTATTTATCTGTATTGCTATAGTGCACAGAGGCCTAATCTTCACAGGGCCCCACTGGAACAAGTTGCTCTACATCTGCGGAGTTAGATGTAATCCTCACATGAAAGATTTCGCTCTCAAATAAACAACATTTGTATTTAAATGTGAACAACATTTCTCATATCTAAGTATGAATCCTCTCTATGTTCCTTTGCTGTTTGGCAGCAGACTTTGTGTTCCCACTTCTGTGTTTGAGAGATGCACAGATCAGATGTTTTCTTGGGCTCTGCTTTCTTTGATAGGAAAGAGAGCAGTTGTTTCCAGGCTCCACAGCTCTTCACTGAGATACAGCTGCCTCAAACTAATTTTAGCCACTTAGAAACACTTTGTCCATTTTTGTCTGAAAGCCCCTGTGATTTAAAACCTATCTCCATAGTCCCAGGCTGTTTGGCTCACTTGATTGTCTAGAAAAGGTAGCCATTAAATCTAGTTTTAATGCAAATTGCTCAGCAAGAAGAAGGAAGCTCAGAAAAGTGGAGAAGACCAGGTAAAGTGTGATTGTTGTGTCCTGTCTTTTCATGAGCTTTTGAAGGTTTTCCTACTTGTTTTCTTCAGCTCTTCTTAGGTAGAACTTCATCGTTGGTGCTTATGAGTAACTGTTTCTAATGTACAACCATATTTCCATTCTTCTTAAGGGTATTTTCATTCCCAAGCTGATCATGCCTCAGTTAAAAAATCGCACGCTGCCTTGAACTGAATGGTGGTAACAGGTAGCAAAGTTGTTTACTTTTGGCGTCTTTTAGTATAACTTGCATTAGAGTTCAAAGTATATCTCAAAAGAAAGGTGGTAGTATTTGCCTTTCATAGATGTCATAAGGATTAGTTGATGTTCTGAAGTAGGCTGAGTATGAACTATCCATAGCAGCCTGTGGCAGAGAGTTCTCAGAGTATGGCTTCATCATATTTACAAACTGTAGTGCTGACTACACAAGCTACTACTACTGCTCAAACTGGCTAATGTAGTACATTTGTAACGCCCCCAAAGCTAAAGTTTTTAGATGCCAGGTACAGCACTTAAAATGAATAATTGCCTTCCACAATCGAATGCTCATTTTTTCCTTAATTAATAGCATTACTGCTCATGTGACATTGCATTGTATGTGATATTAACGGGGCTGGGAGTGAGACAGAGATAGGTGTGCACACATATGAATGTGTATATATGCATATGTGTGTGAAAACACTTATATGTACATGAAGGCTCTCTATATGTATGAGGGTAGAAGGTGGGAGCGGAGAGAGAGTAAAAGGCATGCTGAGTGTTCAATACGTACAGAAAAAGCCCTTCTCTTGCCCAAGAAACACCCGTCTTGCTGCCCATCTGCAGTACCTCACAGCTGCACTATCTCCAGAGAACTCATTTGCTCTAGATTAGAGATGGAGCACCTGTGAGGGGCAACAAAGATAACCGAGGGACTGCATCATCTCTCCTATGAGGGAAGGCTGAGAGAGCTGAGACTGTTCAGTCTATAGACAAGAAGGCTCAGGGGGCACCTTATCAATTTATATAAATGCCTGAAGGGAGCGTGCAAAGAGGACAGAACCAGGCTCTTTTCAGTGGTCCCCAGTGACAGAGGCAATGGGCACAAACTGAAACACAGGAGGTGCCATCTGAACATCAGGAAACAATTTTTCATTGTGAGAGTGACTGATCACTGGCACAGGTTGCCCAAGGAGGTTGTGGAGTCTCCCTCCTTGGAGATACTCAAAAGCCATCTGGACATGGTCTGGGAAACTGGGTCTAGGTGACCCTGCTTGATCTGGGTGGGTTGGACCAGATGACCGCCAGGGGTCCTTTCCAACCTCAACTGTTCTGTGATTTCAATCATCTGGAATAAAGGTAAACTTTAGCAGACTAATTATTAAATGGAAGGCTGATTCTTCAATTAACATCTTTTTAGTTGAATGCAACCATTCATAAGACTGTAGCTTATGTAGTTTTTAATTTTTATTTTTTATACATTTTATTATGTTTTTATATAGTTCATGTGTTACCTGTTGAAGGAAGAAACTCCAGAACTGCTGGTGGTGCCAGCTGCAGTGTAGCAATAGCTGAAGGAATTTTGACTAGCTCAGCTTCTGGAAGTGCTCTCACTTCTTACCAAGGCACAGTAATTCAGGATAGACCCCATGTTGCTTTGCCTAGACTGGTTTTGTTATTTAGATTATCACGTTGAATGTTGTTTCAAAGATAACTGTATTTTGCACTGGACTTGGTGGTGCTGGCATGTGGTATGCTTGGCCACTGGTTTTTTTTTGTGCTCGTATATATATGTATATATATACATATGTATGATATGCCCTTCCTTTTTTCTGTACTGCATTCATCTTTTGTCCTTGCCAAGGTTTGTTATTTCTTTTGCTTACCTTTTCTAAAATGGCTGTTTTGTTCCTTGCAATTATTTTACCTTGCAAATCTAAAAAGAGTTTGAAAATGTTTGGAGGAGATTTGAGACCTGCAATGAGTAGAAAATTGCAGGATAGATGCTCTGTGGCCTATTTCTAGTTTAAAATGCTATTGCACAGTTGCATAACTGAAGTGGTGAACTCAGTTCTCTTGTCCAGTTGTTTCCTCTGAGGCCTATGCTCATATACTTGCATAGAAAAAAAAATTTACACTTATTTAATATCCTAGTAGTTTTCATATACTAAAAAAATGGATTATGGTAAAAACTTTGAAATAAAGTTACAATTAAATTCTAAGTATCATTCTTTAGGTTTCAGTCGAGAAATTGTTTAGAAAAATATAGAAACCATTTCATTATTGCAGCAGCTGTGGAGTTTGACAATTTTTTTTTCTCATCTTTCAGTAGCCAAATTGCAATGTGTTAGCTGAAATTAAGCAGCAATAATTTATGGAAAGCAGGATCAGATCTGAGTGAAATGTTACTGAAATACCACCCTACAGTTAAATGAAAGAATAAAGTGTAGACAAAATATTTGGAATATGTATAAGCCACTTTTTCAATTAATACAAAATATATCTTTGCCCCATTTGATAATTAGCCCCATTTGAAAAAATCTTTCAACACTGCCAGAAGTCCTATGATGTTTTTCTCTCTTTTCCAGTCCCTTTATTCTCTATGTTTTTCACCACTTTCATATATTTTTGAATTGCTTTTTACTTTCTGTAAATGTTTCCACCCTTTCTGCTAGGTCCTCTGTGGCTGCTCTTCCTCTAATCACATTGCCTCTTGCCTTCCTCTGTTACTGCTAAAACCCATGCTATGCACACACTAGTCTGTGTTGTTAAGGCTCTCCGTAGCACTCTTCCTCAATCTTTTTTTAATCAAATGGCTATTCTTCCAAAATGCTATTTTTTAAACCAAAATTCAAGTATTACTGGTAAAAGCGAAGTCAAGGGACACGGGGTCAAGAAAAGGGCTAATAGAGTTTTATATTATTTTCTACAGTGTTAAGAGAAGGGTTGGTGCTTTAGAAAAGAATACAAAATCGCAGAACATTGCTTGTGGCTGCTGGAGATGAGAAACTTAAAACTGAGGTTGACAGGGAAAGGAAAGTATGATGTTGCCTGCAGTATATAAGTGCATTGGTATTTTTCTTCACAGGAAGTTGGAGACACTCCTCTAAAGGCTTATCTGATAATGGTTACTGTCAGCTACAGACCATCAATTTACAGGGACCTCTTATCTGGTGTAAGGCAATTCTTAACATTCAAGGTTTTGAACACTTCATTCTCTGTGTTGCAGTTTCTTAGGTGCCAAAATATGAATTATCTGATTCTGGAATTTAAAAAGTGATGGTACCGGGGAGGGAGAGGCGGGGAAGGCTGAAACCGGATGCCAATAAATTGTGTATTATGTACTATAAAACAGGTCAGATTTATTGATGGTGCACTCAGCAAAATCAATGAGGAATCCTGAGGAATTTAGTTTAATATGTTTCTAATCTATAAATGCCATTGCTAACCTGTACTAGAATTCCTGCTCTCCTAGGATGTAAATATTTCTCTCAAACCTCTCATGTAGTCTTTATTTGAAATGCTTGGTTCATTAAGTAAGTTTCTAAATTTTGAAGCTGATAGCTATTTATTTATCTCAATCAGCTGGACTGCCAGCAAATTGTGAGTTTCTTCTGCTCCCCTAACATTTCCCTCACAGTCCTCATGGAGCTGACATGATAGCAGTAGTCTCAGACTCCTTAATGAAGTTACAGCAATTTACCTCTAACTTAGGAAATAATTCTGTTTTGGGGGAATTTTGATTGTTTGCTTGATTTGTATCTTAAAATAACAACAGTAGTACTTTTGTATCTGTTAGGCTTTCTCAGTCATTACAGAATAAAACAAAGCAAACCAAAAATCCCACATTTTTTGATCCAGCAAGAAATTGCAGCAAATTTTAAGATCTACTTCAAGAAAATAACTAATCAAATATACAATTTAAGTAGACAACAGGAAATATTTTCTCATTAAGTCTTTCTTAACCGTTGCTAAATTTGTTGAGGAAAGTAACTGGTTTAAGAACAGCTTTTTTTTAAAGTACTTTAGTTTCCCTGGCTATGTGTGTGCTAGTAAATGAAATGGGCAAGGGACCACTCTCCGGCTGGCTGGTAAAGCACAGCTCAAATCTGTACAGTTGATCCAACCCCTCAAAACAGAGCAGTCACACCTAAACTGCCTACTGGAAATGGATCCTGGTCCAGGGTGACTCCGAAGCCTTGCTCTGGATTCTCTGAAAAGTTCTTCTAGTTGACCCAAGCCACATCTGTGCCAGAGAGTGTGCTAGCGATTTAAAAGCAGGGATGGCTATAGTACAGGGCTTGAGCCTTGGTTAAGTTATTAGTGTAGACGTTGACTCTATGGCACACACAGCTCTCAGCAAGGACTACTACAAATAGCTGTTTCCCTCCTTTTTCCAGTGCTTTTTAACCTTCCAAAGCAGCATGGCAATGATATGGAAGCTATTCTTTTCAGTATCATCAGTTGTCTCAGTCCTGTTTCTAAAACACTGTGATTACAAATTAATGGTATAGATGCCATAAGAAGACTTTATACATTTCATCTGAAAGGCTATCCTAGTTCTCTTTAAACTAAATGTACACATCACTGGTGTCACAATACAAAGCAGTATTACAGCCTAAATGATAATTTCTTGCAGTACCTTTTTGTGCATGCTTCTCAGGTACAGATTGCAAATGTAAAATCAGGGCACTGTTTGTCTGGCTAGTATGCAGTATTGTCATTTATCAAAATTACTACTGGGCTGCAGAGAAGTACTCCTACAGTGATACACTTATTTTTTTTCAATACAGTGATTTGCTGAGATAAAAAACAATTTCTTAGTTTTTTGTCCATGTGCCTGAGGACCAACAACTATGCTTAATAGAATTGTTTTCTGGACAGAATGTACAATCTCAACAGACACTAGGCTCTTCTTACCTTGCTATTTCTGAACCTTAATACACATTTTCAAAACGATTAGACAGGTTGAGAACTCAGGTATATCTGTAGCCAATTGCTTTAACCCCTGTTTTTCAGACTGTGTGTTTGCCCAGACATCCTAGATCATAAATTCAAGATGAGTGAGAACCAAAACAAAAAGCAGCTGGCACTGGATGGGAGAATGATTACTGTGTGAGCTTACTGTGTGAGCAAAGGGTTGGAAGGAACCTCTGGAGGTCATCGAATTCAATCACTATCTCCAAACAAGGCCAACTTCAAAGTTACATCACATTGTTCAGGGTCTTATCAAGTCAACTTTTTAAATTCTTCAGAAACTGACGTTCCATAGCATCTCTGAGCCATCTATTCCCAGGCTTCACTACTTTCATTGTACAAGGTTTTTTCCCATGTCCAGTCAGAGCTTCCCTTGTTGCTGGTGACCATTTTCTCTTGTCCTTTCACCATGCATCTCTGAGGTCTGCCTCTATGTCTTCCATAAACACCTTTTAAGTAAGAAGAAATCTATTTTAGATTGTAGTTTACCCCTGCTTTTTCCTGATTAGGTTAACTGAAAAACTGCAAGTGGATGGAATTTTTTTTTTTTTTTAATACATTGTCAAAAACTGAAAATGTCAAAGCAGCCAGGATATTATAGAAAACCCTAGGGTATACCCTACTCAGATATGAAATAATAATAATGATATATGAATAATAATGAGGAACAAGAAAAATATTTTAAAAGAAAAATAGGAACGTGGGTAGAATACTGAAGCAAGAAATCACCTTGATCACTACAATCTGAGGTGGAGAGACTGGATTATTATGGGTTGTACCAGAACTAAGATGCAGTCAAGATTAATTTATAACTTTACCAAATGCACAAATATTTGAATAATAGTGAAAAATAAAATGCCACTTAAGTTTCAGAATGTTCCTGAATTAAAAATTATTTGAATCTGTAGTCCAGCTGGTTTAAATTAACCAGCAAGTTCTGCATTTTTCATATGTTTACTGTTCAAGACTTTTCTCTCCCTGTCTTTCTTTTCTTCTTTGCGGATGTATTTCTAACATCAGGATATGGGAGCTGAAGGATTCTTACTATGGCATTAGCACTATTTTCTTCACTTTTTATCTACAAGGTTTCATTATGTTGTTTTGTTTTTTTTTTTCCTCATCAGTTTCTGGTCTTTAGAGTGATTCTCATTTTGAGCTCAGTGCAATTTGTTCTTCCTTTTATGGGTCAGGCTCTCCAGCTGCATGTCAGACCCTGGAATAAGTCACAGTTATCCAGCTACTAATATACAACATTGTTTGTGCACTAAGGGAGGCAAAATCTGTCCTAAAACACCTCTTCATGAACTAAATAGGAGAATGAGGTACTTAGGTGTCAAAAATTTTCAGTTAATGTCTACATGTTTTTTTTCACTGAAAAAATAAATATTTTCATAGGGAAAAGAAATTTTTATTGTTTACCACTTAAGCCACTTTATCACAGTGATATGGAAATGATATTCATATCTGTGAACTAAGATGATTTGCTTTATATTTATTTGCATTAGAATTGGGTGCAGGGCAGGTAATTAAAAAAGAAGAGCACTTTCAAAGAGAATGTACTGTGAAATTTCTCTCTCTTTTAAGGGTTTTTTAAGAGAAAAAATATGAAAAACATTTCTTTTTTTTTTCCTCCTTAATATAGGGTTAATATCAAATGGTGATAATGTAGAATGAACAGTTACATTTTTAGAAAGCATTCTACACTACCTTCCAGACACAGGCAGCACGACTCATGGTAGCAATTTCTGTATAAACAAGCTGAAGAAAAATTTATGAGAAAAGTATTTGCGTATTTTTAAAAATGTTAATTTTCAGGTACAGCCAAAATTACATTGAACTCTGCAGCTTTGTAATAAACTTCCAGTAAAATTGTTTAAGGCATAACATGGTAATTGAATATATCTTTCTTGGTTTACTCTTTATAAATTCCTATGCCAGGTGCATCGTATTGTTAGCATCTTCCAGTAGTATATTGTGTGTTGAACGCATTCTGACACTTGGTGTTTCTGTAGAAACTTTTTTTTATTTTATGTGTCATATATGCACATACACCTGCAATATATATAATGCTTATATTCATATATATGTGTTAATGTTACAGAAGGCGAGTTCGGAAGGTCAAAGGGGTTTTTTGGTTTGGTTTTTTTTCCTACTTAGAGCAGAAAGTGGTAAGTCTGTTTGTGATGCTCTTTGCCTTCTGTGGGAAGTACCATGCACAGTTTTAGGCTGGGCCTTCAAAAAGGCTCTATTGTAGTAGGTTCCATGCTGTCATTTATATTTCTTTTGTATGATCAAGTTTAACTGGTGGTTGATGATCAAGTTTAACTAGTGGTTGATGAAACAGTATTTTTATTTTTAAAATCTCTGAACAAGATTGACCATAAATGAAAGCTGAGGCAAAATTTTGTTGGAAGTAGTACTGCTTGCTATCTTTAGTTAGGCTGGAATACAAACGTTCTATTATACTTTGTCCAAAACACAAAAACACTTGGGAAAAAAATGTACCTTGCTGAAGGTCAAGAAATAAGCAGTACAGTAAGTGCCAAGAAGCACACTGAAGAAATAGATGTGTTTAAAAGCACTTAAATGCTGACCTTCAGAAAGAATAGTGGTAGAAGATGCTTTTATTTAAAACAAAAGGCTTAATCTTTTTTTATGAATCAGATGCATTATCATACTCAGCATCAGTTAGCAGTCTTCACTGACAAATACTATTTTTGACATTTCTAGACTTAGCCTAGTTTCAGCACATGAAGAAAAGACCTTGCCCTTCGCTGCCTTTGGAAGAACAAAATATCAATGTAAAAATATGTACGAAAAGTTACTTAATAAACAAATTAATTAACTTTGAATGTACTTCCTCTTAAAGCAGTTCTTTAATATTTGGTGTTACAACCACTGCAATTCATACTAGTCTTCAGTGTAAAGACCAGCTCTGTCAGTGCAGGTCTGTAAACTGCAGTCACTCAAACTTAACTAATGGGCTTTAAGATGCAATTTTTCTCTGCATGGCGAGTTCAGGTGTGTGACTATGTGCCACTTGCACACTGCAGTTAATCACTTTGATTTCTAAAAGAGTACATGCTTAGTTCTTTAGGTTTTATATTCTCACTGAAGTTTGGATTTATACAGGTCAAGGCAAGTGTCTCTCTTTTTCTAACTTTGCTAAATCCCAGTTTACAGTCCAGTCACACCTTTTCCCCAATTGGATGACAGTGTTAAAATGCAAAAAGTGAAATATAAAAGTTAGAGCTCAGGTTGTTCTGCCCACTCAGACAAAAACACAGTAATGAGAGCTGACAGGTCTGTATCTTTCTTTTTTCATGTAAGCAGTTATTGAGTGAGTACCTTAACTTATAAATTGAATAGAACTATGCTTCTCTGCCTTTCTTTGGCAATTCTCTTAATATAGGTAATTTGTACTAGAAAAGGTGGATACAGTCTGAGTATTGCAAAGTTATAACCATTTAGTTATGACACAGATTTTATAAATTTTCTTTCTTCATCATCTGCTTGTTGCTACTTCTCTATTTCCAAATCCATAAATGTGAGCAGAATCTTGTACCGTATTTGTTCTTGCAGCTCCATTAGCAAATATGGTACAATTACAAGATTGGGTTGTCAGAGGTTATTTTGCTGGAATTTTGAGAGAATATTAAAAGGAACCATCTTTTGCCTTTAAGGAGCTGGTAAAGAGCAACAAATACACGTAACAACATTCATAGGTTGATTAACAAAATGTCTATCTTGTATGTACACTACATTTTCCTGACTAAATCACAGTAGTCTCCTGATGTGGCATCAAAGAGATGTTCTGGAGAAACAATTATTTCATACTCATCATAGATCTACAAATTTATTCCATCATCTGTTAGCTTCCTATGTAGAACTTTGTCAGATCATCCTGGACTTACAGTGAGGAAGGGAAGGGAAGGGAAAAATGCGCACCTAAGGAAAAAGCTGTATTGGAAATTGAACCTGGAATCTGTTAAATTCTAGCTAAGAAATCCCTGCGATGCTGCTTAACAGACCCTGTAGAAGCAAAGACATGTCTTTCTCTTCTCTCATGGTAAATACTTTATCACAATGAGCAGGACTCTTCACAGTGGTAAATTGCAACTTCAGTTCTCATTTCCTTTATATTTTGCATGATGATATTACACATGAAGAATTGTCAGGCCTGTGTAGAATATAGCATCACTCAAATATACAGAGACCTCTCCAGACAGCATAAATTACAAATTAACCCCAGAACCACAGTCATGTCTTTCCCAATCTCTTGCTTATTTCTAAAGGGAAAAAGAAAAGTGTAATTGGACAAAAGCTACTGTGAAGAATTACCTCCCCAAAATAAGTTTATTTTAGCCTGTGCCATTTTAGTGATGTGGGTTGTGACACAGCTCCAGAAACAACTGTACAAATGTGGAAGAGGAAACTTTAATCACTGGAGCAGGAAAAAGAAGATTGGGGCAGGATGTAATTCAGAAACATTAATATGTTTGGCCAGCTTCAATGCCAAATCCAGTATCTTTTTAAGCTATGCTTCCAGGGACTTGCAACATTTAAGACTTCTCCAAATGACTCTCGGGCTTCAAGCATACCCTCTAACACCTCACTTGGGAAGCTTTTCTAATCCTGAAAAATGAACTGGTCCAGGCTCAAGACTGTCTGGTAGCTGGGTATAAACCAGCTGGATAAGGGACCAAGCTTTCTATCAAACTTTAAATGTCTGAGGACAGAACTACTCATCCTTTCTAGCACAAAGACACAGCAGAGAGGAAACAAGTCCTCCTTTCCCCCTTTAGTTAGAACTGAAATGGCGTATTAGGGACCACCCCTGTCCGATAGAGTGACATGGGACTACACAGCTGGTCTTATGGACATGAGAGATGGATTTTGCTATGTATGAGGTAGCATGGAAATCATTTATTTTCAAAGCAAAACATCTGAACTACCCTCCACGTGGCTTGCTGCTCAGCAGACTATTTCACAGAGCAGAGTCGAGCCCACAGAAAGCAAATCCAGTCAGGAAACCACATACGTTCTTTTCTCATCTTCTCAGAACTTTGTTTTTAGAAAGATGTTGCTAGAGTCATTTCTGTTTTCCCTGTTTCTAGCTGTTCAGCTTGCCAGATGAACATAATTACTGACAGAAAATTACATTTATTTAAAAGTAAAATTGAATTACCCTTACCATCCCCTCCCAATCTGTATGTGAAAGGATAAGAAGGGTGTAGATTACAGACCACTGCACCATTATCATAGAAAATCCCATATTCCTCCTTCTTCTACCATTTGCAGATTCCCCCTTCCAAACATAATAAAGAGTTTCCATTCATTGACTGGTCAGTCTAGTTATTCCTAAATAAAAATATACTGCTTTCACCATCAAGGGATGTTAAATTGTGCATTCTTGGCAAACCCAGTTTTAGCATCTGCCAAATGCACATCTCACCTGAAAACCTGCTAGGTGCAGCACTCATCTAAATTGCAAATCTGATGATGATGCCACATCTTAATATGCTCTGAATATCTGTTCACAAAGGACAGATAATAAATAATTTCCTGATAGGGTACTCATTTTTTGTACTTCTTGGTCTCAATAGCCTTCTCTATGTAAAATGCTTTTTGCAATTCCTATATCTTAAGTATGATGGTATTGACTTATTATATTATCAGAAGATGTTTGTATAGATAATGTGAAGTTTTGGAATGCAAGCTGATGCAGAGCATTCTTCCAAAATATGAACTGGTTGAACCAGCAGATTTCTCTGGTGGATGTTTTTATTAATGATTCCTACAGTGAATAACATGAAGCTCTATCAGCTTAACTCCATCTATGCACCAGGGACACAGCTGAAATTTACAGACATCTCATGGAGCATGACAAATAAAACTTTAAAAAAGTAAATTGGAAGATTAAAACAAATTAATGAATCTGTTCACATTTGTGTAGAATAATGTATACCTTTGTTTTTAGGTTTTTGGTTTGCTTATAGACATTACTTTTTTCCAGTTTTCAATTTTTTAATGCAGTTTGGGTGAATAAGGAAGTACATTTATTTATTTTTAAATAAAATCCTCTTCAAGAATTAACACAGTAGGCAATGTGTATGAGTACAGAGCCAGTGTGGAGGCACTACTAAACAAAGGCAAACAGTAGAACAGCAGGTCCCTTTTGTGATCATAAGTAAAGGGTTACACTGATATTCTAAAGAAAGTGCTTCATGCTGAACTGCTATAAATCTGAGACCTGACAGCAAATGGAGATTTCCTTATATCTTATTTTTGAAGAGGATATTGAAAGCCTCTTTTTGCATTTTTTCATCACAGAATCTTCAGTGTGTAGCTCTTAGGAGGCAGAGGAAGACAAGGCTTTCTTGCTCCATCTACTCACATTAGGAACAAAGTTCTCCTCTTTTTACTGTCTTCTGCCTATTCCTTCCTTGAAACTTATAAAATATTGCCATATTCATGCTCTCCATTGCTCGACTGAGCTTCTCATGCTTCTGCTTTCCCAGGAAGCCTTTGAGGGATTCTGCAGTTCCCAAGAGATTCTTGTTCTCAAGAGGTGTTTTCATAAGCCAAACAAGTTTCCAATATAATGTTTCCCATGGAAGTTCTCTTCTCTAATGCACAATATGGCCTTCCTCTCCATTAGGCTTTTGAATCAAGCCTGGTTACAGGCAGGGTGGATGATACCTGGACTTTCTATCCTGCAGTTTCCAAAGTATTCAGGTTCATAGTTCTGGTTCTCATAGCTTAAACATCTTTCCTTTGAAGGGGAACAAACAGTAATGTAGACCGTCAGCTAAAAAGTTCTCTATCAAGCTAATTTGAAGTGTTCAAGCCTGGACATGGAAGAAGAGAGAACTTGTTCCAGATATGTCGTGGAAGACTAAACCCTGGATAAGAATGTCAGGCCAGCCTGACATTCTAGATTCTGCTTCTTGCTAGGGTATAAACAATGGAAAGCTGACATGCTCTGAGAAGTCTTTAATCTTGTTGTGATTATCTGTCAAATTAAGGGGTTAAGAAGGTAAACCTTTCTACTTTGGATTGACTTTTTTCTCCTTTTCTGAAATTAATTTTTCATATCAGAAATTACTCATTCATGGGTCCAGGGCAAAGCAAACGTAAATGCCTTGGAGCCGAGGCAACAAGTTAAAGATGTCCCATAATTAACTTTGTTTTATTAAAGTAATGTTTCAAATATTTTAAAGTAATTAGATTCACAGAAGTAATCTCACTATATTCTTAAAATAAGTTATATGCATGCTTGAAATGACAGGAGGGAAATCAATCTTCCACTGCAACAGCATCTCAACTTGGAAAAACACTAAAACATGGACCTGTGGTCCTGCATACTTGACACTTGAGTGTGGTTGCTCACATCCTTGAGTTCAATCAGAGGTGTGATAGCAGGATTAGGGCCTATGAATTTGCCTCGACCAGGAGTTCAAGCTGACTGAAAACAATGACGTTTCAAGATTAAGACCTTATTTAATAAAGATACTTCTATTTGTTTAGGCTATTTAATATAATGCATACTGCATGTGTTCAAAATAAGTATGCAGCAGCTAGACTCAATGCAGAACTACAGCAGCATACTTATTGTCTTTTTATTCTCTTTGCCTATAGTTTTCAGCAATCAATTCAAACTAAAATCCTGTTCTGAAAGTGGCTGAACCATTTTTTTTTCCAAAGTAGTTGTCAAAAGACAGTGCAATGTAGTGGTTAAAAATATTAACTGAATGTAAATGTGCTTATCTTAAGAACATCTCAGTACTGCAATAATTTAAGTGATGCTTTGATTAGACTTCTTTCTACTGAAAATAATTAAATTCATAGAGGGCGGATATATTAAACAATAATAGCCATTAGCAAAGCTAGAGAAGAGGTGATGACATCAGATAGCAGTGTAGTTAATCAGAAGAATATAGGATTGTACACTTTAGATGGGTAAGGTGAAAACATTACCAGAGAAAAATGTGAATTCCTAAGTCATAAAGCTATACAACCAATAAAATGTGTAAGTTTGGGTGATCCTACAAAAGGAACATGCACAGAAAAAAGGTCTATCTGAAAGCAATAGAAAATTGTAATGTACCCACAAGATTTAACTTACTCCTGTTGCCATCATGCTCTGTATTTTATAAGGTTTTTCTCTCCTGCCTTTCAATGGAAAGCTACCATGCTCTGAGAAGTCTTTAATCTTGTTGTGATTACATGTCAAATTAAGGGGTTAAGAAGGTAAACCTTTCTACTTTGGATTGACTTTTTTCTCCTTTTCTGAAATTAATTTTTCATATCAGAAATTATTCATTCATGGGTCCAGGGCAAAGCAAATGTAAATGCCTTGGAACCGAGACAATGAGTTAAAGATGTCTCTATAAAAATCACCACATCACAAGAAGTTACGTTATTGTAAAGTATGGTAATAACCTACCTTTCATTTGTGGTGCTGAAAATATTATAGTAACATCACTATAGAATAGGAAATGTTTATGTTTAGATTAAGCATGGTGCACATTCCCTGTAACAGAAGAAAAAAATCTTCCCTACACAGATTTTTACAGAAGCAGATAAATTTGCTCAGGTGAACACATTCAATACATTTCCTGCATAAATTACTTGAATTTTAACTGCTTGTTTTCAATTCTTAAGCGATTGCTAGAGCTAATAAACATTAGATGTTCTTTTGCAATATCAAGCAGAACTGAAGTGTTTGGGTCTGGATTTACCTGTACAGGAAATTGCCTCAATCCATTTTGAAGTGGCATTTGTCATCTATTTTTCATCAAGGTCTGTTCATTTCTGTTGTGCTGATAGTATTCTTCTGGAAGGGCTAGGGGAGAAAAATAAATTAATGATGCTGAATTGGTACTTAAATATTGCAACAACTGTGGAATCAATGTAGTTGGTCTGCTGCAGCTATGTACCAATGTTTTCTAGTCCATTCAGTCACAGGTTTGAGTTATATTCTTTGTTTAATCACATAACCTCTTTGTGTTCAGTCTTTAAGATATTGCTCTAGAAAATGATATAAATGAAAATTTTCCTGTGAGTGAAAGTTGCTTAATTGGATACGTTGTGTTTCACTCCTCATATTTAAAATATGATATTGAAGTCTGCAGAAAATCTAGGAGCCCTAGTTCATTCATATTGGTAAAGTGTTTAGTGATCTTAGGCATTTAGTTTTGCTGAGGTGGTATTATTAGGAAGAAAATTTTTATTTTCTTGCGCATATCTGTAGGCCTCCAACACTAAAGGTTAACAGTCTATATAACACAGAAACATATTGGATTTAGTAGCACCAGGAGCATGAACACCGACTCTGATTTAGCAAATGGAAGTTACTTCTGTGTATAGGCTAGGACTATAGCCATTGTTACATGAACTAGATAATTTATCTTAAGAATAATTTGCATCATATCTGAAAGTAATATTGTAGTACTGTTGACAAACAGTACTCTATTTGACATCATCCTTTTCATCACAATCTGCAATCTTGACATATGAGGCAGGACACTTACACAAGAGCAGTGATGGTTTAGAGAAAGAAACTATTATAAGAATGATTTTTCAAAATAAATTACTTAATTCTAAATAATTCTAAACAATTTTCTGTCTTCCTAATTTGAGTTTTGCTTCTGGAATATCAGATGTTTTCCAAAAAAGATTTTTTAAAGTTTATATGAAGGTCATATATCTTTGAAGACATAAATAGAAACCTTCCTGAAACTACAACTGAAAATAGGAGTTTAGAATAAAAATTACGATATATATTGCAGTAGATGCTTATTGACAAAATTATCACAATACATTCCTTCTCCTTCGTGCTGCATTTTGAAATGAAAAGTAAGCATTTCATATATAGGAGGCACATCAGAGTTAAATATGTTAACACGGAAAAAAGAAATCTCTTCATGATTCACTTTTCTCTTCAAAACAGTCAAGATTAAGTTAAATGAGTCACTTTCCATCTACTGATACAAGATATATCTTGTCTGTATTGCAATGCAATATAGATGAGTGGCAACTATCTAGACATTTACTAGTCCATCAATAGGAGACCATTCAGTGCATCACAGCCCAGGTCTCTGATCTGTCTCCCCAGTAAAGGAGGAGGGCATCATGAAACCTGTGGGGAATCTGAGAAGAAAATACTATGGATTTCTGTCTGACATTATTGATGAAAGCTAAATGTCCGCTCACAACCATAATCAAGCTCAGGAGGTGACAAAACATTTGTGCGAACTGTTTAAGTAGAAGTGAGGTGAAAAGGAACCCTGTTGTGAAAAAACGGGCTATTTGGACATTTGGATCTGACAAATACCTGGTTCTTGAGAAACGGAAAGAGAGACTGGAAATCACTGAATGCTTTAAATAAATTAACTCCTTCCAACAGGGGTGCCTTGTAATTGCTTTTTGTTTCCTTCCACATATCTTGCATCAGCTGTTAAAGGTTTTTAACTTGGGGTTCAAGAGACTAGCCATCATAATGAACCTATCCTTGGAAGCACAGCTGAGTTTTTCAACTTCAGTAGTTTCAACAACATTTCCAGCAGGCCACAATGTAATACTCACTTTTTTTTTTTAAGTCTTTCAGTTTGAATGGTTAAAGCCTTAACATAATAATTTTTTGCTTCTCAGGGCTGACTGCCTTACAGGACAGATTGGAATTATATGTTCCTTTCTGATTTTTTTTTTATTGTTTTTAATCTGATGGTTCACTTTCAGGCAGATGGGACTGCCTCTCCTCCCATGACTGAGCCAGATGTTGATTTGCATCAAGTTTTTGGCAGAGTTCATATAAGCTTTGTACTGACCGATTCATCTGCATATCAGCCTCATTAATATTGTATAGTCTTACTGCAGTGAATAACCATGACCATCTTTTCTGTATAATTAATTCATATAGGCTCATCATTGCCCTAGATAAGTGTATTGATACCTACAGGTATACTAAGCAGTAATGCCACTCATGATCTCCTAAAATCAGACTATAAGAGCTTTTAATCGGTTATTTTAAGCCTTTATAAACTAAAATCCAGAGTATCCTGATTTAAAAGAAAACATGCACCTGCATGAGATGTGTCCACCAGGAACAGAGGAACCCAGGGCTTGAATTACATTACTTAGTCAGAAAGGGAGAAATCAGCTGCATAGTATATTTTACAGTCTTAATTTTCTCCTTTCTTGTGTTCTCCAAGACAAATATGGGAAGACATTCTTTTAGTGAAGTTCTTCTGGAACATTGAGAAGAAAAGGCAATGTTTGCTAGACTGAAAATCCATTATGGGTCAGATGGGGGAGTATGGATAGACCACAGTTCATGGCTGCTGTTACCTCCAGGCTTTCGTGTCATCTGCTGGGCATCAAATATGAAATTGGCTTGAATGTTGTGCATTTTGTCTTGGTTACTTTTTAAAATAATACAGTTGGTATTCTGTCTGTGGGTTCTGAAATTTAGAGTGGGTATCTAATTTTCAGATTTTCCTCTGTATCAGTGAAAGCTAGAAACTTAATCCTTTTAATGACAACTAACATTCTGACAGGAGCACAAGTGTCCAGAAGCTGTAGCTTAAAAAACTCACAAGTGCAGTCATATGCAAAATAAAATTAAAAACTTTTGATAATGCTGCTATGGAAGAGGCTCTGTAACATACTCAGATCTTGAAAGGTTCAGTTAGCCCATGAACTGAGCTTATATATATATTTCAGTTTTGGAAGACACAAGTCTGCCTTGGAAGCTTGCCAGAGGTATATACCATGTTGAAAAATGATTTTTTTTTTTTTTAAAGAATAGGGCTTTTTTATTTGATGCGAGACCTACATTACTAAGTGTTGTTATGTTTCATAACACTTGCAAGTGGAACAGTTCTTTCTAGACTACAGTTATTGAAATGATTTTAAATAATATATTTATCTCCGTGATAGCATCTGTGGATATGTTCAGATTTCAGGGAAGACATGTTTTATGGCACCTGGAGTCCTGAGCTCCTGATTGTTCAGATCAGGGAATGCTTGTCATTTTCTTCCAGATTTGTTTTCCTTTCCTCCTTTCTGGGAGAGCCTGGGAGAGCAGGGGCATTGGTGCATACTGATGTCTTGTCCCATCTTTTAGTTGGGAACATGGCTAATGAAGTCATCTGAGAACTGGGAAGTACACATATAATGTGTCTGTCTACAATCAATAGTCTCTCACGTTAGATCGACTGGAAACGATACTTGCCAAAGTTTGGGGCTTGCAACATGCCTTCATCATCAGTTACTCCAAAACTGGAAGCCTCTGACTAGTTTATGGCATATGGCATAGTGGCCATAAACTAGAAAAAAATACTGCATTACTCATCTAATAAACCTGACACACAGCTCACAGGAAAGATATTGTCCATGAAACCCTACCACACTACCCAGATCCACAAGAAATGAAATGGGAGAGTAAAGTATGATTTTGTCTACAGCACGTGTGGATGAACTGCCCATGAGCTGGCCAGGCTGATAATCAGTGCTGTAACAGGAGGTAGTTTACCGTATTTTGGGGAGTAATAAGGGTTGTTTTGTTCTTCATGCAAACTGTTAAAATATTGGCTCTCACATGCATACATTTCAGATTGAACTTTTCTTCTGACATGATTCCAGCAATACCCTTTTAAATGAAGGGTTAGAACTAGCAGCTTTTGTAACATTTGAGAAATTGGAAGCTCAGTTTTTAATTATATTAGTGCTGCATCACTATTAAAATATTCTATAGCTTCAGATGAGTCAATTAACCCATTGCTTCAGTTTCCGTATCTAAAGACTGGAATAGTAATTTCACAGGAATGTTTAGAGATCTGATTAATTAGCCAATGCTGAAGTGTAAGCATGAATTCTCTTGTGCCCATCTCCAATAGTTGAATAATTCCTTCAGAGAAATAAAAATTTCATTATTCAAGTTATAGGACAAATTTAGATTTGCAGATGTTCCCACATTAGTTTAGTCAAGACTATGAATAACACTAAAATACGAATGACACTGTATGAATAACACTGTACTTTTCTCTGAAAAGTACATATGGAATTGTAATAAAGGACCTTTGTTTTCTTATAACTTGGCTTCATTTCACATAACACATACACATTTCACATATGATATACAATCCTGGCCTATCGGTGTATTATTAAATATGAATCTACAGATAAAAATATAAACACATTTCTTTTACTTCATATCCTAGCACAGAAGTTGCTTTGTTCATAACATATAATGAGAAAACCTAGATAAAAGCAATTTGTATAAAATTTTTATTTAGATTATATGGGCAAGTTTTCTTCAGATAGGGATCTTATCTTCGGTGAGGTCTTGTGTCTTTCTGTCTTTTCTCACTGAATTGACTGAAATTTAATAGAATAAAGTGTAATAAGAACTGTAGGCCTCTTCAGTTTGGGTTTTTTTGTTGTGGGCTTTTTTTGTGGTTGGGTCATTTTGGGGTTTTTTAAAGTGAATAACCTGTCTAGTAAATTCTCTGTTTTAATAACTATATCTTCTAGTGGGAGCACTATAATTTTACTTTTCAGATAGCCTTATGTGCCCAACTGAGGAAGGTATTACTGAATTTGCTAAATTGCTAACTTTATAGTTGATAATTTTATAATGGACCCACTAGTTGCAATTTTCCTCCTTCTGTACAAAGTATTTGAGAAATAGCTGAAATGGTAAACCAGCAGTGAAGACCTTTTAATTGCCTTTTTAAAAAACTTTTATGTCTTATTTGTGCAACATGCACAACAGTCATATTCATATGAGAGATAAAATAATGAAATAATTTGTTTTCATTACTGTAGTCCTTCATTTAAGCAATGAACAAAAGAAAACTTGAAAATAGTTTATAAAGACAGTTAGTAAAAAGATGCAATTATATTATATAGGATTAGATAGGAGGAAAGGTATGCATATAAAATTAGTTATGTGAAGTGATGAAATTAGTACTCCTTTTCAGATGTGGTCTCTGTGTCCATTGTTTCTCAAGTTTTTATGTACTTTGGGATAATGTTTTACAAGAGAAAAAAATTTAATTTGTCATACGGTTGCCAAAAGAATCCCACAATAGCTATCAGGAATTACATTTCAATGGAGTTAAATAAATATATTTAAGCCTTCCTCATAACTGAGTGGTATGGATTTTTTCTTTTAATAAAATTTGAAATGTAGGTATAATCCACTTGTGCTAGGGACAATGCCAAAAAAGGAGCGGTTACATCTTTTTAAAGTACCCTGCTCTGCCCATAATGCTGTCTGTCCATATTTCAATAGTAAAAGATCTCTCCTCCCCTCCCCCCCCTTTTTTTTTTTTTTACTTTTAAGAGTTCTCTTGCCTGCAGCATTGCACACAGAAACAATACAAGCTGTCAGAAACTAGATAACCAATTTACTTGGAAAATGAATTAATGCTTTCCTCATCTGACATTAATTTTGTTGGAATTGTGTCTCAAGTGGAAAATGTTGGCTTTGAGTGCGGAATAATAACAGTTACTTCTTTAGACTCAACAGGCTGAAATGCCAGGAATGGGAAGCCATGTCCCCAGTGTGACTGGAATATCAAGTGACAACCTTGGTGGCGTGTTCCACTTGCACTGTTCAGTCCTGTGTGGGAAAGAATGAACAAACTCATCAGGATTAAAATTTGTGGTGCATTAACAAATTTTAATGATGAAGGAATCCATATTTCCATATATTTGCATGTTGCTTCATAGAACCTAGGACATACTCACTAGACTGTCACTAATATTTTGTGGTAGGTCTCCAATTTGCATGAAGACACTTCTTATTCATGAGTGAGTAGCTACTGCTAGCTCCACAATGTTGCAGCTAGGCTAGTCTGTAATTGGTTTATTTTGTGTTGTCTGTTGTCCTGTGAATAGTGCAGCAGCAGTGAGCGTGGGGCAGTTTTTCGCTACTATATGCACCTCTGCTGGAGAGATATTAGTTTATGAGTGGAAATGTGCATTTGAATCATCATTTATTAAGCATTTTCATCTGCAAAAATGTTCTATGCATTTTTCAGTTTAGCCCTTGAAATCTCATTTTTACGCAGACTGGCTTTTTCAATACCAAATGCTACTCAAGTTTTTACTGTCACATCCTTTTTTATGAATATTGGCAATATTTCTGGTGCTACCTAGCAATGTGAAAGATGAGCAAATTTCAGAAGATGGGCAAACTGAAAGCGGAAAGCTTCATGCAGCAAAAAGAAACAAAGAACAAACTGCAAATTTGTATTTATAACATCATCTGACTCTTTTTATGTAGGTAAAGGATAACTGACTTTCTAGCTGAACAACCCAGTCCTTCAGAGTACTTACTCTGCATGTAATGCTTTTCTTCCAACTTTGCTAATGCCTGTGCTCATCCAGCACATTGGGACAGCCAACAAGGTCAATGAGGGTGGGTGTCAGAGGAACCACTGAAGGACTTTCAGGATGTAATTTGGGTAGGCCAGAAAGCTTAGCATGTAAATAAGAGAATGACAGGAAATTTCTCTGGAAAATTCTTGCAATTCTATTCATTTATTATCTTATTATAGTCATTAAAATTGTAACGTTATCCTTGTGTCATGGCAAAGTTTAAGAAAATTCCTAGGGATTTTTTAAATGGTAAAATAGTGTATAGTTTCATAGAGTGATTTTCTCCAAGTGCCTTAGAGCAGTGTACAATCGCAAAGCATATAAAATTAATTTTGGACAAAATGGTAATTAAACTGCAGCACATTCAATTTGACTTATGTAAGAATAAACTGGTGTCTTGGTTTTTTTTTCCTAATAGTTTATTTGAAAAATGTATGGTTTATAGTAATCTCTGAACTACAGATGATTCACAAAAGACTTCCAAGAGAAAAAAAAGGTATCCAAATGAATGGAGAAGTTGGTGTTTCTCCTTTTACTCAATAGCTTATAGGTTAGAAAATTTGTTCCTTCGTTGTTAATGGTTTTAACATATCTTGTTTTCCACAGAATTACAGCAACAGAGTACAAGAAGCTATGTAATATTGTAAATGTTATTACAGTCTAATAGGCTTTAAGTAAAACAGTGATATACACATCTATGTAAACATAATAATCTATAACATATGTCAGTTGTCTATGTGCTAGAATTTAGATTTACACTTAAGGCCTCCAGCAGGTTTTTTTGATGATGTGTGGTTTGCTTTTCTCAACACAAATGAATCACAAGATGAATCAGGCCCTAAAAATGCCTATTTCTCTCCACTGATTATAAAATGAGTCTAGCCGTCTAGCTCATTTATAGATATCTACTTTATATAGGTAATGCACATTTAATCGGATGAGTCTTACTCTTGATTCAAGATCAAAAAGTAATATATTGTATTAGTACATCTAGGTTAAAGTGTCAACATACTCAATTTGCTGATCAGACATTTTTCTATCACTGGGATGTTGTCTCAGGAAATTATTTCAGATATTAAAAAGGTCTTGCAACTGAAAAAGACTTCAAATCCATGAGTTTAAGCAGTCTGGATGCTTGCATTTATGCCACTATCACTTTCTTGATTTGTTGTTTCTCACTGTTCCTTCTTGTTTTCTGGGAGCCTTCAGGCACAATAACTAACTTGTAATTAAATTTATTTATTTTTTTTAAATGTAGCTAAGTAAAAAAAGATGAAGTATGCAGCAGTGTTTTCAGTAGAGCTCATTATTTCTTAGAAACTGAACTGTCTACTTTATTAAAGTTGAATTTCACCTTACAACATACAACTGCTTAACAGTTTGTTATTGTATTTGCCGCAGCAGTGTATTATAATTGGAAGTAATATGCCAAACAAGCTATTCTTAACTCTTCAAAATTAGATACTCAGAGATTTGTTTGGAAATTGTGGGGGATTTATTTTTATTTTTCATTCATACCATAGTGACTAATGTCAATGAAGAAAAAAAAGCAATTCCTCAGTATTTGAAGGCATGATTTTTTTCAAGTACGTTTAGCATCAAAGCAAGCTGTAAGACAGACACCATTGGAAATTGAAGACTTGTGTTGTATTTATCCCTGCAACAGACTGCACAACAATGCAAATAATGATAAACTTCTGTAATAAGGCATCTCAGCCATGCCCTTGAAAGATTATCATGTAAAAGAAAATAACTATCTTTGCCAATTGCACCATTAGACCTTTTAGGAGACTGGCTGTTTAAATGTGTTTTTTACTGACCTGGTTATCAAATAATTTCAGGTGGTACCATGACCTATTCAGAAACATATTTAAATAATGATGTACTTAATTTCAGGCATATGTTTCAATCCTAGCCTCCTTCACAGGAAGTAATCATATGCTTCAACATTTTCGTAAAATGGGTTTTTCTCATTACTGACCTCAGCCAGCCATCACTCAGCAATCAAACATGGGGAAGATGCCCTCTCAGCTGGTCCTTTAGCTCCTCACCCGCTGTTGCAGAACACAGTCTGTGCTTCTGTTATCTCCACTGGAAACTGGGTGAGCACAACTGAAGGTGAAGGCAGAAGGAAATTGAGGGCAGGAAATGGACCTTTTCCATAACTTTTAACCTATTTTTAATTATTACCTGCAGTACTATCAAGATTGCTGGAAACTGATGCCTTTTGCCTTAGCAGATACCAGATTCTTTCACTATAGGAAGCCATGGAGCTCATACTCAGAGTACTCTCATATTTTTTAATGATTATTGAACTATTGCTTAAAAAAATCTGTAACTGTGAAATAGACTTTGCAAACAAAGCTGAATGTAGATGGTTTCATTAGTGTATAGAGGGTTCTCGGGGTTATAGGTTAGTCTGGGATACAGGGGAGACTCAATTCCCTCATGTCCTAAATATTTTGACATTTTGGCATTTTGCAAGATATGTTATTTAAGCCGCTGTTTAAGAAGCATGGTCATACTTGCATGTTCTCTTCTGGCCTCACAAATTATTACATGCTAAGTGGAATAGCCTCAGCAGTTATGGAATGCTTCTTTTTTTTCTTTTTTTTTTTTTTCCCTACTAATATATAGCTACTTCTATAGGAGATAAGGATTCAAAGACCCTCTGACAAGTATAGAAAAGAAAGCTTTTGTAAAGTCTATTATGACTGGATGCTTTAACTCTTCAAATCCCAACTCTCATACTCAACTTCACTGGAAGAACAGAGCACAATAGGTCTGCTCTGGTAGGGCTTAACAGATTGAGTCCTTTTTGCAAATATAGTAGAGAAAAATCTAGTTTGTGAAGCCTGATAGGGCTTAGTCTAAGATCAGTGCTTCACTCGTTAGCAAATCCCAAAGTAGAACTTTAGGTACCATGAGAGCTTTAATTTTGGAAACTTAGAGCTCTGCAGACTTCAGACATGAGTAGGCAGCAGCAAAGTAGATATTTCAAGCATCTGTGTTTTGTATTTCAGTTCCTAAATCCTGGTTATGTCCCACTTTAGATACCTATGCCCTTTTTACAATGTCATCTATAAAACCCAGATCTCAAAGGCATAGCTCTGTGAGAGTATTAGTCTCTCACTGGGTTCAATAGAAATTTGCCATCTATCTTTGAGTATCACAGTTTTAGGATGCTAAATCTTATTGAAAAGCATGAGACTTAAATTCTTAAATACCCCTGTTTCATAAAAAGAAAGTTTAATTGTGCAAGAAATTTGGAGTAATTTTATGTTTTTAGGTATCCTACTGGCTAGCAGAATCAAATCATTAGAACTGAATGAGATGCCCAGAGTCCCTGTACAATGCCTCACAAGAGAGAGGCACCTGAGGGAAAGGTTTGTTTGTATTATGTTTGTGTGCTACAGAGGTTTCCACTGTAGAAATACCTAGCTTGGGTACTGAAACAGCCCACTCTACGGCATGTTGTGCAGACTAATGTACCTTGAGAATACAGGGTCCCTGCAGTAGGAGGCTAGATCATTTAAAGTGGACTTTGGTATCTTCACACAGCACTGTCAGATTCTTCAGTAAAGCCAGATACTGACAATGGGCCTGACAAAACTCAACATGGTTCTGAGTAAGGACCTGATTAAACCACTCTATAGAAAACACCATGGAGGTGGGGATAAACTCTGCCACTTGAAGGTCAGAGTAAGGCATGTGTCTCTGCTCAGGGCTTTTGCATTATGTGTGAAAGCCAGGTCAGGTCTTCCCTGAGAAAAAGGTAGTTCCTACCTGTTGTACCCAGTAGTAAAAGATGTTAGTTTTCAAATCCTTCACTGGCCTGATTTCAAACAGGTTTGCAGCTACTGTTCGGTTCCATGGGGGTCATCTTTTCTTAGTCTATCTCATTTTCACCGCTGTTTCTTGCACAATTAACTATTCATTGAAGCAAACCTTTGATTCTGATTTTCATCCCCCCAGCTGTGCGGTTTAACAGGTGGATTAGAGAGCCAGGCAGCAACATGATATTAAAATTTCTGTAGAAGGGAATGTGTTTTATGAGGTTATCACAACTCACCTCTTTTAGCCATGTTTTCTCACCAGGCATCCCAGCTCACCCCCTTTCAGTTCTGTCTTTGCAACTCTTGCATGGCTGTGCTGCAAACAGGAGCAGTGGAGCACTCCAAAACCTTGCACTTTTAACTCCTGTAATTTTAGTACTGACGTACTTTGCAATGCAGTCCCAGAAAAAGTTGCATCAGGGTAAAGGAGGGTGGGGAACTATAAGGGGGTGCAGAGCAGGGCTGAGTGAATGCCCAGAGGCAGGGGAATAGAAACCCCTTAAACTGGATTGACCATGAAAAACATACTAATGTAGGATTAAATCAAGTGTGTCTCTGCTCCCTTGCCTTTTGGCTCGATTAATGGTAAAAATACAGAAGTGAATCCACACTAAAAAGCTGTAACAGTTCAACTGCGTCAGTACAGTCAAAATGGTAAAAGGTTTCTGTGTAGGCTAGCCCTAAAAATTTATAGGTTTGTTCATTTAACATGGTCCTTACAGAACCGTTGTCCATATTCCAGAATCTTTGCTGTAGGCAGTCCTGGCAGACTGACCAAGAACTGAGTGGATATGGAAAATGAATTGACTTGGTACTACAAGGATTGGTTTCTCCAGGTCAAGATTTGAAGTACATTAGTGGAGAAGTGTATGCTCCCACTGTTCAGGCTGAAATTTTCTGCTGATGAATAAGAAGACTTTGCTGCCCAAGGCTGTCATTCAGCAATTTTCCATGAAATAAAAGGGAAAAAAAGGCCTCAACACTGAGCCTTCTAATCTTAATGGTATTCCCTTCCAGATATATTAACTGATATTCAGTTCTTTTTTTTTTAAAGAAAAGAATGCTTGAAGCTATATTGGTATCAGCATAAGCAATGAAATTGAAAGCTGTGCTTTCATGTTAGCATCTTTTGTAATTTTTTGTTATTGCTCCACAATGAGTATCTACAGACACCTAAATCACTAGCACATACTTCTTGTGAATAAATTTTATATATGAAGTGGTTACAGTTCAACAAAGACGAATGTGAAGTTCTGCATGTAGGCGGGACTCATCAGCTATTTAGTGCAAGACAGGAAACAACTAAGTGGGTAGAAGTTCTGCAGAAAAAGATCTCAGATTTGAAGTGGATGACAAATTCGGCATGAGTCAATGTTATTAAGCTACTGCAAACAAGGCAAATATCCTACTGGTATATGTCAACAGGAATATAACCTGTAGGAGTAATCCCTCCATTCTGCTTAATGCAGGTAAGACTTCAGCTCAAGTACTCCATCAAGCTTCAAGAAAGACGTAAAGCAATTATACAGAGTCCAGAGAAAAACAATGAAACCGGGCAGAGGTCTAGAAAATAGGGCCTCTGAGGAAGCTATTTGAGGTTGTTAAGTCTTGGAAAAAAGTGGAGAAGATATCATAGCAGTGTTTGACTAGGTAAATAGATGCTATGATGAGAAAGGTGATATACCGCTCTCAAATAACAGGCTTCAAGGGCAGCATGGGACATTGGAGAAAAAAACATTCTAAAAGGAAGATTGATTGGGTGTTTGTGTGGAGTGCAGTGATGTAGAATTTCTGTTACTGGATGTTTTTAAGAAAGGTTAGACAAATACCTGCCAGGAATTATTTAGGTCACTAGGATAGACAGAAGAATGACTTTTTCAGTCTCTTTTTATAACTATGATCTATATTTCTTTAAGTAAACACGTGACTTGTGTTTTTCACACAATAAATTCTTTGGGTATACACCTCAAGAATAAAATAAACAACTACAATTTCTGCACTGGGAACAAATACATATATTTCTGACTTACAGTATTAAATAACAAATGGAAATCTCATAACGACCGTCAGGTCTGTTGAATAAATAATAAGGTGAGAAAAAATATACTCAAATGAGTCATTCTGTATGCACCAGAATTCTGGGAAGGCAGAGTCAGTTCTTAGTATACCAAAAATCTAAACTTAATTACTGGCATTGCATTAAATCTGCAAGAGGATTTTTTTATTGGATGTGTTTGATAAAATCAATTTTCTAATAAAGAAAAATTAAGAGGATAAGTAAAAGGAACCCAAGTCATAAAACATGATACAGTTATAACTGAAGACTTTAAAATTATCTCTATAATGGGATAAGAACAATTATTTACTACTTGTGTAAAAAATCTTTGGAAAAAGCTTAACAGGATGGTACAGTCCCTGGTGAAGTAAAAAGAAAAATAAATTAGGTGGATACAAATCAAACATACTGAAATTGTCTAGGACAGGAAGGTCAAGACCTAGTACCGTGTATTGCAGGAGACTGAGTGAATGGACGATTATCCATAGTGATGCATTCTTAAGTACTATCAGCAATATGACTAGGAGAAGAATTATATTTCATAATTTGTAATCTTGAACTATTTACTGAAATACCTGGGCATTTTGTTTGTTAAGACTGAAAAACTGAGCTTTTTTATTTTAATTTTGGGAAAAATAAATACAACTCATCATTATGAAACTGAACATCACCTTAGGGTATAACCTTCTGCAGTTTGATTATACCCTGTCGTATTTGGTCTCAGATGACTTTATATGGAAATAAAAATCAGAATGAGTTATAAAGGAAACACTGGAAAATAAACAAAAATCTATTTCAACTTTAATTTATTCAGAGCTATGAGGTAGTGTTTATCAGTGAAGGTTTAAGATGTTAACCTGCATATGACAGAGGAGTCCATACCACCTAAGCAGCCTATTTCATTTATGTGTCAAACAAAAGAAGCAAGCAGGAAGAATCCCTGTGTCACACCTCCAAAGTCAGTAGGCTGATTGTCAGACAGCTGCCTGGGATGGTTGTTTTCTTGGTCAGAGCCCAGCTGTCTCAAAACTTAATGAATGTTTTCAAGACACTGGATTCTTCTTATGTAATAAGCATATTTATATGTATATAGAATTATTTATTTTTATAGCAATGACCTAACTCCTCAGGCACGCCTGGAAGAGGGAAAATACTCGTGTTTTAAACCCATTACATAAGACTTTTCAGCTAACATAAATTTAAGTAGTGATTTTAGGGTATACAAGTCAAAGTATTAAGAATATATTAGCCAGTCATCATGACTGTGTCTGTACTAGTAAACTCTAAAAATCAGGGTCTGCCCTGGGCCTGAGGGAAAGTGGCATGGGAGTTTTCATCCATTTGGCTAAATGCTCTTCCCTTCAAAACTGGGACCAATGGAAATAGCAGTGGGAAAACCCACCGGGACACCAAACCACTGCTGAGCTGGAGGAGCTCGTGGCCCTGCTCAGGTGTATGTATGAGAGGCACCGGCAACTGGGGAGTCACGCCACGCCACGCCACGGGGGTACGCACACCCCCAGGGACTGCAGCCATGTGCAACCCATGCCAGGACAGGGACACTAGGAATGGAGCATCAGGAAATCATGAAGTACAGGGCAGTAAGCACAGCATGAAAGACTTGGCCATAGGGTGGCAGAAAAATATTTTGCTCAGAGCAGCAGAAAACTCTTACGCATATATCACCTCAGTTTCCCGGCTACCTGTCCACTCCCCAGTGACATTTTGGAGGACTGAGTGTAACTGGTGGAGAAAATACAGAAAGCTGAGATTGTGGAGGGAGGAGGATAGATGTTTACGTGCTTGTTTAGTTGTTTGTGCTCTTCTTTTTCCAGGTACCTAAAAGGGTGATCAGCAGTTTGTGTTGGTTGGCAATTGATTAACTTGAGTAAAATTCCCCAGCTGGTGCCTGGTTCCCCTTTAACACCCACATTAGTCTTATGCCATGCCCAGGAAGCAACAGGGATAGCATCCTCCAGCTCTGGCCAAAGACGTGTCGAGCACTGACTGTACAGTACGAATGTTCATAGGACAGTGCTTGATCCTGTGCTTTGGCCCTTTTTGATTGATTAGGATAGCTTCCAATTAATTCTGGCAGCTGCAAATCCAAGCATAGTAGTAACTAACACAGTTGTATTTTGGTAGTACCTTTATATCTAGTACATCTTTGCTGAAATGGAGTATCTGCTTTCATCCCATTTGCCCCTTGCCTTCGTTGCTTCAGATGCAGTTTTATCCAAGAAGAGATCCAGCAGTGAAAAATGAGAGTCATGGCCCTATCTTAGAGAAAATACCTCAGACCTAGCAAGTACTGTGGCAGATTCAGCTACTTGCGGTATGCAAATTCCCAATTACCAACAGGCAAAGTAAGAACCTGGGACTGTGGTTTCCTTAACTACCGGGAACTACAGAAGACAGTATCTGCTTCACTACTGCCCCTTGAAGACATGGCTAAAAGATCCATTTTCACTCACCGTTTCAGAATGCCTTGTCCTTTCTCAGGACAAGCAGTAGTTACAGCTCAGTGGAGATTTAGTTTAGGTTTTCTGTTAAACAGGAAATGTTTACAATCTCCTAAAACGATAACAATGCAAACATTTCAATCCCTGTGATATTTTAGGAACTTTCAAGATAATTTCTTAAGTATTCCCCTCACGTAGTTCTTCTTTCTCTACCACTAACATATTGCTGACTTTTTATTTTAAACGGAGAACTCCTGATGTTGCTTTCTATTCTGCATGCCTTCTTTCTCCTCATCATTGCACTGAAATTTCTCATCAGTTTTCCACGTGCCCTGTCTTCCTGGACTTTCCTTCTTGTATTTATTCTTCTGGCAATACAATCGAGCTAGTGTCTCCTAACATTATTACAGAAAAAGAATGTATTCTTCTATACAGAGAAAGTCTCTATAATAGTAATAACAGAGTTTAAATTGTGATACACACACTTCTCAGTTTCAACCCTTTTCCTGGCATTGTGCTCATCCTTAAGGGTCTTAAGGCCAGTACCTTCAGCAGGGTGTGTTTGTGCGAAAGGAGTAACTGCTTTTATAAAACAATGTATATGCCATAGAAAGATAAACAAAAGTAAAAAAAAAAAAAAAAAAGCCATAGCCTCCTGGTCTGCTAGAAAAATCGCTGTAGGAAAAAGCCTGCTGCAGGCAAGTCAGGAAGAGTTCAGACAGGGCAAGCCTGAGGCCTTGCAAACTCACTACAAAGCTTATGGTCTCTTACTAGCAATAATGTTGTGTTTCAGGGCTGCAGGGTAACAGTAGTATCTAATTCCAGAATCCTAATTCTGTTCTGGCACTTTCTTAAGTGTAGTTTCTTCCTTGTATATGCTAGTGAAAGTATACTCACCAGAAGTCCCTGATTATCTCTCCTAGAAAAAATATCAGAGACTGTGACATGCTTTCTTTTCTTATCTCCCCAGCTCCATTTCAACACATCCGTCGTACTGATTTTTTGTCATCTGTTGTCTTCCTATCTCCATTATTGCTTCATTCATCCCCAGCGCTGATCATTCTTTCACATTTAAGAAAATCTAAAATTAAAAAAAAAAACCAAACCAAAAAACAAAAACCAGAGCTCTTCTATACTAGCTGCATGCATGTGAAAATTGGAAATAGGTATCTCTCATTATTGCTTTTAAACAATTTTTTATTCCTGGCAACCATATTAATGAGGCAAATAATGGAATATGAGTTTCAAAGTAGTATTTCTCATGAACATACTAAAATAAAGCACTGCAGTTAGTAGATTTGATTTCTAAAATACATGATTAGAACAGGGCACCTGGAAGCCAGCTTGTGTTTTTATGATTGCAGATTTTTATCACAGGAATTGTATTAAAATTTATATTGAGCAATTGTACTCATGCAGCTATGGCTGTGGTCGTACAGGCTTTTAAGCTACCTCTTTTTCACAACTCCTACATAAAATCTCGTAAGCGTTTTGGGGACAAGGGACCGTATAAATTAACAAAACCTTTTGCACATACTAAGGACGGCATTTAATTCTGAATATCCTTTCAGTATCCTTTGTAAACATCAGCTGCCATGCTATTAACACTTCGGAAGTTAACGAAGTATTAAATTAATCGTGGGCCAAATTCTGCAGTAAGGACACCACTCGGAGCCTCAGTGCAGAATTGGATCTTTACCAGGACTGCCGTCACTCAGGCTGAAGTTGTGGCACCGGAGCACCGAGATGCTTTAAAATTGAAGCGAGACTAGGAAGAGAAACATCTAGAAATCACTAGAGAGCGCTGACTTAGCTCATCGTAAAAAATCCAGTTGCGATTTTTTCAGGCCACAGCCCTCTAATTATGACAGAGCAGACAGCATTTCGCTCGCCAACGGTTACGGCCAGGAGCGCTCCAGAGGCGGTGAGGCGGCGGCAGCGGCGGCCCCCCCGCGCCGGGCAGGCGCCGCCGCGGCCCTGCGCCAGCCGGCGGCCGAGCGCGGTCTCCCGGCTCCCACTAGCGGCGGCCGCGGCGGCGGCTGGGCCCGGCCGCGCCTGCCCGGACCCGGGCTCGGCCCGCGGCGCGGCCCGGGCCCGTGCGGTTCAGCCTGCGGTGCCTGGCTCCGGGTTGGCTGGCGGAGCCGGCGACCTCTGATTTCTGAGGAGCCGAGCACTGTCCTCTGTCCGAATCCCCGGCGAGCGAGTTGCGGGGTTTTCAGTCAAAAAGCGCTCTGAATTCCTCGGTAGATGGATGGCACGAAAATGTTTTAGATTGTGTGCTGACAACGATTTAGTTTATCATCTTATTTGTTTCTCAGAATGATTTCTGTGTGTCATGCAGCATAGTTGCTCGCTCTCTGGTTGGACGGCCTAAGTTTTCCGAGTAAAAGAGGGATCCTTCTTCTATTTCTAATTGAACTCAATGTTCTTAATCAGTTAATGAATTTATTGTACAAATAATAAAAGAGCTTTTCAATATGCTGGTATACTAGTGCAAGTACTCTTACACACACTGGTTTTCAGAGATTTTGGTAGCCGTGAATATTCTTTTGAATAAAAGTTGTTTACTGAATATTCATGAAGTGTTGGAGGAAAAAGAGGTCATGAATATGAACAAGCCTAATTTGGTGGGGTTTCTTTGCAATGAAAAAGGCAGGCATTCTATTTTGCTGTCGTCACGCAACTCTATTTTTTCCACTTATACTGATGTTCACATTTAATTCAGCAACTATAACGTTTACTGGAAAGCTGAAACTCAGGTATTTACCTTTTTAGTAAATTAGCAGTGCTTCCCTACTGAAGGCTCAGCATATGTATAACATTATGCTGTCTTTTTAGGGAGGCATGCACAAGGTTGTCCGTAATTCCTTCAATCTATGACTGAGAATGAGTCAGTTGTTATTTAAACAAAACAAAAAAATTGCACAGAATTCCTTCTTCCTTAAATGTGTTCACTTTTGTGGCGAAAAATAGGAGGAGAAATTTTGATCAGAACTTTGTTCCTTTTCCTTAAAAATCAGCTTTCAGCAGGCTACAGCTGGGAAAAATAAAAAAGTTTAGAATCTCCATTTGGTATTTTAATTTCCTGACAGTTAAGGACAATAACTTTTGGTTTTAGCTTTACTTTCAAAAAAAATCTTCTTTTTTCTTTCCTCTAGACATTATGAGACTTTTCATGTTTACAGACATCTATAATTTATGATACTTTTGGAAAACTTGAAACATAAATATCCAACTGATTTAAAATTCAAATACAGTATGTAGAGGTACAGTGAGAGAAAGGAATGAGTTAAAAATACTCCATGCATTAGAGAAGGTTATCCCAGTCAAGCTTGGGCATAATGTAATTTGGATGTTTTTAAAACTCTCAGATAAAGATATTTTAAATAATAGGGAAGACATTTAAAATGATAAATGGCATCACTATTTACATCACTAAGTCCTACTCACTTTCCATGGCTACTGGATGCCCATGTGTGATTTTTAAAATGTCTGCCAATCTGTTTAATTATTTTTAGCAATTAAGGTTGTAATTTGTGGATGTTGCTTCAGCTTCTTGCCATGTTGACTGATGTCTCAATGTGTACAATCTATGTCATGCCATATGTTCCTTGCTAGCTCCTATTAGGCGGAATGATTTTGTTACTTCTAATCAGGTTTTTGCTCATACATGTTTCAGCAGAAAACAGAAAATCAAAATGTACCGGGCCTGTTGCTCCACCGCTCTACTCCTTGTATCTCTTCTCCTAAATGTGGCAAGTGAATACGAATTGCCAATGAACAGAGAATACTTGTTTGCCTGTTTTTCTATGCTCACTTTGTCCAGGTAAAAATAGTTCAGAAAGTAATAAGCCACTGAAAGACCAGTCTTGTGTGGATCCACTAGCTTCGACAGATTACTCCCAAATTACAAGCACAAACCACTAACTTTACTGAGTCCATAGAAGAAATAAGAACATCTTTATGCTTTTTATACCCACTTCATGATGAAACTCATGTACATTTTTCAAGGTGGTATGCAGTCTTTTTTTGACTGTAAAATAGAAACAGTTGAAGCCACAAGATGTATACCTACCTGCCCGTGGAGTTTGCTGTGGATAAATGAGTGTGCTGGAGCAGAAACATATTAGGAAGAGAATAGTTTTAGGATGTTCGCAATTCTATTAGTCCAGGATTCTTTTTGTCTGTGGAATAAGTTATCTAGTTCCCATTTTTAGCATGTTTGTATAAGAATGCAAAAGGGGAATATAAAACCTGTCTCAGAGGTTTTGTTTTTATTTTTCTGGTGAAGACTAACTGTATCTTTACACGTTGATACAGTGTCTGCTACAGATGGTTGCTAAATTAAAATTACTTGATGGGCTGCTGTTTTTATTTGTGTAATGGTGCTTTTGATCAAAGATACAAAAAGATAATACACATGATAATTTTGATTGGTGAAATATAGGAGGCATTTCCAAATGTTTTTGAAGCACTATGTGAAAAAGAAAAAAAGCCAGAAACGTATTAGCAGCACTAATTAGTAGTGGGGAGCCCTGGATTTTCTAGGGTGGAAAACATTTTTATCATCTTGTTCAGAAGCTTCAAAGCTTGATTTTAAGTGCTTAACTTATGGTGATAGGAACTGAAAGGTGACAGTGACAAAGAGTAAACAACATTTGCATAGCAAAACCAATTTGACAACTAAATTTATAAATATTGCAAATGAGGGGGAAAGCTCATTTCATTTTTAAAGCAAGATCTCCTCCAGAATTTAGTTCTTTTTTCTCCTAGTCTTCTATGAAGGCAATCTTATACTGTCCTTTCATATGAATATTATTTCATATGAGCTTTATTTGAAAAGCAAGACTAGGTATTGAACTGTAACACAGATCAACATTTGGTAATTGTTGATGCCAAAAGCTGCTAAGGACAAATACGTATTCTCAGTTTCACACTACAAATCTTTTTATCATTAGTCCATGTCTCTTGAGTATGTTCTACACCTGTGTACATGCAGACCTCCCATAGATTTTGATTAAAAATCCAGTGATATGTTACCAAATCTACTAAAAGATATACAGTGAAGACCAAAGAGGGCAACATTGCTATGTTCTAGCAATTACTTTGGCTCATTGCAGGCAAGATAACTCTGAAGTAGAGGAGTTAGTTCCTCTTAATTCAAGTTACTGTTAATTCAACAGAAAGAAGCTTTATGTGTTTTTCAGAAGTAATTTAAAATCCCAACTTTAGAGTTACGTATTTGTTGCAATTTGAACAATAAGAATTATAATAGAAGAACTATAAATATAAATAATATAAACATAAAAATTCCAAGGGATCACACTTGGTTTTGATCCAAAACACACTCAAGACATTATACAGAAGCAGTCTAGACATCCCAGCCTAACTAGTCTGGCATATAAGGTCATATTTCCAAACCTATAACTAAGTCTATACTATTAAAGTCAGCCTGACTCAAGAGTTCGCTCTGAGACAACACTGACATTCACACATAAAAAAGGCTCTTGAAGATAGCTTTGACAACAACTTCATAGCTGATAATACTTAAAAAGACAAAATACCGAGGTTGCCTTCCTACTGCCACTTGACTAACAGGTGTGTTTGTTTGATGCCATCTCAGAAAACAACCTCCTAGTCTTGATCTGTGGGCTAAGTTTCACTGGTGTCCTTAGGCTAGCATGAACTGTAATGTTTCTATTTCCAACGCTGCTCCACTAAATCAGAATTACTTGGGCAGCTATAAAATGAGCCTAGCGTATACTGTGCTAATGATTAACTACTAATCAAGTCGCTTGTGGTAGCGCCTAGGAACAACTGAGATTCAAGCCCCATTATGTAAGGCAATGTGCAGTTCTTAAACAAGGCTGTAGAACGATTTTCCCTTTTAAAACCAGCTGTGCTGTTAACCACATCCAGGCTGGTTCCACTTTTTACCCTTCTATCCATCCTTACAACTCCAACACCTTTGGCACTTGAACCGCAAAATTCATTTTGTGTGGCTCTGTCTGCTATTTGTTTCCTGAAGCCCTATAGGAAGGGGGAGAAGTGCTGTTGCAGGATGCATATGACTTCAACCTACCTGAGAAGTATTAAAACACAAAATTCTGATCCATTTGAAATCAGATATTTTACTGTAGTTTTAAGCAGCCAGCTTCTCCTATGTTATTGAACTTTTTCAAAGAATAAAAAGTTGTAACCTGAAGTCTGCTAGATTTACTACTTTGTGGTGCATTTTGGCAGCTGGTGTTATTGTCGGCAGGAGGGATGCTTCCACAAAAGATACCATGCTCAATACATTTTTGGCACAGTCAGGTGGCCGTCATGAGTCACTAAGGCACCTGCTGTAAATCAGCCTGTTACATTGGCATTCTCAATTGCCTATGAATTCCAGATCTCACTTTCTTATGTTATTGGTTTTTGGCAGAAAACTATCAACAGGTGTGATTATCAGTGATAGGGAGCATGTAGTGATGATGGTTAAAGACTTTCACAAAGTCCTTAAAAGGACTTTTTTCAAAGAGCGTGAGATATTGTATGTTTAACAGTTGTTTTTGATTAGAATCAGACTCTTTCCTCCTGCTGTTACCCTTCCCACTCATCCGGAATCTGAAAAATAAGATGAAAACTACTGGAAGAATACTGACTCTGATGTTATTTTCATGAAATACTGTGGGAACAGCTCCATAATAAAGCAAGTGACAAACAGTCACATTCCAGCTGGCAGGAGGGAAAAAAAGATGGACAAGAAGGGAGAGTGACTGGCTTCAGAGGGAAATATTAAATGAAGAGGGGAGAAGAGAATAAGAAATGAATAAAGTGTGAAACGTCAGAGGGGAGCTGAGAAACATAGCGTATTGAGAATGGAGACAAAAAGTTACAGGAGAAATGGAGAGATAAGTGAGACAGGTAATGGTGGAGGTTTTTGTGATGAAAGTCTTAAGAAATTCAACAGAACCTCAGAAGGTAAAGCAAAGTTAGGTGTTCAGAAGTAGAGGAAAATCAGCAAGTATGCTTCACACAAAGTACTTAAAAATTGAGAAGATGTAAAAGAGCAACAAAAGCTCTTGGGAAGTTATATCTAAACAGTGTTTGAATATAATCTGTATGTAAAATAATAATAAATTTAGAAACCACTTATATATTTTGGGGAACTGTCATAGTTACTAACTTAAACTAGCATAGCAGACAAGAGAAACTCTTCAGTTCTTATTCACCACTTTGGAAATGTTTCCCTTCTGAACAGATCATTCACTGGCATCTAAGCAGTCACCTTTCATTGCTTAACACCTATATCCCCGGGGAAGGGTTTGATGAACTTGTAAACAAGCACTATGCTTTGAAGTTGAGATGAGCATGAGGGTAGACAGCAGACATCACATATGTGCACTGACTGTAAGAGTTCATAATAGGACTCCTGTCCAAAAATGTGAGTGACTGTTTGCAAGGATGTGCCACTTGTACTTTTGCTTTCAACTGCATCAGCTTTGGGGAAAAAAAAAAAAAAAAAAAAAAAACCAAACAAAACAACCACAAATCTACACTGTGAAGCTGGTCAGAGCTTCATTTAGCTCCATTTCTTTTGGGAGGTGTCAGGTGTACCTGTATACTATTCTTTCAAAAAGGTGGATCCGTTGACTGACCCTCATCAGTGCCTGAGGTATACCTGAAAACACAGAGTGTGACCAGTGCTTGTCTAGATATTCCCGGGGCCATGTGAAAAAAAGCTATGACAGACACTTCTGACACCTCAATGTGGAACCCTTAGTCAAAAAAGAGAAGTTGTAAGAAATTCTTTTCCAAGCCTGGAATGTAAATACAAATCTGCTTGAAATCTTTCCATCAAAAAGTGCCAGGGTCTGAATTCCCCTGAGAATGTATGGATTCATTCTCATGATGTGAATCAGTAGGTAGTCATATGGGGAGAGGCAAAAGCTAGTAAGTGTGCTTTGGTGGTTTCAGTTCCTGAAGGCCCACATGCATTATTTGCATGAGTTACAAAGTTTTCAGGGTTTTATGAAGCTCATGCCAAGGTTTTTGGTTCTGAAAGAGTATTGAAGTGTAACGAGAATAGATTTCTTTGTAAAGTTTCTGATGTTCTCCACGATCAGCATAGCTTCCCTCATGGGTTTTGTTCTTGCTTTAGGTTATGGCTGAAATTAGTAAGATAAAAGACAGATGATAATTTTGAAAAGTTAATTGAAGTTTAATGAAGTTCAGGAGTTTCAAGTTAAGCTGAAATTATATGCAGAATTTTCTGGTTGCTTTGTATTTTCTGTTGAATTGCTTATCATTCAGGAATAGATGAATACCTGAACAAAGTATTTGGGTAATGCCTATTGCAGATATAATAAGCAGAGACATCTTTAACTTTAAAAAATGATGCATGTGTTAGCCTTCCCTTCTCTCTCATTCTCAACTTAGTTGCCAGGATTTACAGTGGACTTACAGTCCACACTGTATGATATAACTGAGTTTCTAGGAGTATGAATGCAAGAGAACATCGCTCGGCGCTCTCATTTCATGGTAGTTAATACTTACTAAGTTTCCATCTGCCACCAAATACTAAAAGGTCTCTTCCAAAAATGAGAACACATGCTTTTATGGTTAAAAGACACAACTGAGTAAATCTTTATAAAGTTACAGAGAATCTTTTAAAGATATTGTTATTTTGGAAGGTGTCCAAGGCCTTGCTATGAGGGACCAAACCTGTCAGTCTTTTTAATACATCTAATGACGAGATGTGAAATACTGAGGTAAATATATGCATTGCTTTGAGAATGGTAAATAAAAAGGAACCATCTTAAAGAAAACAAATCAGGTTTTAGGATTTTACAAGTAGCTTTCTTTTGTTTGCGTGCTTTCATAAAAACTTTACTATTGAAAAACTGTCAAGGGAAATAAGGTGATGTTATAGATGTTGTCAGTAGCTTTCTGCAGTTTGATTTCTCACAATACCGTAACTTGAGAGGAATTCAAGCCACAGAGTTTCAGTATTGTTCCCAGCATCACTGCAGTTTGGAGTATTTGGTTGCAGAGTTTAATTTGCTTTATAAAAGTGCTACAGTTTATCTCCACACCTATATCTTTGCAAAACTCCTCTGCAAATTTGAGCACAATTGTATGCTACTGGACTAAGCTGCTCTCTCTCAACTGGGATGAGATCCAGTCAGTTTTCTCAGAATTACTTGGGGATGAAATCAGGGAGGCAACTGAAAGATGTCCAAAGCCAATTCCCCAAATGATTCTTTCATCAAATTGCACAAGAAGCAGTTTCAACTAAAACCCTTTAAAGGATTTTTTTTTCTCAATGGAGAACTTGGAAATTTGTTGCTTTCCATTCTGACTTTGATTGAAGTCAGACTTGAAGTCTCCAGAGTAGTACTGTAAGATGAAAAGAATCCTGAAGGAACTGGAAGCGTTTCCTGGACCATTGAGCCATTGCCCTGTCTTCTCAGGCTGTACATCTGATAATCCTATGTGAAATAAAATTTCCATCCTTCACACAGCTCTGCCCAGGAGCAATTCTGGGTTCTGGCTCACTTCTAATAAAATGTGGTCAGGAATTGCAAGAGAGTGATTAATCCTCCAGGTCCCTACTTGCTACCAAAAAGACTAAAAACTATAAGGAAAACATGAAAAAGAATGAATAAAAAGGTGAATAGGCTAGTATCATAGTGAGCTATCACCTTTATGCTGTTAGTTTGGATGAGACATTGGTGTTCTGCTGCTTCTGCTGCTGAGAGTATTCCGAATGGTAATGGTTTCGGTCCCCGAGGGACAGAGTAGAGCAGCTGAGACAACATTTAATCCAGCAGATGAGGGTACAGTAAATGCCACAGGCAGTGTTCAATTTTGTGTGTTAGCAGCAAGGGATAGACATTTAAAAAGTGGAGAAATGGCAACCTTGTGTGATGGGATGTGATGGGAAAACTTTGCATTTGTCCTGAATTGGCCTCTTATGCAATTAACTACGCTTTCTTTTGCTGCTTCCTTGTGATGGAAATGGCTAACGAGTAGAAAAACGTAAATTGGTGGTATAAGCATGTTTCACACAAAACATAATTATGAGGGTACTGTATGACACTTGAAAAAGGTATATGAAATACATCTACGGGAATCAGACAGAAGCTCTTGTTTAGTGCTAAGGGCCTAAAAGACATTCCTTCTAAGCCAGAAGGAGGGTGCAGAATAAGGCTACAAGAATTCTTATCAGTCTTTCACAGTACATTATCAAACAGGGTTTTACAGAAAAAAGCTTATGGGATAAGATCTCCATCTGCAATGTAGTAGAGAACACTTATATTTTAGTTTCGCTTTGTTTTCTTTAGTCCTCTGTTAGCTTTAGGAACTTGAAACACCTGAAATATCACAGTGGTTATCATGAGAAGGAATCAAATCAGAATTATTTCAATTGTACATTCCCCGAAGAAGAGATTAAGCCTTCTTATTCTTTCCGTTAAATACATACACATACAGCACGCATACTGAAATCTGTGTTCTGTGATCTATGCTAGTTGCTGTGTTATATGCAGGAATGTCCAAACAGTACTTCCTGAACACCCTCAGTATCAGAATCAGTAGAGTAGCATTCATAAAGCACCCAAACTACTTAGCCCTGCAGAGGCAAAATTTCTTTAATTACATCTATACCCACACTAGTGTACCTATATGCAGCTGCACTGTATTGTGCAAGCTTACTGAGCTGGATTGCTGTTAGATTGAGGATCTATGCGGTGCACACCATTACAGACTGTAGAAATGTCTTGTGCTGCACAGCATTATTAATTGATTGTTACTAAGAATCTTGAAAGAAATTCTGTCCAAATGAAAACAATGGAAAATCATGTCATTAACAATAATAATGAATGTCATATATAGCCAAAACTTTTTTCTTATCTGGATCAATTGCCAAAAAATCTCATGATCTAGGAAACAGCATGCAACATTAATTTCTCTGAATAATATTTTTAAAAATCTGATTGTTTTCCCAAGTTGCCAGAGTAATGAGTCCTTTCTTCTCAATTCTGTCCAAACTATTACAACCTCGGAGCAGATTCAAGTTCCTGTGTCTGCATTTGTCCTCTGTCAACAACCCAGCCCCACGGGGAGGGAAGAAGACACACAGGCCAGAAGGAAGTACAGAGACTTTCCAGACAGGAATTGTCAGGGACTGGAGTACACCTTGGGTACCCTGCTGTACCTACTCTACCATCAGGCATGTCAACAACACCATGGGCCAGTCCCATCAACTACCTGAAAGGACAGCATCTAAACCTACTGTTTTCTTTTGGTGGGGAGTATTAGCTTGGATAATGCCCTAGGAGAGAAAACTGGAACTGAAATAAAAATAAAACACATATTCCTTGGCAAATGAAGGACACCAGGGTGTTCATATACAGAATGGCAGTCCTGTAGAGGCTGTTGTCACTGCAGTGATTTAATGCAGGTATCCTTAGATATACTAAAATATTAAGATTTTCTGCTAATGAACAAGGTTTTTCATAACTTTTTGTGAAACTCTTTGTTTTCCATTGATTGGCTGTATGACACTTCTTTTTTATAGCACTGCCTCTTCTTTTGATTTTAAAGTATTTACTGAAAATAACTTGCTAAAATCAAGGCCAAAACAAGGAAATAAAGAAGCATAGCCAATGGAATCTTATATCAGCCTTTCTTCATACAAATTGAAATTTAAATTCATTTTAGCCCACAAGTAAATAAATATGGATACTCTTATTCCTGAACTCAATTTTTACACATCAGAAAACTAGCAATTGAAGTGGCAAAATTACACATATTTGGCAGACTCTTCAATACCAGTGCAACTGGGTAATTGTTGGTCACAATTTAAAGAAAAACCAACAAATTATTTTGTTTCCCTCTGATTTCATTTTGCCTTGCTCATAGTCAAGTGTCCCACTGTGAAATAGAAGGACACTGACAAGTAGGGATGCAAGTCAGGGACGGGGAAGCTACTACTATGAATGCCAAATATACTGGTCTAAAATGTATTGCTTGCACTAAGTGCATCAAGGTTTTGTAGGGGAAGGTATTAAATCAACTTACAAAATTGGGGGGGAAAGTTTTCAGTGCAAAAATCCAGAATTGTATTTATTTTTTCTAACTTCATTAGTTGGTATAATATGAGATATTGCCTCTATCTGCAGAACTTGCTTTGCTTTTATGCTCAAACCATGAGGGCTACAGTGGTACATGAACTCTACACTTTCAAGCTTCTCATCCATTCATTTCTTCCAATTGTAGAGTCTAGTTTTCTTCCTTTCATACAAAGTCTAGTGATTATATACTTAACATGTAAATAGTTAAAAACTGCAAAATATCACATCTATTGATTACAGCATTCTATTATTTAATTTTAAGCAAAGCATTGCAAAGATGGCACATGTAAATTACTTTAAGAGTAAGTAAAGTTTAGTTATATTTCCTATGACATAGGATACCTTTCCTATGACATAAACCGCCATTTATCAGGGTAATGAAAAGAGCCACTTAATTTTAGTGACTTTTAAAGCCTCTCTCTTAAGAACTACTTTATATGGAAAACCTGTCTAGCTCTAACAAAAAATCTGTTAGGCAGGATTTTCAGGTTTGTGTTGGGTTTTTTGTTTTTTTGGGTTTTTTTTTTTTTTTTTTTCATTACTAAATCTTTAACTTAAAAACATTTAGAGCTGAATCCTAATTTTTTCCTGATTATGATGTTTTCCTGCATATTTAAGAGGTAATCAGAATTACAAATGTTCAAATATATTGTGCATTTTTTTTAATGGAGTTGACATGAATTACATGTTCAAAATAGAGGAAGCGTATTTTTAACTAGAAAGCAAATTCGGAGATTTTCAGTGGTGTCATAATTCTGATTCATACAGCTCATATAAATAATTTTGGTTTTACTGTTTAGTTTTGTTTAATTTATTTATAAATGCAATCATGTTTCAGTAATATGACTACTGAAGATAAAAACCTTCATGTTGACCTGTCCTTTGAAAAAGCTATATCCCCAAAGTATTTTCGGGTAATTAATTATGCATACGGTATTAAACACAACTGCATTTGGTACGTGATATCCAAGCAACAGCTCTGCAATGTTGTATTTTATTTCCCAGTGTTGCACAGTTGTGAACCATTTCCCATTTACTCATTTTCACCGGTTTTGGTTGTGTTAACACGTCTCTACAGTTGTACTTCATTTTAGCCTTTAGGTGGCAGCATTTGAGAAGAGTTGTAGTTGTGGTCTTGCCACCATCTAGAATGCAACTCATGGACAAGAATTATAAATAGATAGGACCAGGCATGCAGGTACTCTTCTCAGTATGCAAGTCACAGCAAGGTTTACTCAGAAGCATTCAAAATGTAAAAAATATAGATACACATGACCACTTCCTTCTTAACATTTCTGCTCTCATTTATGCTTTTCTATATAGAAACGTGTACTTCTACACATGGTAAGTATATGCATAGTTTTTAAAAATGCTTTGACTCAAAATGGAAACAGTTGTTCTGATTTACTGAATGTGAAGCCCTTTATTCCATCCCTACATTCTCTCTTTCTTCTTTATTTTCTTTTTTTTTATATTTTTTTTCCTAAACAGCAGCTTCTGTCTGGGAAAGGGATGAGAAATAAAGGGTCTTCAGTTTAATTTGACTGTTATCCCTCTTTTCAGTTATCTTTCAGACACTTTAGGATGCCTAAATCCCAATCACCTGAATATGATGTGATTAAAACAGGAGTGTTTTAAAACATACACAAAAATTTTCTCCATTTCAATTCACTGAAAAACAAATGAACAATGTATATCTGATGTTGGATTGTGTATTCTGTGTATCTAGAAGATTTATTTATTATTTCTCATATGCATTGTATGTCATGGCAATAGGTAATCAAAAAAGATGCATCCTGGGTTTTATGGAGATTGGGGTGTTCATGTGTGGTGGACAGGTATGGTGGGATGGGTAGAGCGAACATCAGTACTGCTACATTTCATTCTACAGATATACTTCGCAATAAATATGATGGGGAAATTTTGTGTCCATACACTAGTAGAAAAAGAACTCCTGTTCCAGTATTTACACTTCTTCCTGATATCTACCCTAAGTCTCACTTGTTCTAAGCTTAAATCCATTAAATTGCTTCTTCTTCAATACTTGATAAACATGGAATCAACTGACCACTGTCCTCTTTATACTAAGTTTTTATGCTTTTGAGGGCAACCGAGCTAGACTAAACAAACCCGTTTCATTTTTGTAGGTCATATTAATTCAAGGACCACATGATCACAACATAATCATGCAATATTCAAATTAATCACATTTGCAAATAATCCTGCAAATACCGAAAGTCAGAAACCTGACTATATAGTTTGAATAGATGTAGAAATAGTAATAGAAGCTTTTATTGTAAATGTTTCTTAACACTCAGTTTTGTGTTTTTTTTTTATTTTGTGGGACATCCAAGGACTCTATTTTGCAATTCATGTTAACAAATAAGGCTGTACTAAATTGTGAAGCTAAATGCATTTATGCTAGAATTTGCTGACTGAGCTACACAATGAAAAAAAATTCCAACAAGATTTTGAGGATCTGCTTCACAATGTGTAGAACATCACTGGCCAAACACTGGAACCTTTCTGAGGAGGACTATGTATCTGTTCCACATAGGAACAGAAGAGGAGAGCCAGGTCAATCTGTTAGGATCCAAGAAAAAGAAAGATAACCTGATAATTTGAGGTAGTACTGTTTCAATATGTTCTGTTGATATACTTGACTTGAAAGAAAAAGGCTGAAAACAGACTTGCTTTCTTCATAATCCTTGCCTTACTAAAATTTTCTCTTTGTGACTGTGTTACATTGGGTCATGTTGAAAGGCTCTCACCAACTGATGATCTCCTTTATTTGCATCTCAGGAGAGAGATTTTGTGACCATGACAAAATGTCATGATTGATACACTCAAGGTTTGATCTTTTTCCTTTCTCCTAACTCCTGTTCCCCATTCTATGTGGGAAGCTGCTACTGAAAAAAGGGAAATTTAAAGATGAGCATTCACCTTAGCATTCTTTTGAGAACCCTGTCAGCATCCTGGAGAAGTTTCATTACACCAAAACCAGAGGTTGCATGGAAAAAAAAGTAGGTTGCCCACTAGTTGTTGGATGTCTATGCCTGTTACTGCTTTGCAAATTACAGAAATTTAAAGTCTGTCATTCAGATGACAATACTTACTTATACATCGAAGAGAGAAGGAAAATATTAGAAGAAAAAAACCCAAATGTATAGTTGGAAGAAATAAGAACTGCATGCAGTGAGTTGGGGAGATAGATTCCAGGCTTGTCTTTGTGGGAAAGCCATAGAAAATTCAGAATCAGCTGAAGGCGTGACCCTGAAATAAATTACTTATTCTATTTTGTGGACAAGTCTCATTCAGACTTAAAGTGGCTTTAATTCTTTTTAGCTTAATTTACCAAGTAAGCTAAAATGAATTAGTGCCACTTTAATTCTGAATGAATAATTTAGTCCCCCAATTTAAGTAAAGTGCTTTGATAGCTTTTCATGAGCTAACCCAAGCCTAGCATCTAGGCCAGCAGCTTTAGGCAGCAAGAGACACAGCGTACTTGTCCCTTTCATTTGCATTTGCAACCACAAAAGCAATCTAAATGAAGTTGAAAAGCTATCTTTTCTGAATTATATTTTTTCCACCAGCGGTTAATAGATGATATCCCAGATATGTACTTAACTAAGTTTAACATGCATTGAGGAACCTGATACACACAAATGAATAATTAATACAGGTTTAAGAGCCAACATTTTATGCCATTAAGTATAGTACTTCACATTCTCTCGAATTTTATACTCAGTATCAGCATATATTATTACTACAAGAGAACTCATAATTATATATTTAGACAGAAAGCTGGGATGATAAATCAAATGGAGTTATAAGAAGGAGCAGTGAGACAAGGAGGATCAGAGCTGCATACATATTGGAATAACAGTATACAACCTTTTCACCCACTTGGCCACACTGAGATGCACACATAAGTATATTAATATGCATATTAGACGTTTTCCCTTTAATTTAGATGATAGCTGTTCAGAGAATGAGATTGACATTGATGGCTTCATTGTCATGTAGAATATGCAATGTCTTGACTTCTCTGGCAATTTTAAAGACAGAGTAACATAGAGTAAAGATGGGAAGCTCTCCTATGAAGTAGTAAATGTTGCTAAAGAATTTAGCTGCAGTATTTGCAATTCTCTTGATTACTTACATATTTATAACATTGTCTATCAGGCCTGGCATCACTGGAATGAATGTAGTTATATTTGCAAGTATGATATAGGGCCATACATAACAGGTTAAGAAAATGTGATTATGGTTGTTATTATATCTTAGGTTTTATTCTCTTCAGAGAAAATATCCTAGGATCTGTTTGTTCAAAGCATAGAATTATTTAAAAGGTTTAAGGAATCTGTTCTGAAAATATAGGTGTTTATAGGCAAACATCTGCCCATGAGGGTAGGTTTGAGGGAATAGTTATGTAAATAAAGCCATGATTCAGCTATAGAAGTATGTTTCTACTGTGATTTCAGTAGAAGATACAGTAGTGTGAGAGACATTTCCAGTACATGAAGAAAAAATCACTAATATTTTTTCAAGGCAAGTGAAAGTTCTGTTCTCATCACCTACACAGCTGCTGTGCTGTAGTTTTCCTTAATCTGACTGTCAGCTCTGGCTCACATTGTGGCACATGTATTTTGAATAGTCTTAAATAATTAGTGTACTTAATGACCCATAACATCATGTGGCACTTATTTGTAATATGATGCCTTTGTGTTACAGGCAGTGCCCCGAAAGAACAAAACTTCTGATCTCAAAATTTCTTCAAAATATATTGTAATGTTATAAGCATTTTCATTGAAATTATATTTCTGGTTCTTAAAAATTGAAGTCTTGATTCTCATATACTTTTGCAAAGAGGATTCTCATATAACTTTGGAAAGAGAGTTTTTAATTTATTTCCTGCTGTCATGTTAGGCATACTTCTCTGTAGTACTAAAATAAAATAGACTATGGTCATGGAAGAAGCACATAATGAATAAGACAAAACAGATATAATTTCTCATAGATGTGCTCTATTTTTATAGAACAGGAACAAAATACATGTAACTTGAAGTAATTAAAACTATTTATATCCTTCTCAAATATAAACACACAATGGTTTTGTGTGAAGGAGAGGCACAAGGCAAGCAAATGTACATAGAAGGTCATGAAGATAAAACCTAAAGAACACAAAAAAGGTATCATCTTTATAAACTGACAGCTCTGCTCCCATGAGATTGCTCCTTTTTCTTTTAGTCATCTCAGTATAATGTTCTTGACTAAGGCAGGTTGAGATTAGGCAACAGAAAAGAAAGGCTAATGAGCTATGGAGCTGTCAACATTACGTTCTAACCAGCTGCATTTATTCACTTTAAATGGCCTATGTGGAGAAAGATCACTGCAAATACAACACAAACTGATTTGCATTGCTTTTAGTGTTTCAAAAGGATCCTAGCTGTCCACCCTTTATAGTTCCTTGTCTGCTTCATAAGAAATTCCTGTTCTCCATTTTTGTTATCTTACTTTTTTTGCTCTATTTATGTAGTGTGTTTAGGTGTTCATATTTTGGAGCAACATAAAAGCAGAAAAGATACTTCTTCCTTCTTTGGGACACAGCTCTACATAGCAATAGAGCAGGAAATGCTCCACAAATTAAATTCTTCCCATCTGAGGTGTGCTTCTATCTCATAGGTTTACTGATGACTGTGAATGTATATGCTTCAGTATGTGTATTTTTTTAGTTACTGAGCAGCTGAAGGTAAAGTTACAGCTCTGTCTAACTTTCCTGTACTGTCTGGTTTTCTGTTTCTGCCTATTCTTGATGTACATTACTATGTCAAAGTTGCAGTATATCACCTCTATATCATACGAAGGAATTATCTAGATGAACTAAGCAGGACTGTTTAGTATACATTAAAACAAAACAAAACAAAAATAAAAAAAAGTATAAAATAAAATAAAATAAAATAATATAAAATAAAATAAAATAAAATAAACCAAACTGATTCCATAAGGAAAAAGAAATCCCCTGAATGTTTGCTGTAGATACAGGATGTGTTGATATGGGTAGAAAACTAGGGCTATTTAAAATGTATGGATATATGTTTTTGAAAGTTTACAAGAACAAGTTCCTGTGACTGAGATCTATGTGCTGTGTGCTAAAAACAAGTGTGGAGCTTTAATTTTCTGAAGCCTAATGAAGTTAGGTGGGCAAGCAACTGTCAGCTGCTTTCCCTACAAGGAGGTTACAGAAAACCTTTGTGGAAATGGAACTGACAAACCAAGAATGAATTTTGGTTTAATGTCCAATGAGGATGTGTCCTAGTTCTTATTCATAGATTGCTAGATGAGAAATACTTATCATTAAAAAATATATTGAAAATGCTACCATTGTTAGTATAACATTTATGGAGTAAGTAGTAACTTGGGACTGAACTATATTTCATGGATTCTAGCATGGGAGACTTTAATTATATGTGCATATGCAGTAAAAATAATAGACTTTCATACCTTCCTTTTCCCTCTTATTGATACTGAACATCTCCTCTCATCCTCTTCTTACATAGTCTAAGTAGTTAGTAAATATACAGTTGGCCCTTCTCCGTTTACTGCTCTAGTACAGTGACATTTCCTATTCTTTTCAGATAGGCTGTGCATTCCAACTAGTTCATTTCTTGCATTTTGGCGGTCTTCTTCTAACAGTAACACAATAGTTTGTACTGTTTAACACACTGTGCTAACTTAAGTGTTCACAATTTGCATCATCGTCCCTACCTAAAGTCATTTTGGTATTTTTCATGAGTATTCAATTTCAGTATAAAACATAATTTCCATCTAATACTTTATTCTAATCCTGACTTATATTTTAACAAGTGGCCTTGCGCCAAGTCTAAAAGACCTTCAATTAAAAAAACTTTTTTTAAAAAAAGAATAGTTCAAAGAAGAATGCAGAATATGTAAATAATGAAATACTACAATCTTGGCACTGATATTAGAGAAAACATCTGCAACAAATCTGATGAAAAAAGGAATTTTATATTACTCTTTTTTATTCTTCAAATTTTTCATACTTTACCAACCAAGTTTTGATAAGCCAAAGTGTCTATCTGGACATGTTAAGGAGATTTATGTTTCTGAAATACTATATGTATTTCCCAAGAAAAATGCAGAAATAAATATTTTACTGTGGAGTTTCTAATACTACTTTCTATACAGGAATATGACTAATGCCATTCAACAAACAGAATACGAGATGAGAAACTTCTCCTTTTGCTGTTATCTATCTTGAGTGATTTTACACGTTATCGATAAAGATAAGTGTATAGATACATTAACGTTAAATGAAACACAACTTGACCTACCAACAGATCTTAAAGTAGTATGGTTAACAGGGGGTTTCCCTAGTGTTAGGTATCAAGTCTGAGTCTTTTCAGTATTTCATAAAGAGTAAATATAAAGCCACAGCTGACCAAAACAATTATTAGAGTGGTAAGTAATTCTAAGGATGGGGTGGTGTTACTGGATGATGTAAGTATCTTGGTGTGCTGTGCTTTTCTTTAATAACCAAGAGTTAAAATCTACCCCCTGCTTGTAGTTGTGCCCTGAGAATTTAGAGACATTAATAAATTAATTAGTTAGATTAATAGAGAGATTTAGAGAGATTAACATGAATACAGTGTGATGCTGGTACATAAAGGGGGGAAAAAGACTTTAGGTGTACAAATAGCAAGTCGTGGGGACAGATAGAAAGTCAGATCCAGAGGACGTGAGGTATTTTGTGGCCACATGTAGTACTGTGGAAAACTGTACAGCTCAGAGGCTCTTATGTACCAAAGAAACCTGAAAACTTAAGAGCAAGCAGAGAAAAGCCTCTGAAATTAAGTGCTTTTAGAAGGCAATAACAATAAAAAAGAAACAAATATCAATGGGTTGGAAAGTAAAGCTGAGGAATTCAAATATAAAATTAGGGTCCTCCATTTCACAGTAATCTATGTAGGCTGAGTTAGCTGGGTAGCAATTTTCCAGTGAAACTGTCACATGAATATGTGCACTGCATTTATCAAAAGGAAGTGTTTCTAAATGACACTAATGAATCGCAAGCACTACCACTGCGATAATTTTCTTCTAAAAGAAAGAATAGTAAGTCTATAAGTAGAAGAAAACAGGCCTCCTCCCGTTCTGAAGAAAAAAAAAAAAAAAAAAAACCACCCTACCTCTATTTTAAAAAATCTCTCTGTTCGTCTTTCTTTTTCTGAGGTCCATGTCAGATGCCATATTTCTAAACCAATATTCCCTCATGTTTGTTGACTTAGAGCAAACAGCACGGAACAGCTTTATACCTTGCCTTTCCTAACACCTCAGGGCCATAGCAGTGGCAGCTTCCTGCATATGTGAGCATCACGAAGGAAGGCCTGTTTGTTGTCCTGGTGCAGATGCTATTCAGGCATCTTCAACAACCAAACTGACTGACTGGGTGAGCAATTGGCTGATGGGTTGGGCTCAAAGGGTTATAGTAAATGGGGTTACATCGGGCTGGCAACCAGTCACTAGTGGGGTTCTGCAGGGATCCATCTTAGGGCCAGTGCTCTTTAATATCTTCACAAATTACTTGGATGCAGGACTTGAAGGTTTGCCATCTAAGTTTGCCGATGACGCAAAATTGGGAGGAGCTGTTGACACCCTCAAAGGCAGAGAGGCCCAGCAGAGAGAGATCTGGACAAATTAGAGAGCTGGGCAATCACCGACCGTATGAAGTTTAACAAGGGCAAGTGACGAATTTTGCAGCTGGGACATGGCAACCCTGGATGTACATACAGACTGGGGAACGAGAGGCTGGAGAGCAGCCCCGTGGAGAGAGATCTGGGGGTTCTGGTCGACGGCAAGTGGAACGTGAGCCAACAGTGTGCCCTGGCAGCCAGAGGGCTAACTGTGTCCTGGGGTGCATCAAGCACTGTGTTGCTAGCTGGTCAAGAGAGGTGTTTGTCCTGCTCTCCTCTGCACTGGTGCGGCCTCATCTTGAGTACTGTGTGCAGTTTTGGGCGCCACAGTACAAAAAGGATACAAAGCTACTGGAGAGTGTCCAGAGGAGAGCCACAAAGATGGTGAAGGCTTTAGAGGGGAAGCCGTATGAGGAGCGGCTGAAGTCACTGGGTCTGTTCAGCCTGGAGAAGAGGAGACTGAGGGGAGACCTCATAGCCGTCTACGGCTTCCTCACAAGGGGAGGAGAAGGGGCAGGTGCTGATCCCTTCTCCCTGGCAACCAATGGTAGTACCCAAGGGAATGGCAGGAAGATATGCCAGGGGAAGTTTAGGTTGGATATGAGGAAAAGGTTCTTCAGCCAGAGGGTGGTGGATCACTGGAACAGGTTCCCCAGGGAGGTAGTCACGGTGCCAAGCCTGAAAATATTCAAGAAGCATTTGGACAATGCCCTCAGACATATGGTGTGAATTTTGGGGTTGTCCTATGCAGGGACAAGAGTTGGACTCGATGATCCTTGTGAGTCCCTTCCAACTCGGGACATTCTATGATTCTATGACTCGAGAGAAGTGAGCATGTTGCTGCCGTTTTCACAATCAGATCTGCCTCCATAACTTTAGTCATCTTGGTCCAAATGAGACTGTACTTATTCATAAGGGAGACAGCACTCTCCTCCAGAGCTTGGGTGGTCTTGCTGTCTCTAGGTGAAGACCACTGGATTCACCAAAGTCTTTATAAGCAGGAGCCCTGTTTATAGTTTGTGGACTCCGGCTGAAGAAGAAAAGGTCTTGTTATGGTTCTACAGTGACATGTACAGATCTCCAGAACCTTGCTGTGCTGAGATTGATCAGACTTCGAATAAAATATCTACCACTGGCTCTCTAACAAGCACCCCACAGGCTTCATCTGTCACTGGCTATTTATATCAAAGTGGCCTTAGAGTGATATACAAGCAGAAGATGCTTAGGGAACATTATATTGATGATCAAGGAAAATGTCCTACCAGGCTGTCAGTGGCCACAGAACAGGCTCCTTGAGGGCAACCTGGCATTCAGCCATCAGTCTCCCCACGCAGAGCACTGCGGTCAGTCCTGTGGCCCGGCAGGATCACAGGTCAGCTCTCTGCTCAAGTCACCGAAGGAAGCAGGAGCAGTGGAGACAAGCATACGCTATTCACCCCTTCCATTATAAAACCATTCCAAAAACAGTATTTAGAGAGCTTCCATTGGAAGGATTATGAAGATGCAGAGCTCCTGGTTAGGAGCAAAAACTGAAGAGCTGGATTGTTGTTCTGCCCTGGACCAGGTCAGAAAAAATCCACCATATTTAATTTGATACGTTTTATTCTTTAATTAACATGTTGAGTGATCATGCTTTATAGTTTAATAGCTCTGCTTTCATGTGGGTTCAAAATGCAGCTAATATGTCGGCTTTTAGTTCATTGCAGCAGTTTTGAACAGTAGCAGAATATTTATGAACTCCTACAAACCCTACCGTCAGCTGTAACTCCTTTTTCTTAATGAAAACTGCAGCTGACAAGCAGCATCATCCATAGATTGGACATGATAAAAATTCACAGCCACGAAGCAGTATGCCAAGTCTGAAGCAGAGTAAGATGACTGGTTTTAGGTACTCACTTTCCCGGTGGCTCAGTTTATTCATCCTCAGCACATGCAGAAAATACCAGCAATTTTTCCCTCAGTGCGTAAGTATATGGAATAGGAAATATAAACAGATACATGGGTTTCAAAGATTCTTAACTACTATTTCATAGTTGGTATAAATTTAGAAATGTTCATTTCTTAACAGCCTTATGGGGTGGGATGAACAGGGTTTGGAGTTGCTTATCATTTGGTTATTGCCTTTAACATTTTATCCCTGTATATGCTCAATGTAATTATGATTCTTGGATTGCATCCCATGTAATTATGATTCTTTTATTTCTTTTTCACAATGTAAAGTTGCTATTATTTTTTTTATGAAGAAGCCTAATGTAGGAAGTAATAATTTACTTTTAATGTAAATCCTAGTGCACTTGAGTAGATGCAATAAAGTTTTTTTAATTTCTATTTTTCCAAATTCATTCACTGATATAATTTCTGGAATAACTGATTTTTTGCTTCATGAGACAGACAAAAAATATTTGGGGCTGAATTAAATGTGTAATTCAGAAAGGGCTTTTGTTTTATTTTCAGTTAGGTTTTTTTTAATTAGAATTCAGATTCAAACTGTAGCTTTAATACAGAAAAAGAAATGAAGCTATTTCAACTTTTACAAAATGTTATTCTTCTTGCTTTCTCCTTTCTTCTCTTTTGTCTGAAACTCTTAGCTTAGTTCAGATTAATCAATGAGTCTGGCCTTGAAACAGCTTTTTTATTAAATAAGCTCTTTATATGAAAAATATCACCTACTGCCCACTGGAATGCACTAGTACAGCATTAGTACAGTCAGTCCTGAATTAGGTTTAATGTTTACCTGTTCATTTGCTGCATATTGTTACAGTGAACCAGTATAATCACCTGCAATTGTTTGTGACATTTTTCTTCTAATAGAAGGTACTTAGCTTAGAGGTAATAGTAAACAGTGATGTAAATAAAATTAAATATATATATAACATACTAAAATTTTAGTTAAAAGCAGAGCAGTTAAAAAGCAGTACCCCAGCGTATATACCCCGAGGATGCTCTGAATTGAGTTCAGATACAGCCAATGAAAACAGAAGCCCTGATGATTAAGTTATCCTGTCTTCTTCAACCCTATAGAGTCCTCTTGCAGTGAGGAGAGCCAGATTGACCCTGATCAGACATGTATGCATATGTGATTTCTTTCCTTCTGAAGAGATGTGTCTTTGTTTTCCTTTTCCCCCCTCTTTTTTCCATTTTTCTGTTTGGCTGACATTCTTCTTTAGATATTATTTAGTTAAGAATTACAGGGCTCCTGCTTTTCGTGATGCCCTGAAGCCTGAAACAGTCTCCTTTCTGCTACTACAAATTCTGTGTCCTACAAGTAACATTGTAAGTTTTGCAAGACATGTGAGAGGATCTGTTCCTTGGAGAGGGGATGAGAGGAACCAGCAGGAACCCCCTCCCAACAATTTCCACCTTGAAGAAGTGGTTTTTATGCAGACTCTTTACAACTTGGCCAGAAACTCTCCCCAGATCCTCAGTTTTTAAGTCTTTTTATTTAGAAACCCTAAGCTGTGTTTTGACTACCAGAGTTAGGGAGCTAAATGGCCACAGAAATATTGCACCTTTCCAACTATTAGTCCCAATTCTGGATCTACAGCTAGTTTGTGAAATTGGTGTTGGACTCAACATTTTTTTCAACTGTAAATAGCAGCTAAGGGATTTGTCTTTCCTCAGACAAAGAAAGAGTTATCTCTAGGGCTAGCAAGAACTACCTTATTTAACAATTTACCTCTTAGTTATATACTTCAAATAGCACCTTCTTTTCAGACTAATACTGTACTTGTTAATTGCTATAGACATTTGTCCAAAAGAGCACCAGTAGTCCAGTGATCACATATAATAATTTTTGTCTCCACAAATGTTTTACTATTTTTAATAAATTCTTGCTTTTTTAGCAAACTGCCCAGGTCTTGCCACAGGAACGTAACAAAGGTATAGTGGCTGACATTCCTAATTTCAGTTTAGTCCGTACCCAATGCACACAACCATAACATTTCACACCAATAACAATGATGGGCCATGGGGTAATAGGAGAACAACAGAGGGCAACAACAACAACAATGAATGATGTTCTCCAAACTGGCACTTTTTCTCCTGGATTATTGTACTGTCTCATTTTTAATATTGGGAATAATTTATTGTCATTACCTTTTAAAAGACTGCCACTTAAAGGCAAATCCAAGCTGACCTCATCATGAATAAGGATTTAGTGGAATCACACTTTAACTAGCTCGAATTGTTCCTATAATCTAAAGGATTAAATTCTATGGATATGCATAAAGTCCACATGGTCTAATAGAAAATAGAGAAAGGAGCTAGAAAATCATAACTTATTCTAGGTCCGTCAGTCCTGTGCGCTGCTCACAACAACAGGAATTAATCCATCTGGAGCCAATTCTGCTCACACAGCAGTTATGCACACATTTAATTCCATTATTTCATGACTTTTGATTTACACTGGTGGAGGTGAAAGTATTGTCATTTGTAGGTGATGTTACTCTGATGTTCAGTATTAAAACCACAACATAAGGCAGAATGAGACTTGTCTATTCTTTTGATAGTGGGAAAAAATAATTGAAATGCACCACATAAAGTGATCAAAATTATATATAAAGTGCTAACTGTGATTACCAATATAGGGGGTTGTATATTAGCATTAATGACTTATTTTTGGACAGAATCTGTTACATAAAAACTTGCTTCTTCATGTCTTTTGGGAACTTGTAATGATTTTTTTTTAAATATAAATTATATGGAAGTAAGAAATGGGAACATCTGTTCTATGGCCTAAGCTCTATACATGTGCTGTCATGTGGCACCAAGCCCTTTTCCCAGAGGTAGATCTTGTGCATCCAGACTATCCTTTTGAGATGTTTTACATATGTTAGCATGTGGGCATTTGTATAACCATGTCTTGCATCAATGGGTTCTGCAGTTATCCTGGGAAATAACTGCTCCGACTGTAGATATAACTACCTCAGCACTCCAGAGTCAGTTCTGGCACAGAGCACTCCAGTTCAGTCAGGCTTTGCAGACCCATTGCTGCAGCACTTTCAAAACCTTCATTAAAACTAATGGGACGTTACTTTTGAAACCTAGGATTCCTTGAATAGATTTTAGTGGAGTTTGCTACATATATGTCAAGCAAATAAAGATTTTTAAAAACCAGAATTGTATTCTCATTTGACAAACATTGTTTCTAAAATCATAAGATTTTAGTTTTTAGAAGTACGTTATTTACTCTGAGATGTGAATGAATACCAAGTGGAAGTAACCTTTTTGAAGTAACTTTTTTTTTTTTTTTTAAAAAAAGATCAAACTTAAATATATCCTGGAAATTGTAAAAATTATTCCACAGGATCAATACAGAATGAGCAGTCTCTGCATTAGGTCTAAAGATAGGATTCTTTTTCTATGGTCTTCTAAGAACTGGTACCTTATAAGCTTCAACATTAGCTTTTCAGGCTACTTAACATACTCTTGACGACTAGATTGAAGCAGATAATACACGCTGTATAATTTTTGTGGTCAACATGGGCAGTGTTTTTTTTCTGCATTTTCTGAACTTATAATCTCTTCTGCCTTATTCAGTTTTTGACGTTAACTGTTAACTACTTAACTGAATGTGAAATATGTCTAATCTGTTCATTGTGGTAGTAATGTTGGGGCCATGGTAGGCTAAGTACATAAGCAAGGCAAGGTTTGTAAGTGGCAGTAATAAAACTCCTAGGAGCTATAAATTTGATGCTTCTCCTTCAGAGCTGAAAGCTTGTGTGCCCAAAATTTGCCTATTTTGCCCCAATACTTTAGCTCTTCTAAATAAATTCATTATTTCCACCCACAAACACTTCCTCTATTCCTCAATACGTTTTTTATTTCAGCTTACAATGCATATTGGCTAGCAGTGACTAGAAATACTGCCTTTATAGTTCTGATTCTGATTCCTGACTGGACAATCAGAATATATACTATTAAGTCTCTAGTGAGCATGATTTAATTTGTTGATTCAGAATTTGCTTACCATAAATATTCCATTCTGCATGCTTACAGTGGACTGTATTTGAGAACACTTCTTTCAGGTAACTGAATCATTAGTATATTTTCAGACAGCCAACACACAAGAGGCGAAACCATAATTTGAAGCAAATTCAATTTTTTGTTTGAAAATATCTTTGTAGAAAAGCAAATATATTGTTTGAAAATATCTTTTTATAAAAGATATTTTTGTAGCTATTTTACTGAGCTCCCTAGTGAGCCTATTTTTTTCCATCCCTTTCTAGACAGCAGAGTAGAGGCAACAGGAGAGATTTATAGGATATCTGTGGGCAGATTTGCAAGTAGCTCTGGAGAGAATTCAAAAAAGGTTCATAGTTAGGAGCCACATAATGAGATTCCAGTCTTAAGCCTCTCAGAGAGCCGTGATACACATCCCAGTTGTAGGTCTCCAGCTGTTAAGAGTAAGTCTGTTTGCACTAAGTAAAACAATACTAACTGCAGACTTCTCCATGAAAGAGATACTAGTTTATCTATGTCCATAAGCAATAGGTCATTCTGAGAATGCATTTACATAAGTTACAGTCAGAGTTCCCAGCTTAATGATTATCACAAACTCTATAGTTCTAAGTCCAGAACTAAACATCTTCACTGAAAAAATCCCTGCTTGCAATCTCCAGACATACATGTATGTTGACTCTTGGCATCATTTCTTCAAATGATGGACTGTGATGATCTAAGACAGATTTTAGGTAACCACATCACATATTATGCTGACAAGCTGAAAGAGTTACATGAGATGTATCTTACGCAGCCATCAGGGAATACATGTTTTTTAATGATCCTTATTATTGACATCTGTAGGGGAAGCAGCCACAATTCTCCATAGAGTACACTTCCATTAATCATTCTGGAGGTCAAAAGGTATAGATAGTTGAAGTAATATTTGCAGAAGACGCATGAGAATTTAAAAAGAAGTGATTCAAGTGTCTGACATCATCTAGGGATGTAGAAACAATGAATGAGGATACTAAAATCAGTTACTTTGGTGCTTATTGATGAAAGACAGTCATGCCCTTGCACCTCAGAGGATGATACCACTTGTAGTGTCATCCCCATCATTCTCCCTAATATGAGTATCAATGTCATGTTGACTAGATTGTGTTTTATGTTGCTTTCTAATTTAATCAGAGAACTGGACCAGGAGGCACTTTGCCATGATTAAGTAGAAAACTCTGTCACAGCTACAGAACAGCATTTTAAAAAGTTTTTCAAAACAACAAGTATACCAGTGGGTCTGAGAGTAATTTGTGTATTTTGTACACTTGTAGAGCATCATTATCATAGTCTCACTAACTCTAATGGATTCATTTTCTCAGTCCAATAAAGTACTGTTGTTCCTGTGTTAAGTATAGTACATTATGATCAGATAGATTATGCCCATCAAATACATCTGGTTTTAGGTCAATTTTTCTGCCAACCATGTGGTCCTCTCTGACACTATGGGCCATAGAGGTAGGAAGGATGTGTTAGCAGATGAGCTCAAGTATTTTTTCTAAGTGTGGATTATGCAGTAAGAGCAAAGGAGAACACTGCTTTTTAGCGTCAGTGTAATATCTGGGTCCTTAAAACCATTAAATGAATTGCTGAGTCTCACCCTGAAATGAGAATCCCAGGGACCTAGACAAGCGTGCTTTTACTAAATCCAGTGAAAACATCTAATGGATTTCCAAAAAGTCCTGGAAGATCTAGGTCCAAGTGATTTTCACTTTAGTTTTCGAGTAAATGTCTTATGTGCTTTCCTACTTAAAATCCCAGGCATGTATTTCTGAAGGAAGGATATTGTTATTGTGTAAAACTGTTCTGAGGTTTAAATTTTGAATCACTGATTTTTCTTTCATTTGTGTCACGTTTTTCCATTAAGGTAATTCTGTTGACTAGAGAAGAGTTACTTATGAGTCATATTTGTTAAGGCCATAGGTGTCACCATAAGAGTTCAGACCTTTTAGGAGGTTGCAGGACCGCTCTGGAAACCATTGCAACACTCTACCTGCCAGGGGCCTGTGCCATATACACATCTCCCAGACTGAAGTAGGTGGAACAGTATGTTTGAAATTGCATGCGTGTGATCATTAACTTACCAGTGAAGGTTAGCAAAGGCTACATATCCTTGTATAAGTTATATAAACCTCTTAGCTCAGAGTAGATCTATGGGTTTGGAAAAGACCTTCTAGACCACATCCTCAGCTGACAGAATTTGGCCTGTCTGAATGGAACCAGGCAAGCTTAAAGAAGCCTCCTCTCCTCTCCTCTCCTCTCCTCTCCTCTCCTCTCCTCTCCTCTCCTCTCCTCTCCTCTCCTCTCCTCTCCTCTCCTCTCCTCTCCTCTCCTCTCCTCTCCTCTCCTCTCCTCTCCTCTCCTCTCCTCTCCTCTCCTCTCCTCTCCTCTCCTCTCCTCAAAAAATGTAGCAGTCACCCATGTCTGTATATGAACAGCCAGCTTTGTGGTACCACAAACGATAAAAATGTAATGTGCAAAATTCACATCCAGTAATGCTTCCTCCATTTTTGATTATTCTTTTAAAAAATAATTTAGGAGACTTAAATAAGTACAAGAAAATTATCTTAAAAAGGCATACAATATCATTTAGCTTCACCTAGAAGCTTCACCATTCTAAAAAAAACCTCCACATTCAGTTTAACTGTGCTTAGTGAGTATAGTTTGCAGTACCTATTATTTAAGAGATTGATTTTTGTTCCTTCTCTTCATACAGCTTCAGAATGTTTCACAGACTGTAAACTTCCCTGTCATAAATTCATAGATAATTCATCTCAAATTTTAATGAATGCTGCTATCATTTAGAAAAGATTAGGCAACCATCTGCAGGAATGTCTGCAGTAAATATTTGCAGGGAAAGGAAATAGTCTACATGTCCTTGTGAATCCTGCTTTCTACAATTACCTTTACTTACTTCTCAGTGTTTCTAGAACAGAAAGGAAAAAGAACAAAATTATTGAATTCAAGAATAGCTTAGAAAATTACAGTTTATCCTCAGTCATCTTCTCTTGAGTTGTAAATGTATAAAGCAATAAAGAGGCACGTACTAGCCTGTGTATAATATCTAGATAGCTTGCTGCAGTGTTCAGTAAAAAGAGATTGTTTATACAAAAATGCTTCTATTCTGAAAGAAATACTGCACTGGCTGACTGTATCAATAATTTAATTAATTAAATACATAACAAAAGCAAAATACTTAATGCAGAAGTAAAATAGTATGAAATGTAAGAAAACAATAAAGATACCAAAGTATTATTATGAAATTATGATTTAAATTTTTAAAGGCTACACATGAATAAGTTATTATATTAGAAACATTAGAATGATGAGAATACTACAAGAGAATGCATTTAAGGTCTTTCATTAAAAAAGCAAAAATAAATAAAGGTAGTCCCTTGTGTTTTCATTCTTTAATGTGTTACTACATCCCCAAATCTCTTGAGACAACAAGGAATATGAGAGAATAATATAATGCTGAATTTAGAGGATTTTGATGTTGAACTCGATAATGTAAATTTCCTTTATCAGTTTTATTATTTTTATTTGAATACATTTTGGGATGGATTGCTAGGGAAATATTTGAATGGGAAAAATGTGAACTACAGAGCATCTTCTGCATACTGGCCATGATAATTATAAAATATGTCAGATTTAGTAGAGATATAAACGGGCAAAGCTACAGTTTGGAATTTCATTCACTCCTTTTCCTCTTTGCTTAGTTATAATTCTGCAAAGCACATGTGAAAACACACTACCTGCTGTGGTGACATTTTACATTCATTTTGAACAGGTATGAGTCACTTCACTAGATTCACATGCTCAATTTCTCCTGCCTAGGTATAAGATGATGAGCAATGGGCCCAGGAAGGCAAGTAATAGAGCTTGCACTGTTTCAACATTCTGTGCACATGCAAAGTGAATAAATATTATGTTTTTATGATGTTCTTCACTGACCAAATCTGTAGCCATGAATAAACAGGTTCAGATCCCACCAAAGGTAATGGCTGGCCAAGGGAGTCACTGCAGAGATGCACACAGAGACAGCAGATTGCATTGCCATGAGAAGGTTTAGCTCATCAGGATTTGTGCTATAATTTATATTTTAATTCAGTAATATTTCATTTTTTATGTCATTAAAAATAGCAGCAATAGTATTAATCCAACATTATTTCCTAGGAGCAAATGGGTCTCCCTGGAGACAAACACAAACTAATTACCTATGTACAATATGTTGACTGTTTAGAATACATAATTATTTTCCCTAATTTTTTGAAAGATGGAAGAGTGCATACATATATGTATTAGTATATCTCTGTGTGCGAGAGAAAAGGAATCTTCTATCTAATTTCCTACAAATGTTAACCTATCTTTTGCTTTTACTTGCCAAAACACAACAGTCTATTATAATAAAAAAAATTTTGTTAGTACAAATATTATTGCCTTTCATATTTCCACTACTATTAAAATCCTCTCTGTGTTTTCATGAGTAATAGGATATCTTTCTCACTGTCTTCATGAATACAGCTCAGTTCAGATCTTAATTCACTCTCGTGAAAGAAATTATTCCATTCAGTTTGAAACTACTCAAAGCTCTTCTATACTGTTCTGGAGAGCCAAAAGAGGACTTTTTATGGGACCAGGATCTACGTAGGAAGTAGGCAAAGACTGTTTTAAGAATGTTTTCCACATTTGCTAAGAAGAGGTTCCCATGGAAATCTAATTCAGCTAATAGCTATGTTACCATTTTGGCAACTTGCCTGACTGGTGAGGAAATATCATTTTAAGGGGTTCCCATAGAAAGCCATAGCTTAAATCTGTACTGCAGAGTGATGATATTCACTGATGCCCTGAAGCTCTGTGTCCTGCCAATGCAGCATTTCAGAACAAATGCTTCCTTGTGGGGCCTGGGTGCCCTGCTACAGTGAAGCAGGGCTGGGGACGGGGAAGGGAGTGATCCTGGGATTTTCTTCTCTTTTGTCACAGGGTTTACTGTAAGCGAAAAACAACTGCAGCTCATGTTTTGTTTGGGCATTTATTTTTTTTTTTTAACTCCAGCCCTACAAAAGCAGAACGAAAAAAAAAAAAAAAAGAAAACAAAAACCCCTCAGTCCTTTGCGTGTAATGATTTTATATATATGTGTGTGTATATATATATATATGAGAGATAATTTTATAGTGAAAAAGAAACAGAAAGTCCCGGCTTCTCAATTCAATGCAAAATCGTGCTTCTAAGTCAACACACATTCTGCCATCTAGTGACCAGAAGAAATTGTACCGGCCAGCTGCAAGTGTGACGAGAAAACCCAAGTACTGCTACTACTGCATATTGCACTAGTATCTTTGTGGGAGAAACTGTAGGATGGGCTACGAAGAAATTAAATGTGCAGGAAACTTTTTCAAGCTCCTGGAAGTCTGCAATTAATCAGATCTATGGAAATCAGTTAAGAGCTCAGTCCAAAAATTAATTTAAACAAACTGGTTCTTTATATATTTCTATAGCTCTCTTCTTGCTTCCTTTCCCCTCCTGCACCTCCTCCTTCCCCTTCACCTAGTAGTTACATCAGCATTTTGCATAATTTCTGGGAAAAACATTTGTGTGTTGGCACACTGAGGATGCCATGCTATTGCACGTGAGACGGTTTGCATTAATGCACATTCTGGCTGCAAGGCCTTTAATATTCATTCCGTATTCTATTTACAGCTCAGGAGTGGATAGGATAGTATGAAGTACACCACTGGAGTGCTGTGGGTGAGAGAAGAAAATGACAGTCACTTTGGGGAATCGATTGCCTCTTCTTGCTTTTAAGGTTCTAATCAGCCTTCAGGGAGCTGCTCAGCATCTCACCTTCCAGGCAGTTCCGTACAAGCTGAGGACGCTCAGCAACTCTCAGAGGTTGCTTTACATTTTACATGCCCTGAAGGGGTAACCCTAAAGGTCTCAGAATCACTTTTTTTCGTTCAACAGTTCATTCACTCTGTCATCACCAACTACTATGCTGAAAAAGCCTTTTTTTATTTACACCAGTGTGTTCTGTGCTATTAGTAGCACAATTCATAGTAGATGGTACACCTATGACTAGATCAATACATTTACACTGTGAAGTTCCCATGAAATGTGACATAAAAATAACCATAAGAGCCAAACCAACATAGTTTATAATGTCATCTGATGACTAGGATATATATGTAACAGGCTTACAAATATTATTAAACAGCCTAGGCATAAAATCTGTTTGACATGTACTTTAACTTTAATGATTATCCACTTGTTAAAAAGCAAAGACTAGCCATTGGTGAGTAGAACCTTGCAAAGCTGGTATTTTTCTTTTGTATTGTTCCGTCTTCCTACTTTGCATTTTTATACCATTAACAGATGTTTTTTCTTCTTTATTCCTACAGAGAGCACATGGCACCTCTCTTCTCTCCTAAAAACGTACACCTACATTGGCCGCAAGATTTTAGCTTCTCCTTTAAAAACTAAAAAGGTTACTCAATAGGAATAAAAATTCCCATAACATAACATAAAAATAAAGGTAAAGCCGATGGGACTACAGATAAGAGTTGTTGTAAATAATACTCAACTGTAAACTCTGGAATTTCAGAAATCTTTGTTATCTTTTTTTCACTCCTAGAAGGCATGGAACTATAGTACATGCTTCAGAATTATATGTAAAATGAAATGATAAATCAGATCCATATTAAGATATATGCATTTCTAAAATACTTTCAGGTATTGTGTTCAGCTGAGGAGAGAAAGAATATGCATCCTATTGCAGGAAACTATTGTACTTCCATAGCCACCAAAGGATCACTGACAGCAGGATAAATTCTTTTATCAATCAGATAACTAAACCTCAGGTTTTCTACGACAAATGCTTGGAATATGTTATGATTTGTTCTAAGTCACAGTCTGGTTAAAATGATCTATTCAAGGTTCCCCATAATGCTATTTGTTATTTACATTTTGAGGTATTTCTTTATGAGTTTCATTCTCATGCAGGTAGATTATAGCATTAACAATGTAATAAAAAGCATTAAAACCCTGTCATGTTTCCAGGCCTAACTGAGAGTCACATTGGCAATTTCTGCATCAGGCCATGTACCTGTCTGCTGCTGAAAAGATTCACTGTCTCTCTTTATTTAATGAAACAATCTGATTAATATTAATGTTTGAGGTGAAAGCAGAGAAGGACTATCCTGTTTCACCCAAGGGAAAATTAGGACAGGCATTACCAAAAAATTCTGTTCAGAAACTGATGTCTGCAAAATACCTTCTTCAGGGTCAGAAAACTTATTTTCAGCAGCAAGAACTAGGTAAGAAGAGTGAGAATGAGAAAAATTCCATTACTCAGAATCTCAATTCAAACATCCAATATTATATCCCAGATATCAGGTCTTGAATAATGTTGACTTGACCTTGCAGGGCATCTCTATGCCAGATGATACTGTCTAGAGTAAGATGGATCCTATCACCTTTCCCACACAAACAGGTCCTTGAAACTACTGTGCCATTTAGTCATACTTTAGGCTGACTTGGGTTAAAATGCTTTCCCAGCCCAGAAAGCATTTAAATACTTCTCCTCTGTGAAGTATTGAGGGAAAAAAAATGCATAATTGGTTTATCTTCTATATTCGTTACTTAGCTAGGATCTGAAAATGGAGGAAAGTTTTATTCTATTTAGCATTTATTGTAAACTATGGCAGTCACTTAAGTAAGGTATTTTATTATAAAATGCTTCAAAAAAAATGCATCACTGTTTTGCTTCTTAGATTAAACAATTTTCAGAGCACTGTTTGTACTTATACACAGAAACTGGACACTTCTGATCCCATTACGAAAATGTACTTGACCCTTATTTTTCTTTTCTTATGAGGCCTGAATTTTAATGAGGCCTTAAAGGCCTCCCCCATGCCAGTACTCTGCATTTCCTGTTACTGCTTTTGTTCTCATGCAGCATTTGCTTAGATACTTCAGCTGAATATGAAAATGAGAGCACTGCATAAGTCTGGTTCTATTTTTTGACAAAACTTAAAAAGAAATATTTTTATCTTTGTTATGAAACATTTATCTTTAATATATATTTATATATATACTATATAAATGCTTACTATATCAAAGGGAGATTAGTTGAAAAGTGCATCTCAAAGACCATCAGCAACAGTTGAAGTGAATTGAATGTGTAAATTAAAAATGTGTTGTTGCTAAGTGGAAAAATGAAAAAGTCGAGGCATGAATAGATCCTGCATCAGTGACTTGGTTTTTATTTTGCTTGGTGATATTTGTGAGTAACTCCATCGTTGTGAATGGAGCTACACTGTGTATAAACCACAACCCTGAAAACTGATCTCCCAGACGTTCCTTTCCCCCTTCACCAGAGGTCTCTGTCCTGCGGGACGCTGCATGTGCCTGCGCCCAGCACAGGATGCTGTGGGACTGGGACCGGAGCATTCACCACCTCCCTGTATGCCTCTGGAAAGCCTTTCTTTAGCAAAGGTCTCCCATTGTTGCACTCTGTTTGTAACTTAAAAAATAGAATTAAGTCTTCTGCAAGAATGGTGCCAGATCTTCTAAATTGCCTGACAAGCAGGCGGTGTGCAGGCAGCAATCTCAGAGCAAACATGCCTTGCTTTCACAGCCTCTTCAAGGGAAAAGCTATGTAAAGTCTCTTGTCCTTCACCCTGTCGTTAATTACAGTTTAAATGGTTATCTGTACTACACCTTGTAAAAATTGTATCATTCTAATCTTAATTTGCACTAGAATATTGATTGTAAAACTTCAATTACAGTAAGAGATTTCCCACAGAATAAAAAGCTATCTTAAATCAGAGGAGATGTAGAAGAGGTGTATTTTGTAAAAATATATTCATAAGATTTTATAACACACGTATGTTATGTATACGTATACATATATGTATATATATTATATATGTGTATGTATATATATATTATTTAATTATCTTTTATAGATATTTCTGGGATGTATTACAAATGTTGAGTGTTTCATTCTCAAAATATATTTTATTAATTAGATTTCCAAATATTCTCTTCAGAATGCAAACTGCATTGCTGTTCTAAAATGAGTAATTAAATTTATATTTTAAGTGGTGCCATTAATGAATATTTACAAAAAGAAACACTAATTTGGAGAAATACATTAATAACTTACTAGAGAGAAAGAAAAACCTCTCTCTGCTGATTGACCCCTTAAAAATATATTTACCGTTTATTATTTCTTTAAATAGAGATTTAAATATGTTTAATGATTTACCAAAACAATGTGTTTTCAAATAATATTTATTAGTAGCATTTACATCTTCTATAATGTTTTGCATCTTTTGAGGCAGGAAGGTAAGTTTTATTATCTTCATGACATTACAGACTGGGGAGAATTTTGCATTTGCAAGGTAATCTTCTAGCAGAAAGGTATTTTTTTAATGTTTATATTCCTAGTGCTTCAGACACCTTCTGCCTCATCAGAAACTTCAAGTGGTGGTAGTTGATGTAGTTTCAATGTTAACCCATGGTTCCCAGCACATGCTTCCTAAATTAGAGTCCCAACAGAAACTGAATATTTAGCACCAAGCTGCAGACAGCTGTGTGTGCCTGGGAGGACCAGAGGGAACTGTGCTGAAGACGCAGCAGTAGTCCTCTAAGTACAAAGGACCCTCCACATTTCATCACAGAAAGGAAAAATGGAGTCTGAGGTAGGCTAGGAGGTTTGTGCAGGACCAGAGAGTGAAAATGACAGGAGTGGTAGGATAAAAAATGAAGCACTCGTCTCCCACACTCTGGGACTCTATGTAATTGATTTTTACGTAGATTTCCCTATTAAAATCAATGGGGACTTCTTTTTAAAAACTGAAGGCAAGATATAACCTATAGTCTTTATAACTGAGACTTTTCAGAAAGGAAACAGTTCACAAGCACTTGTTCTGCTGGATTCAGCCTAAAAATTAAGCAGTTCATTGGCTAAAATATTTTTATTTCATATTGCCACCATTCCAAAGATGACTCGTTATCTCTGTTGAAGGCTTTGTCAGCCTGAAAGATGAGTGCAGAAATAGAAGTCCTCTGGAGGAGCAGCAGGCTCTGCCATAGAACAACAATGTCTAACACTGTCACAATCATTTTCTGGTGTGGTTTGCACTGATTCAAAATATAGGAATAAAATGTCTGCATTTGAATAATTGCTTTTGTCCCATGTCATACAGCTGATTTATAGTATGTGTCACTACATGGAATGTTGGTTCATACAATAAAATCATGTTTGAAAATCTGCAGACACAAATTTAAGTATTTATTAAAAACTGAGTGTAGCAAAGTGAAGTTGATGTTAACTGCCATGATCACTTGTCTGACTCTTACCAGCAACTTCCAGGTATGTTTAGGAACATATTGCATGAGACAGTATGTGACTTTTGAGAAATGTCTACACACAAGCTTTCATAAACCTTTATTCTGTCTTTAGAATTTGGAATGATGGGAGATCATACAATTAAAAGTCAGCGACCTCGATCTGTTCATGAGAAAAGGGTCCCTCAGGAACAAGCTGATGCTGCTAAATTTATGGCACAAACTGGTAATACATCAGTTACATTTTTCTATTTACTGTTGTTAATTTTAGCAAAACCACTGCATGTTTCCATAATCTTTTGCTGCATATTTGTCAGTTTTCTAAGCTGATACTTTTTTTGAATCATTTATTTTTTTTTCACCAGTTAAAGTCCATAAATAAAGTAGCTGAGTATTAGGTAGATCATACAAAAACATGCACTGTGAATGTGGATACTGAATCATTTAGTGTAAGCATGAATTTCTTTAGTAGTAAAAGCAGTCTCACACGTACAAGACACAGGACAGCTTACTGTGACATATTAAGTTTTTTTCAAAGAAGATGTTAAGAACATGCTTCAGAATTTCTTTATAAATAGACTGAGGTCTAATCCCAGCTTTAGGCATTTATCAAATTAATTAATTACTAGGGTGACTTTAATGTGCATACATTCAGCATTTACTATCTTTGACCCAGCACAATGCTCTATTCTCTAGTTTCCGGATTCATAATTGCTAAATGAAATTGGCTGTAAGTAGTTTTTAATTGGATGTGCAAATTATCTAACAGTTTTTCATCTAAAACATATTTTCTAATTTTGTTTGAGCAACTTCATCTTCTTTAGATAAAGATACCAAAATGATATTACAAACCTTGAGCTGAAGTAATGAAAAAAAAAAAAAAGCCTGTTTACCAACAGTTACCACAGCTGCCTTTGAGGTCAATGATAGAATTTCAGTGGTGAGTTGAATTACATCTCATACACCAAAACTACTGCCCATTTTGACCTCAGTAATGATCTGTGTATCTGTTGGTAAAATCTAGCTCTTTAACACTTCCCTACACAGTCCATTCCAGTAAGTTACTGTGTTGAAAATCTTGTGCCCCATAATTGTTGTATGGATTTGAAACAACTTACTCTGTATTCCATAGTTACTAACCTAGAAAATACGCTTGCATCAGTCATACATAATGCTTCCAGTTTATATTCACTTTAGTAAAAGAGCTATAATTGCTTCTCGTTATGTTGCATGTTGACTTCCTTAGTAGTAGGGTGCTTTACTTAACAGATTTGCAGAAATCAATATATTAAGTCTAAATACATACATAGCCAGTCAGTGTAGATCTGTTTGGTAAACAATTTAGAAGGGGAAAAAGTCAGTTTCCCTCCTATTAATCTATAGGACTACTTTTATGGCTAACTCCCAGTTGATACTACTGTAAGCAAATGTAGTGGAAGAAGGGAGCGTAGAAACTTCTCGATCTCCATGCAGTTTCTGTTTAGGCAAGTAGAACTTATTACTTACATATCTAGCTCAGACTTATAATGTTAGTTGCTTACTACACAGAATAACACCTTTGCTTTTATGCTGCTTCTTGAATTCATACAATTACTCCAAAATATAAGTAAGATGATCTGTTTTATTTCTTCATATAAATCCTTAAAACTTTCATATTATCAGGTAAAACTTGTATTCGATAATTTCTAGTCATCCATTGCAGTGCATCTATTATGGGTGTTAGAGAACTGCATTATAAATGCAGCACTTATACCATCACCTTCTGATAGATTGTGTGTGTGGAGTGGGAGATGAACGTTCAAAATTATACAGGCATGGTTTTCAAGGTCCTGTTCTGAAAGCATGTGAGATCTATCAGCAGAGCATATAAATTTACATGCCCAACTTTGAGGAAATCTATATTTTACATACTGTAGGTTAACACATCTTAAGTAATACTGCGCTCTTTTTTGACATACTAATTTTCATCTCTTCTTCATTTTGATTTTCCTTTGTAGTGATCATTGCATATTTTCTTCACCTCTAATGCATTCATTATCTTGTGATATAATTAATGTGATATCTTCTTAAACTGATCCATAAGTTTTTTTCTAACATATCTCTCTCTCTCATGAATTTACCCATGTACTAAGAAGTTTAATAGCCTTCAAAGTAAATGGATACTGAGTTTATGAGGTTTCTTATATTTTAAGCCTGTTTAATATTTTATTTTGTGTAATAATAAAACATACAAAAGTGCAACAAAATGTTTCTATGGTTTAATAAGGCAGAGAGACAGGAATAGAGAATTGTTCTGGAAAAGATTTATGAAAAGCATTTAATATTGTTAGAACAGTGGACTTCATCCACCGAATTTTGCTGGGAATGGAAGAGTTTTAAAATGTCGTATTAAAACATGCATTTTCCTATTTGTTTGTGAGTGATATGAGGCAGTAAAACGTTTTATTTAAAAAAATATTGTGTGAATAATTTATTGTCCTATATTTGTCATTTTATGTGTTTGGACTGATCCTTCCCTTAGGTGTTATGGGATTTAGAGAGTATAATACAGGTAAGTGTTACACAGATCAATGAGGCCTTCCATACAGTAAGTTATGTTTCCTCTTACATGTCAAGCAGCAAGGGAGAATAAGGGCTTGGTAGCTTGCCAATAGTTAATTTGAGATTGTAGGTTTAATAAAATAGATATAAAAATTTAAGAGTTCTCAAGTAACTGAAAACTTGAAGGAAAATAAAAAGATGCCATTTTGAAATTTTCATTTCAGAAAAGAAAAAATGGAAAAGAGATAAAGAAAATAATGGACGATGTATTTGCAGATTACGTAGGCAACCTAGGTTTATTCTACAAAATAAAGAAGTCTTTATTTGCTTAAATTAAAAATGGTTAACTATGGTATGATATTCTGGGAGATGATGATATGATGGAAGTTGTTTCCCTTCTTTAAAATATTTTAAAATAAATAATAATCATACTGACAGCAGTACAAATATACTCTGAAAAATTAAAAATTACCAAAAAAATCATAATGCATTGTGCAAAAGGAAGCAAAGCAGCTGGTGAGATAAATTTGCTCTTTACTTTCTCTGCTTTCACTCTTTTTGCACCATACATCATGTTAGTGTGGAAGACCTTGCTCCAGCAAATGTTTAAGCCTTCTATCCTTTACGTATATTGAAGTATATTGCTAGATTCTGCCTTTTGTGAATGGGCAGTACATATATGCTCAGAACTTTTAGTAATTAATATTAATTTCAAAATTCACTCAATACAATCACACTTCTTAGTATCATGTTACTGCTATTTTTCATCATATTCCAAGGGTTAAGAGCAACTTTTTATCACTTTAAGCTATCCAAAATTTTAAATTTTTAATATTTCATTTCTGTATTTTATTAGCTATGCACTGTCACCATGTCTGTGTTGGATAATGGATAATTTACAGAGTATATATGACTGTTTTACATAATGAGTAACATCTTGAGAAACATAGCTTTGACTTTTTCTGCTGTTTGACCTTTCATCTAAACCATTTTAACAAAGGCAAAGTCAAACTTCAAACATGTAGGAAAAGACAAAAAATATTAGCCTAGAAACCCATAGTAATACAAGCATTTTTACCATGTGTGTAGGGCTTATAGTACATATTGTATAACTGTTATTGTCTACCTAGGTATTAGCTACATTTATCATATTATATCATCTAACCTGAACCCAAGCCATGTTACAACCTAACCAAAATGCTAAATTCATATCAGAAAAATGATTAAAACAATAGTCATTGATTAAATTTCTCATTTTTTCACCTAAAAAATAAAGAAAATTACTACAAAAATCACTTTGGTAACTTTTTGTGTGTAAAAAATCTCATAGCTTTGTCCTTGTCCATAGAAATTGTTAGAATTGTATATAATTTTATGAAAAGCAGAGGGATTTGTGTGCTAATTATAAAGCATTCTGTCTTGTGACTGAATAAGAAGCACATTTTTTTAAAAGCATTGAATAGCCTTAGAATTGCTTCTTATAGGACTAGCAGAGACAAGCATTTTGCAAAGGTTTCATGCTTGGCCTCTGGAAACAAAAAAAAAGAGCTTGGACAGAAGCTTGCTACAAAAGCAGTTTCAAGAAATAGCATACCATTTACTGCATTCTCGGAAGATAGCACCAGAGTCTTCCTGATTTGCAGACATCCCCTTGATTGTGACCAATATCAAAACTTTTGGAAGACTAGAGGTATACTGAGATAACTGAAATTTTAAGCAGTCATCTGTTCAAGACTGAAGGTTGCATCATGCCACTGATTTTAAAGCAGAAAAACCCATTTGCTTCAAAAAGGACTTAGGTTTAAAAATCAAAGGTGTAATAGAGGCTTCAGTATGTCATTTTATACGGATTTTTAATGGAAGAAAGTGAACATGAATCCACAATTATTTACTCAAATTGTTCAGTGAGGTATATTCACATCATTTCTGCATTTTTATTCTGAGAATACGCAAGGGATCCAGTTTTTTGAACATGAATGCCTTTGGGAAAGGAATTCCAGAATTGTGTGTAGGGCTGTTCACAGAAACTAAATGTAAGCATTTTTTCCTGAACATCCATGCAAGAAGACTTTATGCATGACTTCCTTTCAAAAAAATAGAAATAATATAATGTGCTACCTCTCAACAATAAAAAAAAATGCTATTCAAATGTACAGTATTAATAAATCACATCTGACAATTTTGAACATAGCGGTATATACTATATGCAGTAATGAGGTCTAGCACATGCAAGAGTTTAGCACACTGGTAGGACAAAAGCAAGGAGCAGATCTGTGCAGTAGATGATCAAACCAAAGTTCCCATCCCACCCCTCAGGTTAAAATTTGGTAAGCAAAGTTCTTCTCTTTGCCAGGGAACTTCTCTCAAATGCTAGATGACTCCTCTGCTGAAGAAAAGATAAGAAATTAGGGGGTTGTTGGTTTTTTTTTTAATCAGAATTCCCTTACTGGTTGAGTTCCTTAAACAATTACCTAGCCTTCATTCTAGAGTGATAAGTATAAATATCAAAGATAAATCCTTTGCTATTATATAAAAAGAGTTGTCTATGTTCCTTTAGCATCCTGAGGGCAGTGTTGTTTCTAAAATGTTGAAGGGCAGTAGTTCTCATAAAGTTGTAAATGATGCTAAGCGATCAAAGTGTTTCCCTCTGACAGGCGTTATGTGACTGCAGCATTGTAGGTGTCTTTATTTTCTATTCATTGCACATTTTCACAGCTGCTTTACTCCATGAACTTTTAAATATTTATTTTGGTATGGTACTTTTTTCTTTGATTTATAAGAGCAGACGATAATGAGCTTCAGCAATAAAAAATGTCTCATTAATACTTATGTCTATATTCATGTTTGTTTGTTGTCTTGAATACAGGTGAATCTGGTGTTGAAGAGTGGGCCCAGTGGAGTACGTGTTCAGTTACTTGTGGTCAAGGGTCGCAGGTGCGAACCAGAACTTGTGTATCACCTTACGGGACACACTGCAGCGGCCCTTTAAGAGAATCAAGGGTTTGCAATAACACTGCCCTCTGTCCAGGTAGTGTTAGCAGCCAATAAATAAAATTGTGGATGTTTTTGAACTGTATAATGATAAGAATTTGAAACTATATATTTTTATTATTATTATTATTTTAACATTAATTTCATAAGGGCATTTCAGTTAGAGCAGAGAAGTGTAATTCCATTCAGCTGTGAAATTTCATCATGTAGATATTGTTATTTTTACTTCCAGAACAGTCAAGAGATGGAACAAGAGTCCCTTTTTTCTGACAGTTTCAGATTTTTTAAAAAAGTCTATATTTTCTAATTTTCACTCATAAAAGAGAAGGTATAGCGTAAGTACAAAATACAAACTAGGGAAGAAATCCAGATCACAAATACATTAAGAAGCAGAGACTGATTAACAGGATGGGTTAAGTTAACATATATTATTCGCCACTGCAATTGTATCGCCATTTAGAGTACTGTCTTCTAGGCAATGGGCCAGACAATGTTCTCGGCACAGAAATGCCTTCATGGACTTTCCTTTACATTGTTCTGGCAAGAAAGGGCAACAGCCACCCATCAAAAGAAGAAAGATCAGACAAAAAGTAACTCTCTTACATCTGACACAAGGTAAAGGTCATCAGTATCTTGCATCACAGTTTTCCTACTCCTTTTGTCTCAGAGATCTGGACGTAGTTGTAGTTCCGCAGTAGTTATACACTAAGGAGAAGAGACAGGCATGTTCGAGTTAGTTGCTGAAAGGGCACATCTCATTTCTTTAGAGTCTACCTGTGGATCTGATTAATCTGGGATGGGAAGCAAATCACCCTGTGACTACATTCATTTTCCTTTGCTGTGTCTGAAACAGAAAAAATTATATGCCTACCTTCTGTGGTGGTGCATCCCCCCCTAGCTTCCTCTCGACCACCTTACGACCACAGGGTCCCCTGCTGCGACACCTTCAGATGCACAAATTCCTCAGCTCTTTGTAACATTTGATCCCAAGAGGGTGGTGAGCCATCTTCAGCTTCTGGGGCAGCTCACTCCTCTTTTGAAGTAAACTAGACTGTCATACGCAGAGAATCCCCTGGACTTTATCTCAATGAGTAATAAGACATAGAATCAGATTCTCATGTTGTTACTATGTGTTGAAAAGTATCCAATGGGAAGTGCATATGTGATCCCATCAGAGTCTGTGTGTCAGAATCATAAGCATTTAGGGAACATCTATAATGGAAAGCAACTTAAAAGATTCTATCTAGATAAACCATCACTGTAATAAGAACTGCTGTCAGCACCTAATGCTTTACTACTGTGCTTTAGGTATGCAATTCACATGAGATTTTCTAATATTTCAGAGTAGAAACCCCCTGGCAGGGCTGAATTCGATCACTTGAAGTGTTTCCATCCAAAAATGGCAGCTATTTCTAAAAAGGTTAGGCTAGCTTACATTCTGCCAGAGGTAGGATACATTGTAAAAGAACTCTCAACTTGAGAGTATAAAAATAAGAATTGAAAAAGGGAACTATAAAAGAAAGGAACAAACCTTCCAAACAATCAAATATAAAGATTCCTTTGAAACTGCATGAAGGATGAACATGAAAACACACAGTCCAGCACTCACAATGAGATGTGGTTCTACCTGCTTTCTTGCTCATTTTGTATTACCTAAGAAGAGGCAAGGCGTTTAAATCACCTAATTTTACAGAGTTTTATCTTCATTCTCTCCAGTGAGGAATGAGAACTTTTCATATCAAAACAACAACAAAAAAATCCTTGTGATGAAAAAGCCAAGGTAATTAATTTGCTGTCAAAGTAAACTGGAAAGAAGTTAATTCCTAAAAATCACATTGTCTAGCAGACTTCTAAACAATGCTCACACAAAAAGACTGTTCCATATTTTTCAAGTCACAAAGGAGCTCTTTCCTTACACATGAACTCCCACTGTAGGGTATGGCTTTTGGTTCCAGATACCCAGTATGAGCAATGGCTACCAATTCTCACTGGCTAATAGTGATACTGCCAAGATATTTTCCTTTTCAGATCACCACAGCTGATTCTGATAATCTTTATATATCTTGAGTTACCTTTCCTAAATAATTAGTCTTCTGGGCTTAATCTTTCATGTTGTTTCACATAATTACAACAACCTTATTAATTTGTTTTGGTCTCTGTCTGGTGACAGGGTCACTACTGTGTGGCAGTGCGCAAGATTAGCGATTTAGAAATGTGCTTTTCCTAGCCACAGCTCCATTAATTTTTTAAACATTCCTTTAATTGTTAGCTTAAATATCCTCTGTCCTCATCATACTATGTATCCTAACTCAGAAAGCTGCATAGTTCAGGATTACCCCTGGTGCATGCATAACAAAATGCATGGTTTGTACACTAGTATAATTAAAACACAAGTTTAACAAAACAATCCAAACATACGCACGCATAGCTGGCATCTGGCCTGCATACCCAGAGCTGTACCATTCATTCCATACAGCTTTTGGACTCTGTTAACACACCAAGTTGTTACATTTTAGAGCATAAACTAGAAGCAATAAACACACAAAAATAACAGTGGGCTATCCTTGTAATCTACAAAAAATATCTACTGGGGCATATTCATTATATATTTGCATGATTAGTCAAAGGGAGGGGGATGCATTTTGAGAGCTAAATAATGTTTCCTAATCAAAAAGTTGCCCCTTCAAAAAAAAAGAAGTATGCAGAATGGCCTACTGGACTGTACTTCAAGCATCTATCCACAAGCTTCAAGAGAACCTGTTAAACTTGAAAATATTAATGCAAGGCTTCCAGAGTATATTAATCTGTTGCCTTTGTATACTCCCTTTCGTGTCCAAGATACTCACTGGGTTGTTAGGGAATGCCTCTCTCTGTGATCTCACTGTCCTGAAAAATTTTGAGAATGGGATTCACCAACTTGATAATTTTATATATATATATATATATATATATATATATGCGTGTGTATATATATATATGTATTAGTATTGAAATAAACCCTTGAATTTCAAAATAGTACTCCTGATAATTCAAGTAAAGTCATGAAGGAACCATTATTTACATAATTTTTGGTTTATTTATATTTGTTCTGGACCAATACTATTTCAGGAGCAGGAGTCCATTAGGTAATTCAGTCTGTCTTGGAATCAAGAGCCTTCTAGAAAAGTGCAGCATAGTAGGCAACAAAACATAGCTCAGGCAACCACTGTTGTCACTGGTTCTTTTGTGAGCAAGGACATCTCAGGATCCAGTACTGCAGTGCCACTAACTCCTTTCAGCTTAGTGGATCATTTCTAACAGAGCTAAAACTTCAAGGAGAAAGAACATGTAATTTCCATGCCTGCAGATCATCTCAGTTAGTTCTATTTATCCTTCTCCAGTGCCTTCAACAACTTTTACCACAAAATTTAGCTGAAGCTCAGCATTTTCAGGCTTATGGGTAAAGCAAGACATGGCAGGAGCAGGAATACCCTAAACCATTTCAAACATTTGTATGCTCAAAAGCTCTTTTTTGGCTAGTGTGATATGCTAAGACTGCTTTACTTATCTCCCTTTTTTTCTCAGGGCTCATTTCAATGAAGTTTAGCCATATTGCTGAAATGTTACACATTTTGATATATTCTGTGCCTGCATGGTACACTAAAAAAATCATTACAGAGAAATTAGTCCTATCTTTTTAAATCCTGTAGCTTTATTGTCAGTACTGTATGCTCTGGAATTTCAGGCCTTCACTTGAGAGGAAGAAAATAAAAGTAAGGAAAACTTAGGTTTATAATCAGAAAAAGACATGGCAGAAGTAGAATAGCTGTATGGCTTAAACATGAAGGTTAGAGGGCAGGTGTCAGAAAGTTTGCTGAGTTTATGTATTATGAACTTAAGAAAGATTTATGACTGGACAATTGCAGCTATATTAAAGGAAACTATAACACTTAAGTGAGTTTAAATTTGTGCATAGAAACCCTCTAATTTAATTTAAAAAATTCCTTTAATGTAGCTTCTGCTAAGATGCAGTTATTCAGCCATATTAAACTATGATACCACTTACAATGAAATGTCAGTGGCCATAATAGCTTTCCAATATCTGTTCAGTTTAAAGCTGAACAAATCAAAAGCATTTAAACCCCAATAAAAATCTCCCAAAATATGCTTGTAGGATGAAGGCCAGCATGGCCTCACGCCTTCTCCCACTTCACAGCAGTTGCGTATTGTGAACACTGTGGGTGTTCACTTCAACATGATTAGCTTCCCAGAGTGGCAGAGAGAAAGGAAAGATGGTCTGCAGTAATCCAAACTTGTTGTGTTAGCAATGTTTTTGACAGATAAGTTGGCAATAATCTGAATATTTTTGTCCCAAATAATGAATCTTGCATCTGAAACTGTGTTATAGAAAACAGTAACTCCTCTGTGGGCCAGCTCTCCATCTGGTGTGATTTGGCATAGCTCATCTGGCTATAATTCATCAGATGTTATAGGGGGTTTTGTATTTAGAAAATTCTATTAAAGAAAGAAAATGTAAATGAAATATCAGAAAAAATTATTCAAATGTAAGAAATTTTAAATTAAGATGTTCTTTTAAAGCTGATCTGGATAATACTGGACACTTCTGTGATGCATTGAACAGACTGATTCTCCTTGATATTTTGTTTGTTGACATTGGTTGTTTTCTTAGTGTTATGCCTTTTCCATCCTTGACTTTATTAGTTATCTATTAGTTTCAGTCATACAAGTGTATAAATACAAGAAGGTACTGTGAAATTTTTAGTTAATGAGCTAAAATTTGTCACAGAAGATGATTTTGGACATAGCTTACTTTAAACCACAAACAGATAGAGGCTGCTGTAAGTTTGAGTCTACCCAAAGTGAAATATTTTGGTTTGGCTTATGTTCAGATTCAAAATCGGAAAAGAATTCTGTGTTGCTGCTAATATGCAGTCACTCTTGCCAGAAGAGATATACAACCTTTTGGCTGAAGACAGTATCTTTAAAGAGCCCCTCAGCACATGTTTTTGTCATTTTTAAATGAAGACAAATAACTTATAATAGCTTGAAAGCAGCAAATCAAAACTCCAAATGAAACATTAGACTTAAACTCATATGTACCCTGAAAAACCTCAGCCTGTGACTACGTAGTGTCTAGAGCTTTCTAATTTATTATTTTTTTACAGAATAATCTTTTTCTAGTTTCAATTAATTTTGATTTGCTATGATTTGTACTTTTGGAAGTTCTTGTTATTGCACTTGAGCATCTTCATCAACCATTGTGGAACCAGGAGATGAAAGTATATCACTGTTATTACTGACTACTGTGTGGAATCTGATCTGAGAAATTGGTTTCTCAATTTTTTTCATATGATACAAAATTTGGAGTCTTAGAGATACATCTGGATTCAGAATCTAATACATTGCCAATGAGAAAAAAGTCTTCAGATCATATGGCTGGATCAGACTAGCTGTCTAGGGACAGTACCTGTTAAGAAAACATGAAACATAAGGGATTATATGCAGACATATTCATCAATTTATTAGTTTTAGAAGAGTTAGGTTTTCTGGTTTTGACCAAAATGTCACAGTTAATCAAGGTTTCTAAAATTACTAGACTAAAATCTGTCACTGTAACATTAATTTGGAATGTTCCTGAGGGTTTTTTTTTGCTAACATAATGCAGATTGATGTGATATTTAGAATAAGATAATTTTAATAAAGCTAGCCATGTAAAATGTGGAAAAATTAAAGTGCTTTTTGACCATTTGTATGTGACCAACTAAAAACCTTTCATCAATTGAGCTGTTATCTAGTGGGTTAAAATCTTTCTGGAATAAAGCTTGACATTTTCTGTCAGGTACGATTTCTCAGAAGTTAGCTAACAAACTTTTTACTTCAACATAGGATCTGAAATGGCAATTTTCCTTACTTTTAATGAAATGCAATAGCACACACTTACATGCAGAATTCCCCTTGATCTTACTGATGATTTTGTGATAATATGCCAGGGAGTTGAACCTCCTTCCACACCGTAGGCAAACGATTTTCACCTCAGGAAATGTTATTCTGATCCCTACAAGAAAAGGGTTTTATTTGTAGAAACTGGGCAGGTGATACATGCCTTCAGGGCAAAGAAAACCTGTACATGAGAAGTTCTTTTACAGTGATGAAAAAAAGTGAGGACAAAAGAGAAAATCTATTTCTCCTGTAATGTTGTGAACCATTACCAATGATACACTGAGATGTTGTACACTATTTCACCCCCCAGACACCCTTCAAACAGACAGAGTTGCAGAAACAGACAGTTATATGATACCGAGTGCGATGCTCAGTCTGGGTACTAAGTCTCTGCATTTTTCTTGAATGCCTAGCATTACTACAGTCCTCATTACTACATTCCTGTTCTTACACAGCCTAATTTAAACCTGTGCAACTGCTTTTATTTAAGCAGAAGAAAAATAACTAAAGTTTGTTTTGCAGTATTTTTTCAATTTATAAGGAACTGTTTTACCAATGCACATATGGAATTGTCTTATGTACATGCTTAACTATAATATGAGAACTTTCTGAAAATTTAACTCCAATTGCTTCTGAAAAGGGAATGCATATGGTATATAAGCTCATATGGATATTGTATATTAGTTTCTTCTACAGTGGAAAAAATTTAAGGTAGAGAAAGATGCATTTTCTATGATTCTTTATATGAATTTTATGAAATAGTTTTATATAAAAATATTGGTATCTGTTTGTAATTTATTGTGTACTCTGAAGGTGTTTGAAGTATGTTGAGTGAACACTTTTTTAAGATGGAGTGATGCATGTATTAATGTGTATGTTAAATCAATCAATATGTTCATGTAAGGAAATAGCGCAAATCTCTTTTGCTTATGTGGTCTTGGAATTTTTGAGGTAGATAATCAAGCACATGTGCTGCCATGTTTCCACCAGAATTTAAACAAGTAAAACAATTGTAAGAATGTAGCCCTAATTTATGATGGTGACACAGTAAGAAGTTATTGCATTTATTTCTATATTTTCAAAAGAAAGCTTTATTTTGATTGCTTCAAGTTTTTAGAGTTGCCTTGAGACATAAAGTATATGCCTGATTTTCAAAAAGACTAGTCTCCTGAAAATCAGGGCTATTATTAAACATATCTCAGGTCAGGCACCAAAGATATCATAACCAAATTTTAAAAAGGAAAGCCATCTTAACAGAATGAAAGAAAAGAAAATGTTGTACTGAGGTTAGTTTAAAAATTAGAGAAAATGGTTCAAAGTTAAATATATTTTACAGAAAATATACTATTAAAATTGGAATTAACTAAATTTTATAAAGGCTTTATTTGCCAATGCTAAAGATTACCTATGTACTGATTTCCTTGAAGTTGGCAAAATAATTCCCATTTAAAACATTGATCTTGTTTATTTTGAAATCCTTCTGTAACTTGTGTGTCTGTTTCTGGTTAAAATCTGTTTGGTTTGTTGCAGTACATGGCGTTTGGGAGGAATGGTCACCTTGGAGTTTGTGTTCATTCACATGTGGTCGAGGCCAAAGAACTAGGACAAGGTCATGTATACCTCCCCAGTATGGGGGAAGATCATGTGATGGACCTGAAACACAACATAAACCTTGCAATATTGCACTCTGCCCTGGTGAGCTCATATAGCAACTCTCTGCTTTGTTACAGTGCATTCAATGTGGGTTGTTTGTGATTTCTTTTATTGCTCTTTGCACACAGAAAAAAGAATGTTATGCAAAGTGAGTAGGCATGGTAATATTGTTCATAATTCTGACTGTAGTGATTAAAGGGTGTAATTAGGATATTAACTCTGTTTGAGATACTACACAAGCAGACAATTCTTAGTTTCTTCAAGATACTCTCTCTGTAGGGCACGGTATGTGGTGCAGGAAATCTTGATTCAGGTTGGGTGTTGGAGAATCAAAAGGCAAACAACTTTCTGAGTGTGGCTTAAAGGGAGACATTCAGAGGTGACACAGTTTGTGTCCACCATATCTGTTTGAATTATGTTTGCTTAGAGGTTCACTGTAGTTATTTATTCATCATACAACAAACGTTATTTGGGAAACCATAAAATTTTAGTTGTTATTAATTTATGCAAAATGGGTATTATTTACATATGTGCACAGAGAAAGGCTGACACAAGCTAGGGCATTATTTGAATCCCAGTTAAGCCCCTGTGGTAAGAATTTTAAGTGCCTCATTTCTGGGAGTTGCTAAACCACTTTCAAAAAACCACCCCTAACCAAGTAAACAATGCGTGGGCTTCATGTTAAACATTCCATCCATGGAAATTGAAACTGACTCAAAAAATCACCTATTTTTTCAAAATTTATTTTAAAATTTTTGTCCATAGGTTATGATTAATTTTGACCAAAATGTTCAATATGTGTTTGTGCATATATATATGTGTATGTATATATGTATATACATATGTATGTATATATGTGTGTGTATATATGTATATAATACCTAAGTATTACAATGAGTTCAATAACCATAAAGGAGATTACGTATATATAAAATAATGATTTATGGTTATTGAACTCATTGTAATACTTAGGTATTAAAAAGGTGTCAGGTAGCTGTAATCTGAGAAATTTCTTTCATGAGTTCTGTCTCACAGTGTGAAGGTTGCCCTTGAAGTGGGTGTGTTGAATATCCACAGTTCACAACACTGCTGCAAATAGATTCTCCGTGACTGGAGCTCTTCCTGAAAAGGGTTGATGGACGTTTCATTAGCAAATGGTTGTTTGATCATTTGAAAACAGAGATGGAGGAAAAACTGGAACTTAGTGCCTCACAGAACTAAAATTAAATTTCTTAAGATTTTTATTAAACCTGAACTTCGCTTTTTTTCTGGTCAGCAAAGTATACGTGAACTTTAGGACAAAATTTGTGGAAAAGTTTTAGTCTTGAATGCAGCTGCAAAAATTTTAAATTAATCCAGTTTTTGGCCAAGTTGGCAGCTGTGCAATTTTACATGTGCCTACACAAAAGTAATTAACATGATATATGAGTATGAAGCAAAGTTGACAACAACAGAAATGCCAAATAAAAATAGCAGAGAAGAAATTAATACATTCAGTTCACTTCAGTATTGCAAAGAAACACAAAAGATATTACACCTAATCTGTCAAAATAAGCAGTTATTTGAGAATTCTGGATTTTGAACAGTCATTTGTACCTAAATGACTTTCACCAGAAGAGCTTATATACTGGTTGCATTTAAAAGCAACAGTTTAAATCTTTGCTGCATGCTAAGATTTGCTGTAATTTAAATGCTCAATTCTATAAGGGAATCTTCATGTTGAATTCTTTAGTCTTTTAACGGTATTTCTGAAATAGAAAACTCACACGCTATTTGCTCCTAAAGATAAAGAAGGGAGATGTATAAAATATATATGAGAAGCCACAGAATGAGTTTTCTCCAAAGACACTATAATAATTGACTCGATCTTTCCTACCCTAAATAATACCATATAGCAATGAATAAAACTGAAGAGGGTGCATTGAAATGTAATTTCCATAATGTTTTCCTCTTCGCATAAAGCTTTTATGATTAATGGGTGCAACTAGCTTCCATGTTTGGAAAGACTTCCATTTTCTGCTGAATAAATTATCAGGGTGCAGCTTCATAGCTTGAGAAGCATCTGCATTGAGCAGTCGTTCACAGCCAGGCATTATGTAGAATATTTAATACAGAACTGTAGGAAAAAGCCTCAAAAACTCTCTTCCTTTAATTCACTGGTTGCTGAGATCCTGGGCATTAGAGACACAGATAGTATCATTGAACTGTTAGAAATGTTCTATGGTTACTGACAGACAACAGTAAAACAGTTCACCTCCGTATTTCACTGAACAGTGGTGCACCCATACAGACACAGTATGTTAAATCACTGACTTAAAGATTCTGCTTCCTATTTTAATTATTAACACCATCAACTTAGGAAGCTGCTATTCCAACCTTTCTTTAAGAGAATCCTGAGATCAGGGGTTGGCAAGTGCGCCAAGTGAAGTTACTCGTTTTCAGCAGTGGTGCTTTTATGGCAATAGTAGTTATAAAACAGGTTTTCAAGGATAAGTATTAATCAAAATTGGATTACAACCTACATTTTGAGTTTATATTGGGTAACTGCAGGTGCAATGAGGAACTGATGAATGCTGAAGTCTGTATGAACACAGGATTCTGAATTAGCAGAACCGGTAATAACACATTTCATAATGCTTACCCATTTTCAAAAATACTGTCTAGTCATCTTATCTATTATAGACCATGTAATTTTTCACTTGTATAGGAACTTAATTGGTTTATATTTTTTATTATTTTGTTTTTTAATATTTTCATTTACCTCAAGAAGCTTTCTGATATACAAAAATAAAAATAACAGTCCTAAACTTTTAGTCATGGGAATATTCATCCAAACTCAAATGTATGGGCTAATACAAAATACTAAATACAGAACTGGTCACCATATCTATATCATTTAAATATTCAACTTGACAAATTCAGAAAGAAGATTATGCAATATGCAGACACAGAAGTAGACCTGAGGAGGAAGGCAGGCCATTTCTATCCTCCTACATTTTATCTCAAAAATATGTTGAAGAACTGGGATCATTTACTTTACAGGGAGGATGAATGATAAAAGCATATTCAGCATTAGAAGTACAGAGAACAGAGACTATATGTGAGGCAAAGTGGTAACTCCTGTTTTCCTTTTCCTATTCAACTAAAGACACCTCATTTCCCTGTCAGGACCAATAATCTTAGAAGCTGACACATCTGAGCGATCGCTGCAGCTGTAATAAATCACTTTGAAGGGCTCAGGGTTTACATGATACAAGATTGGTGCCCACTTCTGCCTAAAAAGACCAGACCAGTCTTTTTAATAAGGCCTTGTTTTTAATAAGGCCTTTCAAACTGTATCGTGTGTGAGCAAAATCATAATTTATCCTTTATCAGTGTACAATTAGAGGAGATGAAACGTTCTTTACTTGAAGAAAAAGGAAAACAGTTTACATTTTTTTGAAGTAGCTCTTAATGGCGGTTTCTGTATTTGATTGCTGTAAGAAGGGAAGCGTCTTCAGGCTAGGCCCAGTCCAAAGGGCTGCACTCAGGCCTAAGTTGAAACCCCCTAACCTAGAAGGAAGCCATGAGGCCCTGTCTGGCTTAGGTGGTAACTCTGCTGTGTCCATCTCTTTTGTGCCTGCCGCGGCAGTCGACGGACAGTGGCAGGAGTGGAGCTCGTGGAGCCAGTGCTCGGTGACCTGCTCCAACGGCACCCAGCAGCGGAGCCGGCAGTGCACGGCGGCAGCCCACGGCGGCTCCGAGTGCAGAGGGCCCTGGGCCGAGAGCCGGGAGTGCTATAACCCCGAGTGCACCGGTGAGTACCGACTGGCGCAGGGAGCTGCAGCTCTGCCTCTCCTGCTCAGGAGAGACTCAGGGGCCGGTCTTGCCCGTAGCTCTGAGCTGGGAACTGGGGGTGTGCCGGCGGGCTCCCAGGCTGCTGCAGGCCTCAGCGGGCTGTAAAGGCGCAGAGCAGCCGCCTCCAGAGCGAGGCCTGGGGCCTCGCTCTTTTTTATTTGATGAGCCACCTGGAGATAAAAAGCTAAAGAATATGTCCGGAAAGACTGCATGACGGGCTGCATGTCAGCTTTTCAGTTTTATCACCATTTAAAGGACATTCAGCAGTTTTAGAAAGGTATGTTTGAGGCCTAAAAAACTCGATAAAGTCTCGCGAACCTAGAAAGTGAACAAGTATGACTTGATTCCCTTTTACTCTGAGACTACTTCATGATCCTCCGGCAGCCTTCCAGGGTGGGTAAATTACATTTATACCTACTTCTAAGCCTCATTTGCACTGCCAGAGCATGTAAAAATCAAGCTCCTAAAATAATCACATGCAAAAACGTTTTTATATAGTTTTTTTAAAGGGTAGTTTTGCATGTTGTAAATGTGTATCATTACCATACAACAGCACTATACAATTATATAGAAATAAATATAGAAAAGGGGCAATGTCTGTTTTGCAGTCTACGTGTAAGTTAAAGTGCACCAGTTCTTTTTATTTTATCTCAAGATGCAAGTCATTTAGACAACAATCTCATATTTAGGAGCCAAGTAGACACTTCCCCGCCTTCCATGTGCCTACATCTACTACTTCTATCACTGTTATTTATATCTGGGGGGTTTTCCTTTCTTCCCAAAGTAAAGAATAACCCATACATCCTCCTTTAGGACTGTCATTATGTCACCACTGTAACTATATTTTTCCAAACAGCAAATGGCCAGTGGAATCAGTGGGGCCACTGGAGTGGCTGTTCCAAATCCTGTGACGGTGGCTGGGAGAGACGGATAAGGATCTGTCAAGGTGCTGCTGTGACTGGGCAACAGTGTGAAGGAACTGGAGAGGAAGTTAGAAGGTGCAGTGAACAGAGGTGTCCTGGTGAGATGCAAATACAATCATTGTTATTATCTGCTCTACAGTATGGCTTGCTTACTTTAATGGTCATCTTTAGGAGAGACAAGATCGATGTCCATAGAGCAATAACCATAGAGAGACATATCTGGCCTTGCTTTAGACAAGTTACTGCTATTTTTCTCAGTAGAGTTGTGTTTATGTAGCTAGGTGTAAACTAGCCCTGTTGGATATATGAGCAACACATCATGTTTTAAATAAATCAAAATACCATTGTATAGAAAGTTATCAGAAAAATATTTCATTGCCTAGGTATGCGTACATTATTTGGAGAGGCTATGATTTGCTGCAGAAATTCTCTCTGAATGCACTGTTTCTCAGAATATCAGGGCTGATCTTGTAAATCATGGAATTCCTTTTATCCAGTGTACAAGAGATATCTTTGTAATACATTTGGGGTAAATTTCAGTACAATAAAGATAAGGGAAAAAGTGAACCTTACTGTACTGTATAGGACGAATGAATACATGAACAATATTTTATGAAAAGAAATTTAAAATGGAAAAGACACTTCTTTCTCTTTTTAATATAATGCTTAAATTTTTTTGCAGCACTTTTTACTTTGTCCTCCCAACAAAGTTAAGTCTTTCCCACTGAAAGCTAATAAGAGTGTACTTTTGAGCTTCTTCAAAAGTGATGAGTAAACAAGAACAGCTGGTGAATCTGATCATCTTTATCTGTAAATACATATTGTCCTAAAGTAAAAGAATGCATTTTTGGATAGGTGTAAGATAGCAAAATAAGGTGTAAGTAGTGTAGGGTGTCTTAGGCATTCACTTGGGAAATTATGTGTTCTGAACTGCAAGCAAGGAAGCAGCAAAAATCAATCTAGCAATCTCTTTGACTTCTGGACATTTCGATGGCTATGTTCTGTGCTAGTCAGAGAACAGACTTAAATGGCAGGGATGCTTTGGGTCAGGAAATGGAAAATATATTAGATGTGAATTTTATGTTATCAAGCCTACATTTTCATAGGCAGCATGTTTATCCCTTGACAGCCATCAAAGAACAGTTTTCAAGGTATTTGCAGTACAGTACAACAATGAATCTCATTGCATTCAAAGAACAACAAAAGGACTATTTGTAGTTATAAAATTATAATACTATGTTGGAGAAGTTAACCAAATTTAACTTACTTCTCAAATGATCCTTTTAATTTTAATAAAACATTCATTATTTGAAAAGCAGTACAAAACAGTATTTGTATTGGATTCCTAAACAAATTGTAATTTCCATAGTTAATGCAGACTTCCTCTATAAAAGCACAGCACTAAGAGAAGGTTAATGTGAATCTTCTCAATAAACAGACATTCAGATCAACCAGCTTCTGCTTATAAAACCATTCTTGAAATAATTTGCATTTGTATATTTAAAAGCAAAACCGTGCTGCTGCAGTCCAATTTTCAAAGGTTGCCACCTGCTGTTAATAAAATATTTTACAGATGTATTTACAACGCAAATGCACACAGAGCTTTATTTGCCATTTGGTAAATTTATTTATTTACTTGATTAATTCCAGATTAGAATCAGTATGCTTCTAGAAACCGTAACCTAAAGCCCCTTTTAACAAGCTATACTTGTGCAGAAGATTATACATTAATTTATCTATTTAATTTCTCTATTTCTAGACAGACATTTACTAAAGCATATCATATGTAAATGTAGACAAGTGGATAATTTACCAAAATTTTATAAAATGCTATACAGATTTTCATTTTATAAGCACCAAGCAAAATTTAAAAGTACTATACAGAGATGATCGTTCAAAGTATAAGCAAATTTCATTATTTGTATGCTTTTCTTCCATAGCCCTAAAATAGTTCAGAAAAGCTATTTTTGTCTCAGTGGTTTCTTTTTCTGTTTAAGTCATTGAGAAACATGAGAGACTAGAATATTAATTTTTTCTTATATTAGCATTGCTTTACCATTAGTGTAAGACCAGATCCTCAGCTCTGTAGATCTGCATAACATATTCGTAAAGTGGATGAAGCTGCACCTGTTTGTATCACCCAGAGGTCTATAGACCTTAAATTGTAGCTGACTTTACACTGTGGAAGCACAAGGAGAATGAAACCTTTTTCTGTTATGCTGGCTGCTTTTAATAAGATAGTTTGCAAACAGAGCTGTTCACTTGACTGACTGAAAATCTTGACTGGACTTTTTGTAGTTTGAGTTCTGCATTATCTGAATATTATACAAGATTTTCTTCGTAGTCTATCACTGATTCTCTTCAAATAGTTCAGGCAGGGACTGAATTATATCAGACACTCCTAGAAGCTGAATATAAGCAGCAGTAAGAAAGGCAGGCTCAGAACTATTATCTGAAAGTTGGTTTCTCAAACAGCTTGGTTTCTGGACAAATGCTGAGTATCTTTCTTTGTGATATATTTCTATTCACAATTATAAATTTTAAAACTGTGGTTGTTTCCTTCCATTCTGTAATATTCTGGGAATGAAAACAAAGTTTTGAAGGTATTTTGGCTTCAGTCATTGCTCTTTTGTTGTATCCCAAAAGTCTAAAGTTAGATTTCACTCCTAGTAAGTGAGCAGTGTTAAGGATTTGGTACTCTGCACTCAAAGTATCATTTTGTGAACGATAACTTCAGAAAATTGGAAACAAATCAGAGAAAGAAAAAAACCTTCTAGATTTGCTAAGCAGCTAGTGACACAGGAATCACTGTGGAAGACTTACACAGCGTGAACGAACAATAGGTCTGTCCCATAGGAATAAAGGAGACAGCTAGGTAACAAAACAACCGATGACTGATAAGGAGTTACATGGCAAGCTGACCAGAAACTTTCAGAGAAATGTGTAAGAGAAATAAGGTAAGTCTCATCAAATGTGTCAGTAAAATCTAAGAGATGTGAGAACTGAGAAGAAAGCACAGTATTATTCAGGAGAAAAGACTTCTGTAAATTTATTTTTATAAAAATGAGACCATGTTCTTATGACAGTTTTAAGAATACCTTAGGTTCCAGTAATATGGTATGGGTTTCCAGAAATACTTAATTCCATAATAGTTAATTCTATAATAATTCTATACATGTTCCAATATTTCTGCTTTACCCATATTTTATTCAAAACACAGCCTCAATATTTTTCTCATAAGCCTATTGTCAGTGGTAGAAAACATAATATAGGAATTGTTTTGACCAAAATATTACTGAAAACAAAGATAGACTACCTTGTTTGTTAACAAAAAGATAACAGTGCACAACTCCTGCCGAAGAATAGTTAATGATTTCGTACTGAACGTAGGTTTCTTCAGAGGCAATACTAGCTACATAAGATGAAATATGAGAAGGGGGAAGATTCAAATAATTGTCAACAACTAAATAATAAAATTAAACCTTTGGATTTTGTTTTGTCTCTGATTACAACACTATTCTACAAGACGTTCAAAAGCTTTTTCTATTGCCTTTGTTTAAGATAATTTTGCCTGTGGCATTGAATTAGGATTCAAGAGAGGAACTGTAGTTCTAGCTTCATTTGTGCGCTACTGTGTGGTGTTGGCTAACTTGCTTCAACCTTTCGTTACCCTTTCCCATATTTGTTAGCTGCCTAGGTAGATCGTAAACTCTGTGAGGTTGTGCATTTCACTTGCTTTGTCTGTGTGTTGTACAGAGCTTCCTCAGATCCCAGGTGGGTTGCTTGCCTCTTGGAGATGCATCTCCTCTCACCAGTAATGTCAGATGAAGACTGTGCTTCTAGACCACTGACTTTGTTGAGTGTTTGTGCTTAGGTGGGATGAATTCAGGCCTATCATTACAAGGGTTTAATGTCGTAAATTTGAGTACATGCTCTGTGTGGGAAGATACTGCTGAATCACATCATCAGTGAAAGAGGCATCTGCTTTTTATTTGTCAATTTTAGCAAATTTACCTCAGTATTTGCTGTTTGCCCCTAAATTTTAGCAATTCTCCATGATTTTGTACAGCTAACTCACATTTATCTGTGGGTGTGTTATGAATAAATTGTGCCATAGTTACAGAAATACTTGAACTGGTCCTGAGCAGAGCCATCAGGGCTAGCGAGGCTTTTTAACTCAGATATAATACCACTCCAGCGTGACTGTAATGTCTCCATGGGCAACATGAGTTGGAGCCTCACAGATGCTTTAATGTGGGTGGATGCCTGATTAGTAAGCTCTGCCAGATATACTTTAGCTTTGGGAAGAACTGGTTTGTTTTTTATGCACAGCATTCCTTAATCCAAGGTATTTGTACAATGCACTGAAAGGCACAGTCAGCCAGGGACAAGGAAAACTTCTTTGCCTGGGCTAAGTGATACTTCTTCCAAACTCTGACTTCCGCCCGCACCTCTTTCCTGATAACTCTGGATCTTGGGAATGCCTTTTACTTTGAACACAACACACTGGTGCACAGATTATCTCTGTCACTAGGCTAAAGTTAAAATGTTATCTTGAGTTCTGAAAAGTGTGACGCAAAAGCACAAAGGTAGTACGCGTCCAAAGAGACGGGAAATCTCTGATATTACGTGTGACTTGCTAATATAAAAGAGAAAATATGGTGTATATAGGTATGCATATATATGCATGTATATATTTTTTCCAGGAAAAAAACACATTTAGCATTCAGTATTTGGAGGAAAGTAAGAGTTTTAGTTCTGAGAATCAACGCCTAAAGTGTTGATTAGTGAACACAACACGTTTGAAATGGCCACAGCTGCATGACAAATATACTTCTCAAAGAGCTCTAAGCTTTAGCAAATTTATGTAATTTATAATATTACCTCCTTATTATGTTAATTTACACTCCCCGAATCAGAACATTTCTTTTGTTTATAAGGTCATAATAGGATGGTAATTGCATTTGCTTATGTCACCGGAAGGCTTATGTTTATCAAAATCTGGCTTTTCCCATTGTACCACTGGCCTGATGTAGTCACTTTTTGGGCATGTCTGAAACAGTGTTAGTATTCTAGATTATGAATATAACCAACTTTCTTTGGGTTTTGCCATTAATGGATCTCTTGCTTTTTTAGAAGCACCAACGGTCTTGATTTACGATTCAGGAATGCTGATGGTGAGGCAAATTTAGCAAGCAATTTTTCTGCCCAACTGTGATTCATATTAGTATTGCTGAGCCATCTGCAAGGTATTCTTTGTCCTCCACAAAGAGAGGGTACAGCTTTGTGCAAAAGTCTGGTCAGTTCCCTTACTTACCTCACTCTTCCATCAGCAGAAGTACAAAGCAGGGAAGACAGACAGTTTCATAGGTTAGGTAATGGGATGGACAAAATCTGTAGTCTGTTCCTGCCTCTGCTAGAGATTTCCCATGCAACCATGGGTGAATCACTGAATTGCTTTCTTCCTTATCACCCCATCTGCTACAGTGATAGAATTTCCTTTCGCTTTTCCTTTTTTTTTGTTTTGTAATCGCTTTGCTGTAATACAGTGGGGTTACAATTTTCCTGAAATACATATAATAATACTTTTAAACAACCCATGGCTTTTCTCTGGTCAACTTGGAATGAGTTAGATTTCAGTAACTAGCATTTGTCAGTACTTTAAGTTGTGAGACAGCTTCAGCCAGATGTTTGCTTCATTAATCTAATTTACTAAAAAATCGTAAACTGGGAATCTACAGTAAAAATACAAAGAGCAAAAGGAATCTGTAAGTCATGACCATGTGAAAATAAAACATGAAGCATTTGCAGAACTTCTTTTTCCCCATGTGGTTCTGTTACTATGAAATTGTGAAAATATTTTTTCCCTTTAAATGGTATTGCAATAACCAGTAAAAGACCACTTTGTTTTATATCCACTCAGTCCCACGTTATTGACTATACTTGCTTAATTGCCAACTTGTACTGAAACATGTTTCAAAGAAACAACCTGCTTTTTGGTCTTCAGAATATACAGCTCTCTTTTGATACCTTCTAGCACATTTCATGTTTCAACTGTGGTTTCAGAACTGATTCTTTCACGTTCAGTTTAAGTTTTAGAAAAATCTTTGAAAATTTTAGTGTAAGATAAGCATCACGGCTTATAACATTATAAGTATCATCATCTTCTGATAAATGCTTAATGTTATTGATCAAAATAGAGCGACAAGAAAAAATTCAAACCTATTAACATTGGAGCTACAACCTAAAGAGTGTTTGTTTGCTGAAGAGAATAAAGGCACGCATTATATCAGATAAATACCATCACAAAGACAGATATTATACAAAAATTACAGGGTTTGCATTTTTGTACTTCATTCTTAAAATTAAACCAAATGGTGTTAACATATACATCGCAGGAAAAATTAGAACAAGATTGAAGACTTACTTTTCTGATATAAAATATCTATTTTACATTAATGTTTCTATTTAAATTCTCATTTCTAAATGTCAGCACCTTATGAGATATGTCCTGAAGACTATTTGATGTCAATGGTGTGGAAAAGGACCCCAGCTGGGGACATGGCATTCAATCGATGTCCTCTCAATGCCACAGGTACAGTATTACTTTGAAATTATATGATGATAAAAAAGGGGATAAATCTTTTGCATTGTGTTCTAGACATAATCTTTACTAAACTCGTATACATATGTATATGCATATATGTGAATATATCTCTATAAACCCCACATATTTACATATGCATATATATACATATAGTACATACATGTACATATAATCTGTCTCTTATAGCTTATCTATATGCATGGGTCTGTGGTGTATATGTGTATACACATACATATATGCATTATAGACAGAAAAAGCTGAGAAGAAATCAATTTGACAGGATCTATTGGGCAAAGTGATGAAAATGAGGCAAAACATAAAAAATCTTTTTAATTAGGAAAACACTGCTAAAAACCCACCAAGTGAACACTGAAATGTATTTCAGAATCTTATACTACTCTCTATGTACTGATGATCATTGCATGAAATTGTTTCTGTGTGTGCTTTTAAAATAGCACGGGATGTAGTTTAAATAAGGTTCATTCTTTCCAATTGCTCTCACTTACATAAATATTTTCTGTCTTCTTTGTGACTTACAGGCACCACTAGCAGACGCTGCTCTCTCAGTGTTCATGGAGTGGCCTTCTGGGAACATCCAAGCTTTGCTAGATGCATATCAAATGAGTACAGACACTTGCAGCATTCAGTAGGTGCAAAGCCAGCTTTAGTACTTGCTCTGTTTATTCATTACTAATCATTGGTGTGAAAAAAACTTACTTATTTACTCTCAAGTCAGATTTCTGATAAGAAATGCCAGGAGTAAAATAGACCTAAGAAAGAATAATTTATATAAATGTATATTATTCTGATCTTGTATATTGCTGGTGTTTGAGTGAAAGGAGCTTTGTCTGACTCTAGAAATGGAAAAATTAATCAGATTCCCTTTTTTCATGTCCACTGTGTGAATTTTTTATAGGGGTCAGAGGTAAGACATATTTTGGTTTATTAGAAAATGAGATGTGAATAAATGAGATTTACTGGAAGAGTGACCTGCTGAGTGATTTTATAATACCTTGAATTCTTTAATTGCACACTAGGAAGTCAGAAATGATATTTCTTTTTGCTATCAAATTTAGAATTTCACCTTCAAATGTAACAATGGGAAAGGATTATAGGGTAAAGCTATTGCAGTGTCTGGGAAAAAGTAAAGTAACTCTAGATGAAGAAATATTATGGGATTTTTTCAGTATGCTTAACAAAAAGTTTCTTTGCAAAGCATATGCATTACACATTTATCTACTGCCTGAATATGTTTATATGCATAGATGCAATACATTGTATATATTGCATTATAAATATACTACCATGGTATATGCTAGGTATATTGATTGCATTCTATTTCCATAGCCGAAGCATTCAGCCAGGCTAATACTATTGTGGGAAGAGCTCCTTTGAAGATTCACATGGACAATGGTTTTTGCCTGCATGATATATTTTACTGACATTCTTATTACTCTGCCTCCTTTTCCAAAGGCCACTACTCCATTAATCATTCAGCAAAGGGGCACTAATACAGCCGTGTGCTTCATAACTTCCCAACCTCTCAACCAAGCGCAACACTTTTGTAGCATGTTTAGAAATCTTTGGTGGCTTGAAAAGTAGTAGTCTGGCTATCATTCCTCAAATCTGACTTGCCACTTAGAGGAGATTTTGATGAATTCCTTTGAGCTGCATTTCTGTTTCATTAGATTCCAACTTAATTGAGGCCTGGGGTTCAGTTTCAGGGTAAACCAAAGCAGTATTTTTAAAATAACACAGAATAAAGTGTCAAAGCAATTTTCCCCACTACAGAGAAGCTTTCCTATTTTATATAGCTGTCTGCATGTTGTTCTATCCCTTTAGTGTTCACGCTGGAAAAAACAGTAAGTTGGCTGTAACTATTTAGCATTTTATATTTTTGATATTTTATTCTTTTGCAACAGCTGCATATAGTATGTCTAAATGTACTTTATGGGCTTGGACAGCAATACCTTTGTATTTCATTTGCTTAGAATCTGTATTTTGGTAAATAGTACAATAAAGGCAATGACTGTAGGTAATATATATACAATTTTGAATACTAATAATGACATATTGCAGAACAAAAAATTCACATTTTGTGATTGAAAACATTGAGATATTTCAAAGTAAAGCAAATTACTGCTCTTTTACTTGCTATTTTTGCATTTAAATACTATAATCTTCTGAAATATTTAAAGGATTTTGAAATATTTTAAAGGATTTATTCATCTTGACCTGCCTGAGCAGAAGACCATCCCTTTAGAGTTTTGTTCCTCTGCTCTTACCATTTTACATTTCCTATTAACATTTATTTATAGCATTGATCCTCATGCCACTGAATCTGTAGTGATATTCAGCCTTTTCTTTTATGTCATTGCTAGAAGTCATTCATAAACAACTCAAACAGTGGGAAATGCTCTTTCATGTTATTCAGTGGTTTGACTTACCTGGCTGACTTTTGGTGAGGCACTGATATTTTTTGAAGAGCTGCAAGTCTGCCTGACAGGAAGGGGTCATTGTTGGACAAAAGAAGGCATTTCTAACCCAGATCAGATTTATCCATTCTTCTATATTTCCTTTTTCAAAATATTAAATACGATTAGACCACACTGTGAAATAATCTTTTGCTAAAGAACATTTAAAAATAGCTAAAGCTTCTTTAAAATTACACAAACATCTAAACATCATCTTATTGCTGCACAAAATTTCAGTCTAGTTTATATGCATACAAATTAAAGGAGAAAGGTGGATTTCTTTTACACCTGCGAGCTGTTCACAAAGAAAATCAGCTTGTCTTACATCTTACTGCTTCTTGGAGTGAACAAGACAGCATATTTAAAGAATCATAGAAAATAGAGGAAAAGACCTATAAGGTCATCGCCCTGCAAATGTAGGCTTGTCCCCCCACGATACATATGTCAGCTCTATAAATCCCTGAAAACAGGGCTTTATAAAGAAGCTGCTGACAGACGGTGTTGCTATAATAAATATGTGTTCTTATGAAGGCATTTATGAGATGCCTCAGTGTGCTTAACTTAAGAATAATGTTATTTTCCCAACTTAGACCAGGAGTATTAGGGGCTGTCACTCAGTCCTGTGAATGTTCCTGTAAAATCTGAGTCTGAGCTGAATCCCTTTCATTTCTTACCTGAAATACAAAAAAAAAAAGTAGGTGTATAGTCTTAAAAAATGGTATTTCTGAAGTTGATTTAAAGCAGTTGATATACATAATTTACATCCAATAATTAATACATTAAAGCGTGCCCGCCTGGAGGAATACAGACAGGTCTCTGTCTCTTTGCCCTCCAAACAAGCCACATATGATCCATAGCCAGCTCAGAAGTCATGTAGTTGAATTCACATGGTGCTGTGCCCAAGCAAATGCTCTCTAAAGAAAAGGTTTCATATGTTGGGAGCCAGAGAATACTGCCTTGGCCCTGCTAACCTGGCTACACAGATTCTGGGCTGGAAGCTTACAGTTATACTAGTAAATAAACTAAACAAGGTGACTGCCTAAGCTTAAACATTATCCTTGCAGTCATTTACACTGTTTAACTGTTTATCTGTTAGCATACTCCCTGACATGATTTAAGACCATACCAGTTAACACTCTCCCAAACAATGCCTAGCATCCTTTAGAGGACAGCCTGTCAGAGAGACCATTCCCAACAGGCAATAAAACCATCATTTTCTGGGACAGAGGAGGGAAAGAGAGATATTAGCTTGAGGGTTACAAGCTGTCTGTGCTTGTTGGCCTCAGGGCTAGACAATATTCCCATGGCTATTTTATTTACCTGTATTTACTATTTATATAGTAAAAAACACCTTACATTTGGGCAGCTTGGACTGTGAGTAGAGAAGTTCAGGCCTGCATGTGTCCATCAGTGAGGCCACACCTGGAGTACTGTGTCCCATTCTGGGCTCCCCAGTACAAGAAGGGTATGGTGTTACTGGAGAAAGTCCAGCTAAGAGCCACTAAGATGTTTAAGGGACTGGAGCATCTCTGCTACAAGGAAGGGCTGAGAGAGCTGGAGCTGTTGAGCCTAGAGAAGAGAAGGCTAAGGAGGAATCTTATCAATGTATATAAGTACCGGAAGGGAGGGTACAAGGAAGACAGAGCCAGGCTCTTTTCAGTGGTGCCCAGTGACAGGAAAAGAGGCAATGGGCACAAACTGAAACAGGAGGTCCTGTCTGAACATCAGGAAACACATTTGCGCTGTGAGGGTGACTGAGCACTGGCACAGGTTACCCAGGGAGGTTGTGGAGTCTCCATCCCTGGAGACATTCAAAAGCCATCTGGACATGGTCCTGGGCAACCAGTTCTAGGTGACTCTGTCTGAGCTGGGGGGTTGGACCAGATGACTTCCAGACGTCCCTTCCAACCTCCACCATTCCATGATTCTGTGATTCTGTGACTCCCATGACTCCAGAAAATTGGAAATTCACACAAGGCAGAAATCCTGAAGAGTTAATTCATAGACTTCCATTCTAATATCAGTATGATTTTTACTTTCCTCCTAAAGATAACCTTTTCCTACAAACGTTACCACAGGTTTTCAGCAGATGTCCATATTAAGCCAGATTCTATGCTATATATAGTGTAGAATTTTACCACATAACCACAGGTGATTGACCTCTGAAGACTGTTTCCTTACTATATGTAGCTACAGTAGGTTCAGTGCCTCATGCACAAAGCCTCTTGTATTTTCAGTTTTCTTTATTACTCACCTGCAAGTGACATAGGACAAATTTCAACCCTTAATAAGCAGTATTAAAGTACCAGAAACCCAGCTAGTGCTGCATGTTCTTCAGCTTGACTCAAGACCTATGGAGACCAATGTGGTACCTATGTAAATCATGCTAAAATAGCACTATCTTTTAATCTCAAAATCCATTTGGAAGTCTATTTGCAAAGTCAGTAAAGTTAAAAATACACTCGTAATGCTAAAGATGATAGACTTTGTTCATAACCCCCAGACCACGAATAATTTAGGGTTTTTTCCAGTCACTTACAGAATGTGCCAGGCAGAATTACTGCCTTTACTCAGGATAGGCATGTACTGGCACTTCAGATGCAGGGTACTGGCACCTCAGAAGAAAGCAGGATTTTCCATTGGTCAAATGGAATTGTCTATATATGTGGGCCACTTTTTAATATGTATATCCATATTGTACTTAACATTCTATTGCAACAGTTTCAGAGTAATTCACATTCTTTAATATATCTCCTCAACATATGCTTGAGATCAGGCTCTGCTACATCTCCATTTTTTGTTGATGGGGAACTGAGTGAGACCAAGTAAGCAGGAAATTTATCACTGGTCTTCTGAATAAGTACGTAGCCACTGCTCCTTCTTAATGTTCATACCTCTCCATATGCAAGCACAAAAAATCCCTGTCATGGTAAAAATAACTACAGGGCCTCTGAAGAGACTGTACACTGGAACATGACGAAACAATGAAGAGGAATGGTTTGGCTTGTGGAGTGGAGATTGGCAGTCAGCTTACATCTTCTGAGGGCACAGTGCCCTACACGATTCATGTGTAGGAGCTTGAGTAAAAGCAGTTAAGAGGATGATGGACTTCAGCTATGCCGCAAACATGCAGCCTGTACTTTCATTAGTGTACTTTACCTTGTGCACTACGGAATACAGGTCCCTTTTAAAACTAGGGATGATAATTAGACCTCTTTGAATAGCAGAACCAATTAGTCATGAATAATTTATCCAACATTTGGTACAAATCAGTAGTCAAATGAATTCAACTAATACTGTTTGACCAGCTTACACAGCTGGTTGACTAATATGAAAAATTATTCACTGAACAAATTAAAGGACAAAAATGCCAAAATCCATGAAATAAATCCTTGGGAAATTATTGGGTTAGTTCTAATAATAATACTTAAAGAACGTAATTAGGATTATTCTTACTAAAACACTGTAAGTGGAAAATACAAAATGATAAATAGGTATGCTTTGTCTTCTGGAATCATGACCTAGAGGATCAAGCAATAAGCTGATGAACAGAAAACAAAACATCACAGATTATGTATCAATTTTTGTTTTGGATTTCTTCTATTGCCCTAGTGTGTTTGCAGTACCTGCAGCTTTGCATTAAGAAAATGCTCTTAGTCAAGCATGGTATTTCAGGACTGTTACCAGTCATCTTTGCAGCTAAGAAGGACTATTTTGCCCAGTGATGCACAATTTGTTAAATGTGTTCTTGAGAAGAGGAGGCTACAGCCAAGAAAGTCTTCCAAGTATCTGTTTTATTGTGGATGGAGATGAAGTAAAGTCATAAGGTTGAATAAGACCTAGTGGCAGTGGATATCCTTTCTTCAGTTCCTTCTGGGTAGTTCGTTGTCACATACTGATCACCAGATTTCAGTTAATAAGGAGAAATTTCCCTGCTTTCTCTAATTTCAGATTATGTTCTCAGAATTTGGAGTTTTGGAGTTTTTTTACCCTCTGTGGGATAGACATGGTTTGGGTTTTTGGACCATTTTACCCAATCGATCACTGCTATAGCAGAAGTTATGAACCTTGTTAAAGCCTGTTCTCTCTTTCTACCTTTGGCAAATAGTTTCATTTTCTGAAAACTGAACTTCTTTGGTCTAACTAGCATATTTTAATCTCTTTAAAGAGTATCTGTTGGTAGTTTAATGGACTGTTATATATAGAAAGGCAGATTAGATGATGATCTAATGACCTAAACTTAGACTGTATAATATTATGAAGTATTCTCCTCATTGCTTGTTATCTTCTTTTGATCTGGAAGCAGAAAACGGTCTGCCTAATTATTTTACCTAAAATTGAGCTAGTACTTGGTTAATTTGGACTAGTATTTTCTGAGATATATTTTCATAGAAGAAAGATATCTCCAAATTATTCTAAAGTATTATTCTGCATACTTGAAAATTTATAAGTAGATCAGACATTACACAACTCCACTGACTGAATATACTGTTAAGTTAGGTTTAGCATCACCATGAGAGATTGCAAACTGAATCTTGTGGCACAAAGAAATTAAAACAAAACACATACTGCATGTATGTATTTTGGCTGCCACAATCTAGCCAACTGGGCTGTGTAGCTGATACTTTGTGACAGACCAAACTTCAAATTTAGTCTTTCGCATTTATTTCATTTCTAGGATTTCAAGTGTATGTTAGTAAGCTATGAATTGTTCTTGCTGCAACAATTGCTTCGTATATAAGGCAATATCTAATTTCTGGTTTGGGCTTTATTGCTTTCTAGATGTTAAGTCTAGAAAGGGACCGTCATGATTAATTAGCATGACTTCCTGCATGACCTCTTCTTGAACTAGCATCTCTCTCATAGGAAGACATCTAGTCTTCACTGTAAAAAGTAATGCAATGGAGAATGCATTCTCCAAGGCTTTTTTTTTTCAATTTTCAATTCTCATGTTCTTGTAAGTTTCAGCTAGCACACCTGAGGTGGGTTGGATCTGCTGAGAAATTTCATGCTCTGCTTTGATGCTTTTTTTTTTTTTTTTTTTTACTTCATTTATTTGGATAAACACGGCAAAATCTTTCCTCAGAAAAAGAAATTCAACTATTTTTACTATGATTGGATGTGAGTGACTGCAGGACCAAGAATAGAATCAATGATTAGGAGCCCACAGGCCTACCTGATGGTATCCGAGAAAAAAAAAGAGTCACTGAAATGCCACAAATAAGCGTTAATTTCTTTTTCATACTCTCTTGAAGCCTATCGAATTTGGTACACTACAAGCAAGAAGACTAAAAAGCAAGACCCCAGCATTAGGAATATCCTACATCATCCTTTGTATGAACAACTGCTTCTGAGAAGCATAGCTAAAGACTTCATCTATTCTTAATCCATTCTATGGATGATAGCCACCTAAATTAGAAAAAAATCAAGCCAAAACAAAGAAACCACTCACCCTCTCCCCCAACCCCCAAAAAACCCAAAACCAAAACCCAAGAAACAGAAGACTTGAATCGAAGCTAATGCAGAAAATTAAAATGAGATTAAAATAGTTTGGTATGGAAGAGCAATGAGTTTTCATAGCTTATGAGATCTTTATGAAATGAATATCTGAAGCCTGTATGACCATTTTTAATGAAAAACATTAATGAATAAGGTCTTACCACAGAGTATTAGAAACTGATTTTGTGTAAATTGAGAAAATATTTGAATATACAGGGCTATTTCTATTTTCTACTCTGTTATGCATGCATTCTAACTGATAGGATTTATTCAGTCAGAAAAAAAGATAATTTTGTGAGGGATCTGCTTAAAAAATATTGGTAATATATCACTGACTCACCACACACTGGAATAGCTCTTTCGCTTAAAGTAAGACTTACTCTAAATGGCTTTTGGGCACTAGTTTGGAAGAGGCTTGTACTACACTCATAAATAATGAGGAAGACTAAAGCCTGTCATCAAGACACTTTGTTTCTGAAGGTCATCTCCAATATTATCAGAAAATGTCTACTAATACAGCCCATTTTCTGAACCTATGTAGCACAGTTTTCAAACCTGGATGATGAAATTCTACGTTTAGTTGCTTCAATAAAAATAAGGTACTAATTTGTGCCAATTTGAGTGATATAACACCTAAATCAAACATGCATTCGTGCAAACTGGGCTGCTTTTCTATCAGAAAGAGGAAGTTGGAACACCAAAAACCTCTTAACTCTTGAGTGTTAGGAAGGAAAAATCTGCATATGAAATATCACACTGGTGTCAAGATATTAGCACTTATGAAGGAGTATGGGAACTTATGCAGGTGAATCTTTGCATATCAAACTGATAATATAGCCATAAAAATGCATTTCTGCTGCTTCTAGTTCATACTATAATTTTGTTTCTCCTTTTTCCACAGCAGTGTTATTCACAATTTTGCAAGTGCTTGGCTAAAATATAATTTGATAAAAAGAACTCTGAGGTGAATAATGATTTGCTCAGCTGCAGCTCATTAGAGATGATTTTGTTTTTCCAAATTATATTACAAGGGCAGCATATCAGCCTGTCCATGTACTCCTCACTGAAATGACTGCTGTACTCTGGGGAATGAAAGGTTTCCTCCTAAAAAATTTACTGCTCCTTTTTTGCTAGTTTAGTGCTTCATTTCTTTTTATATAGCTGCAGAGCAAAGCAGCCAGGCTTATTTTTGTAGATTTGAATGTACAGGCTTCAATAACAACATTTTTGTTCTGCCTCAGTCTATCCTTATATTGGTATACACCAGCTCTTCATCTTCACCTTCGCAGTCTTTGATAGGCAGGGGACTTATATCAGTAAATGATCTGCTTTCCCTGCCTTGTCTCCCTTGTAAGACCAGAATATGCAGGAGTCAGCTCTGTTTTATCACCTACGTATCTTGACAGGAGGATGGCAAACTGTTTTCTCTCATCAGAAAGCAACTGATGAAGATATTGTGGCAGGCAACAGTTTTCCCCTGCCTCACTAACATTTTCCCATTCTGCATGGGAGAAGATTAAAACTTCAGAAAAAAGCTAATGACTTCAGTATTGCTGTTTGCTTAATGGTGAGGCCACTCATTTCATTGTCAGAAAGCTCTGCTTGCTCTGCCCTGCCCTGCCAAACTCATTGCATGGACTGAAATGTTGAGGTTTTGAATGCTTTTAACACCATGTTATAAAGTTAGCATGGCTTTCTCAGTCTCCTAGCAGAACTGCTTCACTCTGTAAATAAATATGCACTTCACCAAAGAGAGCAAATAACCCAATACTTCAGCCACTCATATAAAATATGTAGGCTAGAAACCAACTGCTCCATTAGAAGTGAATGGCTGCTTTTTTCATAACTAACTGTATTACAATAGGCACCAGAAATGAGCAGGTTAGGATCAGGAGAGTGAAATGTGTTTAAAGCTACTGTGGTACCTTCTCCATTCATGAAATTATAGTGCTTGATCTCACCAACATACACATGCACCCCTATCTTATAGATGCTATACAGTGGGAGGAAACATTTACCTGCTATTCTGCGTAAGCACATCAGAACTCAATTCAAGTGGATAAGTTGCTTTTTTTACTTTCTGCTTTTGAATATCTGCTTTTTAATAGCCAACCAATCCCACTTGTTAAATTCAAAGAAAGGTCCCCACTATCATCTCAGCATCCATAATCATCTTTCTACATCTGGTTTACCAAAGAGTAATCTGTGTGTTAAATGAAATGTGCTCCTGTGGTTTCTGCTGCTGCTGTGTCTGCTGCAGCAGTGAGCAGCTGAGTGTTCCCCGATCACATTGATATTCCAAGCCAACCAACACTGCAGCCAACAGGCGAACTCCACTAGGGTATGGCCAGAGGGAAAACAAGAGATGAAGGCCATTTAGGAACTCAGCATAGCAAGAATTAATCTAATTTTCCCTTGAAGTCTACCAGAACTGCAGGAACCTTCACTCCAACACAGCTGCAGAATGACTGCAGAATTTGGCTAAGCAGCTAGCAGCAAAGAAGTGGTCACAGAACCTTACACTTACAGTTGTTCCCCTGCTTCTTTGTCCACTACTTCATTTGCTGCATTCCCCCACCATGTTTAGTCTCAGATTTGTTAAGCATGTGAGGCACAAAGGATTTTTCTCTTGCTTATTACTTCATGCAGTACTCCCATGCAGAAATTACGGTTCCCCAATAATGCTAATTTCCTTGAAGAAACCATTCAGGTTTGTTCTACAAACAGAAGTGAGTGTCATTGGAATGGCTGTATAGAAACATAAAATCAAATAAATATAGAAATCAGTTAAAATCAAATAAACATAAAAATTGAAGCCGTTAATAAGAGCTTTATGTTTTAGGGACACATACATACTTGCCAAGATGACCATGTACTATAAAAAAAGAAAGACGACTCATTTGTATTATGTCCCTTTGTGACCCCCAGCCTCAGCCATTCAGTCAGTATGGAGAGCCAGGAGACTTTACCTCAAGCAATGTTACATCTGTCTTAGAATGAAAACAACCCTCTCAGAGTCGTCATTCTCTTCCTCTCAACTCTTGCTCTTGTCATGTTGCATTATACATAGATAACACAAATCTTGAAGACATGCACTCTGGTTAAAAAAAGAAACAACAATAACAACAACAAGATCTCTCACACAGCATGCCAGTGTGAGCAGGATTTAATCACAGATAATTGGAGCATTTAATAGCAGTACTTAATAAAATAATAATAGAAATCCTGGTCAACAAGCACAGTGATAAGTATAAGAAGAAAAAAAAAACAACCCCAAAAGAAGTGATCTGTTTAATGATTATTCATTTCTCATCCCTAGAGCCATTTGTTACTCTACTGAAGAGCAGTCTTATCTGTTCAAAATATCTGTTAAGATATTTTGTTGAATCCATGCATAAAAATACTGAAACTTTATAATGACTTTCTCTGTCACCTATGTCATGGCTTAACCCAGCAGGCAGCTAAACACCACACAGCTGTTTGCTCACTCCCCCGTAGAGGGATGGGGGAGAGAATCGGAAAAAAGGTAAAACTCCTGGGTTGAGATAAAGACAATTTAATAGGACAGAAAAGGAAGGGATAATAATAATAATAATAATAATAATAATAATAATAATAATAATAATAATAATAGAATATACAAAACAAGTGATGCACAATGCGATTGCTAACCACCTGCTGACTGATGCCCAGCCAGTTCCCAAGCAGCAGTCCTGCCCCACCCCAGCCAACCTCCCCATTTTTTTGTTCAGCATGACGTTGTATGGTATGGAATATCCCTTTGGTCAGTTTAGGTCAGCTGTCCTGGCTGTGTTCCCTCCCAGGTTCTTGTGCACGTCCAGCCTCCTCACTGGCAGGGCACTATAAGAAGCTGAAAAGTCCTTGACTTAGTGTAAGCACTGCTCAGCAACAACTAAAACATCAGTGTGTCACCAACATTATTCTCATCCTAAATCCAAAACACAATACTATACTAGCTACTAGGAAGAAAATTATCCCAGCTGAAACCAGGACAATGTCTTTGGTGGTCATATCTCAAGGACTAGAATAAGTGGCAATATTGATGATGATGATAAAAAAAAAAGAATTATGGGTTAAAGTGGCAAAAAAAAATCTCTTGAGCAAAATAATAGGAATCTTGTGAAAGAGGGTAGAGAAAGAACAAGCATCCCTCTGAGCTGTTCACATTCTTCTCCTAAACGCATGTTAGATTTCCACAGATACTAGAGGATTTTTTTCAAAGATTCTCCAATACACCTCATCACATATAGAAGAGCACATACGATTTCTCTGGTGTCTGTGCAGAGATTCAGTTTGCCTGAGATGAATGTCTAGAACAGCACAGGATTCTATGTGATTAAGCTGGCTCCTTTTCTCTGAAAACAAATCACTGTTTTGAGGAGTATTTTGCCTGAGAAAATTTAGAAGTGTATGACTGTGGGATGACTATTTGTATATAGTGAAACAATCCTCATTTTTCTTTTCATCAATGTAAATTTAGAATAAGTTCCTTAAAGCACAGGGTTTCAGTGATTTCAGCTGAGTGCACAGAGGCAGATTGAGGCACAGTATCTGCAGAAACTTGTTGCAGCAGATTGCACACCATGACAGTGGATAAATACAGGAAGCTTCAGGGCACTCCTTAAACTTTAATGTTTCTATTTGGGGTAAATTATAGGAGGCTTTTGTTTGGGTTTCAGAATATTTGTAGGGACCTGTTACAGAATTGTAGAACTGAAAGGAAATTCATGAGATCATCCAGCCCAAACTTCTGTCCCATCAGAATCCGCTACACTTGTATTATTCCAGCATTTTGTTTTTCTTGACTGTTATTAAGGCCTCCAGTATGGAAGACTGCATAGTCTTTTCAGGTTAACTGTTGTATATCATTTCCTTTACAGTTGGAAAGTTTTCCATAATATATACCCTTAATCTTCCTTGACACAATGTATACCAATTACTTTTTCCCTTTTCTATTATAAACAAAGGGAATATATGATTTCCCTCCTCTCTGCAGAAACTGTTTATTTATTAGTATGTTATCATGATCTAGATTGAGACTACTAACTAATTTCATTCATGACAAAGTAGAAAATTATTGTGTATTGCTTTAGCAATCTCCTTCATAAAATGTTGAAAGTATAGAAAAGGAAAAAGACTATTGTATGACATCAGGTTATAAATATTCAGATGCATACCTGAAGATGCATAGCTGGATCTTTAGACGCTACTCTGTTTCTTTTAAAAGATGGATGAAATAATATTCTTGAACACTAAAACAGTCTGAAAATAAACAAATAAAATGTAAATAATCAACTATATCAAGGGAAAGTAAATGAAACTTCTAGATTCTGTGCTAAAATAATTAAAGAACTGTCTGCCAATAATCAGGAAAAACACCCTGTAATGAAGTTTTTCTCAAATCTGAAAGGAAGAGCTTTCTCACAATGACATCGCATTATAGTTTAAACACCAGCATGCTGCATGAGTTCAGTTCAGTGCAGGATTATACCTACGGGAATATTTCAGCTGCCAAAAATATACTTGCTGCCTTTTTAATTTACGTGCCTAACTTTAAGCACACAGACTTCAGCATTTTGGTTCCAACCTTTGTGGACCTCAATGCTGGTAACTATAAAAGTAAGTTTAATGCCAAATCATTAATTAATATTTATTGAGGGGATACTGTCAATTCCAGCCTCAAGACTAGAAGCCACAGAGGTCAGGTAATGTGATTCAGAGCATCCAAGACAAGATTTCAGGTGCTCTGGGATGTTCTCTAGAGGATCGAGCACTCTTAAGAGCTTTTAGGTTTCTAATACAGTTGTGTAATTAAAGTGGGTATAGCAGGTGATGTGAATATTCCTTCCTGTTCTGCATCTTAAGAGTGTGATGAAAAATATTTTACAAAATATTACTGTTGGATTGTGGAGGTGCAAAGCAAAGTGATTTGCAGATTACAAGCAATTTCAGGATATATTTTTATTTCAGACTTATCTTTCCTCACTTCTATCTAAGGCTTCCTAATTTAGGTTCTTATAGTCCCCACTAACATAAAATTTATTAATGACATCATTAGTAATACCTAGCCATGAATCCAACATCATCTTAAAAAATAATGAAAAAAGGATGATGGTGTAGTTACTCTTCAAATTAATCATTCTTTTCAATCTTTTATAGGTTTTCTGAGGGTTCATTGTTTTCTGTTCATTTAAACCATGTCTAGCTGTTAAGTTTGCAGAAATTACTATGCAGTAATAAATTTGTACTCCAGTTCCGGAGGCCTAGAAGCTCTGACTTTGTAAAGAAGCATTTTTATTATATCGTACGTTCTGATAAATCGAGGGACAAAAACAGTTGGACCCTGAGTCAAAGTCCAGTTAAACATTTCAGTAATTTTTCAAGTATGCAGCCATATAGTGCAGGCAGCTAGAGGTTGGGCTGACAACTGAAGTATCACTTTAACAGCTGCTTCATTTCACTATCTCTCGGCTCATAAACTTTATTTTTAATAAGCCTGCCTGTAAGACTACTAAAAAATGACCTTCACAGAGAACTACAAGGACCTACTGTGGTGACCAAAATAGCTTTCGTGGACAGTGCATAATGTGACAGTGACCATAGCATAGAAAATAAGCAGTATGGTGAGAAAGACATTATACTAACTACTGATGAGAATATTCTGTGTTTTTGCACTGAAAGATTCATGTGGTAGCTGTGCAAGTAATCCACTACCTTCAACTCATACTAATCTGGACATCTTCATTGGCTTTAATAGTGTTGCACCAGTTTACATCAACTGAGTGAATGGCGTGTGATTTCAAAGTTGTGTTTAGGAGCTGTAGGCTGTCTTACAACAAGAAAATACATTATATAATAAACTGATAATAAAGAGGCTGCTCATTCATACCCTGCCCTGCACGTTGCTTGCCAGTCTGTAGTCAAACCTATCTACTAAGTAACTCTAATTTTCACCCATTTCCTTACCTAAACAAATTGCAACCTTCTGTTTTGTTATGCTGCTAGTATGGTTAGGGTATGCTGCTAGTCTAACTCAAGGCAGCATGGGCCTGCTGGGGTAGCTAAGGATCAGAGAAAGGAACTTCTGGGTTGCAGCTTGAGAAGGTGAAGAAAAGGTGCTCACCAAACTGTGTACGAGTGGTGTGGCCCAAGGGAGGAAGGGTACTTGTGCTGGGAAGCTGAGCTTTCTGGGTATGCCATTTTTTTAAAAACAGTTCCAAATTGAGCTGTAATTTTAAGAGCCAATAATTCTGAGGTACTGTAAACCACCTGCACCGCAACCCTGGCTACTTCTGAAGTAGGTGTAATAATTTAGTCCTGTGGCATTGTGGGCACTTGCTAGACCTTTTTTATTCTTGTGTCCAAAAGCAATCAAAATGTCTTGCTGAAAGCACTGAAGGGTATACTACAGCTCCCACTTCTGCTGCTAGAGATCTGTAAAATTTTTCACTGAAAACAGAGCTTTACTTGTTCAAAAGCCTAAAAAACAGTCAAAACTGTGATCATTTGAATTTATTATTTGTATTCCAAAAGCAGTCGAGACCAAGACTTCTGTGTGCTATGAATGGTCCAACACCAACAACAAATTTTGGCCCCTGCCATCTTTAAAATGTGAGTTTAAAGTCTAGCAGGAGCATGGAAAACAAATGGAAGGGTGAACATACAGATGGAGCAAAAGGAAGCAAAATAATGCAATATAAAATAACATGCTAAATAGTTCGACAGCTTTCCTACCAGTGTTTTATACAAGCATAAGATAACAGTTGAGTTTTTATGAGGACTGATCACTTTTTTGCTGTTGTTACTGGAATTAAAAGAACCTCTTGATTCTCTCTTAAGCTCTGCCTTCAAGTTGTGTGATGCCTTTCCCATGGTACATCCTGAGGCACTTGTTAGATTTGGGAGTTCGGCTTTATGGACTGTCTTTTATGTTGTATGTCTTTTGGGCTTGAGTAAAGACACACTGAACATTGTTAATCATCAAAATCTGGAAATACGCTCTGGGGTCAAGAAACAGTTGGATGAGTTCCAGCAAAAGTTCTACTATTCTGTGTTACTGTGCTAGCTGATGCTCTTTTAATTTGCTACCCAGACACAATGTATGAGCAGATGAGGCAAATGGCAACATTTCACAGGAAAAATCACAAATCAAGTTCTTGTTTGCTTTCGCTTGTTCCCAAGAAAGTAGTTCATAATGTTATGTATACAATATCAGATCCCTGAATTTACTCAAATGAATTTTCTTCCATTCTCACACCTTTTTCTCTACTATTATTTTCCTACAAGATTGCTTTCAAAGCCTCCTTCTAAAATGGATAGAAACCGCACAAAAGGATTTCTGCAAGCAAGCGTCTTGCCTAATTACTTATTACAGTATTCTGAAGACTGAGGGAGGTATTTCTGCTGAAATATTTGTTAAAAAACCCCAATTGCCTGCCTCAGTTCTCCTCACTGAAATTTTTGTTGAAAATATTTGATTGTACAATTATGCTTGTACCTCTGTACTCATGGTATAGAGTAAATTCATTCCCTGTCCATGCTGCAGCAGGCAGGTGTTCTCCCAAGTCTTGAGTATTTCTAGGGTTTGGGCAAGCTTGTTGTGGTCCATAACAATCCCCAGCTGCTATAAAGATGACTTAAGGCCATAGACATAACTTGAAGCAGCCACTTTGCCCAGCCCCAGCTGTGTTACATATATCTAGTTTATCTAAAGACTGGTTGAGAATGTAACCAAAACATGATCCAACACCATGAAAAAAACCATTTAGATCATGTATGTCAGAGAATGATTGCATTTTTTAAATTGCTTTCATGAAAGTTATTTTGAACCCTTTTAATCACTGTACTGTTTTTACTATATATTTTATGCTTTTATTTGTTTGTTTGTTTAATTAAGCCCACACATCCACACAAAGTGGCTGGGGAGATCTGGAGGTGACAAAAAGTATCTTTACACTCTTCCTTCCACTTCACCATCACATTATGTTACATTAGTCATCCTTCCCTCTATATGTCAGTAATAAGGCCAAGTTAAAAAGCAATTGAAAATGCATTTAAAGAGATGGTGTCGGCATTTTCATTGCCAGTTACACAGAATTTTCTCTTCAGCCCTCCTGCTTAGAGTGAGGTCTGTTTCAGGTCATTTATCTTTTCCTTAATTTAGCGTCAATTTGGAAGAACTTGTGTTTGTATACAGAAATTCATATGCATATTTAAAAATAGTTTGTTTAAACCATGCACTCTTTTTCAGCCTTGGATGGCCTTGTGACATCTTTGTGTTACACCTTCCTGGGATGCTGAGTCAGCTTTAAAAATTAACCAGATCACAAGTTCAGCTTCTTATCAGAACGATTCTTCTACCAGCATATGCGTTTTGGATTACCTTCATCACTAGCCCTGTACAGATCTGCTGGGAGAGCTACCACTAAAGTATGCTCTCTTGTCTGATGCACAGGAGCAATTAATAATTTAATTTACACTTCCTGAAAAAACAAACAGGATTGTTTCAAGTTAGCACCTTTGCATTGTTAGTACTACAGAAGAGAGCACCATAATCAGCTTCCACCTATACCATCACTCTTGTATTAACTAGCCAAGCTGGGCTGGCAGAGATGAAGAGTATACTTTCCTATAGTAAACTAGATTATAACAAGGACTGCCTTAGGATTTACCCCTTTCAGAGCTCTTAATTGTTTAATAAGTGGCAACAGTGGTTGTAAAGCTGTTCCTCTGAGGAAGACCAGTTCCTTGCTACATCATGGCAGTAGATTAAAGCTGCAGTTCAGCGCATGGAGTTCCTTTGAGAACATGGATGTTGAGAAATTATTGGTGTCCAAAGAGAAGTAAATGGGTGAAACATGACAACTTCAGAATCTTTCAGTATAAAATCCATGATTCTCTGATAAACATAATAATTCTGTCATCATAGTCTACTATTTTGTCTTCTCTTTAACAGAATGAACTTTGTTATAATGGCTTTAATATTTAATATTATAACAGCTTTAATATTTAATATTTTTGGCTGTGTTTAGAATTTATCATACCTTTTTCTCAGTAAAGTAGGTTCTGATATTCATTTTGTTCTTCTGGTACAGATTAAAGAGCACCTCGCCAAGGGACAGAGGATGTTGGCTGGTGATGGCATGTCCCAAGTAACCAAGACACTATTGGATTTAACTCAGAGGAAAAATTTTTATGCAGGGGACCTTCTGATTTCTGTGGAAATTCTCAGAAATGTTACAGACACATTTAAAAGAGCAAGTTATATCCCTGCATCTGATGGGGTGCAGGTAAGACAAACATTGTAAGGGTAATGCTTCGATTGATGGAGTTTATGTCAGTATACTGCATGTCACCTATTTTACCCACTGAGGAAACTAAATCTTCTGAATGATAGGCATAAACATTGTTCACATTAAACTGAGATAGGAAAAGATTCAGCCACATTTAATGACACAAACTTCCAGAACAACGCAGCAAATGAAAAATGTAAAATTCTTTCTTTGCAACATTTATTTCAGTATCTTTCTCTTTCAAGGTTTGGTTTGATTGATAGGGATGTGTTGGTAATTTTTTGCACTGAGCAATTCACTAGTGTTGTTTGTCCTAGTTCATTTCAGTTCAAAATCTATCCTCAGTGTTTAGTTATGTAATTCTGGCATTGGTTCTTCAGTTCAAACAAATAAAGCTCATTAAAAGTGTACAGGAGTGATGGATAGTACATTTGATATGAACTTTCTATTTCACATGCTAGATTAACTCTTCTTGTGCAAGAGGCCAATTAAAATACTGTCAGAAGTAAAACCACTATAATTATTTCTACATAATGGGATGCACAAGTCATTGTGTAATGCTTATGAAAATAAATATTTCACAGGACTTCAAGATCAAGATATTGATTTCATCTATATCTGAGAATTTTAGACACTTTTCAAAGACTGTAGATGTACTTAAAAAGAATACTAAGAAGGTAGATGTATATATTATTTATGAAAAAGAGAGTTTCATGATCATTCATAAATTACTAATGAAGTTATTAATGCAGGTCATGTGTATGTATTTGTTTGTGTAAAGGTAAGCATAGATTATAAATACACTTTGGAATATATGCATGCAGATAAATGGAGGTATCTTGGAAAAGACAATTTTTCCAGAGTTAAGTTTTTCAAGAGCTTGGTATTATATTTTCAGTTTTCATGTTTTTCTATGCACAAAGAAAAATGAACTTCCATAATAAAACCAACATTTCTTGTGTTGGCCTGCAGCCAGCTGAAAGTAATATTTTTTGAGCAGTGCTTTTCAAAAAGTATTTTAGCTGGACAATCTTTTTTTTTTTTTTTTTTTTTTTTTTAATTGAATGAGAGTCAATATCTTTGCCTGCTTTCATTAAGTTTTGCTATTAAACAGGGTGTTATTTACTGAAAAAAATTTGTGCGTTCAACAATCTGACAGCCCAATGTGACTTCTTCATGGTTCACAGGCACCTTAGAAATCTTTTGTAGAACCAGCCTTGAGAAACTGCTTGGCACAAGTGATTTTGTTCATGGGCTTAGCAGATCAGGTCATTTGCAGTTTACATACATTAGAGAGAATTTTATTCTTTTTCCACTAATGACAGTGCCAAAAGTTCTGTTCACTTTGGCAATGTAGAGCTGTTTCCAAAATTCATAATAGTATTCTGGCAGAACTTAGCAAAATGAATAGTACTATTTTAATAATTTTTGATTAATCATTTTGAAGTGAAGAAATGAGAAAAGGCAAAAATTGGTAAGCCATATTGCGAAGGAAATAAAGAATGATTTCTCAAACCAAAGAAATAATTGTATTTCAGGATTTAGATGCCTTAGAGCTCTTAAATCCCAGCTGAATAAAAGGCACTGAAACTCAAAAAAAAACCCAAGCAAGAAAAAAAAAAAGTTTAACAAATTGCAAGCTAAGGTAAAATACAAAAACCAATGCATAGTGTTCAGGAAAGTAAGTGAAATCAGAATTAAGCATATGTTTTGCACAGGGGATGTACTAAGCAATGTTCCTGTTACTGACTTCTGATGATACAAAATGAAATCCTGGCTCAGTAACATCAGTTTAAATTTTACTGTCAATTTCTGAGAAAGCAGGATTTTCCCATATATAAACATATATCATATGCTACCATACTCTGGAGGATTGTATTTAATTTTTATTTTCACTGTCACATATTTTCATACTTTCTAGTCCATCATCAAAATAAGTGACAAAAAGGTGAAAATGAAATTAATTTGCACAAAAATACCAAGATTATTCTTTCTGAGGAAGCTCTATTCTATTTTTCGCACTAGATAAAGAGTAGAATTTCTTAGGTGTTGGGTTTTTGTTTCAAAGACATTCTCAGAAAAGCATGAGTGAGGTTTAAAATCCTGAAAGTCATAATTTATCATTTCGCATCATATCAGAAAAGTAGATTATGAATTATGGGTAATAGGATTTTTTAAGTTCCATACAAAAACAACACTTCCACTTCCAGTAAAACTGAGAAAGGAAAAGTGTATATGTCTGAGTATATTTGTTTCTTACACATTCCATCCATCTGGATAGTCCCTCAACTGTCTGTAATATCTGGCTTATATCCAGTATTAATATTCATGAATAATGCAAAAGATGTGATTCAGAGACTCCATAACAAAAAGAATGAACAGAAAAGTGAGATCAAATTTGAAAATTTCAGGCTAATTACTCAAAACGAAGATGCCTCTGCCTGACGTGCTGCATAGAAAATGCCACTTGTTTAGGCAGACAGATACCAAGAACAAAACAAAGCTTCTAAAGTATGCATGTCTAGTGCCAAGTTATTTATTATATATGACTGTTTCTCTTTTTGCATATTTTAACCTTTTTTGCAACAATATTTATGTATACATCATATATACAGTGTCAGGAAGAAAAATAGCCATGTATGAGGCAGTTAAACAATAGGGAAGGCATCCTGTATCAGTGACTGAAAACAGCAGTACAGTAGCAGAAATAGCAGAAGACACGAGTCATGCGATTATTCTACAAGCAAGGTCTTTCTCTTAATATGGGAATTACTTTAAAACACACTGTGGAGGTACACTGAGGCTATGAGATGGCCGCTATGCTATTACTTGTGTAAGAAGGATTCTACCCAGAAGATAATTGAAATTTTAAATAAGCATAATATAAGCAACATTTTGGAACACTTTCCAGAACTGGTCTAAGAGTGCTTGAACTACCTTCTAAGGACAGGATGGCAGGAAAGGAACTACCTTTCAGGACAGGATGGCAAAGTGAGTTGTACAATCCCATGATCCAGCGACCAACGGGAAACAAGGTTTCTCCCCAGAGAAGTTAGAGCAGTATAATCCCATTTATATTAGCCACAAGGACCATTGCTGTCAGTCAGGGATTAACAGGATTGCCCAATGCTTTTTTCCCCCCGCCTTCCCCCTCCCACACACACATTCCCTATGCTGAAGTCCAAAAGTGGAGGTGACTTAAGGCTATCCATTAATTTCTTCTAGGGAGGAATTCTTCTCTAGCTGTATAAAAGGATTTATGACAGCTTTATGCCTGCAGAGAGGGTCAAAGAATTTGGACTGGAACAGAGAACTGAAGCCATTGTATTACAGAAGAAAGAGATTGAAAGGAAGGAAATTAAATTAGGAAAACATAATTGTCCATTCCTGACTGTAACTGGCATTATCCTCAAAAAAGCCTAGGCAAAAATAAAGGACTTCAAAATTTGGCTCTGGCTGTCACAACATTTTCTATAGTGGCCAGTTCAGTAATACGTAAGCCCTGCCATGACAGGAAGGAGCTTGATTCTACAAGGAGGTCCAGTGTTTACTGCAGTAATACCATCAGATCACATCCATAATGCTTCTAAAATTTTCCCTTCATACCTGTCAATCATTTTACTAAAGGACAATGTTTCTTCCTGCTTTAATGCAATGAACAAGAGAATAGTCAAAGTAGGTGAATAGTCAAAGTAGGTGAAAGACTTTTTAACCCGTATTCCCCATTAACATTTTTTGAGTGTATCTTGTATCTATCCATTTTTGAAACAGCAAAGCCGTTTAATGCTCTCTCTGTTTAATTCAGAAAGCACCAGTATTTCTGACTGAAAAATCTTCATACATCTCAGCCTCCACTGCTACCATAAATATGACATCAACCAGGGATAGAAATAGAGAAAAAAAAGATCTCAAGAAGCAAGATATTCTGTCACTAGGTCATATACATCATTTATGATTTATTGTCAAGTACAAAGTATATATTAAATCAGGTATTGCTCATCTTCTGTTTGTGCTTGAGTCTAGGATTATTTATAAGCTTTTTCACATATATTTCTGTTAATTATTGGTCATTTTAATGCTTTCATGTAACCAAAATAAACATAAAATTTAATAAACATATAACATTATTAGAAAAACTGTGGAATTTATCATCTGCAAGAAACATTTATAACTCCTGAGTGTCTTTTAGGCAATCTAGACTACTCTCAAATAGATTTCATTATACGGACATGGATACTTTTGCAATTAAGGCTTAGACTGTTTCTGCAGGGGAATCAGTGGCTGCAATGTAGTGTAAAACTAGCTTTGAACCAGCTCCTTAGTATGATAAATTATCCCACACTGAGCTCCATGCTGCTGCAGCTAGACTGCTGCTGGCACCCTAACAAGTTAAAGCTAGCTAAAATTTCTGTCCACTGCATCTCCATCGTATTACACTGGAAGAGTGCAGAACTATCATGCTTTAAAAAGTGTTTTCCTCAGGCAAAATCCCCCTAAGGCCAACTCTGCCTAGTAGAACTCTTTGCCAAAATCATAATGTCCTAGAGTAGATGTGGTTATAGTGCCATGAAACTGCTTTGGCCAGTATAGTGTGTTTTACTTGGGGGACCAATAAAGCTGTACATTTTTCCTAGCTGAAGTTGCAGTTACACAATTATGATTTGACATCCTGGTTAAACTGGCAAATCCTTTGTAATGAATACTAAAGATAACTCTTTTCATTACACTTTATTTTGCTACTGTATACCTGAAAGAGATGAAATGTATTCTTGGTATATAAGCAATATGTAGCTACATTTTTCTCTTCTTATCTTCAGATAAGAAGAGAAGCTTGACTGGAAATTTCCCTTCTGTATCACTGCAAATTGGATCAAACCATGAGAACATTTTTCTTTTATGTCCTGTCTTTAATCCCCATCATCCTGTCCCAATGCATACTTGTCATTTTCACAGGAGCTTATGAGCCATTTCCTTCTTTTCATGAAATTTTGTATTACTGAAGCTTATGGCTATTTTGCTACTGACTTCAGTGAGAGAAGAATTGTGCCCTCGTTAATGTACAGGATTATTTTGCGCAAGTTCACCAAAGTGTCAGTTACCTCCATATTAAATTTACCAATTTAAAGCAATTTTTATGTGTGTAAATTTTATGCTTAGTATAATTAACTTCCTAATGATGATGCAAGTCTTGTTTTTCAAGTAGTCAGTGTTAGGATTAGATTAAACTGGTAAAAATGTTTTTATGCAAAAATAGCATTCCTGTAAGAACAGTTTTCACATGTTTTATTCAATTTTGTATCCTTCAATGTTTTACATGGTTGTGAGACACCTAAAATGTCTGTGATATTTCATATTTTGAAATCAATGTCTTTTCAAGCACAACCACAATATCCATAGTACACTAAGGTTGGAAGTTATTTCTGCTCTCATTTCAGTCACTGTGCAGTCAAATTTTTTGTACTTTCATTAATAGTAAGTTAGTTAGTTCTTACTTAAACCTTATTTAAGCTCTATTTATCCCCCAAAACTGGCTAAATAGTAAGTGGAGGTGAGGGAATGACCATTAATCCAAGTTCCAATAGGGTCCTATGGTTGGTATTCCACTTAAGGATTTTTTAGAGGTTGTGAGGATCTTAATTGCACTCTTCAGCTAAGGTCAGTGGAAACTACATGTATCTTTTATGAAGGAACAGATAAAATATAATTGGCAGGCTGTAGACAAAATTGACATTCTGCACAAAAAGTGATACAGAGCTGAGAACAGACTCTGCTGAAATTCTTAGCTTTTAAAGATGAAGTTGGGAATACAAATTGGTAGAGAGAGCAGACAAAAGTAGAAAGGAAAGTGCTCCACAAACACTTGGAAGAGTGATTTTTAAAATGTGTGATTTAAAAGCTAAATGCCCTGGCTTTTATTTGGTTTTTTCCTTATAGTTAAATGAATAGAAGAATCAAATAAAGAAATTAACAGTTTAAGGTCAAAGAAACAGAAATTAATTATTCCTTTTCTGTTGAAATTACTAAAAGGACAGAGGCAAATGTGACTTTTTAAAAGTAAGATGCACCTGGTTTCACACATTTACCAATGAAATACCGTTGTATGCCCTGTTTATGGTTATTAAGGATCATTTTCACGTTTTGAATAGAAACTAGTGGCCGGGTGTTTTCTTAGTGTACTTTGTTTATTTGCAAAATATGTAGTTGCCTAGTTTCTGGAATGAGAGCTATTTGAAAATAGAACGCTGTCACATTTAGAAGTTTAGCAAGTTTAAAACGGTTCTTATTTTACATAAAGCAGTAGTGTGGAATGTGATTATATGGCGAGAAATGAACAATTAACCATAAAATATATGTGCCCTTTTATCAGTCTATATATTATTTTATTATCTATCTATCTCATCTCTCCCACTGACAGAAAATAAGCTGCAGAACTGCATCTGCAATAGAGAAAGGAAAACTTTCTTAATGTCAACTTAAGGATATGACTGCTTATGTCATTGAAAGACGTTTTACTTTGTCTTTTATTTAATTGATTTTTTCAGAACTTCTTTCAAATCATTAGTAACCTCCTAGATGAAGAAAACAAAGAGAAATGGGAAGATGCGCAACAGGTAAGATTTGCATTTTGTCATTCATCAATTTAAAAAATTAGAAACTATGCATATTACAACATTCACTGTATCAGAAGCTACACATTATTTCAGTAAGTCATGACAAAGGGGAATGTATGGTTTCAAAAATCAGGTTAAACATACACCCTGGTGTACGTGAAAGGAAATCCTAAGTGAGAAAATATTTTGGAAATAACTGATCCTTTTCAAAAAGGAGTAATTCCAGGACCTTTTGGCTAATTCCTTAGATTAAAATTATATTAAGAATATAAGGTACTTCTCTTGATGAACAGATTTTCATTGCATTCCATGGGATTATTCATTATGTCTTTTGATGTAATGAAGTACATATGAAAGCTGAAAAATGCTACTAAAGACTAGCTGCAATGATGCTTTTATTGAACAGAACACATCAGAACTCACCTAAGGAACTCATAGGACACCAACAAACAACTTACAGAAATTTAAACAGTAGACCTTTTTTAAAAGGCTGAATTTAGGAGAACAGTTGTGATTCTTAAGACTCATAAATTTCAGGACTAAGTTCGATAGTATGATAGCACTTTATAAAATAGTAAAGTCTAACAAAAATCATTAATAGTAAACTCTAACAAAAATCATTAATTTATAATAAAAAAGTTTAAAATTCAAATGAAAATTATTATTTGCTTGGATATAAGTATTTCCTGCATGCTTATACCAAGAATGTTACAGGACAATATTAATATTTATGTTCATTAACATGACCATAGAACTATCAAATTTATTCAGATACAAATAACAGTGACAATGGGGATGACCAGATAATTATGTACAGAGAAAAAATTATGGAGGTAGTCAAAGGCAGGGAAACATTTCTATATGAAGAATGATTAAACAAAGCAAGATATTTCAGTATGAAAAAGAGTCAACTGCACTTATGTGCAACAGAAGCTTTTAAATTCAGGAGTGGATTGGAGAATGTGATGTGGGAGTGATTATTCACTCATGCTTCTTGTAAAATAACTAAAGGACATCAAATAGCGGCAGATTCAGAATGAATACTAGGAGATACTTCTTCTACAGAAAATCAGGTTGCAGAACTTCTTGCTGCTGAAAATAGACAAGTTAAAAAAGTAAATAGACAAATTAATGAAAGAAAAGTCAGTATAGACTGTTCGTGGAAAGATCCCATTTTTGCTTAAGGAAGTCCTTTGGCAAAAAAGTGCTAAAGGCTGGGCAAGAATTCCAAAAGAAGCATCACTATGTGCATGCCCCTTTATACTCTTCCTTAGATATCTGCTATTTGCCACTGTTAAAGGCAAGAAAACAACTTACATAGATCTTTGGTCTGCTCTTGTATGGTCATTGCCACTGTGTTTATATAGATACTTGAAATTTGTTCACTTCTGATGTGGTTCTTAATAAATCACTAAGTGTTTGAAGGTCTTTGAAGCTATTTAACTTCATTTTTGTAAGTTTGTCTTTACAATATGACTAAGAATGGGAAGATCAGGACTTTTCACTACCAATTCAAACTTTGCAGTAAACTTATGATGCTGCAGCTGACCCACTGTAATTGAGCCAGGAGTCATATTTTTCTTTTGTTGTTTTTCTGTTCCTCTGTGTACAAAAATAGATGAAGTATGTAATTTTCCTTAGTGGTGGTGGATGGAAGCAGCAAAATCACATGCATGTGGGCAGTTTCCATAAACAGCACCAAGATTAGGGAACCAATATTAAGCAACTATTTCAGCCCCACTAATGAACAGACAGGATACCACTCCTTATGTTATCAGCCTTGTCTTCTTCTACCTCCATCCTGCCTGCTTACCCATGCCATGTCCACCATCTGTCCCACGAAGATCAGGGGATGACAGCACCTAAGGGGAAATGGTAAGAATGTGGAAGTAAAAGAGGGAACAACAAATCTCCAGTTCCCTCCCCTCATTGCTGCTGGTAGAAGAAGTGGTGTTGAAAAAGGGAGAGGAGACCAGTTATTTCTACTTTTCCGTAGCGCCTTCTCTCTGCCTGGTAATTCGTTGTCTCACAGACCTGAGTACAGCACTGGTAGGCAGGAACCCAAGCAAGCACCAAGATGAGCTGAATGCAGGAGCAGCGTGGGCATAGCTGCCTGGTGACAAAGCTAGGGAATTCACTAAATATTAGACTCCTGAGCTATGGCACCCGAAGAAACCATGCCAGTGGTCTTGTTACCGTTCTTGGGCAGTTACACAAGCAGTCTCAAGGAAACTATTGAAGCAAGTAGCTCTTCGTACCAGCTAGGAAGGGTGAGCTGGACTCCTAAGTACTCACAAGATTCTTTTTTTCTTTCACTGTTGGAAAAAAAAAAAAGCTTTCTTATACAAAATATTAGTTTCTGTCATATTTTGGATAAAACACTGAAAAGTTATGGTTAAATAGAATTGGATTTTAAAACCAAAACAATATTATTTGAAATTATTACATCCTGTGTGATGACTTTTTGAGTTTTTATGTCAAAATCAAGGTAGGAATTGAACTTGAAAAGAATGTGTGCAAGTCATTATGTGCTGTGAATACAATCTAGTGCAAACACTATTGACTCATTAAAAAAGAGTAAAGGTGATTCTGTTTCCAGTTCAGCCCCTTAGCTGACTTTTTTTTTGTAATGAAACACTGCAAACCAAGGGGCAATCTAACCAGGATTTTTTGCCAGCTTGCATGGTTTTCTTGAACTCCACAGCTACGGTTAACATAGGTCTCTTAGCCTGTTTTCTGGATTCTTTGCTGGAAAGAAAATCTTACTCACTGTCAGCAAATTGCTGACTTTCTATGAAGTATACAGCTGCAGTGCCTCAGCACATCCTTTTTTCTAGATTAAATGTCAGCAGTTGATACCATTAATTACAGGTTATATAGCATTCAGATAAGCAGCACTCACTTTAATACTTGCCTTTTTTTTAAGAGCTGATGTAAAGCACTGCACACAGGAAACCACTTCAAGTCCACAATGCATAAGTTTATACTGGTGTTTCAAAACACAGGAGCTATTCTGCATATTCTTCATCACCATCTGCTGGCATCCTATTGATTAACCAGTACTTCAGATATATAAAGATGAAGAGTACCTCTATAACACTGACTGTTCAACAGTTTCTGCTGAAGTTATTACTATAAAATTTTATGTGCAAGAACTAGGGTGAAAAAATCTTTTCACTGAAATTTATCCTTAGTACATAATCTGTGAGCATGTGTGCTATGAGATGGATGCAAAAACCACACTTACTACCTCAGTAACTCATCATTAGGAAAATGGAAGTTAAGTCTCCTTCACCTGAAGCAGCATTTGCAACCTGTTAGGATCATAAATGTCACAACAAAGTCTTCATAAAAATGGTATTACTGCCCTGCCTCTTATAAAAAGATCCATGTAGAAAACAAAACACGTTGTGAAATTCTCTATCCTGAACCAAGCAGCTACGGATCTAGACAGATAAAGCAAGATGAAGATGGAGCGCAGCATACTGGAATTTATAGTCTCTATAGTCATTTTTAATAGTCTGTAGTCCTGGTAGTGGAAAGAATGGGTTGAATGTTGCTCATAAAGTGAAATTTGGACATCTCACTAGGATGAAGAAAAAATCACTGTGAACAGGTCATCCATTCTTTTTTTAATGCAAAATACTGTATTACTGAAAATTGTCCGTTCATAAAAGGCCATAACAACCAAAAGGGATCTTTCATGTATGGGATATGAGCAGAATTTTAAGCTTATTAATAACTGTTTTGACCTTTAATGCAGTTTTGATGGTGCATCATTATTGTTGAATATAACAATTTTTAATGTTTTTGTGATCATAGTAGCTTACAGCTTTGCAAATAAATTATATTTCTCAGAAATGTGCTAGTCCAAGTCATACTGAGAGGCTGCATTAGCAATGCAAAGGCTGCTGCAATTTATTTTAGTTTACTGTGTCCATTTCTGGGCTCTCCAGTACAAGACATGGACATAATGGAACGAGCTCAGTGAAGACCCATGAAGATGTTTAAGGGACTGGAGCATCTGATATGCAAGGAGAGGCTGAAAGAGCTGACACTATTTTACTTGGAAAAGAGAAAGCTCAGTGGGGATCCTGTCAATGTTAAAAAATCCTGAGGGGGGCGAGTAAAGAAGACTGAGCCGAACTCTTCTCAGTGGTGTCCAGTGACAGGACAAGAAGCAAGGGGCAAAAATTAAAATACAGCAAATTCCATTTAAATATAAGAAAAACCTTTTTACTGTGAGAGTGATTGAATGCTCAGGAGTGATTGACAGGCTCTGGGGTCTCCATCCTGGGAGATGTTCAAAATCCAACCGGATGTGGTCCTGGGCAACCTGCTAGAGCTGATCTTGCTCTGAGCAGGGGGTTGAACTAGACGATCTCCAGAGGCCCCTTCCAACCTCAGCTATTCTATGATTCTACTACTCCACATCAGCAATGAAAATAGTATTACCAGTAACAATTTATATTACTTAAATATTGATTAAAGCAGCAAGGGTTTATCATGCTGGAGAGGCCACGGTAAGATTTGCTTTCAACTGTTTGTGTCAATAGTTCTGAAGTTATTGAAGATATCTTCCAGAAGAAAGAAGAATATTTCAATTAGAGTTATTCTGGAATATTAAATGCTTTAACCATTAATGAAAGTAATAGCCAGTAAAAATTTTTTTGATAAGTGCAGTGACTTAGAGCAAACATTCCACAGTTCCAGTGCAAAGCTGATTTCACGTAGCTTTATGGGAAATCATGTCTGTTCACATGAGGATCTAATGACAAAATGGTTGTTTTACAGTGTCAGAAAACATTAGGTATTGAAACATGGGAAGAGCAGTTTCACTGTTATGTCTCACATTTCATTTAGATTTTATTTGAATTTGCTGCTGTACAGATTTTGATATTATAGTTAACAGCATGTCTGGCCTTCCCTTGTTAGATCTATCCGGGCTCGGTGGAGTTAATGCAGGTGATTGAAGATTTTATACACATTGTTGGAATGGGAATGATGGACTTTCAGAATTCATACCTAATGACTGGAAATGTAGGTAAGAAATAGGAATTTTTTACATCAAATTTATAATCTATTGAAAATCAGAAATTGCAAGTATGTACTATAGAGTTGCTGCTTCTACCACAATCCAGATTCGGCTGCTCCTCCTCCTCCAGATTATCTCTGTTGCTTGGTTATCTCCTCTCTGGTTTAACACACTCAGTATGCCTTACACATTGGACTTCTCCATAATCATATCTCAAGATCTAAATGCAAAGTTTCAAAGTCTAAATAAAATCCAGAAAATACTCATCCGAATACTATGAACTGCAGGTATATATTAGAGCATTTCCAGGATATACAGTGTTTCAAATGGTAATTTAGAAAATCATGCTAGTTAAGATAATAATGGTATACTTAATAGCTTAAGAAATGTTAATTTTCTTGACATTATCTCTTTTAATATTCTGTTCTCCCAAAGAACAATCTTTGCACATGTTATGGTGTGATAATAATCAGCATAGACAGATAAGCAATAATTTTAAAAAATAATCTAATAGTTGCCTTATTATTTAAGCCTGTGATTTCTTACATCAGTTTTTTCTATGTGTGACAGTTTCAAAATTTTATACAGATTTATTTTTCAAACTTTGTTTTCGACACTGGAGAGTTGCCAGGCAATATAATCAAATAATAACATACATCAAATATGAAGATGCTTAGAAACTGAATTCCACTTATTAGTAGCCATAAATACTTCTGCAATATCACAGCATTTTCTTAAAAATTCAACAAAAAAAAAATTAGTTTGAAAAGTTATTTTCTAAGCATTTCATCTTTGCTTAGTATCTTCCTTATTCAATTAACTTTCTATAGCTGCACTTTTATAATGCCAGGAAAGTATTAGGTAGTTGTATGTAATGAACAAATTCAAAATATATGCTTGTGTAATAGCAAAACTTCTGGTTCAATACGTTCTTTCAGATTTTCGGTTAGCATCTTCCTGCATCTCTATGTCAGTCAGTTCTTCAGCAAGTCATTAGAATTAGTTAGAAAATATGGTCATTTAGAAATTAGTTGGCAGAATAAAGCAGGGAAATTGTTAGAATGTCCCTATTGAAAATCTAACTTGCTGTGCAATAATAAATATTTATTATTGTTGTCCAGTTCATGTTTAGATTGACAGGACTGTAAACACTAGCCCCTGTAAAGCACAGCCTTGTATTTGGAGACATGTCAAAGAACTCCAAAAAGAACTCTGTCAGTCTTAAAATATTTAGAACATTTCAGTAGGCAGTATGGGGAACTTTAGCTTTTAACCAGTGATTTATTATTTCTGTTGTTTACTGTTTGCACTGTAGTACCACTTAAAGCTTCTTCCAGTTGTCAGTCCTTCATTATGCTAGACCTTGTACAAATTTATAAAGAAATGACAGTATCTTTCTTGAAATGCTTGTTTCATGGCATTTTTATGACAAAATAAAAAGATGAGCTTATTTAAAGAGCACAGCCCATGCTGCTTGGCATGTTGTACTGCATTCTGATCTGTTTGTCCTCTGAAAGATGTGAAAAAAACCACTAGGAAATGTTTTAAGAAGATGCATTCAAATAATCTGTGTCTCTATATATTCATGGCTTCAAATGGAAAATAGCAACAACTTTCCAATTGAATTAGAAACCATGCTGTGCACTGGCTAGTCTAGAAAACTGCATAATCTTAACAGTCTTTCTTTTGATTATCTTTCCCTTCCCACATATAAGATATTTTTAGGCACTCAGGAGTAGGTCTGTTCTTAACTATATAACTATCAAAGGAATAGAAAGAAACCAATAAAAGTAAAATGAATTTATAGCTTTATTCTGACTACCTAGCTCTGTGCCTTGACATATCGGTGTGAGTTTATCCTCTCTTTGCTCGGTCAACCATCAAAAAAGGACAGGGTGACTGCTGTGCAACTCATTGACCAGAATACTTGAGCTCAGGTGATATGGTGAGATGGGGACTGAAGATTGTTATCACTAAGGAGCAATTTCTTATTTTCACAAACAAGGAAGAAAAGTATTGGGAATAATTCAATTTTAGTGTAGTTATCCTCAGGGGGTTGGAGTAACTGTGTCTGACTGGCTATGTACTTGGCACTTAGGGAAAGTTTATGTTGATCTCAACTGAGAGGAATGAACTATGCAGTTGTTGTCTTGTCTTAACATTAATTCTGCTGTACCAACAAGAGTTTAAAAATGTGTGAGGTCTTGTTTATAATTTGTAATAACATTCTTGTTATTTAAGTCAGCAAACACATTCCATGCAGGAAGCAGATACGTGCAGAAAGGATGCCCAACGTATACATATTCGTCTTTTAACAGGACTATCCAATAGTTATTCCATAGTTATTTACCATAAAATATTCCTTCAGCACCCTCAGATATTTTAAATGTCTTTTGCCGTATTTTCATTTTAGAATCACTTTCCATTTCAGATATATGAGAAAAAGGATTCAGTACTAAAGATCAACTGCTGCTTCTTGTCAGAAAAAAAATCCAGTTCTGTAGCAAATTTCACAGTATTGCACTGAGTTCTTGGTTTCCTTCTACTAATTTCAGTTTACAAGTTCATTTCTAATTGAATGGCGCTATAGTGGTCCATATACAATTTGAACATCTTATTGTGTTTGACAGATATGCTAATCTCCTGAAATCCTCCACAGATTAAATTTTATTTTCTCTTTCTTTCAAGACACAGAAGCAAGTAACTGTGGCTTAACAAGTTACTACACAACAGCCATGCTGCGATGACTGTCTATTGCACATTCTCAGCTCATGGCACAGGGGAAGTGATGAAAGTTACCTTAACTATATGGTAGGCTATGCCAAGCCACATTATTATACATTTGGAAGTAGCTAAGAAGGTCCATAAGGACAGTTGCCATGCCACTATTAAACTTTTCAGTGTGGTGGCTTTTAACTCCAATTTTTCGTTGCTTCTGAACAAAACATTAGAGACTGGTTCCAAATCCAGATGATCCAATACCTGTGCTTTGGGGTTTATTTAGGCAGCTCAGTCAAATCAAATGCATTTCCATTTCCATTAAAGCATGGCCCATCTTCTCTTAACTCTTCTCTCAAGGGTAGAGAATACGCTATGAAAAATTTAACAAATATAAAAGCAACAATTTGCTTTGATCATGCATGGCTGGGACAGATGGTATTTATTTGTGTGCTCTCAGTTCTGTATTATATTCCTTTAAGAAATGATTAGGTGAAATAAAAGCCTCTGATAGGAGGTGGAAGCCTCCTTCCTCATCCTGCTCCTTCTCTTCTTCTTCGTCCTCCTCCACCTCCTCCTCCTCCTCAGGACCAGCTGAGCAGGCACAGGAAAAGGATAGTGTGAAAAAAACAGGAGCTTTTGCTACCAGAGTCCCTAAATTAGCTGAAAGCACAGACCCACCTGCAACGATACAACATGCAGTGGGAGAAAAGCTTTTAAACCATATTACCATGCTGTGTTAACTACTTGCTTTCAGTTTTCTCTGTTTTAAAATGTGAGTTCCTGATTTTAGATCAAAGAATTAATCTTGGCTTTTAACAGCCTTTTGAACTCTTTTGGAGAGCTAAAGGCCTAAGGAGATCCACCTCAGGCCTTTGGCTGATTTGGGGTCCCATCGCAGTAAACCATTAAGAGTTCTGAAGGAATGTGCTAAAAGGTGGCTGAACTGCTATCAAGAAATATTCATCCTTTAATTTTTAAAAAATTGCTAGACTGGAAGATTGGAGTGCCACAAGCATAACTGTCTTTAAAGGTATAGGTGGAGTGTGGAACTGGAAATAGGGAGCAGTATTAGGAGATATATATTTCTATGGCAGGAAAATTTTCCCTCTGTTGTCAAATGAATTTCCTTAACAGCAGCTGCCAAAAAATGGTTAAAGGAGACTCTTCTGTCAAAAATCAAGCTTACAGCTCTTAGAATATATTAATGAGAACACCACATAATCTTGGAAGTGCAGTGTGTTGTCATGGATGTTATTTGGAACTGACAGAAAATAAACAGAATTTTCAGCACAAGAAAAACCACTTTTTGTTAATGTTAATTTTATGAATACTGATGTTTGAGTGATCAGTAATGGTCTAGAATATGCAGATATCACGAAGTTATTTAGACTAGTCAAAGACAGTAAAAACTGAAGATCTCCAGGGGGTATAGCAAAATGAAAAGAAGAGGATATCCACTGGCAGATTAAATTCAGTGTTGACAGAGCATGTAAGAGGGAATAGTTCAAACCATACATAATGTAGGAATCTAAAAGAATTCAGTAAAATCCTGTGGTCACTTTTCAGCAGAGCTCAGAGAAAAGGACAGCATTAGTGTGCAAAAAGGGCAGTCTAAAAAAATAGATTTTTTAAAAATTTTCAGTAGCTATCACTTGCAAGGCTCATTTCAATTGAGTTTATGTGATGGGGATTAATTTTACTTACTTTAAGCATTATGAATTTGCCAAAGTCACCCTAAGCTTCCTTTATAGTCAAGGGAAACCACTGCTCAGGAGAGCAATTAATACCATCTCGGACATCTAAAGTAAGGGCATGGGTTCCTTCTGGAAGTTCTTCCACTGGCTATAAAGACAGCCTAGTGACTAGCTTAGGCTTGAATAGTTCATGTCATCTAAAGCAAAGAGGAGTGCTACTTTTCAAGTAAATGAAACCTGTGAACACAGAGAGGTTCAGAGATGCATGATAAAAAAAAATAACAGATTGAGAACTGGAATGATTAGAATAGATATTTGAGAACAGATTGTTAAAAGGGACTAGATGTAAACAACAGAAAAGTGAATGAAAAGAGAAACTAGGCTGACATCTCCGTTTAATCTTGCTCACAAGAAAAACAAAGATTCTTAACTAAACTATACCTTAGCACATTTAATTCTGAATGAGGATGAGGCCAAGGTCTTAAGAGTAAAGTAAGAATAAAATAAAAACAAGTAGACATCTACGTGGTGAATGCAGCTAGCTATGATATTATATAAAGAATGAAGAGGTGTAAGCCATGCTTCCATGCCTAAATCAGCTTCTAACAGTCTGTTATCTCTCTACTTAAAAACGGCTACTGTGACACTGGTACTCTGATGAGTAATCAGATCCAGTATAGTAATTAACATATAATTTTTCATTTAAGACTTCATACTGAACCGCTTAGATAAGCTTTATAAATATTGGCGGAGAACAAAGTCTGATTTCTGCCTTCGCAGACAGTCTAGGATGACATAGGGGAGAAAATTATTTTAAAACATTGTCCATTTTCTTCTGTCTTTGCATACTTTCTTGTTCCCCCTTCAATCTTCCATTCCATATTCATATCCATGAAATTTGTACCAGAAGGTCAAATAATCCTATAGGCTTATGAAGTGTATCTTAAAATTTTCCAGTCCTAGCTAGAGATATGTAGAAATGCTAGTGACCAAAGGAGCTTTCAGAAGATGTACCTACTCTAGCTATAAGACACAAGCAATGGTACACCTGCTGAGCTTTGGGAATCCTAGGAAATATGTAAGCTGGATTTCTATCTGTTACTGTGGGTTAATTCACCTTTTCCCAAGGTAAGATTTTTAGGTCTTATACATTGTAGATCCTGTTCATACTTTCTAGAAACCTTTCCATATTATATGGTTCATTTACTTATCTGAATGGCATCTGCCTAGTCTGCTTATCTTTTTTGTATCAGAGTTAGTGATGTGTATCTTAAATGCACCACTTTACATCCTCTGACTCATATATCAAAATATACCAAGAGACTGAATTGGTTTTAATGTTTGAAAGGGTATTTTTTCAAATATATTAAAGAAGACAGAAAAAAAGCCACAGCATTGATATTAACTTGTCCAAAGGTGTAAAGAAAATGTCTAAAATTTTCAGTTAGGAAATAACTATTTTAATAATTACATACACATATACTCAGAATTAATTTGTAATGAAATTGCTGCTTGTTCCAAGGCTCTGTAGTGCTAAAGCACAGTATTGTGAGTTTTAAAGTGGATATTTGTGGTTAATAAAACTTCAGCTGGCAAAATTTCAACATTTTCTCACAATAGAAAGAAAACTGGACCTGTCAGACAAATGAAAATGCAAATTCCATAGAATGGCCCAAAACAGCCATTCAGAACTCTCTCCTGTTCCATCAAGTTATTCCAGAATACCTCATGTTTTCACAAAGCAAAATTTAAGGGTACAGCCTTTAAAGAACCACTGTGTGGATTGCACTTATTCTTTTTAAGAAGGTGAACAGGAATAGTTCCTTGTAGTGTGTCATAGTTAATGTGTAAATAGCTCTGTAATGATTAATATAATTATGTTTGGTTTTGTCAAGAGCAAATCTTCACAAGGGAAAAATAAAGTGAAACTTGCATGGTTTTGCAATTAAATATGTTCCTAATAGATATAAAAAGACAAGTCCCTTTAATTCGTGGAGTATTTATATTCTCTTCAGATTTCTACCTAACTTTTGAATAACTAGTAAAATACACACCAAAGTAAGCAATATTTAGCTAAAAATCTTTTCTTGTATTTTATTACATAATTTTGCTATATAGACTTTTGCCATTTTCTATCATCTAATATCCCATTTCTTCTCAAAACAGCCTAAAAGAGTCAGTGCCCATCATCTTGCCATTTCAGGCTAGTATATGGCTTTTATGACTGTGTCTATAAAAATGCATCAAAAAGGACCAAATGCAGGCTTGAGACCTGTCCCACAATTGTCCATACTGTTTAATTCCTGACATCTGCCCAAACAATGTCAAAACATGGTTCAGGGGATAGTCCAGGTGAGAAACCAGTCCTAGCAGGCATAATTAATGCTTTTCTCTTTGCACCGTAGTGCATAGTTGGTTACACTCTGTTCTTAGATATGTGGGCATGGTGGTCAGAGCAGTTATAAGTTTTGCCTTCTGCCCCCTCTTCTTTTCATTCATGAGTTTGGCTCCTGGTCCTAATCCTCTTTGTTTCACACTTAGATGTAGCCCACCAGTCTTTCCTGCCCCACACCTGTATGCAGTTGGTTTAGCAGATGCTCTGTTAAGTGAAAGTGGGCATCTGTCACATTTCTTTCTCCACTCCTCAAAAAATCCTTCAACTCCGAAGATTCATACACAGCCAGTGTCACTTTCCTGTTTCCCTATTCTTCATTTGCTCAAACCATATGTAACAATGTTCTGGTGGCTAAAGGCTACCACAAGAGACAGTTTCCAGAGACAAAAGAATAGGAAAACTACAGAGAAAGGTCAACTGGATTTTTTTTATACCCTTATATACTTCTATTCCGCATATATTCATATAATTTCCTTTGCAGCAGCCTCAGCAATTCCTTGATCAGATCAATATGTTGGCTTTCAGAAGACAAGTTTTCTCCACTAATTAAAGGGGAAAAACTTCATGCACACTTTGAAGGTCTAGCTCATCGCAGCATCTGACTTAGCGCCTGAAGTAAATGATCGAGAGCTCGTATTTCTTTCTCAATATCAAATTAGCTTATTAAATGATTCACATTCCCTGAAAACTTATCTGTGAACAGTGCATAAAAGAGTAGATTTTTTTTCTCTTTTCTAAAACTGCATACTCAGTGATCCTAAGGAAATACGGCTCTCAGTTACTTAAGATTAAAAATAACTAATATCAAGGGAATGTCTACATGACTCTATCAAACAATCTTCACAAATGTGGATAAAAATGTAACTTAATTCTATGACTATATTCTAAGTAATAGTCATAATTCAGTAGTTAGTTTTGTGTATACAATTCATTAATTATCCTTAAAGGTAAAGCTAAATAAATGAATGATTCAGTATTTTTAAATGGGTGCTATAGGAAACTGGAATAATCTAAAGTGTTTCCCTTCGCTACCTTACATTAAATAAGATACAGTGGAGTAAAAGGTTCTAAAGAAATGGAAACTATAAAACATGCAGACATTCAGGCTTCAGTCTAACTAAAAAAAAAAGCCTCCAACTGAAACAAAAAACAGTGTCTGCAGCCCATTATAACTTTTTACAGCATTTAAGTATATGTATCTCAGATTCTTGTATCATTCCTAAATTTCTACCTCTGTAAACTCTTTTCTGAATCATTCTGTTTATAGGCCACTTTTTACATGAGCAATTAAAAGCTGGTGTTTTCTAAAGGAATAGTCTGTTTTATGACAGACCATTCTTTAACAGGTGCACTTAAGTATTGCCCTGAGAAATTAAATATCTGAGTTTTATTTACTCCTTTGCCTTGGACTGTTGCATCTTTGGGTGATTCCCAACAGTTTCCAAGTAGAATGAGGCTTAAGGGGATAGAAATTAAGAGTCTGTGGTGGTAGCTTTGAGTTAATGGAGTAAATGCACACCCAAGAGAGTATTATCATTTCATCGTAAGGTAGTGCCAAGAGGCAACAATCGTATTCAGTGAAGTATAGTATCAAGATACTCCAGACAATACAACCCTCCTCTTAAACAGGGGAGGCACCTGAGTGTCACAGTCTGATAACAAGATGCAATTCAGCACAGACTGATGACTCGTTCTGGGATTTTGTGTTCCTGTAAGGCAGTCACCACAAGAGCATCCAGCCGTCATCTGGTAGTACATCAGCTAGAGGTGGTCAGCTAGAGATGGTATGGCTAAGTACTGTAAATAGCAAAGTTCACCCTCAGTTTTAATGAATTCTACAGGGTTTTGTTACTCACTCAGTACTGAAAATGAAAGAAAGAAAATTAAATAGAATTAAAGTAAAAACCCACAAAATATAAATTAGTTAAAATAGGAATAAAACAAGGAATCATACTTTCAGCTGGTAAAAACTAGAAAAAGTCAGCGGAAGTAGACTGATTTCCTACCTGAGACTCTGGAGTCTACATACGATATTACTTACAAAGGCTTAAGAGGCAGCTGTTAACTCTGCATGCTACTTGCAGTGTGTCAGAGAGTGGTCTATTACCCAAAAATAAGCTCCATTGTGAATGTGGAGGTAGCATGGTTTATACCAAGCAAAGGATGTGGCATACCAGCTGCCAAAGTTTGTTTTCATTTTCTGGCTTTTCAGGAAAAAAAAAAAAAGCAAAACAAGCCAAACCAAAAACCAAACAAAAAAAGAAACAACAATAACAAAAACCCCAAAACAAACAAACAAAAAAAACAGAAAAGGGAGGGAAAGATCTTCTATTTAGAACATTAGACAAATCAACGTGCTGTGTTGAAAAAGTATATGATTTCCTCAGTGATGACTGTAGGTTTTAATTCCAAACAGCAGTACAGATCTGGCTCTTTCAAACTGCATAGTCTGAAAGTAACATAACAATTGAGGTAACAAGCTGGACAAGGATTTTTCATTTTTCAAGTCAGTTTTGTGAGGGTGTTAGTGGATTATTAATATCAGAGAAAAGTATTTTTATGGTAAATAATTCTTTTGGCAGTGGAATTATAAGATATTGTTCCAATCAAACTTCATAGAATCATAGAATCACAGAATTGTTTAGGTTGGAAAAGACCTTTAAGATCATCAAGTCCAACCATTAACCTAGCACTGCCAAGTCCACCACTAAACCTTGTCCCTAAGCACCACATCTACCCATCTTTTAAATACCTCCAGGGATGGAGACTCAACCACTTCCCTGGGAAGCCTGTTCCAATGCTTGACAACCCTTTTGGTGAAGGAATTTTTCCTAGTATCCAATCTAAACTTTCCCTGCTGCAGCTTGAGGCCATTTCCTCTTGTCCTATCGTTTGTTACTAGGGAGAAGAGACTGACCCCCACCTCACTACAACCTCCCTTCAGTAGAGAGCGATAAGGTCTCCCCTCAGCCTCCTTTTCTCCAGGCTAAACAACCCCACTTCCCTCAGCCACTCCTTGTAAGACTTGTTCTCTAGACCCTTCGCCAGCTTCATTGCCCTTCTTTGGACACACTCCAGCACCTCAATGTCCTTCTTGTAGTGAGGGGCCCAAAACCAAACACAGTATTTGAGGTGTGGTCTCACCAGTGCCGAGTACAGGGGCACGATCACCTCCCTGGTCCTGCTGGCCACACTATTCCTGATACAAGCCAGGATGCTATTGGCCTTCTTGACCACCTGGGCACACTACTGTGTAAAGCCGTGTAAACATATGCAGATATAATTCTGAGTAATTATGTTTGTGCCTGTATTTTTTTTTTTTTTTTTAATATGGAGATTTGGACTTCAGTATATGGACCAAAGATACTACGTATATATCTGCAATTCTGTTAAGATCAGACTGTATAATGGTAACAGAGCTAACAGTGTCAGTAAGATCAGTTCAAAGTGTCCCAAAGCATCCATGTACTGGGCTTGCTAAGATCTAGAACAGGGTCTGAAATTTATGAAGCATATTTTCTGATTTCTGAACCCGTAAGTTCGATCATTTCATAGGTTTTGTTTGTTTTGTTTTGCTTTGACTTCAGCTGTGAGTTTTAGGACCCTATTTGCTGATCTGGCTCAAGGCTGAGATAGAGGATCTTTGATAAGATTTGTGATATAAATCAGAGGATCATTCTACTATGGATGAATATAGCTTTTTCTCACCTTGGAAAATTTCAGGAGGAACTCTGCTAAAGATATTTTTTTTCTTTTTTTTTTTTGTTTCTCTAAGTCTCTTTTACAGTGAGACGAAAAACTGTTACTCACTCAAAAAATGTGGTACAGCTTGGTAGCTTGCAGTGTTTGAATGGTACTGGATGCAAAGAGCACAGATGCTTAAATTGCCCTGCAGTGGTGCCAAATAGCTTGATATTGTTGTGGCTGTTTTTCTTTTTTTTGTTTTAACAAACACTCTCCACATACATGGAGTCATATAATCAGCCATAGGCAGCACTCCTCTGTAAATCTTTTAAGAATATAGTTTGGGAAATGGTCTTATAGAAAAGGTATTTGATCTCATTGCATGAATGACTTTTCATATAATCTGCGGTTTAAAGCTTATACTCTTCTTTAATGACTATTATTTTGTGGGATTTTTTTTTCTAACTTGGAAGGTCTTCCACTTTTAATGCCGGTTACATTAGTTAATAGTTAGCAGTGTTAGTTGTGTGCCATTTTTTGTAATACGTTGTTATTAAAATCTTATGGCCTCATACTATCTTCTGTTACTCAGTAGGCAAGTATCTTGAAAGGAGGTAGATTTCAAGTAAATCTATGGGAAAATAGTATATTAGTATAGTAACTTGTCCAGAAAATCCTGTCTGGTCCTGTTGTAGAGCAGCATAGCTAGAATATGAGCCGATCTCAAAGGCAAATACTTGGAAGCCCTTTCATATGTGTGTAAATGGTGCCCTTTGGTGAAACATATTTCCTCCCTACATTGGCACCAAAATCTCATCTCCAATAAAGCAGAGGAATGAAAAGAGACTGGCCTGCCCAAGGGGAAGAAACTGTGGGACAGTCATCAGGATGATTGGATCTCCAGGGATTGGCAGTCAGGCAGGCTGCTACATCTCCACATACAAGAGTTCTCCCGTTTCTGAGGGAAACATTTATCAAAAATACAGAAAGCTTATCCCCTCCTTTCTCATTTTTACCTCAGGAGGGTACAATATGTTCATAAAGATTAAAGGGAATGTCTCATTTTGCCATTAGGTGTCTTAGATTGTTCATTGCCGAAGCATAGAATGAATGTTTTTAATGCTCATTTAGCTTTGAAAATTGCATCACTATCTAGGCAATGAAAAATAATGGTCTGCATTCACAGTCAACAATGCACAAAGAAAAGTTAATTTCTGCAAAATGACTGTCATTTAACTTTGCCAAATTGAACTTATACCTGTTTCTTGGATGAATAGTTCCACTACTGGAAAACATGGCTAGTGATTTTATACCGCATCATCTATTTTACGTTCCTGATTGTACTTAGAAATAATTTTCAGAAGTTAAAATTATAGATATCTAAACCTCTCATAAACTGAAATGATAGAGACTTCACATCAGTAGGGTAAAACATTCAAATATGGCACTAGTTCATTGACTTAGAAATGGTATTCAACAGCAGAGCTCAGAGGAGTTTGAAGTGTTTATGTTTATACTGTTTATCATTTTATTTGACAAGGTATTAGAGGGAGTTTGCTGAATATATGTGTTTGTTCTTTGAATGTACTTGAAGCATGCGTTTAGGAATTTTCTTTTAAAGCTTGGAAAATAAGGAGGCAAGTAACTGTGTAGGAATTTGGCCATTTTTCCTTCTTGCAGGCATTTGTTAGAATATTTTCTTCTGTTCATAATTAGGTTAATCTTTAAATTATCTAACAGCATATTTATTCATGAGCTTTTTAATGAATGATTTGAGGGAGTCTCTGTCTAGTGAGTCACATGTGTACTTTTTATGGATTTTTTTTCCTATGGATAGCACCAGCTGCTAAATCCAAATTTTTACCGGTCACTCAGCATTCTCTGTGCTCACATTAATCTGCACTGTCACTGGTTTTAGCAATGTTTAAAGTTTCTCCTAGATATAGCTGGACATGAAATGGGATTGTTCAACCTGTAATTTTTTTTTTTTTTTTTAGATTTTTTTTAGATTTAGTTCTTCATTGGAATAAAACCAAACCTTCCATTAAAACAGCTTAAATAGAGTTATGTTACCTTCCGGTTGTGGTGGACAGTTATCACAGACTTTCTGACAAGCTAAGAATTGCTAAATTGCCAGAACACTATTTTGTTTCTTCACAGCATTTGAACCTCTTGGTGGTACAAAACATTAGGACTCAGTGTTTATATTGCCATCTTAATCTTTCATGTTGGAATAGTTTCATTTAGTAGAAGCATCTAAATGGATAGGATTTTTTTTCATTCAGATCAAGTTTATAGTATATTGAGGTTTGGACTAAAGGAGAAAATGATTCTGTAGTTGGTGGTTAGGGTTTTCTCAGGAATGTAAGAAAAACAAAGTCAAGTTACTGTTCCAGTGAGGTTTCTTTGTTCTCAGTTTAATCATTTGGGCCCAGGCTGAATTTAATCTGTGACAGAAAGAACTAAAAATGAAGGAAGACATAATATAAAAATTCCATAAACATAACCTAAATATAGTAGGTCATTATTAAAAAGCCCAAGGAATTACTTATTAAAACATACTTGCAGGTTTTGTTTAAGGGCTTCCATTCCTCTCTTCTCCTATGTTGTGTACAATTTCCAATCTTGTATACCTCTGTTGAACAATAAATTTCCTTATTCCTATTAATGTGATTAAATTAGCTGTTTCACTTAACTGATTTTTCTTATATTGCTTATGCTAAATTTTCATCAGTTCCATTTTTAATGTTTATGTGAATGTTGATGTAAGTTTTGGGAAAAAATTTCTTCTATGTCCAATTAATTTCTTGCTCCAAGCAGAACAACCAGTATGTTGTCTCAGCACATGCACTGAAAGTTTCATTTGCTGAATGATGACATTGAGCACCTTTTGAAAATACTTCATTACCATTCAAATGTCCCTGTGCAATAAACATAGTGTAACTGTAGAACTCAAATGTTTAAATCATCAAGATTTAATCAATAGCCACAGTTCATATCAAGATAGGTCCAGATTATGCTGTCCACATCTGGGCTTCTGCAAAAAAGTTACTGCTTTGAAATATTATCAAATAACTGAGCATCCTTACACTGACCCTTAACTTTGTTCCTCTTTTGTTCAGTTTAGAAATTTTGTTATGAATGTTTGTCACCAGAGTGCAGTTAGTTTGGTTTCCAATAAAGCACCATTTAGATGTTTTGGGATTAGGGGCAGAAAACCCATTTAGTACATCAAAAATATTCTATAAAAGCAATAGCACTGTAAAAACTACATAGAACAGAGAGGGGAAAATAACTAAAGGAAAAAAAGCAATTTTCTTTCCATCATCCTGTAAAATACTATTTGTTGGCTAACAATGCTATAATCAGGATATCGCGGGGAAAAAGGATAATACAAAATGGCACTTTTTGATTGTCCAGTTCTCCAGGGAATGATTTATATTAGGAAAACCACCTTGACTGTGGATTATAATTTGTAAATGGTCAAATACTATTGGAAGGCAAGAAATATTTTTTTTTCTGGCTGTCTCCTAGATCTGACTGTGGAGATAATGACAGTTAAACCAAATATGGCATGGCAGTAATAGCAAAACTGGACTCGGGTGTAGAATACTTGATGCTGAATGATTGTGCGAGACTAAAAGTATACATTATTTTCAAACAGAATTTGCAGAAATTTTCAGTAAATTAATACCTTCTCTGGCATGTAAATTCAGTCACTCTGTTAGTGCTTTCAGGTACAGGAAATTAATTGAAGCAATTGTGTTGTGTTGTTGGGTCCAAAAACTATAGTTCAGCAGAAAACAAAAATTCCATCCTTGCTGCTTATTTCCATATTTCATGTTCATGATATTCCATTTAAAAATAATTCACTATGATTTTTTATGAAATAACATGAGCAAACACTCTGGAGTAAACTCTTCCTTTCCACTTTATGTCATAGATATAATTGTGTTTTCTGGAGTATTGCACATTGTAGAATCGAATTTTAACTTTATAGAGCTTCTACCTACAGGCAATATTTCCAGGAAATAAGGGATAGTTAGCCAAAGAAGTATAGTTTCTGTTTGGGGGACTCCTCTTCTGAAGATATATATCATAAACATACTGCAATGAACGGCACAAGAAATTAAAGAAATAACAATAGCAATAAAACCAAAATTTGTATCGGAATAATGGTAGCAGAAAATAGGTTGCAGATAGGATGTAGTGCCAAAGAGATAGTAGTGTCATATCAGGTGTATAAGTTAGTAATGCAAATGTTGCAGAGCCTGGCGTGATGATGCCTCCTTTTGATGGCATCTGTCATGCCTCAGGAAAACCAGAGAAGATGTTTTCTTATTCACAGTAGTTTCTACATATTAGCTGTCCAAAGTGGTAGTTCTCTACTGCATGCAAAAGCAAAACTGAAGGCACTGTAAGGGCATCTGAAAAGTGGGTCTGAATCCAAATAGACTTTTTAAGAATTAGAAGCCTATCTGCTGCAGGTGTAATGCTCTGTTATATCTTGAGTTAAATATTTTGACCAGATTCTATGATTAGCTTTGGCACTGAGCTCAGGAATAATGTGCTTCCATTTTATGTACTCGGTCACAGGCAAGGGTTAATCCAGTATTCCTAAAATGCTCACTATGCAATATATACAAAATTCAAATGATTTTTTAAAACCCTGAGAAGGCAACCCAAGCAACACTAACTAGGCATCGCTATCTTTCTCTGTCAACTGCACTCAAAATTAATGGATGTGTAAGGCACCTGAATTCAGACAAGGGAAACAGTAATGATATAACATTTGACTTAGTTGACTAGTTGACTGTTGGTTTTCATTCCTTTCTTAGCTGCTTGGATCTTTTTGATTCCTCCTCCCACAACTTTGATACACGTGAAAAGCCTCTTGTTTGGGGGAGTGGGAGGGAAGAAGTAGGGAATGCTGGAGATGGGATGACCAGAATTGGATAACGAGAGCTGAGCACAAGGTCCACATGCCATAGTGATTCATGTGATTGCGTTATAACAGTTCATAATAACCAAGCTCTGTCATTCTTTATAGGCCCAATTTTCTAGTTAGATGTTTTTTAAAGCATCTCCTCATTGTGCAGTTGTTTTATTGAAATGACCGCAATAACTCTGAGATATTTCTCCTGAGTTATTAAAGTTAATTTAGAATTCAACAATGTGAACAACTAAATCAAACTCAGTCTAATTAGTATTACTCACTACTTATATTGGATAGTGTCTATATGTCCCACTGAGGTACTGAGTTTTCGTTGTGCCATGCATGATGTAAACAATTTAAATAAAGCATGTGTGCATTATCCTGACAATTAGATTTCACGGTGCCCCAGGACAACTTTTTACAATCCCTTAAGAAAATCTTAATCCACTTTGTCTCCTCCATGGAGAACATTCAAGATGAATTAGACATGCCTCCAGAAAACAAAGATCTAGTTATGAATTCCTGTGAGGAAGATTAGAATCATGGCTTGAACATGAAACTGAGACACAGGAGACCTGTGTTTCTGTAACAGTTCTGTTTCAGATTTTCCATATGACTCTGCTTAAGCCTGTCTTGAAGGCATTTACTGGGTAGACATTGCAGCACCTGCTTATCAGATGCTGTGTTCAGGGAGAAGCAAGAGTGGGCTGCTCTGTGAGGGAAACCAGGAGACAGCAGGGCATGCACAGTGGCTTTGCTGGCAAAGGTGAGCTCCCACAGCACCCAAACAAGAAGAGCCGAGAAGGTCTGTGATGGTAGCCAGGCCCAGCTAATATTCCAGATCACCAGAGTCCATAGTGATGAGGCAGATTGATGTCAAGCCAGGAAGCCAAGTCACAGCATCAGGGTCAGGATCCGGTCCAGTGGTGGTATTCAGCTAACAGTCCAGTGGTCTCCAGGCAAGCCCATAGTGAACAGGCAGGTCCAATGCCACTTGACCTTGACACCAAATCCACAAGTCAACGTTCAAACAAGCAAAATACATGGCCATGCACAGTCACAGCAGATTCAGTTTAAGAGTAGCTCCTGAGTGAAGGGCTACAGACCCCCACTTCTCAAAGCCCTTTTCACAGTAGTCTGATCTAAGTTACAAAGTTGCATCATATCAGAGCTGATTTTGAGCATGGGCAGCTAAAGCTGTAGAAGTGTGTGTGTGATGGGGGTGCACTGGTTTATGACAGCTTGGTCTCCAGTTTGAATACAAAACTCAGAATGGAAGATACCAACTAGAGAATTAATTTGATGCTGACCAGGAAATGCTACACTTATGACTGAATTCTTTCTGTCCCCTAACTTAGTAGAGTCAAGAGTTTAGTAAAGCACTGATTTGAGACATCTCTCAACTATCTGGGATGAATTAAGCAAACCTGCCTTTCTTCTGAACCCTTGGCTTATGCATTGTGCTTGTTGTCAAATGAGTATTCAAATATGGTTTTGCTCTTCCTTTCCTCCTGGATAGCTCAGGTTTTGGTGGTGATGGCCTTTAATCCTAAATGGATATTCTCATCCAAGGTGAGGAAGGTATGGTTTATATTTCCTTCAGATGGGGAACCCCTCTTCAGAGGGGGACCTGATTGCACGTAGATCTTCCTAATTCAAGTACTCAAAACATTAGATCAGTAGTCTAAACGGCAGTGTTAGACCAGCAATGCTTTCTCTGACTTGGATAGGTTTTAAAAAAGAAAGCGACTGCAGATGCATTTGATCAGGGGACCAGTCTGGTCAGTAAACATAGCTACAGGCTTGAGATTTTTGAGGATCTTACCTGCTGCTCTGTCTAGTTTCTCAATCTTAATGGAGCCAAAGTATAAAGAAAGCACTGAGATGCTCTGATTGGAACACTTCTGGGAAGGCACATGGAGAAGTTTGTACATGCCTGGTGAATTGCTGTAAAAATGCAGGCCAGCTGCAAGCATTTCCTCCATATCTACTGTTTTGCAGGATATGGCTTTTAATAAGTGTGGTGGGTTGACCCTGGCTGGATGCCAGGTGCTCACCAAAGCCGCTCTGTCACTCCCCTCCTCAGCTGGACAGGAGGGAGAAAATATAACAAAAGGTTCGTGGGTCAAGACGAGGACAGAGAGAGATCATTCAGCAATTACCGTCAGGGGCAAAACAGACTCAGTTTGGGGAAAATTAATTTAATTTATTACCAATCAAATCAGAGTAGGGTAATGAAAAATAAAAACTAAATCTTAAAACACCTTCCCCCCACTCCTCCCTTCTTCCCAGGTTTAACTTTACTCCTGATTTTCCCTATCTCCTCCTGCCTGGAGCACCTCCTCCCCCTCCTTCTTCACTGACCTTGGTGTCTGCAGAGTTGTTTCTCTCAGATATTCTCACTCCTCTCTCCAGCTGCAGTTGCACAGGTTTGGTTTTTTCCCCCTTCTTAAATACGTTATCGCAGAGGCCCTACCACTGTCGCTGAGGGGCTTGGCCTTGGCCAGCGGTGGGTCTGTCTTGGAGCCAGCTGGCATTGGCTCTATCGGACATAGGGGAAGCTTCTAGCGGCTTCTCACAGAAGCCACCTCTGTAACCCCCCTGCTACCAAAACCTTGCCATGCAAACCCAATACAATCAGGCTCTACTTTTTAGGATTCCCTAGCCACTTCTATACTATTAATGTTCCAAGATTCTATGCCAGAGTAATTTACGGTTCTCTAAGTTTTAATTTGCTCATAGTTGTATCTAAAAGTTCTTCAAGATGCCATTTTGTATGATTACAAAAGCTGTCCAATAACAAAATATAATAGGGATTGCTTTCTAGTCTGCTACAAAAAGTTGTGATTAGAAACATATATTGATTCACATGCTTTATTTTGTTTCCTCTGTGTGTGGCTTTTATACATCAAATCTTCTGTCTCCGTGCCTGAGAATTCACTTCAATATCCCGCATAACTGAGTTCACATCTTTCTAGATTTCTGAGTGATAGGATTTAGTTGTCATTTCCCTAGAGGTAAGACAATGGCCATCTTTCATTTGCTTCAATTTACTACTTCTTTGAAGCAATTGTTCTACCTGTTCTCTTCATCTCCGCAAGCAATGTAATGTTGAGGGAATATTTTTATCAATTCCCTGCTAATGATTTTCACATCTCTTTCCGCCCTACTGATCTCTTGTCCTCTGTAAAGTCCTCTCTGTTTATCTTTTTAATAGTTCTTAATGGATATCTAATCATCAGTAGACCTGATAAATAAATATATAAATGATATATCTCTCTCAGCTTTTCTTCTTTCTACCTTTCTTTGATGACAGCTTCATTGTGATTCCCAACTTCTGAGCTCACTACTTTAACATTACCTTCGATCTCTCTCTCTTTTTCTCTCATTATCAGCTAGAATCACCAGCACAGACACTTTTTCCAGTCACCTTAGTGATTGAAAAATGCGTGGTTTCTGCACCTTCCCTGCACAGTCAATCTAAAATAATGTTGCAGGTGGCCTTGCCCCCTCAGTATTACCATGGTTTTCACCTTTAGGTCTGTAACATTAAAACTCATGCACTTAAATGCCAATTCATTCCATCTCCTGCATGAGCCTCCATCTTCTGTCTTGCTTTATGCTGAGTCGTTCTTTTCCTTGAGAAGTGCTTTATGACAAAGCAAGAGTTTCTAAGGGAGACCTTAGTCTTAGTAGCATGAATGCACAGTAACACTAAGAGGAATGGAAAAATAAAGCTCTTTCAGAAACACAGAGTACCTTGGATGTAGCTCTGGGTCTCTTTGGCTGTTCATGTCTTCATCTTCTTCAATATAACTCCCAGAAGGTGGAGTTGTCCTCTAGTTAATGAAGTACAGCCTCCTACCGTGTTTTGTTTAAAGCATTTGTCTGAATAACCACATATTTTAGGAAGCATTCCATTTATCATGAGAACACATTTTCTTCTGACTGCTCATAAAAAAATTGTACATTTTCACTAGTTCAGTTGGGTGTTGTTCAAACTTGTGATTCAGATTTGCAAATTTAAAAGTGATTTTGCTCTTTACATTCCACATCAGCCAGCTGCAAATAGCCATATTCATCTTACAGTATCCATTAATAGTAAGTAAATATTAACAGTGATTAAAAATTATAAAATTGCTAAGATTATTATTTTATCCCCTAGACGGACACACAGAAGTAGCATCTGGAACACAGACAAATTCTATGATGCTATGGCCATTTCTAGACACTCTCTTTCTCAGGGAGTAAACTTTAATAGTTTGCATGATCCTTTTTTTTTAAGAAAGGTTTATTGTCGGTAACAACAATTCTTAATGCTCTAATTACTGTTTGAGCTTTTAATTTTTTCTTTTCCATTTTCATTTCCATACCTGGAACAAGGAAAGGTTTGGAAAAAGAAGAATTGTAATCTTATGCTTTGCCTATTTTAATTTTATCAAGCTAGATTTTTTTATCATGACAAATGTGCAATCAGAAACCACTCAAGAGAATGCATATGCATATGTGATATTTCATGAGTCTTTGAAATTAGTATATTCCTGAGTTGTTCCTGAAATATAGAATTTGGTACTGAACAACAAAAGTACAAAAAAACAAGAGGAAACACGTGCCTGCTGCCTATGGTTTTTGTTGTTGTTTGTTTGGTTTTTTTTTAATTACATAAGTAGCAGAAAAGATCTGAGTGTTTATTAAATGCATCCTGATCATTGACTGAAGCCATGCTGCTTTCTAACTCATCCTAAATATTATACTTGTCCTATTATTGATATGGTAGTGTATTACTGGCATTTGTTACAGGCTTTTGGGAGCATATTCAGACATCATACAGTTATTTGACTGTGTGTTTACTTATTCTTCATATTGTTTAAAGGACTGCAGTGGCTTGCAAGCTCAAAATAGAAATGAGTTCAGTAATTCCCTAAGGTGCTTATCACTGATAAATGTATTATTTTACAACAAAAAGGGTAATGGTTACCTCTCCTCCCATTTGCATTTTCTATGGAATACAGAAGGGAAATATTCAGAGATCACTGTTAAGGTAGCTTCTTGATTAACCTAAAGCATTATTCTTAACCTTCAAAGAGTGAGCTCATTTAAGGCACAGTTTGCTTGACTCCAAAGGAGGGACTCATGCAGAACTCATGCCTGATTAATGAAAATATCTATGAAATATCTACTTCTACTTCTGCCTATACCAGTAGCGTGTCTTACTGCCCAAAGCTTGAATAGTCAGAGGGTAGCTGCCATGGGCTGATGAGCTTCAGGGATGCAAGTGCACAGCAGGCTTCTAGGGACATTCCTCTCTTGTCTGCCAGTGGAGCAGCAGGGCATAACAAGTTTGTAATTTAAGAAGACACCATTTCTGTTGATAGTCATAAGAAGTAGTAGATCCATTAAGCTATAATTTCTTAGGAGCATTTTTCTGGCCATTGTTTGATGTTGGTTCACTGCGGGGAGATTTCATGAGCATTATTTGCAGAGGGAAAATTACCTGGTTGTTTTTCTTATGTTCATATAAGAGGATGTCACTACACCACAGTCTTTCTGTTATACATAATCTTGCAGGTGGTAAGAGGTGGATTTATCTTTGTACTGAGAGAAGGATTTTAAAGGAGATCATCAAGTGTGCTCAGATGCAGAGTTCCGTAGCAAATCTGGAGATCCACAAATTGGTTTCCTTGAAAAGGGGTTTCACCGTTTGTCTTTGTTGCAGATTGTCTTTAAAATGATGGGGTTTAAGCGGATAGAGCAAGTCTGTTACGAATATCATCTTCAGTATGTCCACCTGGCTCTTTGATGTTGAGCCAGGCAAGACTTTGTTCCCCGTGTATCCAACATGAGCTGACTTAAATAAGCTTATTTATTCTATAAAAAAACTAAAGGTTTTACATTTAGGGTCAATGGAATAATTCTAAAATGTATAAATATGATTCTAATTGGGTCTTCTTAACAGACATGTTTGCAGAAATACTTAGTATTCTGAATTTTAACACAAAAATCCTTTCATGTTCTTTATTCTGAACATCTGTGACAATGGCAATTCTATTCATGACTATTTTACCCAGAAATAAATTCAGCAGTAGCTGTCCCAGAAGGGCAGTATAATATCCTCCGTCTGAAAAATCAAAACCTGTTATATGATGAACTCAAGTTTACTAAATGCTGAATAATATATGTCTAGTATGCTGTCAATGGACAAGTCAAAATAGGACAGGAAAAGAGTGAATGATGCTGCTAATACGCATAGCAATTCTCTGTTGTCTGTGACTGAAATTGAAAAAAATTCAGAGTTCTACTTTCTTGCTCTGACAGGAAGGGTTAAGCAGAAGTTGACATCTTATACTAATCCCATAGATTTCTGTATCTGGTTTTCCAATTCAGTCAAGCCACTAATGCCTTTTAATACAATTAATTCCCATTCCTCTGTATCTCAAGTGATTGTAAATTAGGGATCAACATAGTTACTGTGCTATAAAGCACAACAAACTCAGAATGTTATCACTTATGAGAAAGGAGAATCAGAACCAGTGTTGTATCCTCTTTTGTAAATACATGAATGCTACAGAATTCAAACTCAGATTTTGAACATCTTTTCTAAAGGTTTTGGTTCAGTCTTTGGTAAAGATAGGAATCAACTGTTTAATTTGGCTTATGTTGTAATTTTAAAACCTGAGTCTCTACTGTGAGAGATGAAGCTGTCCATGAGCAAACATCCAGTCATTTTTCTGTCATGCCTTTCAGTGAATCTGATTTCCTGTTCTAAAGTGATTGATATTATTCAAGGGGCTGATTCTGAAATGTTACCAGTTTCTGTTCAACATGGGAGGCTAATGGGTGGATAGTAAAGAGGGAAGATGATTCATGCCACTTATTTGGTTGCTTTATCTTTTGTTATTTAGCAATCCAGATCAGTCAGAGAGCTACTGGAAGTTGCACTAGGCAGCTTATAACTCATTCAGGGTTATAGGGATCATAGCAACAGATTTCAGCATTTCTATTCTAGGCCACGATCTACAAGGGCTAGCATACAAGAACTACGCAATTTTTATTTCACTCAGAATTTTCTTGACACATTAATTAACCACTTTTGTGCTGCTCTAAATAAATTGCTTAAATTGTTCAGATATTACTGTGTATAATCGGCTCATTAGGATAGTCATGGAAAATGTGACGCCCCTCTACAAGAAGGGTCAGAAGGAGGATCCGGAGAACTACAGGCCTGTCAGCCTGACCTTGGTGCTGGGAAAAGTCATGGAGCAGATCATCTTGAGTGACATTACTGGGGGATCAGGCTCAGCCAGCATGGGTTTATGAAAGGGAGGTCCTGCCTCACTAACCTGGTCTCCTTCTATGACAAGGTGACCCGCTTAGTGGATGAGGGGAAGGCTGTGCATGTTGTCTGCTTGGACTTCAGTAAGGCCTTTGACACCATCTCCCACAGCATTCTCCTAGAGAAGCTGGCTGCTCAAAGGCTTGGATAAGTGCACTCTTTGCTAGGTAAAAATCTGGCTGGACGGCTGAGCCCAGATAGTGGTGGTGAATGGAGTCAAATCCAGTTGGCGACCAGGCACGAGTGGTGTTCCCCAGGGCTCAGTGTTGGGGCTGGTCCTGTTCAATATCTTCATTGACGATCTGGAGGAGGGCATTGAGTGCACCCTCAGTAAGTTTGCAGATGACACCAAGTTGGGTGGAAGTGTCGATCTGCTGGAGGGTAGGAAGGCCCTACAGAGGGATCTGGACAGGCTGGATCGTTGGGCCAGGGCCAACTGCATGAGATTCAACAAGGGTAAGTGCCGGGTCCCGCATTTCGGTCACAACAACCCCATGCAATGCTACAGGCTTGGGGAGGAGTGGCTGGAAAGCTGCCCGGCAGAAAAGGACCTGGGGGTGGTGGTTGACAGCCGCCTGAACATGAGCCAGAAGTGTGCTCAGGTGGCCAAGAAGGCCAATGGCATCCTGGCTTGTATCAGGAACAGTGTGGCCAACAGGACCAGGGAGGTGATCGTGCCCCTGTACTCGGCACTGGTGAGGCCGCACCTCGAGTCCTGTGTTCAGTTTTGGGCCCCTCACTACAAGAAGGACATCGAGGTGCTGGAGCGTGTCCAAAGAAGGGCAACGAAGCTGGTGAAGGGTCTAGAGCACAAGTCTTCTGAGGAGCAGCTGAGGGAGCTGGGGTTGTTTAGTCTGGAGAAGAGGAGGCTGAGGAGAGACCTTATTGCTCTCTACAACTACCTGAAAGGAGGTTGTAGCGAGGTGGGGATCAGTCTCTTCTCCCAAGTAACAAGTGATAGGACGAGAGGAAACGGCCTCAAGCTGCGCCAGGGGAAGTTTAGGTTGGATATTAGGAAAAACTTCTTCACCAAAAGTGTAGTGAGGCATTGGAAGAGGCTGCCCAGGGAAGTGGTTGAGTCTCCATCCCTGGAGGTATTTAAAAGATGGGTAGATGTGGTGCTTAGGGACAAGGTTTAGTGATGGACTTGGCAGTGCTAGGTTAACGGTTGGACTCGATGATCTTAAGGGTCTTTTCCAACCTTAACGATTCTATGATTCTATGATTCTCCATTCCTATGAGTTTGGAGTTAATCAGTTCCAAAAAGATTTTATTTACTCAGTAAGGAAGAACAGTTAATAGTTGCCAATTCTGAAATTTTCAGTAGAGCAGTATTGAACAGGTTGTCTGCAACTGCAGCATGAAAATGAAATAAATGGGGATGTATTTGTAAAGGATATTAAAATGAATCCATTAGGGGTCAAAGCAATCACTAAATTGATTAGACTAGACTACTTAAATAGATTTTTCTGAATCAATAATTATTATGGAGTCATCAAATATGTATGTGTTCTTATGTGTAATTGAACCACTGTCTTATAATTTATACCAATGTGCATCAAAAGAATGCTCAAAGAATTCTAAAAAGAAAGGCTTTTTCTCCATGTTCCAGCTTATAGCTAGGTGAGGTTTTCTTCCATCTAGGGCATATAAATTTCACCTGCAAGATTCAGAAGTATGATGGTGCCATTTTTTCAAGAAATAAAGATTCTATTCTACTTCCTGCATTCTTCAAATGTTGAATACAGTCAAGTACCATGGAAGATATTCCTTTTTCTACTTTTTTTTTTTTTTTAACCTTTGGGAATCATATTAAAATTTTAATTGAAGGTACATAGGAGCCACAACAAGAGAGGCTGTCCAGAGAATGAAAGAATGCAACATATTCTGCACCCTAAACATGTTTCTGTGTATTCAAAGTTTCTGTCGCTAAGTTTTTTCCTGCCAAAACCCTTCTGGGTGGCTTTTTCATTTCTGATTCATGCTGCTTAATTCAAAATCAGAGTTTTTCCAAATTAATGCAAGCTCTATTTTTTTTTTTTTTTTTTTTGAGCAATATCTGGAATATCATAGGAATTGCCATAATACAAATAAATAAATATGAGAATTTTCCATATTGGAAAAGTTTTGATTGTGTCTACAGCAAGGTATGTGCAAGCTGTAAGAATGATCTGAGGAATGACCAGGCTGGTTACTTGTCAGTATTATGTCTTCAGCATAAACAGTCCAAGAAGGTATAGTCAAATTAGAACAGAAGAACGTATTACAGCAATAACTCAAATATGGTTTTGTCTAAGAGAATAAGACATGCTGTATATGAAGTATATGGGAAGTTTTATATTTTAAAGTTCCTTAATTTAAAATGACACATGGAGATTTTCTTCAACTTCTGTTTAGATCAATTTCATTTTAGTTTTTCTTTTTCTTCTCTTTTTTCATCTTTTTTTTCCACTTTACAATCATCTCATTCGTATTAATATTTTCATTGTTTTTCCAGTATTATAAAGCTCCTGTGTGTGTATAAATAAGCAAAAGTACTTCTGCCACAATGCCTATAAATGTCCTCATTGGCTAGTGTTCTGTCTCACAAATTCAGGACAAGATGTTTTGGTATGATAATTTAAAAAACAAAAAAAAAGCAACTTTTGCTTTTTCCAAATAAGAAGATAAAGTGCTTGTGTGGCAATTGCAGAACTGAATCATGTGGGTTCCAGAATCCTGAGCATCATTTTCTAATACAAACCTAAGATAAAAAGAACAGAATAAAGTACAAAGTTAATTACATATAGTTCTGTCTTATTATCTATGTATAACAATTGTATAAGAAACTGATACTTTAATTTCTGACATGTGAATGACCCAGTACCTGAATTATACACATTCTCCTCTAAAAGGCCTGTTGATTTTCATGTTCACAATAAATTAAATAATTATTTCATGCTGCAGATTAAAACTGAGTTAGAGAGCAGCAAAGGTGCATTTCACAGCGGAAATACAGCCAGTCATGCTCCAAGGTCTCACTGAAATGAGTTATAGACTAATATTTAATAAGAATATTAGCTTTTTTAAAAAATAAAATACAGTTCACAGTGGCACTGAAGAGGTGGGAATGGTTTCATATATCCACCCGGCCATGTTGATGGACTGAATTAGTTACCTCCAGTCAGATTCCATTAAATTATCTTATACCTTCAAATGTCAGTGCCATGTTGGAAATTAGTAGGCACATCCTCTTGCAATCATTCAGCAAAGTGGCTAAAGAATGACCTAATAATCTGTGTGGATCTGTAAGAGGCAGACTTTGCAGGACATGGAGCAAGCATTTTGGTAAATCTCTTTCAATTATTGGTTTATGTGTGCTGTGTACTCTCTCTGTCTATGCAGAAATCCAAAATCTCCAGATGTTAAGGTTGAATCTTCTGTGAAATTAAATTATGCTTATTGCATATAAGCCATAAGCCAAATGTTTAGGTTTTATGTTTAGGTTTTGTGTTATTCAACAGCTAAATATTAACAAATATTTTGGAATCTTTGGTTCTAAGTAGTGCTTAGGTACCATGATGAATGGCCTTATTTAAAATATGGAGTTAGACAGAGTCCGGAGAGGTACTATCCTAGACCCTCACCATTTATCCAGTCCTAAAGTGGTTTTCTGTTTTGCAGAGTGAATTCCATTGAATAACATTGATTTCCTATTTCAATAAAGGGAACTGTCATCCGAAAGGTGGATGAAATATTAAGGCTTTACTAGCTAATTAGATAGATAGATAGGCAGATACACAGATAAATACTGTGCAAATAAAAAAACCCCGTATTTTCTTATACAGGCTGTATTTAATTTTGAAAACTAAATAACTGTGAGTTTAATTTTATTTATGTGGAAAATAAAATTATTTTTAGATTTCAAGAACCATGGAAGAAATCAATTTTTATAATGTTAATATATTCTGTATAACCATTGATTGCATGTGAAAACACACATTTCATTTTATGCCCCAGTAATTCTGAAACACCTGAACTCTTCTCCCTCCAGACACCACCTGGAAATTCATAAGACTAAGCATCCCTTTAGGGCTGGGAATGTATTTGCCAATTTCAGCCTGGAGGGGATTGTAACTAACATTGTAAAGCCCTGATGATAATTTTGTAATGGAAAGCCTGAAATAACCTCAAGTACCACCTCACTAATGTGATTCTATAATACATAACCAGTCTAATTTGAAGCTAAGAGTCGGTTATCAAGGAATACATTTGTAGAGTTAATATTGTTAACCTCTTAATTTTCCTCTTCTCTTGGATTTGAATTACAGTTTCTTTTCAAATAAAATCCACTGATGAGACACCTAATGGTTTTCTACTTTAATTTTGCTGTTCTGATTGCTTTTACAGCTGTCCCCCATTGTCTTTATATTTAACCCCCTTGCAGAGTCCTTGCAGTGAAATCATTATGCAGATCAAAGTATAGTCCTAATGTCCAAACTCTTCCAACTACATTAGCCTCTTCATAAATTGATTAGGAAGAGCATTGCACAGGAAATGGCTATCAACATGGCTTACATTAAGAACGGACCTAGTGCTCCAAATGTGTTGTTTGTCATCTCTCTGAGTGCACGTAAACACTTGCAGCCCTGTCAGTTCCTTAAAAGTAGTTTGAGTCTTACCAGGCACTGACAGTGATGCCATGGAGTTGTACTTAGATTTCACAGCAAAGCTGAAACTTATTTCCAGATAATAGTTGAGTTAGAAAACAGAGAGAAAATGAGAATGAGTAAACAAAATTCCAAACTATTATTAGCTTTTATACCTATTTCTTCTGTCTTTCTGTATCTGTTACAGATATAATAGTGATGTTGTTTGAGGGTTTGGGGTTTTTTTAGAAGGAAAAAATATAATTAAGAATTCAGAATGGGGATTATTCTTTCAAGGAAAAGAAATCAAGTGCTATACTGCATTATTCTCATTTGTGTGGAAACAATGAGGTCTTTTAATATGTGAATCTCCTTAATGGGCCTATCTTGAAATTGTGCCTGTATAGGGGATAAAAGCTCTGTTATTGCTTCATTAGCCTGCATCTAGCAGTTATGTTTCCCAAAGCAATTTGCAGCATCCTCTTCCTTTCATTGTCACATTTGATCATTTTAGAATTTGCTCTGAAGACACAACGGTGTCCTCATGTGTGAATTTCAGGGTATAAGCCAGTACATCCAATAATCCCTGTTAAGAAACTTAATCAGAATCTGGCTGAAAAATGATACGATCAATGCCACACAATTAATCCATAATAGAACTGCATAATAAACAGAAGATTGCACTTTCTGTGCCAGTTAATGTCCTATAAATTCCTGCTTTACTTGAAATGTATTATTAAACATTTTTGTTATTGCTGTACTGTTATTGTGGTATGATGCTTTAAAATATGAAACACAATTTTATTTGATTTTGTGATTTCTCTTCCTAGTGGCTAGTATTCAGAAGCTTCCTGCTGCATCTGTTTTAACTGACATCAATTTCCCCATGAAAGGAAGAAAAGGAATGGTTGATTGGGCACGAAATTCAGAAGACAGGGTTGTTATTCCAAAAAATATCTTCACCCCTATGTCAACAGGTAAAGAAGCATATCAGCATGTTAATTTTGTGTTAGCTTTAAGAAGGGAACTCAGAATCTTAGTCTGATAGGACCACTGTACAATATAGAAGTGGTTATTTTCTCCATCTTCCAAAGAAATCCAGTGCCCACAGCTTATCCCAGAGAGAAATGATGGGGCTTCATTTCAGCATCTTGAACAAAAAGTGCTAGAGAAATCCTAGACATTATTTTCTACGCTGAAGAGCCAATGCTTAGTTATTGTGCACGGGATTGTACCTGTGGTGGTATGAGGTGACCTGAAGTGCAGCTCTGCTGAACCCCCTGCAGCTGCCACAGTCCAACAGACTGGGCCATTCCAGCAGGTCACCTAACTTTTACCAAAGGATGCTCAGCTTAGCAGGAAAATTACCCTGGCTTCAGATACAATTTACAAATACTGTTGCAGTGCAGATCTCTGACATTAGAGAATTTAGTCACTAGGCATTAAACTCTAAAGACAGTCTTTAAGGATACTTAATTATAAAGGTAAATGAACTATCATGGATGTCAGTACACAATGATGAATTTTTTTGAAAATGTGATTTTCAGTCTAAAGACAGTCTTTAAGGATACTTAATTATAAAGGTAAATGAACTATCATGGATGTCAGTACACAATGATGGATTTTTTGAAAATGTGATTTTCGGTGGTTTAAATCTTTTGATATATTCCTGACAGTGCTACATCTTTATGACAGACTTCCAGGATATAATTCAAAATGATGATGGTTTATTTAAAATAAAATTTCGACTAGAAAGATAAATGGTATTCACAGTTTTTTATGCTGATGAATGCTTGGGAAAGAGAGTTTAAAAATCTTTTTTTTCCTTACTCTTTTCAGAACTAGATGAATCAACTGTATTTGTACTTGGAGCAGTGCTATACAAAAATTTAGAACTCATTTTGCCCACTTTGAGGTAAGAAATTTCATAAATACAATATGAATTAGACTATTTCAGGATCATAACTACACTACATGTCAGGATAAAAGCAGACAACCAAGACCGTTTGCATATTTGTATTGTTGGATTTTTTCCCTGTTATTTAAAATATATATGTGTATATTTGTCTTTCCTTCATGCTTAGTCATCTGTATGACGGAAATAGCCTTTTTATCAAATTGGCTTAATTTATATTTTATGTAATCTATATTAAACTTACTTACAGAAATGTTCAATTAGAGGTATGCACATTGATGCACATTAATGCTCAGGCCACTTGTACTTGTGCTTCAAACTACTGTTTGTCCAGTTAGTACAAGTGATCCAGTAATGACATCATAACCTGATGTACTAAGGTTGTCTGCTCTACTTCCGTAGAAGTCTGTAGTAGTAGTAGTTTCCCAATTACTTTTTTAGTGCAAGTTGTATTCAGAAGGCACAGCACAGCTATAGAGAGGATCTGTTTTAGAAACAAGACATGCATGTGCCTGAACAGCTGTGGTATGTCAGTTATGAGGGCCATACGCATTCATAAAGAAATAGGAGCGTCTCTTGTTTCACTTTTTCCTTTCTGTACTTGATGACAGACAATTTGGCAATGAACATTTTCGCCCCTCTTCTCAAATTACTGGTTAAGATAATTTCATGGTCCATTAATACTATCTTATTTCACATGATCCTGTGCACCATTGGTCTACTAATGTCCTTTTACTGTAAAAGAAATGGGTGCAGATTGTGTCACAATAGCTGCTAATGAATTCACAATAATTAGAAAGGATAGTAATTAGAAAGACACCACGTTTCCCTATTCTATTTAACCAAAACTTGAGGATTTGAAACAAGGGATGGAAAAACAACAGGTTTTTGCCAAAATCCATTTGAAAACAAACAAGATACAGTCCTAAGGAAAAAAAAAAACAAAACACTTAACAGTAAAGTTGCAATGCACTGTGCAATGAGTAGCTGCAATGTTGGGGACAGAAATCTCTCTGAGATAGAGCGCAGTTTGAACAATGATGTCCTGGCGGGACACCTGGAAGCCTGGTGAGATCCGTCTACGCTTAAGGTGGAGTATGAATGACAGCTCATCCACTTCTGAAATGTCGTTAAGCCTTTCCATTTGTTGTGTCAGTTCCTGAAATTAGCCAGGAAGGAAGAGACGTTTGTGAGAGATGTTCTTTCTTCTCTTCTCCTGTATTCAAAGAAACAGAGCCAAACAGCTATTGTAGTCAGTCCTTTTTGGCAATCCTTAGAGATAACCTGCCAATCCTAGGAAAGTGTTGAGATGGCCGTGTATGTTTCAGACCTTTATATTGTAAACCACAATCTATGATCATGCCTTTTCAGCTCTCATAGGTCAATAGTTTTAATTTACAGAAAACAAGTGTGAACCTTGAATGCTGTATATTTACTTATATGAAAAGCTTTTCAGGGCTTTTATTTCATCCATTAGAAAAGTGAGATTTATAGGCCTCACTAGATTTTCCCTAGAATCCGTATCATCCCAAGTAGCAGGAATAGGGGCAGAATAGGGACATAAAAGTACAGCAACTTACGTACTACAGACTGTGAGAAAGTGCATCTGAGTTCCTAAATTATTTGCTTTTATCTGTTCTGCTTTCAGCTGGTTGCTGATTTACACAGCAAATTTGACCATTTCTCTGTACAATTCAGTTCATAGAGAGGTTTTGTGCGCTTCTAAAGCAGAATGGTCTAATAATCTATGTATATCTATTCATAAATGAAGTCTTTAGAAATTCAAATATGAAGATATCCCACTTTGCCTCTGAATATGTTCAGTATTATTTGAATCCAATTCTCAGCTTCCCAAGAAAAGGAAACGAGCACTATTACTTTCTCTTATGTATGTGAATAAGGAATAAAAGTCATTATTAATCTGTGATATAAAAATATAACACATATTCCCCGGTACCTCTAGTCTATTCTTTGTTTGGAGTACAGCACCTCAATACTTCTCTGCACTTCTTTAATATTTATAATGAAGTTATACTGAAACTTTTACAGCTTATCTCTCATACCTCATCAGGAAGTATATCACACTGGATTTCTTTGCCCATGGCAGTTATATTCAAAATTTGATCTCATGACCTTAAAATAGTACCTCAAAGGTGGCACAATTTCAAACTGTTTTCATAGAATCATAGAATCATTGAACAGTTTGGGTTGGAAGGGATGTTCAAAGATCATCTAGTCCACCCCCCCTGCCATGGGCAGGGACATCTTCCACTAGATCAGGTTGCTCAAAGCCCCCATCCAACCTGACCTTGAACACTTCTAATGATGAGACATACACAGCTTCTCTGAGCAGCCTGTTCCACTGTCTCACCACCTTCATCATAAAAAATTTCTTCCTTATGTCTAATCTAAATTTACCCTCTTTCAGTTTAAACTATTGCACCTTGTCCTGTCACTACAGGCTTTGGTGAAAAATCTCTCTCCATCTTTCTCATAAGCCCCCTTTAAGTATTGAAAGCCTGCAATAAGGTCTTCACAGAGCCTTCTCTTCTCCAGGCTGAACAATCCCAACTCTCTCAGCCTTTCTTCATAGGAGAGGTGTTCCATCCCTCTGATCACTTTCATGGCCCTCCTCTGGATGTGCTCTAACACGTCCATGTCTTTCTTGTGTGCTGGGGACCCCACAGCTGGATGCAGTATTCCAGGTGGGGTCTCACCAGAGCAGAGCAGAGGCAGGGAATCGCCTCCCTCGACCTGCTGGCCACGCTTCTTTTGATGCAGCCCAGGATACAGTTGGCCTCCTGGGCTGTAAGCGCACATTGCCAGCTCATGTCCAATTTTTTGTCCACCAGTACCCCCAAGTCCTTCTCCACAAGGCTGCTCTCAATCTCTTCATCCCCCAGCCTGTATTGATACCGGGGGTTGCCCCAACCCAGGTACAGGTCCTTGCACTTGTCCTTGTTGAACTTCATGAGGTTCACACAGGCCCACTTCTCAAGCCTGTCAAGGTCCCTCTGGATGGCATCCTTTCCCTCTAGCATATCAACTGCACCACCGAGTTTGGTGTCATCTGCAAACTTGCTGAGGGTGCACTCAATCCCACTATGTCATTGATGAAGATATTAAATACTATTGAATGCATTTTGATGCATTCAAAACATTTTAATGTTCATTCAGGTGGAATTCTGAATTGGAAAAAAGCTGCAACTGCAGTTAGTGCTGAATTTGTTGTGCCATTATACTCTTTGCAAAAATTAGAACTGCAATGCAGGTTTTAAAGGAATCTTTATTATGGGGTGGTTTATCATTTTATGCTCATTCAGGTACATGAATGAAGTGAAGGCTTCTGTACATCCCACTGCATTGGGAAAAGGTTTATTTTTGTTTACTTACATTTTGCAATGAAAAACTGCCATCTTACATGGGTTTATATTAATTGCTATCTATACTAATCTTATTTAACTGTAATAACCACTGTCGTGATAACCATTTTAGTGCTGAACATAGTGAAATTCTTCACCGCAATAGCTTTGTGTATGGAGCAAACACTGTAAAATGTGAAGGGAGCTGACATCATCTAGTTTTTTATATGATACCTAGAAGTGTGGTAGCTATGCACAATGTATGAATTAAAAAAACATTCTGGATAAGCATCTTATGTGATGCTGTTCTAAATAAAATGGCAGTTGACAAAATATGTCAATGGTGGGAATAAAGATAAACAAAACAATAAACCAAGGTAAAATAAGTAAAATGGGCTCATGTTTGAGTTCAAAGGCCACATCATTTATACCTTGACAACCTGATAAAAGAGGAGATTTCTACTGGCTGCAGTTAAATATCCAGAAAGCTTTACCACTTCCCATGTGATTTCAGTCCCAGGCTTTACAGGAGGTAGGGTGAGAATAAAGTAAATATTTGATTGTATGACACCTGTTTTTTGTAGTTTTCAGAAGAACAAAGGTGACATACATTCCCATACATTCCTTAATATCAGCACTAAAAGGTATGCAAGCTTCTGCATCACCACAAGGAACTTCTTTGTTTAAAATAAACAAACAAATAAATAAAAAATATCTCAGTATATCTTTAGGGAAAATCTCTCAAAGCACCTAACCACAGAATCCCCATCTGGTACATCACAGGTGTTCTGTGACTAAAATGAGGATTTCATTATCTAGGACAGCCTATACAATATATTTCACAAACTCCAAAATTAGCTGCATTTTACCATATGGGCTTGATTTTTCTTGTTTTTACTGGCATAGAGTCTGTTAAAAGCAAGTCTTGTAAACACAGTGTGAGATGAGAATGTGGCAATTACATTAATATAGAACTTTTTGGACAATGTGTTTAATCCTAGTGGTACATGTATATTATTCAAAGAATTTTGCCAGGACTGTTTAAAGAAAAGGCTAGGGAAAAGAAAAGTACTTTATTCTTCCATATAAAAATAGAATAATTTTTTTTCTCCATGCACAAGTAAATAAACCTCATCTGATTCTATTTCCTAATATACTTTGCTGTATTGCACTGTTCTTATAATGTCATATGGATTTTTTTTTTTAAATCATATATTGAAATATTGAATGTTTTGAGCAGTATAGACTGAATATTATTTCCATAGCTCTTGCATCCCTGAGCACATTTATGTTATTGTTAGGTTCACAGAAGATTGATTCTCAGTGTAATGCTCATCTAAAAGATATTATATATAATTCCTCTCCTGAGCACTCTGAAGGAATACATAGCATATTGCCATACTGTAAGATAGTTTTTAACTTTTCCTTTAACAAATAAGAACAAATAAAGAATCAATGATTTTGCTGTAGCAAGCTTTTTTCCCCATCACTTAAAAAACCACCATACTTTTCCTGCTATAATTTCCTGCACTGAAATGTTCTCTTTCCCCATTTGAAACACCATTCCTAACCCCCTCCTTCGGGCGCTATATAATCAAAAAGGCCCTTAAATATCCTTAGGTCAATTTTGATAGACTGAGGACAGAGTACCTCAGGTGGGCTTTTACTGCATAGCATTACTGCTATAGCATCCGTAATTTTTCTGTAATGTATACAACATTTACACATTGAACTATAACTTCTTTCATGCTGTCATGAGATAGCAACATGCCTTATTCATAAGTTCATTTTTCTTGAGCAACATAGTCATTCCAAAAAGAAAACAAAACCTGAATTTCATATCACATAGAATCAATATCTATATCCTTATAGAAAAGTATACCCTCAAAATGTATACCCAGATAGAAAAAGAACTTTTAGTAAAATAACTCAATTTTATTAATATTGTTATGAATCCAGATCGGAAAAAAAACTAGGACAGCAGCTCTGGAAGCTCTTCTTGAGCCTTTCGTCAATTAAACTTTGTTATCTTGAATCTTCAAGAATTTATTCAACCATAGTTCCAAGGAATTTAATATATTTTTTGAGTAATTGACTTCAAAATTTGACCCTGGTGTGCATTTTTCTGGACAGTCAGCAGAGCACCATCTGTACAAGTTCATTTCTTGTTAAAGATAAATTTTAGATTTTTTTTTTTTATGAAGGAGAAAGAGGTAATGGTGAAGTCACTCTCCACCTGTCATAAAAAATCTATAACATAATGCACTTGCCCAGGAAGTGTGAGAGAGGTCATTCCCATTCTATGTCATTCCCAATATGACAGGGACTGAAACACACATATTCCACCTCCCGGGATGTTTTGTACAAGCTGATTACTTAAATTCCTGAATAAATGTTCTAAGCACTAAGTTGTTTAAAAAATTATCTTCAACAAAGATATCAATGGCACTGCACCAGTGGTTTTGAGGGAAATTCTTGTGACTACAATGCTTTGAACTTTAATTCAGTGGCATCTTAACATGTTATGTGAGTTTAGAATATGCTTGCCAGATTACATTCTTCCAGGGACTGTCTGAACAGTTACATATGAGATACACAACTCAACCCAGGCAGGACAGCAATGAGTGGTGCAGATTTCATTTAACAGTGATATAGCCAGATAAATTTAATTTCTGGTGAAACAGTCTGCTAGGGGCTCTTGAGAGCGTAAGTGGATTGGTAGGGTTTTAATGAGACTGAGGCAAAATTGATGTACCAAGGTTACAATCTAGGCACCTTAAGTGCTCTTTTGGATCTCACCCTCGAACCGTCAGAACTGTACCAAAATTAGATACAGCAAGGAAACATTTCCCAATCACAAAGACTGACAGTGATCAAGTACTTAAGTATCAGTGCTTACATTAGCTTTCCAAAATGGACAAAATCTTTTAATAGCTAGTAAGCTCTATTTCCACCCGTCATGATCTGTTAGAGAAATCAGTTTTGTATTTATTTGGAGTTTTGTTTGTTTGTTTTTTTAATGATGCATTACTTGGGAACATTTATAGATGTTCAGCTACTGCATCTACAGTAAGGTACCGTCATTACTCCTCCTCTACAGAATGCACTGAAAGTTTGCCGAACATTAAATGTTAGTCTGATAGATATGTTTTCATCAACAATGTGTGAGACTTTAAGGTGCAACCAAAGGGAAGAAATAGAAATTAAGTAAAATAGAAAGCCACTTCCATTATATGATTTGGCTGAGTAAAATTGGACTAGAATTCACACCTTGCCCCAGAAGAATAATTTCATTCTTTGTGCTGAGTAAAGTGCCTACTGAGTTAAGTTTCTATTACTGTAGCCATGGCAATTCCTGTTTCAATGATCCGGCAAAATGGAATCCTCTCCTAAATACCATTTCCCTAGAGAAAATAAGCAATTAAACAACAACAACAAAAGAATATTTATACTGTCTATTATAATTACATCTAAACTGTCTGGTTTCTTCTCTGATAACATCTACCTGTGAATATGTCTTTCTGTGAGGTTTTGTGGTTTTTTATGTGCAATCAGCAGATGTTGAAAGCAGCATTACGTACAAAGGAAATACTGTAATGATCATCAGAAACAGTCAGGCTGATAACTGATGGTTGTTCCAAGCCTGATGGGGTCATAAGAAGCAAGGATCTCAGACATGAACATCATGTCAACATGTCTTTATGCCTGTATTAGCATAACCTTGGCAATATTAGGTCTGTCCTAGAAAAGTAGCTACAAAACATAGTGATCCACATTTTATGTGAAAAGAGAGATTGATGATGAATTAGAGAAATTAGCAGAAAATTATTATTTTGAGTAACCTGGTACAATAACATAAGACCAAATCTAATCACATATATGAGAAAAAATTGATGGGTTTTGGTGGGATTTCAGTCAAAGCACAACTATGGATTATATTTGAAAAAGTATTTAGATGGTGAAGTTGCCCACTCATATACCAAATTCAATGATTTTTCAAAAATTGGAAACAGGTTTTTCTTCGTGAGCACAGAATCAACAGAACTGTAGAGTCTCCCATTGCACTCATCCATCTTCACGAGTTTTCCAGTTAACAGTCAGAAAAAAGTCCAACACAGCACTTTGGAAGAAAAATGACTCTCTCTCATGAAACATAACTAGCAGGTCTACATTGAGAGAAGCAAATGATATGCATTCAAACATTGGCAGAATACACCCTTCTAATTAGTAAATCATACCTTAAGGAATGGCACTTCTGCCACCCTTGTTGCTCCTCAGTCTTTAATGTGTCAGGTATGGTTGGTAATGAGTGAATGTTTTCACCACTTCCAAACAAATAGATTTTTTCCCTGAATATTTGTCAGCTAGTCACAGAAAATACCAATGAGATACTTCTTTAAACATAATATCAGAAGCCTCATTTAACCTCATATGAAGTTAAATCTTTCATTTTCACATGGGTTTTTTTTCCAGGAATTTTACAGTTGTTAATTCAAAAATCATCGTTGTTACTATACGACCTGAGCCCAAAACTACGGATTCTTTCCTGGAGATAGAACTGGCCCATCTGTCTAATGTAAGTACAAGGATAACTGATATGCTCTTCCAAAAGTATTTATCAGATCATATGGGAGAAATAAGTGGGGTTGTTTTAGATATCAGGTAATAAACCCCAGTTTAACTGTTAAAACTTAAGCCCAGGAACAGTCTAACATACTTTGAAAGGAATGTGTACTTGTTTCATGCATGTATATATGCAAAACAAAATTAATTGTTGTTGCATGAGTTTTGAGGTTTTCATTTAAACAACAATTTCTACCAAAAACTCTCCATTAACTGCTTTGATGGATACAATTGAAAATGTAATATTATGCTGAATGCTTAACCTTTTGTTCCCTGCATAGGTCATAAAGCTACATAGTTCTTCAGGCCTTTTCTTCTTTTCTTTCATTGTTTTATACTCCAAAGCCAGTGTTTACCGGACCTGTTGTAGCAGACTTTGAAAAAATGTTCTGGTTCCAATTTAGCTTACAATTCTAATAAAAGTTTGAGATTTTTTGTGCAATTATTTTTAATTCTATAATTTTCAGCCTTTGGTCTCACATTAAAAATGTTTTAAATCTGAAAAAGGGGATTCCATGCCTAGCTATATGAAAAATATTAACAATATTTCTTTCAGCTGTCCGCAATCTCCCAGCAGCCACAGGAAGAACAAAATACATCTTTTGTGGGAAATTTTTGTCATGTATGATATTGGGGAAAAAATGTTAAATAGCAAGCATGGGAGTAATTTATGTGAAGGCATGGCATATAACCTGTCTGTTTCTGTTACTAAGAGTTAGAGTTTACTTTAAAGTCATAAAGAAACAACTAGAAGATACATAGTTACTAGAGCTTTAGTAAATAGCATTGTTATGCAAAAGACTGCAAAGCTGTGAGTTTTTGTTATAAACAATTGGCCAAGTGCTCATGTAGGTACAATTCAGCTGGAGGAGTTCCAAATATTTCAATCTGTAGCAAATTTGGGTTAGTGTCTCTGGGCAAAGGTATGAAAAATCCTGTTTGAACTCTAGATCTTTGATTTCCATTTTACTCAAGGTTAGAAGAAACCGACTATTTTGCCATCAATGGTCATTATGAATCACCATTCAATTCCCAGAAAAATGATATTACAGAGAACATCTCAGTGAAATTTACTGAAAAGTCAAGAAGAAAAAAAGAAAGAAATAAAGGAACATAAACTGAGCTAACTCAGTTTACTGATTGTATATATAACTCAGTTTACTGATTGATTACTGAAGTTTACTGATGAAGAATTGTGGACATTTGGGGTTTTATGGTTCTCTATTTAATTTTAAGATGGTTTAGCATGGGTAGGTTTGTTTTTTTGGTTTGGTTTGGGTTTTTTCCCACCTAAGTTACATCATAGAATCATAGAATCATTTAGGTTGGAAAAGACCTTTAAGATCATCAAGTCCAACTGTTAATCTAACTGCCAGGTCCATTTTTAAACCATGTCCCTAAGCACCACATCCACATGTTATTAACACTTCCAGGGACTGTGATTACACCACTTCCCTGGGCAGTCTGTTCCAATGCCTAACCACTCTCTCTGTGTGAAGAAATTTTTCCTAATGTCTAATCTAAATCTCCCCTGGCACAACTTGAGGCCATTTCCTCTTGTGCTGTTGCTTGCTACCTGGGAGAAGAGACCAAACCCCACCTTGCTACAACCTCCTTTCAGGTAGTTGTAGAGAGCAATAAGGTCTCCCCTCAGCCTCCTCTTCTCCAGACTAAACAACCCCAGCTCCCTCAGCTGCTCCTCAGAAGACTTGTGCTCTAGACCCTTCACCAGCTTCGTTGCCCTTCTTTGGACACGCTCCAGCACCTCAATATCCTTCTTGTAGTGAGGGGCCCAAAACTGAACACAGTACTCAAGGTACGGCCTCACCAGTGCCGAGTACAGGGGCACGATCACCTCCCTGGTCCTGCTGGCCACACTATTCCTAATACAGGCCAGGATGCCATTGGCCTTCTTGGCCACCTGAGCACACTGCTGGCTCATGTTCAGGCAGCTGTCAACCACCACCCCCAGGTCCTTTTCCGCCGGGCAGCTTTCCAGCCACTCTTCCCCAAGTCTGTAGCGTTGCATGGGGTTGTTGTGACCAAAGTGCAGGACCCGGCACTTACCCTTGTTGAATCTCATACAGTTGGCCCCAGCCCAACAGTCCAACCTGTCCAGGTCCCTCTGTAGGGCCTTCCTACCCTCCAGCAGATGGACACTTCCCCCAGCTTGGTGTCATCTGCAAACTTACTGAGGGTGCACTCAATCCCCTCATCAAGATCATCGATAAAGATATTGAACAGAACCAGCCCCAATACATCATATATATTAAGATAAAATATCAGTCTTTAACATAACTTTTGTTCCTGTCAGAAGAGATCCTGCTTCACTAACCTGGTCTCCTTCTATGACAAGGTGACCCGCTTAGTGGATGAGGGGAAGGCTGTGCATATTGTCTAGTTGGACTTTAGTAAGGCTTTTGACACTGTCTCCCACAGCATTTTCCTAGAGAAGCTGGTTGCTCAAAGGCTTGGATAAGTGCACTCTGCACTGGATTAAAAACTGGCTGGACGGCCTAGCCTAGATAGTGGTGGTGAATGGAGTCAAATCCAGTTGGCGGCCGGTCACAAGTGGTGTTCCCCAGGGCTCAGTGTTGGGGCCAGTCCTGTTCCTGCTCCTGCTCGCTAAGGGGAGACCTTATTGCTCTCTACAGGTACCTGAAAGGAGGTTGTAGCGAGGTGGGGGTCGGTCTCTTCTCCCAATTAACAAGCAATAGGACAAGAAGAAATGGCCTCAAGCTGCGCCAGGGGAGGTTTAGGTTGGATATTAGGAAAAACTTCTTCACCAAAAGTGTAGTGAGGCATTGGAAGAGGCTGCCCAGGGAAGTGGTTGAGTCTCCATCCCTGGAGGTATTTAAAAGACGGGTAGATGTGGCGCTTAGGGACAAGGTTTAGTGATGGATTTGGCAGTGCTAGGTTAACGGTTGGACTCGATGATCTTAAGGGTCTTTTCCAATCTTAACGATTCTATGATTCTATGATTCTATGAAAAATGTAATAATTTGCTGAAGTAGACCACAAATTAATCCTATATATCGGGGAAAAAACCCTACCTTTGAAATAAAATATTTGTTTTGATCTTACTAAGATCACTATTAAGAAGATTTATGGTATTTCTGAATGCTAGATTTTCTTTTCCATTATTTTAACAATGATTGTGGGGCTACTTACATGAGTTGTAGGTAAGGAATATGGGAGTATGACTTCTATATGTTGAAATTGGAATTACTTCTTGCAAAAGTGTGGGGTAGCAGGTAGGGGAAAAAAACAGATTGTAATTACTTTGGTCACTTATGCTAGAAAACAAATTGAAAAATTAAAAAAAAAAATACTAGTAAGCAACGTGTCAATATTGAAAATACTTATAAGCCAAACCAAGCTATTAAAGCCAGCACAACATAAGCAAGGCTAGACTAACAAAAGGTTGAACTGCTGTCCCCACGAGCTGAAATTCTAGAAAATTCTTAGAGAGCCTTTTTTTTCTTTTTTTTTTTTTTTTTTTAATCCATCCATTTGAGTAATTTATAGAGCAAGTTTTTGCCAAGTTTCAAAATCTTGGAAATGAAATGAAACTTCATTGTTACAAAAGGTCAGTTTAGAGACACTGATTGTCACCTTGCTTTGTCAACCTTTCAGCAACAGAATATTAATAAGTATTGTATTAGCTCATGTCTTGACAAGGCAAAAAGACAATAACCTTGCCAATAGATGTCAGAGCCACTTTTTTTTTCCTTTGGCTCAGTTTTTGTCCTGTAATTTAATCCAGAGAATTATTAAGTGCTTGGAACAAATTTCCAGTCCTTAAATTGGACTAACGTACATAGTACATTTATATAGGATCTCGTTCCACCTGGATATAAGAGTTGGATGGGCAGATACAATGACAAAATATTGCTCTAGAAGGTCTGGGAATGTAAACCAGTTCTACAATTTTAATATCTTTAAATGTTTGGTGATTTTTGTGTTCGAGGCTTAGCCTCCATAATGGAACTTTGGTTTAAAGAACTAAGGCTCTAGATGCAGAGAAACATTATTTTGTAGGTTTGGGTGTTTCTTGCCTTCAAACTTAATTCTAATCTTCTTTGCTATAATTTTCTTAGCTGAAAATAAGAATTTATTTAATTATAAATATTACTACAGAACAAGCTTTATATGTCACATACAGAAAGATAAAACTAGTATTAATTTATCTTTAGTGTTTGAACATTATATATGAATAATTCACAGATTAATCATTATGTCAATTAAATAGATTAATTATTAAACAGAAAATAAAATACAGACATTCTCTTTCATCTGATTTATTTTGACTGACTCTTCATGTTGTTATTTTGGTTCTTTTCAATCCTTTGTTCTTTAAATGCTGTTCATTATTCAGAACATTTTGTTTCCAAATTGATTTAATGACTAATTTTTACACAACCTCTAGAGCATGCCTACTAATATATAGGCGTATACCCACACATTTGTTCTTTTACCTCCCCATCCACTCACTAAATTAAGTAGATAAGAGATTATGAAAAAAAATGGGCAAATGTGATCATTTAATAAGTTAATGTTTAATTCAAATTAACCTTTAAATATTCATTTATTCAAAATTTATCATCATTGCTTCATTTTATATCAAAACTAGCCAGTTTATTAATAAAACCAGAAGATTATTTTGTGGAGGAAGTGTAAATGCCAATTACATGTGCTGTTTGGAGTATAACATGGTATTTGGATTTCCAGGTAAATTAAAATATAACAGACAGTTGACCACAGTGAGAATATGGTTTGCAATGCATTATTTAGAGAACATGATATTTGGTCTTATGCACTGTGAACACGTTGATGAATGTGGTCACATTTTTCCAGTAGTTTGATTAAAGAGACACCGAAGTAATCTTTTAAAACTGTACCCACTTAAACAAAATCCTATTTGCTCCAGAGAGAATATGAACTCTCGCCTTCTGACAGCACAGAAGTTTACTCCAGGGACACTAAAGTAACAAGCCAGCAGTAGCATAGGACATCAAGCTTTCAATGAGGCTGAAAACCCTGGCTACAAAGCACAGTTGGCATTGTGCTGCATAGCTGTCAAAGTTGCCAATCCCATCTCAAAAGTTCAGTTTTATATGCCAGGCAGAGATATATATACATACACACTCACACACAGATGTCTATTTTTGAGATATCCAAGTCCTGTACTGTAGTGTATGAATCAATACTGCAACAGTTGTAAACATTAATGGACACAGTAGCTGCTTCCTTAGCTGCAGCTAAGTAATTAACTGGCAAGAGCTGTGATGAAAGATTGCTGCCCTCAGAGAGAGTGACGGCTGTTGGAGGTAGTTCAACGACAGCAGTGTAAGGAGACATTGCCAGGAGGCCAGACCCAGAAAGACTGTGAGAAAGGGAGCAACAGGTTAAGGACGAAGAAGAAAATAGGAAGACGGGCTTCTTGTGGTCCTTGCAGTGCTTGAAGGGTGTTTGATCAGGATATCAAAAGAGGAAGAAGTTCTGAAAGGCTGCTGTGCCCTTGTGAGCTGCCATGCCTGGCAGAGCAAACCCTCACACAAGACCTTCTCAAGGAATAGGAGTAATATTTATCCTGCTTTCCATGTTTCTGCTTAATCTCTCATTACTGACTGCAATGGCCAAACATACTCTTTTTTTCTTTTTTTTAATTTGAATACATTTCAAAGAGAGTGAAGCGTGTGATCTGACAGCAGCAGTTTTATTGTGTTTCAGCTTTCTGCAAAGGCTTTTATTTCCCTCTGTTTTGTAGATTTTTTTGTAATAGACATTTTTTCTGAAAGCATTTTTGTATTCTTTCTACTTGCACTGTGGGAATAGCGAGCATAAACTGTATGGTATCTGCTGCTAGAAAGACAGGTTTCAGATCTTAGATATGTAATGTCTTATTACAATTCAGCTATAGGAGTACTTTTTAATATGCATGTAGCTATATCAGATTACAAGTAGAATTTCTTCACCCAGTCTTAGGATACAAATTAATACTCTTTATAAAATGAAATTTAAAAAAAAGGTTAATTCCGCACCGTCATTCCATTGTTCTTAATTCTTACTCTTCTATATTCCCTTCTATCAATGTATCTGAAAGCTTTTGGCTAATGATGCAGGACCTGGTCTCTGAATCTCAATGGGCGTCTTATCCAGTGCTTTGTCCTGTGCCCTCTTCCCTCTCCTCTTCTTTATATTATAAATACTTCAGGGAATGGAACATCCTTTATTTATGTTTGTACAGTGCTATGTTAATATAAAGTGCCATAAGTATATGTTGGTTTTAAATATTTATATTCTACTCATAAAATTCAGTGCAGTCAGCAAAATACTGAAGTAGAGGATCAAAATTTCCCTAAATGCCTCTCTCACAAGCATCTTCAGAAGGACCTTGTTTATCTGTGACAAAGAGGTGGATGGAAGAATTAAATATTTAATAGATTTTTACTTCACGGGCTGCCATGGTTTTTTTTATAAATAAAACACTTTTCAGAATGAAATATCAAGGTGCGTTTTGTCTATATGAAACTATCTTTATATCTGCTGCACCAACACTGTTCATGAGAGAACTATACTAATGTTGACATAAGAATAGTGTATTCCACCTGTTTCTTCAAATCACCTATGATTTTGTTAAAAATATATTTTTATTCCATATCTTATATCTAATTTGTTTATATAGTTCTGACTTCTGGAAATATCCAGTGCTTATGATGAACAGGAATACAGTTTTGCAGTTTTTAGCCAGTTAAGCACTTCTAAGTCAATCTGAGTTTTGATAAAGGAAGATTTACAAGATTAGGGACAAAACTTAAATTTTAATTTTGTCTCAACTCTTCCTAGGCAGCAAAATAAACATGAGTAATAATAAAGTCATTTCAATTTCCCAAAACATTACCCACAGCTTCATGATATGTAATAAACCTGGATTCCCTTCCTGTTCTAAATCAAATCAGAAATCTTCCACTGATTTCGAAGAGGTTGGAGCTGGGATTGTAAAGCTCAAGAAAAAAGTATTTTGAGCAAAAATCTCTGCTGATTTAGGACCTAATTGACAAAAGGACTTGGGTATTGAATGTGGGGTCATCTGAAATCCCAGCCTCCAGACATTTTGCCCAACATATGCTTAAAATTTTTAAAGGCATTACTGGTTTTGACATCCAAGTTCCCTAGGGGCCTAAAGTTCTGCTTCTAAACATACCCAGAAATGTTCAGTCAAGTCGAGTCTCTTAACAGATTAACTCTTATCTCATATTTCAATTCTACTAGGATATACCATATAGACAACTCTATGCTTACCTTATCTAAGAGAGAATACAGCAAATAATCTGCTTTGAGGTTCAAGTGCTTTTAAAATACTTTGTAAGAATTAACCTTAAGCTTTTGCAATTTCAGTGGCATCAATTCGTCAGAGCATAAGCACGATCTTGTAGGAGGAGACCCAAATAAATGTTTAGGTCAAGCGTGACATATTTCTGTATACCAGTAACTAATAGGTTTGTTTGTTTTCTTCTTAGGGCACATTGAATCCCTACTGTGTGCTGTGGGATGATTCAAGAACGTAAGTGACAGATGTTTGCTTCTATTGCTATGGCTCAAATATTACAAAGTACCTAACAATATTTAAGTAGTTGGTCAGTAAATGGGTTGGTACGAGGGCAGGGAAAATGAATGTTCCACAGAGTGAAAGTACTGGATTCTCCAGTCACTTGACTTCCCTTCTGCAGCTATGTAAATTGAAATAATACAATATCTCACCAGGAAGAGATTACTCACATGGTAATTTTAATCTGCTTTTTCAAGATTAAAATGAGGATGTCTAAGAACTGTAGTTCCTGGATGGTAGTTGCTGGGCAACAAGCAATTGGGTAAACGATCAGGCAGATAACTAAGGAAGGCTCCCATTTCTGTTACTGCAGGGAGAAATATCATTTTCAAGTGTGATACCCACAGCAATCTTCATTTTAGTTGGTGCAAATTTTCATTTTAGTCTGATAAAATAATAACTGTGTACTAAATAGTGAAAGCTTGCTAGCAGTCTTCTGTTAATTTTTTCAGTGTGTCCCTTCTGTAGCAAAACAGAAAATGTCGCTGTAAAGAAGTAGAGCAGTAAAATCAGTGTGGTTTAAAAAGAATTCCAAGTTTATGCAGTTATAATTTGCTGCATTAATCTTTCACAGTAAATCTTCCATTAAATTCAAGGTCAACTTTGCCTAAATACAGATTAAGTGATTCAAGAAGTATCCCTATATCGTTGCCATATTATTTTTTTTAAGGACGATGCCATACTTCTTGTCCGGGTATATTATGTTTGTCTTATACTACAGACTCATCTACAGTATTAGAAATTGTATGCCTGTGATTTTGTAAGTGCTTTTATCCTTGAGCCTGGGTTTACATCCGTACACTGATGGCTGAGAAACAACATTATAGTATAGAAAGGAGAAACTTTAGTTATGATACTAGATACTACTGGATTTGATGGATTAATAGCCTCATCCACATTGCAAATCCTGCAGAGCTGTGCTGTGCTCATATTCTTCCAAACTGGGTAATTTTTGCATAACCAGGATTTGGCAAGCATTTTGGAATAAACCCAACAAAAAGTAGTGTGCTTTTAGTTGAAGGTGGTTAAGTAATCAGTAGTCTATGCTGAGATGGGTATTTTAAATTAAGTGCTTTTCAGATGAAAACTGTGTTTGCTTTTATCATCGGCATACAGCCAGCAGTAACCTCTAATGGGTTTTGCGACCTTTTTAGCCACTTATCCCACGTCTCTATCTGCATGCATTGCAAGTTCACATTTGGTAAATGATACTTTCTCCACTGATCTTGTCGGTTTAATACTTCTCCAACAGCAGGGGAAGATTTTTCTATATGGGTTTTGGGCATGCTTCTCAGGAGACTGATCAGTGATTAACAGTTTCCTGTCATCCACCCTTGAAGAAAGTTCTGGATCTGTGAGCTGTTTACTCAAACCAGGTCATCAAACCTATCCTACTGCCATTGCTATCTGTGACAATTTGAGCATCCTAACTTTGGCAAAAGCAGTTCTAATCCATTCGTTCTATGAGATTCAGTGAGTCTTCCCTGTGATGGTATTTTATAAGGTTTTCCATTTATCAAGCTCGCAGGCTTGTGCTCTCTCCATAGGCAGCTAGTCAAATGTGTGTACAATATTGAGACAGTGCAACTAAAGAATAGAATATTATGCCATGTATTATAAAGGGCAAACTCAAATCCAATAATTCAGCATTTTATTTCAGTTGATTCTCCCAAAATATAGAGCACATCTGTCTGTGTTGATTGAAACCAGGCTGTTTACGAGTTCTGGTGCTTCCTTTGATATTCCCAGCTTCCCTACATGAAGCTGGTAGCATCAATGGTATGAAAGTGGTGACTTTTTTCCCCCTCAGAAATCTGACTCATATCTTCGTCCTTTCAGAAAATATATTTGAAATGTTGCCTTCAGTAAAGTCTTAGGATACTGAATGCTTCTCCTTTCAGTGCATGGGAAAATGTGTGGAATATTCATAATTGATGTTCTGAGGAGAAACAATTTAGTTCCTTAAACCAACCAAATAAAAACTCAAAAAAGAGTTGTATCTTTTCTGCTTTGCATTGTTTGGCATGAACAAACTATCCCTGCTGTCAGGAACCGTTTGTGATACATTAATTCCAGTGTCTCAGTCCAGAAAGAGAAAGAAAGTTGGTCAGGTACTAGGGCTGACTTTCCCACCCCACAGAATTGATTTTAAAGATTTTAAGATGAAATGAAACCTCTGAAAGTTTTTCTTCTGTCGCTTCTACCTTTCTGGAAAGAAAAAGAAGGGAGAGGGAGACAGCAGAGACAGTCTCAACCAGCAAGTAATCCCATGTTAGAACATTTACTTGGGGACCTCAGGGACCAGCCCTTCAAGTTTTTCTTTACAGAAGTTACTTGAGGAGTCTGAAACACACTTTTCAGCTTCACAGGAGCAGCCCATGCCCGCTGAGCTGTTGGCTCCTCTGGAGCATGTTACTCACAACGTGTCCTGCTGGAACTCTGCCATATTATTTAGGAAAATATTCATGGGTAGGGGAGCTGATTCCCAGCACCTCTATATTTAATTTTACCACTCTTTCCATGTGTTTGTCACTATGCCACAGCTAAATCTTAGCCATATCACTGTCAGTGTTTTTTTCCTAGCACTGTTTTGCTTTATGTAAGTCTGGGCAAGGCTGTGTAAGCCTGGGGGATCAAAGAATCCTTGTATGCATGCATACATTTCCATTTTAAAATGCCATTTACTGTGGCAGTTTTGTAGGCTGTCTGAACAGTTCTCTTGAACTTTGTTGCCTTCTCTGGTGCTTAATCTGTGATACTATGAAAGTTTGGCCTGACAAAGTTAGTCACTCATCTTAGTGGACCCAGCCCCTGGACTCTTGAACCAGGGTACAGAATTCAAACCACAGTAAGAGGCTGGAAGCTAAGTGCCATAGTACTGAGCATCATGAGTACCACCCTCACATGCAACCCTCAGCTAACCATCACAATGACAGAATGGTAGATGGGGTGGACATGGTGGGTCACTGGAAGGAGGTGACATCTCACATGGGAGTTTCAATAGTCACCGCAGTCATGCAGCTGGTGTTCATTCTTTTAGAAATGTGTTGGACATAACGTGGGCACATGTGCTCTCCACAAGACAGTGTCAGCTGTTGCTGGCATGGTCCACAGCTGTATGCGGTGCAACATGACATCTCACAGCACTGGGTAAGGAAAGAGCTTTAGCATTCTAGGACTCTTTTCTGCCAGATGCTGCAGAAGGATGTTATAACAGTATGGCAGCCTTTTATTTGTCCATATGTGTGCTCATAGCAGTTTGTGCCTGCTGAATATACAGTTGGCAGAAGTACAATGCAGTTAGCTGAAATTTTTAATACTGCAAGGATTTTGACCTGGTTCAGTTTTAGTTTAGGGCAAGTGGTAGGTCTGCTCTATTTTTTTTCCCCCTTGCCATACAAATTTACATTGACAGTGGTTTAGATTTCCTACCCTGAAGCTATGTGAAACTATGAATACCTATATATGAGAAATGAGAAATTGTATACATTTATATAACTTCAGGATTTCACACCAGACATATTATAACATCCTCCATTGAAAAGACAGTTAAAAAAAAAAGTTTACAGTTACTTTTTTTTTAATTATCCCCTAGAGCTTTTAATTATTTTTCTTCCATTGTCCCTGGATTTAGCTGTGGAGAAATAGTCCGTAAAGGAATTTGTTCAATGCAAATAAAGAAGAGTCTACCAGTCAATGGTGACTTTCTCACAGATTTGCCTATAGGGCAGAATGCAACTCAGCTTTAAGATATAAGCTTGCATGCATACCAGCAAAACAACTTTTCCATTTTGTTGCTTAGTGATAAAATTGACAGGGAACACTGATCTGCTTTGTCCCTTTCCTCTCCACTTTTTGTTTTTTAAAACTACCATGTTGGACCATTACAGTTATTCTTTGTTTGGCCTAGCCTTGCAAGCCTTTGAAAATATGTTCAAGATGACTCTTTATAGCCCATGTCAAAGGGTTTCAAGCTAATCAAATAATTAGAATATCCTACATCAGAATTTGCCTCTGGAAATATGAATAGTAGCCTCTCCTTACTTTATATTACTTTACAGTCATATTATTTTTGTCACCAGGAAGATATGGAGGAAATAGATTTTTCTGTAAGTAGAATAAAAATTGAATGAGAGTAATTCATGTAAGTATAGTTTGGCAATATATGCCAGCTGGAGCTTTGCTTGTTCCATTGACTTCAGTCAGACTTGTTGGTCCAGCTCTTCAGTCAGACTTTGCTTCTTCCATATTTTTCAAGGCAGAAAATTTGCTTTCTGTTTTAGCTTCTATGCTTATGTTTGTGAATGTAATGGAAGAGTTAATGTTAATGAACTTATTCAAAAGATAAATGCCTTCTGGTGTACCTACTTTTATGAAGAACTTTCATAATGGAACCTGTGTAATAGCACACTACATAATCTTCTGCTCCTGGTAGGTTTGCATAAAGAATTGAAAGACTCTACAGAATCATATTCTTTTTCATTAAAACAGTATGGAATGAAAAACTTGATCCAAACTCCCTTGCAGACAACCAAAAGGCTTTGACTGATTTGAATCAGATCAGATCAAGTGGCAAACCACTGCTCAAATCATGCAAGACTTTTAAATTTAAAAATTTTTAAATTTACGAACTGCTAAGATTATACTGTAACAGAGGACTACTTAGTTCTGAAATATGTATGTATTGTACAATATAAAATGGAGTGCCTTTATGTTGAAAAAGAGTCAGACCAAAATTTTCTTTGCTTAAGTCATACACAAAATGAATCAGTATATATGGGAGGAATTTATAATTTAGTTCTTTTTTATAACACTGCTCCACACTAACACCTACACGGCCATGAACAGAGCTTACATGGCCTGCTGAGATTTATAGCAAAAAAAGGAAATCAAATTAATTCTTGCTAATAAGTTCACTTTCTTTTTAATTTTTGCTGGCTGATTAATCAACTCCATTTGTTGAGAACTCAATTGCTATTTATTGCCTTTATGTAAATGTAGATTTTCAGAAACTAAAAATAGTGGTTTCTTGTAATAACAGGCAATTATAATTCTGAAATGTGAATAAAAAGAACTAGTGGTTGTATCTTCATAATCAAATTTAAAGATTTGAATTGGACTTTTGACAGATTTTTTAGTGTATAATGAGGGCAGAAGATAATTAAGCATTTTGAATAAACTTTAGAACAGAAAACAAATTGGTCATAATTTGGTTTTGTATCCATGTTTCCAGAAAAATTCATGGATGTTATCAAGTCAAATAAAATGTGATCGTTGTTTTCCCTAGTAATACCTCACCAAGAAATGCAGCAGATGGTATCTGTGAATCCAGCATGGTGCTGGACTTGAACTGACTCTTGTAGAGGAAAACAGTGTTTGCCAAACCCAATAGAGCTTCCAAAAGTACAGTATAGCACAATTACAACTGCAAAAGTTTATCGACCTTTCTAACACACTCTTAAAGTGCGTCACACCTGTAGATTTAGAAGCAATTTAACACAGATGTTGGTATCATCCTCCCTGGTTTACAGATAGGGGAAACTAGGGCATTATGAAAGGAAGGCTGTTTGTCCAAGGTCACTCATCAAACCCTGCTAGAGTTAGAGTTCCAAATTCCTGCCTCTTAACTGAGAATGCTCTCTAGCTGTTCTCAAAGCCGATATCATTTCACTGCCATGATGCAGAACTCTAAAGGTTAAATAGTTTTATAATGATATTTCTGTTTTTTTCTCATTCATTCTGATGAGCTCATGAATGTTGCCAGTCCTAGAGAATTTAGCTCTGTTTACCCAAGAGAAGTAGTGCAGCAGCTCTAAAGGTCCTTGTGTTATGCCATTCTTAAACAAAACCAAAATCTACTTGTGTCATGAAAGAAGATGAAAAATCTGGGGAATATTGCTTATCCATGTGAGAAGAAGCTGTGGGAAGTACCCTTCCACCATTCTCTCCTATTCATTTGACAATAGGGGCACAGATCCTGCGCATAAATTGCTTTTAAGTAAATCCCGTTGTGTAGTTTTGCACAGACATATATTTGTTACTTTTAAACTTATTATTTGCAGTCAGTACAAAAAAGACAGAACTACAACTGGTATAAATATGCCTACTTTTAGTAATATGATGATGAGAATATAATACAAGGCAATTTTGAGCATTTGCAGAGTGTGGGGTTGCTTGTCTTTTTACTTCCAAATGCATGGGTCTAAATCTGATTGAAGTCTTCTGAATTAATAACTATTCTCTCTGATAAATCAGACATCATGTAATTCATCAAAGTCTGGTCTGTTTTTCTACAAGAATGTTGTTTGTATGGCAAAATGACCGTAAAATAAATGTTTGGAATAGTGTTTTGAAATGCATCTTAGAGGGTGTCCCCCAGTTATGATTAAATTGTGCACAGGTGCATCAAACACAGTATAACCAGCCAATCAAAAGAGGTGATTATATTGTTGTATTCACCACTGGTGCGGCCTCACCTGGAGTACTGTGTGCAGTTCTGGGCCCCACAGTTTAAGAAGAATGTGAAGGACCTTGAATGCATCCAGAGGAAGGTAACAAAGCTGGTGAAAGGGCTGGAAGGCATGTCCTGTGAGGAGTGGCTAAGGACTTTGGGCTTGTCTAGTCTGGAGAAAAGGAGGCTGAGGGGAGACCTCATTGCTCTCTACAGCTTCCTGAGGAGGGGAAGTGGAGAGGGAGGTGCTGAGCTCTTCTCCCTGGTATCCAGTGATAGGACATGTGGGAATGGTTCAAAGCTGCACCAGGGGAGGTTTAGACTGGACATTAGGAAGCATTTCTTTACTGAGAAGGCGGTCAAACACTGGAACAGGCTTCCTAGAGAGGTGGTCGATGCCCCAAGCCTGTCAGTGTTTAAGAGGCATTTGAACAACGCCCTTAATAACATGCTTTAACTTGGTCAGCCCTGAATTGGTCAGGCAGTTGGACTAGATGATCATTGTAGGTCCCTTCCAACGGAAATAGTCTTATTCTGTTCTGTTCTGTTCTATTCTATTCAGTTGTTCTTGAATTGTCAACAGTGAAATTGTATCTCTGCGTGATAAAACTATAAAACTCCCATCAAAAACAAACACATGCCCAGTTTATATCTGCCGTATTTTATCAAGCACTGTCACAAGTATACACCTTTAATGCTGTAACAGCATCTCACGGACCTCACAGGTATCTTTACACATAATTAATCTTTTGCTGAATCTCTGTGGCATAGTTGAGCAAAGTGAGCAGATTCAATTAAATCTCTTCCTGGACCAGTCACTAGAGGGAAGCAAAGACCTTCACGTGCCTATTCATGACGTCAATCGATGTCTTTATGTCCTCACTGACAAAATCTGCTCAGTATTCAATGTAAAATTTTGGAAAAGACCTATTTGGTGCAAAGACACCCCTCAAAAAGAAAAGACAAAAATATATTTCTGTATGGTTGACTTCCAGAGGCCATTGTCATTAAAAAATAGAGTTATTTTCATGAATGATGTTTTGAGAATTTGAATCTAGACAAGACGCCTGTTGCAGAGTGGATAAAGAAGATGGGCTTAAGACTTTCATTCTTTGAAGCATCCCAATATTCAGAAAAATGCATTGAAATGTTAGTAGCATAGTAGCTATGCACTTGCATCATTTATGTGTGACAAAACCTAGGATAAAATATACCAGTTTCTTGGTATCTTTTTGTTGATCCTCCCTTAGTTATCCACGCTTCCGTTCCATAGTATTTTGCCTGTAGTACTCAGAATCTCATCCTGCATAAACAGTTCTTTGGTGTATACCAGGTAAACAGATCAAGAGAACATAAAGTCATTAAATGAGGACTAGTTCATCGTGCACTCCATTTCAGCACAGAGAAAGAATAAAGTGTATATGAACTTATATTTATCTTCCAATTTATGAGGGGTTTTATGTGGAGTAGGTCTACCATATACTATGTTTTTACTGTATTTAGTTCAGCCCTGTTCTGTTTCCTGAGAGTACAAGTCAACATACCATTCTCTCCTATGAGCTAGGCTGGTTGAATTCCTTTAAAACAGAAACAGTAGAGGCCAACATTACATTTTCTGACATTTGTTTAATGGAATATACCTTATATAAACTGAATTTGCTATAAAACTGAAATGCCCAGAGACAAGGATAAAATATTAAAAATAATGTTTCGGGTTTTATCAGTTAAAATTCTAAGTATTTTAAAGGTCGTTAGGACAATATTTATACTACGTACCATTTAATTTGAATAGAAGATCTCATACTAAGCTTAAGCTATGCAGGATGGCCAGACCTTAATGAGAATAATACAAATGTATATCAGGATTTAAACAAGTTTAAATGGAAGGTAATATGCTAGATGAACAGCTCCAATCAAAGCAATTTCATAAAAAAAACTGTTGTGTTGAATAGCTGCTAGATTATGGCTGAATAGATTTTTAGCTGAAAGCATGGTGTATTTGTGATGATTTTTTAATGTTATCATCATCTTCTCTGATAATGTTGAGTAGGAGAGATTTCTTGCATAGCTAGTTAACTAAATGTAATATACATATGCATTCAAGTGCATGTGCCGGGGATAACATCCTGCAATCCATGCTATTATTCTAAGCAATGGAGAATATAATATAATTCTAAATTTCACAGGCTATGGTTATGATTCCCAATGCTACATGTTATCCTAATGATGCAATTTCTAGTGGTTGTCTTCTCTGTTCCATCTCCCTGTAACTCTGTGAAAGCAGAGCAAAATGTTTGTCTTTTAAATTACAGAAATATGTTTGCATATATCAGAAGTATGAATTAAAATGCCATCGCATTACTATCATTTCATCACTTAACATAAATATGTTCCTGAAGTCAAGTTTACCAATAGATCCATTGAAGGCCCAGGCTTAAACAGCATGCTGGATTGGGACCATAGAACCAGAATCACTCCACAGGTATTGGCACAAATTCAGGAGTCATTCCATCAACTTGAATTGCAATAATTAAGAGATTGCATATACTGCCATATAGAGCAATACAGAACCAGAAAAACAGGACCATTCCTTATAATGAATTTGATATATTTTTGTGCTTACCTTGTAAAGAGTACATTATTTTGACCAGACTTAAAACTAAATCCTTTAGTCATCCTAAATCCTTCATGACTGCAATTTTGACTGCGATATAGATCTATTCAATGTCTTTTTAAAATGTCAGTGAGTATTTTCTGTAATATCTGCTCAGTTTTAAATGGTTATTCACAAAAAGAAGCTATGATTTTAAGATGATATCAAAATAGCTTAAAATGTAAATATGTCAAATATCAGATAATAACACAAAACAAAAAGATTTATTTAAAAGAAAAAAGAATAATTCAATTTGAACAACTTCTGATTGCATTTAACCAACATAGTGCAATGCAGCTAGCACAGGAATTCTAAAATGAAAGCCAGTAGTATTCAGGAGATAGATAGTCTAATCTCTTTTTAAGCAGATTATACTTTAAAAGTTGTAACATGTACAGGAAAAAGTCAATAGTATCTTTTTCTATGCACATCACTCATCTTCAGCCCATTCTTCCCCTCCCTTCTACTTTTTCTTGTAAGTGGACAGTCAAACAGCTGATGTTTTGGGTACACAAATTATGTGAGTACTCACATACATACTTCACCATTTCATCAACACACACAGATTAAAATCTTTGAGGAATAAAGCATGTAAAACATATTTACCACCCCCCCAAGAAGTACAATTGAAAATATGAAACATAATATTCTTTATTGTACTACACAGCAAGGGATGCTCTGCATAGTGCAATATATTTATCTGATGTCAGATGCTACATGCTTTTAATGTTATTTATATTAGATAACATATTCCAATCTTAAATTAGATAACATACATCTTAATGCAAATTACATTGTATCTTCTTCATTGTAAATGCAGGAGAAAAACTAGCTAAATTTACCAAACCCACATGTTTTTATCTATCTGTCTGTCTGTCTGTCTGTCTCTCTCTCTCTCTCCCCTTACTTACCTTCCCTGTATAATCAACTGCTGGGAATATGTTTTATTTTTGTTTCTCATCTGAAGCAGACCATTCTGTTCTCATATTTTTGTAATTGATTTACACAAGAAAATGCTGATCAGACACAACCTTCTTTTCCTCTGAGGTTTTTCCAGTAAATAGAAAAATTCTCATCAGAGTCAAGGAAATATACAGATGTCTAAATATCATAGTGAGTCAGTGTTTCAGCCAAAATTAGAGAACAAGTTGCTCTTAAGTCCACAACCCTGTGACCTAGCCACTAGAATTACCCATCTTTCTTTAGTCTAGGAAATGTCTAGCACTGGTAAAAGAACCCACGTGGTCCTGGCTCCACTCTCACCTTCCTGCAAAAATAGCAACATCTCTTGTGTGTCATTTTAAGGAACTACGACAGACTAGTGTGTAGGTTCACGACTATCTAAAAGTGATGATACAAGTTGAAATCCCAGATAAAAAGCATCTTAATGTCAGAAGAACAAAGAAGCTGCTTGTTCAGTCAGTTGTGGGGAAGAACCAGGCAGGACTGGGAGTGAGGTGAGAAGGCATTTTCTAACACATTCTGCTGTGTATGGAGTTTCTATATATACTGGGCATGCTGGTTTAGAGATACTCTTCTTTTACAACCTTTCTGTGCTGCTGCCAGCTCAAACTGCTACCCAAATGTCATTTTATAACCCATACAACTATTTTTCCTTTTGGTTTGTCTAGACCTCTACATTTTCAGTTTACTTTGATTAATGTAATTGTTTCTGAGAAAACATATATCACAAAAACCAAGGAACACCCAGGTCAGTGTCTTGGGGACATGAATAAGTTTTTGATATTATTTGTAATTCATTTTGAAGTATAGATCATCAGTAGCCAACTATATAGCTGTTGTTTTTAATACTTTCCCTTCTGGATTTTTTTGTTTGTTTGTTTAGTTTTGTTTAAGAGGAGGCATTTTACAAATGCAAGCTGATACAAATGTGAGAATGATATCTTGTTAACATGAGAAAAGATTCAAGCACTTTTTTTGCCAGATGTACTGTATTTCAAGTGTCTAAATTAACTGTAGAAGTCTAAAACATAGGCTATTGAATGCAGCAGGATGATTTATTTTCCTTAAACTTGGTGTCAAAATGTCCTGGACAGCCAAATGAATGGTAAGAACTACAAGAAGTGACTCACAGCAACTAAACAAGACACCTACCCTTTTCTGTTAAAAGACTGAGGCAGAAATATGCATAGAGCTAGGAAACTGGAAATAATTGATATGTAAATGTGTTTGAATAGGCCCTAGAATTAAGGGTTAATATTAAAGGCTCAATTTAGATACCTTAATACAGGCCTGTAGAACAATTTCAGGATGTATCTACAGGAGATAGGAGAAACCTATGCCCTTCAAAGCAGGTGAATACAAAGACACTATAAGACATCTCTAGTAGTACTGTATGTAGGAAATTAAATCAATTGCTAACAGCAGAATTAGCTGCAAAATTAAGAAAATATGTATGTCTGCCAGTGCCACAGTCATTGGGTACCTACTACAGGTAAACAGTCCTCTAGGCTCTGTAGACTATACTGACAAGATCTCCATTGACTATAATGGAAGCTTAGACACCTTGCATACCTATAGGTACCTACATGTAGAAGTTTCAATACCAAACTGAATCCTGCCCTATGTATCAGTTTCTACCTCAGGATATGGATTGCCAAATTATGTCCTTGGGGTAAACACGTACTTAATAAAGAGATGAGGATGACCTTTTGCAAAACAACCTAAGGTTAAAGTCTTTGTGGAATACTAGGGGTTCTAAGCCCTCTTCACTCTGAGGGGGTTCAAACTCACAGCTTTTCCTTTCCAGGAGATAGCCCTGGCCATCAGACTATAAGCAATGATCTCACAGAGCTGCTTTCCTTGCAAGCAAAAGTAAAAATAATAAGCATAATTAAAAATATTGAAAATATGCTATTGACATTGAACTTGCAGAAGTGCATATAGAAGAATAAAGTTCAGAATTAAATTAAGATATGAAGTCTGTATTTTTTGGAGATGGACATTTTTCAACTTCATAAATTCATCGTTACGTTCATAGTGACAACCAGTGACTCTATGGAGAAAATATCCTCCAATGGCAACATACAAGGTATCAGTACCTTCTCAGAGGACAGGCAATGCACTCAATAAAGTTAATATTGGAAATATGAAATGAAATTGACAGACATTTTTAAATGAAATAAAATGAGAAATGAGCCCTCATTGTAACTAAGACATGCTCTGAGACAGAATATTTAGTTTCTAAAAGAAAAGTTTGTAGTGAGTTAACAAAATAATGTTTTACCTTATCTCTGCTCTTAGGTAAGATAATAAAAAATAGGTATTTGTGATCCTACAAGGTTGAATATGTTCCACAAGCATTTTTGAGGCATAGTCTGCCTCTTTACAAGCTTACTTACAAAGTAAAAGAACTTTAATATATTATCAGCCTTCCATTGTGTTATCATAGTTACCAAGCAGAGGTTATAATGAAGGTAGTAAATGGTACATGGTCAATCCATTCTCATGACAACAGCTGTAATGAGAACACAAAATGGTCTGATATTTAACTTTTGCAACATTTTGAAAACCCTAATCTTGCATAACTTTGTGAATGCCATAGTTGGTATTGAACAGACCTTTCAGTATTTTTTTTTTCTGCACCACAACATTTTTTGTAGTTTTAAGCAGTTCTGTTTTTCAGATTTCAATTCCTGTCATAAAATGCACATGCCATTTACCAGTTTACACAGGCAAAGAATCAATCATCAGGCTAACTCTTCTGGCTATATGGTTCCTCTGCCATATTTTCTTAATAATGAGGAGGTCTGAAATCTGTGAAGCAGAAAATCTAGTCTCATTGTGTGCAGTGACACAAATAAAGAACACAAACCTCTCATGATTTATTAATACCAATTGTATCTCAGTATTTTTGTTTGCCTCTTAAATCAGTTCCTAAAGCCTAAAAACCCAGAAATAACCTTTTCACTACCTTTCTTAATTGAAGTGGGTGATGTACTCTAAAACTTAAAAGCTAGACCTGAATGGCTTACATCACACTCCCCTTTTCCCTACCCACTGATCTGGCACCTTTATTTTCTCATGTATTGAAATTAATTTAACAAGACAGATAGCACTCACACATACAAAGTAGAACCCATTTTGGTGCAAACATCCTGGTTGCAGGGATTACCTGTGTCAGCAGACAAGACTACATAGCAAGAAAACTAATTAACAATAAAATGTTATCAGAAGCATTATAACAAGACTTTCATGAATTGTGTCTTATAAATATTCAGAAGCTGGTTTTCTGTACTGTGCACTGAATAATTCCACATGCTATCAAGTTTGGGTTTTGCTTGCTCTCAGTTCTCCCTTAAACCTCGTATTTCAACCTCTTCTTCATACAGGACATAAATTCTGATCATCATTAAATCACATTTTTTTATTATATTTTATGCAGTCTTTCCAGAAGGATGTGTAAAAAATAATGAAATTTTAGTTTGAGGGATATTTTGCCCTTTACAATAAAGTAATCAGTGAAACGTGTGGAAACTCCCAAGCAGTTACTTCAGTGGTAAAAAGGCAATGAATAACATAAGGATTGTATTTATTTCCAGAAAAAAAATGTTCTGGTTACCAAGTAATTCAATATTTACTTATTTTGCTCTTGTGCATGCAATCAGTTAACTTAGAAATATCCATCTAAAGTTAATTTTACTTCAGCCTATGTGCTTTTTTCTCAATCTTTTAGGATATTTACATAGAAAGTAATTTTTAAGTACTGAAGTTAATGTACCTTGTGTTTTCAGCTTGCTTTCCAACTGAGTGAAAATGCTAGAATTTTTACAAAATATGATGTCAATGACACTTGTAATTTTTTAATCACTTATGTGAAATACAGATTAGCCCTTATTGCTGCTTTTTAGTGGAAAAATGTAAAACAAAACCATAATATAGCAAAATGCTATATAGCATATGTTCAACTTGGTTATATAACGAGGTTCATTATCTTCAATCTATGTGAGTTTAGTTTGATATCTTCACATTAAATGAGCATGTCTGTCAAATTATTGGCACTGTTTGTCTCCCTAAATTTAAGCTCTTGCTTTGCTGAACTGAAAGTCTCTTTATTATTTATCTGCTGAAAGAAAACTTCAGTAGGTGGTTAAAAAGGTCACAATATAACTGTAGCTAAAGTTTAAAAGAAAAAATAGACATATTTAATACTAAGAGTACTCCTGTCTTAAAAAGCACATCTCAAGTAAGGAGAGAGAATAATGATGCCATGCGAAAGCTTGGGAATCTAAACAGACACAAGCAGTCCCATTTATGGTTATAAAGAAATAGTTTAATTTTGGATATTGTTACAACCGAGATCTGCTTTTGCAGAAAAAAAATATTTCTAATAGTCTTACAGACCATCAAAGACTTCATTTTCTGTTTTACTTGTATACTTCCTTCCTCAGTAAAACTACAGAAGAACTATCTAGAAGCTTTTGAACAAAACCTAAATTCATCAACAGACACAGTGGAGAATTGAATACACTGAAACCCTGTGCTCAAATAAGGGTAATAGAAGTACAGCACTTTTCTGAAAAGAGACCACATCAGAATGGCATTATGGAGTGTCATATTTTCTTTCAGTGACTTCCATTTAACTTTGGATGGGTTTATGAGTAAAAACAAACAAACAACAAACAGCCTATTCTCACTGTAAAAGCTCAGTCAGAGACCTGAAAGTCAAGCAATGTCCTTTCCGCCTATCAGTAATTCTTCCTGATGAAGTGAACTGCCAGTACTGGTAAAGATGCACCAGAGCTGTGCACTATGAGATGATTCCTTGTGTACTGAAGTTGCACATTTTGTCTAATTCACTCTCCCTAGTTATGCTGTGATGCTAAAAGAAGTACTGCTGCTGCTAAGGTGATACTGGTATCCTAGCCCTTGTCAGTGTAGTTTTAAAAAGGAAAATAATTACCAATAATTACCAGAAATCTGAAGCTCAGGTGTGCTTGTTTGACTTCCACAATGGTCAAAAAGTAAGGAGAAGGCAAAGGTAGATGTTGAACCCACAACTTCTGAGTCCATGTGAACTCCCAAGGATTCTTTATTGCCAAAAATATAAGTCCCTGAAAAAGGATTCCCACACCTTCCAAGGAAGAGGCATCATCATTTGGTTAGGATAGGTCTCCCTATTTGTCATTTTCTGGCCCTGTGAATTATATCTTTATACACAGACTGTGGCACAATTCAACAGGTTGTAAAGAGAGTGACCTTCAATCTAGAGTTGCCAGTCCCAGAGATAACATGCTTCTGAACTCTTTCTGGCTGATGAGGACGTAAAATTCAGGTCTCTCTCTTTGGGATAAAAGGTGTTTGGGACAGCACTGCTTCTATCTTTCTGGCAGTTTCATTTAAAAGAGAATCAGCCAGTCATCTGTGTGACACAGTTATCTGTGTATGGAAAGTGGTTTCAGGTGTCAATCCCTGTAGATGCCAACATAGCAGTATTTTAAACATTTCATTTACCAGTTTTCTGTTGATTGTTTTCTGTGTGCTTTACTCAAGGCTGCTGTGAATGCTGTCCGCAAGCACCTAACTCTCCCTATTCACTATTCAAAGAAACTTAAACACCTAACTCTCAGGCTTTTGAATTTTATTCCTAATGCCACCATTACCATGGCTTTTTTATACCTACCTCCCAGCAACAGTTTCTCTGGTCCCTGGACAGGAATCAGTGCAAATCTGAACCAAATCAGGTCTTTTCCTGCTAGTCATTTGGTGCCTTTTGAAAATCAGATGGAACTCAAGAAGATTCTGATGTTTTAGTTCACCAAGAAATAATTCTCATCTGTGCTTTTCCTGTGTCACAATTTCTCCTGAGACCCATATCTCACCAAAGTATTAGATTAAGATTGCTTAAACACACATCCTGTGAATAGTCTAACCGAAATCTACAGGAGGGCAATATTCAAGAACATCTGAAAGTTTGCACAATTCTTCAATTTAGGACTAGAAATTTTGAGATGCTTTGTTAAGAATTAAGTTAGAAGAATTTCCAAAAGATTGTTTAAAATCCTCCATCATATATCCTCAAACCTTCCAGATCATCCCATATGTGTACTGAGAGGTGCAAATTTTCTGAGTATATTTGCTGGTATATATATTGTGATATTTTCCTATTCTGTGTGGTTTTGAAGGTAAGGAGGAAAACCCTCCCTTTGAGAGGGGAAAATACTAATATCAAGATGATTATGATAATGTTGTTTAGTTTGGAAGATGGTTTTCTCCTCATTTTTAAGTATTTCTTGTGTGCATAAAAACAGCAACAAGTATATGTGACTAATGGCAACATTTCAGTGTTGTACTTGTGATGAACTGCAAAATAACACCTACCAAGAAGCATCCCACATTTTGCTATTTCTAGTTTCCTTGATTTTCCTATCCAATGCTCTGTAACGTTGATTACAATATTTCAAGTATCACTGCAGATGCCAGCTATCTCCAAAGACATCTAGATACAAAGAGAAAAACAACATTCACAAACTATTTCTACACCTAGTCACTGCAGTGTACTGCAGTGTAGAGTCAATGTATCTACACTTCTTTCATCTACCTGGTTTGGATACTGGTAGCAGCCTAGCTGTGGTAGAAACAGCTCAGCACAGGCAGGATAGTTTTCTCTGATTCTGTAAACTGGAACAAATTATTTCAGGAACTGAGACAAATCACTGCTATATCATGGCAAAGGAACAATCTTTCTCAGACTAAAATAAAAATACTTTTTTGGGGCATAGTAATTTTTAACTATACTTGCTTATGGCATATATGATTAAGACTGATATATTTATTTAAGTGCACATTCATATAAATTCATTCAATATTAAAGACTGAAAAAATAGCAACTTTTGCCTTGCTGAGTACTGGTCAAATAATTTACTGTCTGCATATGTGTGCACACACTTTACCCTTATGTTAGACATCTGGTATCTGACTGCTTGCTTTTTTGTTTGTTGCCTGGGGAGGTCTCCCAGTCAGAAAGCCAGGGGTCCTGGTCAGTGTTTAAATGTAGAAGTGGGACACACTAAAGGAAGAATCTGACTGAAGATGCTGCATGTGGACAATGAAATTGCCTGCCTTCCTTTAGTCCTTGATCCAGAGTAGTAGAAGTGGAAGCACTGTATAAAATGTTGATATGAATTAAGACCCAGAAGTTAGAAATATATTATGCCATAAGACTTGCCTGTCTTCCACTTAAAATCAGTAGGAGCGTTGAGCAAATGTTCTCCAGACTATCAACAGCGATTTCAGTGAGGAATTTGGGGGTAAAAAAGTTACTTTAACATTGCTCTTTATTTCCATATTCATATCGTGGGCATTCAAAAAAATCTCTGAGAGTAACCCTTAGGTGGAATTGGACAGGTTAAATTTTGTATAGACATACTTTCAGGCAAGAAAACATAGAAAACTTCTTGACTCAGCAGTTCTTTAAAAAGTCATCTGTTTCAGCCCACTGCTAGATCAAAATATACATTTGCTTTTTCTGGTCAGCAAAAGTTCCTGTAAGCAATATTTTTTCCTGATATTTTAGTTCATGTTGCATTTCTCAAATCTTCCTATATAATTTCAAGAAAATGATGTTATCTCTCTGCTATAGATTACACAGATCTTCTCATCTCTCTAGATGTATATTTTTGCCTCTCATACTCCAACAATTTATATAATTGAATTTCTGAAAGTCAGAGCTTACAAAAAAAGAATTGTAGCTAGACATATATATAATAAGGAACATTGTTATAGGCCACTTCTATCCCCTATATTGTATATGAATAGACTAAATCTGGTTCATTCATTAGGAATATAAAATATTTGTATTACTATGCTTTCTAATAGATTATGAAAATACTAATATTTTCCTGTCTGCTGTTACATTCTAGAAAGGGTCATGTAAAAATCTGAGCAAAGACTGTGATTCAAGTAACTACATGTCATTTTCTTTCCCTGAGGAAAGCTCCTATTTCTCATTTTCTTAGCTTTTCTGTAGCAATTTTTTAGGTTATGTCTTCCTTATATTACTCCACAGCAGATGAATACTTCTTTTTTATCTTTGTCTTTTTATGGTAATGCTTTGAGAATTCAAATATTTGAACTATAGTTTCTGATCTAGTTTAAGCATGCATTAATGTCAACCAGACAATGCTAAACATCAGTGCCCTGGTGCTCAGAACAAATATTCTATATTTCCTATCATTAAAAAAAAGAAGTTAAAGACTTATTTGACTTCTTAAATATTCCTGAAGCTACTGTAAACGCTGTCCATTTTATTACCTGAGCAAGGCATATTATTCATCTATCAGGTTTTCATGTTGATGAACAATATATTTAATCACAACACCAGTGCCTCTAAAATATGCGAATACCTAAACCAAATACACTGTTCCTTATTGCCACATCATGCCTTTTTGTTATGGTAGGTACAAGACACCCCAGTGAAAAGATTGGGCTAAGAGTTACTTATAGTTCTGAGTGATTTCGATTGCTGAATGTATTCTCCTAGCTAGGACTTTTAGGATTGTCAATCATATTGGAATGATTTTTTTTATTATTATTATGCCATATACAAACTTAGTATAAAAATTGAAAACAACCAGGCAAAACACTTCATCAGGCAACCTGCTGGGGGGTTTGGAGTTTGTTATTGAGAGAGAGACAGTTGCAGGAAGGGAACCAACTGCAGAAATGTCACTGTGACTTACAAGTTCTTAAGTAGACGTATAACATTAGGACAGAAAGTGCATAATTCCCAACTAAGCTGGGTAGAGTTAAGTAAATATAACTATTTCCATAAATGATGGACTATATAAGGTACCCAGTGTATATTTTTGAGTCAGAGAAGATTCACCATTTACAAATGAAGGAGAGATTAAATTAGACAGCTATGTAGCCATAGCACCGTTTTTCTCCTAATATTCTGTCTTCCCACCCAGCCATGCTCCCCAAATGCCAAACTCTCAGATATATAGAGATGAGATGTAGGCATATCTATTACATAACAGAAGGTAAAGCTGGGTAAAAAAAATGGGTGGAAGCTGTTTTCGTTTACTGTGAGCTACTCCAAAAAATTTTCTGCTCTCCATGCTTGGAAGTGAAAGACCATTATCTGGACTTTTACTACCAAAGTAAGAATAGTTAGCAAAAAAAAATCAGAGAAATTAGAGTACTGTTAAGTTTTCTTCTCCCCTACCCCCTCTTGTTTGTTTTTTTTTTTTTTTTTAATTCTAAGTCTGTTTACAAGAGAACTAAAAAATCTTGGCTAAAGTAATATTACTGTGAACATCAGTAAGATGGGATTTGAGTGGGTTTAATCTACATTGTAGTAAACCTGTACATTACATGTGCATGCTGGCAAGCTCAGATAATGTCTCTGTGTAGGCCATCCCTTCTCCATTTCTACCTAAGTGCATTTAAAACAATTTCCAAACACATAAACATCTTTTCTATACTTAGCAGGCAAGTGAAGGCAGAATCAAGATTTGTCTGCTTGTATCATATGCTGTAGCACTTACAATTGAGCAGCAAAATGTCATGCTGCCTCCTTCCCCCAAAACCTCTCCCATGTGTACAAAGTCACATGCAGAACATGATTGAAAATTCATGACCCAAAGGCAATAATTCAAAATATGTCTCTTCTAGCTATTGTAAAAGCACCCGGTTCTGTGGCTATCATCTCCTCCTCTGATGGATGTACTGGTACTTACGACACTGCCTCTGGTGCTGTTTCAGGATCAGTCTGCTACAGAATTGATCAGGCAGTGTTACACTTCCATGTACCGCTTTCTTTTAGTTTACCCTTCGAACTTCACAGGTGCATACAATATCCTGTAATTAAATATACATCTATTCCAAATGGAAGCCAAAGACATTTTCACTGAGATAAATATGCAGCCTTCACTTTTCATTTTCCTCTTCCACTTTTATGCAAATATGTGTGCCATGGCCAACTACCTTCAGGTGTCAGAACAGAGCACTAACATTAAATTGTAACATATATATTTCTGTTGCAAGGGTGCCAGTGAAATGAATTTTGAATCATTTTGAATCCAGATGTTCTGAGTTTCTTTAATAGTGGACTTTCCCTGTGATAAACTATTTTAAAATTGTCCAATATCTTTTCATAACTGTAACTTCAAATGTAAGAAATTTGAAAGACATTTTAAACTTCACTGCAATTAAAACTTAATTTATTTATTACATAAAGTATGTGCAGTGGATATAACAACTTTTCACGTGCCCCATGGAAACTTCAGAATAGACTGATTTGGATTTTAAGGTCACATGCAACAGCATAATATGGCTTACTTTCAGATAACTATTCCTCAGAAATTCAGATACATCTTTGAACCACCTAACATTTGTTTTACTAAAGTAAATTGCTAACAAGTTTCCTAGGTACATGGTTCATTAAGATTTTTTAACCTTTGAAGAGGTGAAACCCAGAAAAGAATTAATATATACTACAGATGTCTTTCCAAAATAATGCAGGAGAAAGTTATACTGGAAATTCAAAGTACCAGTGAGAAGTAAAAGACTCTAATTGCAAAAAAACATATCACAGTGTTTTCTTACTCTGTGTCAAGCAGGATTGGACAGGGCCTCCGGGTCACTGCGTACAGCAACCAGCTTTGGCCGGCAATCACATCGTAAGATTCTGTTATTAAAGCTCTATCACAAAACCTGTTAGACTGTGACTTGTCCATGTGCCAATGTTGTCCAAGTTAAACCACTCTTTTTCCTTGTTATTTTCCTGGTGGGTATAACTGCTGTTCTCAAAGATCTCTCAGTCTTTGTTTTGCTAGTTTTAACGATTTAAGGTCTTTTAGACTTCTCTTTCAGAAAGGATAGCCAGGGCATAGAAAATCTAGTCACCTTTCTTTTGCACCACTTTCAATCTGAATTCATCATTCTTGAGCATGAGTGACAAAAGTAGGGCACATAGATGTAATATTGCACATTAATGATGTGGAGGAGGACAAAGAAGTAAGTGGTAATCTATTTGAGTCAAAATTGATTTGGGAAAAGCTGGTAAAGTAGCTTCTAATAAAATAGAATTAGATATCCTTCTTAAATACAAATGTCAGATTTGACCTTCGATGAGGCTATTTTAAAGTTACTAGGGAGATAAATATGACTTAAAATTGTACTGCACAAATGGTAGGACCTCATTATTTCAACACACCAGAGCTGATATAGAAATTTTTATTTTCATGAACTAAATGCTATATATTGTCATTTCAAAAGTTGGTTTTGGTAAGCAATAAACACATTGATTGCAAAGGAGCTACTTGCATGAAATAACCTTGATTTACTGATCATAAATTGATTCAATAAAATCCAACTAAATAGAGAGAAGAGTTCCATTGTTTTCTTAATGTTTCTCCTGTTGAAATTGAAGACATGAAAGATTGTTACCTGATTCAAAAGATGATTCACCTGAACAAATAGTCAGATTTGAGTGAAAGGTTTTCTCTGGGAGAAAACTTGCATCAGAAGCTTCTGGAACAGCTGTTGCACTTCTGCTGAGGGTACAAACACTAAAGTGTGAAGAATCAGGTCTTAAAAGTATTGAATTACCTCTTGTCCCTCTGCTTTCCATAGGAAATAGCTCTACAGAAGAATAGGATCTAATAAAAGAGATATGAAATCACACAAATAAAAGAAACCCATGTGTTTTAATGGAGAAATTACCTTTCCTATGCTTATTGACTAGATTCAGTAAAGATGCTTGGCTTGATGAGTTTTAATACACATACAGGAAGATTCTCATCTGCTATAATTAAGTGTAGCTTGAAATCTGTCAAGGAACACCAGACCATATCAGATGACAATGTGACCTATAACCTTTGGGCTGAATATGTCTGAAGTGTAATCACATATGTGTGAACTTCAGCACTGTGTATTTTGAGTATTCATTTCCAAGTACATTTGGCATCTCATAACATGATTGTATGTCATTAAGATAACATTCAAGAGAGTATTATAGTGGTCATGGTATGTGTGGATATTTATACTGGAAAACCAGGAGTCATAAAATAAGATTAGTGTTTTTCACAGGCTTACAAAAATTAGTCACAGGAATGCTTTATCATTGTAACATTTTCCTTTCCAGCAGCTTAATCACAGAATCCAGTTCTCTGTAGATATAGCAGAAAAGAAACCCTCAACGAAATCAATCTGTAGGTATATTTTAGCAGACCTTTTCAGATACTCATCTTTGCCTCCTGTGACAAACTGACCTTTCAGTTTGACCAAACTTACCTCAGGAAATGGGACTCGCGATCACGCTGTGGTTTTCTCTCTGTTCAAGTACATATGTATCTGAATTTGTCCCCATCCTGAACTAGTTGGCTCAATTCCTACAAACTTCATTTAAGTAAGTGACCGGGTAGTAAGAGTGGTGCAACTGCAGGAAAGGCTGCAGCTCAGACGCAAGAGGATCTGCCCAGGAACAGACTTATAAATGTATTTATCACAGGAAAAGCTGCAACTGGATCTGAGAATCAGCCACCACCACTCAAATCCATAGAATTCATACTTTTGTAGTTCCACACTTTTCATATTTTTTTCCCTGTGACCCGAAGATCAGCGACATCTCCCCCGCCCCCTCATAGTCCTTATGCACATTTTGGGCATTCCTGCTGCTGTTGTGCGCTTGTGCCTCTAGGTGGAACTGAAGGGATTGAGTAGACTTTTCGGTAGGACCTGTACAAACACATCCAGTGTTTCACAATTAGGAAAATCTCTGCCTTGAAGAGTTTCTGTCTAAATAGCCAAGATATATCGGTGAAAGAGAAACAAGCCAGTAAGTCAAGTGGCTTGCTCCGAGTACAAAAGCAGGGATTTATGCAGACTTCAAGGTGTATTCATTAAGCAATCGTTGACCCATTGCTTCAGTACCCACCACCAGCAGCTCCTCCTGAAAATAATAGCACTGTTTTGTATCACTTTCTAGCACTTATTTCTCTTGAAGTGAAGTCCTGTTAAACCCTCAGCATGTATGCAAAAACTTTCAGTAATTGAATTAAATAGATTTTGTTTTCTGCATAGTGTCCATGATTTAGAGGTGGTAACTGCACTTTTAAATAAATTGCAGGAAAATGGACAATAATTTTAAAGTACGTGGACTGACCATGACATTTTATCTTTGTCAGTTTTTTTCCCATTCAATAAGGATTTAAAATTCATTTAGAAACACTGATGTTACAGATACCCTTTAACATATGCAAAGTAACAAGCTATACTCTAAATATTTGAGAGTTACTAAGATAACTCTTACTATTGTTCCTCATTTCCATCGATAATTCTTATTATTGTTCCTCATTTCCATCACTCTGTTTAGAAATAAACTCAACTATATTCAGATATAGTGTATTATTTTTTTTTTTTTAATTTGTGATTGCACTCAGAAAAGGCAAAGATATTGCTACTTTTGCCATGGTCTGCAGGAGGAATCCAGTGAATTATTTAGTATTGCTGCATAGTTGTCTACAAGAGAGATTTTTATGATCTTTTTCTATTGCATAGTTTGTGTGAGAAAGGGACAGAAAACAAGATGGCTTAACTTTGTCTTCTTTATAGGATACATTTATCTTCCAACATGTCAACATTTTTCATGGAAGTGAAATTCACTTGCTGGCCATTTCGCCTGTCTTTTTTTAGTATTTGCTTCCCACAAAATCCAAGAAAACAAATCTTTGGTGCAGAATTCTGTGTAACATCTACAACATGACCAGGAGAATTGTACAGACTCATTTATAGTGTCTCTCTCAAGTGTGCTAAAGGCACTCAGGCTTATTCTGCTGCTTGTGCACTGTGGGCCTTTACTAGTGGTGTTTCTTTAATTTCTGATTGAGTGGGTCACAGAAAAAAAAATCAACTGTTCCATCATGTGTCTGAGATTTTTCTCATAATATGTCAGGAGTGGGAGGTGGAGAATAGTAGTGGGAGTAGAAGGAAAAAGTCCCTAAGTTTTTTTTCTGAAATCAGAAGGAATGTTATTAACTACAGCATGTTGAGACCAGGCCATTACAGTGCCCTTCTTCAGCTCACAGCTATGCGGTATGTTTGTCTACATTGTCCTAAAGGTTCTCTTGGTTGTCAGGTGAAAGCTATCTGAGTTACTACAGATTTAATTCTTTCTCCTTCATCATTAGCTCAGAGAAGTCAGTAATGATCAGTCCTGGTGAGGTTTAAAACTCCGTTCTCCAATCCTAATTTCTCCAAAGGGGAAGTGGCATTTCTATTCTTCTTGTCAATCTTACTTTATTAAGGGCATCTTTCCACTGCAATCAGGAACTTGAAAGTGTGACATGGGCCACTTGTAACAAATATAGGCTGTGCTGAGAGGCAGGAGCAAATATCTCACTTGCCTGTGGCCCTGGGTAAATGAGTAATAACCTGGCTGTGATAGCAGGCATCAGTGTGAGCCACTCTAGCCTGCTGGGGTTATTCTTGAGCAGCTGGACCATACTGGCAGCCGTGTTATATTCGTATGTTAAGCTAAGATAAAGACTGCCAGGTACTGCTATTTCATAGTTGCAAAGCAGACATAGCAGACATATTCTGATGATTCTAAAAGCTTGTTTGGAAATAATATTTCAAGCTGCGGTTCTAATTTGGTCCTTCTTCTCTGAGAAATGCTCACTATAGATTTAAGATCCTCTGTGTCTATAAATGCAGTTCACAGCTTCATCCCAGTTACACCAGTTAGTTAGCACTGAGACAACAGAACCAGAAAGCTGAATAAAATAGTTATTCTTCCCTCTCTGTTTCTCTTTTCTTTCTCTCTGCCATAATAACTGTATAAGCTACTGCAGATAGGAAAATACATAATCCGTCTTCCTTGCTACAAGAAGTAGATACATGCTCTTTGCAGTGATTCAGACTACAGTCAGCTTAGATTACTAGTATTTCTTGTATTAAGCCTGAAGTCTTGATAACTAACATTTTTTCAGCTATCAGGACTTTTCAGGAAGTAATTTACTGTGTATTCATCAGCCCATTGCCACCTTCCCCCCTGAGGGATCCCTAGCAGCATGATTACCCTTCCTGTCCAGAAAGCAATAAATACTCTGTGTTACCATTTAGAAGATGCTGCTGTGTATCTAGAAGGAAAACCAGTTAAGCTAGATTTATTTCTGAATACCAGAGAAATCACAAAAAATAACCTTTACATTACGTGTTAAATAAAATTACTTTAAAAGTCAGGCTGGAATTAGAAAATAAGTGTGTTTGTGTTATGTGTGAATGTGTGGGTGTATTTTACACATTTGACTGAGATCCATAAAATACATATATATTCAGAGTGCTTTAAAACTACTTTCTATTTTTTTCCTGAAATCCAGATATTAAAAACAACATAAATGATGCATTGCATTGACCTTCTCCTTATTATTTATTATGTTCTATTTATGTCAGGAACAGGAAAATAAGCATCGTGTCCAAGGACATCATGGTAATTGTCTGTAAGATGCTTTCCAATGACTTCTTGCACTTACGAGTTTCTAATATTTCCCTTTTATCACCGAAGCCTAGTAAACTCATTATTTCTGCATCATCTATACCATTCCTCAGCACATGAAATGCACCAGGCAGACCGTGTCTTTTTCTCTTGCTTTTCATACTTTCCGAGAATTTTAAGGCTGTAAAGAAAACAACTCTAACAAACTCTAATTTGTTTCCAACAGAATAAAATAAGATTGGCCTCGCTGCTCCCTGAAGTTTCAGACTTTCATCACCAAGGCAAAGGGTGTAGGCAGTGCTTCTGCACTTGGTGTCAGGGTGCAGTGAGGGCAGGTGGCTCCCTGGGGTCAGGGACCAGGAGCAGAAGGGGCTCCCTGCGGGGTCCATCAGCGCAGGGCCTGGCAGCCAGGGGCTGTCCCACCGCCCCAGCCAGGAGCAGAGCAGCCGGGGGGCACCAGGGCAGCCCCAGCCCTGGGGCATCGGACACCTCCATGGGGACAAGGGCGGACTGAGGCCAGGCTGGAATGTGGGCCCATGAGTGAGCCCGGCTCAGCATGACCCGTGGCTGGGCAGGGCAAGGCTGTGGGGAGCTGAAGACCAGCCCTGCTGTGGCATCACTGGGGCAGGGACTGATGGCCCCGGGGGTGGGGGGGCTGACATGGGGTCCTGGGCCGTGGGTAGGTGGGGGGAGCCCCAGGGCAGGGAGCTGGGCAGGGACATGATGACCTAGCAGTGCCCTCAGGGCCCTGGCTCTTACCACTCTTTGTCTCAGATAGGGTTTCTCCTCAGATCTTCTTTCATTCCGGTAAGAAGAGAAGCTATTCCCTCAGAGATGGGAATTTGTATCTCAACATACTGTCACTTTTCTGCAGTATCTGGAAGGGGCTCAGGAGAGAAAAGTTTTTAGCACTGCTGACCTCCGATTCAGCCTCCAGCTCCCTAGAAGTTTTGGGGTGTTTGTGTAGGGGCAGGAGGGAAAAGTCATACAGAAACCTGCAGAAGTTAACACAGTGTGGGAAGAGATGAACATCCACGCATTATGGTGCACAGGTAGCAAAACCCTGATTTTAAAATTATCTTCTAATTTCTGTTATAAAACCAAGTTTTCATTTATTTACAACTTTGTCTAAATATGACTGGACCGATTATTGTAAGTGCATCACATATAAGTTTCTGCTTGAAATGTAAAGGGGGTAAAACTTCAGCTAAATTAGCAGTCATTTCTTAGTGTAGAATTTAAGATTTTTTTTTTCCTGGTATGTAAAGTTGCCTCTTTGAAAAGATTTAGGTCTCGCAGTCTATGGCGCAGGATATGCAGTGGCGTCACTGTCAAATACATGCGTGTAGGCACCTCTGTGAAAAAATTATTCTATACACAGCCAAGATAAGAATTTCTGAAAAATCTCAGATTCTGTATGTTATGTTGAGTTTTATTAGTGGTTGATTGCTAAACTTTTTGAAGACTGCCTCTGTCCTAGGCATTTCAGGTGTCCTTGAAATGATTTCTGATAGCACTAAAACATCAGTGTGAGCTTGGCTATAGGAAATCAAAACAGGAAAACTCCTGTGTCTTGATGCCCAAGGAAAAAAGTAGCCTAGTTGCAAAGCCTGAGCATGAAGAGGAAGACTTGGGGGAGTTGTAAAGAGGGAATATTGGCATGATGAGTAGGAGAGAGAGAGATGCTGGCAAGAGAAACCAAGTGGGCAGATTTGAAGCAGTAGAGGGGGAGGGAGTAAAAGGTGTTTAAGGGAGGGAGACTGCTACAGAAATGGGGAAAGAAGAAAGGGGAAAAACAAGTGCAGTGAAAATAAAACAATGTAAAAGGCTGTGACTACTGGAATACACTCCCCTCAGAACCTGAAGGAAAAATCATGATTCCTAAATTTTAGAAGATTGTCAGTAAAATATAGTGGGATTTCAAACTGGGAGGTTGGAAAGGAGTCTTACTTGTGTATCTTTTAAACCTAAGAAGCTCCATAAGCCCGGAAAGTCCTAGGATAAAAGAACAGTATTATTTCATTTGCCTATGAAGTTCTAGAGTTCCAGAAATTTGGAAAATGCCAGGACTGAAGTTGTCTGCATAATCTTAATTCAGTCATTTTGCACATACGTGCTTTGGTGCAGTTTTAAATGACATAATCTTGTACTTCTTGTTTACTTTAAGACACCTATTTCACTCAGTGCATAGAGCACGTCTCCTCTGATAATCAATTGAGTTTTAGAACATCACTTATTCCAGAAATTGGAGGGTGTACATCTACCGGGGCTTTCCCAGGAAAGAACTGAAATCCTTCTCATAGGCTTCATGAGCTTACAGAGCTAGAAGTCCAATTAATGAAAGGGTCCAAAAGGTGACAAAGAGCAATGAAAAAAAAATATGCAAGGGGCTCTGAGTGGGATACAGAAGGTTGCCAAGAGGAGCAGTAAGTGCTGCCCAGGAGCTGGGTAGTGGCTGTGGACAGAAGTACTTCGCATGGAGAAGGAAGTGATCATAGAAAGTATCACACAATTTCAGCAGAGGAAAGAACAGCTTCATATCTAAGGGAGTTGAAGGTTGCTATGGAGAACTAGATTCTTATCTTCCCTTTGTCCTCCCTGTGCTGAGTCATTTCAATCAAAGTCTTCACAGGTGGTGTTACTTGTATGATCCTCAACCATTGCTCATTGCAACTCACCCTCAGGTCGAAATCTTTGAAATAATTGACTCTTACTTTTGCTTGCCAGTCATGTGTTCCAACACTCATCCTATTAGTGTGATTAATAAGTATTTATTACACAAGTTCCTAGAGACTAGTATAGGCTCCATTGCATTAAGCATTTTAAGTGATAAAATGATCTCTCTACTTCAAAGAGAGATTGTCCCTGTCTAAATACCTAAGACAGGCAGACCACAGGAGGGGAGGCAACTAGGGTGGTGGGGTGGAGAATGATTTGCTCAAGGTCATTCAGGAGGCATTTAATGCCAGTGCTGGAATGAGATGCTGTTCAAATCACAGGAGTTCTGCTGCTAGAAGTCATTTGTTTAAAAAGATTGCCACGCATTTAAGTAAAATGATCTGTAATGGAAGCCTGTCACCTGTGATCTGAGCAAAGTAATTTATTATGCAAGAACCATACAGATAATTTACAATAGTTCTTCTGTGCCTTTAATGTATAGTAACTGTAATCATGGAATTGCTTCTGAAATCTCTTTTATGCTACTTGGCACGCCATATGGTAGTTGGATACTGCAGGAAAAAATATCCTCCAGGAATCATTGAGCCAGGCTTTAAGCCAGGCAATCTCCTCTAACACTTTCAGAGCAAGCCATACTATAAAAATGTAAATGTGGTAGCAATACTTCTTCTTCACACCATTTTTCAAAAGGTAAATGTAAGTGTTGTTCAAACCACGGTGCAGCTTGAGAGCATTTGTAAAGGACATAAAAAATCCGAGTTACTCTGTGTAGGTGGCTTTACACACCTGTGACTGTGAAGGCTCTCTGATTCAGACATATATCATCCAACCACATCAGTAGAAAGACTTACAGTAATTGCAGCTCCATACAATTTTCTTTCCTCTTTCTCCTCTCCCCCTACTTCTATTTTAGATGTCTTTTACTGCAAGCACTCAGGCATTCTCCCTTCCTGAGGCATTTGGGTAAACATGAGAGGTGTGGTTTTCTAGTGTGTTCACTGGCATAAGCGAAGCAGATTACAACAAACAAGTAACAGGTGAGATAACAGAGGGGGCGGGGGGGGGAGAAACAGAAAGGAAAGGCACAAATAGGATAAGAGAATGAGGAAGAAGAGGTACTGGGAAGGAAAAATTCAAATGACAGAAGTAAAATGAGAAGGAAAATTGGGGGGGGAGGGTGGTAGGGAATGGTAAGGAAAATTAGGAAAAGTAGCCCAGAAATGTGATAAATGTCAAGCACAGAGATCCAGCCTTGAAGAGGGAAACAAAAGCTCCTATTGCAGCTATGGAGCAACTAGACTGGTGCCTCAGATCCCCTTTTATAAAACAAAAATTGAATGGTTAGTGCAAATTTCTCTTTCCTGTGTTGTGAGGGATTGGAAAATTATCACTAAATACATTAGCAAACACTGAAAGATTATATGCTTACGTGCAATCCAGAAAAGGAGGAAAGACAAGAAGGGGTATCAAAAGGGAGGCAAGAAGAGAAATTGAGAATAGAAAAGAGAAGACAGGCTGTTAAACAAGCAAGAGATAGGTAGAAAAGGGAAGGGTAAATGGAAGGGGAAAGAAGAGAAGCAAGGCCAGCAGCCCTTCCCTAAAGGGTTAAAAGGAAATGAGTCACCAGGGTATGAAGACTAGAAGGACTGTTCTCTCAGAAAGCAGAAATGGGGAGTGGGAGTCTTGCAGGAAGAAGGTGGTAGAAAAAAACCTAAATTTGCTCTTCTAAATTTCAAACCTCTAGTATACTCATCTGAAGGGGGTTGACCTGAGTAAAGTCAGAGCTTTGCTTCTTTTTTTTTCCTGCTGTAATCAGTACCTAGTTTTAGACACTATTGCCTAAATTAAAATGTAGTAGTATTAGCTAATTACTGCATTGGTCCTAGTGCAACAGTGTTTTCCCAAGTAAAATACACAAGTTACATTCAACAGCTGGAACTGGCAAGGTAAAAGCTTAAGGGATCTGCCCCCTGCCCTGTGCTATCCCTGATCCCCTTCCCTCCCTGTCCGTCACCCTCCTTCTGGACTCTTATGTTCTGAGTTCCCCTGCTTGCTTCCAAAAGTCTTCGTTGTACGTAGATATGTATCAAATGAATATGCCACTTTTCTGATCTGCTTATTCTGTGGTTAATTGCTTCTTAATATTATGTGAGAATTTGTCGCATCCATAAGCATCTTTAAGAGGAATTGAAATAACCTTTAAATAAAGGAATACAGAATAATTTACAATCCTAGTAATCAACATAAATACATTTTAAATGCCCTGTTTATTTCTTTGGAGTCAAGCAATCTAATTGGGTTTGATTTCCTAATAGAGGCATATACCTGGAATGTTACACCCTTCATATATGCTGCAGTTAGTTTGGGCTAAAATTCAAATTCAAGCTCAAATTGACAGAGGTCAGGAAGAAAAAGGGGGGGTAGGGGCAGGGGCAGGGAGCAGGTGTGTATTTACAGGTTTTTTTTTTAACAGAATGGCTTCTGTTGAAACCAAAGGGTCTGAGGAGCACAAGCTATTCTAATGGTATTGCCCTGCTTAGTTTTTGTTCTGTAGCCAAGGAAACTGTCAGATAGTAAGGCTTATTTAAGTACAGTTATCTTGCCCAGGATTTGACTAAACCATTTTTTGGTGCAGGGCGTGTCTAGGTTTGAGTGGGCAGTACCAGTTCTGAGTTCCCAGCTGTTTCCAGGAGTGTTTCTCAAGCATGTTTCCAGCCCATGTCCCATACCAAGGCCAGATAAGGCCATGCACACACCATCTGCACACTGCCTCTCATTGTGGAAACCACATGAATTCCAGAAAGGAGCCATGGTGCAAGTAATATATTCCCAGTCCGGATCATCAAGGTACCCAGGTACCAGGGTATGCCGAGACTCACAACTGAGCACAGGTGCTGATTCAAGGACTTGTGTACTTTAGCCAGGTGGAATGTGGCAGTTTTGTGTACTGCAACCTTCATCACTGTGACTCTGCCTGGATTTCTAAGCTGAAATATAATATGCAGACTCTGTCTCAATACTTCCTTATTAACTGCTGGGACCTTAAGGTTTCTAATTTTTCCTGCAGAGAGTACTGAATTCCTAAATCACTGTAAGAATGCACGTCTCAGACACTTCAGGTGTTTTGAAAGCTGCAGAGCAGATATTAAGTGATCGGAATGTTTTTTAAGTGTTGTGTGCTACAGCATCAGTTCACAGTCCTGAACTCAGTTTTTGGCATGTTTAAAAAAGATCAGTTGCTTTTAAGCTGGAGTTTGCTATTTGCACATTCATTTAGTAATTTGCTTCCTTAATTTCTGCTGTACTTACATATACATGTTTCTTTGAAGTATCACATTTAGTGTGAAATATTCCCTTTGAAATGTACCTCACAATATACATTTTTCAGAAATGTTCAATGTAGAAGTCCAATAGAACTCTTGGCACTGGTAGTTTTGCCCAGATTTAATGATTTTTTTTATTATTTATAAATTAGGAATGCAAATTGTTGAGTAATATAAAGTCCATCTGGAAACAGATTAGGTTTGGTATTTAATAAATACCCTGATCCATCTTTGTGCATAATTCTGCTGCTTTCTTGTAAGCCTCATTATGCTTTTGAAGGAGCATATTTTCTTCCACATTCAGGTACTGAAAATTCATATATTGAGAAGCACTTCTGTTAGTTACGTCTGGAGTAAAACGCACAGCAGTGAAAAAGAATCAAAAGGGTTCTGTAGAATAATGTCATAGAGTTTCACGTCTGTTGCTAAAAATTCATGTCAGCTTTGCTCAGTCCACAAGTTCAGTGACTTCTTGTAGCCTAAGAGAGGGTCCACTAAGTGTTCAACTTGGTTTCTTAGAGAGAAACTGGATATTTTCTTTTCCTTTTTGAATATATTTCTACTGATCTTAAAATTTCCACAAAGTAAATTATGGTATCAGAAATACTTATGTTGTTGTTAAGTAAAAGGCATATGAAAATGCTACAAATAGAGAGGATTCAGTAATAGGTAGTCAGGTACAATACATATACTGTAATTTTTTACAGTAACTTTTCAGGACAGGAACATACTTTAAGTATTTTAGTCAATTAATTATTGCATTGGGGAAAATATTCAGCTATAATTTTGCAGTCTTAGTTCTCTAGGGGTGCTACAGGGATCTTCTGTGTCACTACAATACTTTTACTCCTTTCTTCTTTTAAAATTTTAATTCCAGTAATATTCCCATGGATCAAGGGAACCCTAGTGTAATTGTAATGGACATGTAATTTTGTTTCAAACAATGTTTCTTCTGTAATGAGTGTAAGCAAAACACATATTATTCTTCAAGCATTATAGCTAACATTTTAGGAAACTCTTAGGTCTAGCTTTTAATTTTTATATCCAGTCAAAGCAGGTTTGATGGCAGGTGCATGTCTGAATGTTAAACACAGAGATTCTTTACAGATGAAAAAAGGGCTGGTTTAGTATGTTCTTTTATCCATGGTTACATAGCTGTGTTTTAAACAGTCTGCAAATCTCTCACTAGACATATAACTGCCTGGCTTGCTAGCCAAGCATTTTAAGCAATTATACATCTGAATTCAATGATTTGTACTCACAACTGGATGCATAAAATCATGTCACAAAGATGACTGTAGGCACAAATTAGAAGTCTGTTGTAAAGGATTGGCAATAAATGTTTTTCTAAAATAAATTGCAAAGTTCTTTTCAAACTTTAAGCCTCTTATAACTGTGTTACAAAATGAAAGAAACAATTGCAGATACATTTCGAAGTGCAGTAAGTATAGCGAGATGGAAGTAGCTGTTGTTGGGATGAGGAATACAGTATCAAACTTCAGAGATAACTTCATGTATGCTTCAGCAGGCCTGGTTTTCTTTCAGAGTACATGGTATGGTGATAACAATGCTAAGTTCTTGTTTGATTTAAATTTGTGCAAATGGCTCAGATCAGCTGCACATACTTGCAATAGATAAAGTTCAAGCCCGACACTTTTTCAACTGTTTAGTTCTGTTCTTCCACAAAGAGAAGAAAAAAAATGGAGAGCTGTATTAACACAGTATGTTTTCAGTTGAGAAGTGCAGGGAGTTATCAGCATGCAGATGGCGGTGGAATCAGCTGTGAGAGGACTGGATTGACAACATAAAATACATATAGCAGCTGATTAAAAAGAAAGAACGGCAGAGATAACCGATTTCTCCCATTTGAGAAATTCCCTGATTATAACATAGTGTAGATTTTGAGAACTGTTAATAGGCAGAGATAATGGCTATTCAGGAAGCGGTCAAGATATTGAGAGCTGGTCCATCGGCACTTCCAGCGAAAAGATTTGGAACAATTTTGCACTGTCTGGTGGCACAATCTGTCTAGGAACAACAGCATGGGACAGTAGAACTTGCTAAGGTTATGGAATTTTATTACAAATGCTGCAGAGTGAAGAGGCCTTACTTTGTTTCTGTTGAATAAGAGAGTCTGATTGCCCTACCCATCTACAGTTACAGTCAGCTTGGAAAACAAGGAGACCAATAGCCTCTCACTTTGGCAGGACAAGATTCTGTATCTAAAGGGTTTTCTTCTAGCTCATTATTTTGATTTGTGGATCAAATCATACTTGATCATCAGATAGAAATCCATTTGAGAACTGATGCTATATGCCACAAATATGGGTCTTCTCACACCCTAAAGAAAGGATCTAACTGAGCCAGCTATTGATTCAAAGTCAAGATCCCAAAATGTATAATATAGTTAAGTATATCTTTTAGAAACAATTAGCATATTCAAATCTAATTTATGTACACATTAGATCTCTAAGTGCATAATGATGCACAAAATTAGATGGGAATATAAAATATCAGCAAGTTTCAATTTACCATATTTGGATGATGTATACTCAGGTTCATGTTGTATTCTTTTTAGCCTATGTTCTAAGACAATTGCCAGTATTTAAAAGTGATTAGTAGAGGGTTTTTTAAGAGAAAAAATATTGAGGAAAAAAGGCTTTGGAAAAGAGATAAAGTTAATAATGTCTAAAAAAACTGAAACACCAAACACCTTTTTAAAAACCTGTTATCACAGAAAATACGTATAAACTAAGGCTGAAATGGTTTCTCTCACTTTATAATGGGGAGTAAATATCAGGAAAGGAGTCGCACTGTATGCGCAAGTAACACTGACACAAGAAGAGATGACTATAGGAAGTTCATTAACATTTCAGATTGAAAATTAAGCATTCAAGAAATTAAGTTCATAAAATCACAGAATCATGTAAGCTGGAAGAGACCTCTGGAGGTCGTCTAGTCCAACACACTGCTCAAAGGGGTCCAGTTAAAGCAGGTTGCTCAGGTCCATGTACAGTCAGGTTTTGAATAGCCCCAAGGCTGGGAACTTCACAGCCTTTCTTGGCAACCTGGTCCGATGCTTGGTCACGCTCATGTTCTGGAAGAGCCATCAAATGTAAGTGATTGTGTGGCAATTAAGAGTGACAATTAGCATACTTAGTCTCAAGAGAGTGTTGATATATTTGTAAACAGGACCAAATGTCCATAGATTAATGTTCAGAATATACCACCTGACCCTGTATCCTATATATTTATGAAAGAAGGCCCTCTAAAAGCTCTGTTCATGAAGATGTTAATAATATACTCTGAACACAGGCAACAATGACATGCTGTCTTTGAGATCAAAAGAATTACTGACTTCAGTAAGCCTACAGATGCTCATTTCTAGAAACTTATAAATGAAGGATAATGTACTAGATGGATAGAGAAAAATAAATGTGGTACAGATTTCCAGAAAAGAAAAGATTGATACTGACAACTATGATGCCATAAATATTATTTGAATGCCTTGTAAAGCAATGAAAGAAATATTCCATCATTAATACTTGGGATAAGAGAGCCATGAACAGTAGGCAGTGAGGCTTTAGAAGAACTGTATCTCATCAGTCAAACTTCATTGCTTGTTTTGATGCAATTACAAAATTAATGGGCAGTGGGAATGAAGTAGATCATATATATTTGGATTCTAGTGAAGCATTTGATATGGCATCTTAGGAATTCTCAGTTTTAAAATTTGATTCAGTACTGCCTTCAATAAGATCATGACCATGCAGGCTGTAAACTGCCTAAATGAGTACAAAAAATAGCAAAAAATAAACAGCAACATATTAAGAAGAGGAATCTGCAAGAGTTGGCATTTGTTAGCAAGAGCTGGCAAGAGTTAGATTTGTTTAATGTCTATATAGTAAGCTGAAAGAAAAAGTAAAGAGTACACTAATGAAATCTGAAAATAGTATTAAATTGGAAGGAGTGTGCACATCATTAAAGAAAAAGATAATGTGGAATTTGAGAAATTACATACATGGTAAAACTGAAAAATACTATTCATCTTAGAAATATGAAAGCCTGTTCACCTTGAGGAAATAATCTGAAACACTGGTATGTTGGAATACTGGTATTTGTAAGTCACAAGAAAGCAAATAAATTCAGAAGATTCCATGATGTATTACCATTGGTACATGTAAAAGTGATTTTACGGGACAGTAACAATAGTTCTCCATATGTGCATGAAAACAAGTTTCAGTTCAGGTGATGGAACGAGACTGAAGAAATATTGCAAAACTAGATGCATTCAGAGGAAAGGGTAAACAAGGAGAGCAAGAGGAATGATGTGCAAGTGGTGACTAAAACAGGACAGAGTTCAGCTGGTTCACTGAAAAGTCTTAAAACTAAAAGGTGATAGAACATACTTAGGACAAACTTGCCACATTTTATGTATTTTCCAGTGATGAGACCATCCCTTGACTGGACGTTGGATCCCTTGACTGGGCATTGCCTAAGACATTTTATTATTATAGGGACCATTCTTTTATTGTTCTTAGAAAACATGGGATCTCAAAAAGGCAGATTCAGGAAGAGCAGTTATGAATTGAGTACCAATCTTGTGCTCTAATCAATGAAAATATCTATCATCAGCAAGGGGAGTAAAGCAAAATAGAAATATCATGTGTGATAATAAGCAGTGCAAGAAATTTTAAAAGATTTTAAGAAAAGAAAAAGGCAAATGCTCCATTACAGCAAACTGTCATTCCTGTTGGGTCCCTAGGAAAAGTCCTTTCTAAAAAGTCACCTCAGAGTCTTAACTGTGTGTCTATTCCTCCTCCCTTCAAGAGTCTGTAAATACCCAATCTTGTTTCAGGCTGCCTGCTAGCTGAGGTCTCACGCTGTCTGTCGCACCTTAGAAGATGTTTTAGCTGTGTTTGCCCAAATGCTGCTGGGCAATAAGTCATCATCCTCCTCAGAGACTTTCTTGCCACCTTGATTGCTAGGACAAAGCAAATATAGTCACATTTCTGCCAGTTGACCTGCCCCATTCTCATAAAGAAACATAGCATATAATAAGCTGCAAATAAATAAAAATGAAACAAGGTCCATCCATCAAAACGACGAGCCCATTCCCACCTGCATTTTCTGCAATTATGCTGTGTGACTGACTCCAAAGTATGCATTACCTTCAGCCAGCTACTTAGAACATTCCCTCTCCCCTGCAAGTACTACTAATATTCTGAAATTTAGTCTGTGGCTAATACCAGGAGGGGGCCTTTGGAAACGTCTCCAGTTCCCATTTTGGTATCTATAGTAACACTCAAAATCTTGTTGCAGGCAAAAGGGAACAAACATATGTAGAGCTAAGAGTTTTTTGCGAGTCTAATTGAAATCTTAACAGGCTAATCAAAAGACAAATATCTATTGTTAGTTCAGTTACAATGCTACCAACAATCACAAACCAAATTAGTACGGAAAAGCTTCACTAATAATCCAGGTAAAATTGTTATACAAAAGCTTCCTACTATCTCCCCCTTTTCTCTGGTATTGCACTGCCTGTACAATATTCCTTTGGGTCCTAAGCTGATGGTGTCTATCTTCCTCAAGCAGAATGGGGGGATGGGTTACAGTGAGGCGTTGGCATCCTGGGGCATCAGCAGGAAAAATGCAATGTTCAGGGTGGGGGTTGTTGCCTCCTTGGTGTTGAGTACACTTGGCTTTATTTTTATATGCGTTTTAACACAGTCTGCTCACATGCCCTTTCTTTTCTTTGGTTCCCGTTCAATCAGTTTTCTGTTAGCTCCACAGCTGGTTTTACTTGATTTACGAGGTCACAAGCATGTAGTGACCACTGATTGACTGTGATTTGTTGTGATTGTGATTTGTGGTTGTATTAACTGCAGTTTGTGTTTTTTGTGTGGGACCTCTGGTATTGCCCTGTGTCTGCATTCTCTCACATTTCATTTTAATCTGCAAACAGAAAGTTCATTTCACACACAGAATAACTACTTGTTTTTACTGTAAAGTAAAGCTAAACTAATACACATTTAGGCTGCTACATAACTGCTGTCACAACTGAAACAAATCAGTACAGGGAGACAAGTCCTGAGTCCCCACACTGTCAGGTCAACACAAACCTTGTGGCCTTTACTAGTAATGGCATATTGACTGAAAACTATCATTGCCACAAAAGACTATGCCTTCCATACTTCAGACTAACACACTGCAGCCAGGGTTACCAGGCAGATATTGCTTGTTTGCTCTGCCTGACAAGCTAAATGACAGCACTTCTTGGAGAGCTTTCTTAGATTTACATAAGATGTAGTAACTGATGTTATGCTGTCACTAAGTTCCATAAATATATCTGGTTTATGAAAAAAAAAAGTGCTTTATAGAAGTGGTTATAAACTCCATATCATAAAGAACAGTAAGCTGCCACTTTATTAAGGAAAAGACACTAAAGGCAAAAGAAAAATTGAAACATTACTGGACTGTGAGTGTAGAGATGTTTCTATCCATCTTGTTCAGTCAGTCTAATGCTAGTATCTAAAAGGAAAACAACTTTCATGAACTCTGAAGACAACGATGTTTTCTCATCTGATACACCTAAGTATCATTTATGATCTGATACTTCATAAGACCTGGCTCTTCACCTCTTTCAGTCATATGTACTATCTAGTGGACTAGTGGATTCTTAAAATACAAATTGTGAGTTTCAAAAATAAGAGAGGAGGATAAACACCATCTCATTCTTGTCCATCATACATCTGTAAAATTTGGTTATATTACCTGTAGTTTAATTGTCAGCTCCACCATGGTCAAAAGGATCCTTTCAAGAACATATTTATTTCTGTGGTTTTTTTCTCTTTTAACACTATATTTCATATTCATCTTCCTTCTTAGTTTTGTAATTATTGAATTGCAGTTGCAAGTAGCAACAGCTGGGAATCATTTAATGTATGAGTGCAAGTGATCATTGTCATCTTTTCACAAGACAATGGGCTTTAGGATAATAAACAGATATGTTTCCACATAAATTTTAAATAGAGAAAAATATTCTGCTTTTAATTTTAAGTTAAAAAGTTAAAACATTTTTTCAAAGGTAAACATTTTCCTTGACACATTTATATGACTGAGGGAAGCCCATTAGTGAAAATTATTAAAGTGGACAGACTGCAACCAAAAAGACCAAAAAAAAGAAGGCAAATACCTAAATACCTTGTTGTAATGAAGAAGCCCTAAGAATCTTCATTTCTTCCTAATATGCACTAATTCTTCTTCCTCCAAGCCAATCACCGTGTGCCTGGCTGTAAGTGGTTGTGTTACATGGGAAGCCAACATCACTGCAGCTCAGTTAGATCCTTATCTTGCGGGACTCGCTTAGTCAAAATTCAGTGGAACTGAATCAGTGCTTCGATTAATAGACTCAACACAAATGGAAAACCCATATTGCATCTTTCACTTCCTTAGAACACTCCTAGGAGTGTTCTCCTAGGAGGATGTTGTAAAATGTTGGAAAAATACTTTTCTTTCTTGTTCTACATGCTTAATGCTTCCAGCTATCGGATACTGGAGTGTAATAATGAAGCATCCAACAGAGCACTGGACTTTTTGAGCATCTCAATATGAATGAAAGAAGTAGAGTTATTGATCATAAAAAAGTAAAATCTTACACAAAAAGAGCAAAAAAGGCAATTAGTTTATTTTTAATCCATATCAGTAAAACACAGAATCATTTGTCTCCCCATTTCAAGAAATAGTCTTCCAAAACTGTTGAAACCACTGAGGAAACATAAAAAAAAAATTATTTTCTTTTCTGTCATAAACCATTTTTGGTGCTGCTGGAGTGAATGACATAAATTTAATACCTTTCTCCCGAAGCTGTTTGAAGATGTTATTGTATTTCTTTTACTTCTGAACTGTTGTTCTGAAAATACTTTGAAGGAGATGGAAAACACACAACCACATTCACAATGAATTGGTTGCTTTAACTGCTGAGAAGAGTGGCGTATTATCTGTAACATGTTGTAGGTAAATAAAAATTGGTATAATGCACACAGTTTACAATAAACTGTATAATTTGAAATCCAAGTGAAAGATTTACTGAAGAAAAATGATTCTGTGTATTTTTGCATCACATGCTCTTGAATTAAAAGTAATTCATTGAGCCTCTCCCCTTCCTGACTCTTCTAGTCTTTATTTGAGAGCTGCCACCATCATTGTCCTTACCTTTGCATGATCATCAAATAAACCACAATATCAAAATAATGTTTTATAATTATCTTCTATGGCATGCATAGTGTTCAAAATACCATCTCATAGTGAGTCAAGCCTAAGATCACAACAATGCAATGTTTTTCACTTTTGTATAAAAATATGCTTTTAAACCGTAGTATGTTTGTGTGTGTGCTTGTGTACATGTGCATATTCTAAATAAGGTGAACAAATATAGTATTTGTGGCAGGCAATTCAGTCCTCAGAAACAGGGAACAAAAAAAAGTCAGAGAAGTTGGTACGTAAATCTTCGAAGACCATCAGTGAACAGGCTGTATTCCAGTATAACAGTCTCAGGGTCATTAAGGAAAAAGAAAATCCTGCAGCATGTGGGGTTAAAGATAATACGGTCCCATAGAAGAGCTCCCATGGAGGATCCTTAGACTAAGGAAGGCCTATATATTCTTACACTCTGCATACTCCACACTGATTAGAATAGATTGGCTGTAAAATTAGGTTATCAGGTAGTCCATACCAGTGACATAGACAGCTGTTTTGAGTTTCCAGTGAGGACTGTATGGCTGACTTCTGTACTAAATGAAAATGTGCTGGAGCATTCAAAGCACTTAGACATCATCTTCACAAGGAACTGAGCACTGTAGTAAGTATGATGTGTATGGATATTGGACATAAAACAGAGTAAAAGACAAGACCCGAAAGTAAATTGTCAACCAAATGTAGGCTGAAGATGAGAATTTCCTTTGTAACAAGGTTTGAAATGTTCCCAGTTAGATTCACATGATGTAGGAAACCATATCACATGTAGGGAATCATCTACATTTTCTGTAGGAGGATTTAGGAACTGGAAAAACATTTAGACCGAACCCATCCAAAAGACATGGACTTCACCTAAATCAGAATAGGTTAGGCTACTTACACTTCAAATTCAAACATTATAGGGAAGGTTGAAATGCAGGGAAAACCGTCAGATATAGAACATCATATATTTAATAATGACACATACCTGAAAAGTGAAGTTAAATCTTTCTGTCCTAGAAAAAAGAATAGCAGTGAAGAACTACCCAAACAAATGTAATCCCAGTGAAGAAGATTAAATGAATGAAATAATAGGTAGTAAAACAACACCAGAGGTATCAGTGATTCTATATATATGTTGGAAGTATAAAAGATGCAAGAATTGAATTGCAAACTTTGGTATAATAAATATGTCAGAAACTTGATGAGTGAAAGATAATTAGTGAGGTAATGTAATCGTGGGATTCACGGTACCTTAAAATGTAGCATAGGGTGAGTTAAGTTTGCTGTATTGAAATGTGGCATAGAATATCTATGCTACATTTTGTGCTTGAATAGAAAGAATGCGATATTAAGGTCATGTTGTCAATTAACCAAATGAGATGGTGGCAGTGGCTCTGGAGCACTGTGAACAGCTAGAAATATTGCAAAGGCAGAAAACAACAATAATGGAAGATGAGGAGGCACTTAATGAAATTATCAGGTAAGAGGTTTAAAATAAACAAAGCACTTTTTCACTTAGTATGTAATTAAATTGCGGAGCTGAATGTGCTGGATGTTCTGGAAGCCAAAATCTAAATTAATTCCAAAATCTCTTAGGCATGTTCACTGATGACAGGTCTATAAATGCTATTAAGTACAGTGGTCCAAATGCAACCCCCAGGTCAGGAAGTCGCTAAATCCCTGACACCTCAAAGGATATCCAGAGATATATCACTGTAAGCCTACAGTGTTGTTGCCTTGTTCCTGTGCTCTTTGCCACATCAGAGACAATGCTGAGCTAAATCAGACTTTTTTCTGCTCCACTGTGGTGGTGTTATATTCTTACAAGTGTTATACAAGATTCCTTCCAGAGTGATTCCTATCTGTAGTATTTTATCTTTCTTCTTTCATTTCAAAATCATTTTGTCTTAATAACAAACAAACAAACAAGCAGACCCTAGTGGGGGGTTTCCCACTATGGTAATAGTCACAGACAACTTGTTCTTTTTTAATCCTGATGACATGAAAGTATTGGTAAAAAAGTGATTCTTTGATCATTTAGTTATTGAAGGAAGTGGTAGAATCATAGAATCACAGAATCATAGAAAGTCCTGAGTTGGAAGCGACCCACAAGGATCATCAAGTCCAACTCCTGTACTTGCATAGGACAACCCCAAAATTCACACCGTATGTCTGAAGGCGTTGTCCAAATGCTTCTTGAATATTGCCAGGCTTGGCGCCATGACTACCTCCCAGGGGAGCCTGTTCCAGTGCTCCACCACCCTTTGGGCGAAGAACCTTTTCCTCATATCCAACCTAAACCTCCCCTGGCATATCTTCCTGCTGTTCCTTTGGGTTCTATCACTGGTCACCAGAGAGAAGAGATCAGCGCCTGTCCCTCCTCCTCCCCTTGTGAGGAAGCTGTAGACCGCAATGAGGTCTCCCCTCAGTCTCCTCTTCTCCAGGCTGAACAGACCAAGTGACTTCAGCCACTCCTCATACGGCTTCCCCTCTAAACCCTTCACCATCTTTGTGGCTCTCCTCTGGTACACTCTCCAGTAGCTTTGTATCCTTTTTGTACTGTGGCGCCCAAAACCGCACACAGTACTCAAGATGAGGCCGCACCAGTGCAGAGGAGAGCAGGACAAACACCTCTCTTGACCAGCTAGCAACACAGTGCTTGATGCACCCCAGGACACGGTTGGCCCTCTTGGCTGCCAGGGCACACTGTTGGCTCACGTTCCACTTGCCATCAACAAGTGGTAGTTTGATTTGGAGGGAGAGAAGCTGGTCTGCAAATTTTTTAACCATTTTACCCTGTTTGCACAACCACTCTAGCAAATGCCTTTTACTTTCACACTGATAGCCAGTGAGGCAGATAAGTGTTGCTAAAGGTCCTCCATAGTTTTTCCAGATTCAAAAAATGAGGCGAGTGCTCTGCCACACTATTGTGCATCCTTCCAGCAAGAGAATAACTATCAAGCAGAAAGGATACTTTGTTAACCGTGATGAAATATATATCCTAATTGTAGCTTCAGAGCTTAGTTCACTGGTATGCTCTGGCTGTGCTGCATTGTCTCAGCAATGGAGAACATCTGTAAGTCCAGCTGCATTATACAGTCAGATCTGTGCAAAGCAGGTGGAATGAATGTCATCTGGTTTGCCCTGAGTAGAGAACATTTGCATTTTTAAACCGCTGAAGAGCAACTTCAGCTCTGTGAGTGAAGATACTGCATTTGGCTCCACACCACCACAGTACAGCAGTACACTTACTTCCATGTGTCAGATCCAGGCAAAGTTGTTGGCCTTGTGGTCAGGGATGCATGGAAACCACTCTGTTCTCTAAAGGTACCAAATGACCTCGAGATCGCTCTAAATTTTATCTCCTCAAAACCTGTAACAGTGACTGCACTCCTGCTATCCAGTCTGATGCATCCAATGCTTTTCAGGAAGCAACACATCTTGGAGTTGCCTCCACAATGGAGAGCATGGTATGAAGTAGCCTAAGAGATGCCTAACTAGCTCGTCTGCTTACACAAGTGTGATTATTATATGGGGAAAGTAACTCTCATGCACAATGATGTGGGCAAGTAGGAGACTACATTCCACTCTGTTAAATTTGTCAGCACTTATACTAGATGTACACATCACTGGAGTTGCTTCAACTGTAAATGTTTCTTGACAGAGAATATGGTCAATTCCCTTGAAATTAGATTAGATTTGGCTGACACTGGTTTAAATTGTTCTGAAGTTATTGAAGGCTAACATAAAATCAAGATAACTCATGCTGAATTCTGTCAATCTTAAAAATACACCTTCTAGTAAGAATTTGTCAAAGCAAATAGCAATTGAGGAACTGACACAATATTTATTTAAAGTCTTTTTGATAACTAGATGAATGCAAAAAATGAGGGGGTAACAAATAAAACCATTTGTTGCTGCAGAACTGTTTATAAAATATTTCAGCAAAAGCATTTCCTTGGTGTCCCAAGTACAACAGAGCAGGCAGAATGCCTGTTACAACACTGCTGTATTGCTGTGCTCTCCCTCAAACCTCTTCATGCAGGTTTCTAACTAAATGCTAGAACAGGGGCCTAATCAGTAGCTCCTGTAGAAGGAGATGACAGAGATCTTCACTTTGCATAGAAGCAGGAAAATTGTTTCAGACTCACGATTTCTGTTAACTGATTCTTCTGTAGCCCTGAATAGGAACATCAGAGAGATCAAATGTATAGTTTCATTTCTGTCCATTACCTGTCTCTTTTGTTTGAGTCATAGTGTGCTTATAACTAGTAAATTAAGTGCAGTCTCAAATGCAAGAGAGCTACAATAAACCCGTTCTGAGCACAGCATAAAAAACAGTCTGAATGCAAGAAAATTTGGATAAAGTGCTGCAGCAGTATCTATAACTAAAGACAGGTTATGTTCATATTTTTGCAGTGCAGCCAGCTTCCTATTACAAAACACCAGAACATGGAAGGACAAAATACAGCTTGTGTAAATTTGCCATTACAAGTTTGTATCTTTAGATATGGGTATCTTTTAGACTGTGCTATTTCCCCATGGACATAAAGTGAAATAGCTTGCTCTTTTTGCCTTTGTGTGAAGGAAACCTTTGTCTCCTTCTGTAGAGTGTACATCACTGTCAGAAACTTGGATTCTGCTGCACAAGTCTGAATTCTGCAGATTCCCAGATCTGAAGAGCCACTTTGTCCATGGATTAAATTGCAGCCAGTCACAGTGGAATGATATCCAATTACAGCTTTCTGATAAATGTATCATAATGTTACACAGACATACTGCAAAACTACCACGTGTCAGTGCTAGTTTCACTCAGAAGTGTTGAACTGCAATGTCAAGATATCAGTCCATGATTATTTTGTTATATTGTTTCACTCTGTTTCACACAATCTTTTTTCGTGGAAGGAAAAGGTTCACAAATCTCTCCACTGTTAAAAAAAAAAAGCAAAATCTGCAAACTACAGTAACCGTGGAGTACCATGAAGGAATGCATGCTGCTGTGAAGTGACAAGTGCCTTTGTATTTAAAATAACCACACTTTGTGGCTAGCAATCTGCTTCCCAAAAGCTCTACTTCTCAATTACACAATGGTCAATTGAATTAGGGCCATGAATACATTTTCAGGATGGAGAAGGGTGGAGAGCTAGTTAAGTAAATGTAAAAGGCAAAAAGATGTATTTGGAAATATAAACAGCTCTTACTGAACTGAATTAATGGAATGGAAGTGGGAAGATGAGCTCAGTGTCAGTATTGGTACAGCTCCATGTCATACCTATGATTAAGTATTCACCTGAGAATAGACTATAAGACTCCCCCCCTTTAACAGGGGAAATTACCTGCCTCCTAACTTCTAGGTAAAAGTGCCTGTGAAACGTTCCTGTTCTCTGTCTCACTGACTGCTGATGTATATTGCTTCAGCCTGAGGGGCTAAAAGGTTTTACTCCGTAATTCTGAGAAAAATAAGGTACTCTGTTGGGAAGTAGGGCATATGAATCCTTATTCCTCCAGAAATATGGAGAAATGGGACCCAAGGCCTTCTGTATCCTATGGGAGTGCTTTGACCCAGGGGACAGAATAAAGAGAACTACATCTGTTTGACTACCGTTTTTGTGAGTCTTCCCTCAACTACTTTTTCCAGATGGATCTACTCAGTATATTCAACCTGCCTTTGCAAATAGTTTCAGGATATTTTCACTGACTTTACAGCATAAAAAGAAAGGAAAAAATGTTCATACTAATCTAAATGCATACCTCCAAGCATCGTTAATCTCAACCTACCTCTCTGCTTGTTTGACAAAACTGTGCAGATAGCGCAGTAATGGCCACATGAGAAAAGTCTACTTGAAGTTAATTGAGTGTTTGTATAGCTTTTGGTGTTCTAAGACTTTTACTTTATTAGGTGCAATTTTGGTCAGCTCACTAATGGGAAAATATGCTCAAGCTGGAGATGATCCGAAAACCTCAATATAGTTAATACAAAGGTAGATGGAGTAATATGAAAAAGGTGAAGAACTGCATATGAACATTTTAATGTTTTCCAAACATTCTAGGTTCACTATATTTTCATTTTGATCATCTATTTCTGTTCCTCTGTCAACAACAACATATAGATCACTGTGTTTCTTTAGTAGGAGCCTCGTATACATGGGAGAGAGACTGTACAAAGTGATTCCACAGAATCTATCCTTAGTGACAGTTTGAATTTTCTTTTATTATATTTCTTTGAAATCACTTGGATTTCCCAGTAGTCATTCAGTTTCCTGTGACTATTTCTTTTCTGCTGCTTGCGCTGAGCTAGTCCAATGACTGCATCACCTCTTGATTTGTCTGACATCTGATTCAACCTGTTCACAGTTATCTGGAGTGCTCCAAAGATAGATCACAAAGATTCATTACCTACTTCTCTGGTATAAAATGTCTGGAAGAATAACACTTTTCCCCAGTCAACAGGCAAGTTAATTTTTGGAGATTTGGGCATTTTGGTTTTTTAATTATAAAAAATGTATTCACTTGAATAGCAAAATGGTAGCAAAATACTTAAAAAAATGAGTGATGTAAATAGAACTATGATGGGGCCATGGCTCAATAGGGTATCATCCTGTGTACTTCTTCTCCAGCTAAGTTAGATGCTTAAAATGAAGTTGAATCATCTTTGAACAAAAGCTAACTAGACTCTTAATGTAAAAAAAATATATACACAACAAAAGAACATATTTTTTAAAATTAGCTCTCATTTTTATAAGCACTGAACTGTTTGTGCATATTGCAGCACACGGATTCATTACAACAATGTGTGTAAATGGGTATTTACAGGCATGAATGGAAAGGTTACTGCTGACTGCTTTGGAATTTTGCTCAGATCTTCAGTGCCCTTGTGCTATAATACATCTGTAAGTTCAATTTACAACAACTTTGAGATAGGCAGAGTTTGTGCTTGCACTTCAGAAGGTTGTTACAGGAATTCTTGAAAATCCAGATGGTATATATGCATTAAAATGAGGAAAATTAAATTCTCAGCTCGTTCCTTCAGAATCATGTTTAGGTCACCTGGAAATACTAGACTAGTTCCAAATGGTCAGGCGCACAAAAGAAGTGGTAATCAGCATCTGTAAATCTTCAAACGGGTTTCCAGATTAATTTAAACAGCCAAGTGAAATACAAGTTTCAGGTAACTCAAGAGCCAACAGAACTGGAATTTGTGAAGGTCTAAGTACCTAACTCCTTGCAGGGATTATATAGTGGACCAGGTTTTGATTCTGGTATACAAATGTGTCTGTCAGTGACTTCAGAGGGGTCAGGCCTACATTTTGTCTTCATAGTAAAACTCTCCATGTACTTTTAAAATTAACTGAAATTATACTCTAACTTTGACAAAACTACATTTTTGAATACTTCTATTGTATTAGTACAAGATTTGTAATATATGTGTTGGTCTTCTTAAAAAGATCTTAACTATCTTAACCACATATAAATTGGTAAACATGCATTATAAAGAAAATAAGGGTGTTTTTATGTGGGAGTCGAGGAGAAACTACTCGGGGGGAAAAAGTGAGTCATCAATATTTAGGTCAGTAGAAATAAGAGCACAACTCATGATGGCAGACAGACAAGAGGAAAGGAACAGAGGGGGTGGGTGAGGCTTAAGGCAGATTCAGAGCAAGACAATAGGCTGGACTGAGTCCAGACACAGCATGGAAATCACCAAGCGTAACACTGACAAGATGCATCATAATGTGTGCTGATGTGCTAGAGGCAAGACCGAGAACCTGTCTCTGTGGGAAAAGTGTCTTACACTGTAATTAACCAGGAAGTAGTCAGGAAAAAAAATATTCAAAGAAGGGCTGAATTTCTGTAGAAAAACAGACTCTGCTAGCTAGACATCTAAATTAACATGTCGTAAACAAATTTAAAACTGTATCAATTGAATTACTTTAAGCTGTTGAACAAGAGAGGTAACATCTTGTCTCTCTCTTACACTGTAAGATTTTGGAAGCAGGACTATTTTTCTTTCTCAAGCACCAAGAGTTTCTTTGGTAATATATTCAAGAGGTGCTTGAAGTATATGACAGAGACTTTCCTTCTTAGTATACATAGGTCATACAAAGGGTCATAGATGGGGGACACATAACTTTTTGAAATGAAAGTGATTCAAAGTAAATGAAGAGACATTTCCAGATTGGTGGGACAGAAGTGAAAACTTCACCACCTACTCAGAGACGAGATATGCAGAAGGGAGAGACCTGGAAAAGAAGTGTTAATTAAATGAATGGCAGAGACAGAGAAAAGCAAGTTCACAGTTAGCCATTGTAGTTAGAAAATGGAATTAGGAAAGGGAAGAAAAACAGAATATGGTTATGAATTTTGGTCTGATCCTGAAGCCTTTGCCATTTGGAAAATGTTTTATAACATATATAATAAGGGAAATGTAATATTTTTAAAAAATGTAACTTTGTTAGTGAACTACAGAGTTTCTCAAAAGTGCAAAATCAGTAGTTTATTATGCCTATCAAGTCCTTCATTAATATACTCCAGTCCTTTTCTGAATCCATTTCCCCCAACATCATGAAAATGAGGTCAGCATTACCATTCTCTTTTTGGTCTTTCCCTTGAGCCTTCTTGAGCATCTCAGGAATTCACTGTTGAATGTAGTGAATACTGGTTCACTGCATGTTATTCCTGTCTCTGCTTCCTCTGAAGCCTGTGCTTTTGCAGGTGATATTGATAAATTGCAATGAGAGAGGGGGAAACTGGAAGCAGAGTTGCCGAGCAAAGAGGTCAGTTAGTTGGGAACACACTTTATATTCCCACCAATACTGAATGACCCTGGGAAAATCACTTCTCTTTTCTGTACAAAAGCTTTCCCACCTCTGACATAAAAAAAGTGTTGACCTCACTAGCAAAATTCTTTTGAGATACACTGTTGTGCAACTGTGTGTTATTTTCCCTCATTTTCAGTGACTTCAGTGATGTGTTGATAACCAGTTTAGCTTAAGCTCTCAATTCATTTCAATAGCAACTTATTTAATTAGCTACAAACTAACTCAATTCGGTGATCAATTTCTTCAGGTCGATTTTGTCTGTGGACCACTTTGCCTGCTTTGTCTCTGTTACTTTTTTCCAAATCTTTCTTTCACCATCTGTAATGGGATAAGAAACTTAGTTGAAAGAGGTGCAAAGTCAGTGTGACCTGGATGAATGTGATATTCAGAACTAAGCATGCACGTACGACACAAAAGAGGAGAGCTTTCAAAATTTTCATAATCAATGAGGCAAAGAAAACAGGAACTCCAAAGAAACTGCTGAAAGAACAGTTAGGTGGGGCTCAAAAGAGATGAAAAAGTGGTAGATATCAACCTTCTTGAGATACTCAAGAAGGATCAATAATATTGAGAGCTACACAGAGATCACACACAGTGGAAGGAAAAAAAAAAAAAAAAGAGAAAACTATAATCAGAGTCACGTGTGAGATCATAAAGAACCTGTAAAAGAAATGATCAGAGCAAAGTGAGGACTGAAACCGAGGCTTAAAAATCATCAAGGAATCTGTGTTGCAAAAGCTAGTCAGGGAACAGGGAGGATAAGATCATTGGTTTTGCATAAAAAGAAGTTAGAGGCTATGAGGTCAAATATGTAGCATTTCCAAAACTAGAGAAATAGTAGCAGTTCTACATAGAGAGAAAAAGGTCAAGTGGAGGTTAAATCATTAATTAATAATGAATTGTATAGTTTCATATGGCAAGATAGTAACATATAAAATAAAAAATATAATCATGCTGATATTGAAAGATGGTGTTTTCCAAAAAAAAGCTAACCCAGAACTAATTCCAGAAGACACAGGGCAGGATCAGAGAGATAGAACAGAGTTGTCACTTTGCCACTGAAGCTAAATCAGATCTTAGACTACAGTATTTGGACTATTTTATCATGCTGTTTCCACTATGAGCTGTCTTTGATCCGTGATCACATCACTGACTTAGTGCCGGTCAAAAGAGTATAGACTTGTTTCTCATGCCTTGTATTATCAGTGAGGACCAGGACCACTATACTTTGTTTCTCTCCCAACAGTGAAGTAAAAAGTGCTTTTGTTTATACACATGTATGTATAAATGTGCAGGTAAATTAGACAAAGATACATTTTCTTAGAGGAAAAAAAAGATCACTGAATAGGCTGATCTACTGAACTGATTTTATATATAATACCAATAATTATAAATGACCAAACCTATAAATCAGGAAAAACTAAGCTATCAATCAGCTGTATTCACAGATACACAGATGTCTTTTGTGTAGTTGCATCTGAAATGTTTATGTACTCTTTTGTAATACGTGTGTTGCTTATTAAAATCAGTTCAATGTGTCTTCAGTTTTGCAGAGAAGCAGCTCTTTGACTTGCTTATATTTTTAAGATTGAAGGTCTTCCATAACAGAAAGTGTAGCACTTCAGTACCTTAGGATTGCTCTACACCATACTCACTGATTTGAAATTATTGCAGCACTTTACTTCTTGTTATAAGTGTCTTTCTTTGTAAATGGTAGGGTTTCTGGGCTTGCAAACTAGAAAATAATTTAAAATTATTGGTGTGCTTCACATTTTTAGGAGACCTTCATTCTTCCAAATTAGAATTCCAATTTGTGAAGCGCTCCAATAACTTTAAATTGCTGTGTACTCTAGATCCAAACCCTAATTTTTCCAAAGTGAAGAGCTTATAAAACTGTTGAAGCCCTTTAGTAATTCTGAATTAGATTACAGATACATGACTAGAATTTCAATTTAGTTTTATTTTAAATACTTAGTCAAAAAAACCCTAACCTGAACCAATCACATAAACATAAATCCATATCATGTCTTCAGTTTCTGATGTTGGGTCTTGAACTTCTAGCAGTATCATGATAAAAACCTTCTGTTTAATTATTGTGAATGACAAAGTATTGTTGGGAAAAGCTGGGCTTTGCTCTGAAGTCTTTAGTAGCTTTTTGAAAAGGACACTGTCTTCATTTTGTATCACACACCAAATATGTATAGACCTTGGACTACTTGCAGGTTATTAAGCTTTTCTATATATGGCCCACAAAAAAATAGCTGTAGTTGTCATTGATGGAACCGGCTGATCTGCTGTGCTAGGCTGGGAAAGCCAGAGGCAGCAGGTGATCAGCATTTGGAGAGCCAGCTGTTTCCCCGGCTCTTCCTTTGATCTTGTACATCAGCAAGAATGTATTTTGCAGGTTTGTTTTTAAGGCTTCACAGTGCACAATTTGGTAGTTTATATGTGCATGATTTCTGATGACCATCCACAACCTACCCTGAGTTACGATGGCCTAATATGTAGTGTGCCAGTGTTTATGCATAAAACAAATATAAAGCCAGAGAATACAGTTTATCTACTATTCAGATACAATCTGCTGGATGCTCAACCTAATTATGCATATTTTTTGTGTAAAACCATTGACCCAAAATTTTCTGGACATTTATAAACCGGAGACTGGAGCAGCATCCCAACCAAAGCCAAAATTTTATTCATAGCACCTCTCTAATTCTGTACCAAACCATCTGAATGCTCACAAATGTGAGGGAACAAGAGTGAAATCTGTATGAACACTTTGTTGAGTTGATGTATTGACATCTGAATTTGATATATACACATAAAAATATATTAATTTTGACATAAATATGTCAAATTGCCCAAAATTTCATTCAAATACAAACATATTTCCATATTCACAGAAAAACACAAACAGATCTGTGAGCTTCTTTATATTTAAAATTAAGAACAATATATTTTTCCTTAGCTGCTAAAGAGTTAGTGGGGAGCTCAACACTTGACGTTGATTTTTTAAACAAGGGCCATATTTACTGGCACATTCTGTCTTGCAGTGCTCCATTGATGCCAATCACCTTAATCATCTGGCTAAACTCAGTTCATGCCTGCTGTGCATAACTGAAGAGGTACAAACAAGCAGAGGAAAGCATGCCAGTGAAACTGGCTCAATATGTTACGAATAAAATTAACAAGCATTAGGTTTAACAGCTAAGCAAACAGAATCAAAAGTGAAGAGATATGCAGGTATCCTGCCATTGAATTTTATTTGCCTCTGCCTAAAAATGGAGTACTTGGAACAAAGAGATTGTTCATTCTTCTGTTAAAGCTTCTTTTATATGAATATATGTGTTTCATTACCTTTAAAAAAAATATGCTAACATAAAAGCCAAAAGTTGCTAAAATCTCAGTTCAGACTTTTTATCTGAATAAGTGATCCAAACGTAGTGAAATATTTTCATCTTGGAGTATGGGGGAAAGCCCCTTTTTCAGCTGCCTACCCACCCATTCAAGCCTAAACTCTAAAGCAGTTCTGAACTGTCTATGACTAACTTAAAACTGTGGATGACCGAAAACTAGTGTAGACGTTTGTTGCAATGCCAAAGCTGCTACAGGTTTCTGTTATGAACAAATTCCAAGCATATCGATGCATAAACAGTGCATAACAGTAAAAACTGTTTTTACAGTTTTCATGGAAAGTTCATGGTCTAGGTCTACTACATGAGAGCGATACTTTTGCACGTGTTCAGTGATGCTTCTTTACACCAAAGGCACCTCCAAAATGCTCACAGTTCATCCTGGAAGTGGAGATGACTCTCTCCTTTTGCACCACATCTGTAAGCAGATAGGATTAATTAGTTCCCATCTTTCTTAATTCCACTTCTCTTTTCTGGGGAGTCCTGCTTCAATCAATAACCACATTACTCACTTTGTCTGCTGGCTTTAATCCAAAGTCAAGAATCATGTTATAGCTGTGGATTTGACCGAGACAATCTTCCTGGTGAGATCCTGAGCCAGTTGCTATCCTTATCACCTCTGGAAAAGAAGAGCAGTGTTTGTATTGTTTTAAACTCCATCACTCTGCTGACCCACCAGTGTGAGTCCTCAGCCCAGCCGCAGGCTGGCTCTCTGCCCCCATCAGTTTGGTTTGAACACAAAACTCTGCTTTGACACACAGATCAATGCATTAAGCAATGGGATGTGCGAAATGACATGCAAGCAGTATAGATATTCCAGGGATTTTTTATTTTTCCTGTATTTTCTAGCCATTTTTTCCCTTATTCCCAGCTACAAAGAGAAGCATTAAGAAAATGAACAAAAGGAATTGGATGACCAGCAGGAGAAGCAAGTACTCACAATAATAAAATTTGCTCTTAAAACATTCCTATAGGACTTTTGTTTTTGAAAGCGTGAATAAATTTATTTTCCTATACATATTGATAGAGCTTAAAGGCAATTAATACCATCATATAACTAGAGAATATTGGCCTGATTTTCATAGAATCATAGAATCATAGAATCGTTAAGGTTGGAAAAGACCCTTAAGACCATCGAGTCCAACCGTTAACCTAGCACTGCCAAGTCCACCACTAAACCATGTCCTCAAGCACCACGTCTACCCTTCTTTTAAATACCTCTAGGGATGGAGACTCAACCACTTCCCTGGGCAGCCTGTTGCAGTGCCTGACCACCCTTTCAGTTAAGAAGTTTTTCCTAATATCCGATGTAAACTTCCCCTGGCGCAGCTTGAGGCCACTTCCTCTCATTCTGTCGCTTGTTACTTGGGAGAAGAGATTGACCCCCACCTCACTACAACCTCCTTTCAGGTAGTTGTAGAGAGCAATAAGGTCTCCCCTCAGCCTCCTCTTCTCCAAACTAAACACCCCCAGTTCCCTCAGCTGCTCCTTGTAAGACTTGTTCTCTAGACCCTTCACCTGCTTCGTTGCCCTTCTTTGGACACGCTCCAGCACCTCCATGTCCTTCTTGTAGTGAGGGGCCCAAAACTGAACATATTCAGGAATTTTTGAACATATTCAGGAATTTTAGGTCTGTAAGGGGAATCTTCTTAAGTTTTCAGTAAACCTTATGTGAGAATGCTAGAAACCTGTTATGTGAAAAATACATGTTGTATTTATTCATAGCAGACCACCTGAACACGCTGTTCTTGTCCTGACACGTGAGATGAGAGCCTATAATCAGCTGACCTCCTTTCATGTACAGCTAAGAGACTACTTCTATGAATTTTCATATATTGCTTTTAGAAATTATTTCATATATTAAGAAGGAGAAGGCTGGAAATGAAGGCTGTGCAAATTTTCTGCAAACTTTCAGTCTGCCTTGAATTCCAGACGCTATTGACAGAAACATTGATTTTCAAATTTAAGTTAGACTAAAATTCCTGAGGATTTGATTGGTTTCATTTTTTTAAATATGAACTGAGCTTCACCTTACTTTGAAAAAGTAGGCCCTGCTTTTTGTCAAAACTAAGTGACTCTTCATTCAAGAAGCCATTCTCAACAGACAAAAGTGTTTACCTTGTATTTCAGATTCAGATCAAACACAAAACCAAAAAAAGATTAACCTGGCTTCAGATTTCACTGCAGGCTTTTCAGAGAGCTCTACCAGAAACCTGCCCATTTCAGAGACAGTTTTCATTGTATGTTCACTGGGATTGCATCTGAGTTTGGCCCTGATGCCATCAGCTACCGTTAATCTAATTGTTATGTAAAGATCATCCTAAGAACACTGAAAGTCTCCAACTATTTTTTAAAAAACATGCTCCAAAAGTCTCTATCTATAATTACATAAAATTAAAAGATACTTTGAAAAGTATGACAAAGTAGTTGTTGAATTTGAATTGAATTTCTCTAGTTCAAAATTGCCAGTGGCTATGCTGACCATTGGTACTGGGTGCATATCATACTGGTTTGGAACCTTAGTGCCTTATGCTTGCCACCAGTTTTTGATGTATAAAAATACACATATGCTTTTAATGCTAGAAGATCTGGAGTCTCGTTCCTCGCTATTGCAGAATTCTTTATACTGAGCCCACAATGACAGATTTGCAAAAGAATGGTAATTTAAAATGGTATCTATTCCCCCTGAAGCAATGTATATTTTGGAGGCATTAAATTGTACAAATTTCTAAACATCCAAACCTTGTCATCAGCTTGGCAAGAAGGCAGCACAGATGTGGCAGAAGGAATATTAAGGGCTAATTTTATAACATCAATCTGTTTGTCATCAGCATATAAATGAAATTTAGGCCCACATTGACAGATCAGTTTATTGAAGAGAAGCAGGTACAGATTAAAAATCAGTGCCTTGAGAAGAGAAACCTGTGTGACACCTGCAGAGAAGATTTCGCGGAGCTGATCAAGCCACAGGAGGTAGGCCAATCTCATTTGGATAGAATGAACGAGAACCAAGAAATAACACAACACTTCAAAACAACTCTTACAAAGCATTTGAGGAGAATTGAGTGTGTACTTATGTCAAAGACAGCTATTATAGGTAGGAGGCTAACTAGAGAAAATTCTGCTTGGGTTCACAAGGAATTGCTGATGGCTGTAATGATGAAAGTTTGGCACTGTATTGTGGTCTGAAAACAAACTAGTCTTAGAAGAGCAAATGCTCATCAGAAGGCAGACAGAACAAGAGCAAAAAAATCCCAACCAACCAAATAAATAAATAAGTCCAATTGTAAGAGAAATGAAAGTTAAAATTCATTTCAGGGCCTTATGTCAATTTTTACAGGGACCAGCATGAGAGAGAATCAGTTTTGGTGAGGCAAAGTTAGGATATTAATAGAGCACATGAAGAATGGGTCTAATCATATCAAATTGATAATTATGCATGAGGAGACCTGAGATAGTGAATATTTCCTTGTTTGTGGAGTGCTGTTTAGTTTAACTATCAGCTTAAGTTTGAGTAGAAGAAACAGGAAAAACAGAAACACGTGAAGAGTAATGAGGCCATGATCACCTGATTTGAACAGAAAAAGGGCCAAATCCTATCCAGAAAAACAGGAACATCAGTGAACACATTACTTTGTTACTAAAAGAATCCAAGAGATTTGTCACAGTTGTCAGAAAGCACTCACAGGTTACCTGCAAGTTTTTACAACAGTAGCAGAGGAATCAATCAGTCCATGCAAGTATATGCCTAAAAGTGAAAGCATTTTGCCATGCTGTAATTAGTATAATGACTGATAAATATCTGGTGGTAACACATTGATCATAGATACTAAAGGGGTGATTATTGAGCCCTGAGGATGCCTCAAGTCTGACTCCACATGGATGATTAAAAGTTGTCCGCAGGATGTTAAATCTATTAGAAGCATTGAAGTGTAATACAAGTAATTCCCAGACATGTTTCAGGAGCAGAAAGCAAAATTTCATGGTTTATAATATCAAATGTTGCAGTAAACTCTCAAAGAAAGGAAAGAAAAGGAAAGGAAAACCCTTGCCACACTTTGGCAGCAGACCATTTTTCATTCTCCAGCTGCTAGGAGGGACTTGAAAGCAAGCTTGAAATATTCTTCACCAGCTTTGTTCCAGTTGAGCAAAATCCAAGCAGCAACCTCATGTATGAGAACTTTAATGAAAATTAGAGAATTTGAAATTCATTTGTGTTACAAAAAAACCCTATTTCCTAGCCCTGTGGATTAAAGAAAAGGGTGGTTGGTGCGTTTGGGGGCCTTTTTTCTTTTTTTCTTTTCAGAACACAGCTAATTGCTGCAATCTTAAAGTACAGTTTCAACTGCAGCATCTGTGATAGTGAGAGAAGGAAAATACATGTGTATTATTTAACAAATACTAAGTCTATTGAGAGAAAAAAAAAAAAAAAGCAGTTCCAGACAGGCTCTTTCAAGCTATTAGTCTTAATAAGTACCCCTGCTTTGTTTGTTCTTGGGAGAATGTTTTTGAAAGCATGTTTTTCTTGGGCTTTTCTTGTTTTCTATTTAAAGAATTTATACATTGAAAACTAACTAAAATACTAGACCTATGACTCTATTGCATCACACAGGTTTTATTCTATGCCCATAGTGAATTTTGATACTGGAGTCAGCGCAAGCAGTTGTGACAATTTAGAGCACATTTGCCCCAGGTGAATAAAGGAAATGGGGTATACTCAGTCTCCCTCAGTGTGTCATTGATCTACAGAAAAGGGGGAGAACTAGGTTCCTCAGAATGTGATTCATAACAGGCAATGCAGTGAACAGAGAGACAACTACATCAGACAATAGGAAATATTAAAGAAGGGTACCTGAAATATTTTTCTTCTTCAGTATTGGGTACCTAATTAGAAATAGACATGGAGAATTAGACATCTCAATGAAGCTGTAATTCAGTACTTTTCAGTTGTAGATGACATCTACGTATTTATGGACAATTGGCTTGTTGCTTTCATTGAGGAGGATCAGTGAGGCATCTATCTATTATAGCGATTTACATAATGGCCTTTTATATGATGACTTATATGATGGCCTTCAAAAGCATTTGCTTTTGAAGCTATAATCCTACCCTAATTTTCCCTCTGAACACCTGGAGCTTTATACCACCTCTTCCATCTCAGAGAAGAAAGTTTCAGCCACAACCCTATTCACTGTTGTTGAAGTTGAATCATTCTGAAGAAAGAAATGAAATTTCATGGGAGCAAAGGGATCAAATTAAGAAAGTCTGTTTCTGTAGCCAAATTGATTTCCAAGAGAACAGAAGGAGGGGAATGTTTTGGATTCCGGGTACATTTGCATCATGTTTGCATTCTGGGCATCATCTTCTTGGATCAGCAATTTTGAGATAGCCCTGAAAGCAGACCACAGTCCAAGATTGTTCTACATTGCAAGAAAGGGATCTGCGTGAGTTTCTACAGACAACCATCATCTACTTTACATAATTCTTGTGTTCTGTCTATGGCTTATTTCAGCCTCAAACATGCGTAGTACTTAATGTCTGGGGCCTTGCTTGCATCCTGGTAGATGAGATACGGGCAGCTCAGTTCCCGTGCACAGCACCAGCCTGAGGGGTTTCTGTCCCCCTCATAATACCCATTTACGTTTTAAAACATTATTTTTTGTGCTAATGCCAGTGCAGGTTCTCAGGGGCACAGAAGGATCCAGAGACACCCCCCAAAAACTTTATGACCCTCTGTGTTTGCTCTCCCTCCCGTGCTAAGCACAGCAGCAGATGTGCCAGGACTACAACATACATACACTGTGCCTACACAGTAGTCCTGGATCAACCAGGATTCACCCCAGCCAAAAAGCCTTAGATCTGCCACAGGAAGCTGAGGGTGCTAAGCACTCTCCAAGCATGCTCAGGGGGCTAAACCAGAGATGCCTAGTATCTACATTGCAGTCCCACTGTGTTTCAATAGGGAGAAAAGGAAAATTTTCTGATGCTCATCTCACCTCCATTAGGAAAGCAGTTCTTTTCTACTAATGCTGAAGCTATTAGTGGGATTGCCAGGAAATAGGATCATGGTGGAGCCCTGTGTTTGTGGACCTGCCTTAAAGCAGTGTTCAGGAGAGAAGTGTAAAGCATAAGTAATAGAGAGAATTCTTCTTAGATGAAGAAAAAGAAACGTTAGTGGTACAAATACAAATTTTTAAATTACTCTGGGGTCAGCTTACAGAATAAGATGCTTTGGGAAATGATCATTGTGCTGCTAGTCTGCAAATCTGTAAAGCTCTTTCGTCAGCTTAGGGTGATGGCACCCCGTCCTGGCAGCCTGGCCAAGATTTCAAAGAAAGTATGAAAGAGTCAAACAGAACTTGAATGTTTCCTGTGAGATAGGAGAGAAGCTGTAATTAATGTAATTAGTTAATGGACATTTGTAAGCCATTCTTGCAATACCATAGCAAAAGACATCTCAAGGTCCTTCCTCGTTCAATGTATTGTACTAATTCGCACTACGTTCACTCTTTATACTAGATAATACAGTTTTTCCCAAAGCTGGTTAATAAGGTTTACAGCCTCTTCAGAAAGGTGCTGAATCTTTTGATTGCCCTCAGTGCATTGAGACAAAAGTAAGTAAGAACATTCATTCAGGGCCGCTATTATTAGACTTGTCCCCTATCAGTATGTATTTGAATTATGGTATGGCACCTTGGCATCAGGGAGCAGCAGGAGTGGGCAGCTCCACAAGGGAAGGTGAGCTGGGAGCTGAGGCTGACAGCAGGACCTCAGATGAAGGGTGCAGTCCCACAGTATGCAAACAAGAAAAGCAGAACGGGTCCAGGGTCAGCCACAGCCCATTGATCACCAGACAGCTTGTAGTGATGCAGCAGGTGTGAGATCAGGCTGGGAAGTCAAGTCAGCAAGACAAGGTCAGGACTGGCATGGGGTGCAAGGCCAAGCACAGCATAACTACAGCATAGCACAGACATGGACCAAGGGCAGGGGCCTGAGCTTAAATGCAACCCCTGAGCCAAGGGGTGAAGCATGTGTGCATGGATGTCCCAGCTCTTCACACCTTTTTTCATATGGCATAGGCGTTTTCACAGCAGGCAGATGAAAAGTTACACGGTTCTGGCAGATCAGAAGTGACCCTGAGCAGAGGAAGCCAAGCCTCTGGGAAGGGGTGGGAAAAGAGGTTGCAGAGGAGGATTATGGAGAAAGACAGTTATAGACTCATCAGGATAATCAGAGCCTGTTCACGAAATCAGGGCCCTGACACTTGATAAGAAAATACAACTTTCATAAAAGGTGTCCTTTCTAATTGCCAGTCACTTTGGCTTTGTTTTATCAATTGTTTATACATAATATATTACAATATTAGTACGTACTTTCTTTGGTCCACAAAGTTTCTGTTTAACTCAACAGGAGTTGTATGCACAGATCAATGATAATAAAAAAAAACATAACTTTTTTTTGCAGAATTATAAAATGTGCAATATAGGGCCTTATCCGCCTCTTGGGAAGTGATATGGCTTGTCAACTCTAAATAACTTCACAGAGAACATTGTGCCTCACAGGAGGCCATTGTGTAAGAAACTCAGGGTTTGGATCACTGACCCACTTCATGATTCAGTTTAACAGCCTGATTTTAACTCTGTGGGGGAAAGAACTTTGCTAATATTCCTTGAACTATTTATTAGTTCTTTTTAAAAATCTCATTGGTTTCCAATATTATGAATACAATGCTTAACAGGGGAACTTTTCCACAGAAAATCAATTTTCTGCAATATTATTGTGTCCCTGTATGGAACAATAAAACACTGAAAAAATCATCAAAACTATTTCTTATTATCATTGATTTGACTATGGTATGCTTTATAGCTTGGATTTCTCATTGTGTCAACTAATTAGCTTCACAAATTACTAAGAAAATTCCACTGCTTCCACTTGACTGTTATGAACATATAAAATAGCTTCTGCATCATCTAAAAATGAAATATGACCTTTTAAATGTTTTAACTTTACTTCCCTTTTGTATGAGTCATGATACTCTGGTTTATGTTCTATATTATGTTCCTGTTGAAGCACTATTCAGGCGCTTAAGATAAGCCAAATGCTTAAAAACATGCTCAATTTGATTGTAAAGTATGTATTCAGATTACAATAAGTGTTTCATATAAGCATAGAGATTAAGTCTCTTCACTGGCATATGGGGAGCCTGTCCACCCCAGAGATTAGGCAGTTTCACTTTTTCTATCTTGAGCCTAAATGCCACAGTAATTTCAACTCCTAAATTAGGCAGTTGGAATACGCCCCTGAGTCAATTACACAAAGCCAACATTTCAAAGTCAGGGTAAGTGGCTGTACAAATGTCTCCTTCCTCCTCTCCCCCAGCACACCTACAGACACACACACGACCTTGCACACACACACACTGCAGACCTGCTCCAAAGCCAGCTGAAACTCTTCTGCTTACTGCAGCTGGCTTTGGATCTTACGTTTGCATTTGTGTTACAGTTCTGCTCAGTTCTGAAATCTCACAGGTCACATCTGTACAAATCTTGAAACAAGCATACCACAATTAAAAAAAAAAAAAATGTCCAGCTCTCTAAGCCATGTTGATAAACTGCCAAGCATTTACCTTGTCTGGTTCCCAGTTTTGTGCTCAAATGTACGTGCTGCAGTTCACTGCTATTACAGTCATTGGTAGTGGAAGGTGCTTCAGCATTTTCAAGAGTGTTCAGCAAACGCAGCTCCCTTTAGAAGAAATCACTGGCTTGTAGCAAGTAGTGAAGGAGATCACTCAAGAGATCACTTGCCCTCGCCTTTCGCCCATTCCCAGCAGACTGTTCTGTAACATGCTCTTAAAAACTTGAGATGTTGGAGATTTCATGGCTCCCCAAGGCAGAACAGTCAAGGCTTTACTGTCCCTACAGCTGGGAAGTTTTCCCTAGTAGCCCCTGCTTCAGTCTAAACTCAGCATTTTTTTTTCCAGTCTCTGGTGGAAAAGGAGAACAGGACAGTACTTTCTCTTCCTGGCAACCTCTTATAAGTGAGGAAACTGTTGTCATGTTTCCTCTCAGGTTTTCTTTTCCCTCAATTAAATATACTGTTCTTACAGCCTTTCTCATCAGTCATGTTTTCTGGATCTTTGATCCTCTTTGTTACTCTCTTCTTTACTCTCTCCAATTGCTTTGCTTTTTCATCAAACATTGTGTGTTAAATTGGACATTTTCCTGATGCCTGGTTTCAATAGTGTGGGAGGATTAAACTATCAAAATACTCTCTAGATACAGATATATTTCTTTTTTCATTCGACTTGTGCAGGAAGGGGAATATTTAATGTCTCGTGTTTCTTAGGACACTAAGTGGAATAGAAGATACTAAGTCTAAACATCAGATCACAGAGTTTGTCAACAATATATACCAAATGCCATGTATTTAGCTAGGTCTGCTTTGGCATCATAAGATCCCAGTAACCCAGGTCAGGCTGCCCATGGTTGTCCTTCAAGAGTTAGATTTCTTTTGCATATCCTCCAACCATCCTGTAGTAGTTTGCTATTTTTCATATTAGTCTTGAATTAAACTACCTACTACCTTGTGACACAGAAGAGAAGGTGGGAAGGAACAGATCTTTTCTTAGCATTAAATATTTAAAATATGTTAGAGGAAGTAAGTGCAAAAATGATCTTGCTTTCATATGTTGCAGGGTTGACTCATAAGCTGATGAAGGTGATTGAGAAATATGATCAAACAATGTTTTAGTGACCTATTAATCTAATGAGATTCCAAAGAGGAGCTGCAGAGATGAAAGATTAGCTGGAAAGAGGAGCAATTGTAGTTGATAGTGAATACAAAATGAAATAGCGTATGTGACTGTAACTTCATAGCTTGAGTCATAAAAATATACACATTCTGTTTGCATGAGATTTTCATATAATTCCCTTGGGAGGTAGTGAGGAATTTGCTTTTCCAAAAGAAAGCTTTGGTAATTTTATATACTGTCTCTTCTTTTGTGCAACAACCTCCTTTCATTTACCCAAAAGAAAAAAGGAACAGTTAAAACAATGATTCTAGTCCTCCAGCATATAAAGCATGCTGTGCATTCATGAAAGCACCTAAAACTGGTAAAAGGAAAAATGCAGGAGTCACAAGATGGCTGGAGGCCTCTTCCCTTCATTAATATGATGACTTACATGTCATGGAAAGCAGTGCTTACAGCACATGCATTTACGGCAGTGTTTGATATGTTGCCTCATGGACACAGAGGCACCATATCCAGAAACACCTTTACAAAAGTTTAATGTGACCTTTGTAGTTTCTGGCAACAATTTCACAGGAAATCTGTAAATATGAGTACAGATAAAGAAGCAGACTTGGGTGCTGTCTACATTAGCAAATATTCAGATAAATTTTTATATGAATTCTATGACGCTGTCCACAGGAGTAGCAACCTACAACCAGGTTGCTATTGTCGTTTGCATTTCAGCTGACAAAACCACGTTTTTATATACGTGGTAGCATTAGAACCAGATCCTTCAATGACTTACATATGTAAAGATGGGACTATCTACATGTATAACACTGCATACACAACTGTGTGCGTGCTCAGAATCTCAGTTGTATGAACAGTGATGTGTCTTGTATATCAAGGTTTCCTTTGTTGGTTGAAGGAACAAAAATACTATGTAAACGATTTAATTTCAAGAAAAAAACACAAGATTTAATGGCAGACTTTTTTGAAGCACTGATGAAGTCTAATGTTACAGCTGTTTTTTGAGTCTCTACATTTATCTCTAAAGTAATTTTTACAAAGTTGATTAAAAGTCTACATCAATTTATGTTTAAATCAGAAATTAAGTGTTTTGAGAAAAATGTGCTTATGAACACACCTGTTTTCCGTAATCTGAGATAAATTTATTCACATAGTTTTGTTATTTTTTCTAATTAACTTTAAAAATTCCTCTTTAATATTTGTTTTTCTGCTGGAAGAAATCTACCAAAAAATATTAGCTCCAGACAAAAAAGGCACATATCTCTATAACTCATTCTAGAAATTATTTTACCTTGTGGAGAAGAAACTGTTTGCTGCATGTTTTTCTCTGTGTGTGAACACTTTTTTTCAGTGGACCTGCTGCTTTTTTAAATTGTTTTAAGGGGAAAAAAATCAAACATGCTAAGATGTTGCATTGACTACTGAAAATACTAAAATCAGGGGCATCCACAGCTCTTTTAAAAACATTTGCTACTGTAGTAGATGAATCAATATGTCTTTCTGCAACATAAACTGGTATTAACCCTATTTATCATAAAAACCTAAATATTTATTCTTCATGTCTAAGACAATTTTCCCTCATGTTCTTATCCCATTCGTCAGTTTTGCCATCACACTTTGTATATACCGCAGTCACTATAGGCTTGACCAAAACATTTATTAACATCATGCAGGTGGTGCTGAATTCACCCTTCGTTCATGGAGCAGAAGCTCTCATGCATCATTGTTAAATAAGGGTAAAATATTTGAAAACCTATTAATTTGCAAGGGGAGGTACATAAACATGCCGAACACAGAAATCACAAAGATGTTTTGGGAAAGTTTACAGAACCTTTAATTAAAGTGCCATCTGCCTTGTACAGACATAAAAGAATTTGTTGGACAGAATATACACAGAGGCATTATGCAATAAGCTTCCCTTCTTCCTGACACCCAGCTCAAGTACTGCAGTGTTTCTTTTCCTCCTCGTTGCTCCAGTATCCTGGCCATGGTTGCTCTTGAGCTGCATCCCCATCCTTGTATCCCCAGCAATACCCTGTCAATTAAGTCCTCCCTTTCATGCCACACTTCTCACTTTTACACCATGGGTAAGCGCAGGGGCAGCTGCATCAATAATATTTTCTCTCAAATGTAAGTAGAGAGAAATTTTTCTCTACATTTTCCTAGTAGCTACTTCCATGGAACTCTCTCTAGTTGAACGATTTCACATGGGCAGTGAAACATTTCATGAGTTTCACATGGTTTCACTCACAAAAGAACTACGGTATCCAGGCAGAAAGTACTGCAGCATGATCTCTCTTGCAATCTGCTGACTTCTGCCAGGACTTTTACTGGGATTTCTCCCAATAGATATACCTTTCCCAATGACATTGAACAGTAATGACTGACAATTAAGTGGGACAAAGTTAGCATGAACTTTGATTAAAAGGAAACATTTTTTGCAACTACTAGCAAATATTTAATTGCCTATTGATGTTGTCAATAAGCAAATAAAGGAGAATCTTCTCCTGGATATTCAGCAGAAGTCATACTCATGCCCTTGTACAGGTACTCTGGACTTCAAGTGACTTCTCTTAGGAACTGTAGTATTTGACAAACATCAAGCCAAATTGTGCTAGATCATGGAAGTGACAAGATGTATTATCAGTCATTTTTCTTTTAGAAATTGGAGTGGAGGGGCTGATAAGGGAAAGGAATTACATTACATGTGCAGAGGGACCTTTAAAACATGTTTTGATAGAGGAGTATGTTTCTGTGATTATGATTATTGTTTGCGTTTGAGTTGGAATTGATTCCTAATTCTGCTAAGTGTTGCAAAAAGATATTCAATTAACATAAATCTGTTTACAGTTTTTTATTTGATGTAGTATGAGTTTATTCATGAATAATAATTTATATTATTAATACAAATTATACTGATACCATAATCATCAATTATTTGAGTGAGTAATTAATTCAAGAAGAAAGGTCTTCCATAGCCTAATTTACAATGTAACAGGCATAGGCTTTACATTTTAAAAAGATCGTTATGATTTAAAGGACAGAAGATTCTGCTCTGATTATCTACTACAGCAGCATAGAATTTTGCCATCTGGAATATGTGACCAGTGATCCTTACTTACTTTAATGGCCTATTTTGAGGCTTAATTCATTTATGTTTTGTGATACTCAGATGGAAATGGCTGTGATTTCTCAAGAATGTTGAGCATGTGACTACCTTTGAGTATATGAGTAAATCTACTGAAATCACTGTCATGAGAAGTTATAGACATATTAAAATATTATGCTGAACCATGGTCTTAGAGAAGCAATGGATTATGGCATTTCTGAATTCTATTTCCTACACTAAAAATCTGAATTTTGTCACAGCGAGAAAGTTACTCCAGAGTTGAAATTGCCAAAGTTAAAAAAAACAAACCAAACCTTGAGGGAAATCAATTCAGTAGAAGTGGAATTAATTCTGTATAAAATCTATCAATTTTTATTTTTTTATATATTTACGTGAGTTCAAAATTGGGAATTTGTGAAACTTAGAACTATGAAGGAGTAGAATATTTGCGGTTTTAAAGCAGGTGAACTAATATTTTTCCAAAGCAGACATTTTTTTAAGATCTCATCAAGAATTAAAGTACCAGTACTAGTATTGTTATAACTCTTTTATAGGAATCTGTAAGAAATTCCGATTTGCAATTCCAATTAACATATCATTGAAAATGAAGGATGGCTTAATTCAACTAATGCTGCAATCATTTTAATTAATTTTAATGTGAGATGGCCAGAAAGATAAAAAGACGCTAGATATTAAAACACAACCATAAGAGAAGCTGTAGCTGAGGCCATTGTTTCTCTACTTCTGACCTTGAGTGTTTGATTCCTCCATTTTTCCACAAGCGCTAACATCTTTGCATGAATTTATATCTTATAACCTTTAGAATATGTTAGGCTCTTTAAGGCATTTACTAGTACTATTTTCATATGCATCCACCTGTAAAACTAGATATCTTACTTATTGAAAGCATAGGGCAAAAAAGAGCAATAAAAACTTTCTAAAGTGAGCTAAAAATGGTTTTCTGTTCCTATAAAATAACTCCTCCGTACATTTTCTTTAAAATGTCATGACTTCAAAGTTTGATAGCTGACAGCCCTGCAGGGTCAGAAGCAAGGTCTGTGTGTCCAATTGGAAAGTTGAGAATTTTTCCCTGTACAAGTTATTGCCTCTAGCCCTGCAGGACTACTAGGTATTGGACTTAAAAGCGGTGACATTTTTAAATACAGAATAGATGTTACTGGCTTGGAATTAAAACTTGACCGCTCTAAGGGTCAGGAGGTATAATTTTATATAGAGAAAGGCAACATTGTGAAGAAAAGAAGCAAATATTTTTGTAAGTAAGTGCTTAACAGTTAAGATCATGCACAGAATAAAAAGTGTGAAGCCATTGTCAGGGTAAATCTAAAAATAGACCTTATGAAGTGTATCAAAATCAGATGAGATACAATAACAAGTATCACCATGCAACACCTATTATCTATGTCTACTATATATATACACATACATATTCTGTCTATCTTGATAGAATACTATGAAATTTCAGGATATGAGTACACTTGTAAAATCCCAATTGTACACTATAAAATTAAGGAAATAAGAAATTCTCTCTCATATGAGATAAAATGTTAATGCAAAGCAATAAACATTTAATTCTGTTCAATGTCCACTTATGTGATGCCAAGAAATTCAATTTGTAAATTTAGGATGTCATAGTACCTCGACATTACATTGAGGCTTAGCTACAATACTGCTGTCTCAGCACTGTGTTTTGGGTTTAATATGCATATGCAATGTGGAACAACCAGCAAACTGAAAGGTGATTAATTTGAAAGCAAAACCTTTAAACCAGGAATAATAGTTAAAGTATAAGCTGGGCTGAACAGGCAAAAGATTAGTCTAGCCCCAGCATCCTGTCTGCCACAGTGGCTGTTAACAGATTCCTAGAAGAGTGCTTAAGAACAAGGTACTCATTTAGTAGAAATTCCCCTGGTATGCCTTCCGAATTCCAACAGGTTTGTGATATACTGTCAGATTTTTTATCTTTCTGTTCTGTAGCCTTAAAAGATCTTTTTGTCTGTGAATTTATCTAATCACTCTTTCAGTTCACATAATCTTCTGTCATTTAGAACCTCCTGTGGCAATGATTTCCACAGTTTAACTATGCCCTGTGAGAAAAAATGCCTCCTATTGTTTGTTTTGAATATACAGCCTAATAATTTCATTTTATGCCCTTAGATCTTATATTACAAGGAATAACAATCAATGATTTCTGGTTCATTTTCACCATGGCACTCTTACAGACCTTTATCAGACCTCCCTTGATCACCTCTTACCCAGACTGGAGGGACTTACCTTATGGAAGCTGTCCCATATCTTCTGTCACCTCATCCCCTTTCCCTCTAGCTTTCCTAGTTCCACTAGATCTGAGTTAGGAAGAGATCAGAACTGCACACTGCGTTCAAAATGTGGGCATACCGTAGACTTTTTTAGAGTAGCATAGTCATATTTTCTGTTTTGCTATTTCCAAACCCCTGCCGAAAACTAATATAACTGAAGAACACATCATGCTCTTGACATGCTCTAGCATCTTTGAATTAAAATAAACACATAAGTTTTCTCCAATGCATACTCAATAGAAAGATGTTTGCTTATATATAATTTTAGATATCATTTAGCTGTCTGAGAGATCAAAATATAGTGCCAGGTTCTGATGTGAGTTCTGACTGAGGATACTCCATTAAAGTTGACAGGTCCAATCAATATACAGCATGCACTGACATGAAGTGAATTCATGACGTTTCCTGAATACTATGTATGGACAGACAATGATTGCAATTGCACTCATCATTATGTAATTTCTAGGAGATATGTTGTAGCTAATAAGCTTCATGTACTAAATAGTCTGTATATAATTCAGATCGAGTAGTGTAATCTAAATTAATTGTATTCTTTATTTATTGCACTTTTAAAACATCAAGTAGCGTGAGAACATAACAGAATGCAAATTCAAAATGTAAGAAGACATTGTAGCAATTTCTACTTGCAACGCTATGTCTGACTGAAGGGAAAGGCATTTCAGATTTGGAGTTTTCAACTAAAGCATGCCACATCTATGTGACACATCACAGACAGACAGACAGCTTGTGATATGCCTTTCATGCCAATGAGAGTTGATTCTATTCTGCAAAAACTGCAACATTAACAGAATAATGTTACTGTATATGGTTTTAGATGTATATACTTTCAATATTCTATACGATATAATGTTGTAAACATCAAAAATAGTATGAGACCTCCATATAGAGATAAAAGGAAGCAAATACAGCACTGTATTTGATTACATTTTCTTTTCAGCCTAGAAGCAATTTACCTTCGCATTTTTATTTCGTCCTTGAGTCCTAGGGATGTCTCTTAATTTTCGTGTGTCCAGTGTTGAGATTCAGGATGACACTGTCCACCTCTGTATTATAAGGCTTTCAGCTGAAAGGTGCTATGTAATGTGGGTAGACCATTAGTGTATTAACATTAATTATTCTGGGACACTTTTTTCAGTCCATTTCTACCATACATGAATGCTAGAGAGTACACCAGCTTTGTCAGTCTGCAGAAGACGAGCCCATTATTACAACTCCTGCACCTGCAGAGCATCAGGAATTCTTCTTGTACTGTTTCCCACAAGGAAGGCACACACAAACAAAAAATATTATCAGGAGATGGAAGAAAGTAGATAGGCTACTAGCTTTTCTCATTTGTTCAGACAGGATTTTTGTGGCATCTAGTTAAGGCACATACTCCCCAACACCTCCTCTATCTCTTTTTTTTTTTAGACTGTGAAATAAAAGCACTTATCCAACCTCTTAAATAATTGATATAGTTTTTAATGCCACCAGTCACATTTGTCTAAACACACAATTTAGCTGACATGTGACGAGCTGAAATGGATTTACCAGAGGAGTAAGAGGACTTAAATCCTGTATTGCCACTCTTCAGTGCAGTATTTTTTTCTGGGACTTCCAGACATACAGTTGTTACAAATGCAAATTGTCTGTTGCATTGTGGATGCATCAGACATTGCACATGTGCAGATCAAATTCAGAGCATGTCCACAGAATCCACTGGACTTTGTGCACCACAGAGGCCTCCTCTGCAACACATGCCCTTATACTATTGAGTCAGCACAATCCCTGGTACATAAAGATCACTGTCCAGACATGGCACAGTGCAGACCCTCATTCTTTTTCCCAACATTTTCCAGAGGAAATATGGAAGTATCTGTTTTCATCTGCTGTGATGCTGTGTGATGCACATCTCCTTCTAGTCTTTGTACTAGTCACTCCTAGCAAAAAACACAATGTAACTGTTTAGATATTATCTCCAGAAATTATCATTATCAGCTGACTTTGTTTTAGGCAACACTACCATTACATGCGTGTGAAGTGATATTAAAAAGTGTGTCAGTTAGGTGTAATTTACTTTACTGGACAGTTAGTCAGTAAATACATCCACTCAGGAAGATTCAGATGAGCTGTAGCTCACATAACTGCACTCCAAATTGGCTACCTTCAAACCCTTTTGAATCTGGAAGCTGAGGAGCCACTTTAATAAGTTCTAAGGTAATAAACCTTACTGAAGGCAGGAACATCAGGGCTAAGACCGGCTCAGAAGAGTCTAAAGTATACATTAAGGAGGTGCCTCTTGCGTCTTCTTTTTAACAAAAGAGCCTTCATTTCCTAAATCTGTACTTGAGTTTATCTGACTCTGTAATCACAATGATTTTCCTACATCTTAAAAAAAAAAGGTGAAAATTATTAAGACAAAAAGATGCATTGCTTTATAATGTTATAGAAGTTAGCCCCGTGAATTATAGTTTTCAATGTGCAGCTTAGATCTATCAGCTTTAGCAACATCTGGGTTGTTTAGTTATGTTTCTTAATCAGTTCGTAAACAACACTGTGAGAAAGCTTTGTGTTTAGCTATATTACATTACATTTGCTATCAGCTAGGCATATACAAAGTCACTCATCTCAACTGCTTGCACAGATTTGTTGCATTGCCCCATTTTAATAAAGTCTCAGTCGTTATATGAGATAGGCAGATACATGCCACTATAGGTACCTCAATCCTTAATGGACTTTGTCAGACCTCCTTTCCAGTCACTGTACAGCTCTGGAGAATCCTAAATCCAGAGGTTTTTATGCATTTTATGTTAAGCTGCTTGGCCACCAAGGCTTCATTCTAACATGCTCAGAAGAACCTCAGCATTATCTCTCATCAAGATACGTGAACAGGTCATCTCTCTGTCATTCTTGACTGTTGCCTTGACTTAGAAGTTAATTGGCTGCTAGATAAAACATGGACAGCACATGTATGAAGACCTGTATTATGGTTCTTCTGTCCAATAGTTCAATCATTAGAAAATTCAGCCAGGACAGGAGAGACTTGCCCAAGGTGAAGTCTCATCTGTTCTTGCAAATTTCAGAACCTTTTCAGGAGGAATGACCTAATCTCCAGGCATTTTGGAATAAGAAAGCTTCTCTAATTCCCTCTGTTCACCATTAGTCTTATTCTTTCATATTAAAACTAAATATTGATTGTCTGAAAGGGAAAGATTACTCACTTTTACAATCTGTAGTTAAAGTTTTCACTGAAGGAAAGATATCCAACCGAAGACGTTAAGCATCAATCACTACAAACCCCTTGTCACCTCAAACTGGCTAATTGCTATGTGTCTGATCTCAGTCAAGAGCCCATAGCAAGCTATATGCCTTTTTCCTATTGAGGTATTTGTAAGAAATGTGTTTTTAATGTGTAGATTGATAACAATAAAAGATTTGGTGCGGTTCAGTCAGGGTGCACTCTGATTCACCAAAGAGAGAATAGGGAGATAAGCGTTACTCTTATTGAAGCAGTTGTTAATTGGCCAGTCAGGTACACAAGATAACATCTGATCTAACAAAGAAACATCTCTAAGGAAGAAAAAAAAATACTTATTTTAATTAAGAGAGATGGCCAGATTATCTCCTGAATAAGAAAGAAATCAATCCATTTGAGGAAAAACAGATTAAATCTGTTTAGACTCCTGGGGAGGACTTACAAAAGAGGATTGGTTATTAAAAGCAAGTGTCTTATGCAAGGAAAAGGACATAACCTGAGGCCTAACGTATACAGAAAATAGAACTCTTTATAAACTGAATGTTTAGGAAATCTTGCAGAATAGCATCTGGATAAAAAGGGAGACATACTGCTTGACATAATCCCAGTGTCATTAGAGCAAATGTCAGTTTTATTTTATTTCTTTTTTTGTGTCTTTTATAAAAAATTGTAACCATGTCCTACTGTTCGTTTGTTTGTTTGTTTGTTTGTTTTGTCTCAGCCTGGCTTAAGTTAAGTTTATTTTCAAAGTGTTAGCAGACAGAAAAAAGTCTTTTTTTTCTTTCTATAAAATTGGACACTGAGACAACTTAGCTCCAGTTGCCATAGCTCCACAACATGTCCTTCAGAGAACCCAACAGGTAACAGAGTTGTAGGATACACAGTAGGACTGTGTAGGAGCAGCAGGTGCTATCACAAGATCCAGGGGAGGAGAAGCTGATAACCAGGTGGGTTCTTAGTCATGCAGCTAAGATATGAAGGAACATATATGAAACCTGAGAATCTTCAGAGAACATGTAACACTGATGTTTGACTGCTCAATCTGCTGAATAAGTAATACTGAGTGGAGCAGGAACTGGAATGCAGGTGCCAATCCCTGTCTTCCTGCAGTATGGCTACAAAGTCCATGCTTTCCTTCACCTTCTGGCCCAATGCATAGTTCTGTTCACTGAGCACCTGCTTCAGCAAGAAGGAGTGAGGGTATTCTCACACCAGAATATAGTGTAGTCTGGGGTTATGTCATCTGCGGTGAAATATCTATTCAACACCCCTCATGCAGAGAAGGAAATTGAACTCACCTCTTCTATCTCACAGCCACTGAATTGTTAGATAAAATGGGGACTCTCCACTGGACATCTTTGGCATGAAACCGAACGTCAGATTTTGAAAGGTAGCATGTACACATCTAGCTCCAAGAAAGCTCAGCTCTTTTTTGCATCACCAGAGCAATAAGCATCATTTCAGTGCCTGACCACTTAATGTGTTTGCTTCTGCCATTCTCATTTTGTGGCTTAACTTTCTTCCTACCTCATGGTTGGCAACTCTGGAGCCTAATTCAAAGCACTCTCTGATGAGGCTGGACATTCTAGTTGTATCTGCCCATTCAATCTAGAATACCATAGGATGTTGTAATAGCAACTGTTAGGGAAGCCCAGCCTCTGTTCTTCCCCTCATCAATTCCCTTTCACACTCTCCCTGCTGGCCTTGAAACTTGAACTAATGATACTATGCTTTATTGTTAATCTTGTCAATTGGAAGAAACATTAACAACAGCTACAACCCTCATCCAAGCTTTGACATTCTTGATTTTCAGGATAAACTTGTGAGTCCCTAATCTTTTCAAGCCCTTGGCAATATACAATTTACAAGGATCCTTTTTGCTAGGAGTCCCTGTGAATAATAATACAGTGTGAAAGATTTCACAAGTTGATCATTGGGAAAACATTGTATGGCAATGTTTCCTTAGATCACCATAAACCTACACAAATATTTATACAGTCTGAACAAATGAATATGAAAGATTTTACTGATTTCGCAAGGAGTGAAAGCTAATAAAATATTTGTGGAAGTCTTTTTTTTTTCTACTAAACATCTGATAATGTTATTCTATAAAATTAACCTAGTTGAAACTGAGCAATTTTGTACATATCCAAAATGCTACTAAACTCACTACTGCAAACTTTGAGAATATACATTTTAACATAGCAAGTCTCTATATGGCTTTGCCCCAAGAAACCAAATACATCATACAGCAACTTAAATGAAGAGCCTGATCTCTAAACATACCCACAGTTAAGTAATGCATGCTTGCAAAATGTAACATGATCCTTGTTGTCTTGGTCATTCAGCATTATCAGACATATCTCCCTTTCACAGTGAACAAACTCAGCAAAACTGTATTGAAATGAAAGACAAAATTAGAGTACAGACTGGTAATAAATGAGACCTCATCAGGAAGGAAGAGAGACAGCAGTTCACTGTAGAATTTGTAGCAGAGTTGACTGGTTTGCTTCAATTATTGTTTTTATGAAAATAAGAAATATGCCTCTGTTGCTTCCTGTAGTTTCTAGGAAATCATCATCTTGGGACAAGATATCCTGGAAGGGAAGTGTGGCCTCTTGTCTGTTCCATTCATTCTGGAGGTCCATGAGGAAAGAAATCATAGTTCTCATAAATCCTCAGCAGATACCTACATCCTTTGGCAGTGTGTACATAGCAGGAACACCCAGTACTTACTTATTCCTGTGCTACTTTCTCAGAGAGCATCTACAGGGTCAGACAGAGATGAAGCTATGGAAAGCGATTGGTTTCCCTCAATTATTTTGATGCACCAATATTCATCCTCTTAGGAGATTTTCTCTGTAATCTTGGGGGTGGGGGGAGAATGGTCTTGCTCAAATATCTATCCATTAGGCTCCTTAAAATGCAGAAATAGAGCTGAACGACTGGAGTTTGTCTGATGTTATTAAAAACCACTAATGGATCCTGTAACTCCAATAATGGTAAGTCTGCATTACAGCAGTAGTACAGAGCACCAGTAATCAAGAACTATGCAGTAAGAGTCAGAAAACTCCTAGTATGTGTCTGATCCTGTTTTTGTCATCAGTCCTTTAGAACTTCTTTTCCTTTTCCACTTCGATACACTTGTACTATGCTAATGACAGGGCAACTATTGATTACAGCACAGCTTATGCACACTGTGCACTAGATCATGCCCTAAACTGTATGGACAGGAAAGTTAAAAGAGTAATAAAATATTCCCCCAAGCATTAATACTCACTTCCATAGCTCCCCTTTTGATGAATCATTTGTATATAGTAGTCAAACTGATAACCAAGGCAACTTCATTTCTATGAATTGTACATTATTAGAAAGTTAATGTAACAATGTATGCTTATAAGTACAACAGCTCTGTTATAAAACCTACTTTTTAGGGTTTAATATGTCATCTGGTTTAAATCACATTGGAATAAAACTTGGTTTCCAGCCCAGATGCATATTTGTTTTACAAAAAAATTATTCAACTAGGATTTATTTTTGATATAAAGATCAGCAAGAAAATTAATTTTTCAATTTTTCTACTTTCTTTGGCAAAAAAACAAATTCACAAGTATGTCATTGAGGAAAAATAAACAATTCAATGCCTGAATTGGAAAAGCAGCCTTATTCTTCAGGAAAATGAACTCCCCATAGTATTCTGGTTGGAGGTCCAATTGCAAGATATTCATGTCCCAGCTTTTTCTTCTGATACCACATGAATTCAGACATCCTTTTTGGGACATTTGTGGTATTTTAGATATGTAGTCATAAGGCAGTTATTTTTGTCCATTCTATTTCTTTTCATTTCCATGATTTCATGCATTAGTTTTTCTAAATCGTGTGAGAGGAAAAAAAGCCCTAAGTCATAATGACATAAAGTTAATCAAATTAACAACTTCAGGATAAACAATACTTTGTTAAATTACAGTTTTATGTGTGACATTATTAAGCAAAGTGTGTTGTCATCCACCTTTTCTTTGTGGGCTTTTTTTCTCTTTCTTTCTTTCTTTTTTTTTTTTACTTTAGGAAAAACTGTGGCAATAAACCAGATGTTACCATATACTATTGGTAGGGATAAGATTGATCACAGCAGAAATTATGCATACTAAGAGTTAGGTCATGTCTCAGACATATGGACATGCACAACTGAAAGCAGGCTCCTGCAGTTGAGCCTTCCCTATGGCTTCCCTGGGATTTTAGGTCCAGGTGTAAAGAAGTAAGCAGGTGTTGGAAGGACTTTATCTTCACTAATGTGCCAGCCAGCACATCTGAAGAGGCACAATGATGTACATAATCTGCTACTCATAAGGGCCATGAGCTTATTTCCTATCTTTTGCTAGGCTAAAAAAATTCTTATGTCTGCATTTTCCCTGTGCTTCTCATCATTATATGTCATTCTTTACTGAGAATAGAGTTGGAATACAAAAGTCTGTCCTAAAGGAAAAACAGCACCTAGTTGAACAGAAAACAATGTGTAATAATGTACACACCCGAGACGTGGGGAGAATTAAAATGATCTCAGGACAAATAATATTATAATTTCTTAACTTCTGTGTAGTTTGCTTTCTACAAAGCTGTTATGAAATACTTAAATAACAGCTTCTTGCTGTTATTTAAGTAATATAACTTAATGGATGAAAAGATTTCTCATCCTACTTTCAGCACAATCATCAAAGAAATTACTAAAGTAAGCTACCATCATATATGTAAAGCCAAGATGTTAACTTTTCGTCATGATGATCAAAACCTGGGCAACTACTTGGATCACTAGTTACCAGTATGGAAAAAATAGTTAACAGTACTGTTAACTGCCTTTTTCTCTGTCTCACAGCATCTCCTTCAAAAAAAAATCTTTCATTTGAAAAAAATTAGACAGTATACATGATGAGGTGAAGTCCTTTACTAAGTAAGTGAGTGGTTTTGACGGCAGCGTCATAGCTGATTTTTATTCATCAATTATGTTAAAGTGGACAAAACAATGAAATTAGCAAGAAGTATATTATTAATTTTAAAAAAAATATGTCAATAGTAAGTGGCAAACTGTGTCATGAGACCAAGAAAAATACTGTAAAGTAAGGGAAACATGGTTGCTAGCATATCAAATGTGACTTGATCATCAGTCTGTGTCAGATTGGCAGTTGTGTCTGTGAATGAATCTTTTATCCTGCAAAAATGCTCCTATCCTATAAACTACATTTCAATTTCAATATCTGAGACAGTCGTATCATTGTTTTCAGTAGTAAGCATCACTTTTATATCATGCAATATTGCATAATACATTATTAAAGAGTAAAAATCACATTATTTCTTCTATATCATACATGATTAAAATACTTTTCTGTACATCATTTGGCCATCATTTTCATTGCATAGTATGTTCCCAATTCTTGATTACAACTAAGAAGTTTACATTACACCCTGAAAGGGTTTTGAAAAGACACTCCGGCATGCCTCTAACTGTAAGACTACTCTGAGAAGCACACACTTACTTATACACAAATGTTGGAGCTGAGGTTTTTTTGGTGCTTATGCCATAGTAGCCATAGATCCATGGGTCCAAATCACATCCTACTTAGACTTTTTCCCCTGCTTCCCCTGCATTTTCCCCTGCCTCAGCTGCAGGATGACACAGGATCTGCAATGGTGAATCTATGCTTCTTGGGAATTCCTTTGCTTGTATCATGGAAATTCTGCCAGGTTGATTAAATCATCAGGAGCTCAGCAGAACAGTACAAAATTGCCAATAATGGGCATGAACCTACATCTATATTTGCTACGTATTTTCAATTTGATAATTTTCCTTGATATAAATAGAACATGTGTTAACACTACCTGTCACTCCTTTACAGCTTTCTGCATAATAAGAAAGATCCACAGGAATAATAGGTGCCCTCTTGCATATTCATACGATAACCCCAAACGTTAGACACATAGTTATAGAAAATCACACCAAAAAGGAATGAAGCTTCCAAATACAGGATAGATTCTGATTGGCCCAGAAGAGTTGCCTTATAAGAGGGACATATTATAGATGGCGGACTTCATAAAAAGTGTAGCATTGAGATGTACTAAATATAATACACCTGTTTTAACACCATCTTTCCATTTCTTATTTACTTTGTACCTAAAGCCAAATACTGATTTTATGTTGGCAAGTCAAAATGTCCAGCATCTCTGAGTGTGTTAGTAATCATACATTTACTGTTCTGCAGGCATGAGCATCATGCAACAAATTGCAGTTATACTTTTCATCTGGATTCTGCTCATTATTCCGTCTCCTTCATGGACTTAGTATAACATTCTGCACAGCTTCTGTCAGCCATCATTTCAACAGGCTACAAATATATTTATTAATGAAGCTTTTTTTTTTTTTTTAACTGCATTGGTTAGAAAAGAGACAGAGACCGTATTTAATCACTGAATTTTCATCCGATACATATTCAGATATAATTCTGCTAGGCAAGAATTTGAAGTGTATCACTGAAAAAATGAACAATGAAGTGTAAAAAGTGTCCATATTCGACTGACTCTGCTCCTGCCATGTGAATGGATGTGTTATTGTTAAATTCAATTAGAGCACTTTCTTCATTTCAAAGTGCTTTTGGAAATTCCACTAAAATTTTCAGTAGTATTCGAGAACTTTTGCAAAATATGTAGTGCACTTGTAATACCTGGTGGTATAGTACAACAGTGAACCTCTCAGCTAATGTATGACTGGAATTTTGTATTTGCCAACTGACTTGGAGAACAGAATGAGCACCTCTAAACCTGGTGGACTGTCCATGATTTATATTAATTTAAATATAATTATAATTGTAACAGATATTTTGTTTTAAATTAAACTGGTCTCTGTGGTTGTCTGCCTTTTATAATTAGAACTTGTCTGACTCTGTGCATTGGACACCATCTGCAAGGATTTAGTGCTAACTGTATGTATTGTGCATCCAGTGCTTTTCAGCATAGGGTGAATTCAGTGTATTAAATCGTATTCTCAGGATGAATAATACCATCCTTTTGTTTTAAAACATGTCAATTTCTCTTAAGCTATCATTCTTTAATATTTAATCAGCACAGATAAATACATTTCATTTGGCCTTAACTATGTGTCACAATAAGATAAGAGACAGGAAAGCTAATAAAATAAATTGGTTAAGTTATCCAGAAGATAATGCTTCAGAATTTAGAATATGTAACTGTATTTTTCAAAATGGATGTTGATTTAGCCTGTGGCTCTCTGAAAGACACAATTTGTGAAGGAAAGCTAATAGACAGCTTTAGCGGCTTGAAGAATTGGTGATTTTCTCTCAATTGTTTCCCTCAGTTGCTGTTTGTTTTGTTTATTACAGGATACTGTTCTGAAGACAATAGTGTGTAAGGGTTACATCTGGTGTGTGTTCAAAAACTAGTGGCGCAAGATGCCGAGGTGGGCTGGGGTGAACTGCACTCTGAGAGCAGGCTTGGGATAACAAATTGCCTTTGCATGAGGGTCCTGGCATATAAAATCACTCACAAAGGTGGGTTGTCGAGGCAGAAGAGGTGAAACAAGGATGATCACAGGGACTGGAAATTGTTATTCCCCCACCTTGTTTCTTCCACCTTCGTTTTTCTTTTTTCCAGTCATTTAGTGACCTGAGGTGAAATGGACAGGAATTGACAGTGCGCACGCTGCTGCTGGCAGCAAAGTCGCTGCAGTTGCTCCCTGGACATGAAAGGAGGGGAAAAAAGAAGAAAGAAACACAATCATTGTTCTCTAAACATAGCATATATAAAGATAATAGGTTTGCTTTAGTTGAAACCAACCCCTTTTTCCTGTAGAAATTATTTTCCCCCCACTGCAGTTCAGGAAAAAGGAGAGATGATTTTTTGTCTCTCCCTCTCCCTCTCCTTGCCTGCACAAAGAAAACGTGGGTTGATACCATTTTTATTGTTCTGCTGGGGTGGGTTTCAGACCTTGCATTAGCATATTGAATGTCTAATTGAATTTGGAGGCTGTGTTAATCGTCTTGTTTTGTTTAGGGGAGGTTGGTGAAAGGTGCCAGCAAATGATCGGTTTGGCTTGGGGTTAGCGTGGTGCTGCCACCCCAAGAAAAAGAAATCGAGAAGGGGGAGGGAGCTAGGGAAAGGCGAGTTGACTGAGTGATGTCTGGAGGGCGAACTCGTGTGTCTCTTTGGTGATGTTGTGTGCTGCTGTACTGAAATCCACCCCTCTGCTGGAGCTAAGGCAAGAGTTGGAGGCATCTGATGCTGCCGTTTCCAGGGTGAAATTTCTAAGGCTGATCACTAAAAACAACAACCAAAAAAACCAAAAATCCTCAGCAAAAATAGCCATCAGAACACAAGCTCCGGCATCTCCCGGTCCAACTGGCATAACCCAGTCAGACGTTTGAGAACCATCTGCCTTTAAACTAGCCACACACACACACACACACGGGAGGGGTGGGGGTGGGGGAGGAAAGAAAAAAAAAAGACACTACAACTACCGACCACCACATTTTTTACAAAAGGGCCAGAAACAGAGCCGGTAGGAAAAGAAAAAAATAAAAAAAAAGAGAGAGAGGGAGAAAAAGCCTCCCCCTCTTCCACCGATGAGTTTTTCGCAGTGCTCTGGTGAGGCTCGGAGGTGGCTGGCAGCGCAGGGGGCGGCTGCTGCCGCGGCTGGCGGGGCTCCGCGCAGCGCAGCGCGCCGGGCTGTCAGCACCGCCGCGCCGGACAGCTCCGCGCCGCGCCGCGCCGCGCCGCCCGCTCCCCGCGCCCCCGCTCCCCGCTCGGCCGCGCCGCGGGGGCGCCGGCGGGGCCGGTCCTGCCCCACCACAAGTACCTCTCTGCTGTCCGGGAACTACACTACACTCTCCTCGCGATTAAACTGCATTGTCTCCGCACGGAATTGGCCGTCAGGCGTAATTATCCCGATTCCACCCCCCCCTCTCTCCTTTGCAGGAACGACTCTTTGGGAACCTGGTCCACCCAGGGATGTAAAACTGTGCTTACCGATGCATCCCATACGAAATGCTTATGTGATCGTCTCTCTACCTTCGCCATTTTGGCTCAGCAACCTAGAGAAATAGTAAGTAACAAAGGGGGGGGGGGAAAAATCCAGTTTTAATGCAAAAGGCAATAGCGGGGGGAGCTGCGGGGGGGGGGGGGGGGCTGGTCGAGCTTTCCTCTCAGGTATATTTCAGACGTTGCATTGAGGAATTGTTTAATATTGCAGGTAGGCAAATGTTAGTCTCCTGGTGTCTACAGTGTGTCAGAGAAATGAATACCAGATTCTGCGATATAACTAAATCCTAGTGAAATTTGCATGTTCTCGAACTCTGAATTTTTCAGAAAAAGCCTTCTAATTGTGATGCAAATGTCTTGAAAACTTTTGTATTGAACAATTATCAACTTAACAAGCTTTTTAAAGGCTGCAAGCCTTTCTAGGGGAACGTACAGGGTTTTATTATTGCTCTTGGTAGGAAAACCCTAGATACTGTAGTTAAACAGATTGCAGATCTGCATTGGACATTTTCAGCAGAGATTTTCTATGTAGTCTGTTGATACGATGTAAGAAAAATAATCAAGTTCTCATGAGAAAGAGGGGACATTAAGTGTATAAGCAGACACTCCCAGTGTTATTGAATGTAAAAATAGCTAAAAAGCAAATATTTCTGAAGTTATTCTGCTAAGGCATAATTTCATTTTCCTGGTTTTGGAAGTGTATGATCAGACTCTTTTTAATAGCAAAGTAGATCAGTTTGGAACAAAGTGGCTGAAATAAAATGTTACTTTCTGCCTGAGATCTGGCCTAAAAGTACATCAGTCTTATCTCCTATTTGGGTAAAAAAAGATATCTTGATAAAATGTGATTTACAATACATCCCCGAGGCTTTAAAAAGCATTTTGGTGAACTAGGCACACTATCCTTTCAAACTTTTAGATCTAAATTTTTCACATTTGTATTAGCAAATATCATCTCTATTTCAGAACATGAGCACTTATACACACAGAGGAAAAACCTTACCTGATATGTGATGATAATAGTTTCTTTTAAAGCAGGGAAAGCTAGTTTTCAAGGTCATCTATTTATTTTAATTTTTTATTAATACACAGAGTACAAATGAAATAATTCTAAATTTCCAGCTTCTTTACAGAAGGCTTATGATACTGTTGCCATAGTTATCTTGGCATTCCTTCTAGACAATCAGAGGCCCAAGGAAATTAAGTGTGTGAGAAGAGTGGATTGAAGTCAAAGTTATTAAAAGTCAGAAAGTTTGGTAATTCTGCAACAAGCATGAATCAAATTCTGGGACGAATTACTGGGTGATCTTTAATACGTTACAGTGAAACCAAGCTGTTTAATACACAATTCTAAATATTGCTGTTTCTGAAGAGAAATATATCTTTTAATTAATTTTAACTGGGAAGTAGTTTAAACTTGTGCCAATGTCACAGTCTCCTATTACATTGTAATATTACTACTTTCTTTATATTTCAAAATACCATGCAGGTATTATAAGGCATTTTAAAGCTCAAAGGCCTCTGAGGAATGTATCAATAATTAAACAGATCTCAGAGTTATGGATGGATCAGTTCTGGAATTAAGTTGATTTCTGCTTCATAAGTAATATTATTGAAGCTATCTGTGATAGCGTGGCTACTTTTATCATTTTGCTTTTGTTGCTTGTTTTCTTTTGACTTGTTGTTTTAATTGCTGGAGGATGGTTTTTCTTCATGGTTGTCTGTTGTAACCTACAGATCATGGAATCATCTGGTACACCCTCAGTGACCTTAATAGTAGGCAGTGGTCTTTCATGCTTGGCCTTGATCACACTAGCAGTTGTCTATGCAGCGCTATGGAGGTATGTAATGGATTGACAAAGCTAAATGTGAATACGTAGTTATATTTAGTTGAATTAAAATTTAAAGAGAGCATTAGATGCAACATTTATTATTTGGAAAAGAAAAAAAAAGCAAAATGTAGTGCATGTTTTGATGCCTGAATTTGTTGATGTGATTGATTAGTTTTACTCTCTTGGCCTACTGGTGATGGTATAGCCCACTCTTCTCTTTCCCCTCTCCAGTGTGAATGGTATTGCTCTTTCAGTGGGGTATTAACATTTTACAGGATTCTTCTATATGATATATTTCATGTGAGGCTTCTGGCCTATATCTTTTACTGCTTGTCCTCCATTTACATTTACATTTTAAAACAAAACTTCTATGTTATAAAAATGACATATCGAAGTGCCACATCAGATATTGCAGATTTAGGGAGGTTCAGTCAACTGGGTTTGAGTTTATCCACTTTGGTTATAAGTTTCAATGAAGACCACAATATGAAGTAGTCTCGAATAGTGTGATGGTACATTCCAGTAATAGACTTTCTTTCCATCCTGAATTTACTATATTAAAATATTATATTAACTTAAAAGTGCAATAGATATTTATGGAGAAAATTAATTTGAGAAGTCATGAGAAATAGCATGATGTCTTAGTGTAGAAGAAATAAAAAAGTAGGAGGAAAAGTCATGCAAAGTAATAAATATTTTTAAAAAATGAACATGGGTTCTCATTTAACTTTTTTCTATAATAAAAGAAAAATATGTTCTAATGCAAGTAAGAAGAAACACAAGGAGAAAATAATAATTTTTAGAGTAATGTAAAATCAACCAACAGCCTTTTGCTTTTAGAAGCAGCTTGATAATTTTACACCCTTTTCTCTTTCACTCTCTTATGTAGCCACAGAGACTCACAGGATTAGACATATATATAATAAATATAGAATATCTAGTTACATAAGTTGTAATAAAAAGAGTATAAGAATTATCAGTTCTTGTCTGTCAAAGCTAAGAATGAGAGTATTTCAGGATAAAATTCCCATCTGAAGAATTATAGTGTTATTTTTGCACTCCCTGATATATTTAGCACTTGGATGGAAATACTGTCATGCTCAGTCGAACTGGTCTTCTCCATTATTTAGATTAGATATAAGGAAGAAATTTTTTACAATGAGGGTGGTGAGACACTGGAACAGGTTGCCCAGAGAAGTTGTGGATGCCCCATCATTGGAAGTGTTCAAGGCCAGATTGGAGGGGGCTTTGAGCAACCTGATCCAGTGGAAGATGTCCCTCTCCATGGCAGGGGGGTTGGAACTAGATGATCTGTGAAGGTCCCTTCCAACACAAACCAGTCTATGATTCTATGATTCTATGATTCTATGATTCTGGTAACTTCCAAGTGGAGAAAAAAAATGTATGATGTGATGTGTTATGGACCTAGTGTGGGTTCTGCATCCAGCTGAAGAAAAGATAACTCATATAGATCTTGGTGTTCTATCAGTGAGATATTTTGAAAGTATTATGACAACTGAGTGGCCTGTGATTTGAATCATTAAAATTTGCCTTCCACACATTTCTCGAGAGCACATAGTAACCAACTATAGGGAGAAGATAGACACTGAAACTGATATGTATATATGCTTGTTTTAATAAATCTAGGGGTAGGGAGAAATTTGATATTTTGACCCTATGTATTTATGTTTTGGAACACCCACCTTCCCTTTGAATGGCAGGGCCTGTTTAGAAGTGATATTAGGTAGAGGTATTCTGGTCTGAAAAAGATCTGTGTGAGCATTCTTTTATGGTTGATTGACTTGATCTCCCCAACTGAAAATCTGAACTGAAAAATAAATTCAGTGTTAGTCAAGTATTCACCCTAACTTCCCTTCCCTTCCCTTCCCTTCCCTTCCCTTCCCTTCCCTTCCCTTCCCTTCCCTTCCCTTCCCTTCCCTTCCCTTCCCTTCCCTTCCCTTCCCTTCCCTTCCCTTCCCTTCCCTTCCCTTCCCTTCCCTTCCCTTCCCTTCCCTTCCCTTCCCTTCCCTTCCCTTCCCTTCCCTTCCCTTCCCTTCCCTTCCCTTCCCTTCCCTTCCCTTCCCTTCCCTTCCCTTCCCTTCATCAATAGTGGGCTGGCAGAAAAACTAAAACCTTCCTAGCTTAAGTCAATGCTATGAGCTCCTGCTTGCACTGTACTCAACCACTAAGATCCTTTATAGTCCATAGATACTCAGTGTTGGGAACTGGCCCAGGTGAACCAATAGTTAACAAGTTAGTAGCAGCATACTGACTGTGTAGACAAAGGCACTAGACTTTCTGTATTTGTTTGCAAACACATAGAACTAGTCTTAACAACATTGTTGTATTTTAAGGAAAAATGTGGATTTTGGTATCAGGGTTGTTCTGTCTTCTTAAGTAAAAAAATGTAATGCTGTATTACTTGATAGCTGAGCAAAAAGGACTACAATTTGTTTAATGTCCAAAGCTCGGCATTTCTCATGGGTTCAGCACCCTTTATTATGACCTCCTCAGGGTGTCAGCCATGGGTATACAGCTCAGGAGGAGACGGCAATATTAACTAAGCTCCAGCGAGAAGCATATAGTATAGGTCATAGAATATATAAACATATGGCATGGTCTTCAGAGGAAAGGAGCACCCTTAACTTTCATTTACTTTAGTAGTCAACATTTACTGTGTTAGCAGCTCTGAAAATCAAGTCAGTAAGGTACTTCACTTGAACCAAAATCATTCTCTTTCTCTCCTGTAGCATATAAAAGGCTGTATATAGAAAAATGAGAACATTTGCATCTTGTAAGGAAATAGGTGATAAGAGTATTTGACTTTTTCATCCTAAACTTACTTGTAAAATGAATGTAATAAGTTTGCAAGAGAGAGTGTGTGATACTAGCTGCTATAATTTAATCTTTTTGTACAAACTTAGCTATTTTTTAGCGTCAGGTCTTATAAAGATGAAGATATTACAGTATTATTGTTTCTTCATACAAACTAGTTTGTAAATGTGGTACAACTTCAAGATCAGTGTTATCGTTATCCCAATAACGTGTTTCAAAATGCACTGCCACAGTATCATCAGCCAACCTGCATCTTATTTATGCATTGTGGACCAGATCTTCTGTTTATGTAAATCACCATCTTTTTGCTGAAGTTAGTTATTGTGAGTGGTCTATGCCAGCTGTGGATATTCCTAGGGATGAGCAGAGAGCATAAGAAGTTCCTGACATGAATGCATGCAAGCCCGTTATTATCAGTATGGTGTTAGAACAGTGTTGCCAGCTGGTTTTATAGGAAGCATTGATAGTTTATTTTGAAAATATACCAAGATACTAAGAGGGAATTGCAGAATATTTATCAAAATACCGTCATTCCTATGTTTGTAATATGATAGCTCCCTGATACTCTTTTTGAGCACCTGAAAGAGAGTGCTTACCTTTCAAAGTGTCTCCAATATTTAATGCAAGAATTGCGTCAAAGCTTTGCATGACTTACTAGTTGTTTTCCTTTTAGAAAAGTTGTACCTTTTCTTTGTTTATTCGAACAGGTACATCAGATCTGAGAGGTCAATAATTCTAATCAATTTCTGCCTGTCTATTATCTCATCAAATATCCTTATCTTGGTTGGACAAACTCAGACGCATAACAAGGTATGATGATGGATTGTATTAAATTTGCACTTAAACATTGATATCTTTGTTTTATTTGTGTTTAGCTTAAAATAATTACATCCATTTAGTCCTATACTCATAGGACTTGGCATTTTCGGTGAAATATTAACAGACAAGGGAAAATATTTACCATCTTTCGTAGTCTTTCTTTCCCCTCAAAAAATCCCTTTTGGTATTGTTCCCCCTGGATAAGCTGTGTTCTCTGTGGTAGACTTGTATGTTTTATAACTAAATTTCAAAGCAAAAAAGTTCAAAGACTCAACATCAAAAGCACAAATTCTGGTTCATTATAATAGTTGTAATAGGATTGTGCTACAGTGTTTTTGTCTTTTTATTAACACACTGGTACTCGAAAGGCAAGTAGAAATTCTTTAGAAGTTAAGAGTACTACTCTTGAAAATGTGCAGAAACAGACATCATAACAAGCTATAGAACTGTTAAATCTCTGACTGATGTAGCTATAAGAAAGTAATAACCCTGCGTACCTTACATAGCTATATATGCTGATTTATTACTCGTCTGTTCTCAGACTCTTTCTCAGCATAGTCATCAGTTGTCCCTCTCCTGTAGAGCAGGGCTGTGTCAGTGTTTTGGGGCATCACCCAGTGCCTAGCAATGCTAGGCAACTTTCAGAAGTGTCAATAAGTGGTGGCTTAAAATTAACTATAGCTACATGACAGCTGGGAATAGAAAATAGGATGTAATTGTTGAATAAGGTGGTATGAGAGAGAATTCTGTTAAGCTTTGGAGTGAGCAAGTATCTGTATAGTAATTCTTTATCCCACTGTGTTAAACTACTTAATGCACTGCTCATCTTATTTTTTCCAATATCTAATGGAATACGTTCATCATCTGCTATAGGATAACTGGTGTTTCTACAACACACCTATAATGCATCATTTACTCTTTTCAAATGAGTGCTTAGAAATTTAGCTGCCAGAAGTCTCATAAATTCAATGTGAGTCACATAGCTGTACTTTGTAAAACATACACAAAACAAACATAGTCATTTCAAACACATAATTTAACAGAATTATTAAAATTAAGATATTAATATGTTTTAAAGTTTTGAAATTATGTAGAGTTATAAATGAACAAAATATGGATTTGCAGGAGAAACTCATGTGACTCCCGCAGCTTTTATTCAGGGGAAAAAAAGTCAGAAATGCACAAGCAACTTCAGAGTGCCAGAGTGCAGAAGAAGGATTAAGCCTCTCTAGAATTTCAGCACTAACATGCATAGTCATATATACTGCTTTATTACATATTTCAAGGAGAAATATAGTTCAGTGGCTGAAAGTTCCTGTGTATATTGCCACTGTGGAATCAGGGTTTGAGGGCATCAAAATGACTGTGTTTGATAACATGCTCCCTAGGTATGTTGGCAGCCTTTCTCTGATGCTTGACTCAGGGAACTCTGAACTAAAACACGCCCTTAATCCAATTCCTTTCTTTTAATCTTAATCTCCTTGAGATCCCTCACTTCTGCTTCCTGAACTCCTGAAAGTAAAGAGCTATTATATTGACTTATTTGTGAGAACAGCAGATCCTAAAAATGGAGATGTTCAGAGGAAATAACTGACAGAAAAAACAACACATTGCAAAGTTTACATTTTGAATATATGGCCTGAAAAATTACTCTAAAATACCACTTTTTACTGCACTTATATTCTTTTTGAGTCCACATCTTGCTTTTGATACATATACCACCCAGGAGCTTCTAGCCAGGGAGTACCTCTAATGGATCAAAGGCAGAATACATTTTTTATACCAAGGAAGATATTCCTTGTTATAGACCAAAAATCTTTTTATCACTATATGTCCACTGATATATGAATATATTGGAGCTCCAAGAGGCTAGCCTGTGAATGCACCATCAACAAAATGGCCAGCTAAAGCCAGTGTTTAGCAAAAGCTTATTCAAATTAAAGCAATCAGATCTGGGTATGACTTCAGTATGTTTGTAAGTACAGATGTGTTTTGGCATCAGATATGTTTGAATTCAAGTTCTGAATTTTTTATTTTCAAAGATCATATATGACCAGAAGAAGCCAGTGTTTGATTTTTAGTCCATAGATCTAGATTACAATACTGACATCTGTAGGAAAAATTATGTTTTCATTTTGCTGAGTTGCAAAATTAAATCTGTAAATGGGAACTTATGAAAGAAAATCAGGTCCTTACCTATGGTTTAAGATGAAAAATATTTTAGATTTGTTTCTGAGATTTTATTATTTACTAGAAATCAAACAATTTGGGATTTTAGTGTTTGTTTGAAAATTTTGGGAGAAATCTTGGGAATATTTTATCAAGAAAATGTAATATTCCAGGCAGCAGAAATTGTTTCCTGAGTAAAGGCTGAGGTGGTGTTTTATGGCAAGAAGATGAGCTCACTTTTTTAATGTATTGGAGAAAATTTGAGAAATATGCCAAATTTGAGAGTTTATTTGCTCTGTTCCATTCTCATTCTTACATTCATATTACTCTCATATTATTGGGGCATGTAGTTAATGCCCATATGATGCTGCTGATGATAGTTACAAAGTTGAGAATGCCCCTCTTTTCCATGCTTTAGTTTGGCTTTACTTCTGAGTTTAAATTTTCCCCAGCTCCATATTTGTGTATATTCCCTGACAATAGGTGCTTGTAAATGTCATCAAAGCTGAATTCCAGTTTAAAGTTGAACAGTGTGTAAATTAAGCATAGCGAAGATGTATTTATAACAAACAGCATATTATCAGTCTGTCTGCCATTTGTGGTTTTCTCTATCTGCATTAAACACTGCACCAACTACTTTTATTCATTTCAATGCTATTCAATCTCCAGGAAATTTCTGTCATTTGTTTAAGTGTGCCCATTGACTTCTGTGACAAAGAAAAAAACTATTGAGTCTCTTGGTCTGGATAAGTGCAGATTTTCTATTGTTTTCTTTCTATTTTATGTAAATCATAGATACTTAGCATGTTAGGTTTAGCTTTACTCTTTGAAGGCTGAGTATATCACTGATGGTTTTACAAAAGCTTCTTTTAGTGAAGACTAAGTGAGTTTGAATGTTGCACTCTCTTTGGTTCAACTAAGTTCTGCCTTTTTTCAGCAAAAAAGATCATGGTATTTCCCACAGGCAGAAATGGACAAAATATTTACAGAGGACATGTAGAAATAGTCTAAATTATTTCAAGCTACCATAGCTTTTCCATTTCTAATATTCTCTGTTTAAAAGTGATTTTTTCTCCATTTTCAGTAACTCGAGGATACAAACTTTAGACCAGAGGTCTAGGTCATGGGGCTTTTTAGCTTGTTTTACAATAGTTCCTGATAGGGGGCATGGAGGGGAGTATGGGTTCTCTTGGAAGATTTGGATTGGGATAGCAAAAAAGCCTTTTGTCAACAGAAAAGCCTTGCTCCCTTATTCCTTCTTAGCCAAACGTGTTGTGCATTTTATTGAAGGACACAGCTGAGAAATGTTCTGCTTTTTTCAGTATGTTTCCTCAAACCTTTCAAAATGCAGAACTTTATTCAAAGCCTTCCTAATGTTTCAGAGTGTGTAAAAGAGTTCTCTTTTGTCAGATCCTGTTTTGAAATACAGGTCACTGAAGGCTGAATTTACAAGAATATTATGAAATTAATTATGTACCTTGTTTAAATATACTCGGTGTTATACTAGGTATGAGAAGCATATTCATTTACTTTGGTATTTCTTTCAGTCTCTTGTTTTCTTTTCAGTGTTAAATGTTAGCCACATAATCGTATTTAAATCTGGGGATATGCAATTGATACACTGGATATAGCCCTTTAACAGCTGAATTTAGTTGTAACACTGAAATTAAGTCTCTTGAATTAAGGAAGAGTAACACTTTTCATGTATAACCTAACTGCTCAAATATCTGTTATTTCACAAATACTGTGAGATGTCCGTAACATCTACAAAAGCATTACGTATTTACTTTGAAGAGACTGACAGTTTTCTTTGAGGAAATATCTATCAGTGATTTGTAGGTTTTGCTGTAAGGTAACTTTTACTGTATTATGTTTCCTAATGTTCTTCTTGCCATCAAGAAAAATGGTTGTATTTCTTCTATATGTGGACCTTTAACACTTAAGCTATAAATTTTTACTATGCTTCTGATCCCATTTAATGAATGGATTCTCTACCCTCAATAAGTTATTGATTAATATTATGTGGACTTTTTCATAAATTCTCTTTCCTTTTGCATACATTCAGAAAATACCTTGTTTTTTTCACAGTTCTGTCTGAATAAAAGCACATTAGCTCTTTGATGTAAACAATTTTTGTTTACCTATTTTTCCTGTGAAGAAAACAAAGATAAATACAATTTAAAATAAACTGTAGAATTCATTATACATATGGGCAAAAGTTAATTATTTTCTATATTATCTGTTTCTGAGTGTACTTAAGAATTCGTTGCTGGAGTTTGGGTCACTTGTGAGAAACAGGCATATTTTTAGAAATGTCATAAGACTCTACATTTTGTTAGCCATGGTCAGGTTTATGTGTGCCTACCAATGAAAGAACAGGGAAGATGTTAAGGCACAAGGCAAGATTTAGCAACCCTGACATTCTGTGTAATCCCTGTTTAATTGCTATATTTGGTTTATTATGCTTGCGATTACATTTTGGAATTTGTCTCAGACCATACCTGAAAGGCTATGAAAAAGGCATGTCCTGACCACCTAAAGCACATAACATAAACAATCAGTAGTTTTGATAAATGCATTGTAAACAAGCAAAAACTCCATAAAATTTGGTAGATAATAAGATTAGAATGTTCACTAAATAGGCCGACTGGACAAAAATAGAGGTTCTGGGGTGAAAGAAGCAAATAGAAGTGGAAGGGAGTTGAGAAGCCACAGCGTCCCATTTCTGTAGCACTCTGAAGTAGCTGACTGTGTAACTAGGGCTCCCTCAGGTTTTGAGAGATGGCGGCTGGCGGGATCCCCTGAGAACCCTGCAAATGTTCAGGTGGTACAATGCTGCTTCTAACCATGTGGCTCTTACCCCATATCTGCCACTGCCTTACAGATGCAGGCATCGTGGCAATATATCTCCTAGGAAACAGCGGGGGAGACCTAAGAGCAGATGGAATGAACAGAGAAATGATGCTAACACAGCATTAAGGTTGTGTTAGAAAATCAATGAGGAAGTAGGGAATTTAGTATGTCAGGCAGTAGCACTCTGTATTTCAGGTCTTGCCTGGAGAAATTCAGGGGAATACCAGCCATTTAAGCAGCTGAAGCCTGGGAAAATATGTCCTTCCATTTTTGCCAGTACCCAACTTCCAAATTAACACCTACTCTGTTGATTGTCATCTATTTCTTTGTGTAACAGGTTTTTGAACAGCTGAGCCACAGAGCCTCTGGTATGGGTCAGCCATCACAGAAACACACCAATAAATAGGTCAGCAGTCAGGGTGCACTGCACCACACACATCTGCCTGCTGTGTATTTGGGAACTCAGAAACAATTAACTGGAGAAGAGCCCACTTAACTGAATAACTCTTACAGCAGTAGGTCTGTTTAAGCAAGACTGTTTTACAATGCCAAATTCTGACAAAACCTTTTAACATCAGCTGAATTAACTACCTGCTTTTAGATTCTCAAGAGAACCTCTGGGAGCAGATCTTTCTTACCCAAGATCAGTAAACATTGTCATTCATGCTACTGTTACCTGCCTCAGAGGAGAAGGTAACATTCTTCTCAAAAGTGCCTGCCAGTCTGTTTCTCAAAATACATCAACTTTATCATTCAGTTTGCTATTTCTAAACAAAACAGACATTTTGGTTGTAAGTGGGTTACAGGGAAGAAATTGGGTAGATATTAGTAGCATGTGTTCTCTGCCACCAATCCCCAGAACCTTTATAAGAGCTCTGTGAGCTATTTTAGAATCACAGAATTGTTCAGGTTGGAAGATCATCTGGTCCAACCTCATTCTCAAGGCAGGGTCAGCTGTAGGGTCAGAACAGGTTGCTCAGAGCTTTATATAGTCAAGTCTTGAAAACCTCCAGGTGTGGAAACTGCACAACCTGCTTGGAAAACTTGCTCCACTGCCTGACAGTCCTCATGGTTAAAAAGTTTTTCCATATAGCTGGTCTGGACCGCTTGTTTCAGTTTATGCCCATTGTCCCTTTGTCATCCCACCACACATCACTGTGAAGAGCTTGGCTTCATCTTCTCAGTCACCTCTCTATAGGCACTGACAGGCTGCTGTTAGATGCCCCTGAAGCCGTATCTTCTCCAGGCTGAACAAGCCCACCTTCCTTAGCCTCCCTTCACAAGGCAAGTGTTCCAGCCCCTAAGCATCTTGGTGGCCTCTGCTAAACTCTCTCCAGTTTATCAAGTCTTCCATGCATTGGGCAATTCAATTCTATTGGACACAGTATTCTAGATATGGTCTATTAAGTGCTGAGCAGAGGAGGACAATTCATCCCTCAGCCTACTGGCTGTGCTTCTCTTGATGCAGCCCCAGATGCTGTCAACCATCTGTGCTGCCAGGGGACACTGTTGACTCATATTCAGCTCACTGCCCATTCCTCCAACCTGTCTAGGTCTCTCTGGATGGCGGCCTTGCCCTTGAGCATGTAGACCGGTCCCCCCAGTTTGGTGTTATCTACAAACTAGATGAACAAGCACTTCACTGGCTACTCCAGGTCATTGACATTCAACATAGGTCCTTGGATAGACCCATGTGGTACTCTGCTTGCTATCTGCTTCCAGGTAAATTGTCACCCATTAGTCATTACACTCTAAGCCAGCCATCCAACTAGTTTTTTATCCATCTGGTTGTCCACTCATCCATCTGTGACCTCCTAGCCTAGTTACAAGAACATTGTGAGACATTTTGTTGAAGCTCATTTTAAATGAGCTTTATTTTGAAAAGCAAAAGTGATGTTGGTTTGGGAATCCAAAATTTACCAAGGGTTACCCGTGAAAGACCCATGACTCACACTGGTTTCAGCTTTAATGTCTCTCAGCTTGTGAGGATCTTGTCTTACCCACCCACAAAACCACACATTGCACGCATGAGCTGAGGAATGTTGCACAGGTGTAGTCTACTCCCTCCTCCCTGGTTGTGGTGCTGGACTTGGTACTGTCACGTGTGTCTCTGCTGTCCTGCCTTAGAACAACAAAAAAGTAACTCGGACTTTCCTGAGGTAACCCTCTGCTGTCCTACTCTTCCCAAAATGGTGTTTTTTTCCCTCCTTGTTCTTTAGGACCTGTTTAGAGTAGTTTTTTCTCTTCTAGAATTCACCCCCACAGCCCTGAGGAAAATAGCTCATTCTCTCACAAACACCTGTTTGAATCATTTCAGACAATCTGTTGATGATTCAGGCAGCTATTTTGGGCTTCACACCTTTTTTCTACTTCTCTTTGCTTATTTGTTGAATTTCAGTGGAAGTAAATAGAAAAGCAGTCAATGGGAAGCAGATCAACCTACAAACAGTTAAATGTTCACGTCTTTCATTTACATAATCTTAGTTTTAAGAAGAGGAAACCATAAACACTTCTAAGTACAATGGTAAAAAGGATTTTTAAATAAAGATACGATAGGAATAGACTTCACAAGACTAAATGGTTTAAGTAATAATGATAACAACAGCAACACCAAAAAACAGCATTCAGATACTTGGTTATATTCATTCTAGTATGAAAGTTGAAATTCCTACATGGATTTTCCTATGTGGATTACCATTTCTAAGAATGTAGGCATAGAATCCATTTGTCACATAAACCACAACAGATAAAGAAACACAGTAAGAAATTTTTTACATAAATATCTGGTAAAATAATACTTTAAAAAATACAACTCTGAGATAAATGCAATGTAAATCCTATGCCCTACTACAATAATTATTACATCATTACTCTTTCTGTATGACAACGTGAAATGTTAGAAAACACAAACTCTTTTAAAAGACTAATTTAAGGAACAATAGTGTAATTTTTGTGCAAAAGATTATCTACCTATTGTACTTCTCTACAACTCCCTGTTGTGTCTGTGTATTTTGAGGAACATATAGTATGGTTTAACCTTGACACACACTGTGAAGTTCATTTGTACAGTACTACTTTTTTTTTCTTCTATTCTCCTACATCAGAGTTTTTAGGCCCCTATATCTTGCAGTCAAGTCAATGCAAGCATTTTAAGGGAAATGACTATCGGATTGGTCTGATTCTCAGATTGGTCTGAACAGAAGCTGTAAAATGAGTATTCTTTCCTTAACACTACATACTAAATTCTGTAAAAGCTATGGGGCTCAGTCCTGTGATCCTTATACATGAAAGTGTTCTTTAGCCATATGTTTACTTTTATTTTAAAGTTTTAGAAATAGTGTCACAGAGAAGTTGGGAAAACCAGGCTCAGAGGTGATTCAAGAGTCAGTATGAAAATAAATCATGGGGTTTGTGTTTGTTACGTATGGCTGAAGTACACTCAGTTCTGAAAACAGAGCTTGCTAGTGAATCAGTTCACTTTTTATGCTGGAGTCCCTCTTGCTTTTGCAGCAACTGGAAAAAAAAAAGTGAATGATGTTTTGCTAGATTCAGTCAAACTCATCCAGGATGCTGTTTGAACAGCAGCCAAAACCAACTGCTCCAGAAGTACAAGAGGCTCTGCCCTGGGCAATTGTGAGTTAACCTACCCTGTACCTTATTATATTGTTTAATTTGTGATTGATTTTAAGTCATGGCCAAAATAAACTTCCTATAAAATAATTGTTCTCAGGTGCTAAGATGGGTTCCAGTGTCTATGTCCAGACTTGTTTATTCATTTTATATTTGTCTGGCTTTGGAGAAAAAAAAAAAAATAATGTGGGACAAGACTGGATCTCAAGTTTCTTTCTTTCCCTATGAATCTTGTTTGCCTGGCTACAAGTACCCAGGTTTCAACAGGAAAAGCATAAGAGTGTCTTTTCCATTTCCACCTTCTAGCTCTTCTACAGGGTGATGGTAGGTGAAATTTCATGCAAAGTGGGGCAAGCAGGACGTGAATCTCTGTTCTAGATAGAGACCAACAATTGGATGGAAAGCCAAGGATGATGACACAAATTCTGATATTTCCTGCTTTTTCTTTCTGAGGAAAAAACTGTGGTTACTGTGTGCTGAACTCATTGAAGTCAGCATTCACTAAGTGTGGTCTGAGCATATTTATTACATCATGAGAAAAAGCAATGTTGTTAGATGCTCTGGATCACAGCAGGACTTTGTGATGAGAGGGATGCTCAGCTTGCCAAATAAAGAGACTCCTATGTATGGTTAGGGACCCAAAAGTATGTACCCAGAGGTCATCTTGGAGCTACTGTAAAATGCATGTAGTGCCTCTAATTTTAGACCGCTGCTGAAACATGACCTTTTTATATTTGTTTTCATGGACATACATGCTTATTCTGTTGAATCTCAATGAGTCACACCATAGACATCAAACCTGGTACTGAAAAATTTGACAGTAACTATGTTTTTATCTTTTGACAGTTTTGTCAAAATTTATATAAAACTGACATTGTGGATGAATAAGTAGGCACTTTGTGGAATTTAATAGAAAATTATCCTCAGAATAATTGTTGAAAGAAAACTGTAAATTTACAAAGCATGTATTTGGCTATAATCATGGACATTTTTAATGAATGTAACTGTGAGATTTCCAGAACCCTGCAGGGAAATGTACATATTTGTAATAAAAAGGCCTCAAGCTGTTAAAACTGATAGAATTTCTGAAATGTCAAGAAAGTTCAGTTTGCACTAGACTTCTGGGTTTAAAAACAGGATGGAAAACATGTTAGTATCTCTCCCTTCTGAAGAAAACTGAAATATATCTGGCACAAGGAGTCCAGCAGTTGGAAGGAAGTATGAATAAGGTTGGCACAAAATGTTGTTCCATTAGTAAGTGATTACATATCTGTCTCTAATTAGTAGCATGGCATATAATTTGTGCTCTATGCTCTTTATTTCATAAAAAGTCACATTTTCAACCTATCCCATATTTGCTAAATAATTTCTTTAAGCTAGGAAATCTAAATGGATCTATTATTCTTTAAATACCACTTAAAGTTAGGTGAAGGCTTAGAATGAGAATGGCTTCCTTAACAAGCTTAGCTGAACCATACAAGACAACAAAGTCCAATGTATCAGAACCTACAGCTATTGAAATTTGGGGTTTAAAAAGATGGGATTAATTGTAAAGCTTTTGTCATTTGCGTTGAGATTTTACACTTCTTCTATTTAAGAGGGCTTTCAAGTCTCTGTCTTTTACTGCATATCCTCTTATGTCAAGCCAATCAGAATTCGTGCTTGAGTGTTAGCAATTTAATTATTGCTATAAAACCTTCATTTTGGCACTGCTTATCTTTTAAAGTAAATACAGAATAGTCATAATGTTTCACTGAACTGAGTGATCCCACAAGGCATTGCTGTTGTACTACAATGGAAGAAAAATGATTTTGCTAGGAATCATAGTTAGACCTCAGTATCAAGGCAGCATTCATGATGGACAAGACCTGCTGCTGGACTCGGTTTGTCTCTTGTAGTTATTCGTAAACCTCATCCCATAAAATCACTCCAGAAACCAATTTGTAAGAGTTTAAACCTGATCAAGTGTCTGTTTCCATTCTTTTCTAAAGGATTCTTCCTTTTGGAAAGAACAATAGTATCTAACACCAGTGAAAATATATTCTAGTCAGAGTTTTAAACCTTAGTGAGAAGACTCAATCACATTCCATAAATACCTAAAGAACATATCTGTCCTAGTTAAACATTAGCCATTAAACAATCAAACATGTCTTTTTCATTGTAGGAAACTGTCTGTCAATTGCAGACAGGAAGCTTTCAAAATTTCGAAATGTGGCATTAATCCTGGCACACTTAATTAATACTGGCACACATTTTGCCAGTAGCAAATGCAAAGCCTGAAATGAATCAGAACTAAGCCAAATTGTGTTGCCTTGCAGTTGCCATGGATAGGAGCATGCACACAAGTTATTGATATAGCTCAGCTGACATTTGTTATGCCATGATGACTTGATTGTGTATTTCAGCCGCTGGAGGTCTCAGTTCATTGAAGTTTCAATACTTCAGTGAATAGGTATGATAAGCAAAGCAGAGCCAAAGAAGCACTTTGATGTTTCTTTGTCAAAGAAGCACTTTGCAGGATTTCCATTCAGGATATGTGTATACTGCACCCAGCACAACCGGACTTGTGTATCTCTCAGTGTTACACAGTATTAGTTTTAAATAATAAGAATTCATATGGGCTTTGCTAATCTCAGCTCATGTTCCTTCTGTTCTCTATATTTAAAGCTGTCATCATGTGTCAGCTAGAAGGACTGGTTTGGGTCACTTGGATTCACTTGTCTCCCCTAGAAACTGGTGAGCAGAAATCTGCTAGTGCGCTATGGAAGTTTAAACTTCTGGAAGGAATTTGTCTAAGTGGTGTTGAAGAAAAAGGAATAAAAAATGGATGGTTATGAATGCACAAAAAAAGTAGCCTTTCAGTGCAGTCTCTGGCTTATTTCTTCTCCACACTTATTGTTAGGCTCATATGCACTATACTCCCCTGTGGCAGTCTGGTTCTCTCACCATGGTCTACTAGAGGCTTTTGTTTTCAGTAGCTTCTAAAATATAAGAATACATCTAAATAAAATATTACCCAGGTTCTAAATACAGTAAAAAAAATAAAAAAATCTTGTGCATTCTGGCATCTGAAAGGGAAGATTGCTTTCCTACAGTGATCTAAACCTGTCAGTACAATTGGCTTAGAGACGTGCTGAGTGTACAGAGGATGGCATTGATTTCAGTGGTTGGCTCTGCAGGCGAAGTTATCTGATCTGTGCAGGTCACAGAGCATCCACTAAGGGAATTCCCAGCAGAGGAGCAGAGAGAATACAGATAAACTTTCCAAAGGTAATTTGGCTATATCATGTCATTCAGGGCGTGATGGACATGGATATAGTCTGGGAAATTTTGTAGGAGGAGACATCCATGCTAAGTATATAATTTAAAATGTAATATTTTATACTTGGTATTTTTAGTTGCCAAGATGTGTCTGAGAGACATGTAGCATTAATTATTAATTATTGTTGTTGTTGATAAAAATAAACCTATCATTAAGGCTCCAACATCAACAAATTTTCAATTTGATTTATTAACAGATATAAACATTTTTATTTTATTTCTCCCTCCAGTCAGAGCCTCAACTTATTTCATGTTCGCCCCTCCCTTAGAGAAAAGCTTGAGTAAATGTATCAGCCTTCCACTCTGTTCTTGATGTCAGCACATCGAGATCCGTCAGCTCTCCTGTAGAAGCATGGAGTGACGGAAAGAGGTGAGGGCACCCTCAGCTGTAGTAAGACTGTTTGGACTCCATTTCTGAGCATTTTAATCTTAGAAATGTTAATTGGTACACAGAAGTTGTGGATGTTATGAAGAAGGCTGGACATGAAGCTCTGTCAAGTAAAATGGAGCAAAAAAGATGCTCTGTTTCCACCCAGAAACACCAGTGAGGGTAGTATAGCCTGCAGAGAAAAGCTGTACTAGAAGCAGTAGTGCTGTGAAGGGGACAAAGTTTGCTCTTATTGATTATAGTCACACAAGAGTGGAACCAAATAATCAATTTATTTTTTGTGTTAGCAGAAGCTTTTGACTGGTCTGGAAGTATCACCTACCAAGCACTCCACATGGTCAGCAGATTACAGAGGTTAAATATGTAGGCCTCAAAAGCTGGTATGCCAGTGAAACACATACCAGAAAAGAAAGGTCACAACTTCTACTCCATATGCAGATGGGTACAAATAACAGTATTATGATCAAAGCCAACATTTGGGAATTCAGGGACTTCTACACAAGTTTTCTCCATTTTCAAATAGAGAAGACGGCTTATAGGATGCAGACATTACTTTCCAATCATTTAGGTTTTCTTCAGTATTTGAATTTCACTGGAGAACAATTTTCTGGTGATGGCAAGGCACTGAAGCTCATAAGAAAGACAGGCAGCATCCAACTACAGTATTCAAACCTTTAGTGGCAGGGTTTTTTTAGTCGAGCAGGTTTTGTTTCCAGATCATTTCTTACAGAGGAGCCCACCACGTTCCTGGACCATTGGAGGGTTTGCCCAGTGCTCCAACCTGGAGTCTGACAGAAACAACTTCCTCAGGGATTTATGTTAGAAGTTACAAGTTAGAAGGCCACACGTCATCACAATGAGTGGAGCACATTTCTTACTTTCCCTAAGATACTCCCTGCTCTGTCTTAGATGTTCACTGATTTTAGTGCATTCCATACAGATAGATCTGTGCCAAATAAAAATCCATCTCCTCCTACTGAGGTACTATTTTTTTCTGCAGATGATAGTCTCTTAGTACATATTGTTTTACATGGGAACTGTTTGCATCCCATATACATTACATTTTTAATATAAGACTCAGTGAGTGTTAGAGCCAGGGGTTTATCATGTGGTTAGCCATGCAGTTAAAGATTTAAAATAACTGAAGGGATTTTATTTCCTTTAAAATGCTACTAATGCATTATTTAATAAGTTATAATTTGTATATAATAAAATGCCTAGGCTCAGTCATTGATAATTACGTTACTTAGGAACAATTTGAAGTCACACACACTGAAGACAATACAGTAACATTTGCTTTCAATCTGAAGCTGTATGGTAAACATCCAGTTTTGAGCCCCTCACTACAAGAAAGACATTGAGGTGCTGGAGTGTGTCCAAAGAAGGGCAATGAGGCTGATGAAGGGTCTAGAGCACAAGTCTTCTGAGGAGCGGCTGAGGGAGCTGGGGTTGTTTAGTCTGGAGAAAAGGAGGCTGAGGGGAGACCTTATTGCTCTCTACAGCTACCTGAAAGGAGGTTGTAGTGAGGTGAATGTTGGTCTCTTCTCCCAAGTAACAAGTGATAGGACAAGAGCAAATGGTCTCAAGTTGTGCCAGGGGAGGTTTAGATTGTGGATACTAGGAAAAAATTCTTCACCGAAAGGGTGGTTGGGCACTGGAACAGGCTGCCTAGGGAAGTGGTTGAGTCTCCATCCCTGGAGGTATTTAAAAGACGGGTAGATGTGGTGCTTAGGGACACGGTTTAGTGGTGGACGTGGCAGTGCTAGGTTAACAGTTGGACTTGATGATCTTAGAGGTCTTTTCCAACCTAAATGATTCCATGATCCTATGTTTCTCTGTTTCTTTGAGCTTTATGTGCAATGTTGCATTTTGCTTAATATTTTTGTGGTTATTTACCTTTCAAAATAACCAAATCTGAATTGGAACAGAACTCAAAGCACATTGGCAAAAGGATGTTTATATATGCTAATGCTTTCTAATTAGGAAGAAAAAATTGCTAAAAACTAAGATAATGTTTTATTAGCACTACAGTTACTCTGTCTTTAAATATATGCAGCGCCTTCCAGGCCATAGAGAGTTTGAGTGGAGAACAACAGACCAACATGTTCAGTAGACAAGACAGCTACCCATTCTTCTCCTCTTGAACACCAACTCTTGGTCCAAGGGAAAATCTTCTTGTGAAAACGGAGCTGTGGTACTGCTGGCTTTGTGGAGAAGAGGGTCACAGTAAAATTATTTCACTTCCTAATTACTGCAAAAAAATGCAGGTCACTTCTTGGGCAAGAGTAAGGTGTTTCTTGAGCTCCATAGGCATGATGTCTGTCACTGACTGTCAGAAAGGAGAAGAGAGGGAGAATCTCCCAGCCAGGCTGTCTTTAGGTAGAAGCCAAGAACCGCTTTACACAGCCCCTCTTGTGTGGCATGGGGAGGGAAAGTTCCTAGCCTTTTGAAGGCTGCATTTTCCTTTCCTCTCTCCTTCTTGAAGTGTTCATAGTAAGTGGAGATTTCCCCTTCAGGTCTTTATGTGGAAAAAAATAATCTGTTTCCAAATTAAAGATTAAGAAAATAAAATGCTCATTGCATAGTCTCTTCTTTCATCAGTTCCCCTTTCTTTTTCTTTTCTTCCCCTCATTTCTTTTATTTTCTTTCTTCATTCATTGCTTGCCTTGCTTTTATGATTTGTGATCTTCTACTTTTGGTCTGGCTTTCCTCACCCTTTCCTTTGTTTGGCTTCCCTGATACTGTTTCCTTGTTTCTTTGTCATCTGACATTATGATCAAAGCTAACATTTGGGAATTCAGGGACTTCTACACAAGTTTTCTCCATTTTCAAATAGAGAAGACGGCTTATAGGATGCAGACATTACTTTCCAATCATTTAGGTTTTCTTCAGTATTTGAATTTCACTGGAGAACAATTTTCTGGTGATGGCAAGGCACTGAAGCTCATAAGAAAGACAGGCAGCATCCAACTACAGTATTCAAACCTTTAGTGGCAGGGCTTTTTTAGTCGAGCAGGTTTTGTTTCCAGATCATTTCTTACAGAGGAGCCCACCACGTTCCTGGACCATTGGAGGGTTTGCCCAATGCTCCAACCTGGAGTCTGACAGAAACTTCCTCAAGGATTTACATGTTAGAAGAAGGAAAGGTCCTTCTCTGTTCTATTTTTTCCCGCTCTGTTCTGCCTCTCTTTCATTTCCTGAGAGGCAGAGATCTTCCTTCTTGCTTCATCCCTCTACACTTCTTGTCCACTTTTTCACTCTGTTGAAGTTCTTCTTTGCCCTGACTGTCAAGCTTCTCAACATATAATCTCTTCAGAGTAATGGCTATCCTCTCTTCTGTTGTTGCCTTCAAATTATCAAATTCCCTTTCTAAGGGAGGATAAGCTGAACATTTCAAGCTCAGTTATAACACTTGAATGCAGTAGCTCTGCCTCATAGATAGAGAAATGAGAAATAAAGGAAAGTGTGGTTATGAGAGGTGATAGCTCAGTAAGGGTCTCATCATGTACCAGTGGGACATACATTGTGTGCAAGCAGTTATCCATTGCCATGCTTCTCAATAAGAAATGTTTTGGTTTTCTTTCTGTTATTAAATTATAGTTTAAAAGACAGTGGGGAGCAGAAATTGTATTAGTATATATTTATTATAGAATTATACTATACAATGATGCTGTATATAGTATTTTTTACATATTGTGGCATTATTATTAAAGTGGCTTCCACTCAAAATTCAGTAGCCCTAGCTGGGGAGCTATATCCTAAAGCAGACGACAATCTAATGCATCATTGACACTCTGACAGCCCCATGGCACAGAGTAGGACTGAGAAACTGCTTCATGCACAGGTGTGAGAGAGCCCAATGATCTAAAGGCTTGTTCTAAAGTCCCTTCATGAAACCATCCATTCTGTCATGTGATTGGCCTGTTCTTGTGTGGCTTTATGCTATTATAGGAAATGACACTATGTAGCGCTTTTTTTCCTTTAGAAAGCTGAATGTCACTATCTCCCGTGCTATACTCATATCTTGAGCTACCCTGTTGTCTTTTAAAGTAGGCCACATGTTTTTTGATTAATTTATGACTAATATTACCTTTTAAAATCAAGTCTACCTTTATAAAATTGTGATTTTTATCCATTAAAAGAATTAAACATTTTAAACAGAAAAAATTGAACTCAGTAAATAAATAAACAGATTGTTTATTACACACCCACCTTCCAGGCTGATCTTAGGCCTTTTTTTATCTCTGTGCTGTCAGAGATTGAGAACATTAGATTGATGCTCAGAACATCATGTCACTTCCCTGTATCTAGCACTGTATCTATGTTTACTAAAATCTGCCTTTTAAAATCCATGTTAAAATGTGGGCTGGGTGAAAAACATTAAACAGGGCTGGGTTGTCAATTGGCTTGTACCTGCAGCCAGTAAATCCTTGCAAAATAGCAGGTAAAGTACAACAGCAGAACTACTTGAAAACCATCATACTCAGCACACACAGGTATGAGTCACTAGATAAAGCTAAAAACAGTGAAAATCAAGCCTGAAGTCTAATTCAGCACCTTTGCATTCCTCTCAAAATGCAAACAGGCCATAAACCCTCCACTGCCTGGTTAAGCAGTTAGTTTACAATTGCTTTGTATCAAGTGCTCAGCACAAAGTAGGTTGAATATACTAGCAAATATATCCCTCTTCATTTCTACTAGCTGCTTGTAAAAGAGTAATAGAATGGGTACTGTTCTTTTAGTTTCTTTAATTCCAAATATGGGATTCATTCCCTCCCACCTCTCATTTAGGGGTAGATTTTCCATACAGTGCTTTCTAAGCAGCACAATGCCCCCAGATTATAATGGGGGCTGTGCAGCATAAAATCCTGCAGCGCTTTAAAATTAAGCTTAAAACCCTGCAGTGCTTTGGAAATGATGGATTTTTATTCAGTGGAATACATTGGCACCAGAGTGGAGAAAGGCCCAGGGAGTTTCACAAATATTGCTGGGACAGGATTAAGGTGTTTCACAGAGGACCTATCCAAGGAACACCATTTTGTATTGACTATACCTGCCATAAAAACAACAAACCAAACATTTAATATACTTTTATGTAACATTACGAAAGAATAATTCTGGCAGACGGAACACAGAAGCAAAATTTCTGCTTGTCATAGTATTAACGTGTTTACGTGTCAGATGCCCTTCTTTGCCTTGCATATAGCAATCCCTATCATTTTTTTTTTTATTATTTTTCAGCCATCTTTTCTGATGGGACAGTTTTCAAGATATTGAGTTGCAGACTGGATCTGAAATGAAAAGATCTAACCATTTGTTATACAGCTGTAGTAAACAGGACATTTAATCAACTGAATTTGATAGATGATAGTGCCTGCAACTGAATTAGATCCTAATTCTGAAGTGAATTCTTTGGCGTCCCACCAAAGCTCTGTGACCTGTGCAATAACTCCCTTTAAGACAGGCCTTTTGTTGTAATGATTGTGGCATTGTAAAAAAGCTAAAGTAACGATAATCATCCAGCTCTATGGACCATTATTTTTCACATAATTCTTCCTGAACAATATTTCATGGTTCACATACTAAAAATGCTTATGGAAAAGTCCTGTATATTTCATTCAAAATGGTAACTGTTATGTAATTCCATTATTCTTAAAAAATACTGTATCTTTGTTTTAGATTTTTGGAGAATGTTCAATGCACCTCTTGAAAATATAGAATTCCAGAGCAATTTGGAATAAATTCTAAAGAACCCCATGAAGTTCTATAGGACCTTTCTCTGTGCATGTATATGTGAGAGTGTGCATGCATGCGTGTGTGTGTGTGTGTGTGTGTGTATGCTGATAAATGCAGGTTTTTCCAAATAGGAATCAATCGTATACTAATTTTGACTTTCAAATACACAACTTCGTTTGATTATGATGGGATCTATGAGTATGTATGACAGTAGAATACAGTCCATTAGTGATTAAATGTACCAGCTTCAAAATTCTTAAGTCAAAATGCAACATCTTATTGACACATTTCCAATATGAGCAAATGATGAAAACAAAGGTAATTTGATAGATAGATACATAGATAATGAAATTCAGGAAAATATCTGAGCTCAAAGGCATGAGGAACCCACAATGTATGCTACCGAATCAAGAGGTAATATGCTATTTTTGGTTTTTTCTTTATTTGAACATATGTCTGAAAAATATTTAAGTGGCTATATTCTTTTGAAAACAAAAAAATATATCCAAAACTTTTTCCATTTTTATATATTCTAATACATATCAATGCATAATATCATTTATATATTCCTTTAGTCTCATTTGAGATATGCTAATATTTATTGATTTGAACAATTCAATTAATCATAAGCCTTCCTTACTTCAGAAATATTTCAGAGTTCAAAATAATATTTAGCCTTTTAATGAGGTTGATAGTGGTAGGTGAAGTCTTTACCGTAAAAGCACATTGGATATTTTTCTGCATATTTGACATCTGGTTCTTTACATCATGTGATTCCCTGTGTCACTTGTCTCACATTTGTGGCATTTTAGTTTTTGTTAGAAGTATCAGCAGCTTTTATGGCAATAAGAAGCTGTGAACATGTTATGGGTCCATGAGCAAGCTGCTTGAATTGGATCTTATTTTGTGCAATGATACAGTTGCTTTTCAGTGAGCTGAGAATCAAGTCATGTCTTATGTTAAGTAGTCATGACATTATATCCAGCTGAATTTATTACTCTTTCTGTTAAGTTTTTCTATGAGCAATCACAATACTGACAAGGCTGCCATGTTAACATTTTTAAGCAGCTAGTGGGGTTGATTTGCCTACAGGCTCCCAGGGGACAGTGGGTGTTCCAATCATTTTACTAAAAGAAGTGACAGGCTGTGCTCTCTCAAGCAACTGTGCCACTTTCTTTATGCCTCTAGATTCTTCCATCTCAGCAGGAAACTTAATATTTGATCAGAAACATTAGTATAGATTTGCAATGTAATATTAAACTGATTTAACTTTAACTTTGCAGCTCTTCAATTACTGATCTTGCCATGTATAAGCACAAGTTCATGTGCCATAGAGGACTTAATTTAGCCTGATTTTCAGTACCTTCTCTACCTTTAGGGTAGAAAGAATTGATTTATTTCTTAATATAACTATGGGGTTTAGGATTATATTTAGCTTTTAACCAGCGACTTTTGTTAGTAAGACAGCACTAATAACTTACCCTTTTCTTGAAAATACTAATATGCAAACACATTAGTCATCAACCCCAGTTACACTGTAGCAGCTTAACTTAAAGCAGTTGAAGATATTACAGATGCATAGACTATTGGCTTTAAAATTGTTTATATTTTAAGCATTATGCACATTTCCATGGGGCACCCCCCCAATGATAAGTGTGAAATATCGTTCAAAATGCAGTATTCTAGAATTAATGAAGTCAGTGAGAATACTATGCCAACTCTAGTAGCTTCATGGTTTTGCTCTTTGTGGAAGGACTCAAGCACTTGAAATTACTGCAGTATGTTGCTCGATGTCCAGATGGAGATCAGTGACAAGTGATGTCCCTCAGGGGTCTGTACTGGAGCAGTGCTGTTCAATATATTCATCAACGACATAGCGGGATCGAGTGCACCCTCAGCAAGTTTGCAGATGACACCAAGCTGAGTGGTGCAGTTGACACACCTGAGGGTGTGTGAGGGATGGGATGCCATCCAGAGGGACCTGGACAAGCTTGAGAGGTGGGCCTGTGTGAACCTCATGAGGTTCAACAAGGACAAGTGCAAGGTCCTGCACCTGGGTTGGGGCAATCCCCAGTATCAGTACAGGCTGGGGGATGAAGGGATTGCAAGCAGCCCTGAGGAGAAGGACTTGGGGGTACTGATAGAGGAAAAGCTGGACATGAGCCGGCAATGTGCTCTTGCAGCCCAGAAAGCCAACGGTATCCTGGGTCGCATCAAAATAAGCGTGGCCAGCAGGTGGAGGGAGGGGATTCTGCCCCTCTACTCTGCTCTGGTGAGCCCCCACCTGGAGTACTGCGTCCAGCTCTGGGGTCCTCAGCACAGGAAGGACATGGACCTGTTGGAGAGGGTCCAGAGGAGGGCCACAAAAGTGATCAGAGGACTGGAGCACCTCCTTTATGAGGAAAGGCTGAAAGAGCTGGGGTTGTTCAGCCTGGAGAAGAGAAGGCTGCATGGAGAACTTATTGCAGCCTTTCAGTACTTAAAGAAGGCCTACAAGAAAGATGGGAATAGTCTTTTTAGCAAGGCCTGCTGCAATAGGACAAGGGGTAATGGTTTTAAACTAAAAGAGGGTAGATTCAGACTAGATATAGGGAAGAAATTTTTTACCATGAGGGTGGTGAAACACTGGAACGGGTTGCCCAGAGAGGTGGTAGATGCCCCATACCTGGAAACATTCAAGGTCAGGTTGAATGGGGCTCTGAGCAACCTGACCTCGTTGTAGATGTCTCTTCCCCTTGCAGGGGGGTTGGACTAGATGGCCTTTAAAGGTCTCTTCCATCCCAAAGCATTCTATGATTCTATGATATTCAGAAATGAAATCCAGATAACTTTTGTTTAAAAAAAAAAGATACTTTAAATCTCAAGACTTCCAGAATATAATTTCAGACTTGCTGCAAAATGCACCCATCTCTGTGGAGCTGAACTGCTCAGCATGTCACTTGCCTCCAAACCTGTGTATGATACAGAAACCAGATATTCCCTCAAGTATCAGCTCTGAAGGGCCTAATCTGTACTGTGTTCTGAGGGCACATCTAACCTATAGTGACAGAGCTAGCCTCCTAACAAAAAATGCTTAACACTGCATTTTTTTCCCCTCTGGGAGCCAGGCTCTGGGTGAAGAAGGGATAAATTCATAAGTTCCCACTGTCAAGTTTTGTACTGCAGGTCTTCAGGTTAAAATGTGGTTTGGCATCTTCTGTTTTTATGAAACCAGCGGAAAGTAAAACTCAGGACTAATTCATACAAAGCAACATCTGTGAAATTCAAATGCTGTCTTGAGATAATTTAAATTTTAAATTTTTTTTTTGCTTTCTGATCCTGTGTGAAACCAAACTGCCTGTCAGTAACACCTTCTTAAACAAAGATTATAACATACCAAGCATTTGTGCGTGAAAGTGTTGATATTAATTATCATTCCATAACAGAAATGTGCTGTTGATTGTAATAGGATGTAATCACATGTTCAGAAAATTCTCAAGCCTACCTAAATACACATCAGCTGCACTCCTTCAGCAGCAGCAGTTAGGTCGGTCCTCGATCAAAGGCTTCAGCAGATGGTAGAAGTGCAGCACTCGTACGGCCCCACTGCTCCCAGTGACAGGGTGGAGCATCCAGGGGTGCCTTGGGATCAGTGCACAGCACTGCTCCTTGCCACATGGAGGAACTAACCGTAGATGCATCATTTTTCACACTGCCTGCTCTGCATTCTTGTCTTAAAAGCGCTATTTTCTAACACTGGACTCTATTCTATACAGATTTCATAACAAAATACAATCTCTGAAATGGTACGTTTAACATATATGTCAGATTTTTTGGATTCTTAACCACAGTGTCAAGTTTCATTTAAATGAAAAAGAAGAGGTCACACTAGTAAAGCTGTCTACATTCAGATTCTTGCTAAATTCTTTGTCATTATACTCTTTCCCTTGTGATGTACTTAGGACATACAGTGAGGTGAAGAAATATACTTGGAAAATGTGAGGTTTCAGAGTTGCATTTTAAGCCAGAGGTCTTATAGATTTCCCGTCACTTAAATAGTTGAAAAGTATCATTTAATTCACAGAAAGATAAAGCTTGGCTATAGACTATACAATTAAGCAGATGAAAGCAGTTAGCCTTATTAAGCCTCATTTTCATATATCACATAGCATGAAAGGCAACATTTTTTCATTTTTGTATGGTCTCACATCCATGCCAGGGTTACGGGGAAGATCACAGCAGATTTTGAAAAGTTTGTGATGGATTTGTTACATTTAATGAGCATGCAATATATGGCTCCTCAGCCTTGGCTGACATTTTGAAATTAGACTTCCAGCAGTGAAATCTTGTCAGGGATGGGTTTTAGATTACTCAAGCTTTTATGATTAGAGCTTTTTGTACATAATGTCAAGTACAATCGTCAGTTAAAAGCTAAATGAGCATACCGTTGTTAATGCAGTAGCAGCACATAGAATAGACACTAGAGAGTTTAAATTTTTGCTGACTTGGAAATTAACTTTATTCTGAACTTTATTCACAGTTCTATTCTTGAATAGAGACATAGAGGAGAAAGATCTCTGTATAGATTTAAAAACTGTATTTTAAACTGTTTACAGTGTATATGGTATTAGAAGGTATTTAATTGAGTTATCAAGAAAACAAAATATTATTTATATCTTAATGTCTTCCAGATTATCCCTCATGTATACATGTGCCTTCTATATGGTAGATATATATTTGTACATAAGTGAACTGAAACTACCGTAGTCTTTTTAAAATTTTTAATACTTCTGTCTTGCAACAGCAACATTAAAGTAAGTCGAGAATTTACAATTATGACCAACCTGAAAAACAACTATGTATTTTTGAGTAACAGGCATACATAGACAAATGAAATGACATGTGCATAATATGTTTTCTCATGTTATGCACATTAATTTGTACTCAATTAATTCAATGGCTGTCTAAAATCCCAGTTGGATCTTTTATATGGATAAAGCAGTGTCTGAGCCAGCTAAGTTATCTCAGGCCCAGATCCACAGTAAAAATTTAGGTGTTAACTAACTCAGTAATATGGAAGTTTTTAGTCAGAAAAGCCATAAAACGTAATGTCATCTGTGCCCTTACATAAGATGGCTAGACTCCACTGTTCAAAGTGTAGAAGTTAAGATACCTGAAAAAAGGTGTGCACAGATATCAGTGTGCTGAGTCAGCAATGCTGACACTAAAAATGAGAAAACATTGAGGAGAGGTTTACAGCTCACGATTGCAAGCTTAGCAGTTCTACCTACTTGAGATTCATAACGAGAAAGCCCGCTCCTCATTCAGGTCAGCTCTCCCTCCCTTTTTACATGGCGTCTGAGAGTTAAAGTACTTAGGTGGGATGTGTAGAAGGGATTCTTGTCCTTCCTCTTTCAGTTAGGAGCCAGAAACACATGTTCCTGTGCCGAGGAGTGACCAAACATTTTCTTGTTGGGTATTTTGAAAGGGTTTCTTCTCAGTCATTTCTGTGGAAGAAGTTTCCCTTTACATAAAATATTTAAATATTAGTTGGAATGGAGGCTAGAGACCAGGTCTCATGGGAAAATATACTGTTAACAAGTTTAGAGTCACTCCTCTTCCCTTCCTTCTCACTATCAAACTAAAATCTTTTTGTCTCACTGAATAATTGCTATTATCAACAGAGGAAAGGTCTCCATAGAAAGAGGAAGAAAGGCAAAGTCTCTGCCAATTCTGGCAGAGCTATTCACATACTGGTATCTCTCCACTGGTATGACAAATTTTCTCTAGCCTTGCTAGGATGTGGCGCAAGCACAGTGTACAATCTATAAAGCTTATTCCAAAATTTTAGGAAGTGGAACTTCAAATTTATTGTCTCCCATTCAAATTCTGTCCAACATCAGAACTTATGGAGTTCTGTACATTCCTCCTGGCAGAAATCAGTGTGCCTTGAGAAACATCCTGGTAGAAAATAAATGCCTTCTAAATTAGGCAGCAGCAAAGCAGGGACTATGAAGATCTGCATTTTGGCACCTGAAGGGATAGGAACCTAAGTACCTTTGTAAATACAAATTTAGTTTGCCTGTGTTGTGGCAACTATTCATACAATATCTATAAGATTTGTCCTATAGATATTAAAATTAGATCAATCTAAAATAATTTTATATACTCTTTCTTGGATATACTATACAAATGAAAAGTCAAATCTATGTAATTTTTTTTAAATGACTGCCATACAGCATATGTGAACAGGAAGAGCAAGGCTGGATGTGTAGACAAACTGATACAGTTTTCAACATTTTCCTGCAAAATGGAATCCTCCTGACATTTAGGAAACAAACAAACAAACAAGACTTTAGAACCGTGTTAGTTTTAAGCTGGTTTCTATTTTTTGACAAGTTTGCGAACTGCATTTGTCTGTCCTTGGTTCTTGTCTTGCCTTGCTATCACTGTGAGCAAGATTTGAGCTCCAATCACACGAAACATGATTTTTCAACTAAAAGATTGGTCTTTGTTTTAACTGTTACAACTCCACCATCCCCGCACCAATTAGTATGTTTTGTTTCTTTTTTTAATTGATTAATTCCTCAGTACAGTAGAAGCTAATTAATGGTTTGAGTATTTTGCTACTGCTAACGTTTCTTGAGTAACATTCCTTAAGTATTTTGCTACTGCTAACGTTTCTTGAACGCATATATCCTCAGAATTTATCTGTCAATGGGAGACCATTATCTTGTGACAACATTTTAATCCACTGAAATTTTCTCTTAATTGCCTTGAATCTTAATATGTGTTTGATTTTACCAACTATTACTAACCAATGTAAATATTTTTTCTCTGTTCCATTTGGTGACAACATGTTTTCAGCAATATGTATTTTCTACTTTTGTATGTGACCACTGTTCTTTAAAATGTAGCAATTTTTAGTGCTATGAGTGCCCCATGAGGCAAGACCACAAGGCACTGAGCCAAATAGATTACTGGAATAAGCAGGCCAACTTCCATTGACTTTGGCAGCATCGGGCCAATTTATACGAGTGTCAGATTTGGTTTATCTCATTTCATCTGACAAAGAACATCCCATCAGTCTACATACTTTGCTTTTGATTTAGCAATTTTAGGTTAGTAACTGACTGTGGCAGCTCATACTTTTTTTTTTTTTTTCCTGAAATGGTGCAGTCCTCTAACGTCAGGCTGCAGAGATAGAATGGCCAGAAGGCTATTTCAAGTAGCCCTTGGAGGATCATTTCAATATGATCTTCTCAGCCCAGGGTAGTAATATTGTTGTAACATAAGACCAATCTCAAAGCCAACAACTGGACCAGCTGAGACTATAGCAATAAAAAAAGGAGACATCATTCTGCATTCCTCCCCCGCCCCCATCCAGTAGTGACCGAGGGCTCCAGGTGGGGCCCATTGCAGCCCTGTTTGGAATATACCAATTCCCGGGATATTCCAATAACAACCATGTGTAAACCAGCACCAAACTTATTGCAGTGAAAAGATTTTTTTGTGTGTGTGCATCTGTTGCATACCACTTCCTGAATTGTGCTCTATATGCTGTCACCACATGCAAAGGCCTACCCTGGAACATCTGAGATTTACTAAACTAAACACATAATAAAGTAAAGGCCACAAAATATTGACAGGACTCTAGTGACCAGGGGAATTAAAACACAGTCTAGAGTTTCACCAGCTAACTCCATTGACTTCAAGACAGTTACACAGGCTGAGGCCAGGCTGGCTGATGCTTCTTAAAGCAAGACAATCCTGAAAAAGAGAGAAAACACATAGCAGTTTTCCACCTTCCTGAAGGAGTGTGGGGAAACATTTGCAAAGCCTGTAATTACATAAGGGTGCGGAGGGCATGCATTGTCAGGCTACTGTGTTGGCCGTAAGATTAAACCACTGTTCATATTTTGAAAATATAGTGACAAGCAGAGAAATGGAAGTGTCCAGGTACAACCGGCATGCAACTCATTAATGTGTCAGAGCATTTTTGTCATCTTATTTTGAGTTTGAATTTTGAAAAAATGACAGTGTGTTTTAGGATAATCAGTAACTTTATGATGCCTCTTAGTACTGATGGAAGCTGCAGAGTTAAAGCCTTAGAGAACACAATTGACTGATTTAGAAAATATAATTTAAAATCTTCGAAAATCAAAAAAGATATTAAAAGCAGTGATAATTTCAGATTCTGAACAGAAGTTCCTCAAAGTATCAAAATGGGTTGTTCTGGATCAGAATTCATCCATTACTGGAAACTTGTATTAGCAGGAAGTGAAACAGAAATGAACAATGAACTCCAGTTCATTCCGTCTCCCTTTTTTTGACTGCACTCCAGGTATCCTTTCCTACCTCCTTTGGAGAGAGCTAACAAGTTCCCTGACAAGGCGAGCCAGCGAGGCTCAGTCAGTATCTCAGTCTCCCGAGAGTCACAGCAGAATAAAACAGTCACCCTCTTGCAAGAGGAATTAACAAGAAATGTTGTATTAAAATTTTGTTTTAAATCACTACAGTTGGTGAGAGAGAAGTAAAACTAGAAAACCACCTTGTAGGAAGCACAATATTGTATCTCCTGTTTTATATTTCTAGGTCAATTTCAAGATTCCTTGCACTCTAGGTTGATCAGTAAAAATATCAATCATGGTGTTCTCTGAGGTTTCCAATATTTCTTCCAAGTATAAAAATAATGAAGATTAAAACATTCTGACATTTAAAGGGAGGAGGGAGGGAGCCCTGAAAGGATCTCTTTCTCAAAATCAAAATGATTCAGTTACTGCCTGAATATTTTCCATAAATGTGAAGTTTATTCTCAAATTACCTTGAAGACAAGTCTGAGCATAAACTACTGAAATTGTAGGAAGAATATTGCTTTTACTGCAAATCTTCCCAGCCATTTAGAACTAAATCAGATCAATGCCACCATGTTCCTTTCAGGACAGTCTTCAGAATCCTCTGAATATCTTTAAAGCTTTCTTGAGTCTCCAGTAGTTAATTGAGATTACGCTTATGCATTTATTTGCATTCATCCCTTCCAACATATAGGCTAACACAATAATGAACAGAAGGTATGAATTTTTACCCAATTAACTGAGAAAAATGGAAGGCCTGAACATAACAAAGTCAGAATCAGATACCATAATTTTTCAGAATGGACTTGTGCAATGACAGTTTTCATTATCCACTTCTGTCCTGGCAGAAAAGCTTATCTGTTTGCTTAGTTCAGCATTACAATGGCAGGAGATACCTTCCTCTTCCATCCCATCTAAACACAATTAGAAGACGATGCAACTAGCATGACTTCAGTACAGCACAAGCTTCTCTCACTCTGCTTTTTTCCTGCCTTCATCCCTTGTCAAGCCAAGCAGGGGAAACTCATTTAATGACCTGTCATGATGAGTATAGACACACCATACACAATTTGTGAAAATACGTATTTTGGGATTGGTTTACAGATTTATTGCTAGTATATATCCTACTACCCTGCTGTAACAGAGTACATTTTCAAGCTGCATCCCAAAAATACCACTTTTCAGTCTTCCCCATCAAGAAAAGACCCAGGTGTGAAATACTCACTGAAGACACATATCTGCAGACTGTGGGTAAGGGCACATCCCTGACAAAGGAGAAGCAGTATTTCGGAGACAACCTGCCCCGTGGAGCCTCCAGGGAAGAGTGAGCCTCCCCAAATCCAATGCAATCAGAATGCCCGTTCTGGACCTTTAGCTTTTTAAAGCTATTGGCTAAGCCTGCTAGTAAATGAGGTTTTGAAAGTCCTCCCTGTTGCACCTGAACCATTAACAGTGTCTTAGTTTAAGGGAAGGATGCATAGCAAGTTACTGGTAGTCTATCAGCTACACTCGATTACACTCTATCACCTGCTGGCAATTTTTTTTACAGCCGTAGTCTCTCTCTCAATTTTCTCTTTGATCAACTTGTTGTAATAGAAGAGAGCTCCCATCCATGTGAGTCTTGCAGTGGAATCTCTCTGTAGCAAATCTCTCTGAACTAACACCAGGCACTGCCGATTTCTTAAAGCACTAATAGCTTCTTTTTAAATCAAAATTGTCTTATTTATACATTATATAGCTTAGTGATGAGAGCCTTCTATCAGCTTGGCTGTGTTTCTTTCATATAGCAATGTCATCTTTTCCAAAGTAGAGGATGACAGTTGATCTTTACATGCTTACAGACTAATGACAGCCACTCAGAGAGAAGCATCTGCCAATACAGAGAATATTGAGTTCTCTCTCATACCTACAAATCCCTGCTTATAACACTCTTTGTCCTTATCTTGACAATATTGTACAAGCTTTTCCATTTCAAGATTCAGACTTTCAGTTTTCTCTCTGCTTACCCACATAGGCTGTGCAAGTAGTATCCCTTGTATCTCTGTCATTACAAAAAATCACATCACTCACATAAGTAAGATATAAGTTAAAACTGATAAACTCAATGCTTAAAATATGGTCTTTTGGAAATTATGACATTACAAGATTTCCCAGGCTGCCCTTCCTAGCTCAGGTTTCATCTGGTGAAGGAAAAGTAAGCCTTATCATAGCTCATCATTTATAATAACTAAGTAGTAAATGTGGGTTTTCTTCTCAGGTGGGGTGGGGGGAGAGGGGCAATATTTTTGCTCTATACACTTCCAAAAGACATAATCAGTTAATATTTTAATGACTTGATCATACCTGCCTCTGAAGTTTTAGCATGTTAAGTAGTTTTCCTTAGAGTCAGCAGTTGAATGGTAGGAGTAAGTGAAGGGCCTTACAACACCAAAGCCAAAATTTAACAGATGTGATCAGTGTGAAATAGTATGCATCTTTTTTGTACAAGTCACTCTGAACACTATTTGCCCACCTTTCTGTTTACAAAGCAAAGGAGAGTCTGTTGTCTGTCCACATTTGCTTGGCTGAGTTGCTGTGTACAGAACATGATATGATGTATTAAATTTTTTCACTTCTCATTTGCCCATTTATCTTACAGTGTATGATTTACATCATTTAGTAAAGCGCTGATTACAAAACGTTGTGTAGACTCTTTGTTGTATAAAAAAAACTATTCTGATCAATAAGTAAACTTAAGGTTTTTGAACTTTTTAAAGAAATAAGATATAAATGTATTGTATTTTTAAGACCAAAAAGCTCTTTATGTATTCCATTATAATTCTATATAACTAAAGAGTCCTACAAGGCGTTCTTTTGGGGGAAAAAAAAAAAATCTGTTTCTTGCATTTTTTTAGATTTATCAATTAACCTGCACAAATAGAGTGAGGAGCCACTTAACCTCAGAGCACTATAATTAATAGATTAGACAAAAGTTCAGTTATATCTGTGCAGTTTTCTAATATGTTATGCAAGTTTTCTAACTCTGAGGCAAGGTCATGGCACCATTATGCTTTCTTTCTGGTTTTGATCAATGTCAGCACATCACACATATTAGCATTTAAGCCACAAGGCAAGCCAATACTTAGGAAACAACCAAAACCAGATGAATAGAAGCAGCCTAAATTCCAACCTAAGTTGCAAGGTAATCATCACAATTGAAAGAAGTCTAACATGGCATGATGACAGCAGTATTCACTAAGAATGGGGGAAACTCAAGAGTTTCGAGTGAAAGCAGGGAATAAGATGTAAAGTAAAATGGATGGACCATTAAAACAGAAAGAGTCCCAACACACCGACTAGCTGACTTGGCACCCGGTGCAATGATGTGTTATCCATCATTCACGAAACCTGGTTTCTGGAGCGAATACAATAACACACATAGAACAAGTAGCAGCTAGCAACAGAATATGCAAGCCTTAGGCTTTTTGGACAGAATATTAGAGTGACAGGGTGTTGCCCTTCTTTAATGATTACAGGACTGGATTGCTTATGGTCATATCTCCCGCATGGTAAAAGATGAGTTCTTTGTCTTTAGAAAAATACCCAAATACACACTTTCTTTGCCATCTCCCTCACTGATTAAGGATCTGAGAGTTCCTTGATGCATACTAAGGTTGGTTTTGTATGACAGAGGAGTATGCCTGGGGCAAATGAGACTAAAAGGATAATACAGGAAAAAAGGAGAGTGGCAATACTGAAGAATCTATTCAGAGGAGATTGGTAGCTGTAACAGAAATAAAGGAAAGAATACAACAATAAAAGTTAAATAAAACCTAGAAAGATTAAAGGAAAGGTAATTAAAAATATAGAAAAAAGCATAAAATTCAACTAAAAAGTTAATGTTGATGTAAAAAGCACATAGAATTATATTCATGCCTTAAACCATTACTAAACCCCTGAGAACATACAGGTGTCAGAAGTGCCGAAAGCCGGACATCAATTTTTATTGTCTTCAAGATGAGCCTATATTTTTCTATATGCAGTGGAGAATAGAGAATATAAAATTCTAGACATAAGAGATAGAAATGTCAGGTGAAGTAGGAGTGGAACTGTATTTGCATAAAATAACCAATAATAACAATAATAGCCAAGTGACTTTGATTAGTGTACCTTTTAGTGCTGAGTAAGCCATCTCGCACTTTACTTTCAGTAAATGGGATATGTTTTCAATTACTGCACATGAAACTTTTGCATTAACAGAATATAATGTAATTTGAAATGTGAAGTTTCTAGACCAGCAACTGAGTTCAAGCAAAACTAACTGATGTAGAAGAGGAAGAAATAGTGTTCCTGGGTTTCTTGTGTAACAGAGCCATCTGACACAACGGTGGTCCATCTACCAGTACAGAGAAACGAGTTTCTCGCAAACCCAAAGGTAACACCCATACCCCCCCACATGTACACACCCTCCAGAAAGAAGCAGTTTTACATGTGTATTTCAGGACGGCATATCAGATTTTCCAAAGTCACAACCAAATTATTAAAGGTGCTTTGGCATCTAGAGGTGCAGAGCGATATCAGTGAAAAGTTCAGCCTATAGATGCAGAGTTGGTATTCTCGTCTCTACTTTGACTTGCTTACTCTCTTGCTTTTTTGTGAGTTGTTACTGATACTGGTCATTCATTTCAAATATAGAGAACAGCTTTCAAACAAGGAGAATACTGCAGAATTTAAGACAGTTTTACATGCAACTGCTTATATAAAGACTTTAATGATACTTCTTCAATTTTTTGTTTGACATCATCTTATCCATCACATTGCACCTGGAATGACTTTATTTGTCCTGAATCATCACCTGTAGAAACAATGTCTATTTTTGAATATTGATGCTTCTGTAATTGCCCATGGAATGTGTTACATTACCAAAAGCTTTTTCCTATTAGATGACCTAATTTTTTCCTGCTTTCATGTAAGATTTTTTTGTTCTGTCTGCAGTGAATAAAGAGAATAATTGATCCCTGATATTTTAATAGGAAAGGTCAAAGCACTTTTGCGTAGTATCCCAGCTTAATTGCTGCTATACTAGTACCTTAATACGTTTTGTATAATATCAGCAGTTATGAAGAGTAATAAACTGCAAGAATTCAGACTGTGAGGTTTGCTGTATTCCCAACCCCTATTTAATTCTGTAGTAATCTCACACAACTGTGCAGGGGTGAAAAAAAAGTCTTGTTAAACTATGGGGATCTGCCAAATACATTGTGGACATCCAAAACATTTTAGTTGAAAGTACTACACTGTGAATAATTTGACACAGAATTATTTGGAAGCCTTAAATAAAAGGCTTGACTCTTTACTGCCAAAGATTCCACGTAACCATTTATTCCCACGCAAAGAGGGACTAAGTGCCACAAACCCAGAACAACCATGTTTACTCCCACTTTGCACTCATATTAAGCAAGTGTAAAAAAAAAATATATATATACAAAGGCACTTAGTGCTTATTCATCAAGTAGATGGATGAGTACTAAGGCATGCAAGGGCTGGAGAGGTTCAAGTAGTAGAAAATATGAAAAGATTCCAGGTTTAGCTGAAACACACACAGGTAATACAAAGTCAAGGTAAGGGGAGAAGTAGAAATGTTAGTATTCCTGAATCTGTAAAACTGAAAAAGAATCTGAGTCTTTTACTATAAAAGCTATTTATTAAAATATATAAATGTAATATATAGATAAAATATTTCATGACAGCTTGTCTGTGGAAGAGGACAAAGTAAGCTGTCTGTTTTTATAACATTTTCCATGAAGATATTAGTGATAATTAAGAAATGCATTTAGTTTGGTCTTTGTCTTAAAATTCCATATAATCCTCAGACTCAATCAAAGGTATGTGTGGTTCTCATAATTCAGTGTCTGGGAGTTTCACATCCACCACTGATTTGTCCTGGCAGTGCTTCTGGAGGGAAGTATTAGTTTTCCCACTTCACAAATGAGGCAGGGGTGAGAGGGACCACCAGTAATATTTCATATAATAGGTACCAAGGCATGTTTGAGCAAAAAGAAATGATAGAAACCTTTCTGCAATTTTTTACTTCTAAATGAAGCTTTGAGGCAGTAAGGGAAGCATTAATCAGAACATTTTCAGAGAGAGAAAATGAGATCCGTGTTTTGTTACAAGGATTTCAGAAACTCCGTGGCTTTGTCTATCCATCTATAATTAAATGGGCCAGGAAATGTTCTTTGGTCCTGAGGACAATCCATATAAACTCTTGCCTTCCAGAAGAGGCAGGCTGCATTCATACTGCCTGTTAGCCTGTGCTGTCCCATGCAGCGTGATGGGTATTGCACAGGGGGATGTTGCTTGGCAGAGACCATGGCAGGGGTCATGCTAGCAATTCAGCAGTATGGGTAATCACCTCCCAGGTGCTTGGACCCATAGCCTTGCCCTGCTTAATTTGCTAGTATAAATATAGCCCGCATTTTGCGAATATTGACTTGGTTTTGGTATAATAGGGGGTGATGAGGTCTTAAAACTGTAATCAAGTTGATATATCTGACAAAGTCACTGCTACAGGAACTTTCATATGTTCTTCTTAGGAAAAAAAAAACCAAACGAAAACAAACAAACCAAACCAAACCAAAACAACAAACCCCAAAACAAAGTCTAAAATAACAACACTAAAAACACTACATGCCATTGTCAAAGAGTTTTCTAGAATCTAGTAAGGTATATTTTTAATTTGCCTACATTCATCACCTTATTCTCCTAGTCTGAACTCACTTAGAGCAAGCTACCACACAGGTTATTGTTCTTGGTGCACTGACTTTGCTTGCATCCTTGTGTCACTCAAATTTCGGAAGAGATCTCTTCCTGAAGTACAATATGGATTAGACAGTGCTGTCTCCTCAAAATTTGGCCATCAGTTGTGTGAAAATCAGTTCAGTCCTTCCAATACAATAGTAAGTTTGTTAGATGCTGACTTCACTGATACCTCCCTCTTTGGCAGAGTTGGACAGGTTTCTGGCAAGTCTAGTCCATTAGTTATTCATCTCTAATTTGTTGAAATTAACTGTCAGATGCTGGGATTATTTCCAGGACAAGGTCAATGTAGACCTGAAAATCTTTCTTTAAAGCCTTTTCTTCTTTTGTTGGTAGCTGCTTAATTTAAGCAGTGCATAGTGGCTGCTGTCATGAGTGTTTTTGCCTTTGTGTTCAGTGCTGAAAAAAATTAGGCAAAATCTTGAATTCTAATGTAGAATGTCATGTGAGAATTTTGAACCCAAGAATTCCACCAAGTGTTTATGGCTTTTTCAATGTTAAAATGCAAGAGGAAAAAAATCACCTGCTAATGTCTCCTTTTCCACTTGAGCTTGTCAGTCAGTTTCTGTAAAGGCTTTTCATATGGCCGTAACTGTTGCCTGGTCTTCTTCCAGCTGTTTGGTGTTTGTCTATGGCATGCTGACCACAAGAAGCTGTGCCCAACATTGCTGTTGTTATAGAATAACTCTGTAAAAAAACATAAAGAATCTTAGAATGGTTCTTTTATTTTGTATTTTCCTGTGGCTTCTTAGAGTCATGTATGTGACTCTATAAATTTAAGAATTAAAAATAGTCTGTAAAAATTTCTCCATTTATTTGTCATAGCTAGGTATCATCTTAAATTTGAAACACCCTGGATACTAGAGGTTCATCTAAAAGTGGCTGAATTTCTTGTTTATTCATGTCATGCTCATGAATTTTCAAATTCATATTCTTATTCAGAGAGATATCAGTTTGTTGGACCTCAAATCTGCATTTATTAATCTACCATATTCATTAACATCTCTGCTGTGAATGTACACATCCTGGTCATATATTCAGATGTTTAGAACTCCAGGTGAAACCATCTCTGAGCCACAACCAGTTCTGTTGAAGAAGAGTGGAAAGACACTGGCAATTTGACAGTCTGAATGACTGTTCTGGAGGTGCTCAGGTGGTGAAGATCCACGACAAACATCCATTAGATGCACAGCTTCTTGACAAGGGCTTTGATGCAGGTGTACAATGAAACAGATTCTTTAGCTAGGTGGATTTGCCAGGAACCTACACTAACATCTGACAGTGATAATGCTTTGGCCGCTGCCATTCAAATTAATGCCCAGTGAGCTACAGACAGCACATGTTCTTGTCTGCCTGTCCTTACAAATGCACAACTTCCCCTGATGGGCTTCAGTTAATTCTTTCACAGTTGTGACTTTCTGTTTTCCTCAATATTGCCTGATAAAATCCCTCTTACGCTGCTAACATGTAAACCATGTTGCTATTTTTTAAGGCTTCGTGAGACCTCACTTTTCCTAGTGTGAGATCTGGGTCTAAATAAAGCTGTGCTGGCAAACTAGTATCTCTGATGCTATCAGCTATCTTGTCTTTTATTAGTGTCTGCTTTTAACATTCCGTATTTGCAGGGTTCAGCAAGACTGAACTGCAGCAGCTAAAAGCTGCTCTTTTTTTTTTTTCCTCCTCTCCTGCTCCTGGAACCTTCCAATAAGCTTGGCCTTATCAAATCTAACATTCTTTCTGCCTAGCCTATTAATATGAAAAGTCCCTTGTATTTTGTTGTATCCTTTTCTTCCATTGTCGCTCTGGGAAGGGACACATAGGGTCTTCAGCAATGTCACCTGTAGCGTACATCAGAACGCTTGCCTGATATTGCCAACTATACTACAAGCCGCTGATGCTGCTGAAGTCTCTAGATGGAGCAAGGCCCTCGCAATGGCCTTTATCACACACACATTTGTACTGTTGGCTTTATTACTGCAGAGAGCTGGAGCTGAGTTTCCTTCAGAAGATTCCTCTTTCCCTGTTCATTCACCTCTGCAGCAGTTGCAAGGTTTCTGTTTCTTTATTCCTCTTTTAGACAGCATGATTATTTCCATTCCTTGTGTCACTCTGGGTGACCACGTAAACAAAGATGCCTAATATTTGAGCTTCAGCTGAAAAATTCTTAAATGGGGACATTCCTTCTGCTTATTGTCCTCACCCTTCTGCAATTTGGAGTCCTCTCCTCTGGACAACTGCACGGACCACTGCCCAACCCACCGCTTCAGCTGTGAATATAAAGACACAGCTCATTTCTGGTGGTCAAACTGACATTTCCCTACACCAAAAATATCAGTCAAAACAAATCTGTTGCCCAGACAAAACAGGCAAAACCTGCTGACCAGGGTGAGCTTTGCCCTCAAGCCCATCTGTAACTAGCAGGAAGCTCTAACCCAGGCCCAGCTCCAAGGGCCTGATGAGCCTTGCAAACCTAACCTGACCAAACCGCAGCACTACAGGGAAAGGGGATGAAACGTCTGTCAGTATTATGGCTTTAGAATAGCCTATGGTGAATGATTCCCTTGCCAGTACAAAAAGGCACACAGAGAGCAAAGATCTGGCCCATTCAGTTCCAGTTGCACTAGGAAGATTATTTCATTAAAATTTATCACCATGTTTTGGCAGATATAATTCCATTAATTCTCTCCGCTTTTCTAATGCAACAAAATATGTGTCTCAAATCCCTCACCTCTGGAATAAGTGATGTATAAGTATGCCTGTCGTATCAATTTCAAACCAGGGACTAGAAAAATAGGATTAGAACAAGGTGAACCAGTCCAATGGCTAGGATAAACTAAACAAGTGAAAGGCTCACGTGGTCCTGCTTAATGGGGTTAAGCCACAAGAAGAGTGGGAAGCAGTAGAGCAATTATTCTCACTTGTGCTTTTTTATTACAGACATATATATCGCTACTCCCTTTTATTGGTATCAGAATTGTTTTTCTGAAGATGTCTATTTCAGTGACTGAAGCATTCCTTTCCTAAAAACTTCTTATTTTATAAATGAAATAAAAAGAAATACATTTTTAAAAATAGAATTCTAAGAAATGTGTCTAGCACATGCAAGAAAGACTTGGCAATGATTCTTATATCAAAATTGAGTGGAAAACTCAATATTTCTTTTAATAGAAAATTAATCCTAAATTAATGTCCATTCATCAATTTGATAAACTCACATTGCTAAAAAAGAAAAACTCCAGATAGCTTTTACTGGCTACAAATGTGTAAAAAGACTATAAGAGATATGTATCTCCAGTCAGCAATTTCTAGAATACTACTTATTTTTTCAACTTACAAAAAAAAACCACCAAAAAACATAAGCACAAACACAAAATAATTTTAAAACAAGAGCAGAGCAACTTTGTCCCTAAAAAAGACTCCAGTGATTACGAAGGGACAGAAGAGTGATTTTGCTGTTTTTTTTCTTTTTCATTTTAAAAGAAGAGAATTTATATAATTGCTAGGAAACTGCTATACAACAAAAGAGCTGTAAAGAGCCAAATTTCTTTGCCTGGCTTCCAGGAGCTATGTTACTAGACTTTGAATCATGTAATTTAACCTAAATTTACAGATAGCCACAGATTCAAAATAACCTGGGAGATCTTCCATGGACTTGCTACTTTGCTTTTCATGACTCTGGGCATCTTGCTGAGGCTGTCTGCTGCATTCAGGTAGAATACCAGAAAGCAAAATAATGATATCAACAATGCATAGAGCTGTTTTTATAGTGTCTGAATCAGTCTCTATGGCAACATTTTTTAGCCTATTTAGATTTTTTTAAAAATCTCTGTCTCTCTCTCCCCCTTCTTGCATTATTCTGTTGAGTGACAGATATTGATAGAAAGAGAAAACATAATGTCCACATACAAACATCTGTCGAGCTTGGAAGAGTAGGTGTTGGTTTGCTTTATATTTGACCTTTCCCTTTAACAGATATTTCAAAGACATTCCACTAAACTCCTTTCCTTTTCTTTGAGAGAAAATTACTAAGAAAAAAAGATTGTTTCAACTTGAAATCTAATTACTCCAAATATGCATAGATATATAATTTTTCCTTTTTGAATCTGAATATTTTATGAGAGTGATGTGTGTGTCATCATTACTGTTTTATAGTTGAGGGGGGGCAGGTACACACAGGAAAAGAAAAATATTATCAAAAATCAGCCAGCCAGCTAACAGTTTCACTGACTGTAGAGGCAGATTTACGAATTTTCAGTATCTTAACAACTGGTTTCTGATACTATACTTTATACCTAAGCTCTCCGTATTTGGAAGGTTTACAATAGAGCATTTCTGGTTTATTATATCCTTGCCTCTCTTTTCTGTTGCTGTATGAAAAATGCCCACAAACAAGCAGGAAACAGGACTATACCCTGAGAACTGTGAAACCGCCTGCCTCAAAAGGCCATTAAATTCACAGAGAAAAAGAAACCTGTATGAAAGTAGAGGAAATTTGTTTTTATAAAATCCTGTTCAGTTATATTAAATCAAAGTATTTCATGTGAGAATGGTAGGTCTGAAACTTACATTCTTTATCGGAGGAAAAAAAGATAAGACTGAAGAGTGATGGCTATAATGAAGTGGGGATGATATTCCTGGGCAGTATAGGAGTGAAAGCAGCTGGTGCTGGTTTGGGCTACCTGCATAGAAGAGTTTTGCTGAAGCTGTTGGACCTTTGTGTAAACAGACCAACAGAGGAGTGCCTGTTCTTCTTCACAGCTATGTAGATGAAAGGGATTTTCTTCACACTGGCAGAATTCTTATCTCTCATGATTTGACCTGATTTTTAAAATTATCTGTACAATTTTGCTACCTGACAGCTTTAGAATATAAGAACAGCAGTATCGGATTAGCTCAGCAATCTGTCTTATTCACTGTGCTCTCTACATTAACCAGACATATAGGGAAGAGTACAGGAACAGGGAATGAATGATCCTATCTCTGATATGCCTTCCTAACTTTCTGCAGTCAGCAATTTAAAGATTTTCTGAGTCAGGACTGCATCCAAAGCATCCAGCAGTCAGCCTATTCTCTAATCCATTTTAAACTCATTTATCTCTTTGGCTACCTTCAAATCCTAAAGCAGTGAGTTCCACATTTCAATTTTGTGATGTATCAATGACATAAAAATAAAGTAATATATTGAGCATCCTAGTTCTAACACTTAAAATGTTATTTGAATGCAAATCACATTATTTGTATCCTGAGCAGAGTTGTTTGTCTTTACAGCCCCTCACAATAACTGGAAGTAAGTTTTAAAAAGCACCAGAGATGAGACTGATTCATGTGTATCCAACACTCAGACAAAATTGCAGATGATCTGCTGCATCCTGTTGGCTGTTATGTTTCATGCAAAAACCAGAGAGCTGTGATAGAAGCCAAAGTGTCATCATTTTGGCTTCATCAGAGTGTGCTGATATTTTTAAGCACCAGTAATTTTCTCACAAATATTATAAACTCTGCAATTTCTTTAATTGAAAATCTAATATTCGATGGTTTGTGATTTAGTATAAGAAACTACAAGAGGAAGTTTTGAAATTTATATGGTGATATTTTATTGAGATCAATTGAGTAATTAGAATGAGTGTTCTCACCAGAAAAATTAAAAAAAAAAATCCATTAGTAATATCAACCAATGCTTTTGTGCCACATATAGACAGAAAGCTGTCTTACAATTGGCCAGCTAAATGTAGAATAAAATAGTAAAAAATATTCTTAAAAATTATTTTTAGTGTTTAAAAATAGCAAAGTTATTTAGAGGAGAGGGGGAGAGAGGAAAAAAAAGCCACAAAATATCCGCCTCATCTGGCTGAGGTTGATTCAACAGTAGTTCTAAAGTAATCAGTAGCAAGCACTTACCATAAAGCCATCACAGCATTACTACCTTCAAGGGCTGAAAACAATTTATCTTTAGAAACGGTGTGCCTAGCATGGATTGAGAAGGTAATATTAATGAAGGAAAGAACGAGGAAATAGCAGCACACTTAAAGCTAACTAGAGCTAAAATCGATGATAAGAGGCAGTCAGAAACACATAAGTAATTTATTAAGAAATGATAGATTTGGGTGAGTAGTACTGCAAAATCAGTCCTTCTTCTGGTATGTGGGATGAAGATAAATTAGCAGTTTTGTAAACTGAGCAGTTCTGTTTGCCCTTTGACTAATATATAAAACTAGCCTTCAAGAAATTCATTTGCTCTTTTCCTACCTGGCTTTCACTGCTGTACTTATCCCCAAAGCTATATTAAATCTCCTGGAGTAAAGACACTACTAGAATTAAAGTTCTGTCAAGGCATTGTCCTGAGTGATTACGTTATTAGCAATCATGTTTATCAGGTGTCCCGGAGTGCTCAGCTCTGTACCAACACTGAGGGAGAGCACTGGGGGCTCCTCTCTCAAGGAGACTGCAGTCTGAGTCAGGCACAGAGCAGATACAGTTCAAAACACTAGACCCAAAGCAATAAAGATGTAGTTTTATTTAAGTCTATCCTCTCTTTGATAAAATATATGTTCATTCATACAATGATCTCACACACTTCATTAGGGAATACAAATCACCTTCTTACCAAGCATTAATATCTTTCCTGTGCGTGTGCATGTGGCCACTGTTCTGAGTGGAGCAGAAGAATAAATAGCCCAAATAAATATGTGAATCTCAGACCATCTTATTTGATAGGAAAAATAAACAAATAAGAAGAATAAAGTACTTTTTGTCCATAATGGGAGCTTTGTACACTGCCTGATTCCTTTTTTGCTGCTTCTATGTCCACAGCTTGGAAACTGGTAGGACCTTCTTCAAACTGATCATGTAGCCTTTCTGGTTCCCTTCTTCTCTCTGGAATAACAAACTTTGAGACACTGTAACTCTTTAAGAGCATAGCTAAAGCCCACCTGGAGAAAGCTGTCATGTTGCTAGGCCCTTGTTCGCTCTGGAGTTTATCCTGCTGAAATCTCTGTGTTGTCTCTCCAGTGTCCCCCCACAAAATTTTTCATTCTTCATTTGGAAACCCTTTTTTTCTCCAGCAGGATGTTCATGTTCTTAGACTCCCTAGGAGTTAAACGAAGGTGAAACCAGTGTATATGAGGCTTTGCAGAGTTTTGGGATCCTAACAAGACTCCTTATAGTGACTGCCATAAGGAGAGTATAGTTAGAGCATATAGGAGAAAGAACCTTGTACTCACTGGTATCTGTGAGGAATCCAAATAGTAATGGTGTCCCAGCTCCTCCAGATTGTGTGGACAGGAGTGGATTCACCTCACCTTACATTCCAAGTATGGTCTAACTCAGCTAGCCCTTTTCTGTGGCTCCGTGGGAAGAAACAGAAGGAAGTGGAATACAGGCAAGCCAGGGCCAACAGAAAGACTGGTGTTCTCCTTCATTGAGAAATCTGGCTTGAAGTAATATGATAGTGGAGCTATTACTAGTTATAACTTCTCCTGCTGCATCTGATCCCTCTACAAAACCATTTCATTTTTTTGCTCGTTTAAAACACACAGGCTGCTATAGTGTTCCTCTTTAATAATCACAACTTTACAAATTTTTATTCTCATGCTAAAGAAATCATTGTGAAAGATTCCACAGTGCTTTGTCATAAATATTATTTTGTCATTACCACAAACCTTTTATCCTGCTGGTTTAAAATAGCAGATAAAGAGAACTGGATGAATGTGATACCTCACAGAGTTTCCTACTTACTGGAAGACAATGCAAAGGTATAAGCAGCATAAGTGGTTTCACCTTTTATAAAAAAAAAAAAAAAAAAAAAAATCTTGACATTTTGCTTTCTTGTGCAAGCAATGAATGGAAGCTAATGTCAAAATATTAACTGAGTGGAGAAGTTGACTTTTTTACCTACTGTTCTCCTTCCCATTCTTAGTCAATTTTCCATATACATTTATGGTCACAAACTCTTCTCTGATTGTGGATACTGTTGCTTTTTTCTTTCAGCTTCCGTAAATTATCTAATTAACCATCATGCCAGTACTCATGGTATATAATGACCAGAACTGATAATTAGACTGAGATGCAAAGTATACTGAGGAACTGTGTCCTTTGAATTCCTCAGTATGCACATGCATCCATTACTATACAATCTTTCTTCCATGTGAAAATTGCTGAGATTTCATTAACATCATTAGAAACCCATAATTACACAATATTTTCCCTCTCCTGTATTTAGAGGGACTCTAAATTTATGGCCTAATTTCTTTAGCTGTGTTTTCCATAAAATAGAGCCCTCTATTAGGAATTTCTTTCTTCCAGCTGAAATTTCACCCTATAGATGAGGCAGCTTCAGTGCCATTACATGGATCTCTGTATGAAGTGAAGAAAGAGATGGATGGCCTCTGAAATAACCCATGGCTAATGCATTAAAGGCATTACAAATTAATATCATGATCATAAGAGGAATTAATATGATTCATAATGCTCTCGTATAATAAGTTTGCATTAACTGTGTTGTGCATGAACTAGGGCACTGTCAGCTGCCCAGATTGGAGATTCTGTTCACCCCTCACTCCACATTCACTCTTGGGTACACAGGTTGACAGGATCTGGTACAAAGATGTAAAGCAATCTCCTCTGTCTTCTATCTGCTGAAAAATTTTGCTTTGCAATGCATAAACCGTCCAAGGCTCTCTCTACCTCCACTTGCTTTTCTAGTGTGACAATGTGTGCTCTGATTCTAATACTACAGGGAAAGAGTATATATTTCTGAAAAAAAATATTCAGATTTTCAATTAAATGAAACAGTAAAAACTGGTAGCCCACATGTGTACATATATGTATCCCATTAGCAACTTTCAGGTGCATTTACATCAATTTTTTTAAAAGTGCCTGTCTGCATGTGTATGTCTGTAGGTTATATGAACACTGCTATATGAACAGAGGCAAAAGCCTCTGTTATCCTGTCTTCATAGGCACACACGCACACGCACACACGCACACACGCACACACTCCACTTGGGTTCAGTGTTAGGGTCCTGTACTGGATCTGGCTGGGATGGAGCACAGGAGCCCGTATAATGATGTGTTTCGGATTTGTGACTAAAAGTGTTGCTAATGCTGATGTTTTAAGTATTGCTCAGCACTGCTTACACAGCATCAAGACCTCCGTTTCTCAGCTGCCCTGCCACTGAGTAGGCTGCGGGTGGGCAGGAAGCTAGGAGGGGGCACAGCCAGGACAGCTGACTTCAACTGGCCACAGAGATATTCCATACCATATGACAACATGCTCAGCAATACAACTGGGGGTAGTCTTTCCAAAGTAGCTGTTGCTTGGAGACTGGCTGGGCAACAGTCTGCTGGTGGGAGGTGGTGAGTGATTGCCTTTGCATCACTTGGTGCAGGTTTTTTTTTTTCCTTCACTTATTAAACTGTCTTTATCTTGACCCACAAGTTTTTCTCACTTTTGCTCTTCTGATACTCTCCCCCATCTTGCTGAGGGGAGTGAGCAAGTGATTAAGTAGGTGTTTAGCTGCTGGCCAAGGTCAGCCCACTACATTTGCTCAAACCCACCACATGTTTTACTGGATAAGAAAACAAAGCCAAAATGTTCTACATGCCTCTGTAGGTGGGCATGACCCCAAGCATTGGCATGAAGTCATCCATACTCTTGAAGCATTATCACGCCTCCTGGCACAATTTTGTCCCACACTAACTAGCATTATCCCAGTCAATGCCCTGACCTCGGGAGAGTTGGAATTGGCAAGGGACCAGTGACAGCAGGCTGTTTGGATGTGGCCACCTTATTTTGGAGTACAAAGAAATTTACTAATATAGACATTCGCTGTATCATTCCAGCTGGCTGCAGGATGAGTGAGTGCTTTCTAACCCATTTTGTTTGCAAATACAAATAGATGTAGCCATAATGTATCTTTAAAAAATTTACTTTATCAGGTATATTTGAAAAATAAACTGAAGTTATGTGGTATGAGAAGATTTTGGATGACCACAGTAATGTAGATACTATCTCGCTTTCCTGGATTATTTCTATTTTGGACGTAAACTGCTTCTCTCAAAAAGGACCATTTCTCACTGTCTCCATCCTGCTAATCCTAAACGACACTCTCCTTTGAGGAAAACTGGGCATGCTTGAAACTGAGGGTGCTTTTAAGAGCAAAATCATCCTTTTCCTGTTATCATTATTCTTACATAAAGACTTTTAAGATCTACGTACACAACTGTGATTAAAAAATAAACCAAAAGAATAAGGGTAGGTGACATATGGTAACATTGTAATAGCATTGTAAAGCTCTTGCTTCAGTGGTTTCAGTCAATAGTGTAAAGAGATGGAACTCTTACAATTACGCAGAGAAGGAATATTTGCTGACACCAATATCCCAGACAAGAAGATGGACTGTTTTCATATGGCAGGATTGTAATCATCATAGTCAGACTAAGTGAAAGGCAACTGCAGGCTTTGTTGTTGAACTTCTCATTCTAGTTGTCATTTTGATTGCTGTGGAAACTCCCTAAAATTACAGCAATTTTATTGTTAGTAAATGAGATAAAAATTTAAAATAGAGCAAACAGAGGACCTGATTTAAGAGCAGAGATACTCAAGTGACAGTCACATTTTCCTAAAAGAAAAAATTATTTGACAAATTTTTACCCGTGTAGCATTGAGGGGCAACACAAGGCATTATTTTCTATCTACATAATGAGGGCTGTTCCTGGTTATTTTTCCATCAGGACATCAGTTTGCACTGGCTGCACTTGGACCCTCCTATAGCAATTTGAAGTCTCACAAATCAGACGCCACTGTCATGAACATATCAGTATCCATTCTGCTACCCTCTTATGTTATGCCATCTCTTCAAGGAAGGTCCTTCAATTCCTTGTCTTTGTCAGTGCCTGGACACCTCCTCCTCTTTTTCTCAGAACTCCACAAGGAACTCCCTCTCAACTGTGCTCTGAACTACTCTTTTCTCTAGCTGCAGTCATTGCTGACTCATGTGTAACCCTTGTGCTTAGCTCAGCCACCCCTTCATTATCATTCCTGGCTCATTGCTCCTAGCTATTCATGCAGCCCCCACAGCGAACTTTTAAATAAATTGAAGTTAGGAAGACTCAGAACATTTGGAACACTCTCACATGAGTTGCTCATCACTCTAATTGACTGTTGGCTGTTGTATACTTCATTCTTTCCCAAACAGGTATAGCCATTAGTATGCTAATGCAACCAAATATTTCTATTTGCAACAATCCAAAGAGAGATCTAAAAATCTGGGTATCTTTCTGTAATAAGTTGAAATGAACATTCAGCACATTTGTTGTATGTTATAGCCAAACAGCTTTTGCTTCATTGTTAATGCAGTTATCTCATTATCTCTTCAAACCTGCCAAGAGCATTTGTCTTCATTTAAGAGAGTACACTGCACATTCCATACTTTAACATAAAACCAATACGGAATTTTCAGAGTCTAAAAACAATTCCTGAAAAACAACTACCATGAAAACCACTGTAATAACATCAGTGAAGCTTGTTTATTATTTACCCATAATCACCACCTTAATCTTCATAGTTCCCAAGTAAATACAATTGTTTCCGACAACCCAGTAGAACCACTCTGACAGACAGCGTGCGTTCTCTTTTTTCCTATGAGTCACAGCCAGTTACAGAGACTTTTCAGGCCAAATTGCACTTTCATCGATATCAATCCAGTCCCTTATGTTCACACTGCGCCTTCAGTTCTGCTTCTATAATACTGTTACCCTCAATGATGTGCAAGAACATAAGAACTTCAATTCTTCAATGGTTTTCAGAGACCAGGTTGATTTTGCTTTCCCATCAATTCAAAAAAACAAATCTATATTTTATCCACAAATCTATATTTTATCTATCTTTAAATAAGAAATCTTTCAGACTTGGTAATGCAAAACCTCACAAAGCTATTTTTATAGACTAATTTTTCAGGATAGCATCACCTTCAATTTAATTTTTTAATTGTCATACCTCAATAGCTCAGTAATGAAGAAGTTCTTTTAATAAAGCATGCCAGTGGTTTCCACTTTTTTACTTGAACTGAGCATGATCACTTTACACTCAAAGGGGTTGATTTTTCAGAAGCAAAATTACCAAATACAAGAAAAAGAAAACTAGGAAAGAGTGTTCTCTAGCACAGTGAAACATTACTATTAGAACACAGTGATAGCAAGTTGAGATTAATTAGTCAGGAAGAAGTTGAAATACTTGTATTTAAATTGATTTTATGCTTCAGAGTTGTAAAGGGCTTCTTATTTTCTTTTATGTCTGCCTGAAAACCTGCTGTTGTGAGCTTCATAAACTTCACAACACATTCATGTGAGGACATAGTTAAAACACTAAGTTATTTTGTCCTAACAGATTTGACATTTACCTTGTTTAAAGTGTTTAGCATCAAAGCCAACAGAATAAATTCATGATGTGAAGTAGGCCATATTCACTTACCAGAAAAATATTCATCCGATACTTTGTAAACATTTAAAACACTCAGGATAAGATGCAAGATCACAAGCCTCTGCTCATGCACCTTTCATCTCATTCTATAGGATGCCCAATATAAAGCCCACTTAAATTAATGGGAGTCTTTCCACTGACTTTTGAATTAACCCTGTAAACAATTAGAGGATCCTATTCCTTCATTTCCTGCGTGCCCAGAAAAATATACATGTTCACAACACAAAGGCAAAAAGGGAAGAGCTTCCCTTGCCAGGCTTTGTAATCGAAGAAATTAAATTGCCTCTGAGTAACCTGTTCTACGATATTGCTTGTGCTGAGCTCATTTGCTTGAATATAACCTAGCAATAACAATCCAAACCAGGAGGAAGGCTAAAATGAGTATGAGCATAAGGAAACTGTATGAGAACTGTCTTCCAACTGGCTTTCAATTTACAGTAGGCATGCCACCAAGAAAGCAGTTCTGAGTTAACACATTACAAACCTGTGCATTGCACTGACAATCACCAGAGAATGCTGTAAACAACACGGAATGAATTTTACTGTCTCATATGTTAGTAATAGCTGAGCATATTATGAATTATCCAGCTGGATTTCTTGCCTCTATCCCAACCAGTAACCAAAATGAGCCACAAATATTTCTATAGCCCCGAGGAAAATTAACACAACACGCCTTGCATCCATTACAACCAAGCCCTCCAGGGCAGGAGGACAGTTGTGTGCAAGCTGACCATCGGGCAGGGTTCCTGGCCCAGGCTCTCCTTCAATCTGTGCGTGGGCCTGGGCTGGGAGAGCATTTTTTGGCCCAGGTCAAAACTGTGCCAAGGAATTCACCAACAGTTTAACAGCATGGATCACGTGCCAGTGCATAAAGGGTGCCTTTACTGTTAACTAGTGTAGACAGATTCTGCCATATGACAGAGCAAGGAAGATTTGCATGTGCAGCCAGCAGCTTTCATGAATTCTTTTCCATCCCAAAAACCAGCAGCCTATCCCTTCACATCTAGTTGATAGAACGGTTTTGTACTATGTGCATTATAAGGTCTGGAGAAGAATAGTGGCTAGCAGAGGAATTAGTTTGGATATAAAACAGCAGTTCTCTATAGACATAACTGGGGATGCCAAAGTACAACTCTAGGCTATCAAATTTAAATGCAGAGCTTAATGATATGAGTGATAGAGGTGACAACTATCAAAGGAGAACTCTGAAAAAAAGTAACTGCAAAGGGCAGAAGCTGAAAAGAAGGCTCCATATACTTTTAGTGGATCAGATATGAACAGCACCTCTATTGCTGGACTCTGCACCTGGGAAAAAATGGGAGACATTCTGACTGATTTTCATAAGTGTCAATAAAGATTGTGAATGCTTTACTCACAGAGAGGTAATTTTCAGAAATACCTTTGAGGCAAATGTTGGATAAAGAGAAGCAAGATTTGAATCTGTCAGTAAAGCATCTAGAGAAACTTTAGGTGAAAATAAGAAGACATATTTAAAGTGTGTCTGGAAAGTGCAAATGTGGAGAAAACTTACAGTTTAAAGTGTAAGTTTTCTTTCAGTCACTCTTATAGCATTGCACTAGGATCACTGGGGTTATACTGTCAGATAAGAGGACAGACTCCAGAAAAGAAGGCAAGATATGACAGACAAACAAACCTTAAATCAAAATAGCTGAACAAATTACACTGCACCCAGAGACTGGGCACATTTAGTCGCCCCAAAGTTTAGCAACTGGTATGATAATTTGCATGATACAAAAAAAAAAAAAAAAAAAAAAATCAAAACTTGATACTGAAAATATCTTCCTGTGGCATTGTGGTGCTGTTGATGATATAGATGTCCTTTGTGAGACTGTAGTTGTAAACTAAACCAAAGGAACTGCAGAAACAGCTGGGTCATTTACAACCAGCTTATAAGCTATTTATCAAAACCTAGAAAGACATCTTGCTTGTTGTGGGAAAACAAAAATGATTGAGTAGAAGAACAAAAATTGAGTGTCCTTAGTTATCACTCATTATCTTTGTGGGGGAGGTCACATAACTACTCAAAACCCACTGCTGTTGCATTAAAAAATTAGTTTGCTCTAAAAATCCAAGTAAATGTTACCATTCACATTGTCTGGTACCGCATATAGAATCCTGCAGTAAAATAATTGACTGTGCATATCTCTTCACATAAATGCTCATGAAGTCAAATGCTAATTATTTTGGGTTATCATGTCAGATATCAGAACGCAATATAATGAAGTTAAACCACTTGAGCCTTCAACTTTTAAGGACACTGGAGAAGATTTTTAGAAGATTTAAGTTTGTCTATAAGTTAATTAAAGTAAATAGTTTAATAGCTGTTGGTTTAAAATATGAATAACATTAATTTAGAACAATTCTTTCCACTATAGTGCTATTTTCAATATGGGAATCAGATTTCCTGAATTCTTTGCTTGAACAAGAAGTGGTGCTAGCAGTACTCGAGCCTGGCAAAAGAAAAGAACATGGCATTTTATAAAAGATTTTTATAAAAGAAATTATGCCTTCAGAGCTTTATGGTGCCAGTAATATTAATGATCCTGGAGGAGAAACCTGAAATTCTACAGCTATGATTTCACAGGTGTTTAAGATCCTAACAGTAAGATATGTTTGCAACTGAAGAGACAGCCTTCCTTGCCATATGTTTTTGTTGTTGAAAATCGGTCCCCCTTCCAGAAAAACACTCCTGAGATGCAAAACTTTACTTCTTTGTCCCGCAGCCTCTGAAAGTCTATGTATTATTTCATGGCACTTTACTCTAGAAATTAGTATTTAATCTAGAATTCAGTATTATTTGGCCAATATACTGTATCCCTGTAGTCTGACAGTGTCTGCTGTTCCTGAGACAAAGGTACTGTATTGTGCAAATCAGTTTAAAAATAAATAATAATAATAATAAAAAAGTAAATAATAATAAGCAGTATGCTCCTTCATGAATTTATATTTTTAATTTAAAGGAAAAGATAAACTGTTTTATAGTTGAGGACTTGAGAGTCACAAAAAGCCAATAAAATATACCAGATTTGACACAGAATTATATTTCTGCTCTTTGCTATGTCCTTTGCATTCTCTTTGCTTTGTTCATTCTTTGTTTCATTTATTCTTTATTGTGGTCTTTAAGTGCTCTTTGCTTGTGTATTCAGTGCGTGGTCAGAACTTAATAAGAATAAAATTAGCACCCATTTAATTTATCTATCTCCTTAGGCTTATCTCCTCAGAGCTAAATCAAGGGCAAGATTTTTTCTAATCTCCAAGAAATTTTATTATTTAAATGATTTTCTACTAGCTTTCATTTCTACTTCATGACATAATCCAGCTGAGTGGATTTTAGCCCTATTCATTTTGCTATCACCAATACAGATTTCATTTTTCGTGTTCATTTTCCAGTAGCATTGATTCTTCTACTATTTATCAGAACCCAGAAACAGGCAACTAGTTTGCTGAAGGAAAAAGAACCTGTTCCAGGGCAAGAAGACAAATCAGGTGTCCTTACTTAACCCTCTTTGTCTTTGTATGGAAGATCTGTTCACACTGCTATTAAAAAAGAACACTGTTCTATTTTTAAAAAGCCAACAACCAGATGCTCCAAAAATAATGATAAATTATTATTTTGAGGTTGCATTTATGACCTACTTTTTGTAAGTCATAAAACCAGATAAAAGTTCTCTCTATTATTCATCATTATTACATTAAAAATATTAATCACTAGAATAAGTAGTTTTACATTTGCACATTTTTTTACATTTCTCAGCTGTGCTTCAGTACTCTCATTTGGAGTGGGTGTCTTACAAGAATGAAAGAAGGAAATAATTTGGTACCTGATGTGAGCTCTTGCTTTCAGTAGTATATTGTTTATTAAAAAGGGATGAATGGTCTTACTTAGATATTCAAGGTAGCTAAACACTTGAAGCTCAATTAAAGCTCATGAAATTGTGCATTCTGAGGACAGAAAAGCTTCCTTCCCCCACCTGTAATTAAAATTAAATAGGGGAGCTAAGAACAACAGTAATGGGAGGAAGAGGAGGCTAGAGTAACAAAGCTGAGTTAATTTCAGAAGCTTGAAGAAATAGTGCATAAATCAGGAGGTTAAAATTCATTTTGTTGCAAGTTGACAGGTGCTCAGCACACGTAATTAATTCAGTGAGTTTTAATAAACTAGAATTAGAAACAAATAAGAACTATCTCCTCCTAAAGCAATGGGGAAGGTGTGTACCACTCTCTCTTGATGCAGGCAGGTTGACACACTGCGGCTTTCTGTGAGTGATGGGCCACAAGGTTTTAGTGATGCTGCACGTGCTGCAGCAAGGTGAGGGGAGGTGGTGGTCCCTTGGCAAGGGAGAAGAGGGAGAGACCAGTAGTCCATGACCTGGTGAGAAAATAAAAAATACTAATAAAATGCTAAAATTATGGCTCCCTGACTAGAGATACTCAATGCCCCATTTAATAACAGCCTTTGATGAAAATGAATTTTTGTTCCTATTTGGAAATAGACTTCCCAGATATAGCGCTTTCCCAGACAGAGCAGCATTGTTTGTTTATTTGTTTATCAAAGGGGAAGAATACAAAAGTACATAAGAGACACATTTCCAGGTGGGTATTAGTCAACCGTAATGAGCCCATGGCTATACCTGGGAGAGAGGAGGTTCATTTGCCAGGACTGCTTCTCTGGCTGGGGAAGGAGGGAGGCTGAATTCACTTCAAGCACTGCCTGCACGTGATTCTGTCATCACCATCCCACAGCAGTTGTTAGGTGATGTTTTGAGGCTGATTTGCATCTTTATGATGGTTATGTGATGCAAATACCCTGTTATATCAGTGATACTACAGACTTACCATCGGTGTTCATTAAAGACCCCTGTCTGCCGTTCAGAAGAGTTAGTTATAATCAGCAGTCATATATTCCAGCTAGAGCACAGATCGCTTCTAACAAAACTTGCTTCTGGCTTCTCATTTTGTGATCAGCATGATCATTAACATTTTCATCCCAGTTTTTTCTTCCACAACAGCCATGTCCACATTTGTCTTAGATTATCATCTATCTTTCTTTCAATACAGGGGATAAATTGCGAACTAAATCCTACAGTCTGCACTTAGTCAGCCATAAGACTTAGCAATGTTTTCACTAGAAAGATCAGGATTTGTTTGTATTTGCATTATTTATAAGGGAAATAGTATATTCACTTTTTTTTCAGGGTAATACTGTGTTGTACCTATGCAGTTTCTCCCTGAAAGATTCCATACTATTCCTCAAAAGTCATTTTCTCATTCCAACAGAACATGCTAGCTTTTACAAAAACATTGATAGGAAAGCAAATTAAAGTTACATAGTGGGAATTCACAACATATGAGCCAGCTAGTAAAAGAAAGGACATTTCTGGATTTTCTATTATATTTGTTGTGTAGCTTTCATTTTAAATAAGTATTTATTTTTCATATACAGGAAATACTGCTATCAGTTAGGCTTTACCAGGATAGATTTTATGAATCCACATACTTTAGGACATCTAAACATAAGAATTAATGGCAAAATCTAGGATGGAATGACTAGTCTATTTTCAAGATCTGCTGTTTTTTTCCAGTTTACTTTCCTTGCTTTTTAAATTTAAATAATAGTACTCTTGCCTATAATTATATAGAACCCCTTTCCCCCAGATTTAAACAGACAATTTGACCCAGGATTAGAAAACAAGGTGTTTGTCACATCTGTAAATTCATTGCAGGAAATCATTAAGTTTTGACTCTTTAAGTGCATACCTTTTTGAAAGTTCATAGGGTGATATCAGCTAATGCTACCAGCTGATATCAGCTATCAGCTATGTATTTGAGATAACTATTGGAGTGAACCAACACAATTGATTTCAGATAAGAATCTGGGAAAATTAACACAATAGAAAATTCAAAACAAAAAGACCTGAAAGTAATTAGGAATATAAAATGAACTAAAAAACATGAGTGGTGTCATATATATCTTATCCTTCCCAAATTTTTGTAGCTACCAGCCTTGATTCAACAATATATGCAAGCATCTATATATAATTAGTAACTTGCATATATAAATAGTTTTCTGAACTGGCGTTTTAGTAAAAAAAATTGACTAGCCTTTCACTACATGCATGTAAGATAGCTATTAGATGTGTATGCTGCATAAAGAAATAATGATAAAAGTAATATCTACATTTCTCAACTACGATCTCGCATTGTTAATATTGGGTGTGTAAAATATTTTTTTAACCTTGATACAATTTTGACACTTCAAATTGTGATAAGGATAAATTGTGATAAGGATATTCTCAACACTACTGGTGTGGTTTTGGTTCTGGGGTACAATGCACGCTGCATTTTATAGCCTGCAACTGGCATTTCAAGCAACACAGTGGAGGGTAGATCATCATTTATGCCAAGAAGCTCATTTATATAAGCTACAATGTCAAGTTTAATTAAGGCCTACAGTGACAAAAGAAAGCAAATTACATGTGCTCAAAATACTTTTCAGATGACAAATGACTGACATCCATAAAAAAATATCCAGGGTAATTGTTAAGGTTATGATACTTAAACCTGACTAAAAAGATCTCAGGCAGTATATTCCAATAGGTTAACATTCTATTATTAAAGTGAACGTGTAGAGAAAAATCTGGTGGCATGATTTATTTTGTGCTCTTTGTCCCTGCTTGGCACACTCAGTGTTTGGGAAAACAGTCAAAACCTCTTCTGCCTAATCCCTGTCAACATCTCTCTTTCTTTCTCTCTCTTTGTGGCCACCAGATCACAAAGGGGGAGTTGATGCTAAGAATAAAGGTCAAGATGATAGAATATGACAACTCTTTGAATTGAAAAGAGAAATGAGTGTCCCTAAGTATTCAGCATGAGCTTCTCTTTGCTCCCTGCAGGGCATCTGCACCACAACCACCGCATTTTTACACTTCTTCTTCTTAGCTTCATTCTGTTGGGTTTTGACAGAAGCGTGGCAGTCATATATGGCTGTTACTGGAAAAATTAGGACACGGCTCATAAGGAAACGTTTCCTGTGCCTTGGATGGGGTAAGTCCGTAAAATTCATTTCCTCAGAATCATTGGAATGGAACGTTTTATGCAGTAACAATGTCAAGAATATCATCATTTTCTTCCGTAAATCTGAAAGATAGCAGACAGCACGTTACTAAAAAGAAAACTATGTTAGGAGCCTTTCCACTTTATCTCAAGCTCAAGCTATGCTGGTGTATATTTTAGCATTCTTTTATAAATATGCTTTAATAAAATTTTAGATTTTCAGCAAAGTAATGTAATATCAAGAAATCAAAATAAAACAAGAAAAACATTCACTGAACATTCATGAAGCCTCTTTCTAGTTCACTTTAAGACCTGTCAAATGTACCAGTAATTTAGCTACATCAAAGTGTTACACCGTGGGCAGAAAACAGTGTCCTCCTCCCAGCCAGTGCTTCAGAAAAACAAATCCTGCAATAGCACTGTGCTTCATTAAATGATTCATTCCATGTAAAATTGTCCATTTTGCATTAGCTTGCCCTGTCATTTTTTGTCCAGGCAGAACAGCAATATTTTGCTCAGCATCTAATGGTTATTACTGTTTTGTTTTTTTTCAGGTTTACCAGCATTAGTGGTTGCAATATCAATAGGCTTTACCAAGACAAAAGGATATGGAACAGCCCATTAGTAAGTCAATCCGAAATGATAAATTATGTTTTTCATTAGCAAGACTGTCATACCCATCAGGAATTACATAGCATAGTCTAACGGCTCTACAGTTATCCATTCACACTTGGAACTGCCCTAAGAGTCACTGAGGGGTCCACAAAAGAACAAAGAGAAAACCATATGCCAGTCTTGGACTGAGCTCAGCAAAACGCCAGTGATCCTGGATTTCTTGTGAGGTTTTGAAGTAGCAAGCCTTTTAGAAACACTGAGGATTAGGTCCACTTAGACACCTAACATTTATATACATTTACCAAAGAGAACGTTAAATGTTATGGCTAGCCTTCGCCAACCTCTAAACATGTCTAAAACTGTACTGGCAAGAGTCTCTTTGGCACCCAGGTTTCTGCCCACCAAGCATGTACCTCGGCTTAATGCCCCTGAGGTGCTTGGAGCCAAAGCACCACAGAAATCTCAGAATAGCTCTCCCATCCATCCCCTTTCTCCTGGAGTGCCTGATCCAGCCCATTTCCTGGACTGGGCTGTACTTGAGAAACAGTGAGGAGGAGATCTGTGTACTTCATTTACATTTTATTAATACAGTTCCTTTTTACCCACCTGGCTGGTTCCAGTGCATATTTAGCACCCTGGAAAATTCACTTCTCAGCGAGGCTGCCCTTTGCTTGTCTCCTGCTGAAGAAGGAGCTTGGGCTGAGCCTCCCTCCTGCCACCAGACTGCTCCAACCACCGAGAAGTTACGTATGCAAGAGTGCATTTCCTTCAGTCATCCTCTTTAGAGTTCTCCTCACGTTGCCTAAGAAATTAAGTATGCATCTGGACAGAAAGAGAGGAAATATGACTCCCTAGCCTGGTAATGAAGGCATTCATCAGCGATGTGGATGAGTTAGGTCAAGTCCTCGCTTCAATGAATATTTAATTATTCTCCTTAGCGTCATCACTGAGTGAGATCAGGATTCCCTCTCCTTGCCCTGTGTTTCCCACCATCTTGGCACATGGTGGGGGAGGCTTCAAGCCTTCGCTCCAGCTCTGGGTGCATAAGGATTCAAAATCAAATCTCCTCCTGAATACTGGCTCTAACGACTGAACTTGTTATTTTTAAATTGTGACAACACATGTCTTGCATTTTTTTTAATGAGGAATGGCTTACCTAACTGCCAGCGCTTTCAGCGGGCAATCATTAGTGAAACAACAAACAGTCTTAGCCGTCTTTTGGGAGTATATTGAGGACCTGCTCCTCTGACATGTTTTCTAACTAACTACTATGTGCTTATCTTGCTGGCTTTTTTATTATTTACATCCTTGAACCAGGACTGGAGAACCATTTAGGCTGTGAGAATTACCAATCACAAGATTACTATGTCCAGAACCCATTGGGGATGTAGCTGTGTCCCTTGCAGAATCAATCCCATTGCATTTACTGTACTGACATTAAGAATGTGTGATTACTTGCTTTAGTGTTTCTTTCTTCTTCCTTCCTGGGCTGAATGCATTTTTAAAAGAGGATATACTGAAATATTCAGACAAAGCAACAAATCATTCATTAAGGGTAACCTGGAAAGTAAAAAAGAGCAGGTCTCTGTACACATGACAGCTCCTCTCCCAGGATCCAAATTCAACTGACACGGTACTGTGGGACAAAAGCGCAAAAGGAAGTGTACAAGGGACAAACAGAACTATGATGCAGCTTTTTCATCTTATTTGCAAATACATTTTCTTGGCATTTGACATCAGAATTACATAAGAAAAACAGGAAATGCAAGGGATGGAGACTTCTCCTCCATCACCAGCTGATGTGCTGTCCCACTCTTAGAAGCCAGCAAAGAATTGTGTCCCATAACAACTGCTGGGCGATGTAAAAGTAGAGCTCCTGTCCTGCTCCTCCTCCCATAACTAAAGCACTTGTGTAAGTTTTTTAACTGCTTACACTATAGTTGGCCTGTTTGGCTGCAATTACACACATGCTGCCATCAGAAATGTGTCCTGTTGCAAACTATTCCTGGTCTGTAAGATGCTATTTTTGAAAACGACGGTTTCAAATGGAGAAAATTAAGAGTGAAAATGAAGGAATTGATTCCAGTCCCATAGTCCCGCACATGAAGAGACTGATGGAAAGGGAGAAGGCCCAAGGATCTTTGAAGCAGATCTCAGTTTCATATGCTATATGACTGATGGGAGTGGCTTGAATTGTTCATGCTTGAACCAATTCTGTGATCAACTGTCTCCGATTTCTATCTTTTTCTTTCAGTCCTAATTATTAGACAATGATATTACTGTACATTTAAAACTACATATGAAAAATATTTCACACAGACACTTGTACTGATATAGATAGAGAAGCTGAAGAGATTTCCGCAAAATGGTAAAACACAGTGACAAGTTTTTAGATATTTCAGGATATCTGAAAAAGACTTGTGTGTCTGAAAGCTTGATTGTTTTTTTCAGCTATTTCTGTGAGTCTAATAAATATTGTTGCTACCTCTCTTCAGACGATCAGAGCTATGAAAGCACCACTATTACAAGTTATAGTTAATAAACTTGCGTGACCTACTTATGTTTACATACAGTGCTATATATTAATAAGCTGTGCAGATAACTTCCAGGAATTTATTATATCAGCAAAAATTAAAATGCTGTCATAGTCATGCTCTCCTAAGAGAAGGAACCATTCTCCTGGAGAGCATCAAAAAACTCACAAAATGTACAGGACACAGGAGCAAGTCTACAGGTACCTCATCACTCAGCAGAATTTTATGACCATGTAACACGGTCCCATAAAACTACCAGTGGATGCTCTTAATACTAATCAATTTATATGTCTTTCTGCTATGTGGGGATCAGGAAGAAAGACGACAGAACAGAGGAACAAAATAAAAACAACTATAAAGCATAGAAAAAAAGCTATAAGAGCAAAGAAAAAGAAGAGAAGAAGGAAAGAAATAGTAAAAAATTGACAAAAACTGCCTTACGGTATAAGAAGGCACCTGAGATCTGTCTTCAGAAAGTCTTCAACAGAAAAAGATTGGGAAAAAGCATGTTTCGGGGTCATCAACTGGCAGATATTGAATACATTGCAATAACCATGCCATACATCGTTGGAAATCGAGATTGTTGAAAATTCAGATTGTGTAAAGAAAAGAGGACAACCTCTACATTTTCTTCCAGCTCTGCCTCTAAGTGGAAGTCACTCTTTTGAACAGCCTTTTAACTTGAGGGCATGGGAAAGAGAGGGAACAATTCCCCCTTGGTCTTAAAGATTTTTTGTGGTAGAAACTGTTTTTTTTAATTAAAAAAAAAAAAAAAAAACCAACTTGTTGACCCCTTTTTTTCAGCACAGGTAGCTGAAATTATGAAGGGATGATTTTATCTCCCAATAAACATGAACATTTTAATTACATGCCTTAATTAAGCAGAGTGGTCATCTTCACTCAGCTTAAAAGTTCATACTGGTAGGGAAATGCACTGTGACTACATTCCTCCCTCTCAGAAACCCATGTTCTCAGTCTCTGACAATAAATAACCTAGCTTTTGGAAAAATAGCAAGAAAAATGGCAGAAAATTTTGAAAGCATTTTTCTTTGACATTACAAAAATAAATTGAACATTATTGTAGGGTTTTTCTGAGGTAGGATGTAGAATAGCCTGACTCGTGTTACCTTTTTAATGTTGAAGCAGATATGAACTATTTGCATCAATTTATCATTCCAGAATTTAGCACACTGATGGAGTTGGGTTCATGTGGCAGATTTCACACGGCTTCATTGCAATGGGAAACACTTTTATTCGTTGCAGTTAGAATTCCAGCCGTAACATCCCATTAATATTATGATGTGCTTGCATTTAATTTACTTGGTTTTCAAAAGTACAAAAACAGTACTGAAAAATAAAGAAGATATGTATGATTCTGATGTGAATGTTTCTGGATGTGAGATCCAAGTAAATTATTTGAATGCATATACTTGAGTTTTCTTATATGTAGGTGTGATCATGCATTCAAATAAACATGCAGTTCTTTGAATGTGTAATCACTGGGAAAATAGCACAGCTGCATTTACTTCAGTGTGTGAAGCTCCTGATCTTTTGCAGATATGGAAAGCTTTACATCATGGTGTATCAAATATTTAGAATTTGATTCTGTAAGCGCTCTGTGTTTGGAAATCTGATGGTTTTCAGTGAAAGCCCTTATGCAATATGACAAACTCTGCAAGATTAGTAGCTCACCAGAAAACACAGTTTTCAGATGCTTTAAAATATACATTTAAATTGTTTGCAAAATATTCCAGAGAATATAGAACAGTTAGATTGTATTTGATTTTTCTTTAATGGGAATATTGTCTATAAAACCTAGTTCTAATAGCAATTACTAAATGACATAAGAGAAGATATGTAGAAACCTGTTTTTTTCTGAAGTTCTACATTACAGGTACTTGACCATTCATTGCTTTAAGTATAGAACGATCAGACATTGCAAGCTGGAAAGTTTCTAGCTACCTACCTGGCAAGTCCTGTTCAGTTAACTCATCATACATGGTTAGAAGAGATTCAATAAAGATTTGCAAACTTATTTTCTATTGTGCTCTTAATACATTTTAGGCATTTCAGTATATATAATTCACATTAAAACTTTTAAAACATTAACAATTGGTAATGGAAATAACTTTCAACTCTCCACATCATCATATCAACAAAGTAATTGTTTTGTGTGTATGCATATGAATCTCTATAAGTAGGATTGAACATACACTGGAAGAATCTCATGCTGTAGTAATTATTAATGCTTTCTTGGCAATGCATTGTACTTATTTTTAATTTGTGTTAGTTCTTCTCTAATGTTCTTTCCAGCTGTTGGCTGTCTCTTGAAGGAGGACTACTTTATGCTTTCGTTGGACCTGCAGCTGCTGTTGTTTTGGTAAACATTAATATAATTTCCAGAATTTTCATATTAAATGATCGAATGTGCTATTTAAATTATAAAGGCTTAGCTATACAGTAGCATTATATTTTGCTGTAAATGCTGAGCTCAGTAATGTTTAACGTACCTTCAGTATTTTGAATGCATGATTCATTTAATTGTATCACTTCTTTATACCATTTATCTCTCCATGTTTGCAGAGTAACTGTGAAAGAATAATGTACTGATTAGTGGCACAGAAAACTTGTTACAGGCATCACTGACTTATTATCAATAGCATCTATGCAATTGTCACTGCCTTGTGAAGTTCAGTGACAGTCTTTATAGAGTGCTGCTTGGCAGTGTATTGCTGTGCCAGCAAAAGCAACAGGAGGAGTGGAACTGGCCAGCAGGCTCTCCATGGCTACTGCTTTTGAAGGCAAAGAAAAAAAATCATCATAGCCAGGAATTGTTACTTGTTTGTGTATTTATCTTCCACATCTCTGGAAATGCATTTAGGTGTAGGATTCACTTTGCATAATTGTAGGCATCTGCAATATAGATTTCTGCATATAAGCTAGTCATCCCAGCCATATTTCATTGTCAGTGGAGAAAAATATTCACTTTTAGGGCTCAAACCGTCAGAAGTATTTCAGGTGTCTACTTTAGGGTAAGATGAATTGCACCCTATGTGTGCCATCGGCTATCAGTCATCTGCTCTGCAGTCTGTATGGATTTTTTACAATAATTTGTTTAGCATTTTTCCCTTACAGATTTTGAACGTAATTCTTCCTTCCACTCCACCAATTTTATACTAGGAGAGCTCTATCAACACCGATTATTTCTGATTTTCCCTTGCAAAAGGGAATTGGTCTTAGTAGTCATCAAAGATATAACCATTTAGCTACATAGGTTTTCCTGAAATGGATGTTTACTGCTCCCACAGAGTTTGTCTCATCACTGCCTGGAGTCAAGCCAGGGTCCTTTTGTACAACTCTCAGTCCCTGTCATGATAGAGGAGCCAAGGATGTTTACACAAAGCCAGTCATAATTTTCACATGGAACTGTATGTTCTCTGTGTAATTGGCAAGCTTTGTTCAGAGATGTTTGAAGTTCACAGTCACAGTTTGCCCTACCATTAGCTAGTAGCTGTGGAAGGAGCTGTTCCATGCAACCACTTAAGCCTGCCTGTATGAAGCAAAAGAATTACATAGCATCAGCTGAAAAATGTAAATGCTGAAAATAAAGTGATAATAAGAAAAGCTGGAAAAGAGTTGGCAGGACAGACTGGCAACTATTAGGTATTTTGGCACAAGTATTGAAAAATCTGTTTGAAAGGAAAAAAGGATTACCCTTTTCTAATAAAAAAAAAAAGTAAGGAATATTTATTTAATAGATTCAAAACTTGGTATTACCTCTTTGCAGGCCATGCAGAGACAGGTTCATAGAGTTCAGCTCAATAATACAAATGGATAATAACAGTCATTAAGTTGTCCATTAAATGCCATTAGTGTGTCCATTGAGTGCCAAAGTCTGACTGCTGAAACACTTGAATTTTTTTTTTAGGTTAGGTGTTCAACCCATGTATGTGATCATAACACCGTTTACTTTAATGGAGCTAAACAGACTTACCCCAGGCGTCCAGCTGGCCCACAAAAAAAAAGAAACTGCAGTCAAACAAGGCTCAAGACTGGCATTTTGCTGAATGACATAGACAATGACTAATGTGCAGGAGGATATGGAAAACCACAGGCTGGTTCTGCCTAAGTGGGAACACCCACATGGACTGTAAATGCTTAAAAAGGAACACGGTTATGGTCTTCGTGTGCTCTAACTAGCTCTTACCTGTGCACACAACTCAAATGCAGTGGTTTTCCTGGAATAGGGTATATCATTGCAATTAAAACTCAGGAAATATTAAAGTTTTATTACTCAAGCTTCTGGCCGGCAGACATATACACGTATAACTTGATACCAGGCATATTTCAAGATTCACAAATAAGCCTGTTGTGTTGTGCGTGTGTTGTTACCCAGTTGAGAATACACACTTTTGGTATGCTCAGGGGCAGTGTTCCACAATTTCTGACAGAATACTCAGAAATGTAACAGGAGGGATTTTTCAGGCCTGTAAGAGCCTTTTTCTGAAGTAACAGGGTAACGTATTTTCTTTCAGGCACTGAAAGATCAACTGTTTGTTTTCTGTTTGACAGGTCAACATGGTGATTGGCATTTTGGTATTTAATAAACTTGTTTCCAGAGATGGAATCCTAGATAAAAAGCTCAAACACAGAGCGGGGTAAGCAACAATTGGGTTATTTTAAAGCATATTAAAATTGTATCACCAATTTTCAATTACAGATATTCACCAAAAATGCTTTTGATTGTGCTTTGAACCTTTATATCAGTGTAACAGCGTGTCTAACAGATTCCATTCATCTCAAAAGCTGCTGTTGCATTATCCTGAGGGAATGCAACTAAACAAACTAAACATAATAAAACACAAGTACAAGAGTATTAAGTTAATAATAATGAGGGTTAAACATATCTGAGCGGAGTTTTCACAAGAATGTCACGCACATAAAGTTGTTGGACTTAGGAAAACAGTTTTATGAACTGTGTGTACTGAAGGAACCGATTGTTTTTCTCTAGCTGTCAACTTTAATTACTATGATGGGAAATGTTATTCATTTGTGTAAGCTGTTATAAAATATATTTTACAGCAATATATCCCTTACTGAGGTCAATGCTATTCTGCCATTCTGACTCTGTGAAGAATTTGCCTTTGTTCTTACGTAGCTGTATGTTCTAAATTAGCGTAACAGAATTTCAAATAAAAAAACAAGTTTTAAAAGCAAAAAAAGAGAAAAGGTAAATGGAAATTCTGTGTTATTGATTATTTACTTGCATTTACAGTCAAATTCTGTTTGTTATCATGAGAAGAGAGGATTATGACAGTGGTGGTATCAGAAATTGTTTTTCAGTGGATGATGATTGGCAATGATGTACTGCAGCAGCACACCTAAATTCATTCCGTATTGGAGGAAAATATTTCACAAGTGCATCATCACCTTCTTAACGCTTATGAAAGTATATTTAAACTTTGCATAATTTTTTTTTTACAGCTACATGTTCTAGTATTGTCTTTTGGTCCAGCTTGTAGTTAACACCACCAATATCTGCATTTCTAGCAATGATAAGCAAGGATATCTTTATTTTACTGTGCATTACTGCTATGGGTAAATTTATTACAGCATCACTTTGAATTATTTTACCATTTCACTAACAGTAGCATTCTTAATAACTTCAATTCATTGGTTAGATAAGCAAATTTATGATAAATACTTCGTCTGGTGTGATTTGCATTTAATATTAATTCAATAAAATCTTCCTGGTTTTCAGCTCTTTCACCATTATTCTGACAAATATGTACGAAAATCTTTCACTTTTTTCTTCTCTTTTCCTCCTTTTTCATTAGAAAGTATTAATTTTTTAACCTTACTTTTGTCTACATTGCTCCATCAACATTCTTAACTGTGTAATAACACTGATGAAATCTAGAATATTATAAACCCACATAAATTATTTCAAGAATAGTAATAGCTTAGTAATCAACAATTCAAATTCACATCTGCTCTAATTCCAGTGATTTAAGGAGTTGGAGCAGCCATGGGTTTGGCTTTGTACATTTTCTAAGGATATCCAAGCTTAGATTTAACTGCATCTTTTTTTTTTTTCAGCTACTCAATTGGCGGCTATAGAAATCTATTTGCTTATAGTATATTTTCCTGATGAAACAAATAACTTGCTTTCTAACAATGCGCAACTTAGTAAAGAGGTATTTTATTTTAAAGTAAATGGGTAAAGAACTAGAAATTATTCTGTCAGAAAGAATCCAGCTATTCTGGGAAAGAATGTACATGCCCTAATCGAGAAACAATCTTAACTTTTGTGGTAGCATGAGATGGTGGCTTGGCGACAGCATTCCTTGATACTACTTGGCAGTAGTCATTCTTCGGGGTATAGAAATTGGTGCAGCATTTGACCTGCAGTAGAAAAGGGATTGTCACTCATTTCTCAAATATCTCTTGCCAGCCATGCTCAGGAAGGCAACTTCATTCTTTCTGGCAAACATTGGACTTACACCTGTCAAAAGTTCAGTCAAAAGTTTAGATGTAGAAATCATTTATGTAGGATTTAAAGCAGTGAATGGGGCAAAATATACTAACTCCATATGGTTTTTTTCCACCTTAATAAGCATATGGAGAATCAAAAAGTGTCTTCACGGATATCAATGATTATCGTGGCATAAGGGGTAATGCACATATATGCCCAGCCAGAAGGATTATATTTGGTCTATATACACATCAAGTTCTATTATTTGCAATATCCAGAACAAATCTATAGAGGTAAAGAGAATAACCCAGTCTGATAACATTGAAGTATTGTCAAGCAAAGACAGTAAGTATTTTCCCAAGTTTAGGTTAAGCTTACCCAAGGCATTTTTCTAGTTCTTTCATTAATGTAGATCCTTAACTGGTGTAAACTGATGTCAATTCACTGAGTTCTTTTCACACCCCACAATTGCCTTTTACAAGTCATGGTTCTCATTGTTTTTTCTTGGAAAAAAACTGCATTTTTATGGAAAATATATTGCACTTTTTTATGGAGAGTCTTCATTTGGTTTATCAAAATGGAAACCACTGGAGTTCAATGTTGTTTTGGGCAGTATGTTAAAAATCTTGTGAATGCTGAGTTTGGCAATGAAAAGGAGTTCTGTTGCTCGAAATAACTGTGAAAAAAATGAAGTATTACCTATCTTCACCATGTTGACCACTTTCCAGCTGGGAATAGGTAAACCACCTTTCCTGTTGCATCTCAGTCAGCTATGGTTATTCCTGGTTCTGACAGCAGAAAGAGAAGGAATAGCAAAAGTCTTTATTTAGTCGACTCAGGAAGTTGAATGCATGCTGTATGTAAAAGAAAATTTAAATTCCAGGTTTTGCCCTTTAATTCTTCTGACAGGTGCCGAGGTACAATTGTCCATACAAAATGCTTTGAGCTTAATGCTTGTGTACTGTGTTTTATTAAAATGCAAAACAGGTCACCCTTTTTTTAGTACCAACTGATATTTATTTCATCAGATTCCATACATTTCAAGCCCTGTATTCAGACCTTCATATGGCATGAATAAAATCACTCCAGATGTTAGTGGGCCATTCAGATCACTAGTACAAATCTGACTATACAGTATGCCCATACTGATTTGATACTTGAATACATTTTGCAGGTTTCTTTCCCTATTAATGCTCTGTAATTGTACATACTTCATACTTCTCCTTTAAGCATCCTATACTCTTTCTCAAGCAAGTTTGGGTACAATAGTGTTTTAACAGGTCTGAATAGAGGGATTTCACTTTGTGTGTCTATCCTAGCACGTGCTTATGTTTACTTCAGTGTACTGAGCAGTTTTGATCACTGGATGTTTGGGGCCTTTTTTAGCTTAAATGGAAGAAATAGAGTCTGCATGAAATGAAGCCCCATAACATTAACATTTAAAGCTAACAATAATGTAAAGTACAAAGTACAGTTTTGCAACAACATAGAGCATTCATCCTGAATAAGTCTACTTACTTTTTCTGCATGACGTCATATTTAAAAGCTAAATTTCAGTAGCAACGTTTTTTGGTGACAATTCAATATTTTGTTCTTTTTGTGGGTGTTCTGTTTGTTTGCAGTCAGATGAGTGAGCCTCATAGCGGTTTGACGCTCAAATGTGCCAAGTGTGGAGTAGTTTCAACAACAGCTTTGTCAGCCACCACCGCCAGTAATGCCATGTTAGTCCTGATCATTTACATCTTCTTGTTACAAATCTTATACAGTGCATGTGAGACAATAGTTTGATGATGACAACTGTGTTTGCTAACACTGTATAGAGTGCTGAGCACGTTTAAATACTTTTTAACAACAACAAAAAAAATTGCAACTGTGTTTATTAACTGAATACAGGATATTCTTTAGATCATAAAGTACCGACACTGTTACATCCTTGTCAGTGATTTTCAAGTTAACTTGATAAAGTGCCATCCTTAAATATGTTTTATTTTAATAGTGAGCTTTTAATCATTTTTTTACAATATTACAGTGCTGCTTTTCTCTTTCTTTCAATAGGGCATCCCTTTGGAGTTCCTGTGTGGTGTTGCCACTTCTGGCGCTGACTTGGATGTCTGCAGTTCTGGCCATGACAGACAAAAGATCAATATTATTTCAGATACTTTTTGCAGTATTTGATTCATTACAAGGCTTTGTTATTGTCATGGTCCATTGTATTCTCCGAAGGGAGGTGAGGAATGGCTTCCCAGTTTTCTAAAGGGCTGTGCTCCTGTTAATCTCTCAACTGCTCTTCAGTGTTATATACAGCTTCCTCTGTGGAAATATATTTCATAGAAAGAGAAAAGTATTTTATGGTGAGATGTAGAGGAACAAGTGAAAAAGAGAGGGGGAAGATCAGTTAATTCCAGGTGCAGAATGTCGGTTTCAGTATAAAGCTGTACCTGCTTAATTAAAGCTGGCTTTTAATTGATCCCGAATTCAGTTTATTTTTAAGCGTTAGGCTTTCCCAATATTGTGAGCATAGGGAAATACTTACATGAATGCACTTTTCCTGAAGATCAAAAGCTATAGATTTTTACAGTCTCTAAAACTGATTCAAACACAAAATTATTTCTGCTTATACTGTCCCTGAAAGAGGACACAAGGAGATGAGGTGTTATGTTGCAGAAGATGAGGTGATATGTTGTTATCTACCCTTTTAGTTCTACAAACTCAGGTAACATACTTAAGTTATGGGGACATTGAGGATGAAGACAGATGAATGCTTTGAGAACAGCAAGTAAAAGCTAGTACCCCTGGCCTGCCCTTCACAGCTCAGTGTCACCCACTGCAGAATTCATCACCTCTGAAATGTGATGTCAAAGCTATCACACAAGAGCTCTTTAACCTGGCTGTGGTGACAGCTTCTCTAACCTATATCTAACCTGCTAACTAACCCTACATTTTTATTGAGATAGATAGGTTTGAGAGCAGTAACACAACAGCTTTTCTGGCAGATCTGTGGTAGTGGGACCATCTATCAAAAATGAGCAGGCAAAGCTGGACTGGAGAGCAGTAATCTGGTCCACTGGCATGCCTATGACTTAGCCATTTATCAACTTCAGGATATTTACCACAACAATAAACTAAATTACACTGTCTAGCAAGATTCCTTGTGATTGGCAAGAGTTATTCAAAAACAGGTCAGGACTAAAAAAAGAGGAAGATGTTTCAGGAAAGGTTTATTGTCAACGCTGAGTGAGGAATCTCACACAGTGGTTTCCGTTTCCACCATTCACACCCTTTAAACACCGAAACTCGCTGTATTTATGAAAAAGAATTATGAGTGACTTTATTTCAATCTTTCAGTAGTGTACCACTTTGTGTGAACTTTTTATCACTGTCCTATGATTATCTTATCAAAGAATTGGGTTTCCAATTTTTAAGGAAAAAGTTTATCAATATCTTGCAGAAAACAGCACCTTCCATTGTGCTGACTCCCACTTTATTCAAGCTGTTAGAGGCTATGAACTTTTGTTTTTCTTAGTTTATCAGCTTTCATAGTGGAAGGGGCTTACCTCTTTTAATACCTTTTCTTTTTTCTTTTTTTTTCTTTTCTTTGTTTTTTCTTTTTTTTTTTTCCTTTAGGTTAAAAATATGTGCGGAATAAGACATAACACTCTAGACAAATCTATTTTATGTAGAACTGTCTTGCTATCCCCTTATTTACTACAGCATTTTCTTTCCCCATATGATTTACATCTGTGAAAGAGAGTATTCTCGTCTGTAGAAATGAAAGCCATCATTTCACATATGCTTTTAGTAAACTAGTAAGACACTGCAACTATTTTTACTTAAATTCTTCAGTAGAAAGAATGGTGGTTCCATACTGGTTTTCCTCTCTATGAAATTTGTATTATTTCCATTGGGATATATTAATTAGCCTGGAAAGGGCATGCTACCTCCCACTTACTGTCCTGAGGAACCATTTTTATTTTAAAATATATATCTTTAGTTCAAGGTTGCAGTTGAAACCTTCAAAAACAAAGCAGTATAAACAGCATTATCTTTCATAGAATCATAGAATATCTTGAGTTGGAAGGGACCTGTAAGGGTCATTGAGTCCAAAACCCTGCTCCTCGCAGGACTACGTAAACCTAAATCATATGACTAAGAGTGTCGTCCAAACTCTCCTTGAACATTGGCAGGCTTGGTGCAGTGACCACTTCCCTGGGGAGCCTCTTCCAGTGACCAACCACCCTCCCAGTGAAGCACCTTTTCCTAATGTCCAATCTGAACTTCCCCTGATGCAGCTTCATTCCATTTCCTCATGTCCTAATTCCATTTCCTCATGCCTTTTGTGAGGATGCAGAGAGTTTGCAACACATACCTGGTTATCAGTCATTGATTTTGTCAAAAAACAGACCAAAATCCATGAGAAATTCTAAAAGTATCATAGCATAGCACTGCATAAAATAAAAAAAAAAAAAAAAAAAAAAAAAAAATCAGACATTAAAGCCTGCCTCAGTGCAGTAATACAGGAGTTTATTTGGAAAAAAAATACTTTGACTGCTTAAGATGAAATTGAACATGCATCTTCCCACGATGCCCCAAGCCTTCAAGACAGGTTCCCTACTCTAATGACAGCTATTTGCTGCAAATGCTTCATTCCCAGGGAACGCTTCAATATTGCTGAATATCTCACGGAAATGTTCTTGTCTGACCCTACTCACAGATAGGACAGGGGTGATAGAGGTGGAATTAGTCTTTTCTATAAGTAAACTCAGTTTTCAAATTTGAAGGGTACCTTGACTTGAACCACTTTTAACTCACTGGTTCTAGTGCAAGCAATATGCAAAAATACCTGCTTATAAAGATGTTTATACAGGAATTTAGAATCTTAATTGTTTGCGTGTAGGCAATCAGCTAGTTATGCTTTATTTTATTTGTTGCTTTTTTAGAAAATCGCATATACATATCTCATCTAACTGCAAAGAGTCATTACTTCGTTTAACTACTTAAAGGAGTTGTTCCCGCAAGCCAGTCTTGGCAGGTACACGCCCTGGTCCTAACACTGAAATTCTAGAAGGCAGGCATTTGATAAAACAGCTAATCAATCTATCTACATGGTATTTTAAAAAATGACCTCATGAGAAGATTTCCCAATGAGGCCCAAAAAGCACCTAGGTTTGATAAAGTCATCGCTTATCAAAAAGAGGAAGGAGTTTTTTCTTCAGTCATGACAACTTAGGCAAAAGCAAATGTACAGAGACTACTTATTCATTAATCAGTAGATTATCTCCAGTCAAGATGATGATAGTGGTGGTGGTGGAAGACAAGGCAGTCTAGGCATATTGCTGTTTGAACTCTCTTTGGCAGAACACATTGAATCTTCTTTAGTCCTCCAGATTTAAATTGTAAACTGGGCAAAACACTTGAGGAACTAATTAAGGTAATTTTTTCATATGGGAAAAGAAAATGAATAGAAAGTTCTTCAAGAACAGCAAAGAAGTAAAAGTTGATGCACTCGAAACAATTTTTGTTTCAAAAATGTGTATCGTCTGCACTTATATGGACCAGTTTGCAGCAGCAAAACCATAACTCTTTACTGCAACAAGTTCCTACACAGAAAGAGATGTAACTCCATAAGTTATGTTTCAATCTGGCTCTAGAGAGTCTGGCTTTCTAGCTGCAGAGACCCTCAGGTGAGTAGAAGCCAAGATAGTGGCCATCATGCACAGTGTGCAATGCAGTCTTTGCACTGCACAGGGTACCTCCCAGCTGAAAAAATATTCTGTTACTTTCTGTTGTCTGCAAAAGCATTTTACTCTGCCCGTGCCTGTCAGGGAAACCGTGCCAACATATTTGTCATTCTTGATGACAGCTACAAAGCTGTGTCAGTTATAGCCTATAGGATTGATCTAATATTTATAGCATGCCAGCACAGGCAAAACAATAATTCTGACTGTCAGGAAAAAAAAATGGGGTGGAATGTATCACCATAAAATTCAAACAAAGAAGACGACAGCCCTGCTTTACTATACCTTTATTGTCGTTACATTACAAAAAGACACAGTCTTTTACAATTATATGTAGAAACTCCCCGGTTTTCCTCTTAGTTATATTGATATAAACATAAATGATGGAAACATTTATTACATTCTCTAGTACCCTATATCGAAGATCTTGTGTGACAAGGGCTGCATTAGGAAGCCAGGGACGTTCACTGAGTAAGACATACAACTAGAAGAGAACTAAGTGACAGGTTGCGTCTATTTCTGCCCTCCATCAATTCAAGGTCTTTTGGAAAGACATTAAATCTTTCTATATTTCCATTTCCTAACTTCTAAGATAAATATAATACTTATTAAGCATCAGGCCTCTTATAGACCATTTGGAAATTAGAAAAGAAAAATGCAAAGTAAGAGTTAGGTATTATTGCTTTATGTTGCCTTCTTAGCCCAGAGAGCCTAGTATTTTTTTTATCTCTTCTTGCTGTTTAAATACCTAATTGTGCATTGGAAGATGGTGAGGTGTGTGTCACAGAACAGAGAATGATAGGAGAGGTTAGTGCTGAAGCTTCTCCATCAGAGCAAAACGATTTGCCTGACCTGCTTGAACACAAGATGCTCTAAAGCTAATTTGAATCACACTGAGTAACTCTTGTTAACAGTGGTGATGGGAGGAACCCACATGTATTTTCTTCTTTTGCTGTGCTCTGCTGACTAGAGAGCATTTGGGTTAAATGCATCGTTGGCGTCTAAAGCCCACATTTCTGTATTGCAGGAGAAAAATAAAGAGTACATGAGTAGGGAGAGGGTAAGTTATAAAAGCTTGGAGTTGGTTACTGTTGCTAAGGAAACCACTTCCCTGGTATCCGCACGTTCATCACATCTGTCTCTCCTGCTCTGCCTGGCTCTAAGAAAATCTTGTAACTTGATGTTAAAAGGCAGGGGGAAAAAACAAGATTATGTTTCAAAGTAAAATGTAAAAACAGCACAGTCTTTACATACTCAAACAACAAGTTTGAACAAGCAGTTTAGAAAAATAAGCTGGTATTTAGAAAGTTCAACCTTTTTGTTTCTGACGTGTGTGAGGACACCTAGAAGTTGCAACATATGTCGATATGATGGATACAGCTAGATTTGACATTCTGTTAACATGTTCAAATCATATGCTGCTTGCACTTCAGAAACATTGTAAGAAGCATGCACATTTAAGAGGATCAAGATTCACCACTTTAATATAGAAGGTAGTGAAAGTAGGACATGAGATTCTTGAGATCTCTGGAGCTATCTGAACTGGGGAAGCTTCATGAACAGAGAGTCCCAAAAATAAGGAGGCCTACTGCACAGAGTGAGATCACACAGTATGTTCTGAAGTAATAATGCTTTGGGGTCAAGCATCATGAAGCTTGCAATGAGATTCAGCACAGCTGGGGATGCTTTGGAGAGAGGGATTTTTTGTTTTATTTTTTTCTCGAATCACCGTGCCAGTGCTTATCCAAGAGCATAAAACTCTGAAGTGTGACCTAACTTCAGCGTTGATAAAGTGAGAGAAGACTTGGATTAAATTTGCAACAACAGGGAGATGCCAAATTAAATTAATATGAAACACATGGAAAACCACAGCAAGTGTAGTGCCTAAAATCAGAATCTGAGTCACGTTACAGGTCAAGCACACTTTACATTACCACATGTGGGAAGTCTTGGTGTTTTGAAATCAATCCAAACCTTCCCACCTTGCTTCATTCTTTCTGCTCTATATTAGTCTTCCTTCACCTGCAACAGTCACTTATCAAGACTGCAGAGCACTCTTACTCATTTAAGGGTTGAGCATGTTAAAATAATGCTTTCTAATTACAAAAATAAATAATTTTTTTCCATTTCATTTTCCCTTTTGTGAAACCTCTTAAACAGCTTGCAGTAGAATATGATGTATTGAAAGGGGACGGCTTTTCATCAGCAACAATTAATGAATTATCCTCTTCTGCTGTTCACAAAATGTCCATGAGTAGAACACGATTTTCTCCCTTTTAATTATTCTGAATAAGACATCAAGTAATTTCTACAGATAATAAATGGAATGTAGATTTTTGTAGGCATTTCATTGAGAGTACTTCCAACAAGAAATTATACAGTTTGTTTTGATTGGAGGTCACCCAACTAAGTTCCTGTTTTCCAAGTCACATCTTGCAATCAGGTTGCTAATATGGACACTTGCATTTCTGAAACCAAAATTCACGGTTTAAAACTTTCCGTTCCAGAAGTTGCCTTGCTGTCCTTACTGTGGTACACGTGAGAAAGCAGCAATATGTGTTTGCATTTTACTGTCAGCAAACAGGAACTGCATTTTTCTTTTGAATGGGCCTCTGTTGAACCCCATCTTTCTGACAAAAGTGTTGTGTAATAATATTTCTTTAGCCATACGTTCTGCCCAAAATCAAAGTAGAAATAGCCTTTCTTACGAAAAGATAATTCCTCAAATATACTTGTGTTTTAGGGACAAGTCTTCAAATTTACTTTATGGATCATATTAGTAAACAGCAATTTCTGAGAAGTTCCTTTTTTTTTTTTTAGTTTCAAGAAACCAGACTCTGTGCAAACAATCCACTGTTCTTCTTCTTGTGCTCACACTGAAGATATTTACCTGATCTGAAGAGTTTTACTCCTAAGAGAGATGCATTAGATTCCCTATACATGGAGTCAGAGATTATGATTAGAATCAGTAATGTCTTTCAAATTGACTGATTCTTTAAAGTATAATTAGGAGAGCACATCTGATTATAGTAGCTGTTAAGAACTGTCTTTCAAGAATCTTACGTTTATCAGGCAGAAGATACATTTTATTTTGCAATGGTTAATAGTATACTGATTAATCCTGCTATTAGACCTGTACCAAAGTGAATGAGAAGACAAAGCCAAATACTATGACCCAAGACATATTTGGCTTGAGTACCAGATCATCACTGACTACTAGTTAATTCTGTCCATAGGCAAATCTAATTCTGTGGTCTTGGTGTGATAGACTGACAGACTTTGCATCAGCCACAAAATATAGCAAATGTATGAAATGGCAGAAATAATCATTTATGTATACTGCTCCTGATTTATTAAGTGTGCTAAAGCGAAGTCATGCATTGTATTCCATACAGTTTAATTTAATCTTTAATATGGGTACAGTATATGATGTTGCACAAGAATCAGTATAAGATATTGTTTTCACAGGTTCAAGATGCATTCAGATGTCGACTGAGAAATTGCCAGGATCCAATCAATGCAGATTCTTCAAGTTCTTTTCCTAACGGACATGCTCAAATCATGGTTAGCTTTTATTTTCTTCTTTGACTATTAATTTAGTGTTCCTATCCAAAAGAAAAAACTTACTGTATTCTATGTGGCAAGTATGCACAGCTGAAATATTAACGCCATTTTTAAGCATAAGTGTGTTTAGGTCATTATCTGCTTGCTTAAATCTCTTAGCAAGTTTTAAATTATTGGTGTGATCATTTAGTGGAGCACAGTGAATTAGCATCTTCCACCAGTGTTCTTTGTGACAAAAAATTCTTACATAAGACAATGAGAAAGTAATCTAATAATATATTGTGACTTTTTCTACTGTTGGTGTAAAGAGCGCTGATGCATTTGAGAGTCTTCCCTTCATGAGGCCTTGAAAAATGTTCTTCTCAAACTAAGTCAGACAAGGAGAAAGCGCTAGTGATTCTAGAGAGGGAATCTATTTAGTGGCTTGAATTAAGGAGATAGATAGTGAATGGCTCAGTATGCCAATTTGGATTTACTAATATTGTTAGGTAGTATATCAAGACAAAATATTGGTCCCTTCACTTTCAACAACAGTTTGTCATTGACTATAATGGGGACAGGATCAGGCCCTAAAAAAATGCAAGGCTCAGCAAGCAGATGCCCTTCAAAAATAATGACTCAAAGAGAATCCAATGTTTGGACTTCACAAGCAAGAAAGAGATAAGTTTAATTAAACATTTTTTATGTAATAAAATTTTTGTGGAAATAAAAACATAATTAAAAATTACTTGAATTCTCTAACAGGACAAATAGATTTGTTTAACTGGGAAAAGTGTGCTTGGATTTTCAACTGTTAAAATTCATTCTTAGCTCTTACAATTCGTTTTTGCCCGATGAAATAAATAATAGTTTTTTTCAGGGAGTGCAAAGTTTATGTGATTACATTAGTAGCAAAGATGGACAGAATGTTATATAATAAATAACCACTTCATAACAAAGTAATGAAGTTTCAGACAGGGTAGACTAACTGGATTACACTTACTCACAGTAATTTGTATTGCAGGCTATTTTCCATACTTCTGTTTATAAAATTACTATGAAAAGCTTCCTTAAAGATGATCCCTCGATGAGATGTAGAAGTTACTCTTCCATATACATAAAAAACTATACACTGTATCGTTATATTAAAATTATATACTCCCACCTATTTTATTTTATTTTTTCTGGTCAGGCAGCATACTTTGAAAACCACCCAGTTATACTTTAGGAAACTTTGTAAAGCTCTGCTGTTGTAAAACAATACACTTCACCTCTCAGCAACAAGAAACCACTTTTAAGAGACTATGACTCTGTAAGTAGGACATTTTGGAAGCGCTAGTTGGCAAAAAGGTATTGTGGTTTAGTTTTCAATTAATAATGGTTGTCCTGTTTCATTGGTTCTTGTTACAGACTGATTTTGAAAAGGACGTGGACATTGCTTGTCGGTCAGGTAAGAACACTGAGAGAGTAGCCAACAAAAAGAAGTCTTGTACTAGTTCCTTGTGAAGTGAAAACCAGAAAAATATCAGGTTTTAATTGTTTTCAGCACATATTTATAAATGTAAACAAAAAAAGTGATGCCATTGTACGAATACATTTATTTCATTTTCTTACAAAAGCTTTTTACTAGTATTCAGCAGTTGGGAAGCAGCCAAAGGTGTGATTGTCTATTAGAAGGCAAATGGTTTTGGAAAGAAGATCAGTCTTAACACACAAAACTTTCCTTGCCCTGGTACACAAGCAAATGTGAAACAGTCATTTTGCTACCAAAAAAAAAAAAAAAAAAAAAGAAATTAATATAGTGTACCCTAACAGCTATGTGTATGAAGGATGCATCAATTGCTGTTAGTTTTAAAGAGGGTAAGTTTTTTAGGACTCTAAGTGAAATCAACAGTAGCTTAAGCAAAGTGGCATCAGGAAAATGAAATTTGATTCCACTTTACTGGAATAAGTTGGGGTTTTTTTAAGACATTTCAATAGTGTGATCTTTAATTAGTCAGCTATGTCTGTTTCTGCATATTAAAAATAACACATTTTAAGCAGTCTATTTGCCAGTCTTGCTTAAATGAAGTACAGTGTAAAATAAATGACCATATAAACCCTATAGCAATTTTTAAATCTAGGAGATATTCCTAAAGGGCAGTTTTTCCTAGGGAGGCAATCCTGCCTAGACACTCTCGGTTTTCAATGAAGAGAGAAAGAATGAGAGAGGGTGTCCTCTCCACAGGGTGAGTCAGGGCAGAAGCCTGACTTAGCTGTTCTGCATCACCCACCTGAAGGACACTGTGTCTCTTTGCTGGCTATATGGGGAGCCAAGAAGGCTGATGTCATCAAGGTAAAGTTTGAGTTTCCAGGTACCCACCTTTAACAAACTGCCAGTTCAGTTTCTTGCAATATGGTACTAGTTCTTCCATATAGATTAGTTTTAATATGCACATGTATTTTGAAGGGAGCAAGGTAGTACATGGTAACACAAATGCATGTCTATCACCATCCAATGCAGACAAAAGCCCAGCATTGGTCCATGTAGCTCCTACTTCTTACCTTTGCCAACATAGCTCTGCAGTACACAGAGCCTTGTCAGGGGCATCCTTAAGGACTTTGAATACAGTTATAAACAGGGTTTACTAAATTAACATTTAAATTCAGTTTCTTTTAATGAAAAATTTAAGAATAGGTCACAGTTTGAAGTGTCTTAACAAGTGTGACTGGAATCAATGAAGCAGCCACACTGAAGCTGGGTATTTGTGCACTGTTGTTCAAACTGTTCTTTTCATAATGGAAAAATGAGAGGCAGTTTTGAGTGAGGTAGGAGAGTGGGATGCCTTATGAGCTGCTTGCTATGGCACATGGCAGTGAACTGACAGGTACCGGGGGATCTGGGTCATCAGAGCCCTCAGGCTACCAAAAGGGATGTAAATGTAACACCTGAGATACTTCAAGTTGTCTTACTGTCTCAGCTTATGAGCTGGATTTTATTGCATAGACTAGCACTGGTGTGAATTAAGATATTTTCAACAGGGAGTGGGGGGACAAGAAAATTCTTGCACCCAGCTGGAATAAGCCCAATAATTGATTTCTTTAATTTTTATTTTCTTACTATCTGTCCTTTTTCTTTCATTACAAATGTTGAATTATAGACATATTTATTTTTTAAGATCAATAATTTGATTGAATAGATGCTTTGCTTTTGAATGAATCCTTCAGTGCTCCTGCAAATTTTGTATCCTATGACAGGATTAATAGCTTTTACATATGGAGCTTACCCCAACAAAAAAAATGCTGGATGTTGCTATGAGTTTGACCAGGAAGGTCTAGGCCTACACCAAAAGTGGATTATGACTGTTTTATGAGACGTTTATATTCTTTATGACCTTTTCAGATGCAGCAAAATATGTCTTTCTGATACCAATGGAATTTCTTCCCAATGTGGTTACTATTTTGTCACTTTTATTTAAAAATTAATTTAACATGGAAGAGTTTTAAAAAGTCAGCGAAAAGGAGCATTTAGGAGCTCAGGAACACATGTTCATAGTTATAATCTTATGGTAGGTCATTACAATGGATTGACAAAATTATTCTGCTTTACAATCTGTCTGACATTTTCCAGGAGGTTATGTGGAGTTAATAACGGCAGTACAGATGTCATAGTGTATTTTTTTGGAAAACCCTTAATCAAGTTCCACATGGCAGGCTTTTGCTTAAGTTGTAGGTCACCTAGGATCTATGTAAGGCAGTAGGAATAAATGAAGGAGTGTTTCTCATTTATATAAATGACTGAGGCTTAGTCAGACATCTGTGGCAGTTATACACAGTGGATTAAGAGATGTCGATTTAAAAAAAAAAAAAAAAACCAAACCTTCCCAAAACAATATTTATAGAATAAAAGTTATTAAGTGTATAGGAAAAGAGTTAAGAAGATGCACTGGTAAAGGGACTGCTGCTAAATAAAGCCACAAGAAAAAGCAGTGTTGGGCAGACATGGTTTCATGTTGTAAGAATTCTGTTCTCTGACCCACAGTTCTGCATAAAGACATTGGACCTTGCAGAGCAGCTACTATAACAGGAACACTTTCTAGAATTTCACTAAATGATGAAGAGGAGGAGAAGGGACCCAACCCTGAAGGAATGAGCTATTCTACCTTGCCTGGAAACATCATCTCCAAAGTCATCATCCAGCAACCAACAGGTCTCCACATGCCTATGAGTATGAGTGAACTGGCCAATCAGTGCTTGAAAAAAGACAACAGTGAGTTGCGGAGGACTGTGTATTTATGCACTGATGATAATTTGCGAGGTGCAGATATGGACATAGTCCATCCTCAAGAACGGATGATAGAAAGCGACTACATAGTCATGCCCCGGGGCTCAGTAAATAGCCAGCCATCACTGAAAGATGAAAGCAAAATGAATATAGGCATGGATACGTTGCCTCATGAAAGGCTGTTGCACTACAAAGTTAATCCAGAGTTCAATATGAATCCCTCTGTAATGGACCAATTTAATATCAATTTAGACCAGCATCTTCCCACCCAAGAACATATGCAGAATTTACCATTTGAGCCCCGCACAGCAGTGAAGAACTTCATTGCCTCAGAGCTGGATGACAATGCAGGATTATCAAGAAGTGAAACTGGATCCACAATATCAATGAGCTCTTTAGAGGTCAGTGGTGCATAAACAAATTTCATGCTCTGTTGTTCTGATTATATGATAACATAATAAATTGTGTCTTGTGTCTAAGGGGTGAAGCTAATGTTTTAATTCAGTATAAATTATTATTTGGGATCATACACTGCTGTTCATATTTCTCTTATTATCAGAAGTGTTTATACCTAGAAAACAAGATTAAAATTTCAGAGCCACTCTGTATAAAACTGTATAGTTTTTCAGATTTAACATTCCACATGACTGCAAAGGATTTCATGACCAGCAGGTAAAGTCCACTGGAAAATACTGTGTTGCTATGAGAAGAAAAACTATTCCTGCAAGATACAAGTGATAATCATTGACTTCACCAGCAAGCACATGCAGTTAAAAATATTTGCCATTTTATTGCTGACAATCATATCTGTCTCAGACATAATAGGTCTGATTCTGCTCTCATTAGTGTAAATCTTGGATCCTTACATCCAACAGTTCACCATTTACTGATTTATCTTCGTTTGCAAGTGTGTGCAGGCGTTGGTACAGCTGATGTGTGCAATAGGTACAGCTGGACTTCACGTGGAGTATCCTAGATTCCAGTCAGATTGCAAAAGTGAACTGAAAAGCCTTTAAAAGGGATTCAGTTCATTACTACAATCTGTCTGTGGGATTTAAACATTATAAAAGTGAAAACTATTTACATCGTTTCTTAAGACATACGTGTCAAATACTGCCATTCCTATTAAGCATTTACTAATGCAAAACCACCAGTGAGGGAGAGTTAATTTCATACTTGGGCCTCCATAAGAATTGGAAATACATATCACCAGCATTTCAAATGTTATGAAACACAGCATTTGGTGGGAAAGGAAAAGACAAATGAGAAAAATATGGTACTTACTCATTCTCTGAAAGAATTTACAGATGGAAAAAATTCTACTGTATGAGCAAACTTGAAGCCATTAGCTATTACTCTACAATGTTTGGACCCGCCTGTGTAGAGGAACAGACACTCTACAATGTTTGGACCCGTCTGTATAGGGAAACAGAGAGTTCACCTGATTTTTCAATTGTTAGACACAGAACTGTAACCAATACTTCATAAATAGGGGATACTTATGGATATTTCTTTTAAAATGGAGTTGAAGTTTTATGTGTGGATCAACTGGACAGTTTGGGCAGAAGGTCAGAACTTAGTTTCTTTTCAAGAGATGTCTTTGCAAGCTTTGAAAGAGAAATATTTTCTATGCTGTTTATATTGTGTGTGTGCTATCATAAGCTTTTACAAGACAAAATTTAACTGAAAAAATTAATTGAAAATGAAGTATGGGGCTTTGCAGCTAATCAAATAGTATCCACTATTTGTTGTTGAAGTGAATATGCATGATCTTGGGACAAATTTTCAAAATTATTTCTAAAAGATAGTGTAAGTGCTTGCCCACTCAGTGCTCAGACAGACGGGCTCTTTCAAAGCAAGTTTGCATCATTAAAGAAGTTACTGCCCTCAGCTCAGGTATATTAGTTAATTGATCTTAGGTGGTGCACAGGAATTCTCCAATTTACTGCAACCCCAGAAGCAGGATAAGCTAAGGTCACCTCCTGATAGTATCCTCTCCTACCTATCTACAATACCATCTTTCAGATACTTTTTGTCAGGTATAGAGACTGAAATCCAGCCCAGTTAAGATTAGACATAATGGTGAGATATATAGAGAAGGTTCATAATTCCCTCATAAGACAGACATACCTGCCACCATACTACCCACTCCACCTGAGGTCTAAATTACTCTCTGGTGATTCCTCTTTCTTTCCATTGGTGACAAAGGCCATCTTGGGACCTAAAAAGGGAGACCTTAGTGAAGTTGTAAAAATTGGGACAATAATTACTTCATCTTACACAGAATTCCAGTTCCTGAGGTCACCTCAGAAAATGTGCCTGAAAATCTACAAATATAACGTACTGCTCCTTTAGAGTTAATTTTTTTAACTGTATTTGTATTATATTTTAAGCATACCTCTAAGATGAGATATAGACACCAAATCTGAATCACCATTCTGTATATCATTTTTATGCTCAGAAGAGACTACTACTAAGTATGTAGTAGAAAATGTAGTAAAATATAATAAAATATGGTAGCAAATATTTAGTCTCTTCTAACTTGGTAAACATATTAGGTTTAGAAAGCTGTATTTTGGTCCAGAAAGCTGTAAACAGTTATGTTTTTAAACCTAACCGAAGCCAGCATAATTCCACGTATTAGGAAAAAAAAAACAGATATTAGAACAGATCAGAAATGAAAGGAACTGTTTTGGCTTTTGTGTCTGCCTTTGTGGTTCTCAACACTACTTGATTATATAGCATTACTTCATCTTTTGATAAGGATGTGCCACAATGAATTGAAGATAAGAAGATGAAAAAAATTGTACATAGAAGAAAATCAGTGTCTCAAGCAGATCCAGATAAACAGATCCAGCCAGATAAAGAATGTAATTGTGTTTTTATGTATGCAGTGTGAAAGCAGCAAGGGCTCAGGTAAAGCCCCAAAATGCTATTGGCTAGAACTGACCAGCTGGATTGACTTTTATTGCTACCATAAACAAAATAAAGAAGGGAGGGCAAGGGATTTTTTTCAAAATATTTTTGATGTCCAGTACAATATAATTTTAGAAGATTTCAAGACCTTTCAAAAGACAAGGCTTTGTCAGACACTATGGAGAAGCAAAACCTGCAGCAGGACATTCAAGATCATTCTGCCCACGTTTTTCCAGATAGAGCATGACTAGACCACCTCTAAAGGGGAAGATCCCGAGCAGCAGGAATCCTCCCTCTCCTATCAGCTCCTACTGCTGTCCCACCCAAAGTTCAACATAAAAGCACATGGATTTCTGCTCTATAGGGGCAGTTCCCCATTCATTTCTCTGAAGAAACAGAGGTGTCCCCAAGATCCAACCCAGCTTCTAATTTCAGAAGCGTAATTATGAATCCATAAACACCTCTAGCCACAAAAATACTGCAGGCATAACTCTTTGCAACTGGACACCCAATAAAATACAATATATTGATGTACATACAATAGTTCTTATTTGTCCACTCATTTTATGGTAGGTGCTTGTCTTTGTGGCCATAAAACTGAACCAGCAGAATTAGAGGACACTTTGGAAAATATAAACCCTCAGTAAAATAAAATTATTTCTTTTAAATTTCACTTGCATCTTACTAGTGAAACACTGCAGTATTGTGTTTCAAGGAACCAGTTTGCAGAAACAGATGCATTATCATTCAAAGAATTCAATACATTTGGAAAATTAACTTTTGAGTAACATCTTTACATTCCTAAGTTCATGAAATCAATTATTTTTTGTATTTTGCGCATTCCAAGAGATGATCAGCACTTAGAACAATATGTGTCTATTCAAATAATTAAAAAGTGTATAGAGAAATAAACAGCCAAAAAAACAAAGCTATTAAAAGTGAAGGCTAAAATGTCAGATCTTTTTTTTGCATTCTCTTTTATTTAGACTTTGTATTCATTATGATCATTGGAGATGGATGTTTTCGAACACAACTATAGTATCAGCACAAGTACGTATGTCCTGACTTTTAACCCTGCAGGGAGAATCCATCACCCCTACCATTAGATATCTAAATGTAGGCATTCCCCTTCTGATATGGAAAGAGTTTTTCACATTTGGTTCCCCTTTAGAGTCAATGGAAAGAAGTAGGCACTTTTAGGCCACTTTTAGGCATCTGCTCCAGGATAAAGTAAGTCACATGCCCTCCGTGCAAGTGTCTCTCTTCAGGTGCCATAGAGGAAGCCAGAATGAGTAGTTCAGTTGTCAACATCAAAAATGTTGATGTCCTAAATTTAGTCAGACGAATCCTACAGTGTGTCACAAACTTTCTTCTGGTTTCTATATATACATATTTTTTCTCAAGAAAATGTGTAGTTGGGAACAATCAAATGCTTTATTATATATGGAAGAATTTCGGCTTTCAAAAGATAGTCTGCAAACACCATAATATTTACATGCAAGTATTGCCCAAATAAGTATAAATTTAGGGATCTGCAGATTCCCAGTGTGCGAGTCAGTGATTTTTTATTTTATTTGGTATGTACCCAACAGTACTCATGAGATCATAAGCACAGGCAGGCATATTAGTACATCATGGAGTTTCTTAGGAGAAGTATTTGAACATCTGGCTAATCTCCTGCACATCCCTTATATGCATGGATTAAAACTGGCTTTGCTACCTTGGCATCAAAGCGGCTTGGAGTGTGCTCCTTCAGTTCAAAGTGTTTTGATTTTAATGAAGAAAGCATTCTCGATACAGTCTTTTGGAATGGTTTTTGTTTTGAAAATGTACACTCAGAGTGGTGTGCTCATTAAAATGAAATTACTTTGAAGTGAAGCAGTGCATTCCCAGCCAGTTAGATACAAGGAAAGGTGAGGAGGTTTAAATGCAGAGGAAGAAGCTGATCTGTGCAACATATCTCCAAGATAAGTAATTCTTTTCTTTTTATTGTGCAAAATAAATGCAAGAGGGAGTAGATACCCGCTGCCTGACTATGCGAGAAGACTTGCATCGTTACCTTTGTGGGAGCAGAATGATGGGTTCTTTCAAGGGAACTATGGTTAGTGTAGTGTGAGCAGAAATTGAAAAGAGCTGAAAGAGACAAAGACTTTTAACTATTATAAGAGGAAGGGCATGCAAAGACAGGCAATAGAAACATTTATTAAAGGGAAAAAAGATCATCTGCTTTATAAGAACAGGAAGAAAAGGGCTTCCCAAACTGTTTGTCATGTAAAGGACTGGAATTCTCTTTCCAGTCTTACATCTTCCTTCTTTCTTTTTCTGTCTCAGTTTCTGCAATGAGATCTTTATGTGGAGAAAGACATAAAGCCCTTAGATGGGAAGTTGATTATGTGACCAAAATAATCCTTCTGTATGCATTCATGAGAGCTCATAATACATTCAAAGAAAGTCAACTCCAGAGCTCCTTGGTCAAATCGCTGATGTGGGACTATAGGAAGAAAAAACTGTTACAGCTGAGAAAATAAAGGGATCCATTAAAGATAGTGAAGTGAAAACTAAAAGTAAAGGTATGGATAAAGAGGAGAGAAAAGAGAGAGAGACATGCTGAAAAAAAGGAAAAGAAAGATGGCAGAAATGGAGAAGAAGCTTAAAATGAAAGTGTTAGGAAGAATGAAATAAAAGCATCAGGAAAGGACTAAGAACAAGAAAGAAGAGAAGAAATACACAGTTAAAACAGTTAATCTTGTCAATAAAGTACCAGAGCATCAGGCAGAACAAAAGCAAAATGGTGTGAAGTCATTTTGATTTATGATATGAGAAGTAAAACAGAGAGAGAGAGAGAGAGAGAACAAAAATAGAGAGACAAGCACCACAGGAATTTCCTCTTTATCATGTTTCCACATTGCTTTTATTTTCAGGCATTCTGTTGCTCAGATTTCCCTCCCTCCCATTCCTCATTTCATTCTTCAGTAATCTGTGGAGACAGTTCTTGCCAATTTTGTGACTCTCAGTGAAATGAAGTCTAGCCCTATAACAACCCTCTCTTTCTTTCACTTGAGTGAGTAGGTCTCAGATTCCTCTGACTTCAGAAATGGATGCAGCTTATTTTTAGGTTACCATACAGGCGTGGGGGTAGAATCAGGCACAGCTGATTCTAGTAACTGAAGATGTAAAGAACCGAAATTTTAGTCAGTATTATGAAGTGTAGCGTATATTTCAGACTTTATAGTATAAGCAGCTATCTTAAATACATATGATCCTTAAGAAACATATTTTCAATTGCTTGTCTGTTTAAGAAATGCTACATTTCCACCCAAAGCCTTCAGAAACACAAAAGAAGTGGTTTTGGTTGATTGAGTAAATACATATGCAGGTTACCCTATAAAAAAGGGGATCAGCAAACCAGAATAATTTGCCAGAACAGTTTTAAACTGAGATCTCTGAAGTTATGTTTGTGCTGTGTGTTGATGTGCTAAATTTGCTAGCATATTTTAAACACTTAAAATTCCCACATTAAAGAGCTAATCCAGTTTTTCATGAAAATTTACTCGCTTTACATCTAGTTTATGTTATGAACTAATAGCCAACATAATCTTCTATTCAGAAACTGGGGGGGTGGGGGGGGGAAGTTCAGGGGAGTTCAGTTATATACACACAAGAGGCATTTTAAATCAAAACTGTCTATCCCCATTCCACTTTCATATCTCTGAGGGCCAAAAAAGATTTTCCTTTAATTTTGTTCAGGGAAAAAATCCTTCCCAGCCTAAGATCTTGTATGTCAAATCTAATCTCAGAGTGAATTATAAACTGCTGATAATAAGGCTTTATATTAATGGAAGCATGGTTATAGCCCTCACTATAATATGGTATCTCTATAATATGGTATCTCTGGTTTCAATTATACTTTGCACAATGCAATATATCTTCAGGAGTATCTCATGTAATTAATCAGGTAGTGGTGTAATGCAGACTAGAATAAGGAGAAAACCAGGCATTTGTCATTTTACAGAGATGGAGAGGGATTTTATTAGTCATTTAGTGAGAGCAGCTCTTTCCTGGTGCCAGCGGATTAGTGTGTGCTGGTGTATGGAAATTATTCCTCAGTATTCTATTTTTGTCCCTCAGTGAGCAGAGTTTAAAGTTGCTCTGGAATTACATAGAGAAGCTGTACATGATTACCACAAAGTAAAATTGATTTAAAATAAATTGCTACTGGAAACCTCTTTTCACAGAGTTTCACTTTGGTCCTGGCATGAAGCAGGGCGGGGGGTGGGGGGGCAGGGGTGCTGTAAAATGGATTTTATCAATTAAGATGAAAGAGCTGTCGAAATCAGAGATGGAAAAAACCTTGTCAGGTCATCTCTTCTGTCAATGCAAGAACATTTTCTACAGTGTATTTCTCTAATGCATAATCAAACTTCACTTTCAAGACTAGACTGAAGGGCTTCCACTGTTTCCTTTAGCAGATTATTTCACAGTTACATAAACTTTCTTTATTCCCAACAGCATCTCTGAAAATTCTTTTATTTTTTTCTATTTTTTTCTGAATTACAGCTTCTCAGATTTTTCTCACACCAGCTTTGTTTATCAGTGTTTATATCCTTCTAAAGTTTCTGAACAATCTTCTGTGTTTGCCTCTTCCAGAGCCAAAGTTTAAAGAAGCTGTATCACTCTTTTATCCTTTCCTCTTGATCTAGTGTTATTAACTCCTTAAAGTACTTTTTGCTGCTCTTCTCTGGAATTTCCCCAGTTTATAGGCATGATTTGGCTTCTGTCAGTGCAACTCGCAGGAGTTGTTTAGAAAGGAATATTCACACCCTTTCCCGTTTAAATGGAGACTTGACCTCTTTTTTTTTTGTAGCATTTGTAACTGTGCATGGATTGCAGTTCACTAGTTACCCATACCCCTCAGTTTTTTTCAGAATTATCCCAGCTAACTCCTCGACACTGAGTAATTGCATGTGTCTTCAGCTTTTTAGGCAGTCCCTTTATTAGTTACCCTTGCAGGTCTTCAGCATTAGGACTCTTCAGCTTGGAGAACAGATGACTGTGTAGTGAATAAGGAACAATTATTCGTATTTCCTATAACATAAAAAACAGGAACATCAAATGAAATGACAAAAGGATAAACAACATGATCTCCTGTGTCACATTATGTATATTTATATTGTGGAATTCACTACCTCAGCACATTTTGGATGTCAAAATTAGGAATAATTCTAAAACATGATTAGACTAATGGAATAATGTAAAAAAGTGTTATTAAGTTCAACAGACTAAGCTCCTCCTAAGGAAATTCCTAAACTACTGAAGAACTAGGGAGGGTATTGCAACAGAAACGTCACTTTATACTTGCCCTTCTCTATATCATTCCTGAAGCATCACTGCAGAACCTCATCAAATACAAAATACTATATGAGGCAAACCATAGATATTATCCTGTACAGTCATTTGTTATTTATATTCTACTAACATTAACACTCAAGCAGATCTCCAACTGATCCTTGAAAAAACCACCAGCTTCCAGTCTAATATTTTTCTTGGCTAAAATAATTCTCAGTTTTGCAAGTGGGTAAAAGGAACAGCTTTTTGAAAAGAAATATACTGGTGTGACCAGTTCAGCAGCTCATTTGATGCAAGAGATTTTTTTTTCTCTTACTCCACTTCACTCAGCTGCTGGCTTTCATTAATTTAAATTGTAGAATGAGCTGGATGGTTGATTTCTGAAAGCATTTAGATAAGTGTGGAAAACCCCATTTTTCTCAGCCAAAAGTGAAGTAAACTTCACTTAAGAAAAAAAGTATATATACAATCACAATTAAAGTGTTGATTTGCATGTTTTAAGCTTGTTGCATATGATACAGAAACTAGGAGAAGAATTTAGTAAAATGACAGCTTCCAACTGGGACCGAAGGAGAACTTCCGTCCTCATAAATCAAGATCCCCAGTGACTTCATGCTTCTGAATATGTTCCTGCTCTCAAAAAAATAACACTGCAGTCATTTCAAGGCAATGATGTAGTAGTCAGGAGGACCTGATCATGTACTTAGTGGTGTCAGTGACAATATTGCAGATGACTTTCAGTGGTGCAGGATCACATTCATAACCAGCACCCTTTGTTTTTCAGAAGCTCACAGAACTTTGCTGCTACTGTTCAGACCTGTGGCAGTTATATACTTTTTATGTCTTAGAACAGGCTCTGACAGCACTTGTGCTGTATTTCACTGTATGCAGCCATGGAAAAAAGTGAAGCACAAGCACAGAACAGATGTTCTTTACTATAATTTTAAAATAAATGTGTTTGTGAGAGATTCTTGTTAAGCCCTAGAAAAATCCTCACTGAGAAAAACCTGTGGTATGACCTGTTTGGTCATAACTGGTATGATCTAACAGTAAAATTGCAATAGTTCCCTCTTTCTGACAATAGCACAGTTAAATATGTTGCAGTCTGTTAGATACATCTTTTTACCATGTAAACAGTGATAGAGTTGTCTGGCTGCAAAATCTAATAATCCAGCTATGCCAGGAATATTCCCACTGTGGTCAAGCAGACTTAAGGCGAAATATAAATGCTTCACTTTTATAAATATAGCAAACTATACATTTCTTCCTAAATTTTCCATGTTTTCACTTAGGGTTCTCAGACAGTTCAATGATACCAGGTTTATTACTGAACTGTAACTTAAAAGTAGATTTTTCAAGCATTTTCCAAAGCTACTCCTGTAAGCTTCACCTCATTATCTGCTGTACGTGTTTCTTCTTTTGTAACCACAGAGCCTTTACAGTGGTAGATGTGCTCTAATTGCACCTTAAAAATAGATCCTTCCTCCTTAGAAATACATAGATTTCTTTAGGTTCTGATTTACTGTGGAAGGTTGAAGGCCTATGTCAAAAGTGCACTTGTACTATGGCCTCCTTAATATGAGTGAGAAGTGAGAACTTAGCAACTTTAAGAATTTGAGCATAATGTCCTCATATTTTTCTTACCTCCAAGACCTTTGTTGTTTCCATGTTTTCATTATACTTATTTTTGCAGAATTGTTTAATTTTTTTCAATACTCTTTTTAAAGTGTGCTAAGTTAAATCAAGCCATGCTGATTAAAGACAGCATCTTCAAAGCTTGTTGTTATTGGTTCTTTAATTGCATTATAGACTGTTCTTTTTATACTGCCTCCTAGCTCTTTAGGCATTAGAGTGTTGACAGTGTTACAGCGATCTTCATATTATTGTGGATTGGAGCATCAAAATTTTACTACAAAACCAGACAATATGTCACAAAGTGGTATTATCAAGAGCTCAGAGACCAAACATTTTCCACTTTCTAAACTAGAAAGACTTGTAAAATTATTTCTTTCAATTGCAAGAAGATAAAAGAGCTTACTAAAACCTGCATGTTTGTTAAACTAAATAAAATCAAAGCCTAATGAAGTCAGTAACATTATTCATCTTGACTTAATGGGTTTGATTTGTATCTCACTGCAGAAATTAGGCGCAATTCGAAAAGGTTCATTCACCATGACTTAAAGCCATCCTATCCTAGCACGAAAATTACGGTTTAATTGTAGCAGCAAGACTTTTTCTTTTCTTGGGTCCTTTTCCCTTCTTTTAACTCTCCTCCCTGAAAGGGAATGTATCTTTTCTTTCCATTCACATGTTCTTTGCACTGTTTTTTTCAGCTCTTCCAACCACTGTTTCTACATCTCTTTAATCTATTGCAAGCTATTCAATTGCCAATCTTAGGAGAAAAAAGATATTTTTCTCTCTTCTTTATAATATTTCTGCTTCTTTCTGATAGAATTTGACTTTATAATTGGTTTCTTTTAGAATCTGTAAAAAATTCTGTGCTAAATTATTTGTGATATATCTAAGCAATCATATTCTGTTGCATTGTATACAAGTGCTTACTTCACTAGTAAATCATTCTTACTTTATATCAGATGCTTTGAATCAGATTTGTCATAAGTGTAAAACAAAATCATTGCTTTCTCCATCCAGATTGTCATTGCAAACAAGCAAGCTGAAGCTATGGAAAGTACAGATGGCTTCGGCTTGATTTTGCTATCAGTTATTCCATTAAAATCAATGGAGTTGTACCAATGTAAGCCTGACGTAGGAAAGAAACAATTCTATATACCTATACAAATCTAAATCATAGATACATATAGATAGCTGTGTAAAAAGCATAAATATGATGATAATTTGGAAATACCACAGAAAGTATAGAAATAGATATGTTTTATACACCAACAGGTTCAATTGCATGCAAATAACATGCACATTATGCATCCCGGTGAAATAAAGTCTGGTTTATTTCTGAGAAAAGAATATGATACTGGTCTAATAAACTGTATGCAAAGTCATGCATTAATCTTAAATTATCAAGATAAAATCTACAACCTCTCACAGAATACCTAATATATATCAGATAGGAAAACAAGAATGTTATTTAGACTCATTAATATGATTTGGTGAATAGTCCCCTTGTTAATACAACCTCTTTTTTCTTTCTTTTTTACTGCTTAATAGAGAAGAAAATCACGTTATTCGGACCTTGACTTTGAAGTAAGTTTTACTGAATTATTCCTGATTATTAATTTTCCTAAAAGTAAATGTGAAGTGTTCATTTAGTAGATTTTAGCCTTCTGACATAGTAGATGTCATAGGGTTGTTCAATTGGTACTGTACAGAACATGATGAGCAATTCATTAAAACTACTTTGGTGCAACTTGTTTGTGAAATATTCTGAGATCAAACTGTCATATTGCAATATTAACCATCATGGTTTCAGTTTTCAAATTCTCTGCCTCCTCATTTTCATCTATTTTTCTTTTTTTTGTTTGTTTGTTTTTGTTTTGCTGGCTACCTATCTATTGAGAAAGTGTGACACTTCTGTAGGACAGGCCACATTGTTGCAGAAGGTTGCTTTGTTCAAGAGATTCTCAATCATTTGTTCTCTCTTTCTTCAATACTAATTTACCAGCATATGAGTTTCACATCCAAATAGTGATTATGAATGTGTCAAGATTTGAATGATGAAGTGCTGCAGTTACCACAGCTTATGGATCACATGCTATATAAAAAATCAAGTTCATGTAAGGTTCTTTAGGTTGGATATCCACAATTTCAGACCAAGACACCGTTGAATGAGAAGGTTTGGTTGTGTTAGTTAATTACTATTTTGTTCTCTCTCAGTCAGGATGATTAAGTCTCTTAGAGTTTTGTTTATTTGAGAGTTTTTTCTCTACTCTCTACTGGAGGCAATACAGCACTTTTAGTTAGTTTTCAAGGGGATGCTATTAATTTATGGATTTGGGGTTTTTGCATAGGTTGTCTGTTCATGCACATTAATAGTTTGATATAATTCATTATGTGTGTCTCCAGAGAAGTTGAACAATCATAGTATTTGCATGGAACCTACAGATCTCGGGCTAAACTTTAACATCCAGTGATCAGTATATATCAACCATAACTTTTAAAATCACCTTCTCTGTTTGCATGTGCAAACAAAAGCATTTTTTATTAATTGTGCTGTAAGCACAGCATGTGTACTTTCGGATTTCAGATTCTAGTCCGTAGAAAAGAAAGAGGCAGAACTAGCAAAATGCAGCTATAGCAGTGGTCATAAAAGCCTTGCAATGAGACAAGGGTTTGCTTCAGTGACCTGCTTTTGCTGAAATGCTGACCTTCTGTGTCCGATTGTGGTTTCCTGTAGTTTAACATCACACCTTAATCTCTTATGTCGTTTTCCCCCAGAGACTATAGCTACCTTAAGCAGTCATGTAACATCTCAAATAAAGCACCAGACAAAGATTCATAGTAAGTTTAAGGAAAATAAAATGAAAATATTATCCTAAATACGTTTTAGGATAAATGCCTAGAAAGAAAGAAGACAGACATGAATCAACAACAAAATTCTGATGAGCAAGCAATCCTAAAATTAAATGCAAGCAATATGAACAGAAGTTTTATAATTACAATGATATAAAGAATTCTGGATTTTACTGTTCTTTATTGAAAGGTAGAAATATCATGCCATTCACAATGAGAACATTCTCTGCGGCAACAGACACTAAAACATTCTTCTTACCACTCAGGAGAGCATAATCCAACACCAAATAAACACCAACAATGCTGTACAGATTCTGCCGTCAAGAATCAGGCCTCCCATTACATATTTTCTTTTGACTCACATAATGTATTTAAGACGCTTACACCTTTTTCTTGTCTAGTTTGCAGCATTGTTGCTCCATGGCCTAATATTTTTAGAAGTATGATTATAATGCAGGAAAAGATATTTGTTTGAAAGAAGGGAAGGATGGGGCCATTAGGAGTGACTGCTGAAGAAGTGAGAGCGGCAATGATACTGTGCCAGTTGCTGCTGTGTTTTAGAAGTACTGACTCCTACTAACCCCATCGCACATCCCTGTTTTATGATTCCTCTGATTAAGCCTGTGGGCTTTCCTGTGTTCTTACACATAGTGTGTCTGTCTGCCTGAGGTACAGCAAAATAAAAAAGCAATAAAATGTTCAAAGAGCCACCCAGGCTCCTTCGCTCAGCAAGGCATACTGATGAAGGGAATTGAGATAGTGTTGTGTGGCCAAACCACTGCTATTCTGATACTTTAAAGCAGCTTGACTGCAAAATAGAATAGAGCCTGGAGGTGAGGTCAAGCTACAGTGATTGGCCATACTACTTAAATGTTTAACACTTTCTCTGCTTTATCTGTGACCAGTGCCAGCTGGCACTCTCTGAGACAAAATCCTTCCACAGTTCTGAGGATAACAAATGCTATGGATGTGGTTCTCAGGGTAACAAATGCTAAATATGCAGTATGGACAAAACTGTGTCAAGCTTGGCTCCCTCCATCTTTTTCCTTTTAACACTCTCCCAGTAGTCTCTACACCCTCAACCTCTCACACATGTCTTTCTATATCCATACAAGACAAACCCTCAGGCTATGCCTGTCTTACTAAATTAGACATTTGGGGGAATATTCCTGGGTGCCAAAATGCCAATTTTTATATGGATGAATTTTTAGAATGACCTTCACTTAGTTTGGACCACCCTTGTCTCTCCAAACAGTTCCTGAAATGTCCTCAGGGAACCAGCACAACCTAGGTACCATTCACAACAGGCAATTTGGTTGCGGACTTCTTATTTTGGAGACTAAGAGAATTTAGTAGCATTCATGGAGAACATTCCATGCTAGGTGGTGCCAGAGAATGGTCTCAGACATGTTTGACTTACTACTGTAGAGTCACAGTTTCAGAGTTTAAAAGCAAAAAAAAAAAAGACTGTGCTAGTGGGCTGCAATGCAATGCACCTTAATATAGACAATTGAAAGTAAGAACGAAGAAACACAAGAAAAGCAATTTTTTTCTGAGGGCCACGGATGAAACTCAACACTAGCTGCTATGTCATGTGAAGATAGGCAGACTATGACTGTACTCAACACCATAAAGTATTCTCTGTCCTTGTTATCTCCAATTGTAGAAATGCATGTGTAGTTGTAAGAGCAGTGGACTATAAATAATAAAAGTCCTGTGACTGTGCTAGGTAGTGTTATAGAAAACTTATGTCTCCAGTCGAAGGAAAGCGAGAGAGAAAACGATGTATTCCAAGCTGGCCAGCCCTTATCATAGATCTTAAGTTGATTAGAGAGAAGGCTCTCAAGAACTGGGCCACGTGTATCTTGCTTTCCCTTTTTAAATAGCTTACCATTACATTTTTAAATTATCTCTTTATGTAGAAAAAAGAAGACAGACTGTAACATACTGTGTTTAGTCTGTAGGCAGAAAATATTTCTGCTACATAATATACTGTCCACTATAAGATTTTGCAAAACACTGACTAATCTAGTTGAACTTTGAAGTATGCTAGAATGAACAGTCAACATGCTTTACAGCTCTTTTCTTGCTATTACCAAGGATTAGTTTAGACTCGTTCGTTCAGTCCGATATCTAAAACATGACCAAAATTCATAGGTCTGGGCATTTTGGATCCTTGCTGCTGCTGGCTGTGGTAACCTCAGCTTAGTGCTCTCCAACCCCAGGCATTATGCTCTGATTTTCCCCAAAGCTGGACAGGTAGCTTTTTCATGAAGGCTCAGCACTAATACTTATCTGTCAGATCAAATAAAATTCATTCTAATTATGTTGAACAGAAATACAGATGCTGTGGAAATTCCCAGGAGGACTTTATAATAGGTGTGCGCTGACACTTACAAAAACATACAGGAGAGTTAAACAGCATTATTGACATAGAATCATAGAATCACAGAACCGTTAAGGTTGGAAAAGACCTTTAAGATCATCAAGTCCAACTGCTAACCTAGCACTGCCAAGTCCACCACTAAACCTTGTCCCTAAGCACCACATCTACCTGTCTTTTAAATACCTCCAGGGATGGGGACTTAACCACTCCCCTGGGCAGCCTCTTCCAATGCTTGACAATTCCAATGCTTGAAATTTTTCCTAATATCCAATCTAAACCTCCCCTGGTGCAACTTGAGCCCATTTCCTCTTGTCCTATTGCTTGTCACTTGGGAGAAGAGACCATCACGCACCTCACTACAACCTCCCTTCACATAGTTGTAGAGAGCGATAAGGTCTCCCCTCAGCCTCCTTTTCTCTAGGCTAAACAACCCCAGCTCCCTCAGCTGCTACTCATAAGGATTGTGCTCTAGATCCTTCATCAGCTTCATTGCCCTTCTTTGGACACGCTCCAGCACCTCGATGTCTTTCTTGTAGTGAGGGGCCCAAAACTGAACACAGTACTCGAGGTGCAGCCTCACCAGTGCTGAATACAGGGGCATGATCACTTCTCTGGTCCTGCTGGCCACACTGTTCCTGATACAAGCCAGGATGCTGTTGGCCTTCTTGGCCACCTGGGCACACTGCTGGCTCATGTTCAGGCGTCTGTCAACCAACACCCCCAGGTCCTTTTCTGCCAGGCAGCTCTCCAGCCATTCCTCCCCAAGTCTGTAGCGTTGCATGGGGTTGTTGTGACCCAAGTGCGGGACCTGGCACTGAGCCTTGTTGAATCTCATACAGTTGGCCTCAGCCCATCAATCCAGCCTGTCCAGATCCCTCTGTAGACCCTTCTTATCCTCAGGCAGATCAACACTTCCACCCAGCTTGGTGTCATCTGCAAACTTACTGAGGGTGCACTCAATCCCCTCCTCCAGATCATCGATAAAGATATTGAACAGAACTGGCCCCAACACTGAGACCTGGGGAACACCACTTGTGACTGGCCGCCAACTGGATTTGACTCCATTCACCACCACTCTTTGGGCCTGGCCATCCAGCCACTTTTTTACCCATCAAAGTGTACACCCGTCCAAGCCATGAGCAGCCAGTTTCTCCAGGAGAATGCTGTGGGAAACAGTGTCAATGTGTCAACATGCATTTTAGGATTCAAGATCACAATTACCTTTAAATTCTATATGAGGGCCTGACTCCTGGATTTCCCCAGCCATCCACCCCACTCTCCCCTTTTTATGAGGCATTCATTTGATCTACTCTGGTAATAGCATTTATGCCAAATAATTCAGAAAAGTGCCTTATTAGCATGGTCCCCAGGATTCAAATCATCTCTGGTTCTTTTTGTGCTCCACCCATGAAGGAGGGCAAGGATACACAGGACAAGTGTGAACACCAGAATGACTTCTTTTTTTTTACCACAGAGCAGTAGACTTTCAGCAGCAATAATGCTAAATTGATCATTAATTGCTGGAGCTGCATTCTTTCAGAATTTCATCTGCAACAGCTATTCATTATAACATTACAAACTCACAGAAAAGTTTAAAATCATTCTCTTACTAACCTGAAGACATCTCTCGAAGACAAAGGTGAAAAAAAATATGCCTGCAGGGAAAAATCCTTTCTCGTTCCTATGTCTGGCAACTGATCATACCTATAACATCTTGAAAACACAGCATGTTTCCATTATAGGGCTGGGAAGGCATTCCCCCATCTGTTCTTTTTACTTAGCTGTTTCATACAATATTTGAGAGAGAGCATTTTTACCTGTGACAATATAGAAAATCTCCAAGGCAAATTGAATGACATTATTATTATTAGTAGTAGTTATTCATAAGATTGACCACAAATCTTCATGAGAATCATTGTGCTTGAGCTAGAGTTCGGCTAAAATCCTGTCATAATTAAAAAATGGAGCTGGGTACAGAGTTATGTTTGAAGTCCTTCCCATCTTGACGATAGCCATCCACACCCTGAATCTTCTTCTGAGAGTAGATGCTCATCAGAGTAAGGCTTAGTCCTTTGAAAACACACACTTGATGTTACTTATGAGTGGGGGTAGGAATGTGGAAAGGGTGTCAGTTCAGTCTGACCCCCTTTAGGGTGTGAGGCACAAGAGTTACGGAGCCTGCAGGAAAGACCACAAGAAGATGTGTGTCTGTAGCCTGGTGGCTAACTTGGGTGCTTCTGGAGGGTATGCGGCATTAATGGACAAATCCCCAGCTGCACTTAAAGAATGTGTGCTTTCAAAGGGTAGCATGAGAAGCTCATTTTTCATCCTGTTCAGGTCCTGATGCTGCTACAATCATCCTAGTATATATTGGTCAAGATCTCCAGCTCTGTATTGATAGAACTTATGTATTTCTAATACTGATAAAGCTGTGTTTTCCACATTGCCCATTTAATACAGAAAACAGATTAAACCTTTACAAATACCTTGTGGGTTATTTTCTAACAAAAGAGAAAGCATAACCCAACAGAGCATATTTTCTAGAAAGGGGATAAGGTGGCGCTTTCTAACAAGGAATTAAAAGAAGTCTAGAAAAGAAGAGCTAACATTGGAAATTTAAGTTACTGCACCTTCAGTTCAGATCGTTCTTTATAAGCAGTGGGGAGGGGCAGGTGTCAGTGGGAAGGAATTATGGAATGGAAGCCAGGAAAACACAAAGTAACAAAAAGATCCATAGGTACCTGTGCATACCAGTCATTCTGCTAGTAAGAATAAAATTTAAAGCTTTTTTTCTGGCAGACTTCCCACTGCAAGTGTTTAATTTCTCCTCCCACCTGCTTCTCCTCAGGAATAATGTAATGAACTGAGAAAGACATTTGCATTATTCATATTTGCTATTTAACAAATTCTTGGGTACACAATACAGAAAAATATCAGAAAGTAGCATTCTCTATATTCCTGGCCTTTTATTAAAAAGTTTCCAACTGGAGATACTTGTTTCACAGTCATATGCTGTTTCCTGCTTTTAGAGCCAGCATTTTAACGCACCAAATCTGTTTTATTCCCATGAGCATGTCTCCTTATTTCAGCCAATAATAATCTTTGAGGCAAACCTTTCTTTTTTAAATTCTATGTATATGAAATTTGCTACATATCCTTGTCTACCATAACAGCAATAGCTTAAAAGAATCCCTAGGAAGTCATTTAAGTGAAACCCCCCTCATAAATTTAAATAATCTATCTCTAGCTAAATTACATTTTGCAAGTTCTTCTTCACCAAATCCTGCAAAATTGTTTCCCTTATTCACCCCACAACTCTTGTTAAGTTAATAGGTCTTTAATTGTCTGCTGTATCTTGTGTCTCTTTTGTGAATAATGTTGCCAATTTCCTGTTCTCAGAAGTGAAACAAGTTCTCAGGCTACAGTGTAGCTGTATTAAGGATGATATGGTTATTACAGCATAGCGGTAGAAATGCATGCTCAAGAGAGCAGCCACATTTCATGAAATTTATAAACACAGAATGCAAATGAAAGATAAAATTTAAAATTGGTATTGGTAAAGCATTATTTGAGGGTCAGATACTGCCACTCCATTTTAAAAGGTACTAACCCAGACTTGGCAGAAGCATTACTTCCTGGGAAGGGTCACACTCAGACACTGCGTACGTAAGTTTGCAGGGTTTGTCACATACAACGCCAGGGAAAATCAGGCTTGACAATTAGTGGATGTGCACAAAGGCTGGTGTTCTGCACCTTTTCTGTCAACATTATTGGCTGCTGCCCTGGCTATAACCCAAGTTCAAGCAGTTACAAAAGCTTAAGAAAAGCCAAGCTGAGCCCATCTGCTGTTGGACTGAGGTGAAGCATCTCAGTCCCTTCTGTCCCCTGTCCACCCAGACCACAGAACCATGAGAGTGGTTGAACAGTAAACAGCCTTTGGCTTTGCTCCAGAGACCGGTCTGAATCCATACCTGAGCACAAACTTGTTTGGAAACAACACAGATGGTATGCTTGACAGTCTATGCTTGAAAACAGGCTTCACTCTCCATGTAGCTGCCAAGGCATGGCCGAGGGCTCCTCCAACTGTGGGGGCTGTTTGGGGTCCCCACCTCCTGCACAGGAGTGCCATATAATTAGTTTTTGTGGAAAAGTGCCCTGTGCATGGGCTAGAGGGAGGGTGGTTTCCAATTGCTCAGTCCATGACATAAGAACACAAGCAAAATTGAAAAACTGTGCCTACTTTTCTTAATGTGAATGCCATTTCAACTGCATTTTATGATGATCTGAATGACAAGATGTCTAATTAAAAAGATATAACATTTGGGGCTTTTCCATTTTGGGCCAAAATTTCTGAATTCAGTGTTCTCATGAAAATTATTCCAATAGGGACCATTACAAACTGTACAGAAATTAAAATATCAGCATCCATGCTGAAAACAGAAATTCTAGAAAATATTCCTAATGTGCAAGAGAAATATCCTTCTGCAAAACTGCCATCACTTTCAAAGTACTTCTAGGTTAGCGCAAAAAAAGGGTCCCTTAATTTCAGCAACTCCATAAATGTGGAGTGAAAACACTCTCTTGTACACGGGAAGAACACTAAACAGAGCAGAGAGAAGGATCAGTGCAATTCACTTCCGTTGGTCGAGTCTATAGGGACAAGATGGCCCTGCCAAATTCAATTTACTTTATTATGTTGGGGAAAATAATGCTTCTCTTAAAAAAGCCCAGATTCAATTATAAATATAAGCAATTATGTTCCGTTTTGCAGAAGGTCATGCATACAAGAAAGAGGCACATGGAATTGTTTCAAGAGTTAAATCAGAAATTTCAGACGCTGGACAGATTTCGGGATGTACCAAAATCAGGCAGTATGGTAAGTTTTCCTTCTTAGATATTTAAAATATGATGGATCCTTAACAACAACAATGAAACAAGAGTCCTTTGAATTCAGTATATTTCCGAGAAGACCTCACTCTGTGCTACCTTTAGATAGCCTCAGGAATTAGAAAAAAAATATTTTCAATAATCTAACCTATGATGAGACTCTTTAGGTTTTACAACTAGACCATAACTCACTGACATCATTATAGATGACAAGTAATTGAGCTGCAGGGAACACATTTCAGATCTGTATGTGTCTACCAAGTCTAAAGGACTTTATATAGAGAAAGCAGCTCACTAATGTAATTTGGCCAATAGGGCTTTTCCTCTAGCCAGGCGAGCAGATATTAAATTAGTTACTACAAACAAGTTCAGCTAGATTCACCTATATGTGAGATGGTCCAGAAAGCACACAGGGTCTCTGTAATGCCTTGTCTTTTCCCTAATAGGCTTATAAATATTTACCATGGGAAAAGCAAAAATTAAATCATCCTGAGTTGACGCTGCTATCATCATAATTCAAATTTATACACACATGCATAACACCCTGACTACATCTGATAATGAGAGCAAGGAAATAGTTGATTCTGCCTAATTAAAATAGCTAATTTAGTGTGACATATTTGTTAGCAGTAATATTATGATTAGTAATAATTTTATATATAACTTTATAATGTGAAAATTGTATATTAAATGGAACTGAGCTAGAATCATTGTATTCTATAACTTTTTCAGAAGAGCTGCTTTCAGACATGAAGAAGAGGTATTAAGCAGATGTGAGGCCAATGGATTTACATCATTTACATCATCTTAATCCAGCAGAAATTTGGCCCTGATTCTTTGATGAACCTTTAGCTGTGATATGTGTTATTTTGCACCCAGCTCTCGCTCACTCTCCCTTCTGAGATATGCTGACATGTAAAGTTTGCATCCGCCTCCCTATTTGAGATTTGCTGTCCACGTAAAGCTTGAATTAATTCAAAATCTCAAAGGGAATCTCAGTGGAAGAGTTGTGTTTACTCTGTTTTGCATCAGTGCTATGTTTTTGAAAGGTCTGCTAATAAAAGCTGCCTAGAGGAATGGTCTATCTGTAAGACAGTCAGAGAGTGATCCAGGTACCTAAATATAGGCATCTCAGGCTATTTTAGACAGTCTCAGGTGTCAGACTACAGCATGGTACAGGCAGTGATGACACAGGACTCAAAGGAGACCTCCATCTCTCATGAAAGATAGTTGGAGATCAGGCAGAAAATCCAAAGGCATCTAAAATGGTGTGAAAATGTTAGGTTTTAGCAACTAGAGTCCCACCCAACATGTTACAGCAGAAATCACTAATTAAATTGGTCTTAGTCCATAATCTCCATTACCCTGTAAAACTTAGCATTCAAAAAAAAAAATTCATTCAGTAGAAAATAACCAGCTTTCAGCCTGTTAAGCCTAATATACATGAGCTCATCAGCCTGTAAAGCAAGGTAGCTCTCACAGCATTTTCAAGGACCAGGTTTCCGTCATTCCGTCATGCACCTGCCCCAATTTAAAATCCAGCTGGCAATCTCTGTTTCAAACCACTCTGTATTTCAGGCAGCAAGCTCTTCTCAATTACCTTCCCTTCTCTTCTCCCACTTTTCTACACAATTGCTATTAAAAAGATGGCTATTGGTACTGGATCACTCGGCCATTCCTCATGTACATTGGTTCTTGTGCAAGAAGGGGCTTAGCTGGCAGCTCGGGTGAGGAGCCTGCCAAAGTGTTGATTGTTCACAGAGAAAGAGTCGCAACGGTGCTGAACACCCGCCAGCCTGGCTCCCTGCAAAGTCATTTCCACTCCCTGGCTTCTCTGTCTCATGAGAGCACATTAGCAATCAGCCTTATAAACAGAAAACACATTATTTCATCCTTGGTTTTAATTCTTCTTTCTTCTCTGGTCTTCAGGAGAACTCAGCACCGAACAAAGCTCCATGGGACAGTTTCAAAACCACAGGCGACTACCAACACTATACAACGATAAACGTATTAGACACAGAGGCAAAAGATGCTTTAGAACTCAGACCAGCAGAATGGGAGAAGTGTCTGAACTTGCCTTTAGATGTGCAAGAAGGTGACTTTCAAACAGAAGTTTAACAAAAACAAAAACAAACTGATCAAAACAAAAACAAAACAAAAATAATTCATTGCACTGACAATAAAGAGACTTTGGGAATCCTGACGCTCCTGTCTGAACATTGTGACTACTTTATGTCAGGCTCTTCCTGTGCCAAATGTCAGTGGTTTTTTTCGTACAGTATATTCCCACTAGTGCGGCTAGTGGAGAACCAGGTGTACAATTCTTACCATCGTGTGTTGTAAGTACCCGTGGAATGGATTTGTAAGGTAATCTTTATAGATAAACCTCAAGCAACGATTCATGTTGTAACAGCTTCATTTGGTTTAGTTTTCAAAAAACTTCACCATGAAGCACAATGTATATATTTATGCAGTTTTTAAAGTTTATAACAGTCTGTTTGGCCATTACTACACTTTTTACTTTATAATATAAAAGCAAAGTTTTTGTCATTAAATGAATGTCTGTTGAGCTACATTCTTCATTGCTTTAAATGCAATAAAGTAATAATCTCACTTTTATATGAATAATATATTTCACATCTTTATTATTGCAGTTTTCTCTGGAAAGCTCAGAGTAGCTTTCTCTGCTGCAGCTGTGTATAAAATATTTAAAATGTTGTATGGTGTAAATAAACCTTTGTCTACATATCAGTTTCTTAGTGCATTTTATTCTGTATTTGTTCATCTTAAATTTGCATATTTATAAAGTTTTCTTTAAAAACACACATATTGAATATGTATTTGGAGTTTTAATAGTATGTTGTTCTAGCTCCTGCAAGGAGTTTCTAAAGCATATTAGTAGGTTTGTCTAGCCATTCTGCATCTTCTTAGGTATTCTTTTGTGACAATGTACCATATAAACTGGACTTGTCAGAATACTATTACAATTGTTCTGTTTTATAAGAATTTTCGTCTTGTTGCAGAAAGACAAATAATGGAAAATAAGCTAAGTTTCAATGCACATCACTCAAAGAAAATGTTGATTTAGAATCATTACATCTTGTGCATGGTCTTGTTGCTGTATAACAAGAAAGACTTTAAAGATAAAAATTCTGAAGTATTTTAGATAAAAAAGTTGAGCGTGTTTCATATTATAAATCAAGAACAGAGCATGATTTATGTTGAAAATACAGTTAAACAATTGGGAATAGAAAGACTAAATCCCCCTTTCCATGCTTAGAACAAAAGCAGATCTTCAAAATCTCTCCTTATCTACAGCATAGCTGTGGGGGGTGGGGATGGGAGGATATCTCAAATCTTCCGATGCCATATTTCTAGAAAAAAAGTTTCCAAAACAATTTTAGTTCCTGCCGTACGTAATTGAATATGCTGCAGCCTACTAGCTGGAGAGCTCTTAGAGAGGAAGAAAACATGACCACCAATCTGCTTAGGAATTAAAAAGACAAGAATCCAGAGCACTGGTAGAAGGATATTGTCATCCATATACTGAGAGAAAAGTACTTAGGACCAACCTTAGGACTAACCTTCCGAAAAGTGTTTCAGTCTGTAAATCCTTTCTCCAGGCCATAATAAGTTACTTAAGCCATGAAAAGGAGCCTGACTTTGCCTACTTTGAGTGAGCATCTCATGCAGTGTGCAGACTTCTCTAATCTAATGCTTCAGCATCTAAACCTTTACACAAACACAAAAGAACTAGCTACCAACCTGGTATCAAGTCCATTAACTGGTTTAGGTGCCTAGAAGTAGTGAGGATGTAGTACTCAGTATTGCAATACATCAATCAATCAGAGCTGGCTCTTTATCAAGCGGCTGATGCAGAAAGAGGCAGCTGGCAAGCCTGGCTATACAGCTTACTAACATCACACCTCTGAGTGCACCAAAAACCTCTCTCTCTTGTTTTGTATCAAGTTCTAATCTAAAAGGGGTTTATTTTCCCTTTAGATAAAGATAAAACAGAAACTGCACATTTTTTAAGGATTTCATCCAGTATGGTAGGCATCTCTCAAGCAGAGCATGTTTTACAAAATTTCTAATTTTTGAGACAAAATCAGGAAGCTTAGGCCCCTGAATCTGGATATAAGCCTCAGCATTCTCCTTGATTGATCTAAATAATACAAATCTAGAGCACCTTGGTATTTCAATAACTATAGTGCAGAGATTATTTGCATAAACTTTATATCACCTAACTCCTGTTTAATAGCGGTCTAGTTACGACTGCAGAAAGCTTAGGATAGGCTGCAAACTTACCCAGGAAACATGATAAATCAGTCTACACTGAATACACTGTTGACCCAGTTGTGCTGTTATTAATAACCCAGTTGATTCAGGTTTAACATTAAGCTGGGTGTTTATGTACCACACAGCAGTCACAGATATGCTTTCAGTGTATGAGCAGCAATGTTCAGTGCCTCTTTATTTAGAGCTTATGCTGCCCTGCCCAGAAAGTGCTAGACATTTTTATTTCCCTATATATTTCATATTTAGAAATATCAAGAACATGTTGAAACCCAGTGTATTTGCCTACTGATTTGACTGCTTCATATTAAAGCAGAGCTTGTTTTCCATCAGCAAGATGCTGCATGTACTTACAGTTTGCTGTTCAATGTCTCTGAAATGGTGTAAGTCAGACTGAACCCAGCAGGAGAGTACAAACTTGTATGCACTGGTTTAAATGTTGGTAGAGCACTGATGAGACATTTGGCATTGCATTATATGCAAATAAAAATTGAGTCAGAACTCCCTACATTATACTAGCCACAGAGATGACAGGGGGCTCTGCGTTTGCCTGCCAGGGCGGGCTGGTGCCACGTGGCATGCCCTGTGCTACCTTACCTGGCTTCCAGCTGCAGTTACAGGTGCTTGAGGGCTCGGCTAACCAACGTTGCTGCAGCTGGCACTAGAGTGTATTGAGGTGGTTGAGCTCAGCCTAGAGTTTACCTTGATCCAATTTAAAATACATATTCCCTAGACATATCTAGAAAAAGCAAATATTTTGGGGAGAAAGGACTCATTTTCTCAACAGTTTAAATACACACTAGTAATCATATAAGACGATATGCAGTTCCTCTGTCTCTGTCTTCCTCTTACATACATATACAGAGAAAGATTTTTTTCTCACAAGTCAATGCTAAACAAAATATGGCCTGGACTATTCAGTATAGGGAAGCAGCACATATGGGAAATCTAGCTGAGCAACCATAGATAATTCAGAGTTCAGGACATCCATGATTTCACATCCAAGGCTGTGTAAAGGGGTTTGGTGTTGCTGGCCTAAAAACACTAACAAAGTTATTTGCTATGTGGACTCTTGCCCCTGTGATGTTATTTAACTCAGAATCTTCTGGGAAGGTAAACTCTGTATTCAGCTGGCGGCCGGTCATGAGTGATGTTCCCCAGGGCTCAGTGTTGGGGCCGGTCCTGTTCAGTATCTTCATTGATGATCTGGAGGAGGGGATTGAGTGCACCCTCAGTAAGTTTACTGATGACACCAAGTTGGGTGGGAGTATTGACTGGCTGGAGGGTAGGAAGGGTCTACAGAGGGATCTGGACAGGCTGGATCATTGGGCTGGGGCCAACTGCATGAGATTCAACAAGGCTAAGTGCCAGGTCCTGCACTTGGGTCACAACAACCCCATGCAACGCTACAGGCTGGGGGAGGAGTGGCTGGAGAGCTGCCTGGCAGAAAAGGACCTGGGGGTGTTGGTTGACAGACGCCTGAACATGAGCCAGCAGTGTGCCCAGGTGGCCAAGAAGGCCAACAGCATCCTGGCTTGTATCAGGAACAGTGTGGCCAGCAGGACCAGAGAAGTGATCATGCCCCTGTATTCAGCACTGGTGAGGCTGCACCTTGAGTACTGTGTTCAGTTTTGGGCCCCTCACTACAAGAAAGACATCGAGGTGCTGGAGCATGTCCAAAGAAGGGCAATGAAGCTGATGAAGGATCTAGAGCACAATCCTTATGAGTAGCAGCTGAGGGAGCTGGGGTTGTTTAGCCTAGAGAAAAGGAGGCTGAGGGGAGACCTTATCGCTCTCTACAACTATGTGAAGGGAGGTTGTAGTGAGGTGCGTGATGGTCTCTTCTACGTAACAAGCAATAGGACGAGAGGAAACGGCCTCAAGCTGCGCCAGGGGAGGTTTAGGTTGGATATTAGGAAAAACATCTTCACCAAAAGGGTAGTCGGGCACTAGAACAGGCTGCCCAGGGGAGTGGTTGAGTCTCCATCCCTGGAGGTATTTAAAAGACGGGTAGACATGGTGTTTGAGGACATGGTTTAGTGGTGGACTTGGCAGTGCTAGGTTAATGGTTGGACTCGATGATCTTAAGGGTCTTTTCCAACCTTAATGATTCTATGATTCTATGAATTAGTCATTATTGAACTTCAGCTCATACTCTGCAATATCTTTTGGAAAGAAGAAGAAAGAAAAAGAGACTAAGTGCTGCTACAAGGGATGAGAGGAAGAATAGCAGTGCTGCCATGCTGATGCACCTTTGGTGTGCCATGGGCTTAATGTTCGCATATATGTAGTGCCGATGACTCTTTATGATGAAGATTTAGGACAAAACTGTAACAAAAGACACAAACAGATAACAGATTTTCCCATTTCATTCACTACTGGGTCTGAATTTCTTCATAATCATTGAAACAGTGCTCTTCTCTGGGAAATGTTGCTCTGACACTCCTCCTGTAAGAACATCATTTGCTTCTATGATGATAAGACATAAATCACCTAATATTGTTTTACATAGGATTAAAATGGGGTAGTTTCTTTTAAAAACAAACAAAACTCCAACCAAACAAAAAACCCCAATCCCTGAGCTGCACCAGGTGAAATGTTCTCTGATGCTTTGGCTTGTCTCCATTTCCCATAGTTGCTAGGCAATGCTGTACTTAGAGACCAGATTTAACAAAAGGTCTGCTTCCCACTTGGAAGCAGGCATCCATCTGTCACAGCATCAGCAGCGTGCTTTCCATCGGGTTATGCAAAAGGATATGGAAATCTCTGTTAGCAATCAGCAGATGGAGACATTGTGTATTGATAGTAGACTTTCAGTTCCTCAGGCATTAGCTTGAGGCTGTGCTCTATCTCTGGATAAGCCACAAGAAGCAATTTGTATGAGCAAACATTATTTCCCTCTCTCGAAAATTCTTACAGGGCTCTCTTGTGCAATCAAGCCCATTCTCATGTGCTGAGGGAAGTAAACAGAGAGGTACCCAGTTGAATATGTGTTTGGGGAGCTGTGATTCATTTCAAGCCAGGTCTCAACCAGTGTAATGCTGTAATCTTTTCTACTTACTTTTCTAGAAACACCTTCCTTTGCAAGGAAAGCAAAACAGGCCTCTAAGAAAAATTCAATTGCTGATAAGATAGGCATGACTACTAACCCTAGCACTCCCACTGAAATGTTCTGTCCAGTAATTACAATTTTAAGGTAAAGAAAGAGCCTGCTTTTGACAAAATTGTCTCTTGGATAGGCTGCATTGGACCATTCTGTGGCAATGAGTTACTCAGATTAACTATGCTACAGTACTGCTCCTTTTGTTTGTTCTGAACTAGTTTTGGTTTATACCTTATTATTCCTTATAAGGAACAGTTAATAATTTTTACCAATTCAACTTCCTCCCTTGTCTATGCAGCTTCTGCTATAGGCCCCACGGTTACCCTTTTTCACGATTACAAACCCACATCCAGTTAGTCCTCACGTGGAAGCCCTTCCCTGGTTTCTACCATCATTGTCTCCTTTACAGCTTTTCCAGGTCTGCTAAAGTTCTTAAATAATTCTCAGTAAATTCTGAACTCATTAGAGCACTGTTTGATCCCTGCAGAAAAAGGAAAAATGCAACTACGAAGCTTCTAAAATGCCTTTTCATTCAATAGGGGAAAAAAAAAAAAAAAGAAAACTCAAAAATACCTGAATTTTAACTTTTTTATCTAACCATTTAATGGAAAATACATGACCATCTCTTTGAGCAAGAAATGGGCACCGGGCAGCTTCTCTTAAGTAATCATCTTGATGAGTGGACTTTAGCAATTTATCTTCTGCTGCTCCTTCTCTCTGGTGCTGTGAATGTAGACTTTCTTTCTTAAGTAGCACTGCTGCAGCAAGACTGGTAGAGAGTTATCTACAGCCCATTGGGTGGGTTTTACAGTCAGAAAGTGAGCAAAGACTATGTGAATCCTTTCAGATGGAATAGCAGCTGTTTCCCACGTCCTGAAAGTGAGCTGAAATCTGAGTGCTTTTTTTTTTTTTTTGTAACCCCCCTTCCTCCAGCTGTGTGTACAAAGACTGATGTCCACTCACTTGTTGACTCTTTCCTTTAAAACTCAGAATGGGTACTTGAGCCAGAGAAGGGGCTGGGGGCTGCTGCTTATGACTGTTCATCCCTGTGGCTAAGAGTTAAGCACCTGTACCTCAAGAGAGGTGGGATTTAAGAAACAGGTCTAGTCTCGGTGTTTTCTTGTTGATTAGCTTATGCAGCTATTGGGAAGCCCAGCTGAAGATGTCTACTTCTTTGTATGCGTTGTATTAGCAGATAATGTGCCTTGTTCAATATATGCAGTCAACCTTAGGAAACAGGCATATAAACCTTCCATGATGCAATGCTGGCCATCAAAATAATCTATGTCCTTTTGTGGACCAAACCCTTAGGAGTTGAAATACTTTTAAAAATCTGGTTCTCAGAATCCAGTTTTAAGAACAGCAACAAACTACTGTTTTTTCCCATCATCAATTCAATAATTTATTGCATTATGTCCCTAGGCTGTTGACTCAGGAAATTGCAAAAGGCGATGCCTGAAGGACCTCATAGTATAAAAAAGAAACTGGAATTGATTAGTATATGTTCAATTTCTTATTTGGTGTCTCCTTGGACCTAACCACTTTATTTCCTGCTCTTCTCAAGATCTGTGTATTAGGAAAAGATTTTCAGAGCTCTGTTTTTAGTAATTACGTTCTTAAATCAAGCAAGAATTAGCTACGGTTGCTAACGACAGATAGGTAGAATCCATTCTATTTAATTTAGAATTCTAACTAAAACACTGTCTTGCCAATATCTCAAGCACAGAACTCTGCAGGGCAATCTAACTCTGCCTGTCATAGCTGTCTAGGTTCTTTCTGTAACCTAAAAAAAAAAAGGGAGGCACCTCTGAAGCCCAGCTAGACCCAGCCAGTCTTTAATTACTAACATCTTTCCATTGATTGCATAGAGAATTTAAAAGCCCCCTAAGGGCAATAAAATCCTACTAAATTAAGCACCAGATTTAGCTAGATTTAGTCATCAACATGTGAGCTAATGTCTCAGCTCCCATTATAATCAGTGGAGAAGTCATCAATGCAGTCAATAGAGCCTAAAGACCAATTCAGCTTACCCATGACTAGAGGAAGGATGCAGTTAATATGAGATGCCCTATAGCTTTTGAAACGTTTGTATGGGGATTGCAGATACGAAAGGCAACTTAGGGTAGACCTACACCCTTCTGGTCCAAGCAGTACCCCACCCCACACCTAAAATGATACTAGACACTTGTGTTTGGACAGGTGAATCCAGCTCCAGGGGAAGATTTTCCAAGATGCTCTAGGATATCCAGCCTCCAGCTATCACTCCAGAGAGGCATGGGTTTTATGGGTCTTATGTCAGATTTGTCAACTTGATATGAATGTCTTAGGCATCCTCACTATCACATATTGCCACTCCTTACTTAGAATCCACCTTGCCTAGTCCTCTCCTGAACATTCATGTCAGTTCAAGTAGAGGATTCATCTTCTCTATAATTTTATTGTTAGACCTCTAAATTCTAGATGTGGATTATCCAGGTTCTCATCCTCCTGGGAAGTAAAGGACACACAACCCAGGACAATCTAATATGTCAAGTATCAGTAGACTGTGAATAAGCATATTTTGGAAGATCATATATAAGTCAGCCAGACATGCAGGAGTCATGGAGCCAGGAAAATTACAGTGTTATACTTTGAGCTGGTATTAGATTTCAGCCACAAATGTCTGATGTAGAATACAAATGCTTGCCATACTGACCTGGCACTACAGTCTTGCTTTCTCACTCAAAGAGTTTCTCCTAAGTACTGGGCAACAGCCAAGCAGCTGCTTTTTTGTGTTCTTCTGGCCTTCTGGTGTTCATATTTCACAAAAGCCAAACTTGAACTGAGAAGATGGCAAGTGTGCTCACCAGGGATACTGTCGGATCCCTTAACTTCCAGCCTTTTCCTGAAAGTTAGGTGGAGGTTCAAACCTTTCTAAGATGAGCAGGACAGGAAAGCTTTCCAGCTTCTTCATGATGCCTTCTGACCAGCAGATAATTATGCAAAGAAGGAAAGACACTCTCACCCTCAGAGCAGACAAAGTTAGTAGTAGTCAGTGGGTAGACTCAGGCCATGCTTTCTGAGAACAAATATACACACTATTTTTGCCATGGAAACATTAGAATGGTCTCTCAACCACTCCCTTAACAAATCAATTTAGGCTTGAGATGCCACAAAAAAAACCCAGATCATTTCCCAAGGGAGATTACTCAGAAGCAGGAAAGATAACCTGTTACACCATAAAAATAAACAAACAATCATATAACAGGAAAGGGGGAAAGAGTTCTGGTTTATAGCCTAACCCTAACTGCATTGTAAATGGTAGCTTTCAGGTACTATATAGAAAACTACATTAAAAAAAAAAAAAAAGAATACTTTCATTATCTCATAACTAAGAAAATGAGAGAAAATTATAAACATTTAATAGCATTCTAAAAGAGGAGAATACACATTTTTCTCTGTTAAGCCTGCAAAGCCAAAAAACACCCACACTTAATGCATAGTCCAACATAACTCTACATAATGCCATCATACATAATTACCAAAAAATAAAGGGTCAGAATCATCTGTCTCAGCACCATCCTTTGCTTGTAACCTGATGACTATCTTTTGGGAGGAATTAGCCAAATGACTAAAAGGTATTATAACATTTACATATATTCAAAGTGAAAAGAGAATATTTAACTTTGACCTCCAAATTTATATGGAAACTTTATTTTCTAAAAAAGCTGATTACAAAGATATGTGTATTGAATTAAAAAAAAGGTTTCAAGTAGATTTTTTTTTTTAATTTACTGTTGCCACTTAAGACCCTATGTTCTTCTACAACTGGGACAGCAATAAAGAAATTGATTAATTTTGGTAGGTGAAAGCAAGATCATGCTCTTCCCAGCAATTAATGTTTGCATAGCAAGAGGTCCCCTCTTTTAATAAAGAAACCTGTTCGAGGATGACAATCTTTGTAACATGCATCAGAACTTCAGATCTTAAGAACTCAGCATAACACATCTCCAAATGCTAGAAGGAAAACGTCCTTTCTTCATCACAGAACGATTTCCAAAGACAGGGTCCAGTTTTTGCATCTGGATAGAAGGTTGTGACCTCCGTTAGAGAATGAGGTATGAAGGCCTCTTGTTCCATTTTCACTCCACCTAAAATCACAGAGTTCTGGAGAGCTTTGGAAACTCCAACAGTCTGAAGACACCAGAGAGCTCACTGCAGTGACCAAATCAATAGCACATTTTGTGTTGAGTATTATCTGGCAGGTACTTGGCTACAGAATCCGGGACTCTCAGGTCATTTTTTTATGTTTTTACAGTTTTGAAAGTTCAAGTCCACAACATTTACTTCCAATCTTGGCCAGCTGTGTGCCACAGCTATTGTATCAGCAAGCAAAGACATAAGCAGAAGACTTTATGGAGAGGTGTGGTTTCCTAAAGCTAGTCCCTAAAGAACTTTTTTCTCAAGATATGTTGTCTAACTGATTTGGAATAATTTAGAATAAAAGGTATCAACCAAAGGTTACTAGTTAAAAATAAAAAAAATAGAGATATTTCACAAGAAAGTCAAGAAAACAAATGGCTACTGGGAAGCTTGCTATCTGTCTTTCCCACTGATCCCTTCTGAAAAATAATGATAAAGGAGCAAATTGGACTCTGATTACCCCGTCATAGGATCCTAGGCTAATCATAAGATCATAGAAAGATCCAGGTTGCAAAGACCTGGAATTGCTGTTAGGTGTGTCCCACCCCCAAGCCACCTCTGCTCCAAGCTGAACAAGCCAGTTCCCTCACTCCCCCTACCACCAACACAAGTGCTCCCCACCCCAACCACCTGGGCAGACGTAGCCCACACTCGGTCCAGTTTATCAGTGCTGGTGAGCCTCAAACTGGACATAGTATCCTAAATGTGATCTAACAAGTACCCTTCCCACCATTTACTGCCTGTGCTCCTGATACAGCCCAAGATACTGTTGGACATCTCTGCTGCACACTGCTGTTGGTCCATCGCTCCTGTATCTCTGCATGGCAGTCCCGCTTGGACATACCAACTGGTTGCCCCAGTTTGGTGTCATCTGCAAACCTGATGAAAATACACCACCTTGCATCTTTGACAAATGCATTTATTATCTGTCCCTAAACCCACAAACCCTCTGAGCCCAACCACCCAACCATTTGTTTATCCACCTGGTTGTCCATCCATCCACTGCCATCCTATTAGCATCCTAGCTTGGTTACAATCCTTCTAACACGACCAAAAACTACCAGCTCTTGCAGCTGTCACACTTTCAAACAATTTCAGTTCTGCAAGGATGGAACTGAGTTAACATTTGGAATTTAACAGGCCGCAGCTCACGCACTGCTTGAAGACGTCTTCCATGGAATAAGCAAAAATATTGAGCAAGTGAGATTATTTGAGGAAACCTGTCTGAGTGCAAGTATGTATTTTGGGTAATTAAGTGGCTGTTGCAATACCAGCTGCTGTTTCAGGAAATTCTTGTCAGCTTGTGTCCACATTTTACTTTATCACACAGACCAAAGACAACAGAACATATTTATCTTTCTTTAATGACTGTGTTTTGACTACTTGTGACTTATGCTGTGACTTAGATATTGATTTTAGTCTTTAATAGGGTAAATGTTGATATAATTACAACTTTTATCAAACTTCTAGGTTGCCTTTCTACACAAGTTTTGTGACCTGTAGCTAGATGACTGGTTTTCGCATTCATTAAATTGTTGACTAAGAACGGTGTCTTTTTTTACAGTGAAAGTGAAAAATTAAAGTATTCTCCATTCTTCAAAAATATTGTTTTTAAAAAATGCTAACCACATTATAAGTTAATGATAAAAACCTGTATGAATGATATTTCAGGATAGTGGTACATTTACTTTCAAATGTAGATGATGGACATTCGGAATATTATTTTAACACAGTAACTGTGTTATATCATATTGTCATTAGCCATAACTGACTATTGGATTACCTAAAATGGAGGTAATGACACACTAGTTCATTTTATTTGTTTTCTTGTTTCTGAGGGGGAGGGCAAGCACACGTCCTACTGTCCCCCCACTCAGGGGTGTCAATGGCTTCACAGCAAGACTCCTGCCCTGTGACCACCACAGCCCCTCGTTGCCCACTGACAGCAGCCAAGGGCAAGCAGTTAGAGTGCAGTTGGAAATGTGAAGGCTAGGCAGAGAAGTGTTTGCTCGAGGTCCCCAGAACCTGTTCAGGGATGGAGCAAGTGTGCACTTCAGGCGATGCTGTGTCCACCACTCATGTCAAACATATGCGGGTCTTAGGCATACAAACCTGCCAGCTGCCTGGCCTTTCTTTCCCTTGTCTGACAGCAGAAGAGAGCACAAAGTGTTTTTTTCATTTCATAGCAGGACGCCAGGCCAGAGTAGGTGAGGGAAGGCCAAGGCAGAAGCAGCATCATACAGAAGGGATGGCCCAGCAGCAGCATAACTGTCCATTGCCAGCGGGTTGCTTGTTCATTTTTCCAGAAACTGATTATTTCTCACAGCTCCTGATAAGCTGTATGCTGCTGCCCTCCCATACTCAAACTCCACCAGGAATACAGCCTAAGCCAGAGGGGAGTTCAGGAGGAATCTGTCAACGTGTTCTTCTCTGAAGGCTGAAGTTCTTTCACCACCACCTTTGAATTCCTGTCCTCAGCATAGGGACGGGCCTAACTCCGTCTCTTTCTTCCTCTGCAGGCCCATGTAGAAGTGAGGCAATTAGCCACACTGTGATTCCCTTTGATCAGAGAAGGGAAAAAAAATCCCAACACCAGCATATCCAGCCATTGTGCACCCTCATTCTTCTGAGCCTGAAGGAGAGATGACCGGATACCATAGCTGCACTCCAGCATGAAGATCATGTTAGTGTTAGTCTTTATTCTAAAGCATGAGAGAAGTGAAGTCTCTACTCCTCCATCCTTGTCTCAGGCCTAAGACCGAGGACGGGTGCATGTTACCCTTTGCCAGGCACCGTTGCTTCTCTGTGATGTGTAGAAGAAAATTGATGGTTCTACCTCTGCCATTGACCTTCCTGCCATACCTTCTTGACAGTGGTACTGATTATCTAGACACAAGAAGGATGAAAAAAAAAAGTGAACTGTCTCAGCCATTTAGAGGAAAAAGGGAGTAAATAACCCATCCTACTTTCTGAAGACTTAAGAATGATGAAATAGCTAAAGGCTCTGTTGTGGACTCTTATTTGCTGGCCTTCTGCCTGAGGAAAAGTACTGAGAAGATTGAGGGGACTGTAAGAGAAAGCAGAAAGTCTGAAATAGATTGGAAAGAGATAGGAGGACTTAAATAAGGCTGCTAAAATTGCCTTTTTGTCTCAAGAGCCTCTCCAAAAACCCTTTAGCCATTCCAGTCATCAAAGGATTTTCACAGTGATCAGAAACCGAATTCTTACAATTCATTGATTTCCTAGATCAAGGAGCAACTAATGTAAAGTTTACCACCATTTCAAAGGGATGCCTCATCTCAGCAGTTGCTTTCTGTGTCCCAAATGTCTATCTGCCCTCTCTGTGAACTGAGAGACAGTGGTATGCTAGTTACTCCCACTTCCACATCAAAGCTAGTAAAATCAACCCACAGTTCTCTCCATGTTCTGAATGTTTTACGAAACACCCGTCACCAACCTTGATTGACAACTCCTCTTGCAACCAGCGGCATCTATTTGTGAAGCCAGCAGGCTTTTTAGCTTCATGCTACACAACCACAGCGTCAGAGTGAAACCTCATGAAAACTGAATTAACCTGGATGAGAAAAAGACAAGCCAGTGAGTTCTTCCTACCAGGGAATACTTCAGCTTTATTGCAGCCACATTATGATCTGTGTCACCATAGATGGACACAAACCAGAAAAATCTATCCCCTATCGCCTAAGGAATTCTGGACAGGCGGAAAGGCTGGTGGAGAATTTATTTTGGTGACAGCTGGAGGGGCCTGGAAGGCTGTCAGCTCTAATATAGTCAGGTTGAGGTTAATTCCCACATGCAAGATGCAGGTATAGGCATGCAAAATTTGGAACCCACTCAATCAGGGGAGCAGCAGCATCTGCTCTGGTCAGCGGGGGTTAATCAGGGGAGCAGCAGCATCTGCTCTGGTCAGCGGGGGTTGTGACATTTGCTACTGTACTCTCTGAAATACACTGGTTCAGGGATTGTACTTCAGCAGAGTATTCTGGGAGACATGCAAAATCTGACAGTTTCAAGTTCCTGGGTGCTAGAAAATTTTCAAGTTTCAAGTTCCTGGGTGCTAGAAAATCCTTCTCTCTTACATGGGAAGAATATAGATTTACTCCCAAATATAAAAGAAAGATTACAAATGAAAATACTTTAAGTGCAAGTAAATCACCTTACTTGAAGAGATAAGCAACTTAGGCCAGGTTTTGTTCTTTGTTATATCACCATAAAACTGGAATAAATCCATGGGCCTCATCAGAGCTCTCTCTTATTCATACCAGTGTAAGCAAAGCAAAAAAAGTCTAGCTGGGTTTTTCCCCTTGCTAGGGTAAACATAGATTTACACATCTGATGTGTATGTAAAGTGACTAAATTTCTTCTGTCATTCTATATATGCATACAGTCCTCTCACACAAGTCAGGAAAACACATATATGTATTTGTTTTCTTTTTCTCTTTTACAGGAAGATTCTGGTAAGGACAGATCGTTGGCAAGAGACAGAAGCTGAACTCTAGCTATCATTATCAATGTCCCAAACACTTCATGAAACTTTCCAGAAACATTGAGGATTTCAGTCTTGTTTGGAACTTTTCTAAAAGCTGCCTTTTCAGGCAACATCAAAAAAAGAATTTATGTTATGTGTAGTTAAGGCCCTAGCAATTCCTCACACTTATTAAGAAGAATAGATTGGGTTTTTTAACAACTAGTCATAAGCTTTGCATAATTGCAGTGTTTCCTAGATACCTTATGTCACAGATACACATCTAATTTTTTATTATATGCATTCAGTCTGTCTTTAAAAGCCAGAAGATGGAAAAATAACACCTCCTGCACAGCAAAGCTATTACTCTGAGTGTCAAGCAACAGGCTTCTCACAGCCCGTGAACCTGCAGTAGGTATGAAAAGATTATGTGGGGAGTCTGATCCTGAATAAAATCACTCAGCCCTCAACTGGTTATGTTTTCAAGGGCTTGAGCAAAGAGAGACAAAAACAGTTTTTCACCTGAACTTCTGCACATTTGAGAGATCTTTATTTGAATCAAAACTTTCTATATGCCAGGTTGAGACAATTTTAGCTCAATTTGAGGTTCTCCTTGAGAGGCCAGATCAGTTCATGTATCATCTGAAAAGTCTGAAAGGAATGTATAATGGGCTCCTCCAGTTCTGCAGAGGGACCACATAGCAGAAGTTAACCCAACATGCCTCCAGCACAGCGATACTGCAGATATGAGATGTCCTGAGGAGGGGAAAGTTTCACTAGTATCCTGCTCCTTGCTTCATACCAGTCTTGGCAGGTTCTTTAATTCCCTAGGGAGAGTCTGACCAGCTCGAAACTGTGCCATCCTAACAGATTGGTACAAGTATGAGGACATGAGACAGTGTACAATACGTGTATGAAATGTGGCAATCCCCAGATAAGCTATGAAATCATTCTCTGCCTGGAGCTTCCATAACTCTTACAGACAGGATAAGTGCTCAGGAATAGTGGCAAATTTAAAAAAAAAAAAAAAAAAAAGACAATGAAACAAAGAAAATTAACTTCCACAGTTGCTGGAGGCCTGACTGACTTTTATGTGTGTGCGTGTTTGTAAGTCTGTGTCTTTGCAGAAAGACATTAGGGAAGAAACTAAAATGTGCTTTCTTAGCCCTTCCATATCTGACAGCAATTTCATTATTTTTGTGTGAAAAGCTGTTCCATACCCTTTGTAAGCTTGTGAATGAAGAACAGATGCATTTATTATAAGTGGGATTTTCAATGACTAAGAAATAAATCATTCTTCTGTAAAATCAAACTTCAAGTGTGTCCATAACAAGTGAGTTAGTATTTCAAAAGAAATTCCTTAGTGCATCATCAATGGAAGAAAAGGAGACACGCATCTTTATAAGGGATAAATTTTCCTCCACAAGTAGTTCCAGAAAGCCAGATTCTGGTACACTGTCATCGGGGCTCTTCATCACAGTTCAGTTACAAAAAAGAGCATCAGGCATCCCACAGCCAGCTACTCCTAGACTGCTGCAAGCAAGACTGTGAACACTAGGCTAGACAGAATCCTTCCCGCTGCTATGCAAGATAGTACTGCTGAAATTCTCCCGCATTTTTCTTTGCACTAGCATAAATCACCAGGGTGCTTTTGGCAATAAATACATCTAGAATCAGCCTCTAAAAAACACAGTTTTGCACTCCTGCAGTAAATTGCACTCAAAGATATGCAAAATAAAATCTTTCCTTTCAACATTATCCATAAAAGGTGTTTTTGTTTTGTCTTTGGCTTTAGTCGCCTTTGTGGTTTTTTTCAATAAAAGTGGACCTAGGTGAAATTGAAGACAACAAGAAATCAGAATCAAATAATGAAAAGCAATTTACCATTTTGCCCGGAGAGAGAGGTTTTCAATCAGTGTGTCCTTCCTGCAGTGACTTATGGATTAGAAGCACAGAGGCTCTTAAAAAAAAAAAAAAGAAGAAAAAAAAAAAGCCACAACTAAGTGAAGATGAATATAATAAGGTGTAGGCTGAGAATAGCACATACAGACAAGAAAACAAATGAGTGGTTCTGCCAGGGACACTCAACAGAAAATAAAAAGAGAATAGTTCTGGGCCAGACAGTCTGCAAGACAACATGATAAAAGCTATAGCAGAGGAGTTACACAACAGAGCAAGATGTAGATGCAAAAATAATGGAGAGGTGAGGCAGGAAAAGTACAGGGGTAGCCAGTCACAGATAGGTCTGCAAAGGACTAGGATACTGCATAACTGACAATGTATGCTTGATTCCATTGGTTGGTGTTGCAACTCATACCTAGAAGTCCATGATGTATAGTTCTTGACATCTTAAAATTATTGAAAACAGGTCATGTTCCCGGAAAACCATGAATTTTTATAAAATATTTCATTAAAAAGATATAAATAATAAAATAAAAAATATTGTCATTAGATAAATTTATGATATAAATCATGAAACTTGCTATAAAAATACATGATTGTTAATTGGGAAAGAGATAACCTAATGTTTGAGGCAGTTTGCACTGAGGGATCCACAGCCTGTAACCCAAAATCTCAGGGTACAGAGGAACTTTCCATTCATTCAGTATTCAATTATTTTAAGTGTATACATTGCCTGCAGCTTGAGCACATACGGAAATTTCTTCCCACTGTTAATGCCACACTAGAGACTTACTTTACTTAAGCTAATGTAAAAAGGATGCCCACGCTGACAGCAAGAACTGTATCCTATGGGCCTGCTGCTATACTGTGAGTTCATGCTATGTTCAGTTGTGTTAGGCATAAAGACTTAAGAATGTTCAAATGGGCAAGAGAAGACTTCGGTTCATAAAATCACTGCAGTCTTACTTGCTCCCTCCTGGTAACTCTGAATACACTGTTTAGATGTTCAGTTAGCGCCGAATAACCATGTTCTTTTCAATATCCAGCCTTCATCTTGTGATGCTCAGGCACCAGTCACCTGCAATAACAGTGGCCTGCCCCCACCAGTTGAATAAAGCAGCTCACATTCTGCTGGGGTGTTCCAGAAATTACTTGCTGCTGTACAAGTAAGGGAGCTGGAAGCCAAAGACAGAGCAAATAGAGCTCAAAGTGAGATCTCATAAATACATGTGAAGACAGTTCCTGAAGCCTCTCGTACCAAAAACAGGCCTTTTTGAAGACCGTTCTTGACCTATCTCCCAAACACACAGCAATAGGAATATATTGTCACGAGGCCATAGAAATACTGGTCCAGCTCAAAACTTTTCAGAAGAAAGTCATGAGGCAGAAAGAAATTCATAACATGAAGATAAGAAAAATCAATACCAACCTTGAAGAATATTTCTATTGCCCTCTGGACCTCAGACCTGTGAATAATCAGTGTGCAGTGCACACATTAATCACGGGTACAGTGAGAATGACTGTTGCTAGACAGTTATTGTTATGCAGCATTCATCTTGAACAGGAGGGGACCAAAACTAGGCACTTGAAAGTTAGCACAATACGATACAATACAATATAATACAATACAATAATTAGTATCTTTCAGCAAAACAGCTTTCTGAGCTCCCTTAAAGCTACTATTCATGACACAAGAATTCTTGTTGGATTGACTTACGTAGAATGACCCTGACTACCTCCTATTACCAAGGGGTTTGGAAGGCTTAGCCTGATGATCATTGATCTGAAAGACATTATTCAGCCCCAATATCTCCAGGTGCAGGCCTGCAGAAAAAGACACTTTTAGCAGGCTTAAAGCAAGACAATACTGCTTAACAAATCTGCTGGGGCTGGTGTGTTTAACAGCACTTACTTTAGAAGGATGTGCTGATCTACACACAGTTTGTGAGGGACATGATTTCTGACAGCTATGATTATTAGTGTCCCTGAATGCTTTGGGAACACAAGTCAGGGTAACAGACTGATATTCTTGAATACAGTGTTTTAAAAATGTGACTGCAGTTGCTGCTGAGCCATGCACAAGAAGGAAGTAGTCTAGATGAACTCAAGGAAAAGAAACCTCAGCCTTTGGTGTAATAACTCTTTATGTACACACTGCAGAGAAAAAAGCATCATTTCAAATTAACTTTATTTTCAACAATTTTTCCCAGTCCTACCACAGAAGGTAGGCTGAATTCTTGAGTACAGATCCATCACGCAATAATACCAAATCTATTTCCCACGTACTTGCTTTTCCTCCTCTGAGTTTGAGTACCAAAACCATGTAAAACTGTTTTGAAAACCTTTGGAAAGGTGAGATGAGAGAGAGTGTATTCACAAAGATATACTTTAGCCTCTTCAAATTTGTCTGCCCATTTTCTCTACAAACATGGAATAAGAATCAGATTCCTCAAGGGCAATTCAAAACCTTTATATTGGTATCTGGCTCCAAGCCATCTTTTAGGATTGAAAACAGGCTTGAACTATGTAAGGAACCTAGATGGTTTAGACTCAGTAGGTGATAATCAACCTTCATAATACGCCCTTGATTGCATTAAGAAATGCTATATGTTTTGTGATTTAATGGCATTATTTTTGTCCCTCCCCACCATTTTCCCATCCTGTATCAAAAGAGAGTCAGGCTAAATTTGCCTGATATGTGAGCAGTGGATATCCGTATATTACACCATGGAGACTTATACGTTGGACTTTATACTTTTTCACAGGATTTGGCTTTATTTCCATCTGAGAAAGCAACAGATATAAAAAGCAGCATATTCTTCCTATTTTCCTTAAGAGTAGGAGGTGAGCAATAGCAAGATCACAGGCAAAGCAGCCAGTTAATTAATACATCAGTGTATTGTATGGGTATTGAAACAAAAAAATGCAGTCAGTCACTTTATTTTTGCTACATTTGCAAACATATAATCAGCATTTCAGCACCTTTTCACCCTTTGAAAAGAAGTCCTCAAACAACCTGTGGCATCAGTAATCTGCAGCTGAAGATAACCTGCACAAAATCAGAGGCAGAAAGGATTTGCAGCCGGGATCTACCAAAAAACAGCAGTATTAAGCTCAGAGGTGAAGAGACTGAAGAGACAAATAGGGAAGAAGAAATGGACTTTGGGGATGGGGTATTAGGGACATAGGGCTACTGTCTAGGAGTACTTCCCCTGGGTATCATCCTGCTGAAAAGCCCCTGAGGGCTACTGGGGACACCAAGGTGAAAAGCATGCTCCCCTTACAAATAGAGAAATTCATATAGCAGGTTACATTAGGAGGAGCATGGCTAGGAGATCAAGGGAAGCTATAGTCCGTCTACTCAGGACTGGTGAAATACATCTGCAATAGTTTCTGGTGCCTAGTTTTGGTACCCCCAATTCAAGAGGGATGTGGAGAAAGTGGACGTGGTCCAGCAGAGGATCTCCAAGACAGTCAGGGGGTCTAGGGCACATGACTTACCTCTGTGGGGGAAGTTGACCTCCAGAGGTCCTTTCCTATCAACCTTCCTGTCAACCTCATGCAAGTATAATCCATGCTGCTTCTGAATCATGAGAGGGTGAGAAAATTGTGGAGGTGTAGGACAGAGAGGGTTGTTTCATTTTTTTTGACAGATAAGCCAGGGTTTATAAAGATGAAGTGTGATAAATGTGGGACAGAGCCAAAAGATGCTTCAAAAGGCATTTGGGATTAAAGCTTTAACCCTTAGCTGTTTCTAAAAAGGGTCAAAAGGAATTCCATAATGTCAAAAGTCAAACACGTCCTATGAATAAGAATAATGCAAAGCTGTCAGCAAAAAGCTGGAAATCATTCCAGGAAGAATTAAAGGACACTCCAAGAAAGCTAAAGAATGAGAGAATTTCATTACAAAGAGGCACAAAAAATAACATGGCTGTGTTCTGTAAATATGAAAGTGAATGAAGAGTTGGAGTTTGAAATGGAAAGAAGTGGTAGTAGAAAGAGTGATTTCTTCACAATATTTCTCTTTGTATTTCTTCATAATGGAACCCTTGACCAAAATTCAAATACATAATGAAAATACTCTTTTTATTCTGCACAGGCTTGAAGCTTCTGCTGCTTTAGCCAAAATGTTAAATCAAACCCTTATGGATGAAAGTAGAAGTAAGTGACTCTGGCCATTATGTTACTGACGATTTTTCTAAAGACTAGTTTAAAAATCGAGGCTGCAATTATATTAAATTTTTAGGCCACCTATCTACCTCTGTCTAAGCAAAGGGGCAAGCGATGATGAGATACCACACCTGAACAAAATGCTATCATTTCCTCTACATTCCCCTGAGTTTTTAAATCTTTTTAGGAATTATAGAAGACAACTGTAATTCATAATGGGAGATAGGTCATACTATAGAATGATTTGCTGCAGTAAGCATGATAAAAAACTTCTAAATAAATGTATAAAACACATGAGCCCTTGACAAGCCCCAGTCATCTGATACCTCAACTCTTGTGGTTCCACATACATATACTAAATACATTTTACAATATTTAAGGAGATAAGAGAATCCATAGATATGTTTTCCCCATTTCTCCCTGAAGTCATTAACATTCAGAAAACACTTCCATTTTTCCCAAATCAGAGAATTTTCATAGAACAGAAGGCTTGTTTTCTTGATAAAATCCAACACAATTTGGAAAATATTTTATGCTTTTCACTTTCTACTGAATAGGAATGTGAGGAATTAGCAAGGAACAGAAGTATTTCTGTATGAAGGGAAATCAGAATTGTGATTACAAATTTATAGTAGTACATCTCCAACAGATTATACTAGAACTGTTTCCATTTGCTTATGACTGCTGGAACAACAATTCAAAGTATAGGAAGTGCAATGGACATGAAATAAGAATCACACTAATCCATCTGTCAACACAATGTTGGTTAGTTTTCTTTGGACAAAGAGGATATCTTCCATATCAAACCTTTACAATCCAGAAATTACATACAGTTTCACTGCCAGCCTCACCTGTCATACAATTTTCACTACATAAAAGAAACCTACTTTTTTTTTTTAATGCATGTACTTGATTTTTCCTCAACACTTTTTGCTCATGTCAGCACCCAAAAGCTTCTCAGGAGACTCCCAAAACCTCTACAGTCCATTTCTATTCTTTTTTAATCAAGTCTGACATATGCTAAGATTGCCAATGAGCAATCAACTACATTTTTTTAATTGAAGCAAAATTGTAACTCGTTCTCCTATATGGAACAGAATTGAAATATCCGGTTAGTGCAACTGGTTTTGATTGTCGTTTCCATTCCCCTCATCAAGATGTGGAGCCACTAGGTAATGACCTCACCAAAACAAACAAACAAACAAAAAGTGATCAAATTCGTCTTTTAACTACATTATGGAATTTTATGGTAGCCACATTTCCAGTGGCTTATTGAGTTATTCTGTCAAAACTAGAAGACTGACTTGATCTCTTTAAAAACAAGGAGAGCACCTTCACAGAAAAGGAGATTTATTGTTTACTTGTCTTTAGTTGGGAACACAAAGGCCCTTATGCCGATTAGTAAACCCTGAACTGGCAAACTAATAAGAGAAATACCGCCTTCAGTTGCAAAATCTTCCATGTCAGATACTGTGAATGACCTTTGAAAATGTTATCTTGCCATCTAACCTTGAGTCTATTGAAATAACTTCAATTTGTTTGCTGCAGAATGAGAATGCAGTTCTTTTACGCATCCTAGACCTTTTCAGGATTTCTAGAAAGACCTGCAGAGATAATGTAATGGAACTAATACGATGCTAACTGTTCTTGCAGCTCCATGCAGCAGAAGAGACTGGTACCTGAATCCACTTTTTCAAACAGCAATTAAGTGAGCTCAGGCAGTATCAGTGTTCGGATAGTATGACAGTAACGTCTGTTGCTGTGGTCTCAAGTAAATATGAATAGATACGTATTGTCATAATGCAGTTTAGTTTGCAGCTATTTTCTGTACTATAATGTCACAGCAAGATTATTTAAACACAAAATGGTTTCGTTCCAGCACGTATTTTCTCATCAAATTGAAAGAAGTATTGGGAAATGGATGAATATCTCATCAACTTTACTACAGTTCAAGTCAATTGCCAACTATTAGCCTGATAATCGCTTTTTCAGGAAATTTTATGTAAACTAGCATGCTTTTAAACTGTTTCTATCTGAACAAGGTGTAGCATTCCCCACCATTGAATGATAGGGGAAGTTTCGGAAACCAGCTATGAGTACCTGTTAATGACTATCTGGAGGAGTTAATGGTCTGAGGCAATGTCCACTGATCAGAGAGTCATTAAGTATAAGAATCTACCTGACCTGGAGGTCATTACTGCTTACGTTAATTACTGCAATGATGAATACTGTGTGCAACACTCTACCATGTCTCCCTAAAGCCATTTCTGCATCAAAACGTCCCTCAGATCTCAGATCTATGGTGACATCTGGCAGTCAGGAATAGCACGCATAAACGCATTTATTTTTTCGAAGATAAAACACCAAAGGTTTGAACTGACCGGAACCACGGACTAGTTGGCAGGCTCAGCCTGTAATTTTATCATGACCCTAAACATACCTTCCCACATAGTCACTTATTATTAGCTATAGATCTCCCATACTTACATCGTTCAGGAAATATTGCGTGTGCCTAAGCCTTTGTACTTGCCCAGCCTAAACATAGTTTTTTCAAACAGACATAGATCTGCTAGGAGCTACATTAAATAGATTAAGGTGAAATGGCTCAGTGCTTACTTTAAATGAAGTACATCAGGAATAACTTTAATTACCATTGTTTCGCTGACAGTAGAAGCTGGGAATATCCACTGTACCTGCAACTCATACATCTGCAATAACTGTACCTCATAAGAGGTCTCTGCTCTGAAAAGATTTGAGTCCTCATAGGTAACACAAGCAAAGGATGGCAATAAAACAAGGTCAGCATTTAAATGCCTTTTAAAAAATTTGACCTAAAGAGACATGCTCAATATTAAGTCTAAGGTGAGAGAGACCTGAAACCCATGTAACCTCCAAGCACTTACTCAATAGCTCACACTGCTGTTGCAGTCACAGTGGAGTTACACCATTCTAAAAACATTTTATGAAACACCACAGTCATGGTCAGAAGACTCTCACAGTTGGAACTGTTTCTAACTGGTCTTTATTTAATATGTTTGCATTGTATTTTAAATTGTTTATGATATTACTCCTCAGACAAGCTGAAAGTTTATGATCTCCTCATGTCCTTAGTCACTTGTAGGGACCAGCTCTTTGCTTATTACCACCAGCTGAAGTCAGAGAGTCTACTCCAGTGAGCAGCTGCTCCCCAGTGTACAGAAGGGTTGACAGCCTGGCACTAACTGGTAGACATCTGAGCCCTTTGCAACAACCCACTTCTGTTTTACAATGCAGTGCATTGCAGTACTACTACATAAAACAAAACTAAGATCTTCTGTCCTTCAGATTAGTTAAAACCATTTGTATCTTTGGATTATGGCACACCAGAACTAAAAGAAGAGTGCAAAGATAACCATTATCAATACATTAATTTTGATAGTTTTCATTTATCAATTTCAAAGACTGTAGATGTCAATGCAAACAAGGTCTCTTTATTGGATATAATAGATCAAGTGGACAGTTTCTGCAAGAAAATATATGGAAGAATGTAAAAACCTCTCTAAAGGATCATTAATAAAAGGGTGAATATTCTTTCAGTATATCCATGTTTTTATAGTAGTCTTATGCACTGCTTGCTACGTGTACCCTAATGCAAAATTTGTAATGCGAGGTCTGTCTGTTCTTTATATGTTATATTATAAATGATTATACACATCTCCAGTGCTGTTGGTAACAGTGTGAGCTGCTTTCCTGAGGTGTTTACTGCAGACATTCAAAAAGTGTTATGTGTCTTAAGGGCTTGACTTTTTTTTATGGCCACAGTGGCTTTTACAAGAATATGACAAGGTGTTTTATTAGTGTACTTTCAAACGTTTAGTAATTCAACAACAACGGTTTGCACTGACTGGCTGTACAGCCCCAGCAAATACTGAAGTTCTAAAAGACACAAAGGGGAAAGGTATTTGATACAAAATCCTAAAATGAATTCTCTCTCTGCATTTGTAGTAATAGCATCTAATATTTTTTTGCAGGTAAGAGGGCCTAACTGGATCATTAACTATGCCTTTTCTCCAGTTTCATGCAAACAAAAAAGCAATATCTTATAGTCAGTCCATGTTTTCATGCTTTGTGGAAAAATCAAACAATAGCTTTAATCAGGAGCGGCTTCAGATGTTTGAAAACCTCTAGACCTGTCATACTTAGACAAGGTAGAACGACGAATGTAAGCAAGACTTTTATCTTGACCTTTCTGCTTTAAAATATGAATGTAAATGACAATATGCATTTACATTTTAAATGAAGGAGAAAATTAGAATCCATTTAAGAAATATATGCTCCTGATCTAAATACTTGACTACTCCTTAAATTATTTGTTTGTTGATACAAGAAACTCATCTGTCAGATAAACAAAGTGTAGCTTCAGTACACAGTGCTTTTTTTAAAAGGTAGAAAATTATGGCATGCCAGTATAAACCTCTAGCAGGTAAGTCCAAGTGTAAAAATAGAGACTTTCAGGCACAGAAAGAAGTAATTAGATAAAGTAAGGTGAAAATGAAATGACAGAGCAAGGTATGTAAAACTGCACATTGGCTTTAGGGATTTGAAAGAACGTCATGTCTGGTAGTATCAGAAGTCATACAAAATGCCTGGAGGATGAGAATGAAAGAGTCAGGATCAGACAAGGAAAGATTAGCCCTATCAAATTATGTAGGAGCAGAAGGAGAACCCAAGCCTGGCTAGAAACCAAAGGGTGAGGTGGAGCAGGGATTACATGTGTTTACCTGACACTTAGGTCTTTGTGCTTGGTGTCTGGGTGAGAGGCGTTACATTGAAGGGAAAAACAAAAGACTGCCTAGAAAGGACTTTCTGAAAGCCAGACTGTAGCAAAAATCTTAAGATCTTGGATGAGGCTAAAGAACAAGCAAGGAGTGTGTTTCAGAGCTTTGTCACATAGGTCTGTCTCAAACTCAGCAACACAATTGAGACAAATCCAACAAGCAGTCCAAATTTTTTGCTATGCACAGGTATTTGAAATGTCACACACATTGGAGACCTACTTCACTTGTAATAGGAAAAACTTTATCTGCTATAACCTTTCAGAACACTAACATTTTTTTCAGCTAGAAAAATATTCTAGGTGAGTTGTCCTTTATATTCATGCTTGTCTTATTTTGGAGTTATAGGAGTACAGCAAGACCTGTAAGAATTGCATATTAAGATGTAGATTATTTTAAGGTCTTTTACATCTTATTCAAGTTCAAAGAGCTTTAGACTTTATCATCATAAATATTTCATGTTACTTTTAAATTAAAAATATTTTAAAATAATATAAACTAAGCATAGGCGTTTATTTTTTAATTTTACCATCCACATTGAATTACAAAATGCAGGGGTTAGGCAAAGAGAATTGCGTTAAAAGGATTTCACAGACAAATATTATTGCACAGTTATGGCAAGTAGTATCTTTTTCTTCATTGTTTGTGATATGTTTCTATGTTATGCTTTTGTTTAGAAAAGAGTATTACATATGTCTGGGCAGGATGGTACTGGCTGCTGGCCTGTGGGTTGGGCAAAATGCTCTGAGGAGGCAGGGAGATTGAGCCTTACTTGTGAGCATCTAAGCAAGAACAGTAAGAACATCTTCTGTAACTCAGGAAAAGTGTGAAATCTCAGGAAACATGGGGCTTGCAAAAGGAGACAAATCCAGCAGACTGGTGAGAAAGGCAAAGACCAGACACACAAACAAAGCTCAGAGGGGACTGTCATTCAGAAAGTCATTGAAAGGCAGTTGGCCTCAGAGAACACCCAAAGAAAAAGACCCATCCCTGTCTTCTTGTGGGCAGGGGTCTTCTTTCTGAGCCCCTTTATTTCTGTTCTTTCTCACTCCATGTTTTCTCTAGTGTATGTATTCTGATAACACTTAGTTTCAGAGATTCAGTTTTCAAAGGAAACACATCATTAAGAAATAAATCTCCCTCAATACAGTAGCTAGCTCAGGGTCCACGCTTATACGTGTGGTTTAAATCCTTTAGTTAAACTTGAGATTCCACAGGAATTCTTTTCAAATATAGATTACCTGAGTAAGGAAGACATTTAATTTTCTAGGCACATTTCACATCCTTTCAGGAGAATGTTTAGAACTTGAAATAAAATCCTTTTTATCTCATCTATACATTCCTAAATTTATCACGTGAGAAGAATCCACATGCTTCCAAGTGTCTCACAGTGGTTCAGTCAACAAAGACATTTTATACTGGCAAAACCAGGGCCAACCCCTGCACCCCACTCCATGCTATTTGATGTTGAAACAAATGAATTTTTCATCAGCATGTCTGAGAAAGGAATAAATTATTACGGGCAACTCTCATTTCCTCACGTAGCCTTCACTCTTCCACTAGACGTCTCTTCTGGTTGCTCACTTCCTTCCTGTTACTAGGATGCAACCTAATTCTTACCGTAACTGCTCATGGCCTTCATTACATATTGAGTCCCTCCCTGTTTTTTCTACATTTCATGCCTAACATACCTCATCTCTCAGCTCTTAATAAGGTTTTTGGTAAGTGCAGTGAGAGCAGTGAGAGCAGAGCTCTTCTCTGGTGAGTGAGAAAGGTATGGCAGATGGTGCACTGATGTGTTAATTAACTGGCTGCTTTGCCTGTGATCTTCCTATTGCTCACCTCCTGCTGTTAAGAGTTGAGAAATAATGGAAGGGGTTAACAAGACAGAAACTTGTCCAGGTGGTCAAAACTTCATTGCAGCTCCTGAACACTAAGTGCTATCTCAACACTCAACAGCAAAATGGATGAAAGTGACTGCTATCATTGCATGCCACCTACACCATAAAACCCTGCAGACTGTTGCAGGACTCGTGTTTCCCTGCAAATTTTATGGAACAGAAGTAGGATAATGCTGAAGGAGAAATATTGTCAAGCTCATATTGCCAAAAACACCAAAGGGGAGAAATGGTAGTAGTGCAACAGCTGAAAGGAGAGGGGCAAAAAGAGTCTTCTATCAAGTAGTCAGCCTCACTACTTCCCAACTTTTCCCAGGGTATGGAAAAGAACTGTCCCAGACTAATTACTCACACACCTAACTCTTTCCTATCTTCCACAGTTTTAACATATTGACTTTTACAAAGATAGCAGTTATCCAGGGGTAGCCTCAGCTTCCTCCCTTCCTGTCGTGGTTTAACCACAGCCAGCAGCTAAGCCCCACACAGACGCTCATTCATTCCCCCCCAGTGGGATGGGGGAGAGACTCAGAAGAGTAAAAGTGAGAAAACTCATGGTCTTTGATAAAGGCAGTTTAATAGGTAAAACAAAAGCCGCATGCGCAAGCAAAGCAAGGAATTCATTCACTACTTCCCATCGGCAGGCTGGTGTTCAGCCATCTCCAGGAAAGCAGGGCTCCATCACGCATAACAGTTACTTGGGAAGACGTATACCGTAACTCCGAACATCCTCCCCTTCCTTCTTCTTCCCCCAGCTTTTATCACTGAGCATGATGTCATATGGTATGGGACATCTCTTTGGTCAGTTGAGGTCAGCTGTCCCAGCCGTGTCCCCTCCCAACTTCTTGTGCACCCCCAAACTACTTGCTGATGGGGTGGTGTGAGAAGCAGAAAAGGCCTTGACTCTGTGTAAGCATTGCTCAGCAGTAACTAAAACATTCCTGTGTTATCAACACTGTTTCCAGCACAAATCCAAAACATAGCCCCATACTAGCTACTATGAAGAAAATTAACTCTATCCCAGCCAAAACCAGCACACCTCCAAACAAAAGTTCTTTCACCTCCAGCTAGCAGCTCTTTACACCAGCCAACAGGGAAACGTAGAGATAATTTTATCCCCACCTTACTGTGTCCTCACTAAAACCTTGCACTGTCACATAGAAGTCCTCTGATGGGTGTCCTGTCATCAGTTTATGCTAACATAGATGATGCAAAGCTGTTATTCTTTCTTCTCAGACCTTACTTCAATCCCATTTTTCTACCACAAAGGAGAACCCCACTCACTCCTTTTCTAATACTGTGGTGCCTACAAAAATTCATAGTATCCTCTGGTACCATGACAGTTCTGCTTATCCTTCTGTCATTTTACTGTTTCTTGTATTCCCCCTTGTGTTTATATCCATTTGCTTCCTGTTTCCTTGTTCTTATGCTGAATACTGGCTGAACCAGGGATTATTGCTTTGTTCTGCATTTGAACAGTGCATGGAGTTGAAGAAGGTCCTCTGATTAATGATTACAGCTCCCAGATGCAATGGCAATATAAATAAATTAAACAATGGTAATCATAACCTTAGTCACTTCATTCTAGAAGTTGAACAATATCCAGAGACTGTACAGTACCTCTGCATTATTTCTGAATTTCTGGGGATATTTATAGGGATAAAGATTTGAAATGTTAACAACCTGTGTGCAAACCAACAAATATCCAGGCTGAAACAAGCCTTTCAAGCACAGTCAAGCAAATCTCTGGTGGATTCATTAATGACAATACTTGGTGGGCCATCAATCATTGTACATCCTTCCAAACAAACCTTTATATGCATCCTTGCTTCACACACAACCCCCTGAGCTTGAATGCATTTTAATCCATATCCATCTACTTTTTGTTTCATAAGCAGTTACAATGGAACTAAAGATATATGCTTCACTCTATGATCTTGTAAGTGAAAGCCTGCCTGAAAGTCAGTAGGAAGCAGGTCAAGATTATACTAGATGATAGTTAAAGAAGCTGCTAGGTGCCTGGGTAATTTTGAAAATCACTCTCTAATCTCCTATCTATCTCTTTTGGCTCCTAAATTCCTTAGAAAATATGGCTAATAACTACCTTGGTTGTCTCTGGGCAAATTACTCAATCTTTGTATTTGGATCAGATTTTTAAAGATATTAAGATACAGAAGGAAGTGGCAAGTGATATAAAAATTGGCAGCCACCACAAGTTGCGGTTTAGGAAGTTCAGACTGAATACTGGAGGGGAAAAAAACCATGAGAAGGTCAATGCAGTACTGACTCAGGTTGCTTGGAGACATTATGGAGTCTCCATGCTTGCAGCTTTTCAGGACTTGACTGGACAAAGCCATGGCCGACCTATTCCAGTTCCAGCAATAGTCGTGCTTCAGGCAGGGGGATGGACTCGAGTTCTTCAGAGGTCCTTCCAGACAACATTTCTATGGTTCTGTAGTTCTATGATGTAATTTTTTGAAAGTATCGATACACTGGACATTTTAGAAATGTCAATGTCTTTAAAAAACACCCCTTTGTACCTTAGTTGATCATCTGTAAAATGAATACCATACCTCCCTACTTCCCAAGGGGACTAGGGACTATCTGGATGAATCAATTAATTAATTATGTGAAGCTGCCATCTACTTCAGTTATGAATGCCAGCGTAAAAAAACAAAAACAAAAAAACAAAAACAAAATAAAAATGTGTGACAAAACCCTTTACTGGTCTAAACTGCTATAGCTCTGGTGACTGAAACATTACACTAATTTACTCCAGCTGAGCTACCAGCCCATGTTGTTTATTCATCCAAATGAGCAATTGTTAAGTTGAATGCTGCTCAGTATGAATTATTAGTGAGGAATTTTTGCACTCTAAATATTGGCTCTCTATAAAAGCAATGTTTGCCTCAGTTTAGTATCACCATTGGGGAAACTTCAGAGAGTTGTGAAGGATACCAGAAAGAACTATATTTAAAGGACTATACTGACTGAAGACTAGTTATAGTAATGGACTGCGAAGGACTAAATAAACATGCATACTTTGCAGGAAGAGAGACTGTTTATCACATTCTGTTAAAAGTGTAGCAAAAATTAATACCTGAAAATTCTAAGCTGTTATATTCCTTGAAAACCATTTCTATTTTGAAACTGCAATCTCCTATGCACATCTGAAGGACAAAGAAAGGACCCTTGCCATACTTAATTGGCCTCTGTGTTTGCCTGAGAAAACATTGTACAGTCAAGCAAAGCACCATAAATTTAAACAGTTTTCAAACACACCTCTCAGGAGACAGAAGAAAAGTTCATGAAAAGGTCAAGACTGCAGTCATCAAAGTAGTGGAATCAGTGCCTGAGGAGAGGACCATCATTCATAGGGAATGGAAGGGTGCCAGATAAAGATACTGCTGCCCAGACTTCTTCAACCCTTCCTTAAGAAGAGGGCTAATTTCTTAAGGAGCCGTTAAAGAATTATGCTGTCTCCTTGAAAATGGGGCATCACTCAAGAAATTACTTCCAAGGAAAGAGGAAGTCTTTTCTGAGAAGCCAGGTCAACTTCACAGATAGTCTGGTAGAGAGATTGAATGTGATAAGCATTGTAAAAGGGCTTAGATTAAGTTAAGTAACTCTTTATTGCTATAGAAAGCCAGCTGAGCTTTGAAGAAAGAGCAGGTGATTAATTTAATAGGGTAAAAGATACTGCTAGGACTGGTCAGTAATTAATTAAATTGGAGACCAGCGCTCAGGTAAAAGACTGAGCAAAACCCAATAGACTTAAGAGCATGTACCAGTGAATTAGACACTGGCAGTTTGATCAAGATTCCATACTGTAATGTATAAAACCCATTTACTAGATGATCATTGCATGCTGGTACAGTCCAAGAAGCAGGAGGTGACAGTGCTTCTATCCATAAGTGCTTGTCATTTGGAACCCCCTGAGGAAAGATACTAGAAGTAGAGCCTCTTCTTTGATAGTAATAAACTATGTTTGTATCATAAGAAATATAATAGTATCATTAAAAAAGAGAAAAGAATGTACAAAGACAAGCCTCTATGTCAGCTATAACTCTACTTTATAGGAGGCTATCTAAGGCAAGACAGCCTCACTCTTTGCAGACCACACATCCCTGTCCTCTTAGTTCCCCAGCAATAAGAAGGGAAAAGCAGACGGGAGCCTAAGCAGAACATGGCTGTGCTGTCGAACTGACAAGCCCACACTGACAACTTCCTTCAGAGCTGCTATGAATGTTTCTACAGAGACAGCTACAGCCTTCCTCACGTTCACGTTGCCCTTGTAAGTCTGTGCTGCATCTAAACCACAGCTGCCCTTAGGGCTTACTGTCTAGTGAACACTCCTGTATGCAGGCGGGCTTGCAGCTTTCAGCCCCTGCATCTGGCCCTGCTGGATACCAGCAAACTGAACAGACCGGTGTCTATACACATGCGTATACATATAATCAGTATAACTCTGATTGCTCTTTGGTTCCTTTAATACATAACCTCTTACTCTGAGTTTTCATAATTTTCCCTACACAAGTCAAACAAAATAAAGTTTTCAGTTGATTTCCAGTACAGTCAGCAAAAATAGCTGATGTGCTCAGACTGTAACAGAAGCTATTTGCTAGCAGATATTGTGATGGCTGTCCACATATTGAGAAACCAAGGCTATCATCTACTGTATGCACTGAGTGAGGCAAATGTCCTGGGAAAAATAGCATGCGATTATGTGGTTGAAGACTATCTTAATGTATGTGCATCAGAGTTACTCTGTGATTTTTCCAAATTTTTTGAAAGCTTGATTTTGCAGCCTTGGTAATGCTCTTTTAACATAATTTCTTATCTTTCCTCATGAACTACTTTCTGTGGCATAATTTCAACTATCACGAGTCAAGATGAAAACTATTATGTAGTGAAAAAAACACATGCAGTCTGACCTGGATAACTGATAGCAGTAGAAAGCTAGCATCATTGAAGATTGTGTCCAGAGTCACAAATGGAAGCGTTCCAGGACACGGGCACTGGCCCTGAAACATGTCTATACGTTATACTTATAAATTGTCAGTATAGCCCCTGCTATGTTTTGGTCTGGGCCAGCTAGCCTTCTCCCTGATCAGCTGCTGGAAAGGGCCATGAGTGGCCAGAGATAGTCAACAATCAAACTGGGCACAGCCACTGTGTTCTGAAGCACGAATGCATGAAACAGCTTATATGTGGCCAGACAGTACTAGCCGGCTTCACAGCCAGAGCTTGGGCACTAGTTCTGCCTCGTTCAACACTACAGGGGTAGCCTATTAGCTCTTCCTTCACAAGCTAGTTCCACCTCAAGTGACGTTTTTCCTCACCTTTCTTCTCTTTACTCCAGTTTCACTAGGTTTCCTGATCCGGTCTCCCAGCTAAGTCTGAATTTCCCTTCTTACGCAGTCACCACCAAGCTCACCGCCCAGTTTTCTCTACAATGTCAATGTCACAGCTGATAACAGCTGACGTAATGCAAGGCTAGAAGGGAGTACTGAACACGTGAGCGCTTCAAGCGTGGGGTTGAAAACTCTTGGAGCCCAGTCAGGAATGCTGCCCACGGCGGACGACTCAGTCTACATCATACACCAGCCCACAGTATTTTCACATACCAGATACCAGCATTGTAAGCACTTCCTTTGGCAACTGCAATAGCTACTGTAGCTCTGGCAGTCTTCTAATCACAAATCACAATGAACCTACTTCCTAACAAGCTATTTATTGAGTGGCCAGCAGTCCAAGTATTATTTGCTGTAGAAAATCAGGAATAAATGCACATTTACAAACATGAGTTTTCAGTTCTTGACAGCGTTAGATTTCAAATCAAAATGAGGAAAAATCGCAGAATACATTGCAAAGTTTTCATTCGGGTCTGCTGTAATATTGAGAATATCCTCCTTGTTTGTGCTGAAGCTGATTTCATTAGCAAATTAACAGTCAGAGGAGCTGAACAGTGCAGAAAGCTGTATTTGCTCCGTTGTGGAAGGCAGGACCACAGTTCTCATACGAGACAGCTCAACATGTTCACATGTGCTCCTGTGAATGACAGTTCTGGCACTAATAAGAATTATGATAGTTTGATGCATTTGCACATCAGCTGATGAAAATGTTATGTATTATAATCTGAAAATAATGTAAAAACATAAGATCGTTTAATTGTCTCTCTCTACCCTTGATTTTTAATCCAGAGCTAAAAAGAGAGATGTAACCCTACCTGTTTTATAATGTGTTAAACATTTCTTGCCAGGTTTTTCAATAATTCTCATTTAATTTATGAAAGTTTAGAAAGCTTAGAAAATGGATCAACAGTAAAATAAGAGTTATATTTCACAGTAAATGCAAAAATATTTCAGTACAACGATTTTAAGCTGTTGGGACACCACTGCCATTTCTTTGGATGAAAGAATTTCTTTCAGGCTTTTTTCAGGTTATCAGAGGCTCTGGTAATAGATATAACATTTCTCTGAGTACAGAAGGCAGCAGAGAAACAGCTCTATCTACTCCTAGAGGAGACTGATATGACAAGGAGTAGTTGATGTGTCACAGTGGGGACAAAAAGGAATTACTATATAAAACTGTGTATCTATAAATGTAATTTCCAATAAAGACTAGATGGGTTATGTGGAATGCTGTCTTCATCTCAGAGGGATTCATAGGAATAAGTCAGATACCAGCATTGTAAGTGCCTCTTTTGGCAATCGCAATAGCTACTGTAGCTCTGGCAGTAACTTACATGAAGTTTTAAGCTTTAAAGTCATTTTTATTGGCAGACGGAGCACAGGCCAGGAAAGCTGTATTTTCCTCTGCTCTCTTCAGAAAGCATTGAGGGATCTTTTAATTTCCACTTAAATAATCACCAGAAACAGGCACAAGTCTGGTTTTGGCTTTTTTTTTTTGTGCTTTTGTTAAGTAGGTCATTTTCTCAGATGGTTTTTGAAAACTGTTATCTATTTGAAGCATGTCCTGATAACATAGTTGATGCCAATTATGCACTCTCTGCCCTCTCCTCAGCAATTCTGTTAATTTATTAATTTGTTCTAAAGTGGCTAATACATTGTGCCCTTAATGCCTGAGAGCTGCAGCAGTGGTCTGTAAACTGCTGAGTATTATATTCCACTCTATTCAAGATCTCCTTCTTCAGCTGAGGCACCATCTGGGCTACCCACCATATCTGGGTTTGAGACCTCCCTCAAGACTAAGAGCATTTCTAAGAAGGAGGTGACAGCTGAGTTTAAAAAAAAAAAAAAACAAAACAAAAAAACCACAGACACAAAAAACCGAAACACACCTACACAAATCCTTCCATTTATTTATCTTATAGACCTGTGAGAAATAAACACAGTGTATGCAACAGGCAAAGATGACAGTTTTTGGTACTGACACATCCCAAAGAGCTAGAGAGTGTCAGAACAGCACATACAGCAACCTTAGGCTGCAGCAGGTTTAGACTGTAGCATTCAAAGAGAACGGCACTGTGTTTGGCACTAAAATTAGTATAGCAAGAAGGAAAGAAGAGAGAGGCATTCTATTACCTCATCTTTTCAAAACTGACCAGAAATGCTATAAACTCTGAAATAAAACATTTTAGCTAGCATGAGATGACAGCTGCCACCCTTTAAAAACTAGTAACTGCTAGGTAAAATAACCATAGACATTACATCACACAAGCAGTTTCTAAGTTAGGGAACAAAAGTTATCCCACAGTACATCATCAATCTCAATGATACGAGCAGCGAAACCAGCCCCAGCAGTAGCACACGCTAGCAGGACCCAGCCATGCTTGACCCAGCTGAGCTGCCTGTCAGCAGTGGCAGTTCCTTCCACAGAAGCTCCTGTCCTGTTCATACCATCCCAGTGTCTCATACCAGCCACCAGCGCATGAGGTGACACCAGTAATGTTGGTCAAGTTTGAAGCTTTTCCTCCCTTGACTTCTTTGAAGAGGGAGAATTTTAAAGGCAGAATAGACTTCCAGATTGCCAAATTTTGGAAGTGTGTTTTGTTGAGAAATATACATGCCATGTACTTATTCTGGAAAACTGGGGGGCATTAAAGCAGTAACTATAAAGGTGATTCCTTGTTTCTAACAGATCTTGTTCCAAACAACCTCTGAGAAACCTTCATCTACTGAACAGATGAGCTGAACAGATGGGTTACTGAGTTCACTTGTACCTGAGGAAGGGTACTAATAAGTTGGTCTTCACAGACTGGTAGGAGACATTTTAGACTATGCCTACTTGGAGCAAAGCAGTGAGGTCTCTCTGCAGGAGCTGATATGCATCCATGCCAGGGTATGCACCCATGCTGGTGTCCTAAACTCTGTCATCTCGGACATTCTGTCATATTACCACACCTATTTTCCATCTCTCTGCTAGCGTCTTTGGCGCAAGCTGTGGAACCACTGCACTGAGTTCTGCTATGAAATGCTGACATACCCTTAGATCATCTGGGCTCAGACCAACAAGGGCTTTGTAGGCAGGGATCAGGATATTCAACTTGACTTAATATTATGAGAAGCCTGTAGGACCAACATTGATAACACGTGTTACTGAATACATGCACCACAATGCTCCATATCAGTAAGTTCCTATAGATATATATTGTATTACCATAGCTCACATTCAGTAAATAACAAAGGATGGTTTTAGAAGGTCCACTCACCTCCACCCAGATGGGACAGATGGTTCCAGCCACCCAGGCACAGCAGAAAGCATTAATCACGGGCAGAAACATCATGACCAAGGTATATCAGGAGAGAATAGCCAGCGGAGGAAAGAAATGGGCTATGACATTCACATATTATATCCAACACGTGACAGAAAAGAAAGCGAACTCAATTGGGGATCCACTGTTTAACAGATTTAAGTTTGATTAACCAGCGTAGCAAATGATAAGACTATCTTCCTCTTTCTCAAGACTGCTACTACGTGCATTTTCCCTTTGTTCTGTGTGGACTTCTCAGTATTCAATAATATCTGTTCATATTTCAGAAAATTCTTCAGAAAGCACAGCTAAACCTCATGTACACTAAGATAACTAATGGAACATGGCACTGACCTAGAGGTGTTTAGTGCTTTTGAAAGGAAAACACCTGGTTTTTTTTCACTTTTCATGTGTTTATGAGATAACTAATAACACATGAATGTAAGGAGACTTGGTATTCTCTCTCAAATAGAGAGTAAAGACTAACACCATAGAAACATGTAAATTTATGTTAGTACCTAAATAATGAATAATGTCAAAATACTAAATCAATTTCCGTTCCTATAAATGATAACAGATGTGATTTAAAACATCTCTCCCTTGAAGTACTAAAGGGATTGCTGTAATTAATCATCTGAAATCAAATACATCATTTGTAAACTTGTTGAAGTCAGACAACCCAACATACAGTATTTCTGATCAGTTCCCAAAGGATTATAGCCTGTTTTAAAATAGCTACACTGTTTTTGTTAAAGTCTTGCCACACCTGACTCCAGAGACGATAATCTTTCATGGGAGAGGGTGAAGCCATTACTACGTGTTGTGTTTGTCGCACATGCAAAGCTACCGGTGCAGGCACAGGAGCTTACATTCTGCATTCAGATGCAGTGGTGTAAATCCGGCACCACCATTAAAATCCACACAGCTATTATGAATTGGCATTAGCGTAAGCAGAATTTGGTCACAGTGCATATTCCTTTTCATGAAAACTCTAAAGCATTTTGAAAGCCCTCAGGTAAGAAGTACTGAAAGAAATGTAAACTATATTAACAGTTATCGATGTGCACACTTTCATACATAGCAAGTCTGAGTATAAATTGCAAAGGACTGTGGAAGGGGAAGTCTGGAGGCTCTGAGAGACATAGCACCACCCAGTTCAAATGCTGGGGAATGAAAACACACTCTGTACTCCCACACCTGCTCTAACATACACTGTGTGCCTGGCCCAGCTCTGGCTCCCTCAGTGGCTGTGTACATCTAGACTGGAGCTGAAAATCTGGTAGTCCTGTACCAATTTAAAGCATGTGATGACTGACTTGTGATCTCAAAGGTGTGCACGTTGACAGCTACTGATATGGCCTCTGTTTTCATGTTTATTCAAATGGGCATGAATATTCAAGAGCATCAAATTTACAGAGCATAGAGAAACAGTCTCAATTGTTTTACCCCTTCTATGCTCTTCCCATCCTAGAGTAGTGGAGCTGGGATACAGGTAACTAAAGCATGTCCAGCTAATGGCTGGATGTCAGCTCCACAGAGGCAGCTCCCAGATCCCTCTCAAGTCCACACAAGCGTGTGAGTGAACAAGTGCAGGGATAACTGCACTTTGGGTTGTGCAAATGCACACACCCAAATCTTTCCTATTCATGTCACTTCACATCTACCATGCACAATTGTTTCCTGTAATTGCTTAGGGATGAACATTAATTGTATTTTCTGGCCAGAGTAATTGTTGGAATGGAGTCCTAATCATCTTTTATTTTTTTATCTTGTTTTTCCCTTTACTTCTGTTTCTTACCTTTTGCTATTTCTTTTCTTTTGTGGGAGTCCACCATCCCTCTCATCATGAAGGTCATCCCACCCTCTCTGTAATTTTGTTTTTTTGTGATCCCTTTTTTTCCAGCTGCTTGCCCGAGCTGCCAGCTTGGGTGGCTCCGTAACTCATCTGCAGATCCCTTGTCAATTCAAATGGACTCCAGCAGTCGCTGCAGCTCTCTGTATCATGTTGCTAAGCAACACGCTCATTGGAAGGGCTTTTTCTTATTACTATTATTTGGAGAGGTAAACTTTTTGTTACATTGCATAAACATTCTTTCATGACAATTCCCTTCAGTTCAAAATACAGGCAAATGTTGCTCAGAGGAGGGAAGGAGCAAAGCAAATGAATCCTGCTGTGGTGCAGAGATAATACGATATTTGTCTGCATGGGTACTGTTATACAAAAAAAAATTGACAGGTATAACAACACAGCCTTATGTTTTGTGACTCAGAAAGCTTTGCATACAGAACCTCATCCTGACACTGTGTCTTCACATTTTTTGCCAAGTGACTGCAGGGGGAAGAATTAAAATTAGTCTTAGTTAGAAGCTAAGGAAACAGTGGGAATATTAATGTTCTAATTAAAAGAGAGGAATCATGTATGCCCAGTGAAGCCTCTCTGTAGACCAAGTCCTTGAAAACAGAATAAAAGGAAGTTGCAATAGATGGGTACTAAAGAGATTTCTTCTTTTTTTTTTTTTTTTCCCCATATTTTTGTAATGTTATTAGAGCAAAGCAGTAACTTCATTTGAAAGAAGGCAATTTCACTATGAGCAGTTATTTATATTGGGGAAGACCAGCAAGACAAAGGACTGTGAGTTAGGAGCCTGGGTTTTAATCCTGGTCCTTCAGAGACTTTCTGTGTAACCTTAGATAAGTCATTTATCCTCTGTGCTTGATTTTCCTGATATAAATTTTAGGTGTTTCCTTCCTACTTCACAGGATTCACCACAGCAGAGTCAATTAGCTTTTCTACAACATCTGGAGATCTTTTGGTGGAAGATGTTCTATAAATATAAAGTAATATTTTAAAGGGATTAGAACTTCCCATAAAAATATTCTTCTCTGGCTCATACAAGGTGCTTTTTCTCTCCACTTGAGAGATTATTTTTGTAACCATTTCTGCCCTCTCCCCAAGTCTATGACTGAAATCTTGAAATTATGTACATGAATTTGGGGTTTATGAGAGATGCCAGTTCGAAAGGTACAAAGATGGAAGCAATCTAATCACAGGGGAGATCCAAAGTGAGTGTTAAAAAGGCACAAAGTCAGTTATTGTGCCTAACAGACAATACCGCTCCTAATCTTGACACAGTAGTTTTTCTCCCAGAGCTTGTATAGTTATCTCTACTAATCCAGACGTTTAGACACTTGCTTCATTTGAAGGTAAATAGTCTTATACATCTCTAAGGGACTGTTTCTCTGCTTAGATTTAGGCACGTAGGGAGGAGGAAGGATGAAGAAGATTACAGTCTGTCAAATAGGATTTATTTAATCTGTGAGAAAAGTACATTTCTACAAATACTAAAGGAAGTCCCTTGCTCTAAAAAGTTAGAGGACCAGGCAAAAGAGCAATAACAAGTGATGCAGAAAATTTGTTTATATTCTGGGCTTCACTCCTCCCAAAATTAATTTGCTGAGGCTTAACAAAATTAAATTTAACAATCAGCAGGAAAGTAAGCCAAAAAAAGAGGTTCAATATTTAGTAAATTAATGTATTCAGTTCAGCAGGGTCTTATGACTTTCACTACATGTACTAGGGAATAGGAATTAGGACAAACCATTTTTATCCCTTTGGGCTCAAGAATGTTCTCAGAAATCTACTGAGTTTCAACCAGAGAAGTCCCAAAGGACTGGAAAATGGAATCTTTAAAAAGAGGGGGACAGGGTGTGGGGGAGGGATCCGGAGAATTACAGAACTGTTGACTTCAATTCCCAGAAAGATTCTGGAACAAACTCTTAAACAATCAATTCAAAAGCAGCAGAAGACAGTAAGATGATAAAAGACAGCCCACTTGAGTATGTTAAGAACTGATGATGTCAAACCAATCTAATGTCCTTGTCTGCCAATATAATTGGCATAATGGATTAAAGGGAAGCCATAGATATAATGTATCTTGCTTTAGCAAGGACTCAGAAACTGTCTTGAGACACATTCTTCTAAAAGGCTGAAGAAATATTACCTAGATCAATTGTTCTTACACCGTAAATACAAATATCAGCAGTGCTACATGAACCACTTTGAAGTGATATGCAGCAGCAGCTGCTTCCGCACCAAAAGCAGTAGGCGCGAGACGTGCACTTCAAGCTTAGCTGCAAGAGCAGGGTGAGACAGAAGATGTGGCTGCAGAGGTCTGTTGGGTTTAAGTGGGTAAAAGAAAGGGAAATGGGAAGTGAAGTGTGATAAAAGGAAACAGAGGAAGTGAAAATTATGGGTAGGATCCTGATTTAAGTACTTAATGCATACCTAGAGGAGCAGGGCAGGTAGGGAGCATCAGGCTGGAGAGGCAGAGATGGTCAGTGGATTATAGGTTAGAAATCCAGACTGGTAAATTAGAGGGTACATGAACGTATTTTTGTTTGGACAGTAGACTCACCGTAGTGGACTGTGCATCCATTGTAACATTGATCTGTGCCTACATTTTCAAGAGGTTTAGAATTTGGCAACTGATCTGTGTTGGAGCTAGTGCTCTATTGCTCTGTCAGAGCTGCCCACAGTCCAGAAAACCTGGACAAATGTATAAAAATCCTAAATTTCAAGGGTGAAAAATAGCCTGACTATTATGACAAACTCTTTAATGGACATAGATAAGTGAAATGCCACCTAGGAAAGTTGTAGAAATGCTTTCTTTCAAGGCTTCTGGTGACTCTGATATTCATCTGTGAATGAATCTTTATGCTGCTTCAGAAGAGAGGATTATGCTGGATAATCCTGTGAGGTCTTCTCCAGCCTTGCATTTCCCTGGGGACATTCTTTTATTGGCAGTTTAAAGTCTGAAGTGGCACCAGACTCTCTGGTCAAGGTCCAGCGAAACAAAGGACAATCCTGCCACCAAAGCCCAGACTTACAGGAGACAGGCAAGCTGAAAAAGCTGACCTCTGTTCCTCAGAGCTTCACCTGACAAGTGTGCCAGCAGGAAGTCTGCCTGCTATCTGCCCTCCTTTGTTATTCTCAAAAAAATTTTTAAGAGCAAAAAGAAACACCCTCTATATGAGAAGCTAAAAATTTACTGCTAAGCTGCTGAGTTCTTTAATGATCAAATAAAAATGTAACAGTTACTGTTAGTCCAGTTGCAGGAATATCAACACTCATTGTCCAAATTGATTTAAAAAAAAATCTGCTTAATACCCTTAAAATTGTTATACAGGAAAGCCTACAAATATGGACCCTTTTTCTTGGGTGTCATGCTTGTCCTTCCAACATAGGAAGATTCCTGCTCCTCAAGCAGTAGAGGCAGAAGATGTTCTGGCAAACCATCAGCATCCTGCGGTCCTCAGTGGGAGGAGGGTGATGCTCACGGTGGGACATTCTTCTCAGTCCTCAGACTGCTTGTTTTCCTTCTCCTGGGCTGCCAGCTGCAGCCTGGCCATGGCCACCAGCCCCCACCCCGCCCCACACACACAAAGAGCTATGGTTTGTCAGGCAGTGACTGGGGGTGCATGGGGGGACGTCATCCCCTCCCCAGCGGGGCCACCCCTGGAGCTGAAGCTGGAGCAGGGGAGGCAGCAGTCACTGGCCCCAGCGCAGGGGTAAAACCAGCGACACCCAGCTCAGGCCATGGAGAGGCTGAGCCCCTGCACTGCCACGCCAGTGCACAGCCAGGGGCCTTATGCAAGCAAGCAAAACAGTCTCAACTTGTGGAATTTTACTTATTTCAATTTAGTGCTAATTTATATAAACTTTTAACTAGTGATTCACACATTTAGGAATAAAGAAAAGAAGACAATGTACCAGTGGAAAACATTTTCTTCTCCTTTCCCCAGGCTCAGCTTCGGTCCAACACTTCTCCTCCCTCCAGCACCTCTCCTCCACCCTTCCTTATCCCAGCTCTGTTGTTTTCAGTATGCATTACACTCAGGCCCTCCTAATCCCTTGAGTGAGACAAAGGGTGGCGCAGGAGATTGGAGTCTGGCTGCAATGGTTTCTTTCTGCCCCTCCTTTCTTCTTACTCGTTTTCCTCTACTGCTCCTTGCTTGTCACTGTCCCTCTGCTCATCCAGGGGCCTCAGTCCCTTTGGAGAGAGCCCTGTCCCAGTGGGGGTTACCCATGGCTGCAGTCCCTCAGGAGTGTCCCTGCTCTGGCATGGGTCACCCATAGGCCACATTGTCCTCAGAGGCGCTCTTGCTCTGTCACAGAGCACCTCTTTCTAAGAGTGCATCTCCAGCTGTGTCCCCAGCAAGTGTCCCCTTCTACACACCTCCTCCTGTGTGTCCTCAGGTGTATCCTCACATAACTCCTCAGATGAGTCCACATGTACCTCCTGCCTCTGGCAGATTCCACTCTTTCTTAAATGCACCCGAGGACCATGTCCTCCCCTGACTGGCTGCGGTTTTGGGGCACAGTGTGGTGTTTCCAGCTGCTGCTGAGCCATCTGGAACTGGCCATGACCTTCCCAGGCAGTTCCTGCCTCCTCCTACACAGGTTACCCTGTGGCCCCAGCTGCACACACCCCACCGGGTATGCCCAATGCAACCTTTAACAGGAAAATTAATATTCAAGACAAGCCTACCTGTCCTAAGAAAAAGAAATGGGCTTAGGAGACATCGTGGGCTAGGAATTGTCTTTGAGATAGGAAGAGGGTCCTCTATGTGAGCACACTGAGCCTACCCTGAACACAGAAATCAAATGGTTCCCAGACAAAATTGCATAGGATTTCAGCTCTGAAGATGAAGGATTGAGGGCTGAAAGTGAGTTAAGCCTGGTTATGAGTGACAGAGCAAAGTTCCTTTAGCAACCTGAGATTTACATTTTTTACTGTTCTTTAAAGCTTTGGGAGACATCCCACTGTTACAGTGAATGCTCTGTGAATTCCTTCTTCAAATATTGCAACTATTTAGTATGACATCGTTAATTAGTCAGTCTTTATAGACTGAGCAGTACATCCATTTGAAACTGGCAACAGCATAGCTTATTACTGAAAAAAATATATCTGCTACTAATGCCCACATACATTCCTTAAAAGAAGATTAATCCTTTAGAATAGCAAAAGTCTATATAATTAGGAGTAATGGAATCCAATTAGGAGGAAAAAATCAAGGAATCAGCAAATATCCCTGACACTGACATCTATTTGGCTGGGGAATGGCATCTCAAGGAAAACGATGTGCACTCCATCTTTTGTTCAGTTTGCATTTAAATGCCCAGAACTTCAATAAATGTTCAATATAAAGCAACCCTGCACTGACAGATTGTGAGTAACAGCCTTACTTCATCTAACTTCTGTTTTTATATCATATTTCTTGAATTCAAAAAAGACAGGTTTTCACATAACCTGTACAAGACATTATTTATATTCTCAATATAGATTAGACTACAGTCAGAAAGAAACAGTTATAGATATCTACAGCAGTTTAGGGCCTTTTGGCATTGATTTATTGAAGGCTACTCCAGATTTCAGCTGCACTAAAACATGCAAATTTCCACCCGAGGGTGCAGTCTTTGCTTTCAAATCACCAAGTATGTTCCGTCAACATTTACGGATATTGCCTCCAGAAGAATAAAAGAATACAATGTAAGCATCAAATGGGTCCAAATACAAAGCTGCACTAGAATATACCTTCCTTTTGGCATACACTGAAATAATCATTTGTTGTTGCTATAAATTAAAGCTGTGTCAGTCAATCAGTTTCTTCAATGACTGCCTCTGACCTACTGGCAATATTTTAGAAATGGGTAGCTTCTGCCACTCACAAGGGACAATCTGTGCTCAGTATCTCACCAATTTATTCTCACCCGTAGCCAATGAGGCAAGTGATTTTCCTGCTGGGTTAATGACCTCTGATTGTGTTGTTCCTACAGTTTCACTAGTCTGGCCTCACACCGTGCATTGGTCCAATGCAGATGCTGTCAAGATAAGGAATCCAGGTTATAGTCGGCATTTGTTTTGGTGAAAACAAACTAGGATATTTTAAAGGGGAATAATAGGAAGAAACATGCCACTTATAAAGCGCTGTTGAAGAGAGGGTAATTTTTAAATTATTTTAATAGACAAGATGGTCTTCAAGGGTCAAGTCCCCCCGTGCTAACATAAGTAGGCTGGAGTGCAGCAGCACAGAACACTGTCTACTGTCTCTGCAGGTTGGCAGTGGGTTCCCTCTCCTTGACCCTGCTTTGCTTCTGTGCAGACCTATAGCTTTGCAGGGACAAGTATTTCACCATAAACAGAAAAAAAAAAGAAAAAAAAAACCTATATCATGAATCAATTAGTCTGGTAAAATTAAATACTGAACTTCAGATTTTATAGCCATTTTATATTTCTCATGGCCTCATTTGAGTGGAGGAAAGCCATTTTGGTTGAAAGCTCATGGAAAGAACAAAGTTATCTGAAAGTCATTGATCAGCAGTAAAATCCTTTCTTGGTCTGAAAATGAGGATTTATTTCCAATAAGAATACCCTTGATTTTATCAAGAGATCATTGTGCAGAATGCGTGGCAAATGCAACATGATTCTGTAAGAAAGACCTTGAAATCTAAAGGCACATATATAAGTCAACAGGCTTCAGTTAGAAATCTGTTATAATTAGAGTTGATCGAGGAAGACAATTCATATTTATAGGCTGAGGCTTATTAAGCTTAGTATTTTCACACCTTGGTTCAATAACCAGTTCCATAAGCCAACTTAAAACACCTTGGAAAATATGCCATACGCATCAAACAGCAATAGAAATAATGGTATGTTTACCTACAAAAAATACAGTGGTTCTCAGGGACTTATCGGACACTTCAGAAAAACAGAAGAGAATGTTTCCATACAACCACGGTAAATTATCTCTTTATTGTTCCGCCAGCATTTTTTCCCCTTTACCTGGTCTTAATCCAGCCTGTGTATTAATTAATCACCATTATATAAACCTTAAATCACATTGCAGGGTACTTAGGATTCAGCTCATTGGTTAGTAATTAACCTACCTTGCCTTTAGTCATAAACCTTTACATTGCAGCCCTGCTTTTGATCTATGAATCAACAAGTCTGAAAGACTGAAACTCAGTTCAGATTAATAGCTGACCAAATATAAGACGGATTTTTCCATTTAAAGACACCTCTCACTCTTTGAAACTTACTACTTTCACAAAGGTAGGTTAACATGACACAAAACTGTGACTTAATGCACCATGAAATTTAAGATTTCACACAGAAACGACAGTGATAAGATTCCTATTGATTTGCACCTCTTGCAAGTCAGTACGTTCGGCATATTCCTGCCAGGAAAGCTCTGCAGGTTTCTTCTGATCTGTTAGGGTAACTCAAGGCAACCATCTGCATCTCCTATTTGCTTCTGTGGGTACAACCTGTCAGTTTAAGAAAGAAAGGAGCACTGAGCATGTGCATTACATCCTTTCAGGTAATCAGGGGACTCGCTTTCTCACTCATGATGTGTCTCAACCATCCCTCTGCACTCTGAGCACCTCTGGGACCACCTTTGGACCTGCAGGGTAGAACCAAAGTAAGGTTCAGATTGGACCATTCCCATTCTACCTTGCCACATATCTACTATCTACTATTGCACCATTCCCTCCACCTAGGACAGAACTGGCCAGATGCTCTCACCAGGCTATGACTTCTTACTTCCTATCCAGAAACCTCTCACTTCTGGTAGAACCAAAAGAAGTTCTTCCTTGCTTCCTTCCTTTTCGACACAAGGTTGACCTTCCCCAAGACAGGCTGAGCCATTTTGCTGTTCATTTATACTCACTTTGTGGACTGGGCAGTGTGGAAGCAGCACCTGGCAGGTTTTAGTAAGGCAGTGGTGGGAGCAGACAGAGCTGCATCTGGAACTACTAGCAACTGATGTAAGGAATAATCATACCCATTTATGCAGTAGGGGCCAGAACTGACATGGAAGCAATTATTTTCCCTAGGCCACCTCTTTTTGTTCCCTCCCTTTGCTACAGAGCAGGATTCTGGGAAGCACTGATTAAACAAAAGCGCGGGAAAAAGTAAAAACAGATGGAAAAGAGAGGGAAGCAGAGAGGGATTTAGGAAAGAAATGGAGCTTCAGCTCAAGGCATTTGGTAGATGTCACAGTAGCAGACCCTAAGCAAGGCAAAATCAAAGCATAATCACCAATATTTTAATGATATTTCTGAAATTAGAAATTCTGGATCTGGATGAAACACTGGTCTCTTTCTTGATTAGTCAAACCTCAGAAAAAGATCTGTGGCCCATTTAAATTACTGATATTTGAATTACATTTAATTCCCAGTTGACTACAAGCAATTGATTTGATTGCATCACAATGAAATTACTAAGATTACTTTAAAAAAAATAAAAAATAAAAAACAGTATGGGAAGATTTCTTGGCTCCTGCACAGACATTAGGGGGAAAACAAGGGCATAACAGCATATAAGCAGTTACTATCTTATTAAATTTCTCCTAAAATGAAATATTTTAAGAACAAAATAAATGTTTGTACAACTAGGGACATTTCCACAAGATTAGAATGACCTTAAAATAAGATCATGTCTAAGCGTATTTATTTGACTATGTCCCTTTAAAAGGAAAAAGTCTAATGCTATGAAATAGGAGCTCTTTAGATCATTGCTTAGATCAGCTTTTTTGGACTCTTTATTGATATTTTCCACCTCCCACAGCCTCATTATCAGACTGGCAAGGTTCTTGCTTATTTTTTTTCATTCCTTGTGGAATATATAGATTTCAGATCACTTTTATCCTGTACTTAACTTTCTTCCCATGCTGGAATTAATCATTCTTTTAATACACTTGAAAAACTAGAAAAATGCGCCACCTCAGATTTACCATTTAAAGTCGTTACCTTCAGTATTATTGATAAATGAGTGCATTACTGACATGAGGAGGTGGTTTGGTTTATTTGGTATTCTTTGCCTGACCAGCAGTAGCATAATAGCAGGAATATTAAAAAGCAACGGGGAACTAACATCACCCTACTTTTACAGGACAAGCAAGTATTCTTACGGAAAAAGGGGAAACTTTCCCTGGAGAAAAAGCATGTTGTTGGCAAGGCATTCAGCTGTGACTCAGGGTATCAAAAGTCATTTTCCTGTTCCACCACAGATTTTCTCTGTTATCTTGTACAGGACTGCTTAGGCTGTGTGCCTGAGCAAAAGATAAAAATATCTTCCTTCCTTTGACTGCTGTCATGACTATTTATCATATGCTTTTCAAGGAAAAAAATATTTCGTCTCTTTGCGCACGTCTGTGAAGGGAGAGACTGAGCTTCTAGGCAGGCAGATATAGCCTATAGTTCTCCCTCTGCTCATCACAAGGGGAACATGAGATCCAAAATTCACTGCTCAATTAAGTCGCACTCCGTGAGCACAGGCCAGTCTCCCAGGCCTTTTGACCAGGCATGTTAGATGCCCACAGAGTACTCACTACAGAGTGTTTTGGTAGATTTTAGAGTAGAGTTCATACAGATTTCTGCCATTTGGAATACTTCACCAACAACTTGACGATCTCATAAAGTAGTTCTTTTTCTTGATATTACCACAATTAAGCCTAATACCATATTTTTCCGAAACACCACAGGGAAAAATAATAATGATCAGTTATTAGGAAGCCATGTATTTTAGTATGTACTTTTCCTCTAATTACATATAGATACAGCTTTAGCTATAGATACAGATATGCTTCTCAAATGCAGGCTTATTGTTGCTGTTAATTTCACAAGTTGAAATGAAGGCTTTCTTGCTCTAATAGTTAAGATTAAATTCAGAATTTTCCAATTTAAATTATATTTAAGCTAAAGAATACACACAGACAGTTTAACAATTAGTCAGAAATACTATTTTTGGTTTGTTTTCTTATGGTGCCCACTAAAGGAGGTGTCTTTACGGAATGTATGGAATTTCACATGATACTGGATATTCTAAACCTGGAACTGAAAAATAAGCTTAGGAAAAATAGTTCTAGCTGAAAAGCCTTTCTTTTTTTTCTAGGGGTCAACCTCTGCTGATTCTAACAATGTCAGAATATGATCCAGAAAGGCAAAGTGAGATTCAACTCCAGACTAAGACACCCACCTTTAGATGGCTACATGAGAGTGTCTACAGGTATATTAGGTGTCTAAGTTCCCACTATAATCAATGAAGATCTACCCAGTACTGTCAGTGGTGACCCAGGATTAGTTCAAGTCACTTAAAGTAGACATCTGAATTTGATTAGCTAAACTGCATTTTGAACTTTATTAGCTGTATCGATTAGATTTTTCAGATCTGGTCTGAATACTGCCTTTTTTTATCTCCAGTTGACTACTCCCATGCCATTTGTGTTCTGTTAGTGAAAACAGATATCTTGCAATCATTTGGAAACCACCAAACAGTTTGTGTAGCCTTGTAATAAGCAGCACTGCAAGGTTCTGCTTCATGTATGGGCTGTGCCTGTCATAGCTGTTTGTATTTTGAACAACTTATATTTATAGTTACACCTCCAGGGCTAATGAAGCCTTGAAACGGTAGATTCACAGCTCATGGGGCAAGGTCTACGCACAGAAAACACTTACTACACTCCCATAAAATCCTGCCCAGAATGCTGCAAAATGATTATCTAAGAGAAAATAAGGATTCAGTGCCGCAGCCAGACGCAACATCAAATCACAAGTCTCAATCAGAAGTGTCAGAAGTCTCATCTCAGCCTTTCCTCCCTGACTGATGCTTTCCCCAGCTTGTTAGCATGAACACAGTATGGTCCCTAACTGGCTAGCTGTCAAATGTGTCTTGGTCACCCCTGGACCAAATACTTATTCTTGTAGGTTGACCTGGTAATAGAAAGCTAAGTGTTAGTAGAACAGTAAAATCACTGCAATCCTTTCCACATTGTTATGCTCTCCTGTGGCCCAATACAGAGATGGGATGTTCAGCACACAGTTTGACATGAAGTGGGCAAAATATAAGTGAACCTGCTGGCGACATTCAGAAACTGTGCCATGAATAAAGTAGCACCAATCATGTAAACTGGTGTTAGCACTGTTCATACAGAGGCTTTCACATGAAACACCTTCAGCCAATCTCCAAGCAAGATGACACACAGTTGACATTTTTAAAAGTGATGTAGGACACTAAGAGGTTCTACTCATTCTGGGGCAAGTTTTGCCACTGCATTTAATGGGAAAGATTGTGAAGGCTCATTAATCAGGTAAACATGAAGGAAGGTATTGATCAGCAAGTTTGGGGACTGAAGAGTCTAGGAGACCACAAGACTAATAATTATTTCTTCCAACTTGGTGCTTTCTTTGGCATGCTTACAGAATTGTTGTGGTCTCCTACTGAACATTCAAAGCTGGAGAACTCCCCATCTGTTGCTGTTAGCTGTGGTCCCAACTGTTCGCATTTTCAGGAGTGTGCCAAAGCATTGAGTCACTCATTTATTATCTTCAGCATACTGTTTTCAAGAGCATTTAGGGAGCTCAGTCTCACAAAATCATTGCTGAGGCAATCCTCGATATTGGTGAAAAGTTTAAAAGGGAAGTTTGGAATTTTTTGTTGTTGTTATTTATCTTTGTAGGAGGTCATAGAGCTGTATGTAAGTCAGGTTCACAAAAATTATGTTTTCATCCTTTATAATGAATTTCTTTTATCTTGGCAAGCAACTCATCTGGAACCTGTCTTCTCATTTTAGTTACTTGTCCTCAGCACATGGTCTTTTAGGACTAGCATTGACTATCATAAATTGTAATTTATATTAATTATATGTTTATGATATTGCCAACAGATGCAAAGTATGAGACACTGTGCAAACAAATATAAGAGGCAACACCAAAGGGCTGCAAACTAAATAGACCATTGATTTGCTGTTTGTTCTTCAAGGACATTACTCAATCTCTTACAGCATTTTTTGGTCTGTTTATTATAGTTCTTCTTAAACTCTAGCTGCTTTAAACCTGGCACTTACTAATAGGTCACTGACCTAAAGTGTGTACCATGTCTCACAAGTGTGCCTGCAAGATCCAATATCCTTACACAATACAGAGGCATATAATCCAAGGAGACATGTAAATCTATGGTTTTAATATTCAAATTCACTCATATAGCCAGCTGTCAATACCTCAAAAATAATTTGAATCAGAATAACATGTATGTGATAGGATAAAACAACAGCATCTTTCAGGAATCTTTCTTCATTTCAGAACAGATCAGAAGCTATTCCCTTCGAATCTAGTCCAGACTAGATGTATATAACAACATGATATATAACGTGATATATATAAAAACATTTCACTTGCTTTCATCTGTGAAGAGTGGCGCAAAAATCCCTGTACCAAGGAAGACCAAGGCTGTAAGTCTATGTGGTACCATTCAAATATAACATGGACATCCAGTCAAGATCTGAAGGCAGAATATGCCATCTGACACTTTATCCATGTCAATAGGCCATCTCAGCTTGGATGTGCTTTGTACAAAAAAGAGATACAGGGCTTCTAGGTCCCACCTGGCTCATGCAGAGCCAATTTGGATTTGCCTTTACTGCACTTCAGAAGGTTACTGTGTACACATATTCTTGGAGAGTGGGGTGGGAATACCTTATCTTAAGAATATTTATGTCTCATTACCGTAGTATGTGCAGACTTCAATATTTAATTAAGCAATAGTCCCTTCTGCTTTTCTGTAACTGAAAAACTAAGGCAGTGAGTGGTTCTGCGACTTAAGTCCAGTCGGTTTGAAGTCAGTGCATAACATCAGCTACTGGCCTATCACATGATACTTCTCCTCCCCATATACAAGAAAAAATCAAATTTACATGACAATATAAAGCATTCCAGGTAGTCTGGCAAAGGCTGTCAAGTATGATTTCTTTTGTCTGTGAAACTTTTCCAATCACTACAGTCAAAGGAATGATTTCATCCCTGTAACATGGTCTTCAGACCATCAAGTACTTACAAATTTGCTTAATATTTTGTATGAGAGTAACAGCATTGAAGCAAATAAAGTTATCAGAAATATGCCATTATGCACATCTGCAGGATTTGTCACAAACTCTACAAGCAATAAGTCTTACTCTTCTCCAAAATATTCCATTGCAATCACAATTAGTGCCAATAGCTTCATATCGCAGCCCTGCCTCAGTCCCTTGCCACAGAGACCATGCCACATGTCCTTGTCTGACCTGGTACCTGTCTAAAACGGCATGATCGTGGCCTCCCTGTCTCCCACTTACATCAGAATACATCTAGCCCATATGATCTGTGAGCACTCATGTGAGAAAAAAAAAAAAGGTCAAAAGATTCAGGACTATAACAGTGAAGCCCAGACAATGTGGTGAGTGTGGAAACAATGGGCATGCATTCTAAATCAGTTGCTGTTATAGCATGAAGTGAACAGCATACAGAACGTGCAAGATTTTGATAAAATTAATGCCAATCCCTCCCCTCAATGGTAGGACTTGGAGCTCAAGGGCTGCTTCCACAAGTTGCTTGCAAAAGAATAATTTGATTTAACTTGTTGTCATTACCATATTTCTTTCACGTCACTACCCCATCAGCTAAAGTTGCGTGAAATCAACTGATGAAGCCGCACAAATGAAGCATTAGCCTGAATAATACACCATAATTTTGGTACTGTCTGATATTGCCCAAAGCAAAAAAAAAATGTTTAATCTATATTACCTTAGTTACTTCTATGACCTTAGTTTCCTAAATAAAGTAGTAAAGAATATCCCTCTGCAGATTCTTTTTTATTTTTAGATAGAGCATATTTCTGTGCTTGATTCAAAACGACGTAGCAGGAATTTTGCTAGGACCTTGCACTAAAATGCTGTTGTCTTGACTCTTTAGTCAAATAGTGATACAGCCAAAATCTTCAGAGTGCGATGCCTTCCTGAGCAAAGAGTGGGAACTGTGGGACAAGGGAACAGGGAAGTCTGCCATCCGACAGTGGAGCAGAAAGGCTCCCAGCCAACAGGGCTCTCCACTCCATACCACAGAGGGGTCGTCACCCTCCGTACGAGGTAACCATCTACTTTCAATTGCTCATAATCCATCGAGATCTTCAGCTGGTGCGTGAACATAGCTCTGCTGGATTCAGAGGCAAGGCAATTTATCCAGCTAAGGATCCGGATTAAATTCAACCAAAGGAAAACAGGGTTTTCTAAACAAGTTCTCTGATGATATAATTGGATAGCACATAACTGGAAGAGACAAGTCCTTTACTCTAAACTCAAACTGTGCTTCTGCGCAGTGGAGTGAGAATACTGCCTTGGTTCCAGGACAAACACAGGCCTGGATGCAGAAGCTCCCATAGCAGGGCTTGTGTTTTCTAGCATTGTAATTCTAACTTGTTTTTTAGAATTTTCTGGGTTTGGAGGTCACATATAATTGCCACCTTATGTGCGTGTAAGGTAGAGATACTTTAGTTATAATTAGCAGAAATAATTACAGGTACATAAAAAGGAGAATAACAAAAATGCCTTATAAGAAAGCATTCTTTGTGCCATGTGTTCCTGTACACCAAATTGATTTTCAGTTCACACAACCTCTTTCATTTCTCCAATTACCAACCTCAGCTTAATTTGGAGCAAACATACACAGCAGGTGAAGATAAGAAAAGGGCACTTGCTTCTGACAAACATTGTGAATCTCCCTTTTTTTTTTTAATACTGAACCATAATCTGCACAGATGATCAGGTAATTAAAGCATAATGGAATGCAGGGTAAATTATAATGACTGGTATGGCTTAGGAAAAAGATATTTCGTAGCAATGTATTAATGCCCAAGAACAGGAGACCGTTATTATGCCTTACCAGGCCACAGACAGATGGCTACAAATTATAAACCATTAAGGAATTTTAAAACTGAATTGGACATAGTAATCTTCATAAAAGAGCCACCAAGAAAATTCTTTATCCTAATTGAAACAAAAGGCAAACTTGTGCCTCAAACTGCAAGATGTAATTGTCTAGTCATGGGGAAAAATGTATTATTCATCTTCCCCCAAGGCACTGAATCCCTTCCTAAATATGATCCTCTGTATACACAAGAATATACCAGTTGCTTTAGGTTAAACCCTGTCGTGGTAACCATTAAATTTCAAATCGGTCTTAAGCAGCCATCCTTTTCCTGAACTGTACAATGATCCAGAGCAAAGAGCCTGTGACAAACCAACACTGCACGAGACAAAACAGGGGCAGCCAGTGTGTGTACATTGGCACTACTGTTGCTGTCTCAAGCCCTTTTGCAGAATAAGAGGTGACCACATCAAACTCTGAATCCATCCTCTGAGAGGAGGCTTTTAGAATAAGCACAAAAGATTTGGGTTTAGCAAACCTAATGGTGGAATAAAGGCTTGAGAAGCAGACAAGGGAGTTAATGCATCTGTCCATTCTTACTCATTTAAAAGCTACAGCTAAATGAAGAGCTCCACAAAATGGTTTCAGGTATGCATAATTGAGTCTAATAAATGTTATATTTTTTATTAGTAATTCTTAGAGTAGGACTTCACTGCAATGTAATGTTACTGAGAATCTTTATTATATAATCTCTCTTAGTAAAATTTAGCTGACAATCCTATTTCATGTCTTCCTTTGGCACCTTGTTTAGATTTCCATCTTAAGTAGGACCTTAAGATACACTTTGGCAAAAAGCTTCCCTGCACAGAATGTCCCATTTAAAAATTAATACCTTGCTGCCTCCACTAATCAAAGCTGGGAGAGTTTACATTAGTGTTTTAAGACCAGAGTCCATGGTTCATTAAAACCCAGCTTCACTGGACTTAAATCAGAGGTGAATGCAAATGGGTGCAAGGGAGACTGAGCTGCTATTACTTTTATTTCTTTCCTACTCCCACAGAATCTGATTCATATACATTGCAACCTTTACACATGACCTTTGTAATTTGGCCCACTACATGTAAGAACAAAATTATCTCTGCTGTTAAATATTTCATATGATCCCACGCTGAAGGAGAATACAAGAAACTCAAGGACCATTCTTTTAAATTAATGACATTCTGCTAGACTCTGAACAAGTAAATTCTAAAACCCTAGTATAAGCACAGTGATTCAATTTAAAAAATGCTATAAAACAAGCTTGTAATATACATAGCCTAAGAGATGCAGATTATATACTAGAGAAAGGTATGAAGATATAAATTCCCCTACTTAAACTTCAACAAATCATCTCTGAATTTGGCTTATGAGTCCAGAAAAATCACTCTCACAATGTATAGTATATCATACTACTTTCTCCACTGAGGATTATCATGGTGCTTCTTCCCCATATATCTAACTCACTACGTGACTCCAGGCTACGTACACTAAAGCCGAAATTCTTATTCTTTGCAAGTATGTTGTTGGCATCAACAAAGGGCTCAGTTAAACTATCTAGAGGGTTCCTTTGGAAACAAAATCACCTCAAACTGTGACTATATAGGACTCTACACAGATCTACTTATGAAACTCCTTCAGAATAGGACGCTCCCGTGAGAGAGAGGAACCTCTTTCTCTGTTCTCTTCCAACTAGAATGAGATTAGACAGGTCTCACACAACATCTGCTACACCAGACGGATTTGTCACTGACCAGGCAGAATGAAGTTATTGCAAACACTGCAGGAATCAAGTAGCACATTTACTGCTCAGAGGCTAGATCTGGCTTCCTAGTTTACCTTGACATGTCCTAGCAGAAAAAAATTCATGAGATCCAGGAGCACTAGTGATGGAAAAACTCCTTAAAATCACCTTATTTTGCATAGTTTCTCATCTTAATTTGTCTACCAAATGTGTTAATTTTCTAAACATCTCTTTATTTTATTAGTTAATGCATTGGTTCTGATTAAAATAATTGAAGTATTATATGATTAATTATGGAAATTGTCTTCACCAAGCTGATGTCAACACATTAACTTGTTACCATGTCAATATTCACCTTGCAATTTTTCATACACAAACAATTCTAACAAAATCAAACACAAATATATTGGTTTTATTTGTCTTTAACTAAGGTTGCCACCTTATTCTAGAAGACAAGGTGACTTCTGCGCCAGTATACCTAGTATGCAACTCATTTGCATCAGATATGTTTCTTAGGTCTACATTTTTCCTGACTGCATTTCTGTAAAGTTAAGAGTTGAGTTTCTCATTTAAGCTCCCTGATTCAATTGGACAGATTGTGATATAGATTAGAAAGACCCTTTGGCAGGTGAACATTTGATGCTTTTGGTAGCCAGCACAAACAAAACCATTTTATTACTCCAAAAGCAAAACAAATTTCTTACCTAAAATGTTCCAAACCTTACATAACTGAACTGCAAATGGGGTTTATTCCATCTGTGGCTGGTGGAGAGTTCTCTCTCCAGTGGAACCTGCCCACTTTGAAAGCTCCAACAGCTTTTGTTCTCTTCCTTTCCATTAAAAAAATGCCCAAGGTTTGTGCTGCCATCCAGAGGGACCTTGACAGGCTGAAGAAATGGGCGGACAGGAACGTCATGAAGATCAACAAAGGGAAGTACAAAGTCCTGCAGCTGGGGAGAATCAACCCCAGGCACCAGTGTACGCTGGGGAACCACCAGCATGAAAGCAGCTTTGCAGAAAAGCACCTGGGAGACATGGTGGACACCATGTTGAACACAAGCCAGCAATGTGCCCTTGTGGCAAAGAAGGCTAATGGTATTCTGAGCTGCATTAAGAGGAGTGCTACCAGCAGGTCATTGGAGGTGATCCTTCCCCTTGACTCAGCGCTGGTGAGGCCATACCTGAAATACTGTGTCCAGTTCTGGGCTGCCCAGAGAGACATGGACATGGACATACTCGAGAGAGTCCAGCAAAGGGTCACAAAGATGATGAAGGGACTGGAGTATCTCTCCTATGAGGAAAAGCTGACAGAGCGGGTACTTTTCAGCCTGGAGAAGAGAAGCCTGGGGAGGGGGGCATCTCCTCAAGGTGTATAAATACCCGAAGGGAAGGTGTACAGAAGACGGAGCCAGGCCCTTTTCAATGATGCCCAGTGACAGGACAAGAGGCAATGGGCACAAACTGAAACACAGAAGGTTCCCTCTGAACATCAGGAAACATGTCTCCTGTGAGGGTGACCAAGCACTGACACAGGTTGCCCAGAGAGGTTGTGGAGTCTCCTACTTTGGAGGTGTTCAAAAGCCATCTGGACACGGTCCTGGGCAACTGGCTCTAGGTGGTCCTGCTTGAGCAGAGATGTTGGACAAGATGACCTCCAGAGGTTCCTTTCCAACCTCAACCATCCTATGATTCTATGAAAAAAGTTTCAATAACAGCTTACCTAGCTACTCAGACTTCAAAACGAATTTGCACATACAGTCATGACAAACTGATAGAATGACAAGATTAACAGCCCTTTTCCAGGACAGCAAGTTCTGTCTCCAGCTACTAAAGGCAAGAAAATGTTATTAAGGAAACTGTGAGATTAGTCTGTGTGGTGGATTAGCCTTGGCTAACAGCCAAACTCCCATCCAGCTGCCCACCCTTCCCCTTCCCCCCCCAGTCAGCAGGACAAGGGGAGAAAATAGGGCAAACAGGAATGAGAAATCTCATGGGCTGAGATAAAAGCAGGGAGATTGCTTACCAATTACCATGACAGGCAAAACAGACTTAATGCAGGGAATATTAACTTATTGCCAACTAAAATAGCTATTTAATTATTGATTCAGGTAATGATAAACAAAGATAAACATTAGAACAACACCTTTCCACTACTCGCTCTCTTCTCAGGTTCAACTTCATTCCTTCACTCCCAGCTCTTCTACCTTCCCCTCGCCCCGAGCAGTGCAGGGAATGGGGAATGAGGGTTGGGGTCAGCCCATAACAGCTCTTCTTGGCCACTCCTTCCTCCTCTTTTCTCTGCTCCAGTGTGGGCTCTCCATGGGCCACAGCTCCTTCTGGCCATATCCACCTGCTCTGTCATTGTGTCCTCTATGGGCTACAGTCTGGACATCTGCTCCGCCACGGAGCACCTCCTCTTTCTCTGACCTTGTGTTCCCTCTGCTGTTTCTCACTCTTTGTTCCTTCCTCCTCTCCCTGTAGTATTTTCTGTCCTTTCTTAAATACGTTTCCCAGAGTCGCCACCACCATGGCTGTGGGGCTCAGCCATGCCCTGCGGTGGGTCGGCTGTGTCCAGCACGGGGCAGCCCCAGCGTCTCCTCACAGAGGCTGCCCTGCAGCCCCCCCTGCCAGCACCTGGGCACCTGCACCCAACACAGCCTGGCATAATCTATCTCATTTTGGAAAACTATGTTGCATTTTACCCCTTTCCACCTCCAACTCTTCAATTATTGTTTTCATCAGAATTACTCCTAAAGTGTGGCACACTGTTGAATCCAGACATCAGGGTTTGTAGCTGCCTGGTTCATTTGTTTTCCCTTTCTTCAATGATAAAAGTTCAAAAGCATGAGAGAAATAGTTATGGAATAACTATAGTTACGGAATACTATAGTTATGGAATAGCTATAGGTAACAAGGGACAGAAATAGCAGTTACAAGGGGACAGTCTTACAAAGCTACGATACTAGCCATGGTGCCGTCTTAAGAAGCTAGGATAGACTGTCAGGGTGTAAGGACAGAGTGATCCCTGTCACTGGTGCTCATTAGACATCCTCCTCTAGGTGTATAAGTAAGTCTCAAATAATCCCATGCGGATAAAACAACCCATTAGAAATGGATGTGGATTAACTGTGTAATACATGAGGAGCAAGGACAGTTCTGTTGCAGGAAGAGATTAATTCTTTGGAAACCAACAGCTATTATTATTGAATATCTTAGTTTCGTCTTACAGTAGTCTTGCAAAAGTCAATAGAACTATTTGCACAGGAAAATGATCAAATTTTGTTATTAAATCCCATTCGCTGGTTCATGTCTCACTCATTTTTTTAACCTGTCAGTACAGGTTTTGATTTTTTTTTCCCAAAATACAGAATTCCAGGGCTCTGAACCTTCTACCAGTTACCAAAAATCATTAATCTGCTTTAGCAAGATTAACAATGAAGAGAAATTAGTAAATGAAATAATCTCCTTTCCTTTTAATCCCTTTTTACTTGGTCACATGAAAATGTTACGATTGATGAATGCATCAGAACACATGTACTTTATGAGCACAATATCATGTAGATCAAGAAAAATTTATGGAAGTTGTTTTACATACCATATATATATGACTTATTTCCACTAAATCAGATTTGTGATTTCTGATGGTTATTACATATTTCAAATAAGCATACTAAAAATAAAGATCTCTTTAGGTCTCCAAAGGTCTCTTTATTAATCTCAACCAATGAATATTTCATAAATTTATTACCCATCCAGGCACAGCAATCAAAGCTAGGCATAAGGAGCTCTGAAAGCTAGGTAGGATACACAGTCATGCCACACTTACAGGCACAAGGAATCTTGAATTACTTCATGTCAGTGACAGAGCTTCAAGGGCAGAGAACTGAGCTCTTTTTCTCCCTACCATTCATCCCCAAACAGTCTGGTGGTGAGACATTGTCCAAGGAGATGGGAGACGGGACTGAGAAGAGATGGAATTGAAACCCTTTTAGTTGAGAAAGGGAAATGAAACTGAGTGTCCTACATCCTGGACAAGTGCCTTACATGCAAAGTGGAACTATACAAGGGAGAAACCTAGCTAGGTCTTTCTATGCCACGAAACAAACAAACAAAAAAATGAGCCTATTTTCACTATTTGGAAGAAATTAATTAAGCACCTATCTTCAGGATACAATTTCCAAGTCAGTGGAGTTTCCAGGAGAGTGTAGTTCAAGATGCATAGTTACACTTGAAATCTTCTTGAGGGTAGAAGAGAACACACCATATACATGGAGCTAAGAGTTTTTTCTTAGGCCAGAAGGAACAAACAAGGAGATAATTTTGAATGTTATCATGGTATAAAGGGCTGTGTCTACCTTATTGTGGAAAACAGGTAGAAGGGTGAGCTCAGGTGACGCTGCTTGCTGGCAGGAGTGCTCTTTGGGCCACCTGATGGTGTCCCTGGTGTTGGTGCGTGGAGTTGGGCCCTCTGGAGCAGCACTGGTCAATGCTTCTCGTCACGCCCAATGCTCTTAGCAGCCTCTTAGTCTCTCATCTTCCTGCACTGTGACAACAGAGCTCAAAGATAACCAGGGCCTTTCCTTTGTGTGTGACCTGCAGCAAGAACAGGTAAGACTTTTAGGCTCTACAGCTGTCTATTTTAGTGCCCTGCTCTCCAGCCTGCCTCCCCATAATGCACACAACTATCAAACAAAAACTTTCTGAATTGTTTTTGATCCCACTGATTTTTTCCCTACAGGAAGGATATAATCACTACCTGTCAGCAACTTTTATTTTGGGGGTGACAGGGACTAAACAGTTCATGTTAGCAACATGACCTTTAGGTTTTATGTTACGGACATCACTTGTCATGTATTGTGAACTATCTAAGCAGTGCTTGTGTTTCTTGACCAAGTATTGACAATATTTAAATCAGACAATGAAATAAACATTGCTGCTGCCAAACTGACCAGAAGTATAAGCCTAGATCAGCAAAACCTGAATTAATCAGAAATCTGTGGCTCAGGACCAAATCTACTAGTGAAAAAATAACTAGAGAATAACATAAAATAGAGAGAAAGGAAGAAGAAGAACCTGAGCTGGGTGTCACTGGTTTAACCCCTGCACCTTCCCTGCTCCAGCTTCGGCTCTGGGGATGGCCCTGCTAGGGAGGGGTGACACACACAGCCCCCCCCCAGTCACTGCCTGACGAACAACAGCTCTTTGTGCATGGCTGCAGCCGGCAGCCCAGAAGAAGGAAAACACTGAGGAGAAGAAATCACCACCACAAGCATCACACTCCTCCTGCTGAGGACGGCAGGATGCTGATGATTTGCCATAACGCCTTCTGCCTCTTCTGCTCCAGGAAGCAGGAGGCTGTCAGCCTCTCGTCGTCCAAGCTACGTTGGAAGGATGAGCAGCACACCCAAGAAAAGGGGTCCATATTGGTAGGCTTTTTTGTGTGAGGCATTTCTTTTTTAATCAATGTGGACAATGAGGATTAGTATTCCTGCAAATGGACTAAAAATAAGTGTTGTTGTATTTTGGTTAGACTATTAAAGTACTTACTGGCCTAACAATAAATTCTTAGCTCCATATATATACACGTATGTATATATAATCTGTTCCCTTTTGTCCATTATAAGATTTTGAGTGCATCGTCTGCTGCTTCTTGCCTCAGAGAGCTTTCTGTCAGCTTTTTGACCATAAGGGATCCTATTTCAGCTTCCTGACTGCTTCTGTGAAGTACACCTTCATGAAGGCAGTGGTCTGCTACAGGGACCAGACACAGAAACCTGAGCTTAAATAAATTACCTGTAACTACTTAAGAAGGGTCCAAAAGAAGCAGAAATTACCTGTAACTACTTAGGAAGGGTCCAAAAGAAGCAGGAACTGAACTGAGATCATGTCTGCGCTCGACGTAAATTCACCCTAACTGTCAGTGTAGTACTTCTGCGTGGTACTTTTCATCCCTGGGGCTTCCAAGGCACTTTACCTATGAAATTTGCATGTTAATTATTCATTTAATTCTGGGTTCATCTTTCTGATCTCTGAATCACAGTAGTTATTCTACAGGACACAGCAACAGCCAACAGAGAGTGTGGATAGAGAAGTAAATTGTTAATTACATGAAAAGTGAATCATAAGGCAGAACAGGATCACGCAGATTAATGTATTTCCCAGCTCAAAAACAGCACCTTCAGCAACATAACACCTGTGAAATTCTCCCATGTATCAATTTGTTAATAAAAAAGTGTGTCCTATTGAATCACTGACACATTTTACAGCACATTGTACTTGATGGCCATAAAGCTTTTAAGGGGCATGACCTACCAGTAAAGCCCTTGCAATGAAAATAATCTTTCCCTTAGATTAATTCATAATGAAACTCTTCTATTTTGATATTTTGAAGTCATTTTGATACCTGGAATTGGGAACTAACTGAAACTTTCTCAGAGGCCACAAATTTCCATTAGAGAGACAAATTTTCAAGAACAGTAATAAGTCCTTGGCATTTAGTACAACAGCATTTTAGTATGATTGGACATGCCCTGGGAGAAGAAAAATATCATTTCCCCCTCCTCAGCTGGAAGAAAAATGATGAAGGAGAAAGCTGCAAAAGAAGCCACAATGCCAGCTTTGTCAGGGAAAATTTACATCTCTACGGTTTTAATGCAAAAGGCTTTCTGCATTCTTCCATTTGCAGATTTTCATGTCTGAGCTGGCAGTTTGCCTGAAGGACCGATCCTCCGACAGAATTATTGTCGGGGAGGTCAGCTGTAAATTTCAATCAGTCAGTGCAGGGCACAAGGAAAACATTGTTAGGAATATTTCCATGCAGCTTGGCATCAGATATACACATTGAATGTATGGCTCTAAGCATAAATCTTCAAATAATAACTCACTCTGGAAATTGATAATTTTAAATTCTTACTATAGTCTGCTACTTAGGTACAAATTCTCCACTGATAGATGGTTTTCTCTGCTATGGAGGAAAATTTTGCCACACTTACTGGAGCCAATGAACTTCTTAGAAAAGAGAAAGCAAACATTATTTTATTACAGATATTAAACTCCAGGAACTACTGTGATAATCACTTGCTAAGCAGTCAATTAAGAGGAACTATGATTATAGACATAAGAATTATACTGTTAATCCATATGAATTATATCTAAAATAAGAATAAATTACAATATTTGCATCCGATTTTGGGTGTTGCCTGCTCACAGATTTTAATCATGGGTCTTTATCTTAAAAATTTTAGATTTTACGTTGTCTGAACACACCAGAACACTACTTAATTTAACTTAAGTAAGTTTAAAAAGCAAAGTCAGAAAAGAGTCAGGAAAAAAACCCCAACTTTATATTCCTAACCCTTCTGGTTACAGAGAAAAGCTTGAAAATGGGCCACAAAGCCAGAAGGGTCAAAAGGGTATTGTCAGAAGGCATATATCTGAATGTGTTATGACACATCTAAATGTATCATCATAAGCAACTTCTATTACCAAACTCATGTCATGATTTTCTGAGTCCTGACTCAAAGCTTTTAAGGCCTTGAAGGAGCAGTTTGGGCATTTCAGTTCCCACAAGACTTGGCAGTATTCAGCCCTAAAATATTCTTTCAGGCCTATCCTTTCAGATCAGCTTCCAAATTATGACCACAGTCAAACTGAGATATGTAGGCAAATTGAGAAATGACAGCATTTCCTTTAAAATCCTGCCTTGTTGAAACATCCTCCCAGAGATCCCACTTCACTTTGAAGACGGGAAGCAGCTTTCAAAATTCAAAAGTGAGGTAGTAGGGTGGGAAGTGTAAAATGGAAGAATGAAGGCCATTGCAAGGGTAGAGGTAGCTGCTGCCACCTCACTCAGCAATTGAGCCCGTCACCTCTGTGCATGTCAAGTCACAGTTCGGTAGCAATTCAAGGCAATGCACACTCTGCTAAACTCTCTCCAATTTATCGATGTCTTCTTGTACTGGGGTGCTCAAAACTGCCCACAGTATTTCAGATGTGATATAACAAGTACTGAGCAGAGGAGGACAATCCATCGCTCTGCCTACTGGCTGTGCTCCTACTGATACAGCCCCGGACGCTGCTGGCCCTCACTGCTGCCAGGGCCACTGCTGGCTGACGCTCAGCTCACTGCCCACCAGTCTGTGTCATAGCAAGGGGCACTTCCTTCTCAGGTGCAGGACTTGGCATTTGTCCTTGCTGAATTTCATTAAGTCGCTGTCGTCACATTCCTCCAGCCTGTCTACATTCCTCTGGATGGCAGACATGCCCTTGAGCATACCAAGTGGTGCAACCTAAGTTTGGTGTCATCTACAAACTTTATGAGCAAGCACTCAGTCACTTCTTCCAGGGTGATAGATAAAGGTATTAAACAGGTGAGTCCCATCCTGCCCTCTGCAGCTTTCCAGACACCTTCAGTGCAAACTACTGTGTGTGCTGGCTGTGCTGGGACTTTGGTTCAATCATGTAGGGTCATCTGTATGTCCCTTTGGGAAAACACAACATCAAACAGAGGAAGTGGCATTAACAGTTCTGGGTCAAGCTGGGAGAGAATTTGTGATGAAACTTCCTAGGTTGTTCTCCCATGACAGTTACACAAGACCTGAATTATGATGCAAGTGAGGTTGGCCTCGACTTACAGCACAGCCCCCACTGCAGACAGCAATATATCACTCCGACTTCTGTAACTTTGAGGGTACAGCCATCAGCTTTTAGCCACCTTTGCACATTCTTGCTTAAAGACTGAAAGGGTGAGTATCTCAGGCAGAAAGCTAAAGGCAGCATAAGCAAATCCTCACCCGTAGCTTCAAACAGAGCCCTCCCAGTGCAAGGGATCTCAGAAACAGGTTCACAAAAGGTCTGAATGTGAATGGTTGGAAGTTCTCATAGTTCTCATAAGGGTTCTCACAGTGCTGTGCAGCTAACTTCAGCCCTGCTCTGCTGACACAAACCCAAGGCTTATGTTAACAGGATATGCCAAACTGTTTTCACTTCTACTTACCACTCAAGACAAAAATAACTTCTGTGGTTCATTCTGTCCTCTGGGTGCAAAAGTCCTGTCTTGCTTGGTGGTTTGAGGATTCAGGAAACACAAACTGAAAGAGAAAGGAGGTTGATATTGTATAGCAATAAGTCTTTTACATCCTTTTACATCCTTTGTTGCTCTCTAAAAAGTAATCAGCTACTGTTGGATATATACAAGACCTAGGACAAAAGCTCAGGAGCAAAGTTTCCATATACCACCAAAGGAAGGGCTATCCAGAGAGGGTGGAAAAAAGGAGATAGATACTTTATTTAAGGATTCTCATCCTCCTTCAGGGCTAGGGTCATGGAGGGAATATTTCACTTTGCAGTGTTGGGCTAGGATCTTCAACTGGCCAAAGCCTTGAAGTGAAATTATTCCCCCTCTTCCATTGTGCGCCTGCTGTAAGACACAAAAGACCTTACTAAGACACAATTAACGTAAATCATATAACTCTATTAATACCAAAAATTCATCTACGGAGGGAAAAAATATTTTCTTAGGACTGTTAACAAGCACATTCCTTGCCAACAACATATTTACATGGAGAGCATGAACCGCAGGGTCCCCACGTAGTCTCTCTCAGCCCATCCTGCCCTGCACTCCAGCGTGTTCCCTGGGAGCATGTGGCCCAAGCTGTTCTTGAGAAAGGCACATGCTGCCTCTTATCCCATTTTTAGGGTTCCCATTTGAAGCAGGCTGCAGTAGAAAAATGTCTTTTTTTCCCCCAGGTACATCAACTTTTTTTTTCTTTAAACAAAACGTATAGGAGTTCTTGCCATCACAAGGGAACACACAGAAAAGGCAAGAGCTGGCACCTCTCACACCACGAGGAGCTGAGGAGGAGACAGAGAGGTCCCAAATAATTACACTCTCATGCTGGGTCCCAGCCTCAGGACATTTTTTATGTAGAGCAAGGGTCCATTTTTTACAGCAGGGTGCTATGGATTGCTAGTGAGAACATTGCTATAAGCAGTACTTGAATTAGGAACTAGAAATAAATTGAACAGCTTCACCCTTTGTATGACAGAGTTCACGAAAAATCACTGAAAAAGCTATCAGAAAGCAGGCAAATTTTTGAAGAATGTTTTCCCTGTGCTTACAAGGTGGAAGCAAGCTTGGTAACGAAATAATGTTTTTATTGTTTTCTTTCTGCTAAAGGACTCAATTATTAAAGTTGTGCTAATAAAGCCCACTTCAACCATCAATTAAGGGACCATTTTAGCACAGTGCCATTTTGCCACTTGGCCAATAGTCAAAAAGAGGCAAAAGAATGTTAGTGAATAACAGGAAAAATCTATAGTGTCAACTCATTTTTGTTTCCTTTGCATCACTATAAATAAGACTTCATGTATTTTGAATGAGATTAATTTTAAACAATCATCTTCTCTCTTCTCCTTACCTTAGGTTTTCTGTGGTTACAATGAAGTTAAATCCCTGAAGTGTAAGATGAGGTTCTGCTGTTAAAATTCTAGCACAGTATTCAGGCAGCCAGGGATGCAGGTTGTGATTTACTGGTAATGAGCCACCTGAAAAAAGGTTAGCTTGAACCAAATATGATTTGCAGAAAGGATTCAAACCTACAGTGTTCAGTAAGTAAACAGATCAGACAGAAAAAGAGATCTAGCAGGGTGTATCTATATTGAAAAGTAGTGCTGCACAACAGGAGAGATTTGTAGAGTGAAATATTTGGTGCTGAGAACATGATACGTGTCCACAGTATTTGCATTTTGAAGGTTTTACTTCAGACTACCTCTGGTCTGGTCCAACAGACTGAACATTCCCTAGTGGCTGGAGCACATTAGATTTGCTCCTGGAGCACACCTTAGATTTCATTTTAGTTCACACAGTCTGAGACTTCTCCACAATGCAACTCAAAGCGTGCCAAGTAGGAACAGTCAGAAGATTCACATCAAAAGCATATTCCTGATTTGAACTTAAACATTAATATAGTTGCTACCATAGAGTCTGTCAACTAAGAGGTTCTGGCATGCAAGAGAATTTCTTGGCCATCTTCAGTGGCATAGCCAATACTACTTTCTATTTGGAAGCTAGGCCTCCTGCTCTATTGTGATTAAGGGGTATTGAAAGATTGTGCTTGCAAAGACCAAAGGTAGGTTTCTGCATCTGTGCAACACATTATTTTCCTGAAAGAGAGAAGTTAAAACCAGAGCTATTGGATTGTAATGCACAGGTCTGAAAAAATGCAGAACAGATTTACATGAAAGCAAGCTTGCATCCCATGTAAGTGCTGATGAGTTAAAGATTTGGTGGAATTTAAACAATTTAAATGAGTTCCACTACTGTGTCTGAAACAAGCCAACACCAGAATATCAGTTCTGGTATATACTGTAACAGCTGTCTCTGTGTTGTTATTCATCTGCACTCAGAAAGAAAGTATGATTATTTTTTTCCCTCACTCTAGAACTACGCCCAACTAGCCATACCTTTGCCACATTTCAGTTGAACCCCTGAATGGAGTCTAGTGAGTCTATGGCTACACCTGGAGTCTGTTTACCTTTTAAAATATTGTGCCATGAAAACACATTACACCATAGACAGGTTTGCAATAGGTAAGCTGTAATGTCGTTTAAATACAAGTAAGTTGCATGTTCTGACATGGAGGACAGGACAGCTGAGGAACCCCAGATGAAACACTTGAAAAAGCAAAGAAATGGGCCTGCTGGCAAAAGTATCCCCAATACTGGGACTGGTTCACCCCCACTCTGAGCAAAAATTCAATAGCCATTGTAATGTTTGCAAAGCCCATCATTTCCCTCTTCAGCTGATAGGCTAAACTATAGATATTCATAGGACATCTTATCTTGTTTATTTTGCACTGGTCACTTTTATGGAGCAGTTGCATCCAGTGTTCTGGAAATCTACAATATTATTTTAGACTATGGAATAAACAAACTGAATAGTTAAAAGTCTCGCAGTTATGCTGCTTTGGGGAAAATATAAGTTACAAAGTTGTGGGGTTGCAGATATAGCTGAGAAGTTTAGTCATTGCAAAGTTTAAAGAAACTATTAGACTATATATACAATTTCAATATTTTTAAATGTATGAAAACATAAAGACAGATAAAATATTTTAGAAAGTAAGTGAAATGTTCAAAAGTTGGAAAACATTGTATGTCATCTGTAGGGTTTCTAAAGTCTATCCTGAAAAAAAAAAAAGTAGGTATTTTTAAATGCCACCTTAGGAAGAACTTGCTAGCTTCTTTTATTAAATTTTCTAAGATAGATAACTGGAAAAAAAAAGGCTGCACCAAAACAGGGATTTAAGCATAAGGCACCTGCTTATTGGACCTATGTGCTGGTCTTTGCTCTAAAAACCAGATCAGCTTTCATTTTTGCCTGAAACATTTTTTTTTTCTGTCTCAAAGTCCAAGTCTCAGCATTCAGAGCCAGATCACTTAATCACAATAATTCAATTAAATATTTTTACTTCTGCAGTTTTACATTGCCAGTCATTTCCTATTTCTGCCCACACAACTCCCCTCCTACGAGCTGCACATCTTGCTTTTGAATCCTCCTATAAATCTCCAATTAATTTATTCATCATTACTAGTACTGCATATGTCTCTAGGTTTAAAATGCACTTAAGACTCAAAATTTAATTTGAATTTGTCTTGATCTTGTCATCTGTGGGTCTTGTAGCTAATGCACAGAGTAAAGACATAAGCAAATTTTCTCTAGTTTGAGACAATAGAGAAGACTCCTACACCTGTGTCTGCCAGTGAGGCCCCTTCTTCCTTTCTCTTCTCCCTGCTGCTGTCCCAAAAATGATGGTGTCTCTTTCTGAGAACCAATTTTCATGCACAGTTGCAACAGATGTTGGGTTATAGAGGAAGGGGATTTGGTGCAGAGGTATGTAATCAGTTTAGCTTAGACAACATGCATGGATATATAAAGAATATCCTTTTGAGGTTACCACGTTAGCACTTCAATCATTTGCATATACTTCCTCCATTTCTTTTTCACCCATAAGAAAATGTGGAGTTTTGAGCACTGAGGGTCATCAGGAACAAAAAAAGCAAATATCTCTATAAATAATGTAACTGACCCTTGAAACAGAATAGATAAGGTGACCTCTTAGGTTTCCTTCCAGCACACACCCTATGGTCACTACAGATTTGCACTGAATACTCAGTTCTGGAAAAGTTGCCATTATTGTCATCTTGTTAATACACATCCAAGGGAAGTTTAATTATTACCCAACAGTGAACAGCTTGTGTCCTAAACAGGTGGAGAGGGAGAGGCAAGAACTTCTTTTTTTCATTAGAAGGTATTTGAAAGAGAGAGCCAAAACCACTACGTTTTTTTAATTAATGTATTTTATTGTATCACATATTTTAGCCTTTTTTAGAAATATATTGCTTAGATTGATAGCTTAAAAGGAAGCTATTTACAAATACGAAGAAAAATACATCTGCAAATATTTCTTCTCAACCGCACTGATACAGTGTTTCATTTGGAATTTGTGAACATTTTATACATCAAATTTTTGCGCATATGAAGGCTTAAGAAAAGTCTTGAAGCATACATTTGTTCATTAAAAGAAGAAAAGGGTAAAAGAACAAAGCTATATTAAAAAAAAACCATTATCACCATGGCAACCAAACACAGGCTAATTTTGTAACCAAATTTTACTGGGAGGGCAGAATAGATCATTACCTCTATATCACCTAATGAAACATTCAAAAAAACTCTCAAACAATAAATGATAATTTCTCGATAACTAATAACCCCCCAAATACAGAATTCTAAAAAAAAGTCACAAAAATCCATAATTTCAAACACGTTTATATGATATCGTCAAACATTTTCAGACAAGCATGTCTGTTTTAAACCTTTCACAGACTATTTGTGAAGAAGAAAAAAAAGTGAGGTTAACAATTACATTGCTTTCAAATAACAGTGTAGTGTCTAAAGGCTAACTACCTGTGCTGTATAAAACATTTCCCCCACATTGTTTATAAAGGATCAAAATTGTACTCAGAGTTTTGCACTAAGAAAAAAGTAGCAGATGTGTTTGACTGGCAGAACTGCCTAATGAGTGATTAGCTGCTCACCTTACCTACGCACCACCTACCAGTGCTCCAAACGTATGAGAAGTCACAGTGGATGTGAATTTTTTAAAATGCCACAGAGTGCAAATGCCTCAGATCAGAAAAAGAACCATCAGACTAATTACTACCAACAGGCAAGAAAGAGATGCTAGATTAACTTCTTCGTCCATTTAGGATCTGACCTTTCAGCTGAAGCTACCAGCAAAGTGGTATACCATTTAATGGCAATTTCGGTGACGGTTTCTGTGACATGCACATTCATCTATGGCCTTCTACCACTTGCATCTTCCCAGTAACTGAATACCCACTTTCTTATTAGGACCTGGACTGAACTGAGCAACACATTTTCATGAGTTACCACCTATTCAGCACTCACAGAAAGCCTGGATTTCTCTACTTCAGTGTAATATGTCGCCTATTGTCCTGTACTTGATGCATCAAAATATTAATGGGCAGTATAAAAATTTCCCCACAAAAATAAATGAGTTTGGTGCTCATCACCTCATGGCACACTGAAAATGTCATTATTTCTTTTAGAAAAGATGACAACTAGGTGCTATTTAATATGCAGAGTCTCTTTTTTGTTTCTGGTACTGACCAAGCTGTTATGAATGAAAACTCTTTTTTTTTATTTTTTGGTATGGTCCCATCAGGCCTAATAGAATGGAAATAAGTTATTACATCGTACACTGTAACAAATATGTATTATTTTAAATTCCTAATAAAAACCTAGAAAAATATTTCTCAATAGCACTGGTGGCAAGTTTTCTTTCAGCACTTCCTAACAACCAGCTAATTATACGTAGTGTCAGCTGCTGGACCTTTTTTCCTCAAGCTTGTCATAGGATCACCTTCATTTTAACTTCATGCAACTTAAAATGTTACTTCTTATGTGGTCAGATACCATTCCCACTTCCCAATGAAAATTTCAGTATTTCATATTAAGTATTCATTGGAGCAGGAAACAAAATGATGGTGTTTTGCTTCCCTAGTGGGTGCCCTAACTGCTAGCCTGTACAGCCCCAGTCTGTTCTGCTTTCTGTCTTTCACCCAATGAATATTTAATAGTGTGTACAAAGTGGATTTATTACAAGACAATAAAACTTAAGGACTAGTGGAAAAACACCGTACGCCCTGATTCTTAAATCAATGGTCTCTAAAAGAGGAAGGAGAGGGAAGACATATGCTTAATCATGTTATATGACATCTAAATATGTATCAGAACCTCTCTCTTCCAAAAGCAAATGTCAGTTTTGTCAGTTCTGCCAGTACTTTTATATAAGATAGGAACTAAGTGACTTGAAGCGACCAGAATTTAGGCAGTGATGAGTAAAATTTAGTTGCAGCGTCAGCTTCTGTGACTGCAAGTCTAATGGATAGTCTGTGAATATTAGCAGGAGCTAAATGTTATACCGAGGCACTTAGAGGAGCATGTGAGTACATCTTCTTTTTGATGTATCCACAACAGGGTAGCTAGACTCAACAGGATTTATCTGATTGCTGCAGAGACAGCAAATAGATTTCTGTTTTTTAATGATCCTCAGTATAAAAGTCATTCTCAGGAGCTCTGTGGAATTAATTTTCACATGTCACTCATTCTTTTATGGGTGATTTCCAACCCCAGATGAAGTGCAAGTGAGTGAGGGCTAAGGAAATATTTTGAAAGAAATGTTCTGAGCTCTTGAGTGAAAAATAATTTTCTTTGGTTTTATTTATTTCTAATTTGGATGACAAAAATAATGTTAAGTGAAGATGTTAAGAATTCAAAATCGTTTAATCAGAATGTGCTATCATAATTCAAATCCACACTATCAATGAAACAATGCCAGCATAATCTCAGACTACAACAGCAAGTTATTTTAGCACAGCATTTCAGAGGTTCTATTAACACCAGTTAGGAAGCAGTAAACATCCTGGAGGAAATTTCATTAAGATTTTGTTTTCAAAAGTGATAGAGAAGATAAAGCTTTGAGAAGATAGGCTCACTGAGGGATCTACGATATCAGGAAAATGAAGACCTAAATTTTTTCTGCCACTGCAGCCTCACCTTGCTGGATGAGTGTAAAGCAACACAATCAGGGTAGGGAACACTCCACTTTCTTCAGTGCATGACTAAAATGTAGGGCTAGTAGAGACATTGTCCAGAGTCAAAGCTACTATGTATATGATAAGGAGCCGTACGATAAGGAGACAGTGAGGTGGGTGAAGTAGCTTGGTTTTACGAGCTCAGACTCCTGAGAAAGAGGAAGCACCTATGTAATTACCACACAAATCTACTGAAGCCTGACGTGGGACTGAGTAACTGCTAGTTATGCCAAAAGCCTACTTGGCTGCCCAACTGCCATAAGGAGTATACAATGATGGACAGGTAAAACCTGATGGGCAGAAGATCATAGAAAAGCCTTCACATCTTTGAAAAGACAGTTCTGCAGGAAGGCAGTCCTGCTCAGTACCAATTTTACAATGATAAATTACTCTGCGAAATATCGCTATCAATAGCTAAGAGGCAGGCCTCTCAAGAAGTGGAAGAGAACAAACACCGTATTCTCTACCTCTGCACAAAACCATTCACATGGGAAGTGTCTAGTCAGCAACAGAAAAGATGACATTATTAATAAAATGGACAAAAGACAGCCTCAGATAGAGCTTACTCACTGAGTAAACAACTTCCATTAAAAAAGTGACCTTTCCTGATTGAACAATATAGAAAACAAGAATATGCATTCCAAATGCAGATATTTTGCATTCTAATGCCATTGGGTTTTTATGAGGAAAAGGAAGAAAAGACAACATGAAGTAGCTTTTCTTCCTAGAATCCAAAAGACCTGGGTCTGAAAAGGAAGGTGCAGGTCTAAGCAAATGTCAGGAAAAAGAGATGGCCGTCGGGCAGATTCAGTTCTCAGCTGCTGTGAAAGGAAAAGATTAAATGGTCTCATCAACTCAGAGCACCCATGCTTGGAATGCCTGATGAACCTGGCTGGAACAAACAGCATCCAGGAAGAGAAATGATAGGGAAGGAGTCTTGCAGAAAAGAACCAGACACTGTACGCTCTGTTCTTTCTTTTCTTGGACACAGAGGCAAACTTCCCCTGTGAGGAACATGTCAAAATATAAAATGCAATCTCTCCATACTCAGGTAGAAGAAGAAAAATGTTAGTTGTGCCATGAATTCCTCTATTCCTGACAGTCAAGGACTGGAGAAGTTCTCTTGGACCTACACCAGGTTTCTATTGCACCTTTTGCCTAGCTGCAAGAATACGGCCCTTCTTTTAGAACACTATATATTTTAATTTTAAAAACTCCTCTTGTGGATTATTCCTGCTATATTAGATTGAAGACATATTAGTTGAATCATAAAGTTAGCACCGCAATTGATCTACTCTTACAAGTTATTAAAAAGAAAAGTGTAGCCATCTTCTAAAATATTCAGCCAAGCATTTACTGCTGTTGGTTAAGTTCTGTAGTCAGGATTCATAACCAAATTATTGCTTTGCCTAACTCACAGCCTAAAAGCCATTTAAATCTTCCTGCATAAATTTCAGTTTTTATATGACTGAAAGACCTTTCTCATTCCCTTTCCCACTCAGGTTCTCTCTCTAATAGAGCATTCAAAAAGTAATCAAACAATCCTTACAGAAAAATGCACGGATGACAGTTTTCCTTAGATTTCTATACAGATAAGAAAAGATTTATATTCTGCTTTTCAAAAATATACTTAATTGAAAAGAATTTTCTTTCTGGTACCTTCCTCATCTGGACTATCCAAGTATTCCTAAAAGTGTACACACATACAGACAACCAAAGAATTTTTTTTTCTTTTGAATGTCAGTAAATGAAATAGAAGACAAAAAAGGAAGATGAAGGAGGAATTATGATGTAAGATAAAAGGGTATGCAAACTCTTCAAATCTTTCTGGTTTTGTACTTGTGAATAGGAATGACTCTAACAAGTAGTGCAGTTAATACAAGACTCTGTGCTGATGAGATTAGAGGGCAAACAGAAAATATTTGAAGGTTGATAGAGCTTATAGTGGTGGCAGTACCCTTCTTCAGGATAGCTTGTGTTGTGTGCCAGGGCTTGAATCTTCCCTCTAATTACTTGCTGACCCAGTGAACAAAACACATTGGTCACACATCCGAGTCTTACGCGTTGTGATTTACTCTGCTTTGGAGCACTATGCTAAGCCATTAGACAAATCATCCATAGCACTTTCTAAGACCGTGAGTCAATCAGTTGGATTGCTGCCAATTCAGAAAAGTCCTGCTAAAACTAGCTGTTAAAAGTTATTCAGTGGAGCTCCTGAATTTTCTAAAATTATCAGGACCAGAATGTAAAGGTTCCACTTAATTTACAATGACCTTTGGTACCCTTTTTGAAAAACAAACAAAAAAAATCACACCTTTAAAATAACTGATTGCAAAAATCCTTATAAGAAATGTTTTCTACATATAAGGCATCTCCCTTCTCATGACAAAAGTTACCATTTTTATTTGCAAACAAGACCATCTGGAACTCTAGACAGTAAGACCAGCCAAAAAAAGAAATCATAGTTTCTCTCTCTTTGGAGAGATTACCTTCTCAATTTTTTTTAAAAATTTTATTTATTTTAATGAGTTTAACTTTCTGTGTATACCCAAATTAAAAATCTGATTTCTCAAAAGTACAGAAGTTAGAGGAGCTGATTGGTTCTGCATATACATATAGGGATAGGGATCCCTCAGTGTCAGTCAGCCAATTAAAAAAAACGCAAACATCGTCACCAGGAAATGGTAAAACAAACACACTGAACTCTACTGATATGTGTTTTAGATGCCACCATGGCGCTTTCAGCTGTGACCTCATGCACAGTAACATGAACTGTGTCAGCCCCACGTGTTGCTGGGGGGAGTACATGCAGTAGTTCCGTTCAGGACATAGAAGACTTGCAAATTTTGCAACTCCTTACACAGGTAGCTTTGAACAACATAGATATTTCTCCAGGATTAAAAATACAATCAAAGAAGATACATATTGTAGAAGAGAATATTACAGAGATTCTTCTGTTCCTCAGAAAAAATAGCTTTCTCAGGGCTCCTAAGAAAAAATGTGTAGGAGTCAGATTAGATTTTGAGAAGGGAACTTCAAAAAGGAAGACTTCTTTTTTCTCTGAACAAGTAAACATTTCACCTTTCACATTGAACAGTAATTTTTGACATCATAAAATCTAAGCCAGGCAACTGAGTACCAAATTAGAATTTACAAGCATCTTGTGTCCAGAATTGGAACAGCTGAAGAATAAGCAATTGTCTTCCTAAATATACAGCTAATTGAATATACAATTGTCATACAATTATTATTTCAATTCTTCCTGGCCTCACATTTCAAATTTTATTCCTCAGTCAGAACTTTATAGAAGGATTATGGAAATCTACAGACAGAGCCATAACCTTAGACATCCTGCTGACTGATTCGATAGCCACAGATTCTCCAAGCCAGACATTATTGAAAAGTGGAAGTTCTTTTCTTTTATATAAGCGGTTTACTCAGATGCAGTGAAGTGATGCCAGTCACTGGCAATACAGAGTATTCATGAACTTCCAAAAAGAAAATCCAAGGGAGAAAACAGCCAAGGAATTTCTAGAATTTTTAAGAAAAATCATAAACATTTTTTCCTGGTTAATCTTCACTTTTTTGGCCTGTTTGATTGCTATTGGAGCAGGGAAGGAGACAGCTAATTTAGGTGTTCCTACACAAACTGTTAAGGCTATATAAGGAAATCTTGGATTATTTAATGTGGCTTGATCATTGCAAGTGCTCAAACAGGCTTTTGAGAAGAAAAATGATGAATTTATTGCAGACGCATCACTTATTTCAATTTTACAAAATCCAGAACTTTTAAAGTCTCAAGGGTATTCAGTAAAAAGAAGGATTAGTTCTTCAGAGAGTCAATACTCTTCCTAACATTCAGAAGTTCTGGTGCAATAATGGAGATATGAAGTATGTTGAAGGCACAAAAAGCCAAACCTGTGGTAGAAAAACAGAGCCAGGCCATTCATTTTTTTTATATGAGTGGTAGTTTAGACTGAAACTATACTCTTGATAGCAAAGGAAGCGCTGGAGAGAATTCTTTAAATCAGTATTCAGATAGAATGCTGCAGCGTGACAATAATCCTCTCACACGTGGCTTCGAAGGAGCTGTTACAAACAGATTTTTGCAAAGTACCACATTTTTGCATCACATCCGCTGAATGCCTTAAAAACCCGATTGTATCTTTAAATTCTTAATCTAAAGCCTATGCTAAGCTATAATGATGAAGAATGTGAACAAGACAGGAAAAAAAAAATGGTTTAAATAACAATTGTGTCATTTACTTAATAATTGAGCAAATATAAGTGGGCTTTGGCTTGATTTCTACCTGAAAATAATAAAAGTCCCTGCACTGAGGGACTGAGCAATATAGGAGCAGAAACCATTTGTCTATGCTACAGGAATCCTGAGAGATGACTGGACTCCATTATCGCTGACATTTCACAAAGCCGTTAAAAGAGAGAGCTCTCATTCCTAGCACTTACAGTCTAAATCTAGTTACAGGTGAAGAGTGAAAATTTAGAATGAGATGAGGACTCCCAAGGCTGTGGGAGCATTTGGGCCAGCATGTAAGTGTTTATAACAGCTAACATATACAGGAATACATATATATGTGTGTGTACATATAGATGTATATATACACACACATACAAGTATAAAGGTACTTGTCATGAGCACTTGACAGCTAGCCATAGGTTCCTCACTTATTTCACCAAGGTCACTAAGGAAGGATTGACATTGCCCATGAAGACATTAGCACCTAAGGAGACCATTTATCTCAAGTAGAGGATAAAACATGAGACTGACCAGATGATGAATCAAGCCCAAAGTGAGAACTGACAGAGAATGTGAGCAGAGAAAAGAAAGGAGTTTTCAAGAGCCTTACGGCTAAGCAGAAAAAGGGCAGGACATATGAAAATAATAGTAATTTTCTGTGAATAGGTTTGTGGATTATAGCAATTGTGGACTGATTTTCACAGAATGACTGAGGTAGAAAGGGACCTCTGGAGATCATTTCGTCCAACACCCTTGCTCAAGCAGGGCCACCTACAGCCAGTTGCCCAGGACCATGTCCAGATGCCTCCTGAGTATTGTCATGGTTTAACCCCAGTCAGCAACTAAGCACCACATAGCCCCTCGCTCAGCCTCCCCCCGGCCATGGTGGGATGGGGAGAGAATCGGGGGGGGGGGAAATAACAACAAACAAAACTGGGGTTGAGATAAAGACAGTTTAATAGGACAGCAGAGAAAGAAAAAAAATAATAATGATAAAACAATATACAAAACAAGTGATAGACAATACAATTGCTCACCACCCGTTGGCCAATGCCCAGCACATCCCCGAGCAGCGATCGCTGCCCCCCAGCCAACTCCCCCCAGTTTATATACTGAGCATGATGTCACACAGTATGGGATGTCCCTTTGGCCAGTCTGGGTCAGCTGTCCTGGCTGTGCCCCCTCCCAGCTTCTTGTGCACCGGGCAGAGCATGGGAAGCTGAAAAGTCCTTGACTAGTGTAAACGCTACTTAGCAACAGCTAAGCAACATCAGTGTGTTGTCAAATTTATTCTCATACTAAATCCAAAACACAGCACTATACCAGCTAATAGGAAGAAAGTTAACTCTATCCCAGCCGAAACAAGGACAGATATCTCCAAGAAGGAGACTCTGCAGCCTCTCTGGGCAAGCTGTGCCAATGCCCAGTCACTTTCATAGTACAAATTGTTCCCTGATGTTCAGAGGGAAGCTCCTGTATTTTAGTTTGCGCCTGTCACCTTTGGTCCTGTCACTGGGCACCACTGAAAAAAGCCTGGTTCTGCCTTCTTTGCACCCTCCCTTCAGGTATTTCTATACATTGATGAGATCCCCCCTGACCCTTCTCTTCTCCAGACCGAACAGTGCCAGCTCTCTCAGCCCTTCCTCATATGAAAGGTGCTCCAGTCCCTTAATTGTCTTCATGGCCCCTCAGCCATGGGACCACTTCAGTCATTAGTGTTTATTTTTAAGTTCTCCTGTATTCTTTTTCAAATACTGGGATTTTTGTCTTTCTCTTTTTGAAGACTGAAGCTTTTTGGCCAGTGAAATTGCTATGCTATTTTCCAGTCAAGGAAATCTATCTTAAATTACAGATGTTCCCATGATTTGTTGTCTTGTGATATACAACATCCCTTCCCAAAGTGATTTGAAATAAACTACGAAATACAATTATTCCACAGTCTTCTTACTTCAAAGCCCTGTCCAGAACCCAGTGTACATACAGGTGAGTTCAAGCACATTTTATTTCCAAGTTCTATGAGGAGGAGCTGGGGTTCACTTTTGCATCTCTAAACTAGAAGAGTAGCAGCTGATGGGAGTTGTGTTTCATTTGCAGCAGATTCCCACATGAGCTCTGTGTAGAATAATGCTGCATGACATTTTAAGATCACTGTGAATCTTTGAATGAGACCAGAGCCTTCAGGAAAAGAACTGAGACTCAGGAGACACAAATCTGAATCTGAATTCTCTCAGTGCCAGGAGACACAAAAGCCAGGCTTATTTTCTCTTCCCGTAGTGATAATTTTGTATTGTCATTACCAGTTTTTAAGATAAATGAAGTTGGCCTGCTGGCCTGACCCTTCAGTCAATATTTTCTGGAATCAAAACATTACCTTGCTACCTATTTCAATAAAATGGGATTCCAAGAAGAAATGAAATTTTGTTAAAATTATAAAATAGTCTTCTGCTGCTCATGAATTCCTATGGTAACAGGAATTGAGCATGTTTGACAGCTTTTCAGTATAATGTATTTCACCTGAGTGCAAAAATTTTAGCTGTAACACCCATTCAAACAAAGCAAGTAATACTACCCTTCAGAGTGAATCTTCACAGAACAAAAAAGAAGATTTAATGAGAATGTTATTAGTCATCCCTCACAGATACTTCAAAAGGCTCAAGGAACAGAACTTACAAAGAGAGTGCTGGGTATAAGCCATGGCTTTGAAATGAACAGTTGAATCTACATTTGCAGTAATGAAATTCAATACATACAGAAGAAAGTATGACAACTACTGTTTTTCATCCCTCATAGCTTCAGCAACTCAGAATAAAGAGTTAAATTGTTCTGCAGCACCCAGCAGCACTGGAGAAAAGGGGATGGTCAGGCTGCCATGGCAAAGCAGGCTGCATTTTTTTTCTGGTATTTAATTTCTGCATTGTTGATTCTGGCCCTCCACTAAATGATGCTCTAAAATTAGAGTGCTGGGAGCTGCAACAAAAGGATGTGACCACTCATCTGTTTCTTCACAAACTAGTAACATTCTTAATGGTGCAGTCCAGAGGTTTAAGTTATGATATTCAAGCTTTCCAGCACCAAGAATAAGGTGCAGATTTACATGGGGTTGAATTATGTACTTTAGCTCCTTGCAAAATGAATAGGGATAGTAACTTAAGAATGGGACACACAGGTTCCTGCTTTCTGACAAGGGTCAAGGGAGGCATCCATAAGAACTACTGAAGTCAAGGGCATATACAACATATCGTTTCTTCCTGAAAACTCAGGGTGCCAGTGTGAAACAATTTCAGAACCTGACACACTTTAAGACACATCATAAAAAGATTTTAGCCACGTGCAACCTGGTGCAACAGAGAAAGTGTACACATCACTATCGTAAGGTAATAAATGAATTGAGGCAGGATACAGCAGACAAGGAGTCAGTTCTTTCCTCAGCCTGAGGGCTTTCACCACCATACCACTTTCCTGGGCAGTTCTCTAAACTCAGCACTACAGCATAACAGATCAGGGCTGAAGGGAGAAGCACTTTCTGTCCCTCCTGTTGGCAGTAAGACACCATGCAGCAAAACATGAGATACAGAAAGCTAACGAAACAGCTAAAGGGTGCTTTTAAGCCCTATGGATTGTTGGAACCTGATTCAGAGTAGGTCAAACACCAACTGTTTCATCCCACAGGTGCAACAGCCAAGGGATGTTTTATTGCTAGCACAAGTTTTATCACAGAGTCATTGCACACTATGTTCTATTGCCAGCCAGGTCAATATATTTGCACCAACACCAGTCCGTTTAGGTCTTTCACAGGTATCAGACCTCTCAGAAAGGAACAACTTATTTTATCATCGATTCATACTGCAGAGCAGTCTTAGTGTGTACAAACTGAGATTTTTTTTTGAATGAAACAAAACCAGAAGATGCACATCCAGAGTGAACCTCATGAACTCCAACCACAAATGGTCTGCAGGATCAGAACTACTTCAAATAAACCCTTCCAAAATGCACATAGCATCAATACAAGGGTCTTCATACCAAGTCATTTGGTCCATAGATCTACTCTTAACTGAATCACAGTACCCACTAATGCAGACAGTCAAAAGAGGACTCCTCAGTCTTGTGGTTCATAAAGAAAGACTGAAACAGAGTTAGTGTTGCTATAGAAGCATCTGATCTGCACTCTTTCTTTTAACAGAGTTCAGTAAAAATTAGATCAGAACGGAAACTTCAGGGGTGCACTTGTGAATCTTGGAGGGAATTTGATGCTGCCAGACATTAGGAAGAAAATATAGTCAAAGCCTGAATTGAAGCAATAGAAAATGGTACTCAGTTCTTCTCTCATACTTTATAGCTTCACTTTTGTTTAAGGATGGTAATATATAATTTTTTCGGTAATTAAGCACTTACAGGAATCTTCAACCCCTTACAAAATGCCCATAGTTGCCACACAATACACGCACAGAAACGGGCACCATTGTGTGATATTCACAGGCAGCAATGAGCTACACAGACCTAACATAACTAGCAACTAAGGAGGAAGAAAAGATCCATTTAAGTATTCATTAGTGTACTCAATCTGGCAGGGATGGAGTTAACTTTCTTCATAGCAGCCAGTAGGATGCTGTGTTTTAGATTTGTAATTAGAACAGCATTAATAACACCCCAATGTTTTGGCTATTGCTGAGCAGTGCTTGCACAGCATCAAGGTCATCTCTGTTTCTCATGCTGCTCCCCAGTGAGCAGGCCGGGTGTGGGCAAGAATTTGGGAGGGAACAGCCAGGACAGCTGACCCCAACTGACCAAAGGGACATCCCATACCACATGATATTGCGCTCAACAATAAAAACCTGGGGAGAGGAGGAGGCAGGGAGGACATTCACGGTTATGGCATTTGTCTTCCCAAGTAACTGTTATGCATGATGAAGCTCTGCTGTCCAGGAAGCAGCTGAACATCTGCCTGCTGATTAGAAGTAGCGAATAAATTCCTTATTCTGCTTTGCTTGGGTGCACAGATTTGTTTCACCTATTAGAATGTCTTTATGTCAAGCCATGAGTTTTCTTGGTTTTGCTCTTCTCATTCTTTCCCCCATCCCATCATGGTGGGGCAAGGAGAGTAAACGAGCAACTGGGTAGGTGCTTAGCTGCTGGCCCTGGTCAACCCACTACAGCTACGCTAGAAAGAATGATATTCACTATAAGTGGCTGGGGCACCACCAAAAGAGGCAGGTGTAAAGCCCTCCTTTAGTAACTATTTATTTTAATAGAGTAGAACAACTTAAGATAGCAGAGGCTGAAACTCTGGCTTAGGCTGCCACCAGCCTCAAAGACAGAACACATAAGTAGGGTCTATGAGGACAAAGGTATGGTTTAAATAAGATCAAAAGGAAATCTAAAAACAAATCTTCCAGGTGAGGACTTCACCTCCTGTCATACCCAATCCACATCGCCACACATATCTTTCTCCAGTTACTATTAGTCATGTCTAAGCAGTAGATGAGGTTATAACAACACTTCCCTGTCTAGGTTGTAAATCAATCAAATACCATTGGACTGGCATTGAGTCCAAGCCAATAAAACCAGGGAAGGTGCAGGGCACGAAAAGAAAAAAAAAAAATTAAAAAAAAAGACAAGACCTCCATCATGGTGTAGGGACTACTTTAGAGCACCAAACCAGGCAGATGAGAGGAATATGGATTTTTTTTTTTAATACCTATTGAAATATTCTGAAGTGCTCAACATAGTGATAATTTAGTACCTAGACCTCTGTTGTGGAAACAAGTACAACAGAATACAGATTATTCATCAATATCTTAGAGTTGAAAGTAGTAGACCACCTCTTCCAAGTTGGAGAAAGAGGAAGATTTTCCTACAGTTGATTCACATAAATTGGAAAAAGGTTAGTTGAAAAGGTGGGTGAGAGGCAAACTTGTACAGAAGTGATTATGGAATGATACTGCTAATGCATCTTTAGTTAGGAAAAGAAGGAGGAGCACAGATTTTAAGAATATAGTCTTCAAAACAAATTTGCTAGCTAGGGTAGCTGGGAGACAAGGATAAACTTATAGTGGAGGAAAAGAGATTTTTCCAGTTCTTAAAGAATGGTAGTAAGAGCACAGATAAAAAGAATCCTTGAGCAGATAAAGAACAAGAACTCATGAAGTGTTCAGCAGCTTAAAATTTGAAAAAAGCAGCACAGTAATTTGAACCCATTTTCATTTCATTAGTGTAGGAGAGTCAAGTGAGAAAGTCCAGGGCAAAATAAGGTAGATGATATTCCTTGGTAATAATCACAAAGGATTTTCCATACGTATGACAGTCACAATAGGAAAAGCAAAGAAAGTGAAAAGACAAATGATGCAAGGATTTTGGCTGGAAATGGAGAAAAGGCAGGACCCAAATGAACCACTGGATATTGAGAAGATATTTTGGAAAGCATCACTATACATTTACCGTATTTTTATCTCTTTCCCTGAGCTTTCACAATCCTGGACTAGACAGATGTTTGGTCTGACCCACCAGAGCTATCCTTGTGTGCTTTAGTTATTCTTATATTAGAACTGATGAAGATCAGGGCCATGAAGAGAATAAATTCCAGAAAAGCTAGGAAAGGTCATTATCTGCCTTTCAAAGGGGTACAACAAGGAGTCAAAAAAAAAAGAAATCATAAAATATCTTCAATTCAATTCCCAAGAAAAGGCTGGAACATATAAGCAGGCTTATTTGTAAGTGATGCACAGACAACTAGACAAATGTTTAACCTGTCAAGAATAAGTCATCAGATCAGTTGCATTTTCTTCTACAACATTTTTCTATGCCCTTTTTTTTTTTTCTTCACTTTTTCCTATGGATAACATTTTCTTGCTATCCTTAACTGAATAGCTCATTATCAGTGCCCCAATGTGAAAACAGGAACACAAGTGCTCTTTAACAGGGGGATGGGGAGGGAGAGGGAAGGTATATCACTTCGGTACCACCTATTATCACATTTTGATTTTCTTTATTCGCTTAACTTTCAGAAATTCTGTCCCAGATCAGCCTGTTTCCATTAGTGATTTTATGTCACTAAAATTGATTAATGGCTTTTCAGATATCTATTTTTTGTCCCAATTTATCTTCATTGCTCAGCAGTAGCCAGCAGTGGAAATCCAGCCTTGGTCTTCGCTCTTAAAGAGATACCAGATGAAGTCAGAGTTCAATTTTTTCTTTATCTGCTCCTTGACAATATTTGAAAAAACATGAGTTACTTGTTGTACAAACCACTATAATGGGGAATTAACTTCAGATGAGCCACTTCTTTCTGTAGTGTGAATTCAGCCTCTGCAACACCCATAACCTGGAACACCTATAATTACTTTAAATCAACATGGAAATATCATCATGCTACAAAATATGCTCCACACCTCCACCTCCAGTCTCCTTCTCACTGACTCTCACCTGTGGGAAGTAACAGATAGACTACCAGAAAATCTTGAACAGCAGGTTAGAAGCATTGTCCACCAACAAGAGGCTTTCACAAGACAGATGTTAATTAGGGACATGGGCTCTAATGTGTGCTGGTTAGAGAAAGGCTTGCAGTCACGCTAACAGATTAAACATTTGGAAGCATAATGCAGGATCTTGCAGGTCCCTGACACAGTGAAGACACTTTCCTTGAAGCAGATGCTTAAGAACAGGCTAGACAAAGGTCTCACGACAGATGCCATAACTTTCCTAAACTATGAGTTCCAGTACTTCGCTGCTCTTACTATTAGAATTGTTCTCCCAGGAGTTCATCCAGTCTGTCCTTGTAAATCATATTTTGACATCTAATCATTCCTGTTGCCCTCCTGAGAATTTTCTTCCATTCGCTTACATGTTTCCGAAACGCAGTCCCCAGAGCAGCAAGATGTATTCCAGGTCAAGCCTTAAGATTGTTAAGTGGAACCATGATTTCACAGTTCTTGCAAGTCAGTTACTCATTTACGTGCTCCCATCAATTTGTTAAGGAACTAAAAAAGATAGTAGCTACGAGGTCTAGTTGTTTAGCTTGTAATGCACAGTAATTTCCAGAGTCTTCTCTAAATTAGAACTGGTAGCCACTTATTCTTCACAGTGGCTTTCTGCCTGATCACATCACCCATTCCTGTCATTTGTCAGAGGATTTTAAATTTTATTCTTTTATTTTACAGTGCTTGCATTCTTCCCCAGACTTAAACTATTTGCAAATTTATTAAATCTACCCTCCATTCCATCATCCAGGTCCATCCATAATGTTACTATTCTAAAACACTGGATCTGGGACAGACAGCAATACCCAACTTGACACATTTTCCCTAGTTTATTAATGATCAGTTAACATCTGCTGAGTGCAGCTCTCCAATCACTGTTGCATTTACCCACTAGCAGGTTTCCTGAGATCACTTATCAGAATGCCATCAGGATTGTCAAAATGCTTTCCAAAGCTAGAACTTTGCCCACAATACCCATACCTTTCTCAGGGTAGAAAATTGATTTCAGTAAATCTCTATCAGTTATTACTTATCTGCTGGCAAGCTTCCGGGTACTTACCAATTATTCAACTATTTTGCTGGGAAGCTGACTGGGCTAGATTTTTCCAACTACTACTTTCAGCTCTTCAAGTGAAAGAAACACCAGACTTGCTCTTTTTTTTCAGTGTTCTGACACATCATCATCATCACTGAATTCCCAAAATAACTGAAAGGGTCTGACATCTCATCAGGTTTTTTTGGGTTTTTTGGTGGTTTTTTTTGTTTTGTTTTGTTTTTTTTTTGGGGGGAGGGTGGGGAGGGGGAACAACAGCAAGGGCAGAAGCAGGGGGAGTGTTTTATCTTAGGATAAAGTTCAACAGGCTTAACCCATCTTAAAGTATCTTACTGAAGTAACCTCTTAATCTGTCCCATCTTTATTCAAAGATACATGTTACCATTTCATCACTGGATTAAATCTTTCACCACCAGCCAACAGGAGTCAGCCATGTGACCCTTTCAGTGAAGACTGACACAATAACAACATAGTAAATCCTCTGATGGTCTTAGCAATGCATGTTGAGACTCACCCTGAGTCAGAGCAGTCTTTCCCTGTTTCCTTACTGATGTTTATAGGATTACCTTTTACTGTAATTAAAGCTCTTCCCTTTCACGTTTGTCTTAAAGATGATTCTGGGCTCCTCCTTGGGGCATGAAGTTCAGCCCAGCTTACTCCATAGCCAGCTGTAAGCTCACCTGCTCAAACAGTGCAAATGCACTTACTTGCTAAGGAACAGGCAGGTGATGACAAGCCAGCTTATCTCTGTCTGATCAACTCCTCATGGACCCTCAAGGAGCACGTGTGCACTGCAATGCCTCAGCACAGTCCAAGAACTCTTTTGTGGCAACCTGTCAAAAAAGCTTGGCTTCTCTCCCTGCAGATGACAGCTGTTCCCTAGTCCATGCAAGTCTGTTGCCCTTTGGATAATCTGGCTACATGCAAGGCAGCTAGGCATTCCTAAAGCATACCAGAGATCTCCTGCACTTCTGTGTGAAAAATGTCTCATTACCAACTTGCCATTTAGAGCACATTTAATTCAAGTCATATCACAGTAAAACACTCCAAAATATTTTTTTATTATTAAAAAAAAGAGACACTACATACTGCCGGTTCAGAAGTCAAGATTAAATAAGACTAGGGCATGATAAGAGCCAGAGGTAGAAAAAGGGAAGAGATGAGAACAGAAGGAGCCCTTGGTGACCAGACTTCCCTAGGACACAGCTTCACAGCAGGCTAAGGTTAATCAGAGAGGTTTCCCTTAGCTAAAGAAGTGTCTTCCAGAGTGGCTAAGAGAGCATCATATCCACCTTCATATCTGAGTCTACAGCACTGACAGGGACCTCCTTCCTCACATGGTAGAGCATGTTAGTTCTTACAGACAGCTTTCTAGAGTCTTCCAAGGATGGATAATCTTTCTTCCAGAGATTTCCAATGTGATCCTATGAGCAACTTGCTGGCTGTCCTGAGAAGGGCAGTCAGGATCCTTCCCCAGCTCACTCCCCCCACCCCAGTCATGCAGTCCTTCTCCCTCCTTTGCACCTCCTAGTCTGTTTACTTTTGCTGTTACAGTAGAAGACTGAATCACTTCACAAACAGACTAGGTAAGCACTAGATGCAGCAGGAATACACAGAGAGCGGCAGGAAAAGGGAGCAAAGTTGTCCCTTTCAGCAGCAAGCTGTTAAAGCAGTTCAGCATGACTCAGTTTCATCCTCATCCTATTCCTTCCTTACCTAATGGACAACATGACTGCTCGTAATTTAAATAAGCACTGTTTCACTTTCATAGATGTAAATTTTTGTATTTCTCTGGCTAAGAAAAAAAAATAATCTGATTCAAGAGTGAGAACTCCCTGTTTTTGATAACTTTCACTTCTGATAACTCAAAGTATGCTTAAATACAAAATAATTTACACTAAACTTTATATGTTACATCATACTATACATTAATAAAATGTTATAAAAGTGTCCACATTATGTCAATTACACTTAACATTCCTATCTCTGGGGTAAGATGAGCCATAACAATCATTTTACTTTGGGGCAACAGTTTCCACCCTAAGAACTTTTTCATATCAAATTTGCATCATCGCTGTAGAAAAACATTTTTCATAACTAAGAAATAATCATATGAACATATAAGATGCAAACAATATGACTCATTACTAGCTCTTGAAAGATACTAACACAACAGTGAATAAACAACTAGAAGAGCTTTAAGGATAGTTAAAAACTGGATGTGGCTTGCTGGGGCTGGGCAACTTCAGAGATACTCTGTCAAACTCCCCACTGGAGTATATTGGATAGTTTGGGGTTTTTTGTTGGTTGGTTGGTTTTGTTTTGTTTTGTTTTTCTTATTATTATTGATGACAGCCACTGTAGGTGACTACAGAGCAGAATCCTCTTCAGAATTAGCAGGAACAGGAGCAGCTAGCTGAATCCATTAGAGTATGGAGAATAGCTCTCATCCAGCATGCAATTTAATAATCAAGTCCAATATGTAAAGTTTTATAACTGCAATTGCTCACACAGGAGCATTACAGATTTGGGAGCACTGGCATATTTCAAAAAAAATAATGATGCTGTATGAGCTGTGATAAAATGTAAGGGAAATAAAAAAGGTACATCTGACAACTAGCAGCATAATCTTTGCAGTTAAAGAGCTGAGGATTTGCAGAAGAATCACTGAGACCAGTTTTGATAAGAGTCCAAACAATACACCCATGTCAGAGCAACAACAGGGCACTAGGTACAGCGAGAACATGTAGTTTCTTTTGTCCATGAGAGAATCGTGACTTAGAACTCAGCTAAGCAACCAGATTACTTAAATGCAACTCCCACACTACTTGAGGATAAATTTTGCAACGTTATTGTAACAAAATGAGCGGATTCCTCAAGCCACTTGGAGATCATTTGCCCACAGGACTGGATGACAATCCTGAAGAAACATTTTAAAAAAATAAGTTGAGAAACAGAGGCAAAATCACTAAGCCTAAGAAGTTGTCTTTGGAGAATAATGAGTTAAGTCCTATGTTTAATGTACGATGAATAGGTAAATCTACATAAGGGCCTTCAGAAACAGATGGAGTAAGATTAAAAGTAACACTATCAGGACTGATATGCTAGTATTTTTATGAGATGAGCTCTTCAGTTCAAAACATCCCCATCATATCAGACAACTCAGAGTTGCTGCTACAAAGATCTGTTCAGGCACTAGCCTAAAACAGGACACTAATATGGAAACATTTCTATTTAGAGTATATTCCTTAAGACAGAAATTCACGTATGCGAAGAGCAGCCCTTCTCCACGTTACTCATCCAGCCCAATCATAGACATGCCAAGTCTGAATGACGTACTTATCACTGTCTTTGGCAGGGGACCTGGGAGCCTTACTGGGAACTGTGAAGACACATCCAGCAAGCCTGTCAAAACAAGGACTGTTCACACATAGCTAAGAGGATGAGACAGAACCATCCTCACATGACTTCTGCAGTTGCACCGGAAATCTGTGGAAACTGTTGAAAGGCATTAAAACAGCTCCTCGCTTCGCTGTAGGAGGATGCCAGCTTGTCAGGATGCTGATCTCAAGCTTCTTCTAAAGCAAAAGTAGATGTGCTTCATCTTTGAAAAAACGCAGCATCCCTGTTGGTGGGATGCAGATTTCTACTGTTACCACTTCGAGCTGGCACCATTTGTCTGCTCAGCAAGTCTTGCACATCAATGCTGGCTCCTCACACATCACATGGGTAGCACTGGTTCCACAGCATGATAAATCCATTGTTCAGTAGGGCAACATGGCAGGATGAGGGAATGAATGAGTGCCTTCTGCTTATTTATGTTAGAATGCAGCTTTTCTGAAGCCTGTAGGACAGAACTACCCACACTTGGAATACCTGCAAGGCCACAAAAATTATAATTTGCTGCCAGGCAGGCGCACCACCCTCTAACCAGAACACCACCACCACTCTTGGCTTGAGGACACACTGCAGAGCAATTGGCTATAGAAGCTGGTTCTTCTGCTTTTCTCTCTTTGATGTCAACACATGTTTAAAAGTCTGCAATACATCAAAAATTTAACAGCAGAGATATTGAGCGCTCCCTCAATGCATGGTCATGAGGATTCCTTTCCAGGTATGAAAACAAAAAGTTTGTTCTATTTCAATTGAGGATAGTGTCATGACCTACCAGTACTGGGCAGGTACTGGAGCCAGCTGGTTGTCTGCATGAAGTGGGTAGTCCCAGCTGTGTTTCAAACAGTACAAGTCAGATATTAGGCACATCTGCAGAGAAAGACATCTCCGAATATACAAGGGATCTTAATTACAGATATCTAGGAAGCCTGGTAGCCCAAATCATGCATTAGTAGTTTTTAAAAATACCTGGGATTAGTTTTTTTTAAAATTAGATGGCTCAGGATTTAGATAGGACTTGCTCTAAGTTCTGCCCACATCTTTTAACCAACCTTTGCAATGAATGCAAAAGAATTCAAATGCCAGGTCTAAAAAAATCTAAAAATTCCCTGTCAGCAATGAAAGCCTCTTTATAGACCAAAACTTAGGAACCTAAACACCACATTTAGGTCCTACGCATCTGTAACCAGCAAGCCCCTTTTCTTAGGACTCCAGTTTTGCATACACCATCCTGCAGCATTCTTTCCCCACAGAGTTAGATGCTGCTTCACTCTCGGCTAACTTTCAGACACCAGATTGCTTCTTCAAACACGCTCTTTTCCTAGAGAAGTCAGCATCTTCCAGCATATTGTCAGGTAACTTTTGGACAAGCTTTAAATAGCACAGGGCTAGGAGTCACATATTAAAAATACTATCTACAAAAAAAAATGCTGTCATTAGGTCTCCTAACACTATGCTCAAAGCTAGTTCAGGAAAGATGCAATCCAGCTTCTGACAGTACCCTTCTGCTCCCTATCAGAATTGGGGACATGACTAGTTTAAGCCTGAAAACTGTTCTATGATGATTGTGTTAGTAAAGCATAAATTTTTCAGGAATGTATTTTCAAATACAGAAAAACTGCTACTGTGTTCAACTCCATTCATTAAAAGGATTTTTTTTTTTTTAATTCCTTCATGAACTGGGAAAGAAAACGTTTTGTTTTGTATTTTCCCTAATTACTTCAAGCACAAAGCAGCATATTCCAAGTCACCCAGGATCTGAACTCCCAGAGGTTTTCCGTAGGAGCTGCACACCTCATTTTTGAAAATCCCGCCCTATAAAATAATCCTGTTATCACTGTCTGCACAACTTAAAAGGCATATTTTTCTAGTCAAGGATATTAATAAAACTATCATCATTTCTTTGAGATCAATTTCTGAAAAAAAAAAAATAAAGTGCTTCACAGTTGCAAAAATGAAGATTCCTCTGGAGTTCACGTTTTATAATTGTGATTTTTTTTTTTTCTCCATGCACTAGAAAGATATGTCCATCATTAAGAACTTAACTTTCAGGTTCAAACAAGATGCTGTTCTACATTCAGAACTACGCACCTCAAAACATAAAAACCGCACCGTTCTTTACAATAAATTGAAATTTTCTTCACTGGCCCATTCCAAAAGAATATTCCATGCAAATCAGATACACCTGCCATCAGCATCTTGAACATTGCTATTTGGAAAGGACGTAAAGTCATCAGGCAGTAAGGATTCAGATTTGCACTATTGTAATTTAAAAGTTTAGAGAAGAACAAGTACAACTCTGAATTTTAGGACCTAAGTGATACCTTTAAATTAAACATAAACTGTCAGAATTAAACATTTCAGTCCTAGGACATTCCTTCAAGTGCTTAATACAGTAATAAGTTCATAAGCTGCAAGTTGAGGGAGAGGAAAAATATCATAGACATTCACATTAAAGTTCTTCTTGCTGTCCTGACTCTGAAGTACTCTCAGTTGAAGTGATACACTTATTACATGCGGGAGAATTTTCAAATTCTATATAGCTCACAATAACATCATGATTTATGTTTAAGCCGCTTAGTAGAAGCGGAGTTGCTATTAAATCAATCTATATTTTACTTCCTCACAGGAAGTTCAATACGTTCTGGTGAAAAGCACCATATCCAGACTTGAATTTCAGTAGGAGCTATGCACATGTTCAGCTTCACATTTGCTTTGAATGTTCTCACAGCCTCTACCTTTATACAAGATATTTAGATTCTCACAATAAGGATTTTGACATCATTCTTCAAATTTGCTCAAAAAATTTAAGTTGTATGTTTTACAGGCAACCTGCATATTTTGGCTGGCGAAAAAAGCAGATATGTTTATAACAAGCAAAATTAAGACTCAGCATTAATCAGCTGTTATAAGGGAAGGCCCCACACATCCTTCTGGGTGAAAACAGAAGGATCAGCAAACTTAGTGGATCTGCGTGGCTTACCTCTAAGATCAGCCTTCCAGAAATCAAAGTTCTTCTGTCTGACCCCCTAAATATATCACTCTTTTCCTAGAGGTGAATCTGGAAGAAAGCTATAAATATGGTTTTGTTAAATGTGCTTAAATTATCTGTTTATTTCAAAGAAATAATCCTCTTTATAGCTATGGATTTGATTGAAGTGCTGTCACTCATGTAATCTCTCTGCATAGGAAGATGTTAAAATTAGTCCAGCTTCCAGATAATTTCTGTAACAACCACATCTCACTAAAGCTGGTCAAGAACACTAGAATTTCCGATTCATTTAATTATCCAGAATTGGCGAGTGTCTTAATTTAGAAGCAGAATTTGTTTTAAAATTTAGACTATTAACAGAAAATGATATCTTACCACAATCAAAACAAGGCCTTTATTTCTTTTGAGTATAGTCAAAACACACATTTACAGGAAAAAGATAGTGATTCTGTTTCATTTCTTTGCTTTATCTGCAAGAAAGCTGACTTTGTAGAAGGTTTCAAGAGAACAGATCTACATTAATGTAAGATGTATTATCAATATGAACTATAATCTTCAACCTAAGAGCCTGAAAAATGTTACAGCTTGTGCATTTCTAATTATTTTAGATGATTTTAGAAAGGGATGAATCTTTTTCCTTTGCTTAATCTCACACATAGTGCTTTATTTCCCCATCCATACCCAAAACGGTTTCAGTGCTTTCATAATGGGTTGAATATCTACTTACGTGGAAACAAGTTACCTTCTATACTTAATCAGTTTTCTTAAACACTTCAACTGTAACTCTGCTATGCACTCCAGTAGTTACCAGTATTTTAGGATAAACCACATACTAGTTTCTACAAGGGGGTAATGTTTTTCAAAATGCTGTTGTAGGCCACTGTCCAATTCAGGAACTTGTGTTGAGAAAGTCAAATAACAAAATAGGTGTGAGCCCAAGAAATACAATTTTTAAGCAGTAGAAGACATCATCTGAAGAGTTATGTCTATACTGATTATTCAGAAGCAAAACATGAGCACTGATAGGGTTCATTAGTTTTTTTAGCTTAAATTGTCACATTATCTGAGCATGAAATTACAGTTCTATGTGCCATGACTCTGGTACACATACACTCTACATACATTACTGTTTTCAGTGCAAAATCTCAAGTCCACCCTGAAATCTTTTCCTGAAGTCAAAAGAGAAAATACAAAAAAGTAGCAGATGTTTCTTTGCACTCTTTACTAGGAAAGGCTTTTCACTACTTTCTGACAATCAGCAGGAAATCTGCTGCATACCACCAGCTTTCAGCTAAGAAAGAAAACAGACTATTACAGGCTTTATTGTATTTATGATTTGTAACTCTAGATAAACCACCAATCACTACAGAACAAGCAGCAAGATAAGGTTCCATTTGGCAAGTGCTGCTGCTGAATTCTATTAAACATGTTCCTGGTGACCACGGTTTACGCTTGATGTGTCAGCAAGATTGAAGGCTCAACTAGTTTCTAGATGTTCACAAGCCTCCAACACAGTAGAAGCTGACTAGAAAAGTACAACAAGAAAAAAACCTAACTTAAGCCAGGTCTGACAATAGCACTACACCTATTCAAAGGTTTTGAAAACTCACACTACAGAGAGAGATTTGGAATATAATTCATATAATCAAAGCAGTGAAACAATTCTGATGCTTTAAATGACTTTAATCCAGAAAATTGAGATCTCTGAAGACTCAGTTGAAGATGTTAGATGTTCACTTACAAGCTAGAATACTGTATTATAACATAACTGGAAAATTCAAATTTGCCCCAAAACCTGCAGAAAACTCTGGACTACTATTTCATAACTAACAGCTAAACGAGTGAACTATTTCAGTCATACTACAAGTGCTGCCACAGCAGGGATAACTTTGTGGAAGAAAAGTAATTCACTGTTTTACTTGCAAGTATTTTGTCAAAGACAGCACAAGAGACAACTAGGAAGCAATATACTGGAAGTTCTGTTTCTTAAAGTTCCTGCAAGCATTGATCAAAGCCAAGTATTTTAAGCCAGGGCTATCTTAAATTTCAGTACTATTTTTTTTTCACTGAGTGATACCGGATGTAGAAATCCAGTTGGTGAGTTCAATCACACAACAGCTTCCAAAAACACCTCTAGTTCACTTTAAAGGCACAGTACAGTTAACATCAAGTTTCCATCACAAGTGTTGATTAGAAATGAATTCTTGAGTATATATTCATTATAATTACATTAGTGCATACAAAATCTTTTAAAAACTTGTCAGTCAAATGGGTCACTGAACTCCTGAGAAACTTTAGTGAGGATGCGGCAGGTAAACAATAATTCTGATTATAAATGCTGACAGTTATTTACTGCTTGTATGACAGAGGGTGACAGCAAATGTCTTTTTTTCAAACTTTCAAACTCTCATGCAGAAGCCTGCTTCTTGTTAGCTGCAACTACCAATGGGCTGGTTGTAAATCTGGTTAACACCTGGATTAAAAAAGTGGTACTTACTGAATCCTCCAGTTAAAGAGACAAAGCCACCAATTCAAAGGCAGATCATTGTATTTCTGCGTATAGACTATTTAGACAGGAAACAATTGGATTGGGAAGTTCCATTTCCACGTGCTTGCATGGACTATAGTTTCCCTCACATAGCATTGGAAGTTTAAAAACCTGTACTTGTAAACATTTTTTCTTTCAGAGTCTGTAAAATGATATCTGAAGATATTTTTCAGCCTTAGAAATATAGCTCAGTAACTATATAGTTAAAATAACATTACAAAGACAACATGAATGACAAAAATATTTATGAACTGTGTTTATATAAATATATTGGCTTGTAAACAAGTTGACAACATTTACATTAAGTATTGAAAGAAAACTTCGAACTACACAATTTGCATTAAAGAGAAAAATAAAATTAATCACATCTTAATTATTCCATTGGTTATTACTAAGTCAGGCACCTGGCAGTTTCAGAACTGAACTGTACTAGAACACTGCAACAATGCTGAATATTGTCATTTACACTAATGATTTCCTTTGATAGAGCAAAAGCCACCTCATAGTTACCTGAGGATTCCCATGGTAACTCAGTGGGGATAACAGTATGAAAATGACTTATTCTTCACAGACTGGGAACTCACCACTTAAGTAGCTGTTTTTGGCATACTTTAAGGACAGTCTCTTGTTAGCTATAGTTTTATATGGGAATCCCAGCAGAACTTATGCAAAAGTTAAGTCATATCCTTCTGAAAGTGTAAACCTCATCCAAATCTTTCTAGCAATGTTAACACCAGCTGTTTTGCAGGATTTTAGCTAGTTTTATTTATGAGCTTGAATAAAAAAAAATCGTGTAAGTTAGGCATGAAAGTATTTAAGAAAACCTAAGTTAACAGAAAAGCATCATGAATTATGAAAGTGACAATAGTTCAACTATACATCAGAAAGTTACATATACGTTTAATCATAAAACAATATTTTCTATATATTATTCAAACCCAGCTTCAATATTTGTTCTGATATTACAGTGACACTCAAAAAGTGATATTCAGTTTTTTTTACCCCTTTAAGTGAGTACAGTTATTTCCTCTATTTTTACAGGTGCAAGGATGCTTATTTGGATACCAATTCCACATGGGATGACTTTCAACATAACTTTAAATTACATTTTTCCATCTTGAAGGCAAAAGGCTATCAACGGTAATAAACAGACAGTTCATCATCACTCATGTCTGAATCATCTTCATCCACTTCACCTTCAATGACCGATTTCTTGCCTTTGCAGCATGAAACAATTAATCCAATTAAAAAGACCTGGAAATTTAAAATAAGTAGTAAAAGTTACTATTATTCAAGTAAGGGGCATACAAGAGCAATATATGTAAAACTGAATGGCAGTGTGGTGATGCAAAAGATTCACTGACAACTACTGTAAGTTATCCAACTTGATTCAGCGATCTCTATAATCAAAGTACTTACTGCAATGAAAGCCCAGTTCCCAAAGTAATAGGCAGCACTGAAGAACCAAAATTTATGAAGGAAGAGGTACGTCCGAGTAACAATACACTGATCTAAAAGGAAAGCAAGTAGTATTGATTAACACAGAACAAAAAAATCAGCTAATTCCAATTTATAGGATAATAATTCAACACTTTTGGAGAGTATTCAGCTCTGAAGAACAATTACACTCCATTGTCCATGAGTGCTGGCCAGTTTCTAAGAACTGCCTTTTAGAAGCACAGGAGCAGGCAATTCCACTGTGTTATAAGTCAAGCAAGAGGGGCACAAGACCAGCTTGGCTGAACAGGGAACTCCTCGTGGAACTCCAGAGGAAGAAGAAATTGTATGATCTCTGGAAGCAAGGTCAGGCTTTGCAGGAAGATTACAGAGCTGTGGTTTGTATATGCAGGGAGAAGACACAAAAGGCCAAAGCTCAGTTAGAGCTGAAACTGGCCAGTGTTGTTTTAGATAACAAGGGCTTTTTAAATTATGTTAATATTAAGAGGAGGTATAAAGAAAACATTGGACTGATTCTTGTTGAAGGTGATCATCTGACTAACAGGGATGAAGAAAAAGAAGAGATATTCAATGCTTTTTTTTGCCTCAGTCTTTAATAATACTGATAGACCTTGGGCTGCCCGGTCCCCTCAGTTGGAGGGCCACGAGTGTGGGAACAGTGATTTTCCATTTGTGGACAGTGAAATTGTAAGGGACCAGTTGTATCAGCTGAATGTTCACAAGTCCATGAGGCCTGATGGGATTCATCCCACAGTACTGAGGGAGCCAGCAGATATTATGGCAGGACCCATTTTGATCATTTACCAAAGGTCTTGGGAATCTGGGGAGGTCCCTGCTGACTGGAAGCTAGCCGATATTATTCCAATTTACAAAAAGGGCATGAGGTAAGACCAAGGGAACTACAGACCTGTTAATCTTCTCCATAATTTTTCCAGGAACTGAGGTTAGACTATACTGGGTACTATTGAAAGGCATTTAAAGAATAATGCAATCGTCAGACACAGTCAACATGGATTCACAAAGGGAAAGTCCTGTTTAACTCATCTGATATCCTTTTATGATAAGGTTACCCAGCTACTGGATGAAGGGAAGGCAGTGGATGCAGTTTTTCTGGATTTTAGTACGGCTTTTGATACTGTCCCTCACAGCATCCTTCTGGACAAGTTGTCCAGCTGTGGGATGAGAAGGTTCACGGTGCACTGGCTGAAGGACTGGCTGAAGGGCAGAGCCCAAAGGGTTGTAGCGAATGGGGCTACATCTGTCTGGCAACCAGTCACCAGGGGTGTTCCTCAGGGTCCAATTCTAGGCCCAGTCCCGTTCAATATATTTATCAATGATTTGGATGCAGCAGCTGAATGCATTGCTAACAAGTTTGCTGATGATACCAAAGTGGGAGGTGCTGTTGAGTCTCTTGAGGGACAAGAAGCCTTGCAGAGGGATCTAGATAGACTGGAGGATTGGGCTACGATTAATGGGACAAAATTTAACAAGTCACAATGCCAGATTCTGCACCTAGGACAGAGTAATACCGGGCACAAGTATAAACTGGGAGAGGGGTTGCTGGAGAGCAGCCCTGCAGAAAGGGTTCTGGGGGTGCTGGTCAACAGCAGGCTCAATATATGTCAGCAGTGTGCCCTGGCAGCCAAGAGGGCAAACCGCATCCTGGGGTGCATCAAGCACAGCATAACCAGCCAGTCAAAAGAGGTGATTATCCTGCTGTATTCAGCACTGGTGCGGCCTCACCTGGAGTACTGTGTGCAGTTCTGGGCCCCACAATGTAAAGAAGAACGTGAAGGACCTTGAATGCATCCAGAGGAGGGCAACAAAGCTGGTGAAAGGGCTGGAAGGAATGTCCTGTGAGGAGCGGATAAGGACTTTGGGCTTGTGTAGTTTGGAGAAAAGGAGGCTGAGGGGAGACCTCATTGCTCTCAACAGCCTCCTGAGGAGGGGAAGTGGAGAGGGAGGTGCTGAGCTCTTCTCCCTGGTATCCAGTGATAGGACATGTGGGAATGGTTCAGAGCTGCACCAGGGGAGGTTTATACTGGACATTAGAAAGCATTTCTTTAACCAAGACGGTGGTCAGACACTGGAACAGGCTTCCTAGAGAGGTGGTCGATGCCCCAAGCCTGTCAGTGTTTAAGAGGCATTTGGACAATGCCCTTAATAACATGCTTTAACTTGGTCAGCCCTGAATTGGTCACGCGGTTGGACTAGATAATCATTGTAGGTCCCTTCCAACTGAAACAGTCTATTCTAAATCAAATTTACTCTCCTCTACCAAAAAGGTATACAAGAGGAATATTTGTTATTATGTATAGTGAATGTGAAAACAGGTAACACTAAGCTAAGAGTTACACAGGTAACCCCATTACTATTCGGTACAATTTCCCCTACAGATGTGTCAGTTATTGCCTGTTCTGACACAGATCCTTATTACTCACTTCCCATTTGAGATAAACTGTAGCCATAAGAAGGAGATACAAAGCGGATTCTGTACTGAAAAACACATTTCAGTACTTTGAAAAAATGTCTCTCTACCAGGATTGCGTAAGTTTTGTAAAAATCAAAGTCAACTACAACGTTGATTTGTGTAGGCAAAAAAGCTCCACCATACACTGGGCCTTTTGTGACCCAGATAGAGCATTTATTTGTACCCTGACAGTACTGGTTAAATCTTACTCCTTCTCTAACATCATAGTACAGCCACATCTAAAAATACTTAGTATTCTTGTCCATTACAAAGTGGCAGATTTTAACAGAATTAAGAATCAAATTGTCAAGGCATTTTTAAGACTGCAGACAGGTAGCATAAAGGCCTGTATGGGACACTGAGCCTGCAACATTCAAGAGGTCATGTCAGAAGGCAGCCAGCAGGACACGCAAGCCAGCTGACGAATCTCTCCAGTGCAAGGAGGGGTACACTGAGTTCATGTTAAGGTATAACATGATCTCCTGTTTTTCTCATTTACTATGCTTCAAACCCCACCTAAAGCTCATTTCAGAGCAGAAACCAGCGTCTAAACAATTTGAACAGTAGAGAAAGTAAGCAACCCAGAATTTGCCTGTTCGTCCCCCAGTTCTGACCCCAGGTTTGGAAATATCCCCTAGGTACAGTCGAAGTACAGACTTCTCACCTCTTAAACTTGAGCAATATGCTGCTGCTTATGTAGTTTAACTTTTAGCAGCCATCTAACAAGCTAACAATCATCAGTTTCTGAAAGTATTTTATTTAAAGGTTCAACTTCCACATTAGATAACTGCTGCTTTAACACCACCACATACTATAGCTCACTATTTCCTGGGGAGAGAAAAGTTAGGAGTTAAGGATAGGTCTTTTTCAGGAAAGTCTGCTGCTTGACCTTGCCAAGATGACCCCCCCCAAACTAAATCCCCACGGTGTCTAGAATGACTGTATCTGAATAGAGAAGCAAATCCATTCCTTCAACAGTTCTCCAATTACTTATACTTGAGAAAACTAACAGAATAATTTAAAATACTAAGTTAAATACTACTTTATGCAGCAGACTGATTTCCAGAATCTATTACACAGTATCAGCAGACAAAAAAGAAGTTAAACTGGGATTTCACAACTACTAGACACAAGGGATACAACACACAACTATGCACATTCTGCAGATAATTAAAGTACAAAACAGCCTAATTAGAGAAAACATGCTTCTCCACTAACACATACAGAGTGAAAGCACAAGGAAGGAATTTGGCTGAACTAATCCTTCCTGGTTTTCCAGACTAGATCTCAGTTATGCAGCGAAAACTGATCTCCCCACCCCGCCATTAACACCAGTCAACAGTACTTACCCTACAAAAGAGGAAAAAAAAAAATTGTCAAGTAGCACACCACTCAACATTCCATGCTAGCATGACACGTCCATAGAAAAGGTGAAGTTTCCGATAAAGTACAAAATGCCAGTAAAGTGAAGATGCTTCATAATTGCAGATAGTACTGTCAACACCATCTGCAGCTCTCCAGCTGGTTACTTGAATTAAAAAACAGCTAAAAGACTTTCAGATGGCTCTCTACAGTAATTGGATTAAATAGATGATGGTAAATATTTTAGAACAGTTTGACCTTGAGAAAACGTTTCTATGGAATGTGTCACAAGTTCAGCTAACTAAATTTTAGTTATTCCTTCTGAACTAAGATATTATGTTAAAGACAATCAAAAATGTTTCTACAAATACATTAGCAACAAAAGGAGGGCTAAGGAGAGTCTCCATCCTTTATTGGATGCGGGGGGAAACATAGTGAAAAAGGACAAGGAAAAGGCCGAGGTACTTAATGCCTTCTTTGCCTCAGTCTTTAATAGTCAGAAAAGTTGTTCTTAGGGTACCCAGCCCCCTGAGCTGGAAGACAGGGACAGGGAGCAGAATGAAGCCCTCATAATCCGAGGGGAAATGGTCAGCAGCCTGCTACACCACTTGGACACACACAAGCCTATGGGGCCAGATGGGATCCACCCAAGGGTACTGAGGGAGTTGGCAGAGGTACTCACCATGCCACTTTCCATCCTTTATCAGCACTGCTGGCTAACCGGGGAGGTCCCAGTTGACTGGAGGTTGGCAAATGTGATACCCATCTACAAGAAGGGTCAGAAGGAGGATCCAGGGAACTATAGGACTGTCAGTCTGACATTGCTGCCAGGGAAGGTTATGGAGCAGATCATCCTGAGTCCCATCATGCATCATGTACAGGACAACTGGGGAATCAGGCCCAGTCAGCATGGGTTTATGAAAGGGAGGTCCTGCTTGACTAACCTGATCTCCTTCTGTGACAAGGTGACCCACTTAGTGGATGAGGGGAAGGCTGTGGATGTTGTCTACCTGGACTTCAGTAAAGCCTTTGACACTGTCTCCCACAGCATTCTCCTGGAGAAGCTGGCTGCTCATGGCTTGGATGGGTGTACACTTTGATGGGTAAAAAAATGGCTGGACAGCCAAGCCCAGAGAGTGGTGGTGAATGGAGTCAAATCCAGTTGGCGGCCAGTCACAAGTGGTGTTCCCCAGGGCTCAGTGTTGGGGCCGGTTCTGTTCAATATCTTTATCAATGATCTGGAGGAGGGGATTGAGTGCACCCTCAGTAAGTTTGCAGATGACACCAAGTTGGGCAGGGGTGTTGATCTGCCTGAAGGTAGGAAGGCTCTGCAGAGGGATCTGGACAGGCTGGATCGTTGGGCCGGGGCCAACTGCATGAGATTCAACAAGGGTAAGTGCCAGGTCCCGCATTTCGGTCACAACAACTCCATGCAATGCTACAGGCTTGGGGAGGAGTGGCTGGAGAGCTGCCTGCCGGAAAAGGACCAGGGGGTGCTGGTGGACAGCCACTTGAACATAAGCCAGCAGTGTGCTCAGGTGGCCAAGAAGGCCAATGGCATCCTGGCCTGTATCAGGAATAGTGTGGCCAGCAGGACCAGGGAGATGATAGTGCCCCTGTACTTGGCATTGGTGAGACCACACCTTGAGTACTGTGTTCAGTTTTGGGCCCCTCACTACAAGAAGGACATTGAGGTGCTGGACCGTGTCCAAATAAGGGCAATGAAGTTGGCGAAGGGTCTAGAGCACAAGTCTTATGAGGAGCGGCTGAGGGAGCTGGGGTTGTCTAGTCTGGAGAAAAGGAAGCTCAGGGGAGATCTTATCACTCTCTACAACTACCTGAAAGGAGGTTGTAGTGAAACTGCCTCAAGCTGCACCAGGGGAGGTTCAGATTGGATATTAGGAAAAATTTCTTCGCTGAAAGGGTGGTGAGGCACTGGAAGAGGCTGCCCAGGGGAGTGGTTGAGTCCCCATCCCTGGAGGTATTTAAAAGACGGGTAGATGTGGTGCTTAGGGACATGGTTTAGTGGTGGACTCGACAGTGCTAGGTTAACAGTTGGACTTGATGATGTTAGAGGTCTTTTCCAACCTAAATGATTCTATGATTACCAAATAGGCTGACATAACATGATATGACATTTTTAATCAATTTATTCCTCCATATGACATAATTTAGATTAAGTTATAATGAATAACCTGAATTAAGATAACTACTTGTTATGTCAGTAATATTCACAATGATCATTCTGGACATCTTGATCATTTGGAACAAAAGTATATGTTGAAAGCTACCAAGCCTCTGATACATAACTGCCACCACTTTAAGAATAGAGCATATCGCATAGTGCTGACCAAGCAAAGCCAAACAGCCAGGATACAAGACAATTTTTTAAACAAAGGATGACAATTGCTAATAGCCATGACTACCAGAAGAGTCAACAATGTTTTACTTCAAGTCCACCGATGAAGTCTTTCATTCTGGTGAATTAGAAAACCCTTAGGCTCAGTGTACTAATATTTTCAAATAAAAGCTTCTTCTGAGAAGTGAATTAGCTAGTTTAAAGATGACTTACAAGGATAAACAAATCTGTTGATAAACAAATCTTAAAGCCTAAAACGTCATTTCATGCACTGAAAACTCAAGTTATGAGAACTTATTCATGGATAATGCAGTCTGTCTTTTCTGCATCTCAAAATACAGTGAGCTTTCACAAAAGCATATAGAAGGAAATAGTTGCTTAGGGAAGAGTTACAAATTGTTGTGAACAATGTAATTTAAAAACACTGGCATACTTTGGGAGTCAATAGTGAGGTCAACTTGTTTTACCTCTTCTTTAATCAACTGGACAATGAAACATTATATCCTCTGTAAATTTGTAGATCAAACTGGGGAGAAGTGGGGAGCAGAGGCCCAACACGCTAGGTGGTAAGATTCAGAAGGAGCCTATTTTTCCAGCCCCTTGAAATAGTCTTCCAAGTTTAACAGAGACAGAAGTCCTGCACCTGGAAAAAAGTGATACCATGCAACAGTGCAGGCCAAGGGTTGACCAGAGACAATGCAACTTTGCAGAAAGTGACCTCATGCCCCAGTAGGCAAACAGAACAAGTAGTTACCAGTGCTCATCTGCAACTCAAAAATGTAACTGAATACCAGGCTTCACTAACACAAGTACAGCCAACAAGTCCAGGGAAGTGATTGCTTCCTTCTACTCTGACTGGAACCGCATCTGCAACTGTGCCATTTTGGGCACCCCAGTAAGAAAGAAGCATTGACATAATGCAGCAAGTCCAGCAGACGACCACTGCAACAGCTAGAGCACATAGCATGCAATGAAGATGTGTTTGTTCAGCTTGGAATAAAGGTGCTTGCAGGTGTGTCTTACTGCTACCTCTGCTAGCTAGTTGGGGCCTACAAAATACAGGGCAAGATTCTTCCTAGACCTGCACAACAAAAGGACAACAGATGACAGAGTTGCAGCAAGAAATATTCCTATTAGATAACAGGAGAAGCTTCACCATCAGCATAGTTACACATTGAAGCAGGCTACCCAAAAGTGTTTCACAATCTACATCTGTGGAGACACTCACAACTGGATGGACCTGAGCAACCTGCTCTCCTTGACCTTGCTGGGGGGTTGGACCAGACTGCCTCTTGAGGTCCTGTGTGGGCTCAAAATCATTACAAGTCACATTACATGAAGGTAGATGTAGAGACACCACAGACAGATCTAACAGTAAACATGGTATTTTGGATGGAAAACCCAAACTGAGAGCAAGAAAGTCATCCACAGACAGATGAAGTTTACACACCCAATTTCAAGCAGAAGCTAGTTTTGCTTAAAATACACTCAAAACTACTTCCAAAGGAAAACCTGCAGCTTTACTGTGCTAGAATGTATAAACATTGCATATTCCAAATCCTAAAAGCACTGAAGGCATGGCTTCAGGTATCCAAGAACACTTAGTGTTTCATACAGTCCTGCTGCCAATCATTCAAAAGCTGTGTTGCAAAAAGCAGCTGCTGCTTGCAGTCCAACTTGCAACCTGAGCTTCAAGAAAGGGTTTGATGTGTTTCTAAACTTAAATTATACATCAAGTTCCAAAAGGTTTGAGATTTCACCTGGGAAAGCGTAATTAAGGGGAAACCTGCATTTCTTCCTTACAGGCATTACGTATGGGCCTGCATCTGGCCTGTGCCCCTACTCACAGTTTAAATCATCTAACTTGGATAGAAACATTTATATGGGATGATGGTTAACACACATCTCTGGTACCTCAGATGCAGCAGCACTTCAACATCTGTGACATCTTAAACACATTTTTCCTAGGCTTTTGTTGATTTCCAGATACCATTTCTCATTGTGCTACTGAGATACTATGACACCTATTTTACTATTTACTGACATTCCTGTATGCTTCACTTGGGTTACATGACTTAAGTAGCATCTTACATCACAGAATGAACAACATTCCTACAGGCCCAGTCAGTTCTACATTAAAATAAAACAAGTCAACTGCCTCTAAATTGTTTTTAAAGATGCTCATATTTTCTTACTATGACTTTCCTGCAACAAAGCTAAAATGCATTTTGACAAATAAGAGTAAACAACTAGAGCAAAAACAGTTGGCTTTGGGTCCTGTAACTCATGGAACACAGCTGGATAGACCACTCCTAAACACCTTCTAAAATGTTACCTGGCACCTACAAGTAGTATCAATATTGATGTTTTTCTCTGCCACCAGTGTATCAGTATTTTAAACAAAGTGAGAAAAACACTGGGATTCCTATGAACTGCGCAAGTACAGGGCAAAGATTTCAGGCCTGAAAATGGCCTCAGAGAAATATACCTTTACTTACCAGAAACTAAGCAACAGCAGCAGATGAAGCAGCCTTTGGATTACTTTATTTGAAAGATCTATGATAGCAAATGTCCTACTGGATGGGAGGACGATTCCCGGATAGGTATGCCCCTTAAGCAACTCACTAAGGTAAACTAAGGGCTCTGACAAAGCCTTGTTATTTTCATAATGGCAACATTTTCTTTGCAGCAATATATGTATTGCTTTCTCAAACTCCAGAATAAAAGGAACCTCTTAATTGGATATCTCATCTTGGACAAGAAAAGTGTGTTGTAACTCAGACCACTTACGGAAGACTACAGAAGTGTGTAAGACCCATGGACTGGCTAGATGTGGCTATAGAACACAGAATAAAAGTCCTATTATTTAATTTTGTCTTGCAATTCAACATTTTACTAGGAAAATCATGCAAACAGATATAGTCAATTTATAGTAATCAAACTGACCAATAAAGTTAAATAACTTTGCCTGTACAAAGAAACCACACAAGGAAGTTAACAGCCCACAAAAAACTCATGACACTTCAACTAGGTAAGAAACCAAGTGATACCTAATGCTGTAATACTCATACAGCCATATTCACCACTGCATAATGTCCAATTAATTTTTCTCTCAATAAGCAGAGACACTCCCACTTTTAGCATGAATACCTACTGAGTGATCAGAATCCCTTTTGACCATTGGAGGGAAGGAGTGCTACTATACCACAAGCAATCCCAAAACACATGTACTGGTTTTCCCTATTTATTAAAGAAAATTCACACACACAAAATAGTGGAAATAAGCAGCAAGTAATAAAATTTAGAAAGAAATACTCTGCCAAAGATTGAAACCTTAAGAGACAGAACACGAAATTGTTTCTGGTTCTGGCTTTAGTCACAGACCAAAGTGTTCAGATGGACAAGACAAAATAAGCTTTAGGAGTCTCCAGATATTAGCAGGTATATCAAACGTTTTGTAATTACAAGTTTCCCCTTTGCTCTTGTACCTATCATTTCACAACTTAACATCTTCATCCATATTCCTTTAAGTGTTAAGGTCATTCCAGGACTTCCAACTTCTGCAGAAGTTTATGTTTAAGATTGTATTTCATGTACCATTTTCACAGGTTTCTCTGGAAACAGATTCATGCAGTGGCAGTAACAGCTGCCCCCACCCACAAATGCAGTATTTCTTTCTTTTCTTGTTGGCTAAACAGGGGAAAAAATGACTACGTTCTTAGTTGCCTGTTACTCAGCAGCTTCTACAAAAGTGGTTTTTCTCATATTTTATTTGAGCACATCCCCACTTGTTCCATACTCTTCTCTGCTACTATATATACACACACATATACATATACACACCTACAAAATTAATACTAGCCTCATTCAGCTGTTGAGCCTGTCTTTGCACTTCACAATCCAGCACCTCTGCTGCTGCTTCTCTGGTTTCACTAGCTAAAGACCAATCTGCTATACAAAGTTTTTACAGTTTTTAGTTTGTGGCATCCCATACCAGTTATCTCTTTCCCTCAGCTAATTTTTTCCAGAAATTTCTTAAACCTTCAAGTTGTCATTCTTTCAGCTTTCATAATACAAGTATTACAGAGCTTCACCACTGCTCGCCTCAAGGTTAACTTAGCAACAAATTTACGCCTTAGATCACTTATCAGACTGAAATGCATGTTGGAAAACATAGTGCTGGAATTGGTTTATGCACATATAGCAAGGACCTGAAAACATTTCCCAACTGGTTGTATGTAGCTACAGTATCTCCCCATTCAAAGAGATGTGAATCACTAAGCTTCCAACATTTCAAGCTGAGAGCACTCTGAAGTACTACAGTGCACTGCAGAAGCATGAGTATCAAATCACTCAGATGTTAATAGTTTGCAGCTATCTACAGTCTTTTTAAACGTAGCTCTAACATGCAGGCATAAAAAGCTGCATGCTGTTTCATCCCAGTTGTTTGGTGTGGTTTGTTTTTTTTTTTTTTTAAAAAACTTAGCTGGAAATGATAGTGAGATGGCACCTAAAAGAGAGCTGTAGAAACTTAAAGTCTAGCTGGATAAAGTCTAGTCCAAAAACCTACCTTATTCAACAAGAGCTGCTCAGTAGGCATGGAATCAAATCCTGCCAAAGGAAAAGATTTGGCAGGCTAAGGAGGAACCACAAACTTGGAAACCAGGGACTAATGAGAAACCTGAAAAAACTATTTGGGACAAGCTATCATCTAGAAGGCAAACTCTGCTTTTTTCAGTGATTCAAGCTACAGATAAGTTGCATTTGATACCTCATATTGCATATCTGCAAATCAAACCCAACCTGATATAAACCTAGGCAGCCAGAAAATGATGTAATCAATGTGAATCAGTCTGGTTTTATAATAGTCAGATCTAATTTTGTAACAAAAGCTAGAAGTCTGGATAATCAATAGCTATTTGCAGTTACTTTGCAGTGCATTAACTATTGCAGCAGTCATACAACTTCTTGATGATAATTACACACTATGAATGCTTACATTAAATGGCTCAAGAATATGCAAGTCCCAACAGTGCTAGCAGGACTTCATAGCATAAGGAGGCTTCCAGTAAGAGCCTCCAAGATTTTGTGCTGAAAGGAGAGGAAAAAAAATTCACTAGTCAGCAATGTTTCTGAATGCTAAATAATGAGAACAAAGTCCTATTGAGCAATCTGGGTCACAAACATTTTTTCCAATAGTCAAATTTAAACAAAGTGGCATGCCTGAACAGGAAATAGAGGATTTAGTTGCAGAAAAAGGGTACTAGATCTTACAAACCAGCAAGCACAAACAGGCTGTAGCTAAACATAGGTAAGAGTTCTCACCACTTGCCTCAATACATTCGAAGAGCTTATCAGCCCCTCTTTTTGTCATTTTAGATTTGGAGTTCATCCTAGCACAGCTATGGCATTACAATGGAAAATTGTACCCAGCTATAAGTTTTCTATTTTAGTTTGGTTACAGAGAATCTGAGAGGGTGCCAAGATTTGCATGTATTAACAGACTAAAGGAAAACCACTTAATGAGATTCAAAGAGCTAAACCTGTTAATCTCATTTTTCATAAGTTTAAAGGATGACTTGATTTTAATGTTTATTAAATACCTTCAAGTGAATAAAATACTAATGCTACAAGGCCATGTGTGTGGTGAAAAGGTACAGCATTAACCAATGACTAAAATCTGAAGCCATGTTAATTCCAAACAGAGACAGCATCCTTTTTCTACAGGGAAGCAATAAGCCATTGGATCAGCCTGCAGAGGGAAAAAGTGTTCTCTGTGTTTGTTGAAATTAGATACCTTTTGAAACACTATGTACAATTTAGGTTGATTACAAACACTGGCCAGATGCATTTGTACACAAGCCATGTAATTGCTATTTCTTGCCTTTAAACTACTGACTTAAATTTGAACTCCTGCAAGATGTGTTTTCTGAGTCTCCCTTGAACATCTTAAGTAACTAAAGGCAACAATTCTTATTTTAAAGACACAGTTGATAAACTTCAAAGGCAATACCCTAGGGATAAACATGGATACAAGATTCCAGAAAGCAAGCAGTCAATGGACAGCATAACCTATCATTTTCATTCTAATCAAAACACTTTCCAATAGCTACCTACCACATTTTCCAGTATCAGCTTGGTACAAGCTTCAACTTACACCCAGACATTTCAGACTTCTTGAAACTACATTACACCACTTGACCTTCAATGTTAACCTCATTTTTGTCATGTCCTTTCTACTTGCCTCATACTGTCTTTAGCTGACCACTTAAGAAGCATGCCTGTCCTGTGTGAGAAGTATTCATCGTTTCCCCCATCCTGAGATCATGCTACATGGAAAAGAATTTGGAAGATGGGGAGAAAGAAGATATTTTAACAGCTTGATCTTGACCTCTTAATATCCTTACACAGAGCAGCCCATATTCTGTCCGTAGACAGAACTATTTATAGCCAGCTAACACTCAGAAGCATTTGACAAAGTAGGGCAACTTTCAGTGCTGGAATACCTTACTTATTCTCTGGAGAACAAAACTAGTTATGACTATCATTAAAGAGTCAAACTTAAAACCCAATGCCAAATTCTTTTAAATAAGAAGTTGGATGTGATTTAGTGATTTTCTCATTAATGATGCTCCAAAAACAATGGCTTCCTTCCCATCCCTTCTCATCTTCTGCCTCCTTCAGACACATAATTTATGATACAATTGACTGTAATCCAGTCAAGTTTCTCTCAGTTCAGACAGGATTTGCCCAGTCCAATGTCATTCAGCCAACCTAGCTGCAGGACATGTCCTAGGCAGTGAAAGAGACCATCTTCATGAATGGATCCATTCTAATTCTGTTGGGCAATGTATATTTGAAGACGGACAGGTAACATCTGTATGCAGCTTCACCAGCTGTAGTTACAGGCTGCTGTCTAAGTTTTCTGCATGGCTGTCCTTGAGCATGTTATGTAGTGAATTCATCAGCTGTCTGTACCAAGATAAAAAGATGATTTGATTACACCAGCAGAAGCAGCTCCCAACATTTCATTGAAAATATTTCCAGTACATGTTGTAATTAATGTTTCTCAGTGATGAAAAGATTTGGTGGCATTGCTATTTATAGTGAGGCCAAATATGATGCCTTCTTTTGGTAAGAGAACTGCCTTTATTAAAAGGCATTTTGTAGACAAAGTGTTGGTAGGTTTCTTACTCAAAGGGGTTCTTACACTGGGTTCATTACTTCCTTTTAAGAATGTGTGCATACCCCTCAATCCTCTGCAAGGAGCTTCAACTCTTATTCCAAAGTACTGATAATATTAGAGCATATCGCTTTACTGTTGGGCTTAAATCCAGCTGGCAGCAGAACTAGGATGTTGATCCAAGATGAAAATATGCAATGGCTTTACTGCTAAACTCCATTTAACATTTCAGAATATTTAGTAAATGCAGCCTCTTCTCTCTCCAGTTACAATCTCTTGGAGGGAGAATAGGGGTAGTTCAGAGCAGCTCACATCTGTCCACAGTGGTGGGGTGCAGAAAAAATTGTAGGAATTGATGTTTCTACAACTGCATCCATGAACAAGGTACTGTAGAAAAAGATTCACTGCACTCTTAGCTACTCATACTATTTACAGCTGCCAAACAGGGCTTTCTGCAGCCAAACATGCACCATTGTGCCTATTTATATTGAGTTCTCATGATTATAGAGGATTTCAATACTGTTAGGTATAAGTAGAGATTCAGGGTAAAGTACTAGTAAGGTCATTCAGTAAAGTAACAGGAAAATGGATGAAGTCCTTGCTAAAATCCTCATTTGGGCTTTTTGTGAAGCATTTTATGACTTTGCAAATTAATTTAAAACAACCATTTGGAAGTGGCAATCTATGGTCATAAGATACTTAACACAAAATTACTAATGTTGAAGGTTCTTAGCAACTTGCTTGTGCTTTCACTTTGCCTGCCTCCTGGATTTCTCTGAGGAAACAAAGAATATGCTCCTGTTTTAGCATTCATATTTGGGGTTCCTTTCCAGCTTGAGTAATGTCTACATCTAGTCTTTATTCAGGCTAAAATGAAGCCTGAGGTCTTGCACTTGTTGATTTCCACCCGACAAAAGAGTCCTATAGGAAGGCACAGATCTAATTAGCCCAGTAAGTCTTGCTCAGTTCAAAGCCTTAGAAATAGAGATAACCTTTTTTCTTTCCCACTTTACATGCAGTTGGAGCCAGTGCAGGTCTACGCAAAAGGCCCAGCAGATAGACTGTACCCAGCATTTAGCAGGCCTCAGGTAAGGCTCATTTCCCCAATTAAGGAAATGAGAGAATCCAAGTCAAGTGGGATTCATAGCATGTTCTTAATCTAAAGTGAATGATGCTTAAAAAACAACTTCCATGGTTTTCTAGTCTGGAAAGAGGCAGATAGTGTTTATCAGATCTCATAATTAAGGTTGGTAAAAGTCTTGTACACAGGCTTGCAGCTGAGTGATTGCTCATTACATTAAATCTCATTAAACTGTTTAGCTAAACCTATACCAAGTTTTCAATGCATTAGTCCAGCTGCAAGAGTCTTAATCACATAATTGAACTCCTTTGCTTGACCTTATGCTCAACAGAATTGTGCACCCAACAGCTGGCAGTAGTCCTTGAAAACAACGATCAAATGAGGCCTTTGCCCAACTGTATTGAACACTGAAAACTAATGCTTTTTTGCCTATAAAAAATATTAAATTTGTTGCTCCAAAAGACTATTTAAAAAGCTTTTGAAAAGTCTAAGTTAAGCAAAACACAAGCCTTTTGTGCAAGATGCCTAAATGTAACTAAGAAAAGATACTTTATTGAGTTATAAGATGTAGCCTACTCTTACTTTTTGGCTTCTGTTCTGTTTCATGCAGTTATGCTATCATGGCCTCTGGCATTCAGTAAAAAGCAGGTTCACTTCCTGTGTACCAGGAGTAAATACAGCCAAGATTTGCTGCATGAAAGCAGATGAATTATATATTTAACCGTAAATACTTCAGAGTGTGTTTTTTAAGATTGTATTTTAACTGCGTTATGTCTCTTCAGAAAGTGTAATTGTCCTTTTCATCAAGCCAAACACTGGTTTGAAATACATATAGAACACATTGCCCACTAAAGCCTAAAGTTTTAACAATATTGAAGTTTTTGAGAGTATTAGTTGCTACAACAAGATCAGATCAGGTCTCTTCTACCATCTCAAAGAAAAAAATGTACTTATTTACAGTAAGTAGAGATCATATCTACAATGTCTGAGTATTCAATAAAACAGAGCAGATTGCTATAAGCTTATCTATCAGCACAGCCATTAAAAGGTCATAGTCTGTTTTATGTTTAAGGAAAAACACCTGTTAGAATTAATTCAGTTTAAATAAAACAAAATAACGTAAGTGCTGAGAAGACAAATCAATATTTGCATTTAGTTCCAGTTCAGTGGTTTACATAAGATAAAACCCTAGTACCAGGTAAGTCAATAAAAACTACAAGTGCTTAGGCAATGTTCATCCTAACTTGAAGTTAGTTGCATCTATTTTTGCTCTAGTACCCTGAAAAACAAGAGAAATTGTATTTAAAAATTAGTTCCTACCTTTGAAATGTTTCACTTGCCAACAGATTCTATCTGATCGCAGAGCATAAGAGTAGTATCTACAACAGTTATTTTCATTACTTTTCGTTATCAGGTATTAAAAGTGGCAGGTATTTCAAGGCAAGCATTACACTTCCACTTTCTAAAATTGACTGGATGAAACAGTGAATAAAGTGTTTTCACTAATGCAACTTCTTTTTTTTTTTTTTAAGAGTTGAGCATTACAAAAGAAACTTTTCTTTCATTTATAAAAACACTTTAATGGCCTGACTGTATCTGTAATTGATAGAACTCCACTATAGCCTTCTGATCATGTTAACATTCACATTTAAGAAATATCCATCCATCTTCTACTTACACTAGGCTAGCATAGGACAGCATATCAATACCTTTCCCATCTCTTTCCTATTAAGGAAGGAGAACATGACTCAAAGATACCCAGTGCAACAGCACATGTTAACCAAAGCTAATCATTTACACAGGCCATCTCTTGTGTTCAGCACATCAGAACACTAGTTTTAAGCACCAGCTATATTGTTTCCACTGATCAAAGCAAATTAGGAAAAATATCACGCGAAGTACTGAAAGTACTCAAAATACATCATCAAGCATAGGTGCAATTTAGGAAGTTTATTTCAATCCAACCCCAGTTACTATGATTAAGCAACAAAGTCTGAGGAAATCAGCCTATTTGAATTTCTCCCAAAAAAAGTCAAGACTAATGAGCTTATTGATGCCAGTGAGTATATTCTTCTCCCAGCAAATACTAGCCAAGCTGAGAAGCTGTTTACAAGAAACAAAGATCTGTACAACCTGCTCAAAGTGATCTCATTTTGAAAGATGACAGATTTTGTTCTTCTAAACTCTGCCACAGAAGAGCTTATATTTTTAGTCACAAAAATATAGCAGCTTAAATATGAAGTGAATGATTACCTTTGTCAAAATATCAAAACACTTAAAACCGCATTAAGTCTAAAACTAGCCATCAAAAATAAAGGTGGATGAATGATGTTTGAAGTATGGAGGAGACAGGAGAAAAATACGCCTCCCTTGGGAAATGATACAAACCACCAGGAATAAGACTAACACCTACATACTGAATTTGAAGATGAGTTTAAATACAAGGGAACCACCTTGCAAGAGAGAGCACAGCCTGATAGATTGGGAATGAAGAACTAAATGGTCCAGTTATCTCCACTAGTACAAAAATTGTTTAAAATTAAATATTTATCTTTCCCAATAACACAAGTAGGAAAGAAAACCTGAGAAGCTGCTAAGAAGTTCTAGAAGCATAGTCAGAATTCAGTAATTACAGAAGTCTGATAATAAGATGAGAATACAGGACAACTATTTATCTTTTCTATCAATTAACAAACACTGTCAAGCCTTTTTATAAGTATATAAACGCATACATAATTCAACTCCTCTTTATACAGAGGAGCTGAAAGCTTGCCAGAGAGAAGAATTGAGGGCTTCACCCTGAAAAAATCTGGACCATTCTGAAGGCCATAAATCTTTTTCTGAGATCAATTTTTTTAAACAAGAGACCAAAGCAATTGATGAAATTGATGATGACCTTAAACAGCAGTATCAGTATTGCAATGGCTAGCGCAATTCAAAGTGCAAAAATTGTTTATATACAGAGGGAAAGAAAGGGGAAAGGTAACATTGTAAAAAACAAATCCAGCATGATTTCAGTTAGCTTTTTTTTTTTTTAAAGAAACGAGGCTAAAACTCATTCCCAGTTTTAGCCAAGTTTCATAGAGGAATAAAGATTAAATAAAATGTTACCATTCTCTCAAAAAAAAAAATCAACATTAAGGCCTGCATAGATGGAAAGTCAAAGAAAGCTCCACAATTATCTGTCTGCTTGCTAGTCACGACTCACAGCTCTGGAATATCCACAATATATCTTCTGCCCAAGTAACTGGTCAAAAAGGGATGGTTAATAACACTGATGAGCAAGACTTATACTGGATGTTATAGGGAATGATAAATTAAGAGCAAGAGGATTACAGGAAAATAGCTTAAGATGTCAAGTTCCACTGTCATTGTTGCTCATGGAACAGCCCATATTTATATCTTAAGAGCATTCTGCAATTTTTATTATCTGTAAAGTTGCACTGAGAAGTTCAGATCTTAGTTTTCTTGAGTACATTGTGAAATTTAATAGAATCCTCTGCATGTTTGCATGATAAACATATACACTGAAGTGACACTTCAGATGCTAAACTATTCACCAGCTAGGGTTTATTTTTAAGGTCTTCTACATACAGATTAAAGCAAATGGGGGATTTTAAAGTTAACTGGAATGCATTGTTACATACTGTTTCTACTAAAAATCATCATTTCTTCCAATGAAATAAGCCATAAGCTTCATATTAGACCAAAGCAAATCAAAGCCATGAAGAGACTGAGCTGCTTATAACAGCTGAGCATGCACATGTAACATAGGACATACAAGAAATTCATCTTACCTTCAGGTGCATCTGCATCACAGTCTTTAGATACAAATGTTGTTACATTCCTTGGCTGGCCATCAATTGTCTTATTACTCTGCGTTATAAATATAGAAAATTAGTACACTAGTCTACCAGCAATGTTCTTCCATACACAATGATAGTCCCCGAAATAAACACATCTCCCAATAAATTATTTTATAAAAAAGGCTTTGACAAACCTCTTACAATAGTCAAAAGGATTAAGATTGGTTTTGAACAATATGCGCAGAGTAAGCTGTAAGTGGTACAACACGAACATTTCTAAATACATTTTCATCTAGAAAAAAAATCAATAGCTTGTGTTCTTTTTGAAGACTCATGAAAAACAAAACTATCTCTGAAATTAGACCTCTTAACTGTGCATAAAATTAATTTGGAATTCAACTTTGGTGATGAAGATACCATGGAAGTGTTAGGCTTGCATAATGATACCGAATACAGTTTACTTCTGGTCCAAAAGCCAGATGATAGTATCCAATATACTTAGACAGCCAGAGTGGAAGAAGACAAGTTATGCTGAAGTGAACTATTGAAACCCCAAATTGAAACCCCAAATTGAAACCCCAAATTGAAACCCCAAATTGAAACCCCAAATTGAAACCCCAAATTGAAACCCCAAATTGAAACCCCAAATTGAAACCCCAAATTGAAACCCCAAATTGAAACCCCAAATTGAAACCCCAAATTGAAACCCCAAATTGAAACCCCAAATTGAAACCCCAAATTGAAACCCCTTTTAAACATCTCAAATCTTTGCAAACCTGACCCTTTCAGAGGCTACATGAACTCTTTATGTACCACACTTACTTTTGAATAATCAGTGATTAATTTTAGCAGAGTCCAATGCAAATCCTTTGTACTACATTGATTTCTTCATAGACTAGCTCACTTCAGAGGGTCTCATCTCTACTGTACTTACTTTCACCCTCATGATTTCCTAAACAGAAAGCCCTTTAAAGAAATCAGTAAGGGTCAACACCTTTCCTCCTTCAGGCTGAAGAAAACATGCCTTAAAACCTACCAGAAATCCGTACAAGCTGGCACATAAAATCAAGTGTTTCTCTGACAACTTAATTGACAAAGTTTATCAATATTGAATAAATTCAGCTGTCACTCTGAACATTCAAGAAAAACAATCAAGTGTCCATCCTAAAAAGCAGCAGTTTGTATGAACAGTTAACTTCATTTCATGCAAACACATGGAAGCGTGGAGATCACTACTGCCTTAGAAGAAACTGATCCAAAAGGAGTATGACTAGGCACAGGAATCGGGAACTAAAGTGGAACAAAAAGTAAGAGGACAATGTGTAGATAGAAACAATAGGATAAGAACAGAAGATATGAAATTTCAATTATTCAGTGTACATTTAGCAGTGGTCCAGCTCCAGGAGGTATTCCAGCTGGCTGTAACCATTACAGCTTATAGTGCTCAGTCAGAGAGAGTGCTTCTTTCAAAAGAACAGCATTAGAGATTGTACAATTATACAGGGGCATACAAAAAGCACAGAACAATCAGAAACTTGCCATTTCAAAAACTTTGTCTTCCTTATCTTTATTCATTTTGATTTTAAAATAGTGGGAATTTAAAATACAACATGCAACAATAGCTAGACCTGCAGGTTTCCTTTGATAACATCTATGCTTTTTTCTAGGTTTGATATCATTCTTGTTCTCCATGAACACTCCTATAATTTAAGACTTGTGACATATCTGGATTCAACTCTAAATGCTTTCCACAAGCTTAAGGCACTAGGGTGTACCTTAAAGTCATAAAACCAGCCTCTCTTTCCCTAGCAATCCTTTCTTCTCTCCTACACAAGGCAAAAAAATCTTGTAAAGGTCCACTGAAAGTTTTCTACCTTTTCACAAAACAGACATGAAAAAAATGAAATACATATTCCAAAAGAGATAAAGTAAAGCATTTCATGGTATTAACCCTTCCTAATAAAAATTAAGAACCACATTTGCCATGCTAAGAGGAATGGTAATCTCGAACTCTTATCAGCTGAACACCATTTTCATTTTTACATAGCTAGAATTTCTAACATTCAAATTTAAGATTCTTCAATATACAAGTAGTATTACACAAAGCAAACTACACAGGTATTAAACAAAGCAAAAGTAGTCTTACATAAAGGTAACTCACACAGAAAAGAAATAATTTGGAAGTTATTACTTATATTAAAGGATTAAGTAAAATCTAATAATATTTATGGTAAGATTCAGCAAGAGTTCAGTATCACTTCATCCAGTGAAAGAAATTAAAGAAAAAAAAATCACCACCTTTGCCAGCACAGAATTGGTTTCTACATGCTAGAACTCTTCCAAGCAGGTCCCTGAACAGGTCAAAATCTGCTCTCCTGAGTCCAGGGTTGTGATATTACTATTTGCCCTGTTCTTTCCTCTTAGGATCCTGAACTTTCACTATTTCATGCTCACTGCAGCCAAGACTGCCCTTGATCACTTCTTCCTTGTTTTCAGCACCAGGTTCAAGACAGCATCTCCTTATTTCAGCTCCTCAATTGCCTGTATCAGGAAGTTGGCATCTGTGCATTCCAGAAGCCTCCTGCATTGCTTGTGCTCAACTGTGCTGCTTTTCCAGAAGATACCTGGGTGGCTCAAGCCTCCTATGAGGACCAGGGACTAGGAACATTAAGTTATTTACAGGTGTCTTAAGGGATCACCTGCTACTTCCTCCTCATCAGGTAGCCTGTAACAGACAATATCACCCATGCTGATCTGCCCTCTAATCCTAACCCATAAGCACTTCACTGGCTTAGCCATCCCAAAGCAAAACTCCATGCTTTCCTACTGCTCTCTCACATAAAAGTCACCTCTCCGTACCGGCCATCCCAGTCTGTCCCTCTTAGAGCCCACACCTAGCCACAGCAGCAGTCCAGTTGTGTGAGCTATTTCACCACGTCTCTGATCCCAGTGAGACTGTAGACCTGCAACTGCATGCAAACTTCTAACTCCTCCTTTGCTTCCCCTGCTGCGTGCATTAGTATTCAGGCACTTCAGAGGCACCCAAGTTGTGCTGATTTCCCAGAAAAGGTATGAGAGCTTTGCCCTCAATGCTGTCATCTCAGCACTTTAGTATCAGCATAGAGCCCCTTTTGCCCCACAGGGCACGGAGGAAGTGACTGGACATGGAAAAGACGCATAAATGACAGTAGAGATGTGTCTACAGAAGAATTCCTCAAAATAAGTTACTTCGCATTACACAGTAGAGCACTCAAGTCTCAGGCATTTTTAGTATGAGTATTGTCAGAGTAAAACTCTCGTGTTCCAGTTATCACATCCCGTCCAAAGCTGAAAGCAGGATGCCTCAAGGACAAGCAGGAGACAAAACCAAGTACAGTAACTCAGTATGTGTGCTTCAAGAGCTGACGCATTTTTGGCCACTTAAGGAAATTGCAAGCTATCATATAAAGGGTTAGGTTACAGCCTGTTACACTTAGATAATTTGTTCCTGCTTATGTTCAGGATCAAGAACTTAAAAAGATCTGTTTGCACACTTGGCCATCTAAGGCATACTTCTGGATTTCTGTTGATGACAACGGAGACACTCAGTGTCTTGCAGCTTAGCTCCACTCCTCCAGATTATCTATGTGAAGGCTGAGGAAGGAAAGTGACTGCTGCTGCTCTGGCCCTCACCTGGGGAAAAGTACCAGTGTCACCTATGGCAAATGCTGGCCTTTTAATTCCTGTCTGGGACAGTGAAGTCTTACAGGTCCACTAGGTAGAAGCATCAGCAAGCAGTGGTCTTTCTTTCAGACAAATGGAAAAAAACTTGGCCTTCTTGAACAGAAATAACAATTACACTTCAAGTATGGGCAAAGTTACATTTTTGCTACAAAGCCAAGAATGCAGCCTGGATGCAGACAGAACTTGCTACCTTTGTGAAAGGCTATAAAGAGACTCATGGCTGTTTAGCAGATGTTACAAAGGTTGTCTTAAGAGATGAAACCAAGCATTCCTCAATGTTTGAAGAGCTATGCAAGCTGACCAAAGCCCGACATATGACCTCAGTTAGTAAGGGTACTGTATCCAAAAGAAGCTTTCAAAAGTTTTCTACAGATATCATACCTGAGACACTTTCGATTAATTGGTGACATGTGCTTTGAACATCCCAACAAATAAAGCAAGTAGCCCAGGTTTAGCTAACATTAATTGCCTCACAAGAGCTCCATTTTTCTACATATATTAGATTATCAGGAAAAGTCAACAGCACTTCAAAGTTAAAAGGCTTTGTCAAGAGTAACAACCTCCAAAGAGTTCAAGATTCAAACAGGATTCTAACCTGTCTAATGCATCACTATAGACTTTGGTTACAAATCAGTTTGACAGGTTACTAGATTGGGAATTACTATAGAGCAAAGAAAAGGGGGAAGTGTTCGTTTTACACAGTCTTTTTGGGAGCCACCAGATTCTGACATATATGTTTATCAGCCTGCTCATCCACTAGGCTGACTTGAAATATTGCTTATTTATTGCCTGGTCCTGTACAGTGTTGATTACCAGTGGTGTTATTTTAAATGATGAAACTGACAGTGGTGTGCAAGAGCAATGAAAATCTGGACCGTCCAAGCAAACTGGTGCATAAAGCTTCCATCATCAGGAAGCTTGCCATAGGCACAAAATGTATTTCACTTGTCCAGTTCCTGTGTATGTTCCTGGCCACTCCTCAGTTCCATAATAACCAATTCATAACTCTTAAGAACCTCCTCATTGCTGACATGCATGGAAAAATCTGTCATTCCTCTTCATTCCCAGACACCATCTCTCCTCATTTCAAAATACAAAAATGTAACATCCAGTTATCAGGGTAGTCAGACAGAAAATGTGTCTAGTACATTCTGAAAGATTCTTTGAGAGGATGTGGTCTAAAAACCTTGTATTTACTTGGTATGCTAGAGAAGTCCAGATGTAATTTACCAGCATACTCTTTATGCCTCATGTTATTTTAACAATAAAAACAGTTTTATCCAAGTCACTTTATGCACTTTAAACACAGCTCTTTGAAATGGGACATAAGAAGCTAAAGACCCAGGATGGCTATCTTGAGCATAACATTTTTTTAATCCTTTAAATGAGAAGTTGTAGCTCTACTCAACCATTCCGGCTAATCCTTCTTGCAGTGCTGACCAGGATTGTATTTCAGTAGCTGTTTGAATGACATAAGAGCCTCCCTACTGCTGTGCTCCATTCTCTTGGCCCTTTTCATTACAAACTATAAATCTATGTTCAGATACTATTTGTCATAACAAACACTTGCATGTTAGCTGTTTAAGTCCCAGTCCTCCTGCCCCCCTCAATATACACACGTTTTATGGAAACATTGCCATTTTATTCATAAAGCAAAACAAACTGCTAGCTACAGTGTTTATTACTTGCTTCTCTTCAATCTTCCATGTTATCTGCAAGCTTTATCATGAAGGATTCTTTTCCCAGGTCACTAAAGGCTTAGAGACCACCTTTGTAGGATCCTTAATGAAATTGTCCTTCCCACCCTTCCACCCACAATGGTTCTGCACTGTAATTAAACACATACTATCAGTCTGCAATATAAAAAACAAGCAACAAACTGCCTTTTGCAGGTACTTAAGCTCATAACTAACTCAGATATAGCTATATGATGTTCTAGGCTACATATACAGTAAGTAATCATGCCAGAAGTTCTATGTAAACTCACCATAGAAGCAAACCACTTCTCAGCTTAGTTTCTTGCTGTTACTACCCTAACTCTGACAAGTTGAGCCAATTTATAGATGCCTAAGCATGTTTATTTTATATTAGTTATATCTAGCATAAAATCCACTAAAAATGCATTAAACTTCCTAAATACCAAATATTCAAGTCCCCTACAGCAATTCTATTATTGTGCTTGGATTGATATCAGGATATCACAAACCTCCCATTACCAGACACAATTTAGATGTAAAGACAACAGAAAAGTAGCATTTATTGAATGCTTCAGTTCCTGCAGTGGCAGTTCTACCACATCCACTGAGCACATTTAAGTTGATAAGGTACCTCTTCTCTAGCATGTTTAACACTACTTCAACTTCAATTTCTCCTTGTAATCCTTTTGCTCAAAGTATTCTGCATCTACTCTTCAGTTTAAACTAAAAGAATCAATAGTGATAAGTTACACATTTCACTAAATATTTTCAGCCAAAGAAGGCTGGTGGGTGATTGTTTTTTTTAAAGCAGTCTGTCCTTCTCCCAGAGGCACAGCCTTCTGGAAAACTAACAGAAGTATTCCAAATGCTCAAAGCAGCACTCAGTTACTTCAGTCTCATTTAAATCCCTTCTCCCAACCACTCTGGCTCAATTGTTTTGTCTTTGTGAAACTTATACTTAAACCTCAAACAGCACATCAAGAGATCTGGACTTCAGTGTGCCTGAACATGAGTAACCAGTTCATGACCCGATTAGTTGTCTACACTTGCAAGATGAGATCTAGCAAAGCCTCCCCCTGTAGGATACCATATCTTGGTAAACAGCTGGCCATAGAACCCCTCAAGATGCTTATGATGTGTAACTTGGAACTTCCCCATAAATATGCAGGCCTCCATTCAAACTAAAGATGAAATACAAGAATTAAAGCCTTCAGGTAAAGAAGATGAAAGACTTTAAAAACCCAAACCTTGAAGTACACTAAAGTGCAATAACAAAAGCAGAGACTAATGTTAACTACTTTATTCTATAAGATTTTAGAGAACAAGAACTGCAATGAGTTTCATGAAGTTGGACAGTCCAAAGTGTCCAAAATGTGATTAATTAGGACATACTCAGCTTCATTCTTATTATCCTCTCCTGTACCAAGTTATCCTTGTAATTTCCCACAAATATGCACATAAAACCTATCAACTGCAGAACAACAACATTGCTTTCAGTCTATAGAGAGCCTTACACACTAAAACTAATCTTCATTGCAGTCACTCAGCAACCTAAGCGTACCAGTACAAAATCTAGTGGAAGCTAGCAGCTGTCTTACCAAAAGAAGTAAAGCAATATTCAAAGCTTTACACTGCCTGAAGATAATCTAGGAGTTGTGTTATACATAGTATAACCAGTTTCTGATTTGTGTCTTATCAAGAGACCTACTGGTAGTTAAAAAAAGCTGGCTACAAAAGAGTCTTCAAAACTGAGAATGGACCTGGCTTTAAAAGTCACTGTAAGCAGTACATTTTTGATACAGAAGGCAAGATTGTTTTTTTAAAAGAAAGTATTACATCTCACCTGTACCAGGTATTTTTGGCTTCCGTACATTACATACTGAGGGGCAAGACTGTAGATCATGTAACTTGTATGAAGAACTATCAACAGAAGTATCATACAGAGAAACAAGAGTGCTTGAGGTCGTGTTTTTCCTCGTCTGATTTTATAAAGCTAAAAACAGAAAACATACAGATATTAACATAATGAAAAAATCTTTTTTTTCCTGAAGACATTTAAAATCCTCTTTAATTCAAGTAACAGCTTTAATTCTACTGACAGAAGTAGGAGGCTGCTAAAATTACCCTCTGGCAACTTAATTCCAATGAGTCAAAGCAGGTTTTCAGGTGCATTTACCTGAATTTCAAAGCACAGCTATTTAACCAAATTAACTGGTTTTTGTATTAATGACCCAGAATATTTATAAACCAGCAGCTAGCAGCAAGATTTAAATGATGTTGCCTATCACTGATAAACTGCCTTCATTTGTCAAAGAACATTGTGTCCTTCAAGCAGGGTGAGACGACATCTATCACTACACCTCTAATCAGATCTAGAAATAGAGGAGGGAGTTATGAGAGTGTTGCCAGGCTCTGAGAAAACTTGTGCACCATACGGTGGTGTCTTTTCCACCTTACACTGCAGGGAACAATATAATCCCTCATTGTTACCCTGTAGATACCACACCATTCTGTAATCCCCAAAGGCTCAACCTAAGTACCATATTAGGGTAAAGAAGCTGGCAGCTGAGGGGTAAGTGATGGAAGACCAAAACCAGCCGCCAATCTCAACTCAGTGCAAGGACTCAGGGTCACTGTTCACAATTTTGGGGTGCCACCACATGAAAGCATGATAGTATTAAAGGGAAAGTAGGCACAGAAGCAGGGAAATATTTAACCAAGCATCACAGGCATGAATGGCATACTGTTGGATACAAAGCTGCTTTTTCAAATATAGTAATATATTTTTTGCTTCATATTTAGATATGCCATACCATCACTGTACTGTTTCATGTCTTATCAAGCTAGATGAACTTGCTTGCCACCTAAAAAGCAATTCAAGCACTACTGACTGCATGCACATTACAGATTTTGACCACAAAATTCAATAATACTTCCAGTATATCAAAACCATATGGGTTTAACTTAGAAAAGTCAGAAGCCAAAGTGCCACTGATTAAACACTTGAAAGAGTCAGCTCACTATTAAACTAAAACATCAGTTTTGGTCTGATAACTTAGCAACACAGAACACCTTTCAAAAGCAGTGAAAATTGTACAATAGGCTTCTAACACTCATTAGACATAGCATTGTCTGTATTTGCAACATCCAGTACTTATGAAGAAGTACATAAATAATGACTATTTATTAAACATATTGAATATCACATATTTGTTAAACATCTTACAAAGTATTATAAACTAAACTCTTAAGTCATATTTACCCTTATCCAGAAGAACCATATACCCATATTTCGAATCCCTGCCATTGAAGTGAAGATAAAGTACATAACAATAGTTGTAATAAGAATATAATCAAGTGGAAAAACCTAAAACAAGAAGAACAGAAGCAGTTAAAAAGACAAGATGTTCAAACTAGAAGACAAGCTCTTCCCTCACTTAAAGCTAAATAAGTAGTTTCTACTTATAGTATCTGAGGTAGTAAGAGTCCTTCCATTTAAGAGTTTTACATAGCTGTATTTGGAGCCAGCTAATATAGCTTGCTGCTAATAGAGCTTACACAATTAGTTTGGGAAAGCCACTGAGTATTTTTCTTAATTTAAAACTTGCCTTAATTTTGAAGTGTTATACATTTTTAGGCCGAGAAATACTTAATTCCATTCTGAGAGTACTTTTAAAAGAAAGGCCACAGTGGCAACAATTTTAAAACTGTATAGGCATTCTATTTGTGAATATTTCCAAACATATTTGCATATAAAACTTGATTTTTATATTTATATTAATAACAGCTTGAGATAATACTGCTGCTGAACACTACTTTTCTCAGCAAACTGCACACTTAGGTGTTGAATAGTTTTAGAAACCATGGGGAAGCAATGCATTGTGCCAACCCATTATACCAAGAATACAGAAAGAACTCAACTAGGGGAGAGTAAAGCACTAGCTTACATTAAGGCTTTTCTCTTTCTTAGCTTACCCATGACTGATTGCCAAATTTGTATGTGGCCTTGTTGCCTTCCAACCCTACTGAAGTTAACAGACATTTGTTCTTATGCTGGGTTTGTTTCAAAGACTAAGGCATTACTATAACATACATAATGGCACAGAGCACAATATATCTTTCAAGGTGCAATAAATATATTAAAAAGTGAAAAAGTGCATTTACTTCACTTAAGGTGGATAAACTATCAAGTACACAAACAACTAGAATATAGGTAGGGCATGGGAGAAAGTTGCTTTTATTTGATGTATGACAACTAAAAGTGATGTCATTCTTCATTGCCACTATGTTCGCAACAGATGAAAGTCAGTTTCAAGCACCACCTTCCTCCAGCAACTGACTTTGGCTTCCATCCACTGAATATGACCAATTTTTTTACTTACTGTTTGAAGAACAGGTAACAGCATATTCAATGGATTGGTCAGATTAGTTCCTAAAATTATAAATCCTGAGTCGAAGCCAGCAGAATGCAGAGCTTTGTCCAAACTGCAGTAATTAAGAAAAACTGGGTAAGTACTATGGTTCTCCCAGAGCTTTGTCTTCAGTTTACTTTAAAAGGGCAGCTCAGAAAAGCTGAACTAAGCCCAGAGACTGACAGCTTTTTCATATCTATATAGACATATGCTTTGTTTTACCACAGTCATTACACTTGCCCTATGAAAAGGTATATTGATTTCTGCATCTCCTTGGCATTTTAGCTTTTCCCTAGTTGGGTCATAGAGCTTATTTGCCCAGTCTGAAAAATTAGAAATGCCAACATCTGAGACCTCTGGTTAGTGTCAATCTTCATTGAAATCCACCAGATTTGCAGCTGGCTATATTGCGTTCAACACCATGAAACAATTACAATGTAATACACATCGTAATGGATTATACATGTCATTTACTGCAAGGACTTAAGCACCTGTTAGCCAGCCCAAGAAGTACCTACATGCATTAAGATTCATTCAAACAATCAGAATACTTCTGTAGTCTGAATTGAACTTAACATAGATGCTTAATTTTTCTGCTAAATCATAACTGTTTTCAACAGCATACACTCAATCAAGCTGAACCATGTCCTTTTTTTTAATCTGTTTTAGCACATTTTACTCAGTTTCAAGATACACTATTATAATGAGAAATGCAGCTCTAGTTACAGAAATGCAGCATAGAAAAGTGGGCTGACTCTTGAAGCAAACCACCCCTGATTTTGATGTTAGAGCAAAAACTATGTAGTTTAAGTGGTTAAGAAAAATGCTGAAATGTACTTACTTTGACAAAAACAGAGAGACGGTGAAGAGCAGTGCCACAATGATGAAGAATACTCCCCACACAATCTAGAAGTAAAGAATTATTACAATTTAGCTGCAAGTGCTTGCAGTTGATACAAGTGCAGACAAGAGCAGTTTCAATAAAGGACTAATGATCTTGGACCACCTCAGAGCTCAAACACACTTGAAACAGTAACTTTTTGGTAAATACTTCAGAGCAGTGCTAACAAAATGTTTACTCTGTTAAACAGGGTTTATGTCAAGCATTTAAGAAGTTCATCATCTAAGACGAGAACCACCTCTTCCTCTGTGGATACACTAAGCTCAGAATCAAGCATTAAAGTTTATCACATGCTATAGTGCAATACAGAAGTCTACCCATAAGTAGGCAGATGAGATGTTATATTAAATGAATACAGCATTTAGCAGAATGCACAACCTGTACTTCCTATATTATACGGAAAACCTTAATTGAACCCAATGCGTGTATATATTTAAGGGAAATAAGAGTTTGTTTCCCTCAGCCACCATGCCTGTGTGCTTACCTTCCAACAGGAGGCAACCCATGCACAGCTCACAAGGAACATCTCACCCTTCCCAAGTGAGAGCTCCCTTTCGTAGCTCTACTCAGAAACACACAGTGACCAAATCACTTGGAGGGAGTGATGTAAAACTCAAGTAACCAAGTCTAAATACCAGGCCTACTTTTTTCTTCCTTCTGCCTGCGAGTCCTCTCAGTTATTCATCAGTATTGAGTATTTCAAAGCAATTTTGAAGGTTCAAGTTCTAGAAATCATCAACTTTAAAAAGTATTTTGCCTCAAAGGTTTAAGTCACCTAGAAATTTAACTCTGAAGTTATGTGAAGACTTGAGAATGGACTAGAAAAAAAAAAAAGAGATGCTTATAAATACTAAGGTAGTAGGAAAAATACTTGAGTTTCAAGAAAATCTAATAAGTGCTACTTAAATACTATTATTCTAAAACATTATCTATCCACAAGTGATTATGATTCCATACCCCTTTAGCTGTACTGAGTCATTTGCCCCATAATCTTCCTTTGGAGTGCCTACCCTATTCAAGATTTTGAAACCAAAACAGTGTAACAGCTGCAGTTATTTAGCAAGTCATAAGCATAGATAAGTACAAGTAAAAATTTTTTTAAGGACCACTATAAATCACATACTGCTATTGTTTTTTCAAACCAACAATAGCAGGCTTTTTTGTAAGCTTTTGCACACTAATACAGAACTGCCTGATATACAAAATAAGAACAGAATTTCTTGGCTAAGCCAAGGGGGCATATGAAACACTAAATTAAGTTTACCAGGAGTAAGTGAAGATTTTGTAGACCAACCATATCAGCAGTTAAGCTGGGTTTGAGCATTCAGATTTTTCAGGTTTTAAGGGCTAGATTAAAATAAGCAAACAGCTTAAAAAGCTAGATGATTTAGTCCTTGAATATAGTCAAAGTATGAAAAGTATATTTTAAACAGGAAAAATCCAGGCCACTTAGCAGTAAGTTTAGAGAACTGAAAGTAATACTCTGAAACCTGTACCTTCTGTTATCCCCATTCCCTTCTCATTTCTATCTTTAGAGGAAGAAGCCACCTTCTTTCAAAAGTGGCTTCGTTTCTTTCAGTTCTATCAATGGTCTGAATCAAGTAGATTCCGAGAAATAAGGTTGCTCCTTAAAATCTTAATTAAAACACAGGAAAGTGTTTTTACTATGCCTACCAAATACAGCACTCAAGCCAGGGACTTCGTTCTCCAAGCTGTCCTCAACAAGAGTACCTCCTATTGTTTTTCCTGGGCTACAAGCGAGTTCAGGAAATCATTCTCCATTTCTTTGGCAGGTTTTCTCCCTCACAATCTTTTTCTTTTTTTGTGTGGGGGGATGGGGTGTTAGGGGATGGTGCACAAAAATGAGCCCAAATAGCAAACCCATTCAGTTACAGCTCCAACAGGTTCACTATATTTTCCTAGAAATCTAGTCACAGTATATGCTCAGATAAGCATGTTGAACTTCCAAAAACAATGTTTTCGGATTGCTAGAATTGAGGCAACCTAGACAGACTTATTTCCAAATTCTATATGCAGGAACACAATGCATGGTCTTCCACATGAATGAGGTAGTTTCATAGTTTAAATTACTTTATTAACCTTAAAACTTGGCACACAGCCATCTTGAAAAGGTTAAGAATTTTATTACAGCTGCTCATTAAAGATATTCAGAGTTACAACACTATTATTGTTCATTAAATTCTGAAGATGAGCTTCCATCTGCAAACTCAAACACAATATTAGAACACCACTTATAAAACAACTCAAATTACGTAGGCCTTATTAGGTATAGATTTAGAGACTAATATCAAGGTAAGTATTAACTTGTGCATTTCCACATATTTAAGTGTACTAAGATTTTACCTCTCAACAGCAAACTCCCACTAGGTATTAGTCGTACAGGAAATAAATGTTTAAAAACTATTAAGACCAAGAGCATAAAGCTTGCTTTACTTCATTACCTTCTGCCAACTATGGCCAGTAGACAGGTATCCAGATCTCCTCTGGAATATATGTCTGTCTTCTGAAGTGATGCAGAACACTCTTCGCAGTAGATAAGTGGTTGAAAAAGCACTCCTTTTCTCATTTTAACCTCAACTGCAGTCCCATTAAATATGAGATTGAAAAGGCTAATATTAAACACCTTCATTCTACCTTAGTTCATTCTATATTTCCACAGTGGTATTAAGACTACTGAACCATAAATGATTTGCAATTAACACCAACCTACATTTACACAATTTGAGAACATCAGTTCACTTAGGCCTTTCACAGAAGGGGTCTTTGTGTTCTTACCTGGATTTTCCTTGTACCTCAACTGATTACAGACCAATCAACACCTCATTTCTAGTCTGTTAACCAGCTCTTGGCCAATAATTAAGAGAATACCAACACTCAGACTAGTAGCTGAGTTTGCAACTTAGAGTCTGGCTAAGCCTTATCAAGTGGTATCAACCCAACTTAAAAAAAAAAATCCAGTTGGGTATCTTTTGGTATCTCGGTAAGGGAAAGAATAAGTACTTCCTTTCCTTCCCCCCTCACATAAAGCCTAAGATAGGCTAGTAAGAACACTGTAGCAGGAGCTATACACTCACTGTTGCCTTTTACTTGTCACCTATAGCAAAGAACAAATCTGTCACCCACAATCTTATTGGGACACTACCATACTGCTGTTTACTAGCTTTAAACCAATTAGAATACCTTCAAAGAGTCTAGATACACTTCGCCATGAAAATTTACAAAACAGTTTTGCTTTGTGTCCCAGCATAAATGAGAAGGAATCCAAGCCCCTGAGAACATGAGTACGTGTTCAGCTTCAAAGGAAAGGACAGCGCTTAATCAAAACCTCTTGTTCTCATAGCAGGACTATTTATCAACTAATGCTGAAAAGCTTTTAGTACTAGAACAGGTGAAAACAAAAAGCCTGGATTTCAGCCAACAACACACAGAGGAATTTAGTAAGGTCATAAAAAAACCAAAACACAAACCAGAAAGCAACCTCTGATCTATATTAAGAGAAGTCTGACTTTCAATGCAGGACAATCTTACTTTCTACTCCCTAGTCCTTTTGAAAGCAGGACTTCAATGCAACCATACCTCAAACTATGTTACCTCTTCCACTACAACCAGTTTGAACTGCTCCATTTCCAGGCCACTTCCTCATATCCCTCAGCTACAAAATACAGACCCATACCCACCTGTACTCAATCATTTGCTACAGAACAGGTTTCAGAGCTGCTGCCTTGCACTTACATCACCTTGATCACTTCTAAGTGTCTGCTTGGGTCTTCTAATCTACAATCTGTTGTACAAGCTAGTAGGCACACAAGTAACTGCCAAAAAACAGTGAACCTTGTTTTCATGCAAGACTGCAGATATTAAAAAAATGAGTACAACTTACACTGCTGCCTGAAATGGGTTCCTTTGGCATCTTAGTAGAAAGCCTCTACACAGTTGAGTAAGCAAGCAGCTAAAGCAGATAATCACACACCAGAACAATTGGATATTTTCTGAAGGAAGCTACAACCTATAGATATCCCACATGCTGAAGCAGGTTCTTCTGAACTGCAGCCCATGGAGTAGACCCATGCTGGAACAGGGACAACATGTGAGGAGGTGTCATGGACTGATGCCAAATCCCTATTCCTCATCCCCACTGTGCCAATCCAGAGTCAGGACTAAAGGAGGGAAGTTGAGCCAGGGCAAGAGTGGGTGGGGGGCAGGAAGGCGTTTTTAACAGTCTTTGCTTTTTACCATTCAAATCAATTTTAATTGGCAAATTTTCTTCAACTCTGTTTTGCCCATGACAGCAACTGGTAAGCAACTGCCCTGTCTATCTCGACCCACACCTTTTTCCATCTTATTTCCTCCCCCATCCAGCTGATGGGGATGAGAGAGCAGCTGGGTGGGCATTTGGCAGCCAGCCAAGCCAACCCACCACACTATTGCATGATACAACCTACTTTCCAGGAAGTTTCAGGTAACCTGGCAAACACTGGTTAAAATTGATTGTTAGATGAAGCCAAACGCTTAGTATTAAGTTATCACTATTTAAACTTAGGACATGAAATATTCACACCTCTTGCTTGTCATGTTGCCAACCTCTCTGATGTAGAAGATGCAGCTGTGAATGCAGGTAGAAAGCCTGTCAGTTTAGCCACATCACCTCTTTGAGGTAACTAAACTGTGTCCTGACAGCACCTACTGTCTGCACTCACTCTGCCAGCATGGCTGTTATCCAAGCAATTGCCTACAATTTCCCCTCTGGGAAAAAAAAAAAAAAAAAAGGAATACCCTAGCCATCCATCCTCAAGACAGCATTAACTGTACCTATGCTTCTCTGAAGGCCTTCAGCAGCAAGTGGAGAGACTGACACAGCTATACAAAGTCCTCATTATCCTTAAGATTAGACAGGAGAACAGTTTCTCTCTCTCTTGCTAGAGTCCAAGTGTACCACTCTATCAGAACACTATTCTCTTTGTAGTAACCTCCATATATTTGAACTGATGTCAATGCCTTTAAGTTCCTGCATGGGGCTAAGCATGAGCATGCTCTGTTCAAACAGGTCTCAATCTTCAAAATGGAGTCCTTCATTTTCTTACATTACTCACCTCAGGCATCTCTTCACTTGGTTCACAACTGTTTTGAAGTACCCTATGAAAAAATGATGCAACACCCCCAACTTACCATTGTTGAGTAGACTTCCATGTTTCACAGCCTATAGTCTTGTTTATATATTGAGCAAACATAACTATGTGCTCTGGAGTTTTTTTTTTTTCCCCTGAACAGTTTTTATACCTCTTCCTTTGACTATACCACACTCCTCTTGCTGCTGAGAGTATCAGATAAAAGTGTGAGAAACCATAATAAAGGAGAAGCAGTAGATTTGCTATCTACAGGAAAGATTATATTTTGTAGAAAGAAATTAGACTAGTTTGACATTACTTGACAATCCCATGCTGACCATTACTCATTTCCTTGGGATCTTCCAGATGTGTTGCTTTTGACTAAACTGAAAAATTAACAACTTCATCTCTGAGTTTGATTTAGTAAAACAGTTCTCAAAATTTACTTTATTCCATGTCAAAGAAAGCTTACTCTTCAGAGAAAAAAAGTTTTGGCTTTGTTTAACAACAAATCACATGGTAATAGATACTTAGCAGTAACAAAATAATTAGAGCAAGAATATAGGAGGACACTATGGAATGACAATATGATTATAGAAGTCTAAATGTAGACACAAAGTTAACACTGTAAAAGACCTCCAAGACTAAGTGCTATTCCTGAACACGTTACTCTATTCTGTCAGTCCCAGTAAGCCTGCAACTCCCATAAACCTGACCATCGCAAACACAGCAGAAATAGCATTCTCCATATCTAGTACTTGCCTCACAACAGATGGAACTTCTCTCGAAGTCTGAGAAATAGCCACATTCTTGAACAATAATATACAAGTTGCACTAAAGATAGGACTATTGTAAAGTAATAAGCAAAGCTCCAAGATATTTTTCTGCACTTCTACATTGATCAGAAGTATTATATATAGATATTAAAAGATCTCATTCTTTTCATGAAAGACTAACTGAACGATTGACAAGTTATATATGTGCAAAGACAACTCAAATACTATTAAAGTAACAGCAAAACAGTCCTGCAAGAGTTAAGATGTTAAGTGATGGATATTATCACCTTCACAGGACAGCTCAAAGAAAAGTCAAAGTAAACAAGTTTTGCAACATGCTTCATAGCACAACCCTATTCTAAGTGAAAATCTGTCAGGAAAAGTTATCCACCTGTAACTCCCCTTTAATCTGCTATTCTTAAGAATTCACAGTGACTGTCACAGTTACTGAGAGAATCAAAAGCATTCAGACCACAAGAACAAAGAGACACTGGAATACCATCCTGACTGTAGAGTGATAATCTGTAAGTAATTAATGATATTATATACTATCCTACGAGAACACAATGAACTGTTAAAGTCCTACAGACAATAGATATGGCCAATCTCAAAATTTCAGGTTAATGTGAAAAGTTAAAGAAACTACACAAGCTATTCTGAATCAAAGCATCCAAACTGTTAAAGTGAATATTTAGGGATATTTGTCCTTTAAATGAAAGAGCTAAGTCTAGATTTCTAATGTATCATAGAAAGATAACTCCACTAAGAATTTCACACTGACAGCTTTTGTTCAACTGCAATTTCAGCTCATTTCCATCGGTACTCAGCATTAACAGTAGCAATGGTGTTAGAGGAAATTGCTTATAGCCCTCCCTCAGCTTTTCAAAGTGCAGCCTACAGTTTGAAATAATGCTAGAATTTCTTCCTACATCTAGTTGGCAAAAAATACTTTATATGGCAATACTGTTCCATAAAAGTACTGTTTTTTAAAACCAGGTATCCATTAAAATCAAAGTCGTAAGATCAAAAAGAGACCAAGATCAAAGCTTTACCCCAGTAACAATCTCTTTTGCACCAGTTAAGCATCAAGATGTAAGCTCTATGCAGCTAGCTTACTATTGATCAAGTAATTACTTGGCACAATGCTCATTCCAAATGCATATATTCTCATCAAATCAAATATCTCTCACTTTTGCTGGCTACATGTGATTTAGATTAACCTAAGCTACCTGACATCTACAGAATTCTTCCTTCTCTTCTTCCCATTTTCACATGCCTGAGAAAAGATAAGATATTCACATTTTCTATGGCAGTGGCACTATAGTAGATCAGCTAGGACTTGCTCTGTTTCAATCTTAATCGTATTTTAGGCAAAGTAAAAGGTTTTCCAGGAGCTCAAACACAGCTTGCTATAGGACTGTCATTGTGTAGTTAATAGTAATAAAAAAAAAAAAGCAGTTGATATTCAGGATGATAACTGATAACCGATAAACTTAACCTATGATTTATATGGGAAGAAGAAAGCTGGAAGTTATTCCAATTTAAGTCTCAAAAAGTAAGAAAAAGTTTTACCTTTAGAGGTCGGATAGCTTCACAGAACTTCGTCCACCAGCTTTTCTCAATAGACTCCAGATGCCTCTCTCTTCTTCGAAGTGTCCTTAGTCTCTCTTCTAGCTGTTGTACAGTCCGTCTATCCCTTGATGACAGAGGCCGACCATCTCTGCACTGCTTACCAAAAAATGATGCAAAAGATGAAGGGACACCGAGTCAAGGAAATAGACTTGGCATCTAGTTTAATGAGTTGCAACAACTCTAAAGACTCTGTAGTATATAATTCACACTGTTTCTATGCATAGCAAGAGGATGAAATGTAAATGTCACAAGCTGCAACAAAGGGAATTCCTATTAGGTGGTAGAAAACACTTCACAATGAGGATGCTCAAAAATTTTAACAGGGTAGGTAGTCTCCATGGCTGGAAACACTTAACATGCCCAGATGTGAATCATAGAATCATAGAATCCTTTGGGATGGAAGGGACCTTTAAAAGCCATCTAGTCCAGCCCCCCTGCAATGGGCAGGCACATCTTCAACTCGATCAGGTTGCTCAGAGCCCCATCCAGCCTGACCTTGAACGTTACCAAGGATGGGGCATCTACCACCTCTCTGGGCAACCTGTTCCAGTGTTTCACTACCCTCATTGTAAAAAATTTCTCCCTTATATCCAGTCTGAATCTACCCTCTTTTAGTTTAAAACCATTGCCCCTCATCTTATCACTACTGGCTCTGCTAAAAAGTCTGTCCCTATCTTTCTTATAAGCCCCCTTTAAGTATTGAAAGGCTGTAATAAGGTCTCCCCGTAGCCTTCTCTTCTCCAGGCTGAACAACCCCAGCTTTTTCAGCCTTTCCTCATAGGAGAGGTGCTCCATCCCTCTGATCATTTGTGACCCTTCTCTGGACGCTCTCCAACAGGTCCATGTCCTTCCTGTGCTGAGGACCCCAGAGCCAGATGCAGTACTGCAGGTGGCATCTCACCAGAGCAGAGTCTGAATCTGAATCTGAATTCTCTCAGTGCCAGGAGGCACACAAGGCGCGAACATTGTTCTTCCACTTCGATCGGTCTGCGGCTGCGTGCTCTGGAGTCCCAAGGGCCACAGCGCAGTCTTCTGTTGTTTTTTTCCTCAAAACATGACCGATCCAGTTCCATCTCCTCCTCCTCACTTCATTACTGATTTTCTCCATCTCAGAAAATTGATGCTCGTCATTTCTGCAACTTTTTATTTTTTTTTTCCGGGAGGAGGTAGTTGGCGTCCTGCCCAACCCCCATGACTTGGAGGGCCAGTGGTTTTTCTGTCAGGGTGGCCTTCCCTCAGGCTGCATTGGTTCGCGGCACCTTCTTCAATTTTATCCGGTGCACCCTCCAGAGAGGGATCCCCTATCCACCACCCAGGGGACGCGCCTTCTAGCCGTGCAGCCCCAGCCGAAGGTACCAGAGCAGAGTAGAGGGGCAGAATCCCCTCTCTCGACCTGCTGGCCATGCTTTTGATGCAGCCCAGAAGGCCAACTGTATGCTGGGCTGCAAGTGCACATTGCCAGCTCATGTCCAGCTTTTCTTCTATCAGTACTCCCAAGTCCTTCTCAGCAAGGCTGCACACAATCCCTTCATCCCCCAGCCTGTACTGATACTGGGGATTACCCCGACCCAAGTGCAGGACCCTGCACTTGTCCTTGTTGAACCTCATGAGGTTCACACAGACCTACCTCTCCAGCCTGTCCAGATCCCTCTGGATGGCATCACATCCCTCAGGCATGTTGACTGCACCACTCAGCTTGGTGTCATCTGCAAACTTGCTGAGGGTGAACTCAATCCCTCTGTCTGTGTCACTGATGAATATATTGAACAGCACTGCCCCAGTACAGATCCCTGAGGGACACCACTCGTCACTGTTCTCCATCAGGCCATCAAGCCATTGACCATTACCCTCTGGATACGACCATCCAGCCAATTCCTTGATAACCTGATCTAACCTGAAAGGGGTCCTTGCTTTGTGCAGCAGGTTAGACCTGATGACTTGCAGAGGTCACTTCCAATCAAATTCCATGACTAAGCCAATATATTAAGCTTGGCATCTGTATTTTCTTTCCAGCATTCCACTACAGGTACTCAGCTATGTTTCTTGCACTTGCAAAAGCGAGATCACTTGCTGTTCTAAAAATTAACCTTACAGAAATCCAAACAAGAGGCACAATTGCCTCAAGAATTAATTGAATGTACCAGGTAATTGTTTGTTTGATGATTACGTTTAAGAATGTACTTTAATTCCGAGCCTTTAAATACTGAGCAGGTGCCATTGCACTCTGTTGTAAATTGAGTAGCACATCCTTAAATCTCAGTTATACACTAATAAGCAAAAGCAACAAAATAGGCATTAGGTAGCTGAACCAAAGTTACTTCTAACATTGATGCTACTGTATAACAAACTGGTCTTTAGACGCAAAAGGTTCTTCTAGTTTTAGTACATCTCCTACTATTTATTTTTAAATTTTGAAATTCCCTATTCAATTTTTTTCCTCTTATTTTAAAAGAGCCTTCCTGCAAATAGTGAAACAATTCACATTTGGTGACATTAAAGTGAATCTATTTTAGATAAATTTCTCAAAAAGGTTACAAGACTAAGACCATATTCTAGTCACATGTAACACTTAAACTGGAGATCACAATGTACCTTTAACAGGATCACATAATCTCCATACCCTGTATAGCACCTCAGTGACTTGAAAAAGCCTTTTTGAAAACAGTCCAAGCTCCCAAGCTGCAAGTCCACACTTTGATTATTTAAGACCAATGAAATAAAGCTACCAGGTGTACTAATAGCAGAAGGCCATACTACATACTCAATCTTTTCATTAGATTAAGTAGCATACTTTCATAGTTCTAGTTTTCACTATACATTACTCAGTAACACTTACTTTCTTCATGACTTCATGCAAAAGTTACCAAAGAACTAAGATTTCAATTACAGACTGAGGCAGAATCCTGACCATAATCCATAAACCAAGGAAAATCAGTTTATACTAACAGTCACATTAAAATATAGACATAACTTAAAGACTTTATACTTTTTGATCCTATTTGTTAGCTAGATCGAAAAACAAGACCAGTTCCTTGCAAACTCTTATAATCCAACATACTCTTCTGTAATACATAGTGCTCCATTTTTCAGGGGTTTCTCGTTTTTCTCATTGATTTCAGTAATACAAATTTCTTTGTTGTAGTAGTACTCTGTAGAAACACAAAACTTTACAATTTAAACTCGGGGAGACTACTTTTTAGGTTTCATTACACAAGATTTCTAGAAGTTGAAGGTACCCACACTGCGTAGAGGTAGCCAAGTATCAAGGGAAGACTGTTGGAACTGATTCAACACTGCTGAGGTCTACTATACCACAGATCATAACACGGATGGGCTGCCAGGATGAAAGTGATGCATCTTAATGCCCCTTCCCCCCACTCAGGGCTATGAAAACACTGGTGAAACCATTACCTGAAATGGGCTGGGAAAAGGGTGAGAGATTACCCCTAGCATCTTGGATGTGAAGTAGAAATCTTATTCTCCTTCGGCTTGCACTCTTAGGTTGTTAAAAGTGTCCTGCTTACATTAGGCACAGCATTTCAGTGAGCTGCAAAGCCATCATGGGTTTACAAGTGGCGTTAACATCCTAGGGATGTTTAGGATTCAGAACAGAGATTTCCATATGCACGTCTTTCATAAGGAAGTGATTTATAACAGCAAGGTACATTAACTGGGAAGCAAGAATATCTGGGGCTGTTATTTATTCATAAAGATGATTAATCGTTTGATGAATCTAGCTCATGACAGCTCCATGTGGCAAGTACCCTGTGCTGATAACTACATTAAGTATCAACAAATTGGATGCCATATCTGGCAGATTAAGTGAGGTTAATATTCTTAACTTTTACAAAGTATCTCTTCCATATATCCAAGCAGGACTGGAGTAGTTTGAGTTTAGCTCGTCAGCACCATTATTAGCTAGACAGAAATAACTACTGCTGCAGGACTGAAATAAAACCTGGTCACTACTACACAAGTGACCACATTTGTTTCCAAAACTCAAATAACTGCAAGCTAGTCACTTCTGACTTGCTATTCCTTCTAGAACAACAACTGTCTACAGCATGACCATAAACTAGTAAGCAAGCAAGAAAAAAATCATTAAGAAAGGGAGAACAGCAAAGACTATACCTTTGATTTAATCCTTAATAAATGTTGCTCCACTTCTTCAATATCTTCAGTGTTCTCTAAACGTTCATATGCTGCACTGGTAGTTCCCTTGATCAAGTTTAGAGGCAAAGCTGACATGCCATAAGCCTAAAATAAAAAGGAAACATACATACTCAAATTTTCTGCCATACATTTTCATCTGATAAGGCTGCTGTATGTTGTAGCTATAAGGTATCACTGCTGTTTCCCCCTCCCCAGACTCTAAGGCAATCAATTCTTTTCCGTTTTGAGCAAAACATAACAAACACACTATGCAGACTCCAGCATCCTGCATTGTTCCAACAGTACTTAAGCGTGTCACGATCGCTGAGACAATAGCATGTCTTAAGACTCCATATAAGCACAGCCCACTGAAGATTTATCAAGCTAGCCTCTGGGTTTGGTTTTTTTTTTGTTTTTGTTTTGTTTTTTTCCAAATCATTTAGCTTCCCAAAACCTTGACTTTCCCACTTTAGATCATAATCAAAACATTGTGCAATACAGGAATTTCTAGATATTGAACTTAAATAGTTTTAGAAGGAAAGTATACACAATTTCTTTTAGCCAGTAGTCTTCAATTTACTTTTAAAAGGAAATTATGTAGAAAGTACCTGATCTACTAAAAAAAATTTGCCGTAAAAAGACACAGCAGAAGCTAGGTGAACACCTAAACTCAATTACATTCCAAGACTGCTTAGATACCCATTCACATTCAATAACTTTGTTGGCATTTACTCCTAGTTATAAATCCTATACCATTCAAAGTGTTTGCCAGCTTCTACATCAACATTATGCCCAGGTTTTTCCAATGCAAATTCTGTAAGCTTTCCACTAACATAAGAAGATAGATATTTGAGGTGAGGTAAACAAGAAGAAAATGCCACTATTTCCTCCCTGCTACCCTGAGTCTTACAGATCTAGGCCAAGGTCAGAAGTTTCTCCAAGCAATTTAGAGCCATTAGCCATAGGCTTTTTATTTGTTTTACTGTGGGTGGGAGGCTGTTGGTGGTAAGTTGTTCTTGGTGCAGATCTCAGCAGGAAGATTTTCTTTACTTTCTCTTAATCACAATTAACACATGCAGTTTTACTGACGTGCTTGATATCTGAACATTTGCTAACTTCAAAAATGAGCAGTTTTCTACATTTTCACAGGAATACCACTCCCTCCTTCAAGCACAGCTTTACATTTCATACTGAGAATTGATTTAACACAAATGCTAGTGTTATAAATGTCACCACACATGCTGTCAGATCACATGAGCTTTCTGTACACAAGATTTGATTTGACCTGCTTAAGAACCTACTCAGACATACTAATGCCTCATGCATTGTACTCAAAGACACTGTCCATTTTCTTGTGTATTTTTTCAACATGCTGTATACCCTGCCATAACACCCATTTCTAAGCCCCTTTAACAAAGGGGTATTATTTATTACTATTGTAGCTCAAAACTACATTAACTATTTAAATTAATAACCATCTCAATATAAATATCTGACTGCGCCCAAAACTTCAGTTTCACTCTGCAAACAACAATATTCTGTGATTTCAAGAAATATTCCTCGAAGTATTAGGCTATGAAAGCACGAAACAGAACTTTTGCAGTCTGACAGCCTTGTTCGCTTACTGTGGAATTAGGTTTCTTGTGTTCAGAGTGACAATTACCAGTAAATTGTTGGAACAGTGTCATTTAAGTTCAACAAGCAGACAGCATGTGTGCCTCAACAGGCTTCAAACCCAAGGAAACAGTGGTATCTGTTAAATCACTTTAAAGCATTTAAGTAAGGGTAGGAGGAAAGTATTTTCCTTCACATATTTCTCGAAGTATCTGTGTGTGTGTATGGGTATCTGTGTGTGTGTATGGGTACATATATAGCATTCAGCTAGATCTTTGACAACTTGCACTACCTGACTTTTGTTGCATAGCTGTAAAGTATTAGAATCGATTTTACCATAGACTCCTAGAGAATAAGGTAGGCTATTAGCTACCTGCTCAGCATTTCAGGACTTCACAGCTGACGCAGCCTCATTTGTCACCCAAAAATACAGCTAAAAAAAAGTATTTGCAGCACTGTTTACAGACTGTTCCAAATAAAGTTAAACTCCATTTTTTTAGCTACAAAAGGTAACTGGCAATTTCAGTCCCTATGTTAGAGCTTTTTGCTGTAGAAACTATACAAGGGAAAGACATCTCTTATAACAGGCTAGTGATGGCAAAGAAATTTCATGCTTTCCAAGACATTCTAGAAGTTCTGGTTTGAACACAGCTATACAGCCACAGAAAGGCCTACCTACCAGATAAGTGTTTTAGGTAAGGAAAAGAATTTAACTTAGGCTGGACTTTACAACTTCATCCATAAGTGTGGCTCATTTCTCCGTTTAGAGTACTTCCTTTGAGAGCATTAAGCTGCTTTGCTATCTACAGGAGCTAAAAAGCAGTCTCCCCCAATCCTCCTCTTCCATAGGCTGAAAAAAGAATTCCTTCAGCCTTTACAGGTTGCGTTCACCAACTCTCTAATCACTTTCACAAGCCTCCACTGGAGCCTCTACAGTTTTCCAGCCTCTTAAACTGGGGGACCAAAACCAGACACAGTATTTCCAGGTGTGGCTTTGGAAGTGCCAAGTACAGTGGAACAATCACATCCCTTGATCTACTGGCTATGCTCTTGCTGATGCAAGCCTAGGACACTCTTTGCCTTTCTGCTGCAGGGCACATTGCTGGCTCATGTGAGCTTGCTGTCCACTAGGACTTCCAGGTCCTTTTCAGCAGAGCCATCCCCCAGCCAGTCAGACCCTAGCATGAATTGTTGCTTAGAATTAATTCATTCCAACAGAAGGTCTTAACATCTGCTAAACTTGATGCCATTCTTGTTGACCCAATCTTTCCACCTGTCAATGTCTCTATGGTAGCTCTTCATTCTGTTTTACCTACTTCTCCCAGTTTGACATCATTCTCAAACCTGATGACTATATACTCAACCCCATCACCCATAACATTTATGAAGACTGAACAGTATTGGGCCCATATTGACCCCAAAGAGTTCACTCAGGTCTGGCTGCTAGTAACATAACTCCAGAATTTAGGTGAATGTATAAACACCATCCAATTTCATAACTAGAATGCAGGCTGCAATCTAACCAACATCCCTCTGTGGAACCCAAAACATTTCCAGTCAGAGCCAAAGACATGCAGTATGTAGAAACACGTATAATGAGAGATTACTATGACAATAGGCCTACACAATTTCACAAACCTAAGCTTAGAAGCAATTAAATTTCACCATTCAGCAGAGACTTCCACCTGTTCTTCAGCTACCATCAACTAACAGATAACAAGTATTTACTCAACAGAAATAGTTAAGGAATAATTCAGAATTCTAAATCTTCTAAATCTAAGTTTCCACAAAGCAAACTGCAACTCTTAAAGTGATGCATTGTTTTGCTGGCTTTGCAGATGTGAATTACATACTTGAACGTCAAACTTGCTCTAGTGACAAAGGCAGTGTAAGTTCCTTCCTTGAATACAAAAGATGCTAATAGTGAGATGATTATGCAAGTAAGCCTCCCATCATCAGTAGGGGAAAAAGCCACATTGGTCAAGACATCAATATATAGGATGAAAGACAGAAAGATGAGTCATCCCATGTGATGCCACAGGTCTGAACAGAAGCTGTATTAGCTCAGTTTCAGGGCTGCATTTCCCTTCAGGCTGATGTAGAAGTTCAAGACTGCCCTCAACAAAGTTTTAATCCCCTGGGTTAGTGCAAGTGTTAAGTTATTCACGGGCTATTATGTTGGGCATTTGCAACTCAACAAGCAAGTAGTGTATCGAAGATGGCACAGGAAAACCAAAGCTGTACACTAGAGCCAAGAGAGGGCTCACTCCTGAAATTGTTGGTTCCAAGTTTGGAATATGAATAAAAACAGATCAGAAGAGCCTTTAAAGTAGTTAAGTTAATTTATATACATGAATTTTGATAAAACAAGTAATTGAGTCTTGACATATTTACGCCACTGAAACAACACTTTCCAGGACTTATTTTTAGACAACCTTCACCTAGAAGTATTAAGTCAGATAAGAGGCACTGCACTGAAGAGTAAAAACAGTCATCCCAATGCAACAGAATTACAGCATACAGGGTTATTTTTTCCACATAGGTTCTTCAAAGTGAACTGAATCTAGTACTAAACACTAACTGTTCAGGCTGATGTCTGATAATACATGCTGCAAGGTTAGGTCTTTAAAGTCTGAGGCTGCTATCTCTGCTGCTACTGAATGCCTGATCAGCTTCACTGAAACCCCATTTTACAGTAGGGGAAAAAAAAAAAAATGTAAATTTAGAGCTAAAACAACTTAAAGAAGATTCCCTTCTCTTGAATCTCCACAAGTGATTCATATAAGAGATCACCCCCTATCAGTTAGCTTAAGGGCTGGAAAGCCAGACCCTAGGAGCTTACTACCTAGTAAGTACAAGGTTAGAGGCATCATCAATGAGCAGCTGTCTCATTTTGATTTGAGAGTCTGCCCACAGGCAATACAGATATCTCTGGATAGATCAACTTCATATTTATACTTCATAGATTTCTTGAAGTAGGTGGCCTTCTACTCTAAAGTGAAAAAAACAGAACTTAAGCAAAGCAACAGAAAATCCAGCTTACCTATCCTACAAAAAAGAATAGTCTAAACAAAGCTCTTAAGACTTCTTCCTTATTTGTTATTCACAGAAGTGGTAGCTCACCCTGAGACAGGAAAGTAAAGTAGGAGACTAACTCACATGAAAGCAACCATTCGTTTGATAGTGTTCATGCAGCATCAGTAGGCACTGAGGAACAGCAAGAAGCATACTCTAGCTGTTCTCTCAGCATGCCATTGAACCCAAATCTACTCTGTGCTCCAGACAGAGCACTAAGATACCTCAACAGATATTACACAAGCATTGCTTCCAGTTTGCTTAATCTTCACTTCTCCTGCGTCCCTTTCCTTGCCATCGTGTCTGCAGCAGATCCAGCTAGTCTCCTGTCATTCCACAGTTAAGATTTAGAAGGAAGAGTTGCTGTTCTGATCCTTTAGTCTCTTGCAGACTCCGCATCTTACAACACTTTAGACTTGCCAAACTCATGCAGCCTGCAGCTAGATAAGGGAATAGTCTTTCTTATTAGTTGCCCGTTATGTTAATAGTCACTCATAAGCAAAAGACAGAAAACAAGTGAAGTTGAGACAAATTGTAAAATCACATTTTACAGAAGTTGCAGCAAGCAACTACATCAGGGATAAACTCTTGATTATTAAAAAGATCCAGAAGGGTTTTCCACTGGGAAACATAACCACTAGCTTAACATTTAAATTGCACAAACTACCAGAGAGTTCCACAGAGAAGGGTAGGTTATTAATATGGGAACACCTAATGATCAAATCAGATCAGCCATAAGCACACAGATCAGTCATGAGGAACACAGAAAAAAAAACACATTGAAATTAATATAGTAAATGCCTTTAGAAAAGAACTAAATGAGTTAAAGCTAACTTTGAACACCTACTGCAAAAACCCTGAAGCCATCAGGCGTTATGGTTTAAGTAGAAGTTGATTATGTTTCACTTTCTACATCTGCTATATTCAGCTAACAAGATGTGGTCTGATAATTAACTTGTGGCCCCAAACAGGATAATCTCTCCTTGTTAAAGATCAAACAGAACAGTTAAGTTGTTTCTGATGCATTTGGTACACAACCAGCACTGTAACTGAAGGAAGTTTACCACCTCTTTCTGGTTAAAGAGATTTTTAAGAATTAGACTTGTGATTGCAAGAAGTTATCAGAAAGTATTTGTGTAGCATAGCAGAAAGACTCCCCATTCCATTTATTTTTAGAGATCCATATATCAAGCAGATGTGGCTTTTAAGTGCTATCACTGAGGTGTTTTAAAAGGTATATACATAATCTTGTGCAGTGTAGAAATTAATACTGAAACATTTCTTGCATAGCACTGCCCTCTAGCGAAGTCACATGAAACAGCCAAAAAAAAAAAAGAGTATTTTATATCACTGTACAAAAGGCATAAGAAGAAATGCTTACGACTTTAAATACACAAATATTCAAATTCCTGTTTTCTTACAACAGTTTGTTTCAAGATTTCACCTGAAAGTGTAACCATGAAAGACAAAGTGTTCAATGCTACCAACTAGACTGTGATCAAAAATGCATCTATTCAGTTAAAAAAAAAAACAGCTGAAATCTAGCTTAGGATATGCAGTGCTTTAAATACAAGTCAAGTATGAGTTAGCTTGTTTCAATATGAACATCCCACAAAAATCCCTCCATTTCAAGAATATTTTGGTATGGAAGAGATTTTCTGTAGTCATAGCCTAATTTGCTTTTTATTTGAATTATGTTAAGCATCAGGGAAGTCACATGATGATACCTTTTATCCCTTATAGCATTTGATATAGTTCTGTTGCCTATACTGAATGCTATTTCATATGGATACAACGCACCCTTGTCAGCATTGCTTCTGATGGAGCAGGTAAGCTAGTCCAATTAAGTAGTCTCAAGTGTGGTGCACTTTCATACATCATACCAATACAGGCAACACTTCTGAGCTTGTGTAAGAGGAACTAGGAATCCACCTTTCTTGAAAATGTACCTTTCTTCTCTGTGCACCTAGACCACAGTTTTCTTGCAAAGTAATCTGACTCTACAAGTGATAGTCACTCACTTTCTCACATTAAAGAAATCTGTCTCCATCTCTGGCTATCTACACAAACTACCATTCTAAAGATAAAAATTGGAATTCAAGAATCTTACTTCCAGAATACCATTAAGCATGGCAAACAGTGACAGTGGTTCACACATCCTCCCTAAATTGAAGAGTAAAGGAGAAAGCCTCCTAAATGCACTTGAAGATGGCAGACTCTCTCATGGACAGTTGTTGGTTTGGTTTTTTTTGTTGTTTTTTTTTTTTGTTGTTGTTGTTGTTTTTTTAAGCTCATGCCATACAGCTTGGAAAATCATTCAATGTTAACTAGTAAAATCTCAGTTCTTTCATAGGAAGTTTTAGTATCCAATCTTCAGTTGCTATAAGAGCATAAGAGCAGATGAATTTTTGAATAACATCACTATAAAAAAATCTCAAAGCATGGAACAGACTGACTAAACTAAACTGGTATGCTCAATACAACATTTCTTGTGTGATCTGTTGTATACAACATGAACAGTGCATGGAGTACTTGTTTATCCATTTCTCTAACTTTCATCACTACAATATTTTGCCACACATTCACCTTCATTTTTTATATTAATGTTTTCTCTCCACCATACAGATTCAAAGATTTTTCTCACTTACTTGTCAATGTTTAAGAGGACAAAAAAAATGCAGTCAAGGTTTGTAAGATGCAGAAACCAAGTATGACAGCCTCTACACTACAGTTGTTCTACTATACATAGTTAACGTGCTTGTGAACATATCATCTGTAAAAAAGTTAACTCTGACTCAGTTGTAATACTGAACATAACTATTTTGCCCAGTTGCTATCTGTTGCAGGGCTCTATCAGGCTTACAAGAGCATGAACAACTGAAAGATTAAACTCCTTTTAGGCTGCAACTCTAAAGTCCCAAAGTACAAAACTATCATTGATCCAGCAGTTTAGTATCTACAGTTCTCCAAGAGTGTAGTAGGAGTCAGGCTGTTAAAACAAAGAACACTCAAATTGGTTTGCTATTTCGGTTATTTACTGCTTCATGGAGAAGTGAACATAATCAAATAACTACATTTCTTTTATATTTAAGAATTGATATTGAAGTGATTAAGTGGTAATGACAATGAACACTACTAACTTCTGGATTTCTTAATAACTGTTTGACGTTTACTTAAAAGAAAATCAGTAGTAAATGAGTGCTTTTAAGGTTAGACAGATAAGAGGTTATAAGCTTTTTGGCTGTTAATAAGTCAACTGCAAGAAAAGTAAATCATACTCTGGACAGAAATCAGGTGTGAAAAGGTCATTAAATTTGTCAGTAGACAGACTGAGCTTTATAACATCTCTTTCAGGGTGGAGGAAAAAGGATCACTTTACAATTTCATAAGAAATCAAATAATGCTTATTAAATGTTTTGGAAAAATTACAGAGCCAATTATAATCATCCTTCAAGGACATGCTAAATAAGATGCACAAGATCACTCAAAAATTAATCTGCCTATCATTGTATGAGTAATACTTTATTCTGCCTTGAATTCAAATAGCAATCTGGAGCTGACAACAACTATTGTATTAATACCTAAGGCAATGTAAAACCATTTCAATGCAAAACACATTAATGAAAGAATAGATGTAAACTACATCATCTGTGAAACTGTTTCAAACAAAGCACTGCAACCCTAATTTATCATTTTCTTGTTATATTCCACATTTATATACATGGAAAGCTGTCAGTATAAATCACCAAGGTCATGGATTTGCAGAGCCCCCTTGAGGATCACTTGTTCACATTTCTTGCAAAACAATTTTAAATATCAAGTGCTGTACTTCAGCGTTATGCATTACATAACACCAAGAAAGTAGACTGTGTGTTATTAAAAGCTTTAAAACAGAAAAACAACTACCAATTCAAGATTATGTTGAAAATTAAGCCATACCAAGAAATAAGTTTAAACACTATTACTCATTTAAACATTGCATGTACTTGAGAAAAATGACATCTATGTTTATGCTCTTGTCAGTAATATTAATGTATCTATCATGTGAACATTTATAGGCTTCATCTACACTTCTGTTAAAACCACTATTTTATTATTCCCCCTTAAAAAGTTAAAAATTTAGAATACACATCTTCCCTAGTTGCATCTTTCCTCCCAGTCTTCCAATGTGTCAATTAATGTCAAGAAAAGACTATTCTTCAGTGTGTTCAGCAAGGAAATGCAACATGAAGCATGAGTTTTAGTATTATATTCTAGAAGACCATGCTAATAAGGACCAGCCTAAAGTTAGTCACAAGAAACACAACTGCAGCTTCCGCAGCTAAAAAACACTTTTATATTTTTACATCAATTTGAAGAAGCATACAAGTTTGCTTCTTGTACAACCAAACTTTTAAAGTTACAAAATGATGGAAAAAGTAATTTGTATTACTTAGATTAAAAGTATTAAATGTTTGAGGTTTTTTTTCCCACAACAGGCATATTCTCCCCTCTACTTACACAAGGAGCTTCTGAAAATTGCCACCTATCAAACTTTTTAAAAATTACTATCCTTTGACATAGAGTAGTCTTGCAAGAGTTGAGTCACTAAAACATAGAACTACCTACTTTTCTGAAGATACTGCATACTGTTTTTCAACAAAGTGCCCACTGCACTTTTTTGAACATTAGTTGTACTGAGGTGAATAAATAATATAGTAAGAATCTCTAATAAATCATTTTCTCAAATTAACAGCTGTGATGGAATAAAAAGTTGTTCAACATGAGTTAAATGAGGTTATAACAGTAAAATCTGTATTGTGGAATTAAATTACTCCAATAAAGAACAAATCTTACTGTCAATTACTGTCTCCTCAAGCTTTTCATAGGCTAGAGCCAAGCTTAACCAGAGAAGACATCTCACACCATGAGGTACAACACAGTAAGTGCCACCCATCAGTACCACTGCTAAATCCTGCAGGTCCACATGATAGACAGACTGCAGAACCCCTGAGGTTGGAAGAGACCTCTGGAGGTCATCTGGTCCAGCACCTCTGCTCAAGCAGGATCACCTAGAGCTGATTGCCCAGGAGCACATCCATATGGCTCTCGAATATCTCTCCACAGAGGGAGACTCCACAATCTCTGAGCAACCTGTGCCAGTGATCAGTCACACTCGCAGTGAAAAAGAGTTTCCTGATGTCCAGAGGGAATCTCCCACGTTTCAGTTTGTACCCTTTGCCTCTGGTCCTGTCACTGGGCACCACTGAAAAAACCTGGCTCCGTACTCTTTGCACTCTCCCTTCAGCTATTTGTACACATTAGTAAGATTTCCCCTGAGCCTTCCTCTTCTCTAGGCTACATAGTGCTAGCTCTCAGCCTTGCGTCATAGGAGAATCCTTTAATCATCTTTGCAGCCCTTCACTGGACCCCCTCCTGTAGCTCTGTATCTCTCTTGTACTGAGGAGCCCAGAACTGGACAGAGTATTTCAGGTGTGGCCTCACCATGGCTGAGTAGAGGGGAAGGATCACCTCCAACAACCTGCTGGCAATAATCCCCCTAATGCAGCCCAAGATACCATTAGCCACCTATGGGGCAAGGGTTCACTGCTGGCTCATGGCTAACTTGGTGTCCACCAGAACCCCCACATCCTTCTCTTCAAAGCTGCTTTCCTGCTGGGTGGTCCTCTTCATATATTGGTGCCTGGGTTTGTTCCTCCCCAGCTGCAGGACTTTGGACTTCCCTTTGCTGAACTTCATGAGATTCCTGTCAGCCCATTTCTCCAGCCTGTCAAGGTCCCTCTGGAATATCAGCCACTCCTCCCAGTTTTGTGTCATGTGCAAGCTCACCGAGCATGTACTCTGCCCCATCATTGTCATCGTTAACAAAGATGTTGAACAAGACTGGACCCAGTACTGACCCCTGGCATACACCACTAGTGACTGGCCTCCAACTAGACTTCATGCCACTGATCACCATCTGCTGGGCCCAGCCATTCAGCCAGTTTTCAATCCACCTCACTGTCTGCTCATCCAGCCCATATTTCATAAGCTTCTCTACGAGGATCTTATGGGAGACCCTCAGTGTGGGCTACGTTTGGCTTCCCAATAGGAATTTGGAAAATGCACATCACTGACAAGAGATGTTCACATGTTATAACAGTATAGTAGTGTGACAAGAGCTGAAGGCTGAAGTAGGAAGCATTACTCTGTAAATAGTTTAGCTCAAAAGTTTTTCAGCATACAACTTTTGAAGCTTCAAGAGTCAAGTGCTATGCATATCTCTCCATAAACTTGCTTTCAGAATTTTGATTTACTTTTTAAAAAATGGTACTGTAGCAACATGCATAAGGTATAGAAACAGTAATCACCTAAACTGTTATACTCAATTTCAAACAACTCATGCTGTTAACAGTATTCTGCTTTACCACACATTAATTGATTTTTGAGGGTTGGGGTTTTTTTTGTCCTAACCTGTAAGTTTGCTACACTCTGTAAAAAGTTTTAAGTTTCTGGAAAATTTAGACAATTCATTTTGGTGGCCACCTCCTAATAAAACAAGTACCTCAGGAAGAAAAACTGCTCACTGGAATGGCTATAGTAAAAAAAATAGAAACAAAGCTAATAGAACAAAAGTTTATAGGGTAAATGTAACAGGCAATTTGAGAATTTACTGTTATGGACTTTTTAATAAGGTGAGAGACTTGTAGAACACAACTAAGATGCCTGCTCTAGCTTATCCTTATACACTATCTTCAAAACGTTTAGCCTCATACTAGACACCTTTCATCTCCCTTTGCAATCGGGTGTTAGAGAAGCTGTTTTTCCTATAGAAGGCTAACACTACTGAAAAAGTTCAGGTTTGAGAACCACACAGCCCACAGCCAGACTCTTATAGGTCCAGATAAGCCACACTTGCCACATTCTGCAGGACTATCCCAAATCTCATCACATGAAAAACTAAACAGAACAAGCCAATTTATCTTCCACTTAATATGGAGTTAACATCCTCTCTCTAAACACTCCTTTTACTCCTCCTCAATCATCTTCCTTGCATCTCATTTCTACTCTCATTTGAAAGACATGGTGTTAAGAAATGCCATAAAACATTTAATTTGCTCCTTTATTCAAATATTGCTGTTGACTCCTGAAGATATTTCATAGCAAGCATAAAACTTGAATTTAAATCTAATTCTTAAAATAACCCTCACTTTTAACCAAGAGCATCTGCAAAAACATATACCATCTTCTGTATTAAGTCATCACTGAAAATAGTTTTGAGGAAGCCCTGACCTACCCTTGGAGAAGCAACTTTTACATTAACTCCTTAAGCTGATAATTTCTATGTTAGTACCCTCCCAGTGACTTACCTTCAGGGGTGAGATGCTTTCAAGTTCAATATGTGTTACTAATCCCCCCCCAAATTCATAACTAGTATTTCAGAGAAACTGAGGGAGCTGGGGTTGTTTAGTCTGGAGAAGAGGAGGCTGAGGGGAGACCTTATTGCTTTCTACAAATACCTGAAAGGAGGCTGTAGCAAGGTGGGGGTTGGTCTCTTCTCCCAAGTAACAAGTGATAGGACTAGAGGAAACAGCCTCAAGCTGCGCCAGGGGAAGTTTAGGTTGAACACTAGGAAAAATTTCTTCACCGAAAGGGTAGCCAGGCACTGGAAGAGGCTGCCCAGGGAAGTGGTTGAGTCTCCATCCCTGGAGGTATTTAAAAGACGGGTAGACGTGGTGCTCGAGGACATGGTTTAGTGGTGGACTTGGCAGTGCTAGGTTAATGGTTGGACTCGATGATCTTAAGGGTCTTTTCCAACCTTAACAATTCTATGATTCTAAAGAACTCAGGAATTTTTCATACCAAATAAGTTTTATTTCTTCAGCGTCTTTAGCTTTAACAGTGTATTTCACACTACCACATTCAGAAGCTGGGGAGAAGCTCACAACTCAACAGCAAAATTCCATATTTTTCCTCAAACTACAAGAAACACTCTTCTCTGTATGTATCACTAGGTAAAATTTAGTGAACCTATTTTGATGTTTGAAGCCATAGGAAGTGAAAGCCAATAAGCTAGTATAATGACAACCACAAACTGTAGTGTTACCTACCTTTCTATCATACTCAGTAACACAAGTCCTCAGTTGTCAGCAACTCTGGTCCAGAATGATGCTTCAATTTGTGTTGTCCCCCATGTGACCCCTCCCCCCTAAAAAAACCCATACTAAATGTTACAATAGTGTGTGGTCTGATAAGAAGTTTGTTCTTTGTTGCATGAATAGCTCACCATGTATTTCAGAGTAATACATTAAATCAACCTGGGCCTTCAGAGGCCCAGAACACTGGATCAATGCTGATGGTACTCTTTAAAAAATAGATTTTAACTAGATTAGTCATTGGAGTAAATTTGTTGGTTTCATAATTTAAACTGTAGCCATTTACAATCTAAAGAACACCACCACCCTGCATCCCTCCTCCTGTGGGAGCAGGAGAATATGCTTTCATAGAGAAAGCCTAGGAGCATACACATGCAGAAGTGACCTTTTGCTCTCAGTATCTACTCAAATTCAAGGCTGCCTGCTGTCAGTGCCAAAGCCTCTTTTCCCCAGGTTCTCATACTATTGTATATTACCACAATGCAGAAGTGCAATTTTAGAACAGCCATAATCTACTTCTTCATACTTAAGGCCACACAAAGCAGTACTGTTAACATACATTCGACTAATTGTTGAATTGATAAATTGTACTCCAAGTGACTTAAATAGAATCACCTGATTCATCTGTTTCATGGTACTCTTCCACAAATAACATTTTATCAATCAACTGCAGTCAGTGCAGGCACAGCATTCCTATTTACTTTTAGTATTTTGTGTTAAAGTAGTAAGCATTCAACATAAAACCATTCTTAATTAGGTATCAAAAAGTATTTACTAAGGTATCATTTATTACAATACAACCTTCATTAGATGTTCATGTAGAACAGATTTTTTTTTTTTTCTTTAGCGTAAAAAGGTGAATATGAGTATACAGAAGACCAGATACACTTGTTCTTAGCTTCCCTTTAGCAATACAATTGCAACACTGGCAATGGAACAGACTAAGGATATTCAGAAGTCAGGGGAACGTCAAAAAAGTCAGTTATGTCTGTACTACAAACCCTCAACTCCTAACTAGTATAAACCAAAGATCCAAGTCACCTCTGTTCAGAGACAAGGGAACTCAGACATTGTGTCCCCATCTATTCTCTCTACCCTTTTTTCCATCATCTGCTAAGCATTTGTGGAAAATTTTGGAGTAGGCGTCTTTGTTCTTGTGTTCACCTTTTTTTTTTTAAGCACAAAAAGAGAGCACCCTTATATAGTCTACCACCGATTATCAAACAGTGACTTGATCACTAAGTACAAAGGCCTCCCACCTTTACAAACTGGGATAAACAATTTGATAGGCATGCAGAAGGTTGGCTGAAAAATACAAGAGCCTAACTACTTACTTGTCAGATGTCTAAAGTCAGAGGCAAGTGTTACAGAATACCTCACAGACTTGCCTGTACACTAATATGTCTTATTTAGAGGTCATTTTTTTTTATACAATACTAAAACAGCAAAAAAATCCACAACATAAAGAAGTAGGAAGTTACCAAGAAAAAAAAAAGTTACTCCTTCCAGAATCATGCTTCTCCTCCTCCTAAGTGGAGGGAGTGGAGTAATCCAAGCTGGTAGACACCGAGAGTCAGTAGTCTGGGCCAGCCTCCCCCTGAGGCTTAGGAAAGTGTGACGGCCCAGGAACTTTTCATTACTGAAGTAACTTTTGTATTAAGTTGTACCACTGGGAAAAGCCCAACCCACAATATAAACTGGAATGCAGGTACGTGGCATCCACATGCTCTTGAGGTCACACTTGCAAGTCACTCTTCAGACTACAAGAATAGCACTGCTCATGCTGTCACAGGTGGAAATTGCTTACATACAGAAACCTGACCATCACCAGCATTGGGAAAGCATTATGAAAGCACTGGAGCATAAAAAAAAAATCTATTCCTGCTCCAACTTTGAGAACACAGACCTTCTAATAAGTGGTTTTCACTGTCCATGACACATTTGTACCTCAGTGCACCCATGTACCAAAGCCAGCTCACTGTTTCAGCATAAGATTCTACGATTGCCTGCGAACAAAGACAAAAACCACTCTCATATCAGAGGTGGACAACAACCACCTCCTGTGTGAGCTCTTCCCTAAAACTTCTGTGAAATAGCTCCTTCATTTCTCCCACCCTGTCTGAAAACCTACTGTAAAACAGAAGGGATAGTCTCAGAAGGATCAAATACAGCAGTTAAACAAAGTAAATAGTAATTCCATGCTCCTGGCATTTGCATGGACAGCTCAGCTGAAATTTTCAAAGCAACAAATTAGCCTAAAATCTTATTAATTAAGGCATTCAGAGAAGACTATTTTAGTTCTCATGCTTGATGTTTCACCTCCTTTACCACCCAGTATTTGTACAAGTCCTAAATACAGTAAGACTAAGGCAACAACATTGAGGAGAGAGGTATTGTCTTCATCTGAGAAACCACAGACAACACAGCACACTGAAGTTATTGAAGTCACTTATTTCCAGGTTCAGCTAGTTTTGAGAACAGTAGCATATTGTGATACTCAGTTGAATGGTGCCTAGAACCAACCTAGGCTCAAAAATAAATAGCGAAATAACATCGGAAGTAGGGAATATTAGCAAAAACTTCCAAATGATGCTTTTTTAGATATTTACATTTATTTTACACAAATTTATGGCTGACTGAAAACAATCTTGCATTTTAGATGCTTATAGATGTTACAAAAACCATAGTTGGGTAGCTGTTTGAAAAAAACACTAAGGATATTCTCCCAGCAAATTAGTTTGTTCTTAACGTTAGTCTCATGGAGGTTAAAAAACACTACATGTGCTCTGCAGTAATGTAATTGAACAAGAGATTAATCTTTCCTTCTATAATTAAGGGAAACAAATTTAAAAGCTGACATGTTATTACAGGCTAAGCAAAGGTCTGGATCTTTTTTGACCAGCACTTGATCTAGATGTCAGCAATATAGCCTGAATGTGAATTTAGTGACCCATGTCAGTCAGAAAAGACTTAAAGTAATAAAATTTATGATTCAGGTAAAGTTAAAGCACTTAGTCAATGGGGCTGAGAGCAATTCAGCTCACCTGAGAAACCTACTAGCTGATCCACCAAACTGCTCTCCTACCTACTGCACAGAGCCTGATGACTGCTGAGCTGTCAGTGTTCTGGTACTTACATCTAAGAACTTGTACTGAATTGCCTCCCACAATCCTGCTGTAACTTAGACCAGCTAAAGTCACTACTATAAAGAGACAGAAAATCATTAGCTATGCTTGTTACTCAATTATGATTTAAGATTCTAAAGGTAGTAGTTAGCAGGTACCTTTACCCCCTTACCCAGTTATGTCTAAAACACTCTTCCTTCTTTTTCTTATATCTTTGTTCTATGATAATTTTATCCATTTATCCTTTGTCTGACAACAAGCTACCGCAAAACATCTCCTTGGCTAGCAATGCTTCAAAAGAACTTATTGTATGAGCTACTGTTACAGAGCCACTTAGAATTCACCAGCAAAGCTATGTGGAACAACTTTACTATGTTAGAGCCAGGCTGCAATGGAAGGCAAAGTTATTTTAGCAAGGACATAAACTTAAAGATTAAAACCTATCAGGAAAACACTGACTTCTGAGAAGTGTTAAAGCTTTGTCTAGAGTTATCTTAAGCTTTAAAGCTTCATCTTTGTTGCAAAATTTTAGCTTGATGGCAAGTTAATACATGTAGCATTACAAACAGGCTGATTATTCAGTGACTGAAGAAATAGAAGAGATTGGAAAAGCAAGTGACCACATGAACATCAAATGTTGGCCAAAGATAATCATTAAAACTGTTCCTTTGTACATAAAAGCAAGAGTCAAGCAGTCGAACTAACATAGCCTTAATCATGTGAGTTACAATCAGTTACAGAATGAACACTTCCGAATCCTTCTAAGCTACAGAAAGAACTGCAGTAGTTTAGTTGCATGCCTAGGACTAACAAGAATATTCCCAAGGCTTTAGAAAACAAGCCTCTAAGTTTCAAAATCTATTTGCTTTTAAGTTTAGCTATTCTTGATTTAAGGCACACATCACAGAAGATGCTGCAGATTCTTCATACCTAAAACTGAATCCTGACACGCATAGATATTTACTCAAATTTACTGCCACTCAAATTCTAGAAATACAGAACAGTGAAGCAATGCTCTGTTAAAGACATTGCTTTTTCATTTATTGAATGAACAGCCTTTTATAAAAAGAGACAGTTATGATTGAGACCATTATGCCTACTTCTTTACAAATCCAGTTATTCTGCCAGACTTTTCATTGTAAAGCTCTGTAGAGATAAAAACACCAATGCAGAAAGGTTGTAGGAAAGGTTATATTCAGTATCATAGACTGACCAGACCAAATCTAGGTTACATCATAGTTCAATAAATAAAGTAGTATTTAGCTCTCCACTGCTGGATGGAGAAAAAGACAGAGGCTTAAAAACAGGAGGACCCAGTGAAAATGTGTTACAAGCTGCAAGGAATAATGTGACCTCCCCTTGCAGAAACACATTGAAATTAAGTTTGATCTGTGCTCAGTGCTGAAACAGTGGTTCTTAAACTTGCAGTAAAAAAGTTATTCTTCTCACTCCGAGAACTTAGAAGTAGTGTTTCAACCCATGAAAATCCAGAGCTAGAAGACACTGTTGAAGCTATTTAGCATGATGACAGTTTTCCATGCAGGTATAGCATGTGATAACTGCAAGTATCATGAATGTAAAGAGCTGAAACATTTGTGTAACAACTTACCGTGTAAGTGATAGCTGCCAACATTCCAATCACAGTCAAGGAACTAATTGAAAATGCAAGAGCAGTCAAGCCATCTGCAAGAAAAAGAGCCTGTTGAAAATTCCTACAGTAGAGGTATAAGAACATTTCTTCCTGAACTGGTTTCCTGAAGATATTTAGAGTTCATTAGATTGAAGAAAAAAAAATATTGAGACGTAGTTACCAGCCATAACAACCCAGATGAAAAATTCACCTAGCATAGCTTTTTGTCAGCAGTAGATCTTCCTCCAATACTGCAAGAAACAGGACAGCCATCTCGCCTTTGCTACAAGTTCACAAATGTTACATCCAGTCAAATGGTCGAATAGCTACTAATGAATTTGCTCCCATAGCTGTCTAATGCCTCTTCAAGACTTATTTCTGGCCTTCACAGGGCGCTGTGGTAATTTTCATAATTTACACATACATTTTGGATGGTTCATATTTGTTTTGTTTGTTATCATCTGATTTGTCATAATAAAGCACTATCCAGAGAAGCAGGCAAGCATGGATCCTCCAAACAACCGAACAAGCCAGACAGCAGGCCTCAGCTTCACTCAGACCATGTACACCCAAATGTACAAACCAGAAAAAGGTCAGGGGACTAAGGAGTTACTGTAGCCTTACTATCACTCTAGAAATGAAAAGGGATAGTAGAAGAAAAGCGTTACCAACCTCACCCCCAAAGGCAAACTCCCTGAATCCTCCTGCATAATTTTTCACAACAGCCCTGTCCCTAACCTTACCATACAGGACACAACATGGCAAGCTTTTTTGGTTAAGTAGTAGCATGGAAACTTACAGTAGTCATTATAGAAATTAACTTTAAGCAATCAATTTCATGTTTGCACCCAGTCATAATAAATGAGCTACTATTTAGTGTTCTCCCCAATGTCCTCCCCTCTCGTTAATTCAAGAGTCTAGAGCATAGTAACTTTTATTCCTACTCACACAGAATTATTAGCCCGTTTCCACTCACTAGCTGGTTTCCATTTTTTCCTGAACATAGGATCAAGCATTCACAAACTGAGAAATCCTGTTACAGTTATCCTCCACGAGAAGCTGCGTCTTTCTTCTGACCAACCCTACAGGCCTCCTTCCAAAAATGCCAAAAACTAATAGAATAGTACCACCAAAACCAACTTCACAGCTCGAATCTTTCCTTTGCTATTTTTGCTAGATAATACCTAACAAATTTCCCAAAGCTAACAGCAATATGTTTGTAAGTTTCAAACACTACAGCTATGTTTAAAACTGGGAAAAAACCCAAACCCAGCACTATTCCCCCTTTAGTACTTGTGAAAACTTTACCTATGTTCTGAAGTTTAGGGGAAAAAAAACCCCACATATAAGTGACCCCTATTTCTAACATACAACACAATGTACTTAAACACCATATTTGATGATCCTCCTGTACATGTATTTGAAACCAACATTTAAGATCTATTTAAAAAGTTTGAACTATGTTCAACAGAACATTAAGAAACTAACTGGCTGAAAAATTGCTAATTGTATACCAGAAGTATATTATCAGGCTCTGCCTCAGTGGGTGAGTTTACATTCCTTTTATAATACCCCTACAAATTGAATCGACATAGAACAAACATCCAAAATTAAGATCTTTGTATTTCTTGGGTTAACTGCAGAAAGACAAAGGAAAAGGATAAGTTAATATAAAAATAGGACAACAGGTACAAGTAAAGACAACAGGCAAGAATTTTGTCCTCATTTCTCCAGTATCTGGAACACGAAAGAACCTTTTGCAACAATACTGACCAAGGACTTGCTGTCTGTGGAGCAGTTCTACAAAAACCCTGGGGGGTCTTGGCAGACAGTAAGCTAAAGATAAGCCAGTAGTGTCCTGGCAGCACAGAAGTCCAACAGCACCCTGGGCTGTATCAACAGGAACACGCCCGTCCATTAAGGGAAGGGACAATATAGAGAATACCGCAACCAGTTTTGAGGCCCCCACTACAGGCAAGATTGATAAATCTGAGCAAGTTAAGGAGAGAGCTAAGTTGGAGCACATGCTGTGCCAAGAAGTTGAAGGAGCCAGGCTTGTTCAGCCTGGAAGAGACACAGCTTTGGAGAGACCTAATATAGCCTGCCTGCTTAAAGAGGTGGAGCCCGGGGTCCTCAATGGTGCATAGTAGTTGAGTGTGAACCAATGGGTGACAGTGTGTACAATCACAGTGGGTAAGAGAAGAAATTTTTTTTTCACCATGAGGTGAGTCTCCATACTTAGGGGTTTTTCAAGAGCTACCTCATAAAGCCCTGAGCAACCTGGTCTGACCTTAGAGTTTCCTTCTTTGTGCAGGTGATTGAACTACATGACCTGAGGTGTCTCCAGTCTTAACTATCCTATGAAATGAAAAGTTACACGAGAATGCTGGTAGAGTCAGAAATCAAAACCAGACTTCCACATCCCAATCCAGCATCTTAATGATTAAACCTTCCTAGAAATAAACATTAGCTATACTATACTTTCATAGCAAGGACAAGTACAGAGCTGAATATTTAACTGACAACCACATCAAGGTAGTCTAGAAAGATTAGCTTACAACTCAGCTCAACCACTGTCACTACCTGTATAAACAGTTTCAGAAGCATTTTTTTCTATGCTGTCAGTTAGAACCTTTGTGAAGCAAGAGAAACAAAAACAAGCAGACAGCCAAAGTTATGAAAAAGCTATGGACTTGTCCTCCCTATCTCCTATGCTTGCAAGCACAGCTTACAGCACAGCATGTATTATGATAGAAAGACTCTGCAAGGATGTCAAAGGCAACAAGAGCTTCTTCAGGTACATAAGTGGCAAGAGGAAGATGAGGCAAAATGTGGTCCTGCTGCTGAGTGGGGCAGGGGCCCTGGTGACACAGGACATGGAAAAGTCTGAGGTACTGAATGCCTTCTTTGCCTCAGTCTTTACTAGTAAGACCAGACTTCAGGAAACCCAGGCCTGAGAGATCAGAGGGAAAGGCTGGAAGACATACCCTTGGTGAAAGAGGATCAGGTTAGAGATTACTTAAGCAAACTGGACATCCAAAGTTGATGGGCCCTGAAGGGATACGCCAAGTGCTGACAGAGCTGGCAAAAGTCATTGCAGGGAACTTTTAGTCAGTACAAAATTCCTAGAATAATGCAAAATATGACTTAACCAAGCCTTGTAGCACTATATTCTAAAGCATTCAGAAGTCAATACTCTGATACATAGCAACAATGAGGCAAATACTACTTATGCATTTGGATTAGTGTTTCTCAGATAACTTAGTTACCATTTTTCTGGATACATTTGGAAAGTGACATCAAGTCTGTCTTCGCATACCTATAAAACACCTTCTTCACACCTCTGCTCTGAAAGCGCACCCTGGCTGAATACATGAACTGCATAAACTAAAAGGTTAAATACAACTTCATGGAGTTTGGCCTTCACAATAGTGCTTTATAGCCCTACCATAAAGAAGTATAACAAATGCAAACAAAACAATTTTAAAAAAGGTCAATACTAGGAGAACAAAGGGAAAAATCATAAGACCCATAGGATTTTCCTGTCTAAATAGACAAAACCACTTATGAAATAGTCGTATTTTCACAGTGAACAGCAGTATCACATTTAATTAGGTAAGCACTGAAAACTGTCATATGACAGGATACACACTCACCACACCGAAGTTCACTGATTTCAGGGTATCCAAGTAACATTTAAAAGCTGTGTTAAGTGAAGACTCCATGGAAGAACCTTCCCCTCTCCACCATTAATATCATAGGACACAACATTAGAATCCTTGCTGTCAAATGGTGACTGTACTGAAGACACTGCCAGTGTTTCCTCTCTTTACTTTAAAGATGGTTCTGATTTTTTTTTTTGTCTGAACAGAAGAACAATCTTATTGCAAAGATTTAGTGTAAGTGAACAGTTAGTCAAGTTAACTAACTTTCTTGGTGACACTTTTGTTTCTTGTTCAGTCAATGAGTATGCCAAAATACGTTAGTAGCAAGTTACGCAAAGCTCAGAACAAATCTCATACTTACGACTACTTCCAAATTCTTCAAACAGGAGCTTTACTTTCTCCCACTCTGTGGAATTCTTCTTGTTGGGAATATCCAAAGGAACAAAAGCACTGTAACAAAGCAAAAAAGTTCTCACTTACCCTAATCAGTCAAATATCAAAAGAATCCTGCTTCCAAGCTAATAAAACAGAAATCCATTTGTTCCTGAAGAAAATTTGTATGACGTTACGTTTAAGAAATTCTTAAGGCAATGTTTCATTTTATTCACATTCCCCTCAAATGCTGTCTTTAGATCACCAGAGTACTTGCGAGAGTGTGTGCAGAGTCAGGTCTGAAGTCAATGAACAAGTTATTTTCTATTCACTAGTCCTAACAGAGGCAAGGACCCTACACTCAAGCATCATTAAAACATGTAATAATCTGATTTACTATCCTGGTTTGACTCATGTGCAGAGGAACAAAGAGACTTAAGCACCAATTGAGACAAATTGTCCTACAAAGCCACGCTTGTGGAAGCTAGAATAAAACAATTAAATTAATGATTGGTGTGAGAATCATTAAGTTTAAAGGGACATGTTTATCTTCCATTACTACAACCAAAATAACACCACATCTGCTGCATCCCATTCCTTGTTCTGTAGTTGGCCCAGAGAACAGAGTGGTGCAGCTGACAAACCTGAGGGATGCGATGCCATCCAGAGGGACCTGGACAAGCTCGAGAAGCAGGCCTGTGTGAACCTCATGAGGTTCAACAAGGACAAGTGCAAGGTCCTGCACTTGGGTCGGGGTAATCCCCAGTATCAGTACAGGCTGGGGGATGAAGGGATTGCAAGCAGCCCTGAGAAGAAGGACTTGGGGGTACTGATAGATGAAAAGCTGGACATAAGCCGGCAACGTGTGCTTGCAGCCCAGAAAGGCAACTGTATCCTGGGCTGCATCAAAGGCAGCATGGCCAGCAGGTCGAGGGAGGGGATTCTGCCCCTCTACTCTGCTCTGGTGAGACCCCACCTGGAGCGCTGCATCCAGCTCTGGGGTCCTCAGTACAAGAAAGACATGGACCTGTTGGAGAGCGTCCAGAGAAGGGCCACAAAAAATGATGAGAGGAATGGAACACCTCTCCTACGAAGAAGGCTGAGAGAGTTGGGGTTCTTCAGTCTGGAGAAGAGAAGGCTGCGGGGAGACCTTATTGTGGCCCTTCAATACTTAAAGGGGGCTTGTAAGAAAGATGGGGACAGACTTTTTAGTAGGGCCAGTAGCGATAAGACAAGGGGTAGTGGTTTTAAACTAAAAGAGGGTAGATTCAGACTGGATATAAGGGAGAAATTTTTCACAATGAGGGTGGTGAAACACTGAAACAGGTTGCCCAGAGAGGTGGTAGATGCCCCATCCTTGGTAACATTCAAGGTCAGGCTGGATGGGGCTCTGAGCAAGCTGATCTAGTTGTAGATGTCCCTGCCCATTGCAGGGGGGATGGACTACATGACCTTTAAAAGGTCTCTTCCATCCCAAAGCATTCTATGATTCTATGAAGCTCATTAAGTATTTTTGACCTTCTAATAAGCAGAGACTAGCAAAGAGTGCTCAAAAATATCAGATAGATAGCTGGAAGCTTCCTGCTGTCTGTCTCCCCATCTAAAGTCCAATAATAAGAGTAACTCTTCAGCATCTCCACAGACGAAACAGCTAGTTTTCTAACAACTGGAATACCTGTACCTCCATACCAATCTGAAACCATAGCTTCCAGACATAAAACAGAAAGCTTACATGTCACAAGGAAGTCAGATTTGGAGGGAAACTTTTTAGGTAAATAATGTGAGAACCCAAACCAAAGCCCATAAAGAATGCTCACAAGTACCATTTGGACTTTTGTAAGAAAGAGTACATAATCAGATCCTCACTTCATGTCCCAAGAAACAAATTAATAATAAATAGGCATCTTCCAGGAGTATGCCTCAAACTTCAAGTACAGAACATAAGCATGTGTTTCAAAGGTCAGGGCTAAATGAACTGTGTGCAGTTATCACATCAAAACCAAACAGAAATTGGTACTCTGCAAACAAAGTTAAAATTTCTAAAATTAAAATCCTAACTTTTAAAAAAATATTTGATTTGTATCTTCTTGACTGTGCAAGAGGTAGATTAAGGCTAGCATTTACGTAAGTTGATGCATGCTTGCAGACTTTAGATTTTTGTTCTTGTATCTGCCACTAGCAGTAATTCTTTATGTAAAATAGTATCCATGCAAAAATCGAGACACAGGTATCAAAACAAAGTTAGGCAAAATTTCTACTTACAAGAGATAGCAACACAAATAGCTGCAGGTTTAGTTGCTAAAAAGGGTTAAAATGGGTGACTGGGAAACTAAGTGAGCTCAAGTCCTTTTATTTTAGCATCAGTATGAATTTGCTATCTGTGGACCACACGCAGGGAAAAAATGAGATGGAAGAACATCTTAGGAAATTTGTAACTTGCTTGCCTTTTCCCCCTCCTCCAACAGCAGTATGGTTAAATTTTCTTTTTTTCCTGAGACTGCCTACAGCCAGCATGTCAAGGGACACTAATCAGAGCAGAAGCCACATTACTCATTATACACACTCTCCAATTAGTACTCAGCTAGATCTTGACTGAAGGAGATAGACATCCAGTTCTGCTCCCACTCAAGTTCTGTGCACCAAGGGCCTCAGAAAGGAATGCAGGAGCTATAAACTCACACACTTTTGTCCCAGGCAAGCAGGAATCTTACTTCCCCTCCTGAACAGGGTCCCTCAACTAGTAGCAAACTAGCCAGAAGGCTAACTAGCCTGCTTGAACAGACTTTTGGCCTCTAGCTTAACAGGCCACAAGAAGAACGAGACAGAGTTAGTATGCCTAGCCATCTACAGATCTGCATCCAGTCAACACTCCCAAAGGATCTCTAAAACACAGCCCAACCATTGGACCAGCACAGCACAGAGCAGTTTAGGTCTATTCTTCATGCACACTGAGCAAGAAGTTTGACAGAAGTCTTGACTATTTCACTATGTTGACTAAATGGTGAACACAGCCTGAGGGTCATAGTAGCCATCAACAGAATGAGAAGTTTCCATGCTAAACAACTCTATTCACCTGTCGCCACTGTGATGTAATACAAGTCAGTCCATTGACAGTAAGTGAATGGAGTACAAGTGCCAGTGCAGAGCTTTACAGGTGTAGCTGAGAATTCAGTTAATACAAGCAAACAAAGCAGCTCAGTGTGATGTGATGTCTTACACTAGGAATTCTGGGCACAAAAGAAATTACTAACTGCAGTAATTTTAAGAATAGAAGCAAACTGCTATACTTTTTAAAACACATCCTGGGAATATTATGATTAAGATCTAGATCAATATCTATGCTGCAGAACAAGGAAAGCAAATGAAAAACAAGCAGTTTAAAACTATTAACTTTTGGCAGGGCTAACACCACACAGGTGTAGATGGGTCAAAGTTTGATCCTTAAATTAAAGAGTGCCGTTAACTGTCATCCTTAGGAAAATAACTTCTAACACACTAGATTTAAACACATTTCCTTGAAGAGAGTTCTATATAATATGATTTGCATAATTATTTATGGACTAATTAGACATATATTCATAGCTTTTTAAAAGCTAATCATTCTAGAAAATTTAAGGTAAACAGTTTAATGCCAAACACTGACAGTTATGGAAACATTCCTTTTAGAACCAAACATTCATTAGCCTCAAAAGCTAGTATTTTAGTTCAAACGAGACTGCTGTATAAGGGTGTCTTAATGTAGATTGTAGTATCTCAAGCCCCTTGGCTCCAGCACATGACATTTAGAATAAATAAACTATATTGAAGGAAAGCAGATAATTTCTAAGACAGGAAAGGCATTACAAATAAATATTAGTTCCAAGTATCCCAGTATAAATTTGGTACTCTGCATCAAGTTATTTGTGTGCAGAGCATTTAAGTGTATTATAGACATGCACATTTTTACCACAGCAAGGGGCTTTGTAACAGACAGCTAGAGTGGGAGGTATAAATACTACTCCTGCTAACAATTTAGACAGTGGAATCCTGATCACTGAGCTGTGTTATCAACTTAGAAAAAACCTCCAAGATCATCTGGCACAAACCAGATATTACATTTCCCAAAATAGTCACATAGACCTCTAATGGAGCAAAGTAGATAGCCAGGTAAGAATAACAGATTCTTAAACTTCAAGCTTAATCCAGCTTTTATGGTTTCTTTCAGGACTGCTGATCAGGAAAGAGGTAGGGACTTCTTGTGGAGACCTATCTTTAAAGCAACCAAGCTATTTATTGACCTGTTTTAATTATAGAGATTATTTGCTAAATCAATCAGAACAGAGGTTGTCTTGGTATGCGAGACTAGTCATGTAAGCACAAGAAGATAGACTATTTGGTAGTCACTTAACAGGAAATATTCCAGCCCCTCTTGTTCTTATAACCTGTGTGCATGAGTATCCTAGTCCATTAAGCCTAGCCTCCTAAAATTAAATCTAGTACATAAAATTCCAGTCTGTTTTAATGTTGGTCTGATCCTGACCACAAGTGAGAATCTCCTGCTACTGCCAGGTATAGGCAGTACTGCAAGACTGGTCTTCACTACCACATTCAGTTGAGTGCCTCATGTAGAAGCTTCAGCTCCAAGACTATCACACTGGGACTTCTGACACTGCTCTTTGTCCCTGCTGCGCAGACAGTTGACTAACTCCAAGACAAATAACTTCTCCATAACAAGCACATACATAAACACTAAGACACCTGCTATTTTATTTATTTTTATATATATATATATATATATAAAACTATACTAGAACCAAAGTTCTTCACATTTTTCTTCAGCACAGTCACCTCATTTGCCTCCTAAACTGAGCTGTTCAGTCTTGTAGTTTCCCTTAAAGGGGACAGACAAGAATTATATTCTTCTGCAGCAGCATCTTAAGTAGCAAGGGTGCTTTTCCATTCTGAGGGCATTGGGATGATGCTACTATTTAATCATTACCTTCTTAAAAGAAAACAAGCAACCTCATATGTATAATAGCAGAAAAATTGTTCAATTAGAACCCAGAAATACTAAAATCCCTATCAGTATCAAAAGGAGTCCTGCCTCCCTGCAGCAGATATTCCTGCTGTTTAGATCAGTGGGTTTCAAGTCTGTACCTACAGAGAAGCGCTGTTCAGTAACTTAGTCCCAGGCCAAGTACAACAGCTGTCTGGTTTGCAAATCAATCTCACTGTCATATGGCACAGTATCAGAGGGGATTGTGGAAGCTGCTGTAATGTACAAGTTGTGAAGACTTTAAGCAACAAGCCTAAAAGCCCAGAGGACAATTAGGAAGTCAAGAACCAAGTTCCATCTTACTAGAAGAGAAGAACATGCATGCTTACAGCTACTGAGGATTCAGCTGACACCTGCTAGAGATACTGCAAACTTTTCTAAACTGCATATATTATACAGTACACATATGTATGCCTATGATGCGAGCAAACAGAGAAACAGCTCTTGTCAGAACCTTCAGTAACATTTCTAGATCATGATTAAGCTAACTCAGACTCCTTTCAGTCCATCATAACAGCAAATAGTTACTTTTAATTGAAAGGACAATAGACTTAGAAATGCACCCTAAGTGTTTATCAAAACTAAAACAATATTCCAAGAAGGTGGTATACAATTAGAAGCATTAATTTCACTCTAGTTTCTACTTTACACTCCAGTACTTCAATATGGATCATTTTAGCATACGCTTTGTGAATTTTATCAACTTTATTCCTGCAGTCAAGATGCTAAAAAGCTTATGACACAGCCTACATTACAAATATTCAATATTGGTGTGCATGTCATTCTTAATGGTGATCTTAAACTGAATTTGTAATACTGCTTGGAGTTTCAGAATAACAGCACTTGCTGCAAACAAGTTACCCACTTCAGTAATGTCTGCCTTTCAAACAAAGGCCAGCAAAACCTTTATCATAGAAGGCACAACTATGTCATGTATAATCCCATACTATACTTACGTTCTTCATAGAACACTTCCATTTAGGAAAGTACTATGCACGTTAACACCTACTCATATTCCTAAAAGATGTTTTGGGATGTCCATGAAAGCATCTGATAGAGGCGGAAAATAGGAAAAGCACAAATATTTTATTCCCTGTTGTATACTGAGATATCAATACAGTTGGGTCATAGCCATCATATCCTTGATGGACATTCGTACTGCACAAACAGGCAGAACTTGGAAGCACAATTATCTCCACAATTAACAAAACAGTCAGCTTCCAGTTAAACTCTTACTTTTCAGATACCTAATTCTCAGGATATTTAAGCCCTATTAGAGATTAAGCTAAACATTCATTATACAGATTGAGTGCACCATAATCTACCTTTTTAGTCTTGCACAGAACAAAGTTCTGTTTGGCATTCTATTTAGTATAACCCCTGTTAATGTTCAATACAAATACTTACCCAATTAAGAGAAGAACTGCACAAATTGTGATGAATCCCAGAGTATATTTGAGCGCAGTTTTAACCTGCTGTATATTAAAGAGAAAGTTAATATATTAACATAAAATAAGTCCAAAGGGATTTGTCCAACAAGTTATGGCAAATGATACTAACATAACAGGTACACAAAAGGACCTCCACAGAAAACATGAGTAGTTTTAGACACAAGTCAAAAATATACACTCTTGAAGAGTCTCATAGCTTGAGAACTATGAACAATGACATTGAATTATGCTTCCATCAAACTATGCACTTGAGCAGCTGTGGCCAGAAGCCAGGGTACATTTGTTCAGTACTCAAAATTCTTATTACCAATGCTTTATATTATGGCTATGATTAGAAGTCTTTTTCCTCATGTTAAAGTTACAACTGAAGAGAGGGGAAAGTGATCAAAAGATTAAGAAAAGTATTTTCATTTGAAAAGTTAGCACCTTACTGGCAGGCGTTTATTGTATTCCCTGGAATGTCACGCATGTCAAAAATCTTCAGCGCATTACAAAAATAACCAAGTGCTAGCTTCAGGTAAATTACTACTGCCTACTTCAAGAAAAAAATGCAAATGCTACAAGAAGGAAGGTACTCAAATTTAGTGTCTATCTCAGAATCAGTATAATCTTCCTGTCTTCTACTTTAAAACCTGTTCATACATGTTTCCTATTCTAAGGAAAATCTCATATAAGAAGTTTAACTTCCTGTATATGAAATCAGGCTTAAAGGAATTTGCAGGAAGCTTAAAGAATTCATGGCAATACAGATGTTAATTACTTATCTCACTAACATTTCATTTCATGTGAGACCATAGTACTTACAATAGAATATGTCAGACTAAGTGTTATTAAGAGCTGCCTCAGTATTTTAAAGGAACTGTAGTAATAGACTTAGAAATGCCATTAACATTGTAGTATTCAAGTTAGACAATCCTTCTTGCTTTCATTTTTGCCTCTATTAATTGTCTTTTCACTGCTTGGTGCATTTGCTAGAGTGAACTTACTGAGCATGTGTTGCCATCATCTTCTTCCTTCTCCTCATAATAGAAATAGACAAAGGGAATCCACAGAAAGACGCAGAACAGTATGATGGAGTACAAAGCTAGGAGAAAGAATTTAATTAAATGAAGAGACAAAGTTACATTGGCACTTCATTGACTGCATAGTAATTCAAAGGAAAGAATCAAACAGTTTCCTCTCATTCTAGCTCTTACTAATTTCAAGCATTGAAAAGTTAATAAAATATACTAGCCAGCATATGAACTATTACTGTTTTGTAAACTCCAAAGGACTTACAGAATTAACCCATTCAGACTAAGGATTTCAGATCCACCTTCAATTCAGCAATGATAAAAAGACTAAAAGTAATCATCTGCATGCAGGTGATATACAGGACTAGCACACTGGGGAAGAGGTAGCATAGAGGAGAGTGAATAAAAGCAAGCTATGCCACCAATAACAGAAGTTGTTCATAGAAAAGGTATATACAAAAATGTAACAAATTCAAAGCTATTTTGATCACTGGACTCCATTTCAGGGGATGTGCTACTATTAACGTAAGTACATTTAGACAGAAGGCATGGTTCTGTTACTGATGACCTCAGTTCACAAAACAGAACAAGCCATAGCAATATAGTATCATCCTCGTTTAACATCCCTTTTTTAACAGGGAGACTAACTGGAGATTGCAACAGACCTTTATCTGAGTAGCCACTAAGTTGAAACTGTCATATTGTCATATTACTTTGATACACAGGTCATCTTAAGAGACTTTTAACCAGCTAGTTTAACATAAGTGAAGGGTTAAACTAACACTTTGCAAATACTAACTGGCAAGTTTGAAGACATTAAGACAGCTAGTCAAAAACAACTGGACTGATTAGCCAATGATATGAAGGGAAGAGACCAATTTCAAATCAAGAATTCCAAGTTTAAATCTTCAGCGCTCTGTATTATAAGAAGTTACATACTTTTTAGGACATCATTATTTAGCAAAACCCTTCAATACTTCAAAATATCTTATACTATGAACATTTCAGAAGTCTACTAGGAAACTAAAAACTGTCAAGCAGTACATTACAGTATTTGCACCCCACAAGAAAGGTAACCTAGAATGGTTAACCAAGCCCTCAAAATGTTAGCAGTACCACACAATCAAGACTGCTTGCGCAAGCACAAAATCACTCCTTTGAGCAGGTAAGTAAAGATACCCAGGACCACACAAATCCCGTGATTTTTGGCAATTTTTAATCTTTGCCACATTTTGCATAACTAATTAATATCTTCCCACCACTAACCAATATAATCATCCCTAACTTAAGTCTGTGGCCTCTTATCTTGGCTAGCACGTCCCTTACAGTATCCATGTGCTTCAAAGAAATCTACCTTAGCATTTTTACTGAAGGTGGTATAGAGGCCAAATAAAGTATCAACACCAAGAGCCTAAATATGAATGAGAAGTTATTTCTAAACAGAATTCATTCTTTGGAAAAATATTTCAAGGTGGTAGAGGTATCTACTGTTTAGAGTGCTGAGTTAGCATAGCAGTGTAACAAACAGAACAAGTTCTTGGTTAATTCATAAACTTCCTCACATTTGCTAAGAGCATAAAATTCAGGGCTCTCAGACACCTTAAAACTTCAAACTCCAAAATGTAGCATTCTTCAACCTTCTACAACAGTACTCAAACTGCTTCATTATTGTGAATGCTTTCAGAAATCAAGCCTCTCTAATCTAAAATCTGTCTTTTTTTAGACTAGTCCTAAATCCACACTGCATTGTGCCAGTAAATTAGGCAAGTTATATGCATCATTAATCAAAGATCAGAATAATCAGCCCATAGAGGTCGCTGCAAGCACAGAAAACATACTTGCTTCCCAGTTTTAGTATGTTAACTTCAGCATACCTTACTCACATGAGGTGCACCTCATGTGAGGTACTCATGTACATGAGGTACACGTCATACACCACACTGCATTATCTAATGAGCTCATTAGATAATGGGACTGATCCTTGTTTCTTCCAAGGGGATAAAGGAAGAGATATTCAAATTCAAGAGAATACCTATGAACTGTGTGAAATAAGGCTACCATTTACCACTACACCAATCACACATTGGTACTGCCTAAATGCTGTCACTGCAGTAAGTTAATTCAATTTTAAGAGAACAGCTCAGGCTTCTTACATTAATTTTTTTTTTTTTTTTTTACTTTAAGCTGCTGGTGTTAGTTACTGAATACATAGCTACTCTGTATCTTGAATTTGTTTTACACAATATGTTTTATCATCATATTATAAAACTATAAATCCTCTCCTTTCTGAAAACTCTTTCTTAAGTTTCCTGCAATTCTTCAAACTAATGTCCAGTTATCTAAGATTTTCTGATCTGTGACAGTATATTAGCAGAGGACTACTCTAAATGGCTACCAACAATCAGCTACACTTATCAACTGAACTTTTTGTTGAATTGTCTTATTTAATTGGATTAAGGCTGTTGAACTGATGTATAGTTTGTCCAGCCTTCACGAGGTTTTGAAAAAGCCATTCATAGCACAAGCATCTGAACAGCACACAATAAGTCAAGTAAACAAAGTTTTCAACTCTGTTCAAGAAACACTACCAAAAATATTATTTTCACATACTGCTATTAACATCACTGTATTCAGCTTTTAAAGGACTGTCACAAGTGTTTGGCAACTGACTTGTCAAACAGTTTTGGAAATATATCTTATTATGTTCATCTATTCCAAGCTTGCAGGCTAAGTGGTGCCTCTCAACTCAAATGGTGAATTACCAAGCTTAAACCAGTACAGTAAAGCTTAAGTCAGAGGCAATTCTATAAAACAAAACCTTTACAGAAGTTGTAACAGTTCAATACCATGACGATGTGAATACCTGGAGGATTGTGTGCCAAATAAGTGGCTGAATTTAAGTATTTTTTACATATCAGATCTGACTTCCACAGTAAAAGGCAGTCAGAAAAATGACTATACTAGTTCCCCAAACCCACTTCAGTAATACATTGCAATATGTAATAGTTCATGTAAAACCAGGTCAAAGGTGCATCAAAACAAGGTATTTTTGTTCAGTAAAAATTAACTTCTGTTGAACTAGGCATTGTTACCAACAGTTCTATTCCAATTTCTTCAAACTCATTTCCTTTTCCACATCCAATGGCTTGGAGGATAACAATGTTTAGGATATTGTTTGCACGCTGGAGTATTTAAATCAAGTTTAGAAGCAAGTCTAAGAAGCTCTAAATAAAATATTCCATAAAGCTCTTGACATCCTCCCTAAGTTTCATACCTTTGAAGTTAACATCTGTAAGCTTCTCTTCATTGTCACTGTAAACAAAGCAAATGACTATCCAGATTAGCCTTACCAAAAGGTTAAATAACTACCTTCTCTGAAGTCATAGTTAATCCAATCCCCGAGTTCTTGCCAGGAATTTATCAAATTAAGAAAAAAAAAAATCTATACTGGTTTAACAATATGTCATGTTAGCAGGAAAACAACAGGGAAGAGTTTAGCCTTGATTTTTTTTGCAACCTGATGTAGTAGAGTATTGAATCCTCTGGAAAATGGAGTAAAGCCAGGCACGATGAAGGATCGAACCTTTTAAAGATCCTGCTAAGCCCTCTTATGTCAAGCCAACTCCTTAGTAATTTGAAACTAAATATTACCCACCTCCTTTTGTATACTCTTCCTTCAACTATCAAACCAAAATGCTTCAACTCACTGGAAGCTTATTTGGTAGCAATTGAGATATTTAGAAATTACTCGAGTAGCCAAAAATCAACCCTGAAGGAAAGTCAGTCAAGTATTAAAAAGTGCCACTCAACTTCTTGAAGAGAACAAGAGGTAGCTTCTGGTCTTTATTTTGAAAAGCCAAGCCACATCTGACCAAAGACATTTATTTTCAAATTAGCAAGATAAGGTAAAAAAGTTAGTTTCAGATAATACTGCCAAACTAATTAAAAAACTTATCTAAGATCTGATTAGCAAGCTACAAGAAATACCTACCAGCCAGTCCCACGCTATCTACAGAAGCATGTTAAAAAGATTGATTCCCATGGTTTAGTCTCATTGCAGATCATATCAAATTAATGCCTTTCACACAGAATTCCATCAGCTCAATTCCTATACCTTCTTTAAAAAAAGGCTGTACTGACTATTAAATTAGTGGAAGAATCTAATAAGGTATATTTCTGCCAGCCTTTGCTAATAAAACATCCTTCTGTTTCTGGAATTCTCAATACAAATCAGGAAAAACACACAACAGTCCTGCAAAAATCAGTGCAGAATGCAAAGTGGAGTCAGACCAATGGTTCATCAAGCCCAGTACTGTCCTCTCAGTGGTGGCAAAAGGAGGAGCTATTTAGAGAAAGCATGTGAGCCTGGTCACTTTGTGCAGTTTCAGCTGTTAGGCCTCCCCAGACGGCCATTACTGGAACATCCTGGCCTATTCTCTTTTCCTACTCAAAATGAATCAATTTCAAGCAGGCAAATGACATCAAAAAGCTAGCAGCAAGGCTGATACTATAGTTGCTTATCAGTACCACAACAGTATACTTAGTAAGTGTAACTGGATATTGAAGAGACTCATCTGATCTTGCTCAGTCAGTTATTTCTGCGGAAAAGCTTTCAATTTTCACCCTCAAAGAAATATGATTAGGTTAGTTTTTTCTTTGCCACATTTGGCTTGTTCTTTAGCTATACCAAATCCCTCAAGCTGAAACTCAGCATCTGAAGTATAACACAGGAGCTGCTTCTAGATTCAAGTCTCTTCTACCCCACAATCCATTTTTGACTCTTAAGGCTTGGGCAAAAGCCACACTACAGAGCTAGATCATGTTTCCAAGTTAAAGATTAAATACATGCTTTCTACCTGCGAGTTCAAGACTGCATAAGTGTAGCTAAAATATTCAGACATGACTATTTACTTCTAACCATAAGCACCTGAGAAGCAGACTATAAAGCACATCGGCATTCCACACCAATAGCAAAAGAGAAAACAGAATCTTATTTACTTGGCCACAGCAGTCAGATACTGAAATGCCTTCCTCAGTGAGCATTAAGAGGCAAGTCATATCTGATCCAAGGACGGGTCCCACTTCTCCCTCTCCACCATCCACCTGCCACATTAAAACTCTTCTTTGCACCAGCTGCTCCAGTGTTTGCCAGACCTTGTGCTGGGTCACCTTAACTCGCCACACTGGCGGAAAAGAGCCACGAATCCAGCAATCTTGCAGCATAGGTGGCCAACAGCACCTCAGGCTGCATTAGGAAGAGTGTTACCACCAGATGGAGGAAGGTAATTACTCCCCTTGACCCCATGTGGTCTCATCAGCACTTCAGAATTGGAGTCCCATGTCCAGTTATAGGCTCCCCAGTACAAGAGACACACATAGTAGAGAGCACAGCAAAGAGCAGCAATGATTAAGGGCTTGAGCATCTGAGAGAGCTTGGACTTTTCAGCCTGGAGAAAAGGAGGCTTTCAGAGAGACCTTATCCATATGTATAAATACTTGCATGGGACTGAAGACTGTAGCAGACTTCTCAGTGGTGCCCACAGAAAGGATAAAAAGGGAATGAGCACAAACTGAAATACAGGAATTTCCATTTAAACAAGAACTTTTATTCTGCCTGCAGTCAGAACTGGAACAGGCTACTCAAAGACAGAGTAGAGTCTCCATTCTTGGAGATACTCAGAATCTGACTAAAGACTGGCATAAATGAGCTGCTGTGAATAGAGAGTATATTGAACTACATTATCTCCAGAGTTCCCTTTCCAACCTCAGCACTTCTATGAGTCAAAAGTGAATTTCTACCAATTTTGAAATTTGGGTTAGCACACCACAAGCATCCACCACGTGCCAACAACGGTTCAAGCAGGGTGACAAAAAGCACACCGGCATGCTGCTGGAAACAAGACTCCTTCTAGAATGAATAGTGCACTTCCACTTCAAGTATTAAAGCTAGATGCTCTCTTAAGTGTTACTTCTCACACTATTTAAGCTATTGACTACAAAAATTGAGCCGAGTTAATTCCAGGTACAGTAAAGCTTATTTCTGCCAACTCAGTTGTGGAAGTCAGACCCATAGAGCTATAATGGTTTTCCTTAGGGGTTCTTCAGTGAAGACCTTGGGAAATCCCCAAGTATAGACTAAGAGACTAATACCTTCAGGCAGCTCACAAACCTGTCAGGTAGTCACCTCCACCTAAAATGAGGAACAATCAACTTGTTGCGGTTTTCTGTCCCACAGACATTACTTGAAGCCATTAAATACTCACAATTCCTTCAAATTTATGCTTCACTAAAAGAATGGAAGTTCTCAGCCAATGCTGACTTGTAACAGATGTTTTGTATTAAAAAACCTTATGCTCTAATAGCTCTGTATCAACTCTGAGACAGGATCTGCATACACAACAAGATTCAGCATGAGACTCATTCCAGAATTTTCCACTTATGAATGCTCTGCTGGCACTCTAGTCCTTAAGCTCACCTTAAATGTGCTCTCTAGAAGTTATGGGCTTTCAATGCATTTCAAGACAAGATTTAATATTACAACTTGAGTGTAACTTTATTTACATGTAGTAGCATAAACTCCAACTTACACTTACTGTTACAACAGCTCTGCTATGTGCTCTGTTGAAAAACCTTGTTACCACCGTAATTTTATAAAACTAACACAGGAAAAAACTTAAGAACAGCTTTGCATTTGCTTTCCCCAAGCAAAATCATTCCAAGACAGACCTTTTTGTTCATCCATCAGGTGAAGTCTTAAAACTGCCTGTGAGAATTTTTAAGTTAGAACTGAAAATTAAATTTATAGCTCACATAAAGTAGTAAAACATTGTTCTTCCTATTGTACTACAAAGGAAGCTTTAAAAGATTTGGCAGAGTTCCTATCAACAAGACAGCAGACTGATCATTGGCTTTTGAGTTTTATTTTTCAGAACTTATGAAAAAGGAAGAGCAGAATCTTTCAACAGCTCATACAAGTTAGTTACCCAAGGGCAAGCATCTAATTGCTTGTTGTTCTGCCCACTAAAAGGGCTGTTTATTCCCTGGAAAACTAACCTTCAAACTCAAAGGTCTTGCAGCAGCAAATAGCCAGTCAACCAAGCAACACACATATTCCCTTTCCCCTAACTCCCCTGTGACATGACAGGCTGTCTCAGCTTTCATTATTGCACTTCTACAGACTTTAGTTTTAAATCAGGGACTGCTCTTTGCTCTGGTTCAGAGGTCCAGATTTTGTTTCTAAACATTTTTCTGCGTTGTATCAGAAGCTTGAAGCACTACCACTGGAAAAGTGCTTCACTGTATAGCCAGTACAACTACGGCTCCTGCCACAGAGTCTAAGCAATCTTCAGCAAGAATTCCTTGGTAGGGTTTGTTTGCTTTAAAGAAGTTTCTCAGAGAGCAATTCTTATGCCAAGTTCAAAATTACTCATTTTCTGCTGTTTTGCACCATATCAACACAAAGACACCTTAACTATGAGAAAGTTAGACCTGGTAGTAGTCTAAGTAAATTATAGCAATAGTCCCTTCGTTACATTTTGGCTTTGTTTTTTTTTCTTCTAGTAGTATGCAAGGGCAACTAGGAGCAACAAAGAATAGCAAAAGGCAGTAGGTAGACAGAACCAGAGTATCTTCAAGAACTGGGAAGATTTCAAACAGAGTACGTGAGATCAATGTAGTCCCTCAGATCCCTTTGAGGAACTACAGGAGGCTCAAGAACATTTATGATTAGAAGTCTCTTCCATCACACAAAACTTCTGCTCTTCCAGATGGTATCATACACTGGTGCATTGCATAACATCAATATTACTAAGTTGCTTAAAACAATGCTTTGTTATATACTCCCTCACTTCTGCTGAGAAGTCACAAGCTACTTCAGAAAACCTAAGATGGGTATTTCTTCCCAAATATATTATTTTCACATCTAAAAAAAATTCTTAAAACAATTTTTCATCAAGACTGCAACAACAGACTCCTTGTTTCCCCAGTGAAAGTTAAGGAATACAAAACAGTAGTGAATTTCAAGTCAGACACCTGTTTGAAGCAGGACAGTTAAAGCAGTTCACCACAGTAAGTGTCAATACTATAACAGACTTTCAATTTATCTTCTCACACACTGCTTCTCAAAAGTCACACTTAGGAGAGTGTTTCTATAGATGTAACTCCACAATATTTGTCAAGTATAGCTATGCAACTCTTCCACAGTATTTAGCATGTCTTCTCCTAGGACCAGACCATGAAAACATGTAGCCACATTTGACTTGCGCCTGCTAATTCCTAGAAGCCCAAGTCCCTGTGCCAATGACTCAATATCAAACACTTGCAGTAAGCAGACAAAACTCCATGCAAAAAATCATCCAAGTTATACCAAGTAGTATTTCAGATAAATTCTTACTCAAGAACTTTTTTAGACCTAGGAACCACCATACAATAACTACTGTTGACTTAAGAAAATACTTCTATTTAAGAAAAAAAGAAATGGAAAATTTGAAGTTTAGCATAGACTTTAAAGCACACCCAAAGAGATCCCCATAGAATTTAGCAGACAGTCCTTGCCACGCTATAGTTGGGAGACACTGAAATCTCTTGATCTGCATGTGTTAATTCTACCTCACAGGAAGACCAAGATCTACCAATGGCATCCTTTCACCATTCACAAAACTTTACCAAAGGACATCAAACATCAAGCTGACTCCAACAGGTAGGATTTACTTAGTAGAGAAAGAAGAGCTACAGAACACAGCTCCAGGTTACTGTCAATTGTTTCAGCCTGATTCTTTGTGGTACAGAGGAAACTGCTGTTGGATGGTTTCTAGTAATAACCCTTTCTGAAAAAGGTTTTCCTTCCAAACACAAGCTGACATGCTGTTTTAGAGCATCTGCCAACCACTGATCATTCTTCAGTCACTCAAGTACTGGCAGACACATTCTACTGCAGCTGGTTTTATGAGAATTAACACACTAAGCCACTATGGCTTCAAAGCAGTCAGTAGACTTGTTTCCTAAGTAAAGCTTTTAGGCTACTGAAGTCCCACTTCAAAAACACAGTTATTTCAAGCTTTGTTCTGAAAGTTACCTCATTTATTGTATTTTACAAAGCCATTCTACTTTTGTATCCATCTAGCCAAGAAACCAGCTGGGTATGAGAGACAGAACATTGTTCATGGGGACTAATGACTGTTAAAAAAAAAGGCATTTCTACATTCTTACTTTAGGCAAGCAAGATCACTGCATTGTCAGGAGAGATAAGAAAGTACTAGTATTCATGTCCTTAAGTACAAAGGGAGATTTCAGTTCTGCTCATCCTGTTTATTTTAAAAACAAAAAACATGCCAAGACCAAATACTTTCATAAGAGGATACAAGTAGAAAAAAAAATGAGTAGTATTACAAGACTGGAAAAGTTGTTTAATTTATTCCTTCTCAGCTTTCATGTCACTATGCTGTGCAACAGCAGCAGGGGACTAGACCTAACGATGCAGAAGAGACATTAAGTTGTGTTTTTATATAGGAATGGTGAAAACTTCTGAAAAATAAGTTACCTCTTAATGTTCACTTCAACATAGCTCTAGTTATAAAAGTGTGCATCAGTTCCTCAAATTAAGATCACAAAAGAAAAATACTTTTAAAACAATCTTTAAATCTCTACCACCATCTGGAGGATATGCTATGAAATAAAATGTTAATCCTACAACATTTCAAGTAGACCTGTCCCGGTAGCCCAAAAACAAAGGCAGTTTTTCAGGTTTAAGCTCAAATCTATTCCAAAAATTAGTTCAGGATTTACCAGGAGACATCTTGCTTTAAAAAGAGACTCAGTTAGCCCAAAACATCTTCTTACAGAAATTAATCCATCAGTCTCACAAAATCTATAGAAAATGGTCCACAGCAGAGTTTGAAGACTGTTCCGCATTAGGAGCTGTGAAATACTTGGGCTGTTAAACAAGGCCTTAGCAACCTAACAAGAGTAGAAAGCAAATACAAAGCAATTCCACTATTCTATAGTGAAGAATCTTTGTGGAAGATAAACTAGCATTTAAAAAGTTCCTTTTTGAAAACAGAGAAGTTTCTTACTACTTTTGGCTTTAGGGTTCACTCAGCATGAAACTGCACATTCTAGTTTCTGTTGCTATCACTGGCTGGCAGTAAGTATTCTGTAACTTAACAAAAAAGTCCACTATTTAGAACTAATTATTTCCTGATATTAAAAAAAATACATTCAAAAGGGCCAACCCATAGTCTTCCAAGAGAAAAATTTCAAGTCTTAGGAAATGTGACCAAAAGCAGGCAGCTACCTCTGAGTTTGTATCATTTCACACAAACTGTAACAAGCATCACTCTTATATGGCTACCTCTTACATATATTCATTAGCAGTAAACTTTTTATAAGTTTCAGAAGGACAACTAGAACTGATGTAAAACTACACAGAGGTTTGGTGAACAGTTATTTTATTAGATTTTATTTCAGCTAATTTTTTTGCTTCAGTTCTCTTTAGGATTACCACTCTTGAATCAACTCATTTATGCTCCTTTACAGTAGCTCTTACTTTGAATACGGTAGTTGCTGAATCTGAACACTTAACACACAAGTGTCACACTCACAGTTGCATGAACTCTATACACAGTAGGCAAGTTTCACACTGCTGCGTATGTTAAGTGTCATAAAAGTTCAAGCAAAGCCACATCTCCCTTAATGGGCCTCTAAATACACACACAGGAAACATGTTAACAGCAGATTATATGACAGAAGCCATTAGCCTTTTCAAGGATTGGCCTTCAGTATGTTTGCATTTTTAGTGGGCTCTTGAATGTAAAAAGATTCACTGAAGGCCACTAAGTGTAAGACTAATATTTAACCAAAAATGGATAATCCAGTATGATCCCTAAAAACTTCATGCCTTCACTTAAAGGTCCTATTAATTTTAAAAAAATAGAATTTCAAAATACTTACTGTAGTATCCATAAAGTACAGTGTCTTCAATTTGTCTTGAAACATTAGCATCAGCCCAGTCCTAGAAGGATAGATGCATTTAACATCAAATTAAACTAAAGAACACTTCATTCAATAACATTCTTATACAAATGAAAAAATTGCTCGTATCAAATGCCTAAGGAAAAGCATTAAGCACCTAGTTTGCCATTTTTAAGTGTTGGAATTTAAGTTAGATCTAATTCACCTAACAAAGACTATTAACGAATGTGCTGCATTTCAGGGGACAGACACTGCAGTAGTATCCCCACTGCTTATACTCGCTTTGTCTCCTAGCCTCATACTTAAAGCTGTATTTTTTTTCATATTAACAATCCTTAGTTACCATACATTATATTGTCAATGCACAATTGAAATAAAGTTAGTGAATATCATTTTGAGCAGCTAACAATTTACTTTTGTATTTAAGTGGCACTCTAAATATCTACTTTTATGGAACTGATGTTTGTTTTCTACATATCAGACAATGCAGCTACGAGTCTGAAGCTCAATCTGAACAGTTTTTCAAAATGTTTTGTAAAAGACAACTGGAGGTATGGTTATTCACAGTTCTAGCCTTTTTTTCTGGACTGAGCACTGCAGTAGACACTAAACTTCAAAGTCAAGTACTTGCAGGGACAAAGCTGTCCTCAGGATAAGTTTTCCACAAAACTCAACATATGATAGTCTTGAAAGCAGTGTGGTACATTAGAAAAGACTGCACAGACAGCTAAGCTGTATGAGTCGCCCAGCCCAGTAGTTGGATGCATTGGATTTAATTTTATAATTAACACATTTAGATCTGCTTTGCAACTTTTCAGAAAATATGCATGTGCAAAGCATTAATGGCAGGAGCCAAACAGGTCAAGGATCCACTCATTAAGTCAATACCACTCAAATAAAAAAAGCACTAGTTTTGTAAGTGCTTTTTTCAGTAACACTGACACTGGGAATTGCTAGAAGAGCAGTCCCAAAATCCCACTTGAGGCTGATATCCACATTACTGAATTTCAGTCACAGAAATGGCACCGCAAACTAGAATTTGGGAACACCTTCCAGAAAGAAAAGTCAGATAATCAAGATAAAAATCTTTTCTAGATGCAGCTCAATAGAAAGGGCAGAGTCAAATTTGATAAGCACAATTTGCCTTGTTAGGACTGAGTTAGGAAGAAAAAATAATTCTGTACAGATGGCCCTTTCTAAGGTATCAAACATCTATTTTTCAAGCATGTAAGTCTAGATACAAATAGTATATAAAGACCCATATTCTTCTGAGAATCTCTACAGTACTTCATGTACTTCATGTTACTACTGTATTCAGCAACACTACAAGAGAATCATTCAAGAACACAAATACATAGATATAAAACACACTGCTTCTAAAAAATTACTGGCTACAGAGTGCTAGCAAAGGTGCAAATGACAGGGTATACAGGAATAAGCATAAGACAGTTTCATAAAGGGAAGATTTTACAGACCAGAAAGAACATCAGGCAGTTTTGGCAGCTCCCAAGTGTGTTGTGCTAATTCCCACAGTATCTTGATAACACAGTCTCTTAAGATCATCATAGAATGGTTTGGGTTGGAAGGGACCATCAAAGATCATCTTGTCCAACCCCCCTGCCATGGGCAGGGACATCTTTCACTAGATCAGGTCGCTCAAAGCCCATTCAACCTGATCTTGAACACTTCCAGTGATGGGGTATCAACAACTACTCTGGGTAACCTGTTCCAGAGTCTCACCACACTCACCATAAAAAAAATTTCTTCTTTGTGTCCAATCTAAATCTACTTTCTTTCAGTTTAAAACTGTTGCCCCTTGTCCTGTCACTACAGGCCCCAGCCAAAGTGTTTCTGTCTTTCTTATAAGCCCCCTTTGTATATTGAAAGGCTGCAATAAGGTCTCCCCAGAGCCCTCCCTTCTCCAGGCTGAACAACCCCAACTCTCTCAGCCCTTTTTCACAGGAGAGGCGTTCCAGCTCTCTGACCATTTTTGTGGCCCTGTTCTAATAGGGCCATGTCTTTCTTGTACTGTGGGCCACAGAGCTGGACACAGTACGCAGTGCGCACAATGCACACGGCATTTCTATCACAGAACAGCTATGACTAAAATTTATATATACAGATTCAACAGTACTTAGACATAGCAATGGCAAATAGTTTTTTTTATTATGCTCAGTTGTAGCTTATAAAGTTTTATTTTTATTAGTTATCCACCCAGCCATCATCTCCTTTTTCAGAAGTATAAGTCTTTACTTTTTAGTTTGACCACAACTTGAATTATATGAATATTTAAGTTGCTTCAGAAAAGAGTACCCTAAACCACGTATCAGAAAAAAGTTATTGGATCACTTGATACTATGCACACTAGCAGAGCTTAAGACACTAACTGTATGCCTGTCTTGAGTTTCTGGCCTAAGCACTGAAGCTCTTTACATAATACCAAAGGGCAGACTGTTTTTCTGAAGTTCCTATCCGAAAAGTCACAGGCTGATCAAGAAGCCATAATTAGTAACAGAATTTAATAGAGTAGCCTATCTCAAATCTTACTACAGAACTGCAGGAGACCCATCCATACATGTTAGGATTTAGATCCTACAACTCCCCAAATGTAACAGCATTGATATCCCTTATTTGAACAAGAGCAAAAGTTGATCTTTTTCAGAACTATATTACTCAGTCCTGGGGAACTCTTCAGAGAATGGAAGTGAAAATACAAGTCTAGCTATGTTGGTAACTGCACCCATCCAGAAGGCTGAAGTCATGTTCTTGCCCTCATCTTTCTTCTCCTCATGAGGAACTATTGGTTTAAGGAAGCTAAATGTTTTGTAACATGATCATTGGCAGTCAAACTCAGGTACTGAATCCAGAGGTCCAAGCCTGCCTGTATAGCTTAAATATATTCCAGAATTGTTCAAGTCTTGTGGGATCCACTCTACATGTAGCCAAGATCAAGAAAGTCATTATCCAGAAGCAAAATTCTTCAAAAGCTAGGGGTTTTGGAAACATGGCAACATAATTGAATTGGTGAGAAAAGAAGAGATCCGGTACTATCAAAGCTCCTTTCAATTTCTACGTGTAGGGTTTTTTCAAACTGGTAAGCTCAAGCCCTTTCAGTTGTTGTAAAGATACATGCACTAATACAGAGTATATGAAAAATGCAAGTGAGCATACTCCTTAAAGACTGCATATGATAAGTCTTAAAGAAGTTTAACACTTGCTTTATCAGTTCTCTCAGGACTGCCTAAACTCCCATAGAATATGGGCTTGATGACATACCATAAACACTTAATTTTTCTATAATCTCGGAAAATCAGCAATGCCTTCCCTCATGTTACTATATTAAGACTTCCAGTAGGCCACTTTACACTAAGCTTTTAAAGTTCACTGTCTGAAATAAATTAGATTATCATCCAACTGGAATTTGAGTAGAAAAGTATACATGCATTTTGTCATCTAATCAGCAAAAAGAAAGGATGAAAAATATTTTAGAAGAAGGGACAGAAGTAACACCTTAAATTTAGTGTCTATCAGGTACACAATAAGCCCAATCTTTGAAGACCATCAGGCTCAAGCCCAACAGCATTTCAACTGAAAAATTTCTAGGCATTTGTACGAAGATACACCATGAAAGAATTTGATTGTAATAAGTTAAGAATATGTACACAGAATATTAAAGTGTTTAAATTGCCTAGTGCTAAAAATTAAGGAAATTCATTGCTTTAATTATGCCTAGGGGAAAAGCAAGACTGAACTGAACAGGTGGCACTATTTACTTGCAAGTGAGTATTTCAAGGTCTCTCTTGTGAGCAATGGAGACATTCAAAACCCACACCAACCAAGAATAAGCAAGAAAAGAAACAGTAAGACCCGAAGTTTAAGTGGCCACTTTACAGGAAGAGGTAGCTAGTAATTGAAATACAACAGGGCTTAACTGCCAAAAAACTGCTTCTCCTCCAACTCCAGAAAAGCATTAATAACATTTATAACAGGATACAGATGTAGCACTTCAAAACACTGTAATTGCTTTTCATTTTGTTGCTGAAATTAAGTTGTGTACAGGACCATAGTAATATACTAGGAAACATACATTACAGCACATTAAAATATTGAGATGCTATCTTACATTAAACAATGCAAAGATGTGCACATTTCACCATTGTGTACTTGTGCCTGAACTTAAAAACTTTGCATTACTCTACACAAGAAGAATCTGTAATGCAAGCCAATTTACCAGTATATCATACCTATTATGTCAGCTTTCAGTCAGCTGCTGATGCCCCACATTTACACAAACTAAAGAGGTAAAAATCCTTATTCTTACTGGCAAATTATCCAAATGCACACATCATTAGCAACTCAAAAGCAGTAACCAGTTCATCTGAGCTGTTTCAAAAGCTAGTGACAGCGGCACGGCCTTGTCAAAAGCAAGAAGCACTGCCACCTAGTGAGTGTCAGAGCTTGACATTCTCAGCAGAACCGCTGATACATCGAGTTGATAGGTATATGAATTTACTGGATGAGCACATCCAGGACTCAGTTGACAACTCATCTGGACAGCCTCTAGATCTAGTTTGTTTTCTTCTCCATCCATTATGGCCCAAGCTTACAATATATACAGCAAATACCTTAGAAGAACAACAGATTAGGAAGGTGAAAATTCATTACTGCCTTCAACAGCAGTTTAAGATGTGAAAATGTGACCACAAATTCTCTTAAGATCTGCATAATTTGGGCACTCTGCACTGTTCTGCTGTACTTCATTCTGTTCCGTGCAGTTTAGTAAGCATACATCACATCACCTTTAAAATACCTGTAACAATGCATTGTATTGATAGATAAGGGAATCAACAAATAGCAAGGATATGTGCAACAAGTATGATGGCCTACATGAAGCTATTACTCTTAAGTACTCCTTAAGACAAGCCATGTTGAATGATTCAGGAAATTTAAATACAGTTACAAGTATAAATAGATTAGTAAAAATGTTGCTACATAAATAAGGATATAAAAAGAGGCAGTTAAAGACACTTCCAGTTCACCTAAAAGCTAAAACCAAAGCAAAGCTCCCTCAGAAGATTAATTTTATAATTATGTTCATAGAAAATTAGTTATGAAGAACATGTGCTTCCCCCAGTAATCACTGAGCAGAGTCTTCCTTCTCCCAGCAACTATGTCCAGTTAGTGACTTACGTTAACATATTTCAACAGAACAGCAGTATTCAAACTGTACAGATAACTTCCTCAAACAAAAGCAGTACAAGCTAATCTGACATTTTTGACCTTCCTTCACCTCTTGGTGAGCGAATGGCCATGAATTTCTTTTTGTCCCTCTTAAAGGGGACATTTCTACTGTCACTGCTGGACCCTGCAAGAATTTCATGAGTGCCCAATGAAGACGCTCCCACTCTCCACAAACGTACCTTAAAAGAACTTAAAGTGGTGTAACATTCCAGGTTGCAGTATTTGTGACATTTTATCAAATGTAGATGAAACCATCACTCTGCTGATTAGCCTCTCCCAAAGCTTCGCAACAAAAGAAAGATACAACAACAAAAACTGGAGAGTGGGTCACAGCATGGTTAGACACCAAGAAATTTCATATCCAGTTCTCAGATCTTCCAGCCTGTTACCTCCAAGATGGGACAGTGCCAGGATTTTGACTGCCAGATAGAGAGTAACATCCAGAAACATGTTTACCTCGGCCGCATCTGGCTACCATGAATATTTTGGCCAAGTACTGTTAATTCACAAGTAGTAATTCCTACTCAGGATGAGAAGCATGGTCTCAGTCGATAATGATTTCTCAGCTAAAGCCTTTCTAGAATAAAAAGAAATCTGACATTTCTAGTGGTTCTGTATTCTCAGCAGCTACATAAGGAGCTTCCCCCAAGATGCAAAAAATCTTAATAGAATGGACTGCAAAAAGGATCTCCGATTAAACAGATGCTACTCCTTGACTCATTAAGGAGACAACTGGCTTTTAACAGCTCAGGCAGGCACCCAAAGTTTGTGAGGTGTTCAGTCAAACCAGACTGAAAGAAATGCCACTGGCTTTTAACTTCATATAGTAGAAAGAATCCATACATTTCAAAAAGAAAAGTTCTCATCACCTCCCCTGCCTTCTGCTGCATCAGCTATAGAGTCAAAAAAAAAAAAAAGACAGCATGGCGATGATAACATCCTTGTTTCAAGCAGTCTTCCTGCTGCAGGACAGCATCAGCTATGTTTTAAATATTTATGAGACTTGTAGGTCAGACCCAGAGGTCTTGGGTTCTAGCAGCAATCTTAAGTCTTTAAGCTAGGGTGAGGTTTTCTGTTCCTAAGTGCTTGTTATAAATCAAACAAGCCTTCAGATCAAACAGATCAGATCCAACTGGATGTATTTGAACTCTACTGCACAAACTAAAGCACTGTCAATGCAAACAGCAAAAACCTTCAAGATAAAAAAAGTGGTGCTGGTGAATGTTATCAGGATTTCGCTTACAAGGTAATACTCAAGTTCCTTTGATTAGAACTAGAACCAAAAGCCTGCTTTCCTACTTAACAGCACTATGAATCAAAGTAATCCCAGCCTCCAGAAAAGATGTTGCTGCAATGAATTCTATTATACATAGGAATAATGACCACCCAAGTCCACGCACCACTGCTCCTTTCCTAAAGGACTACACACCTACTGTGCAAAACCTTCTAATACAAAAACTGCTCAACTCACTCACTATAAAAGCTTTAAGATAATATTTGACAAGTCTCACAAAATATAGTGAGACACACTAACAGGTACCATATGCCACAAGCCACTTGTTTATAGTAAAGAATAACTTGTCTTAATTGAAAGATGTATAAACAGTACATTAAGTTTCACAGTCCTCTCGGTGGACAAAACCTCAAGGTTAACAACAGCTGCCCAAGGTATAGTATATGGCCCTCATCAAGGAAGACACCTCGGAACACATGATGGAAAAGGGCTACACAACACTTTTAAGTGAATTCATCCAGAAAGCAGCATCATTTTGACAGCCTTCAGAGAAGGGTAATCTGCCCAAGTACTACGCTTCAGACAATGAAGCCAATCCTTGGAGCCAGGACACGTACCTTCACTTGCCACTGAACACACAATTCACAATGAGAACTTTGAGCCATCAGACTATGCCTTTGATTTAACCTCTGCTATCAGTATAACATGCTCCTCCCCAAGCTTTCTATAAGCTTGTTCACAGAAAAACCTCAAGAATATCTACAAGTTGGTACTAGGGCCAGATGCATTAAAAATGAACTGAAAGTCCATGTACAGTACCTCTTCCTTGTAAGCTGAGCATGCTTGAGTTTCTCATCTCTCTAACACTAATACTGGGAATTACAGTTGGGAGGTAGAGGAAAAGAGTACATACAGCAAAAAAATTTTTTACCTAGAATCTGGATAACTGCCACTACTCTTTTGGCATAAGCTCTGAAATCATCCAGTTGGAAGGTTTTTTTTGATGAACTAATGATTTATCTACAGAGATTATTAACCACATCTGCTACCTGGATCTGCCTCAAAAATTCACTGAGAAGAATTGAGTGAAGACTTAACTCACTCCGGCTATCCAAAACAACAAAGGATTCTTGCCAGGGTCATAGTCCTTTAGACACCAGCATCAGATATAGGGCCTTGGAGGTGCTGGGTTTGAAAGAACACTCCAGAAGGGCAGTAGCCTTTTGGAAATATTCTGAACCCAATCCAGTCTGTCCTACTTGTGAACCAGTTGCAGAAAAGAAGCACGTTACCCAGGACAGTGTTAAAAGCTTTAACATTTCATGAAGAGCTCACATTAAGATGCTGTCAAGCCCCTAACTTGACATTACTCCTAAATTGAAATTACCAAATCAATAAAGCTCTGTGTTTCCATATAGGTTTGTATGTTCTGACTGACTTCAGATCCACTCAACTTTACCAGGAAGGCCATGTTAATATTTCTATATTACAATTTCGACACTTGTGTTGGATTAAATATATTAATATCAGATGATCTCATGTTATTGCTGCAAAGCTAGAAACTCATTCAGGTGAGCCTTAAAAGAGAAGGAAGAATTCTTCTGCAAGGCAGTAAAGAGTAATTTTATTTCAACAGGCCATCAGCAGCATATACAAACGTTTGGAACTAAGCAGGACCAAGAAGCCTCAGAAGCAGAAGCAAAAGTAGTTTAAAGAAATAAAAGCTTTACCACAAGCATGAAAGTTTGCATGAAATCTACCCATCCCATCATATCACAGCATGTAGTCATTAACAAAGAAACCTAGCTCAAGAAAACCAGTATTTTAGGTACAGTAGTTTTCCTTCTATTAATCATGCTTCCTTAAATAAGACTGTAGTGACTGCATGACCACATTTCGTCTCCTATTCTCCTCACAGGCTTGTTTCTCAAATCAGGGAATGCATACATTAACAAAATAGGTCTCCTTTGCAACAGGAAATTCTGCTTAGCCCCCAGCAGATGTGCATTTTTCAGCTGGACCTAGTTACCTCATTGTTATTTCTCTAGCTAGTCAGGCTCAATATATTTCTTAATACTCAGTATAACTCTCATTGAACTGCTAGTATCGTGACATATGAAAGGTCTCTTCCATCTTCTATATCCATTTTAATTCTGAACAAACAAGGTCTGAAGACAAACTTTTAACAATAGCATTGAATAATAGCTTAATTTATTCTGTATTACCACTGAGTAATAAACACAATAAAAGTCACGTCACAGCTCAATTCTAAAGGCTTCTTATGACTTGCATTATGTGAATACCAGCCAAAATGCACTGTATTAGTTGCAAGCTAGTTCTGAAGCATCCTCAAGGATCTGGCAGGACCTAGGTTGTCCTTTCAAAGTAAGGCTGGAACGGAATACGGTCTTTGAATCTAGTGTGCAGGCATTTACCATCTCCCCACTCGCATTTGTTTCAAGATCATCTCTTTTACTGTAGATCCAGGTAGGCTTCAAACCAAACTAAGCTGTTATTCAAGTTATTAACATGCTCCAGTTTGACCTGTTTTCAATGGTAGTGTCCTCACAAAGACGCTAGGTCACTACCTTCAAGAACCCTCCTTGAAAATGAAAAAGGCCAATGATTTAGGCATTGGGAAGAACTCTTACTTACAGTAATGCTTAGAGCAGACTACAGTGAGTACTCATCTCATTAACTCATTTTGCACAGAAACCCCCTACAGTTTAAGTTTATAAAAACAGCAGTTCAGTTAAGGGAGTATCAACCAGGAAGAGATACTACTGTATTCCCCTCCCTCCAGGGTTTTTCCAGCTTTCCCTCTTTTAGAAACATGCTTATTAACTCAGGCTCTACATTATAGGTAGATTAACACAGTAAAGCTTTACAAGTCCTAATGTTTCAGTACCAGAATAAGAGAATGCTGGCAAAAGAGAAAATCAAAATAATCTTAAACTGCAAATGGGCAATACAGTCTGTTTTTGAACAAACAGGCAACAAATTTCATTCTACAACACCCCATTATGACATACTAAAAAAAAGCAATATTTAAGAGATTTATTTATATCTTCAGGATGGTATATGCACTCCTTTTAGCACAATCAAAGGAATGACTGTTTGGGAGTTAGTAAAATACTGAAAACTAATAACAGAAGTGAAAACTGAAATCGAGTTCAAATAAACAGAGCTCAGTGTTGTATTCACAGTACTAGTTCCCAGCTTTCCAAAAAACTCAGGCACCAGAACAGGTATTAGCATTGATTTTAAACATTTTGGCAACCCAAGAACATCCTCTTTTAACACAAGTGCTTCTTTTGAAGAGGCAATTAATATTTTTAAGAGTCCATACCTTAAATGTACCATTTTGATTTTTCATGTATGAAACCAAAAAGATGTCCACTGGTAGTAGCGCTGATGAGATAAGAGCAACTGCCAGCGCAAAGATAGCTGTTATGGTAGAAATCACTTCACTCTCCCGGCGACTCTGGTATTTGCGCACGTAAACCCAGCAGAAAATTAGAATAGCCTGAAATACACAGGGAAAGATGGTTATGAGTTGCACAATAAGGACGTCAGAAAGCAGGTACTGAAGTTAGACCCTGTATCTTGGGACTGATGACTGGCATAGCATCAACACTTTTTACCTGAGCCCTAAGCATCAGTGTTACGTTCTCCACACACAATTCACTCTTTGTACCTTCGCTAGGCACAGCCTGAGCGACAAGAGCAGCACTCCCACAGGCTAGGGCACGAAGAAGCAGGGCTGACCGCCCCGGCAGGAAGGCAAGGCAGCCCCGCGCCCGCGGCTCTGCTGTGCCCTGCGGCACCGCCGCCGCCACCCCCGAGGCAGGGGCAGGAGCTGAGGGAAGCGCCGGCGGCCGGGCGGGCTGGGGGGCGCAGGCCAGGCGGGAAGCCCGGAGCTGGAGCAGCGAGGGGCCGAGGAAGGAGGAGCGGCCGGGCTGGCGGAGGGCAAGGCGGGGATCCCGCCGGCCCGGGGAGGGAAGGGGCGTGTGGCTGGGGCCGCCGGGCGGGCCGGCCGAGCCCCGGCCGCGGGAGAGCCGCCTCTCACCAGCAGCGCCAGGCCGAAGAGGCACCATCCCGTCAGCAGCTCGGAGGCGGCCGCCGCCATCTTCGCTTCCGTCAGCAACAGCGTACCCGCCCCTCTGAGGCGGGGACTTTTAACGGGGCGGGCATCACGTCACCATGGGGACCGAACCTAACAACTGACAGGCGCGCCGCGGAGCGTGACGTCATGTGCCTGTGCCAGTGGCAGCTTTCGCTTTAGTTAGCAGCTGGCGGATGCTGTCCCGGTGTGACGTGTGCCGCTATCGGCGCAGCGAGCAGCAGTGAGGGGCTGGTAGCCAGGGGCTCGCCACGCGGGGACGGTCCGCCGCCTTAGTTTGTGACGCGAAAGGGGCGCGGCCGGGGGGGAAAGGTGACGAAAGCCGGCAGCCGCGCGCTGGCGGGAGCCCCTGCTACGCCCGGGGTTCGCCGCCGTCCCACGGCCGAGCGCAGTGGGCGGGAGCGGGGCGGCCAGGGCGGTCCCCCCCCCGTCCCCCGCCGCTGGGTGGGCAGGGACGGAGCGGGAGCCGCGGCGAGGGGCCGCTGCCGGGCGCGGCCGGGTGGCCTCGCCCCCTGCTCCCGCGTGGGTTCGTCTGTCCCGACCCTCGCGGGGCCGGGAGGCAGAGGCAGGGCAACGCTCGGCCCGTGGGGGGTCCCGCTGAGCGGGCGGCGACGGGGGGAAAAGGGGCTTGGGGAAAGGCACAAGATGCACTACGAGGTATCAAGCACTTTCAATTTTTTGATCGTTGCTTTTCTCTGTAAAAGTACCTAAAACATTTCCCTACATCACGTACAGGTTCCCGAAGGCGCCGGGCAGGTGCGCAGGCTGTGGCAGCGCTTCCCAGCCCTGCGGACACGCGTGGGGAGATTTTGGCGGGGGGGCGAGGGGAGCAGCGTGTGGCGGCAGCGGTGCGCACGAGCGCGGGGGGCGGAGCCTCGCCCGGTGGGTGCGAGGGCGGGGCGGGCGGCGCTCCGGAGGGGAGCGCGGCCGGAGGGGGCTGGCGGGCTGCGGCTGCGGGGAGCCTCCCGCCCCGGAGCCTTTGCCCCGGGCTTGGCTCTACGGTGCTGAGGAACGAAGGGTGGGGTAGCGGGGTTGCGGCGGGCAGGCTGGTACCGTCGAGGGCGGTAGGCCTCACCCCGGAGCAACCCCCGTCTCTGGGAGGCTTTCAAGTGGCGTGAGGTGGCGTGAGTTAAGCGGCGGGAGCTGGGGGAGGCTCGGAGCTCACCGAGAGGGGACGTGAGGCGGCGGTGCCGGGCCCCGCGGCCTGTGAGGGCGGTGGGGGCGGGAGCGGCGTCTGGCGGGATCATGGTCTGACGAGAAGCCTCGCCTCAGAGGGGGGTGCGCCGGCGGCCGGTGTGAGGGCGGCCTTGGGAGGGAGTCGGTGTGGGGTGAGGTGGTGCTTGGGGAAGCTCACAGCCTTGCGAGTGTGGGTTTGGTGGCCGGGGAGTGGGAGAGGCTCACCTTGAAGGTGCTGACGCCTGGCTTAGTCTTTAATTTGCTGTGAGTGCTTCATTGTTCATCAGGCTTGGTAGAAGGGGCTCACAGAGCTGCAGGAAGGGACCTGCCAGGGTGCAGGGGTGGCCCCATTCTCATCCTGAAGCAGTAGCTACCTTTGCTATGTTTCCATTTGCTGGGAAAGCAAAGGTGCTCTGAGCCAAGAAACAGGTTGCTGACATTCAGGCCGTTTTGTAGCCTTGTGAAAAGAGACACTTTGGGGCAGGGAGAGCTTGGCCCTGGAGTGGCAAGCTTCCAGGTGCTGTGAGGCCAGTGTGGGTGACAGAAGCTTGTGGTGGCAACAGCACTCGTGAACTAAGCGTGAGGTCAGGTGAGAGGAGGGACTTCTCCCGGGCTCATAGCCTTGAGAGAAGGGATCTGTTGGTGAAGGGTTTGCAAGCGTCTCACCCCAGACTGGTTTTTGCCTTTGCTGAGCCTTAATTTATTATGAGAGCTGTATATGAGACAGTACTGTGGTGGTGGTTCTCGTGAGCTATATCCAGGGCATCTGAGGTGTGTGTTCAGGTGGACTCATTCTCTCAGGAGAAGGTATCTGGTGGCGTCTGTGGTGGAACAGCTTTGCCATGAAGTCGCTGACATCTTTGCTGGCCTTCAATTTACTCTGAAAGTGTTGTGACAGCACTCACAAGCTACACGTGGGGTGGTTGGGGGCGGCAGGAGTTCAGATGGGCTTGCAGCTTTGCAAGAAGGGACCTGTGTTTGGGAGGACAGGAAAATTGGAAGCTTCCCCTCAGAGCAGCGGATGCATGCTGTACTTCTCTGTTTGCTGTCAGGGCAGTGTGGAGGGCACTGGAACATGGCAGCATTCATGAACCAAGTGATAAAGGAGTTGAGGAGGATTCTGGAGAGCTTATATATATACCTTACTACATGTTAACTCACTGTGAGGGCAGTGCAGGTGGAAGCAGACTGCAGTGGTTATTCACAAGCTGTTTGGATGGTTGGTCACGGGTGCAGTTTTTAGGTGACCTTGTAGCATTGCAAGAATGGGCCTGCTGGTGGGGAAGCAGTGTTGTTTGGGAGGCTCATTCTGGAGGAGCAGATGATTGTGCTGGGCTTCCGTTTGGTGTGAGGGCACTGGCAGCGGGCAGGTGGCTGTGCAGTGACTGTGGTGCTCATGAGCCACATGAAGGATGGTTCATGGCAATCCAGGTGGGCTCATAGTCCCAGAAGAGCAGCATATACTATATAACTATAATTATTATAGGTCAGTAAGCAGATAACTATATTGTGTATGTCCTCTTAGATTTTTTTTTTGTATATATTGCTATTAATGTGTATGTGTTATCTCCACCACAGAAAATATTTCCCTGGATGTCATTACTATTAAATATGTATGTTATAATTCAAAATTGCCCTAGAACCCATGAAGAATTAAAAACTTAAAGAACAGCATTAGAAATAAAACTATTCCCAAGTGGGAAGGGAAGTAATTTGCTCTTGGAGTATATAAAGATTTTATGTTTTGTACAGTGCTGCATACCTTTATCAATAAAATATTGAAATACCAAACATCAGAGACCCATAACTAGTTAAGAATTAAGGCTGCTGTAAAAAAAAAAAAAAAAGCTATAGCTATATCCTACCACATATCTTTTTGTTTTGACTGAAATGGATACATAAATATTTAACTTGCTTTAGTAAATAAGCCATAGGAGTAACTTCAGCATGATCAAAAAATCTTTTCCATTCTAAACAGTTAAGAGTTTAGGTAGTTTAACAAACAGTAAAAGAAAAAAACAAAAGCCAAAATTATATATTTCCTGCTAACAGAAAAATACAGTCTTTGACTCTTTTGTTAAAATCTTCCTATATTTTTTCAGTAAATGGTAATTTTGAAGAAATTAGCATTGCTCTGTCAGATGCATTCCTATTTGGGAAATAATGTTCCTAACCTAGTCTTAATTGGGTAACAGGCAAGGTTTTCAAGGTTTCTGTGAAAAATTTTTCATGTCTCATTGTGTAAAATGATTACCATAATTCATAGTTTAAAGGAAAAACTTCAGTTTTTGTCAGAATGGAAGTAATAGCTTTACGTACAGTGTAGGCAAAATGGAAGTTCAATGCCATGTTACCACTAGCTGTCTGAATGTTTTTTCTTTATTCCCTAAAATTCAGAGTTTATAAATTCAAAGCATTTTATCCCTTATTCTAATAAAATCAGCAGATCTTTATGTGAAGAATGATCTACAAACAGAATTCAGAGGATCAACTTCACCTTTTTTACTGTTGGGTGGGACACTGCAGGTGTCAAATACATGCACAAATGTAAAAAAACCCACAGTTTAAGAGCAAAGTTAGTATTTTTTTAATTATTCACATGGTGACCTATCTCCTGCACCTTGTGCCAACATAAGTCCTATAAACTTCAGTCTTAAAAATGGTGTTCAGTTGATGTCTTGACTTTTGTGATATCTTTTGGAGACAGAAATTTAATCCCTTGTTTATTATTCCTGAGGAACCTAAGACTAACATTTTTCATGGCTGTATTCACAGAGCTCTGTCTGTAAGAGGGTGCTCACGGATAAATTTAAGGTCAGATTTCTGAGTATTCACAATGTCTATTGACAGGACTACCCTTGAGGATACATTGGTTAGACATTTCTTGGCATACCAGGGTTATGTTTGTCTTTCACAGTCACTGTAGACAACTTCTAGGACAGCTACTGTTTGTAGTGCCCCAAGTCTACCTGCACTTTACTCAACTGTGTCGTTATGTCATGGGGTGAAAACAAGCAACCACAGAACAAAACTCTATAAGGCACATTGGTCATTAAGACTAATTAATGAGAGACCACGGGTCAAGAAATAAGAGATGAGGCAATTGGTCACCAGTGCAGAAGAAACATCTCCATTCCGCATGAATAGAAGAGGAGGCCAGAAGAACAGGTGTATTTTTTGCAGAGAGTTATGGCTTGAGAGATTGTTGAGGTTTGTGGTATGGGTCAGCCAGCGAAGTGGCCTCATTCATACCAAAGTTACTGATCACTTCCCAGTTGAAAGATAGTGTGGTGCCACGTGGGTGCTTCGGATCCTCATGATGAGTAGATCTAGTCTTGGCTGCAGTGGTGTACGCCAGTGCTGTGTTTCCAACAGCCAGGTTAAGCTAGCGTGGCTTATAAGATGAGCCTAGTAGTTGTCCCTGTGGTGCTGTTCTCTCCTACGCTCCCTTAGTGGATGTGCCTCTTTCCCTGCCTAGACTCAGAGATTTGTCTTGTCCTCTTTCACGCTTCATTGCTCTTGCAAGTAAAAGCTTGTCATCACGGTGCCACAATGTGCAGCAAGATCAGTGAATGCTCTGAAGAGTGGCGGTGGATAGAAGTACTTGCGTAGGGCATCATGTATGGGGTCACAGGGTAAGAACAGTACAAAAAGTGGGCCTGTTCAAAAAGTGAAATGATTTCTGAAAAGGTTTTGTTGGGCATGTTTGTAGCTAGGGTTGATAACTGCAAGCTAATAATTAACTGACTCTTTAAAAATTCTCATTGCACATACTAAAAAAACAAACAAGCAAACAAAAAAACCAAAAACAAAATTAGGGATTTTTTCAGATCATTAAGAGAATGTGTGAATGAAAATAGAATGAGTGAGTCTGAAGAGAATGCTGTTACCATATTCCTCAAAAAAACCCTGATATGCATTGTGGCAGTAGCAGTCATAGTGTGGAAAAATAAAGAATTACATCAATGGCCTTCCCTAAATACCATCCTCACTTCCCCAGGCAAGACAATTGCACAGTGCCAAAAAAAGGACTGCAAAAATTTTGTGTTTTAAAGAAAAGAAATTTTAAAATAAATTTTAAATTTATATTTTTTATAAAATAGAATCTTTATCTAAAAAGAACCATTATAGCAATTCTTATGTATAGTGAGAAATAAGTGCAAACAATGAAAAATGTCTCAGATGCTACTTAAAAGTAGATTCCACAAGTTTGTTATTAATAAAGTATTAATGTGGTAAAAAGTCAGATAAAGAGGAGGAGTGATATTGTAGAAATTAAAGTATATGAAACAAGATACAGTCTTCGTTTTGACCAGGACAAGGGATTAGTATCATACTTGAACTAGATAGTGTACATACCAACAGGGAGCAGGTGCACCTTCTCACTTGACTGAGCTGCTCTTGTCACCACTTGATAATCCCACGGGTTTCAAGGGGGCTGAAAGCATGTGGGCTAATGGCAATGCCGTATTTTAAAATTCTCTGATTAACTCTACTTTTTCTATTTTTTTTTTTCTCATGTTAGAAGAGAAAGTAGTGAAACTGGGTTTAGCAGTATTTGACAGAACATGTAATTGAAGATGTAATTATTCTTTGTGTTATGTGGTTTAGAATCCAGTAAAACCTGTAAGCCCTATGGCACAGAACACACCGGACCTGGTACTGTGCAAGTACGCGCAATTAACCATTGGCAATAATAACTAATATTTGTTAAAGTCCTTAAACTTGTGTGAAGAAAATTGACTGTATCTTCTTGAATTTTCTTCTGTTTGATTTAATGCTGTAGTTCATTTACCATTACTGCAGACCAAACTAGGTTTCTGAGTTTGGTTTGTCATACTGTATTATGTCAATGCAGGCATCTTTCCTTCCATCACTACACCTTAGTGCTTAGCCTTATTTAACAAGTAGCACAGCTTTGGTTTTCCTCTTAAACACTCTTAAGAGTTAATTTTCATTCTATGAATAAGACTTTCCACTGTATCTTGCATAGCCAAAAAAAAAAAGGGGGGGACAAAATTGGAATCTGTCAGTCTGCATGATAATAAACAAATATTTTAGAAGGCATTCATAAAATTAACTTGGATGTTTTTTATCGCTAGGTTAATAGAGAACATCATGATGTGTCCTTTATGCCTTTGCTCCTCGTATTGTTTCCTTATCCTAAAATATTACCTTGTTTCAAGCTCCTCAATCACGCTGATCTCTTCAGAGTGCTTGGCTTTGGTGCTGTCTATCATTCCCTTTCCCTGAGAGAAACCTTATTTTCCCTTTAAACCTTATTCAATATCGGTAGTTTGTACTGTTGTATCAGCGGCTCAATGTTTACATGAAAAATAGGGCAAGGCATAGTTTTATGAACCTCATGAAAATTCTGGTTTGACCTTAACTTGGTTTAAGTCAGCTCAGTTCTTATTTTGGGTAAACGTAGGGAAGAGAACAGTTTTCAAAAGAAGGAATGATGTCACACTGAGGAAAAACAAATGGTCACACTGGTTTCGGAAAAAGGTTTTCTCAATATTTAGTGGAATTTAGGTAAAGCATATATGAAGCAGATAAGCATACAGTGGTGTTCTTCCCAGCATACCCATCAGCACTGGCAGGCTGTTCTTCAGGGAACCCAAGTCAAAGGTTGAATCATCATTTTTGGAGGCTAAAGATAGTCTTTCTGTGCCACCAATTTGTCAAATCGCTTTTTATGTCTATTTACCATGTAATTCTTAACAATATTTTTTGTAATAAATTCCACAAAATAATTTATATAAATCAAATTGTATAATTGAGATACATAATAATTGATGTACTTAAAATGGATCATTGCCCTAGGCAAAGCCCAGTCCCTAAAACATGGGAGTTTCTAACATGCAAAGAAAAACCTGGCATAGTTTGGGACTAGTAAACTCTTTATGAAAGCATAGAACTGTCACAAGGTGGAGCGGAATAGCTAATCCATGCATTAAGATGTGTGTGTCTTTTATTGCCGTGGTAGCATTGAAGTATGGGAAAAGGTTTTTTTGTTGTTGTTTTTTAATTTGGAACAGAGATCATCTTTTAAAAGGTTGTGACATGCTCAATAAAAATAAATAGTTGAGTTAGAAATTTAATCTATGGAAGAATTTAGAGTGGTTGTTCTTTTAATACATTACTAACAACTGCATAATAACGTTGATGTAGGTTCCTTTCTGTTCTGTTCCTTGGTTTGTTTACTTCAACAAAAAGAGAATTTTAAAAAAGGAGGCTGAGGGCAGAAGAGGTGATTCATTTCTCCAGGAGACAGAGAGTGTAGGTCAGTAACATTTTCTTTAATGAGGGCTGTAAAAATGATTAGGAGCCTTCATGGTCAATTTATTTCTAAAATGTTTTTTTCAAAAAAACAATAATTAAAAGCTGTTCTGTATGTAAATTACAGTTCTGTATGAGCTGATAAGAATGAAAACAGTGTGAACTTCCACAATAGAAATATGTGAACATTCCCACAACAAAAATGAGTGTGAACTGCTGTATTCCCCTGAAACTTTCTGCCTGATGTTTTCAGAACAAAAAGATTTCCCCAGTACTTTTGTCATGGTACTTGTCAAATAATGAACTGACTGCTTGATCATACTAGAACATCCAAAGTATGGTTTTCTGCATATTTGTCCTAAATTATTAGAGACTCTTCTGGTCTTCTGTACATGGGAAAACTACAACCATGGCATAAACTTGGAAGGAACATGTTTGGAGATTTTCCCAGGATGGACTGAGGAAACTAGATGGAGAGTAAGCAAAACAATGACTTAAATTCCAACCCTCTGAATTTAATGGCAAAGCTGCCAATAAGTTTAGCTTTTGACAAAATAAATCTTCAGAGGTAGTCAAAAAGGCAAATAATGATAGTGATAGGAAGGGGATAGACAACCAAATCATCATGACACTTCATGAACAGTGAGCTGTTTTGACATCCATGTCAAAAAGAGATAAAGAATTCGAGATAGTTTAGAGGAGGATGAGCATGAAAAAAGTAAGGAATAGCTTCTGTGAACAGAAAAAAGTAAACAATTTGGAATCACCATCTTGGAAAAGATGCTACTCAAGGAGGACTGATAGAATTTTAAAAGTTCTGACTGGCACAAGGAACAGCGAATAGAGAGCAATTAGTCATGCTCGTATCAAGAAAATTGGGCACAAAATAGATTAACAGGCAGCAGACTTAGAAAGGGACTGCTTCATACAATTTAAAAAATAGATATCCTTACCTCAGGATGATTTGAATACCAAGAGTATGCATATGTTAAAAATTCATAGAGAAATTCATGGATGAGAGGTCTGTCAAGCAGTATAAAGCACTCTGATAGAGGAGCAACCTCCAGCTGAGAAGGTCCCTAAGCAGGGGAGTGCCAGAAACGGGTAGGATTTCCAGGGGAAGCTTCTTCAGCTTTCCCTGTTTTCCAAAGGGTTTGCAGTTGGTGCTGAAAGGTCAATGTAGGAAGCTGCACAGTCTTTCAGTCATTCCAGTTACTATCTTTCAGTTAGTCCAGCTCAGCATACCTGTTCTTAGGATGTCAACAAAGGCTAGGTTTTTGATCACTTGATACAGTTAGAGGGTAATCTGCATGATAAAGGTGAATTTCGTCAGACTCAGAAGACTGATTCAAAGCCATTTACATTATTTAAACCTAGCATATGGACTGCATAAAGAATCCTGAACATTAAAGGCTGTCTAGCAGCACAGTGGAGGTGATTTTATATTCTAGTGAACGGTTAAGCCGCATCTCTAACCAACAAAATAGGTCTTAAACCCATACCCAGGAGCATGGAATTTCCCTTTTGTTTCAAAATGAGAAAAAAGGGAGGCTTAGTGTTTCCATGTGAAAAGAAAGAGTTGATGAAGCTAATTTCTTCAGTCCAAGAAATACATTAATAAACTGGAGCGAGTTCAGGGGAGGGTCACCAGGATGGCTGAGTCTGGAGAACTTGCTTTGTGAGGAGAGACAAGGAAGCTGGGCTTGTTCAGCCTGGGGGAGAGATGGCTTTGGGGGCCCAAGCAGCAGGCTGACATGGCTGGCAGGGAGGACAGCAGACATAAATTGAAATAGGAGGATCTGACTGGATATATGGAAGAAAAAAAAGTGTAAGGATAATTAAGCAATGGAGCAGATAGCCCAGATAGGTTTTGTAACCTCCATTCTTGGCGGTTTACAAGATGTGACTGATAAAACCTTGAGCAATCTGGTCTGGATTCATTGTGACCCTGCTTTGAGCAGGAGGTTGGACAAGAAAGGTCGCAAGAGTCACTTCCTACCTGAATGAGGCGGTGATTAATGCCACTCACATGGCAGCTGTGTTTGGATAGAAGACATCATTTTGGAGAATGCAAAGGAAATCATTATTCTTAGCAGTTGCACCAGGAATTAAATAGTAACGCAGTAACACAAAGCAATGTCACATACAGGAGGAATGGCATGAGATTATGGCTGCTGACTTTGAAGTTTTATCATTTAGGCCTTTTTGATCAGTAGTGGCATAGCAGCAGTTACATCTGTATTTTTCACTTCACAGAATACCAAATTATTTTACTTTCTGCCATTTCTATCTTTTCTTAAATGTATGATCTTTAACTGTGTGGGTCATGTATGACTTGGTTGTCAGTGAATATTGGATACAGCCAAATACCAATCTCTTTGCCTGTATCCTGAGACAAAAAAAATTTAAACATATGGAGTCAAAAGACACTGAGTATATGCAAACCGTGCAGAGCCAGGCCTGTGGATGTACATCGTGAGGAGCAATCTCAGCCTCTTTATGGGGTATTGAAAGTTTTGGTGTGTATAATCTTTATTTTACAAGACCCAAAGGAATGCTAGGGCTTCAAGCTATTACTAAGACTTAATGTTCCCTGTCCCCAGCAACAGAAACAGCAGAGATGGATACATGATATAGTAACTCTTTTTCTTCTGTGTTGTTGACAAGGATTTAGTTTAACGTATTCTTCCTGTTTCATTTATTTTCTGTGAATGAACTGCTTTTCTCTTTGGGTTGCAGCTCAATAATCATTAGAGTGGTGCGGGGAAAAAACACAGAGGGTAATTATAGAGGAGGAGTAATGTTGAAATTCACCATTTTGTAATAGGTTATTCAAATAAATTTTAATTAATAATTACAAAACACTGCAATCTTAGATGTAAAAATCCAGTTTAAGTGGCAGGAGTCATCTTTCTTGGCGATTGACATTTCGGGGGCATTTTCCTCTTTCACTCACCAGAGGGCTCCCATAGTGTAGTGCTCCAAAATCGTTTCCATGCCTGATGCAGTCAATAGGAGGTTTGCCAGAGATCTCAGTATAAGCCAAATCTTCAAGTCCTTTGAGAAATTTCCCATTTCCACAGAATTTTTAGCATAGCAAGAACTTCAGTAAAGTATGTATCAACTTTAAAGTAAATCCAGTTTTTCAAAACTAAAATGGGTTGTTCCAAATCTTAATCTTTGTCTGTCAAGCTCTGTCACTATTGATGGCACCATTTCTTTCCAAAGCATTCAAGCCTATAATTCAGTGCCATCATAAAAATTTCCATTTCTGTAGGTATGCAGAACTAGAGCATATCTAAATTTTGCTATTTCTTCACTATTATATATTCAAGAATGAATCATCTTCTATTATTGTATGACTAACTTATCTAAACTTTCCTTCCCATATTTGCAACCGTAGCATTTCCATACTGAACTCTGATGAACTTTGTAATTCAAAAAGAGATGGAAAATCATATTAAATCTGGTCGTATCGATCTTTTCACCTTCATCTCCCAGTCTCTGTTGGTCTCTTATTTGTTGCACGACAGACAAGCTAGTAAGAGTTTGTACAATCCTGTCTCTCTTTTATGTACTGACAGACCTCAGTGTCTGTTCTCATTCCTTTATTCCAGAAACCATTTTGTTTTGTCATTGAAGTGCTCAGTTCCTTTGCCAGAATCTGTCCCCCTTTTTGACACATCCTATTAAAATATGGAGTATCCTTCATAAGCCAATTCAAAGAGTCGTCATTCATGTCTTAAAATACCCCTTACTACTAATTTTTGGTTTGATACCTAAAGTGCCATGCGACCAGTTAATGGCCATGAAAATGATGATTTCTGAATTTTTTTTCTACACCTTATTTATGTCTCTCTTTTATAGAAACAGCTAGTACATTTTTGTATTACTGTCGTTCTCATTTATCTTCTTTTATTATTTCATATATTTTACATTGTGTTTTAATTTGATTAATAAATCTTCTGTAGTGAAATTGGTTTTTTGTTTCTTACCACACAAGGTCTTCAACACAGTAATACAGTACATGCTAGTAATTTAATGTTTTATGTCATAAGCAAATGCAAAACAAGTTCTACTGTTTTGGATTATTAAATCTTGAGATCCTTTCTAACATTTACTAGAAAGTTACACAGATAGTATTTTTCAGTGTGAAATACTAGAAATGGGCAGATTTTGTGTAAAATGATGCAAGGCAGGTGTTCACTTAAATAATTATGTACTTGTGTTTATTTTGTGTGTATATTTGCTTTTATATTAAAAATAAACTTTCCACTCCTGTTTCTTCACTGTGTTATCATTTGCTTTCTTATAGGCTCTAAAGAAAAAATGCACCATGAGAAATTTTGCTCTATTTAAGGTAACTGTTTGCTATAATGCATTCAATGTCTCTGAAGTTTTAACCAGAGGAAGGAGGCAGTGCACAAAAGAATCAGGTGCACGGGATTCAGAGAGCAGGTCTGAATGATACTAATGGCTGATCAAGTAGTTTTTGAAATACAAGCAGTTACAAGTTAGGCGAGGCATTGCTAAGAAACTTCAAAACTTGTTTCAGTCCTACTTTTCCCATTCCAGTTTTCCAGTTTTCAAAAAAATAATGTTCTTCCATGTACTTAGAACATTCCCTTAAAATCTGGAGATTGCTCAGCTGGCTTCCTACAAAACTATCACGTTACCTCTAGATAAACATCATTAAACTGAGCGCAGGGCTTTGCTTTCCTCAGCTAGAAAACGTTGTGAATAGCTTGATGTTGACATGAAAATAAGATTGAGTAGGAAATAATTACATGTCCATTTTTGTAGGGTGATTTAGATTGCCCAGAAAAAAGGTGATACAGTGAAATGAAATGTAAGGTTACACTTGCAGGGCTAAGCTTACTGAGCGGTATACAGTGTTTTGGAAAGCTGTAACTCTTTAAGAGAGGTAACGATAGCTTCAAGCACACTGTGATGGTTTAAAAAAGATGGAGCGTAACAGAAAGAAATACTAAGTATCAGTAATGTAGCTGTGTTACTTCTTTATATGGTATTGATGGTGTAACTATGCCATTATGTTAGTTTCCACCATCGCAGCATTCTGCTTTCTAATTGATGTCAGTGAGCAGGAATGATTCTGGAAAAAAACCTCAAAACAAATAAACAAAAAACCCCACCATGAAACCACACTGCTTTTTATGGAAAACCAGATAAAACAAAAGCTCCTCAATCAATCTTTGTCAGTCAGGAGAAGAGTTGAGGATAGCCCAAATTTGTACATGGAAGTAAGACTTCTGATACCATAAGGATATGTAACAGATAAAGGCATATCATAATCCAAAGGCTGAAGCCTGAAGATAGATAAATTGAGAAATACAAGGCACATGGGGGAAAAAAAAAAAAAAGAAATCACATAAATATGGTTACATATGCAACTATTAGCCTAGGTGTATGGTAGAGAATCTTTATAATTTTGTATATTTAAAACTAGATCATGTATTTTTCAAAAGGAGGAGGTATAGCTTGCCTATAAATTAGGAATTTGTCAGAAATGACTGAATATAATTTTATGGTCTAGATTATGAAAGGAAGGAGGCAAAATAGTTGTGACAGGTATGACATCAGGAAGGAAAGAAGCTGCCAAGATGGGACCCTCTGCTCTCCCCTGAGGGAGAACAGAATCTTCTCTGGAAGTAGTTTAGTGCGCCTAGATGGAAAATGTCTTCTCTGGACATGGTGCTGGACAACTGGCTCTAGGTGGCCCTGTTTGAGCAGAGGGGGTGGACCAGATGATGTCCAGAGGTCCCTTCCAACCTCAACCATTCTATAAGAACCTTCAACAGTATCAGGCTGGAACAGGGAGAGAAAAACAAGCAAGAAGGGTGAAGCTACAGTTAAGGAAGGCTTCTTGCAGCAAAGATAATATCCTAGCCCAAGTCTCAGTGATGACAGTTAGGAAAAGACTTTTTGAGAGACCTGGTGGACTCTGCAACAAGTAGCAACTGAAAGCTGCAAGATTTTCAGGAGAATAGGATGGAAAGACTTATCCTGCACAGGTACAGTGGATGGTGAGTAGATATGTTTTCAAACCTTTTCATTTAAACTGTTTCACCTAATAGAGCTGAGCTACTTCTATTTAAAGAGTTACTTTGTTAAAACTTCTATAAAGTCTACTTTTAGATATGAGAAATCTTTTAATTTGATAAATTCCAGGGTAACGTGCAGGTAGCTCCACTTCAAGAACTTGGTCGACATGCAGTCAGGTGCAGAGAGGTGCCTTGAAAACACAGTGACAATAACAAAGCCTCATTCAAAATGTGCTGAAAAAAAGGGCAGGAGTTTCCTCTTGTTTATTTATTTTTACATGTCTTTTAGCTATCTTTCTGTTACAGCTGGAAAAAGATGTCATTTAATCTGTAGGTAGCTGACTAGATCACCAGTGGCCTGTCTGGACGTCCCAGATCAGGAACTCCAGCAACCACTGCAGGAGAGGAAAATAAGGAATCTACGCACAATAAGGGCTGGAAAGAGATGAGAAAGCAAAACATAGAGAATGTCAACCATGCTAAAAAAAAAATGACTGTATTAACTGCAGCATACCGTTACATTGTTATTACATTAATAATGTAACATACCGTTACATTATTAACATACCGTTACAGCATACCGGTATATTATAATCCAGATTAGAAGCTAGCGAAATCTCAGCTTCTAAATAACGTTTTTTCTGGTCTCTGGGTCACAACATTTTGTTGTCTTTGTTGTTGTTCAAGCTGCGCTGTTACCGCTAAATACAGCACAACCTAGGATCCGCAAAAGCCTTTCTGGCAAGCAGTATCATTCTGGTATATTTATTTCTTAATTCTCTTCTCCCTAAGGATGGAGGAAGTGTTGGTAATACTTTCTGTTTAGAGTGAAATCTTGGCTTGATTGAAGTCTTCGATACTCCTAGCTCACAGCAACTAAAGAGAGGTCATAGAAACCAGGTGTGAAATTCTGGCCCAGCTGAAGTGTATAGCAAAGCATACGCTGACTTCAGCGAAGCCAAAATTTCACTCTAAATAAAATAACTTGCCAACACTTCCTGTGATCTGCAGAAAGACAGAAGTGAGTAAAAACTTGCACTAACTTTCTAGTCGTCTTTTGCTCATTCTTTATAGTGGAAGCCTAGAGTGGAGTTATATAGTAGTGGTCTCCCACAGGCAACAGGGGAGAGAACGATGCTGTGCTAAGAAAGCAAATCTCAAAGCATAGAGCAAGGTCATTAATGGAACTGGTATCAGTCCTGTAGGAGAAAGTTTATTTTGGGAGAAACAGAAAAGGAATGACAAAAATTCATTTCTAGATAAGGATTATTGAAATTGTTTAAAAATGCTTCAGTTTTTAAGTTAACCATAGTGACTTCTTTTTGTTTTCAGTGTTACTTAATTAGAAATTAAGTTGATGAAGCTATTTTCGTGGTTTTTTCTCATTGTATTATTTTAAGTGAAGTGTACTTCTTTTATTTTCACTTTTTCCTGTGTTGTTGTGTTCTTGTTGATAATGTTGATAGGTTTTCAGTAAATCATCATTAAAGGCACTTCTCAACTGTCTCAAAGTTATGAAGACATTTTAATAAATATTTTAACTTCAGAGAGAAGAAGGTAAATACTACTGAAATATGGGGGGAGAGGGGGAAACTTATGGCTTGATTATGTATTTCTTAGGCATCAAAAGCATACCCCTTGGCTACATCAGAAAAGTAAGATCAAATTCTTAATTCACTCTGATATATAGTCTTTGTGTTTATGTCCATGCCCACTTACACATGTGGAATGAACAGTATAATAATATTTCACTGTTATCTCAATTTATTGTTAAACGGAAAAACTTACAGGACTCTAAAATTGATACCATCTAAAAAAGAACTGCCTTGCATGATAATCTACTCCGAACGAGATTAAGTGAATCTGATTTCATCAAGATTAGTTTGTGATTCTTTAACAAAGAGATGAAAAGGAATCCAGCCCAATCCATTTGGCTACTCTACGTCAAAGGTAGATCAATTAGATCAATCAAAATTCAGATACCCTAATATCTTAATTTTAGCTTCTGTTTCTTTCATTTTATCTTACTGCCTCAGCTTCTGACTGTCATACCAATAAATAGTTCAAAGACAGAGTAGAAATAAATCACTAAATTAATTTGTTTTATTTTTTAGATACTTTAGCTCACATAGGTGAGCAGGAATGGCCTCCCATGGGCTAAATATGAAAGAATCTTTCCTGTTTCCTGCCCCCTTTCCTTGTCTGGGTTTCCTTGCCTTGTCTCTCCAGTCTAGAGACAAACTGTCATCGTGCAGGCAAGGCAAAGGATTGGGGAGTTTGGTGAGACAGTGTGTTTGAACTCAACGTAATGGCAATGGCATAGACTGCGAAGTATTTACAACTTCTGAACCAATTTGTGAGATGAAGGAAAATATAGGAAGGTGGGGATCAGAGCAGTTACGACTAGCTGTCTGTGCTCCATGAGACCATCTAGAATATAAACGGACAATTCTCTTCTACAAATTTTAAAATTTATCTTTACCATTCTGATAAAACCACAGGAGTGGAAGTCATCCACTGAAAATACTACCTAAAATTTTATCATCTCTTAGATGATAAAATTAGATTATATTTATAAAGGATATGCACACCTTTACTGTAGGCCAAGGGAAGTTTGTGTTAATAAAACTGTTGAGGACAGCTGCTCTGAATGTAAATGGAAGGAGTTTACATGGATGTAACTGCAAATTCTTATTTAATCATGTCTGCTACAGGCAATGATTGTGGAATATTCATTTAAGTCCTCTGTACATAGAATTTTACTCATTTAATTAAAAATGCAGACTCACATTGGTTTAAGCCAGTCCAATTTACTTCATGAACAATTTACATAATTGAAAAAATGTGTTGTAGCAGTGTAGGTCATTTTTGTAGTTAATTTTCAGCCATAAAAAGAATATAAATATTTCTAAGTATATAAGACTACCTTATCTGAAGGTATCTAAAAGCTGTACTGGTCCTACTAAACAAGTTTAAATAAACTTGTTGGATGTCCACAGATTCTATAAAACCTTTAACCAAGCACAGATTCAGTTCAGAAACTTAGCTGTCAGGTTGAAGTTAGGAATACTGTCACTCTAAAATCAAGGGAGAGAGACACTTGCAGAGAACAGTTAATCCCAAATCTGGATTTCCCAACGGAAATTACACCCTTAATTTAGACATCTCAGGTGCCTCACATAACATGACTTGCATTCAGGTTTCACCACACTTTCACCACACATCTGCAGACAGGAACATAACTCAGTTCCATGATTCCCTTGGCCTAACCTAACTGATACTGCTTAAAGCTGGATTTAAACTCGTGTTTAAATTGCTTTTGGTTTATTAACTCTGTAGTCTTCACACTGCAGAAACACGCCAAATCAAGTGAGTATGTGTAGTCCTTTGTCCTCCTGTAATTGCAGAAGTGTGCTTGGACATAGACAGCTTCTTCCTCAGTGCACTGGGAACATTCCTCCAGCAGTTTGCCGTGCTGTACCACAGGCAGCCGTGGGATACACTCAGACAACCCACTGATTTATGTAGTAAAGCTCAGTACTAGGGAGGACTCTGAAGAAGGCTTGCCAGCTTCGTTGTTTGGAACTAGGCTAGTCTAATTTGGCATTCAAACCTAGGTCCTAATTGCAAGAAATACTTCTGTGGGGAAGATAAACCCTGTGTGAAGACAAATGCGTGCCTGATGCAAGCTCTTATTTTCTGCTATGTATTCTTCTACTTACAAGCATTCTATGGTTAGAGTAGTCTTTTTTTTTTTTTTTTTTTTTTTTACTCCTGTCAACAGGCTTAGTTTATTCAGTTTCAGCCTTTTTTCTAATTTTATTCTCCAGGAGTTAAATCCTCTGTTGAAATAAATAAAAATAAATAAATAAATAAAAATTAAAAAATTAAAAATAAAATTTAAAAAATAAAAATAAATAATAATAAATAATAATAATAAATAATAATAACAAATAAAAATAAATGATAATAATAATAATAATAATAAAAAAGATCAGTGAAGTATCTGTAACATATGAACAGCTCCTTAAAGAAATAACCTCTATTCTGAGTTCTGGGAAATGGAACAATATTGCGATAGGAGAGACACGTTCAATGTTGCTGATGAATGTCTGAGCCAGTCAGTCCTAACAGTTTTTTGGGTTTTGTTTTTTTTTTTAGAATCTGGCCTTGTAGTTTTAATACATGAACCAAAGTTACTTCTTCCCAAATAGGTTTGAAGGCACATCAACCTATAATTATTCATACTGAAAAGATTTGGATTAACACCATTTTATTACACAAAATTTTATATCTTTATGAAAAGTGTCTTCTCCCTCATGCACAAGCAGGACATAAGTTTGTATTCTTCTCTTAATACAGCCTGATAACCTCTCAGTAATGTAGTTACCTTCAGTAAAATTTGTATTTTTGGCCTAAGGTCATCTTCCTACCATAAGTTCTGTGATTAAGTACATTCTTTACTATGTATCTGTGTCAGATACTACTGCTCTAATAACTATAGATTATATCTGCCGATCTAGACATGAAGTCTAAATGCATTTGAATAATTTTGCATGTGAAAATATAGCCTCACTAAATAGTTGCAGGATGCCACTTAAGTTGTTAGAACATAGTTGGTTCCAGCATTAATAGTTGGTTGCAGCACAATTAGTCAATGACTAATTGGCAAGATTAAGTTAACTACTCAGTTAAAATAACCAACAGGATATACCTGGATTCCACCTATCAGGAACGGGAAGAAACCAGAGCAGTTCCTAGCTACTCTGAGCTTCATCAAAATGGCACGTTCATGCTAAATCGCTTGGCCTTGCTCCAAAATTAAATTCATCCATCATGTCCAAACCACATTTGACATGCCAAAAATAAACAGTTTAGAGATTGATGCAAATGTTACGCTTCATACGCTACACAGCTACATTTGTTTTAAGAACCTTCCATTTATTTAAATGCTGGCCTTTCTAGGAGCTAGTGTTTGATTTTGCATTCCTAGCAAGCAGTAAAATTTATTTGAGTTGCAACGCATAAAGATACAAATAGTCATGCAAACACAGTCTGATAGATTCTTCCTTTCAACTGTCATTTTCTATTAGTGCACAAATTCCTCAGCTCCCAAAAATACATATATATACAGGGTGACTTAAGATGTTGATTTGCAATATGTATAGGTCAGTAGGCTGTTTTAGAGGGCACGTAACAGCTATATTTTTTTTTGGCATGTACTTCTGTCTCACTTCTAGCTGCAGCCTTTAGATGCTATTGACTTCAGAGTTCTTTTACATCTGAGATCATGACTAGATAGCTCTAGGCAAACATCAAGCTTACATAAACCTGTAAAATTACTGACTTTAAAGTATAACATTGGTTATATCTTGAGAATATTTACTGCTAGATGAAAGGCAAATAAAGTATGTGGATGCAGAGATACAGATTAAATACACACTTAATTTGACTTCCCAGATTATTGTGCCTATTTATTCAGCAATAAATATGAATAAAATACTTGTCATTTTATTATTTCATTTTTATGTTGCTTGACAGTATTGAAATTGAGCATTAAAATAACATAATGGTAAATAGCTCTGCATGAACTCAGAATCCTAGATGTGTCAATATAATTGTAGCTACTATGTTGATAAAACTGATGGTCGCATATATCAGTTAGTCTTGCATAGGTAAATTTATAGAAGTTACTTTCTGAAAATTTGAAACTATTCATAACTGGACTTAAAAGTGGTTTAGTCATCATTGCAGTATTCTGTTTTTACATAAAGTTTGGGCAAATTAGCTGGATAGAAAGGACACAACAGTAGGAGACACTGGCAAATACTGAGACTTGTAAATTCTTAGACGTATTTGTTACAATTTAAAATGGAATTTTAACTGACATTTCTTGGACTATCTATGCTTTGTCTTCCTGAAGTTTAAAAAAACAAGCATAGAATATTCAGCCTTTTGATCTAAAATACAGTTGCCCTTTAAGCCTGAAGGGCTTATACAGCCTAGTCTATTTGTAGGATCTTAAACTTTGCTGATGCCTTTCCTTTGCTCTTCACCTTCCTTTTTCTAATATTTGCATTATATAAATTTTAAATTAACATATTTCACTGCTTTATAGATGTTTTCAGACTGCATGTAGGAGTTTAGCATATTCATACAGAAGTATTGGGCAAACACCGGTAATTCCCAGCACAGCTGCCTAAAACCTGGCTTTCATCTTTTCATTATGTGTAATGACTTTTAAAGACGTATGGGTACTTCAGCCTAAAACAAGCCAGATGATGTGCTTTGACTTGGTTTGGAAAATCACCTTTCAGCTTTTCTCATCCCCCATCAGCTGTTTGACCACATACTTTATTCTTGTACAATACAAAAGCCACCAAAAGGCACGTATTTCCTGCGTTACAGGTAGGATGGATTCCATGTGAAAGAAAGAACAGAAAGAAAACCAATGGTAAATGTTCAGAATTTTTTATTTATTGTGTATTTCTTTGTGTAGTTCATGAAACAATAGAACATGTGGCAAGCTGTTTGTAGTATGGCAGTACGGTTATATACATGCATTTATCTATCCATAGGAAGACAAAGTAAAGTATGCCTTTTAATAGATTAAGGACATACAGATTTTGACACTATTAATCTTAGTGTTTATTCTCTAAGCCTGAACTGGACTGATGTTTTACTGATTTCTACAAATCCAGCACTATTTCAGGTTTGAATAACTTAACTGAATTTACACTTTAGAGAGTAGTATATGCACAGAAATGTATTTTTCTGGAATGGTAATGAATACAAATCATATGATACAGCTGTTGACATGTTTGCAACTGGTAAATATAAGCAATATATCAAGACATTGATTTTATTTACTTTAAAATGTATGTATTTTGGATTAAAATGTCATTATTAAAAATATGAAACATATTAGGACCAGATAGCACTAAACGTTACAAATGATACAGCTCCACATTATTTTTTTAAGATTGGGATTATCAGTGGCCTTGGGATTGGAGATAAAGTACGGACATTTTTTTTTGTTGCAGTACCATTACTTATTAGTATTTGGTTATTTTAAGACATGTTATAAAGTGTCAAAGAGCAGAGAAAACGCCTGAGCCAAGACAACTAATACCACAAAAGTAGCAGTAAGTATTCTCTCTGCATCTTTTTGACAGTTATTTTGGCCCCTTTACTGAAAATCTGAGTGCTTCCTAAGTATACAGAAAAAGAAGTAGCAGTTGGGTTTTTTCCTATTTTCCTCTCCTATAGAAGAAATGAAGTGACATCCAGCTTTTCTGTTGGCTTTGCTGCTTAGGAGTGCTTAGCATGTGTGCACATGGATATAAATAATTCCTTTTTGATGTAATTTTTGCCAAAGTTCCCTCATTTGAGTGACATTTTTGCCCCATTTACATCAGTGTTAAAATTTCCATTAACTTCTCCAAGGCTGGGATGCCACCTGTTTTGTGTAAGTTCATTATAGTTCAGTCTAATGCATTTAAAAGCATTTATATTTTAATTGCTTCAGTGGAATGCAGTTGTTGTGACCGGCAAATCTTGCAGAGGGCAGAAAGGATCATCTGGCAAGCAACAATCCCGCATAAGGGCATATACAATGGAATAGAAATACTAAGCTCTACATCAAGTGAGAAGCAGCGTGGTAAAGGGCGTTTCAAATTAATGTCCTTTTAAAAAATAGTTTTCAAGTAGAATACTGCTGCTTTTAAAGAGTTTTGTCGAAGTTTACAGCTTCATTCCTGCATATGTGTTGTCATAAGCAACACAAGTTAAAAATGTGGGTCTAACAAGATGGAGACAAATCTGTTAGCACCACACAGACAAGAGTGAATTATGCTACTTGGCTGGTTTGGATATCTAACGGTGCCGAAAAAGAAACAAAGGTTGAAAGTGAATGTCAGCAATAAAGAAAAATTTTCTACAAAAGATAAGTCTGTCCCTTTGCCCCCCGATTCTTTCACCTTTTCCCCCTGCATCTTGCCTGAAACTGCAGTTGTAGTAAGAGCTGTTCAGAGGAGCAGTTCACCCTTGGCGCAGGAGTTGGAACGTGCTCTGCGCGTCTGTGCCGAGTATGGTTTCAAAGTTAAATTTCTCTCTTTTCTGCTTCTTGGTGTATTTGCCTTGGCTCCTGCCTGGATCTGGGTCTAATCCTGTCTTCTGTGTGGAAGTAAGTGCTTTAGCTAAACTCTGAGATAGCTGGAAAACGGTGTTACTGCAAAGATAACGTGCGATATCATCCATTTGCTGCGGGTGCTTCAGCTCATCATCAGTTTTTCCAGTACTTCCCAGATACGAAGGAGATGAGACGATGTATAGGCAATGTTTTCTCTGGAGTGCACCAGTAACTGTTTGCAGGTGAACAAGAGTGCAGGTGGTTGGGATTTCTAAGCTGTTTATGATAACAGAGATGTTTTGCCAGTTGTGGCTTTGCTTCTTATGTTGTGGGAGGCAGAGAGAGAAGCTGGTTTTTTGGCTGGTGACATAAGTTTGTAAACAGTAAGGTTTTCCTTGTTCCTGACTTTCATGTCACTAGTCATTCAAGACTATTCGTTAATGTGAACAGCATTGTCCATAAACACATATGGTGACAGTCCCTAATGTCAAGGTCCTCAACCAGTATAAATCAGTGCAATTCCTTTGATTTACGTGCACTGGCATAACGCTGTTTAGTTGAAGATCTGGGCCAGAGCACTGGAAGCATATGTGTTAGCAAGGGAAGGCTGTAGTAGTTTCTTATTCTTCTACTTACTACTTTCATATGGATGTAGAGTATTTTGAAGTTGACAGGGTTCAAATAAAGTATTTTTAATTTTCTATTTGGAGCGTCGGTATCTCGGTAAGTGGAACAACATCCTTGGTTTAGGGGTTATGTTTCATTATTGCTTCATAGGAAATGGAGACTCAGCTTGGATCTGGACTTTTGAGCAATACTGAAACTTTGAGGGACAGCAATATTTCTTTAAAGGATGAACTGATTGTATGTGCAAGCTTTTATGCAATTAAAATGTTTAGCTAATTCAGAACTTATATTCATTGACATTAATAAGACTGTGTATATTCATGTAACACAGCTGAATCCAGATCTTTAGGGGATGTAAAATGAAGTAAACCAGAAAGATTTTAACAATTTTGTAGCTTGAAAGAGCAATGAGAAATGCAGTTCTTTTCAAATCAAAAATGATAATGCCTTTCACTAGGAGCAGAGCTTTTACAAAGGGTCTTTCAACTGAGGATCTCGCAACTCTGCTTGAAACACTGAATTAGGGCTCAACACTGAAGCCTTTATCAAATGAACAGTCTGAAGGGGAAGGGAGCGCTCCGATGATGTGTCAGCTGTGGGGCTGGGCTCTGGCGCCTCGCCCCGCGAGGTAAGGCAGCTTCACTGTCTATAATTTACAGATTGAGCAAGCGAGAAGTGTGACTTGCCTAAAGTTACACCACAAGTCTGTGGCAAAGTTGTGGAATAAAACACCCTAGCAGACATGTACATAAGCTGCAATTTCATCTTTCTCTCGTGATTCTAAGTTGGGAAGAACAACAACTGTTTTGAAATTTAAACCAGGAAGATAATCATGTCTTTCCATGTGATTTGTTGGTTATCCTGGCTAGTTATCTTGGTTGAAATGAGGAAACACTTTTCAAAATCTGTTGGGGGAGGGGGTAGGGAGCAAAAAGCTAACCCTATCAATTTTCTGACCTGGAGACCAGTTAGGCTAAATTGCTGTTATGCTAATAAATTTTCATATAATAGTCATCACCTTCATTTTTTTTCCCCTGTCAGGATGGTTCTACTAGAAAAAGATAAAATACTTCTTGGATACATATAAATGAGATATGTTTAATTAAAGCCCTACTCTCTGTCTTCTGTGTATCTATTTCTAGTCATTTTACTTTTCTCCGTCCTTCTATCTGGTTTACATCTTCAAAATGCAATACGGAAAACTGCCACAAGCACACTTGGAGAACCTGAGAAAAGTGCAGTTCCGCACATTCAGATGAGAGCCAGTGGCAGTGCTCAATCTCACCATTTCATCACAGACAGATGATAATACAGTGCAAGAACATTCAGGTTTGTAAATGATAGATTTTAAACAGCAAAACAATTGTCAGAAATCGGCTGTGCTTTGCAGCGTCAGTGCCATAAATAGGTGCACTCTCTTGGTTACTTGGGTGGATGATTTTTTTAATTTATGATAAATTATATAAAATTAATGATGTGTGCTTACACTTAAGTGATAAAAGCTAGTTTCTGCTGGTGTGCTAATGTACGTAATTAGTTCTTTACAACTAGAAACCAGATACTCTTTCATTCATGCGTTCATACTCTAGCAGTTTAATTTATGGAACTGGTTTTTTTGGGCTTTGTAGAGGGAAGGAGAAAAAAACCATTTCTTACATTGTTACTGGACTTGGGATATACAAGTACGATTATGTAAAATCTGTGTCTGGGTGGCTGTTTGTCCTTTCTTGCAGAGTATTCTGTGCTCGCTGAGTGGGAGGGTCACCCTCTGTGAGACTAATAAGGACAGAGCTGCATCCCCCTCTACCACTCTTTGGAGACTCACTCCAGCAACTCCTCGGCACTACAGCAGCTCTCTACAGGCATTTTCAGTGCTTCTGGGGGACATACTAAAATAAAAATTAAAGGTAAGCAACTCATTATTTGTAGTCAATTGTCTCAACATCTTAGATGCACACACAGAGCACCATATTCCTGGCTTGTTTTGTGGTGGGTTTTGTTGTTTGTGGTTTTTTTTCCTCTCCAAAATTGCCATTTAAAGTTCATCACTGATTTTGCCAATATTAGCCGTCCTCTATAAACATAATGTACACGGTAAGCTTTTAATTGTACTGTAATCAGTCTGTGTTGTAGGATTCTGCTCATGATTGTGTAAATACATTGTATATGTTTGTGGGTGACTAGAGGTGTACGCTAAGATATGCTAATGAAAACAGTCCTAAATTTGCAGTAATTTACAAAACCGATTAAACTGTTGCAAATTGCCACAATGCTGAGCACGCTTACTAACTGTATGCATACATTTGCATTTAAAAGTCTACCTATTAGTGTGTATCACCCTAATTGGCGTACCGCGCGGCCTCCATCCAGTTAGCTACAACGCACTGGTGCGCAGCGGCAGGGGCGGGAAGCGCAGCAAGCGCTCTCCGGGACGGGGGAGCCCGCGCGGTGCAGCAGCTCCGGGGCAGCTCCCGGGGAGGCCGGGCCGGAGCCGCGCGTCCCCGGCGCCAGCACCGCCCCGCCTGGGCCGGAGCCTGCCGGGCTGCGGGCCCGCCGCGCCTCTCCCCGCGGCCCCCTCACCTGTTCGCCCCGTGCAGGTGCCCGGCGCCCGGCCCGGCCCCTCGGCAGAGGGCTCCCTCGCTCGCCGCCGCTGCCCGGCGCCGCCGGCCCGAGCGGGCTCCGGGCCCCGCTCCGCCCCGGGGCCGCGGAGGAAGCGGCGGCGGGCGCTGCCCCCTCGCTCGACTCGCCGCGGGGCGGCCGCCGCCGGCGCCGCGGGCAGGTTCCGGAGAGACGGGGCGGCCGAGCGAGGGGCGGCGGGTAGGAGCCCGGGAGCGGGGGTCCGGGGGCGAGGCGGGGAGAGCGGGGCTCGGGCAGCGGGGCGGGGGCGCCGCCCGGGCCGGCGCCTCGCTGCTCCCCGCCCAGCCCCGCCGGCCGAGCCACCCGCTTGCCTTGCCGCCTGGTGTTTTAAACCCTCCCTGCAGCACGCCCAGCTCGGCCCGGGAGCGGTCACGCTGCCGGCGCCGCCGTGTTACAGCCCGAGGTGCGGAGGGCTCGGGTCGCTGCCGCCCCGCAGGCTGCGGCGCGCCGGTCGTGCGAGGGAGCGCAGCCTCCCGAAGCAGCCGGCGGGAGAGGAGCCCAGCCCGGAGGTGCGGTGGCAGCGAGGGGGGGGCGGTGTTCGCGATTTGGTTGGCAAGAGCCCTTCAGAAAATGAGACCTCTGGAGCGGCAGCTCTAGTGAATTACTGATGCCTGCTTGTCAAGCAGGTGCAGGAAATTAAATGATAATGTTATTTGAACATGTATTCACTTTGCTGCTGTTGGGGAGGCTGGAAAAGTTAATGATGGTGTAGTTGCTGTCAGTACATGTGACTGACAGAATAGCTCTGATGATGAATAAGGTGCCGTGTGAAAATACCTATAAAAATTGCATCTTAGGTATGTGATTTTTTTTTCTTACAGAAAATGTGATTAGAAAAATATTTGTCATTTTCTGTGTTTCATTAAATTAACGTGTATCTATACATTGCAGTCAGCTTAGAAGAAAAGCTGATACTGTCTTTAGAGGACAAAAGATATATTGTTAAAGCCAGACTGTATTTTTGCGAGATTTAAACTGTAAACTCAGTACAGGCTGCTCTAGGCACTTGTATATTTTGTAAGGCAGAGAAATACCTTATTTTAGTTTCTTTTGCACTTAAACTGAAACGACTGCACGTTGTCCGTGTTCGATTTGAAGACTGCTTCAGCAATCACTGTTAGTGTTGTGACACCAAACAGCTTAGCTAATATATTTCAAATTGAAAACCTGGGAGAAAAATAAAATTAGTTGTTATGAATGAAATGAAAATTTAGTGCCTTTACAACTAATGTCTCTGAGTTAATATTTCTAAGGTGTTACTTACAAGTTTAATAAAGGCCTAAAGGACTATATTTGTCATTTCTTTCTAAATAAGTCTTTCTTTGTAGCTCCGTACAACAGATAAATGATACAATTTACGTGTGACTAGCGACTTCCTCTTTCCTTTGCAGTTAAGAAATTCTGGTTTGTAGTTTTCTGATGGGGTGAGGGGAAGAGAATAAGAAGAGATTGTTCTGAATATGATTATTTTCTGTTTCAGATTTGTAGCTGATTGTTCACATGTGTCCAGGGGGAGATGAAGTACATTGGATCCTGCATAGTTTGGCTTTGTATGGCAGTCTTCCTCCTCCTTCCTGTTTCTACTTCTGTGGCAGTCAGTGACCAGACAGGTACTTCTGTTTTTTTGCCCATCACAGACCAAAGGCGTAAATCTCAGTACTGAACAAATGTGAACAAATAATGACAGTACATGCAAAATAAGCTTTTTTTAATCTATTTTTTTAAAAAGTCTAAGTTTGAAGCAGTTCCAAAGCAGCCTGTTTCCTGTGCATGGAAGATTCATGTTTGGAAGCAGTTGTAGTTCCTAGGAGTTTTGTTTTGTACTTTTTTACCTTACCATACACAAAAAGATTCTAAGTCAGAGCTTGCAAAATTTTTGTGAACAAAATCCTGTGGCTTTATTAGAGCAGATCAGTGCTCACATTGACTTAAACAACCTAATGCTCACGTTAACCTTACCTAAACTTAATCCCCAGACCAGGTTATACGTTTCACAGATGTAGAGTTAGACAAACCCTTGTACCTAAGAAAACAGGGGAAAGGAATATAGTGATATTGTTTAACTTAAAAGCTGTTACCCGTCTTTGGCAAATTTTCTCATACTTCTGTTTTCTTCTTTCTCATACTGTCCACGTGGTATCTAGCTCTCTCATTTAAACTTTACATTGATTCTCCAGAGTGTGGTAAATTCTGTCTTAAAGGCATGTCACGTGTGCTTGTATAATAAGGAATTGTGAGTTTTCTAGAATTGCTCAGCCTCAGCATGCACCTCAACTTTCTGGAATTTTCCTACAGTTATTAGCAAGGAGAACATGCGTGTTGCTATTTAAATAGAAATAAAAAGAGTTCTTTTTCATTAATTTTTTTAGAAAATTAAATTTATTTTTAGTAATGCTGTTTTTCCAGAAACCTGATGGAAGATAATAGAAGCTATACATATACAAAAACTTTGAATTTCCATAACACATTTGAAACTCAGGCCCAAGAAATTTAAAAAGTCAACGACTAGGATAATAATCCTTTTACTACTCCTGGAAACAATAAATAGTAATATTTTAAAAATAATAAGTGTCATGTGTGGGCTCTAAGGTAAAAATAATATGTTGTGAAGAGTCTGAATTTAAGTCAAAGACTTTTTTGCCTTATATTTTTAGGGCAGCAAGGCTAAGTGCTCTACTGATGAATTATTCTTAACCCCTGTGGGAGAGTGAGCCTACATCATAGCCATGCAATCATTCTCTTCAGCTGTCTGAAAGAAGCAAAATGGGTTGTCTCCTCTGTCATTGTTAGCTGGTGGATTGTAGAAGGGAAGTTTTAAAAGGGTGTGAGTGCAGAAGGTTACCTAATAATATAAATGAATAAATGGAAACTTGAAAAATTTTAAAACAAAATGCCAGGAAGCAGTGTATCTTTTCTTTTTTTTTTTTTTTTTTTTCTTCCCTCATGAAAAGATGTCTCAGTAAAAGGTGGACCGGTCATAGAAGATGTGACAGATGCACTGAACTGCTAATAAACGGTGTGTCTGAACTGTACATTATGTTCTGTTAGAAGTTTGTGGCTAGGCAGCCAGAAGGGAAGTTGCAGTTTTCCTTAACCTGATTGCCACAAATGGATCAAATATGGGTCAAATTGAACCGCTGGGAAGAAGAGGAGAGATTGAACCTCTCCTGAGAATAACTGATGGGGTGTAATTGAGAGAAGCTTCTGCAGTTTGAGGTGATACAGGCAGATGGTGAGGAATAACAAGTAGATAGCTGCCAGCTTCAGCAGCTCTGCCGACAGCAGGGAATAGGCTCAGAGTGAAGCCTCAAGTTGATAACAGGAAAGAGACTCTTCTAGAGACTGAAGGGATGGTTACTGTCCAAAAAAGAAATACAAGTTGTAGACCAGAAAGGAGGAGCTGAGAAAGAATGGATCCTGCAACGGTGCAGTGGTCAGGGGTACAGATGTCTCTGCAAGCCTTTTGTTAATCTGCCCCGTTGTGAACAGAGTACTCTGTGTTGCAAAGTTGTCTCGTTCTAGTTTGATAATTTGTACGCAGATGAATCTGTTACAAATTGGAAATGTGCTCGCTTCAAGAAGAGAGAAATATCTAACCCCCTCTTTTTTTTTTTTTTTCTCTTTCTTTCTTTCTTTCTTTCATTAACTGGCTCGTTCTTGGGCCTTTGTTCTCTCCTATGTACCAGTTCTGTTTGTATCAGCATCTGTCCTTCAGGATCTGCCTAGGCAATCCTTTTGGCTTTCTTCTTTCAACAACATATGCATAGCATTTATTTCTCACTATGCCAATATGAAAGCTTTTCCAGCAAAGCCCATTTAGATAGGATCTTGGATTATTGCATTTACATCCTGAAATTTCTCACCTGATCTACTTAAGTCTAAAGGAATGGCCTTCAAATGCAGGGAAAAGTGTAAATTAAAGTTAATTTGGGAGGGGCAGGGGGAAGAAGTGTGTTAGAGGAAGGAAATCTCTTATGCAAGAGAAAGGATTAACTTGTGTGCATATGTAGGGGAGAGCTTTCTGAGTTGGCATTCTGAATATACTTTGGGACTTACTCATTGGGTCAATATTGTAATAAATAAATGCCAGTATTGGAAAATATGCCAGAGAGTGACAGAGTATGCTGGATCTTCTCGGAGCAGTCCTCCTTAGGCTCTGAATGTGTGCCAGTAACAGTTAGATTCACATCAAGGATTTCTTTCAGTTCTCACTTGTCCAGAAGTTTTGATGTGCTAATCGTTCATCAGAAGGAAGCACTCAATTCTAATGACAGAATATAGCAAATCTGAGGGAGAGGGTTCAAGAGTTCTCAGCAATCATGTTTTTGATCTGACTTCAAGAATATTTTCTTCATGTTGTCAACTTACATTTTTTTTTTATTGTTAGGAACATTTGGTTTTGGAGCATGGATGTGAGCTCTTTCTGTAGTGACACATGAAGTTCCAATTTGATCATTCTTGAATGCTTCAAATTAAGAATATTAATACTTTGTCTCATTCCCAGATCATTGCTGTTTTTTCAACTTTCTTTTACAATTACTGTTTTTCAAAGTCACTTGCTAACCCATGAAAAATGTAGTATAAACAAAGTCCTGGGACTGTCAGGCATGGTGAATTTCCATTGCCTTTTGACGTGGAATGTGCTGTGAAAAGTGTTGGCTCTAGATCATAATTTTAGATAGGCACTTTAACCCAAATACAGTGAGTGGTTTCAAGTATGCAAATCAGTTCAGCTTTTTGGTTTTCATGTTTTAGTACGGCTAGATATTTCTCAAAATCAGGATAACGGCTCTACAGTAACTCTCATATACAATGTTTTCATATTCTTAATATTCTGAATATTTAAGGTTGGATCCACAAACTATTGTTAGCATTGCAGTGTTTAATTGACTCTGCCACCCTTGGATTCCTTAACTTGCAGTTAAATACTAAGTCTTCTTGGCCAGTGAATAAGGAGCTTTAGGTATCTGTAAGAATGTGGTTCACAAAAGCCTGCACGCTCTGGAAAGCCACTTCAGCTAGTGAGTCAGTAGTATGTAAGAGAGATCCCAGACCACAAAGACGAACATTCTCAGCTACACACATTCTCCCAGTGTGAAGCCTGTAAATTAGATCAGCCTGGTTTTTTTTTATGGAAAGGTAGAGAAAGAAAAAAGCATCAACTCCTACAGCTAAGATATTCACCTGGGATATCATAGAATCATAGAATGCTTTGGGTTGGGAGGGACCTTTAAAGGTCATCTAGTCCAACCCCCCCTGCACTGAGCAGGGACATCTTCAACTAGATCAGGTTGCTCAGAGCCCCATCCAACCTGATCTTGAATGTTTCCAGGGATGGGGCATCTACAGCCTCTCTGGGCAACCTCTTCCAGTGTTTCGCCACCCTCACCGTAAAAAATTTCTTCCTCATATCTGGTCTAAACCTACCCTCTTTTATTTTAAAAACGTTACCCCTCATCTTATCGCTACTGGCCCTGCTAAAAAGTCTGTCCCCATCTTTCTTACAAGCCCCCTTTAAGTATTGAAAGGCTGCAATAAGGTCTTCCTGTAGCTTTCTCTTCTCCAGACTGAACAACCCCAACTCTCTCAGCCTTTCTTCATAGGAGAGGTGTTCCATCCCTCCGATAGTTTTTGTGGCCCTCCTCTGGACCCTCTCCAACAGGTCCACGTCTTTCCTCTGCTGAGGACCCCAGAGCTGGATGCAGGGCTCCAGGTGGGGTCTTACCAGAGCAGATTAGAGGGGCAGAATCCCCTCCCTCGACCTGCTGGCCGCGCTTGTTTTGATGCAGCCCAGGATACAGTTGGCCTTCTGGGCTGCAAGAGCACATTGCCAGCTCATGTCCAGCTTTTCATCTATCAGTACCCCCAAGTCCTTCTCCTCAGGGCTGCTTGCAATCCCTTCATCCCCCAGCCTGTATTGATACTGGGGATTGCCGTGACCCAGGTTCAGGACCTTGCACTTGGCCTCGTTGAACCTCATAAGGTTCGCAGGGACCCACTTCTCAACCTTGTCCAGGTCCCTCTGGATGGCATCCTGTCCCTCAAGTGTGTCAACCACACCACTCGGCTTGGTGTCATCTGCAAACTTGCTGAGGGTGCACTTGATCCCACTATGTCATCGATGAAGACGTTAAACAGTACTGGTCTAAATACAGACCCCTGAGGGACACCACTTGTCACTGATCTCCATCTGGACAATGAGCTGTTGACCACTACCCTCTGGATGTGACCATCCAACCAATTCCACATCCACCGAACAGTCAGCCCATCAAATCCATATCCTTCCAATTTAGAGAGAAGGATATCGTGGGGGACCGTGTCAAAGGCCTTACAGAAGTCCAGATAGATGCCATCCATAGCTTTTCCCTCATCCACTGATGTAGTCACTCCATCATAGAAGGCTACTAGGTTGGTCAGGCAAGACTTGCCCTTGGTGAAGCTATACTGGCCGTCTTGAATAGTATGAAGTCCTGTTTTTCACTACCTACTCTTCCTCACAGGTGAATCTAGTTCTCCAGGGTCTATTGTGAGCATCCTAATACTTGAACTCCATTGGTATGGATTTCTTAATGCTGCCTGCCAAAGCTGTTCTGTTATTTCCATAACTGTCTAAATAGTCACCAGACTTGGAGTTAACTTCTTCCCTATATCAATGAAGTTGTAGATTCAGTCTCCTTCATTCCTCTTCCCACCCTTGTCTGAATTAACACCTATATTCTAATGTAATATGATGTGGCTTACAGAGTAAAAAAGGAAAACAAAAAAATCACATCTGATTTTCTTCTACCTCTGTACATGAGGCTAAAGGTATGTAGGCAATCTGAATTCTTGACCCTATTTGAAAGCAGGCCAGGTTGGTCTGCTTTTCTTCGGTACAAATACCTTTGAGGTGGACTCATTGGATGTCGTTGCTGACACTTGTAGGTATGTTGCACACTCTAAAGAGGTTCCCTATGTCTATATATTTATGAAGCCTGATCCAGTAAGAGTGTGAGACATATCCTAGCTAATCTGGGTTTCTGCCTGAAGCTTGAGCCTGACATAGGATGTGGGTGTATGTTAGGTGGGGCTTTGCTGTTGGGCCACGTTCATTTGGCTGGTCATGCTTAGTGATGGAAACTTCGGTGCCCTTGCAATGTGCACATTGGTGGTGTTAGATGGCAGTTGAAAACTTCACCTGAACATAAAGTTTAATTATAAAGTAGCAGATAGGTACTTGTAAAGTGAATCTAGCCATTACAGGTTATACTTGATCTGGAGGAGGCAAGAGTGCTTATTGGAAGCTACAGTTCCCAGTCAGGAAGTGCACACAAGAGATGTCTGTAAGAGCGAGACTGAAGCATGCACCAGAGTCTCCTCTGTCCTTATTTGCATGGAAGGGAAAACTGGGCATGGCGCCTAGATGGAAGCTGCAGTGTGCTTCAACAGGTGCCCTGATCATTCCAGGAATTCAGAACATGCGATTGCATGTTGCAGCAGATACGTCTAGATGCAACACCTTTATTTTTATTCCGCATAATGCTATTAGAAAACAAAAAAAATTCTTACTAGCATCTTATTGGAGCGGCAGAAGGTCAGTGGTCTGTGATATACCTGCTTGATCTGCATAAATACATATTTTTGAAATTATTAGGTTGATTTTATAATAATAAGCTCCTACATAGAGCTCATTGATTTCTAAAGATTAAGGTCTGTAATTTGTCTTATGGGTAGGTGATCTCATTAATTTATAGGTATGTTAACTTGAGCTTTGACATTGCCATTGTAATATGAATTGTTGACTTCAATCCAGACAGACCCAGTTTTATCATGTGCAGAGCAATCTAGTGTATAAATGTAAGTGCGTTATTTTTACTGCTTCATTAGTTTTATAGTTATGTATTCTAACAGGCCAGGTAGGCACATGGTTTCCATGCCTGGATCAGCAGTAAGGGTTTGTAGTGTTCTTTTTCTTTCCTGAATGTTTTCGTGTAGGTCTTCTAATTCAGCTACCCACAGGATGAATGAGTAGACTGTCTGTTTTGTCTCAGAACAAAGAAAATTTAAAGATGTGCCAGCAGTACTAAAAATCTTGGAAGAGGCTAACTTTTTGACTGTATAAACTATAACTGTAGAAGGAATTTTCATCAATCTATAGCAATGAAAGTTGTCAGTCTTGGTATGGAGAGGTTTTGGTTCCAATATTTTAGAGTTTTGCCTTAGCTCTCTGGTAAGAAGAATAACATTGGGCTAAAGGAGTGCATCAGCAGCATGAGACAGAAGAAGATTCATAGTAACCCTTTCAGCTCTTCTGGGGATGTGGAATACAACCACATAAGTAGCACTTAAATGGCCTGTCTATGCTGTGACTGTTATGCCACTGATAAAAATAGGTCCACAGTCCAGTCTGTGGCATGTGAGGAATCGTTGCTATCATCTGGATAACACAGAAATTAAGGCTTGAGTCTTTATTTGGACTTGGAAGAAAGTAGCAGCAGGGAATAAGCTAAAACTCCCTAGTCTTTCGCCACCCAGCCCTCATGTAAGTTAATGCTGTCCCAGGTTCTCTAGAGCTTACTGCAGCAGTTCAAGATAAAATCAGCAATAAGTAATATTTGGCTTCTCTTATTGTAAGAACTGCCAACTACTTTAACCAGAAAGGGAATCTGCCCTGGAGTTTTTAAATATATATATATATATATTTTAAATATATATATATATTTTTATATATATATATATATAAACCTTGGTTAGAAAACACGTAGATTTAAGAAAAACATTTGTCAGTGTACGGGTGACATGCTATTGCGGCTTTAGCCATAACAGGCTTCCTTTGCGCCAACATATTTCTTATAGCTATACTTGTGTAAATCTACCATAACCACGTTCAAAACCTACCATAACCACATTCATTGTTTTAGGGTGGCTGTAGATAAAAGTCTGTAGTTTAATAATCTGTATAAGTGATTGAAGGCTGAGGTTTGTAGATTAAAGGGTATCTAAGGTGAGCCTGTTTCTGTCCCATAGCGTGTGTGCGTATATCAAACGGTGTATTGAAATTGCTATGTTAGTATGTAATTCCAGTGAATGCTTTTCACGCTACATAAAACTCCCTGCAAACCAAGAATGATGAAAGATTTCATTTCAGTTTCAGAGATTTCAACATGAATATTTTTTACAGTTCTGCATCTTTTCTGGGGAAAGGGAATTTACAGTGTTTTTAATGCATATGTTTCATCTCTTTTATCATGAAACTTTATATCTATGTATCTGTGTATGCATGTATATACACATATTTATGTATGTATATGAAGGAAAGAAAGAATACATTCTCTTAGAGCCTTAGAAATAAATTATCAGTGATGTTACTTGTAATTGTAGATTGCTATTTAGATGTAAAGGACATGGAACTTGACAAATCTTACGAAAAAATGTCTTCTACCTGGTCTATTCTTTAAACAATTGACATAGCTTTCATTAACCATGTTGTCAGGAGATGTCTTTATATCTATATTATATAATTTAGTTTCACTTTTACTAGTTATTTCCAATTAGCCATTCTTAATCTAGATCAAATACTGTAACACATTTAATAGAATTTAAGGCTTTTGAAGGATAACATGCTTTCTACATTACTGCAGAATGAATGACAAATTTCACACGCTTTACAATTACAAATATAGCTATTTTGAATGCCAGCTTTCAGTCTGGATGCTCTTGGAAATCTTTAAATATAGATGATCTCCAGGTTAATGGTAGGACATTCCTCCTTACTTTTTCATTGAACTGATACTTCAGAAAGCCCCTCGACCTTCACTGTTCAGCAGTTTCAGATATACCTTGGCCATCTTTTTAGTTGCATCAGCTCCACATGGAGCTCTGCACTTGATAAGCGCATGAGCCAAATCCTACTTGTCATCTTCCATTTGATGTCTTATTAGGGTTTAGCGGGGCTATTTGCAAAGCTTATTAAAGAAAGAGTCTTATTTCTGACCCATGCACAAAAGTGACATTTCTCTGTATTTGCTTCTTAAAAGTGTGTATTCGTGTATATATATTAAAAAAAGAGAAGAAAAGACTTTATGCAAGTAAGATACTGCATATTAATAATACAGTGTTTGATTTAAGTGTTCAGTTAGATTTAACCTTAGAATTTACCATATTCCAGATTTTAGAACATTCTGCTTTGGTTCAGACTTAATCCCCTGTAAAGCTGCTTAATTTTCAACCTCTTTCCGCCCTCCCTCCCCAAAATATAAGCATTGCTTACATTGTTTATTATATATGGTATGATTATATCCTTGTTAATCCACATTTTCAAATTACTGTTCACTGAAGTAACAATAGATTATTGTCATGGTAATCAAGCATTTATGCTTTATTGTTTCATATTCATTAATGGGGAAAAAAGGTTTTCTAATAATATAGCCAGAAATAAAAAAAAAAACACTTAGAAGTTATTGCTTTACAGAGTATTGTAGGTAGAAAGAGCTTCATACGAATTTAGTGTTTTTCTTCTGGTTATATTGTTCATGCGAGCTTTAATCATAAACAGCTGAATTAAAATGTGATAAAATTTGTATCTGCTGATATTATTAGAAGTGTAGTATGAAATCTGAAATATCATTGCTCTTATTTAGATTTTGTTTTATTGCTGTTTTTCATATCGTAAAGAAACAAACATTCCTGTTAATATTACTATCACTGTCATGATAGTTTGTTCTGATTAATTTTTGTTTGATAGAATTTTACGATAGATACTAAACTGTATTCTCTTGAAGGTGCTGTGTGTCCTTTAATGAAAACAGTTGTCCATCATCTCAAACAAATCAGCAGAGACAGTCTTGGAGTTTCAGGTAAATGACTGCGTTAATATGGATATCTAAATTAATTGGCTAGTAGTGGATGTAATCATAGTCTGACTGAAGCTGGCTTTAAAGCTGAAAGGACAGTACAGAGTGCCACCCCCATGCTCCAAAAGCTGGTGGTGTTTTTAGGAAAGTGGGGTTAAAATCAGAATGTGTTCTTCTTGGAAAGTATTGGTTCAAGTTCTGCAGCCACACTCGTTTCCGTTGTTTTTCCCAAACATCCTTCGTTCTTATCAGTTCAGATGATAAAAGGAAATAACAAATGCATTTTTCAGGTTGCAAAGTCATCTACTGAGTGAATTTTGCACTGATAGTTTCTCTGTCAATAAAATGAATATCGGAAGTTTCTCTGACTTAAAGTACTGGTTTTCAAAATAGCTTGTCAGTCTGTACTCTAGACTAAGTGCATGCTAAAAGTCAGTATTTACCTCCATTTTTTTAAAAATTCCATTAAATAAACTGAATCATTGTATTGCATTTCACAGGGTTTGATCTAGCAGAAAGCTTTTCTTTGAGGCAAACATCTTGTGGAGGGGAAAAACTCTGTTTTAAACTGGGAAGCGCACCTCTCGTCAGAGACACAAAGTAAGTAAGATACTACTTTAATCCTAAGTGTTTAAAAGACACAGCTCAGACTAAGTGCTACTAATGAACTGAAACACTGAGCAGTGTATCCAAAGGATGCCACAGAAAGACAAGTATGTCTGTTTTCAGGCATTTTCATCTGTAACAGTTTTTTCTTTGGAAAGCATTTTGATTCAGGTGTGTTTTTCTTCTGGAATCTGGAAGTATCTAGGTAGAAAGTTAATTGCAAATACCTTTTTCTTAAATAATGATTCTGATACTGCAAACTGTACTGTTTATACGTAAATATTTGTAAAACAAAGGAAACAAAGAACTTTCATGGTGTGACAAGTGTTACACTAATCTTTCCTCAGTGAAGTTGGCTGTCCTCTCTCTCATTACTGCTGGTGGAATTAAAAAGAGAGAGTGAGTCACCATTTCCTTAAACACTATATTTTCATGATTTTTTTTTTTGTCGGTGGAATTGGGATCTTTCCTTCAAGCAGCAACAATATGGTGGGTACTCAGTGTAGAGGTGAAACTAGGCAGCATCCTATTCCGACACAGGGTGGGATGAAAGGCAGAGACTGCATGAAAAATCAAAAGAAAGGTGAAAGAGAGTAAGGCACAATGGGATTGGATGGATTTAAGTTTGCATGGGGACAAGGAAATGGTAAGAAGCAGTTAGGAATGTAGTTTCAAGTTCCCCATGCTCAGTGGAGAGAGAGAGGATCATCTCAGAGCTTCTTGGTTGAGATGTGCTCCGAGTCATGGGACTGTGGTTTCTGTACAGCATGTTCCTGTGATGACGAGGGAAGCAACTGTATTCCTGTGTCTTCAGGTTGGGTATTCTCTGTTGCAAGAGGTCTGGCTCCAGCTTGCCTAGAAAAAAATACACCCGGCCCTCGGACTTCCCCTTTGCTTGGATCCTGGGCAGAGCAAAGAGGGGCTGTGGGTAGCGTGAGGCCAGGGGAGAGGGAGAAGAGAGGAATCGGAGGCACCCAGACACAAAACAAAGCAATCTTTGGGAGAAGAGAATGATTAAAGAAATAGGACCTAAATATTCTAGATAGATTCTAAGTTTTTTTGAGGTATTAGGTACTGTAAATGTATTTTTATGCTTGTGTAATTCTGCAAAGTTAAACAAAGTAATCGCTGTCTTTTTTTAAATACCTTGGACATTACCTGTTGAAGGAAAAATGACTAGATAAAATTACTTGACACAGAGAGTGCTCTATTTTTATTAGGGCCTTCCCAATATTGTAAACATTGTCTTTAGAAGAGGAACGGCTAAAATTAGGTACCACCCATACATGTCTTTACTAAAAATAAAAAAATAAAAAGATTGTCAGTAAGAAAAGTTTTTTTTAAAAGCCATTATTAATTTTTTGGATTTTTACAGATTTTTTTCAATGGACGGGAATTTGAGGGAAACATGAGACTATAGAAGAGTAGAAAATCCAAGCAATAACAAAAAATGTGGGGCAATTTTCCTTTAGGAGTAAGAAGCTAAGCAGTGCTTTGTGTGCAGTGAAATGCATATTGCAAGCTGACTTACTTCATTCTGAAACTGTAAAAAAATCAATGGCAAAAATGGAGTGAGAGGAGATAGAAATTGGAAAAGGGTAAATTATTTAAAATATATATTTGAGGGAAAATTCATGATTCGAAAGGATTGATTTCTAAGAATTCGGTGGTTTTGGAAGGGGTCTGACAGGTGATGTTGAGGTTGAAAAATTTAAAGCTTTTTTCCTAGCTTTTATTAGTTGGCCTGAATACTAATGTCTATGTTTTGTTTTCTTTTAAAAACAGTTTATTAGTGAAGGCAGTGAAAATGGGGAATTCATGTCATGGCTGATAGCTGTGGCTTAGCAAAGCCTTAACTCTTAGCGGTTGCAAGGAAAATACTCAGGAAAGACACAATACTTTTTTTTTTTTTTTTTGTACTTTCTTTATGGAGTGGGAGAGAAATCTAATTGTTTGTTTGTTTGTTTTTTTCTATATTTTATCTATTCAGCTTATTGGCAGGAGGATGACTTTTTGAGACAAAAATGGCTAAGTTTCTCTTCATTTTTCAGTGTAACTTGGGCAGGGGATAAAGAATTTCAGTAAAGGGTACACCTGGAAGGCAGGTGGTTTGGCTTTAATGGTCTCTTGCTTCTCACATTCCTCTCCCTCCCTGTTATTTTCTTCTGTGTATCCTCATTAAAGAAAAATAAAGAGAAAATCTTTCCAGTTTCCTCTAAAAATATGCATATCTAATGGATGAAAACTTTAGCTGGATAAAGCAACCGAGCTGATTATTAATAAAATGCATAACAGTGCTAGTGTATGAATATAGTTAGGCTGAAAATTAATATCATGTTATTGATATTTATAAGGTACAAGATAAGCTTTTCAGTCAGCTTGCTGTGGAAGTAAATAGTACCTCTTACATATATCTTCCTGAACAAAAAAAAGGGTTAAAAGTATTTTCAATAACATTCAAGCATTGCAGAATTTCCATTAAATCCTAGCTCTTCATGGCAATAGTCTTGCTCATACTTTTTTAACCTTTCTTCAGAAGGAAATGCATGTCATAATTAAGAACATAATTTACTTTTTGTATTCAATATATTGAATATATAATAGCTTTTTGTTGTTGAGATAACACTTCAGACACAATTTTTAAAAATTATTTGTTTAAAATATTTTTTATACTCTTCTGAACTTCTGAGTTTGTTTTTAAAAATAAGTGCAGAGGGCAGTCAGGAGCACAAAGTCAGGTTTTGACATAGTAGGGCTACAATGAAGGATAGTCAGGAACTCAGATATCTCTCATCGTAACCTTATAATTTACTTTATCTCAGTTATCCATGTACAATATCTTGTAATTTATTATTTTATTTAAATCTCCCTCTGTTACCTTATGTCAGATTGTGTGGTTCCAGACTCCTAGCATTCTTGGGTGCACAGAGGTTTTTAGGATCATTCTGCCTCAGAAAATATTTTAGTAGACGTGGTGTGCAGTAAGCAGCAGAACAGTGTTTGTTATCCATCCTGCAGGAAACTGAGAGTATCTGATTAAGCTGACTAGCAAGTATCAAGTAACTTGGCACATCTCCTCTTGCATTTCATTCATTCAGTCGTAGTGTGGGTAATAGAAAGCTATGCTGTGCCATTTTTCTTGTGTGATGCCATTTTGGTTTTTTTCAATGGACCTGGAGTAGTGTTGCACCTATTTATATGTTGTAAGTAATTTACAATGCAGTGTCAGCTTGGGAAATTGATTATGTCTATGTTGGATTTTAGTTATATCTCTTCTCTTTCTCTCTTTTTGTGATGGACTTCTGTACATATTTTGTCTTGTGGTAGGAGATAGATAGCTTTTCTTATGCTCCGTGTAAATGACTATTAAATATAAATTTAATTCTAATAATATTTTCAGGATTAAAGAGTGATTTTTAAATTAAAATACTGTGAGTTACTTATTGCAATTCTTACGTGGACATTAATATAAGTTATTCCTTAGTATAGTAGTATAACTGAGCCTTTGAATCCTAAAGAAATTCACAGTAAAATACCATTACGCAAGCAATCTAATTATGTAGTCATAATAATAGTTATTGTATGTTTTAATTTTATTTCAATAAATACATTATGGAGTCATATTTTGTTCTCTAGAGTTTAACACGTACTGCCTGTGCAATGTATTCCAGTTTGCCATAGAGCTTGCTGACAAAAGCAGCACAGGCCTCTGTGCTGATAGCAACGCCTTGAGATCTGCCAGCAGTATTCAGTACTTCTGGACATGAGGCCTTTTACGCTAATCTTTGTTCCTTAGTTGCCTTAGAGTAAATAGCACTATGATGAAATAATTTCACTGTCTGTCTCTAAAGATGCATCAGATGTCAGTTGTTCCTCTTTCTCACTTTTCTGGGTTGCTGGTGGGCCATTTTTTTTCTCCTCTGAAAGTGCCAATGAAGGTGATAATAAGTTGATTTCAGCTGAGTCTCAGAATGTTTTTGAAATGGCTGTTTATGATTAGAAAATCTTAATGGCACAGTCATGGCTTTTTATTTTGTAGTTTGTTTGGCTTGACAAACCATATTAATTTACTGAGGAGATTATCTTATCTGGCTGTTAAATGATCTCAGAGTTACAGCAGTTGGGATTACTCTCACGACTTTTTTAGGAATTCTTCCCCTTTCGGCGCAAGATACTGCAAAAGAGCTTGGATTTTGACTGTATTTGGACTACTGAGCTCCATCAGCAATGTTGTCACTGCTGCCAGAAGAGCTGTGGCTGTGGCTTGGGCCATGTTTCAGAGAAAGTGTTTCAGCTCCTTGTGATGTCTAGTTACTGGATGCAGAAATACTGTTCCCACTTCTGTCAGTATGTTCCAAGCTGGAGGATTCTTTCTGCTAAGAACTGAAATCAATGATGAAAGAATATTTACATGGGGTTTTTTGTTTGGTTTTGATGCTAACCTTTTTAATCACAAAAAATGCATAGGGAATTGCGTTTCCTAGAGCAGAGCTGGCATCAAGTGAGGCAGTTTCTGTGCCCACTGTTAGAAGCCTTTTCATAGCTAGCACTTTGCTCCCCAAAGGCACCTATCTCTGGGTGGCCTTGCAACCATTTACTTTGCTGTATGTTCTCTGGTTGTATCTGCTGAGACTTCTTTCTTCACCAAATAGTAAATACTGAGTTTTTTGCATATGACTTCAGCTGTCAGTGAATGACTACATGGGCGTGATTTTTGATTAGTTTTGCACATGGCATGTGTTTTGGGCAGCAGAGTCATTTTCAGCAGTCTTCTTGAAAAATATTATTAAGATATATATTAAGAAGTGGTATACCTATTTCTTAAATATAGAACGGATAGATGTGAAAATCGCCGGTTTCCAAAAGATTTCATTGAAAACTTTTAAAACATCTACTGAAAATGGCAGTGAGGTGGCACCCCTGTTTGGAGACAGTAGTTACATTTATGCTAACCAGCTTTTATCTGTGCTAACACAAAGTCCTACTAGCCTTTGGTCTATTGAAATATTAGATAATTATGTAAGAAACCACCTCTCCCTTCCTATATTGCGTATTTATTTGAGGTCATTTGAGCTGTTGGAGCCAACAATGCTAAGACTGAAATGTCTGGTATTTTGGTTGCAGGGTATTTTCAAGAAAAGGGCCTTGTCTCTGGAATTTGCTTCCTGATTGTGGGAGCCTGACTTTAGTGCAAATTCTGATGCTTTCTGCAGGTCTTTCAAAGTAGTGGATCAGAAGCTGCAGTGATACAGTCTTTCTGTTTCCAATTCTGGTTGAAAGGTACTGAAATTGTGTACTTTTTGTTTATTTCTAGAAACTTGAAAACTTACTGCATTTTATAAATTAAAAAGAAGGATAATACAGGGATTACTGTTGAAAGAACAAATTGGAGCTGTACCTACCGTGGAAATACCAATTATTTCATTTCATAACTAAGGAGAAAACTGGGGCCTCTTACCATGAAAAATGATAGGACAATGCTGCTTTTAAAGAATGAAGGCATGTGAATGTCTTTTTCTGCATATTTGGGCTTGTTTCTACCTGACAGTTTACAAGAAATATGCCAAGATCTTTTTATAAGATTTAAAATTCAGGCATTAATGGATTTTAATTGCTATATTGGGCTTGAACCATCCTATAATTTAACATACAATTTAGTATGTGGAAAGAATTGGGAAAGCAAAAGTAATGACAGAGAGGAAGACTATATATAAAAATGAAACATTGAAAGCAGACTGTGAGGGCACAGACAAACTATTTTAATTATGCCACTGACGGTAGCAAATCTGAATTCTTTGATCTGTAGTGTGTTCCCCTGACAGTAGAGCACTTAGCGTGGCAGCGTCGTACCAGTTGAATTGGTAAGACAATGTTGAATGAAGCAGACTGTTTCTTTTCCTTTTTTACCGCAGCAATGTTGTTGTAAAGCACTTGCAGATAAAGGGAAGGAGCTTTTGGGAGATGTGTACTTTAAGGGCACTTGTCCACAACAAGAGGATGCAGGAGACCAGCGGTGTTTGTGTGGATCCCCCGTGTGCCTCAGTTCAGGATGAAACTTAAGGCAGGCAATAAGCAAATCACAGAAGCACTGGATGAACAAATAGTAAAGGCAGTTTACTTTCCTTACTTAAAAAGCTTTCCTTAATTTGAAAAACATGTATTTCAGTTCAGATTAGTGTTATTTTTTCCTGCTGCCTTTGTTTTAAAGGAGAAATCTGTCCAGCCAAGATTATTATTTGGAAGAAAATAAAATTAGGAATTCACCTTCACAGCGCTCCTCTCCAGCTCTCAGCCTCATCTCACTTCCTCCCCATCAGCATCAGCCTCCCTGGTCAGTGAGGCCAGCAGCTGATCCCCGTGGCCCTGTCGTTTCCAGCCATCACAGCAGGGAAGGAGCAAGAATGCACCGCTGGGGTGGGGGGCAGCCTGCCGTTAACTTCAGCAAACCCTGAAATTGCACCTTCAGTTTAATGGTTTAACCTGCCTTGTAGAAAACAATTCTGTTGTTCTGATTAAAACAACAGCATCTGCAGTATCTAAGCAATTTCACTTTTACTATATACTCCTATATAGAATTCCTTTTTATTTTTGTCCGATATGGATGCCAAAACTATTTCTCAGATTTCTTATTGGATAAGATAGCAAAACTTAAAACATATACTGTCATACATACCACAGTTGCTAGACAACGTTATTGTGTTATTAGATTTCTAGATTCAGCACAAGCGATTTACCTGGACGCTTCCCTATGGCCCGTGTTCAAAAAACCGGACACAGATTCTGCCATAGGTTGTTCAATTTACTGGTAAGTTAGCTGAAGAGAGCCGGACTGTGGGGAACTTTCACAAGAGTTTGCACGTCTCTTACTCCCTGCCAAACATGCTGACTTTTAAAATCTTTGTGATGTTGTCTTGGTTTTTCTTGGCCATCTTTTTTGAAGAAAAAAGTCCCCTAAAAGTAAGTACAAGATAGTACTATAAATCAATCAGGAGGATGCACATCTCAGCCTGTAGCAGGACCTGTGTTTGATAAGAACACTAGTCAGAATAGTTTCAGAACAAAAATACAGTTGCAAAATTAATACAGTTGAAGTTTCTTAGAAATCCAGAGGAAATACAGGTATATACAGCAATGCGATATGCAACCACACAGAATTCAATGAAATGTACTGGATATAATGCATGCAGCTGAGGATAGACTGTAGCCCTCATATGTTGTAGTATAAAATTAGAGATGGAAAGATCATTTATCAGTTTTGCTGATTGGGCTGAGAGGATTCAAGTGTCTTTGTAAAATGCATATAATTTCTCCAGCTGAAGCAATGGTGCCATATGCTTCAGAAGTCATTTATCAGCAGACTGAAAAGAAAAAAATTGTAATAAACGAGATTTTTTTTTCTGGCTTTTGTGATTTAACCCTTTGTGAAATGCAGTTTGCGTTAGCTATTCTGTCAGGCATTCCTCCTCTTAATTAAAGTTGTACCTACAAAAAGATGTTTGTGCTGATACATCTGTGTCTACACTGGGGCTTTGTTATTTAAAGATGTCATAGAGATATCATTTTCTTCCCCCACCTTGCCTCTGATTTTTTCATTTTTCTATCTAAAAATAGTTTAGCTCTCTTGCAGTGAAACTGCCCTGGTACTTTTTTCATTACAGTGATTTTCATTCACTTTCAGTTGGTTGTGAAAGATTTTTGGCCTCTAGCATTTCTCTGTCGTTAGCTCTTTGCAGTTTTTATCATCATGCCATGAAACATTTTTTATTTATGGAGATAAATTGCCAAATTTTTAAAAATACTTCTTTAATTTTGCATGAACAGTACCATCCATGCCCTGGATTTTTCACTTGGTGGTCTGGGTATCAACCTGATTTCAGTCATAAGTGTACAGAGTTTGCTGATTGCAGCCTTGTCTCAAGTGAATATTTGTCATGTCACAAACGCATTTCAAAACTTGGAATGATTTAATAAACTTCAACATGAAGAACAGCCTGTAATCTATACAAACTAAGTCCTGATGTACAGATACTGGTGTATTAACGGAACCATGTGCAAGAGATTATGTTATTTTTGGATTTAGTCAATGTGACTAGTTGCAGAGTCTCAAAATTCTATTAAAAAAAATAAATCCTAAAAATACTCTGGGACTGAGCATAACAATACAGGCCTTGAATAACTTGTTAGTTAGAACTTGGTAGTTCCTAATAGGGCATTAGGCTTTTAATTGTCATATGACAATGCACGTACCTTTTACTTTAGGGATTAGGCTGCTGCTTATTGCTACACCCATAATAGCAATGTTAACATCGAAGTCTTTGATAAATTTCGATTTATCTTTTACTCAGTTTTCTCTGTGAACTCTGCTGAGAGTTTAGTAAGAAATGTGTATGTTCATACTCTGTGGTGAGCAGTGTTGATTACTCAAATACTGTTGAATGCATATCCCATGAAATAGTAACGGCTATTTTGTGGCCAAGGAACGTGAGGTTTGCTTTGGATCACTCCTGAGAAGTAACAACACAACATCATCAAGGTGCTGTGACTCCACGTACCTTATTTTTTATCTTACTGGATCTATCTCTAAGCAAGCAGTTCTGAATGCTGGATGACTGCTAGTTTAAATTAATCTATGAAACTAAACAAGAAAGATAATAGTACTCACCAGGAGCATATACAATAACAGGAACTGTTTGCCAAGACTTTGGGGGAAGAAGCGCACTTCCAGGCCCAATTCTTGCGCTCAGGACCCTCCATGCTGGATGCGCTTACTTTGAAGTATAGCACATGCAATTGCAGCATTAAATTATTGCTGTTGCTCAGGATTGACATCTAGCAGCTGACTTCTACAGGATTAGTAGATAATGCTGACTCATTTTATAGGTAAAGGTGTTATTTGGAAGCAAGTTGTTTTGGGAGAGTAATCTTCTAGTGCAGTAGGTTGGGTTTTTTTAAATATCTCCTGTGCAATTTAGTCACTGAGAATTGAGAGTGTTTAACATAGGATGTTTCATTCCTATGTGAACTGTGAACAACTTGTGATAAAGACAGTAACTCATGAGAGTAATCATACAGACAGAGACATTGGAAGATAATGTACCATAACAGGACCAAACATAGAAGAAAAGTTGTAGCAGTAGTTTAGTAATGAAACTGTATGTGAAGACTTGAATGTCTGAAAATGTTAGATGCAAGAAATGCCATCAGATATCTGTGTTTACTCATAAAGGAGCGTAGACTTTGAAACCATTTCTTATTTTTTATAGGTTACTTTCCTTTCCACAGGACTTTCTTTAAATTTAGGAAGTGGCAAATGATTGTATTACTGTTGGTATGTGGAGACAGATATGCTATGCTACCAGGAAATTACATAAGCTTAAGATTGATTTGTTGTGAAAGTGTTAGGAGCACTAAAAAACCACTTTGTGATTCAAGATAGCTGATATGTTTTCATGGAAAGGAAAGTCATGGCTCGTTAACTGGTTAGAGTTCTTGAAAGATTGAAGAGTTATAACACAGCCTTGCTTCATTACTCTCCTTAAGGACCAGTTAGCACTACTAATATGAATCCGTATTATGCCTAAGATTACATTTTTTCAGCATCCTAACTTTTGCTATTGCAGTTAAATGTCATCTCTTTAAACAGCTTATGTTGAATTGATTTTGATCTCATACACAAGTAAATGTGTACCCCTATCCAACTGGCTCTAGGTGGCCCTGCCTGAGCAGGGGGAGCTGGACCAGATGACCTCCAGAACTCCCTTCCAACCTCAACCATTCTGGGATTCTGTGATTCTATTATAGACTATAGTGTTAACGAATTTTCTTCCTTAACAATACAGATTCCCATAATATAGGGTACTTAATTCCATTGTCAACCAAGTAATTTACAGGGTAAGAGCGAATTAATCAAAATGCTGTTTTTGCCATAGGACGGTGAGGGAACAAAGTATTTCCTTTTTAAAACTTCCAAAATATTTCTTGCATCTCATTGCATACTTAAATGTTACAATTTTATACAATGCAAAATATCGGTGATATTAGTGATATTTTCTTTACTGTCATAACTCTTCCACGCTTCATCTACTAGCCTGAAGTTTGTAATATGATGTTCTTAGAATTTTCATCAGCAGTAAAGATTTCAATCTCAGCCTTACTGTTGAAAAATAAGATCATTGTTCATTCTAGTTTTGTTACATTCACATAGAAGTTATGTAGATGGTTCAACCTCAAATTAAGTTATAGTTGATGCATTGTTTTAATGCAAAATTTTTATACTGTGGATCCTTTGCTGTTTTGAGAAAAGTTTGTACATGCCCAGCATATCAAGCTTCCTTGTTTGGATATAAGACATCTGTCCTGTTTCCCCAGCCTGAGAAGGACTCCTGGTAATATCCAGTGTTCTTTCAAGTTGGGTTTGGTGAGTTCTTTTGATGTGAAGCTCAGGAAAAATTTAAATAAAATGTTCATTGACTTATCCAAAGTTACCACTGCTTGAAGCCTCCTTTCAACACCTCTGTCTTGGGCCTAATGCAAGACCCCATCTCCCTTTACAAGCTTTTTTTGGTTTCTCGCCCAGCCCTTTAAAGGAAATACCTGGCTGTTTCCCAGCTGGGTCTGATAGTAACAGGGTTAGCAAGTCACAGGTCCTTGGCCCATCCAGTTAAACATAGTTATGACTCAGCAGATAGCAATGCAATGTTGATACTTTTGAGCTTGATATATTTTAACCCCATTTAATCTGTAACTTACCAAAAATCTCATTATTACAGAAAGTGAGAGAGATGCAGCCTAAGCTGTATGTACTTTTTTTTTTCACTTGACTTTAATTAGACAACTCATTTCTAAGTCCTGAGACTTCAGAAAAGTGATAATTTCCAGTTTCTGAAAATGCTGTTAAGTCTTTCTATGTGATGCAAATGAATTTTTTATCTTTTATTTTCCATATCCATTCACTTAGAATCCATGAATGTTAACAGTTTTTACAAACTGTAAAAGAGCACATTATTTATCTAATTAGCCTTCAAATTGTAAGCAGAACACCAGGCTTAAGTATTCATAGAGTAGTCATGCTGTGTGTAGGGGGTGTTAAAGCAAAAGCATGTTCTCTCTCTGTAGCTTCACTCTTGCAGCTGACAGAGCTACTTATTTCAGGTCAGACCCTGGTATCTGGTATCATTAACCTTCTTTCCTACTCCGGTCTCTTCTGTTGGTAACTTAATCTTCACTACTTATAACCTTCTTTTTTTGGGGAGATCAGTTGGAACTAAGATGAGTAGATATATCCATCTATAACAGTGTTGTGGGCTGTGGTACCTTTGGTGTTGCCTGTGCCTTTTTTCTGAAGCACTTAGCATGGCCTGCTTGTGACTTTAGCCTGGTATGAATTTATTTATAGATAGTCCTGCATGCTGAAGAGGAGGAGGCTAGTTATCCAGGCAATTACTTGAAGAGGTTAGGAAAAAAGCATCCCTTAGTTTGGTTCAGCTGCACTCCATGCAGCAGTCCTTCTAGCGCTCCCTTTCCACTGCCAGCCATGCTACTATGTTCACTGTGAGCACTCGGCATTTTCATAAAAGGGATGCTGGCCTGCGAGATGGTTTGCCTTTTACCATCAGCCAGGGCTGTCTAGGACCTGGCAGAACAAACCAGGGACGGAAGTGGGGAGCCTGTTCCAAGTGTAATCAACAGTTCACTTCACTAGCGCTTGTGCCATTGATTCGTTGTAAAAAACCTACCAAAAGTTTGGGATGGGGGTGAGGGGTGACTAAACGGGAAGAAATTGAGGGTTCTAAGGAAACAACACATTTAGGTTGGGTAGCACGATGTCATGCAGGAATACACAAGGTAGCTCTCGCAAGACCAGTGTGAGAAGTAGGAGGGTGCGAATCTCTCAGCATGCAGCTCTGCTGGAGCTGACTAGCCCTCCTGCGTACCAAACTAAAAAGACTGTTCTGTTTCTGGAATCAGCTAGTGTCTCTAGATACCTGTACAAATGTCTGTATAGTGCCGGTAAATTGGCTGTGAAAACCTCCAAGGAGAGATGGATGCATAGATTTCTTCATCCTCTAGAGAAGATGATATGGATATATAGGCCAAGAAAAAAGAAATGTCATTCCCGATTTCCTTCCTCCTTTCCAAAGTATGAAGTGCGTTGTCTGTCTTCAGACTGAATGATCATGGCCTACAATAGACAAACCCTCTGTTGTAGTCTGCATTTTCTTTGCTTTTCCAGACAACAGCAGCCACTGAGATCTACAAATAATTAACACTGTACCATAGATCTTGCTTCAGGGTAGGAAGCACGTAAAAATGCATGCAGAGCTGTTTTCGCTGCCAGTTGACTTTCAGAGGTTACCGTAATTATTTTTTTCTCTAACATCTTCAGAGGGTTTCTTCATCAGTTGAATAACTCCGTTCCACTGTAGATAATCATATTTAGCATAAGAATTTAATATCTCATTGACTTCAGAGACTGCCAAATAACAGACTACTCTAATAACTAGACCTGTTGTCTTTGTTCCATTTCTGGGAGCAAACTAGAAGGACCACGTGAGCTGTAGAGCTGCTCATAAAATGTCTAAAGACAGACATGGGTAGATGTTAAAAGAATGATGTAAAGTTCCTTTAAAAGTATTTAAATTTACATCCTCTTCTCTTGGCGGTTGCCACACTTGAAAAAAAAGAGTGTCACAATTGGATTTTAGGACCTTTAGCACAGCAAAATGGCCTTGAGAGATTATCTAAAAATGCCAAAAAGCTTGATACAATTCTTGAATGACTTGAAGAAAACTTAAATCTCTGCCATTCTTTTAAGCACATCTTAGCTTTAAATTTTGAACAAAGAGCGTATATTAGGAGACAATCGCAAACCCACCGAAGAAACGGACGGATCATCACGCTTCTCCGGATTCTGCCATTAATCTCCAAAGAGAAAATTTTGCTCAGTTTTTGTGCATTGCTTGTGAGAAATATGTCAGACTCTGAGTAAGTTTCCTTATAGAGGCAATTGATTTACCAGTGTGGTTCTGAGTAAGAAAACGCACTGAAGATTTCTGGGACGTTCATGCTGGACAATAAGACCATGTTTGCATGTGTGCAGGGAGGTTTCATTCCCTACAGTGAATCACAGGAGCAGAAACCTCTTAGAAAAGTGGAAATGGGGTGTGCGCGTGTGTGTGATGTTCTACATTTAGCTACAGAAAGGAAAGGAGAATGAGGTATACATCTAGGAAGAGTATGATTCCTGATGGGAGATGATGAGATTTCAAAAGAGATGTTTTTGAGTTTTTTTATATTTTCCGTGTAGCTATGATAGGAAGATGGATGCTGGTACTGGAAGGAGCTCTTCCTAACTGACATTTTTTAATTCTGATACATGAGCAGATTTAGCATCTATGGAATGTGGAGAAATGCTCAATGAAAGGGCACTTGGTGTGAGAAACGTCACTGTATTTACAAGACTCTCAAACAAGTAGACTGAATGCGACTTCTTGTCGTAATGTCCATGTGAGGAGGGGCAGATGGAACTGAAGGTATCAATTTCTGATGCATCAGTATCTGCTACAGAGGCGTCACCTGACTGCCACAGGTACTGAAAATATATATGAGAAGAATCGGGTTGAAAAAACAGAGTGGGGCAACAGAGGCTGGTTTGGGTCGCTTTCTGCCAGCAATGTTAGAAAGTCTCTGCATGTTTCTCAGCCAGTAAGTGATGCCAACACATGGAAAACCAATCTGGTTTGAGCAGCATGAGGCAGGGGGACACCAGAAAGTATAGTGCAATTGCATGATTAGGAGAAAGCAGATGCAGAGGAAACGTTTTTCCCCTTTGTGAAAGAACTGAAGTTCCATGTTTTTCTCATCAGTGTTCCCTGTCTCTCAGAGGCCGAGAGCAGTATGTTCGCTTGTTCTCTGGTCATCTCCTAAGGTAAAGAAACAGTCTGAATGCAAGAACTGTATTCAGCGTAAGACCTGAGTGAATCATATAGATTGACTTCAGTCTTTCTGAATCACAGGTAACCATGCATTAGATGTTAAGCTCAAAAGTGTCTGGAGGAACATCTCAATGCCTGTATACTGCAAAAGCCACATGAATCTTTCTAGTACCCTATACATTTCCTTTACTTGCTTTGTACATATAAAGGCAGCTTACTGTAGTATATCCATTATCTGGATCCACTCTGCTGCATTGTGTTTTCTTGAGTCTATACCAGTGCAGGTGTGGGAGGATCCTCTGGAGTATGAGATTACTTTGAGTAAAATTTTAACTTGCTGAAGTAGTCAGGCTCTGGCTTTCTCCTCTTCCCTGACTCATCGTCCTTCACAATGTTCTCTGGTGGTATGGCTGTCATTCTTTGCCATCCCATGTGCCTCTAAGTGGAAAGATGCTTACTGCTGATTAGAGCAGCTTAATTTACGGTGCAGCATTCAGGGTAAGGTGTGATATTTTGGAAGGGGAAACATGCTGTATGAATGTAGTATTTTATAATGTGATACTCTTGCTGGTTTCTGAACCCATTTTGCCATCTTTTTACATTTTAAAATATAGTCATTATTAAAAAGGGGAGAAAAAGAGTGAATGACTGCGTGCTCAAATCACACATTCTTGCTTTTGGTAGCCTTTGGTCTTTGCTAGGGTTATTTTTATTTTCCAGGTACAAGGAAAGTTCACTGATTGCTCTGAGACCTATTTGGTTCATAAAATAAATATCAGAGTTCAGCAAGGCAAGTATATAACTGTATCAGAAGTGCTGAAAGTTGCCTTCCGCAGGATAAGACTCCAAAAGCCTAAATGTTGACCTGAATTTTCTCAAAACTTTATCAGGCTTCAGAATTCTGCTTAGAGAAGAAAAATTGTTGTGTTTCCAGTGTCCATTATTATATGTTACTACTTTTAAGTCTGCTGTTCTTATTGCTGCTGACTGATTTTTTTTTTTTCAGAAAAGTTAAAATGCACAGAAATTGGCCGAACTTGGAAAGCAGCCGTAGTTTTGTTAGCCTGACCTCTTTAAAAATCAATGGAAGACTGGCCTTTGACTTCATTAGGGACAGGAGTTCACCAGTAATTCCTGTAAATAAGGATACAGAATACTGCTGGAAAACCCAGGGGAAAAGTATTCTGCACAGGCACAACAGTTTTGGTATTTCTGTTTCTCTTTCAAACCAATCTTTTTTTAAATGCCCTCTAAAATTTTGATAGCAATAACATTGACTTTCACAAAAAAAAAATAAATTTCTAAACCACCTGTATATTAAAAGTGACAGCTAATCTATACTTGTTCAGTACATGAAAGCAGAGGCATGAAGTATATGAAATATTAGGTAAATCCCTTTTCTCAGTGTTAAAATAATTTGCAGCTTTGCTTTCAGTCGTACATTTTCTGAGTGGGTTGAGCTCTCCGTAAGTAATTAATAACTCTTAAGCTGTCTGAATAGTTTCCCTTGAGTTGCATCATATAATGTGTCATATGAAAACAACTTGAGGCCTAATGTAATATGAAACTGTATGGTGCATCTTAATGTGATTTGAGGAAGATGGATGGGAAGGAAATTATTTCTTATTCTGAGTAACAAACAGCTGTCCTTAACTTTTATTTGAAAAGAATTTAAAATACCCTCTCTAGCTAGAGATTGGTAAATTTTTCTAGTTAGTTATTTCCCCTTCTCCCATTGTACCAGCCAAATTAGGCAAAAACCGAGAATGAAAAATATAGTAATTTGTTGTAGAAATATTGAGAATAATGTGGAGATTTTTTGTATTTGGTCACCTGAGCTTTACTTTTTTATTCATAATGTATGTCAGTTTAAATCCCTTAGCAAACACAAAAAGGTTAAGATTTCAGTGTCTCCGTCAAGATAGTACTAAATAAATCATTACCCACCATCGGAAAGTTGTTAAAACTAACTCCTTGAGCTCTGGTCACCAAATTATTGTAACATCGTCATGTTACAAGTGACATATACCAGGTAATGGTATATGTCAGCTGGAAAAGATATGTCTTGCCATAAACTCTAAACATCTCTCACTTCACTCTCAGGAAATGTAAGTTGGCTCATCTTTCTCTTCTTGGAAGATATTCAGCAAGCTGGAGGCTTCATTGATACTTGTAAATACGGAAGTTTATCGTATACTGTAGTGTATTCTCATTCGATATGGAACAATTAGAGTTCATAAGACTTAAAAATAGATGCTGCTTTTCCATTAGTGCTTTTTTAAAAATAAAAACAAAAGGTAAATAAAGGATTGCCTTACTAAATTTGATACGGGTAACTCAATGCTGCTTTACAAAGATAGAACTAAAACCGTTTATAGCACAGTGAATACACAGTTAATTCATTCATAATTACTTCTTTTAGCATGGTAGCTCTAAGAGAACCAGCTGGTATCTGCATTTCAGAAATTTTCAGAACTTTTGAGGGAACAAATGAATAAGCAAATATTTTGCCAAAAATCAGTCTGTACTTGGTGATTACAAACAGTGGAAGGTATGCACAGATACAGTTGTAAAGTTCATGCAAAATTCCTGTAAGTGCTCTTCGAGTAACCTCGTAATGTACAGTCTGTGCTGTGCTTGGGCCACAGCACCTGTTTTTAGGAAAAATTATGGCTACATTTAATCCAGTAAAAAAGAGGAGAATGCAACAAAAGCCTTTGCAGCTCTGAGTATACATATGCTTTGATAGAGTGGCACATAGTTGTTGTGGGAACATCGGTGTGTATTTATTAACATTCTGGATGCATCTGCCTGATGCTTCAACCTGTGGGACGTTAAGAGATACCTGAATGTCTGGATTTGTAACGTATATATGTATGACCTAAAACCTTGTATTGTTAGGGATTTTCCTGCTTGTTATCTTTGGTTTCCTCAATCTGCCAGCTGGCGCCTCTGTAATTTACAGTACACCTCAAACCAGCAGGCTAGGGTGGTGTAAATTCAAGCCTGTGTATTCAGTTCATGTGCTTCAATTCCTGCTATTGTTTTCAGCAGTTTCCACCAAGGGTGTGCTTCACTTTGAGAACACAGTGCTCCATTCATCAACTTTCATTTTTTATTATATACTACTGACAATATGGACAGAGGGAGAAAATCAAACTGTCTAAATTCCACCTAAAGTATAATTTAGTCAGACTTTGGGCGCCTGACTCTCAGAGAATGATTCAAATCGCCCACTCTCAAGCACCACCTAACCCCTGGTGGCACCTAAAATGAATCATTTTGGACAACAGATTTCCCCCGGCGTCTGGGCATAAGTTCCAGGGAAGCTGAGAAGCACCATGGCTTAAGCAGCCAGGCATGTAACTCCCACCCAAGTTTCATTGTGACTCAAAGATGTGTGTAGAGATGCCTGAACGCTGCCTATGTCCCCAGAGGTGCCTAAGCCATTGACTGTGCTTAAATCGCACATAATAAGCTTGGACAGCATTGAATTCAACACAAACCGCAGCAGTCGAGCACTCTCAGTGTAGAATAGGAGAGAGGACCCTTTCAATAGCCTTAAAGGTGAGAGCAGTCATTCAGGAAGGATGTCTGGTTTGGATTGTCCTAACCTAAGAAAGCTCAACAGGAATGGGAGAACTTGAGTGTTGTCCCACTGTTAAGGATATTTCCTGGAAGAGGAAAATCTCAGACTTGTGTTTTTGCTCCCAAGTCTGATTATGTATTTTGATTCAGACACTTTTGGCCAAACAAACATAAGCATCCCCTGGTTCAGAGACCAGATGCCAAGGATACCCTCATTTGCTTGACTGTTTTAACTTGTAGGTTCTTTCTTGTCGTCTTTATAGATCAATTTGCACACTTATTAATTGCTACCCATATTTCGGTAATGTTAGGGCTTTCTTAAGACCTGTTGTCTCTCTTACTGCTTGTGGCTTAGGCACCATGATGTACTACCCTAAGTTAATGTTCTCTATGTTTGTGCTTTACGTCTGTAGACTTTGAGGTGGGCTTGGTACAGGTTTCCTTTATCCTTACTCTCTCTCCTTTTCCTATTGTTCTTTCCCTGTGCCACATGGAAAGGGTAAATACTTTGTGAAGAAGTACTTGTTGAGCTGTGGACATGTGGAACAACTTGCTTTTGTATTTTTCCATTAACGTTTAATGCTGTTTCTTTACTGTTTTCACCCTGCACATGATGTCTCATTAGTTTTCTCATTAGTTTTTAAGTGTTGGTAGATGCAAGCAGGCAAAGCAATATATTAAACATTCAAAGAACTTCTGAATTTCGAATTCAGTATTCTGCAAAATTTTGTTTTGACTTTTCTCATGTGAGGTTTTATGTTCACATTTCTGTTCTGTTCCCCCCCCCCCCCCCCCCCCATCAAATGTTACTATATATTTATTGTTTGAAACACATACATGCTTTGCCTATTTCTGAGGAGTTTTTAACTGAGCTTTACAGACTAGAAGATAGCATGGTAGTAATACTTAAATTTTGCTATAGTATCGTAGTGATCATTTGTACCTAAGTCACTTCAATGCTAGATGCATGCTTTTTATTCTATTACACTCACTTGAAGTCATTCAGGGAGCAAGAGCATAGGGGAAATTGTGTATGGTAGTAGATAGTATGCTAGTTTTCTGAGTGTTTTATCCCTTCATTATTTTTTTTTTTCCCAGTGTTCACCATCTGGCTGGAAGGGTTGAGTGTTAAGCGTATAGTTTAAAGCATCTGTTAATGACTTTTGGGTCACCAAGGAATGTTCATATAGTTATACAATGAGAACTCTTCTCAGAATAAAGATATTGCTTCTCTTATGTCTTTGGTATAGAGTAGCTGTATACCAAATTTGTGCTGTTTGTTGGCCAGACACTGCAACAAGTTTCCCAGAGGGTTGTGGAATAATCTCCATTCGTGGAGACTTTCAAAACTCAGCTGGACAGGACTTATAGTAACCTGATATAATTTTCAGGTTGGCCCTGCTTTGAGCAGGGGATTACATCCATTGGCCTCCAGAGGTACCTTCCTGCCCAAACTTATTTTGTGAATCTAACTGAATTTATCCTTGGTCCTATTCTACTTAAATCTTATCTCCTTAGTTGACTTCACTGAAATCACTGTAATGCCCTTAGGAATTAATTTGACCTTCTCTGCTTTTCTCATTTCTCCCCTTACAGTTTTCTCTGTCAGTTCAAAGGTAAGAGAAGCTAGAGTGAACTCCTGCCCTTTTTCATAATGCTGGCCCATAATTTAACTCATCCTGTTTCCCAAATGGTTTGATAAATAGTTAAGGAAGATCATTTTATATCATGTGCACTCACACACAACCAAATTTTTTTGAGAAAATTCTGAAAGAAACACTTAGAATTTTAGAAGACTAAGAGCTATCTAAATTTTGAATAATAGTATTAGTGTCAGGGAGGCTTACAGTCAAAAGCAAAGATGGTGGAAAAAAAAAAGAAAAAAGTGTTCCATGTTTACGAGAATACCTACCATGTCTACAGACTACTTCCATTTGTTTTGCAGACTAATCATACCAATCATGGTTCCCCTTCCTTTCTTTTGATGAAGACTTCTGATCATTTCCTTTCCACAGTTGTCTGCCCTTTGCCTATTAATGTAAACTCCCTTGTGTCTCCCAATATGGAACTTAGCTGGGAAAGTTAATTGATTTTGGAGAGCTAATCAGATGCTCCCACAGCCAGGTATCCTGTCTAGTTTACAGCTGTAAACCTGAGATACCATCTCCTTAGCTTGCCTGGGGTGCTGTAAACCATAGGGCTGATCCCATGTCCAGGTAGTTTACTGTTCTGCAGAGACACACTCACGTATTACTGATGACCAATGAAGGTGTTTTCTTTATAAATCATAAACATATTCTTTATGCTATAATTAAAATACAGAGTAGTATGAAATCTAGGTCTAAGTCCTGCAAAGCCTATTCACGTTTGCCTTGCCTTTTGACATTGAAACAGCTATAGCTGTACAGCAGAGCATGTGGGCCCACTAACAATGTGGGAGAGCAGCCAATTTGGTCCTGCGATAAAACAGGAATCAGCTGTGGGAAATAAGCCAAAGAAGCGTGATTCCCACATAAGGGACTTAAATAGGTGTTAGTCCATAAAGAAGCTCTTTGGCAGGATTTAGAGCAGGCTTCTCTACGCAGAAGGCTTTTTTCCTGAGGTCCTACGTTAACTGAAGTGCACTGATTTCCAGGAGGGTTGTGGAGTTATTGTCTTGTCAGCTGGTGCTTTCCTCTTTTCTTTTTTTTCTTCTTTGTTTTAGTTTGGTTTTAGTTTTTTAAATAAAGCCTTTATAGCACATTACTGTGTAATTATAATCTCATGTGTAGTTTTTTAGAACTAAACCATTTACTTCACATGATTGTGGGAAGAAAAATTGAGGAAATTTTTCTGCTGCATGGGGCCCTCAGATTCCTTCTGCTCTGATCCAAGGAATGCCTTTTGCAATGTGGCTAGTTGGGCAATCCTGACAATTTTCAGGAAACAGCGATGTTAATACTTCAGCTACTCGTGTGTTGTGTAGTGTTTGCATCTGTGGTTTTCATTTGTCTCATGTCTGTCTTAGAAGAGAAATAATTTGAAATGCAGAAGCTTCAAAAGAAAAAAATTGATTGTACCATCCTGATTTGTTTACTACAGAATTAGTATATATTTAATGATTACCATAGTCTGTAGAGTTGAGTTACAGACTAATTTCGTTTTTTTCTGAAATAGGAACTTTTCAGATAGTTCGTAGTAGTGTTGTACTGCATTCTGTGATATAGGTAGCAAGTCAGATTTTTTTTTTTTTTTTTTTTTTTTTTAGAGGCATCAGTATATCTTAGGTAAGAAAGGAATAACAAAATCAAACAACAGCAAGTCATTCATTCGGAGATGCATTCCTTATTTTTGTTCAAGCCTGCTAAAGTCCAGCTGTTCTGATACTCAAGATGTCCAAATCATTGCCAGTGGAGGTCACTGGATCAAAACCCCCTGCTCAAAGCAGGACCAGCTTGAAAGTTAGATCAGGTTATTATGAGCCCTGTCCAGCTGAGTTTTGAAAGTCTCCAAAAGAACGGGCATTATTCCACAGATCCTCTGTGAAACTTGTTCCAGTATCCCAAGCAATAAATTGTGAGAAGCAGTATTTTAAAATATGTTTGTGTGGCATTCACTTTGCAGCAGTTCTTTTAAGACTCCTATTTATAGTAATCACAGATTTTAAAAAAAGAACAAAAAAATCGTTAGCAAAATCTTCAGCCATTTATTCTTATAAATAGACTGAATTGTACTTTTGAGAAGAGGCAGTTCTGAACGCTGTAGCCCGTGAATTTGTATGAGTGTGAGTGAGCATTTGGCTCCTTGTTTTCACCATGTATTACTTCTGTTCATTCCTTTTAAGCATTGCTCGTGTGTATGAGAATAACAAGAAATCTTTTTTTTCCTCCTTGCTATTGTAGGCACGTATTTCCAAATGGGCTTCCTGAAGAATACTCTCTAGTTGCTACGTTCCGCGTACGGCGAAATACCAAGAAAGAACGTTGGTATATATGGCAAGTTTTAAATCAGTATGACACACCTGAGGTTAGTCGTCTTTGATTTATTTTTTTCATTAAGTTTCTTTTTTTTCCGATATAATATGGCAAATATAGCTTAGTGGATGTTTCACCACTGGATTTAGCTACAGTTTATATGGCATAGACAGACTGCTCTGAAATAATTGATGATTTATTATAGGAATGACAGAAATTTAACAAAATGTATTGAGTTAAGACTGCAAACTAAGATAAGGCATGTTATGATTTATAGCTGATATATATATTTACAAAGTTACATAGAAGAATGCTTCATAACATAATTCTTGCCCAGTCTATGTAGTCAAAAGTATTTTTATTATATATAGTTTATATATGGGTTTAACTCTTATACACGTAACTTTTAAATGATCACTTCTTTTATTTTATTTTGCTTTCAGATTTCTGTCCTTCTGGATGGTACAAAAAAAGTTGTGGAGTATATGACCAAATCTGCTCAAGGAAATATACTGCACTACACTTTTAAGAGTCGAGAAATTTATCCATTGTTTGATCGGCAGTGGCATAAGCTTGGTATTAGTGTGCAGTCGGGGATCATTTCCCTCTATTTGGATTGTAATTTAATTGAGAGAAAGCAGACTGATGAAAAATTCACCATTGACTTGCAGGGAAGGACTCTGATTGCTTCTCGCGCTGCAGATGATAAGCCTGTGGACGTGAGTAGCATGAAAGGAAAACCAGATAATTTGAAATCATGTTTTAGCCACGCTTTTACTGACACCATCGTAAAGAATTACGTAGATACAAGGTTCAAAACTGGTTATTAATTTTGAGTGTGTATTCTTAATTTGAAGTCCTTAAGTCTTTTTTCTCTAAACAATATTCAGTGCTGTAGCATCTGCTAAGGCAAACCTTCTGTTACCAAAGTAACTACAAAAACTCAGTCCTGGTTTCAGGAGTCTGTTTTTCTGTATTTGCTTTGGAGTAAGAGCCACATAGTTACCATAGACATATTATTACTACATTTAGAGAGAACTTCCAGTGGTAATTTTTTTCTTTCAATTTTTATGAGATTTATTTATAAATATGTATCAGTCATCTGTTACAGTTTGTCTCTCTTTGATAAAGGGGAGACACAAAAAAATTAAGGATTACCTCCGTATCAAGATTGTATCACGTGCCAGGGTAATTCAACTATGCAGAAACAGGGGCATATTGTTCATAGTTGTTGCTCCTTCCTCCTAATGGGAGGGATTAGGAAGCGGCTGGAGGTGTGTTTCCTGCAGCCTTTGGTGCAAGAATTACCCAAGGCAATGCCATAATATTCTGGGCTGTGTTCTGTCCTAGAGATGCTCTCCTCTGTGCAGAGAGCTCACAGCAAGTAATTTGAAAGCTCCAGGAAATGTCAGTTTGTTTTAAGTATGCTGACATCCCATTACCAGGTTTAAAGCATCTGGCTTGGAGTTTATAGTGACCATCTGAAGGCTTCAGCTATATTATGTACACTGTAGAGTTCCAGATGAAAATAGCACATTGTAACTGCAGGCTAGCATTGTGGGAGGAATCAGTCCTGTGAGGCGCTAAACACTTTGGCCTGGACTCAGAGCTCTTATTTCATGGGGCCAAGCTTATGCTTCATTTTATTTTCTAAGACTGAGTTCAGCTTTGTTTGAAATGTATGTACCATCTTCTCATTTCCAAGTAGCATGCAGGAGAAGGAGCAGATTCTTTGTATCTTGTGTTGGTTGGATGACTCTGAGTGGAAGTTGTCAGTTGGGTTTTCCGTGTTTGCAGGAAAACATTACGGGCATAAAGCTGATGAAGGCAGCAGAGCGGATCCTGTACCAACAGTCACTCTTCTCAATACCAAGTGCAAGGGAGAGAATAAGAGGATACAAAACAGATGCAGAAAGAGGCATACAAGGGCAAGATTAGCTAGTTAAAATCAGATGCTGTTCATCTCACCAATCCACCCAAAATCTCTGAAGCTCTAGGTACAGAATTTATGATTTTTGCTCTTCAGTTGATTTAATGGCAAGGTCCAGGCAAAGGTCTGTCCGAAGTGATAGAAGATGTATGTGGGATAGAGCTTATCAAACCTTTACTCTAGTTCACTGCAGGAGAAAATTACCTTCCTGAAAAGAAGGTTTGCAGAGGATGTCTAGAGGGCTAAATGCCTATATAGCATAGGAAGAGCAGTACAGAGGGATGCAGCTTACATGAAGATAAATTAAATCTAAAATGTGATTTACATCAAAGTAATAGACTGCCTAATTTGTTCCTTAAGTGAGGAGCTGTGTAATTGTTTTGGATTTGTCTCTTTTCCCAGCATTTCAGAAATATGCAGTGTTTCAGAGAGAAAGTTCATTATGCCAAGATAAGAAAATACATGGCACAACACATGATTTTTTACATGTCATATTAATCTCTTTTGTATTTCTTAATAGATTGAACTTCACCGCATAACAGTTTATTGTAATCCAAAACTTGCAACAGAAGATACGTGTTGTGAAATATCTGCAGACCTGGTAAGTTATTTGTTAAAATGCAAATGTTAATACAAAAGAAATTGCTTCATTGTTTCTTACTAAAGAGTTGCAAAGAAATTTCAATAGAAGTGTTAGATTAATTACCTCCTAAAAATGAATCCTGTATCTGGAGTCATGGTACATTGTTTCTTGCAGCCTAACTAAATGGAACAGTGGAACTTCAGTAAAAGGCACTAGGTGCTGCTAGTGCTTTTTAAATGCATGTCTTAACATTGATTAATACCTAATTACTAACTGAGGAAGTCTCAGAGAGTAGGAAACAAACCACTGCGATGGCCTGAGGATGGCTTCCAATAACAAAGGCCATTTCTGTAACAGTTGCATCTAGCAAAGCATTACAGATGATAAACAAAGCACATGAAAGAGTTTGCATGACAATGAAAGGGAAGATAAATAGAAAGATGTTGAGAGTGTTTCCCTTCTTTCAATACATTAACGTGGAGGAATGGGTGTTTCATAACTGGCAAATACTTTCTTCTTTATAACAAACATGCTGAGATGTATATATCGTTTAACATAAGGGAAAACATTGATTTAGTTTAGAGGGTTCACTTTTCCCTTTTGTTTTGATAGACAGAATCAATGTAAACTGGAAGACGCTAGAACTATAGAAATGCTTGAAGTTGCAGATGTGATTGTTTTGCTGAATCAAGCCCATTTGGAGGAAAAAAAAAAGATGGGGAAAAAAAAACCCCTCAGAAAATATGTTAAAATATTGGTTTGCTAGTTACGAATAGTCTGTAAGAGCAGGCTCCTCTGAGATAGTGGGCAGTACCATCACCGCTCAGCCTGCAGTCAGCAAAAAAACCCAGAGTGTGCAGGAGGACTAATTGATTCCATCTGCCAAGAGATGGGAGAAAAAGGTACCTGGAATGGAGGGATAAAGCTGCCCAAGAACAGAGGAGCAGAAGACTTTGTGGGAACTGACAACTGATAGGTGCTCAGAAGCATGGAAGAGGCTGGATCTAATTTATCAAGGGAAATTTCAATATTAAATAATAATTTATTGTTCAAATATGTTTCAAAATATATTCCTGATAATAGTGCAGGCTTTTTCTTGAATGCATAAGCTCATGGATAAGTGAAATTAACGGATTTATTTTTTTTTCCTGTAGGCTCCACTTTGTGCATGCTAATACAATCTATTTAGCAGTTATGACACAGTAGCAAAAAAGTAAAAACAAAACAAACTCTAATTATATATGAACACAAAAAGATCAAGGATAGGCTTTATTAATAGCATCTTAAACATTCATTCTGCTATATAGCTAAAAGCACTATCAGTTGCATTTGTATGTCTTATGTTGAAGGAGTAAAAAATGGCGGACTACTTGGTAATGACTTTCATATTGAAACCAGCATTAACCTTTTCTGATTTATTTTTTCATTACTTCATTACCAATTATAAGGGCTACATTTTTCAGTAACTTAAGGGAAGGAATTTATCCTTGGATGCAAATTTCTACACTAAGCTGTAAATCCTGTGGGAATTTCTTTGACAGAAGGCTTGCAGGAGACCTCATTACATCTTAATGAGAGCTTCTGAAATTTATCAGGTTCTGTTGACTTGTCCTGTAGTGTATCTTCAGGTTGGCTCAGCTCTCATGTGTTACACACAGGTGAATATTGGCTTCAGGGCTTTTTGTTTGTTTCCAAACTCTGCATGCCCAAAGTACTTCATTACAAAAAAATGACAGATTTTTCCCTCGCACTCACTTTGACATTTTGCATTTCAGGGCAGGGGGTGGAGGATGGGATGAGACTGAGAAGTACCCTCTTTTTTTTTCCCATGGGCATTTTCTACTTCACTACTGCTACTTTTGGGAGACTTTATTCCTCTGTCTGGGCTCTTTTGGAAGAAAGAAGTGGGACAGTCAGATCAGTTTTAACTGGCATTGATTTTAGTACAGAAGGATCACGATGTCTAGACTTCATTTCACTACAGATTTTTTCCTCTGTTTGGCAGTTGTTGTGGCTCCTCTGTGATATGGTGTGTACAGGAGTGTTAAAACAGAAAGTAACTTCAAAATACTGTTTGGATGGTACTTATCTACTAAGCAAAGTGGAACAAAAATCAGAAAATCATCTTTTTATTTTAGTGCCCACGTGAGGAGAGGTTACTTGCTACGACTTCGTCACCAGTTACTGTTCATGCCAGCAAAATATACACGCTTCCAGGAATGCAGCAAGAAGCTAGAGAGAGATGCCACTGCTTTCCACATAAAGTATGAGGTTTTCCTATTGCTTTTAGTGCATCATGCTGTTTAATCCTGCTAGGTATTAAAGAAAAAAGGGTGGGGTGGGTTTTTTTTTGTAGTTATGAAAAATATTGTACTGGTTTGGAGTGTTTTAATGTACTTACATTGTATTTCCCAGTTAAGAAACAGTACATTTTCTATTTAATTAATTTAAAGTTAGAGTTGCAGAGGTCTGTTATTTGAATACACACAGAAAAAAAATCCATGCTAAAAATCAGAATTATGTTTAGGCATTATATTTAGTGTAAATATTTTTACTTGAGAATAAGTTATTTTCTACATAATGCTTTTTTTTTTAATCCTTCTCCTGGGTGTTGCGCTATATTTATTCTGAGTCATTTGCTTTGTTAGGCTTTTGTGATAAAGACAAGGAAACCAAACCAAATACGTATTTTGGATCTGCTTCTTTGTTGATTTTTAATTTCTTTTAAAATCAGGGAGAAGCAGGATTGCCAGGAGTAGCTGGTTTGCCAGGACAGAAAGGACAAAAAGGTGAAAAGGTAAAATATCAGTTGAATTCTCTCTTTCAAATCTTTATCTTTGGCTTATCTTTCCTAAATAGAAACTTTATGGATTTTGTTACTCCTTAAAGGAATTTCCTTGTACACAGGTTAAATCCTTTATCAGTCAGTCTCTGGTCCTGCACCTGGGCTTCCTGCCAGGCAGCCTACAGCTGTCTCACTTTGGGGTCCCCTCATCAAGTCCATGGAACACAGTTTACCTGCCTGGGAAAGCACATGCCTACCCAACCCTGTCAGCATGTCCTATTGCCTCTTCCCCTTATCCAAAAAAAAGAGAAGTCACGTACATCATCTGTGGCAAGGTTTTTCCCATATCATGTGTATATATCACTGCTGATGGACAGAATCCTGTGCCGTGGATTCATCTTTGCAGTCATCAGTAGGAGGGTATGAATTCACCTGTATGATCTCAGCACTGTACATTCTTTGACATCGCTCTTACCTGAAACTTTCTTAATTGTGGAGAGGGACCTGACATTGACAAGCCCCTAGGACAGGCCAGTTGGTGCTCCTTTCCTTGGGCCTATTCTGTATTTTTGTTCTGTAATGCTTACCATGACATTCCTGTGTTATTTAGCTTGGGGGGTTCCTAGTAATAAAGGTCAGCATATCAGATGTTTGCCGTTCACACTCAATTCCCTAAATTTGGTTGGAGAATGCTGGATTAGGACATGTCTGGGAATGTGTTTTTTCTTGTGCTAATAGAGGGGGCAACTTGAATAAACAATTGCAAATCAGCCAGAAAGGCAGTGGATAGGAATTCTGAGTTCAGGGAATGCGGTGTGAGAGGAAGATAACTGGAATGTCCTAATCGAGAGGTTAGGATGGAGGTGTCCTAACCCAGCATCCTCCCTCACAGCACATTGGTTAATATGTGATCTGAAATATTTTGTGAAGACAGCCAGCGCTGTTCCTAGGGCTGCAGTACCTGGCTGAAATGGGTGCAGTTCTGAGAGGGCTTATCTACACAGTCGGTTGAAATTAAGTAAATTCCTTGATAGTGTCTTCCCCCCCAACTCCTCCCCTCCAATATATATTTCACTTTTGATACTAGCTGTATCTTTTCCCTAGGTGGAAAAAATTGTTCAAGCAGGGTAGTTTCTGTAGCCCAGCTGAACCTAGAGAGATTGCTGGCAGTTTCCAAATTTAATCACAAATTTTTGCTGATCCTAGGTCTAAGTATATAGAACAATTGTCAGTGTTAGAGTTAGCCTATGTTACCAACATAGGGAGTTTCCTAGCATTTATTTGGGAAACTGCTCTTCTGTTCCTGATATGATCGATTTAGACTATTACTGCTACTAAGATGAGAAAGGAGACCTCATAAGTCTAATTTTCTTACCATTCTGTCTCACAGCCAATTAGCAGTATTTACCATGCTAAGCATAGTATCTCTAAATAAAGCATGTGGGTGCCTGTGGTCACCTCCAGTTCCGTTCTCCTGTTCATTTTACAAAAAAACCCTCATTGCATTGATTCAAAAACCATCCAACAGTCAATGAACCCTTTCAACTTCTGTGCGTCACTGATAGCAAATGGCATGAGGCCATGTCTGACATGGTTGGAAATTACAAAGTACAGAATTTTTCTTTAGATGTAAAACTGAAAATTGTTAAGCTTGAGATTCATGAAAAATAAATCTTTCAAGATTTATACAAATAGATTTTTTTTTTTTTTGGTAGTGACCTGCTACCTGTAAGTCCAAATTTGATCTATCACCAGCCACTCTGATACTTCACTGAATATTTAGAACCCGAGCAGGATTATGAGCATCCAGCAGCTTAGTCTGATGATAGTAAATTGACATTTGTGAATGTCAATTCACAAAATTCAGTGAATCACCAGGTTAAAGTCAGAGGTAGCAAACAGCTAGAAAGCTGCTTAATTTGCACCTTCCTTGTAACTGATGAGTACTTGCTACTTCCTAGCTTTGGGGTGGGGTTTTTTTTGGTTTTCTTTGGGTGTGGATGGAGGGCACATTACTGCTGTGATTAAAAGGATGGTCTCACTGTTGACCTTTTGGGAGCAAATGAATACTGCCTTGAATAGTGCCTACCAAGATGGAGTTGAATGACGCGTTCTCTGAGGCTTTAGTACCATTTTTTCTTCACCACTGCATGTATGCAAGTTTTCAGTAACACTTGCTCTCAATGGTGGCCTTGTTACATCAATAATTAGAGGTGGAGAGGCAGCAAGACCCCAGACCATTCCAGACATGCAGGATACATGATGTATTGCCAGATTATGTAAAGGAGAGTAACAGACTGTGGTTGGATGTTTTGTGATATATTATACATTAAATAGGCAGCTTCTTGATGACTTTCCTGGCCAGCACAAAAAAAACCAGGTTTTCTATAAGTTGTCTGATGGTTCTTCAGCCTATGTTTCCCACTTTGCTTGCGCTCAGCTCTTCATTTTATTGTTTTCTTTAGCTTCTAAAACATATTATTAGCATGATGGCATCTAACTAACTATATTTAAATGTCCTTGCCATGGCAGCATCCGAGTGAAAACAAGTAATGTTAATTTTTTAGCTTCTTTCCTAGGAAATTTCTGTATCTGTTGAATTTATCTCTTGTTCAGCATAACATTCCTTATCCTTTCGTTTTACATTGTCTCATTCCAATTTCCCATCCACTGTAATTAGTTGTATGACTAAATTTACATGTCTCTTTGTTGCTATGAGATTGGCAAGAAAGTCTCTACGTACACAAATTGGTGTTAGGCTATATTCAAGCCCCCCAAAATTGCCCTCCTCTTCGGTCCAACATAGTTGTTCCCTAAGATCAGACACTATTTTGCCTGTTCAGGAATATCCAAGCTATCACCAGTACAAAGCGTACACCAGATAAGCCATTTTTAGGCATTTTTAATTTAATTGTTAGCCTGTTTCCATTTCATTCCTGTGCGCTTGGCAGTACTCTTGGCAGTCCTATACTCTTGGCTCATCTTAGTACCTCTGAACGGGTCTGAGCCAAAGTCCAAAGTGAATTGTGGGCCCAAGTGACTAAAGTGCCATATTTTCACTGGAACAAGCATTCATGCATCTCTGGCAAGCTGTCCATCTGAATGTACAGGAGCATCACTGATCAAAATTATTCCATTTGTGTGAATGACCTTCCTATTTGTATGCCTGGCCTTCCATTATGGCTTCGTGAAGACATTATGAGGACAGTTCTTCACTCAACAATATAAGTATTATCTCTGGTGCTTTGGGGGTGAAGAAGCTGCTCAGTTTCAAGACTGTCTCCCATCTTGAATGACCAGACTGTTCAGTTTGGTACCATAGACCCTTACACTGTAGCAAAAACTGCCTCAAGGGCAGTAGTCCCTGTCCCTTTCAGTTCCTGTGCAAGCTTGGATCCAGGGATGTTTGCTCTGCAGGATTTTATTTGCTGGCAGATCAGCTTCTGCAGCTATCTGCAGCAAGGGATAACCTCCTGTACTTTAATAATTAAGACTCAAAAAGTCACCAGGACCAACTTTGTTCGCTGCTCACTGATCTCTGCCCTTGAAACACGCTTTTTGGACTGCCTGATAGCTTTTTCCCGTTGGATGTAAACCAAGAAGCAGCACCAGTCAAGTGTACAGTTTAGGTTATCCCTGAATAATATACTGTGTTACTCTCACAGTAGCTTGATTCTTAGCACAGTGTATTTCACAAGTTTCGAGTGGTCACAAGTCAGGTAGAAGTCTCCTGTGATTTAACACATTTTGATACCTGTTCTGTAGAGCTAGGTTTCCTCTTCTGCTGAGCTGAGTGAGAAATTTACTGTTTTCTGTTTTGGAAGCAATTTCTGCTGCTTCAGCATGGTATATAGCTACTCGGACTCCTACAAATATGTTCGTTGTTAGCAAATGTCTTTTGATCATGATATGAAGGTCCTGTTTTGTCTTCAATATGTAGAAATTCTTCAGAAAGACAGAATATGGATCGCAGTAATTGGAATGATTGCATATATACTAAATATACAAACTAATTTTCTCTATCAAAGAGGCTAAAAAAAGTAATTGTATGTTATCTTTTTTTTTTTTTGTTTCCTTTAAGCAAACTTAGTGCCCACGAAAGATTTTGAATTTAAATCCAAAAAGAATTAAATATTTCGATATACTATTAAACCATTCCAAGCTGTGTTAGTAGGTCATTAGTTAATGCTGTAAGTACAGCAGGGAGCAGAAAGCCCGAGGCAGAGTGCTTTCAAACATTAAAGTGCCTGTTGATGCACACCATGGAGAAATTTATTGCTATTCAAGTGAGCTTCATTAATTAAAATTTTACTTGAGGAAAAAGACATTTAAAAGGCTATTTTAGGATTGGTAGAGATAGGTTTATGCAATATATTGTTGCACTAGGAAAATATTTGTAATAGAATGATAAGAAAAAAAGAACTCATGGGGAACAAATGAGGTGTCTGACTGCTCTTTCTGCCTATCTTCCTTGCTAGTCTTCCTTTCCTCCTCCTCTGTCATTCCTCTTATAACCCAGGTCCACTTGATTCCACCTAAGGCATATCTATTGTGTTACGCAGCCTTGAGAATGGTTCCTTTCTGGTCTGATTTTTGTTGCAGAGGTTATTGATAGGGACCTAGAAGCTGGAATGCATGAAAAAGAAAAATTTGGCGCAAAATATGGCTGGCTGGCACTGATGACAAAGTCAGGAATTGCCAGTGTACTTGGTAGATTAAAATCTTATCATGGGCAGAAGGGAATGCTCCATGCGTATGGAGCTAAGAATTTATTGGTAGTCGTACTTAATGTTTTAACCATCTAATAGTCCAAGTTATCAAATTAATAAGGACGAACATCACTAGTAACACAGTTTAATTCGTTTTCTTTATAAAAAGTCTTAAATATATACCTCTTTTCTATGTCACTATATTCACCGTTCCAGTATTCATCTCAGTCCTGAGGATGGCAGTTTAAGTCCTCCTCAAGGGGGAGTGGAGAGGGTGGCAGTGAGTCCTCAGCCCTCTGAGGTGCTCAGAGGGTTGGGGGCTGTCACCCTTCCCCAGCGGGGCCACCCCAGAGCTGAAGCTGGAGCAGGGGAGGCAGCAGTCACTGGTCCCAGCGCAGGAGTTAAACCAGTGACACCCAGCTCAGGCCACGGGGAGGCTGAGCCTCTGCACTGTCGAGTCAGCACATGGCTGGGGGCTTCTACTGGGAATAACAGGGATGATACTTCCTGGGCTGTAATATTCCCTGCTTCTCCCCCAGTGCCAGGGAAACCCTGCAATGATGCCACCTTTGGGATGAGTTTTCTTTCTCACCCTTGGCAAATTCTCCAAATTTGAATTTATTGTATTCATTAACTAAAAGTTCCTAATGAGGTTTTTTTTTTCCCCCAGGTCTAAATACTTCTATCACCGTTTGATAATCATGAGAACTGTTTACCTGTCTGTAGATCTAAGTTTTAAATTTTAGTTTACATAATTTCTTACAGGGACTGCCTCTGACATTAATCATAGAGATGATGGATCTAGTATAAAGGATGAGTTCTCTACATTACCTCTTTCACCTTCCACTTTATTGCTTTTGGAAACCCTGCCAGTACACTGTCTGCTGGGAACAGCTCTCTTCAGTGTGCTGGTATTTCTTTCTTGATAATAATACGCATTTTCTTACCTGGACATTTCTGATGCTATTGGCACACATAACCATGCAGAGATGAAAACCGGAAAAGCTAATTTACTTAATCAGTCTTACAAAACCAAAACTGATTTTGGTTAAGGAGTGTTTTTACAACCGATGTAGGTTACTCATTTTATCTGAACTAGTATGTCCACATTGTAGACGAGCAATGTTGTAATGCAGTACTTTAGCAGTGTGTGCTCTAGGCCACGTTAGTGTCATTCTTTCTGTTTATTAAGTGCATTTGCTTTTACCGTAGTATTGAAATAGTCATCTGTACCTGGTTAGTACAGAACCCTGCTGAGAATATTTTCCTCCTCTTAAAATTTATTGTAGACTTTGTTTTCGCAAATATTGAGTCGAATTAATCCCACTCCATATCACAGTGTAAATGTATTTTAAATAGATTTGCAATTTCAGGGACAAAATAAAGTGTTTAAATGAAATACTTCTTTAAAAGAATGGGTTTTGGTTTTATACGAGAACGGACTATGTTAACTTAAATAATTATCACTTTGTCATTCTCTCTATCACCACATTTGGCTCTAGGCTGTCTTTGCTGTACATGAATCTTCAATAGTAATGTGTGGTATAGGAATCAAGGTACTGTATTTTGTGTCTGCTGCTAGCATATCATTTCTAATTCTACAACAGATGCATTGAATAAAGGTTGCATGGTGCAAAGAGGTAAAGGTCAAGTGCTTTTGAAACTCTCTGAATCATTAATGTAAAAAAATGTTCACAAGTGTAATACTGCAGGTGGTCTCAGATGTGCAAAATTGTTTCCACTTCAGATAGAAAGCTGATTGGTATCAGTGGAAAGCAGCATGTTTGCTGTCTGCAATCTCTTTTTAAGAATTTAGTTTGGCTTGGCTTTACGGAAAGTTGAAAGGAGCTTTTTCTCCCCCCCCCCCCAGCCTGCTGAATTTCCACCCTGTCTGCTTATGACTTTACCAAAATAAACATTGTCACAAATATAGTAGCCATCCTATTGTTTGCAAGAGATCACCTTTTGAAAAATGTGCTATGGCTTAAATAGTTTATTCAATCTTGTGCTCAGGTGAAAAGGGTTTTCACTGCTACCCTTAGTAGAAAATCCTAACAGTAGACTTAAAGCTCACAGTACTACCTTTGAACGTTGTTACACTGAGAGTACCTCATAACCTATAAACGCCAGCATTGTACTGCTAGTATTCACCAGCTTAAATTGTTCTTCTGGCAGCATATATTTCTGTTGGCTCTGGTAATTCTAAGCAAATGTGATTCTTTACTCCCATTCTTACTAATTTATTTACATAAACTTAAAAAGCTCAATTGCAGTGTGTGTCGGGAGTTAGAATGCTCTTGTTAAGGCATAAAAGAGATTTATTTAGATGTAGGCTTGATGGTCAGGAACCCTGTTTTTTCATTGCATTTCTATACTTTTGGCATCTACTATGTAAGAAAGAGAAAAGAATGCCTTTTCACTTTTGTGAAGGACACTGAGATCTGCAGAAGCAAAGAACAATGCCATTAAAAAAAAACCAAGCAAAAAGAATTTAAAAATGCATTTGCTCTTTTTTTTATTATTCTGTCATGTTGCCTATGTGAATGCTGTTATAGGTTATACAACCTATAGTATCTGATCTTTAAACTCGTTGAATAACAGCATGAAAAACTAGAACCTTTCAGGCTGTGGTTATTAAAATCACAATTACAGGATAGAAGCATAACTTCATGATCTAATTTGCAGTGGAAAATAATTGTCTTCAGGGTGGGGAGTCTGTCTGCAGTTAGTGGAACAGAAGTGTAAGCACACCTTGGTTAATTCACTAGTAAGTCACATATGCTAAAGGCTTCCTGGTGTGTAGCAGGCTGTGTAATTTTAGACTATACAGTATATAAAAATACACTGCTGAATGTAACAAAGTGGTTCTGGTCTATTAAAATACTGGCACGTGGCATAAGGGAACAGAGCGTGCATAGATAAGAGCCGCTCTGTGTGTGATTAGATAAGGTAACCAGGGGCCAGCCCTGCTTCTTTCTCTCTCATAGTGCCAGTGGGTTCATGCTATTTGCACGCACGGGATTTTGGTCTGCTTTTGAGATAGAGCTAAGGACGCTTCCAATATTTGAATAAAAAGGACATAGGAGATGGCTCATACGCTCCTCCAGAACATTGTTGCTTCTGAGCAGTGGTTTCAACTTAGGGCTGGAATAGTACTCTGCACAAGAGTCACTCATTTTGATTGATTTGCTTAGCCTACGCGTTATAAACAAAAGAGTTTTGAGCCAGGCTGTGTGCATGCAGTTATTTCATGATGGTTTCTGTGAATAGTTGTTAAGAAATTAAAATGGGGGGCAAGGAAGGTAGGTAAGTTTTATGGTAGGCAAGAAGCAACAACAATAGTATTAGGGTATGACAGCTTATTTCAAAATTATGGTGACAGTAATTAGGACACATCATTCTGCTTTTAGAAAAAGGTAACGAGGAAACCTGACCTGTAGCACTTTGAGTTTTGGGGGTTCTTTGGTGGTTTGTTGGGGTTTTTTTGTTGTTGTTGTTGTTGTTGTTTTCTCCTTTTTTCCCTTGGCTAGAGGCAAAAATATTGAATTCTCAGAACTTAGCTGAGACTGCCATCCAGGGCCCTGGATCCGATCCATAGGCTCCCTGGGTAGAGCATAAGGAGACTTAAGCACCTCGGAGTACAGTGTGCTGAGTCAGCAGCTGCTGCATGCCAGCCTAGAGGGAATGCTGAGGAAAAGCATATATTGTAAATCCTTCCTTTACCAGGGATTAAATGCTTTATAATGGCCGTTCTGGGATATAGCAAATACTGTTGTTATGTACTTCTTGCCAATCTTACTGCTCGTTTCTTAACTTCAGAAAGGTTAATAACTTCATTTCAGAACAGAGGTATTACGTTTACACTGAGAGGGTAAAAGGTACTGCAGTATTCTGTCTATGAAGCTCTCCAAATTTTTGGCTTTGGTGGGTTTTTTTGTGGTTTGTTTTGTTTGGTTTTGTTCGCCTTTTTTTTTTTTTTTTTTTTTTTAAATCTTTACAGCAGGGTTTGTATTCTGATACTGAGTTCTGGGATACCTAGTTGATGTTATTGTACCATAACTACATTAATTAAAATCACTTTAAACCTCATGGAGAGACTTAGGTTGTAATTTAAGAAATGGTTATGCACTTTACTTGGGGATAGTCTCATGTAAAATGCAGGAACGGTCATCCAGATAGGAACCTGGTCTCCTTGCTCTCGGGAAAGACACCAGGCTGCTGGGATGCGGTTCACTTGTGCAGTTCCTAATGTTCCTCTTGTGAACTTTGGAACAACTTTAGATCCCATGACCACCAATGTGCTGGCAGGCATCAGCGGTCCAGGCACGCAGGGGTACAGGCTGGGAGGACTCAGGGCTGCGGAGGGCACCGAATATGTACTTTCTGTGGCCTAGGCAAAGCCTTTCTTCTATGCTGTTGAGTTAAGCATCTCCTGTCCTATACGTAACAGAATAAAAAGAAGTCACTGCAGCACTGTGTGTGTATCCTATTTGGGAAGATCATGAGAAACTGATACTTGTTACTGCAGAGTGGGCTTATTGACTAAACTGATGAACTTTGCCTGATACTGAGAAGTTTCTACATATGCTGAATATAAGAATTATGAGTTTCCAGGATCCTGCTATTTGAAAAGTTGTGCACTTTGTGAGTTTAGAGGTTTTGGGCACTAATTTCTCAGCAGGGGCTTTTGGGTTTGCAGCTTTAGATTTGGACTCCATACCTAGGTTTACAACCTATTTTAGCAACCAATTATTTCTGTAAATGTCTCTTTTGCTTCTTCGTGCTACCCCTTCTCTCAAAGAATAATTTGATAGTTAATTCTTTTCAAACCAGTGATATTTTCTTCATAAAGAAGCATGACAAAAACAGGGTAGAAGGTGCTTTTCTGTTGAATCAGATATGACCTGAGTAGTTGTTGTTAACTTCAGACGTCTTTAGAACTTCTAACCGAATAATTTGTTTTGTAGGGTGAAATGGGCACGAAAGGACAGGATGGTGTTGCTGGTCTTCCTGGCGAAAAGGTATGTTCGTGTGTATTGATATGTAGTTTGACTCAGGGGAAGCGTTCATTATGTCAATGGCTTATCTGTAATTATGTACAGAAATGGGAGAATAGAACACTTCTGTTAGAAAATTAACTTCTCTTCAGGATGTTAGTGTGCGAATTAAGGCAGTTGTACACATTTATTGAGTTCAGAGCTAGTTACCTGTATTAGAGGAAGTCTACTAGTCTCATATCCAACGTCTTCAGTAGGGAAGACAGCCCTCATAACACTGAGGAAACAGCGTGTTGCTGGAGTTTCTAATCATTTGGCCTGTTGTGATTTTTTTCTGTTGCATAGTAACAGTTGAAATAGTAGTGGATTTTCTGCGTATATGTGGAAGCCAATTAATATATAAATGAATTAAACTCTCTAGATACGTGGTAGTGCAGATTACTGATATTTTTTTTTTTTTTTTTTTTTTTTTATTTCAGTGGTATCTTTAGCATCATGATTTAAGTCCTCAACCCTCAGTTCTGTCAATTTAGGTTCTATTTCATTGTGTACTTCAAGTTTCTGTTCTTTCAGTGCCATAAACAAGTATGTCTTTAAAAGGCAGCTGTTGCTGTGAGAGGCTCGGAATTTCACTATTGTGTTTTATTGGTTGACATGCTGCTTTCATATGTATGCAACATTTTAGGAATGGCAGAGGGTTTGGTTTATTTTGTAATTAGCCAGATTTTTAAGTGCTGAAAAAAAGCAGATTTTCACTTCAACTGTCAGGTTTAAAATCTGTAATTAACAGGATATAGTATTATGAAACTATCTTTTGTTTTTACTTACTATTTCTGTCTCAAATTGTGTGTTGTTAAAAATGGGAGGTAGATATATAATGTTACCAAAGACATGAGTTAAAATAACGATATTTGCTGCTGATGCTAAGTTATATGTGGTAGAAAAATGGAGAGCAGTCTGCAAAGATGTTCAAAGGACTTTGCAATGTTGAGGGACTGAATCATAAAGTGGTATGTAAAACTCAGAGAAAGTAATAATGAAGAGATGCAGATGAAGAGGAAAAATAAAGCAAACGTTTCATGTCAGACTCTGGACTAGCTATTACTGTTCAGGAAAGTGATCTTGGAATTACAGATCAGTGAAAACATCCATTCACTGTTAAGTACTAGTCAAATAAACAAATGGAATTTAGGAATGATTAGGAAGAGAATAGGGAACAAAGGAAAGGCATCTTAATGTCACTATAATTAATGAAACTGTGTTGTACTGCATCTTGAATGATATACATGGTTCTGGTTCCCACATCTCAAAGTGGACCTAATATTACTGGAAAAGGTTCAGAGGAGGTGTCAAGAGTGATCAAGAGCATTGGGCATCTTCCAATTAAGGTGTGACAATGTGAACTTGAATTTGAAAAAGGCACAACTGAGATGAAATATGTCCTATTCTGTGCTCTGTACAATCATGAATGGAACAGAAAATATTAATAGGGATTTATTTATTTACTTCACTTTCCTTTTCAGTGTGTGAACTAGAGTGTCAAACCTATCCGGTAGCAAGTTCAAAAAGGATAGAAAGGGCTCACTCTTCCTACTACATGATTACAATTTGAACACTCTGCCACAGGATTTAAACAGTCTGAAAATTTATTAGAAAGTTGATGCAATAAAAATCCTTGGGATATGTCAGACAGACACTGCTGTTTGTCTGAAAGTTCTTGAGCTCCAGGATGCTGAAGTCTGGGAAACCCACTGGAGAAGTCTTTATGGTTGCCCTGTTGTTATACTTTTCTGTAGGCATCTGTTGTTGCCACAACTGTAGTCACATACTGGACCAGAGAAACCTTTGATTTGATCCAGCTAGACAGTTTTTACTTTACTGTGCTCCCAGATGTGAATTAATGGAAAGAGTTGTTATAAAACATTGTAGATTGAATGAGATTGATCTAGAGTGAAGCTGTGTTTTCCCTTGGCTCTTTCTGTAGCTCCTTCTCTGATGTTATCTTTCTTCAAAATTACCAGACTACATTGCTTTTCCAGTACAAGTTATTATTACAGTTTCCATGGTTAATACTGTTTGGGGTTTTTTTGCTTAGCGCCTTGCAGATTCATTGTCAGGCCAAATCCCAAAGCTCCTGTTAGTTTGAGTAAGGCTCAACAGTCAGATCATATTTAATATCAAGACACTGTACTTTTCCTGAACATCATAACTCTTTTAATTCAGACTACATAAAAGCCATACCGTTGTTGCAAATTAAAAAAGAACTACTGTGGAATCTGAAACTGGCAAAACCAAAAGTTGTTTGTTTGTTTGTTTGTTTGTTTAAAAAAAAAAGGAAAACAAACTATTTTGTACATGCATAGCTAGATGAAGAAACTGAGATCCAGCCACCCAGCTTCTGCTAGCCAGAGCTGTCATGTCTATGCAGAGTAGTACAGTGCTGTATGGAATTATTAGCTCCTTTCTGGAGGTAGAATCACTTTATTTTCCTCGTGTTGTGAATGGTGTTAACATGCTCTGTCTCTCAGTTGATGCACCACGAGCTATGTAAATTTGCATGCGTCTGTTATTTTTGTGCTCCTTTTTCTGGGATGTTCTGTATGCTAAAAATGTACCTAGATTCAAAGACAACTGAACAAAGTAAAGGAATAAAAATACTCTAAGCACTATTATATACAAAGTCATCTCCTACATTTCAGGAAGTTGAAGTGCAGACTGTGCAATGCTGGGAGAGCATTCTCAGAGCTACTGCTCTTTGTTTATACTCTTAAACCCTTCAATATGCATTATCTTTGTTGGAGATGTTATATTTGTTTGACTGGTATGGCTATTTTTACATTTTTCTGCCCTGTATTTTTCTGAGCTTTGTGCAGATGTGCCCCCTGAGTCACTAGTTAGAAATTAAAAAAAGAAACCATACAATTATTTTTTATGTAAATGCAGTTTGAGGTTTAAAGAGCAGAGGGGCTCTTTCTGATACACCCAAAAACTATCCACTGCAATACTCCATTGTTCATACTTCTTTCCCTGGGGAATGGTTCAGCAAATAACTGGCGGATGAAGTTGCTAAGCCACTGTCCATCGTATTTGAGAAGTCATGGGAGTCCGGTGAAGTTTCCACTGACTGGAAAAGGGGAAACATAACCCCCATTTTTAAAAAAGGAAGAAGAGGAAAGGGGAAAGAAGAAGAAGGGGAAAGAAGAAGAAGGGGAAAGAAGAAGACCCGGGGAACTACAGGCCAGTCAGTCTCACCTTTGCTCCTGGCAATATCATGGAGCAGATCCTCCTGGAAACTGTGCTAAGGCACATGGAAAATAAGGAGGTGATTGGTGACAGCCGACATGGCTTCACTAAGGGCAAATCATGCCTGACAAATTTGGTGGCCTTCTACAATGGGGTTACAGCATTGGATAAGGGAAGAGCAACAGATATCGTATTCCTGGATTTGTGCAAAGTGTTTGACACTGTCCCACACAACATCCTTGTCTCTAAATTGGAGAGACATGGATTCGACGGATGGAACACTCGGTGGATAAGATATTGACTGGGTGGTTGCACTCAAACGGTTGTGGTCAACAGCTCAATGTCCAAGTGGAGATCTGTGACGAGTGGCATTACTTGGGGGTCAGTATTGGGACCGGCACTGTTTAACATCTTTGTGGGCGACATGGACAGTGGGATCAAGTGCACCCTCAGCAAGTTTACCAACGACACCAAGGTGTGTGGTGCAGTCGATATGCTGGAGGGAAGGGATGCCATCCAGAGGGACCTTGACAGGCTGGAGAGGTGGGCCTGTGCAAACCTCATGAAGTTCAATAAGGCCAAGTGCAAGGTCCTGCACATGGGTCGGGGCAATCCCAAGCACAAATACAGGTTAAGTGGAGAATGGACTGAGGGCAGCCCTGAGGAGGAGGACTTGAGGGTGTTGGTTGATGAGAAGCTCTATGTGACCCAGCAATGTGTAATTGCAGCTCAGAAAGCCAACCGTATCCTGGGCTGCATAATAAGAAGTGTGGCCAGCAGGTCAAGGGAGGTGATTCTTCCCCTCTACTCCGCTCTCGTGAGGCCCCACCTGGAGTACTGCATCCAGCTCTGGGGCCCCCAGCATAAGAAGGACATGGACCTGTTGGAGTGAGTCCAGAGCAGGGCCACAAAGATGCTCAGAGGGCTGGAGCACCTTTCCTATGAAGACAGGCTGAGAGAGTTGGGGTTGTTCAGCCCAGAGAAGAGAAGGCTCTGGGGAGACCTTATAGCAGCCCTCCAGTACCTGAAGGGGGCCTACAAGAAAGCTACAAGAAGAGGGACTTTTTACAAGGGCATGTAGTGATAGGACAAGGGGTAATGGCTTTAAGCAGAAAGAGAGGAGATTTAGATTAGATAAAAGGAAGAAATTCTTCACTGTGAAGGTGGTGAGGCACTGGAACAGGTTACCCAGAGAAGTTGTGGATGCCCCATCTCTGGAAGTGTTCAAGGCCAAGTTGGATGGGGCTTTGAGCAACGTGGTCTAGTGGAAGGTGTCCCTGCCCATGGCAGGAGGGTTGGAACTAGATGATCTTTAAGGTCCCTTGCAACCCAAACCATAATGTGATTCTATGAATAAATACGTGGCAGATCTTACTCGTGTTGCTATGAGTAAGCAACTATATTAATTCGTTTGACCTATTTTAGAAGTTTACCTTAAATGAGATAAACTTGACTATTAGAAGGCCTGTTTCTGTAGAATTGATTAGCTCCAACATACCTGACATTGTAGTGAAAAACTTAAGTTAGAATAATCCTATTCAATGTGCTTTATTGCTTGAGAGAATCTTACCAGAAGAATCTCCCAGGAAAACGCTCCATGGTCATAGACTTAATTTTCAAGATCTGTGTAAATGGCGAGAAATCTTTAAGGCTTCATATATGGCCTTGACTTTCAGGGATCTAAAGTGTGAAAATAGGTTGTGTACCTCACATATCTTCAATCTGTCTTCAAATGTGATACTTGGCCTTCTGTCATTTGTAAGACATGTTATTGCTGACAACATAATTTCCCATTCACTAAATGCTGCAGTGGTTTTGCCACAGTTGTATTTGCTAATAGGTGCAGATCTAAGTGATGTAGACTTCTGGGAGGTTCTTGCCATTTGAGAGGCTGGACCTGCTGTGGGCTAATATGGAGAGCAAAGTTTTAAGTCTTGATGACTCTAGGGTCACATAAGAATAACCTTAACACCCAAAAGAAAATAGATGAGCATGCAGGCCATCATTCTGCAGTTTTGCTGATTTTTCTACTGCGGTTCTTATAAGCTGCCAAAGTAAAAAATGAGGTTTCCACTGACTGGCAACATACTACAATGTGCCTGTCATCTCATCTGCTGTCAGGGCAAAAGCAGCCAGTGTGACAGTGCTGATGACCAATCTGGAGATTCAAGTATCAAATGCAGTCCCTGTGGAGCCTTACCTCAGGTCCCTGAAGTCACAACACAGTAGATCGTGGACACCATCACATATATGACTCTCTATTGGATGTCTGCCTACCTAGTTCCTTCATCCCTGTCCTTTTTCAGGGAGCTGTCTTAAGAGATATTTTTTAAATAGTAGATCCTACTTAGGGCAACAGAAGAAATGCTTGAGAGTATCAGAGGAGAGAGTTCTGTGGTGTTAGTTTATAGTTATAAAAAACAAGAGGGCGGTAGTCCTTCCTTGGAAGGAAACTCGCTTCATTTGTAGACTACCAGAAGATATGGAATACATTGCCATGATCATCTTCCTGCAATCAGGACTGATTTGTAGCTCAACCTTCTGGGGACACTTCTTCAAGGTATCTGTCAAATCATGATACAAGAACTGGAATGTTGTGGTAAATCAGAATCACTATGCATGTGAGACCTTACGCCTTGGCCTTCTGGAGGTGTTCAGCAAAGTCTGTGTGGACAGAAGAAACACATGTCAAGGGAAGCACTGTGTTAGCCTACTTACTCTTTGGTGATTAGCAAGTGAAATTGTCTCTGGACACACTTCCGAAGCCATTTAGTATAATTGGATTGCAGCCAGAGTGCTGGCTGTATGGCCTGAGAAATTAAATCTGTCCCTGAAGCGGAGGTTTGAGGTGACTGGAGTGCTCTAAGGTGTAGGATGACAGTCGCCTATCTGCTGCAAATCAGGCTCTACAAGTTAAGCAATCCTGATCTAGCAGTTAGACTAACCTCATTATGACAACAAGAACTGATTGCTCTGCCATTAAGAATGGTCTTCACACACCATTGCTGTGTGCAGGGTCACACCACTGGTGTAATCTGAGCAAGGTTGATACTCTGCTGGGAAGTATTCCTATTAAAAATGTTTGATTATTTTCCTAGTGTTCCTGTCATACTGAAATGATGAGAGGACTCTCCTGCTGGTGAGACCCACAGGCTTCTCCTTTACTGAAGTCACAGTGTCTTACTACTTCCGCGCAGGTTGCATTTGTGCGGGTCCTTTCCATAGCACTTACTGGGGGATTGGTACAGATAAGGATGGTTAACTTCACTGCTATGCATTTTGCATCAGGAGAGAACAGGGTTCGTCTCTCCGCTCTTCCAGCCCAGGAAACAATTAGACTTTGCACTAAACATACCGTGTGTTGGATCCTCCTTTTGTAGTATACTTCTAGGCCTTCCAAATAGTCTGACAACTTAAGAAGGTGTACACTTTGAACCATGACTAGAAGATGAAATATTCCAGCCTTAAAAACGTGTTCTTAGACCCTTTGGGGGAGGCAGGAGGAGGAAGCTGCCAGATCTTTTTGTTCTCGTTTACAGGGAGTTCATTCTGTCCCTTTCCTTTCCTGAGCTTTTTGTAAACTTGAACAAGCTGGGTTTGATTTGCCTCTCTATAGTTTCCTGCACTCCTTGTGTCACTCAGCCAAGTAACTCAAGTCCTTTCCTTCTCTTTGCTTCTGGGTCTATAATGCCATGACAATGAAGCTCCAAATTAAAAGTTTATGTCCTGGATGCTAGGTGATGTAGTCCTGTTTGTTTGGGGGGCTTTTTGTTTTGTTTTGTTTTTTCCTTTTCTGCTGGTCTGTGATGCCTTAGCAGTCAAGATGAACCTCTTGACTGTCTTGGCATATCACATTTTAGGGGGTGGACGATCTCTGCGTACTTGAAAGTTTAGCGGGAGTGTTCCTGGTTCTGAGAGACAGGTTGCCACCATGGCATGTACTTTGATACAAAGTACTAAGCCTCTTGGGGAGTTATGGCTTACGTGTGTATGGGCCCTGCTGGCCGAGAAGCTCTTAAGCTTCTGAGAACGTGCTGGTGGCAGCAAGGCCATCAGGGACTCAAGCTGCTGAAGGTAAGTAATTGGCTCTGTTCTTCGCAATTCCATATTTGTCTATGTTTTTCTATTATGAAAATATTTTTCTTCTTTCTCAGTCACTACATTCTGAAAAATAAAACTCTTGTGGCCAGAAGTGTAATTCAGAAAACTGTTTTTGTCTGTTCCCCCTTTATCCAAACCTCCATACTAATTGCTTTCTTATGGTTCATGGTATACAATTCATAGTGAATGTCTCTTAAACTACATTTTGTGAAATACTTGTGACACCATTCACTTTTAAAACTTGACTTTCAAATGGCTTAGCTTTACTGTTGTAGTTTTTTGCACTAATTTTTTGCAATCTAGATTATGAACAGACATCCTAAAATAGTAAATATATTGAATAAGTTTTTTAAAATAGCTGGTTTTTCTCAATAAGCCTGAAGAAACAGTGAAATATTCAATATGCTGTGCATTTGCTACTGCACTGTATGGGTGCTCCCGCAGTGTATTAGTAAAATAAACAGTTTAGACAGGCTGAAAGGAGAAATAAATGCTTATGTGAATAAAAACAATGTTTATCACTACACAACTCTAGATTTACATTCAAAGTCAGACTAGAGAAAAAAACTGAGTGTACATTTTAAGAACTCTACCAACTGTTCGAGTGCTATTTGTACTCCAAGAGTCATGAAAATGAGATTAGGTTTACGTGAAACTGCGCAGTAGGTATCTGTAAATGGATTGTTCCTTCTTTTGTTTACTTGCATGTATTTGTGATGATGGCCCAACAAAGTGTACATGAACTCACATATTTTGCAAGCTAGAAGATAACAGGACTAGAATATATAAAGCTGTTCGTGGTGGTGTTTTTCTCATTTAACTGTATGAGATGGTTATCTGTAGCTTTCAGTTTTCTCAAGTTCATTATCAGTGTGCTGTCTTCAGTTTTAACTGACTCTGAAACCTAACATTGATGATTTTATTTGTGTTAAATTTGATTACCCTTTTGTAATGGAGTTCTCTCTGTATTTGGTACAGGTAAGGAAATGATTAGTAAAAGGGTTCCCAAAACATGATATAGATACCATATTTGTGGTTTGCGTGCTGCATGAAAATGGCATGTTAACACTTCCTGAGCAGCCTACTTTGCATTGCCTGGTGGAAGCGCTGCCCTTTCCCTTAGTGGTACCTGAGAAAATGAGTTTGAAAACTGCTGCATTGTAAGATTATTTTTTTAAGAAGAAATTGAATTCAGAGGCTTAATATAAAACATGGCTTAGAAATGTCCAGTGCTTTGTTTTCCAACGTGATTTAAATATACATATATTAATTTATAATTTTGGAAAAAAAAAATTATATACTAGTATAGCGTATGAATTCAAATTACTTTCAGAGATGCTTTTAATACCCATCTCCGTACTAAGTTACTCCAGGGTCAGGTCTTCAGGGCCAGCTATGTCATAAAATCCACAACCAGAAACTTGTTAAATGTACATCCAAATCGAATCATGCCATCATGAAGGTCCTTGTGACCATTAACCTGCTCTCCTCATTGCTCCAGCTAGATCATGGAAACCCTGTCTAGAATTTTCCAAGGCATATTTGACTTTGTAGAAGAGCCATGGATGGCCTATTATGCCAGTTCAGCATATGCTTCTGGAGCATCAATCACTCATGCAAATGTACACATCTGAGGAGGCATTGGTGTTGAGCTTACAGTAATGCAGTCTTTTCCTTGCAGCTGTCTCGAAAGATCTCTGGACACAGTGCCTTCCACATTTCATATGCTGTACAGATCCTTGACAGGGGTCAGGATATTTCTGAAGTAGCTCATCAGCATCTCTGAGAAAGCTTCCAAAAATGCATGTGGAACACTGGATAGGTACTGCTTAAAGCCATCTTACTCAGTTTGTCTGTCTTTCGTTCGGTACCATCATCCAATTTCTGAGCTCCTGTCACTGCTAATCAGTTATATGTCAATATTTTTAGATCAGGTATGGACATAAATTGTGCAAGTTATGCAGCATTTGAAAAATTCTTGTACTGCTTTACTCTGCAGTCTCCAACAGAGATAAAAACTATAATCAATAATATAGGAAAAAGTATTTGACATCAGAAAGCTTTTCAAAGTAGGAGAATTGTGAGCCATAAGAATGTAAAGCTGAAACATTTTAATAGGAAATATGGTGCAAACTTTTTAAAACTAGATTTTACGTATCGGTAAAGAAGTAAATAGATCAGCCTCAAAAAAGAAAGACAGTGGTTTTACAGTTGTAAACTTTATTACCACTGCTTTGAAGCCTTGAGTTTGGGAATTGCTGGCCATTGAAAATGAGGCAGTTGGACACCTATTACAGCAACAAATTTGGTATAGGTTTCTTGTATTCTTTTTGTGTTTTCAGTGATATCTTTGTGTATAGTTAGCACACATCTGATTTTAAGAGATGGATGAACATGAAAATAGTAGCTCTCTATAGCTTTCTGATGCATGAATACACTTTCTAAAAATCAGGAGCAAATACACTTTAGACCGTTATGTTTTCCAAACTTGTTTCATTACTTCAGCATGTATAGTTCTTGCTTGCTTGCTTTCGCTCGCTTCTTTGCGTTACAAGGAAGTGTTTTGAATAGCCTTTGATCATAAATTTGATTCCAGCGAGCTGTCTGCTGTGCTGACTTATTTTTGCCTTATTAGGTGATTTTTGCAGTTCACAACTCCAGGAACTGTTGAGCTCCCTGGTTTTTCAATTCCTAAAGCTAAACGACAGCAGTTCAGTTCGGTGCTCGGTAGAAAGCTCCGTGGAATCAAATTACCTTGCGTGCAGTGACACTGCTTGGGTGTTATTTCCATTCTGGAGGGAATGGTGCTGCTGACCGCTGTATGTTGTGTACCGTTGGTGAGCAGAGACTTCATTTTTAATTAAAGAATTATTGGGTTTTGAGGCAAAAAATTTATGCTTCAGTCTGTGAGCTAACCCATTTGAGGAAAGTCGTGGCATTGTCTTCTGTCCTCTTGTGGTTTCCCTCAAAATCAGATTAGTACGTCTCAGTAGAACAAAAGTGCAAATGCGTTTTGGGAGCCAGACGCTAATGCTTGCATTGCTTGGCATCAAAGCCATGGGCTCCTTCAGGCGAGTGACACTGGTGAGATAAGAGTGGGGGTGGAAGGGTATACCCTCTGGTATTTGCAGTGAAACGGTAATAACCAGCAGAACGCGGCCAGTCACGGGGGCCCGCCGTGCAGCGGCCGCTATTGTGATGTGAGGTGTGGCCAAAGAAACCGGAGGTCACCGTCCATTTTGTAGGGGTCTGGGCTGCTGGGAGCAGAACTGAGGGTGGCACGCTGCCAGGCAGGACAGGCTTTTGTTAGCGTGTTATGTAACGTGGAAGTAAAAAACAACGCGGTTGTTAAATAATGCGGTCGTTAAATGCAGCTCTTTGTTCCTTAATCAGAGATTCATGAATACTCTAGCTGTAAGCCTGCCTGGCTCTGGGATTCTTAACTATGTTTGAAAAGCCTCAGTCAGGACCTTACAGACTTTGAAAGGGCGGGGGGAGGCTTGAGGATTTTTCTTCAATTGTTCTTAAATTATATTTATTGGGTTCTTTCTGTGAGGTTTCTGTGGCACATAGATTTCTTCCCCCCTGCCCCCTCCTTCAGCTGCGAGGGCTAGAGACTGTAGGTTTTGAAATTAATATTCTGAGCTTTTCACATCCCATCGGAAAGTAGAGCTTTAAGAAAAATACCCGTTATTGCAAGACTTAGCATTGTAAAAGTTGGCAGCAGCGTGTTGCAGGAGATGGACTAATTGGAGAGGAAGGAACTTTCTCACTGCACTGCAGCGTTGTACAGCTTGTCTGACACGTTTTGCTTAGGTTTGTTTGTTTTCTTTTGAGGAGTTAGATATTGAACTTCACCAAATACTAGATTTCAGACCTGATGAATCATTGATCTATATTAGGATAATTTAAAAATTAATAACTTAGTGCAATTTATTTAGTTTCTATACAGCGGTATTTTGTCCCACAGTATTTTCTCCATGGCTAACAACTTCTATTACAAGTAGTGCCTGAAATTTAAAAAAAGGATTGTTAGCCTCATGTAATAGAAAATGTGTATGTAGTACAAATTGTACAGAGGTTAAAGATAATACTGTTGGCTGCTGATAATACTGTTGGCTGCTGTGACTTGTGACCTATTAACTATTAACTCTTCTCTGCCCTTTTTTTGGTGGGTGAATTGTATTAGTCATATAATTATTTCAATAAATCCAGCTAACATGTGAATTTTTAGTGTCAATGAATATACTTCTTCCCCCCCAAAACTTAGAAATTATAATGTAAATTTTATATTCCAAATTGCATGTAAATTGCTTTTTTTTTTCATTTGTAGATACCAAGTTGTTGGACAAAAAACCTGCTTTTTATTAAAAAAAGTAAAATTTTATTAATTTATTTATTATTTAGTAAAATCATTCATAGGTATTGAAAAACAGGATTTTTTTTTTTTTTTTTTAATTCCCACTGCTAGCTAATATTTATCAACACCTAAGATTCATACTGTATGTTTCAAGTCTGAATCGATTAAATCAACATGACATGCTGAGGCTGGGCCAAGTCTTGTCTAATCAGCAGTCAGCACTGTTGCTCTGGCATGAGGCTCCCAAAAATAGAAACACAAGAAGTCAAACAAGTAAGTGGAAGGGCACTAAAAGAAAAAGTGCTGCTAATTCCACTGTTGACTTTCTGTCTAATGGATTCTTGTTCCCAGGCCACGCTAAGTAAAGCAACTGGTGTGGGGTGTGTTTCTGCAGATGGCTCAGCAGTGACACACGCAGCCCAGCTGGTTGACAGGTGTTTGATTTGTATTTAACAAGTACCTCACACAAGCCAGATTTTTTTTTTTTTTACAGATACTGAGAAGCTAGTCAGCTGATGCTTTTTCTTCAGAATTAACGCCCCTTTCACTATGCTCCCTTTTTGTTATGTGTGGCAGTTCTGATTTTCCCTTACAAATGAAGATAACATCATTAAGGCAGGCACCTAATGGGAGAAATTGATCCATAGTTAAGTTTATTTAGTAGTTGTAACCTGTTACCTTTATGCGTGCGGGATGTACAACTTTTTCTTTATAGCTATTGACAGTAAGATCTCAAGAAATGTTTATTTAGCTGCCCATTTGTTAGAATGAAAAGTCCCTCAAAGAAAAGGCATGGAAGGAGAATGCCAGCCTGCTAGGGTATAGCTGTTACATGCTGTGTTCATGTGTCTTCCCTTAACATGAGAAGGTCTTGGGACTTTCTTGTACAGTGTAGTAAAAGAAATTCCCTGCCCAGAGGAGCCTACAGTATTGACAGAGATGCACCCAAGGCTGCAAGAGAAGAGAGAAGGCGGGAGACTACTTGACAGATGAGAATAAATAGTATACAATGCTATTCCTTACTGATTTTGTTGTAAGCTACGTAATAGCACTCTGCAAAATTAGAGAGAGATTGTGTCAATGATGGTCTGTTTGTTTAATTGCACTTTGGGGATTTTGTTTTGTTTAAATAACTGTGACTGGAAGAAACTATGATCTTTGTGGCATTTGTTAGTCACTGCTGTGATAGCAACTCTGCTGGCAAAACCAGCAGTATAAATAGTAGAGTATCAAGATGCTCTTACAAATCGGTTTTGATTAATGTGAACTCTCAGAGCCTTAGTCAGTAGGATGTGTAATGTAACAGTGACTAGGGCCAGTTTTTCTTCCCCCTGCCCTGCAATTTCTTCATGCTTTAGTCTGAGCATTTTTCTTTTCCAGTATCAAATCTATGAGGTGGAAGGTGAGATTTCAGGAACCGTTAACAAAAATGCGTAGCTATTCACAGTGACAGGGTTATAATGCCAATGTTGTGAAATAGCCAGAAGAAATACCACCCTGTAGTATATCGTGTACTGGCAGTACTTCTGCTGAACCGTCGGAAGAATGAGAAAGGAATGCAGCCAGAGAAATGGCTGTCAGAGTAATGTTGATTCTCTAAATAAACATTGGGTTTTAGTGAAAGGATGATTAAAAACTCATGCAGAGAGCCTGTGTCCCTCAGATAGCGGACTAGCTTCTTTCTGTCAGGCATCCCAGACATAGGATATGGAGTAGGTTAATAAGCCTCGAAGAGGTTAAGAAAAGGGACTGAAAAGTTACAACTCTGCTAGGCTGAGGTGCCACTGTTACCTACAGAGCTGCTCAGAATTGATAGTAATGGGGTACACCTGGAGACTTACCTTTAGGGAGCAGCTCTCAGAGCTCCTGTGCTGACACTAGATCGGCTGATCCTGGAGTCACAGGTGGGGAACTGTCTGTTGGAGTCCTAGATATGTGGTTGGTATATCCTCTTCATCCAAATACTAGCCCATCTCCGAAATATGTCAAATGTCAAAAGTCATTGGTTTTGAAGTGAAGAGATACATTTCCTGGGAAAGTCTTAAACTTCTGGGTGTCAATGGAGACATGGAAACTGTATCCTTAACTACTTTACTTTACCCATAGTTTATAGGAAGTTTGTAGCTACACAAGCACATGGTATTTCAGAACAAGCACTGATCTGAGTTAGTTCCTAGATTGGAAATGCCAGCCTATATGTTGTCTACTTATTTTTAATTCATCTTAAGTCCTTAGTTTTGCTACTGCTTTTTTGCTTTTCATATGTGTATGCTTAGACACTAGACTTAATAGGGGTTAATAGACTGTGGGACAGATCTTTGTTAGTGTAAACTGACATTTGTACCATAATCTTTGGATTATGGAAGTGGATGATGATGACGATGATGATGATGATGATAATAATAATAATAATTCATGCAGTAAAGAATGGCCTCTGACATCTAAGAGGTTGACCTATGCTGTTTTACCTTCCTAATATAAACTTGGGGCTCCAGTTATTATGGTGAGTAGAATAGTTGTAATATATTTTATTATTTTGAAAAGACTTCAGCAATTCATTAATATCGGAGAATGCTTTTTAAGTGATACTTAACATTATTACATTTCAAATATTATTTTAGCAAGGCCAATGAGATGAATTTCCAGTTCTGTTGAAACTTTAATAGGGTTTAGATTTGCTTTTATGCCATGTTATGACTGGGTTAACAATAAATCAATAGATGATGTGTAAGTCAAGCAATTTTTCTTTTGACAGATCTACTGTAAGGGAAAAAACATAGTTACAAAAATCTATCAGTTGTCCATGAGTATAAGATCGCTTCAAAATTTTTTCTGCTGTGTTGCTTCAGATGATAGAAATATCCAACTGGCTAGACTTAATTTTCTAAATTGTTCATCCATAAGAGGTTATGAATCTTTGAGAACCTGTTGCAGCCAGAAAGCCTGTTTGCTTATTATCAGTACTCTACAGGAAGTTTTCTCATGGTTTTCGTTTGCATTTTCTTCATGCCGTCTGTATGATGTTGTAGGTCAACTGAACTGGATTGTTTTCAAGCCCATGTTCAATTCATGTCTGCACTGCATTTTTAAATAACAATGTAAAAAAAAAAAAATTTGTAACATTACCCACTTCTATCAGTAGTAAAGTATGGTATACTTCTTACCCGTCTTACTAAGGAACGTAACTGGGCGGTGGGCCATTAAAAAAAGGTGGTAGTTGGGTCATTTGATGCAGTCTGAAAAGCAGAGAAACAAAAAATTGTAAAAGCCCTTCAGAACACAGCGAGACAAAATGAGGGGAAGCTTTCCTGTTCCACTGCTCTTCCGCACTGCCTAGAACTTTCCCCTTCCTTGTAAAGCTCCATCATTACAGCCCCTGAGGGCTCCACAGATGCTAAGGAGTCTGAATCTGAATTCTCTCAGTGCCAGGAGGCACACAAGGCGCGAACATAATTCTTCCACTTCGATCGGTCTGCGGCTGCGTGCTCTGGAGTCCCAAGGGCCACAGCGCAGTCTTCTGTTGGTTTTTTCCTCAAGACATGACCGATCCAGTTCCATCTCCTCCTCCTCACTTCATTACTGATTTTCTCCATCTCTGAGTTGATGCTCGTCGTTTCTGCAACTTTTTATTTTTTTTCCGGGAGGAGGTAGTTGGCCTCCTGCCCAACCCCCATGACTTGGAGGGCCAGTGGTTTTTCTGTCAGGGTGGCCTTCCCTTAGGCTGCGTTGGTTCGCGGCACCTTCTTCAATTTTATCCGGTGCACCCTCCAGAGAGGGATCCCCTATCCACCACCCAGGGGACGCGCCTTCTAGCCGTGCAGCCCCAGCCGAAGGGATGCTAAGGAGTTCCCTCTTAAAAAAAAAAAAATACTGTAGGAGGGAGAGGAGGAGAAAGAGGTGTAAATCACCTGTTATAGGTTACACACAACTCTGCAGCACAACTAGGAACTAAACATAAACTATCCGAGGCCCTGCTTATGTGCTGATAATACATTCTGCCTTCATTTTTCTCTTCTATTTGCTGTTTAGTTTCTTGCAGTCCGGTTCTGTTCTGTTTGAAACTGGTGGCATTTAAGAGTGGTGACTGGAAGCGTGCCTTCTGGGCTGAGGAGTCACTTCCTGATGAAGAAGGTCAAGAAGGCGGCAGTTGTCACTTCTTCAAGGACGTGTGATAGCGGTGAATGCCACTTGTATTTGCCAAAAGCAGAAAGAACATCTACTAACAGCAGAGGCTCTGCTTCTGCTGATATTTTTGTTGATGGTATAAAAACCACCCCTTGATATCTATCATAAAGGCTTCAGTCAGTTCGTTATCAGTTTTCTGTAGAAAAAAAAGAAAATGTGCAGGCCTGTAGTTCTGCATGAAAATAAATGGAGCGATCCTTTGTTCTCAGGTTTTTCAGAACAACTTCTCTGACTTCTCATGTTAAATGAAAATAATTTGTGGGAGCAAAATATAGAAACAAACTTTTAACCTATGCAATTTATTTGTAAAATATGTGTCCTTTATGTATTTGAATATACAAATTGTGGGAGTTGCATGCTTTTTAAGACATGCTAATAGTGAAAAAGGAAGCAATGCCAACTAAAGAGAGTGCAGTCTGGAGTAAGGAGCCCTGTGACCATGTTCTCTGAAGCTCTGAGCTGCCTCTGGCTGCTGATTCATTAGTTCACTTCCAAAGCACTGAAACCTAAATTTTCAAGCGTCATCTAATCTGGAATGTATTAACTTCTAGGTGTCTGAATGGATAGGCAAGTCAGACTTGTCCCAAAGATGGGTATCGGGAAGGGTTAGGAATGAGGAAAAATGGATGCCTTCTGAGCTCAGATGATGTCTTTCTAGTAGGGCTGTTCTCATTTTCCCTTCTCTTGAGCAGCTGCATAAAAAAGCAACAGGAGCCTTGATCACGAGGATAACAAGAGTCTTCTGACCAGCCCTCAGCCCCTTGGGTGAACCATGGCATACCTGCTCTGCTGGGGCTGCTGTGGAAGCAGGACAGAGCAAAGGAAACAAATTGTTTTCCTGTCCCAAGCCCTGTCTTCGTTAGGTTATTTTAAGGGAGGATCTTATGCTTGCTCACATGGGTCAAGTTTGCCTCAAGAGTAGCACTGATTTGGGCCTTTGAGGCCCAGCACGTGCTGCATACTGGTAGTTCAGCAGTAACCAAGTGGGAACAAAAGGATCAGCAGATGCAGTGAAACCAAAATGTCATAACGTTTAGCAGAAACTTCCTGACATGACTAATCCAGGAGATTCGTGGGGTAAGCCTTAGTAAATATCAGCTGAATGCATTTTTATGTAATTAATATTCTATCAGGTGATCCTAACCATTAACAAGAGCCTGTTTAAAGAAACAAGGCAATATTCCAGTAGGCTAAGGAAGGTGTCATGTAATGGAGTATAATTGGTGTGGGTTTTTTTATTTGTTAAATGAGAGGCTGTGCCCCCGCTGGTGGCTCTGGTCTGGCTCGGTACGTGCTCCATGGGGAGGATGCTGCCGAGCCCTCTGACAGTACGTTGTTGAACATTCCGCTCCATTTCTGCAGTGCTAAAAATAGTTGTCCTCATTTTAAAACACTGGGCTATTAGATTATTCCAAGGGTCTGGCATACTCAGGGTAATGGAAGGCACATATCCATAAATTATCAAAACAGTAAGTAGTGTTTGACCGCACTGATTTTACTTCTATTAAGATGAGTTTCCTTGCTAGTAACCCTGGAGTACCAAGTCTATTCTGTAAATCAAGCTCCTGGCAGTGCCCCAGTAAATTTAAGAATAAAAGGAAAAATGTTTGTTCTTCATATTGAGGACAGAGAAGCATCTGACTGCTTCTTGTTTTTTGGGTGTTTTTGCAGATATGATTCTACAAAATTTAAAAACGTTTAAAATATTTTACAGCAATTGTTTCTCTTTCCTAGTCTTGAAGAGAATCTCATGAAGTTCCAGTATGTTTGCCATTATAAAATATGTTAATGACTAAAATGTTCTAAATAGCAAAACACATTCTAAGTGATTGATACAAGTCTCTCTCAACTCTTTTTTTTATGATTAGTTAATGTGATACCTAATTCATTTTTGGCACTGTATTGTTTGGTAGTACAAGTAACCAATGCGCTGAATAAAGTTCACATACTTGTATGTTAAGATAGTCTCTCGGTTTTTTTAAATCTTTTTTAATGTGAAAATATCTTATTTAGGGAGAAAAATAGCTAACTGTGGAAGTCAAGGTATACAAATTAATATAAATGCATTCTAAGAAAGTTGTGAAGTACACATATCATGCATCTTACTCTGTGTTGAAAACCTTTCTCTATAAAGTGAATCCCTAATTTTATAGGGTGTTGCAGTGCAATTACAAACTGCAAAATCAATAAATGATAAATACATTAAGAATCCGGGTTATAAATACACTGCATGTTTCCGAAATAGTTAAAGCAACCACAATGTTAATCATTTTAGATTTAATAAGAATCAGTATTGATGTAGGAGGTTATTTTTGCATTGATGTGTTGAAGGAATAATCATTTGTAGAACACTGATTAAACAGTGCAAGACAAAACATCTCTGGCTTGTCTCCACAAAAAACAAAAAACAAACAAACAAAAAAAACAAACAAAAAAAAAAACCCAAAAAAAAAACAGTGAATGTGGTTTGTATTTTTTCCTAGTTTACGGCTATCCAGTATAGCAGAGAAGATGAAATAGTATTATCTGGTAACTATTAGACTATGAAGAATTTTTCTGAATTCATGTTGTAAATCTGGAGAAAATGAAGGACTAAGGATTACTTGTAATGATTAATTAGAATTTTTCCCCAGCATGCTAGCATCTATTTTTACAGAGGGGAGCTGGAAGGAAGATGTTGGAAACTGTGCCATGAGTGGTGTTAGAAAAATGCCATTTTAACAAGCTATTTTAAGCTGTATTTTAATTGTTGTATATCATGAGTGCTTTGTATTTATTTGCTTAATTACTTGTATCATTTTGATGAGTAATTGTTCTTTTATTGTCTCTTTCTGTTGTTAAGAGAGATTGGAGTTTTTCCTTTGTTCTTTTTTTGTGTCTGTGAGGCATTTGTCTTCTACTTGGCTTGGAATCACATGAGTGAACTTTCAAAACTTTCTTTTGTCGCTAAATTCTGGCTTGGCTAGAAAACTGAATTGGATGGCGTGCGAGTTACTAGGGCAAACTTCTGTCAAGGAATTAAGACCCATGAATGGAATGGAGAAAGCATTTGATTTTAGATTCCTTTAATAAGTCTTCTAAGCTCCCGCTTGAAGTCATATGAGCATGGATGAATTCTTCTAACAGAACTTAGCTCAGTAACTTTAGATTTATTGAGACCAAAATTAATGTACTTCAGGGTGGCATATTTCATGAATCTGTAAAGGGAGGGTGATTGTTAGCTTTCAGTGACAGAGCCTGGTTCTCACTAGGTCTGTAATTGTTTAACAAGCTTTGCTAAGAAGGAATGGAAAAGAAAACAGCTGCAATATTTTATATTTTAATTCTAAATGAGATAGTACTAGGTTTTTAACTATACCTCTTCCTTGGAAAGCCCGATATTAAATGCAGAATTGAATTGTCTGCAGCTGTCAACTCAGAGCTATTGATTTTTTTTTTTTTTCTTTTGCCCAACTAGTGCTTATTCCAATATTGAAGATGAAGTTTACCATGTTACTCAGCTTGGATAGTTACCTTTTAAAAACATTTTTGATGAACATGGTGCTTGTTTGTACTTCTGCTCAGTTGGTAAACATAACTTTAAAGCATCCAATTTCTTGAATAGAACTTACAAACCCAAATCAGATTCTTAATTTTCATGGGCAGTGCAAGGAGAAAGTAATCTAGGGGGAAGGGGGTGACTAACAGTCAAATGTACAGCTGATTTATTTTGCTCTTTTAAAACATGGGGTAGAGGAGGGAGTAATTTAACAACACGTACAGAACATTCACTTAGGAAGTAGGAGAAACATATTTTTGTCTGCCTGGTTGCACAGGATCAAGATTTGCATTTCCTCCTGCTGGGTAGGTTAGGCACTCCCCTAGAGATGGGGAAAAGATCTGAAACTCCCCTTTGACTGAGCAGAACCTAGAAACCAGCAGTCTGCTTCATATGTAAAACTCCCTGTGGGACCTAACGGTTTAAGTGTAGATCCCTGTGGGCTGAAGCACCTAATAGGTGTGAGGGAGAGAGTGGAAGCTGTTGCACCCTTGTTGGGATTTTAGGTACTTGGGTAGTATGCAAATGTCTTCTGAAGTATTTTTTTCTGAATCAGGGCCTGAAATAAAACTTGAGAAAGATTTTCACGTGATGCAAAATCTGTAATCTTTTTTGTCGTCCAGTTGTCTGAAGCAATCTACAGATATATCTGCTTCATAATTAGATAACCTGTAATTGTTAATTGCCTAATATTTTTGAAAGTGAAATGTATTTTAACCAAATATAAGTCAACAGACATAAACAACCCTAGAAATCAATTCAGCTGTTCTGTAGAAAAAGAATGAGAAGCAATACATGTCCAGATGGGGTTTTTTTCTCTTAATTTAGCTCAGTCATGAGTTAGGTCTGTAAAATGATGGCTATGTACGTTTTGTTTCAGGGGGAAGCTGGCTTAGTAGGTGCTCCTGGCATACCTGGTCTTACTGGTTCCAAGGTAAAAAAAAAAAAAAATAAAATAATAAAGCAGTCTCATTTTATATATTTTCACTCTCAACACCCTTTTTGCCAGCTGTCCAGTATCTACATAAATTGGATTTGAATTACATATCCAGTTTCTGAGTTGTATAATGTGACAGAGGAACTTTACTCTCAGCTTCTCTTTCAAAAGAGAAAGGATGTGAGGTGCAGTGACACAAATTTGCCTATCAATCAGTATTATTTTGCATTAAGAGCAGTTGCCCAAGTCTCAGAACTCTGAAGGTTTTTCCAGCCACAAGACAGCAGATTCAAAAATTTGAAATTTGAGAGTCTCATGATCTCAGCAAAATGAGATGAGGGACAGCACTGCTTCTTCTACTCTTCCATTTTAATATTTTGCTCCTTTCCAGAGTTAGAATATTGTAGGAAGGCCAGAACTTGCAAAAAGAGACATCTGTATTATAGACCTTGCCGGTAATATTTGTTAAAGTTGCCTGACTTTTTTCATGGTCAGATTTTGTTTTCTGTTGATTGCAGCTGTGTTTAACCATAAGTATTTGGAATGAAATCTTAATATCACATGCATCTGTCCAGCTAATTCCTTCTGGAAAATTGTTGGGGAAATAGCTCTGCTGCTTCCACAAATTAAGGGACTACACAGAAAAAAACATTATTTTGTTCATATTAAAATTTCAAGAAAGTGTTCTGCAGTGTGACCTTGATGCAAAGGGCTGATTTGTGTATCTTTAGGGCAGATAATTCCTGTATTATAGCACAAAGGGAAGGAAGGAACTTATTTTCTGCAGATGAGGTAGCCAGCATTGAGTTTAGCAACATGCTTACCACAGTCTATCAATTTATACATTCAAAGCCAGGATCTCATTGACTTGTACTGCAGGCATATTTAAAACACTGAAAATCAGATGAGCAATCCTACCGTGCGTATGAAGATGAGTAATCAATGATTGTCCCTGAAAAAGCTTGTGTGAAATGTTTTGCCTAACTTAATATTAGAATTCTGCCACAGAAAGGAGAATTTAAGTCAGTCATAAATGTGTTATTTTGCAACTTTCACTTTTTTATTTCTGCAACATGAGAATTCTTTGAAGTAACTTACCAGTGGCTAATATTGTTATGTTTTTAATACTGTTGAGTGGAAATTACCTAAACTTCTTTCTCTACACTTTCTGTTGACTGTATTTCTTATTTTTGCTAATTGGAAATAATTTTTTAAAATTCAAATATGTGAAAAAAATCTGGACACTTAGGCTGTATTTCTGAAAAAGAAGGAATTAGTTAATCACCCCATACATTGGTACAGGCCGAGAACTGACTGGTTGAGCAGCAGCATTGCTGAAAATGACTTGGAGGTGGACATGAGACTGGGTATAAGCTAACAGTGTTCCCCTGTTGGGAATAAAGTGAACCACATGCTGGACTATGTTAGCAAAATACAGCTGGCAGATCAGGGGAAGGTATTTTCCCCCCTTTGCCTGGTGGTGCTGCATCTGGTATGCTGTGTCATGTTTGGGGAGTCTTCCACCCTCACTTTTTCAAGAGATGTGGAGAAACCAGAGAGGGTCCAGCAGGGAGCTAGTTCAGGGGCCTAGAAAACAAGAGCTTTGAGGAGAGTTTCAAGGAGCTAAGTCTTTTGAGTCTGGCAAAGAGGAGGCCAAGGGACGATCAAAACTGTCCTGCCGGCTTAAGGAGCCCAGCTGGTTGATCTTCAAGGACAGCTTTCTAAAAGCCCAAGAACAGTCCATTCTGATGTGCAGCAGGTTGAGCAACATGGCAGAAGGCCTGCATGGATGAAGAGGGAGTTCCTGACTGAGCTCAGACACGAAAAGAAAGCTAACAGTGGAAGCAGGGGTGAGCTACCCAGTAGGAATATAGAAACATTGCCAGAGCATGTGGCGATGGAGTTAGGAAACCAAAAACTCATCTCGAATTGACACTAATGAGGGATATGAAGGGCTTGTTAAGTGTATCCGTAGCAAAAACAAGGCTGAAGAAAATGTTGACCCACTGCTTAATGGGGTGGGGGACATGGAAAATGTGCTGCCCTCTGTCATTAGCAAAAGATCATGATGACTAGGGGAGGTTTCTGATGGTTGGAAACAGACAAATATCACCTTCAGGCAAATATCATCTTCAAGAACGATCCAGGGAACCGCAGGCCAGTCAGCCTCACCTCTGTCCCTGAAAAAATTATATAGCAAATTGTGGAAGGCATTTCTAAACACATGAAGGACTAGAAGGTGACTGGGAACAGCTAGTATGGATTCACCAAGGACAAATCATGCCTGACCAACCCGATTGCTGACTCCAATAAGATGACTGGCTGTGTGGATTAGGGGAGAGCAGTGGATGTTGTATACCTTGACTTCAGCCAGGCTTTTGGCACAGTCTCCAGTCAGAGCATTGTAGTCAAATCTGTGAGATATGGACTGGATAAACGGACGATAAGATGGGTGGCAGATTGGTTGGATTGATGGGCTCAAAGCTGGAATAACTGCTATGCAGTCCAACTGCTGCCCTAGTAACTAGTGTCATCCCCCATGAGGTGATACTGGGGCCAGTGTTATTTTGTGTATTAATAACCTGAGCGATGGGATTTGCAGCAAATTCAGGGATGTTATCAAATGTGGGGAAGTAGTCAGTGCACAGGAAGGTGGGACAAGGATGATATTCAGTGGGACCTCAACATGCTGGAGAAAAGGGCTAATACAGAACTCAAGAAGTTAGGCAAAGGCAAACATGAGGTCCTGCCTCTGAGAAAGAATAGTCTCATGCAAGAGTGCAGGCTAGGTACCAAATAGCTAGAAAGCAGCTGTACAGAAAAGGAGTTTGGGGGTCCTGGTGGGTGCCTTTGTGGTGGAGAAGGCCAACTGCATCTTGGGCTGCTTTAGCAAGAGCATGGCCAGCAGGTCAGGAGGAGTGATTGTTTGGCACTTGTGAGATCGCATCTGGAGTTCTGTGTCCAGTTTGGGGCTTCCCCAGGAGAGGAGAGAGAGCAGCTCACTGGGGCGAGCCCAGTGTAGGCCCACCAAGATGGCCAGGGCCTTGGAGCCCGTGATGTACGAGGGGAGGCTGAGGGAGCTGGGTTTGTTCAGCCTTAAGATGAGATGATTTGGAAAGGGGGAGGGTGGTGTGCAGACTCATTGCTGTCCGTAAGTACTGGGAGGGTGCGGAGAAGCCAGAACCAGACTCTTGTCAGAGGTGTATAGTGAAAGGACAAGAACAATGGACACAAGCTACAACCAGAGAAATTTTGACTCTATCTAAAAATAATTTTTATATAATGCATTGGGAATTGAGTAAAGATGGGATATGCAGTCTCACAAATGGGAAAGCTAAATGAAGAAAACACTTTGCTTCTAGGAATTTGTCAAAAGTGAATAGGCGTTAGCTGTGTTGTATCTCCAACAGTTGGAGAAGAATGGGAATCATATAATCATAGAACAACCCAGGCTGGAAGGGACCTCGAAAGATCTCCGGGTCTAACCTTTCGTGAGAAAGGGAAACGAGATGAGCAGAAGAGAAGTTGCATAGATTCAGAAATAATTTCAGTAATTAACCACTCATTTTTAGGTGAGGACATACGGAAGGTTATTTCACTAGATCCGATTTTGCATGCTTGGTCTTGGGCATGCTTCTAAAATTGACCCCTAAGCTGTTGATTGTATGAGCCACCCCAGCCAAAAGAAAGCAAACAGAAAGCAGCCACTGTAGGTGGTTGATGAAAAGTCCAGAACTATTTGATAGTCTATGCACCTGCACATCTCCAAAGCTTTGGATTTAATTCCCAGATGTGTAGTAGATGATGCTACATCTGTTGAAAGATTTGACAAAATGCTGCTAGAAATTTTGCGAGTTGTAGCCTGCTATTCTAGTTAACCTCACTTAAACCTTAGACTTCTATAGAAAGAAATGACACTCTCTGAAGGGTGAAAGAATGTTTAGACATTGCTTATTCTAATTTTTTGAAAGTAACTTAGAAAATACCATATGCTTTACTTTGGAAATTTTCCAGTCTCTTCATCTTCAGACCTGTAAAAATCACGTACATTGTACTGAGGCAGCGAGACTGGCAAAGACATGCAAACCATCTCCTCCTAGATGACTTGAGGGAGAAAAAGGATGTTTGGGGGGAGGGGGGTTTATTAGGTATTTTTTGTGCTACGAGTATAGAATTTTGGCCGTATGTCTGCTGTATGTCTCGTGAAACATACAAGTATACATTAATAAAGATCTAAACCAGGTGTTATTCTTGTTAATATAGGCAGGCTGCAGACTATTTGAGAGGGGCATTAACATAGTAAGATAGTACATTAAGATCTTTTTCTGAGCTAAAAGTTATCAAGTTGGAGCTGGAAGAGCATTATAACAGGTCTCTTTATTGAAAGATAATCAAATAAAGAATTCAATTTGCTGAAATAAGCTGAGATTGAATTAATATTTCAAAACTCACTCCTGTTTTTTTTTCTAATACTTGGGTAATTGGATGTGGTTTTCAAAGTGAAAGGAATGAGTTTTCTTTCAGTAAATTGTGTCTGTATATTTTTCTCAATTGTTCCAGGTTTTGGAGGCCTTCACAGCTGACTAGTCATATTTAAAAATTAAAATGAAGGTACTAATAGGGATAAATGTGTTAAAACTGGTTCTACAGAAGAATAGCGGGTTTGGCATCAATGAATAATTTAGAATTTTTAAAGCCAAGAAGACCCCTTAGGCTGAATGGAAGAATGATTGACTACTGTTAACTGACAAAACTGTGGAAAACTGTGTCATTTTTTTGTAGAGGTTTCACACCTTTTTGAATGAGAGACAATCAGTATCCAAATGATTTTTTCTGTTTTAATCCCATAATAAAAATTCAGTGCAATAAAACTATTTTAAAGAATGTAATTATTTGAAGACTGTTTGTTTGAGATTTTTATTTTATTGTTTTGTGTTCCAGGGTGAACGTGGCTTTGTGGGTAGTAAAGGTGAAGAAGGTGAAAAGGTAAATTATTCTGTCCGTGTTATTTATTTTTTTCAATTTAACAATTTCATATATGGCCAACCAAGTAGAGCTTTGTTCTGAAGGTCTTCCTTAACTCTTTCATGAATAAAATTCTTTTTTTTTTGCTATGCAAATGGTTCCTGAAATGCTTAAGAGCAAGGAGGTTTTTATGCATGTTAATTGGTGCCATCAGTGCTTCTTTGAGAACCACTTTTTTTTTTTTTTTTTTAAGAAAAGATTTAATAATGAAGTCTAGCATAACCATAACCACTGTACTCCAGTAGTGTCTACCTCTACCTTATTTCTATGGTAACTAGTGAATGTTTATTTATACAGTATGAAATGCATGATGAGATGATATGTAGGTATTTATAGTACTTAGTAATTGCTTTTATACATTACAAATGCACTTTTATAGAAACTTACTGTGCTGATCACAACTACTAAATGTTTTACACACTTTTTTCTTAAGAACATAAATTTACTGCAATAGCAAAATTTAATGTTTGCTACAGCATAACTGACTGCTAATTTTAAAAAGTTAATTTTCACTGATATACTTCTGTGTACCTACACAGTAGTTAACATGAGTTTTGTCTCCTGCACACATCTGGCTCCAAGTGAATTGACTTGACTGCCGGCAGCCAAGCTGAATGTAGGTGCATCTACCTTTTCCTCAGACTGGGAGTTGAGTCCTTTTGCCTGATGGACTGGCATGTTGCCCTAAGGACCTTTTTAGTCTCCCAAGAGCCATAAAACTTTTCCGAGTGTAAATTCCGGGAGAAGCCTTTCCTTGTTTTTCACCAGTGGATATTGGAAATGGAGCTTGCAGCAGTCTGCCCTAATTACAGATGCTCTGCACTGGCCAGAAATAGTTCAAAAGCTTATGCATTAAAACAGGAACTAAACTGGCCCTGTGGAAGGCTGTCTTGGCTGACAGAATGCCAGCCTGGGTCGCTTTAGGTGATGCAACCTAATGTTCTTGTGTGGCTTCAGACAAGTAGGTCTTCACAGGTCATCAAAGGCAAGTCTGTGTTGAGGGGCAAGAGGAAGGAAGAGCCTGTTCTTAGCTTGCCTGATAGGAATTAAAGTAAGAATGGTGATAGCTTACACTTGAAACTTCAGCTCCTAACAAAGTTACTGCCTGGTTACTGCTTTTTCACTAGTTTTGGCTGATGTGGATTAGGCAACCTGAATTAAGAGTCTTTTCTTGGATCATAGATAGTTTCTCTGTGCTTCAGCTCACTGGCTGAAAAGGGTGCAGAAGAGCATTTCTGCTGAATTTATATGTGATAAAGATGAAGAACGACAGATACTGCGATTCTGGCAATGTTCAGACTGAAGAAAATGGAGAGTAGGTGGCAGCTTCTGAATTTTAAAAAGTGCAATATACTTGTGAATTTGGCTGCTTTGGACATGGGTATATTCACTCACTCACCATACTTCTTTTGAGGTGTCAGCCAGCTTTCCAGTGTTCATATTTTAAAGAAAGCATGTTCTGGATTAACAGGATTTAAGCAGATTTAAAATTGCGGAGATTTTTTTAGGAGGAAGTATTCCAGTAATCAGGAAGGAAGAAATATCAGAAGTAAAAACCAGCATCCATAGCAACTAACATTTATAATGTAAAGATTCATTCTCTAAAAAAAGCACTTGTTAAGCTTGAGTGTTTCTAACTCCACTGACAGATCTGATTTCCTTGGTGGCATCGTTATTCATCAGTTCTGAAGGACTTGTGGATTCTTTTTCTTTTTTTTTCTTTTTTCATAATTGCTCTGCAGCTGTGCTTTCCTCAAGTTTTATGAATAAGTTGTGTTTGGACGCAGGCACGTGGTTCCAGCTGTTGCTGCCACTCTCTTTGCTTGATTTCCCTTATTTTAAGGCAGAGGCAAAATGACCCAACCACTGATGGTCACATTTTTCTTATCTGGAAGCTGAGTCAGCACATTTCAACCTTTTTTTTTTTTTTTTCCTCTTTTTGTCTTGTAACTTCAGAAGTTAATTAAAAGATCCCATTTAAAAGTATTTCCAGTGTAACTATTAACTTTTATAAGCTCCAGAGGAGCTTGCCAAGCCACTCTCTATCATTTGTCAGCAGTCCTGGTCAACCGGGGAGGTCCCAGATGACTGGAAGCTAGCAAATGTGACGCCCCTCTACAAGAAGGGTCGGAAGGAGGATCCAGGGAACTACAGGCCTGTCAGCCTGACCTCGGTGCCGGGGCAGGTCATGGAGCAGATCATCTTGAGTGCCATTACACGGCACGTGTGGGACAACCAGGGGATCAGGCTCAGCCAGCATGGGTTTATGAAAGGGAGGTCCTGCCTCACTAACCTGATCTCCTTCTATGACAAGGTGACCTGCTTAGTGGATGAGCGGAAGGCTGTGCATGTTGTCTGTTTGGACTTCAGTAAGGCCTTTGACACTGTCTCCCACAGCATTCTCCTAGAGAAGCTGACTGCTCACGGCTTGGATAAGTGTACTCTTTGCTAGGTAAAAAACTGGCTGGATGGCCGAGCCCAGAGAGTGGTGGTGAATGGAGTCAAATGCAGTTGGCGGCCGGTCACGAGTGGTGTTCCCCAGGGCTCAGTGTTGGGGCCGGTCCTGTTCAATATCTTCATTGACGATCTGGATGAGGGGATTGAGTGCACCCTCAGTAAGTTTGCAGATGACACCAAGTTGGGTGGAAGTGTCGATCTGCTGGAGGACAGAAAGGCCCTACAGAGGGAGCTGGACAGGCTGGATCGTTGGGCCGGGGCCAACTGTATGAGATTCAGCAAGGCTCAGTGCCGGGTCCTGCACTTCGGTCACAACAACCCCATGCAACGCTACAGGCTGTGGGAGGAGTGGCTGGAGAGCTGTCCAGCGGAAAAGGACCTGGGGGTGTTGGTTGACAGCCACCTGAACGTGAGCCAGCAGTGTGCTCAGGTGGCCAAGAGGGCCAATGGCATCCTGGCTTGTATCAGGAATAGTGTGGCCAGCAGGACCAGGGAGGTGATAGTGCCCCCGTACTCGGCACTGGTGAGGCTGCACGTCAAGTACTGTGTTCAGTTTTGGGCCCCTCACTACAAGAAGGACATTGAGGTGCTGGAGTGTGTCCAAAGAAGGGCAATGAAGCTGGTGAAGGGTCTAGAGAACAAGTCTTATGAGGAGCGGCTGAGGGAGCTGGGGTTGTTTAGCCTAGAGAAAAGGAGGCTGAGGGGAGACCTTATTGCTCTCTACAACTACTTGAAAGGAGGTTGTAGCGAGGTGGGGGTCGGTCTCTTCTGCCAGGTAACAAGTGATAGGACAAGAGGAAACGGCCTCAAGCTGCGCCAGGGGAGGTTTAGGTTGGATATTAGGAAAAACTTCTTCACCGAAAGGGTGGTCAGGCACTGGAGGAGGCTGCCCAGGGGAGTGGTTGAGTCTTTATCCCTGGAAGTATTTAAAGGACGGGTAGACATGGTGCTTGAGGGCATGGTTGAGTGGTGGACTTGGCAGTGCTAGGTTAACGGTTGGACTCAATGATCTTAAGGGTCTTTTCCAACCTTAACGATTCTATGATTCCGTGATTCCATTAACAATCTATTCCGCTGTCCTTCAAATATAAGGAGATATACAAGTGGAAGGATCTTTACTTACTCAAAAATAATTTGAGACAGTTTTATCAGAAGCTACACATCGTGATTTATGAGGAAAGAGTGTGTTTTACGGTTATGGGAAGCAGGTCTCAGCCCGGGCTTTAGCAGTTACTCAGTTTAAACTTAATTCAAATAATTATTGAAGAACAACAATACTGTTTCCAGTAACTGGATCCAGTATTAAAAAAATGTATCAACACCTTTGCATTTTAACATAGTGTCCCAAAATAAAATAGCTTTGTACTAATTTCTGTGTAACAAACATGATTAAAAAGCCTGGAAATTAAAATTTGATTATTCCTAATACAAAAAACTCCGCCCCATCTTGCATATCGAGGAACAAGATAGTGCTTGCACACTGTTTTGCGTATCACCTAGAATGGGACACAGCTGCCTAAACATGGGGTACTTGCCATTTCAAACTCTCTGTGGAGGTAAATTAAAATGAACAATCCTGTACTTTTTGTTCTGGTGACCATATCATTCCATAGGATTGAATACTTGAAACCAACGCAGCCTTATACCTCTCAGTTCACCAAATCAAACTAGATGACTTTGGCTTTTATTGTACCATGTTCTGCTTTGGCAGAGCAAGCTCTGGGGACATCAGGGAGACGCGGGTGACTGAGGTGAAAGTGATTGATTGTACATAAATTAAAGATACAGGAGGCATCTGTAAGTTAAGCTATTGAGGGAGATTCTTTTAGGCTGTTTAGAGGTTTCTTTGCCACACTTGATTCCCCTTGAGGAATCCAGAAGTCTTCTTCTGCCCTCCTCCTGTTTTTTTGGTCTCAGATTGAACTTGGTTCTCTCTTACAGATGCCAGTAGTGGTGAGGGGAGCTGCAGAACTGCACATGCAGGTGTTATGCTGCAAGTTTTCCCTCTACAGGAAATATACGCTCAGTGTAAATTTGTTTTAATTCTCCTGGTATTCTGCTTTATTTCTGTTGCTTAGATAATGACATTGTCTTATATGATAGTCTTATAGCTGCAACAAAAACATTGGTCTATCCTTCTATAGCATGACTGAAAAAGTATATGCTGAGAGCAATTTTAATTGGTTTGCTGCCAGGAAGGCAGACTATATCATGTGGATCCATCCTCATTCTAATACTGTCAGAATTGTAATTTTACAGTATGGGATAGAAAGTATGAGTATTAAATTTTATAATGATAGGAAGTCAGGAGGGACTGATAATAACTAGAAGAAAGTTTTAACATCCAGAATGTTCTTGGCAAATCAGAGATGTAGCCTGAAAAAAATAGGATCCAATGCAGAAGGAACAAGTGCAAGGAACTACCTGCAGGGGAGAATAAAAATGAGCTGCGAAAAACCAAATCGAATAGTATCTAGTCAGAAATTAAAATCCAAGGATTATTTGGAACAGAAGCTGAAGACAGGCAAGTGAAATCAGGCAGTTGCAAATGAAAGACTCTGAGATGTTTCGAAGTGGAATATTGTCTGCAACACTAATTGAATAGTCTTGTGGTATTGATAAGGCTTCAACTCAAAGGATGTTGAAAGAAGGGCACTGAGAATGTCTGGTGCTCAGGAATACAACCTTTGAGGAAGGATTTCATGAATGAAGATTACTTAGTGTAGACTCAGCTGAAAAGAAATATGTAAACAGTCTTCAAATACATAAAACTGCTGCAAAGAGGAAGGGAATGGTATATTTGCTGTGTCCGTAGTAGATAACATGCAAAGCAATGGGCTGAAAGTGCAGCGAGGAAGATGCTGTGTAGTCATAAGGAAAGGGGTTTTAATTTTAACGCTGTTGTTTATTATGGAAGTAATTTCCTCTTCCAGTGGTCTGCACTTTTTATCCTGGTTACAGAAAAGGGAATAAACTGAAGAAAGGCTCGCTTCATGAAAGTACAGGAGATAGATTATCTTAAATGATTTTCCTATATTCTGTTAATCATAATTATGCAAGGTATCATTTACACTGATTTCTAATTGGATAAGCACAGAGAACAGCAAGACCATTTCTTTTTCAATGTATATCCTTGTTTGGTTTTAATGCCCAGTTAATACTTTTCTGTGATAGGACAGGAAAGTTCTGGAACATGTTGCCCAAAGTGGTTGTGCAGCCTCTTTTCCTGGATGTTTTCAAGACCAGCCCTGAGCAGCCTGGCCTGAGCCCATAGCTGACCCTGCTTTGAGCAGGAGGTTTTGCTAGAGACCTCCTGAGATCACGGCCAGCCTCAATTATCCTGTGATTTTATAAATAGTGAACATGAATGTGATATTTTTCTGATTCGGCACATGTGTTCACATTATAGATCCACGTAAAAAAGGAGAACAATAAAAAGTGATAATTGTTTGGGGGTTGTTTCGGTTTAAATATTGGCAGCGCTGGGGTGTGAAGGTACATTTAATTTATAGTATGGACTAATATTGTTCACCAGAATATGTTATAGGCAGGTTTTTTAAGATGTGTATATACCTTCACACACACTCATTTTGGAGCATCACATCTGGGGGTGACCAGTGCCCTTGCTTAAATACCCGATCACCTGTCAGCTGATGCTCTCTTCCTGATAGAAGCCGTCGTGGAACCCGTGTTTGGGTAGCGTTGTACATGGTTGCTTGGATGATGGGTGTGTATGCATTCTCTGGGATGTTTTTAGCTTAGGTTTGCTGCAACCCTATGAAACAGTTTACTTTGCAATACGAATAGTTACAAATGTTCAACATAAATGAAATCTAAAGTTGTCTTCAAAAAGTGTTAAGTACCAAAAAAAAAAAAAAAGGAGAATCTTAAAATTTATTGCTTTGAATTTTGCCATGCAGCTGTTGGGTTGTCTGATCCCAGCTCCATTCACCTGAGTTGTGGCAATTCCCATAGCTGAATTTCTGTCCCTGCACCTTCTAAATACAGTTTTATTTACAAGATGAATCCTCTTGTTTCATTTTTACAGCCTTCTATGTATTGCTGTTTTCTTCTTTCTTTCTTTTTTTGACTGCTTTCTTCCAAATAGTGTCCCAATGCAAAGCAATTACTTTTTTAAGAATAAAATCAGTGTCAGTCTTCGACAATTCAGAGTATGAAGGAGAGCCAGGCACTGAAATCAGTGACCCATAAAATAAAACCTGCCTTTCCAATCAGCTTGTAGGCAGAGGTTCTGAGGCAGAGTTGTAAAAATCAGAGATCTCTGATCCTGATTTTGATAGCTCTGGGAAATACTATAAATACAAAATGTTAAAAAGGAATAAAATATGGAATAGTTTGATGCGGAGGATCACATGCAGAGAATTGCTGTATAATGCACAAACAAGAATTTGAGCCTTATAGAAATTGCAGTGCAGTGAAGTTACATGTGCTCCTGCTTCGAGTATCTCACAAGCCTCCAAGTTGGAACTAAAAGCCCAGAACCCCCAAAATAACAGAGTTTAAAAGCCAGGGGAAATCCTGACAACAAAAGAGTCCGCAAAATGGGCCTCCATTCTAACAACAAAGCTAGAAGCACCAGGTTTTCTTAAAACATATGCTTAAACCTATGTCACAAAACTTGGTGCACCATTTAATGAGTGTCAGTTTACTCTAAATAGAGAAAACCAAAATCCACTGAACAAAAACAAAGGGCAGAGGCTTAGCTCAAGCACCAGTTGGTTTGAGTTGCTTAAATGCAGCCATTGGGGAGGAGATAAGTTATCTCGTCACTAGCAATTCAACAAAAATTAATTTCAGAAATCTCAATACCTAATTATAAATGTTTTGTCTTTTTCTCAGGTAACCCTTGCCTCTCCAGCAGTCATCTTTTATACTGTAATTTGTAGCTTCTCAATTTGCTGAGGCACGATGTTGAAGTGCTTCGGTTCAGATGAGTGGGCACATACAATGTTTTGAGCTTGGCAGCTGTTATGAGCTTAACCAAGAAATGGACTCCAAGTTAGGTCTGAGATCTTGAAACCTACAGAGGTTGAAATCTTACTGTTGCTATGTGTCGTGGTTTAACCCCTGCCGGCAATTAAGGCCCACACAGCCGCTTGGTCGCTCTCCCCCCCAGCAGGATGGGGTGAAGAGAATTGGAAGGGTAAAAGAGAGAAAACTAGTGGGTTGAGATAAGAACAGTTTAATAATTGAAATAAAATAATTATAATTATAATAATAAATTGTAATGAAAAGGAAAATAACAAAGAGAGAGAAATAAAACCCAAGACAGACAAGTGATGCAAATGAAAACAATTGCTCACCACCAACCAACTGATGCCCAGGCAGTCCCCAGGCAGCGGCCTCCCAGCCAACCTTCCCCCTAGCTTATCACTGAACATGACACCATAGGGTGTGGGATGTCCCTTTGGTCAGTTGGGGTCAGCTGTCCCAGCTGTGTCCCCTCCCAGCTTCTTGTGCACCCCCAGCCTCCTCGCTGGCGGGGTGGTGTGAGGAGCAGAAAAGGCCTGGACGCTGTGTAAGCACTGCTCAGCAATAACTAAAACATCCCTGTATTATCAAAACTGTTTTCAGCACAAATCCAAAACATAGCCCCATACTAGCTACTGTGAAGAAAATTAACTCTATCTCAGCCAAAACCAGCACACTGTGGTAGTAAATGCTGAGGCCAATTGAGTTGTCCTTAGTATCATTATCTCAATACCCCTTCCCCACCTCAGGCATGAGTAGCATATACGTGAGCAAATGGGCTTGTTATTTTACAATTATTATTTATTTTTATACCTGAAGTGTGTGCATTACTTGAGAGTTGGAACTGGACCAAAGCCTGTTAGTTAATCAGACAAATAACCTCTAAGAAGCCTTTTTTTAATTTGTTAAACCTGTAATTCAGTCTCTTATCTCCTGGCTCTTGCTTCCTTTGGTCACTTCAGCTAGTACTCTTTTTACCCAGGTCCCCTGTTTTTCTGTCATCTTGTCTGCCTTTTTGGTTAGAGTATGTATTTGCTGTCTTATACTTCACAGATATGGTTCCTTCTGTAATTGAGCTAGAATACTGAGAATTCAGTTTTGTGGGACACATGGAACCTGAGCACCGTATAAATTTCATTATAATTTGGCAGCATGTGTGGAACAAATCTGTATTTTATTTGGTATAGTGGTGATAGAAAAGTCAACACATTTACATGTTAATTATAGCTGAGCAAACATGACTGGATTGTCACTAATAGGTAATAGTGATTTCACAGAGCTGGGAAACCTGAATTCCTTGTCTTGCTTAGTTGCTTCAAAATACTAGTATAAAATCCCTGTTTCTGTTTTAACTCAGAGAGGCAAGTAAGGTATGCTGTTATATAGACTAAATCACAGTACTAGTTGATATCTCAGAAGTTGTGAGTGATAGAGTAGGAGGATGGCTGTGCTCTGGAGAGGGACTCTTCAACTGCAGTTTTCCTGACTGGTTGCTTTCCTTTATAAAGCATATTCACCTCCCATCTCACACTTGAAACAGAGGATTTTAAAACTGCATGTTATTGGAGTGGAGCTATGTAGCAGTATATGTGCTGTAATATGCACCTGTGAACACTTGATCTTTGGTACATTTGTTATTTTACTGTAATTTTTGATTTATATTTCTCAGTAAAATGGTATAAATAAAAAAGTTACATGTATTTGACTAAGGGAAACTTTGAGAGTAAAACCAGAATGATAGTCATTCATTATTTCCAAAGTTTCATCCTTTTATCTTTCCTTTTTTTTATGTGTTGATTGTGCTTTTGCCTGTGTATACATGTGAGAAGAGAAAGAGTCTGGGGCTTGTCCAGCCTAAATGTAGAAAAAATTGTCATCTGCTTCATTTTCTTCTAAACGCAGGATGTTCTTTGTATATATTTACTATTTTGTGAAGTACAATTTGAATTATCCCAGGAAATAGGGCTTCCTCTATTTCCTTTAGAAGAGAATTCCTAATAGATCTTAGTGTCAAGAAGATTTCCTGTAGGTTCAATGTTTTCTACTTCATCCTATCACAGCTAATAAAATACTCCTCTATCTTCCATCCATTCAGAATACGCAAGGCTATAAACTTCCAGTGTGTCTCCAGGTGTAGTCTTTTATTTCACTGTCTTCAATATCCTTTTCTTAAATAAGCATATTTGAAGAAGGAATCACCTTTCCTTTCTAAGATCCTAGTTGAAGTTAGTCATTATTTAGTTTTCCTAATATTTTGATGTCTGTACTGTAAATCTCAGTGGTGAAACGGGTCTATATAAGACAGCTCAAGTACTGGGGAAGCCTCTAATCTACTTGAAAAATAGAAGATATTACTCATGGATAGAAAACAGTTGTGGACCTCAAAGGTCTATAATTAAAAATACTAAAAAATTACAGTTAAGAGAAGCAGTTAGTAACCCTCCTGTGTATTAGTACAGCGTTTCTATTTGTCAGCTGTAGATTCTGATAGAAATGCTTCAGTCTGAACAAAAGATTAGAAGAGTAAATTCAGTAAGCTGCAAATCTTGATGTAACTGTGGCCACTGCATATACAGACCTGTTAGTCTGTATGGTTTTTGGAGTAATGGAAGAATGTGCATTTTGCATTATAGACTAAAGGTCCAATTCCCTAATTTGTTTGGATGGTTGTGGAGTCAATGCCGCTGTGCTGAAAACGTGGTTCCTTACCTTTGCTAACTATCAATACACATACTTTATTGGGGGGGCAGGATTTCTGAAGTCCTTTAAATCCTATTTCATGCAGTCAAGACTGGATGCTTTATTAGCTGGATGAAAACGTGAACTGAGTTTTTTCATACTTGTCTCTTAATGCTATATAGGAAAGTACAGCATTCCCACCAAGTTGGGTGGAAGTGTCGATCTGCTGGAGGGTAGGAAGGCCCTGCAGAGGGATCTGGACAGGCTGGATCGTTGGGCCGGGGCCAACTGTATGAGATTCAACAAGGCTCAGTGCTGGGTCCTGCACCTGGGTCACAACAACCCCATGCAACGCTACAGGCTGGGGGAGGAGTGGCTGGAGAGCTGCCTGGCGGAAAAGGACCTGGGGGTGTTGGTGGACAGCCGCCTGAACATGAGCCAGCAGTGTGCTCAGGTGGCCAAGAGGGCCAATGGCATCCTGGCTTGTATCAGGAATAGTGAGGCCAGCAGGACCAGGGAGGTGATAGTGCCCCTGTACTCGGCACTGGTGAGGCTGCACCTCGAGTACTGTGTTCAGTTTTGGGCCCCTCACTACAAGAAGGACATTGAGATGCTGGAGCGTGTGCATAGGAGGGCAGCGAAGCTGGTGAAGGGTCTAGAGCAGAAGTCTTATGAGGAGCGGCTGAGGGAGCTGGGGTTGTTTAGCCTGGAGAAAAGGAGGCTGAGGGGAGACCTTATTGCTCTCTACAGCTACCTGAAAGGAGGCTGTAGTGAGGTGGGGGTCGGTCTCTTCTGCCAGGTAACAAGTGATAGGACAAGAGGAAACGGCCTCAAGCTGCACCAGGGGAGGTTCAGTTTGGCTATTAGGAAAAACTTCTTCACCGAAAGGGTAGTCAGGCATTGGAACAGGCTGCCCAGGGAAGTGGTTGAGTCTCCATCCCTGGAGGTATTTAAAAGACAGGTAGACGTGGTGCTCGAGGACACGGTTGAGTGGTGGACTTGGCAGTGCTAGGTTAACGGTTGGACTCAATGATCTTAAGGGTCTTTTCCAACCTTAACAATTCTATGATTCTATGATTAGAGTTTTCCCTTTCTCATCTTTTAGCTATTTAGCCATCTATTTTCACCTTTTAAGCTTTGGGGGTGGGGGAATATTTTTCTTTGCTTTGTTTGCACAATTGTTCTGCTCTGATGTTGTGGGTAGCGTTTTAGAATTTTTTTCATGAAATCATATGAGGTTAAATGTTTACAAGACAGCCATCTCAAGGAATGAGAATGCAAGTGTTTTTATTTGACAGAATGTTTTTTATTACCAAGCAGATCATATGCAATCACAAAGAGAGACACCAGTACACAGATATTCTAGGGGAAAAGGAAAAAGATATCCTTAATTCTACAGGAAGTCTCTACCTGTAGTAGAAGCAGTCACACTGGCGTTTATCCTAGTAAGCTAAACATTACCAGGGCTTATCCTGTAGTTCTGTGGTATTTGGCTTGATCTGACCATCTTCATACTGTTTAACTCGCTTGCTCTTTGAAACAGGCTTAATCAAAACTGCCTATTGGGAATAGTCCCTAGCCCGTGCTAACTTTTGAACTGTGCCTGGGAATTATATGGGGAAATGCTGATTAGACTCATTGAAATGTCTGCAAGAGACCTTCACAGCTGGGGTCTATCAATTTAATGATATAGATGACCAAGTTCCAGGTCCCAAGCTGTATCACTGTTTAATTTACTTACACATACCCATTTGGTCAGATTAAAGGTTCATCACGCTCAGCATCCTGCTTCTAATGATAGCCAGAAGTGGTGCCTGGGGAAAAGCATAAGGACAAAGTAAGCAAGTAGAGTGCTTCTCCCCAGGTACTCTTCCAGCCTCTGATTATTTGAGGCTGCGATCTCAGCCAGATGTATTTTCAGTGAATTTAGTAGCCTTCAATAGACTTTTCTTCCATTAGTGAGTGCAGTTTTCCCTTGAATTCATGTAAACTTTAAGCATCTGCAATATCCTGTGGTGAGGCATTACGCCGTTTATCTTTGTGTTTGAAGGAACCACTTCCTTTTGTTTATACGGAACCTGCTTCCTCTTAATTTAATTTGGTGCCCCCTACTTCTTCTGCTGGAAGATTCCTGTTCTCCTTTTCAGTATCAAGAATCAAGAATCAATACACATCTAGGATGCATTACTGAGCTGCCTCTTCCAAATTGAAGAATACCAGCTTATTTAGTATCTCTTACTATGAAAACTTGTTCTGTATTTGACCATCCTTACTAGCTGCCTCTGGATGTTTTTGAGTTCTGTTGCAGTGTTTAAAGATGGTAGAGACAAGAACTTCAGTGTATGTAATATCATAGTGAAATTCTTTGTTTTGTTCTCTGTGCCTTCCTAATATCTCCCCACATGGAACTTCCTTTTTTACCCTCTCTTTAGCTTCACGTGTGACCTCAAGATCTCACTCCTGGTCCTTTTGAACTGACCATTACCAGTTATTGCATTTAGGAAGCTGTGATTGTGTTCACAGATGTTATGGCTACTTATGGGACATAAGGATTTTACCCTCTTCATAATTTTAAATATATCTACACCGAACTTAATTTTTCCTTCTTTTACCGTGTCATTTCATCTCATCGTGCCTGTGTTGAGTTTGTCACATTTCATCATCATCTGTTTTATCCTTTATAATTTGGTATCATCACCAGATTTAGTCATGTACCTCAAAAAGGTTTTCTTTATGAGGTTTGAGAGTAAACAATTTGTGTCTTGCCAAGAACAAGATTAGTGGAGAAGTGACTTTGGCAATACCTAAATGCTGGTCTGAACTCTCAAACTCTTTCTGCCTTGGATTACAAATATAATATTTGACAGGTGCGGTTTTTTGGCATTAGAAAGGTATCTTTTTCAGTCTGACTTCTCTCCACCAAGATATGGTGTAATCTTAAGCTCTGAAAATGGCCATTTGCACATATTTGGTACAATTCAGTCCACAAAGCTCTCCAAATTCCAATTGCTCCCACAACGTAGGAAGCCTCTTGCATGGTAGGCCCAGATGTGGAGCTCTGGTCAAGAAAGCACACATGGTGCTCTGCAGAAACAGCCAAGCCTGTTCTGGATGGGATATCAGAAGTATTGCAGCTTCATTAGTGGGCACTTTGTTGAGATGTAAGGTTTAATATCATGAGCAGAATGCCAGGTCATTTGGATGGACTGCTTCCAGTAACGGTTACTTCTCTGCCACCTTGGAGATTTCTGTGAAGGCGTATCTTAGCATCTGAGAAAATATTCTGGAGGAGCAAAGAAATATCTACTGGCAGTGGTAGTGAGCAGAGCATCATCCTGTCTCTACATAGACATGTTGAGGTCCCAGTTTCCATTTAAGAACTCTGAGGGCTGTGTAGCACCAGAGAGGTGAATGCTAGGGCTTGGGTCAGGGCATCTGCATACAGGAGAGAGGGTAGAGATGAGCGTGGACCTTGAGTGGGCTACTTGGGGAAAACAAGAAGAATGGGTGGTGTATGTATGTGTACTTCCGAGAGAGATGGAAGAGACTGAGAATAATTCAGAAGCCAGACTGGGGGTACATCTGTACTAAAGTGGGAATAAACCCAAGATTTGTAGTGTGTCCTAGCTCTGTCATTTGACTGCACTGCCTTCCAGAAGGTATTTGGTCTGGATGTAGTCTGTGAGTAGTAAATCTTACTCCTTTTCAGAATCAAAAGTAGAATACAGAACTTCTGGTTTCCTTGCTTTTTGTCAGCTTGGCTGGTGAATTGTTTGTATTCTGTGATGAGTGGAAGGTGTCCTATGCTCAGCCGGTGCTTTTGGCTCATCAGAAGAGAGGGGTTATCCTCTGCTGCGGCTACCTAGTCTTTTAGCTCAAGAGACAAAGCTTATTGCTGTGAATTAAAATATTCTCTCTTCTAACTCCACAGATCATCTTTGGTGAAAGGCCTTGTAATTCATTATGACAGATGGTTTTCGTTGTTTACCATTTATTAATCTGAACAGACTGAATTTAAAAAAGATGACTGCTGAGTCAAAAGATAAGAAATGCCAGAACAGAATTAATTTGCAAAATACACGTGACCTCAATTGGATTAGTGAGAGGCCTGGAAATAGCCCATCATATGAGTGTTCCCACAAGACAGTCTCAGAGAAATAGGTCTGACTGAAGTTCAACATCCAGTCATTTTTGTTCAAACTTATTTTCTTATCACTGTTTCTGGATTTATTTTTTTTGGTCTGTTTGCTATTTTTGTTACTTGTTCTTCATTATCTGTGCCTTCTCTCTTCCCTTCTTTCTGGCTCATAACTTATCTTTCCTGTTGTGCAGACACCCAGCCATACACATATTTGTCCATTCTCTTTCCCCATTTTACTTTTCCAGAAGCTGTTTACATTTCACTGATACCTTTGAATAATATCTTTGAGGAAAAGTTGTTAACTTTAACAATGTGAGAAGCATTGTAGGTACAGTGTATCATAATGTGAGTACTTCAGTTCCTTACAGATCTCTTGGGTTCTGGGTAACTTCAGGTGGTATCATTGATCTGGTCTTACAGTTAGGCTGTAAAAAGTTACAGGACTGAAAAGTAGTTTCACATGACTGTAATTCTCTGTATTTTCTAACAGTGTAGTCTGGGTGGGATATTTCTTCTTGATAGGTGTAACTTCAAGTGAGTGTATTGCCTTGATTTCCAGTTGAATGTGCACATATATACTAATACACTTGTATGTTTACATACATATTTAAGTTTGTAGTAGAACAAATCATCCCCTTCTAGGAAATATGATATATTACAATCACAAAAATATTTAGTAACATACCAGTGAATAGATTTATAAATTACATAACTTCTGACTTAATTCTTTTGATTTACTGCAATGCAGTTATTAAAGGAAATGCTTTCTTTACCCTGAACTTTAAGCCAGAAAGGAGGCTCTGGAGGAAGAAGGCACTACAACAATAGAGAGTAAGCACAAATGAATCCTTGCTGGCAGGTGCAGCGTAGTACTTTAACATAGCAAACTGAATAAAGCTCCTGACATGTGAGTCTCCTTTCTTTCAAACAGGAGGTAGTTCTTGGGAGCTGCTGAGCAAAGATACACTGTAAGACTGAGCTGGCAGGGCTCCACAGCAAGGAGGCCACCAGTACACTGCAGCTGCTACTATCAGTGAGATGATGTTGTATGCACTGTTGCAGAGGATTATTCTTTATGAACAAGAGAGTACTGACAGGTATCCAGTGAGAAGAGGCAATAGGATCATCTAATAAACCAGTATTGGTGCTGCAATATTAGGAAACATCATTTAGTATAAATTGCATATATGCTTATGCAGCCTTGTAGTTTTTATAGTTCAGCCTTATGTTGTGAGACCTTTTTTAAAAATTCTTTTATGTGATATTTCTAAAGTAGGCATGAATGCTGAGAAGTAAATTTGCAGATGAAATACATGTGTTTAAGTCAATGGGCTCCCTAAGTGGGCTCTTGCAATTTTGAGTGAGTGAATATCTGATTAGAGTTGTTTGCAATTAGGATAAGGATCAGAATTCATGAACAGAGAGTGATGAAAGAAGAAACAACAAAAGGGCTACTCACATTGGTCACTGTAGAACAGGAGGTGACAGAACCTTTGTTCCTGAATGTACCAAAAATAAAACTCGGTGTGTGTCTGTGAGTGGGGGAAGCTTTCCACAACCTGCAAAGACAGATGTGGTTGCTTCTACTGAAAAGTCGGCAACATACGTGTTTAAGTGTCTTTAAGTCTCCAAAGCAATTTTTTTTTCCCTCCACTTAGCAGTAGTTGATGTTTGTTAAAGTAATACTGTCAATGATAAAAACAATCTTCCTTCCCCATCTCCTCCTTTCCAGCTGCTTCTTCCTATCCCCAGTGTCCCTGTGCACTGCTATTGCAACTGTTTGTGTGATGCCTAGTAAAGTAAATAAATCAGGGGAGTGTTTTGACGAAAAAAAGCCTCTGTTTACTGGGTTATATCCCAGCAGATTTTGTTTCTCCAGACTGCTGTCTGGCTTTTCTTCAGCAACAAAGGTATTCCAGAAGAATAGGCATATTTTAATATTTTAGTGCTGCATATTTTAGAAATTTTAGTGCTGCAGTCCTATATAGATGACTTCTGGGGCTGGAGAAGAACAGTATGATTCCTTTTGGATGAAGCTAAGCTGAAAGATGTACTCCACAAACAAGCCTAAGGTGCTTCAGTTGCTAATGGCTCTTAAGTTCATGAAAGTCGACTAAAGCTACTCCAAGGCAGGCTTGGAATAGCTTCAACAAAATACACATAGTGTGAACATCTAGTACTCTGCATCATTTGCTCCATAGATCCTCTTCTGTTGTGCCGCACTGTTTTCTATTGTAGACATACCTAGAAAATACTTATTTTGAAGAAGACCTGACATAGCAGGCACACAAGTCAAGGGTATTAAGGCTGTTATCAAGGATCTGCACAAAAGTTAAAGAATGGTAAATTGTGCAGAAATACGTGTCTAATGTAGTTAACCCAATCAGCAGCTTTGTGCTGCTACTTTGTACAGGACACTCGTTGGCTATCTTTGTGTATTCTTAAATTTTCGTTTAAGAAACCAAAGCAGCTAGCTTAGAAGAACAGCTAATTTACAACAGAAGTTTAGAGTTTCTGTGACAGTAAGCGGAGACTGAGTTGTCTTAGATGTCTACAGGGAGTATATCGTTGGTCTTCGTCATATGGTGAGGCATATATAGTGCACAGATAAAGAAGTTTTGCCCTGTACCCTTTTATGAGTTTTATGTACTTATTGAAGGCCAGAGTTAACTTAAACTTGCTTCTGTTGTCAATAGGCAGCCAGTAGATACAGCCCAAATTTCCCTGGATGCCCTTTCTAAAGATGCTTCCTTCTCTTCAGTAGGCTGCAGAACATTCTCTCGCCTTTTTATTCTAGACCCATTGATTTTTCACACTTCACTGCACAGTGGTCCAGCTAGAACAGAAATATGACAATATTTTTCATGCACGGTACCTTATGGTCTGGTTGTATGGAGAGTTGCCAGGGAAGTGGGAGCTGTGGATTTTGATCCTCTCGAAAAGAGAGAAAACTTCCTGCAGTAAATCTGTAATTACTAAGTTTTATGCAAAAGGCAGCCACTTCCTGCTTTTCTAGCTATGTTTCTAACTGGCTTTAGTGAAGTCTGAGCAAGGTATGCTTATTTTGAACACAGATCAAGCCTCCTCCTCAGATAAATATCCATCAGAAGACTGAACACATCACACCTTTAGTTTGTACCAGGGTCCATGAGAGGTTTACTGAAACCCCAGTTTCCTGGTCGAAAGTATGCATTTCTATGACCTTAATAAACTACTTACTGTAGTCTAAGAAAATAGAGGTAACCGATGCCACTCTCTGTATGGGCCTAATGAACATGGTTAATAGCCACAGCTACAGAAAATGCTATTGTTTTGGTTGTTGTGTGATGGAAATAGAGCTAGAGGTGCAGCCTTTGCAGAAGAGACATAGCAGTCCATCAGCTTGCGCAAACACTTGACGTTACGTTAACCATCTGCAGAACATCTTTTAGAGTCTAAATAACAATAGCAATAGCCTGCCAAAACCATGAAAGCATGAGTGTCTAAAAAATACTATGTTCTGTGAAAGCAATACTATTTGTCAACTGCTGACAAGAACAGATTGGTTTTAGGTTGCCTTGGGAGACCGGCCTTGAAAAGAAACCAGTTTATTCCTCCTATGGAAAAATCTTCATTCAGTGCTAACACTAAGCCAGTATAAACAGAAACCTCCCCACTAAAAGGCAGATAGAATTTTAAACAATTGTAGCTGAAAGTGAAATCCATTTGTAGTATTTACTAAAGAAAGGGGAAAATAATGTTATCATTAAATAAGACGGCTTTTTTCTTTTTAGGTTTTAATCTATTGATAGATATGCAAGATACTTAAATTCAAAATTATTGTGGAGTTTGGCTCTGGAAACTTAGAGCCAAATTCAGCTATTAGTTTAGTTCATGAGTGATGTAAGAGCAAAATTCTGTAAAAGCTCAAATATTTGTGCGAGTCCAAACATGTATTATGATTCCCTTGTGTTAGGCACAGTACAAAGAGCAGACCATTTATCTCATCCCAAAGATGTTACAATTAAAATATAAGATTGAAGACAGAAGATGGATACCTACAGAACAACCAGACTTGGTTGGTTAATTAAAAAATAAATAATATGAAAGATGATGCTTCACCTGTTGTGTAGATTTTGTGCTTGTCACACCAGATAAGGATTGGGCTGAAGGGAGAGGTTATTGAGTGGGGATAATGGTGCGACTTTGTGTAAGCTTTGCAATGCTGAGTTCTGCACTGAGTTGAGTACTTAGGTTTCCCAGTATTTAAGTATGTGTGCATGAGAACCAGCAAAGGAGAACATAAATGATGAACAGAGTTTTAGCGATGACATTCCTAATGTGTGGGTGAGAGCAGGATGAGGGAGCATTTGTGAAAATGGTGTGATCAAGTCCGGATGAAAGTGGTAGCTCTGTTGATAGCTGGAAAAGGTTACGTCTATGGTCTGGATGTGGTTTGTATCTGAGAGGCTCACTTCAAGATTATTCCAGTTCTTGGTGACCGATAGAATCAGTGTTTTTTCAGTGACAAAAGAGGAAGCTTTCTCAAGGAAAAAATGTTGAACGAAACATTTAAAACTAATTCAGATGGTTAGATATCAACAAGAAGGTACTGGAAAGTTAAGTTGGTCACTTGGACAGGAGGCAAGTCTGGAGTAGAAGTTTAAATGATGACTCATAGAAATGATTGTTGATTTTATATTTACAGATGAGGTTAGCCAGAGACACCGTAGAAGGAGAGGAAAACTGGCCCATGAATGTACCCTGTATAGCCTGTTCATGGAAAGTTGCATGTATGATTTGTCTGACTGAATTCATCAGTCTTTATAGTTTGGAAAGCCTTTTGCTTTTGGATTATGAGGAAAGGTATAGCACAAAAAATTATGTGCAATACACCAATTTTTAAACCGAAGTGATATTCTATGTATAGAAAGTATTGTAGAACTCAGCCAGATGGAGTGAGTAAAGAACAGAATCTCCATTACTATTCACAGTGGGGTTTTTAGAGTCTTTAAAATATATTCTATGATTTATTTCTGTGAATGAAATTCTTGAAATAAACATCATATTGATTTTTTTTTTTGGAAGCTTTGAGTTATTTTAGAAAGCTATTTACATCCACTAAAGCCTCTGCACGTAAATACCAAGTAGCATTTGCAAATGAAGATCACCACGAAAAAGCTTAGTGACTTTCCCTTACAAACACATTTTACCTGACTGACTGTACTTTCTCTGAAGAGATCATTAATATATTCAAGTGGATGTTAAGAATACATATTATCTAGGAGACTGAAACTCTGCTTTGAGATAGCTCATGTTTGAGGTTGTATTATTTTTCTTATTTTTATGAATAAAACTTCAATCTTGGATTAAGAATTTTTCTTTCAAGTTAAGTCTGGGAATATATGATCACATAATTACCAAAAAGAGTGGAGTTTTGGAAGTTGATTTAATTTGGTTTTTTCTCCTTGACATTGAAAGGTTTGAAGAAAAAAAGGAAGAAGTGAAATGGTGGTGGCAGGATGAGCCATGGCAGGATAGCATACAGAGCAAAGTTTGCAAACTACAATGTCTAAATTTCATGTGGCAAAAAGCAAAGCCAGTGTGATATGTTAAGCCTGAGTACATTCATTTGGGGCATTTATTATTGAATAACAAAGCTAAATCTTAGATTGTGGTTAGTCTTGTATAAATTGTAGCAAGCAGGAGTTATCCAAAATCTCAGTATTTTTTCTTCTTGTGTTGGCTAACATCTACCACTGAAAAGGATGAAGTTGTCTCTTTATGGTTCTTTTACCTTAACCTTTTTACCTTTACCTTTCTTTTACCTCTTAGATGAAAATATGTTATGTATTTTCTACATAGGTTATTTTTTGTACTTATCATGGTATTATTTAATGCCTTTTAGTATTTCATTAATGATCTTAACTACTAGCTCTGGTCGGCATCAGGGAGTGTTAGGCAGTCTTTTAAATTTCCAGGGTTACATTGAAGATAAGAACCAAAGTGAGATTCAGAGATCCGTAAGGAACACATTAAGAGATCAAAGGATTGTTCACTTGTGCTTTCAATAAGGTGTTGCTGGTAGCCTTGCTGTGGCATTTTCTAGTTGTGAAAGAATAAAATTTGGGTTTTCTGAAGGCTGAGTTCTCCAGTATATCACAGTTCTGTAGGCAATGTAAGAGAAGATTTCAATAAGGCAATAACTGAGGACGCTTTATTTATTGTCCCATTTATAGCATTCTTTCCCGTATTTGAGATTCATCAGTGTGTCCTATGTTCCCCCTTTCCTCCTCATTTTTTTTTTTTTTTTCAAACTTTCTATCATTCTGGTTTGGAAAAGAACAGATACCTAAAAGCTGACAAAATTCCATGAAAAATATGATGCCCTGAAATAGACACTGTTTTTCACTGTTCTCATCAGTGGCAAGTAAACCAGAGTAATTGGGTTTTTTAATTTGCATTTGGCTGATCCCGGAACGGAGTCTGGCCTTTTAAAAATAGCTTTGTGTTACAGACTCCCGCTCACTATGTGATCCATCATAATCCCCAGATCCTTTTCTGCAGTAGTGCTAGAGGGATTATTCTTTATTTGTTATTTGTGCATGTGATTTCTCCATTTGGAGAGCACTACACTGTAATGTTTATTGGACTTGATATTTTTAATCGCTGTTCTGATTGATTGAGGTAATTTTGCGTTTTAAGGTTTTTCTACGAAGAATAAAAATGGATGGCTGCCTCATTCCCACTGATAGGGAGAGGCAATTCATCAGTGCAGTTTTGGAGCCACGGGCTGGCCTGGCTTCAGATCGTTCTGTGCCTAAGATTTTGGACTCAGTTGAGGTGGTAGTTTGCCTTTATATAGCCTATCTGGCTAAGAAATGCTTAGAGCTTGCTTAGAAATGTGACGCGTGGCACTAAGCGGTAGTTAGCCAGTATGAACGTCTTCAGTATTGCTCAGTCTAGGTAAGTGAAGCAGGTAGGAAAGATCTTTCTCCTGACATGTTATCCGGCTTGGTCAGGCACGACACCTGTTATTTGGGGCTCTTGGCCAGACAGCGGTGGCACAGTTTAGAATCAGAAGTTTTTTGGTCACAGTTTCTTGATAAGTGTATCTACTGAGCTCTCTGAATTCCTGATGCCTATGGAGCTTTGTGATCACTTGCTTTCTTGCTGTGTCTGAGTATCCTAAATAGGTGGTTTGGGAAGACACAGGCTTCACGGTGACATCCTTCCAGGTCATCACTGTTGATTTTAGTTTACTAGAAATAGAAGTGTATTTCTGCAATGTTTTGTGCTGTCTCTTTCTGACCCTGCTTAGGTAATAGTCATAGGTGATACAGGGTTACAGCCTGTTTGGAAATAAGCTTCTTGTGACATTCTTTCGTTTCCTTGCATAGTTCCTCTCAGTCTGAACTGAGACAGGATCATTAGTCTGCCTTGATTTCTACTCCCTTTAAATGGTATAGTGTCTCAGCAGTCCTGAGGTGCTTGGCCCTGAGTATTGCCGCTTTCCTGGCGTATACCATCCCACGTTCTGCAGAAGGGTTACAGGTCAGTCAATAAGAATGTTATTGGGATGGAGCCCTTCATAATTCCAGCTCTCCAGCAATCTATGAGCAGAAAACAGAAAGAGCCATAGAGGTTTTTTTTGAATTGAAGATGCTGATTTTTTAAATTCATAACTTCTTTAGGAAAAATCTGTAAGCATTACTGTGAGCTGGGTTCAGTTTAAAAGAAGCTATGGAGAAATGGCTGCAAGAAAAGAAAATTCACATAGAGCATTCTGCTGAGACCGAGCTGTAGCAAAACACAGAATAGTATTTGAAAAAAAACCAACAAGCCATAATTATCTAAAAGATATGTAGGGTAAAATCGTGGAGTTTCAGAGGTTAAAACTTATAAGGTATCCGCACTGAGTTAGTGATACTGTATAGCTTGCGTACTTTGGAGAGTATTTCAGCTTTTGTTAGCAACGGTCCTTTAAAATGCTCAGAAGAAAGGATATCAGGAATTCCTGATTACTATCATTAACAGGGCAGCGCTGCAAAAAAAACTTTACCTTTTTAGGTAATTTTTTAGATATGAATGTGTTTTATTTCTGAATAGATTACTTTGCCTTTATAATAAGGAGGCAATAGTAGGCAAGGAAAATGAGGCAGCCTTAAAGTAGACAAGTGAGTTGAAGGCTGGTACTCTCATCTTGCAGAGACCATGCGTGAACCCCTGGCTCTAAAGAATGTGACCACTGAATTCAGTGTATCTGCTATTACACGCAGAAGACTGAATCCCTCCCAGCAGTTATACTGGAGCAACCCCATCAGCTTCTTCCATTGGGGTAATTGAAAGCAGAATGCACCCAAAGAAACACAAATAATTCAGTGTTATATTGGATTAGTTTTAGTTAACTAACAAACAAGGCATGGCACTTCCAGAGTTTTGTCATCCTTTTTTTGCAATAAATAATCTTTAATTGTCTCATCTGAATATAGTATAAGCAAGCAGGAACATTAGACGTAAAATGGCATTAACACATTTTTCTCTCTTTTTTGTTCATCTATGAGGTAAGCCACAATGTTGATTATTAACAGCCTCCTCTACGCTGCAGAGTGGCTTCAGCGATTCTGCAAATTGGCTAGATTTGAAGCTGTTAATTATGCAGTATAGTGTGCTCCATAAAGGCAGAAATGAGCGTGACTTGGCTCAGCTCTCATGAGAATAAATTGTAAAAATTGGGCCTCTGTTTGTTTTAAATTCTGGCTTCGCAGAGGACATGGACATTCCATGCGACAGGCTGGGCGAGGACAAATCTTTACTCCATTAAAAAATCAGAATAGGTTCATAGTAAAATCGCATACCTGGCAGAAAGCCCATGGCTCGTAGGACTCTGCAGAGGTCCGAGGCTCATTAACGGGGTGCTTTTTATCATTTTGTCTAAGAAACCGACAAACATCTTAAATCTGAATATCTTGTAAATCATAAGGAAGGGAGTTTTTCTTTCTTCCCTGCATTCACCAGCCATACTTGTCTGTGTCTAGAACTGCCTGCCGGCATTTTAAAGTTACTGTCTGCCTGCTGTAGAAGAAAAAAGCATGGTGTCCAACACATGCTGCTCATCTAACATCAAGGCAAATGATAAGCGAGGGTGAGGGGAGGGTCGTCTTTTGGCTTAGGCTCTCTGTTTAGGTTTTTATGTAAGTGTAAATGTTGCATAACAAGTTATGACAAGATACTTTTGCCTTAGGTTTCCATCTATACATCAAGGAATTTACAGGATGCTACTACTTCTGAAGCAAATCTGTACATATTTACATCATTTTCTTTTAAAGTATGAAAGCAGATAAGCAAATCATAGAAGAAGAAACAGCTCCATAAATTGGAATGATTTTTAAATCTTCTAGAAATATATTCAGATAAGGAGATATTATGTCAAATATATGACTGTACCTTTGTAGCTGTTGCAAGATTGTAGCAGTCTAACTCATACGGGTTGAAAGATCCTGAAAGCAGTATTAAATGTCCAGTGTCACAGTGATGAAAAGTAAAATGTCATTTTTGCAGTTTCTTCTAAAAAATTAAGTGAGCTATTTAAAAAAGAATAGTAAGTTTGGGACTTCAGCTGCTATTTTTTTAAACTAACAGTGAAAGAAAATTACTGTCTCAGCTAATGCCTTGATACATAGAACAAAGAGGACTTTATAGTTTAAACATACTAAAATAACCAGTGTTAAATTCCTATAACCATTTGGTGTCATTTAAACTTTTGCAACAAATGCATAGATGTATATGGTTTAATTTTTTTCTTTTTTTTTTTTTTTTTTGACAAGCAAGAAAGGCAATAGTTGAGGAAAAACCTTAACAGTATGATTCAGGCTAATGCGTAGCATTAGGGTTGTTATCAACAAGATGTATTAAAATGGAAACAATGATCTAGCAAAGCCATCTTGTGCATGGGATTATTAAATTCTCAGTTTGCCATTGCTGATTTGTTAGTAGGCTTCAGTTGTTTGAGAAAGCTCATATAAACTCATTTTGCGAAACCGATTATTAGATGAAATGCCCTCTGTCATTGCCACTGGAGAAATAGCTCTGAATCAGGGCTGTGTCACAAATGGAGTTAGCTGAATGATCTCAGTTCAATACCATTTACCTAACAGAATTATGAAGATGATGCTGACATAATGAATACGCTCTGCTCAAACAAATGTAGTCCCCTGGAGATAGTGGAAATTCAGTGCAGGGCTGTTCGCTTTCTTTGGTTGATGTGAAGAGCTTGGACTCTAGTAAAATCAGTCCTCATGCTTTTATCAGAATTATGTTTCTTTTATGATTTGAAAAAGGTCAGTCTAGTGACAGAGATGCAATTATAGAGCTATTTAGACTTGTTGGTTCTGGAAAACATGCTCCTTTAAATTATGCTTCTTAAGCAGGTGTATTTTGTTCACTTTGATGAAATATGTGATGAAATAGAATAGCATAGTAGTTAGAGATAATACAGAACTGAATCCTTTTATGTATCCTACAAAGAATATTGTGTTTTGTAGTCAGTGTTTCATGAGCAAACACAGGAACCAGCCTATAAAGTTGATTCTGAAGGATCCTTCCCACCATTTTTTTCTTTTGATTCATAATGTTGTTCATGTTCATACTTGTGAGAAAATTTTCAGAACAAAAATTGTTTCCATTTTTCAAATGCAATCAGTGAACCGTATACCAGTATGAGTCAAAGACATAATAATATTGAGGACAGTTCTGTTATCAGATATTTAAAACAAGAATTGTTTATTAAAAAACAGTCTCAAAATGAAAGCAATTAATGTCAATGTTAAGATTTTCAAAAAGAAAACTGTTCCCCAGTGTAAATTTTGGTTTCACCACCATGTTCTCAGAGCACTGTGAGAACCAAGAATATTTTTCTGTGGTGAGCCTTTATGGATGTTCAGTGGCACTGTGAAGTAGAGAGAACTGTAGCTCTCAGAGTGCTAGACATTTTTCAGAGGCATTTATTTGGAAAGAATTTCTGTTGGAGCGTAAGGAATAGTTCTGCTTGTGCAGCCAGCAGTGTATATGTAGCACTTCATGTAGAACAGACCAGAATCTTAAAATATTTTTCTTGTTAAAAAGTATCATTGGTTGGTATTTGTCTTGTATATATAATAAAATAAATATTCATTCTTTTAGGGTGAAAAAGGAGATAAAGGAGAACCAGGACCAGAAGGCATTCATGGAAGAGAGGTAAACTGAATGACAATGAAATAGTCAAGTTACAAACTTTTGGGGGGATGGTTAAGCAAAGAAATTCAGAATTTATGTAAGGAGAGTGATGGATTTAGAAAATGTGTATGCCTGGAGAGTTAACATCCACAAGATGATGGGGCAAGAAAAAGAGATGCATTCAGATGAGGTATGAGTTCTTAGGGCTTCAGGTTGGACAGGAGAGCTGTGGGTAAGGATGTGGTAGGTTCCATATTTCTGCTGAGGGCTCATGAGATAAACTGAAACAAGCATGGGGATTAAAGAAACACGGCATAGATGGGAATCATTCCTGGTTGGATAATCTGCTGGAAAAGAGGGCATTTCTGGAGGCAGGGTAAAGCTAGGCCTGGAGCCTTGGTTTCTGAAAAGGAAAATACACAGGCTGTTAGCCATTCCTGGGTGAGAGCCATGGGTCACTCACTGCGCCATGTGTCTCATGTGTAGAGAATTTGAGTTAAAATTTCACTTTTTTTTTCTCTGCCAGATTTCACTGGCTAGGTAGTTAATTGGTCTGGTCCATATTTGAGGTAGAGTGAATCTGTGCCTAAAAATACTGGACAATCCTGATCGCTGAGCTCACATTCAAGCTTAAACTTGAGCGAACACTATAGACACACCCAGTAATAAACCTTACTTTTGCCTAATTTATTTTTAAATTTAAATTAATATTTGTATATATTAAACCAAGATGAGAGGGCAGAAAATCAGAATTTTTTTAAATGGAATACTAAGATAGCCAACCAGCATGATTTGAACAGTAAGATTTAAAAAAAAAAAAAAAAAAGCCATTTTCTTTATTCCCCTCTTCCCCTGCTGTCTCCTTGACCTGGCTGGGGTCAACTTGCATTTAGGTTTTAATGCAGGATACTGTTGGCTCTCCAATTGCAAAGTGTCATAGTTGAGGGCAGAGAGCATCTCACAGAGGGATCTGAACCTGACTGTCCAAATTCTGTGGGGAATGACTGGCATTAGGACTGGAATCCAGATACAGGATTTGGAAAAACCATTCAGCAAAGCTTTTTTAAGCAACTTTACCAAAAGAGTAAAAAGGTCAGCATTTAAGACAAAAATGCTATGACAGTCTAGCTGGGTCTACTGAAAACGCAGTGAAACAGAAATGTAATTATGACACTTTTTATGTCATCTGGCTTTCTACGCACACTGTAACCATAAAAATATTTTTCCTATTTCAGGTTATCATAATTTAATGCTAGATAAATCAGGCTATTTTTGACTAATGGTGGATGTCCTCCATATGAAAACATGTACTGAGCTGAAACTACGTTTAGGTATTCAAAGAGGTATTCTCTTGTAGCCTGCCTGTCTGTAAAGGTGAACCATATACTTCTGTCATGCATACATATAAGCTGACAGCATGGAAAAAACACATCTGTGTTTCTTTCCATAGCTCTGGGGACATTTCTGTGTTGGTCTTACATGATCTCCTTTACTACATGGGATCTTGTTCCATAAACCTTTTCGGAAGAGTAAGGTATACCAAGTATCTGGTGAACTCTAGAACATATTTGACATAGTGGCACTGTGAAAGTGTAAAATATCAAACCTTTATTTTTTGAAATATTTACTGAACTGTTGTAATGTGTCAAGAAATGGTAGATTATTATCATGGGAACTGTCATTAAAACATTTTGGAAGTAAAATTGCACAAGGCACTATAACATTATATTGTTTGAAGCCACGCATAATTCCTTTTTAACAACACATAAAAAATGCTTTGGATTCAGTTATCACTGTGCATGGAGATGCCAGTCATTAAGTTTAAATTTAAAGGACTGTGTATCGTTGACTCTTGGTCGCTATCAGTGTCTCTCAAACTCATTCTGCATACAGAAATGTAACATCTGATATTTCTGAAATAATCAAGTTAATCTGCTTACATGGGTGTAATCTGCAGTGCTGTATAAAGAAAGCCTGAAAACACTTAAAGCTAGTGGTATCGGCTGCTGGCAGCTGTTGTTTCTGCCTGGGGGAGTGAGGGTTTCCGTACTTGCAAGTGAAGAATTTGAAAATGATGACTGAACATTTTATCTTGCACAAATGGTGGAGACATATTTGAATTTATTTTAATCAAAATCAGGAAAGTAGGTGTCACAGAACAGTTTTGCTTGCTGTTACTACTTGTGTTCTCTTAGTTGTACAAAAAGTTCTTGCTGGAATGAAGTAGCATGACAGAGGGGAAGCCAGACCTGATTTGAAGACTAGACTTTCTGTAATGATGAAGAGATACCTAAAAAGTTTAATTCCCTTACCCCTCACTGGTTGTGATAACTGGGTCAGTTAATCTTGTTGAGAACCAGGTTTGGATGCAGGAGCTGTGAACATATTTAACTGCTCTGCACATCTCCCAGTTTATCGCTCCAGGAATCTGAGCCAAGATCTACAAAGCCGTGTCCCAGTCTGGGACGTTATTCAAAATTCATCTGACAACATGAATACTTACTATAAATACTAGTAATGTGGCTGCCATTGTTTTTGGCTTCTTAAGGAGTAGTTAGAAATAACTTAATATATTACTAATGTAGTCCTCCCGTGCTATGTGTTCACATTACATCTGTAAGCAGGTCTTTGCCTGTATAATATGAAAAGCCAGTTTGCTTGAGTAGTATCTCTGGTTTATCCCTTGAGACTTTTTTAGCCACTTGACATTAATAATGCTATCATTTGTATCACTGTAACAAGTGGAGCTTCATAGACACTGTGAAAGAAATCCTGATAAATAGTTTTTACTCCATCATGCTCATATCCCATATGGAATAAGGACAAATTTGCAATACAAATATCCATGAAACTATCTGTGGAGTAAGATCTATGTTGTATTCATATGCTTGTCAATTGAACTGAAATGGAAAGAAAATCTTTATCATTGAAACTTTTAGACTCTTTTTAGAGTTTTGTCATATCTATCAGCATGTGTCATGCATAGCTAGGGGAAGAATAGAGTATTTCTTGTAAATTGTAAAAAAAAAAAAAAGTGTAAAAAAATCTGAACTTAAAATCTAGTATATAATCTCTACAGCATTAAACCAAGTGATTCATTCATTATTTTTTTTTCTCCTGCTGGGAAAGGTAATACCCTAAATGACTTTTTAAAAACTTTCCTACATAAAATGTTGTTATTCTTTACATACCTGATGTCAAAGGATGGACCTCTGAAGTTCGGTGAAGAAAATCCCAGGTTTTCAATGGAAAGACGGAAAACGTGTTGGACCTTTTTAGTTTTATGCTTGTGGGAAAAGGTGAACAGAAGTAAGAATATTTTTAAAGGGATCCAGTGTCTTGATATTATAGTAACAGTCATTTACCTTCACACCCTTATGGCCTGCCTCTCTAATCTTGAACTCTCTTAGTATTAGCATTGTAAGGAAATATTTGCATGGGAAGGGAAGAATCCTATTGCTTGAAAGTACAAAGTTGGTAATGATATTTAATTATATCTACAGTTTGAGGATTCTGTTAGGAACAAAAGTATAAGGAGACAGTAGCTGTTACTCAGGATTCAGAAAATTCTAGTAGTGTAACAATTTGAAGGTTTTGAATGACATTAACAAGAAAAGAGCAATGGCATGTATGTAATGTGTAATGCAATATGTAAAAGTACATGAGACATACCTGAAAAATAGTATATTGTTTGGAGCTTTGAAAACACTTTGCTAAATTAGAAAAGTTATCCTAACATATACAGCTTGGTGTTGTACAGCTGACTCTGAAGCTGTTATTTTAATTCAGGTTTTAAGGCTGCTCTGTGGAGAAAGTGTACTTCTGTTGTCTTACTCATTAGAGTTTTTCCAAGTTTTATTACTTGATAGAGATTGTTAGTTAGATCTATAATAATTTGTTTGCACTGTTGGTTAGTGTGTTGGATTGTTTACTGTATTTTCAGTACTTTAGATAATATGTGTTGTAGGAGACTTTAACCTGATGTGGGATTGAACCAGATTACTCTAATGCAGGCCAGGGAATTGTAAATAATGAATGATGTTTTTCCAAACAGGTATCTTTTAGAGTGAAAAACCTGTTCTCCTCAAAAGATTATGCCAGTCTTCGCAGCATTTGCGATTGCCACGTGCATGCAACGTAGTGTATGCCGCACAAATAGGTGCGTTTCCAGTGGGCAACACTTGGCTGCTGCAGGAGCTGCTGGACTCCTCTGGTTGGGGTCCCGCTGATCTTTGCATTTTTTCATTGGGAAAAGCACCTGTCGTCAGCTGCTGGTACATTTTACCAGTTTCATTTCTTTTCTGTGATGATGTATAAGCACTCTCTGCTGCTGTCTCTCAGAAAATTTTCAGTGTATGATACAGTTTTCTCAGGCCTCAGTGAACCTGTTAGAGCATGTTAAGTCAGAATTCATCAACTAAAGCATTAGGGCACAAAAAGCATGTTTTACTTGGAGGGAACTCTTAACAAAACAATTTTCCTAATGCTCCTGAACTCTAGAAAGAGTTTTCTTATTGATAATTTCATGCAAAGCTAACAGTTCAGTTATTTTGGTACTCTTTTTCAGACTTCTCTGATCAAATTCATGTCTGTTATGATAAACATTTTGTCTCAGGGTGAGAGGTTAACATGCTTCTCAGATATTTCCCAGCTGTGGATAAGTAACTAACTGATGGCAGCTGAGAAAAGGCTGTGGGCCCTGTCTTCTAACACTACTGGTGAGGTTGATATCTGTCTGTTGTGGCTGATACCTGTCTCTTCATCTCAGGAGTTTATCTTCAGCAAGCTGTTACACAGAACCCTGGTTCTTGCTGCCCTTGGTCCCTCTGGTCTCCAATCCAAATGGAAACCCTGCAGTCAGGTTTTATGCCAGGCAGCATAAGCCTTAGACACTCATGCAGCTCTGTAACAGTTTCCCAGTAAGCTTCCTCTCCTTACCCTTGCTTTCTTGAGGCTTCTGTCTTTGCTCCCAGATCAGCTCATTGTCAGTCTACTGCTGAAAGTCTTCCTCAGACTTCCCTGGCCTGTCATTCAGATCCTCCTCTTCGGGCTGCAGAGTCTTCATCACAGGGATTGCCAGCTAGCCAGTCTCAGCTGGAGAGGTGTCTGCTCATTAAACCCTTACAAATCCCTTGTGTGGCTTTTAAACCCAGCTGAATATCACAGTGTCAAGGTTAAAAGCAACAGACAAGTCTGCAAGAAAATCTGATTTGCAGAAGCAGACTCCTTTAAATTACAGGCTGCTTTCCCCATCCTGTGCAAGCACCAACACACATTTCCCTTTTAATATAACCCCCGTAGCTTATATGGGAGTAGTCACAGAAGGTGTGTACTTGGTTCAAGTTGTTGCTGTATTTTGATGGGCAGGTTAGATGATACTCCTAGGGGCTCGGATTCCTTCACAGGGTAGTTCCTGGGACACTACAGGCATAGGGGATGTGATTTCCCAGCACAAGCAGCAAGCTGTGAATCCTCTCTTCTGTTCATCTTCTGTTCTTTTTGCTAGTGATGGTAGTAGTACCGCTTTGCAGATCGTCGTGTTGACCCAAAAGAATTGGCTTAGGGGAAAATTTTGTTTGGTTCCCTTTTCTTGCAAAATCTTTGACTGTTCTGATCTTATCCAAATGACTGAAACATAGGAAATGAAAAACTGTTTTGTGTTCCGGTTTTGGTTATACCTGGCACTTCTTTTGAATGAATAAAATGTTCTCAGACTTGGTAAGGAACATATTTATCACCTCAGTAAGTACAGTTATTTTTATTTCACCATGGAACTCTAGAGCACAGCAAACATTCTATGAGATTGTCGCTGGTTTAAAAGGAAAATTCAAACAGAAAAACTGTTGCCTTTTATGCTAGTAGTGTTAGGACACCATTAATAAAATCCCATCCTTTGAAGAATTTGTGAAACCACGGTCCTTTTTAGAGCTTTAAAGCACAGTTACTGGTTTTTAATTGTTTTCTTCTGCTAATCCAGTTGGTTTTGTAGGCTGCCTAAGACTCCAGTAAACTAATATCACAGAAAAGTCTGGTTAAATATTTGTGAAAAATAGTGTGAACCAATATGGTAACTTCTCCTTTAAATTCCTTCCACCAGAAGAAATACCATTGTCATTCCCTTCCAAACAAAAAGCCTGCCTCTAGTTTAATCTTTCCCTCATTGACCCCAATTTTGCTGACTGTACACACTTATTGATATTTGTGATATACTTGTTTCCGTAATTTCTCTGTTGGTCAGCAATTGTGTTACAGCAGTACCTGTCTTATTAAATATATATATAACATTTCTCATTTCTGCCATTTCTCATGTTGTTATCTTGTTAGCCTTGAGTTGGCCTTATACATGCACATCCTAATGCTTACTTTACATTTTGGCATCCACAGAGGTACCATAATGCAAGTTTATTCTGACCTGTAAAAAACCAGAACTGTAGTCCTTACAGAGGAGATAAAGCACCGGCTGAAGACTGCTCATGAACTCACAAATGTGTATTATTATATTGCTCCCAAAAAGCTAGAATTAGATCAGGATAGAATTCAATAATTAATTTGCTCTCTGTTATGAGAGCTGCTGGAATTTTTACTCAATTCTTAAATTTTTGGCAAATCTGGTAACAGACCCGTTGGATCAATAGAAAATAGGTTGTGGTTTTCAAAACTGACCTCGTTCTCCTAAAATATTGCAGAAAATGAGCTTTTCTAATTTAAAGCTTATTCTAAAATCATCCAAATTATACCTGTTTAGATAACCACATCCATTTTACTGAAGCATCCTGTCCTGGTCTCTGCCAGAGGCAGGATACTGTACTGCACTGTACTGCGCTAGAAGGGATGGCAGATTTGACTTAGCACAGGAATTCTTACTTCTTATGTCATTTCAGAGACAGTCAGCAGCAGCTAAACCTCTCAGCAGCTTTGAAAGGGTGGCTGTAGGAAAGAATAGGCATGGTGCAGTACCAGATGTGTTTTTGCAAGTATTCACTATGTCTGGAACTTATTAAGATAATAATATTTTTAAAAGATATGTAATGTGTAGAAGAACAGGAAATATTTCTAATGGGATAACCTTTTAAGCAATTATTTTTTCTGATACTTTTCTTTCCTGAGGTTTTAAACTGCAAAGGAAAGCTAATTCAAGTATTTTAAAATAATATACTTCATATAAAAACCTTCCTGGGTACTCCAAAATCCTGCTTTGAACACTGTAAGGCTTGTTGTCAAATATGTAGTTTCCCCTTGTCCTTTTTATGTGAGGTTGACCTCCGTGGTCATCATCTCTGCAGTAGCTGTTAAACTGCATACCTCACCCAGGTGCACTGCAGAAACACTACTAAAAGCTTTACACACACCAATTAGGAAAAAATGAGGTTCATAGTTTGACAGTGCATGGCTTAGGTTCAGTATCTTTCATCTGCAGTTGTCTTTTATATTCAGTAGAGACACACACAGATATATATCGCTGTCTGTGAGTTGCAGATTTTTTTTTTACCCTTATGTTTTCTCTCCTGTAAATATACAGCCGAAGAGCTAATTCTTAAACTCAAACCACTGCTGATTTGCTATTATTGAATTTGAACCACATCCATACGGTTTGCGTACCTGAAAAATCCCTAAAATGTCTTTTTAGAATATGGAGTGGTTGTGTTTTATGCAGTCTTTCAGAAGGAGGTGAAAAGTAAAATGTAGTAAATGGAGACAATATTAAAACTATGTCATAAATATGCAGATTGTAAAAAGAAAGCAATTTTTTGGCTTGGTTTTTGAATCCATCTGCCTATTACATTTTTTAAGTTCAAATAGCAAAACTACTTCTGATTTAACTATTACATATTTGGCAAGCTTAATAAAGGACAAATCAAAGCTAAATCAGGGGTATTTACAACAACCACAAATTTAATCCAAAGTGGGTACTTAAATGCTCATATAGTTCTAAATGATGTTCCTTCCAGATGGTGAATTAGTGTAATTTTAGCAGGAAGTGAAGTTGCACAAATATGCAGTATTTAGAACACTCACTGATTTAATGTTTCTGTACCCACCAAGGCACAGATGTTACTTATCATTTTCATGCCAGTTGTCTCTATCTTTCCAGTTATTGCAAACTGAGGAAGAGAGTTTGCAAGGGCAAAAAGGGGGCTGGGAAGAACTTAAGTTAGTAAACCCTAATTCAGATGTAGATGAATCTTCTCTGTCCTCGACACTTATTTATTTAATAGATACTTAACCTCCACAATAATAACCGTGGTGACCTGCTTGTGGAGTATCTCATTATTCGGTCCTGTATTGCCTACGTTATTGCCATTTGGTTTCCAAGTAAAATCTTTGAACCTGTAGAGCTGTCTCTGACTTACGATGTACATGTTCTCCTGTTGCATGCCTCTAAAGCAGTGATCAGAGGGAAGGCACAAGACAAATCTCTTGGTTTAAACAAAAAGTAGTTCCTGGTATGTTAGTCCAGCATCAGAATTAAGTTCATTCCTTACTGCAGAATGGCTTGAATTTGCTGGGCATATTTCCAAACCTCTCGCTTTTCGATGTGTTTTGCAGCAAGGAGAAGACAACAAAGATTATGTGCTGGGCGCTAAAGATTTTTTGGGGAGTACTTCTGGTGAGACATGTTAGTGAAACAGCTGTATTGTAGATATTGTAGAAGATAGATTCAGACTAGATATAAGGAGCAAATTTTTTACAATGAGGATGTTGAAACACTGGAAAAGGTTGCCCAGAGAGGTGGTAGATGCCCCATCCCTGGAAACATTCAAGGCCAGGCTGGATGGGGCTCTGAGCAACCCGGTCTAGTTGAAGATGTCCCTGCCCATTGCAGGGGGGATGGACTAGATGACCTTTAAAGGTCCCTTCCATCCCAAACCATGCTATGATTCTGCAATTGTGAAATTGCTGTGTATGTAATGTGTAAGACTAGGCAGTGTTATCTGCTTCTCCAGCTGAAGACAGAACTAAGGAGGGAGGTATGAAGGACTCAATTATTTCTCTAATTGCCTTTTCAAACATTGGTGAAGATTGGAGTGTTGGAGGATGTGCACCACCTCTGAGCTGTACTCTGCTATAGCTGACCAGCTCAGTATTGCTATTTGAAACATAGAATCTACAGCTCTCTGTCCACCCCTGCCTCTTTCTCAGTTTTAGCAGAGGTTAATTGAATGTACTAGTACTTTCTCTAGTATTCTATTTTATCTTTGTCAGCCATGCAAAGCACAGACCTACTGGGACTGCAAAGGAACTTTGCATTTCTACACGCTACTTGCCATAATCGGGCACAATCAAGCAGATAGTTTGTCTTTGTATGTTTAATTATGTGTTGAAGACACATGCAGTCTTCGATAGATGTCTCTCTGTTCACAAAATAATGAAAATGAAGAATTGTGAGATAGTAATACTAATAATGTGATAATATTTTAAGGTTTAGTTGGTTAGTATATGCTAATTCACAGCACTACAGGATTTTGTCCAATGCTTTCCACAGACGACAACAAATATGCATTTTTCTTCTTTGCTCAGGGACTAAAAGGTGACCCTGGTAGTCCTGGTGTGGCTGGTCCTAAAGGAGAAAAGGTACTATTTTATCTGTAATGTTGTATGTATATGTGAGCGTGCGTGATATTTCTTCAATATTGAACACATTGCTTTAACTACGTGTGACGAATACTCACTGCTGCCATTTGTGTAACTTAAGGGTTGAAGAATATAAATACAAACCAACTGCAAATATGGAAGACAAGTACTCTTTATCACAACAAATTTTGGAAGGAGCCTAAATTCAGTTGCTCTCTGGGTGCTCTGATTTGCTCCCATGGGCTGAACCTGAAGGTTCAGCGCGATTCGTACCTCAGTGACCTAATTCTGTGAACATTTTACACAGTCAGATGTCTTTACGTATGTGAGCTGTCACACTGACTTCAGTGGCCACCTTGTGCTTGTAAGCTGCAGCTTGTGATTTAACATATGCAAATGTGTTTTGAAGGATTGCTTTTTTTAAGCTGTAATTCATTTAGGCAGAGTCCTGCCATTTTTTTTTCCCATTTAACCTGTGGTGAACTGTCTACATGTACGCCATTACTGAAAAAGAATATTGCTTTACTCATATATTTTCATAATCGGAGCATGTTTGGTGATCATACTGAATTTACTTCTGCAGTGGTGCATATCCTCTAAAATGCCTAGAGGTTAAATATGTATAACAAAAGAGATTGCCGATTTACTTATTCTCCTGTTTTAACTAGGGAGATGCAGGACCTCCGGGACCAACTGCCTTGAGCGTAAGTACACGTGAAACAAAACCAGATGAAAGAAAATCACTAAGAAATGTTGCAGTTTTTAGCTTATTTGCAATGTAAATACTGTCATTATTAAATCTAAGAGCCAAATCCCTCTCTTTAGAATGCCTCTGCATTTTCTATATGAATTGTGACGCAAGGAAAAGGGAATTTTATAGATATAAAGAAAATAAGCATATTTAAAACGTCTTGTTTCTCACCAACTGCTAACAAGAATATTGTGGTTTTTTTTTTTATTCTGTGTATAGATAGTATAGGCTGGTTAAAGTGAAAGAATTCCCCTGTTATTTTTAGTGAAAAACATTTTTCAGTAAAAGCTTGCAAAGCTAATAAATGCTTTTTAAGATATTTTAAATATTCTATTTTCAGGTTATTTTATTAACTACTTAGTTATGAGTGCAATGCCATATGTACAACACTGTATTACATATATAGCATGCATGTGTTCAAATTTGACACACAGGACCCTATTTTCAGAAAGTTAAGGATGTGGGGACGCATCCAGCAGCCAGATAGATGGGAGGCTACCACAGCTCCTTGCTCTCAGATCCAACTGGTAGCAGGGCTGAGCGTGCATTCCCAATAGGCACACAGACACACGTGCAACACATATAGACAGGTCTGACCACACAGGTCAACACAGATGGACACACTCAGCACTCCCACAAACACAAACAGCACCAACAGCCTCATCCTGTTACCCTCTCTGGCTGATCATGCTGATGGTCTGGTACTGGGAAATATATACACCTATACAACATGCATCCCTCTAGTAGCTGAGCTGACACACAGCCTAACCAGTAGATGCCCCTGCTCCTGGTCTCTCCAATTACTGGTACCTGAAAATTCAACCCCCCTGAGGCTCACAGCCCCACTCCAGTTGCTGGTGCAGACCTGCTTACTCGCAGACACCAGTGCAAAAACACACTCACACTCTCACACTCTCACTCTCACACTCTCTCTCTCTCTCTCTCTGGAAACAGCTTCAAGCTGCGGCAGAGGAAGTTTAGGTTGGATATTAGGAAAAACTTCTTCACCAAAAGGGCAGTCAGGCACTAGAACAGGCTGCCCAGGGGAGTGGTTGAGTCTCCATCCCTGGAGGTATTTAAAAGACGAGTAGACATGGTGCTTGAGGACATGGTTTAGTGGTGGACTTGGCAGTGATAGGTTAATGGTTGGACTCGATGATCTTAAGGGTCTTTTCCAACCTTCACGATTCTATGATTCCCCTGGCTTCCAGGTCATTTCACCTACTTGCCAGCCAGTCCAGCTTGATATTTGCTGTTGATCACACACAAACTCACATGCCTGCGCTCACTCCGTTTGTTGGTACCACAAAAGCATAGACCATGGTCTTTTATGAAACATGTCATATGCTTCTAGTTCCTTGCATTACACGGTAATGCTGCTACTGATAATAAAAATAATTAAAATAATTTCAGTATTGGCTTAATTATAGTCCATTTAAATTTCAGTGATTGGACATGTCTAATAATATTTGAGAATAACATATGCTTCAGTATGAAGCATTCTCTATCCAGAAAAAGAGGTTGCAAAATTTTTTTCACGCAGAATAGAAAATTGTTCAGAGTTTGTCCTTTCAAACGCTTGCAGAGTTACATGTCATGGTCTGGACATCTATACAACTTTTTTTTATCTTACATAATGACCAGATATGCATAACAAACACAGACTGGAAAGGAAAAAGAAATGCAACATTATAATGATGGAAAATCACTTACTAGATTCTTATGAAGAACAATATTTCAATAATTTAAGTTTTTTTATGGTTTCTACAATTCTCAGAGGAAAAAAGCAGATAGGTATCTTCATTTCTTTATTGAAAAAGTCGTGTACAAGACTCAGGAAGTTGCAAATTTGGTCACTAATTGATTTATTCCCTTTCCTGTAATTTACCTGCAAAAAAGAATATGTGAGGTCAGACATGACGATTTGTTGTCTTTCAGGTATCAAGGAAAGACTTTTTGAGTATGGATCTAACAGTTTCTTTTGAGGATCTGGTACATGCCTGTGTGCCAGAAAAGAGAATTGACCTGCCTATTGGTTGTATTCTGTCTAGATAGTGCTGTAGAAGTGGTAGATGTTTTTCATTTCCTTGCAATGATCTGTGCCCCAAGCATGTACGAAGCCTAAAGAGAAATGTCCCCAAAACTCTCCATGGCAAGTTTTGCTTCATAAAAGTAAAAAATTCTGTCTGAATCCAAGTGATTTTGCTCACAAACTGAAATGAGAAGGCCTCCCATTAAGGACAGTCCCGTTGGGTAAAAACAATTGAAAATGGTGCGAAAGAGCATTGCAAAAATGAAAACAAAGACAAAAGCTCACAAATTCCTAGGCTGTAGTTGCACAACATGTATAGCTCTTCCCCCAGAGTCAGTGTTATGAACTACTTTTACACCATTCATATTACCCATGTAATCCTATATAAACTTCATAAGAACTATCATTCATAAAGTAAATGATTGTATGTTGTCTTTTCACTCTCTTCGGTTCCAAGACGGTAGCAACAAGGATCTCTATTAGATCTGATAAACATTGAACTATGTAACCAGAGACCCATACTGTAAAAATAAATTCTACTCTAAGGGTTCAAAATTAAGTTGCCATGTTTTATGGTACTTGTTTTTGGATTAGAAAATCTAAATATCCAGTATCTTGATTTCTTGGAGATAAATTAGTGCTGTGTCCCAAGATCAGTGTCTGTTTGCTACAGTTCATGTCTTTCTAGGAGTAAACAGGGCCAATTATGTCCTTCAGCTCTTGAATATACAGTCAGAATGTCTGTTGAAAGAGTTAATGGTGAAATATTTTTAGTAAATGACCTTGATTCTAGGATTGTTACTGCAATAGATGGATTGGAGTAGATCTTGCTTCAGATAGATTCTTACAGGCCTTAAAGGGGTCATTGAAATAGAAATAGGATACTTCTGAACGTAAGACACAGGAAAAAGAATTGAGGATGCCTATTTTCTGTGCGCTATAGGACCATGGAATGGTCCTTTTGAGCATTTCTTGTGTAAATAATGGCAAAATAACTACATCGTTCTGATAGCAGCACCTGGATATGTTGGGCCTGTTTTAAATGCATTCATTGTCTTCAGTTGCAGTTGTGGACACTTAGCTTTCCTGAGAGTCATACTCAGAGGTTAGTAGTGTGATATCAAAAGTCAGAAGCTGCTTTCAAATTGATTGAACTTATTCCTTCTGTACCTTAAGTGATTCACTTTCGTAAAATGGACTGTCAAAGAATTACATTTCTTTGATGATAAACTGCTGTGCAAATGTTTCAGTTCAGTTGATTCAGGCATAGCAAGATGTCTCTGTGTTGGTACATCCACTGATGGTCATCTTCACACTTTTTAAAAGGAAACATTTAAATTTTAGGAAAGCAGACACAAGTCTTCAGAGGGATGTTACTAACTGATGTACTGAAACGTTTTTTTTGTGTAGCTGCTAAATGAGAGAAGAGACAAGAGTGAGTGTGAATTGGTTTAGCAGTTTGAAGACAGATTACAACACTGCGGGGAATATATGGCCCAGCAGGAAGGCTTTCTCTCTCCGCCACTGTAAATAGTCATGCGTTTCTGTTGGCAAGAGCTAAAAGAAGATGAATGACATGAATGGTGGTGGCTTGGGGAAAATCCAGTCTTCAGAGTTGTTTTATTTGTGTTACTTCTGTGTGGCCATGACTCTTATGATATATAATCATGAAAGGAAGATGTCGTATCTTGCTGTGAATAAGTAGTAGGTCAGATAGTATCAAGATTTGTGTGTCACTGAATGAGAACTTACTGTGTCAGGACCATTCATGCTGTTACAGCCAAAATGTGACATCAGTGTTTCAGTTATGAACCCTGTTAAAGCAAAGTTTTAAAATGTTCCATTCATTTGGGACTCATGGGTAATGTCATAAATTTATCCCCCACTTACAGTCATTTTTAGTTTTTCCTAATGTGAAAGTTATTTATTTCTTTTTATCAAAATGCAAAATGAATTATTATGATGGAGGGCAGGGAGGGAAGAGGAGTGAAAATAATGACACACTGTTAGAAATAACTCCAAAATGCATTTGGGCAGGGAGGGAGGGAATATTGAAAGGGACTTGGTTTTGCTCAGATTGGACGACTGGGCCTGGGTCATCAACCTTCTGCCCCAGTGCAATTGCGTATTGAGAGAGGTGGGAAATGATGGCATTACAGAGCTCTGCTGCACTGTGCAGCTCTTCCATTCCTATGTATTTCTATACAAATCATACACCAGTGGAATAAGCTGGAGAAGGTCTACCATATATGCTGGTCTCAGTATGAACTAGAGCATCAGCAGCATTGAGCAGGGCCAGGGCGTTCTCCCCACACACAGACCTGCACCGCGGTCCTGTCCTCAGCATGGGGAGCGTGAAGGTGGCAAAAGGCTGAGACTGCTTCACTGCAGTCATTCCCAAACAGCTGGTTGGGGTCCCTTGGTCCGTAGAGAGTTGTCTGTAGATAATCTGCAGAAGCATGTAACAGTAAGTAGTAGAAACTCTTGGTTTTTCATTTGTCTATGCTATTGGTACCTGTGAAAGTCTAAAAGATGTCAGTGACCCTGTGTCTAAAAGTGTTTCAGGCATCCCTGATGTGTAGGAAATCCTGCACTGCTCAGAAGCACAGTAAGCACGCATTGCCCTCCAACGTGAAAAAATGCAGAAGAGAATGAAGTTATTGGTACTTGGAGGAAAAAGGTGTATTTTTAAAAGTGTTCAACTGACAGATATAGCCATTATAGTCTCTGTAAGGAATGAGAGATACTTGGAGGCAGTATGCATGGCAGAATTCATAAATACCCAACAGCTGTAACAACCTATCAGCTGGATGAGCATATGCCAAACTGCAAAACAGGGTAAATAATACGACTGCTTTTTAAGAGACAAAAGTGATTTTATGAGTTTGAAATGGAAATTTCATAGCTCAGAAAGTGCATTGCACTGAAAAAAACGTAGAGCTCTGAATACTCCTGGTTCATGTCAGTTAACAGAAAATCTCTACTGAAATCCTAAGGCATGCACACTTAACAAAACTTCTCACTTGCAGCAACAGCAAAGAATTCAGAAAGAAATTGTGTATGCCTGACTATGCGTTTCTGCAGTGAATAGAGATGGGATTAGAATTGCAGCCCATGTGTTTCTGTACATTTCTTTAAGGCAGGTACAGAAGTCTTGTTAATACATACATATCATTCTTGCATGATGAATTAGAGGGGAAAAAAGAAACAGCATTGTAGTGCAAAATGTGCTAAGCTGTAAAAACAAATATATGAAAAAAATTATAGGCTTTATATAAAATCCTAATGAAATTCGTATTTTCAATAGTTCTAAGAATATTTGTTTGATTCATGCATTATTCGTACAGACACATTTTAGTGGCTCGGATCGTTAAATTTGACATATTTAATCACTTTTAGTAAGGATGTAAAGTTTTTCTGTGTTTCCATGGAGTCAGTTAATACTACACAAGTCAAGAGATATGTATTTACTTTGTCTCCTCAGTTATGGTGTTAGCTTTATGGGAGTAGTCCAAAGTCATGATTGATTCTCATCCTTTCTTTATGCCATCTTTATTTTTTCTGGTATGTTCTTTCTGAATTGCTCTGTAAATACTAGATGCCTCTTTTCTTTAGTACTTTTCAAGTGTCTTATAATGCATGCTGGGAATATATTTTGAACTTTTCTCCTTAATTATGCCCACTTTATGCAGGGATATGTTTAGTCTTTATAAGTTTAAGTTCCCTGATAAATTGTGCTGTAGCCGAGGACCCTTCTGAGAATAAACGGGAGGGATTATACTGCTCTGTTGTGTGGTTTTGTCAAAATGTGGAATTTAGTGGCAGAAGCTGGGGACTGTTTTCTGCAGGGGCACAGCTGGCTCCGCAGCTTGCCCGCTCTGGTATCCCCAGCTTAAGCCTGTGCGTGCCGTGTCAGAAGAGTGACAGGTGAGGGAAGGTAGCACAGCCATCTCTTGTAAAATATATGATAACTATTCCTCTTGACACTCGATACGCTGCTTTTAGTTCCTGAGGAAAACGAGCGTCCGTCCGTACGTTCCTGCGAACCTATCCCTTTCAGGAGTTATAAAATACTCATCCAGATGGCACCAAGTGTTTACGCAGAAGTCGAGGCTTAAGTCGGTCACAGACAGAAGTCCCCAAGACTTGCTTACTAAACAGATAGTTGGAATGTCGGCTCCTAGGTCTGGTTAAATCGAGCCGAAGGAAGCTGGCGCACAAGTGCGGCGCGGAGGCGGCTGCGGGAGGAAGCTGCAGATTCAGGCCTGGGCAAGCTCCGCCGGCACTTTTGGCTCTCTCCTCCCTAAACAAACATCAGCAACAGATTACGCAGCTTTCCCCTTGGAGCTTCGGCAGTTATTCGTGTAAAGCTAAAATTCATCTTTGGCAGCGTTGCCTAGGAATTTCACAAATTCATTTGATGCAGTACTTCGGTCATAGTGTAATTATTTGGCATTTATACGGAACTCCGAAGAGGAGGCGTTTGATATCCCAGCATTCTTGCTGTTATAATGGGCAGCAGTATTTTGGATGATTCTTCCTGAAAAATCATGTGCCAGTTTTTGCTTATGTTCACTTCTGCACACAATTCCTTTCTTGTCTCGCAGTGAAAAAATAAGTCATCTGAATAACTTGTATTACTTAAGAAGGGGACACACCCCACCATTAGTAAGCATCTCAACTAATATTATCCTCTCTTTCTTTTCATGTAATGACATAAAGGAGAGCAATTCTAGTTAACTAAAGAAAGTATAGACAGAAAATTATATTTTCATTCTAAATCTCATCTTTGCAAATACATCCCTCTAAGAAAAATCTGAATTTTATCTGCTTGAGCTTTTTTAATGGAGGTGTATTAATTTCATAAAAATACTGAACTGTTCAGTTGTTTTGCATGAGATATAGTGATCTTTAACTCTCACAGTATAACTTGCAAATATTGTCCTCTTTAAAAAGTCCTTTTTAAGTATGGAAACAGATCCTATTAAGATTACCCTTTTAGTGAAATAGAAGATATTTTAGCAGTTTCAGTCTGGTTTTTATCTTCTTTATGCAGTAATACTGATACTGAAGGCACAAGTGAAGATTGATGTCTTAGCCTCACAGAAAACTTGTTTTTCAAAAATTCACAGTCTGCTAAATTGGCATGAATGTGATTTAAATGTCCTTCATTAGAAGAACGATTTGAGAATAGTCCCATAGGCAGTAGACATCAATGTAAAGAATCATTTCAAATTACTCCTGAGGATTTTAAATGATACTTTTCTTGCTTAGAAAATAAACCCTTTTCTATTAAAAGTACGAAGTTCATAAAGTGTGAACTTCTGTGAAATTACTCTTCCAATTTCCCTTTGAAATGATTCTCTCTGAAGCAAAGTAGATTTCAAGTTAAGTTACCAGAGAGAGCTACAGAAATGACCAAACCCAAAGCATAGTGAGGTTAGTGAGGAACATATTTTCTGTTTGCTTCAGTAATAAATTATCGTGAAAATGTAGCTGATCATGTTTTCTGGCAGACTGAAATACTTCTGCTAAATGCTGTCTGCTTTCCCACAGAAGTAAATGGTTTGGCAGCAGTTTTGAAAGCAAAATTGTGGCCTATTCCACTTTGCACTCCCAAGCAAAACAGTATGATTACTGCAGTAGCAATAAGAGGCCAAACGTGGGCTACAAATCTTTCAACCTGCCATCTCGACTTACTTCAGTAAGGATGTGAATGAGACCAGGTCATGTTTGGAAATGCTGAAGACAGAGGTATTTGAGATAAGCGGTAGTCTAATTTCCCTCACTAAACGGTAATACAACAAGAAATTAGTCATCCATCTGTGATTTTGCTGTGCCATTTTTCCCATTCTCACAAAATTTTGTAACAGTGAGGTGTGTCTGCAGGCTGTGTGGGTTTCCGTGTGGGTGGTGTTGGGCAGTCTTGTGGGCAAGAAGAGGAAAACATCATAGTTGTATTTTAAGATCTCTCTCTTCCTCACCCTCCTGTTTGGGCTTGGAGATAGGGCAGCAGGACAGTCGTGGCAAGTAAACCCGCTTGAAGATATCTGGGAAACCAACACTGTAGCCATCTTGACTGCAGGGAAGGTATTTATATTTCAGCTCCTTTGCTTGCTGAAGGCAATAGCCCATTTTTACATGAGAGGAAGCCACTCATTTCCCCTCAATATGGTACAAACAAGCCAAAGAGGAAAATATCCTCAAAATAGGATAGAAGGATCACAGTGACAATCATGACCTGCACAGTAGAACTTACCATCTGGTAACACCTCCAGATAAGCAGATGAATTTAAGACCTAATTGAATTGCATTTTGCTGTCTGGCATGCTGGGACATTCTTGTATGAGTGCAGCCACAGCAGTACCATCCGTCCCACGAGCAGTATTTGGGTGGCTGGGGAATGCTCTTCAGGTCAGTCAGGCTGCAGCTCTTTACCGTGATCACACATGGTGTTATATCAGGAATTTGGGAATCCACGGTCACTTTTTACCTGACTGTTGATTTGTGTGATTCTATGCTGCTCTACTTGGGGGTTTTACAGGAGGGTCATTGTATATGTAATTCATCAGTCTGACGGCTTTGCTTTATCCTGGTGAGAGCTGTGCGTTGAAGAACTAGGTCAAGCCCCTGCAGTGGGAATTGCCCACCAATTCGCTTGTAAAAAGGTTTAAGTGTTGATTTTGTTTCAGTAGAGCTATACCTTTCTGTTTATAAACACATTGTTTCCAAATTGCTCAGCCAAATCATGTCTGTTATAGCTGAGTCTTTTTAAAGTAGCAAGTTTTATCATTATAAAAGCTCGCAGATTCAAATGGTTAAAAAATGTCCTATTCTTACATTACCACACGGTGTTTCTGCATACCTAATTTAGGCTTTGTCTCTGTCTTTGCTTGACTTGTCTCACTAAACTACACACACTTTCCCCCTGTCTAGTAGCATTTATTCCATAAAAATTGAGGTTGTGTTTGCTGGTATAGTGAGGAAAAAAACTGGATGAGAGTAGTTTGTGTATAGAACACAGAAACCAGTCGATAAAGGTCTATAATGAAATAATTTTTGTGCCTTAATTAGACCTGCCTTACTATTGTTAGCATTTGTATTATGTTTCTAATATGTGTTGAGAAGGAAAGGCTGCCATGCACGGAACCTGTTTCAGCAACACTACCTACGGGTACATAAGGCAGCTGTCTAGCCTTCTGCTTCAAAAACTATCAGCTATGTTTTGAAGCAACTTTTAGAATACCAAAAAGATACTTACTTGTTTAATATTTTACTCTTTTGGCATCAGCCATAAGCATCCGGAGGAAGTAATATGAATAACAACTTTACGTAACTTCACTCTTCCACTTCAGCTGGGATTTTGTTTTGTTTTGTTTTAATTCACCAAGAGGTCACGATAAAAGCTTTGCTTTTGTTCAGAGAGTGTTCTTGGGCAGTTACTCTGAGCTATTAAATTTATGAAACAAGTCTCCACCATGTCTCTGCGGATGCTTGTCGTGATGTATCAGGCATTTAAAAATGTTTTTTGTACTTGCAGGGTCATGTGACAGGATTTTAGCCCTTCTGTAATAAGCAGCTTCTGATAGCTACATGCCAGCTAATACACTTTAAATTGATAGCTTATGAAACTTAAAACAGCTTAACTGACTGAACTGTTAGCTGATGTTTCTATCACTTCCAAACACATTTTTCTTCTACCATCTCAAGTTTAATAATTCTTATTAGCTTTTGTCTCCTGATACTTGCAAAAAATATTAATTGTTAAGTATTAAAATGTTAATTCCTACAGATACTTTCAGTGACATGCCAGTTCTTTTAAAACCGCACTTATTCTACTGCAGCATTTTTTAAACCTGTCATTTTTCCCATATTCCCTCGACTAAAGCTTAGTCTAAGTTTTGACAATATTTTGTTTAAATATCTGTCAGCATGTGCTTCATAGCATGCTTGCTTTTTCTTTATCTAGCTTCACAACCAGCATCTTTTCCCTTGCCAACACTTCCCTTTACAGTTTACCTCTTAGAAAGGAATTCACAAGTTTCCGCTCTTAACTTCATTTTCAAAATGTTGTACAACCCTCTTGTGCCTGCCTGAGCATCATGTTTCATCTCTTTTCATAGCCATCCTCACTCATTAGAATAGATTTTCTAAGTTTCAGATGCACCTGAGCCCATCTCCAGCTTGCTTACTTTTTTTTCCCCAAGCTACATGGTAATGTTTGAGACATTTCCACTTCATGTTCCTCAAGCTCCTTCAGGCACGTAACTCCAAGGGGCTTGCCTGGTCCATGACAGGTACAAGCCCCAAAGACTTCATATGTTATTTTAGTTTGCTTCTCCATGAAGTAGGTAGAAGGGTACCTTCCAGCCTCAAAGGTGGCCTGGCAGAAGCAGGAAAATCCCATGCATATTAGGCTGCCTGTAAGGATGCATTATGTTTTCCTGCCAGTCTGATGCCACAGGAATAGGCTGTTCTTATACCTCACTTTGCCTTGTGCTATTCCTACACCTCCTTTTGCTCATCGCCATACCCATCCTCTTGCCCATGGAAGACTATCAGGGTGACACATGGTGAATCATTTTAATTGCTTTGGATGTTGTTTACCTGGGGAGATGGTACGTGTCAAATAGATTGCATTCTGACATCCATGTTTTCAACACAATCGACAATCCCGTGAGGCCACATGTGTATAATCAGTCTATATTCTGTCCCTTTCTGTCTACGAGGGTGGCCTCCTTTGGTGGGGTTTGTCTACCCACTGTGCTGTCTGTGATCTGAGGGAGGTGAGAATCTGGTCTTTGATCTCCCAATGGAGATCTCCAGAAGTTAAACAGTGATAAGACCTAAGTAGATACTTCGGTCTGCCTTCTTACAAATGCGTACTTCTTTTCTGTGCTAAACTGTTACATTCATTGCCAAGTTTTATAGGAGTTCAGCAGGGGATGTTTTATTTGTCCGTTTAGACAGACTTCACTGTAGAGAATTTTTCTTTTTCATTCCTCCTGCAGGTTTCTTCTTCAGCTGTTTTTCCAGGATCTCATTCAGTGAATGCTGAACAGGAATAGCATTGCTAAGTCATTACCGTTGCCAAGTTATTACAGTTTTACAGCTGTGTTAGTTAACATGGCCCATGTTGTCCTATCACTTTTTAAACTGAAGATCCCGCTGAAGTTAGTGTGAACTTTTACCTCAGTTTCAATGTCAGGATGTGGCTCCTTGTACAGGGTAGTCCTCCCTGCCTAGTTACCAATTGTAAGCTGCTCTCCTCCCTTTCCTCGAAGATAAACCTCCTTATCTGGTTCCTTTTTCTTGACAATAATATTGTAGAGAGAAGAAAAATAATAAAAGTAGGTCTTGGACAAAAATGTTGGCTATTAATTATCATTATTGTGCAGTTACATTCTTGTGTAATTCTTGTCCCCTTGGAGCCTCATTGTACAGATATGTGAGGCTAAGTATTTCCTCCTCCATAAAACAGATGTTACAGGTTTTCATCTCATTCCCCTGCATAAAGTTGTCACTAGAAATGAAATATTAACAAAACAAAACTCCACCTCTTCCTGAATTCGCAGAATTTCTCTACAAAGGTAGAATATTGCTAACAGTTGGACAAACGGAATTCTCTGCAAGTTCCAAACTACCTTAAGGAAAAAGTAGAGACTGTTTACAGAGGTCACGTTCACATACTGCTTTATGGGTTTGTGCATGTATGAGCTTCATAACTGCACTGTCATTAACTTACCATGATTTATTTGTTGGACACAACATTCTCATGCATATTCTAGTTCCATAAACTTTTGGGGAAAGATGGAAATGGTGCGCATCAGTTTTGTAAAAGATCCTAAAGCTTATCTTGTTTACATTATAAACTGAAGTGAAAGGAGAAATATCCTATAGTGAAATGCTGTCTGAGGTACTCTTCTAGCTTCAGTGTTTCAAAGTACAGAAATGATAGGAATAGAAAACCTCTTGAACTGACTACTTTTATTTAAAATTGAAGTCAGACTTCATTCTAATCAAAACATCACTTCAAGATATATAAGCTAGCAGCTTTGGCATGCCCACTTACTTTCTCAAGTTTATCTTGGGAATCAGAGATCATAAATGAACTTTTAAAATTCATTTCTGGAAATCTGGACACATTTTAAAAGCATGATTCTCAGGGGGCCTCAGTTTACCCTTATTGGGGCAATAAATATGTGTAATTGATTCTAAATAAGGAGTTCAGAATTTGACCAAAGATATAGTTCAAGCTGAAGCAATACCTGAGTCTGACTAATTTAAATGGTTAAGAATTTAATATTTTAATATTTCAACCTCTTAAATAAACTAAACATAAGTTCTTTAATTTTGTGATACCCTGTAAGAATATGCAATATTACATTCAAGACTTTTTTTTAATTAGACAAAGTAGAACTGTTCAGTGCTCTTTGTTGATTATATTGAAACTGATTTCATATTTCTTGTTGCTATAATGGAAATTGGATAGCTTCCTCAAAGTAATTTTTAAAAAAAATTATGTTCCAAGGTGACTCATAAAGGCGGGGGGGTCACTGTTCTAAGTACAGAGCTGTTATTTGAAGGTTTTATGATTGTATTGTCTGTTAATCAGATATAAAATTAAAGCCCCAAAGCGTCAGAAGCAGTCTGTGATTCTGTCTGTGACTGCAAAGGCAGATCCTTGCACTGAGTTTGGAAGGAAGGCTCGCAAGTCAAGGGTGTGTTCAAAACACTCAAAGCTCCAGTGCCTGGTCAGGGTTGACAGCAAGAGAGAGGTGGCTCTGAAGGGTTTTGAAAAGCCGAGCCAGGCACGCAGAGGAAGCTGCACAGGGCTGGCTCTTACAATACAGCGAGCATAAGGCTGCCTGCTATATTTAGTCCCCCTTCCCCCCACCGCCCCCCTTTCCCTCCCCTCCTCCTTCGGTGCCTATATTTGAATTTGAGGTGTAGAGTAAGTTGTCATTCATTTAATATAACTTTTTTTTCTTTTTTCTTATGGCATCCTAACTTAACAAGATAAATCACTTTTCATATAGCACCGTAGTTAAATATAGCTATGCTTAAGTAGTGCTGACTTACGTCTTCTTTTCCAAATGATTCATCCTATATATGGAGTAATGTGATTAATAATTATTGTTCACATTTTTTCTCGCACCTGAATATAACATTATCCTGAAGCAAGTTATTATAAATAACCTATTTTTATTATTACAAATAAATGCTTTGTCTTGACATCTGGCTCTTTGGCTTAGTCTTGCTTCTATAGAATAATAGAGGATGAAAATAACACTGAATGTTATATTTGTTTAATGATGTATTTTCAGGGTTTGCCAGGGCTGGAGGGTCCCCAAGGTCCACCTGGTAAAGAAGGTCAAAGGGTGAGTAAACTTGGTGAACAACTGGTGAGTGTGCTAACTGACCTTGATGTGTGACTTCTTTCTAAGCACCAATAAAAAATGGAAAGGTGGCAGCTGAGTATGAAGCATGCTGTCAACAAACTGAGCTTTGACATTTGAGGTTTCTCTTCAGTTGAAGGAGATTTAACAATTTCAACCATGTAAAGTGTTTTAATGACTGGCAGCACAGATGTAGATATTGTCATTTGTGCAACATGATTCTGCTGTAATTTTAAGTGAAAGAATATTAAAATTGCTCAGAAGTTTTTGTTTTATTGCAGGGACACGCCATACCTTACTACATCTAAGATATATAAAAATATCAATTTAGGGTCATTATCTGAAATATTAACAGAAACCAGTACTAGTGACCCAAGTTTTGTTGTAGATGCCATTATGCAAGTGTCAGAGCCTAACATATATATACAGAGAAGAGAGATACGGTAAGTGGCAGGGGGCGAGGGGGGAAAGAGAAGTTATGCCCAAGACATGAAATAAACCTTTGGTTATTCAGAATTTTAATATAATGAACTAACTGACTGACTGATTTCTGTGTTACATTTTTGTTTTCCCTGACTTATTGAATTTGGTAGTTCAGTAGAACAGATAACAAATATTTATGATTGTGGTACCACAAGAAATAATTCAATTTTGAGAGTTTATAACCTAGTCTGCTTCCAAATGTTTGGGAGGTTATTCAGACTCAAACATTTAAATATTTTTATTAATTTAATTGTGCCTAATTTGTGATTTTGAAGTTGGGGGTCTCAGTAATTCTTGGTTTGTTTAGGCATCTTGATATTTATTATCTCAGTTAAATTCTCTGAAGTGGAAGGATTTAGTATTACTCATCATTGATCTTAGTCAACTACAGTGAATTATTAAAGGCCAGTTTAATAATTGCAGTAATAATAATAATAATAACAGAAGACCAGTTCTTGAATAAAATGAGTAATGACGTGTAGGACCCAAAGCTAAGTTTTATATTAAGTTATAAAAATAGTACTAAATTTCACTTAAGTTGAACATGAAAATTTGAAAGCTGAGGTTATTTAAGTTTCACTGTAAGGACTGAGAGCCCATTTGGAAAAAGTCAATGTAGTAAGGGAGAATCAAAAGTTATGTGGTGAATATGCTATTAAAGCATATTTAATAGCTTATTAACATGCTATTAAGAATTTTATAATTACTATGACTCTTACTGTTATGCAATTAAATATCCAGGATACTGAAAAGCTATGGATATCCAGTTTTAGCATATTTTAGAGTGTTTTTCTGTGGAGTATTGAATCTGCAGAAACATACAGTGTATTAGTTCTCTTTTAGGAACAGTTATAAATAAGGCTGTGTTTTAGAGACATCACTCTTTGAAATTATTCATTTTTTGAGGAAAAGATTCAGAGTTAACGCATTGTCTTATATATAATGGTGGATAAATGAACTAGGAAATACCTTTTTTTTTTTCCATTTTGCAGTGGGAATTAGGGGATTGATAAATTCATCATGGACATTTCCTATTCACTCATAAAACTGCTGTCTCACTCCAATATCTATAAATATCCAATATCTATAAAAACAGGAGCGCTGATTGTTTTATAATCTCAGCTCAAGTTGCCTTGAGCCAAACAATGGCAACAGCAGACTGTAGAGCCTCAGCATCTGTCTTTATCTTTCTACCAGTGCGATGCTCATAACAATACTCTTTCTGCTGGCCACCCCCGCCCAAGCATTAATAACATAGTTTGCAATCTTAATTCAACTCCCATGTGCATTTGCATTTCCAATACATTTAATTACACAATAACATACTGTTTGTAACAAGATCTCTGCTCTGTTTAATGACAAACAGGACAGTGCATGGCTATTATGGCTATTAATGGCTATTAAATATGTCTTTTTATTTAATTATGGATGTCGTGTTCCTCTGTTCTACTTCCAGCAGATCCTCCAAATCTTTCACATTATGTGAAGTTATTGGTTTTGTCATGGGCTGTCTTTTGAAGATTAAAGCATAATATTGAGTGTGTAACTGACTGATGATTTTTCTTCAACATATTGTGCCCACTTTGCAGGCTGGAACTGTTACTAGGGAACTTTATTAGGGGAAAAAAAACAACACTCCAAAACATTTGAAAGTATCTATTCAATTTGGATGCCACACTTTGAGAACCTGAATTTTTTTAAACTTTTGATTTGCACTGTACTTGTATTCAAAGTTTTACCTCCCAGTTACCTTAGCAGCATTTTTAAGTGTTCAACTCCTTTGAAAATTAGGCTTAGATTAATAAGGAATTGAGAGGAGAATTGTTAAGTGTGTAAGTTAGAGACCTCTCCACACATTAAAGCAAGATATAAGGAACTGAGGAAAATTAACAGTGTTAATAGTGATATGGTCAAAAACTCAAAGAAACATATAGAAGGCTCATGTTAGAGCTAGTGGCTTAGGTAGGTGACAATACAAAATGAGATAGAAAGGGAAGAAAAAAAGCCATGCCAGTGGATGTCTTCCCTTTTTGAACTGGCCTGAGCCATGCCTTTTCACTTTCAGAGTGTTTTAAGTGGGATTTTTCTTATATCATCTGAGATCAGAGGTTTATGTTAGAACTACGAAGAAATACCAAAGGTGGGACCCTGTCCCAGAGTGGCACTCGTCTCCCTGCATTCGCTATAGAGGGAACTAGGACAAATGTACCCCTATTAAGAGGAATAAGTCTGGGTAGTAGTATGTATTTCACCTCACAGGAATAATCTGCATCGAAAATTACATAGTACAAATACATATAATAATTATTATGGAAATAGAATAAGTATAATATATTACTGTATAATTATAATAAACACAAAGATTAACTGAACTGTAGATTTTTAGTTCAAAGTTATGCCAACCTTAAAATACTCATTAACATATATGTGAAGTTGGCTTACCAGCGCAAATTTACAACACCACTGAATTAGATGATGACTGCGGGTTATTTATTTCAAGAGCAAAGGAGAATCAATACATTATTTCAAATAAAGTGGTAACAGCTTTTGTCCAGTGGATACCCTGTAGATAGAGTTACGTGGTATCATTTGAGCCAACACATGATTATTAAATTAATAAAATATTAGTTATTAAAATAGTTAAAATAATAAATATGTCACATTCTGTGGCATGGTGATCCGATGTATTACTACTATATGATCATACTGGGATATGATCTTGCTCCATGTCAAAGAGCAGGTTAGATTCTCACACATTTAAATGATGGTACGCAAATAAGTCAGCCATGGAACTTGATGACAGAAGTGTGTGAAATGTCTTCTGTCCGAGTTGGTCTCCCTGGATGCTTTCCAGGTATCCCAAAGGACAAAAGAGTTTGCAGAAAACAGCATATAATAATGTGATACTTTTACAGAAATGTGCCATAGGGAGATCATTTAGAATGAGAGAGGTGAAACCCTGAAAGCTCTTTGACTAGATCTGTGCAGCATTAAAGGATCCTATATCAGGATGCATGCTCTATTTTTTGACTTTGCTTAAGAGAAAATTCCAAACTCGCTAAAAATTTGAAGCAGTGGAGTCAAGGAGAAGAACTAGTGCAATGATAAATAAAAATTGGATTCTTATGCATATTACTTCTTTCATACTGGTGTAGTAGCAAAATGCATAAATATTTCTTTTCTGAATAAACAAACACATTAATAGTCTGGCATTTAGCAAGTGTGTTAGTTATGTTTATATGAGTAAACTCATTAGCTTCCATTCTTTCTCCACTTATTGTGGCACCTTTTCCTTTCATCTCCTTTGTTATGTCTTCTCATTCTGCATATGGCTTTTGCAGGAGAAGAGAGCAACTTTCATGAGCAATGAGGTAGTACAAATAATTATCTTCAGACTTACATAGCTTGTTTCTTTTGCAGAGCAATAAAAAAGGAGGAACAGAGTTGTGAGCGAAAGTGAAGCAATTGGCTTTCTGTTTACTACCATGCTTCTCTATCTACACAAAAGAAACTACTTAGCATTTGTTGCAGCTCTACCAAAAAAAAAAAAGATATACAGGGATTCATCATAGATGGTGCGTCCTTATTTAGGGTGTTACTTGGAAGAGGAAAGTGATGGTTAGGGCAGAAGAAATAGTGGCTACGTGATAATCTGGCCATATCCAAAGACCATACAGTGAACTAATTTCTGATTCTTCAACCAACCTGAGACATATACAATATTCATTTAAAGGTCCTTTTTGTTGTGACAATCTCTTGAGTGAACTTAGTTAAATTTTATATGAGCATGTATTGCCCTTAAGCTTCTCCTTTTGTCATCGTGCCCGCTTCCACTCACGTATATTAGCCAGCATTGTGCTTTCCTGTGGGTGCAAGGAGTCCTCAAACTTTTGCTGTTCTTATAAGACGACCAGTGTTTCTCCTTGCTCTACCACTGATGACTACTATAATTTTTTAATTTTGTTATCTTTAGTGAAGTGTTTTATGTTAGACATTAGGCCCTGCTAAGTGAGAGCCTTTGTTTTTAATTCTGGTCACTGGGAGAAGTGGGCCAGTAGCAACAGCTACTCATTCCCTTTTCCTCATTCCTGCATGAGAGATGCTAGACCATTCTGGGGGTATTACCTTCATACCTATTTTTTCAGTGTTCCTCTTGTTGGCTTCAGGCATTCAGAGCAGCATGTTACTGCTGCGGCAACTTGATACTATTACACCAGTGCTCAGAATGACATCAGGAGCTTCAGAAGGTAATTAGATGTTGCTCAGAAAAGTCCCTGGTCCAATATTACTAACAAAAAATAGAAAGATTGGGTGCTAACCTAGCATTGTGTGGAATTTAAACCACAGTGGACAACTACGCCATCTTTCTGGCTTCCTGTGTTATGCAGCACTTTATTATTTTTCTCAATATTCCTGCACTATAGTTAAGTATATCTTTCACAGAAGTACAGTTTCCACCTGAAAGACATCAACAACAGAAACTTCACAGGTCTCCTTGTTTTCTTTATTCCAGTGTTTCTTGTCAATACCACATTTCAAAATGTGCTTTTTATTTTACACTTGGGCATCTAGCTTAAGCCTCCAACAACTGTTTTATGTTTATGTTTAATGTCTGCTTTACATTGAAGAGATATTTAAAGTTTTTTCTCTGTAATCAAATCACCATTCCAGTTATTTTTGAGAAAATTCAACTAAGGTCCTTCAGCTCCCCATGTAAAGAATTTTCTGAAGTCTTCAAATAATTTTGTCATGTTGCTGTACTTTCTTAAAAATTTCTACTACTTATAATCACAGACTGCATGGATTTTTCCAGACTCTGCCTTTACTATGTTAAATGCAACGAAGTGAAATTTATATTTCCAAAATATAATTCCAAGGGTTTTGGAAATTAACGCTTAATTTCAGTTGGACATCTTTGTAGCAGGAATCTTCCCTGAACTTGATGCATTTTTAGAAATACTATTTTTTCTGAAAATGATGTAATTTTTAATATAATATTTTAGTGAATTCCAAAAATTCTCTTAATGCAAAGCACCAAAGCAACTTTGTTAGACAGCTATACTGTGAAATCTAGAAATGGTCATTTTTCATTCTCAGTTGGCCTATAGAAGAGCCAGGCCCAGCACACAGCTAGCATACACAGCCATTTGTGTGGTAGTTTCTGCTTCTTTGAGATCTTCTTGATATCATCTTGAGCCTCTGGGCACTTTTTCTGGGATTTGGGCACTTCTGGGAAGCCTCTGAGGAAACTAAGAGTGCCTGCTGCAACCAGGTGAGGCTAAGTAGCTCTAGCAGCTTCTAACGAACTCCATCAGCTGTCCTTGATCAAAGGGTGCCTGCAGCCTTTATTCTAGCTGACCCCTGATTAGTGAGGGTTGAGCACACTTTTAGCCAATGCCAGGAAGAGGACTATATGACAGCCAGACGATGCAGCAGTTTGTGCAGTGATAACAGAAGCAGCCAATAGATGTGCAGCAGTTTGCAAAGCAGTTCATGCAGAATGGCACAAAGAAGAGGCCAGCAAACTTTCTCTGTCCAGCATGCACATCCTTAAAGGCGCTACTGAAGTAACTGTTTGCTGTCAGACTTTTGCACCCAGGCAGCTTCAGATGGAGGACACAGCTTTGTAAGTCCATGGGGCCTGACGGGTTGCATCCACAAGTGCAGAGAGGGCTGACTGATGTCATTGCAAGGCCACTCTTGATTATCTTTGAATGGTCATGGCGACTGGGAAAGGTTCCTGAAGACTGGAAGAGAACAAATATCACTTCTATCTTCAAGAAGATCCAGGGCACTACAGGCCAATCAGCCTCACTTCAATCCCTGAGAATGTGACAGAGCAAATCCTCCTGGAAACCATTTCCAAACACATGAAGAACAAGAAGGTAATTGGGATAGTTTGCATGGATTTATGAAGGGAAAATCATGATTGACCAACTACAGTGACATCTACAGTGAGGTGACCAGTGGATGTTGTTGACCTCAACTTTAGCAAAGGTTTCGACACTATCTCTCATAACTTCATCTCATCAACTTCATAGACAAGCTGACAAAGTACAGGTTAGATAAGTGGACAGTGAGGCGGATTGAAAACCAGCTCAACAACTGGGCCCAGAGGGTTGTGATCAGTGGCACAAAGTCCAGTCAGAGACAAGTCACTAGTGGTGTACCCCCAGAGCTCAGTACTGGAGCCAGTACTGTCTGGCATCTTCATTAATAACCTGGGTGATGGGACAGAACGTAGCAGAGAACTGGGGCAAGAGGAAGCACATGAAATTGAACAAGGGGAAATGCAAAATCCTGCATCTAGGGAGCAATAACCCCAGGTATCAATATACACTGGAAGCAAACTGTCTGGGATGAACTTTTGTGGAGAAGAACCTGCTGGACAACAAGCAGACCATGAGTCAGCAATGCACCCTCGTGGCAAAAAAAGGCCGGCCATATCCTGGGCTGCATTTTGAAGAGCATTGCCAGCAGGTCAGAGGAGGTATCCTTCCCCTTTGCTCAGCACTGGTGAGACCACATCAAGTAGGACATGGACTTACTGAAGTGGGTCTAGCACAGGGCCACAAAGTTGATTAAAGGGACTGGAGCATCTTTCATAAAAGAAGAGGCTGAGAGAGCTGGGACTCCAGCCTGGAGAAGAGAAGGCTCAGGGAGGATCTTATCAGTGTGTATAAATACCTGATGTGAGTGAATGCAGAAGAGGGAGCCAGATTCTCCTCAATAGCTGCCAGTGACAGACCAAGAGGCAATGGGCACAAATTAAAAAAGAGGAAATTCCGTCTGAACACAAGAAAACACTTTTTTATTGTGAGGGTTGTCAAATACTGATACAAGTTGCCCAGAGAGGTTGTAGAGTCTCCATCTGTGGAAATATTCAAAAGTCGAGTAGACACAGTCCTGGACAATTGATCCTGCTTGAGGAGGGGGATTGTACTAGAGGATCTCAAGAGGTCCCTTCCAACCCAGACAATTCTGTGTGTTTTTATTTAAATAGCTCTAGCTTACTCTCAACATAGCTGCCAGCAACTTCATTTTTATGGTTTAGTAGGATTTTTTAAAATGTTTCATGTGTATTTAAACAGACTGATTCTCCACTGTGGCAGTTTTCCTGGTTCCAGTGATGAATTCAGTTCAAACGTTTGCAAATCTTTCAATGATACCACAGCCGTATTCTTGACTCTGTATTCCTTGGGAAGTTGCAGGTGTCTTGAAGTAAATATTTTTGAAACAACTTCCTTATTTCCAATTGTTGTGTTTACAATACCAAATACTTCACTTAGGAGGAGGTTATTTTAGCATTATCTTAGTAATAAATTGAACACCTCATAAAACTGAGAGTCCTTTGGGTTGTCATATCTAGTGCTTCAGCACTGATTTCACTAAAATTATGTGTTTGGAGGGACCTTGTGAAATTGCAACACTTGTCTTATGTTAATAATCAATTTATTCTCTGAGATTACAAGTTTTTCTAATCAAGCATGAGTAAAATTATTATGACACAGTGGAAAATCTTCCTAAATAAATAAATGGGCGGGGAGCTGTTAGATTTTCTTAACATAATTATTTAGAGTGTTATCAAAATTAATTTAAATTCAGGTTGCATTTATCTGGTTTATAGAACTTAAATATTTCTTTGACATAATTTGTTTTCTAGTTCAGTGAGTAAATGTTGTATTCAACCAATTGTAAAACAAGCTTTACAGAGCAATGATAATTACTGTATAGAAGGTCAGGCTCCTGGCACAGCGCAAACAGTATTTTTCACAGCTACAGCTCTGGAGTTTTGAAATCTCTTTTAATCGTCTCAGTCCTTCTTGACTTTGATGTAAGTTGTTTTTAAGTATGCAAAGCTCCAGTCTGATTTCATCTTTAAGTTGGAGTGCTGTACATTCCTTCACTCAGGTATTTAACAATCTAAAAATGGTTAATGTAAAAGAGGGAGATAACTTTCAGTTTTTATACCAGAATGTCTCTATCTTAAAAGCAAAGTAAATAACCAGAAAGGTAGGATACAGCTTAAAAAAAAAAAAAAAAATTGTGTTTTTCCCACTTTGGCATTTAAAAATGGAATTAAAAAGGTTGTCATTTAGAATGTTGAAGACAGATTTGTCAATTAGAAAATAGTTCTATCATTTTTTAATTTCTTTGTTATTTTCCATTGAAGAAATTAAAATCTAGCTTTTAATGGAATAGCAGAAACTATTTCACTTTTAAGATCTCATTTAGAATTTTCAATCTCCTTTCCAAATACTCTATTATCAACATTTCTTTTAATGTCTCTTTGTAAAAGGCATAGCAACATGAGAGAATAGGAAATTATTTCACATAATTAAAAATTAAGGTGTTCATTATAAAAATATATAAATGCAGTTGACAAATATTTCCACACGTGATTTTGAATTTAAAATGCACTTTTGTGAATACACGTGAAAAATTGTGATGGATTTTGTGTAGGGATTTGTTGGCAAAACAGGTTGTGGTATTTCATTCCTCGGCACTGCTATGCCTGTTTAAGAACACTTTTTGTTGTTTATTAAATATAATAATATTACATAGTCTGGCTAGGCATCCTCTTTTACCATTTTATTAATAGAAAAATGAAGAAACTACAGTTTAGTGGAAATCATTCCTAACATTAGAAAGCCAAGGTTGAGTGCAGGAATGCTTCTGCATTAGTGAGGAACTCCCTAGTGACTTCTCTTCCAAAACAGGGGATTAGGGTCTGTGTGCTCTGTTCTTCTGTGAAAGGCTTTAGTGGGATATGAGGGGCAGACTTTCACTTGTTTTCTGCAAACAGCTTAATTTCTTGCCTGCTGGCCTTATTTCCTGTGAGTTTATTCAGGTTTAACATTTAATACAGAGGTTAATTTGTAATACACTGGTTACCATAATACATCCTCAAGGCCAAGGTTAATAGGATTGAAGAAGGAATTGTACATTCAAGTCCTAACGCTGTATTACTGAATTTAAAAAGGTTTCCTTGACTGCAACATAGATTTCCAATTTAGGAAAGAGAATATCCAAACTATAAGATTTCTAAGGATTAAAAAAAACCAAAACCTGTGCAATTGTGACACTACCAGAATTAATGACAAAACTTATTAACAGCAGTTGTGCAGTCAGGTGGTTAAATGTCAAAGCCTTCTTTAAATATTGCCAAATTTTTGGCTAAATGGATGATGGAAAATAATGACTCTGTATTCAGGCTATGCATTCTTGTAGGTTTGTAATTTTCACTTTATGAACTGTCAAATAGTTGATTGGCATCCTGGAGAACCTTCTCCTGTCCCACAATGAATCGCTAGAAGCACACTGTTGTGTAACTGGGTTGGATGGGTGACTGCTCTGATTTTTGTGATTAATTCTAATCTTCTGTTTCCAAGTAGCTCTTGAACTGGCTTTCTTACTGGTACTGCCATGTGATGTCTGCCTTCATTCCCCTAAAATGGCACTCTGGCAAACTTTTTCTGGTAAACTACGGAGCAGAGGACTGTCACCAGCTTTGGGCTAGGCTGGGTTTCCCCTGGGTTAGAGTTGGTTGGAGCTCTGCACGCTCCGGCTGAGCTGCCAGAAGCACCAGGTTGTGACTGCAGACTGCAGAGAGGGAAAACCGGGAAGTCCATATGCATTAGGCATGTCAGCTTAGAGGACTTGAGACAAAGGAAATCCTCTTTTCTGTACTGTGAATTAGCTTAGGAACTGGGACTTGTCTGGCTCCTTGGTGGCAACTTTGGGCATCTGGAGGAACAGCCTTTTAACTGCCCAGAGCTCCGCTTGTGTGGCTGCATTTAGGTGCCCAAGGGGCTGGCAGGGTGTCCGTGGGTTGGGCTCTCTGAGACGGGGGTCTTTACTTTCCACCTGCCTCCTGCTTCAGGTGTATCTGTGCCTTTGTCAGTCTGGTTTTGAGGATTATTTAAGAGAATCTTAGTTTAGCTTGGCAAGCGAGTTATGTAAGTCTCCTGTATCTTGCATAATAACTACAGTAGTTAAGACTTTAAAGCCTGGCTTCTGACTTTCTCTAGAAGTAGTTCCTGTTTTGAAATGTGATGATGTGTTTCAGGAGCTGCTAATTATCAGTTTCCCTTGAAAATTCACACAGGCTTATTCGAAAAACTTTTCCCTTCATACTTAAGTGTGGGTTCTTTAAATTATTAATTCCATAAATCATGTTAGTGTTCCTACATAACTCTGCTCGAATTTATCCTAAAATAATCTGCAGCTTTCTTTTAGACACTAGGATTAGCGAGCTTACTCTTCTGTAGTTAGAGATATGCGAATAGATGGATGCAACATGATACGGCAGGGGGTTACAATATAGACTTTGAATTCTTGCATTGTGTGTTGGACCTGCAGCCGTGCCCAGGGGCAGCAGTCAGAATCAGAGCACAAGCTTATGGAAGGATGCACAGAGCCTCTCTTCTGAACAGCTTTCCATCTAACGTAAGGCAAAGCTCATCGAGTCATTGTGATTAACAGAAAGGGCGAAGGAATAGAGGAATAAACAGCGCAGTTGACCTCATACTTCAGCTAGGCACTCAGCTGGAGTTTGCTGAAGCATATAATTTCTCATTTATTTTATTTTTAATATTTTATCTTTTTTGCCTCTAACCAAGCAATTCTTATTGGAATGATTTGTATCTGTATTGTAGCTGAAGCTTGTCCTATGGAAAAGAGGGAAGTAGCCGACTGCCCAAATTAGTTGAGGGCAGGCATTTCATGAGTCAAAGGAACAGGATGCAATATCAGTAACATTTAGACAACTTCTTATCACATTGATTGCCAACAAAAAAGTATGCAGCACAAAGCAAATAACCAGCAACTGTTTTGGTTTTCTTTTCTTTAGATATTATTCTAAGTAGCATTAGACAACTTGTTGACACCACTTATCTTTTTTAAGTTAGTGTAGGTGGTATTGCATTTTTTATTTAGTTAAAAGAAGTGTGTGATGCTTAGAACATTTATTTATATTTTGGGTGGTTTTATAACATCAATATTTGCTCAGCGAACTCAACTACATAAAGGTAAAGGGGCCTCCTGTGCTGGCTGCCTGCACCACGCACAGCACCACGGCAGCGAGTACAGCTCTCACGGGGCTGCTGAGACCTGCTTCTGAACAGCAGGTGGGAACTGGGGCTCTCTGCTAAGCCCACTTGACGAGCCAGAGAGGGCACCGAGATGTTTTTCACTTCTTTCTTGCTAGAAGGAAGACTCAAAATCAAACTGTAAATATCTAGTCACAGTCTGGCTCGTGGTCTGCTCAAGGCAAGGCCATAATGGGCTTATCAAAAACATTCTTTTAATTGTTTTAATTATCCTAAACAAAAACATAAACTTCTTACACTCTTACTATACTACATATTTTAATTTTTTCCATACTGATGCTGGGAAGTCATAGAGAAGAAGGAGTGCCAGCAAGTAGGTGGAGCTGTGTGCATCCCTAGCATTTAAATCTCTGTTTCTGAAAGGCATTGCTGAAAGATGGTGGCCTGTTATGTATTTCTGTGTTAAGATTAAAATCTCAGACAGTTTAGAAGGGTGCATGTAGGGAAAAAAAAGGACTTTTGTTCTTCTAGAAAAAGCTGATGCTTCATACCAATCCGTGTGATTGTTCTACAGGTTTTTTGTACACGTGGCGCATAGTATAATGACTAATAATGTAATGATTGGATAAAAGATAGGGCAAGTGCTTCTTATGTGTTTCTCCAGGTAAGTGTTCTGGTAATAATAAGCGACAGTGAAAAATAACTACCCCCAGTTCTTTTTTTTTTTTTTATAACTGACTTTTCAGAAAGTTTGTCAAGTTTTGACTTTGCAATATGTCATAAATCACATTTTAGCTCATCTTGTAAATAGAGATAAAATTGCCTTCCCAACATATTCGGTGTTTTCCTGTGTAATTAACACCTCGTTCACAGCTGTGTCTGCCAGTCAAAGCCCTGCCTTCTTCCCCCTGACACTTCCTTGATACTTTGTTTAGACTGCTGAGATTTTAAGTGTCATCCTCAGGATACTTTAAATAAGTCCAAACAGGAAAAGGAAGGTGCTTCAAGAAGTCAACAGTATAGATCATTATAACTCAGAGGGACTATTTAAAAAGTATGAAGCAATTTATCTATCTTTATTACTTTTTCATACTTTCCTTAGAAAGTTTGCTGTTTTTCAAAAAAGTCAGGAAATACTAGTTTCCATCTGTATTTCTGAAGTAGAGATAAGTCCAAAAGTCTAGATCTAGCTAACAACAGCCCCCTTTTCTTGTGCATGTGTGCCTTTCCCGGTACGGTGCCCTCTGTCAGGCCGGGCAAGCTACTCAGTTGCCCAGTGAAATGCATCACTGAACTGATCAAAGTCAAAAACAACTCTACTTTTTTGTGGTCCATCCTTAGTCCGGGTGAGTTCCCAGCTCTGGCTCATCATAGGGCTGTGTGGAGAGTGTTACCACCACGGCAGAGGACATGCTGGGGGTGGGTGGCAAGGGACCATATAGCCTTGAGCCCGATACAGGCACCTAGTACCGTATTTTGGTTCTGAAAATGTACCCCGAGCTGCCCCAGTTACAGCCCTGCATGTGCGAGTACTGGCGGGATTAAACAGCTCAGCACATAACATATGTCTCAGCTAGTTAAGACCCAGGAATGTGGCACTCCAAATATGCTGAGGTGCTTTTTTTTTTTTTTCACGCTCCCCTTAAAACACACTGACTGACTGAGGACCTTCATAAAACCATGGTGACAGTGTACATGGTATGTGGCACAGCCCAGTGGATGAAACACATCCCCACAACCCTTGTTCAGTTCTGTCTTCAACTTGAAGGGTTCCAAATCCCTACCTCCTGCTTCTCAGGAGAGTCCCTGGCATCTAGGCCAAGAGCTTACCCTGGTGAGCTGCAGGGTGTGAGGAAGAGGGATTTTCTACCCTTACTGTCATCATCTTGTTTCCCCTCAGCATAGATCAAGATTAATGAGAGGCAGAGCGTGAGAGCGGTTTCCTACATATCAGGGCTCTCACCTGTACAGAACGAAGCTGAGATTTCACTCGCTGTTCCGTACATTACTTCTGCAGTTTGCATGAGATCGTCATTTAATAAAACACAGAAGCAGGCTTAGAAGTAGGGACCATGGCTTACAGAAATACCCGTATGTGTTAATTGTGAGCTGTCAGCAAGCACTTTCATTTAATTTCTTAAGCCAAGTTTTCACCAGGACATCCCCTAATGCTTTTTGTTAGTTTACATTTGCCATATGCAAGGGAAAAGTTTGGTCTTTATGGATATAATGCTTTCTTTTTACCGTCACACCTAGATATTAGTTGTTCTCAGCTGTTGTTTCTAAAAAATGTGCATCAGATATCAGCTTGGCAATAAAGATGTAAGTAACTGTAAATTACTTCCATTTTTATGTTGATCTTCCTAAAAAAAAAAACATGTGTGAAAACAGCAGTTGTTCATTTGAGTTCTGTACTAAAAAATTGTAATAATTACATGTGCGTGTTTTTTAGACTACAAGTGGAAAGTCTCGCGTTAGCTTACGTAAACTTTTATGGACCTTAAGTTTTAATGCAAATGATGTTGCATGTGCACTATATACCCAGATGGTAGTAGTTGCATGAGGAAGGTGAATTGGTTTTGCAAATAAATCTCTAGCTTTTCTGCTTGTTCTCACATGCTGGAGAAGAAGGGTATGGGTGTTTGTTAATTGGGTTATATTGCACATACATACCTACTGTGCAAGTCAGGGTGACTACTGCAGCACAGCTTAACATCCCAAGCTCTGGTGTGTTCAGATAAAATATAATTTCTTTACACCTCATCAAGATGTCGTGTTTATAGCCCTATCAATGTGCACTCACATTTGAGACATAGCTTTAAAATGTGACAGTAAATGTTACAGTGATGCAAATATACTGTTTGTCATAATTATTAAAACAATCCTTAAATTACTAGAATTAGATAACATTGTCATGACTGATATAGAGTATTCTTTTGGATAGTTTTTGAACTTTTGGATAATAAGCAAGGCAATAAATCTTTCTTTTAAACAAAATTCTTATTCCAAATGAGTCACTAGCTGTAACATTTATAAGTGTCTGTCGTTCTTTTTTTGTTTCCAGGGAAGACGAGGCAAACCAGGCCTGCCAGGAAAGCCAGGGCCACCAGGACCTCCTGTGAGTAACTAACAAGGGGAATGGGAAATTTTCTCTCTATCCTGAAACAGTGAACCTTGTTAGCATTTTTATAGCAGGTTACCTGATCATAATTATGGTTGAAAACAATTGATTTGTGTTTACTCTGCTGCATCAAACAGCTACTATTCCCAGCCTTTTGATACAGCAAAGATAAAAGGACTGGGTCCACAAATTCAAGAGACTACACAGGAGGGAAAGAACAAGATGCAAACTTCAGCAAAGGAAGCAGAAATTGTCTGGCATTTCAAAGAAGGACTGGCCATGTATGCTAAATGTGAATACTGTGCATTCATTCGCTTTGCAAAATGCGTGATGCTCTGTAGAAGATGGGATAATTTCTGTCTCAGAGGGGTAATTTGAAAGATGAAGGACTGTGTGAAGCGTGTGCCAACTGTCTGAACGGTGAGGAGGATTATACCCAGCACTGGAATGAGCACTCAGCTGTAGTTCAAATGAGTTTACTGAAGAATTAAAAAGATTAAGAAATACATGACTCTGTGGAAGGATTTGTAATATGAAGCACTAAAGGGTTTAGCTCAGATCTAAGAGGTTTGGGATTATTTTTTTTTTTTTTAAGAGATACATGATGTCAAATTTGAAGTCGGGCATGGATCTGTTTTAGCCTAGAATGAACGCAGCCTTCCTTTGGTAGAGGAAGACTTGATCATATTTGTAACATTCCCTATATATTGTATTGTAAAAATGCTCTCGTGCACAAATACAAAACAGCTATTTGTGGATTAAGTAAACTGCTGCTGCTTTACATTCTTAGTATCAAACAAGGATTTCATAATTCCTTTTTCTGCTTACCTGAAGTAGGTAAAGGCCAATAGTTTATGCGTCAGAACATTTGATTCATCTACTTCAACTTCACTGCAAGGGAAAACTAGTCTTATTTATAGATAAGAGAATAATGGACTGCTGCATGAAATACAATGAATAAAATTGTAATTTAAACTCATCTAAAAACAAAACTGCATAAATTTTATAATTTCCCCCCCTTTTCCTTGCAAAATGTGTTCAGAAAGAGGAGTTAATGATGGAGTTCATTTATCCTGCATAAAACTAAATAGTCAAAAATTCCTCCCTTTCCCTCTTCTCCTCTGCATATGGTCATATTGAAGCCTTGCTTATTTGAGTCTTTTGTACAGTTTGGGCTTCCTAATGCCGAAACGGTACTGCAGACTGTGGGAGTCGAAACAGAGGAAAGGAGTGATGCGGGATCTTTCTTAATACAAATGCCAAAAATGACCTTTAAAAGAAAAAAAGGAAAAGAAACACCATAGCAGATGTCAATGTTAGACCTAATCTACTTAGCTTTTTGTGAACCAGTGAAAAGCTGTCTCTCTGTTACAGATTTCTGCCACCATAGATTTGCTGGCAGGTCAGGCTTTTGAAGATGTATGATCCTTGACAGACATACCAGAAATCTTGAGTGGAAGCTAAATTGCACTTTTATTACTGAGACCTATTTCAGATTTTCTTACAGCAAATGGGAAGCTCAACTTTGTCAGCATGGCAGCATCCCTACGAGGAGCTCTGTATGGGTACTGTAGCCTAGCACCGCATATCAGAAAAGCATTCCTCAAGCAATCATGGCCTAAATATTGGTTAAAGGTATTTGTTTCTGGTATAACTATCTTGATGCAGTCCTTATTTTGGATACAGCTACACCAGCATCTTTTGTTCCTCTTCCAAGATTGAGAATATAATGCATAGAAAAAGCGTACTCTAAAAGCAGTAATGTCTGTTAATGTGCATTGGCAGTATCCCCATATTTAAAGTGCTGCAGCTTGTGCATACTGAAAAGACTTTAACATGATCCATCGTTCCTCCTCTCTTTTACAAGTCTGAAACCATATTACATTTTTGTATATTGTTACCCTTTCTCTTCTAATAATAAGTAGTGGCACATGGATATATTATTGGCCTTTACTTCGGCTTCTCCAAAGTGCAACAGAACTATCGCACCTGCGGGGTGGTTGCTACCTAAGTTTGGCGCATACAGGGTACAAAAGGCTTAACAGATTGACCGAACATGTAAAAATTAGACTCTCCGGAAAAAGTAAGTTTGGTGGTTGTTTGATGTTTCAGAAGAATACAGTGTTTGTGTTTGAGAAAAAGCAGATTCAGTCATTAATTGTTAGAGTAGCTACAGTAGACACTGCACATTTGAAATTAATAACTTTACCTGATTTATGTATCAGTTTATGCCATGACGTTAAGTATTTATTTAGATATTAGGAGAACAGCCATGTGTTCAGTAATGACAGAAAAAACTGTGAGAAGGAGAGTTCTGCCTCCTGGAGGACAAAGTTGGTGAACAGGATACAGTACTCAGGGGATTTGGTAGAAAGGACAGTCCTAAAAAAAGTGTGTGCAGGGAGGGATTATAAGACCACATTCTGAACAGTCAAAAGGGCTTTAAATTGGACACTACTAAGTGGTGTGAATTTTGATTAATTAAAATAATAATTTTTACCTGCATGTTGCATGGCAGCATTTAAGATTTTCTTGATATTCATATATGCCTCTAATCTGACTTTTCTAACCCTCTCTCAATACCTCATTTTTTTTTTCCCTTCCTAACCTAATTTCTGGGGATTTTTTTTCAGTAAAATTGATGCGTAGTGAATTTCTAGTCCCTTAATATCATCTGCACATCTTTGGTTAAAAACCTGTATCAGTGTCAGAAATGTAGATTGTTTGGCAATTGGTGATGAAACTACTCAGTTAAAGTGGGACTTTCCATGCAACTTCTTCCAGGTATCCTTTCTTTTGTGTCGTTTTTCCCTTATCCTTTCTTTTGTGTCATTTTTCCCTTTTCTTTTGTGTCATTTTTCCCTTATCCTTTCTTTTAAAATGTCATTTTTCCTCTTGGAGCAAATCCTATGCCTGCAAAAGGCAAGGAGTCAATGAGGATTTTTGTTGATGGGTTATAAAAAATATTTCTGCAAGTCTACCCAGATGATGATCCTCCTTTGAGTATTTTTTAAGGTTTATTAAATGTTACAGACTTTTAAAGTGTTCTGTTATTCCCTTCTGGCTCAGAATTCATGGTTTGCATCCTTGCTGTCTGATGTTGTTTTTGAGTACTGTTCTGTTATTTCAGTACTGGAGAGCTGAGATGTGTGCTCACGCGTGTCTCACTCCAGCAGGTAGCAATTTATGCTGAAAACAAGGAATCCAAACGGGTTAAGTAGAACAGCAGCTCCCTCTAGTGCTTTTTGATCCCTTCCCCCCTTTTAAAGAGTCTAGAGAGTAGTTTAAAGCTTCTGTTAAATACACTATTCATTTCACTCTCAGAAGCATTCTGAAAATTATGATTGTGAAATCAAAATCTCTGTACCCTTCAAATGTATTTCATACATTTTCTTGCTTGCATTTTCTTCTAAAGTCTTTTGAAAGAGATAATGGCTCTTTTACATGGTGTTATCCTGCTCTGCAAGGCTCTTCACTGAAATTAAATGCTGATTTTATGAAACAGAAAGAAATACTATCATAGTAGGATGCTGTGAGGTTGTAAGTACAGCGGTTTGATCTGACTGCAGAACTGAAAGCTTTCTTCTGCCGTAGCTGCTAACAAAAATACCTACAGAACTTAGCAATGCAGAAGAGGTTACCAGCAGACCATAGCTTATTTTGCATAGGTGTAATGCATTGGCTTTCTAGTCCCTGCACCATTTTTTTTCAGTACTTAAAAGCAAATGTATGGAAGGTGTCTGAACTTAGTATTTACATGCTGTTGGCCTGAGGAGGTACAGGCCCAGTTCTGCAATGTTCACTTAGGCAAAATGCTTTTCTCGTCTTTGGTTGGTTTTGTGTAGAGTTCTGTTAAGAGGAGATCATTTATTTTTCTATTTGTTCTGTTTAGAAAATAGCCACATGATGTCTGGCACTGTTTTACATATTATGGTAATTTGTGGGAGGTTTTGGGGTTGTGGTTTTTTGGTTTTTTTGGTTTTTTTGTTTTTTTGTTTTTTTTTTTAACTTTTACATGAATCAGCAGCCAGGTATTTCTATTTACGTAGGTAGGCTACAGGACAGAAAAAGGAGTTTTACTGGTTTCTTCATTAAAGGTTAACTTTATCTTTTCTGTCCTGATTTTCTCTGTCTCTACTGGAACTGTTATGACTGGAGGAATTCCATTTCTCTATAGTTCCCCTTTTCGTGGGACACCAGGTTATTTTTAAAATAAAAAAGAGTGCCAAAATAGAGTTGTGCTACAGGCTTCCACCAGTATGACTTCTGCCCAGTGTTGCTGTTTGGCAGAAGGGAAGTGCTGTCAGGTAGGAAACATGAGGACTACCTCATTTGGCCAAGTGCCATCTTGTCCAAGAAGCTGTCTGTGGCAGAGCAAGGACATAAACTTTGGGTCTTCTAAATCACAGATTAGTGAACTGCAATCACAATTATTCATCCTCTCAAGCCTGCTGTTTTCTACCAACATGTCCAAAGTTATTGTTTGCAGCCAGATTAGGTTTACTTCACAATTGCTATAGCCCTTGAAGCTCATCATTTAGTTCCTCATTTACCTTTGCAAGGGGCAGAACTTCGTATCTTTTATCTTCACAACTGTTCTTGCTTGGAAGATTAGCTTTGTGTTACTCCTTAAAGTCTTAAATTAAAATAGGATTTCATTTTTGTTTGTGTTGCATGTGAGGCAGTGGAGAAGTTCACAGACTACTTGAATTTCTTCATTTAATTCCATACCCTTTTGGTCTCTTGTTATTCAGTATGTATGTCAGTGCCACCAAACTGGTTATCTTAAGTAGCCAGCAGTTTGCCTTGGAAATCTCATTTCCTCTGCCTCAGGAAATACTGTCATTCCTCTACCAATACTTTGAAAGTGAATGAATGTTATCAGTTAATTACAATAAACAGAAAATTAAAGCAATGGTAAGTGAAAATTGTCAGTATCATTTCTGGTATTCCTGGACTTTTCAGCTGCTTTATAGAAGAATATTGGAAATGTTTACGTGGTAGGATGGGAATGGCTGACAAAGGCTGATTATATTGATTGTTTCTATGCATTTAAGTTTTTTAAATCCATATCAAAATATAATTTATTTAATGTTTTCTATTCCGGCAGACACCATGCCTTCATCATTCTTTCCATTCGCTCTTTGGAATAGTTATACAATATTGCACATCTGCACTGATGAGTTTCGCGATGTTTTACATTGTAGTAATCAGAAAAACAGTATTTTATTTTAATGGGCAGGCACAGATCTGAAATAGATGGATGAAGTGATTACACTGAGTCACCTGCACTGCTGCGTTCTCTGAAATGGCCTGTTCTTGCAATGCAACCAGTGCAATTTACTTGTTACACATTTTACTGCATGGACTGTGAGACTGCGTAGACTTTTCAGCAGTTTCATCTGTACAGAAATGCAGACAAACTATAAAAGTTAAGGGAGAAAAATGTATTATAAACCCCAGTAATTTCACGGTTTGGAGCTGTTTCCTTTTAAGCACCTGTATTTCTATTCCTGCCTTGTCTGTAGAAATAACATCTGAAACCTGTTTGTAATTTTGGAAAACAAACAGGACACATTTTCAGTTTTTTTCTTATTCATACAACTGTACTCTCTGTGTGCTTCAGTTCCCTCAATTACACAACTTGATATTAAAAAAGAAAAAGGAAACCCCGCTCAAGTGAGCTTTTCACTGGTATTTGGAAAGCAGCAAGTCTGAAAAACATCTGAAGTGGCAGATGTGCAAAATTCTCATTCAAAAGCTAGAAATTGCCTGTACAGTAATTCTTCAACTCCTGTTAATTTCATTGCTTCTCCACTGGCAAACCAATACTACTAGTTCTTTTTTTTATTTATAGAGACTTCAGAGTGGATTATGCAGCTATATTAGTGGAGAAAAACAGTGTGGAAGGGAAGAGACTAGAGTTTAGGAAGACACTCTTGAATAAAAGTGTTTTCTGTTGTTGTACACTCATTTTATTAGTTTTATTTTAGAAAGAATGATGGAAAGATAAAATTATTAAATTTATGTCAGTTTTTGAAAATTAAAAGACTAAAACAGAGAGATGGTTTACCTCTGGTACCACAAAGGCTGTGGCATAGTCAAGAATGCAACCCAATTGCCATAAGTTCCCTTTGACTGCATTAGTCACAAGACAGTTCTGGGTTTTTTTGAGGTTATATCTGTTTTTCAAAACTGTGACAAGTACAAAGGCTTTCCATTTTGTCAAAAATTATTTATTTGATGTACAAATAATACCTAAGAGGTCGGGATTGGTGGCAGATACAGCATTCAGTCCTTCCTGGGTTGTGTGGTTGCAGCAGTTTCATTTGTGAAAAACCAGTAAAAGAAACAACATGGTGGCAAATGAGAAGGGAGGATAAATTCTTATTTTTGACTGCTTGCAGGATTACAGATTCCTGCAAGGATTCTGAATTCAAGGATTTGACACTGCAGCATTACAGTGTTGAAGCTGAAACATCTAATAAGTAGGCAGTGTCATCACTGTTAAGTCCCAATTCTGGATTGCCATCTTTAATATGGATATCGAAGTAAAAATTCTTCCATTAACTTTAGAAATCAGAATTGAGTGAGCATCTCAATCAAAACATCATGACTAGATTTATCTTATTTTTCAACGTAAGTTTGAAGTGACAGTTCACTTCCGAAATAAAATGAATGGAAAAATTTATGGCCTTGTATTTCTTCTGATGTTGAGGAACAAAAAGGAAGCGAGGCACCTGTAATGTTTCATGAGGCTTCCAAATCTTCCCGATGTCCCCTAATATTTAAGTAGCACTGTCTTTCTGTAACAATGTAATCACAGTAAAATACATAGGATCGTATTTCATAATTTAGTGATGAAGGCTCAGAACACACCTGTCTTGTTCTGGTATGCTACAATAATGTTTTGACAGGTCTTACTGACTTATCCATCAGTTTTAATAACATTTGCCTATTTGACTTTAATTTGGCTTTAACATCTTCCTAGTTTTTTATACCTTCAGACTCCATGGAAACTTTGTGCTTGTCTCTCTTTTATTATTTGGTTTCCATCAGACTGAATTTTTTCCCCCACAGAAGTAGCAGTCTGTTTGGTTAATCAGAATCATGGTTCTGTTTCTCATCTTTTTGAAGTTCAGTACCTCAAGGGAAGTACCTTTACTGGTAAGGAGAGCCATCAGGGTGTCACAGAATGATTTTCTGCGTGTGGGAAAACTTTGTGTGTTTGCCATTCTGCGCATTCTTACAGGGCAGATGCATCTTGCCAGAAAAGGCTTTGCCGTCAGAATGCAAATCATGACCTACCTCATTTAAATGCTTTGTCAGAACTCTTCAAAATATGATTACATAGGAGCCAAATGATACCACCCTCAGGATATGCATCCTCAAAGTAGCTATCTCATTTTATGACATAATCAATATCACCAAACTGGTGTCTTACTTTTTACGCAAGTACTTTAGATTGTGGTAATTCTCAGGCTTTTAATAATCACTCATCAGCATAGCCTGCTACTGGGACTTAGGAACCAGGCTTGTGACTCGTTACTCCCAGTTAGAGATGCAGGAATTGTACATGTTGGGAAAAACTTAACTTCCTGAAGAGTGAGCCTCCTGGAGGAGAACAAGTTACAAGTCTCTTGTTTTGAAATTGTCTATGGTCTCTCCTGCCCCCCTCCAAAGGTGTTGAGAGAAATTATGCGGAATAGTTGCATTAGTGAAAGAAAGCCTTCTTCAGTCTTCATGAGTCGTTGCTGTAAGGCTCCGTGTTCTTACCATATTCTGGTGATGGGACAAGAGCATGCCTCCTAGGCAGAGGTTTTCCTTCTTATTACTAATTGTCCACCCACAAATGCATTTAAACTACTGTGATAATTATAACATCTGTGAAGACCTAATATTCTTTGCGTAAAGCTGGTTATTCTTAAAACAACACTAATCTATACCACCCAGGGAATGATGCTTTTCTGAAAACAGAAATGCTTTTCAGTTTCAGCTTTGTGACAGTATCGTTTCTTCTTCCAGCCATAGTCAGAGTTCCCTTACTCATGGGAGCTATTATTTTCTAAAGGTTGAACTACGCTGCTTCCACAAATCCATTTACTATGTCATAGTGATTCTTACAACTGGTACCGTGATGCAAAGGTATCGAATACCAAGGATTGTCTGTCATATTCAGTTCACAAGCAGCATCTTCTATACACATGTGAAATTATCAGATATGAGGAATGCCACCTGTGACAAAATCATTGCTGTTCCTGTCATCATCTTTTTCCCTGTATTGCCTCGTGGTTTATACAGCAGCAACTCTGAAGTAGTAAACAGTTGAGGTCCTCCTTAGAAAAGTGTAGTGTCCAGTTATTTAGCTTATATTGACCCAAAATACATAGCATTTCAGTATTTTCCTTGGATCTCTAGCTGAAATCAATGGATAGAAGGTTTTTCAACTGTTCGAGGAATACTTCAGAGTCTTGCTGCTGCACTGCTACGAATTTGACAGCAGTTCTTGTTATGAAAGTCTTAACCAGTTGAAAGCAATCATATTTTCATCTTGACCAATTTGTATCTTGGGTGAGAAGAGATTTTGATCCCTGACTTCCTGTAATAGTTTTACAGGTCATTAAGCATGAAAATGGGAGAAATTTTCAATAGATTCTTACTCTGAAAGTGTAGAAAGCTGTTTTCTTGTTATGATGCATAACACCAGAGTATTTCTGTCGTAAGTGTGGTGTATGCATAATAACAGTGCACGTAAAACAATTAACAAAGACCTTATACAAAATTAAAATGTGCAATAAAAACTCTGACTAATCTCCGATACAGCATTTCTGACTGATAAACAGCCTCCATTTTTTTGAGGAGCAACCCTTTTCAGAAGCAAAGAGAATTCAATTTCCTAAAGCAATCTTTAGGGTGCATGTATGCCAGCTACATTTTCCCCACTAACACAGAAGCTGCAGAGGGTAAATTTTCTGTAATTATAAAAAGCCCCAGAGGGGGAGAGTTGCCTTTGTGCCCTGTCTCTGTTAAATGCAGGTCATTCAGACCAGGTGACTTAACTGAGTATATTGTAATCTTATTAATGTAGTCAAATGGTTCTTACAGCCATCATGAGTGGCTGTAGTTCATATTGCATGATGTGAAAATTTCAACATAAAGAGAGTTACTATGCTAATATGTAAATTTAACTGAGTTTTAGTTCATAAGATCTTGGCTGAACTTTTTGTGTTCTGCCCTGCTTTACAACACTTAAAAATCTCATTGAGGGCCTGGTTTATGGCAGATCTTGTCTAAAAATGTTTTATTTTTCCCAAGTACATGTTTTCTAATCTCTCTATCCTAAGCCTGCATTTGCATAGGAAGTTCCTTCTCTGTTTTTGAAATTCTTGATGAAAGGTGTGTGTATAAGTATAAACTTGCAATGCTAATAAAAGTAGGAAGTTAATCTTTTGGAGAATTCTGGTATTCCTCAGTTTCACTTTCTGTACCCTAAGTTAAAAATCTAGCTGTTCACTCACACTAGGAGCTGCTTCTACATCAAAACTTGTGCTTTGAGTTAGTGGAAAGAGTTTTAAAATGCTGCAGAACAAGGATGCTGCTCATACCAGAAGGGATTCATATTAAAATTGGTATAGGTGTCACCTCTGCCTTCTCTGACAGACTGATTCACTCCAAAAGAAGCTGCCAGTTGTCAAAACTCAGGCATTTAGAAACTGACTCTGCTTCTCCTCTGTGTCTGAAAAATGATATAATAAGCTTACAGAAAATAATTTACTGTATAATCAAATAAAAATCTAAAATTAAATCTAAACCCTTTTACAAGACCACTGCTCTTTGAATACAGGTATGTAAACATAACATTACTTAAAGTAAAATGACCTTCTGATGCATGTTTTTCCACATAGGGTCCTTCTGGACTAAAAGGAATTCTGGATTCATTGAACAAGCATTATAATGAGGTACGGAGATTTGATATAGTGTCTGTGTGTGTGTGTTTATAACTAAGAAGTATCTAAGGTAGAAATGACTACAGTTTTGATCCCTGCAAACCACATTCCAACGTAATCCAAAAGGTAGATCCTTCCCTGTCCCCTTTCTGCATCCCTGTATAGTCTCAGTCCACACTCCAGTCACATACCTACTGTGTCATCTGTCCTGCCGCCATGTATCTTACTTCCCATCCATCATCTTCTCACATATTTTTGCCTGGTATAACTCAAAAAGGAGGTGGGTGGACCACCTAGCTGTTAGCGTAAAGCACCAGCTCCCCATTTCTAAACCTAATTGCTCTAAACTGTACATGACCTTTTTTCTTTCTTGACCTACTTTGTCGTGATCCTAAGAGTAGAATAGAAAGACAAGGAGGCATCATTTTAAAAGATCTGTTAGCAATCCATAAGAGTTGTCCTTATGTTTGTATTATAGACTAATAAAAATATTGTCTTAATTATAGAACCTCTGCAGCTATGAGCACTTCATAGAAAAAAGTTAAAATTGCGTAGGACAGTGTTCTATGTGATAGAGTTTTTAAATTCTTACCACAGATTTTTCAAATCATTTAAGCAGTGGTAGTGTCTGTCATTGTAAGGCATTGTAATTCAAAGATCATGCAGGTTTTCTTAATTGATGCCAAAGTGAGTACGTAACTTATCTGATTAGAAAATCGTATTTCATTCAAAGACTGATGAAGCACTATTACAGGAATATTTGCTTAATACAAAGGTTACTGTGTGTATCACACCTTAAGTCATGCAGGTCAAACCTGGAAGACATACATTTCTTTTAATATTAAAATACATAACTATAAAGAGCAGTTGAATTCAGGGTATTTTTCTTATATAACATACCCCTATGAGTACTAAAATATTTTTTTGAATAGAGATTCTAGAACGAAATTCATGTCAAATATCTTTCCAGTTGCTTTTATCACTGAAGTGATTTCTCTGATATTTCCGATATTTAATCCATTCCAAATCTGTATATCACCTTAGAACATGTGTTAGAAATTAAGCATAGTTTTATATGCTGTCCTAGACAGGGACATTTTCATATCTGGAGACTTAGTTTCTGGTTTTGGTTTGCCATTTCACATGTACGTGTTGAAGTTTTCTGTATTTTGGGTTTATACCTTTCATTTTCTTACCAGTTTCTTTTTCCTGCCAAAGACAGCTTTCACTGATACCAGCCCTGCTTCTTCTATCAATATCATATTTATTGTAACTCATTCCCTGCCTCTGGACTATTAATCTCTTTTACCCTGATAGACCCTTTAAGGTTAATTCTGCAGGAGGAAATACAAACAGTGGTGATCTTCAGGAACTGGCAAGCATCTGTCTCCAAAAATCACGTTTCTTATCATTGTAAGGCTCTAAGAGTTCCTAAGGTGTCTTATATTTCCTGATTAATAATATTCTGGAAAAATGTAGACCAGCTGCTCTGTGTCTATAAATTAATCATCTTTTAAATCCTGTACAGCGTACCAACTTTCTTCTTCCTTCAGCTGTCTAGTTTGGAGATTTTAATGACTCTGTCATGAGCAATTAACTGTTCAACAAGGAAATGGTGTTTGGTTTCAGATGAGAGAGGAGATAGCTTTCTGATTCAAGTAGCAGGTTTTAAATACGTGAACTTTCTGTAACTACGCGTTCAGATCTTTCTAGAGTCAACTTAAGTCTCTGACTACTACAGCAAACATATTAGTTTCTATACATTTTGTGATGGGAATGGGATATTCCCATCAAGGACAAGACAAAGACATCCAAGAGGTCATCAAAGACAAGGCTTTGCCATTGATTATTCATTTAGGCAGAAGTATGCACCACTGACTTTCCTTTTTTCCCCACGCTATTACATAGTATGATGAGTGCTGATTTTGTTCACTGCACCTTGGAGGCACCAAGCAGTCTTTCACATTTCAGTATATAATTTGCAATGTGCCTCAATTATTTGCATTTGTAAGATGATATTTCTGTGATATTCTGAGGTTTTTGAGATTCCTTACCCACAGGAAACAGTCTTGTCATTTTCCAACATCTTATGCATGTTCTCAAGGATCTCCCAAAGTCTTCTTTCAGTTTGGTTTTTTAAAGTGTTTAAATTGTGACCACATTTTTGTTGCTATAGAGATTTTAACATCTTCTTTTTTTTTTTCTGAGGATATTAGTATGGCTTCTTTGCATTGGTGTTTCCAGGAAACATGAGAAACTGCTACCAAGAAATGTGGGGGATCAGTGAGAAAGATCTTAAGACCCATCATAATTAATAATGTCTTCTATAGTTCCTCTGTTTCTTAGCAGATGATTTGCAATTCTTCTGATTCCTGTGTGGTATCAATGAGTAGTTGTAATTGCTCAGTGTATTTATATAATTTGTTGCAACCAAGCTTTTTCTGGCTCAGTATCAACAATCTTATCGTGTAAGGAGGCTGGAGTGCAAGTCTTTAAAAGCATAATTTACTTGATCCATGTATACAGTGAAAGAGTATGAATATGATTGCTGATTGCAGCAGCAAATTGTTCTGAATGGCAAACCAAGGACAGCAGTCTTTCTTTAATGAAGGTGAGGGGAACCTGCTGAGGCTAAGTAGTAGCATTGATCCTTAATGGGGTGGGAGGCAGTGCTGGAGCATTTCTTCCCTCATCGTTCTTTCTTTGTGCCTGTTCTTGCAAGGCGTGTGACTATTTTTATATTCCTTCTTGTTACTTCTTTTGCGCTTTCAGCGCAAATGAGATGCTTTACATGTGTTCGATACATGCATTTTGTTCTCTTCATTAAGGCAGTTCTGCCCTGCTCTGTAGGTTATGTTTCTTCAGTGACTGGTAAATGATGCTTCGTTATTTACGTTTGTACGCTCTGAGGCCTCTGTTATCATCCTTTGCCTGGGCTTTCAAGACCTCTGCTTGTCATCTTTTTTACTTGCCTGTTTTCTGTACATAGATATAAAGTCACTTCAGTCAAACCTACTTCTAAACATCTTTGGATAGGGCATACAGATCAGTTTAATTTAAAATGTTCTCCAAGATATAAAAATGAAAAATGAAACAACAATACAAAGCAGTTGAAACTACATCACAATCTACTCAGGAAGTGTTTCAAATTCATTATAATTCATAATAATTATAGATTATTCTTGAATAATTCATCATTACTTTTCTAAGATTTTTTTCTTTGGCAAATTTAATTACATTTTGTTGTAAAGAGCAAATGACCTATAAATAGGCAAAGAGCATAAAAGAAGTTATTTGGTCTAACACCCTTTTTTTTCTTCCATACGTGCAAAAGAAAAGGTCAACTCAGAATAAATCATAACTTAAGGTATACTCGTAATACCAGACACCTAGATTGTTCTCAGTCAAGCCGTAGTCAACTACTTCTCAGCAATACTCAGGTTCCCTTCTTTGGGTATCTGCCTCTTGCTCTGGAGCTGATTTTGATAATTAGAGTAGTAATAGTATTACAAGCCCTAAACACTGAAGAAGATCCTTCAGGACATTAACATTTATAAAATAATCATGCATTTTATTCAGGTTATATTCAGTTAGCAACTTCTGAAAATATTAACAGAGTATAAATGGCACTTTTATTCATCATGATGTTCTCCCATTTTAGAGCTACGGAAACTGGAACATGGCAAGGGGACTTGCCTTGCTCAGGTTCCCATTCAGCCCAGTGGCAAATGTTCTAGGACTTGACTTCCTTGGGTCCAGACTCGAGCTCATTTTTCAGGGTCATTGGTTTTGTTGCTTTTTGCATTGTCGTTAAAAGAAAACATGTTCCCCTTAGGTAGTCTGAGCCTGGCTTTGTGAAGAGGACACCTTTTGCTTTGTATTTCATTGTGTCTGTACCTTGTACAGAAGAGTAAATAGATGCAGTGCAATAATACCTGAGCAAGTATACAACATGAACCCCTGGTCCTTAAATTTGTCTGTTTTCTTTGAGGACTAGTATGAGGAGCCTGTTGATCACATTCATTCCCTCTCCTGTCTCACTGCTGTAGTAGACTTAAATTAGTTCTATTTTACATTTCATGCTGCTCAAAAGTAAAAAGCTTGTGTTTTTGTCATAGGAGAGAAGTGATTTTTATTGTTCTTTTGTAACATACTTGAGAAATGTACTGTAATAATGAGCATAAAAATATGTTCTGTTCTTTGAGTTAAGAAAAAAAAAATCACAAATTTGCATAGCAATATTCAACATAGACATTTCCCTTTTATGCTTTTGTTCATCTGCTAGTCTGAGTGGAGCATGAATGCATGACAAAGGATGTGTTGCTGCAATACATTACTTAGATGTACTGTGTAGGCATTTAGTATCCCTTTCTAGCAGTAAATTAGGACTTCTGAATTTACATACTGGTAAATTACATGAAATTGTTATGGTAGATAAATTGTTACTGTAAATAGATGGTGACATGTTCTGTTCTCTGATCTTTGTGGTGATATTTCTTCCCAGAGTGATACAACACTACTAGGATTACTTGGGACCCCTGGACCTAAAGGCCAGAAGGGAGATGTTGTAAGCATTTTGGATGAATTTGGAGAAATTTCGACGTGCCTGTCTAACCTGTCTCTGCCACCCTTAACACAGTATCTTTTATTTGATTTATCACAGTGGTCTTTAAAGGAATAGAATTTAGGCATGATTGGCTTTTTGGTCTGTGTAGTCCAATATCCAAGTCATCATGCTATCCTGCAGGTGCAGCACATGAGCCTTTCTCCTCTAATATGTGATAACCAGAAAGGGAAAATGCAGGAAGAATTATGTGTGCTTTCTGTAACACTGTCTGAGGAGAAGTCAAATGAGCTGGCCTGCTGGTTAGGGGAAAAGACTCTAAAAAGTTGAAAATCAGAAAATATTTTTCAAGGAAATCATGAATATTTAAAGCAGTTTCTCTTTAATGGTGGGACTTGCTATACCAAAAATACTTATAGTCAGCCTCTAAAAATTATGTGGAGGTCAAATTCTGAGTCCACACCATATGCAGTGTATTGTTTATAGGCATCTCTCCTGTTTAAACAGTGGAATGAATTTTTAACAATTGGATGCCTTTTAAACTTGGAAGAAAAGAGACAAGTGCTCTGGATATGTCACAGGATGGGTGCTGGTTTTTATTGAGAAGCCTGCAGATCTGCTATAGAAAACAGACATTTAAATTAATTTGCAGGTGTTTAAATCTCAGATTTCCATTGCAATAAAAGTTAAAGTGTTGTACCCTATCCAGAACAAAGTACAGTTGAAGGAGAGGAGTTTATTTGCATTTGTTAGAATATAAAAGGTTTTAAGTATAATTTATTTTATTAAAAGGGTCAAAAAGGAGAATTGGGAATGACCGGTGCAAAAGGAGAAAAGGTAAATTAATTCCTTGCTTATGTGTGATACTAGAAGGTGGCTGAATGTACTGATTATGAATCAAATCCTGGCAAATATACTCAGGATCAAGAAAATAATATTTGGGCATAGGAAAAGCTGTCAGTCTCTGAATTTCCTTAGTAATTTACTCAAGCCCTTCCTTGAGTAAGTATTTATGTATGCAAGTAAATTTCCCTGTTCCAACAGCTCACAAAGTTCTTAACTTTAAACACATTCAGACTTTTACTGAATACCAGTTTAAAATTATGTTTATATAAGTTTATGACCAGTGATTGCCTCACGAATTAGAAGCCATTCATACTTTTTCAAGTTACAAATGTGATCTTCAATATCTATGTGAAAAAACAGGAGTCTTTAAATTATTAAAATTTATAAATAAACTTCCTAATTTAATATCTTTTAGTTTAAGCTTAAATTTTCCAGAAAGAAGGGGGGGGGGATGTTACTGGTGAACAGGTGTGTATTGTGTTTTTCTAGGAATGTGTGGCATTTTGCTATTCAGCTGTTAGGCTTCCACTTGTTTGTTGTTTGGGGGTTTTTTTGTTTTTTTTTTTCTCATATCTTTTTGTAGAAACAGTTTTCATGCAGGCAGAAACTTTTTTTTACTCTGTCAATACGACAGATTCATGATTTTGTGTGTTATAAAGCACTTGTGTTTGAGAATTTGTCAAATTTGTACGTATGATCACTCTTTTTAGTTCATGTTCCTGACCATTCCTTGTGCTCCTGCTTGAAAGTATCACGCATGTCATGGTCTTGTCATTAAATCAACATCATCCTTCAAGTAAACTTTTGTACCCCATATATTTTATATAGGTTTAAAAAAAGCCCAACATTTTTCAAGGACTCTTCACCAAACCTATACATATGTACTATTTACCATTTGAAATAAATCTGTGTTAATCTCTTTGCCATGTTTCCATAGGGAGAACCTTCTGAAAAAGGGGACAAGGGAGATCCAGTAAGTATAGCTATGTTTTGAACTGTTGATGTGAATAATTTATATTTGATATGATTTTCATACTCTATTCATGATGTAATTATTTTCTTTGTACACTTTCATTAGATTCAGTGATTATGTAGGATAGCATATGTATTGTCTCCTTCTTACATATGCATCAAGTTCACACAGGTTATAAATAAAAAACAGGGATGCCCTGTTCTTCAGCATTTCTGTAGTTGATACAGTACATGAACTGAGCTTAAAGTACACGCTTTTTTTTGTTCCCTGAAGGTTCTTTCTTTCAGTTATTTCACAAAATTATATGTGGGCTGAACTGTATTATTTTAATTGTTTTACCAGTTTCCAGTGTGGCATTTAACATCAAGCAGTTCTCTTATAGCCATTTTATGTGTGCATAATTTTTTTGTTATTTTGGGGGGTATTTTCAGAACATTCATTCTGTAAGAGTCTGTTTACATGTGTTGCTTATTTTTAATTAACTATTGTCCTCTCTTATGAAAAGCTAATTATGTTGTTTAATACACAATTGAGAGTTGCTCAGATACTTGTGATTAACATATTATAATAACCAAAATAAGGCGTGCTGTAATAATATGTGGTTTTGGAGATGAATACTGTGTCACCAGTAGAGATTTAGCGGTGAAGAATAGGCATTAGACTGGAGAAACTCTTAAGCAAATGTGGTGTTTTCAAAGAATTTTTCTTTAAAACATTAGGAAAAACTGCAAACAGAATTAGTTTGAAAGAGGAATGCCTTTCAGAGTTTGCACAAGGCATCAGAAGTTCTTTAATGCTTTCTCAATATTTATTAAGTTTTCAAAAATAATATAGTTTGCAAATAATATTTTAAGGTAGCAAATTAAACTCTTACTTGATCTTAGTTAAAGTTTTAACTTCTTGTGGTTGTACTTGCTGTTTTCAGGGAGAAACTGGAATGGAGGGATCAAAAGGAAATAAGGTATTTTTTGATGCGTACACACTATATACATCACTGGGGTACATAGCTAATACTGGGAGACATAACAGTAAATTTGTTGTTTTTTTTTTTTTTATTTTTTCAAACAATATCATTAGGGTGAAACAGGAGACCCTGGACTACCTGGTCTTACTGGAAATCCAGGATCAAAGGTAGGTGAAAGGTATTTTTGTGGTATTAACAGCCATTACGTTCTATGCTGTTATATAAAAGGACTCTGAATGCTAGCAGCTCTTTAGCTAGTACTAAAGGGCAGAGAGCGCAAATAGTTTATATCAAAAGTTTGTGCGTGGATCATGGCTATTTTACTTTTAGTTCATACAGTTCTTGTTGATCTCATCATCAGTCAGCAAGGAATACTTATGCAAAGCTTAAATGTTATTTGGTCACTCAAGAATATAAGCACCCATTTTGCAATTACAAATCCACCAGTAGCTGGATGTATTCTCTTTATCCATCAGTGAGGCAAGAAGTAACCACTGCCAGTATATTCGCAGTTCCTATGTTTAATCCTATGAGACTGCAGGTAATGTCAAAGTAGTCATTGCCTTGCTTTGAAGAAAGTAACTGAAGCACAAATGTTCTTGAGAATCTCTCGTGATGCCTTGAATTGTATCAAATAAAGGTAGAATTGGAAACTGTGAAAATGTAACCTCCACCCAACACTATTCATGTTGGATATGATAGTACCCAAATTCCTTAGATCATCAAAAGAAGTCCCACCGTGAATAGATGCAGCTATAGGGTCCACGAAACTGTGGTCTTAAAAATAATTCTCCACTCTAACTCCTTAGACTGCTCATTGGAGGCTAATGTCCTTCCATGGTAGGAGCTACTGAAATAATTGTTGCTGTGGTGGAAATCTAGGTCACCTTCACACTGTATACCTTCCAGAAGAGGTTCATAAAGATCCAAAGGATCATTAGGGTTTCCACCAAGTCATCTTTTTATCTCTGCATCTTAACCCCCTTTTCTTTCAGTGCTCTGGAGTCCTTCTGATGAGATCTATTCCAAAAAGAGAAGGAACACCTACCACATAGTTAAAAAATCACTTCTAGATCTGTCCCTTGAGGGAGAAAGTCTTGATTTACTACTTTTTTTTTTTTTTTTTTTTTTTTTTTTTGTCTTTCCCTTTAGGTAGTGCCTTTGTATTTACTTGTATTTGCTTTGTATACATACCCTGGATTTTGTACATATCAGTCCCAAAGATTTATTGGACTAAATGTTAGATTAAGGGAGAATGAGCAAACTCTGTACTTCTTACTCCATGGAGAAGATAATTCTTAGTGCCAGATGTTTTAATCTATTTATATATGAGAACGCTTTACACCGAATTACAACAGATGTATTGACTTTTACTTCAAGCATGTATTATATCATTTCACAGGGACCGCAAGGACCTCCAGGACCTGTCGGACCCAGGGGACTGCCAGGAGAAGCTGTATGTATTGTGCAGTTTCACCAAGCTGTAGAAGTGTGGTATGTGAACAGTTAGCCAGTGAAGCAGTACCACACAAGTTATCGTAGGTGCTCCTTTTGCAGGTGGTACTATAGCAAACAGGTGTCAAAGCACAGTAGTATGAGATGCCTCAGGACAAGAGTTCTGCCATTTGCTTATGTTCTTTTTGTCCTTGTGTTACCATCTGAACAAGTAAGAATGATACTACTAATTTGTCTGATTCCCAGATAATTAGCTCTACAAAAGTCACTCTTATCTCACAGGAGGAGGTGAAAATGAAGAAAATCTCTGGCAGAGTTTTAATAATGTTACATTGTGAGCTGGAAAGGACAGGGTGTGTGAAGCAAAATGAGAAGAAACAGGGAAAGTAAGAGTACCCCAAGGATTTAAACACATGGCCTTCCTTATTTCTGTCTATGATTTTGTATTGTTCTGAATTGTTTTACTTCCTGTAAAAGGTGTAAAGATTAATAAGATGAACAGGAAAAACAATTATGTTTATTATCTTAGAATTTAGGTCAGATTTATGAGTAAAACTCATATTCAGAGCAGGACGTAATTCCGTTAAAACTAGGGACAATATTAAAATCTTTAGCCAGAGTAGAAGTATTGGTTGGAAAGAATTTAATAGAAAACTTCTTTTTTAATTACTGTATTACTGTTCAATAGATTAAATTACTAAAATACTTCTGCAGAAAGTAGAATGAGAGAGTATTATGATTGTCGATTGATATTCCAATTTAATTGTGCAGAGGCTTACTGACAATCATAAAGTACCTACAGCCATTATATGGTTGCCATAGGTGAAAAATAGCTTAATCTGTGAACACTGACAGGTGGCAGATAATATGTGTTTGTGTGTTCGTGCGAGAATGTCAAAACCTGAACTGTTGAACTCTCAAGCAGAAGCCTACTACTTGTTAGATGGAACAGTAGGGGCTGCTTTTAAATTTTGATAGCACCTGGACTAAACAAAAGTGACACATCCTGGGGTCTCCAGTTAATAAAGAGACATGAGACAGACTCACCAATTTGGAGGCTTGATCATCTGTTGTGCTTCTGCACATAGACTATTTACATGGCAAGAACTGAGGGATGAGGGTACCCAGAAGAAGAAGTGATGCCAAAATAGAAGGGTTCCTGAAAGGAAAGAGGTGTTCTCTCAAGAAAGAAGGGGGAAAGATGTTGGCTGGAGGAAAGGTCCTGGAAGTGGGAGAAGGTCGTGGAGATCAGGGAGATGCATGGAAACAATTGCCAGGGACCTTAGCCACTAACAGCTGAGACTGGTAACTGTGAGCAGCTGCACAGCACAGACCAAGACAACTTGCTGCCCGACCGTCCCAGATGAGCAACAATCTTCCTGCTGGAAAGGGAAGTCAGGACCCAATGAACATAACAGTAACAGGGGAACGAGTGAGAGTGTGAGATAATCAAGAAGGGTGAAAACTCTCATCTCAGTGGTTCTTAAATAAACCACAGTATCCAAATCGACTACAGGCTGTCAGATGGTGTCAGAAGCAAGATGCAGATGGTTTACTGAACCTCAAGATCATGGCCAGTTGAGGAAGGTCCTCCAGGAGGAGTGGGGGGGATGGCACACCTCACCAGAGATGCAGTGTGCCCATAAAGTGTATGCCTGTGGGTACAAAACTGATGGGTTGGGATTGTCGAGGCAGTGGGGGTCTCAGCAGAGAACGTGTCTGTAGTTATTACGCTTTTGGGTGCCCCACATTCAGGTCTGCCAATTGGTTGGGGTTTGTCAAGGTGGCGGGGGCCTCCTTCATGGGGGTTTTAGTGTGTCTGTAACTGTTATGCCGCTGGGCAACAGGCAGATGGGTCTGCTGACCGGTCGGGATCCCTCAAACTGGTAGGGGCCTCCCCTGAGATCCAGCACGCCCGTAACCCTTGTGCCTCCAGGCAGGAAGAGCACGGGCAAAACTTCAGTCCAGTCTGAATACTCTAGGAAACACCTTAAACTATTAGACACCATTATACTAAGCTTGAAAGTTCCCTGGGCATTTGACGTGACACCCTAACACAGCAGAAAGCCTATTCTGAGGAGGTGGCTGCCTGTCTCCCTTCCAAATTATGGTGCAATTGCTTTTTATGTGTGCAGGCAGCTATGTTCTGCCTAATCCCTCATGTAAACTGAAATTAGGTTTCAGTCCACAACAGTGATGGTGTCACATAACCTAACAAGTGGCACCTACCCCCTTTCCGTGGTTCTCCTCCCTCCCTTCCTCCATAAACCATAAAATGGTTAAGTACCATTTTGGAGAGTTGAGTGGTTAGATCCAAGAAGCGGACAAAGAAAAGCAGGCACTGGAGAGTTTGGCTTTGGCCTAGTAGTTAAGCCATTTGCCTGAAAAGGACTGGGATTTTGATCTTTGCTCTGTGGGTTGGTTTTGTCTTTTATTTTATTTCTACAAATAGAAGCATCTAGGAGCTGGTGTTGCTGCATTTTGTCTTAGGCCTTTCCACACGTGCTCTGAGACTACTTTGTGGAAGAGAACTCTTAATTTGAACACACTTTTAAGTCATATTCTTCATTAATATTAAAATACAATTCTGAGTGTTACACAGCTGGCAGGCTTTTTATTATTGACCTGTTAAAAGTCTTAGGGATATAAGCAAAGTGACAGCTGGAGTACACCATCTTCAGCTCCTGGCAGGGAAAAAAAACCCTAGTATTCAAATCTGCATGTAGTCATTTTGTACTGTGTTTCTCATTGACCATTTCTTTATACCTTATTTTCCTACTCAGTTGAGACACACATTTTTTAAATTGTGTCTAATTTACCTGTCGTCTTTAACAATAGTTTGTAAGCCTTTTCTGCTGTGCTTCTGTTTATATATAGATCCCCAGTCTTACCGTGAAAGATAACAGAATACGGCATTTCTGGTTTGCTTGTGTTGCCATCATCCCACTTGAGTTCGTAATTGCTGCTTTTGAAACTGCTGTTCTGATGGATCTTTGATCAAGTGACGTTATGAACAGATAAATACTATATATAATATATGGAGATCCTAGATATAGATGATCTTGAAGACTCATATTTGTGCACACAATTCTAGTATATAAAAACATATATTTAAAGATATTACGGAAACACGTATAGACTTCCAGGCTCGTTGTTTTGTTTTATCTTCTAAAGATGAAACATTATGGATTAGCAAATATAATAATTTGTCTTATGCAGCATGATGAAAATTATGAAAGGTTGAAAATTGTTTTACTTTCACTTACGTCATCGAAGAGTCGTCCAGCAGATAAGACTTGCTTCTTTCCTTTCCTAAGATATCCCTTAAGCTTGGTCCAACCAAAGAAAAAATAATCTGAGAAATCCTTAGGAAAGAAGATAGACTGCATATATTTTATGTCGATATCAAAAAGCGGTAGGGTAGGACATGATGTCTGATCCATAATCAGTAAATTTAAACTTCCATATATTCTTGTAAAGATGAGACACTTATTTAAAACTCAGATTTGTACCTGCTACCACCTTCCTTGAAAAAATGATTTTCAAGGCTTGGAATTATTTTGAAATTGAATAAGTAAACCTGTCAGTCTCTGCCATTCTGCTCTGATAGGGTCCAGAAAATAGTCTTGATTATTACATTTCAACTTAAAGAAAAATGATTCATATATTTGATTAAAGAAGCATTCATTAACTTGTACTCTTTAACATTTTGGGTCAATACTAGCGCACAGTAAATAATCCAATGTAAACTCATTTTCATCTGTAATTTTAGATAATCTTTAAGGGAATAGCTATAAAAGTGTACAGTTATATTTTTATTAATTCCAGGGCTCACCAGGAGGGCACGGGGTACCAGGAAACCCAGGAGTTAAAGGAGACAAGGTATGTTTTAAGTTTTTTTAATTAAGCTTGATATATTAGAGAATATTAGAGTGTCATCTCTGAAGTAACCCATCATTCTGTAGTGCATCTGTGTGGCTGCTTTATGAATTGATTTAAAAATGTATAAGCAGCAGCCCCCTGTCTGTTCCTCAGAGATGCTGCAGGCCAATTTGGCAACCCCAATTGCTCTTTAGATTCATAATTTCAGTAATATTTCAAGGAGGTTGCACTGGGCTCTTACATCAAATCTGTGCAGTGCAGAAATGTCAGTTCAGGCCCTGACCACAGAACAGCCTGTTCAGTGTAGTGTCCTAACCAAACTAATGTGCAAAATCCCACTTCACAGTCAGACGTATTCACCTCGGCAGAGCACTGGGGCAGCTGTACTCTCAGATGCGAGCATAGGCTGGGATCTTTTTATGGCATTGTATTTTGCTGTGTAGAAATCCCTTAGTTAGAATGCATCTACATTAGCAGGAGTTAAAAATAGTATGTGTGTATATGTTGAATGTAGAGAAGGGGAGAAAAGAGGATATACAGGCATACTGTGAGCTATGTGATGTGTTATGGTATTTATACATTGTGGGCTAATAAAATCCATTAATAGTTTGAAGAAGTGAGCTGATGAAAAGGCAGGAGAAGAAAATAACTGTGGAACAATGACAACAATGTATTCATCTTGCAAAATGGGAAGTAGTGGATTCAGAAAGAATCACAGGGAATGATGCAGGAGCATGTAAGAGACAGGAGGACAGCGTAATAAAAGGCACAAATTCACCTGTCTAAGCAGGAGGAGTTGCAGAGATGTGGAGAAAGAGACGCAGCATGCATTGAAGTAAGAAACAGAGGTGTAAACAGGAATACAGCGAAGACTAGGGTTTTAGCACTAAGGATAGATAGCTGGTGAGAGACAGTTTGTTACTGTGAACTAATTGGCACGGTTTAATGACAACCTGCATATTAGGGGCCCGGGGACAAAGAAACATAGATCAGATGCATTGCAAGCATGGAAGAAATAAGAATGCTGGTTACTATTAGTGGTTGTGTGGTCTATGCCTCCTCTTCTTCTGTAACTTTTTGAAGGAAAATATGGGGTTTTTTTTCTTCTCTATTTTTTCTCAAAGTACTGGTGCTTTCTAGGATAACGTTGATAATATTTAGAGTTTTTTCATAAGAGAAAATTCTCATGTTTCAATTAGTGATTCAAATTTATCTTGTAGGGGGACCCTGGTGGGATTATGGGACCGCCTGGACATCCAGGTCCAAAAGGTGATGTGGGACCTCCTGGACCAAGTCTGCCTGGAACACCAGTAAGTCCATAATCTGAAAAGGCTTTTATTACTTTATTTCTTGTAGGGACAACTGTTAAAGAATTCTCATTGTGCAGTGAAAGAAATCAGAACAAGTATTTTTTTTGGATGTAATTTCAAAATTGACATATATGTTATAGTGGTATTGTAAGTGCACTAAAATATAGTATAGAAATAGTGCAAGGCTCACACATGCTCCTGCTGACTAATTTTGGCAATAAAATTCAGCTAGTCTCTTTGATTTCAAAACATATTTTGTTTTTTTCCTGGGTTTTTTTCTAGGGTCCCACTGGTATTCCTGGAAACCCAGGTCCACGGGGACCAAAGGTATAAAAAAATATATTATTTCTGTTTCTAAAAAAAAAAATAGGATAATATGCTGGTTTACATTTTCAGACCTGGTGTAACTGAAAGACTTGTACCCTTCTCAGGGAGAAAGAGGCCTACCTGGTGTACAAGGAGCACCTGGGGAGATGGGGCCCCCTGGAATAGGCATTCAGGGATCACCAGTAAGTATACCAACACCCAGAATTTGGGCTTCTCACTGTGCATCGCTGAGAAACTGCAACAAGTAAACAAAGCATAGTGAAAAGGCATGCCATGAACTCCCTTCTGACTTGACTCCCAACTCAGCATCTTTTCCCTTTATCCAGACCCAGAAAGATCTAGTGCTAAGTGAGAAATGGAAGCCTTGAAGAACTGAAAGAGTCAAGGGCTGCTTTACAGATGACCTTCCTAGTGATGGTGTTGAGACATCTTCAGACTAACTGTGTCTGTTTCTAAGCAACAATTGTTTGAAGTTGTCAGCAAAATCCAGCTTGAGTACTGGTACAAGAGAAGAGGTATACTCGACATTGTAGATGATGGCATTTTGAAATCCGTGCTGGTACTGGAAAGGGCAAAGACACATGGAAGAGATGTGGAAGGCTTTGCATCAGCTCCTAGCTTTTGCATTTGTGATGACTGCTAATTACAGGTTTAGGTCTGCTGCTTATGAATGAGAGTCTCACAGTGCCAGATACTATGTCAGGAAATAGGAAAGTCCTGATTTCGCACAGCTTGCTTCATGCATTTCTGTGCAGTTTAAATTCAAACATGAAGCTGGTTGATGCAGTGTATCTAGAGCATTCATACTAAATAACTTCTATAGCAATAACTGTTTCAGTTATTCAGCTTGTTTCCCAAGTTTCTTTCTTCCTATTGCCTTTAAATAAAGCCATCTGCAATGTCTTCAGAGTATTCAGTAAAAAAATTGATGTATTGATGGTATAGATGGTAGGTGGTACATGTTATTACATGAATTCTGCTGTGGTGAATAGAGCAATCTGTCTTCAGTCCAGACCAATAGAGTCAGCTGATACATTTCAGTTTATTGACAGGACTGAGGTACAGAGAGCAAATGTTTGAGAAAGGTGACTAGAGATTCACACTGAGATCTTAATCTAAAATAATACTCCTTAAAAATAATTTATTCCGTTAAAATACTTTCAAATCCGAATTTAAAAAATTATCCATTTATATTTAAATGATCTAATTTACTTTTATTCAACTGAATATCAGCTTTTCTTATGAATCTCCTAGCTAAATAGCAAGTTTCACCACAGATCATTATTCTTTGGTATTACTTGCCCTTAAAAATGGGCCTCAGCAAAATCTTAAATTCTCTAATTTTGGCAAAATTAGACCTGGATTTAAAGCCAAACCTTAGAGCAAGTCTTTCTTGCAATGTGAACTGCATCAATGTCCCCCATTCAGTATTTTTTATGAAGTTCATCTCCCTTATCCCAAAAAGTGTAACTACTGATTATTTGGAGTTTTCTTGCAGGGTCCTATAGGTCCAACTGGATCAGCAGGTGTGCAGGTAGGCTATAAGTTTTCTCTATAATATAAAAAAACATTAGTTTAAGAAGTTTACAGTAAAAGAAAAATATTATTAAATCCTAAATGACTTTTCCTGCTCTTAGGGCCCTAGGGGACCCCCAGGATTACCAGGAACTCCAGGTACCCCTGGTATTAATGTAAGTGACAGTTCTCTATATATACAGCAAAAAGTAATGTGTCCCTCATCAATGATTTAAGGCCATCAAATTTTAAATTTGTTTCTAGGGCACTCCAGGAAGAGATGGAAAGCCAGGACTACCAGGCCCTCCAGGTGATCCTGTACGTATACATAGAAAGCTTGTGCATTTGCTTTGATGCAAATATTTTAAATTTAAAAGAGGTGAGATAACCTAGGAAGTCTAGAAGTCTGTTTGATTAAAATAATTTGATTTTTCAATTATTATATCCTTCAGTTTGTGGGGGTTTGTTTGTTTGTTTTTTTTTTTTAACTTGACTATATTGCAGTATAAATTAAACTTATGTTAACATATACAGGATAAATACCTTGTTTTCAGGTGTTACGGTTTGTATACTAGAGTTTCTGCCAGGCTATAACTTGGCATAGTGTTCCTCAGCCTCAGAAGCAGTTCTGTATAATGCAAATTTTCAGGAGCATACTTTGATAATTCCTGTTAAAAGATTGAAGAGAAAAGTTTGGGGATTCCGAAGCTAATTTTGCTATGCCACAGAAAGAAGACATGAGTTTTTAATAAAATTCTGAGAATAGTTAGTCTCTAATGCAATAAATTCCCTTTAACACTAATGAAAAGTTAAGTGGCTAGGTTTGAAAACAAAAACACTAAATAAATTCTGATCCTTCACCACACTTCAGGAGTTATCATCTCCTCTTGCGATGGTTTGTATCTAATAATGCTATAGCTTTACAGATTTTGTGAAGTCCAGCGCTACAAGATCCAAAAAGCCTGCACATACCTCAGACCAAACTCTACCCTTAATTGAGTATTTTACATGGGAGTCAGGAGAGTCCAATGTGCATATCTGCAAAATTGACCTAAGGGCAAAACTTCAGTCATTATTGCTGCTCCTGTCTGGAGTCCAAACAACTACCTCAGAACTTTCAAAAAGCGAATTTCTCTTTAGAAACAAATGCTTACAGAGGCTTTTATGACAGCAAATGAAGATTTCTGAATTCCCTGAGTGGTTGTTCAATATAAATAAAATATAATAATATAAATAAAATAAATAAAAATCTGTAGATGATTGGAAGAAATAAACCAAAACCAGAGCTTAAAAAGAAATTGTTAAACTCACCTGTGATCCTTTTGGTTTTATAGGATTTGATATTTCCCCAGAGATTTTAGTCAAAGGCACAGTTTCTAAACAACAGGGAGACACAGTAATAGTAGGATTTGTTTGAGACATACCAAAACAAAGGAAAATAAAAATTACAAAACCTAAAATTTGAACTGTATTATGTCCTTTAGCAAAATCTTTGCTCCTTACCAAGCCATGAATTTGGCTTTTTCGCTGAGTGAATAGAGTATCTCGGCGGTCTCAGTCTGTTCGTCTCTTAAACTAGCAATTCTTCACATACCTGACCATCGCACGTACTCCGCAGATGCAGAGACTTGCATCATGTCTTATGAGTGAGGTCCATCTCCAAGTGTCCAGCAATGCAAATCTAAGGCAGGGTTTCCCAAACTAGCCTGCAGACTGCTGATAGCCTGTGAAGAGATTAGAAATGCTCCAGAGCTGCTGCAGGAATGCATTAGGCAGTAAAATATATAGTGCTTTCAATTAAACATTTGATGGTACAAGTGCACAGCAGTCCACAAGTAAGCCTGAGGATTGACAACAAGGAGCTTATGGGGGGATAAACTAGCCCCAAAATCACACAAAGATTTTATCTCAGAATAGTCAGCTTTCTGCAGAGAAGAGCCTGGGAACAAGCTAGCATGTATGCGGTGTTGATTATCAGGGATCAGGATGGTGATTCTGATCGGTTGGTGCCTCGGTTCCTGCATTAGTGAACTGGTTCAGTGCTTTAAGAGACACTTAAGAGAATCAGTAGCTCCTCAAAGGCCTAAAATCAGTATGTAAAAGCAGGTCTATCACTGGCATTAAGTATGAAGGTAGAACTCAAGTCAGAGTCACAAAGACTGAGATATAAAATGAGCTTCAGTTAGGAATGGATATAAAAACAACAAGAAAAAGACACTGTGAATACAATTATTTGAAAGACCAGTAAAGTCTATTATTTAATAATCATGGAGGTCAAATTATAGATTGTGCAGAGAAAGCTGAGTAATTCAGTGGCTTTTCACTGTCCACTGAAAAAAATTGCTTTTCATAGAATACATAAAATGAATTTTAATTAATTTAATTGAAAAAAGAATTAGTTAAAGAGTTTTAGATACAGCATGAAGATCTGGTGTAATTCACCCAAAGAATGAACCAAAGCAGTCTCTAAATGATTAGCAGTTTCCTATGAGTACTTTAGGAAAGATGCAGCCTTTGAGGAAAGGAGAGATGCTAACAGAAAACATATCTTCATAAAAGGCGAATAGGAGAGGAACCAGCGTATAATAAGTCAGTTGAAAAAAGTTTGATTGCAAGAAAGATATGAAATAATTTTTAAAAAATTTAATTGTAAGTACCAGCGATATGAATGGCAAAGTAAGAAACACAAGATGGCATAATTTTGTTAAGAACCAGTCATGGAATAAATCAGATTTCTGTCTTTGGAAGGTTAACTTTCTTGGGAAACACTGAAATAGTCATGTTATATACCTTGGCTTCAATAAAACTTCAAGACTGTCCTCATGATATTTTTATAAGCAAGCAAAAAATGCTCTTGAAGTAATTGCCATACAGTTAATGCTTATCCAAAAAACATGGATATGAGTGTCTATGAGCAGATTACTGTCAAACTTGGAAAGAGAGGTCTCTCCCATGCCCGGTTCTTGTCAGTGATTTAATTTGATTAGGATAAGTAGATATAAACTCTGCAATCGGACTGGGAAAGATTGCTAGCTTTTTGAAGATAAAATAAAAACTTCAAATTCAGAGATAGTCTGAAGTCAACAAGATTAAACTCGAGACAGATGAGAATAAAGTGCTTAATAAGAGCAGACAAAATCCATAGGTAGAATAGGTCTGGAAGGCATAGTGCACTGTAAACTAAATGCAAGTAAAAAATCTGATACCGCAGTTAAACAGACAGTTTCTAAATGGTAGAACTTACTAACAGGAGAATTATTGCCTTTTGCTCTCTTGAAATACTCTTTTCTTTGGAGAGAACATTTTTAAAGGAAGATGTAGCAAGCAGGAGTGAGTGAGTCCAGAGAATTAAGGCCATTTTAACATTTTCAAAAACCCAGCGTATATCATACCTTTATTCAGAATTCAGCATACACAGCTATGACTCTACATTATGTGTGCAGTTAGGCTGGATTTGCTGTACCTACAGAGCAGACAAACTGTATGGCGCGAACACAGTAGGCTTGCTCTCATACCTGGTGAGCCCTTGCAGCTGGCTGTTAGGACCCTTTCACACTAAGGGTTTGGGGGCCTGTACCATAAAATGACATTGCAGCTAAAATAAGAACATTAGAAAAGAGGAGAGACTGGGGAAATTACACATATGTAGTCCAGCAGAAAGACAATCAGGTGACATGGTAATAGCCTGCCTATCTGTAAAATGTTGTCACAAGGAGAAGGATGAAAAGTCAGGCCATGCAGGGATGTGGTGGTTGTTTTTAAGGCTTGTTACTTTTAAGAGCAGATGACTCTAAGTACAGTTTACCTTTGTGCAGAGGATGGACTTCATACCTTACAAAATTATGTCCTTAGGTTGTGTTAGGTGGCTATGTCTCGCCCTAGAAAACTTCTCAGTGTGCTTTCAAAGGTGGTGAGGCTACCCTGTAAATGGTGTACTCCTGATTACACTTATGATTAAGTACATTCAGCAGTGCTTCTCTTGAGCTGGTATTTGACACCCGTTGCTACCAACTGACAGTTTTTCTAATATGCTACAAAAGTGCTTACATTTTATTTTTCTTCTTCAAGATGGAAATGATTGAAACAGACCGAACAAAAACAGTAACAAATTTTGAATGTGTCTGATTTTATAGTATGCCCAGGACTATTTTTGCTTTAGCAATTGCAGGAAGAAGAAATGAGCATTGGTAATTGAAGAGTCCGTTTGTGAGTGAAGCTGATGATAACCAGTTCAATCCGTTTTTACAGGGAATCTTTAAATATAAGTTTAATGGGAGCACTTGGAAATCGGAGTTACGTTGCAGTACAGTGTAACTCTATTGGTTGAGTTTTAAATGGGTTAGCTTTAGTATTGGTAGCAATTTAGCTGTGGCACCACAGAGTTGCACTAATTTTTAATGTTTAAAGGCAGGACAAAATACTATATATGTTACTCGTGTTTCTGTAGCTGGATGAGTTCCAGCAGCTGAGCTAGCTTATTGAAGTTAGCTTTGGCATCTCCACAATTCATGCTAAGTTCACAGTAGAGTCAAAGCCTAGGAGAAAGCAGAAGGAAAACAATTGAAGATAATCAGGTGAGAATAGTCTGTGAGACTTTCCAATAGCGATAGGTTGTTGCTGGTATGCTACAAAAACAATATATTATTAATATTTTAAGGTGCAATTTACTGTGTTCTGGAGTTATGCTGTTGTCATGATTTAAGCAACTTCATTGAAATTGCAACAAATAATTACATTGTGAGGTTGGACAGACGGGGGTATTTAACATTTAAAAACTATATCAGAAACCCTGATTTTTCTTTAGAGTTTTCATTAAAAAATAGCTTCAACCCATATATATGTAATCAGTTATGTAGGTAACAATATAAACTTTAGAAGCAATGAGAACCCATCAGAATTGGTAGTGTTGTGTAAAACATTAACTGCAGCTGCCTTTTTTAATTTCAGATTGCACTGCCACTTGTGGGAGACATGGGTGCTATACTGAAGGTAAACATTGTCAGAGGTTAAGTATCTTTGTTTACTATAAGCATGCTTTTTAAATCAAAATATGCACTTGAAAGTTTCTGTAGATTCAATTCTGAACTATTTGGCTAGCCTAAAATAATTTTGAGACTTTTGTTTTGTTTTTAAAAAATACTCAAGATATATATATATATATATATATATCAAATACTCAAGATATATATATATATATCAAATATATTTGATAGGAATTTTTCAAAATAACATTTGAACAGTATATAAGGTACTAGCCAGCAAGTGCCTGTTCAGTACATCCAGCCCACAGTACGAATCGCTACAAGTATACCCCATTCTCTGCTTTACTTTGTAGCATTAATATTAGTCATATACTGAATGGGGATAATAGTCTAGAATTTCTAAGGTATTATTTTGAAAGATAATAAAATTTGAATTGATCTGCCATATTCCAAAATGAAAAGCGTGCTCAGGAGGATTTCTATATGAAAAGCACACACCATTTCTGAGGAGAGAGATTATCCTATTCTACTGTCCTTTATTAATACATGTACTTAGGGTTTATTGGCTTTCTCATTCCCAGATCTGATTTCTTTTAGGTCTGTCTTTGGCCTTTTCCCTGATTCTTTCTGTTTGTAATTGTATTTTCTTTGTCCCGTCCGTGCTCTTCTACCTCTTTGTCTCTCTCTCTTAGCAATTCTTTATGCAATTCTTTATGCTTCATTCTTCATTTCTCTCTGTTTTGTGGTTGCCACTTCTATAAGATTGCAATTTAGCTGGAAAATGCTTCTCTCAACAAAGCAGGAATCATTTAGTTTAAAATAACTGTAGATTTGAAGCTGGCAAGAGTAACAAGTAGCCTCCATCTCTACCTAATCCTTAAAGAGAAGATGGTCTGCTCATACCTAAACACAGGGGTGTCTGGGACTATCCAAAATGAAGGCATTTATGAGTCCTCTCAAAATGAAACTAAAAATTTATTAGCATGGCTTGAGTAGAGTGTTTGAGAGATGGGGAGGGAAACAAGGAAGGATATCCGAACAAGTATTTTGTGTAGAAGAGAGAAAGGACTGAAGAGAAGGCTTTGGGGTAAAACAAAGGGCTGGTCACAACGGCAGGAAGGAAGCAGTCTGCGTAGATCAGACCTTCTGCCCCTGTCACAAAATGGTTATTTATCACTTTGCTTTGTGTCTGTTCCTCAGGGCGATCCCGGCACAAGAGGTCCTCCAGGCATCCCTGGTAGAGAAGGGCCAAAGGTAAGTTTTGAAGAGAGTACATTACATTGCTTTGTTACTTGTTGAAAGTAAAAGGCCAGACTCTTACCTCTGACAGTCTTGACTTTTTTGTCTGATCGCTATGCCTGTAGCACCTGAGCAGCCTAAAGGTTCAATTTTTACGGTTCAGCCCTCTTCCTGTGTCAGTTTGCCTTTCCTCTCAGGAAAGCGAGCGAAGTAGCCCAAGTTGAATCCCAGGCCAGGATAGCTCTTCTGTGTCTTGTGCCCATTAAAGCTAACTCAGATTTGACTGTCCAGTAGTGCATCGCCATCTATAGGCTTATTTTAGGTGAGTCAGTCACGCAAGAATCCCGCAGTGAAGAAGGAAACTTCCCGTATCTCCCTCAAGTGTGCAACAGCTGGACCACCCTGTGCCTTTGCACCTTGTTCCCTTGGAAGTAATGCAGCCATTTCACTGGGACTTGAAGTTTCATCGATGTCCATCAGACTTCTCCTTCACTGTTATTGGATCAAATGCCATAGTTTGGCATACCGATATCCCCTATAGTTGAGCGTAATTCCATGAAAGTGTACTTTCTCCATTTCAGCAAGCATTTAAGCACTTTGGTACTAATAAGATGTCTCCATCAGGCCTTTTGGCTAGTTTGCCTACTAGATAAGAAACACTCATTTCCTTTCACCTCAATGGGAGGCATATTTTAAAGCTTTCAGGTAGTATTGAGCCTTTTTTTATGTTTTAGGCACTATTGCTGTAAGGGCTTCATGCTGGCAAATATTAAATGTGGGTCATAAAATGCCCTACGGAGCACGAAATTCATTGTTCTCTAATAGAAAGTATTTGTTTGAATGTTACATTTTCATAGGGAAGCAAAGGTGAACGTGGATTTCCTGGGCTTGCTGGAGAGAAGGGCGATGAGGTAAAATTACTTCATTTCTATAGCGGTTGCATTCTTATCTGAACCGGAATAAAGATCTAGAGCAAGAATGAAATGCACAGAATGTTATTCAGTTCTTTAAAACTGCTGAGATAGTAATGTATTGCCATAAATAGCCCTCGATTCTGAATTTTCAGCAAGATTAAATGCTATTATTCAATTAAATAACATCTATTTAATTTTTGTCTGAGGGTTTTTGCTCATTTGTATATTTTGAAGCCTCACATACATTTAAATGCTAATTTTTAAGAGTATAGGATAGAGCAATAAATAGGCAAATGCTGAATATTTTCAGAAAATACTTCATGTTTTATAACATATTTGCTTTCATTGTGTTAGTTCCCCTTTAGAATTCATTTTCAAAAACATTCTATTAGGCAAATACTATTATGGGAACAGTCATAGCAGCAATTACTAGTTAGTGGAAACTGGAGAATGTTTGAAGAGACTGAATTTAAAATATTTACTGTATTTTGCATCATATGCTGCATTCTTAGAGTTATTTTTATGTCATTATGGGGAAGGAAAAAAGCCGCATGACTTGTGGTGCCGAATCCGAAACAGCTGCTATAGCTTTCATTTCAAGTGGAAATATTTGCAGTTAACAGTTCAAGAGCGATTTCTGTCCAAAAAAAAAAAAATCACCAAAGCAGAAGCTATTAAGCAAATGAATCTGAGTAAATAAATGAGTTTCCTAGTGACCTTAGCCAACTGAAGGAGTTAAAATAAGTAGTCTGTTACAAAGTATTTGGTGAACACTTCGAAATTCCAAAATACTTAACTGGCACTGTTAAATACATACTACTCTCTTGTAATTTGGGAGTGCTGGCTACAAAAGAAAGCACCTGGAAAATATGAAAGAAATTTAGAGCTTATCGTTTGAGGGTTTTGTAATTCTTTATGAGCATTTTACACTTCTTTGGTGCTAAGGCCATAATATATTAAGAATTTTCAAACAGTAGTAGAATGAGAATAATTTTCAAAAAAAGCTGTGTTCCTCAGGATCCTTGGCTTCCAAAAGTAAACAGTTATATGAGGGGAAAAAAAAAGATGCAGCAGAAGCATTAGATATGTATTCCTGCTACTGCTTTGCCCCAGAATTTAGCAGATTGTCAGACTGAAGTATCATGCTTATTTTTCCCCTTGTTTTCACACAATCTATAGAGCTCATTATGTCTTTGCTTCTTAAAAGCAAGAGCCTCCTGAGGTTGGATTTAGAACATATACCTTAAAATGATGGGGCAGCCATAAGCAAAGCCCAAGCAGAATTTTACTTAAAAAATAAATAGGAAAGTAACACATCTTTTGTGTGCTCTATAGGGTACCTTTACAATTCAACCCTAGCAGTCTAAGGCATTAGCAAAACAGTTTCAACAATTCAGATGCTATTTGACTGCTGAGAATCAAGTGAGATATTAGAGGCAATTAAAAAGGTAATAAGGGAAAGGCCAGATTATAACTGGCAGTTAGTTTTTTTTAAAGGACTCCAGAGTAAATTCATTCTATATTTTTTTATTGATTCAGTAGAGTGCTGTGCTGTATTAGTAAGTTAGCTATTCAAATGCTTCTTCGCTGTTTGATAGCTGGTTCACTGCCTTAGCTCTGATATTTTCAGTGTTTAGCAGCAGCTTTTGATTATGACATTATGAGAGTGCAAGTGAATTTATTTTCAGAAACACGTATGAAAGAGTTTACAAAGTTTAAAAGTAACTTTTTTTATAAATTTACACATTTTAAAAGGATGCATTTATTTTCATTTTTATGATTTGGTTAGCATGGGAATGGGAAGAGAGATTGAGAAGCCCACTCAGATATACTCATTAACTTCCACATGCTTTTGAACAGGCCTTTAATCTTTGTTGAAGCTTAGTTCTCTTCTTTTTTAAAACATTCCTTTTTTCAGGGGAGGGTTTTTCTTACATCAGTAATAAGAATTACAGAAAACGGTCCTTTGGCTTCATATTCATTTTTCCGGGTGACTGTACCGTCAGAGTAAAGTAACTCAAAATGAGCAGAGAACATATTAGCAGTTGGATTGCCACTCTGAAAAGCTGCAGAAGTGGATCAATGTCCTCCGTGTGGAGGAGCAAGAAGGGGAAATCAATGTCTCTCTCCATCTCCACATCTTTCCTGATTTATTTCTGTCTGAAGTTTTTCCCTCAGTCTCTCCCTCAGAGCCCCTGTTTCAGGGCTCCTGACCTCTGTGATTTTGTAGACTACCGCCGTAACTATGCCTTCTTCAACACTGCATTTAACATGAGAAAGTTGCCTTTTCTGAGGTGATTCCTCTTGTCAGAGGGTAGGCACTCTGTGCAGGCAAAATTAATCACTGCTAGGAGGGACCTATTTCCCTTTGTGGATTATAGGGGGAACGGAGAGTGATTAGCTCTCATTAGTACATGACTTTTATATGTCTAAAATTGCACCTAAGCCTGGTGTGGCAGAGGAAAGACTTCAGTGATGTGCAGGCTTGTCTCAAATTCTACCTGCATCCACTGTAGTAAGTTGCACACCTGTATGTTTAGTAAGTGGATACCAGAATCCGTCGGTTTCCAGGCAATCAAATAGAGTAAGAGCAGGAAAATAGGTCATTAAATACTATGAAAAATGTCATGTTCCGTTATTAAAAAAATAAAATCTATAAATCAGGCAGAAACCATCATTGCATTAAGGTAGCATAAGGTAACATTGAGAAGTCTGAGTAGATGTCTTCTCACCAGCAAAAAAACCTTTTAGTGACAGAAAATAGAAAATTAAGGAAAAGCCAGATGTCATGATCTTATCTGCATAACTAAAGACAAAAAGATATACAGGCCATAAGCTAACAATGTGAAAGGTTGCAGGACAAGTGTTGCTTATCAGTCAAGCAAGAAGCTGCCTCTGACCTTGTTCAATGATAATCTCTTCCCTGCATGGTGGGTTGATTTTTTTCATTCCTAAAGATAATGCCAACTTTTTAGATGAACATGCCCTTTAATATAGTTATAATACTGCTGGACATGCTGAATATAAGTAGTTTTTGAGGTAAAAGTGGGAGAGGAAACAGACATATGCGCTTTTAATTTCCAGGGCCTTCAAGGTGCTCCTGGGCTGCCAGGCATACCAGGACCCAGTGGACCATCTGTAAGTGTGTGGTATCACCTGTGATCTAATCTATCTCTGCAGAGATTGCTATAACTATCTAGTAAGACTTAATATTCTTAGTTTCTTGTCCTTTCTTTTGGCTTTTAGGAGAGTAATAATAAAATCTTACCCATAGAGGCTCTAATAAAAGAAACGATGTTGTGAGTTGATGTTACTGAAAATACTGTCATTGTCTTGGCTCAAAGTTTATGTAACTTAAATGAGTTTGGAGTTTTGGCATTACTAGAGACTCTGTGAGGTTACATGACTTATGATGTGCAAACTTGCAGTTAATTATGTATTTGTACCCAAGTGACAGTAATAATGTTAGTAATAAAAATCTAAAAATAATTCCAGCTAGGCATTCTGAAAACATTTAATGCTGAAACCAAGTAATCACTTGGTTTCACAATAAAAAAAAGTATGTGAATAAGCTAACAATACTTAAAGTCACTAAAAAATATCATTAAAAAGTGTTGGTAATTGGAATTTTTTTTTAATTTTGTTTTCTACGTGCTGGATTGGATCATATTAGTTAGTATGATCATTATTCATTCCTAGGTTGCTGACAGTACTAATGCTTCCCTTCTTTCAAAAATTGTAATACATTTAGGAAGTTTAATGTGGAATATGTAAATTGGCATTTTAGCAGTAAAGCATGATTCTTAGCAGTATCAAGAGGTGCCAGTTAAGGTCAGTGCATTTAGTCTGCCAAGGTGAAAATGCAACCGCAAACACAAGTTTTACCCTTCAAAGAGCTTATCAGAAGGACACAGCTGTTGTATCAAACAGAAGAGAAATATTTAAACCTGGAGGAGATGCATAATTAGGTTTAAATGACCTTCAAAAAGTACAGGTTTTAAAAACTAAGCTGCAATGCAAAAATACTGTGTTTCATAGTTTCTTAAGTAATATAAACCAATACTGTGTTGTGCAGGGAGTCACAGGAAGACCTGGGCATCCCGGTCCAGCAGGGTCAAAAGGCGAAAAGGTATTCCTTCTTTTTAGTCTTGGTAAAGATCTGTGAAGGTTTTGCAATCCCATTACGCTCCTATGTTTTGGGTTCTTTTTAACATTGGGTGCAAACAAGAACTCGACGTACATTTTCAAATTAATTTTACTTGTGTCTTAATACAAGTACTTTCCCCAAACAATGCCATACATATGGGCTTATATTTTGAAGCATAGTCCTTGTGGTGTATGTAAGTTGCAGAGAATGTTCTCTAAGTGTGACATATTATATAGAATTTAGGAAAGTACATTTGTGAAATAGTATATGACTAGTTACTACTCGCTCTGCTTCTCATTCTTTTACCAGTATTTTAGTCAAAAGTAATTGTATACTTTAAAAGTGCTTCAGAAGTACTGAAAGTTATTGAGTATAAGTTATTCTGCAAAAATATATGAGCTTCCTTTATATTTAATTTACACTGTTATAGCACTGCTTTTTATCAGTGTTTTATGTGCTCTTTTATCAGGCACTCGGTATTATCCGTGATAACTAAGAGGTTAAATTCATTTCTTGGGCACCTCAGATCAGTGAAATACAGCAGACACAAACTTAGTTTGCCACAAAATACTTTCTGGGAGAAGTTCTCCATTTTGTGTATGAATACACCTCTGAAGTTTTTTTCGGCTTTAGCCTGGAGTTTTCCAGGCACAGCACTGCCACATCAATGTATGCGATCCTACTAACACTCTACAAAACCTTGACTCTGGTATGAGTAAGAAAGGAAACTATTTTGTGAAGGTCTGAAATTATTTCAGTGTAAAAATTGATTGAGAGCTGTCTCCTTGCAGACCATAACAGCAAAAATTTCCCACACTTATTTCCTTTTTGTGTAACCAAAAGCAAACCACAAGTCTTAGTTCCTTGTTTACAGTTCACACGCAGGTGGGAATGAGAAGCCGCTGGTCTATAACTAGTGTCCCATTGATCAAAAAGGGCAGAAGTCAGATGGCTGAAGAGTGATCAAGTAAACTGAAATACAGCCAGAGTAATTTCCTTCTCCTTCCTTCATCTGGGGAACATGTCTGAGAAATGATCATATAATATGCTTTCTAAAGTGCAGTATTTTTATTCCCCGTGAAGTACTCCAAATCACTCTTCGGAGGCTGACAGTTTCTACCAATTAGCAGGACCATTTGGAAATTATCCTAGTATAAACATTTAATTACAATTATTTTTTTCTGGTTAGCTAATTATTGCCATTGAAAACTTAGCTTGACTTTTGCCACCTTAATAATTTTAAATATGCAGCCTAAGTGTCTTGCTGACATATGTTTAATAAGATCCAATGAAGTCAGTTGGCAAAAATTCTGGCAGACTTGTTCCAAATTATACGGTGTTTTTAACTGAATTGTAGTGATGAGATTTTGAAAAGATCTTGTTTGGGAAATTGGATGTTGAAACCTTTGTAACTCTATACTGTTCAGAAACCCTACCTTTCTGCTGGGGCAAAAACTCAGAAGGTTTTCTTTTTAATATAAGCAATTCAGTGCATGTCAGCAGAATGTTCTACAGATACAGGTAACCACAGATGAATATTTTACAGTAAAAACCAAAAAGATATTCATTGTATCTCTTAATAAAGATCTTTATTCAATGTGTTTCTAAATAAACTGAACTTCTGAAACTGTAGCTCTTCTTTACCTGTGAATGATCCACTGATGATTGACTTCTGCAAAATAATATACAAAGCATAAAATGAATGTTAATTTTTATCTGTCAGTTGCTTAGAAATTGTTACTAACAGCTCTTCTTTTTCTTCCTCTCCCTCCTGGTATATATGAAGTGTTTCACAAACCAGGTTACCACTAGTGTTTTGCCACCTAGAGCATCAAGTAACTAACAAAATGAAAAACTAGTGTAAAGTTATGATTAATAACTTCCCTGAAGCTTAAGCAGGAGCTGGGCAGGAGAATTTATTCTTGATATTACCTGCTTATATTGACTGTATCTCTTGTTTATTATCATTATGGTCATCATAGCTTGGGTATGGAATAGATCTGGACATCAATTACAGTAAATGAATTATATGAATCTCTTGCTGTACTAGGGTAGTGAAGGTTCTCCTGGGAAACCTGGACCACCTGGGCCTCCGGTGAGACATTTTGTTTTATATTTTGAATGTTATATTAGGAACGATATACCTGTGAGTAAAATGTAATGTAATATAAAGAATTGACTGTCAATCTAACGGCGCAGGGAGACAACAATGTCTTTTTGCCAAAGGTTTCCGTATTCCTTTTTTTTCTTGTGATTCATTGCTGAGCAAGTTCAGGTCACTAAAGCCATCCTAGAAACTTGGTCAAATGAGTTAACCTTGGTGTCCAATGTTATTAGAGTAACTTACACAGCTTGGGTACCTGAGATCAGGGAACTCAGGGAACCTAGGGAAAGTCCGTGGAGCTCACTGGAATAGTACTTAACACAAAATTAATTCTGGAGAATTATTATAATAATAAATATAAAAATGTAACATACACTGAGATTTACGGGTTTCTGGTTTCGTAATTCAAAAAAAAGTCCCAAGCTGCATTGGTATGTATCTGATGTTCTTACTGAAATGTCTGGAATCTTTGAAAAATTGATCGAGAACAAAAATGATAGCACAGCTTTGCTGAGCTATGGGGCTTGAACAGGACAAGAGTTCTGCCTTTATAATTCATAGTTGTGACACTTACTTGGTTTTTATGTTTTAAAGGGTATGCCTTACAATGAAAGAAATGGAATGAGCAGCTTATATAAACTCCAGGTATTTCTCTTTAATGTTAATTTTTTTTTCAATCAACACCTAATTTTTGCCCACCTCAACTTTTAAACTTGCTGTTACAGGGAGGTGTGAGTGTTGCTAGTTATCCAGGTCCACCAGGACCTCCGGTAAGTATTAACAGAAACATAATTTCTCATAGTTAATTAACATAGTAACAGAGGATTTGGTTAGTTGCATGCAGTTTTGGTTAAGTGGCATGGAATTTGATTTTTAATGTGAAAGACAGAAAAAATAAGGATATGATTGGTAAGTAGTTAATGATAAAGTATGTGATTTTATGTGTTTATCAAGCACTTTAGCCCGTTTTGGAGAGTAGTTTATTTTGATTTAAGTATTTCACTCTAGCAAGTAAAGGCTGCAAAAATGGTACATAATTTGGTATTGGACTCTTTAGTGACAGTATCCTAATATCTTAAAATGTGTAATATAGTATTTATAGTTAGTGATGGCATAGTTTTGTAATGGATTAAATTTGGTGCTGGAAATGAGAAGCTCATTAATTCTGATCTCAGTTCTGTCACTGGTTCACTGCATGTAGCTACAGTGCAGAAAAATGTGTAAAACCAAGAATTATATTGTGGCAGTAATACAGGGCTGGTGTCTTCCACGCTGCAGAGTGCAGATGCACCACCTTGCAGCTGGACACTGTTGCTTTGGTTCTGTGGAGCCAAAGATGCTCTGCACTTATTTAGTCCCTCCTTGTTAGCATCACAGGCAAGTTCTGCTGTTTTAAGATGATTGTCATTTTGGTAACCACACAAAAATGTTGTAGCCATCAGTGAGGACTTTGTCCTTACATTATTTCCCATTTGAAGTCACGGGCTTGCACTGGACCGCAGAGCTGTCTTTCTCTGTATTCTGGAACAGCAAAACAAAAACCAAATATTACTAAGATTTTATACTAAATTAATCAGCTGAGAGGGCTGGACTTAATACTGATTCTAAAGGCACTGCATTAGCAAAGTATACTCATAATGCAATACAAAAAATATCATCTTATTGTGTAACTCTGTTCTTTTTTAAATGCGTTTCCACTTCTTCATTTCTTTGCAGGGTCCAAAAGGAGATCCTGGCACAGTGGTATGTATGTATTTTTTGGTCATGATAGAGAATTCCCCAAGTAGTTCAACACATGATCCTAGTCACAAGGGTGGAAGAGTCCATTAACGTTCTTTAGCAGGTAGCTTACCTCCTGCAAAATCAGAACATCTGAAAAAGCCTTTTTAATTGCCAGGCTTGTGAATTTTGCAGTTTCTGGTAAATAGTTCTAAGTGATAATATAATGAATGACTGAACATAGTATTAACTGCTTGTAGATTTATCTCTGCTGAGCTGTCCCTGCATATATCTAAGAATAGAAAATGTGAAATAAAGGTAGAAAATACCTTAAGAGCTATTAGATTGCTCTCAACATTAAATTTGAAAGTGATAAGGGAGGAAGGATAGTGCGCTACATCGTGCTAGCTAGTAACAACTAGAAATTGATGTCTTCTTTGGAAATGACGTGATGGTTGGTTGCAGTATGATCACATTGCTTCTGGTGAGCAAGATGATGATGATCATGGGAGCCACTATACCTTTCAACTATGCAGTTTGACATTCAAAAGCAGATCTATTTAACTTTTTGATATTCTTTTCCTTTAAGCATTGTGCTATGTCCTTTTCACGTGATCTTTCTTCAAAAATTATGAGGAGAGGAAGGACAGCTAGTGAAAGAATCTTGAGCCCTTGCACAAGGCTAGCCGCCAGCAGAATGTAGATCCAAATCCTGACTGGGTGTACATTTTTCCCCAAAGTCCTTGACATGTGATGTAACTTGCCTTTATAACAGAGAAACTATATTTGTCTTTAGCTTGCGATTTGTCGCTACAGTGCCTTCAAGGTGACAAAGTTGAAACTTACAGATATTAAGTCTTGACTGGACCTCAGTGAAAATACCCAAAAGATAGTAGTAAAATTTGAGTATTGATGGTTTAGCCTAAAAAGTACGATAGTATCAAATGTCATTTTAAATGGATATTGTTTTAAAAATTAGATAGATGCTTCCATAGCAGTTAAAATTTCAATACATTTGTGTACTTTTTTTCAAATCTAAGGAACTTCACATAACTGCATAATGATAGTTACAGCACTATAACACTGCAAGGCATCAAAACAGGTACTGCTCCTTCCTGGTCAGTGTGTGGTAGAACTGTGTCCAGCAGACCTCTTTTGAACTTCAGGCAGTATGACTGAAGCAGGATGAGTACTATGTGTTAGCTAACAGAAATTGCCGAGAAGAATTTGCTGATAAAAGCAGTAGAAGCTCAGCTAGTTAGGAAAGAAAATTGTGCCCAGTTGGACTGCGTTCCCCATGATCTGCTGATGAATTTTCTACTTGATAAAGATCAGGAAACCCTGAAAAATATTGGAGATCATTTTTGAAGCAAAGTCACGTCCCTTCCAGCAAAATAAAGAACAGCTACGTCTGCTACTAATGAAACAAACTACTACTTCAGAGAAATACTTACAGAGTTCCTTAACATTCAGAAGTTCATTCAACCACCAAGAAGCTGACACTTGACCTCTCCAGCTGCTGTCCTGTCTTCGAATTGTTAGTCTTGGGCAAAATAAATAAGGAGATGGTTCAACCAACATTTTGGGTGCCTGGTAGTAAAGAATCAGGTCAGAGTACAACACACAGACTGTTTAAATGTCACTAGAGACTGGCCTTGTCTGAACACATCAGGCCACAGTATTTGGAAGATGATGATGAGTGACCTCTCCTGTTGGAGGGTTCTTGTCTTCTGACTTGGGTCCATATCATGGAGTCTTTCTCTTCACTATCAGTGTGAAACTACTGAGAAATGTCTCTGCTCATGAAAGCAGCATGCCAGTACTATTTAGTTGTATCTTTTTTCCTACCAGTGAAGGCACAGTATCTACACAAAAATAGCAGCAGAATTAAGTGCAGCTAGCTCAGACTAACCCAGCCAAGACCAAAGTGGTATGGGAAGGTAACATTTTTAAGAGCTGGCTAGGACTTCATCTGTCATGAAGGTGCATAATCTCCACTAAGCCAACCTGTGCAGGGCCTAGGATCATGTTTGATTCCTTGCCAAGTGTTAATGGAGGGCCAGCTACATGAAAAACTGAACTTTGATCTATGAACCAATGTGACAACTGTGCTCCTCAAGGACAATAAGAAACCCAAACCACTGAGCACTCACAGCAAAACATGGAGCTGAGAGATAGTTTCCTAGAACAGTTGATTAATCTGTTTTCAATAAAAGTCACAAAGCCTTTTTTTTTGTTTCATCATAATGCCCAGAAGCTGAATACGTCTTTCTGTACCAGCGTCCACTTCCTACTCAGGAAGCACCATCTCTCAAACAGAGCTTAGGTGTGAAAAGTGAGATCTGCCAGAGACTTCATGAAATCCAGATGGGAATTTGCTGTGGCTTTCGATTTAACTGAGAATTGCTGAAATACTGGAATTGTTGGCTGTAGTTTAAAGCTCTGTGGTAAATTATCGATTTTCTTTAAAAAAAGAAAAATAATTAAATGGGCCTCCCCAGTCTACACGTTAAACTGATTTCTCCAGTGGAGCACGTTTCTGATTTTGTTTCAAAACTTGAAGACCTACACAGGGACCTAGTCTGTGTGTCCCTTGCTGCAGGGTAAGCTTTGTTTAGGGAACAGATCACAGAATTGCTTGGAGGTTGGTTTTCTGGTTGACAGAGTATGCTTATACCCCAGGGTTCTACCACCTGGAGGTGCTTTAGAGCTGACCTTGGCTTGCAAGAACACTGGAGGGGAATCTTCTGGATTATATTCTTCATCAAAATTAAAACTATTGATCCAAATATTCACACAGTGCCTCTGGGAAAAGCTTAATTCACAGATCACTAAAATAGGGCATAACAAAATCTGTTCACCTAATAACTGGTTAGCTGTTTTACTAATCTCAAGTTAAAAAATCTGCACAGAAATTCTAATGTATGCAATCCTTTTTAATTAAAAAAAAAAAATCAGGGAGACCCAGGACCGATGGGATTACCAGGACTGGAAGGACTCCCAGGGGAAAAGGTAGGAAGGACTCTTAAAGAAGCCGTGGCTTCTTAGTGGCAACTGTCTGCAGCTAAATGTTTTCTGAAACCTTGTTTCAATTTTTTTTGTGTAAGTTAATGTTTCTATGCGAAAAGTATTTGCATATTTATCTGCATTTCCTTTTTTTGCTTTACTGTGGATCTAAATCATATATTCACCCAACATAAAATTTCATTTTCCGCAAATGGAAAATTGTGTGTAGGAGGTCTCGTAATATTTTGTTTTCTTAACTTGATAGAATACTACAATATATATTGTATTATATATAGTATATACTATATATAACTATATTACTTAATATTAATATAGTTAACATGTTCCTAAATATGGTCACTAGTTCTTGTTCTCTATTGAACATTGTCTTATGCTTACAGTCTGTCTGTCTTGTTCTAAGACTTATGGCACAGCTACAGATCTGAAGAGAACTTTGTACCTGAATTAGTCTAGACCTAGTGCATGCAGGACTTCCATACAAAAAAAAAATACTATTTCAGATGAGTGTAAAAATGTAGAAACGAGCAGGAATAGGGGGAGAGACTGATCCTCTACAGTTCCTCTTGTATTACATCCTGCTTCAAAGAGAGCAAAAATATCTTTTTTTGGACTGTTGCTCATTATTCTAAAAAAGGCCCCTTGTTTCTGCTTTGCTCTTCTTGCACTCCGTACTGCACGTATGATGCCACCGTAGCACATCCCGAGCCGTATCGTATTCTCCAGCTCCTTCCTGTAGTTCCAGTCTGCATTCCAGTGCTAGGAAATGATCCTTTCCTTCAGCTGGTGGCATGTTTCAGCCTTTCACTTACTAGTTGTGGAGGCTAATATGAATTTAGAGAAAAGCTTGTCATGAAATGCTAAAAAAGTCAAGATTTTGGTGTTCATTTCTAAATATGGCAAAGTACAAAAAATTCAGTGGAGAAATGAAAAAAATCTGTAAATATGTTTTCTGTCAGTGAAAACAGTTTGATTTTGCCCATATCTTCTAAGTTTAAGAAGGAAGATTTTTTTTTTTTTTTTAATGGAATATTTATTCAGCTTTTTGAATTACATGTTATTGAATGACTTCATACAAAAATAGTTTAGTGAAACTTATTTTTCATCAAAAAGCAATGTAAATGAAAAGTTTCTCAATATCACTGTGCATTACTCCTACTTGTGCAGAGTAGGGAGTGACAAGATCTAAAGCAGGTGTCTATACTAGATGTTTAAATTACATAAGAGGATTCTTGCTCTGGAAAACTATAGTTTACAAGCAATTAAAGACTGGTCTGATTTCAAAATGAACAAACACAGGGAGATATTACAGGTCTAGCTGAGACAAAGTGGGACAAGAATTAAATAAAGGGAATAAGCAATGGAGCAGATCATATAAACAAGCTAAGTGAGTGTTTGGCCCTTTCCCAAAGTAAAAATATCCTTTCCTTAACTAAGTTTGGTCAAAATTCCACATTTCTGGTGCAAACAAACGAACAGAATCCCAGAGTCTGCCTGCCAGTCCCAACAGTATAGTGCATGCTGGTTTTTAATTTAGAGCTATTAGGTACATCTGTGTAGCAGAATGCCATCTTCCACAGACAATGTTGGCTGTAATTTCATGGTAATTTCATGAACTTTTAAGAACTTTGTGTCCTTGGGGTAAAATGTCCCTTCCCTCAGCTGTCCTGACACAGTGGTTTGTGTAGCTGTGCTGCAAATCGCATTGCTGAAAGGACCAGAATAACCCTTAAAAGAAAAAAAGTTGCAAGGGAAGCGTTAGGAATTTCTAGCTTCCCTGTCAGCCAGCGTATAGGGAAAACACACAGTACAAGTTCTGGGTCCAGAACAACCACAGGGACAGAGTGCAGTGCTCCAGCCCGTATGCCCTGCCACAGATACTCAGTGCTCAAGTGTTCCTGAGGTGCATGTTGTGTTCCTCACTCGGGGGGAACTTGCATTAAGTGACTTCTCTTAGCCTCCAGAGCAAGAGAGGTTGAACTGTGGGCTATAAGCAAGCTTCTCCCTCTGGACACAAGGTCAGACATTTGACTGTCTACACTTTGTGTAATGGAGTTAAGTGTTTCTAATTACGAGCATTACCATTGAGCTACCCAAACAAAATGATGAGAATGAGACAAATCAACATTAAGTATAAGAACAGAAACCAGAAATCCCAACATCTCCTGGGGCTTTTCTGCACAACAGAGCATGGCTGTAGCTATGTTGGTGGAGCTTTTGCAAAACAGCTCCAGCTAACGTAAACTCATCACAAAAATATTCTCCTGTTAGTATGGCTTTAACTGTGCCAGGGCTTTTCTGACACGATTATAGAAACTAGGAGCCTGATTTTTTTCTTACATTTTTAACCAACATTATACTAGCAGAGTGTAGTGTTAGAGACCAATACATGTCAGCAGTGAGTTAGGGCAAATCTCACTGGGCAGAGTTTTACCACTGGTGAGCTCCATCTGTCTGCTTTGGGTTATAGTCCTCTCAAGAGAGGAAGATGAGTTTGTGCCCATAACTCATCAGCTCCAGCACAAAAGCCATTGTCTTAGCGTAAAGCATAGATGAAGGTGGCTGTATGCTAAAAGGAGAAACTTTGCCCTGAAAGGACCATGGCACAAGCAAATCGAGGATGCTGACTTGCAGCAAATGGATGAGTGGGTAGCAGGAAGGTGAAAGCTTCTTTGAAAGATACATCTTAAATATGGGGATGTTGATATGATAGTGAATTACCCCGTGTGAATTTTGGTCATTGTCATGACCACAGGTGATAATTATTTGGAAAACTACAGATGAGCTGGGGACTTCCCATCCCTTTTCAAGGAAGGCCTCAAGCAGAGTATAAGGGATAGCATGGAAATTGTGACATTGTACAAGAGAACCTAAACAAAGGATTTAAGTTACTTGCTCAAGTCTGTAAAATGAGCCAGTGGCAGAGCTAAATATTAGCATTTAGCAGAGCCTGGCTCTTGTCCTCATTTTCAGTTCACTGAATAATCCTTTCTCAGGTTTTAATGGGAATCCACAAACTTCTGGTTTGAGTGTTACCATTTAAGTATAGATTTATCTTTTCTTCAGGGTGACCGTGGACCAGCTGGCACGCCAGGAGTAGCAGGGACACCGGTACGTATATTCATTAAAGAAAACTCAGTTTGCTAGAAGCTGAAAAAACAGGTCAAGCAAGGTGCTGAGCTGTAATCTCAATCATTGTTTGTGGAACGCCAGCGTTTGGCTACTGCTTTATAGGCAGCTATGAAAATGATGTGTTTTTCCTAAAGAGATTAGAGTTTTAATACCACTGAGGGTTCATATTATTATTAAAATGACAGGAGGGAATGGTGTGAATACATGATAAAGCTGGAATTTGAAGCTGCATATGCTTAGTTAAGAGAGCATATGAGATTCTTCTTGTTGCTTCAGTTTAATATAGATAAAGACATTTTCTGTGTTCCTGGGCATGCATAAATTGCTGAGCATCTTTCTATCACAAAAAAAAATTATGAATGTTAGTTATTGCAATCCACGAGGATCTGCATATCAAGTTGATTGAACATTTGCTTTAGAGGAATACTTTGTCAGCTGTTTGCATGTGCTATTCAGAGAAGTTTCTGAAAGTCAGCCAGAAACTTTGTTGTAGGTGAAAGTAAATGTAACTAATCATAAATTGAAATTACAATTATTCATTTGTGTTCCTAAAGGAAATGAAGACAACTTTTCTTTAGATTGCATTCACAGTTTAATAAAAAAGTTTATCCATATTTCAGGAGGCAATATGGAGTTATTTATATGCAAATACATTTATTATTAAATTTGGGCAGCTACCAGTCTATTCAGGAGCTGTTTTTAAATTATAAGTATGTGTTTTGTGAAATAAAGAGAAGTTTGTGTCTAGGCACTCCCATTTCCATTAGCCAATGATTTAGACTATTTACTGTGAGTTCCAAGAGAGAACATCAGCTTAAATAGCTTAATTTAGTTAAGTTCTCCTAAAACAAGTTAAAATCGCACATTTGAGGGGAAAAGAGAAGTATTTCTGTGAATTTTATATCCCATGTAAGAGTTTCAAAGTTTGTTGCTCTGAAATATATTTCATGCTGTGAATCAATAATGCAGTCGCCAGTTAGGATGGTGACAATTGTTCATTCCCTGTGTATTTCCCACTGGATATGTTCCAAGTCTTATTCTTGTTACTCCCTATTCTAGCTGGATATGAAATATTTAATGAGTTCCCTTCATCACTGATGGGTTGCGTTCTGTTGATTACATTTAATTCTAATAAAATCCACTGAAATAAATTATTTGCTTTAACATTTTATGCTGAGCAGTTTTAATTAACAAATTAATAGAGGTATGAGAGACAACATTTTTTAGTAGTCTAGGAAGAATTTTTGAAATATATCCACATATCTTACTGGAAGAGAATTTGTCCTCCTTACCTGGCATTATTCCCTAGATTGAATAGTGGATGCTTTTTCCCATTTGGGAATATAAACCTCTCGTTTTAGCTTTGGCTTTTTGCTGAGCAGGATTATCAGGGAAGCTTGGCCTGAGATTCTGCAAGAATTGCCACCAATGCCCACCTCCTCAGCACAAATCCTCGGTCCTCTTGTTCCTGAAGTTGTCACGGGCGTTGATGTGTTAGATCCCTCACTTGTACAAGTCAGCTGAGGATCTGGTCTAAGGATATTTCTGGGAAATGTAGATTCAGGTTAATAGATTCTTGTCTGGGGCTGAACCAGACAGGTTGTTAAAAGCAAGGCATCATTTTAAAAAATAAAGACATTTAAAATCACCATCTAAATGATGAGATGAGAAAGGATTATGAATTCTGCCAGGCTGAACATTAAATGACAATAAAAGTGGCCAAAAAAGAGCATGAAGGAAATTTGCAAAAGGCGTTCCATCAGTAATAAACTCACTTTAAAAAAAATCAGAACTAGGAAGTACCTGAAGGAAAAAAATCTTGATTTCCTATATACAGTGATAAACTTTGGTCTGACTATGACTTCTCAAGAAGGAGATCATGGTGTTGTAACAGAAAATTTCATGAAAACATTTTCTCAGTATTCAAAAAGAGTAAAGAAGACCAAGTGATTAAGTTATGTTGTACATAAGAGCCAGATTACCATGGCGCAAATATTAAAAAAATCTGGTAAAATATTTCTTTCTCCTCTCTTAAAGCATTTAATGAACAGTAACATGAATATTTCACTCAAATATATATCCTCTCTTATTTTTGACCTAAGAGAAATTATATTTTACTTCCTAGTCATTTGAATTTGTAATGTTCTCTTTTTGCAGGGAAAGCCAGGATCTCCCGGGTCCCCAGGGATGCCAGGGGAACCTGTAAGTACAGATTTGAGTTCTAGACTCTTACCATAATACACAAATATTTCAAACACCGAATGCAGGATTTTATGTGCAGATTTATATGTGTGTTTTCTTCTTTCTTAGGGTGAAAGAGGACCTATAGGAGATATAGGCTTCCCCGGGCCCGAAGGGCCACAAGGAAAACCAGTAAGCAATTTTACACTGAATATATATGTTCATTACAAAAGGACGCCTCTTAGTTTATCAGAAGTTACAAAAGAAATGAGATTACATCCTACTTTGTGTTTGGCTAGGTAACATCTGAAGAACACTTAGAGCTACAGTGCTCAATATTAACTATCCAGTCAAGAATTCCTGGTATAGTGATGTTTTAATAGTTAATGTTACTGAGATGTTGCCTTTAAAGGTCTTATGAGGTTCCTTTGGATCCTGTTGACATAAAGGATCCTCTTGTATTTTTTCAGAAGGAGAATATTAACCCAGACACTCAACACAGTCTATAAAGGATGGGGTGACAAAATACATTCTGGGTTTCAGTTTAGATAGAGAAGCGTGTGCTTCATGACTCTGAATAAACTTCGTAACTCTTCTGTATACAGGTGATGCAACACTGCAGCTGAAGCATTTACTGTTCACTTAGGATATGTCTAATCTGACCGCTTTATTTAATAAAAGTGTGACAGCAGTGTAGTCAGCACTGTCTGAGGTGGTTTAAAACAACCTAGTTTATATTCTAGAAGTGGTTCAGCTAGGATAGCGCAGAACTCGTTATCTCCCCTGAAGCTTGGTGTTTTGGGGACAAGCATGAGAAGCAGACCATTTCAGTTTGTCAGCACGTCTCCACATTACGCTTCTGTCTTGAAAGAAGAGACAGTATCTGTAACTTCAGCAGCAAATTGGCCCAAGGTGCCTAATCTGTGCAAAACTCCACTTTGCAGTATGAGAGGGAAGGAAATACTCATGATGTCTTTGCTCATGCAAGTCCTTTCTCACTCAGTGAAATAGCAGTAAGTTTGCTGCATATGTAGAGCCATGTATGTCCTAGTAAATTAAACAGTGCCAGAGCATTTATCTTGCAGTTATCTGGCATTGTGCAATTGTTAACATAACACTCTGACATTATTTTGGCCCGTGCCAACTAGGACTCTCAGATAATGCCACATTCCAGTTTGGGGGATAATGTGGGCCTGGGACTATTTCCAGGAGGTGGTATGAATGAGACCACCCTCTTTTTGGAAGCAAATATGTTTAGCCCAGGAGGCTGAAGCTGTGCCATGCCACAAGTCCTAAGGACTAAAGAATGGATCTGGCCACTTACTATTATGGCATAACCTCTGTAACAGCAGAATAGGGCATCAGGGCTAATATCTAGAATAAGAGAAATCTCTTCTATGGTTATATAATGACTAGCTGGGACTGGAAAAGTGCATGTCCAGGTCCATATTCCACATTTGCAGAATTACCATATAACATTTCATTTAATGTCGTGTGCTTATTAAAATTGATGCACATCTTGATGCTGAAGATTTTTTTTTTGCACTGCTCTCGGCTCAAATTTAATATGCTTGCAGTTCAGTATCACCCTGAGCCCTGTTATTTCACATCTCAAGACTATTTGTGAGTATTTCTGTGTTGTAACCGCACAAACTGATGCGTCTGCAGCTTCAGAATATGATACCAGCACTAAACATTGAGCTTTACCCTTTATATTTTTAAAATGCATATACATAAGCATATTTATTAAAAAAATGATTTTTTTTTTTTTTTTTTAATAGGGAATCAATGGAAAAGATGGATTGCCAGGTCCTCCGGTAGGAAAACATGCTTTTGCATACCACTGTATTTTATTCTTCACAGATACCATAGCTGTTAATCCTAGGCAGTTGTTTTCAGTTCTGCTAACAGATGAATATAAAAAAAAGCCTTTAAATTGTATGCTTATCTTTTTTCAAAAACAATTTTTCAGGGTGCTGTGGGCAGACCAGGAGACAGAGGACCCAAAGGAGAACGTGTAAGTCCCTTGTTTTCATAACTCTTTTTCTTTTTACTGAGCATCTAAGCACCTCATCAGCACGTATTTTACAGGCAAAACCAAGAAATGAATTCTCTGTGAACTTCAAGCAGTCTTTCAGACAGCTAAGAGGTTTGGTCCTAGACACTGCTTTAAGGAATTAGAATTGAATTGCTTCAGCATTTAGAGGAAAACCACATTTTATAGACTTTCTAACACGGTTGGCCTGGACAGTGTAAATTGATCAATTGGTTGAAAATTAAAAAGTAGCTAATCCTGTTGTGATGCTGTCAGACTTTGCAAGTGCTATAAAGCTTGCCCCATCGTCATCCCTGGGATCTTTGTATGTCACAAACACAAATCATGTTTTATATAAAACAAGCTTGTTACGCTTAGGCAGCAGGAATGCCAATGCAATTACCTTACTGCTTCCCAAAATGTTTAGACAGTTCTCTTTATGGTAACAAGATCGTGGTGGTCAGGAATCATTATGGGAGGTGAGAGATGATCTTTATTTTACTAGAGCAAAGAAAATCCTAGTGCATATTCTGCTCCTGTTATAACGTTGCTAAAGCCTTGATGTCCTAATCCAATTGATACCACATTCATTTGATGAATCAGAAAAGCACCTCCGTATGTAATCTGGAAAAGGAAATGCTGCTTTATGACACTGAGGAGACATGAGGTTTTAACCATTATTACAATAGTTGTCCCTTACAAAAATTAACAATTTGCAGTGTTCTGTTCCTGCCTTTAAGGACACAAATAAAATGTAAGAACCTTCTTATTGTACCACCTACTGTGTACTGCATTACACCGCTCAGCCTTGACCTTCTCAGTGCCAACCTATCTGAATGCCCTGCAAATAGTACTGTACACATACAACCAGAAGAGGAGGCTGGACCTGTGAGTGCCTGACCTTGAAACATACTGACAGGGAGGAGGGTGTTGAAAAAGTCTGTGAGAGACAGAGACACGGCCTTAGCTTGCTGCATCCGAGTGAAACTTGGGAAGCTTCAGGGTAAGAGGAGAGGGTGTATTTATTGCAGTCTCATCAGTGAGGGTACGTACATACACACATGTACGTGTAGTTATAGATGTAAATATGGATATATGCTTGCTCTCAGAAAGGTCACAGATGCCTGAATCTGCTCTCACTTCTGGGATCACTGGCAAACATGTCACGATCTAGCTCTCTCTGTACAGACTAATATAGGTAAATATATATATACACACACATATAAATATATAAAAAATAAAAGAAATGTATGATACATGTTAAAAAATAAATCAATTTCCAGAAGTGTTTTTGTCTCAAGTGATAATCAAAATCTCTCACAACCTTTTCTAATAGGAAAGTTATAAATATGCCCAATGCAGTATCTGAATACGGTTTTCAGAAAGCTGTCAGTTGTTCCTTACAATTCTGCAGGAGAAAGAAAAGGTTTGTTGAAAACAAGGGGAGGTCTGCCTAAGAAATAACAGCAAAATACACAGCAGAAGTCTGCATCTCAGATTAGAGATCAGTGGGGGAGTTGGAGTTGATTTTTTTTTTTTTCCCCCTCCGGATCAGGTATTACAGACCTGCATCTGTGAGAGAGATTGCAATGATTACAGAAAATAACACGAAGTTGAGGTTTTCTTGCAGCCATTATTATTACTGCTGTACAGCATACTCCTTCAGTTTGAGACCAGCTGTTGCAATTACAGAAAAGAGAAGCACCAAAATTGGAAGGACAAAATAAAACTCTTGAGGTTTTCATGTCTAATATAAGTATATCCTTGTAGAATCTCTTTTAAGAAGGAAGTAGTCACCTGGGCTGGAATAATCTTATACATCCTTTCAGTGACTAAACACTGCTGTTATTACTACATTATAAACTGAGTGACAAACCAGTTGAAAACGTGTGGTTTATACCAGTCAGAAATATGCCTTTCAAGTCATTTCAACAACAGGTAAAAGTACTGGTAGCTGGCTCATTTATTGCTATTATCTGCATACCCTGATCACAGACTGGGAGCCCGCTGGACTAGAGCATGTAGAAATCCAGGCAAAACGATAGCTCCTTCTGCACGGAATATAGTACAAGATTAAATGCAAAGGATGGGAGAACACTAGAAAAGGAGGATGACTGAATAAATCAGCACTGTAGGCAGAGATCGTGAAACACAAATGTCCTACCCTGTTTTTTGTACAATGCATAGTAAAGGAGAATTTAAAGAGGAATCTGGAGGAAGATATGCGACCTAGTTTTATGAATTTTTACAAGGAGCTTCTTCCAAACACAAAGAAAACACTGGAGGCAGTTAAAAACGCTTGTTTGAAAAGTGGCTGTAGTATTTGATCTGCCTCCTACACATTGGCAGCCTGTAAAATGGGAATCGTTTAGAAGAAAAGCGATTCCAGGATCAGCTTCACACTGCCATAGCATCATGGTCTTAGAGAAGCCTGCATTTTTCTTTATTTCCAGTGGAATAGCTATCCATACCTACTCCGCAGGGTTATAAACCAGAGAAATTATATATGCATATTTATGCCTTAAATATGTTTTTAATGAAGGCTTCTTGTAAGTATAGTAATCTTCAGACAGCTTTTTTTATATATGTGGGTGCATGTATGTGTGTGTGGTCTTATTTGAAAGTACTATCAGACAAAATAGTGTGTTCAGTGGCTCCCTATACTGGACTTCAATCTCCAAAAAAATGAATAAACTAAAAATTTTGTTAAAGGCCTCTTTCAAGTTTTGCAATAACATATGGTAGAACAGGAGTTATTCTTCAGATATATAATGTTTCAGGTTGCTATGTGTGAAGTAGGAGATAGAGGCTGGATGCAAAAACTTTGTTAAGGCCATGAAAGAGCCTCTTCCCTGCAGACTACAAAAGTTCTGCTTCTCAGTCAGAATCCTTGCTCTGCTCTGAATTTCTCACGGTGTTACAATACACATCCTGATACAATAGCTGTATGCTGGACAGAACACTTTTTCCTATAAATCTTAAAATTTATAGAAACTGGAAAATGTACGCCTCTTCCATCAGAACATTTCCAGTTTCCTCAATGCACATAAGCTCCCTTTCCTGCTCCCATCAACTGTTGAAAATTTGAGTCTTTGACAAAGGTTACAGGTGTCTTTTGTGTATTACATCATATCTTGTCTTTTTTCTACTGAATAGCTAAATTAGCTGTGTGTTTGTTGGAAATCTTTCATGTGCTGCATATTTAGAGTTTTGCCCGAAGTATTAATGCCCAGAAGCTAAAACTGGAAGTCAGACATCTGCAGTATTGCCAGGATAGGTCTTTTAAGAGAAACACAATAAACGTAATCACACTGAGATTGTTTCCCTGTCACACTGACTTCCCTGACTGTGTGATCACATTAGCAGTTTGACAGATTGCATTGGGTTTACGTGGCAAGGTTTTGGTAACAGGGGGGCTGCAGGGGTGGCCTCTGTGAGAAGACAGCAGGAGCTGCCCCCATGTTGGACAGAGCCAATTCCAGCCGGCTCCAAGCCAAAGCTGAGCCCGTGAGTGACAGTGGTACTGCCTGTGTGATAGAAAGGGTAAAAAATGCTGCACAACAGCTGGGAGAGAGGAGTGAGAAAATGTGAGAGAAACAACCCTGCAGGCACCAAGATTGGTGAAGAAGGAGGGGAAGAGGTGCTTCAGATGCCGGAGCAGAGATTCCCCTGCAGCCTGTGGGGAAGATCATGGCGAAGCAGGCTGTCCCTCTGCAGTCCGCGGAGGACCACAGTGGAGCAGATATCCACCTGCAGCCCGTGGAGGACCCCATGCTGGAGCAGGTGAATGTGCTGTGAAGGAAGCTGCAGCCCGTGGCGAGCCCACACTGGAGCAGGCTCCTGGCAGGACCTGCAGCCCATGGAGAGGAGCCCACACTGGAGCAGGTTTTCAGGCAGGAACTGTGTCCCATGGGGGACCCACACTGGAGCAGTCCATTCCTGAAGCACTGCAACCTGTGGGAAGGACCAGCGCTGGAGCAGTTCATGAAGGATTGTATCCCATGGGAAGGACCCCACACTGGAGCAGGAGAAGAATGTGAGAAGGAAGGAGTAGCAGAGATGCAGTGTTAAGGACTGATTGCAACCCCCGTTCCCCACCCCCCTGCACTGCTTGGGGGGAGGAGGTAGAAGAGTGAGGAGTGAAGTTGAGCTTGGGAAGAAAGGGGGTGGGTTGAGGGGAAGGTCTCACAATCCTGCTCTGTTTTTAATTTGCAATAAATTAAACGAATCTTCTACAAGTTCAGTCTGTTTTCCCCTGACAGTAATTGGTGAGTGATCTCCCTGTCCTTATCTTGACTCACAAGCTTTTCATTTCATTTTCTCTCCCTATCTTGTTGAGGAGGGGGAGTGAGAGAGCAGCTGGGTGGGTACCTGACAGGCAGCCAAGGTCAGCCCACCACAGGGGTTAAAAATACAGGTGTGAGATGATGAGGTCTCAGATTCTGACACTTTTTTTTTTTTTTTTTTTTCTTGTGGTAGATTTCCATAGTTCAGAGCCTCTGCACTCTTACTGAGGGCAATTTAAGCTCCAGTTGGGAATGCATTATGGTTTCAGTTAATGCAATAAAACATCACAAGTTACAGTGGTCTTTCTAGTGAAGGTTAGTTATAGTCAGTAATAAGCTCTAACTCACTGGAAATCATACCGATTGGAGGACAGAAAGGTGATAAAAATGTTATACAACCTCCTACTTGCATCCTTACCTTTCTTTCTTTCCTTTTCAATCTTTACATGTCATGTAAATATGACTTAAGAATATAACTACACTTTTATTGGTTTATCAGTCAATGATGTTTCCGATCTGAATACAGTTTACCAGCACTTGCTATAGATTAAGAATGCAATTAATTCCATTCATTCACCCCTCATAAATGTAGATTCTGGATTTATCTAGTAATGATGTAGTCAATTCTTGGTGCTGTTTGCTGTTAGGTGGAGCCTAACATTAGCTTAAGTGATGCAGCAAGGGCAGTCAGTGACCCTTAAAAACGGCCAGCTGTTCATTAAAAATCTGAACATGTGACGTGTGGCACTCTGCTCCACAGCTGTAGTTCAGTGAACTAATGGCTAACACATTAAGTCACTCTAAATGATTTAATTCCTCACAAATAAAACAAATTTAAATGCCACCTCAGCCATGATGGAAGCTGTTGCTGGCCAGAACATTGACCTTTAATTTATTTTGTTTGCAAGGAATTCATTTGTTATAAATGGATTTGTGTATCTGTTGTTTCTTTGCTTAACTGAAATTTTGTGTACGTGCAGAAATAAAATATTAGGCTTCTGGGAAAAGATACAGAAAAAACCCTGATGCCTTGTGCCTGGGGGAATTTGAGTACCTAAATTCTACCTGTGCCATTTTTCACATTTCTAGATCCTTGTATAGGGGCTATAAACTTTCTGCACCCAAGTTCTGTCCTTGAAAAGCAGGTTACGGAGTCAAGATATTTTTTTTTTTGTCCTTGACTTCAACATTAAAAGCGTAAGAAAACAAAATGTTACTTGCTGTGTTTTCAGAGACAAGGGTTAGCCTGTAAAATCAGCTTCCCTGCATGACTCATAAAATCTGTTTCTGAACAGGGAAGAATTTTTCTCTTTAGCATTCTTGGGTGACTTTTCCTAGTTCATTCCACTGTGTGCAATGGTTTTCCTTCTGCTTTTATTTTACACAGGGAGATCAGGGTATTCCAGGGGACAGAGGCCCACAAGGTGAACGAGGGAAACCTGGCCCATCAGGAGAAAAGGGGGATGTGGGTCCTATTGGGCCACCAGGAGACAGAGGCTATCCAGGATCACCAGGTCATCAAGGTCCCCCGGGTTCACCAGGACCCCCAGGGTTTCCAGTAAGTAAATACAAATTTTCCTTGGTTGCTTGTGAATTCAGACAACATGAGGGTAGCATGTGCTAAGCAGTGGAAATTCAACTGAGCAATACCACAGTGTCAGAAAAACTAAGATATCTGTGAGATAATTTCAGTGTTAAGAGGTGGAAAAAATATACCCAGGTAATCAAGCAGTTATTTTTAAATTTTTTTAAAAACATGTGCTATGGGTAAACTTTAATTATTTATTTCTTTAGCTCCTGACAAATCAATATGGCTACTCAATACTGTTAAATTTCAAGTTTTTCATAAGCTTAAGAGGTAAAGTGTAAGTCTTTGCAACTGAGAAAGAAAAGGAGGCAGACAAAAATTATTCTCAATAAAAGGGAAATGGGCATTTAAAAAGACAATTAAACGCTGACTGTCAGTTGTAGATATCTTGGCTTGTCTCCGTGTGCGCACAGGCCCACATCCATGTTATGGGTTCTTTTTACCCTCTATCAGATACGGTAAAGCTCTAAAAAACTTTTCCAGTACAGTTACTGGTCCTGTGATGCAGTTTTGGTTTGTGGGCTGTGCATCAAAGCGGTTAGTCCCTAGAGGGGGTGAGAAGTTAGCAAATGCTATGCAAGAGGCAAGTAAAGCATAGCGGTGTCACTGGGCATCCTTACTGTCTGATGCAAATTAATTTCCATGCACATAACATACTGATCATCTTGACAGTTGGGAGCGCCTCCTCCACTTCATGGTATTAGTGGTCTTTATAATGTTATAATGTATTTGCAATAAAGTGGCCTTTGCAGTTAAGTAAATAACAAATATTTAATTTTTGGTGAAAGCTTTAAATTTTTAATGCTAATTTCAGCATTTTTTTTTATTTTTGTAGCACCATAAAGTGCCCTCTGTATGTTTCTTCTGACATATCACCTTTTTTTTTTCCTCATCAGGCTGATACAGTTTCACTTGAAGAAATAAAAAAATATATCAAACAAGAGGTTCTTAAGGTTTTTGAAGGTAAGAAAATGAAGTATTGTACAACTAAACATAAATCTTAAAATCTGTTCTAAATGTTTTACATCGCTACAACCTTTATATTTCTTTGTCATCTATTTTACATTGGACTTAGCAGCTGCCTTGTTGCTGTAGCTGTGTTGAACTGTTGTTTAAAGTCTACTTAATATAATTATGCTCAAACAATTACAAATTATAGTATCTGTTAACTAGAGTATTTCCTTATGTAAAAGATTAGCATTAAAAGGTAGTTTTCTCCAAATCATAATAGCAAACATATGTACGTATCATTGTAGATACATATCATGTATTATTGCAGATACATGTGTATCTACAACGTATCATTAAGACACTGAAGATTTATTAAAATGGAGACAATAGAAATACCTAATTATTTTGGCCACTTAGTGGATGACTATCTAAATGAGAGGAAGGCTTGACAGCTTTCAGTCATGCAGGTCTAAACTGCTGTGCATTTTCTGCAAACATCCCTGCTGAGCTCCAAAGCTCCCTTGCAGACCGCCATCTTCTGGCACAGTTTTAGACAAGTACCAGATTCAGCCAAGGCCTTTGTACTATGTAAGCTTTCTTAGGTGTGTCCTTACTCTGAAAAGGAAATATTTTTCTTCCTCAGCATTTTCTTAGTCAGGGCTGAAAAGCTGTGACTCAGGTAGGTGTCTGAAATAAGCTGCTGCTCGAACACCTCTTAACAGTAGCTTCTCTTCCATTGCAAAATGCATTTCTTATATCTGCTATATGCTTAGCTATTTTGTCATTAATATCTGTGGATACAAAACCCTTTATCTTTTAGGGATGAAAGAAATCATATAAGCTTGAGACTTTTTAAACTGTTCGGGCAGTTTTTCACTTTATAGCAAGGCTATCATTTTGTGTATTTTCACCCTTCCCCAAACTGCTACCCCTTAGGAGTTCAACCTACTATGCATTTCAAGAGCAGTTTGTGGGCTGAAGTTGCCTCCTTTTCCCATTCAAATGGAATGGTAACAAGTATTTAGTCTATTCATAAAAAGAAAGTATTAAAAAGTGTCCCGCCTACAAGGACTATTGGGTTTTGTCTGTATAGCTATTCCATTTTCTACACCTCACTAGTGTTCCCACAGATCTTCTATATTTGGCTTTGTTTCACTTTGCCTATTTTCTATCACCTTGCTTATTTTTTGTTTGATGCCCACTCTTCTCTTTACTCTAATTTTTTTCTTAAATCTTAAAACTCCACCACAGTAAATATCTACTAAATTGTGGAATGCCTAGTTAAGTTTTTTAATCCACTATAAATGAGACAGATTCAAGGTTAGTACCTATTTTGTCTACCTCTAAGGAACACTGAAATGTTACCAAGTGCACTTTATTCCACCAGCATGAAGAGTTCATGCTGAAATCTCTGCAATCAATAATGTTGGCTGAGTTCTTATAGGTTTTTTCACAACTGTTTTCAGGGTTTCAGCACATTCCAAGAACTGTTCACAGTATTTAAGCTCTACTTTGCAACTTGATATGAATTACAAATGTATAAGGTAGCCCTTCATAGGGATGTTAAGTACTAATTATTCTGTGTTCATGTATTTTAATTACTTCCATGAACAGGAGTCAGAAGCAATTTGAAATACTGGAATACATTAGTAGAAGAAAGTAGTAATGGAAAATTTAGTACAAATTCGTTCAGATTATTTCAAAGGGTGAAGACTCAGACATGAGTCTGAGTTGGAACTGAAGGCCTCTGTACTTACAGGACCATTTAACACCTTGACATTTAGAAGATTTAAACACCTTCCAGAAATTTACTTTAGCTGGGGCTTTGGGATTTATTTATTTTTCCGTATTTTGCTAGCAGATTTCTTACCCACTTTTTCTTGTGTCCTTTGTTAATGAAGAAAGGATGGCTCAGTTTGTATCCCAGCTGAAGCTGCCTGCCGCCATGCTTGCCTCGCAAGCTCATGGAAAACCAGGGCCCCCAGGAAAAGATGGGTTGCCAGGGCCCCCAGGAAAGGATGGGTTGCCAGGGCCACCAGGAGAACGTGGAATTCAAGGTAGGAATTTCAAAAATGTTCCTATGAATTGTATCTTGAAATCTTTATACACTTGCTAATGATTATTAAATAAGCCAGGATTACCTATCTAGCTTCCTAATGATTAACTTTTAAAACTGTACTTATGTTTTTCCAGACTAGATCTAAATATTAACCCATAGTAAATGTGTGGATTTTACTGATTAAAAACTCCTAATCAGTGCATTTTATTCTAATAAGTGATAAAGTTAATTACTGACAGATATCTAAAGCCGACAGATATCTAGATTACTGTAGCAGTTATTTTTTTCTCCAAAATACTTTAACAAGGAAGAAAAACTACGCCAGCAGTCTAATGTAACTATTTAGATCCTGTTCCATATGGAGAGACCATCTTATTTAAGAAACAAAATTTGATCTCCAAGTCTGAGTGCTCTCAGCTCTGATCCTGAGACAACACAGGGGAGGAAAAACTGAAGGCAAATATTTTTCTTTAAGAAGCAGTGAAAACTGAAGTATTGCCACATGAATTCTTCTTACAGTGAAGTAATCTGTTGTCACAAATCAGTTTCAGAGTAATCAGCTTTTTACTATACCCCAAATGGTAATTTGCACATTGCAATGTATTTGGACAGCATAGGACTCCCGTTTCACTGAACTGTCTTTCACTGCAAAATTAGCTTCAAGGGATCCAGGCTCATTGTAGCTGTGCTCTACTGTAGAGTTAGCCTCTCAGAGATTAAAAGGAAGAGGTGAACGGAATAGAAGGAAAAAAGAATTTATCAATGAATAATTTTTTGTGGGTGGGTAATATGTAATTTGCAGTTTATCTGTAGGTAGTTCTTTATTATCTTTTGTTAGTTTGGTCTGCTCTGGAGTCAGAGCAAGTCAGACTGGAATGAAGAACATGAGAGCAAAGCTGAAGATGTGTGGATCCTAAAGCTATCAGAAGAATACAGACTTACTAACATTGATAAGCGCAAACCCCTGACAGAAGCTTGAAAAATGTGATGAGCTCAGAATGAGAAGAACAAGAATAAAGGATCAAGGAAAACAATAAAAGGCTTAGAATCTTACAACACTGACTTCATCATTACCTTAATATTCAGACCACTGTAAACAGTCGACTTCAATGTCAGTGCCAGATTGTTCAATGATTATGTATGTGGTGGATAGTCTCAGATGCTTCTGGGAAGTGGAACGTTGTACTAGGCTTCATCTCCAGCTAGTGAGCATCGAGAGTAAAGATGATAGCTATGCTTGAAAAAAAAATAAAGCTGCTTTTTCATGCCTTATGCTTAAGTAAAAGTAGTGCCCCATGTACGCAGGATTTCCATTTATTTTACTGATATGCTCAGTACTCTTTTTTGATTAGTAAAAGGTAAGCTAAGTGAGAAGCATTTACTTCTCTGATACGTCAAAAGATATATGAAATTATACTTCCAAGGAAAGAAAACCAAAAATTTGTCTTGCTTCCTTTTTACGCTCTGAGTAAGAGATAGTCCCGTGAGAGAAGCACACTTACAAATACCCTTCATGCCTTTCCCAGTTGTGCCTGTGCATGTTATTGTTTTGTGCCAACAGTAAAAAAAAATTCAAATATCTGAGCAGATTGAAAAGTATCCTTCTGTATTCCAGTCTATTTTCAGCCATAAAAGACATAGTGGACAAGACTTCTTCAAGAAGCATGTTACGTGCATGTGTGGCTGAGACCATCAAGGCAGCATGCTGTGTGCACGTATGCCCAAGGCGTAATATGCATTGGAGAGGGTCTTTGGTTTTGACTGCCAGATACTCCTTATTATAATTCTCACTTGGTTGTAGACCAAATTGCAAACTCCAGCGTTTTGCTGTGTATAGTAATATACATGTGGGCTGGCAGAATGAAACAGTCACTTGTCCCATACAACCAGGGAAAAGAAGTAGATACTGCTGGAGAGCAATTAACAGGACCTCTACAAACACCTGCAGAGCGGTTTGCAATGCTGCACGCTGAGCAGGGAGCCTGCTAGAGCCAGCCGGCGGGAAGGGCAGGAGTCACCGTGTGCCCAAGGAGGTGCTTCACTTGCAGCTCCGCAGGGGTCCCTCTGTACGCCTCGAGGGCTGTGGCAGTTCCCCGGGGAACTGGTGTGGCCTGGCCTGGCCAGATTCCACCAGAGCCTCCTTCTGCACAGCAAACCAATAGGTAGGGGTTAGTCCCAGAGGCAGAAAACATAGCTACTAACTTTTGGAAGTGCAGACCTGGTCTTCAAAAAGTGTATTTAAGGAATTGCTAGGCTCTTAGACATAGGGTCATTCATTTCTAATGAAGTCCAGAATTGTTACCTGCTGGCCTTCAGCCAGTTTGTTCATAGTGTACCTCAGGTACTTCCCAGTGGTTCAGGTACAAATAATTTTGATTTTGTATGGTGGTCTCAGTAAAAATATAGCATGTAAACAAAAAACAACAAAGAATTGCAACATAAATTATGAAATATGCAACTGGTATTTAAACACATTTTGTGTAATACTGCTTGGAATTTTTTTTTTTTTTTTAATATATATATATACATTTCTTCATTTAAAAAAAAAAACTATGGCATATGCACCAGCAAGCTGATACTGTGAGGCAGCATTACCAGTGAAATGTACAGCATCTGCTTAAGGGGGAGCAGAGGAACTTGCTTACTCTGTATGCGTTTTAAAGGATGGTAATGTCTCGTAGAGAAACAGAAGTTTATTTCAAGAATTTATAGTCAAGCTATCGCAATGTCATCCATTTGCAGTCAGTCAGATTGCCACGTGTTAGAGGATCTAGCTCAATTAATTCCACTGACTTAATTGGATTTTTAAAACTATAATACAGAGTGATTTTTGGTCCATTAGACCAAATTCACCTTGGGATAACTTTGCAATCCAGAGATGCGTATTATCCTTTATGTTAATATGACTATTGATTTTTTTCTCAATAGAGAAAAGAAGGTTTCATCGTACTTAAATTTCACTGTTTCTATCAAATTTAAGAGTTTTTTATAGGTTCTCATAACTCATGGTAGCCTGGAGGAATCAAGCAGCGCAGCTCAGGGAAGAAAAATACCATGTGATGAATAGTCAAAATTTCTTATCTTTATTGCTGATTTCTGTTGTAAATTTTATATTTTTTATTATTAATTTACATGGTGGGAGCATCTAGAAACCTTGGCTGACATCAGGAACCCATTGTACTGGATGTTGTCCAGACATGGTCACTCTTCCAAAATAGCTGCACTGGTTTCAAGCGTTACCTCCTGTAAACTGCTCTTTGCTGTGGAGGGTGAAGCTAACCTGGTTTACTTTGATTTGAAACTCAGTCACTACCCCTCAGCTGCGAGGGCTGTAACACACAGAAGGAATTCAGAATAGGCACCGGAGACTGGAAGAGAGGGCTTGCTCTTAGCACCTTTCCTGTTGCTTTGCAGCTGTTTGTTTTTAAGAATGCAGAGTATTTGCACAGTAAAACACAGTGGATACTTTGGTCTCGTTGTTCCTTGTCATGATAATGTGTTTGCCTCATATTTGTATTAAAGAACCTCAGATTCCTCTAGATACTTGACGTGCTAGTTTCAAGTGCTGCATTATCCGTGTGGATGGAAGAGGGTCTCCATGATATGGGTGGAATACCTTTTGGAGCTGTTTAAGTGAGAGAACTTTTTACCTCCAAGTTCATAGACATGAACTTGTGTCATTTCCAAGTAGAGCTGAGGGTGTTGCGGTAGCCGTGCTTCTGACCATGATGTTTGTGGAGAGCACCAAACTGAGAGCTGTATTTTAGCTATCACCACTCATCCATGAGCAGAAGAAAGCTTATCTGTTTGAACACATACTTGCTACATACTGCTACCAAGTGTTTACCATACTACCCACGTTGGGTACATGTTTACATGCCACAACTTTTGGGTTGCAGAAATCACAACAAAACTTCTGGAACCTGAGTGAAAGGCTTTGCTAAAGCAGTCGCCTTTTGAATTAAGCAGGTACCTCTTACTGGAATTGTAATTCTACCAGTAAAAATAGCATCTTATATGTGCCTTTACATTAAAAACAATAAATCAAAATCTGATTCATGTGTATGATAATATTTTCCTTTGACGGTGTATGAGTTTGTCACTTTAAGCTCAGAGAGAAGGTGATATCCTCTAGAAGTGTAGTGACAGCCCTACTTCTGAGCAAAATATACTTCATCATTAAAAATCAAATGTTTTCCTGCCAGAATTACACATTACATTGTTCGGATTGTTTACGTATAGGCCTGTTTACTAATATGCTTACACCCTGATAAATAAAGCCTTATTTTTAGAAAAGATATCTGGGAATTTTTGTATTAAACTTCAGCGTCAACAGAACTTACCTGCCACCGTGTACAAACTACACCTTTGCATGTCTGTTCAGATACAGCCAGTAATGGGTTACACTACCCTGGATCATATATTTGCATTGGCAGGCTGCTCTTTGTTCTATTGTGGGGTTTTTTTTTTCCCTTATTGTCTTGAATTCCAGTGATCTTTACAGAATCTTTCAGTCTATCTCAGTCCCTTTTCAATTGTGCTGTCTCAGATACCTACAGTAATGGTTGTCCTGGAGCTTGTAAATGTGATATATCATAAATGTGATTTCTCTCTTTTCCCCATAACTGAAGAAATGCAAAACAAATGATTAGTGGCAGCACTGCTTTGTACAATTACAATTAACTGGGTTTGTAGTGTGAAATGTACTGTAACTATCTATTGTAAATTAAGAAAAATAGATATATATATAATAAATAGGAAATGTAATAGATCCTGTGGTTGTATGGTAGAGCTTCTCAAACAGTAGCAACTACTATGCATTACACAAGATTCTCAGAGCAAACCGACTTGATGTAGTTATAAATACTACTGTGGTCATTAAAGAGCAAAATCAAGATTCACAGTTGAACACAAACACCTGCATATTCCCTTTGCTGAGTCTTTATAGCTTGTGTGCCTATATGCTTTGTACAATTCTGCTTAACACAACTGAGTGACCAGAATGCATGATTAATATTAAGTTTGTTTCTCTGCGAGCTTTTAAGCAGTTGACTTCCTTTTGTTACGCTCCGCATGTCACTCTGCATGCATTTTCTAATGGTTTTGCCTCCCTGTAATTTCCTTGTTGGGGTGCCGAGAGAAGAGTAAGATAATTGATGCTCTGTTTTGAAACCTAGAATGATTGCAACAGGCAATAGACTTTCTACCGAAGTGTATAATGAGCTTGTGTTTAACGGAAAGCTTGAATTCTCTGTGTACCGTTCCTACTGCATTGTGTCTGTCGTAACAACCCTGAATTGGTACCCACAGCGCTTACAATAGTTTCCTTCTGGATTCTCCTGTAAAGTACCAGTGTTGCCATAGACTGTACACTGACAAGACAACCTTTGCCATCCGTCTGCCAGTGCCCATTAATCTTCATGAGACACCAGGTGGATTGATACCACTATGCTGACTGGTCAGCCGTGACTCTTCTCTTTTAATTTAAACTAAGTTTCAGCTCTTCACAAGAGGAAGTTTATTGTATGGCATACGCGACACTAGAAATAGACTGGTCCCTGAAGCAGAACAAATTTAATTCCAAATGTGACCAGATGTTGGCAAATTAATCTTCAACATATGGCACTTGCATGCCAATGCCTGAGGTGTTGGGGAGGGAAGAGGGTTTCCTTATAATCCCTTTTAAAGTAAGGGGTTGTGGCAGGTGTCACACTTGTTCCTTTAAAAATTACTTCGTCCCCTGTCCTGCATAAATTACATGGTCTAAACAGAAAAGGTCCATTTGTAGATGGATTCTTAACTTGAAATATTCAGCAGAATGTTATACCGATAGCCACGAGTCCTCCGCTCTAAAGCAGCCAGAGTGTTTCCACCCAATAAAACTTTTTACAAGCAGTTTAAGGAAAAAGAAACGGGTTGGACATGAGTTGCAGCACCTGAGAAGATGGAAGCTGTTTAGATAAATACAAAGCTATGACCTGTGAAGAAAACAGACGCAAATATTCAAAGTATAACTAGTAATCACACCTTGTAAACAATATACAGCCACTTTGGTCAAAGTAGGCCTTGCATGCTAGAACCCGAAATCTGCACAAGCTCTAAAGACGCCTCACTCCACGTGAGGGCAGCTGTGAAACGCTGGAGGGGGAGTGGGTCTGCTCTGCATGCAGGGGAATATCTAAGCATAAAACTACCAGTTTACAGTCTAAAAAGTGCAGACCTAAAGATGACGAAGTCTGGCTCCGTTTGTGGGCTATCAGAGAAGGGCTGGTCAGACTCCAGATGGCCTTTGGGTTGGTGCTTTACATCACTTCATCGAACAGGTAACGCTGGAGCAGAACGTGCATTTGATTCTTTATTAGAGGAACTTCAGGAAGGTAACTTAAAATCTCAGGGAAAGGGCTGGCAAGCAAACCTAGCGAGAGTCCTCTGGGGGAGGATGCAACAGTTACTGCTAGAAATGCTCATATTTTCCAGAAGGAACAAACATAAGAGCTGTCTCAGAAAAAAATACCAGTCTCAGAAAAAAAGTGAGCATGTGTTTTCCTAATTATATTTGTCTTGATAATTTCCTGTCAAAAAGATATACAGAAGATCGCTGTTTATAATAAGAGGACACTCTTATTTTCATATCTTTATTCTGTGTAGGTTATAGAGGACAGAAAGGGGAAAGAGGCGAGCCTGGAATTGGACTGCCCGGTAACCCTGGACCACCTGGCCCTGCAGGTACAAGTCTCCAGATTTATTTTTGCTATTGTTATTTATGAACTAACAGGCCTTTCTCCTGGTCTTCACACCAGTTTTACACCCGTGCCTTTCCTCCCGAGCCTGGTCGTAGCATGAGGTCAGACCCACCTGCCTTCTCGCGGATGAGCTGGTGTGCAGCTGACTGCCAGTGATGAAGCACGGGGCACTGCACGCGCTCTGGCGAGGGCTCTGCTAATTCTAGCTTTGTTTTACCAGCTGCTGGCCTGCCGGGCCCGCCGGGAACGCCAGGCTCACCCGGACCGCAGGGGCCACCTGGACCCAACGGAAGATGCAATCCGGCAGATTGCTATTACCACATATCACAGACTCGGTCACGCACCAGCGGGAAATAAAAACCCTCTCCCGTAGACACTTGGGTTCACAGTCACTTTTCACTCCTCTCAATAAGTTAATTTAATCTTTGAAGTACTTGGTGCATTTTTTTTTTCCCTCGACACTGCATAGTATATAATTTATAAGGCACAGAATTGAGCCTTTTTCTATGTTATTTGCAGTGTCGTAATTATGAAATGATGACATATATTTTCCAGAGTGCATTCCATGTGTTAGGTTTCTCATATTTATTTTGCTTAGAGGAGAAAATAGACCCAAATAATTTTCATAAGCTTCTTTCTTCAAACTAAACATATTTTATTATAACTTGAGACAGTATGTATGCCTCAGTATGTAAGCTGGCTTTATTTTTCTTGCTGGTGGTGAAGTTAAGTGGAGAGAATGCAGTTCTGAAATTTCAAAGCGTACCTGTTCATGGCGAATGCAGGACCTGAGCTAAAGCGCTGAGAACTCTGTTTAGACTAACCGTTCGTGTCCCTCGAGGAGGCTGCGGCACTCCTGCTGAACCGGGTCCGTGTCGCGCACCGCCAACGCTACCCACCGTTTCAGTCACTTCCTAGAAGTCAAAGAAGGAAACGAAGATGTGTTTGTGATCTCTCTAACCCCATCCAACGTTTAGCGTCAGACTGACTGGAAATTCGCCAGGTGTAGCCCCGAGAAGCGTCTCTCCTGCCTGGATGTTGTCCCAACTGAGGGCTTGTACGTTCGTTTAGTCATGGTTATGTATACTCCAGATATTAAACCGTTAGGGCCTGGTGGTGGTGTTCCTAGCTGAGAACTGGCACGTCTTCCAAGCATTACGTGGACTTGGTAAGTGTAGTATCGCTGCCTGTAACCAAGCTACTCTGCCGTTATGTCTGCTTACAGCAAAGACGACCTCTTGCTTTAGAGCAGAGGTGGTGGGTACACAGTGAGACAGTCAAAGAAGGAACTTCACAAGCCTCTAATCTTATGGATGGCACAGTTTTCCTCTTCCTCCTGCAATAATTGTGTGCCAAAACAAACTTGAGAAGGACACGGAAACAGTAGAACGCAAAACTCACAGGTCCTAATAACTGGTTGCAAAAAATAGAGCTCAAGAGAAATTCGGAAAAATTAAAAAACCCTCCTTGAAGAGGTGTACTACAGAGAGCACGACTGCATGCAGTTTGCAGGCATTGAGTAAATCCTACAGGACCAGACATTGTCAATGAAGAACGAAACAGAACAAAGTGTAAATTCTATAGAGCTCAAAGGGTTGCGCAAAAGAAAAGATGGAGAAAATCAATCATACAGAGGCTGATTCTGAAAAGGAGATTCTGAAAAGCAGTCATACAGAGGGAGGAGGGCCGGCTGAAGTTTCATTCCTGATTATTAGGAAACAGATGATCCTAGATTAGTCCTAAGGAATTGCTACAGTGCAATAGAAAGTGAAGGTGCTATTGAGAGAACATGGACAGCTATAACCCACAACCTCAACATGAACCCGTAGTGCCAAAGCAGCAGCGAGGGCCTTGCCCCACCGTTAGGAAGCCAGTTGTGCGCTCCCGCTTCAGGCTGGTAAGTGGTTTTGGTGATCGCCGTGCTTGAGCAGTACTGAGCCGCCAGGGAGGCGTTCCCATATTGGAAGTGCTGGGTTCCAGAGATGCTGTTGTGAGACATTAATCTGTCCAACTTCTGGTTTTTCCTAAAAACAGTAAGGAATGAATGGTGGGAGTCTTTTAAAAAAAGCAAAACAAATTGGCACTTGTTCTGAATAGAGTTCCTAGCACTTGTACCCAGACGGGAGCAAGAGGTAATAGAGTTAACCTGGGTAGCTGGGGCGCACAGGCAAGCCTTAGCCACACTTTCTGAGAGAGAAAGCACACCCTAAGAGCAACCTCGGGGTGCCACTTAGTGTGCTAATCAGCTGGGCATTTAGAGGGAAGGAGGTGCTTGGCAAAGAGCAATGTTTAAGTAAGCACAGAGATCGAAGGCTGAGAATAAACACCTGGAACAGGAGAGGGCAGCAGGAAGGGGGGCAGCAGAAGCCTGTGGCATACCACGAGACCATCCCCTGAAGGGAATCTGCGAGCTGTAATACGCCCTGCAGCTGGGGACCCCTTGGGGGTTCAGGGTGTTTCGTCTGTCCCTCGTGAGGATGGGGATGGATGGGTCAAAGCCCGCAGGCGAACCACGGTCCTCACTCCTCCTTTTCCGCTCGTCCCTCGCTGTCCCTCGGCAGCAGTAACTGCCCCTTCTCTGGGCCAGCGCATCCTCCGCTCCGTCCCGCGGGGGTGACGGTGCATTGGGAGCAAGCCGTCCCGCCTGCGCTTAGCTCAAAGCGCGCCGCTCCCCTTCCGGACCCCCTGTGCCCACGGAGCACGTCTTGATGTGCTCTGTGGTACTGATCGCCGTTCCAGACCTGGTCCTCAGAGCGCCGTAGCTGTGCCAACGCCGGGAACTGGGGAGGCGGCTGGAAACCCAGCGCTTGTCTGTCCCGAGGCACCTGCTGCTGTCGGGGCCGCAGGCCCGCCAGCCCAGCGGGTAAAGCCAGGGGCCGTGCACCGATGCGTATCTGGGTGTATATACACCAGCGGAGGACCGGGCCCTGCATACTGTTTTCCTTTCAGTCAAATGAACTGCTGGTCAGGTATCTTGCATGAACATTTTTTTCATTGATTTCTTTTTACTTCTTTAGTAATTCCAATATATGTAAAAAGCTAAATATTTTTTTACTTCTTAAGTTAATTTTCGACTTCATTTTCTGTGATAATATCAAAAAGGGTGCTGTCTTGTAAAGAGTATCCGCGTGACTGAGAGGTTTCCAAGCAGCCCCCGTCCTGGAAGGCTGTGCGTAGACTGTTGCGCCGCGTTAGTGGTATCTGTATATTTTGGGGCTTTTAGCTAGCTGAAATCCAGCGTCTGTTATTTGCCGGATGCAGTTGCTGTATGTTAATTTACTTGAACTTATCGGAAAGCAGAACACTTTTTATATTTGAAGAAGTTTTATTTTTTCATCTATGTTTCCTATGGATGCCTTTTTCTTTTTATAGGCTCAAATCTAAAGGTCTTTTTAAAATGTATTTGAACACTTTGAATTTGTTTGCAGGTAACTTTGGTAATTATCTTGTTGCGTTATTTTTTATTTTGCTAAAAGCCCACTTTAATTTTATCACGTGAGAAAACGGGTATTTTGTTATACGGGCTATCTCGATACCTTTTTAAAGATGCCGCATTCTTCACTGGGGTAGAACAGAGTTAATCCCAGCTTAACTTTACTTCACACTGGCTTGCTCCTACTCTATATTTGTAGAATTGAAAGCAGATTGGAGCTGGAAACGTGCTTCTGCATGGTTTTCAGGTTTGGCCCCTGAAATTTCTTTGCAGTTTCAGGCTGATGTTGTCTTAGTTTTTGGCCAGGGAGGGCAGAGTGATGTTAATCTGGTTTACAATTTGCTTTATCCATTTTGTATCTGTTTTGAGCACTCTGTGCTGCAGTACGCATTGCGAGGAACTCAACACAGAGGATAATTTTTTCCAGTAGCACAAGCTATTTTTCTGATTTGGGAATGTTTACGTGCAGCAGGACTTTGAACTGAAATACCTTCAACAAAATGTTTTAAACCTTTCTTAAAAGCTCTCTAAGCTTCGTTCTAGTTCAGGGTCAGACTATTATATTTTATGGCAAGTTGCATTATCATCTGCTAACAACGTGTTGGGATTTTCTTCAAATAGCTATGTACAGAACTACTCAGTTTGCCTAAGGAAAGTAATAAACTTGGTAAGAAACTTTTCTGAGGCTGCCACATACCTCCTTTTGTCCACACGGTGGAGTTCAAAACATCTTTTCCGTACAGAGGGTAAAGCCCGGGCTGAACTCGCTCAGCAGCGCAAGAAACGACCCGGTGCTGCGTAGACTCACAGCACAAGAGTCGGCGTTTCGGATTTTGTTCTTGAGCCTGACCTTTTTTTTTTTTTTTTTTTTTCCTAAAGTCCGTTTAGTTTTGCATGGTAGTATTTGTGGAAATACTGCCTTTCTTGGATAATTATTTTCAGGTAATATTGCTTAGATTTTATTTGTGTTTTTTATATGTACACTTTATAGAAGAACATGCAGTAGCGGGACATCTCGCTTTCAGGCATCATTTCTGTCCACTGTAATGATGGTTGGCTCTAGGGGAGCAGGGAGTTAGAGCATGAGAAGTACCTCAGGAATCAAAACAATGTTGGTTTGGGGGGGCGGTTTATCATGTTTTTGTTAGATCCTGGATGTACCGAGTCATATAAATCCTCCTTGAAATCCGTTCCGTCCACTACAACTAGGTTGTACTGGATGGGTGTTTAAATCCCTCCGCATACACGTAGGTGGGTGTAGGCCATGGAGAACAAGTTTAACCGTGACCTCGCCTTGGTTGGTGTTTAAGTGGAAAACTCAAGCTTCACGATACCTTAAGGAAATGTGGTTTTCAACTATAATTGCTGACAAACGTTACAGATTCTAGACCAAAATAAGTTTGTAGCTAAAAAGAATGTAGTCTACACATCTTTTAGCAGTTTTATCTCCGAGTCTGCTGTTCTACAAACACGAATGCATTTAATTATTTACTGAAGTTTCAATGTAAATATATTCTGTCTCCAGTCAATATATTTGAAGGATTTTCAATGACATACCTTATTTTATTATTTTTTTTAATTTCTGAATGCTATGCAGCTGTCACTGAATGAATCACAGTATGTGCCGACTGGTCGCTCCTTTCATTATACTTTTGGTTTGCAGTATTTACGGTTCGGTTCAATGGAAATGTGTTAAGTGGATAGAAAATTGCTTTTTACATTATTATGTGGCCATTTGCATCTGAAATAGGATTCTGGATGGAAATGGAAACGTTTCACATACTTTCTGTGTGTGGTTCTGTCAGAAATGACAACTTTTCCTTCCGTGTCAAGCCATGAGAGGGAACTGCGAACGAGAGAAAGGAGAGGCGCAGAGCCACGGCAGCGAGCCCCGGGGAGCGTGCGGCGCCGGGGCTGCAAGCCCGGGCTGGCTGAATTCGGGCTTTTGACCACACCGAGGCCAGGTTTGTCCTTCCTACGGGTTGGTGAAACTTAGGGCTCCACAGGCTGGGGGGAAAAAAAAGTGAAAAACCTTGGCCTTGTATAGATACAGAGATAGACGGATAGATGGATAAATGGATAGGTAGGTAGGTAGGTAGATAGATAGATAGATAGATATAAAAAAAAAATTATGGAAGTTAATAGAATCTCTGAATCAGATGCAGATAACTTTCCTGTCTGAATATGAGATCATCACTTTTATTCAAGAAACTGATTGACTGAACCGTTTAACTTCAGGTATTTTCAGTGTTCTCTTGCTGCCTAACTCTCCCAGGAGAAAAAGAGAGAACTCCCAAATGAGTGGCATTTTCAAGGATGCTAGGTAATACTTTGACCACTAACGTGATTTTCTTTCTTCAAATTTCATAGCGGCTTCAGCAAGCTTGCTTCATAGGTTGTCTAAAGCTGCCACAGTTTTACTTGTCCTTTTGAAGGCATGCACAGCAAGCAAAACAGAACAGTAAAACAAAAGACTGAGGGGAGGGGAACAAAATTGAAGCTGTAACAGATCAGATGGGAGTAACGTGCCCCACAGAATAAAGACATTTCTTCTTTACCTGTGATCCGTGAGCAGAGGAGATGCAGCGACTGCATTTTAAGTGTAAAGGAACCAGAAACTACGTGGCCAAATAAGAACGCAGCGCTGAGCAGGTCAAGCAAAGACATTTCGCCCAGTTATCTAAGCAATTTAAAAACCTTTGCAAAAACGCAGCATGTGTTTGTACACGGAGCACAACTGCTAGGCTCTGCGAGGAGGAACCAACACCGTTGTCTCTGAAACGAAGGGACTCGGTTTCTTGTTCGCTCTGTCTTTCAAGTAACCTTGAAAGTACCATCTGTTGGCACGTTCCCTTTTCGAAGGAAGAGCAAATTTTAGTTGTAGATACGTGTTTGTAAACTCCGATCAAAATTGGGTCTTCAGGGAAGCAAAATCTGGCGGAATCCTCCCCAGCCTCGCTTTCTTGCCTCGTCTGGGTGCTCCAGCTTGCGCGCCGGAGCCACCACTCATCCTTCGGCTAGACAGACACTTCAGCCTTTCTGAAACATTCACAGGGGGCTTTTGGTAGCAGTTTGTACCTGGTCGCTCAAACCCAGCGATGGCTGTGGCAGAAAACTTCTTAGATGTATACACATGTATAAACTGTGTATGTGTAACACACACACACACACACACATATACATATATATTAGTGCAGCATTCAGCAGCAGTGTTACTAATACTTGTTAGTAGCCCAGTAGGGAAAGCATTGCAGTCACCATTTTAAAATACCAGATTGGATTGTGATGAATTGGTTACCATTTTGAGGACAGTTGTTAAACATTTTTCTCTTGGTTTCTGCCTAGACTTAAGTAATTGAGGAGCAAAAGTATGTATTTATCACAGCGTGGTTAGACCTCGAGAATTAGGAGTGGCAGCAGAGATCCTGATGGGTAAAAGTGATTTTCATCATTACTCTCTTGTTCAAAAAAATCTCATAGCATTTTATAATGTGGAACCCGAAAGAGATGAGAACAAGATTCACGTGGGACTTCACCGAGGCTCCAGGAGCCTCTGGTTAGAACGGGCCGCCCGCTGTCAGTGGCTGGTGAAACCCCTCCATCTCTTTGCTTCGCGCCTTCTAACTATATTTATTTAAACTAGCACTGGTTTTTCTGTATCACGATAGTTGATACGCCCTTCTTTTAAATTCACAATCCTGTCTTTATTTTCCAAATCTTTATTTACTTGAATCTGCTGTTACTAAAAATCAGTTCCTGGCATTTTTTGGGATACGGTCTACCATTCTTCAGATAAAATTCTTCCGCTTTCGCACAAGATTCGCACTTGGTAAATACTTAGAATAACCAGTGTGTCCCATACCGTCTTACGATGGGCCTGAGGATTTATTGTTCAGTTCTGTATTTTAAGTTAAAACTCATGAGTCAGCTTGAAGTCAGAAAATCTCTCACAATCTTAAGCTATCCACTTACATAGATTCTGCATTGAATTGACCCTCAGTATTGAATTTGTTTGATTGTAATAATTCTTATTTGGTTTTTACATATGAATGTTTTCTCACCTACATGAGTTTCTTTCCATTGTGGAATCTGATGCATTTCTCAGACTCTATTTTTTAAAGCACTTCACATTTGTATTTAAATGTTGGGTTTTTTTGCTTCTTTTGATTCATTATGTGTATGCATTACATATGGAAAATAATATTTTCATTCTGTTACCAGTTTTTTTTTCTTTTTAACAGTTTTACACACTTTATAGTCAAAATAAAAGTTTGCTGGTGAAACTACAGTTTGTCATTACCACTAACGTTTTATTCGTTGCGCTACGTAAGGAGCACTTTTGAGGACCATGCCCTAAATCAGTAAAAACTGACCTAATTCTAAAATTTTTTGGGAGAACCCTTATGTGTGAACAAGCCAATCAATTGTATGCAGTTGTCTGGATTTGCTTCTTAAGAATGGAATTCTTTGCACTCATCTGTTCAGATGACTTCTTGTAGTATTAAAGTAGGAGATGTCGGTTATGAGAGAGTTTGGCCGTGCTGGCGGGGCAGGACGGCCGTTCTGTCGCAGGCTTTGCCCAGAGTCCCTGGGAAGGATGGCACCTGCCTTTATGCCCATTTTCTTCCCCCATCTTTTCCCTGAAATCTCACCTGGTGCTGCGTCTGTGGAACCAGACAGCGGTAAAGACTTACTTCTAAAGATTCAACCTCTTTTATATTTTATCATTTAAAATGCTGGGCTGCACAAGGGATGTAGAATCACAGAATGCTTTGGGATGGAAGAGACCTTTAAAGGCCATCTAGTCCACCCCCCCTGCAGTGGGCTGGGACATCTACAACTAGATCGGGTTGCTCAGAGCCCCATCCAGCCTGGCCTTGAATGTTTCCAGGGATGGGGCATCTACCACCTCTCTGGGCAACCCGTTCCAGTGTCTCACCACCGTCAAGGTAAAAAATTTCTTCCTTATATCTAGTCTGAGTCCACCGTCCTTTAGTTTAGTTTAAAACCATCACCCCTTGTCCTATCGCTATTGGCCCTGCTAAAAAGTCTGTCCCCATCTTATAAGCCCCCTTTAACTACTGAAAGGCTACAACAAGGTCTCCCCGCAGCCTTCTCTTCTCCAGGCTGAACAACCCCAGCTCTCTCAGTCTGTCCTCATAGCAGAGCTGTTCCAGCCCTCTCATCACTTTTGTGGCCCTCCTCTGGACCCGCTCCAACAGGGCCATGTCCTTCCTGTGCTGAGGACCCCAGAGCTGGACGCAGCACTGCAGGTGGGGGCTCACCAGAGCAGAGCAGAGGGGCAGAATCCCCTCCCTCGCCCTGCTGGCCACGCTGCTTTGGATGCAGCCCAGGATACGGTTGGCTTTCTGGGCTGCAAGCACACATTGCCGGCTCATGTCCAGCTTTTCATCTATCAGTACCCCCAAGTCCTTCTCCTCAGGGCTGCTCGCAATCCCTCCATCCCCCAGCCTGTACTGATACTGGGGATTGCCCCGACCCCAGTGCAGGACCTTGCACTTGGCCTTGTTGAACCTCATGAGGTTCACACAGGCCCACACAAAGCAATTATCAAAATTAAGCCCATTTAACTTGTTCTCAGAAGTCTAATAAATGTGCAAATATATTTTCTTTTAGTAGGCAGCTTTATCAGACAGTTTTCTCCCAAGTGATCTCTATTTAGGCATTTTCTGTCAACACATGAGGTGCCAGAGAAGCGGCTCTTAGATGCAGCTAGGGGTTTGTTTGGGGGAAGGCTTATGTGTTGGTTTTATTTCAATAATTCCTTTTAGAGTATATATCACACCAGTATCTTTCCCTTTAGTGTTGTCTTATACGTTACAGGGCAAATGCATCGCTCAAATGATCGTGTTATTTCTTTATATCCCCACGTGGCACACATGTCCGCTATTTGGAACACAAACAGACAATGAAGGGCTAGAAAAAAAAAATCACTGCTTAAAGCAAGTGCGCCAAAGTTCGTATTTGCAAATTTGGATGACTAATAGCGAAATAAAAGAAAACATCATAGGCTGGTTTCATTGTCGTCTTTGAGAGAAGATACACTTCAGAGAAGGTAAAGTCAAAACCACAAATAGTTTCATTTGTACAGAGAGAAACAAAATATCCACATTGCGCATTTTCCTCTAAAAATTGAGTTTATCTAAAAAAGGCAACTTGGGATGCCTAATGGCCGTCTTCTAGCTGTTCTGTTTGTTGATATTGACTGCAATCATACATACAAAAACATAGAGGGGGTTAAAACATTATTTATTTGGTTTTTTGTACAACCACAGATGTTACTTCAAAATCTGTAATCTCTACTATAAAACTTTTATATTTCTGGGACTTAAAATTCCCTTGACAGTGGCTTCTAGCCTTTTATTTTAATTTAACGTAGAAGGAGGCAAGCTGGAGTAGGCTTCATACAAAATTAAGAATGCAACACAAATTGGAGTGGAAAATGAAGAGGTTATTCCACATGGCTTGTTCATGAGAACCCAGCGATCATACCTTTGCAGAGATTTACAGCGTAAAAGGTGTTGGGGTGGCCAGTTTTCAGAGGAACAGCCTCCCAGCTGTGTTCCTACCATTGAACGGAAGAGCTGAGGGAGGCTCAGCATATCCTGCGCAGCACGTACGTACAATGAAATGACTGTGCATGAAGTGATGCAAGTTGCTGGGGAGTGCTCTGGAATTTATTTTATAAGCATAAAGGAATAGTGACAACTGAAGTAAATAAACCATTCCTTTTTTATTTGATGGCTGGAGACGTTATTTCACTGTATATCACACATAGAATTAAGTAGGAGAGCAGGAGAAATCACGGAAACTCTTTATTTAAAAAAAATAAAAAGAGACAAGTGCCTTTTTTTTTCCTTCAACAGGAGAAGGAGCCAGAAGGCATCACCTGTGTAGTTCTGTAAGCACCATTGTTCCAGCTTGTGTTGCTAAGTACACCTTTAGAAAGAATGTACAGCCACTGTGTTAAAAATGCCTTACTGAAACCTTGGTTGAAAGGTTCTTCCTCGTTTGTATTTCTCCTTCATTCCTTATTTTTTCCCAGCTGTCTGTGCAAGAAGTAAATTGATGGCGACACTTGGTGGCACTTGCGTTGCCCACTCACGGCCCTTTCATGTTCTTACCAGCTCTCTGTCCAGCCTGCATTCTGCAAGACGACGGCTCGCAGTACCCTGGAGGGCCGGGAGGGCCAGGAGGACCAGGAACCCCAGGCTGACCGGCCACCCCAGGGAGACCTCGTTCACCATCACGGCCTTCCCTGCCATAGCTGGGTTTGCCTGGTTCACCTGGAAAAGTGGATGCAGGTCTAAAAATTGGCAGCAGGTGACTTGCTTAGTATCCGTGTAGCTTTACGGAACATCCTGTTCTTAACAGTTGTATGAAGATGGCTTTTTACTGCTCTCGGTGGATTCCCCAGAGAGATGCCTACTCAGAGGGACAGTTTTCCTCTGACAGACAACCAGGCTGTGTTAACACACCTACAGCAAAGAAATTTCAGGCCCAACCCCCTCCAGTTATACTGGGGCAGATCTGCTGCTGTAAAAAGCTACCCAGTAGGACTGACTGCAGCACTGCAGACGGTCCTGTTGGCGATGCGTACGAAGGTGTAGGTGCTACTCCCTATTTCAGAGTTATGTTAGCGCTCCAGAAAGAGACGCATCAAGAATTTATATTTATTCTTTGCTCAGATGTGTTGGGGAAAAAGATGTATAGAGTTGAACTGCTGAGCACTAAAGTATCTTTTTACTTCTAAATCTTCAATGAAGGGATGAAATATAGTGATTTTAGTAAGCCTCTTCCAATGATAAATTTCTAAAGAAGACAACTCCGAGTTTCACAGATGTCCTACGTATGAGTATATACTCGACTGAATTTTTTTTTTCTTCCTTCTTTTACAAAGAGAACAAATTTTGGCAGTTTCTGCCTGTGTATACACACAGAAACACATAGTACAGAGATACCGATGGAAAGAACGTGTTTCTTTTCATTCACTGGCCACTAGAGGCCACTTGTGCTGCACTTATCAGCAAGAATCTGTCCTGGACCCCTATTACATAACACTCCAATTAATAATCACAAAAATAAAGAATTGTATTTTGAATGCCCTAATGATGAATGGAGATTTTGAAGACTGCTGTGACTGCCAGTGAGATAATCTGGGGTTTGTGGCCTTTTTTTGTTTTATTTTATATATAAATAAATATATTAAAAAAGAGGCAATCACACATACATATACATGTGATTGCCTCTTTTTTTTTTGTATACATTTGCTTTGTATACATTTTTCTTAATCTTTCTCCACTGAGATAAATGGGGTGGTAGCTCTTCAGTAAAAGAGCTTTTAATTCTGATTTGTGACTATTATTACCTACAAAGTAAAAATTATGAAGTACTGTTATTTGGAAGCTTATTGCTTAATGGACACCTTTTATCTTTTCAAGGCAGCTTGAGGTATCAGTTCTGAATAAATTTTTACTACACCTTTCCTTCTTTACCCTCATCCTTGTTATATTTACCTGGAAGACCTCTTGGTCCAGGGTAACCTTTCGGTCCTCTGCCTGGAAATCCTCTTTCTCCTCTTTCTCCTGGTTCACCTAAAGCAAATTCACAAAATATTAGTTACAGCCTCTCAGAGGTGGATGGCTAATAAGCAAAGAATTCAGGTGGCTGTATGTGTTCTTAGCATCTTTGAATGAAGTCCTGACACATGTCCTTGTAGAGGTTTGGGATTTGTTTGGATTTTTTTCCCCCCATTTGAGTTCTACTCAGAAGCAGACATGTTGGAGGGAAAAACCAACGCCTGGGGCTGGACAGTAAGTACCACATGAAATATGCCATAGCCTGCATAACAGAAATAAACCAAACCCACAGAACCACACGGGCTATTTTGGAATACAGACTGAGGGTACTGGCAAATGGCTTTTGCAAGACCACGTGAATTCCACAAATAAGTAAAAATTCCCAAGTGCTGGTCCTTGAGACAGCTAGTGCAGGGAAAAAAAGAGAAGCTGGCTTGTACACATTACAGTATTCTGTTGACATCCACATAAGACATTCATAAAAGTAAAACAAAGGACCTCGTTCTCGTATACTGGTATTATGGAGACTTTTCTTTGGTGGGTGCCCAGCGTTTCTTCAAACTCATATGTTGCTCCAAACAAGAAGCATCGTAATAAGAGGAAGCTTTTTTTCTTGTTTTGGTTGTAAAGTTCAAATTCTGTTCACTGTATACATTCCATAAAACTACATATATCTACCACTCGTGAATACCCTATGTAAACGCTTGATTTTATTTTTTTTTGCTGCAAGTCAAAAGTCACAAGTACATGCCTAATAATGTTTGAGTGAGCTTTATTCTATACTTCCATACTTTCTTGTACTGCAGCGAGGAGAGTTGCAGTAGACTGTTAAGTTTGGGGCTTGCCTAGAAACGGCACAGCAGGAAACGAGGAAGGTGTGTAAAGGAATGCAGGAGTCAGTCAGTACAAAAGTCCAAGTTTCAATAAAAGATGCACGCAGGGTACTAGAGGAGGAATCGTATCTCTACCCTTCAGACTGCCTGGTCAACATGGAGATTGAGCCTGTCTTTGTAAACACAGCTACTGGAAGCACTGATGTCAGGTTACCCCTATATAATTCTGCTATTTCCAGCTACTGAACACTTTGGAATAGTGTTTACTGCTGGTTACCCCAAACTTCTCCAACTTCTTATTTCTGATTCTGCCCTCCCTCACTACCCCTGATTGCTCGTTAAAGTCACTATAACCGCTTTCCTCGAGCCAGCTCTTTTTGATTCTGCTGTTATTGACGCTGTTAAAATCACTGTACCTTTGTATCTTCTGTTCTATCTCGTGGTAACATATTCTTGTGTTTCTCTCTCCTCTTTACCATGCCGTTCTAAACCATTCTCAACATCCTCCTCCTTTTCCCTTTTATCATGTGTCCTGGGTACCCTTTTCCTCTCACTCCCATCCCAGACAACTCCCCAAATGGATGGGGAAAGTCAGTTCATCTCTCTGACCTCTGAGGAACTCCGGTAACTACCAGGAACTCAGAGTGAAGCACTGAGGTTTTTTTTCAGGGTGCCTGCCATGTACCATCATAACAGCTCTTGCATGAGAGCATTCACCACTTCTCTCGTATCTGTAATTGTATTTCAAGGTTTACTGTAAGCTAACTTGGAATTTGATGACAATTATGATAGGAAACAAAGCATTTTGCTTGCTTGTTTGGGGTTTTTTTATGCTCTGTAGATTTATTTTTTTTTTTTTTAATATTAACACAGTGCAGCCTGCTGTGTGATGAATCAAATTCAGCATATCAGATCACCTTTGTATCTCCATTTTTTGTTGCTTCTGCAAATACAGATGGCATTACATTAAATGAAAACAGCAACAGAGCTCCAGCAACAATGCTGTTCAGGTTTGCTTTGTTTGTATTCTATTCCTTCTCTCAAAGGTTTTCCCAATTTTACTTTCAAATACAATTTGAGACAAAAGTAAATGCTCCAATTCAGTGACAGACCAGCTTTGTGCAGAAATGCAATTTTTAAATAAAACCTTCCTTCAAGCAAACAACTCAAAACCACTGCTGAATAGAAACTAATACATACATAGTGGTCATAAGACACTGCAGAAAATTCTACTATATAATCCTTTGGAGGTATATAAACCCTCTCAGTCAGGAACAAAAGAGATTAACTTAGATCAAAGGTTTTTTGTAAAGTTTAAGGTTAGTCAATTTTATTATGGATTTGTTCTTGCCAAAGAATCAATAGATTGTGGTACATGGTGCAATGCTGTTAAATGGCTCAAGTATTATACCCAAATAAAAGAGGCAGATGATTGTTATCAGTCACTTGTGAAGTGAGAAACTGGATAGACTTAGAAAAACGGGCTAGAGATTAGCGAATGAATCTGACTGTTTACGTTAGCTTTTGGGACCACAGAAGTCTGGCGGAAGTGAGGTCCACAACCAGACTGAGTGGAGGAAAGAGAGAATCACTGCTGGAACTTTTCAGCATATGAAAAACACAAACCTCAAAAGCCCGTGAGAGGGAAAATTAATATTAGGAATCCGACTCAGCTGCTTACTTCTAGTTCGAGGCAGATGTCTGTCCTTTCTCATATTGTATAAGTGACTTGATGGCAAAAACGGATTTATAAACAAGCCTCGTTGAGGCCAGGCCAATGTGCCCTTTAATCACTGGGGCAACCGAGGCAACAGTTACAGGAAATAGCTTAGGTTGCTAGTTCAGGATCTCTCTGGACTTTACATGTGTACAATGTACATCCACAATCTGTAATCCAAAGGAGGAAAAAATAAAAAAAAACCAAAAAACAAAAACCCAAAACCCAACACAAAAAAATAGAGCAGTCAACAACTGAAGCCAGTTACAGAACTTCTTACCTTTAGGACCTTTACGACCGATCTCACCAGGGGGACCTTTAAGGCCAGGCAAGCCACGGGGTCCAAGCTGTCCTGGGAAGCCATTTTCGCCAGCAGGCCCTGGAGCACCTGGTGGCCCTGGTCGGCCAGGAAGACCTGGAGCACCAAATTCTGGCCTCCTAAGACTGGCTGCCAGCTGAGCTAGTTGTTCTGCAATGAACAGGAGGACAGAATTAAGCAGTAAGTGGATCTGAATGGAGAGATTCTCGTGTTCACTGAAGAAGGTGGTGCATTCTCTGCTACAGAAACGGACAGATGACAGTACAGCACCTTCCTTATGCACAGTGCTAGTTATAAAGCTTGTTACATATATTATCTTAGTACTACTAGAGGGAAACCGCCTAGGCACACTGTGAAGCTGGTGACGCTGAAGCCTACATCTTAAACATTTAATGTTTGCAAGCTGAAATGACTTAAATATATATCGTTTATTTAGAAATGTCTTATAGTTTTCTATGTCATTTAAATTTCAACCGTCTAGCAAGAAACTTACTCATGCAATTCCTTCCTCTTAAAAGAGCAAATATCTCTCTTCATTGCTACTTGTTAATCCTTATTAAGATCCATCTTTGCAAGAAGGAACAGCTGAAAGGCATGAGGGCAGTCATCTGCTTTGGCCTGCAAAGTAAGTGCAGGCCTTCTTTTTCAGAGGAAAGAAACCCCTCAAATTGGTGCTCGTGAGCTCAAATTTGATAAATCATTAAACATTTTATGTTGATCTTTTCTTAAGGTAAATCAGCAGGAGCTTTGTTCTTCATTAGGCATAGGATCAGCTTGCCATTCCTTGGACCGGTCTAAGCTAGCTATTCCCTTTTCTTCATCCCCCTTTCAGGCCACTGCTGTAACAGCATGCGAGCAGTCCTTTCTTTGCTTAAAGTTTCTATTCTAGACTTCAAATGCATCTTCCAAGCATTCCTTAGAAATAACTTTCTCTGGATACAGCCACACACAACTCCATATGACATTTGCTATAAAGTTTGCATGACTTGGCAAGACTAGTTATTTTGTGTCCGCAACCAAGAAAAATGAAGAAGATGGGGGTGTGGAGATGAGGGGGTGCAAAGGATCTGAAATAAAACAGGAACTATGGCTAGCAGATACATGAAGAAGACTGGAGATAGCAATCTGCAGGCAAAGCCTACTCAGGAGCTGAACTTCAGTTACAGTTGTCTTTAAGCTGACAAGGTTCCAGGGACCCACTTGGACTGATTTTTTTCTTTTTTTCTTTTTTCTTTTTTTTTAAACTTCTTCTGTCTTTTTTTTTTTTTAAGCATGACAGCATTGAAAATTATAGGGGCTCTCAAGAGGGGTGCAACGAAGATAATCTAGATTTTTCCCATATCCTTCTCTTCACTGCTAATTCTGATGGTTATGAATAAATTCAAGCACCATATCTGATTTCACTATAATATTCACTATAATCCTCTTCAATATTACTGTGTCTTTCAAGAGATCACTTTAAAAGGCCTTTCTATCCTACTTATAGAAAGTTTAAAAAAAAAAAAAAAAATACCCTGTTGGGCAGTATCAAGAACAGTGATGACTACTGATAATTTTTACATTCAATCATGAGCAGCAATTTCATTCTGGTAAACTCTTAACATTACAAAGGCGTAATATCCCCAAGGGCATCTTCAATAGCAAGTACTGAAAAGTCTCTTTTGTGCTTACAGGGCAACATAAATTTTTAAACTCGATAAATCCCGTGCACCCAACTGTGTGTGTCAAGAAGAACTGAGCAAATATAATTAGGGTTTTGAACATCTGCCCCTTTCTTTCATTTTACGGTATGTTATCTACAGAAAGCCTCTCTCTACGCTGCTCCTTTTTTTCACCTACTTTGCACAGTTTGTTTGCTGTAATCTAATTGTGTATGAGTACAAATGGCAAAACAAGCTTTCAGTGAAGCAGTGTACTTTTATATATGTAAACATAGCAAGTGATTTCTACACAAAATATATGTATATCATAAAAACACTCTGGTCTATCGCCTGGTTACTATAGTAATAGTGTGGAATCAACAGGTATTTCAATGAGGCTGCAAAGTATATATAAAATAAGGGAATTCTTTCTCATATTCTCTCATATTGTGTCCACATTCACATGTGGGCAGATTTTCCGCCAGGCCCCCTGCTGAGGCCACGCTGCTTGTTCTGGCAAAGAGTGGGAAATTCTTGGTTGCCTCCACAGCAGTAGGTTATGCTGATTTAAATGCACAAGAAACACCAAATACTTTTTAGCATATTTACCTTGCATGACTCTCATGCAGACCTGCTTAATGTGCTGATCAGTTGGTTCTTTTCCCTAGGATTAAAAAAAATACTAGTTTAAAAAAACAGTTGATATCACAATACCTTTTATAAGTGTGCCTGATGTGACAAATGCTGGCCGGTCAATAAAAGATATTCCAGTCCCTGCAAGTGCAACTCTTCCAGCTGAAGTCAATTTGACTAGCAAGGTAGATATTATGTGTGATGCACCCATGTATCACACATGGTACTTGTGCACTACAGCAGTGGGCTGGGCGTAAGAAAATGGAACTGAACGGAAAGCTGAGGACCCAAGGACCTAACTGTATACCACCTTAAGAGTTCTCTGGTGCACAAATGTGTGTTGTGAGGTACAGTGTATTTCAAACTCTGCTGTGGCACTTGGGTTTTCCATGCCTACATAGCTCCTGATGCAAGAAAAGGAGTGGTGTGAGTGACAGCTCAGCGTTCAAAAGATACCAATCATGTTAAAACAGTACTTACAGCTGGACCTTGGCTGCCAGGCAGACCTGGGGCACCCTGTTCACCCTGCAAGCCTCGCGGTCCAGGTGAGCCTCGTGGCCCTTCCATGCCAGGCAGTCCCCGACTTCCCTCAGGCCCACGGGAACCAGGCTCTCCAGGATTACCAACCTGACAATGAAAGAGAAGATTTTCAACAGACTGCTATACTAGAGTTAGACTCATTCTGACATATCAAAATGCTGACAGGAGCTATTTGGAAATGCAAAGCAATGAACGCTGGGATGCAGAGGTGTTGAACAGCTGCTTTTTAAATAAGTGACTGGAGTCAGTGGTTGTGTGATTTATAAACTTAAAAGGAGGTCTGTACTCCTCCCTTAAAGGGGAGAAGTGGAAAAAAAAAGATATTCTGTGAAAAGAGGCAAATGGGCATCCATAGTGACATGCACAAGACATTGGATTTTTTGTCAAAGAACGTATCTCCTACACTTGGTTTCTACTTTGGCCCTTGTGCATGTCTCATGCAACTTTTCTAGACATTAAGTGCTCCTTAAGTCACAAAAATTCCAGCTCCCTGCTCGTTCCAAATGCCTTTCATTCCCTTTCATAGAGAGTACGTCAATAGGTGCCTCCGAGTTACTTTCAATGCACATTGCTGTATTACTATTAATCAATAGTAGTACTAACAAAGAAAAAAAACCAAACAAAACCCAAACAAACTCCCCAAACACAACAAAATCCAACCCTCAAACCAAAACAAACAGAAAAAAAAAAAATCCTACATACTTATGGCTTACCAAATCTACTGGGGAAAAAAAAAAACCAACACCTGCTGAAAGAGATGCTCAAAAACATGGCAAATTATTCAACTGTGGTATCAGTTAAATCCACAGGATGGAGCCATTTCAGTTCCATCTATGCTGCATCTCAGACAGCTAATTTTCTTCTGTCAGGAAAAAACCCAAAGAACACACTTCAACAGATATATTAAGACAACTATATTAAGAAGACAGCAAAATTCCCTTCGTGGACTATACAACCAGGAAGCCATCATTTCTTTCTTGCCCAGTCTGGCGAGTTATCAGGTTTCCTGATGGATTACTCATCTTTGTGTATGTACTCACTAGTATGACAAGCACTCTAGGTTCTCATCAAGGGAAGAGGACTTTAAAAATCTAGGGGGACAAAACTACAGAGTTCTCCTCTACTCTGTCTCTTCCTCATGTCCTTCCTGTAAGATTTTGATTAGCAGTAAAGACTCTCTAGCTTGCATTTGCTTAGCCGCAAAGTCACACAGGCCACTGAGAACACAAGCACAGCTCTTTTTGTTACATTCAGCCTCTGTTCCCTGTAGGCAGAACTGTTGATATGTTAGTATCATAGCCCAAACTGTCAGCTGCTCTAACAATCCCACTCTTCAGTGATCCCGAAATAAAAGAATGTGTTCAGCTCTCACATTCTTTTTCTTATGTGACATACAAGCCTCCGCTCACCTTCCACATCAAAGATATCATTTTGTTCTTTCTTAAAAAAAAAAAAAAAAAAAAGGAATCTGGGCCATAAATACTTCTGCTTTCACAGACATCACAGTCCTGCTGCCAGCTTTTTCACAGCGTAAAGATTACAGGCTGCACGCAGCCACTGCACTGGGCCTCCTTTCTATACAACACCTACTGTACAAAGAGTGCATTCATTTCCTTAAAAAAAAAAAAAAAATTAGTTGGCCAGAACACTGTTGTTGAATAATACTTCTCTTTTATGGAGCTTAGAATTCAGGATGTGAATTATTTTCCAAAGCTAATTCATTTTAATATTAACCGTATTCAAAATTTAAAGAGAAGAAACGCTGTTGGAACTCATTCAATTTAACTGTGATAAAGAGCTCAGCTCATTATTTGTATTTTCTTTCTTAAATCAGAAAACCATCTATCTAATCTACTGAATCTTTGTATTTGTTTAACAGTGCTATTCATTATACTTACAGCTCCCTTTGCTCCTGGTAATCCCATATCACCCTAAGCAAAAATAAGACAAAATATATTAGAAGAGAGTATCCATTATCATAGCCATTACAAATGCAGTAAACTTGACATGATTTTTTCTTCCACTATAAAACAAAAAAGCTCACATATTTAGTTGATTTATGCAAAAATTGCACCTCGAATTACAGTTCATTTGAAAAAAACCTTAACTTTCAAATTTTTTTTTTTAAAAAATTCCTTTCTAAAAAACTTTTCTGTAAGGTACAACTAAGAAAGCATGTTTATTATAGTTGCATTTGTATTGCTTATCTTAGAATTAGACACATGGCTCTAACCTCTCAAACCACAGTTACAGCACAGGACAATCTTCTTAGCAGATTGCTTGGAACCTTTAGAGGAAGCATTATTTAATCAGGATTTTCTAGTCTGACAGAATTACAGGTATTTTACGGTGTTGTGTTAGGCCTGACACAACTGCAACAGAAACCAGGCAGGTGTCTACCCAATGTGCTCTGAAGAAGCCAAACCCCTAGAAGTTCCTCTTCCCAGCAACATGGCTCTTGGTTTGAACAACCCTGAGATCCCCCTGTCGCTTGACGGTGTATAGCAGTCCAACTGTTCAGAAGTTTTTAGTTTTCCCTTTGAATTGGGGAAAAAAAAAAAAAAAAAAAAGTTTCAAAACCTTGTAATCACCTATGAAATAGATCATCTCATCTTCTTCGCTGTTTTCATATTACTCTTGGAGAGATTTCTGAAAATTATATTTTCCCAGTTCCTAAATGTCATTGGTGAAATAATTGGTTTCTAAAGGTGAGAAAGGCCACTTTGTCTGTTAATGAATATGCCATAAGTGAAGCAGAAATAACAACTGTTATCGGTTTAAAAACAGACTAACTGGCAGCACACTTAAACAACCCATAGTATTGCTTCCTGGGAATCCATATAGTGATGGTAAAGCTGCATTACTGGACATCCAGCTCGCTAGGGCTGTTAATTAAGTTTAAAAGCCTTTCCGAATTGCAGAGTGTAGGAAAAAAGTGCTCATTTCCAGCACACAACCTGGCTACCGTTTTTTTAAATAGGGAGTGGTTTAATTCCTTTTGAAAGAGCAAGTTCTGGCTTTGCTGGATGGGGCTCCATAGGAGCAGCTGGACCAGCACATTTCTCTTTTTGTAGGAAAACAAATCCTCTTTACCCAAGGGCACATGACCCAGACATTACCCATGTGAATTCACAACACGCCACACTCCTGCAGTACATACACCTTCCTCCAGCAATATCACAGTGCCACAGCCTCTTCCCAGACCGTTCTCCCTCTCCCTAACAGCCAGCTGCTACCTTACTTCCAAAGATAAAGGCAAAACAAAACATTTCAATATCAAGTCTGAGTTATTATGGGTATTTATTATCTGTGCTCCTGTTTCACCTGAATTAAACTACCTCCTCATGCTCACTGCCTCAAACACCAAGAATTTAGGTGTGTGTATGCATATATATATTTATATAGAAACACCTGGTGTACCTCTACATATGTAGCTATCTATATACCTATACACACACACCCCCCTCCAAGGCAGCCTGTACTGTACACCTAATAGAACATGCGTATTTCAGAGTGTTTTCAAAGCAGCAGGAATGGCATGACCAGGCTAATGGAACTGCTGTGCTCTGCAATGCCCAGGTAGTATAAAACTGCAATGTGACTTTCAATGAGCAAACAATATGCTTGAAGCACTCCAACAATACTTTAAAGTTTTAATTTACGACACCACAATATTAGATGAGGTGAAGAGAAAATAATGCTTTACCAAGTCACCCTTTTCTCCTCCATCTCCTTCTGCTCCAGGTGCACCCTATATCAAAAAAAGACACTCTATCAGCCTTCAGATTTAGTCAACTTAATGTACTGCAGCATTTGGTAGTGTGACTTGAAAGTACCATGACCTGTAACATGACTTACTTGTTCACCCTTAGGTCCTGGTTCACCCACTGAACCCTAAAAGGTTAAAGATAAAAAAAAAAAAAATAATCAGAATTTGAAACTGCAGGTTCGAAAGCGTACTATGTTATCTTCAATCTTCCCTACCACCTAGCATTAATGCAAGAGACCTTTAAAGATGCCAATTTTTAAGAATGACAATGAAAGCACTTAAATCTTAATATATAATTAAGGTGACAGACCGAAGGCAAGTAATAGCATGGAAAACACAATCCGCTGCCACACTGGATGGTACTGATTCTGACTGTCAAACAGTAGATTCTGACAGATTCTGACTGTCAAACAGTAGATCTCCCCTTCTACAAGGCAGATGCTCTTGCAGCTGCTACAACTCTGCTCTGCAAATTGCTTAGAAGTTAGAAGTAAAAGAAATCCAGTAAGTGTTATCACTTTTTCTAGCCCTATTAAGTATTCTGCATTGCTGTAGGCCATACCAGTCCTGCTAATGTGGGATAAGCACACTGAGGCATCCACAAGTTCAGTCACAATCTTGGCTTGCTTGCTGTTTAATTCTCAGTGTTTTTTAGAGGAACTGTCTCTAGAATTTTGATCATTACAGTCAAAACTGCATGGCTTGTATCTTAAAGTTGATATTCCTTTTTTAAAAAAAATAATATTATTATGTTTCATCTTAGAATCCTGTAACAAAATGTACCTGTGTGGACAGGCAAGAACCAAAGAGGAATAAATTAATGACCTGATCCTTTTCAAAAATATGTAGTTTCTTTCTATAGTAAAAGCATTTCATTTGTAGAACAGTGTATTATTTGAGAAAATCTTAGTATTTGTGTTTTGTTAGAAAACCAATCACACCATCCTTAAATGTTCTTTGCAGTTTGTGGACATTCAAACACATACATTCCAAAAGAACTATAACTGCAGAAAAAAAAAATTCTAAAACAGACAGAGATACAGCATTTTCTCTCCCATTTCAGAGATCCATTTAATTCACATAAGATACAGGCACAAAAACCGGTGTAACATCTACAATTTAACGAATTCAGATTTGTTCTCATGTTCCTGAGGACAAAGAGTCAATACTAAATTATCCACAAAGCTAAGCAGTGGAAATCACAGACCTATTTAGCATTCCGACTTTGTCAAACAACACTGAAACTATTTTGTCTGAAGTGTTCTCAAAATCCTGTCTTATTAAGGTTTTCCATTTACTCACACAAAAAGACATTGATTTTGAGCCTAACATCATTTTGGGAGTTCTGTTCTCCACTTAGTCTCCTTTAGAGCATCAAAACTTCCAATAGATAACGTTGAAATGGAAGAAGCTTTTGCTTTTGTGAAACTTGGCCTATAATATTTGTATTAGCAAACATAAAAAAATCACAGCTGAAACTATCTGAATCTATTCTACATTGACTCCCAAAATTTCAATGGAAACAACAGGGTAAGATGTAAAAATATGAAAATACCCACTTTTTTGGCATACTGCTTGTCTATTTGTAAACATCCCTCTCAACATGCCCAGGAATTGTTTGTGAAACTGCCAGTCAGCATCAGCCAAAACTGTACCAGGGGCTACACTAACTACTTAACAGTATAAAGGATTGTGTGCCAGTGACGAGGTCTGGGTCTTGGCCTGGTGCTGTTCAATTTACTAAAATAGACAGAACCAGAGTGTCTGAAACCAATTCAAAATACGTGAATCAGAAATAGCCTAAGTAACTGGTGAATGGTGGGGTTTGGCCATTCTCCGTAACATCTCTGCATAACCACTCTGTAAGATTCACTGAAGCAGGACCCATTGTTGTAACACTGGTTTGTATTGCTGTCTCTGCTATAATAGATCAGGTGCGTGACAGACGCACTTGATTCCTTGCCCAAACTAGTCGCAGTCTGGTTCAGGCTCCAAAAGAAGTAAAGGCCAAGGCTATAACCAGGCCAAGAAATTCTCTAGTTCCAATCTGGTCTCTGAAAACCCACACAGGAACAGGGTGACATGGTGACCTCTGATGCATATGGGCTTGGAAACTGCAACATCGACCATGCAATTAACACATCAATAGCACCTGGTTCTTCCAAGATTCATTTGTCAAGGAACAAAGAAAGTTGCGGGTACAAGGAGTCTCGTGCTTACCTTTTCCATCGCATGTAATTTGACTACGAGCCAACCACTTCATTCCATAAATATGACAGCCTGAGTGAGCCTTTCTCAAGCTCTCCCTGCTAAGCAGCTGGCTGCACGGTGGCGATCTCCCCTTGGGCTGGGACACCTCTCAAGGTTACTCCTTGAGGCTGAGAGACCCCTTACCAGCTGCAGATCGTTGGTAAGTGACTGACATCGCACATACCCTAGCATTATAGTGCACTAAGGTTTTGTGTTGGTAACTTTGAATCATTATTATATCCTCTGCAGTAAGTAATAGACTGGACCTTGCCATCGAACTTTGTTAAGTCTCACTTTTACAACATCTTACTTCAATAAAACCACTTTTGCTGATACCTTGGGCAGTGGTTCTTTAAGTGGTCAAAATCTCCCGTGCAACAACTTGGCGTAGTCAGCAGGATGGCAAGTAGTATCGCTGATTACTTACAGAGGCATGGAATAAGTCCAAGTCCCAAACTCTCAGAATGGTCTTGTGGGCACTGGCACGACTGGGGTGCCATCAAAGGACAGATAAAATTAGCAAGAGGAAATGTTAAAGATGGTAAAGGAAAGGGAATTATTTGTAAGATGTTAGGCATCTGCATAGAAGCCTCCAGTCAGTATAGGAAACATAATAATAGAGAGAAATAAGATCTAATAGACTAAATAAAAGGCAGGAGGGCTGCTGAGTTATTACTGTCCTTACAAATTGAGCAGCTACAGAAGCAGTTACAGGGAAGAAAAGGAGAAAAGACAAAATTTGGAACAAAAGGTCGAGATGATGGTCGAGCATCGCAAAAATTAATTTATGGCTCCCAGGCAAGAAGCACATCATCTACTGGCTTTGCGGTTAAAAAGCAGAATGAAAACGTTTCAGTGTTTTGACTGGACGAAACTGGCGCTTGCCAGATGGCAGCGTGTGGTCCTTCGGTTCAAGTAGCAACCCCAACCGTGCAAATTGGGGGGCTACAGTATGCATACTGCATGCAGCTCCTGCACTCCTCAATTCAAAAATTACCAAGGTACCACAGTATCCGATTTCTGCTGTGGCACAAAATGGAATTTCTGACATAATAGCAGACTTGGAAAAACAGCACATTATTTCCAGAACCCACTCCCCATACCATTCACCTGTCTGGCCAGTCCGAAAGCCGGATGGGAGATGGTGCCTGACAATAGATCATGCCAGCACAGCTCTGCTAACAGCTGCAGTACCCAATACTGCAAGTTTAACGGCCATGCTACAAGCAGCCGCACACCCATGGATGGCGGTACAAGACATGAAAGATATGTTCTTTATGGTCCCTGTGCAGGAGGAGGATAAAGAGAAATTTGCTTTCACTTGGGAAGGTATACAACATACCTTTAACAGACTCCCACAGTCGTATAAATATTCACCTATGATTGCTCATGCTGCACTCGCTTAACTTTTACAGACAGTCTCACTTCCTCAGGATGTGAAACTGTACCAATATACAGATGATATTCTGATCAGAGAGACTTCCCCTGGAAGAGTGGGGGAAGCGGCAGCAGCAGTGTGGCAATCACTATATAAAACAGAAACTGAGGTTCCATCTGAAAAATGTCAAGGACCAAGTAGAGAAGTAAAATTTTTAGCTACTGGGTAGACTGCGGATAGTGCAGCAGTTCCACCGGACACTCTAAGTAAAATGGAACAACTGCAGATACCCCAAACTAGGAAAGAAATACAACAGCTTATGGGTACTTGAGGGTACTGGAGGACACATGTACCTGGATTTTCTATCATTGCTCACCCACTGTACTCACTTTTACAAAAAGGAAAACCGTGGAAATGGAAGCCAGAACATGAAGAGGCAGTCAAAACCCTAATACAGGAACTAAAGACATATCAGTCACTGGGGCCAATGCACCCCTGTGACTCTATTATAGCAGAATGGGGTTTTGCAGAACATGGCACTTACTCCAATCTATTCCAAACTGGTCGAACAGGCCAAAAAGGCCTTTAATGTTTAGCTCAACTGCATTTAAAGAGACAGAACAGAGATTCTGTGTGGGAAAAGGGACCCCTGACTTTAGTCTGAGCAGTTAAACAAGTTGAGAAAATACCCCAGGGACAACCCTGCCAGACTAGAGGGCCATTTAATTTGCTAGAAACAGTTCTGAAAGGAACTGCTCCCCACAGAAACCCACCACCAGGAAATGGTACGCCTACCTGATAGGAGTAGCAGATGAAATACAACTGACTGAAGGACATACAAAAATTTCCATATTACAAATGCCTATAAATACCAACCCATTAACACTAAACCAGTCATTTAAACCTTTACCAGCTCTAAATGCACTTCCCCTCACCAAGAGAACACAGACTGAAGACATTTGGTTTACCGATGCCTCAGAAAAGAGAGTAAATGGTAGATGGTGATCTAAGGCCAGTATTAGACATTACCACTGGCAAATGAGTAATAGAAGAAGGTGAAGGCAGTGCACAAGTAAAAGAATTAAGGGCAGTTGTTTTAGCAGCACAAAATGGAGCAAAATTCATCTATGTATGTCAACTCCTATGCTGTGTGGGCAGGTGCCACACAATGACTTTGTCAATGGTAAGCCCTAAATTGGGAGGTAAATAGATCTCCAGTTTGGAGAACTGAAGATTGGCAATTATTAGATGTAGTTAGACAAGCGCCATTTAAACTAGGATGGGTAAAAGCCCATGTAAAAAATGACCAGCCAGCCACAAAATGGAACCAACAAGCAGATGAATTAGCCAGAATTAGGGGAATGAAAACATGAGACACACCAGACCCCGAATGGTACCAACTGGGAGAATAGTTGCATAGAAATTAGACCACACAGGCCAAGAAGCACTTTATTTTGCAGCTCAAAGCCAAGGTTGGCCTCTAGACAGGAAAGCATGTAAAATCATCCTTATAGAATGCCCCCAATGTAAATTGAAATTGCAAATGGATCACCCTGCTGAAGCACCACCCTTACATCTCAATAAAGGAAAAACCCTATGGTCAGTGAGGCAAATTGATTACATTGGACCCTTTAAACCCTTGTCAGGGTATCAGTACATCTTCATGGGAGTAGAAGTTGTCTCAGGCCTAATTATGGCAACTAAATGTTAGAATGCTAATGGTCAGAACATCATCGGGGATTATCCTCTTGGTTTTCACGTCTACCAGCCCCTGATGTCATCCAAAGTGACAAAGGCTCACATTTCTCCAGCAAGGAAGTACAGGAATGGGCAAAGCAGGAAGACATTCAATGGGTATCCCATACCCTCTACTACCTCCAATCAAACAGGATAGTAGAAAGAGCAAATGGTCTATTTAAAAGGAGTCTTAAACGTCACGAGCCCCACCGGGATACTCGATTGCCTGAAATGATTCACCTATTGAATAACCAATACAGACTAACAGGAAGCCCAGTCACTCGTGCATTCTTTCTGTCAGCACCTTATGGAGCACCTCCATCAGATGTAAAAACGTACCCTATTGCCCTCCAACCGGGGCAACCCGTTATGGTAGATTTCCCACAAACTGGCACTGTCCCAATGATGCTAACAAAACCCTGCGTTTGGCCTGGGAAGCAGAAGACAATGGAGCTAAACATTGTATTAGAGCTAGGTGGATACATCCTAGCCACTAACTAGAAGGGGTAACCAGTCCAGAAAAATCCTGCTGAGACTTCTATTGTTTTTTGTTTTCAGGAACAATACAAGGAATGATACCAGCACACCTCCCCTGGAGATCCTGGAATCCATCGGAGGATTGCTTATCCTTCTCACAGGAGTAATCATCACCAGCATGGATGAAATTTGGTTCACACATCAACAAGCCCAACGCACGGGATGGAAACTTCCAGTTCTTTTGCTTATGCTAATCAATATGGTAACTATAGTACATTCTGTGCCATACATGGTTAAAATTGATGGGAATACAGGAATACTGGGAAAACCAAGACAAAACCTAGCAATAACAATCACTGGTAATCACACAATGGTAAAAGCAAATAAAAGTCACCTTATTTCTGCTACACCAGGTGACAAAATCTCTATTGAATGTAATGTAACAAATTATTCAAAGGGAAACACCTACGTAGTCATCAAAAGGACAAATCAAACTCAATCAAAAGGCAGAGCAAACTGTTTCTCATGCCCCAACTGTATAATTAGTTTCCACTTTAATGACACAACTATAGAGGCAGTATGCCTGTGGACAGATACAGGGAAAGAGAATGGAAATGGACTATCGTTAAAGGTCACGCTAACGCCCATTCCCAGCCCTCACATTACACCAACCCTACTGCCTATTAACCTACTCCCTATTTTATTACTCCCACAACCAACCAAACTACATATCCTCCGATTTCTGAAATCAGACCCTATGCTATTAAATATACAGACCAGCAACAAGTGCTATTTAACCCATCATAGTCCCTCAAATGAGTGGAACTATCAATGCAGGTTAATATCTCTGCAATTAAACCTACCTGCGCACCATTCCTAAATACATCCTATACAGGATGGTTAGCATGGTTGCATGGGCGAACCTTCACCTCTCCAAAACGAACAAGGAGAGATGTGACTGGCAACCTAGGAACAGGATTCAGGAGTATTAAACAGCATAGACGCTGAAGTTTTAGCAAACAAATTAAGCTTGGCAGCGAGTAATTTGCATAAATTAAAACATCCATTTCGATCTTGTTTGCTGGCACTGGGAATTAGTCAATGGCTCTTATCTGATATATTGCCTAAATGGGAAAGAACTAACAAGAAGGACCACCAACTAATTGTAGACGCACTTGGCATTGCCCAGAATAATGTCTCTCTAGCTCTTAGCTGTATCCAAGCTCAGTTATTGGTGCAATGTACTGTAGCGGCAATTATAAGGGAAGGTGATGAGGGCACCTTGCCCACTAAGATTCAAAAGGTAATTTGGGAAAATGTGATTCAATTCAAAAAGGATTTCCAATCTTGGTGTATCTAGTCAACCTCACTTATGAGCCTACCTACAGTAAAGCATTGTTTTAACAATACGCAATGCTTTGGTATACACCCTATACCAAATCATTGCACTGGGATTAAACCACAATGGAACTGTACTCTACCTGTCAGAACACAGAGTATGGGCCCAACAAAATGGGAACAAATGGAAAACTGCTGATGTGACGCATGTCTTGTATGGGAAGAACAAGGATTTATTTGTGAAAGTAATACCATTAAGGCCCAAGACATTTGTCATGACACTGAAAAAAAAAGGTTTGTCATTCATATTCAGCTCCTGTCACACCCCACCAATTGTTACAATCTAACTATACATTGTATCAAGATTTATTACCTACCCCCATTTGAAGGAATCTCACATTGGTAAGAAAACTGTTGCAACATGATGACCTGTGTCAATTGCTAAAACGAATTCAAAACAACAGACAAAGAACCCTGATTACCATCTATCATAACCAGAGAAGATAGAGCACGTCCTAGGAAGAGTGAAAAAAGATGGAGGACACCACTGGTGGGAAACTCTCCTTGGATGCTCACCAACATCAACTGGAGCTTTGAATTTGATTTTATATCCAGCTGTAGTTTTGTTAGTTCTGACTTTATTTTGTTGCTCATCAATCATTCTGTAAATCAAAGTCTGGCGAATAATGAAACAAATTGTGTTAATCCAACATGTAAAACATACACAATCAACTGATTCTGTATGTGCAACGGTATATAATTAGCATTAATTGTAACACTTAAGCTAAGCAACTCTTCAGATAAATGTACCCTCAGCACTGATCTGCAATATACCACATATTTATGACATAGAGGCAAGAGGTAACCATAGTACCACCCTATGACTCAATAAAGTGGATTGACTGTAGTCATGAGGTGGAGTGTGACGGATGCACTCAACTCCTTGACCAAACTAGTCACAGTTTGGTTCAGGCTCCAAAAGAAGTAAAGGCCAAGGCTATAACCAGGCCAAGAAATTCTCTAGTTCCAATCTGGTCTCTGAAAACCCACACAAGAACAGGGTGACATGGTGACCTCTGATGCATATGGGCTTGGAAACTGCAACATCGACCATGCAATTAACACATCAATAGCACCTGGTTCTTCCAAGATTCATTTGTCAAGGAACAAAGAAAGTTGCGGGTACAAGGAGTCTCGTGCTTACCTTTTCCATCGCATGTAATTTGACTACGAGCCAATGATTCCATAAATATGACAGCCTGAGTGAGCCTTTCTCAAGCTCTCCCTGCTAAGCAGCTGGCTGCATGGTGGCGATCTCCCCTTGGGCTGGGACACCTCTCAAGGTTACTCCTTGAGGCCGAGAGACCCCTTACCAGCTGCAGATCGTTGGTAAGTGACTGACATCGCACATACCCTTGCATTACAGTGCACTAAGGTTTTGTGTTGGTAACTTTGAATCATTATTATATCCTCTGCAGTAAGTAATAGACTGGACCTTGCCATCAAACTTTGTTAAGTCTCACTTTTACAACATCTTACTTCAATAAAACCACTTTTGTTGATATCTTTGGCAGTGGTTCTTTAAGCAGTCAAAATAGCCCGCATGTGACAAGGTGCCAGCAGATAGTACCCAATATCTAACAGCTTTGGGATCAAGAATGACTACTGAAATACGTTTTTTTGTGAATTCTACTTGGCTTCTGGTTGCTGTTTACATCAACTCTTATGCATATGTGGGCTTCACAGCAGAACTTTATAGGATCCCTGTGTACAAAACCATGAAGTTTTGAAATCAGGAAGGGAAGAAAGCTTACTTCAGTCTGGAACTTACTGATACCAGTGGTTGACCCAAAGACTAGGGTCAACAGGCTACAGAGATACCTATTTCCAAACCCTGACAGGGGTGTTTGGCTCTGTATAAGACAGATGCAGTTGCAAGTTGAACAGGGTAGAGAAAGGATAGAGTGGCACAATGCTCTCCGGGCTTCTGACTTGGAATGCATACTGCAGATCAGTGCTACTGGCAAAGCTGCAGCCACGTTAAGCCTGCCTCAGAAAATTCACTCCAGCCTCTATGTGACTGAAGAAAAAAAAAATGAATCAAAGATACAAGTGGGTCCAGTTGACACTTCTCTCGAAACAGGAAAGCTAAAAAGCAATCACAGGATGAGGTAACTGCTAGCATAGCTTTTTGGACTTTAAGGTGTTTGCAGAGGGCATTAAACTGACTCTAGGGTTCAAAAAAAAGCTCCAGGCATAAGACACAGTCATCTGCCAGTTATATAAACAGAAACCTCCTGGGTGTAGCCTAAATATCATTGGGTCTGTTTACAGCATCTACCTTCTGCTCTTATCCTAGAGGTCCAGACCCTTTATACAGTAAATGAGGAAAATCAGGCATCTTTGGAGGGAGATTGTCACCACTGCAACAAATACTTGCTGTTTTCCTTCCAGATTTGCTTCCTCAGGTAACTTCAATCTCCCTCTGGAGAAGTCTAAAGTATGAATCATTACCAATCTAACAAAAAAAGACTGCTTTATGTCAATACTTATATTTGACTAGAAACATGTTCCTGATCTCAGCATTAAAAAAAAAAAAAAAAAAAAAAAAAACACATGAGAAATACCTCAACAACAACAAAGACAGTCTTAGGAACTTGTTTTTAAGTACCTGAGCAGCTTTTAAAAACTGCCAAAACCAACTACAAGCCCTATCTAGCCACCCTACGATGTATACTGGGAGCATACCAGTGGCAGGATTCCTCTGTTCAACTAAAGACATCTACAGCAGTGATACCTATGTCTCACTAACAGTTCTATTGTCAGTGGAAAGGAAGACGCACTTCAAAAGTACAATTCATTTAATACTGAAGTAGATGTCTCAAGTAAGAAGGATGAAACACAGTGTAGAACCGACTATTTCCATAACAAAGGCATCTGAAGTTTGGTGAGTGAATTCCACTCTCTGTAGCCTCCTATGAGCAAGAGAAGATAAGGAACATGTACTTTTTTATATATAGTCTTCACTAACATTTATTCAGCAAAGCAGGATATCTTCTGCAAGTATGTGAGATCCCCAGGGCCCAGTTCTTCCCTCCTAACAAAATAGTAGAAAAGGTACTTATATCCTGTAATTGGGCATGTATGCATAGGTGTCTCAATAGCTGCATCAGCCTGTGCATTTCCATAGCAAGCCCTAAGACGTATGTAAAAGGCATTGTACCTACTGTAGACCAGGGCTGAAGTTCCAAAGCTCTTTAGGGGCCAGAGACCCTGATTACCATTTCAGATCTGGCTGAGTCAATGATTTGCAATATGACTTAGGCCTTTAAATGATTCCAACTCGAAATAAAAGGAAATATTTAGGCCAGTAATCTTATTTCAGTTCCTTAAGTAACACTGTCAAGACTCCTCCTGTATATTTTATGAGCTACAAGTAGTTAATGGGCACCTAGAGCACTGTTTTCAAGCAGTTAACAGATCTACATGCAAAACAAGAAACCAGACATTAGTTCAAGTAAAAGCTGCAAAAAAAAGCTCAAATTATCATATTTACTCCTGATGTCAAACTGCAGTCTGTATATATGAGTGCATTTCTTACCCGGTCACCCTTACCACCAGGTAGGCCTGGAGGACCTGGCAGTCCAGGAAGTCCAATATCACCCTGGGGACCCTGTGAAAACAAGTCAAGGCTGTAAACTTACTCAGTCTGGTTTAGAATGAACAACTAAGGGTCATACCCTGACAAGCGGATGGGGCAGAGTCTTATTCCCAGAACAGTCCTAACTTGATGAAAGATGATTATCTGATGAAAATAGGGCTGATCCAAAATACAGCCCTTTAAACAGCGTCTTATTCTGATTTGATTGCTGACAAACACAACAGAAATTGCTTACAGGGCTTTCCACCCTCCAGTCCCTCGACGACAGTATGGTTTTCTTAAAAATACTCCGTAAGATCTTGCACTCTGTGACTTGCGCATTCCTCTGAACAGCAGGCTCTTTCAGCCCAAACCTCCCCAGCTATGCTTCTGACTGTTACTGTGTAAATACTGCTGGAGCACTGGTAAAAGGTGGCATTCATCATCCGCTCCATTCATTAGTTTCACGTAGCTGTTAGCAGAAAGCCAGTCTTTCATTGCTCCTGTTCCCCAAGCACACACAGCCCACACAGGAGTATGCAACCCAACTTTGCACATCACAGGATTTATGTTTTTTTAAACAGAAGAAAAAGTCCCACACATCTCCATATACTTTAAAACAGCATTTGCTAATATTAGCACAGTCACAGAGGACTGAAAAAGAAACTCAACAATCACTCGTTTCAACATTATTTTCAGTCCCCTGCATAGATAAATCTGTAAGTGTAGTTCCAGATGATATCATAGCTCCTTGAAAGTAAACATGAGCACTGAATATGGAAATAAACTGCTTACCCATTTCCCTGGTAAACCTGGAGGACCCGCAGGACCTGGCTCCCCTCTGCTACCCTTATGGGAAACAGAAGGACATTGTTACTTCCTGAAATATTTCCTGTGAACAGGGAATAAAGTATGATTTTTTTTTTCTTAATGTTTAGTGAATTATACTACAGAGCTGTTGGCTTTAATCAAGACTTCTGTTTATCAGTGCAAAAATATCACATGCATTAAAAATAGTGAGAATACTTTCTGAGAAATGTAAACATTTTTAGTTAACGATGGCATACAATATTTAGTTAGCATTAAACAATTCAACTAATTCAGCCTGCTGAGTGATTATGCACAATGAAGTCTCCTTCACGGGATCGCACCTGAGAGTTACCTGTCATGAACACATTTACTTCACCAAGACAACTCTGACGCGCATGCTTAGCTTTAGGCTTTTGCTCAGTTTCATCAACTGAACTCCCACACGACCACATACGTAAAAGCCCATGATCCCACCTGAACAATGGACAAATGTGAACTCAGGTTAAAAAAAAGTCTAGACTGTTATAGGGAAGGGTAACCTTTAAAAATCCCCATTCATAATAGTGATAAGTATAAATATGCTTTTTACTGGATTTTTACTTTATATCTTCACTTCAGATATATTTATTCATTCAGATCATCATATTCACATTAGTGTTATAACTCCATCTCTTAATGCTGCCATTCGAATATATAGTCTGGGTAAGCCTGACGTTGAGTCAAATTTTCAAAGATTTTAAACAATTTTCAAAGTAAAGTACCTTTCTCAAAAGGGTTTTTTCTCTTATGATTAAACCTTTCAGAACAGCGCAATAAGTGTTACAAATTTACTCTCAGCTGTACAGATATATGCCTGTACAGATAAATTCAAACGCTGTCCCAACACAAGCCTAAATCTCACTTGAGACACTTTTCTTACTTCCACTGGGTGAATACATAAGGGGTACTTGCTATAGAAGAATGATACAGCATTTAAGATCATAAAATATCAAGAATTGAAGTTATTAGATATGTAAGTAGATAACCTGTTATACATAACTTAGAAAATTTTTGATAAAAGCAGATCTAAGCATTCTAGTGCTGTATACAATGGATAATTTTAAATATAGATATTTTCTTCATAATAAGAAAAATACTGTGAAATATTGTGACATACTAAACAACAAAAGGAGAGGGCAGACATGGTCTTTTACACCAGGTCCTAAATGCAATGACAACTTCTCACACAAGCTTAGGAAAACTAACTCTACAATTCAAAAAATAATTAGGTATCCTGGAGAGATCAGAGAACGAAACATAAACAGACTTTTCCATTAATTTCCTTCAAAATATCCTGTGGTGTTAAAATCACTATTCCTTTAAAGAACTTTGTATAATTTCTAGAAATTTCTTTATGTAAAAAAAAAAAAAAAAAAGAAAAACAAAAAAAGGCCCCCAAATCACCTTCATGTTACAACCCAGAAGATGCATTAACCTTTTTGAAAATCTGTTATTTAATCACATAATTCTGTACTACATCTCTGACCTGGAATAATACTACATTTCTGATGCAGGAAAGAGAAGGATTAAAACTATGACCAGTATTAGAAACTCGTTTCCTCATATATGTCATAACATTCATGTCTGATTGCTATACAGCTATAAAACAAAAGCAATGTCACCTTCCATAGAATTAAAATCATATGATAAACCTCTTGAGCACATCAAAGGTTCTGCTGGTCCTCCAGAATGCAAGAAAAATCTTCTGTTTTATTTTAAATGCAAAAAAATGATTTTGTCAAATATACACTACAGGCACTTATCCAAACACCAATGCTTTTCTAAGGTGGTAAAAAAGAAGGTTAGTATACAGAAGACTGGAATACAAAAGGATAGTATTTCCTGTGAAAACTGACATTATGTCTGTAAGGACAGATCACTTCAAAACTAAGGGCCGCCACTGCAAGATGTGCAGGAGTTGTGTTTTAGCACGTAAGAGAGGAACTGTAACCCAAAGAACAAACAGGAATCCCATTGGCGCATGGCATAACTTAAAAGACTGTAACACTTCCCCCAAGTTATACCTGACTGAAATGGCCCTGGGATAGGATTTACATTGAGCTAGTTACTTCTGGTTCCCTTCATAGGGGATGAAGAAAAAAAGGCATCTTGAAATGTCCTCATGTAAACATTTAAAATACATCACGAGTCATGCCCTAGAAGCACCTACATTTTCCCCACAGACTATAAGTTTCTGTAACAACTGGTTCAGGCATTGACATCTGTACTTGGTCAGATGAAACCCTCCTCTGTGCTCCAAGTTACTCATAGGCAATAATCAGAACAGCAGGCAGTTTGGCCATGTCCTCAGCCTACCTTTCTTACACGGCAGCCCTGTATATAGCACAGTCCGTAGCTGCAGGCCACTCACAAATCAGTGGGCCTGTTGCACTGGTTTTAACAAAAAAAGGACCAGAATCTGTATGGTTTATGCACTTTTGACAAACTTCAAAATTCCTACATTTCCTAGAGGTGGAACGCTTGAAGAGGGGAAGTAGCTACTCTAGTTTAGAGTGAGCTGGGACAGACTGGCTTGCACCCGTGCTGGTAAACCTTCCTGGCCTACAATGAAGGGAGGTAGCATGCAGACTATCACTGCAGATGGCCGCTGAGTACTCCAAAGACTGGCCACTGCCTAGAGATTATTTCAGTCAATGATGTTAGACAGTGTGGACCAAAAGCACGTCCAGGACCGCACCAGTACTTTAACAGTATAGATAATTGATTTCTGTTAAGTATACTATCGCTTAGCATGTCAGTACTGCTGAGGATAGGGTCATTCTCCCAAAGGACGGCAAGGCACATGTGAAATGGTAGTACAGCACCGCAATGCTGAACAATACCAGGATGCAGCCCTCCCACAGCTGATGTGCTAGGCTGTGCTTACAACAAAACCTACCTTCCCTTTGTTCCAAGGCAGGATTGCTGGACCACTCAATACATTTAAATGAAGATTTAATGTCTCCCTCTCAGTTCTCTTAGATCTATATTTAGCCTTTGAACAACATACATAACATACATAAGGGGACATTACAGGATTTACAGCAGACCCTCCTTTAGGTTGTCTGGGATAGTTTTCATCCTCACTTAAATTTTGAAGACTTGATTCTTTTATAGAATTCCCACAAGCAGTTACAGAATGCATTCTCATGCTAAAATGGTTTCTTTTACCGTTTTATTGATTTCCTGTTGATCAATTGAGTGGAACAATAATATGAATGAGAGTATTTGCCAGGTAATTTGCATCTGACTTAGCTGCCCAGATAATCAAAACACTAATCAGAATCTCTTGACAGGTAATTCACAGTGTATACTGTAATAAACTCTCCTCTACTTAAGAATTTTGTTTTTATAATATATGTCATACCAATTTTAGTATATTCAATAGCAGTGCCATTAAGAATTAAATCTATGCAGAATATAAAAGAATAAACTAAGTATATTTTGGAATGAACTTTTTTAAACTTAGTATTCCAAAGTCTTTTGCAAAATGTAACCCATTTATCAATTATATGCTTGCGAGACTTTAACTCATCAATTTTTTTTCATCCAAAATCTCAGAGGAATTAATTTAAGTTCAAGGATTTATGCATGGACGCATCAACAGGACTCTTCCTTTGACCTTCAGTACAGTACTAAAAAGTATTCAAAAATATTAACTACTATTTGCTGGAAGAGTAAATATACAGCAAACTTTCTCTGAGATTTTAAATGCACCTTTGCACCTTTCTCAGAGTAATAATTAAATTGTACTGCTTAAGATAATGGTAAGAGATAGGTGTAGCATGAAATGTACCTTCCTCTTAACTGTGTCATGCTTTGGACACAAGCAGCAGCCCAACAGCTGCCATTCTCTTCAAGGATGATACCGTGGCCAAGTATAAAGGACAGAGACCTTTCATACTGGCTGCATCTGTAGTGTTAACTGAAGTCTAGGACAGCTTTAGGACACTAACTCCATAACAACTGCATTTTTTACCCAGGTTATTGTCTACACTGCTCAGGAGAAGCCAACATTGGGATATCTGCTGACATCCAGAGGTCTAGCATGCCCAAAAGTCAAAAGGAAGCTGTTGCTGGAAGTGGAGGGGTAAAGAGTGAGGTAGCAGACAGGAATCTGATCATGCAGTTTGGAAAGTCAGGAATAGACAGTATGAGAACTGGAGAGGCTTAGAGATACTAAACAGGTTTGGCTGGGATATGTAGTCTGTGAGTGAGAGAGGAGAAAGTGCTACCCTGTACAAACCATGCTGCAGAATTGTGCAAGGTCGGATTTTAGTCACATCCATCTAGAGGCTTACGTTTACTGGATAAAAAGCGTACCTGGCAGGATGGAAATCCTTTTGTTCTTTTGACTCTGCTATAGACTGTGCAATGCTAATCCCTTTAGCTGTGTCTTACATGTAAACTATGACTCACCACTTGTGGAACACCTCTGAAATTATATATACAAAATATTCACACAAATACCTAAACATATCATATAAACTGAGGCAAGGACATTTCATCCTACCACACTACCAATACCACTACACCGATACCAACTATGGAACATTACCCATTATTTTAGTTGGAGCCATGTAAAAAGAATATGATAGAAAAGCTAGATTTTAGTTATAATTGTTAGGGTAACCAAAGGTACATTTCAGGGTAGGTAAGACAAAAATATCTTTAAAGACTCAAAATGTTATTTAGCTGAAAGTAATTTAAAATGCTGAAAACAGTATTATCTAACTTCAGGCTGTCTGACATTTTAATAGCAAATCCAAGGTACTCTCCAGGCTCCCTTGTTATAATAAGCAGAGAGACAAAGGCACCTCCAGAGAGCAAGTCAGCCCTAGCAACCAGGGCCCCTCAGAAGTCTCTCAGAGGGGGCTACAATATCAAATCTTAGGCAGCTAGATACTTAACCTCTCTTGCTAATGTTAGGAAAACATGCATTGCATCCTAAATCCTCAACAACATATATATGCTGGCGTGCATATAAATCGAGTTTTCTCAATTTGCTAGGCAAATATTGAACTTTAAGTTAAATGGTTACTTAAATGTTCCAAGCTCTTTACACTGCAAAACCACAGGCTGGGATACATGTTCTCCAAGTGTTAGCAATTTAAAGGTTAAATAGCTGAAGAAAAACAAGGGATGAAAAAAGCAGGGGCAGGGGTCAGTATCTTCTGCAGACACAATATGAAAAATTAAATCTTACTAAATCTCAGCAAATATGAAAGAAAATGGTTAAGCAGCTTAGGGAGCATGGCTAAACTCCACTGATTAGGAATGACACTCTGATGTTTGAGAATTGCTTCCTTTGGGCCACCTGCCATGATGACAGGCTTAGAAAGGTTTAAATCACAAATGAGTTTGGTAATTACTTGGATTGGCTAGCATAACATGAAGCAAACATAAGGTTAACCGACAAAACGATTAGGGTGGAATGGAGAATACGTTTGATTTAGAAACAAAAGACAAAATTTCCATGTTGCTCCAGTTGTTTTTCTGTTTTACTGAACAGATGAATAGTAAATGAAATAAACAAAAGTAAAACTTTTTTCCTTCTCAGGTGCCAACTTAAGTTTTTTAAGGAAAAGCAATGATAGACTGAAATGGTACTTTTGAAAGTAATTTTCTCCTAGGGAGATTTGTCAGCAGTGAGGTAAGAGTCTCCCAATACATGAGGTTTTGCCTGTTTTTAATTAGAGCTAGTTATACTGTTTTCAACCATTTAATATCTTCCCTGTGAAACTGCTTACAGAGTCACAAAAGGCCAAAATTTGAATCTGCTGCTTAGTAACAACAATACCGTTCCAACTACATTCCAACAGTTGTTTAATAATGAAAATAACATTGAAACAACATGGTTTATGCCAGTGGATGCTACAGGCTATTTGCTAAACAGCATAGAAATATTAATGTGTCCCACAGAGTCACTGATGATTGCTTAATAGCACTCCATTGTGTAACTCCTCAAAAAACTACACACTAGTCGAAGTGAAAATTTTCTCTCAAAAAGATGTCTTTTGCAAGCAGCTAAAGCTGAAAAGTCAGGGAATTTTTTAATATAACACAAATGTAGGCATGTTGTTTTTCCCTAGTGCAGATACCAGCCTGCTTTCCATATTAGCAGAGTCAGCCTTGTTATCCCCCCCAAACTTTCACTGGAGCTCCTTTCCTCTACCGTTCTGGCCCTCCTGGAGCTACCAGCCACGCTGTCTTTCCCCAGTAGTGATGTAAAGAACAGGGGTAAGTGAAATGGGAAAGTGAAGAGGATGTCTCATGAGGCTGCTGCCATGCAGCGATACATTAAGGGACTGAAGTTCTCCATATCCTGCAAAACATCAAGGTTTTTTCCAACTCCAAGGAAGAAGCCCAGCCCCTTTTGACTTCTACCTCAGTCTTCTATTACCAAGAGTGAAATGGAACAAAGGGTAAAGGAGAAAGAAAAGAACTGAGGTGAGTGCTAAAGAGGATAATTCAAAATAGGAAGGAAAAAGACAAGAAAAATATGTGAATAGTAACCATAAAATCCTCAGGCTTTGAAAGTGTTTGGTTATAAAACTTTGGTCAAAAACTATCAAATGTTAAAGTTGTGAGAAAATTTCAAAATCTGAAAAAAATCCAAAAATATTCACATGAAAAATTCTCTTTAGAGCAATTATAAAAGTTTTTCTCAACTTATTTTCGAAATTTCTAGTTTTAGAAGTTTGAAAATCATGGAGTGTAGAATTATTTAACCAGCAGATTTTTTTTTTCTTGGACATGTAAGGGCAGAGTCCTAAAAGCTGAGGCTCAAATATATCTACTACATGTACATGCTGCAGAAGAGATAGTACTCTTTATTCTGCCCTGAAAACAAGTACAAATTCAACTTGGACCAAAGCTCACTGAGGTTCAATAATCCAACCCTGTGTCCTTCCTGAACAAAAAATCCTCATCATTCCAGTTTTTTGTGTAGAAGTAATGTTTTTTCCAGTGTTCCCAAAAAGAAAACAGAAAGCCATTCCAGTCACATGCTGCCTGTAGTCTTCAGCAGAAGGAAGATAAACATAGTAATTATTCAAGGTTCTTTACAGCTTTAAAGGAACTATAGATGAGAAGTAGATTACTGCTTACGGTTCTACATGCTAACTTACTTTATTATCAATAATTTACTTCCTTTCTCCATTTTGTATTGACCAAAATTTTTTCTTTCTATGCTTTTGTTCTAATGTTCACATGTTTTCCAAAATGAGCGCACTTTGTAAAGACAGAGGAAATACAGGCAAGATACCCAGATGTCTTGCTGGTCTCTAGAGTGATAAACAGAAAAATCATTGTATTTAATCTGCATTAAGTATTTCTGTCCGACTACAGGGTTACTAATAATTAACCTTGCATGTCAACTCCTGTTCTATGGACTGCTGATTTTGTAAATTCATGTTCACATTGAAAGGATTAAAAGCATAGTTTAGCAGATTACAGTGCATTATCAGAGCGGGCAATTACTTTTGTCTGATTCAATTATAATTCTTATTCCTGTTACAATTATACAAAATATCAGCTCAAGAAGAACAGGGCTGAAATCTTTTTCTAGTACACCCAACACTTTTAAACACAAACAACAAAACCTTACCCAGCAACCTGGGTATATGGGAGGCTGAAGATACCTGTATTCCATCCTAGTAAGTATATGCTCCTATAATCCCCTTTTTGTATCATACATAGGCAGCTGTGGACACAGCACTCATACAAAGATTCAGTCTAAAATAAACGTGAGCTCATGAATTAATGCATCTAGCACATGATAATGCAAACCACGGAAGAAAATGAAATCTCTTACTTGGCTGACTGCTGCTGTATGTTTAAGAGTTAATTCAGAGAAGATATTCCTGACCCATGAAACACCCTTATAAATATATCCCTGTCAGTTACTCTCTAAGCCGTGTATACGGATAACCCTACAACTCCATGACTACAACTCTTATGTCACTGTATGATAGCAGAAGCTCAAAAAATTCCAGGAAAGTATCCCTAGGGTATCAGTGGCAAGAGAGAAGCTTGCAAAAGCAATTGGTTACAGGGCCTGGAGCCTGGTCAATGTCATCAGACTGAATTTTGGTATATGAAAATTTTCTTCAAATCACTGACCCTCTCAGCCCTCACAGAAGGATTAACAGCAAAGGGAAATTAGATCAGCCTTATGTAACTTCAATCCATGCCAGGTCCGCTCTAGAGGGAATCGGAAATCTGTACCCAGCAGACTCTAGTACCCCAAGCACGCCTCAGGAACAGCTGTCCTTTGTCTTCAACAGTGAGCCTTAGCAAATGCCATCAGTTCACTTTCCTTAGCACATTTATTTCCCGCGGCGAGCTACCTGCCCAGCAACGATTTCTCCAGTCTTCCAAATCTTTCTAGTGTTAAGGAAAATCTCCAGTGAAAGAAACTACATCAGTATTCCCAAGTAAATGCTTTACTTCACATCACTATAGCTACATTCATAATACCGATGAGAACGGGCCAAGGCACAGGCCCAAGCAGCATCCCACCATCACCCATGATAATGGTCAGTATGTTTTTGTCTCAGGCGAACTGGGCTTTCCTAGATAATGCCCAAGAATAGTTTTGGGAACACAGGCAAGAGACTGTTCCCAATATGCAACTTGACTGCACCCAGCCTGCTCTTAGACATGACAGGGTGTTAAGGGAGTTTAGCAGTATGAAGACAAACCATGCCAGGCCAGTCGACCAAGGGGGTGAGGACAGTCTCTAGCCATTTTCTTTACCCGGTAGGACAGACAGCTAACTTTCTTTCATACCTTGCCTCGCTGTTCACATTACGTGCATTAGAAAAAGATACTAGCAAAAAAAATTCATGTTCTGAATACTTGGTCCAAAGTTCAAAACTTTGTAATGTACAGCTAAGCCTTGTAATATACAGCACAAGCTTCTTTAAGAGGCTGAAACAGTTAAATAACAGAGCAAATGATCTACTGGCAGCTAGTGAATTTAAGCTTTTGAACACCAGTTGTGAGAGTTGAGTGTTGCAGTGGAAGAACAGGAGTTTGGTTGCAGCTTTTTGTCACAAACCACCCTCCTTCCCTCTGTTTTGGCTTTTACTCAGCATATTTAAAAACAAAGACCAGAAGAATATAAAAAAGGGTTTAAAATTTACTTCGTCACCAAAGCCAGAAACAGTCATAGGATATGTGCTGCTGGATTTCTCTATGTGATGATGCACATCCATCTGGTACAGAAGGGGATTAGAGAACACCTAGTATTTACCTTAAAATTAGCACTTGTGCTGAATAATATTTTTACCTCATGGTTAGCTTCAGCAACCATAACTTGAGACACTGCAATATTACATACGCTCAGTTAAAATTTATTCAATACTTACTGGTGGTCCCCGGGGTCCTGTTGGACCTGCTTCTCCCTCTGGCCCCTGTTCACCCTGTTTTGGGAACAGGAAGTATGCAACAAATTTGAAAAGTGATTATTTGCACAATGCAAAACTTCTCATTTTTCTAGATCTTTTCAATAAGATTAATGATCTTACCGGTTTACCAGAATTTCCCATCAAACCTGGCACCCCAGGGGGACCTCTATTACCCTGTTGGACAAAAGATGAAAAATATTAGCCAAGCCAATGGTTGACTGTTCCATTTTAAAATAAAAAATAAGGAAATCAATAAGGTCTAAAAAAATCAGCCTGTATTCATTTTTTAACTTGTACCTTTATTATGGTTTTCATTTAACTTTCACCTAATTCCTTCTATCTAATTTTTCAAAACTGAGATTTCAGTTCTTTTGTTGTTTACATACTGACAAATCCCAAATACACTTGATTGCTGCTCTCAAATCACAGAAGGATAATATAATTCCATGTAATTTCAGAAGAAATTCATGTCTCAATCTAGTTTTCTTTTTCAACTACTTAAAACTAAACTCAAACATTATTGTCTGAAACATTCCATAATCTGAATCATAGAATACTTTTTTAAACTTAATTGGAATTGATGCTGCAATTTGGTGGTACGTAAGTAGAGATGACAATCTCTGTGATTCAATCAACTTAGGGCAGCTATAAATATTATTCTTATTATGAGATCCCTGATTTCAAACTGTAGTGAGGTACCCATGTCACATATCTCCTCTAGCAATGATTTCCACGAATTTAGAAGGAAATGGCCTTTTTTAGGTATTATTTAATGCCTGGAATCATGAAAACCACATCATGTAGCAAAAGAATCATGAAAAAGCACACCACTAGAGCTGATAAAATAATATATTTAATTCTTTCAGCCAAAGGCTTGTCTCTTACCACAATGGAAAGTTAATATAATTTCACTGAATACTTTAGAACTTAATAAACACAAATACAGTATTATAAGTCAGTACTCAAGATGATTTACCTTTGGGCCAGGAATGCCTTTCACACCTGGAGAGCCTGGTAAACCCTGAAAGAAATAACATTTACAGTGTTTATTTATTGTTAAGGGGATTGGAAATGGTGTTGAAAAACATCTTTCTCATGTTAAAGTATTCCTAGTCCTTTTACTTTATATTGAAGCACTTTCATCCAATAACGGACCAAGCTTAAATTCCTTCTATTTACAAAGTAACAGATAAGGAGTATTATTCCCACTTCATAAATCGGCAAAAGGAGCATGAAAAAGTGAGGAGTTGTGGTTTATTCTGACTTAGACTAGAAATAGGTTCTCGATCCCAGTATTCTGAGACTGGAGGTAGAGATTTTAACAGACACTTTTTGTAGACATTTCATCCCCTCCTCACTTCGGTGCAACAGCAAGTATGCTTTTACCAAATTTTCTTCCAAGCTTAAGAACTCTCTTCATATTACAAATTTACTTCCAGTTCCATTTTAACGCAGCTCCTTCACTATATCCTCACAGCAATTACGCCTATAGCATAGTGTTTCAAAGAAGTTTCTATTTAGTTTTTGACAATTGGCACAGTTTTCAGTTAATGTGCGAGGATTACCTTCTAAAAGAGTCCATAAAGCACTACTGATTCCCTATAACTTCACCACAGGGGATACACTAAAAAACTCCCCCCTGCCTGCAGAAAGAAGTATGAGCGTGATGCATTCCAGATGTTCTGAGCCAGCAGAATATCAAAAGGAGATGATTGTTCATCTAAGGTCTGTTAGACTAGCAGGTCGGCTCTTCCAGCTCACTCTGGGAATAGGTTTGGCCCTAGTCAACACAATGATACCAGCTCTAATTGTGGGGTCACACCATAATATCCACAGGGTCTCAGATATGAAAAACCCTAAAAGAATTGCATACTGGCCACAAACGTTTTGTAAGATCGAGTTCCTCGCTACAGCACCATGAGGAGGTTTAGGCCTTTTTGCAAAAGTTTTGGATACACATAGCAGAATTTCCCCTTGCATTAGACATACTCTTCCTGGGTCTTTTGCTTAGGTTTTCACTTAAATTACTACATCATCAGCATCAAGCTAACCTATATATGGCCTTTCTGTGGTTTGAACTGAGCCTAACTTTCAAAGGTAAAATACCACATACTTACTGGCAGTCCCTGAAGCCCTGCATCACCTGGAGCTCCGGGTTTTCCTGGTTCACCCTGAAAAACATTTTAAGTTGTAATTTATGCAAATCAAACAAAAGGGAAAATTTTATTTCTGGAACACAGAGCTGGAGTACTTTTGCGTCTGTAGGATGGGAAAGTTCATTCAATTACCCTAATAATGTGCATAAAGCCATGGGCAGCAGCATGATAAAAAGCCACAAATGAGTGAACAAATCTAGGGCACTGTCAAAGCTCAGAGATATGCCAACTGTGCCTTACTTTTGCTCCAGGCATTCCAGGGATCCCTTCCCGGCCATCGACACCTGGTAAGCCCTTGAAAGAAAAAAAAAGAAAAAAAAAAAATTAATGTATTGTTGGAGAGATTTCACCCAAGCACTCTGATATACAAAGTAGCATGACATGAAGCAAATGAAGAAATGAAATATACATACAGACTCTCCTTTAGGCCCAGGGAGACCGTTTATTCCTCTTGTACCTTGAGGGCCCTAAGAATAATAATTTTAAAAAATTAAAATAAACACACCGAAATGACAGATGCAAAGAATGTCAACACATACTCATTCAGATATGCATTACTTTGAGAGTACCAATTATGTTGTATGTTTATATGCTAAAAGCAACCAATGTTTGCATGTCAACCGGAGTTGAAATTTGTCTGTGCTCACCCTTTCTCCCTTTGGACCTGCCTCTCCCAATGGACCTCTCTGTCCTTGATCCCCCTACAAGAAAAAAAAAATATTATTTTAGCAATAAAACCAGAATAAAATTACTTGTATTATTAACTAAAACCTGCAGTAAATCAACAACAGTACAATTCACACTTGGTTAAAGCAGACGTCTTAAACTCATACTATGTTTAAAAATGCAGTTTCTTAAAACTGCAGCTGGCAGCTACATTTTAGAAAAGACCGCTCAAGCCATCCCCTAGGAATCCAGGAGTGTCTAAGGAAAGGATATTGCACTTCTTCAGCCCATACAGTTACTGGCTATTCCAAACATAAATTCCAGCTGGGGGAGCAGGGAAGAATTTAAAAATTGCACAAATTGCCCTGTACGGGTTTTGTTCTAATGAATTAATATTTTCCAGTTTAAAACCTGAAAAATTCCAAGCCACCCTAATGCATGGTAGCACTCAGAATGAAGAAGTAACAATAACATACTAAGAGGCTAAAATGTGTTCATCTACCCCATAATTCCTTGGGGACAGTAAGAGATTCTGGACTTGACATCACTGTCATATCATTTATTCTTCTGTGGGGAATCAATGGAATGGGATTAATCAGAGGCTTTTCTGATTCACAGCCACAAAGTTTCAGGTCTTCGTATCTAACTGGGTAGACCCTGGGAAGTGTTTGGCGAACATACACTCTACTTACAGGTGCACCAGGAAGACCTTGGGGACCAGGCTCACCATCAAGTCCACGAGCTCCCTACAAACAAGTAGATAACACAAGACATTAAAATGAAGTGCTGAAACACTAACAACTTATGCTCCCTCCTGGTTTGCTGGGAGCTGCCACTTCTCTACCCCTGAGGTATTGTATAGCTCTAACTTTAAAAAAAAAAAAATTTGGCAAACTTTTTTTTTTTTTCAATCTATCTTGTTTTTTTGTGGAGTTATAAAAGCCAATATTTTTTAACTATGGAAAAATGTCATTCAAAAAATTACATTCTGTTCATTCTCCAAAAACTCATACCAGACAGTGAAGAGGCAGACCTTTTCACACTACTTCAGAAAATGCGTGTGTCGTCCTTAATAATACTATATCCTTCACAACATAATAGAATAGCACCAACATGTGAATAGAAATTATCAAGTGCAGCGCAGCTATTTTTATCACATATGTTTCAAGGAAACAATGTAATTGCTACCATGAAAGTAATTTTAAATGGAGAGTGGAAAAAAAAAAGTTTTCAAAAAGATTTACAGAGAATAAGGAACTGCTTTGTCAAACAGATGTAGTAAATATTCCAAACAGACAAAACAGCACAAAAATGTTGGCAAATAACTATGAAGAATTAGAAGATAGAAAGAAGGACAGAAAAGCAAAGTAAGACAGTAATAGCTTCGCAAATGTGTCCGAGAGGTTAGGAAGGATCACTCATGAGAAGATGCATAATCAGGACAAACATGATGTTGTTTTTGAACATAGATGATCACAGAATAAGTTTTCTGTGATTTCATTTCTGGAGAAGGAGACAACGGCATGATCGCTACATTTTATTCCTTCCAGAAATTTTTAGCATATAGATTTAGCAAGATCATAAGAATAGAAATGTAACAGTCTGTTTTGAAACAACAGTTAAAAACACTTTGATGAACAGCAGGAGAATTACCCAGCAAAGTCAGAGCTCATATAAACATGAATCCCACTGGAAGCAATTTAAGACACAAAACATGCAAGAGACACAAAGAATGAAGAATGAACAAACTCTCAATAAAAAGCTCTAATAAAAACTGGGACAGTAGAAGCAAAAGGCTTCAGGAAGATGCAAATCACAGGAGGGACTACTTAATAAATTTTAGCTTTAAATAAAACATGTCATAGTTTACAGCTGCTATAACTTGCTATCTTGCTAACTACATACTTGCACACATGCCAAAATACTATAAATCCAAGGATCAGAGGGAAAGGTGTGAAGAGTACGTGCACTTCATTAATCAGAACGACCAAGCTGCCTTTCTTCCTAGCCATAAGTACAGTAGCTATGGAAATACAGCTGGCGGGAGAGAGAAAATGCAGGGGGAAAAAGCAGGAATTTAAATAAGCTTTAAAAACATTCAGGGGTGTACTTTTTTTTATCCAGGCCATTTTATGGAAAGAAAGGTTAATACTCACTTTAGTACCTTTAGGTCCCATTATACCAGTTATACCTCTGATACCTAGGATGCCCTGAAAATGAAAAGTATATTCAAATTATGCTTAAATCTTTGCATCAGAACTGTCCTAGTTTTCAGACAGAAGACTCAAGAGTTCTACATGCTTTCTTTATGCTTATTTTACTACTTTCTTAGTATAGAAGGAAAAATCCAGCTACTTCTGCATTAGAATATTTAATTTATATGGTAATTTGATATTTTACTAGTTTAAGACTTTTTTAAAGAGTAACAAAACTATCAGGTTGAATGCTACAATCACAAATATGCCTTAAGGACTGAAAAAACCCACTAATTTCTCTTATTGGTTACCACAGAGCTGAAGCATTCTCCCTGTGCAGCCTGTGTGAGACGAACACATGAAGGCCAGACTTGCAAAAGTGCTAAGTTGTCTTAAGTGAGGTATAGGACAGATGCAGGAGAAAGGCACCATCAAACTTTATAGAAGTCTAGAGGCAGACAAAACTGGGCAAGGTTTTTGAGAATACAAGTGCTAACTTTATATGCCCACCACACTTGAGAGGCTGGACTGAGCAGACATCCCAGTGCAACAAGAGGCATCATAACTATCATCACCTCCTTTCAAAATACAGTCTCATGGGAAATTTGGCTTCATTTTTTTCCTCTTCCTGAGAGACTGAAACTACACGACACATCTTCTCTCTGCAGAGAGACCAAACCCTCAGCCATAACATGTTTGTCCTGCAAGAACGCACTACAACTGTGTTAATGAAACAGCTACAGGCACTTCAGTGCAGCATAGGCAAACCAGACTCTTGATGGGCAGCCCTTTTACTCACTCCTAACGAAGCTAGATGGAATCTTGTACAGAACATTTAAAGCTTTGTCCGCCCAAAATGTGAGAGAAAGCATGATAATGCAACAGTGACTACAGCAGCCCAGTAAGGGGGAGACCCACAGCCTAATCCTTGTTCCAATATCAGAGACGGAAGTAGGCACACTGTGGTACTCATTGCTTTCTGTCAAAAGCAACACCTCTTCCAGAGGTGGCTATCTTATGCAAGTCTTCTTATCAACGCATTACATAAGTGCTAGACTGCGGGTGCTGCTGTGGAGACGGGATTTCTAATCCCTTCTATGGATCTGAGCCTTACATTCATTTATGTAAGAAACAAGAAAATACAACAGATTCTACAGCCTCTCCATCTGTGCCTCTAAAGCACTGCCTATCCTCTTTTCCACAGGTGGTCTATCTGACATTACTTTCTGCATATTATGAATGCTACATTTTAATAAGAAACAATTATTTTAAAGCTTGTTTGTAAGGTCGTCAACTCGTGAAACAGTGAAGTGAAATGAGTAATGTATTTAAAAAAAAGGAAAGGAAAGTCAATCTCTAATTGGTTTTAATTCTACTGTGTTATTTCACAGTGATATAAGAACTTTATGAAACTGAGTTTGGCCCTTCAGACAGCAGAAGCTGCATCTTACACAAGTACTTTCTCTGCATCAGGGCCCCAGGAATACTTTTTTCAGCATCAAACATAAGAAGGATTACACCCTTTCCTTTACTTAGTCTCTATTCTTTCTCTAATCCTAATCCAGACATTTATGTTGTCTTATGTTTATAGAGAATTCCGTAATTTAGGATTTGGATGTCATGTGCATCAAGGTAAATTCCTGTATATCACATCTGGACACCAATGGCATTAAAGAAATAGTTTCACACCTAGGGAAAAAACATAAGATCCCATCAGAAAATAAACTATATAAAAATGTGTTATGCATAAGGTCTATGCCTACTTCTCTAACTTAAAATGACCCCTTTATTCTGTTTCCTATTGCCTGTTCAGCTGTGATAACTATAAGAGCAGCTCCTCACAAGGAAACAAGCTGAGGAGGTATGTGCCAGAACAAAGAAGTCAGGTGAAGCAGGACAAGAAAATAACTCCAAAATCATAGGTGTGATTCAAGGCTGCTTCCTTGGCATGCAAGAAGGCAAAAAACTGAAGGGAAAAAAAAAAAAAAAGTCTGTTCTTCAGTGGCTGCTACTTCATCCTCAAGTCTTAGCTAAGCCTCAATTTCACAGTTAAACGTGTTTTAAACATAAACACTAGCTTTGCAAGGCTGAAGTCAGAGTCATCAAAATTATGGAAAGGAAGACCAGGAAAAAAAACTATTTGCACAGCCTAATATAACACAAAATTTAGGACATTAAATACTTTTTAAAATAAGCCTTTCCAAAGAAATATTTAGAGCTTTGTGCCATGCAATAATGTAGCTTTTTGGAGGAACTTAAATAATTCTACCTTCACTCATAGACAATATGGCAGAATAAAGAGAAAGGTATGAGGCGTTTTTATAATATCTGTTTCCTTACAATAAGAAGAAAAAAAAAGATACGACATAATAAAGCAAATGGGTAACACTATTTAAGAGGAAATACTTTACTGGAGGGCCTTGAGCTCCCACTTCACCACTGGGTCCTTGGTCCCCTTCTTCACCCTGGGAAAGCAAAAGGAATACATCTATAGCTAATCCATACCACGCATATTACTCCCTCATCGTAGGAGGTACATTTACTACTTACTGTTTTCTGTCATCATGTCCTGCTTGAAGGAAATCCAAATGAAGTCACACTACTTCCTCAGAACATAGACAGATACTCATTTAGGTTCACATTCCATTCAACTATTAGCCAAAAGGGTAATTTCAAAGCAAGCCCAGTATAAAGAAGAGTAATGATATTTTACTCCTAATATGCCATTCCTTTTTTTCTTGATGTTAATCTCTTTAGGTTTTTCTTGTTCTTTTAGATTAAAAGTGTAATGAAGTTACATATGTGAATGGACTGGATACGCTAGTAGCTCTGCATCACAATATCACAATGCACTGCAGAATTTTTTGAAAATTAAAATGGTAAAACTCCTTATCTGGTCAACCCCCAATTTAGTTAGATGATAACCTGTCTCAGACAATGATAGTGCACACTAGTGGAACGACAGTATCTCCTCCCAGTTGAATTTGCATAAAGGCATTTTGGAGCATAAGACAACAGGAAAAAAACAGGGGAGCTATTTCTAATAAGTTAATATTCTTTTCAATATGCTTAGGAATAAAGAGCAGCGTGTGGGTTTTTCTTTTTAAATAAAACAAAACATTTTTCTCTGATTTTTTTTCTCCTAGCATTGAAGCATAGACCAAGGCAGTGCAAAACTTCTCAACTTTTCTTACAAATATTTCAATATTAAACAAGGTTAATTCAAATGAAACACCTTTAAAAAGTTCACATTTCAGTCTTCAAGCTGAATCGGACTTGGCCTCTTTACTGTGGTTATAATCCTTCTTTGCCTATGAACCTGTACTGTGTCTTTTCTCTCTCAAATACATTTTTCTCTCTCATTCTCCCTGTCCCTGTTATTACACAGCTGTGCCACAAAACAATTTACCTGGTAAATCCACAGAATACTTCTGCATTTAAATGATTGGAAGTTTTCCTATTAATAAATTTGACTTCAGTTTTTGCCATGAGTTCCATAACAATTAAATTGAAAAATCAAAATAAAAAGCAGAGGAGCATGGCAGCACTGACTTCTGCATCATAATAAATACAGAGTACAGGTGAATGAAGAAGAGAGATGTGCCTTTGCTTACTCTGGCATATTATGATATGTAGTATCTCTTCATGCATTCTGGTAAAACAGTTAATAGTCCTAACGAAATCTAATACTGTGTTTGAAGACAAGGCTAAACTACTATTAGCTTGCTAACAACAGCAGCAGTCTTTCCTCTCTTTTTTTTTTTACCTTATAACCTTGTTTTCCTGGTTCACCAGACTCTCCTTTTGAACCTTTCTGTCCCTAAAACGAACGTAAAAAACAAAATAAATAATTAGAGATTATTAAAAATTAAAATACAGAGTTTTGCAAAACAGACAGAGGCTCCTCAGAATTATCTTGCTGTTCCCTCTGCAATTCAAATGCTTCCTCCCCTATCTGGTTAATACCACATATTAAGCACCATGTTCAAAAAGATCTGCTCCTGGATCTAGCAGGGTTGTTAAGACAGGTTTCTAGATGGATTAGTATTTCTTCTTAGGTTACTCCACAACAATTTCCTCAGGCCAAGAGTATTCCCAGAAACCAGCAAAGAATACATTAAAAAAATCTTAGATAAAATGAGACTCAAAAAGTGTTTATTTCAATTTAGTATGCTACAGATCTCCGATGAAGAGAAAAAGAAGGAAAAAAGACTAAGGATTTGAGAGAATATTTAGTTTCTGGAGTCATCAGACTACTGGACTGCAGAGTAAATAAAGCAATCCTTCACATACTCTAATCCTTTCAGGACCACACATAAATTTTACCCTGAAGATTACAGCAGCAGTAAGAGATTTCAACAAGAGGTTATTTTGGGAGTAAGGAGTTAAAGTAACTCTAAACATCCACATTGATGCAATATTTTTTGAAATTAGCAGTGAACTGCCCTGCTGTCGAGCCAGCAGTTACCCTCCCTAGTGCTCTGAGACAGTATCTCTGTAAGGAATGCTTGAACAAACAGATTCCCTTACCTTCATTCCCATTAAGCCAGCGTGTCCTGGGCGGCCAGGTGGACAAGCATTGGGACACTGGAAAAGCATCCACATAGTTAGTACCCCAGGGGTTGAATAAGGTTGCCGGAAATTATTAAAAAAAAAAACAAAAACATGGACAACTATCTTACCAATGGATCACCATCTTGCAGGCCAATTGTTCCCTAAATTAAATGAAATTAATCGAAGTCAATAAAAGAGAAATAACCAGACCTGACTTATTAGACAATATAGTCATTAGACAAAACAGAAAATACTACTATCTGAAGCTGGAATCAGAAGTACAATCAACCAAAGGATCTCCGACATGAAAAGCACCTAAACTGTAGGATCTTATTGTAGGATTGCAGGTACCTGCAAAATCCTGTCCTCTAACTTAGATCAACTTTTCTGAAAAACAAAATATTTCCTTTGTTTTTTAAGCTACCTGAAACATATTTTCTATTCAACAGAGCACATACATCAAAACCCCATGAACTTCCAACAGAACCCAAGGCAATGTCTGTAATAAGGATAACTTTTACTTTTCCAACTTACTACCATCCAGCAAAAGATTCAGATCTTTACAGAGAAAATAATCTTCCCACAACACAAGTATTGGTAGACAAGTGAGATGTCTGGCAGTTAGTGGAATTGCAATAAACTAGAGATCAGTGTACAACGAGATGGACTCAGTGGGGGGAAGGTCATTCTTCATATTAAATCAAATACTTGATGGAAGCTAACGGGAGGCTTATGAGGCACAACAGGGAGAAATATGATTTCACAGCAGTAGCTGTATTCTTTGAAGCCCAGTGGGAGGGAGCACACTGTTTCAGAGAGAAGCACAGGGGAGTTTAAGGAATGAGCTGGTCTCCTTTTATACAGAAGGATTTAAAAAAAACTGAGGGTCCATAATGTCACCAACTGGAGTGGGATTGTGGCACTTCAGAAATCTAAAAAGGACAAAACTGTCAATGAATAGAAGCAGCATACACCATTATTGAGAATTCATTTTTACTTGTTTCCTAAATACTCTTCTCCACTTTACCATTCACATTTTTTACAATGCCTCTGACAACCCTCTGGCAACTTTAATGAAAACAAGAAACATGGCATAAATAGAGCATGTGCTTTTAGGGTCCATCCAGCAGAAGAATAGTACAGCTTTTAAAAAGACATTAGTATGGCATAAACACATTTCCTAACAGTTTGCATCTCACAGCACCCAGCCTCCAATGTGTCTGCCAGACACTCAGTTTTATCTCTCTGGGCAGTTAAATAGCCACAAGACAAAGGCACACATCCCTCCTCCCAAGAGGCTCAAAGAAAATAACCATTGCCCTAGAGAGGCAAAGCCCTGGTGTAAAACTTTCTTATATCCCTTGCAAGTAGCAGGCCTGGTTCCAAGAAAGACATTAGAAATTAACCTACCTGGGAGCATATATTTCTGGCTCACGAGCCAAATATTAAATTTTTCTCCTTCTAACAGAGAAAAGTCTACCTCTGCTGAAGTGAGAGTGACTAGTGAGAGTCAATAAAGACTACATTTACAGTAACACTACAATGGGCAGGGAAGTTTAAAACTTGTAAAAGTTACAGTTTAAGACCATTTGCATAAATGGGAAGACATCATGACAGAACTTAGAGTTTGGATTTCAAACTGTCTTTTATAACCATAAACACTAGAAACTTGCTTTCTAAATGAGAGATCAAATGTTAATATGATTAAACGAGTTGTGTCTCAGGCTTTGAACACAAGCCTCTAGACATTATGAATTAAAATAGCCTGCTGAAATCCTAAAGTTGGTATTCAGCTGTAGTACTCAGCTGCAGGACTTGAAGAGAAGTTCTGTTCAAGCAGCGACAATACATAATTCAGACATTAGCACATATTAAAGGCAGTCACTTACTCGAGGGCCTGGTGGTCCTGGTGGCCCTGGTGGCCCTCTTTTTCCTGGATCTCCCTAAAAAACGGTAAAGTAATTTTGCTGATTCGTAGTAATAATGACAGCCAGCAGTTACATAGTCATACCACAGAGCAGCAGTGAGAAATGAAGTAGCTACAGAAGGACAGGCTAGGTAGCCAATTAAAACCTAAACCCACAACATGGCTCCCATAGTCGAATGGAAAAACTGATTTTTTAGTAGAATGGGAGCCACGTTGTGGAATAGGAGTCACAAAAACCAATTAATTTTCAGCTGCTTTAGAAAGCTGAAACATCTGACCACAGGATCACCTATGCACTCTTCTGTCTCATAATTGCTTATTAAGTACTGAATTAAAAGAATCCCAGTAACTGGCAAAAATGCCCAAAGCACAGAGAGGAAAAAATCCCCTTTTTCAGAGCCCAAGATTAATTTACCAAGTTAGAATCTTCTCCTGTTTGTGAAGTTTTGATGTGCAGTGCTTTCAGAAGTAAAAACAACACAGAAGCTCTGCACATTATTTTTTCTGAATGCTTTTAATTAAAATAAATCTAATATTCTGACAGGCAGCACCTTTTAACTTATTACTGTCATTTCAATACTATGTTTGATATGTTATTAAATCATAAATGAAATGAACAAGATGAATATAGAATAATTATTGACTAATTCTCACAATGCATGAGCTATAGAGCCACAGGTTTAAAAGCACTAAAAAGGAATATTTCTTTTCCACACAATGTATAATTACATTGTGGGGCTCATTATCACAATGTGTTGTGGAGGCCCATGATATAAATGGATTTTAAAAGGGACTGACTACATTAATGGAGGATAGGCTCATACATAGCTTTCGAAAAAGGCAGCACAGATGCAATTTCTGATTCAAGCAGTCTCTGAACTGCCAACTGCCCGAATGTGGGACAGTATGACAGGAAAATGTCATTTTACAAATAGTCCGTACACTTCCCTAGGTATCCATTATTGCTCTTGCTACAGACAAGACAGTGAGCTAGATGGATCATCTTCTGAAACAAACTAGCAGTTTTTAATAGTCTTTTTTATATTAATTTATATGACTGAGTGCAACACATGGGGAGAGGTATGCATTAAAAAGTAGGCTTCATTAAACAAAATTTTAATGCTATTTCAGATTTCAAGTAAAAAATTAACAATTGGTTTCAATTTGCATTTCAGTGGTAAAGTATGGAGTCAAAATATGACAGTGTGCTGAAACTGAGTTCACAGTTTAGCAGTAAGGTCAGTAGGTGGAGTCACACTTAAAATGAAACTAAGAAGAAATACTGAATTGCTATGTTCACTGATACGCAAATGGAAAACAGAAATAGTATGTGGTCATGTACCATAATGTATATGTGAGAAGACAGGAGTAAAGCTAAAGGTCTGCATGTAATGTTAAGTTTTACATTTCCTATATGTCTGGCAGGCTTGCTTTTTCATTTTAGTTTTCCTTGAATAAAGAGGAGAAGTGGAGTATGGGACACTATATGAAACACTTCATTCTAATCTAATGGGTGGCCCTGACTTTGTGCTATTAATTCTTCCTTATTTCTGATGAGCTTCAAACACAATCTTTCTTCTACCAGTGGTCACTGTAGAGGAAACAAATATATTTTCAAGTGCTGCTATAACCCAAATAGTGTTTAGACGGCACAGTAATTATTCATTTTTTCTATAAGTATCTTCTAGCGATTGAATAAACCTACAATTTTAGCAAACATGGTAGTACTTACAGGTGGACCAGCACGACCTACTTCCCCAGGAAGTCCTGCTGCACCAGCTGGACCCTATAACAACCAAGTTAAATAGTATTTTTAGACCATACAATACCTCTGTAACAAGCATCCAAAGAGTGAGAACATGTAATTCTCTCAAACAATGAACTATGCCTTCAGACACCAGTATTCTTGCCCCATATACCATAGACCTAAGCAACCTCAGTAGTAGCTGAAGAAAGCACACATAATATACATAGAACATCAGGATTAAAAAGTTTCTTTTTTCACTGAATTACTTTTTATTACAGTACAACAGCTTTATTGAAAATTTAAACAGATTCATTAAACAGTATATTTATCAATTGTAAAAGTGATACTTACAGGTGGTCCAAGAAGCCCCTTGCCCTGTGAAATATGAAAAAAGGTCAGAAACATGGGGAGGGTTCCACACCTAGTCAAGCTGTTTGCCAAGATTAGAGTATTTGGGATAAAAAGGTACCAAAAAAAAAAAGTGATGTTTGATTCTGCAAAATCATTTTGAAAACTTGTTTAACTAATGTTAAATATCAATTTTATTATTAGCAGAAAAATTAAATTATTGATTAAGTTGCCTGGCAGTAACATTTATTTACACATATTTACAAACACATATACTTCCACAAAGGAATGAAAACATTAAAGCCTTTGGGTTTAGCTAATTATCAAGTACCATGATAAACACATCTATGCTACAATAATTTCCTTCTAACAGTGCATTTAAATTGATAATGAAAGAGGTTTTTTTTTTCCCAGTGCTTCCTCAAGGCCTAAATCCATTAAACTAGCACTTTTTGGTAATCAAAAGGACACCAAACTGTTCCTGTTTACATTTTCCATCAGTATTCCTCTGAATCATTTTAATGACAAGTATCCAAGATACAAATGTGTTTCTGCCTATTTGGACACTACACTCGCTCTAAGAAAACAGATCCCTCAGTCTTACATAACTAAAGCAAATGGATAATTTTATGGAGAACAGTGTCAATGATGTGTGTGAAATCCTGGCATATAAAATCACAAACATACTTAAGTCTTCAGGACATTTGATGTAATAAAGTGCCTAAGCTGAGTGGAGTTTAAAAGCCACAGAATATCATACCAGGATTGTATCCGCAAGGTTGTCTTTAGAAAACTTGGTATAACACAGGGAAAATTTCAAGCATTTATTAGAGTCATTCCATTTTAATCATTGAATACACAGCAGAACGTAAACTTTTTCATCTTGCATAACCTACATAATTTCTTTGCTATTACTTAATGCTCCTTTGCTGCAATTTGTTATATTATACATGTCTATATTTGACTACTCAGATCAAACTTTCACTGCATCACATATCCGATATCATATCACCTGCCTCTGAAAGAAGGAAACCTACTACTTGCAGGTTCCCATTGGAGTACCCCTTGCTAATGCACCCCTAACAGTAGCAGGGAAAGTCAGTGATACCAAAAGAAGCTGCTACAGCTACTGCGTCCAGCCCACACAAAGGCCCAGGAGAAACCAGTTCCTCCCTCTCTGCCCAGTCCATTGCATCTCCTCACCCTCCTAATTAGGACTCACAGAAGCAGGGGCTGGCCCTCAGCAATCCCTGCCTACCCCTCACCCAGCTACTCCCCCTTTCTGGCCATGAACTCCCTGCAAGCAGACCAAGTTGGAGAGTTGAGAGCTCCAGGGCAATCAGCCAGTAAGGACCTACACAGAGGGTTAATGATCCCAACCCGCTGCCCATGCTCCTGCCTCTGCCCTAAAGGGGAAGCCTCTCCACGCAGCCTGGGACCTTAAAATATTTTCATTTTCTCTATCACTACATACACACAATCCTACCCATATGTCAGATCTGTAAAGCACTAGCAATATATCAGCTAATAGAAAAATTAGAGGGAAGTTAAGAGAGAACGGACTGAAGGGTGCGATGCATGCACTGAATGCAGCAGCCCCAGGTCCATTTACCAGGGCCAAATCAGAGACATCAGCATATTTGGTGGTAAATTACTTGAATTAATCAGAAGGATTCTACTAATTTTGTAAATCTGTCATTTGAGAGACTATCCACAAAAAAGATGAGAGAAAGAGGATAAATTAAAACTAAATGATGAAGCAGGAAAAAATAGAGGAAAGGGAGAATAAAAGAAGATAACTGAAGATTGCCAGGATACATTCTGGCGAAGAAAGGGTGAAAGAAGAAGAAAAGCAAATGCTGTATATAAAACTTTAGATACTTAATATTCTTTCTTCCAGTTACCCCGAAGTCCTAACTTGGCCAATAAATTCCACTGGATGAGCTTGACAAAGTGACAATAATTTAAAACTAATTAACGTCGTAGCCAAGGCTTCTGACTTTCTGTTTGCACTGAGCATTTTAACAACTTAAGCAAGGGTTTTTTGTGAGAAATGAAGTCTTTGGATAACCATCCACTTGCAAAAGGCCACTGACTGAGTTCAGAGCAGTGCATAATTACACCTAAATACTCAATGAATCACATAACCAGCATGCAGACTCATAACTGTGCTCACTATGTTTCTAGTAAACAAGGTCTCATGGATCAAACGAAAGACCTGCAAAGGCTAAACAGCCCCATTACTTCACGCTCGTAGTAAGAGCTTCTCAAAAAGTCTCTGAATCTGAGAATTAGAACCATCACACTCCAGCGCTACCACTCCTACCCTTTTTTTTTTTTTAATTAGGTTTCATTACTCTAAGTTTAACCTCACTAAAGGTGAGATGACCAGTGTTGGCCATTTTGAGAAGTTTCCATTAAATGCTCATATCTTACCAGCTTAAAGCCATTCATCAAAAGCAAAGCCTGTATAAATGGAATTTCCCCAAGAGATTTATTTTGAGCATTAATCTTTCCATAAGGATTCAGCATATACAGGTTAACAACCATGGAGCTACAAAATCAAACACTAGGCTTCTTCCTGAAATGCAAGGTCTAAGGATTAACCTTAAGAATTACAACGGTAATGACACAAGGTGACTAAGTATATCCATCTTTTCCTTACCTTTAAATAACTAAGAATTCTCATTTCCTCATTATAAATACTCCTGCAGATTCACCTTTAAATACAAGGTCCAGTTGCTTATTAAGCAGAGGCAGAACAACTCCAAAGGCAATCCCTACTGAGATTCACTGAAGCGTTATCACCTTAAGACTGAATGTCTCAGGGCAAACAAAATCGCTAAACTTTGAACAATGGTCCAAAATCTCTTCAGATTTATTGCTTTTGCAGTCTCAAAACATGGTCACAAAAGACTTGAATCAGGTAAATGCTGCTCTGAACAGAATCAGCATTCTACCTTGACAAGTTGGTCCAGTTTGCTGCTTTCCCATAGTAACATCTCCACTTCTAGATTGAGATTAACTCTATTTACATATATTTTATATACCCACTTTTTCTAAAGGCTCTTAAATTATTTGTTCTTACATTAATCTGTTAATGGTGAGGTAAAATCATGCATATTTTCCCCAAGCCAGTTTTTATTTCAGTTGACAGGCTAAAATACTACAGTAATTTAACCTAGTATTTCAGTAATTCAGTTTTAATTCCTCATTTTTTCTTCTCCCATAGTAGTTCTTTTCATATACACTTTTTTCCACATCACCTGAGTAACATATTTGACAGAGTTAAGCTATCTCTTCATTCCAGCTACACATTTTAAAATGCATTGCAAACGACCCAGAAATTATTTCCCCATCTACTTGACAGCAAAAATTCATACTAATCAAACAAACAAAAAAACCTCAAACCTCTAACAGAAAAATGTAGGGCTTTCAGTCTATCTAGAAGCTGCCTCAGATCTGCTATTTTCTGTGAATAAATTTAGCTCATATATTGAGTTTACAGATTGACCAGCCATTACAAAAGTCTTACCTATTTTCCAGATTTTCAGGTAAGAAACAGCATCCATGAAAATTAAAACGCAAATGTCCACATAGAATGATTCATCTTAAGTTTGAATATGTCTATAATGTAATGTCTTCAAGAATAACATTATAATTTCCTTTCTGGCCAAATACCAAAATGATTGTTTAATATAAATTTAATGAAAGATAATGGGACAGGGTCAAAACTACAAAGATATAGTCAAAGATACAGAATTTCACAGCAAGGAGTGCTATATCGGAATATAATCCCCCTTCTATTTAATTCCAATAACATCTCCAAAATGAATCTAATTTTTAATTAAATTTTAATTATGTGCAGCCCTATTACAATTTCATGCCAGTCATCTTGTTCCATCACTCATTTTCCTTGAGGTTTTTTCTGGTTTCCTATATGGCAGTTTACATGGCACCAGGCCTGCTGGAGACAGATGGGGTTCACCTGTCGCAAAGGGGGAAAAGGAGTCTGGCTCAGGAGTTAGCTGGCCTCATTGAGAGAGCTTTAAACTAGATTCGAAGGGGGAAAGGGATAAAACCAGGCTTGCTAGGGATGAGCCTAGGGGTGGCATGCCTGTGTTGGAGAAGAGATCTATAGCCCAACTGAAGTGCATTTACACCAATGCACGCAGCATGGGCAATAAGCAGGAGGGCCTGGAAGCCATTGCGCAGCAGGAAAACTATGATGTGGTCGCCATCAAGGAAACACGGTGGGATGACTCACACAGCTGGAGTGCTGCAATGGATGGCTACAAGCTCTTTAGAAGGGACAGGCAAGGAAGGGGAGGTGGTGGGGTAGCCTTGTACGTTAGAGAGGATTTTGATTGTCTAGAACTCAACAAAGGTAATGATAAGGTTGAGTACTTATGGGTATAGATCAGAGGGAAGGCCAACAAGGCAGATATCCTGGTGGGAGTCTGTTATAGACCACCCAATCAAGATGAAGAAACAGACGAAGTATTCTACAAGCGGTTGGCTGAAGTCTCACAATCCCTAGCCCTTGTTCTCGTGGGAGACATCAACCTACCAGACATCTGCTGGAAATACAACACAGCAGAGAGAAAGCAGTCTCAGAGGTTCCTGGAGTGTGTGGAAGATAACTTCCTGACGCAGCTGGTAAGGGAGCCAACCAAGGGAGGTGCCCCGCTGGACCTGCTGTTTACGAACACAGGCGGCCTGGTGGGCGATGTGGTGGTTGGAGGCTGTCTTGGGCTCAGTGACCATGACATGATAAGAGTTTTCGATTCTTGGTGAATTAAGGAAGGGGGTCAGCAAAACCGCTACCCTGAACTTTAGAAGGGCAGACTTTGGATTGTTTAGGAGTCTGGTTAACAGAGTCCCTTGGGAGGCAGTCCTGAAGGGCAAAGGAGTCCAGGAACGTGGGATGTTATTCAAGAAGGAAGTCTCAAAGGCACAGGAGCAGGCTGTCCCCATGTGATGTAAGACTGGCCTGGCTGAACAGAGAGGTTTGGCTGGAACTCATGAAAAAAAAGGAGAGCCTATTGCCTTTGGAAGAAGGGGCAGGTGACTCAGGAGGACTACAAGGATGTTGTGAGGTTATGCAGGGAGAAGATTAGAAAGGTGAAAGCCCAGCTAGAACTTAAACTGGCCACCACCGTTAAAGATAAACAAAAAATGTTTTTACAAATATATCGGCGACAAAAGGAGGGTCAGGGAGAATCTCCATCCTTTGTTGGATGCAGAGGGAAACACTGCCATGAAGGATGAGGAGAAGGCTGAGGTACCTAATGCCTTCTTTGCCTCAGTCTTTAATAGTCCCACTAGTCATCCTCGGGGTTTTCAGGCTCCTGAGCTGGGAGATGGAGATAGGATGCAGAATGAAGCCCCGGTTGTCAAAGAGGTGGCAATCACCAACCTGCTCCTCCACCTGAATGCTCACAAGTCCATGGGGCGCGACGGGATCCACCCGAGGATACTGAGGGAGCTGGCAGAGGAGCTTGCCAAGCCACTCTCCATCATCTATCAGCAGTCCTGGTCAACCGGGGAGGTCCCAGATGACTGGAAGCTAGCAAATGTGACGCCCCTCTACAAGAAGGGTCGGAAGGAGGATCCGGGGAACTACAGGCCTGTCAGCCTGACCTCGGTGCTGGGGAAGGTCATGGAACAGATCATCTTGAGTGCCATTATGCGGCACGTGCGGGACAACCGAGGGATCAGGCTCAGCCAGCATGGGTTTATGAAAGGGAGGTCCTGCCTCACTAACCTGGTCTCCTTCTATGACAAGGTGACCTGTTTAGTGGATGAGGGGAAGGCTGTGCATGTTGTCTAGTTGGACTTTAGTAACGCCTTTGACACTGTCTCCCACAGCATTCTCCTGGAGAAGCTGGCTGCTCATGGCTTGGATAAGTGCACTCTTAAAAAACTGGCTGAACGGCCAAGCCAAGAGAGCGGTGGTGAATGGAGTCAAATCCAGTTGGCAGCTGGTCACGAGTGGTGCTCCCCAGGGCTCAGTGTTGGGGCCGGTCCTGTTCAATATCTTCATTGATGATCTGGAGGAGGGGATTGAGTGCACCCTCAGTAAGTTTGCAGATGACACCAAGTTGGGTGGAAGCATCGATCTGCTGGAGGGCAGGAAGGCCCTACAGAGGGACCTGGAAAGGCTGGATCGTTGGGCCAGGGCCAACTGTATGAGATTCAACAAGGGTAAGTGCCGGGTCCTGCACTTCGGTCACAACGACCCCATGAAACACTACAGGCTTGGGGAGGAGTGGCTGGAGAGCTGCCTGGCGGAAAAGGACCTGGGGGTGTTGGTTGACAGCTGCCTGAACATGAGCCAGCAGTGTGCCCAGGTGGCCAAGAAGGCCAATGGCATCCTGGCTTGTATCAGGAATAGTGTGGCCAGCAGGACCAGGGAGGTGATAGCGTCCCTGTACTCGGCATTGGTGAGGCCGCACCTCGAGTACTGTGTTCAGTTTTGGGCCCCTCACTACAAGGAGGACATCGAGGTGCTGGAGCGTGTCCAAAGAAGGGCAATGAAGTTGGTGAAGGGTCTAGAGCACAAGTCTTCTGAGGAGCGGCTGAGGGAACTGGGGTGGTTTAGCCTGGAGAAGAGGAGGCTGAGGGGAGACCTTATTGCTGTCTACAACTCCCTGAAAGGAGGTTGTAGTGAGGTGGGTGCTGGTCTCTTCTCCCAAGTAACAAGCGACAGAATGAGAGGAAACGGCCTCAAGCTGCACCAGGGGAAGTTTAGGTTGGAGATTAGGAAAAACTTCTTCACCGAAAGGGTAGTCAGGCATTGGAACAGGCTGCCCAGGGAAGTGGTTGAGTCTCCATCCCTGGAGGTATTTAAAAGACAGGTAGACGTGGTGCTTGAGGGCATGGTTTAGTGGTGGACTTGGCAGTGATAGGTTAACAGTTGGACTCAATGATCTTAAGGGTCTTTTCCAACCTTAACGATTCTATGATTCTATATAATCTAAGTTTCTACATGCAAACCATCATTCACTTCTTCAGTCCTGTAAAATTCCTAAAATTCATAATTCTTTTCAGCCCCCAAAGACAGATGTTAAATCCATCTGCATGCCAACTGGAACACTACTCTTCGCATGTCCTTTCTCATATTTTGTCTTGTTTTCACATGGAAGAGCACAGGAAGTCCCGTACAGCATTTACACTTCAGCGATCCCATTTAAACACATGGCAAGGAGCTGAAACAGGAACAACTGTAGACTAATTTATGCAAATAAAACATGGGCTCTCCTGTTTCTACAGCATTTTCACAAAGAGATGGAAAACAATGGTACGTGTCCAAAACTTGTGACCACATCACACACACTCCTTTCTTCTCTACAGCATACAAACCAAACGTCCTTTCAGTAATATCTGCACACTTTGATATAAAGACAAAAAGGTTCCTTAATGTAGTATTTTAATATCTTATGAGTTCTTTGAAACCTCAGAAAAGCCAGAAACTATTTCTTTACTACATTTAATGGTAAGAATCCTTCATATTGATACTTAAGGTCTAAAAAGCCTCAAATACTAAATGTATTACTTACTGGAAGTCCACGAGCACCTGGCAGTCCTGGTTCACCCTTTAAAAGATAAAAAATTGAGTTTTTCAAGAGGCATAAAGTTTTGTAAACAACATACAGGAAGGTGCTCTCACCTTTTGGAGGGTATCATTTAGTGGACATATGCTGCAAGTATTATTCACTTCATTAATGCTACACTGGTTTCAGTGAGACTTGATAGAAAGGAAAGACTTTCTCCGTATTAAAAAGCCTTAGGCCTTTTTTCCCCAAAAAAACCCTAATTCAAACATGCTGGTTACTCTGACTTCTGATGTATATTTCATTTGTCTGATTGCTGATGAAGTCAGGTTTCACTGTTCTGGTTCCCACTGCGTATGCCCATGACATAATTACAGTACAACAAGATGGAAGGAACCTCACCATTACTGAAGATGCTCAACCTTAATGTCATCAATGTAATGCCACCATTCCTTACTGCTGGCTAGGGGAATGGAAGTTGCTTTGTACTGTGTGAAAAGGGCCCAATGGGTCTGTATTCTATAGATATTTTAATATTGTAAGAAAGGCTGCAGCATCTCATTAGTTGCATAGAGACAAACAACAATCTTGCTTAAAAAATGCCATAATTTAATGCATAATTTTGTTCTTACCTTCTGTCCTTTTGGTCCTGTGGCTCCACGTGAGCCATCAGGTCCTGTGAATCCCTTTGGAAGTAATGTATACAATGTTAATGCAAAGGTTACGTGGTTTTCTTAATCACAACAGAAAACGTTCTAAAACATAGAATAATGAAGCTATTAAATGAGATAAGTAACTGCAGGAGACTTAAAATTCAAATGCCTGTTTACATGTACAGATACAACTGTCCAGGTTCACAGTACTAACTTCTGGTGACAAACATCAGTGCCTGTGATATGTGTCCTTCAGAAACTATTCAGTTAAGTCACAGTTAGACTAAACACATGATCTCACACGATCTTATTTCCTCTCAATGGGAGATTGATGAATTTAATTCATGGCTCAGGTTAAAAACAACGACTGTCAGTGCTTTACATTTCAAATAAACCACTCATTGACAAAAAAAAAAAAAAAAAAAAAAAAAAAAAATCAATAAAGCTGCCAGGCTGGATTTGAGATTAGTCTTTGAACCACACTTGTCTATCTGGCTAAAATTAAAAAGCAATCATCATATAATTTATAACTACAAATTCATTTGGAGTTCTTTTGTTTTCTTTTGTTTCCAAATTTTTAACCAGCTTATATGGCTTAGAAATTTCCAGATATCCATAAGAAAAGCCTTGCTTTTACATTTGTCCAATACTTTTCTTTTTTGGTACACTTCCAGCAATTGTGTTCACCCAAAGGGATGTTTTCTCTGACAATTTGCTTTCAAAAGCTTACATGATCATTACAGGCAATTACTGTACGCTATCTTTACTCAGTCTATTAAACTTGACACTGAAATAGTTTGTGAAAGAAAAATGAGATTTAAAAAGTCAGAACTGCCTCACCAATTAAACATGGACGAAGGTATTATAAATCTAAAACCCCAATTAAAAGTTGAATGCACAGTGGGAGTACAACAAGGCCCCATGTTTTGTCTTCAAACAAAAATAAAAAAGGCTCACCATTTCAGAACACAGTATTCTACTATTACAGTTCCACTCATCCACTAATATGAGGGAATATACAAGTGCGAACAAGTATCAAAAGCTGAGCTGAGTTTAAAACGTTCTGTTTCACCTGACTGTGTTACCATGAATTCTGGCAAGGAAAACAAAACCATGCCTTAAGTGAAAATTATGAGAGGCAATGATTTTTAAAGATCTGCTTATGGGTTTTTGACATGTACAAATGGGTTATGGCCCTGTATCTTTTTCAGGAAAAAATGAAGTGATATGAGATACCACTCACTGCAAGCCCATTTCCTCTTACAGATTTGAAATTTGAACAGTTTAACTAAAAGACTGTTACAGCTCCACATCCACTAAATCTCTTTTCAAAAGCAAATTAAAAATTAACCTCTAACAGTATTGCAATCTTCAATAAATATTAGACTTTTTCATTTATATAATTTGCAATATTCTCTAATATACTTGTTTGTTGTATATAATCTTTATTTTTGATGTTTTAAATTATAACAAGTATTCTACCACTCATGTAAATTAAACATAAGCTTGCCTGCCTCCTGGCATAAAATCTAAGTACTAATGTAACAATCTTGCTTCACAGCAAGAAATGCTTTCAAACACTGCTCTCGAGAGAAATATGAAGAGTTTCCCAAAAATGTATGAAGGTGTTTTTATGGCCACTAACTTATTCAAGAGATACAACCTAACAGGCCATCAACACTAGATGATGTGGAAGCTTTATTATTCTGTATTATTTTCCATAGAGAAAGGAAGATACATCAGCAGGTACGGGCTCTGCACTGGCTGAAGTCTGGCGGGGTGGGTGTTTGGAATAACAGCTATACGGAAATCACAGTTTTTCCTCAGAAACTGAGTTAAAAGCCATCCTTAAGCTTCAATTTAGTAAAAAAAGAACTGTTCGCTTTAACATCAGGCCTACAGGGCTGATCTAAATGATTTTTTTTCTTCCCATTTTCTCCGGCTTAGGGAAGGAGAGGCTAAGGAGACCTAAAATTACTAAACACAACCCCTCCACAGACACCCTTTGGGCATCAAACACCAATTGCCTGCAAGAGGCCAGCCCACAGCAATGACCGTTAGGTGCCCTCAGCCGCAGAAGACCCTGCTGCCCAGGCCTGGGCTTGTATCCCCCTCTTGCCCTTGCTGCCCTGCTCTTTGCCCACACAGGGGGGTGGCCGTTGACCCAAGGCTGCTTCCAGAGGTGCTCCTTCCCGCAGCACCGCTGCCCAGCACCCTCTCCGGAGCAGGGTGGCAGCACCCAACAGCCCTTGAGCTGTTCCTCAGCTGCTGCCCCGGCCGCCCGCAGCCCAGCTGTGCTCCTCCAAGAGAGCATCTTTCAGCTTAGAGAAGAGCGCCTCTCCCCCACACGCACCGCTGGCACTCACCGGCAGCTGTAAGGAAGCCAGAGACCTCAAAAGGAGGTCATGCTTCTACAGAAATAGACTAAAACCAAGTATTTTCTTAAAAAAAAAATAAAAAGAAGAAATTCCAGAAAATGAAGTGTACTCACATCAGCTCCTGGCTCTCCAGGCAGGCCAGGGGATCCTGGTTTGCCTGCATCCCCATCTGGACCCTTCAGGATTTAAATGGACATTTAAGCATGTTTCAGAGAAGGAAGCAGAAACAAAACTCAAAATCTCTTCTCTCACAGGAGCAAATGCAAAGTAGCTGAAATCACTTACCGGTGGACCAGGGGGGCCGTTCGGACCTCTCTCCCCCTAACAAGATATGAAAAGGAAGGTATCAGTCAGAGCTACAGCGACCTTTTACGGCCCCTCATGAAAAACACTGATTTACAGAGTATCAGGAATAATCCCAAACTGATTCTTGTTGTAGGAAATTAATATTAAACCCACGTGATCCCTATTATAGACTAACGGAAATGATCACAGAAACTTCTGACAGGAATTGGGGGAAAATACCTAAGTAGCTCCTGTCAGGAGTAACGCCTCAAATCCTTATCATGCTTTAGCATGAGTGATATTATGTTATCCCTTTTGAGATTAGAATCATAAAATCCCCACACCCCATTCAAGGCAAATAATCATAGCATATGAAGCTGATTAAATAAAATAAATAATCCTGGATTTTCCATATCAGAGATAATCTGAAAGGCAACCTTCTCCCCTTGACCCAACCCGCTACAGAGTATGAGACCCATTGATTCCTGTGTGGTTCTCCAGCCAAATTCAAACCCCTCAGGGTAAAATGCTGACAGTGAGGACAATGCAGGTACAGCTGGAGGTATTTCCTATTTCCTAGGCACAGCATGGGAAACACTTACATCGATGCCATCAATACCGGGAACTCCTGGTGGCCCCGGCGGACCCGGGGGGCCTGGTGGACCAGGGAGACCTCTCTGACAAGGAGTAAGAAATAAAAAAGGAGCAATTAGATCCTGGCAAACCTGCAAGAGCCAGTCTGGGGGGGACTGGCACAAGGATAGACAGCTTCTATGGGTTAGTCGGGCGTCACAGCTATGATGAGTGTCCTCGCTCCCACACGTGTCAGGACCCACAGGCCCTATATGCCATCTTAGCTGTCGCTGCGAGGACCAGCAATGCCCCCCTCGTGGGCAGAACAGGGATGAGGTGTCAAACCCTCCTCCTCGGGCCCTGCCGCCCTCCTGCACCCTGCAATGCTGGCAGGGCCAGAGCAAGGCGGAGGGGGCTCGAGTCCCCAGCCCAGCAGGATCTGAACACCGCATGGCAATGATAGGGTGGCAGAAATAAAAAAAGCGATCTTTGCGAATCAAACACTGAAATTCACTAAGCTACTCTAGTTACTCCTTCAGCCAACACAAAGGAGACAGTCTTCCTAAGAGTTCGTGCTAGCGAAGAAAATTTAAAACAACCCTTTCCCTACTTGACTGGCGGGCTCAGCGGTTTCCCCGGGTTCCTCAGGACTACATTAGCATCTACAGAGGCGCTTTCTCACAGCGCCAGGCTCCCGAGGGGGAGGCGGGAGGCGCCACCAGCCCGCGGAAACCTTGAGAAAGGCTTTTACAGGTCCCGCACCGATAATGGGGGGCTCTGTTCTCCTCGGAGCGAGCTCCGGCCCCGGCCCCACAACGGTGCTCTGTGATCAGGAGGCTGGCCCAGGCCCTGCTGGGGCCCTGAGCCTGGCCCCTGGCTCCCCACGGCGCTGCTGCTCTGGACACCTTTCCTCCACACACCAGTCTTCCCAGCAATAATCCATCCAGCAGTAGGAGTAGATGGAGCTCAAGCCCCGCCATGCCACCGGGCGCCTGCCCGATGCCCACCAGGCAGGACCATGTAGGCACCCACACATGGCACCCACCACCCTGTGGTCAACTCGCCTTTCCCAGCACCACGTCAGGGTCAGCTACAGCTACTGTGGGGGAGAAAAGGGTCAAAAACCCTCCAGCGGGTCGGTGCCCGGGCATGACAGAGAGCAGTCTCTCCTCACCCACGCCCTTTCCCCGAGCATGGAGCACCGTCCCTTCCCTCACACTTACCTCGATTACCGTCTGGCTTATCTGCGAGGGAGAAAAACAGAGTCAAAGTCAGAATAAACTTACTTGAGCCAGGCAGAGGCAAACAACCTGCAGGAAAAGCCCCAGAGGCAGGAGGCCCCGCAGAGCCCGGGCCATGGCGACGGCGGGAGCGGCCTGCGGCTGCCGGGGCAGGCGGCCGAGAGGTGAGCCCCGCCGCAGCCCCTCACGGCTGCTGGCTAACGCCTTGGGGAGGGTCGCGGGGATTGGAGGAAAGCTGAAGGCTGGAAGGGAAGGACCGCATGCCAGCAGCGCCTTAACCCTTTGCCCTGCTGCTCTGCTTTGGGCACCCACCCTTGCCTTCCCTCCCTGCCCTCCCCCAGGGGCTTCCCGCCCTCAGGCTCCCCGGGGAGGCGGCCGCGAAAATCCCTCGGGCTGCAAGGCGCAGCGTTCACGAGTCTCCCACCCAAGCAGCGGGGGAGCGGGGGACGGGGGCGGGGGGAGAAAGTAGGTCACGGAAGGGTTAAAATGAGACTGCTGCTGCTCGGGGGAGGGGGGGATGTCTAAAGGCACAAAATTCCAGGCAGATATGGTAAAAACAGGCATCTCGGGCCAGAAAGGGGGAGAAAAAGCGAGGCTTCTGTGGGCTGCCGCCGGCCGGCGGCAGGCAGGGACCTGGTGGCGGGCAGGGCCGGGCAGGGCAGGGGGCTCACCCGGGCCGGCAGCTCGCCGCAGCCTTCGCGCTGGGGTCGGAGCGGGTCGCAGTGAATCACCATCCACTGGATTTCGAACTGGCAAAGGAGATAAAGATCACGTTAATTGGGGTGAGGGGGTCCCGCCGGCCGGGGGTGCAACGGGAGGAGCAGGGGTCAGCTCACGGCGTGCTTTAAGAGGTGGGTGTTGAACGGCAACAGCTGTGGGTGTGGGCCTCTTTTAAAGAGGGCATACACCTGCCGAGGGATTTAAAGAGAAGGTGAGATTCGTCCTGCATCGTATTTTTCACATGCTCTGTATAAGCACAGGCGTTTTTCCTCATGCTATGTGGTGGTTTCATTAGACACGCAAAACGATTTTCTCTAAGGGGGTAGCTGTGCCCGTGAAGAATGGTAGGCCTGAGGACAGAAACGTGGTCTGAGCGCGAGAAGTTCGGACAGCAGGATTGTATGCACGCTGGCAACCGTCTGCAGCTGGGTAATACGCATCTGGGAAATTTCGCATCTTCTTCGAACATTTGTATTTGGCACTGGAAAACTACACACGATAAGGCAAACCTCAGGAACTGCAAATGAGACTCGCTTGATGTGCTATATAGATTAGAAAACACACTCTTTGCTGAAAGTTACTGAATAGCTCAACCATACAGCTTCAGAGGTATATCCACTGATATAGATATTGCATCACGTGGAATTTTAAGTACCATTGGGCCCAACAATTGGGCATATTTATTGTATCTAGGTTTTAAAGTCTTGGGTTGTTGCCCCTTCCCATCACACATAGTATCAGCTTGGCTTATGAACCACTAATGAGTGGTTTATCCAGAGATTTCTCAGTTTGATGATACAGTTCAGAGGCTCCTATTCCTTTCTTTTCATTATGGATGGCTGAGCAGTTGGGGGGAAAGTTTGGTGTTTTTTTCTTGTTACAACCTGGTATGGAAACCAGGACTGGTTACAGTCCTGGTATGGAAAAGACACTGTTTTTTTCTGAGAAGCTGAAAATAAAGAGTGTCTGGGGGCTTTCACTTCTTATTTCCTTGCTTCTGTGAGTCTTTCTTATTATTCTATTGAGCTAAAGTAGCTCCCCACCATCCCTCCCACAAAATAATGTCTCGGTGCTTCCTGGCTGCCTTCTGTGTTCCCTCCGGGATATCTCATTGCTCTCTTCAATTCCCAACCCATAACCGATGCAGAAGGCAGACTGTCATTCTGACATGCTTTCCTCTCTTGCACCATCCTTACATTGACTTAGTTGCATGCTGACTGCTAGAGCTAATAGATGCTTTGATAAATGCTTTGAGTCTGAAGTCCTCCAAGATCTCTGCAAGACACCCACATATCCACAAGTTGCTTTTTTGTTTTTTTTGCTTTCACCTTCACCACTTCAGTGCTGCCACTCCTGAAATCCTCGCTATCGCATCTCTACTGTTCTGTTTACTTTGCAGTCATCACAGTTTCCAGAGTGCTGAGACTAGAGCACAAAAGAGGCAGTACCCTCCCTTCTTTTACCTGTTATCTGACACCACTATCTGTGAGTCAATTCTCTACCTCCTTTATCCAATTCTCATTTTAAAACCTTTCCTAGTCCTTAATAATAGACAACTGAATGTCATAATATACATATAAAAGAACTGAATGTATACTACAATTTAATACTACAGGGCAGCAATACAAGAATAAACATGAGAGGGTATCTGGAATTTGAAGATGAGGATTTATAAAAAGGCAGAAAAATGGGATCAGATTATACCTGTATGATAATTTATTTCATACCATACAACTAGATTCTGAGTCTCTACATTACTTAGTTCTGAAGCTCACTTGCAGAGGGAAAGAGATCCATAACTGGCTCTAAAGCTGTTTATAATCTATTTCTGATTTAAATAATAATGTATTTATGATTTAAATTAAGATAGGCATGGTTCTAAGTGACAGAATTTCTACTTTTTCAGTTGGTCTGTTTAATATTAAATTAAAATTATATTAAATAATATTAAAATTGAAAAGTCATCCATTCAGTAGTTAGGAAATACCATCATTAAGGTTGCCTGTACAAATCTAATCTGTATGTAACCTGAAATGGTGTGATGCCACACTTCTTTCCTTAGAACGCTTCCCTCATTCATCCCCGAATGAACAAGGCCGTGAAAACAGTTCCCATGCTGCAGAAACTGTAAGTTTGGAAGTAAATGGGGCGAAAGGTGGCAAAAAAAGAAAGGATGGCTTTGTGGAAAAGGCAGACAGATACCACTGATTGAGCCTGCTTTTGCTTCATAATTCTTATATAGTGCTGGCAAATTATTTAAATCAAAATAACCACATTAGAGAGAATTCTGCATGGGACGGGGGAGAGAACTGGGTGCCTGAAATGAAGTATCTGGGTACAGGTTATGCAAAAAGGCTGATCAGTAACAACTGTAACTGAAATCAATAGTCTTGAGCTGTGCTTTCAACTTATAACATGGTACAAAATCTGTAAACACTGAAAAAATTACTTTTAAGACATACCACCAGCAGCCAATATCTGCATCAGCACATTGTAGGTTTTTTATGCGGATAATCATTGCCTTTTTTTTGTCTTTGTGTGTGTGTGTGTGTGTCTGGTTTTTGGCTTCTGTGCTAAGGTGAGAAAGATTTGAGATGATAAAATGCTAATTACTGAGTTGTGTTAGACTTTGATGCATGGCTGTCCAAGTGCCAATATCTGTGTCTTAAGAGAATACTACTAGCAAATGCATACACATTTTTTAAGTTTAAGCACAGTTTTTCAGCTTTGAACATAATCAATATTAAAAGAGAGCTCAATTTATTAATGAGATTAGAAGATGGGATTGCTTGCTGCAGTGGGAACTTGCCTCACTGAGCCAGCAAATCCTTCTGGTGTCTCATATGGTTTTTTCCAATGCTCCTGAATGGCGAAAGAGAAAACCAATCACTTTGTTTTGTTCAAGATGGGACTTCAGTGGTGAGCATTAAGTAAGGCCTGGTACTCCCATGAGTTTAAGACACGCAAAAAAAAGTCTGAATAAATGTGGCAGGCGTCCTACGCAGAAAAAGTACCTAGCATTATTTACAAAACACTGTACCATGATGCGAATGTAAAAGGAGTTGAAATATTTTGAACATGCAGCTTTAATTTGACATTTCTTAGTTCACAGTTGCTTAGCCAGGCAGCTTTTTTTTTTTTTTTAAATAAACTGGTTGCTCTGTACATTTTTTGCTTAGAGCTTTCGTTACAGTTTTGAGGGTATATAAAGCAAAACTCGAGATGAAACCTGTTTGACTTTTTCAAAATGAAAAATGAAAGTCTTGTGCTGGCAAGGCAGTAAAAGGTGTGACTGGCCTCCCATTGATTTAGGAGAGGTGAGAGAAGGGCAAATATGTCCTAGCCTTGCTGTCAAGGTACCTTTTCCCTCACCAGTGTTTCACAATGATCTTGTTGATTATATTAAGCTGCTTTAAAGGATGCCACTAATTTGAAGATGTCTCATGTAGATGTTCTATCAATATCAATACAAAGTGTTACTAAGGATGAAGTACAGGCACAAAGTTCTCAGAAATTAACCTCAGATAAATCAGGGGTAATCGTAAAGCAAAATTATTAAAATATAATCCTTTAAGACCCATAGGTGTTTAAGACCCATAGGTCAATATTTCTGATATCCATTTTCCAAGATTCCTACAGGATTTCCATTTCATCTTAATTTCTTAGTCAGCACAAATATAATTAGATTAGTTATGTCTGTCTATTCACTTAAATACTTATAGTCTTAAATTCTATGGAAATGCCTGCAAATGCCCACAGCTTTGCACATCTCAGTATCAGCTATGCAACTCAGTTGTCTTATTAGTACTTTAGATGAGAGAGTTGAAGGTTAAATAAGATGTAAATGACACCTAAATATCTAGGGTAGTATTTGCAGTATAGCATCAGTCACAGGAAAGCATTTATCAGCACCATAGGCTTTAAGGAAAACCGTGACACTTGGAGCGCGTTTGCAGGTCCCTTCTGGGAGAGCTGGCTCCCTGTGCCCCGCTGGGCTATCGCTGCCTCGGGGGTGATGCAGGGGAAGTCATCCCTTCAGGGGAAGTACAACTCAGCGAAGTAATTTTCAGGGGAAGGTTTTCTACAATTTTTCGATGATATCCATGTTTGTTCTAAGGGAAGTCTGCTATCAACTCTTTGTACATTTGTTAAGTGACCAAGAATAAGCTACACATATTTAAACATATCTCATTCTAGAGCTATTTTATGTTTTATCCATTTTCCTACATCTCTGTAATGGGTTTTTAGAGCGTCACTTTCCTTGCATCTTTTTTCAAAGTCTTAGAACAGTACAGCAAATTCTGGTGTTATTTGACCTTCCATAGCAAGGGTTCAGAATGTGAGATTTCACAGGGTGAAAAAAACCTGAGACGTGACTTTTTACAATTCACACATACAAGCTGTTCTGTGGTGTAAATTAATCCCTGTTCAGCAAATATTGATAAGCATCTTCCTCTTAGACGTTACAAGTCATGCAGCTGCTCTGAGCTAGTTAACAGCATTAAATGTCAATTAAATAATGACCAAAGATCATTTCTAGAAAAGTGTTTAGTGTCTATTATGAGAAAATCAGGGTAATGCCTCTGAAATCGCAGAAACTGAGGCAATTTATCTCACAGTAGTTAATCTTTGAGCAGTAAGAAATGAATGCTCTTACCTTTCTATAACAAGCACGTGATTTAGAGAGTAAGTTCCTTTTCAGTTTTGAAATGATGATCTATCTTGTATTGCTTAGAGTTTATAGTGGATTATTTGAATTACTTTTAGATAAAAAGAACTATTTTCTTTTTTATCTAATAAAAGATAAAATGCAGCTGTAAACCTGTATAAAAATTTGCCCTCCATAAAACATTCCAGAAATCCTGGAATAAATCTTTGTAAAGGCTCAAAGGCAAGCCGTAGTTTCTAATGGAACTCTATTACTCTCCTAGGCAATCATAGTAACAACAAGCAATAAAGAATCTCTTTTAAAATGACATGTATTACAGTGCACCTATAAGAAGCTGACCTATTCTGCAAGATAAATAGAGCGCTCACAGAATAGTGAAAAAAAGAAGAATAGGAAACACATAACTTATGTCCTTTAAAAATTATACCACTGGAAGTAATATACTTTAACAATGCCTGGAAATAAATTAGAAATTGTGTCTGGGACATATTAAATAACCAAGACTGGTGAGATGTTTAAACTGAGTGTAGTCAAGCAAGTTAAAGGATAAGCCTAGAATATCCCCAAACATAGATTTATTTACTCAATTTAAAGAGAAACTAAATGCACAGGCTAAAACTGAAACTTGTGCAATATAAACAGCCATTTTAAAATTAGTAGTCCATCAGATTGTATAATTTCTTTTCATAATTTCAGAGAATATGGTCTTCCTAAATCTACATTTGTATAATATCAGGTTGGACCACTACCATTGTCAGTTTTGGCTTCATAGTACAGGCCATGCAATTCAATCTAGTGAGTCCTATGTCAAAGTCACAGTTCTGTCTGACTTAAAGTGTATTTTTAGACATCCAAACTCAGTTTAAAAATATAATGTGATGCTTACCTTCTTCCTTCTCTGATAATTTGTTCCAGTGCTTTCATTATTCTTTTTGTCAAAAAATGTGCATCACATTCCTGTTTTAAGGCCAACCTTATGCAAAGATTTGATTTTTTTCATAAAATATACTAAATAGGACTGAATCTTCCCAGAAACATGCTAAAGGTGTAAACAAATATTTTGCACGGTAAGTGGTGAATTGTAAAAATGACAATTCCATTTTGTCCTTTTGTCCTACACTTAACATAGCTTCATACTAGTGCCTAATGATGTACGTGCTTAAACATGGATGAGGCAGACCTTAATGCTAGACACTCTTCCCCCACTAGATGCCTGAAGAGCCTAGGGTAATCAGTGTTCCTCATTGGTATACCTTGCTGAAAAGAGTAAGTATCTGCAAAACACAGGCTGCAGGTGAAGGGGAATAAAATTCCAAATTTCCTCTGCTGCTTTTCCTGACTTCTTTAATCCTAGCCAAAGGTCAGCCAGAGCACCAACAGAGGAGAAGTCTGAGTTCTTGCCCAGGTGGCCTTAATACCACATCTCTCTCCTTGTTTGTAGGCTGCCATTTCTAATCATTACTTCAACAGGCAACAGGAACCCTCCTAATTTTTAAAGGAATGTCTCTGTGTCTAATTTGAGGGCACAGTTTACTGTAGCACTGTGTACTAGGTGTTGTAATACCACTACGTTAATACCTATAGCTTTCTGTGCGTTTGATCTAAATATCTTTCCAAAGAGGAATACAACACTGGGGTAGAATTTTTTTCATCCTAGTAACATGCATAGAATATGTAATGTTTTCATCATCCCATCCATCCATTCATCCACCAGTATCCCTGAGACCAGTTAGCAAAGCTAAGATTACTTTTGAATGACATTTTCAAAGACTAACTTTTGTTTTCAACAGAATTAATATAACTTTTCAGCTATTGATATTTTCTAATCCACATTTATAGCAACATACTAGAGAGCCACTTTCAGGCACCTGGGGCAGCTTTCTGTCATCATTTTTCAAGTAAAACTGATTTCTGCACAGTGCAATATAGTAACCTATACATACAGAGGTGATGAAGCATGAGACGCTTCTTTTGTTGCAACGTTTCCTCTTTCAAGTTTATACAATGCTGGGGATGTGGGAAATGGTTACAATATATTAACTATCCGATTCTCTTTTGCCATTCAACTCGTTTTGAAATAAGTATGGGCATCTTACCATTCATATGTTCCTAACACACTTAAAGAGGATCTTTGGAAAAGGAACAGGATAATATATGGAACTTTGCAATGTTTTCTGCAATTTTTTCAATTGTGTTTTGAAAGTATTTCCTTTTAATCTACAAAGTGAATTCAGAAATAGCCTTCCCAAAGTCATAAATGTCATTTAGTGCCGCCATGGGACAAAATTGTTACATTATTCAGCACAAAGTGCAGTATAACTCATTAGCTGAAAAAACACTAGTTGAGAAAACACTTTCATGGATGTCTGAAAGGCAAAATGCAGATGTGAGAGTTACAAATTTTTTTCTGACAGAAATTATGGGTATGTCACTTTGTATGTGTTTTATATTAATTGCTTGTCTCAGAAAGTAAATCAGATAATCGAATAATAAAATCCCTGAGGTTTTTCATATTCAGTGTTCTTTGTTGAAGAGCACAAAAGCATTCAATATTTACCATATGTCACCCCCAATGTTATTTTCTCCATCAAAACAAGTCTCCTTGCAATGTAGTAGCATGAAGAGGCTATTTTCAGCATTAAATCCATGAACAGGATACAGAATAAAATTTCCCTGCCTGCTCTGGCTCCACAGAATAAAGGAGCACTCCACAGTGAGTTTAGGTGTCTGCTCCAATGCACAGGGGAAGTTAAATATCTAGCAAAGGGATTCACAGCAGCCATGATGCGGGGGTGGGATGTCCTGAGCTAGCCAGGAGAAGGTATTGTGGAGGTGGGTGGCCCTTATGTCTCAGCTCTGCTGGGCCCTTCGTTTGGATTGGATCTAGTCTCTGATGCTACACTTATCCCTCTTAGGATTCATAAACAAGAACCTTCTTTAAGAGTTCACTGTCTGCTCCAGGTCAGTCTTTTTCAAAAAACTCAAGCTAATTAAAGAGAAAAAGTGACTGTTAACATGAGCATACCAGGTAGCACAATGATTAGAACAGTCTTCTGAGGTATGAGGTACTCATGATAATCTCTGATATAGCACTGAGGTTTAAACATGGGTCTCTTATTTCCTCTGTGAACATCAGAGTAGATCAAAAAGGACCTCCGTCAATCTCCCTTACAGGAGATATTCCCTCTGTATTAATGATTTAAAATATTTATTCTGCCAGAGACACATTTAAATATCTCTAGCTGATGGTGCACGGATAGGAAAGAAGAGTCCCAGTTCTTGCTCAATTAATGTTTTGCTCTCTTTGGTGTGAGGTCCAGCCCACAAATCCATGTCCTGCGAATTCCTTTTAGATCAAGCTCCACATATGAGATAAGCAAAGGAACACCCAACTGATGCATCCAAACACCGCAGAATCCAGTGACAGAAGTGTGGATGTCTGAGAAATTTCACGGGTGAAACTTAGACATAACCTGGGTCATCTCTTACCTTACACAGTATATACACGTGCAAAATTTAAAAAGCAAAGCTAGTACTTACCTGCCAAGGAATTGTTATTTTCAGCCATTTCTGCTTCCATAAAACATTTGAAGATGCATTTCACAAAATATTAAGTGTAAAGATCCTATAAAACACTTTTTGCAGTAATAAAAGATTTTGGAACTTACCGGAACTGAAATTTCAGGATTATTTTTAAGTTTTCCAAGCACAGCAAAGCCATCAACACTGATTTTCCCTTTTGGTTTTATGTTTAAGGATTCTATCTTAATACAGTCAATAAAAAGTGTGACACTGTTTGCTTCCACACTTATCATAAGCTTGTGCCATTGGGAGTCAAACAAGAAAGGCAAATGCAAAAATGATGCAGTTTGGAGACTTCCATCCGCTCCTTTATAAGAAAACTCAACGCTTTTCATTTGACCATTAAGATTCACTCCAACTTGTTCTTTTCCTGAAGAATCCTGAATCTGCCAAATAGTCCAGTATTTCTGAAGTGTGGCTCCAGTCATCCGAAAAGTAGTTAGAAAGGAATATTCATCTGGCAATCCATTGGAATATATGGCACTGTGTAGGATCAAAATACAGTACATTTGTTGTGTATTTGTTCTGAAAAGCTCCACATATCACCACAGAGTAATGAGAAACAGTTACTCACTGGAACCATATTTCAACCATGTTTTTATCAGTGCTCTTCTGCGCGCAGAGTCCCGAAACGGGATGTCCCTTTGAGTCATTAGTGTTGCTAACGGCAAAAGGAACTGGTTCAGAAATGTGGGTTCTTCCAACATTGTACCATATTTGCGACAACCCTTTCTAAGTGTAATGGATGAAGCAGCAACAGTCTTGTACTTCACATTTAGAAAGTATATCCTACAATTACGCTATTTCCTACTATTAGACTTACAAAATCAGTCAACGTAGCGTGACTTTATAATTGACCAGGCAGATAGTCAGTGCAGATCTGATTTGGTTTTGAAGACATAAGATGTCTTTGGTAGATGCATTTCCTTGTTCAGCCTGATAGTAACCATTTTGTTAATGTATTAGCTAGCACTTCAGCAGAAAGCATTCAACAAATCATTCATTGACAAATATATGCTTAGTAAGAACCCACACTAAAAATCTATTATGTCCTGCAACCTTCAACTGCAAGACTAGAAGTAGCAGGGAACAGATTTGCCACACATAAAATGTTTCATTCTTTTGCAACTCCTACAACATGTGGCATTTGGAAACACAAACAAGTACTACTGGCTGTATCACTGTGCAAAACAGTAATGTAATTTTTTGTCTCAAATGTGTCAGTGAATCCAGTAAAATATTTAAGAAATATGCCTTTTCATATTCTATAGATTAAAAAATTGTAGTGTCATAATCCGGTTGACATCAATAGATTATTTGCCATCTATCCACATTTAAGAATAAGTTGTATTTGAATAAATTTCTTAAGTATGGAGAAATGCAGAGCTATTTTGTCACCAGCTTTCATTAGAATAACTTCTCAGCCAAGTAGGCATTTTGAACAAAAAGATTATTTTTGAGTGGCAGATCAGTCCTATCTCAGCAGCAATTTAGCCAGCATTAGTGAACCTCAGGCTTTAAGCTAAGGAGAAAAAAAAAAAAAAAACGAAAACATTGAATACATTAGTTCTTATTCTGTATGCTTGGTGACTACTGATTTAGTAAGAGAGTACTTCCAGATAAAGTCTCTGCAGTTTGTAGTTTGGTGTTAAAGTGTCCAAAGCTGTAGTGCAATCCTATTCCAGCAGGCGACGGCACAGCCTCAGCAAGCTTTCAGTAAGGACCCGGGCCAGCCTGGCAGCAGCAGCAGCTTCGCCTTATTAATAAACTACCCAAACTGCTGGTGTTTCTCCTCTTTCCCCGTGAGCCTTTACATACGCCTGAAAGCTGGTGTATGAGGAAGGGGAATGTTTAGCTGGAAGATTATCTCATTACACAAAGTGTGGATATATATAAAAGTGGGAGAAGGGATTCTTTGCCATTATCTTTGAAATGCCTGTGGTTTGCTGTGACTTGTGTCTCTGTTGACTGCAGATGCAGTAGTCTGTCCCAGCTGGCTTTGTCTGATACGATTTTATCTAACTTGTTGTGTTCTCTTATTGTTTTGTTTCAGTTTGTATCTTGCCGTCTTAAATGCAAATGTCAATGCACAGACATTGCACCTTTCCTCCTGTTCTGAGCCCTTTCCAGTGTATGCTGCTGTCCCCTATCCTTTCATTAGGCTTCTAGCTTACACAGTATATTTATATATTCTTTCGTGCTCCGGGAACATACTCCCTCTCCCTATCCAGACACACTCTTGCTAAGCTCCTGATCCAGTTCAGCACATCTTTTATGGCCCTCTGTGCCCTTCTTCCTCCATAGTATCTCTTAAACAAGTAATTCAATGTCCTCTGCTGCTAAAACCTTATCTCATCTGACTAATTTATCTCTTCATTTGTTGAATCCCGCTGTTTGTTCTTGGACAAGAGCTGGTTTTACTACTACCCTATTGAAAGTGGTATTGTCGGGTAATTTTTTTACTAGCCTCCATCTGACATTCCACTTTCTATCAAGTTCAGTGACTCTAGGGGATCTGATATGCTGAGCTCTGCAGCTAAAGGAGGCATTGCTAATCCCAGATCCTCTGAGGAGAGGTTTTCATCCTTTCTCTGCACTGATAAGTTTTGCTGTCATGGCAATACCGGTTAAAATATCACACACATTCTCACCTCACCTCAGCTGACATAACTATACTGGAAAAAACAAACAAACAAACAAAAAACCTAGTAAGTAAACATAGTTACACTTTTCGATTAGAAGATTGTTTATACCATATTGGCAAAAGGATTCTTTGCACCATATTTAGCTATAGCGTTAGTCCTTTACAAGCCATCATATGGGTCCTCCTTCTTTTTCAGAAATCAAAATAGAAAAGAAATGTGCTAACTTTTTCAAGTGATATACAAAGAAGAGAAATTCTGCAAGAGCTTCTGACATTGGTAAGATAAAACTGTAAGAAATTTATATAGAATAATAAAGATAAAAAGTCAGTGCACAAACATGGATAAATATTTACGTTTTTAAAAACTTTAAATAACCCACCAGAAGAACTGCTGCCTTTAGACTAAAGACTCAGTATCAGTAACGTGACTCCACATAGCGAAGCACAGCATGACCCATCGCCAGAAGGGTACTCTGCAGGGGACTGTTACTGTGTAAGGTTTATACCTATAATTCTACAAGTAAAGCAGAGATAGATTCTCATCTCAGTTCCTCCAATAGTAATGAAAAGCAATTCCAGTGGCTTTAGCGGTATCAGTGTATTTAGGTACACAGTTTTCCCCAAAGATTTACATAGGCAAAACCCCTACTGAAGTCAGCAGCTTAAAATGCTAAATATTTGGAAACTAGGGCAAATTTATCATGGTATTTAAATAAACAATTGGTGAGAAGTTATTCCTCCATCTCACTGCAAAGTAAAGAGTGTTGGATTCTGTAATTTTCCTGAACAGCTGGTAACTATATAATCACTTAAATTATTTACGTAAATTATTTTTAACATACGTGTTTCCAATTCCACTAATTTATGGAAGGAAATCAAGCAATTTTAAATTTAGAATCAGGCAGATGAGCAAAGGAAGAATTAATATGCAAGATTATTTCAAGCATACAGGCCAAATTCAGTCCTGATCCCTTTCCTATACACTTAAAATTGCCAGGGATATAAGCCATCAGATATTTTTTTTAATTCATTTTTATATCTTAAGTTTGTAAGATAGCAGTCTAGTCCTGCTTTCCTTGTGTACTCAGACTATTATTAACTGCTTAATGTGTGAAATGAGTGCAGGTCAGGTATTTTATCAGATATTTGAGTCCTTGCTTAATTTTTTTAAATACCTTTGCGGGAGGAGGTGAAACATTCATCTAAAGGAACTTCTGAAACACTACTGTTTTCTTTTAATCTTTTTCATAAATACCTAAGAGTCTTATTAATCCCATAGCTTGAGTGCTTACCAGGAAGTTTTCTTTAAGATTTCAAGGCTAGGTCCTACCGAGGCATCAATATAACCTGAGGAACTTCTTTGGTGGCTGCGTGTAGAAATGCCAGACCTTCAGGCATAAGCATTTGAGGAGCATAACTTCACAGAGAAGCATTATTCCCAAAGGAAAAATCAGGAAATCAGCCTATGAAATTCTGTGGATGTTCCAAGCTTACTGATAAAGCTTTATAAACTTCCAATTTACATTTTATAATTTCTGCTACAGTGGTCCGCGGTACACCACTACCCCAAATATAAATACTGTTCAAAAAGCAGCTTACATTTTTACATTGCTCTGCTTTCTACTGAGATGAGGATGCAAGCAAAGAGGTAACATTTCTAGAAGGCTACCTTCATGTTGCTAAGTTCAATATGCCCAGGACTGCTTTCTGATATTAAGTTCAGCTTTCATGAAAAAGTTTAAACCTGCTTACTTCCAAAATGTGATGACTATATGCAAGCTGCTTATTGGGAATGGTCCATGACCTATCCTAGCTGCCAAGCTGTGCCCAGGAATTGTTTAAAGAGTGCTAATTAGTCTGGACCCAAAACATGCCAAGGTCTTGTGTAATATTTTAACAGTATAGATGATCAAGTGTGAATGCCTTGGAATGTTCCCTGGCATTAATTTATCCATGTGGACACAGGGGCCTTGTGATGTGACAGCTGCATTTGTGAAGCCAAAGGATTAAGATTTCATCCAGTGCATAAAGATAGCTAGCCCTTTTCCCCCGCGTAAAAACGCATCATGAACATATTCTTTTGTGCCAATGTATTTTTTTAAAGCTTGCAATTAAAAATCAACACAATTATTATCCAAATTACTAGTATTAATTTTGTACTTCCTAACTGGTGGACACCTACAACAGGTACATAGATTAAATTGAAAAATGACAGGTTCACTGTGTCAGAGACAATGGGTATGAGTCATGGCAGTTTCACAGGTTCTTCTTACACGAGGAACGCTATGTTGATTCTTCAGCAGATTTTACACTAGAAGAAGCAGTGGCCAATGGGAATTTATGTGGATGACAGGAGAAGCTTAAGTCAAGACTCATGGGCAATCATTTCTGTTCATTCTGGGATATACTTCTGGACCTTGGCAAGTATGCTAGGCAGCAAAAAGACCAAGCTACAGTTCAGTAGCATTTTAAGGAAGCTATGTAAGCTTTTCAAGGCATAAGCTATTGCTACAGCAGAGACTGAATAAATACGCTGAGCCATGCCCATCTAATTGAGCTCTCATTCCTATGCCATAGCCACTGTAACATGGGCTTGTCTGTCTTAGTGTAATGATCATATGCTAGTCTAAAAAATTACTTTACTATTCCTGATAAATACTGACTGAATAGTGACAGTCAGTGAAGCCCTGCGTGCTAATACTGTAATTGGCTTGCTTTTCATTTCTACGCGTGCGCCTACCTCCCCATCCCTTCCTCAAAAGCCTCGAATGCCTTAGGCCAGGGACCAGGCTTGCTTAGGGTGACCCCTCCCTATTTTGTAAGGCAAGAGAGAACACTGTCCATGGCTGTCAGGTTACCAGGCACTAATATGGCTGCTTATTAACAAAGGTGTGAGGGGAGATCTCTGCAGCGGAGCAGCCGTGGAGCCTGCTGTTGCCTGATGTGCTTATTGAGGGTCCCTTCCCAGTGCGCCTGTAGCCCTTGTGCCGTCGTGCCTGTCAGCCACCCAGCTCTGGAAAACAGTGCTGCGCATTTTTGCCAAGCTGGCTCTAGCAGGAGCTCACAGGGACGGAGGCGCGAACCGGGGGATGACACCCTCCGTCTGCCCGCCCGGCGACAGCTCCGGCGGCCGCCGCCTCCCCCGCTCCCCCGCGGCCTGCGCAGCCGGCGGCCGGGCGGCGCTTCAGCACCGCGGGCACGGACAGCTCCGCCGGCCGGGCGCCCCGGGACGGCGGCGGGCGGGCGGGCGGGGGCGGCCCTGCCCTCCCTCCCCTCCCCTCCCCTCCCCTCCCCTCCCCTCCCCTTCCCTCCCCTCCCCTCCGCTCCCCTCCCCTCCCCTTTCCTCCCCTCCCCTCCGCTCCCCTCCTCTCCCCTCCTCTCCTCCTCTCCTCTCCTCCTCTCCTCTCCTCTCCCTTCTCCTTCCCTGCCCTTCTCTCCCCGGGGAATATTTACATTATCGTGAAATAACTCCACGTGCGGCTAAAGGATAGCGGGGGGGGGGGGGGGGGGGGGGTGGCCGGAGGGAAACGCAGCAGGAGTTCAGGGTTGCTGCAATGCCTGGGTCTGAGAAAGCCGGAGCTATGCCTGTGCCATTAAAGATGCTCAGCCTTGCTTGTGGTGCTCTGCGTAACTTGCTAACTCCTGTGATGCTTCTCAGGCATTTCATCATCCCAAATTTATACCAGTAAAACTCACCTACCACGCCACATTATAAAGATTACATGGAGAGTTCTGTTTTTAAAAAAAAAAAAAAATTGGAAATGGCCTAAGGTGTGCCTCTCCTGTGCTGTTAGCCTCAGCTACTTACTGCCAACTTCATTCCTTCTGAGTCAGCTTACTGAGGGGGGCACACTCTAAAATAACACTGGAGCAGAGCAGCAAGCCCAGGCTCAGTGACAGAGAAGCAGCACAGCGATGCACTAGAGCACAGTCAGGACTCAAGCCTTAACCCGTTCCTTTGGACAAGACACTCACCTCAAGTGCAGGCAACTGTTTAGTTTGAGCCAGGGCCAAATTTCAGCTATACCATGAGGTAGCATGGCAGTGAACACAGTGTTGACTGGAATTACCAGTCAGTGTCCTGAATGGGGTAAGTTGACGATACTACAGCATCATACCCAGCCAACAAGCCCAGTGGCGGTAGTCAGCTCAGATGCCATGGTGTATTAACGCAGCTGGTATAGGCTTGATCAGGGATAAATTGTGTATATCGAGCATATAACTCACCAGAGCCATCTATAGCAATAAGTCTAAACTTTCTTAAAAATGAAAATACTACAGCTTTGATAGCTCAGATTGTTTCTGAGCTAAGAAGCATGAGTTGAAAATCTGAGAATCTCCAACTTTTAGTAAAATGAAGATCCCATTTACTGTCTGTGGTTGGATTCACATTTATGCACTAGCAGCCCTGATTTGCCACTGGGATGGAAAGTAGTCACGAGTCCAATGTAACCAACCAGTTAAGCTGTACACTGGCTTAACCTGGTGGCTATGAAGGTAGAAGCCAGGGCGGACTGCAGAAAGCAAAAGTTGTCAGTGATAGCTGGCGTATGACAGAAATACTTTGCACTCCAATTATTCCTAGCTGAAACAGTAGACCAATTAAAGGTCTTGCCAGTTAATTGCTAAGTAAAGGCATTCTTAACTACATGAGGTGCTGGACCAGAATCCAGACTTGCCTAAGGTTGGCAAAGACATCTCTACCCTACTGTACTGTCTCTATTCCGTCACTGGCAGCGAGTCCGGCCTGTAAAGCACAAACGCAATTAGATTCCTAAATCCTGGCTCCTACTGCAACTTGCCTGTGACATGCTAAATAAGAGTTTTTATCTTTTATAGATTAAGTTACCATAAATCAGCGAGGAACATGCATCTACCAGTTATCCAAAAAGCAAAAAAACCCACTTACTATACAATCAATAAGCTTTTATCCTACCTCGTCTCTGCAGTCCTGACATGATCAGAAAGATCCCTTTGTGTCAATGTTTTCAGAAAACTTTCCTTGCTCTCCTTCTGTTGTCTTTTCTTTGCCTCCCTGTCTCTTTTCAAGTCATGAGCAATTTTTGGTTTCACTTCTTAGAGATGAATCCCCTTCTATCGGCAAATCTTGAGGCACCCTGAGCAATATTGTTGGTAGAGGAAAGTGGAAGTCCCTGAAATTGCTGTTACAGAATCAGTCTGGTCTGGTGGTAGAAATGAAAAAGAAGTTGAACTCCTCTTTCCCCTTCCAAAAACTTTGCAAATGAGGTGATCTATCTGGAGAGAGGATCTATCCCTTAAATGCTAATATTACAAAATGTATATATTTTAAAGTTGAACAACAAAAGGCATTACCTGGTTGGGATCCTGAAGTCTACATTGGGTCCCAATTTATAAGCCACTTGTAGAGAAGTGGAGCCCACGACTCTCTGGATAATTCCTTGGGAAGCAGCTTTTTCTATTTGGAACTGAGAAATCAGGTCAAAGCCTACAGGAAAAAATACACGTCCAGAATGTAACTTTCATTTTAATTTAATTAGAGAATTGTGCAGTCACAGAGCTGAATATAACCTGATAAAGTCTCTTAACAGCAGCTTTTTCCTGAAAAAGTCAGGATGCTACTTGCCTGGTAAGTCATCTTGGCCAATCCTGATTGTTGGGCAGAGATCAGTTCTCTGACTGGCACCCAGAATGACTGGTAGTCCTGCAAAAAAGGGTGAATTTGTTAACCACGTGCCCGCACATTGCCTCAGATCACCTTAAAAATTTAAGTGAAGCAACTGTAAGAATATTATGAATTAAATAAAGCTATAAATAATAATAATAATAATTATATACCTATAATAAATTTTAACTGTACTCAGTAAAGTCAGAGGGCTAAGAAAATAAGCATCTGCTTCTAGAGAGCTCCAAATTTAAAATTATAACTTGACTGATTATTTGAATTTGTTTTTAAGCCTTTAAATGAGAGTGCTATAATAATTCTTCTCTTGCTGAGCTATGGAGAAATAGTTGTAGCATAAGAAGGCCTGCTGTGTAAGAAGTTTTTGGTTTGGAACTTTTGGTGGTTTAAGCAAACTTTGAAAAAAAAAAAGCCAGTTACCTAAATCAACAGTCTCCCTAGTCCCAAGGAAACTTAAACAAACCTCATGCCAACTAAAGAGACTGTTAAGAAACTGTTGGCATCTTTTCCATCCTCTCTGGCATTCCAGGTGTTCCCACCTTCCTCTGTGCCACATTTGATCAGAAAATGATCCTTCATTAAATATAGGGTGGGGGCAAGAAGAACTTACAGACCTTTTTTGTTGACCCAAATAAGAATGTAGAAGAAATTTGTTTGAGGAAACCAAATTTAAAAATCTAATTTTTCAGAACATTATCTGTCAAAAAGCCCTGTAATGGGCATGAAAACCTACCAGATTCCCCTAATTTAAGGAAGGATGAAGGAAAAATAAACATTTATTTGAAGAGTTTAAGAGTCAGGTACAAGTCCAGTATCAGGTCAATCTGGAAAATGTTAGTAGAGTCTGGATGGGGAAGAATGAAGCGTGCAAGTTGGAAGGAGGTGCATTTCTAACCTACAGAGAGCCTCTTGTGTGCTGCAAGGTCTCAACCATAAATGTGGGTTTCCTTCTGACAACATGGACTTAAAGGGAACATTCAGGTTGACATGTTACACCTTAGAAACGGCCTCATTCTACATTATTTGATGAGACATATGGCTGACATCCAGTCATTTACATTTTATGCCCAGCAAATAAGGTGGAACCAGTTTGTTGCCACAGGTAGCAGAATAATATCTAATTGGAAGCACTGAAAGATGTGGGGAGGTTTGTGTCCTGTATCTACCACCAATATCCAGATTTTAATCGTTACCTTAAAAATATACCTAATAGTGAGCTTAAAATAGCACACACAGCTCTTGCTTTTTCTCCTCTTTCTCTGACATATACATCCGTACATAACCATAGACAGTTCTCCCTGTCTGTGATGGCTAGCTAGAGAGGATTTTAATTTTGAATAAGCTCAGAATAATTCTTTTCACAGTCAAAATTACAGAAAGCTGAAATGCAGATAAAGTCTGTCTCCTTACGTGATTGTTGCTGGATGGTGGCTGAGATGAAAGACCGCAGAAAACTACACACGTAAAAGAAAGCTGTAATTTTCCTGTAAACAGAAACAAAACTCCAGTATGAATGTATAGTTTCTGACAGATTCTGTTATTGACTTTCTCTTCAGAGCCGTCCATATTAAATGTATAAAAACCCAAGTTAAGGATTTACTAACAGATTTGACAAGACAATTTCTTTACATGAGAACTTTTTATCTTTGCCTTATAATAAAACATGTCAATAAAGCTCTTTCTACTACCATTTCCTTCATATAATGCTGTCATAAAACCAAACAACAAAGGCAGCAGCTGGCAAGGACAGCTTTAACTGTTCTAATCTCTTATTTACAGATTTTTCTAAATCCCACTTGTGCTCTTACCAGTTGCCTTTCATCTTCACTGCTGGCTTTCTTCACTTCTCTCATGTGAATACGTGGTGTCTATAGTCAGACTCTCTGCTTCCCTCTCATTAGTCCTGTAGAAGAGAGTGGCAATGGGTGCAGACGGCTCCTCCTGCCCCACGCAGGACCCAGCAGGGAGGGAGGTGCAGGCTGCTGGGTCTGTTTTAATCTTGCAAAGGAAAGGAGGTGGAGGCTGGACAGACATGTGTGTCCTGGCGGGCTCTGAGGGCGGATCTCTGGAGCCAGTTGAATATAAAGAAGCCAAGAGAGCGAAGAAAAGGCTGCTGCTTGTGCCAGCATCAGGGCAGGGAGATTAAGAAAATGTGAGTTCAGCAGTGCCAGTCACTGAATGGCGGGGTCTGCTGTTCAGATGAAAGAATAATATGTACCGGGGCGGGGGGGCTGAGGAAGCTGGTGGCCCTGACATGGTGTTAAGACTAAAAGCTTTGAGAACAAGAGAACCCCGGTCCCATAAAGAAGGCATTTCTATTTCTCGCTGATTTACTCATCGGGTGGCCTTAGGAGAAGCCTAGCTGGTGATGTCCCAGTTGGTTCTTCTGAATAAAGCCAATTATTTAAAAGGGTTTTCATTGCTTAAACTTGAACCTTTTCAAGGCATACACATAGGCATTACGAAGCAGACTCGTGTTCTTCAGTTGTCATTGATAAAGCACTCACTTTCCATAGACTAGTACACATTTGGACACACAAAGACATTTATTCATATTTGTTCACATGGATGTAAAAAGAGAGAGAGAGACTAAAATCTGTGTGCAAGGAAAAGAGGTGAACAGCCAGAAGGTCCGGATAGTTATCACAGTCAAAATTCATGTATGTATGGAAAAGTATGCCAGTCTGTGCTAATACATCACATTTGTAAGGTTTCATCTTCTCTAGATTCTTAATATTCCAAAATAGTTTAAATTTCTGGACTTTTTTTTTTTTTTAATGTGGGATGTAGCAAATGCAATGATCTCTGCTGAGAGTCTGAAGAAATAACTGAGTAATGAACAACCCTGTTCGTCCCAATTTTCTGTAACTCACATTCCCAGTATTGGTAATTCCAGTGCCAATGTTGTTGACACTTGTATGTCTGTTGTTAGAAAGGGAGGGGCTGGATCATAGACATGAACAGTTTGCCATGAATAATGTCTCATTTTCATGCCTAAGCAAGCAGATCTTGGGTGATACCACTTTTTCCTCCTTCAAAAGAAAGGTACGCTCAGGGAGCCTTGCAGTCCAGCATCACGATGGTGAACATGATATCTGTGCCAGAATTGGCACATGAAACCACTGTCAATAAAGAAAATTAAAAATTGGAGAAATATTAATTTGATTTCACAATGTTTGCCCAAGTGCCCATACACCTGAGTCACTTATCCACCATGCAAATATTCCTGTTCTGTCATGCAGCAATATCTGTAGGGCACAAGAGGAGTCTGTAAGGAGCGGGAGGGAGAGCAGGACGTGGAAGTCAGCCGAAGCTGTAAGGAAGGGGAAGGGATGATGTGGCACGGGAAGGAAGAAGTGAGAGCACCCAGGGCTTAGAAGGAGTACCAGAAGGTTTGCAGAGGAATGGAAAAGAGCCAGGTGCCAAACCATCTTATTCGTCATATATGTAATTTATGGCATTGTTTGCCTTTGAGACTGCTTAGTATTGGCCATCTATTTGTGGCAGCATGAAGGAAGAAAACGCCATCCCAGTAGTTAGATATGGAACTGAGGTGTACCATCTTTGAGTAAATTAGCAAATAGTTTTTGGCACATGACGTGAAGATGTCAGCCATTGCTTGTGTCTGGGGTTATTGACACACACATTATGCCCTCCAAAGAGGGGGAGCCTTGTTCAGAGAAATTCAGAGAACACATACTCTCTTTCTGAGCAATCTATAATCTGTTTTCTTTTGCATTTCATTGCAGCGATTCTCATGGGTGGAACTTATTTTATGCCTGGAGTGTTTTCCCAATCCAGGATCTCCAAAAGACATACCTTCTGAATTAAAACATAGGAAACACTACGTAACTAAGGTTTGGAAAATCCATTTGCTATTCTATTTGTAGGCAAAGGAAAAACTCTAAAATATGCTAATGGATGCTGATTGTCCTGTGTGCATTTTGATGCCTTCATCTTGAAACAAAACTCAAAATCTGTGATGAAATTCCAGATGAGATGTTCTACTAATAATTACCACTTTATCTTCCGAGAGCCAGACAAATGTTAGCAGACAAACTAGTGGTAGCTTATTTCGTAGTCAATATTATTCCTATTTCATGCAAATGTGACTGAGATAGATGGAGTAGATATCATATATATCTTGCTGAGGGTCCCAGAGACAGACCCCATCCAATTAGCGTTCACATTTAGATGATCTGAGTATTTTAATGTGTCTCTAGGTCACTTTGTATTTTTCTCTTTTTATGCATTGGGCTAATACAGATTTTTTTCAGAAAATCCCAGTGCACAGTGATTGCTGTTAGCCCTTGCTTGGGGATTCATCATCTAAGCACTAACTGCTAAACTGCTGAAAGCAGATTAATTAAACAACATAGAACATGATTCTCCAAAGGATCTCTGTTCTTTAGCTAAGGTATGGTGACTTTGTTCAAATAATATCTCCTGAAGACTAGCTATGTAGGAATGTCATCACCTCACTAGCATTTTAAAGTCCGCTTACACATCCGACTGCACATTCCTCTCCTCAAATATCTGATTCCGTATTCCTGTTCTTCTGTGTAGCTTGTGTTGGAGAACACGTATTCGTATAGCTGTCTGGTGAGACTGCGGCTGGATTGGAGGGAAATAGCAAATAAATCAGGTGGACCCAGCTTCTCTTGCAGATATAAAGCTTGCTCTCTGTGATGAAAAAGGTTGCAGTGAGATGGCTGTAGTTAGACTTTCAAAAGGCGCAATCCAACATAAACCACAGAAACCAACATTTGGCTCAGAAGGAGTCATTAAATGTGGCAGAGAAGAAGGTCGCTCAGTTCAGGCTCAGGCCGATGGCAATTTAGGATGGCTAAATTAAGCCATCTCCTGACATTAATTGTTTGACTGGGCTTGAAGGATCTCAGTGTCACTGGCTTGTACTTTCAAGCAGGGTTTTTAGGAGGGACTAGGCAAGTTTGTTCTTCCTCTGAAAAGTATTTGCGGCATATATGCAGGCACTGAGGGCTCAGCACAAGCTTGAGGAACTGGAGGAACCAAGTCCAATTTGCTTTAAGTGGGGCCTCTGCCCACCTGAGTGGTCTCACAAAGGAGCAATGGTTGGTGCCCCCAGCCCTGCCCTGCTCTTCCACGCGCAGCTGGAGGGGAGAGGAGCAGCAGGGAAGACTGGAGGGGGGTCACTTCTTACTTACCTCATATCTCCTGGAAAGTTATTTCTGTCTCCTGCAGTCTTGTCTCAATTGTGCCTTCAGTCTTTGCATTGAACTTCAGCTTCTTAAGGCCACATTCTCCATTCAGTTTACAATAACAAAATTCTGCTTTATACATTTCAGCCTTCTTTATTCTCACCTATAGCACAAGCATCACTGCTCGCTTTGTGTTTTAGCAGGCTCTAGGATAAGTGCGTACCACTCGCTTAACTTGTGTGAGTTTGTTGCTACGTTGTGTTTGGCTCTGATAGCTCAAGATTAACTGCGTGTGGCTGTGAGTGATGGCGTCTCTGAAAGATCTGCTCTTTATTAACCGCTCTAAGAGTTAAGACAACTTGGACCTGTGACTGATCTCATTGACATTAGGGGCAAAACTTGCACCGACTTAAGCGCCTTTTAATTAAACCAGCAACAAATAATTAAACCAGCATCCACAAGTGTAGGGTAATTGAATTGACAGCAAAACTATAATCCTTGTCAGGCTCCAACACATCATCGGAATTTAACAAATAATTTACTATCCAATAAATTCTTACCTTCATCATAAAAATGTACTTTTCTGTCCAAAATTTTATGAATTTTGGCATGGGAAGAACAACAGCTTTTCTTTCCAAGCTGTCAGATGCCATTTTTTATAAAGCCCAAACAGCTTCTTTCTAGGAGAGGTCTCTCGAAGAAACCTGGGAATACATGGGGCCGGATTCTCATCTCCTCAGCACAATCATCTTTCCGGGTGAACCTCACTGTAATGGCATTGCGTCCAGTTTGCGAACACCCAGCCTGCCCTAATGTAGTCTCCAATATTCAACAAATCCTTCTGGAGTGTTCTTGGAGCACAAACAGATACATGGGGCCAGACAAACTTGCAGCATAGCTCCACGTCCCCTTGCCATAATAATTCTTTCTGTGGATGAAGCTTGCAGTTCCCATTACCTTTGGATGAAAGTCTAGATCATGGTATCTTTCCTATTTGTATTTCTTTCTAGGTCAGAAGATTAGTACTTTGTCTCCAGGGGTGCCAGACAGTGATTATCCTGAATGTTACAGTCAGTGATTCCAATTATCTTAAATACAGGGGAATTTATTTTCTAGTGGAATGGCAGAGAAAATCAAAAGAAAAGTTAAGCAGACTTCAAGCAGAACTATGCTGCTATTGCAATGAACACAGTTGTGTTTCAGCAGAAATTAGGATTCTGATTTCACTTAATTTACATCTGTGTCCATCTACTGATCACATTGATTTTACCGATTCTCAACAACTGAGATAAGATCAGAGACAGGCTTTGCCTGTTTGTGTTAGCTATTTGGTGAGCATAAGTCGTAGTGAAGAATTTCTCATTTGTAATAACAAATACTATTACTAAGAGCTGGGTCCAAAATTCACAATTGCATCTAACTAAAGACAAAAATCCTCCAAATTTGGAAGTATTTTCAGTCACAGTGTAATAAGTCTTGATGATATTGTTTTATATTGTTCTCTCTTTCTATCACCTCACATTGTCTAAATATTATCCCAGCTCACTAGCACATCATTTAGATGATTAAAAACATGTTCTTTCATGTTTCAACAGAACTGGGAAAAAGTAATACACCTCTAAATACATTCAGATTCTTTTTGAGCCAAAATTATGTTACCAGAACACAAATTTCAGTTCTTAAAACCAGAACGTTTTGTAATTGTTGACCTGATGGAACTTAGTCCCATTGATATTTATCTCTAAATGCTGCAGCAAGCATAGTTTATTTTACTGTCATGAAATACCCTTTGAGGGAAATCATGTCCTTGCTAACACCAGTAACAAAACATCCGTTGGTTTTAAATAGGATCAGGATTTCCCTCTCTTACACAAGCATATGTGCACCACAACACTGGTTCATAGGTAAAAATACTTATGAAAATAAAAATAGTGCATGATTATTTTGGACAGTGACAATGTTAAAGGGCGGGCTTTCTCCAGCACTCCCTGCCTTCCCCAGCTGGGCTCAGCACCCTGCCTCCCTGTCCTCAGCCCAGCCGGGCTCCAGTTGCCCAGCCCCAAGGACAGGGCAGGTTTCCCTCAGCCCAGCTCAGTGCCCCTTGTGAGAAAAAACTGAATGGGACATAGCAGAGGATGAGACGTCCTGACAGGGCAGGGAAGGAAAGAAATACTCATTTCTATGTACTCGTTTCCACAAAAGAGCAAATTCTATTCTGATTTCAGTGGCAGCTGGGGAAAAAAGCTAGATTTCACACTGTTGAAGACCATGAGTTTTCTGTAGCAGCTTTTTTTTCCTACAGTGGTGATCTCCAAAGTCCCCAGCTCTCACTAAAGCCATTTCAGGCTTGTTGCAAACTTAGGGCATCACTGTGTAGGTTCACGCTTATTCAAGTAGTGTCTGAACAGCTCTGGGACGGGGAGAGTTAGATGACAGTTTGTTTTATAATGAAAGCTGGGTTTCAACAAGGTGATGTTAGGGCCAATTCCAGGACCACAGAAAGCTGGCACACACAGGCCTCTATACAGAATTTATGACATTTAGAATACATATTTTAATCTGCGAGATATGTATCAAAAGAACTGTGCCAAAATGTGAAACTTCTTATTTTCCATCTTGTGAGAAACATAAAGGACATAAATATGTAAGAATAACACAATAATTAATTACTGTGAAGTATAATTCTAACAGTTTGTAAGTATTTAATTATTTATAACAAGGCCTACATTTCCATTGCACTGATTTTGCACTTACACTTACACCTGGTTATTGACCTCAGCAGAGCTACTGGGTTGCGCAAAACATTCTGGCCAGAAGTTCACTCAAACTAACAAAAATAACACAACAAAAATTTTTTAACGTTACTCCTTTCCTTTTCTCTCAGTGAATCCACCATTATGGCACAACTGGCAGCTTCTGAGCAGTGTGCTGCCAAAATGACAACCACGGAGTAGAAAACAAAGGGTAGATTTAATGATCATTTTCAAAGCAGAAGGTGGCTTATTAGCAAAGTCCCACAGAGATTTGTACAAAGGCCTGCACCGTTCAAAATATTCATGTGTGATCTGGAAAGAGTGTGAATAATGAGGATGTAACATCTGCAGATACAAGGAAGTTACCTGAGCAATAAAAATGAAAGCTGAGGGTGTAAAGTTGTAGGAAGGTCTCAAAATACCTAGTAAGCGTTTGATAAAATAGGTGAAATTCCGTATAAATAAAGAGGAGATACTGGCAATGAAAAAGCAAGCCTAAAGTTATGGTAGCTTCCACCATTCTAGAAAGGTATCGGTCAGCTGTAATAGCAAGAGCTGTGAAAACATACCTTGGTGCTCAGTAGTGGGCAAAAAGCAAACTGCATGTTAGGAGCAATTAGGAAAACAATAGTGAACAAAGCAGAAACCATCAAACTGCTGCTGTATAAACCATAGTCAGCAGGGATGATCAAAGGTTTGGACTGGCTTCAGTATGAAAAACAATTAAATAGATGAGGATTCTTCAACTCTGAAAAAAGAAATAGATCTAATGAAGTCTAAGCAGCATGGAAAAAGTGAATAAAGAACAATTATTGCTCTTTTGCAGAACAAGGACTAAGGTTATCAACTGAAGCTGGAAGCTAGAAGATGCAAAACAAGCAACAGACGGCACTTCCCCATAAAACTTATAGGTGAGCAGTGGGATTCTTTTCCACCACTTTTAGCATTCACCATTGCGAATGCTAGAAGTTGTATGGGATCAAAAACAGACAGGGCAGATTAACAGAGGAAAAATCCACCAGAGACCACCTCCAGCTCACAAAGTCCCCAGGCCACAAATCACTGCAGACTGGGAAAATACATGGGAGAAGTGTTCCTGTGTACTTGTTCTATTCCCACACGCTTCTCTAGGCATCCACTATTAATACCTTGACCAGAGAAAGTATGCCGTATCAGATGGACCTCTGGTCTGATCTGATACAGTAGTTCTTATCTTTTAACACTTAAAAGATTTGCAATACTGAAAATTCAAGAGGGAAAGACTGCCCTTGTAATACCAGAACACATTTCAGAGGACTTAGACCTAGCAGCACCCCTAAAAACAAAGCCAGCTGTGGTCTGAGAAGGAAGGGAGTTTCTTTCTGCTGTTTCCTAATTTTTTCAAAATGCAGGATACAGGGATGGAAGTTTTGTTCTTGTACACGGAGAGGACTCTCAAAGATCACCTCACAGACTGGATGTTAGGAGAGAATCCAAAACGCCTAGAAGCATAGAAAAATTTAGACCACGGAGGAACGGTGGAGGTCACCTGGTCCAACCTCAACTCAAGGCAGACTCATACTTCAGAGTCAGAGCAGGTTGCTTAGGGCCTTACAAGGCTGGGACCTGAGTATCTCCAAGGACAGAGACTCCAGAACCGCCCAGGACGACTGCACCAGGGCGTAGCCACCACCGTGGTGGCACCTTTTTCTGTTTGTTCAAGTAGAATTTCCACTGCTGCAACTCAGGAACACCTCGGTACCTGTGTTTGTTAGCACTCAGAGCTTCTGGGCCTCACTCCTCACTCTCCTGCCCTTGAGAATGAATGTGAGAAGGACTTTCACTAGCAGAAACAAGTGATTTGATAGTTGTTTTCTATCTATCTAGTTTGTATAGCTATACGTAGATATTCGTGCTGCAAGAATGTGAAGAATCAAGTGCTCAGATAGTTTAAGAGCAACGTAGGGCAAGACTGCATGAATTCAGAAAAGAAAAATATCTTACAGTGATATCCAGGGGATATTTCTTCTGGAAAATCACATGAAGAACTTTTCTTAAGAAACAAAATCACAAAAAAAAGACTGAGCAGGAAAGTGTTTATCATCTTGATTTATTTTCTAATGACTGGCTTTATAAAAGATTGGTAAATGTTTTACTGCGGCTCACTTAAGAAAGAATGTAGCGTGCCTATAAATAAATCCATGTTGATTATCTAGTAGCATAAGCTTCTCTGTCTCCCATGTTACTGATGCAATGCTCTGAAGTGTATCTCATCAGATATGATTAGATATTTCCTGTTGTCATGTGTAAATTAGTCACTCACTCCTGCAAATGTCACAGAACTTGTTTTGCTGCTTTCTCATTTATTTTTGTACATCCTATAGTTGGATTGCCCAAAACACCCGTTGTTACTACCCTTTTTTTTATTCCTTGTTTTTTTTGCCACCAGTGGGCTTCTTGTACAACAAACTTGAAAAGTCTTATTATCCAAAGAAGATCTAAATTAAGGTTAAATTTTTGTATGTAGGGTTGAAGAATGTGTTTTTAACAATAAAACTTATTGTAATATACCTCAAGATTTCTCACCTCTGCTTACAGCTGAGATGGTGCCTGTGTTCATATGCTTTCTTAAAACTAAGTACTTTACAGTCAATTGCCAGAACTTATGTATGTCCTTATAAATTATGGACTGAGAAATCTGTAACATTTGTAACACGTGGCCAACTATCATTTTTTTGAGGGAAGATCTTTTTTGTAAAACCAACATCAATTAAAAAAAAAATCTGCAAAAGTATTAGGAAGGTGATCATGGAAATTTGGCTGATATTGTGGCTGACAAATCAAGAGTCAAGCGACTCACCATGAAAATCAAATAGGAATATCTCCTATGTACAGGATTCTCATCTCCATCCATGGGAGCTGTGTACAAAAAATGGGAATAAAAATAACCTAACTAAAATGCTCTGAAACATCAAACACATTTCTTCCCAAAATTTGTGATCTCTCCTGGATTATGCGGACTGCGTTGCATGCTGCAGCCACTCTGGAAGGCAGCCAGTTGCTGCAAAGACTTACAGCGTACTTTAAATACTTCAGAGGGAAAGACGCGTGTTCAAGGGGAAGGCAGTGGTGCAAAGGATTAACAATGGGAGAGGACTTCTGCCACTTCTAGGTCAGCGCCTTGCTCGGAGCTGAACAAAGGTTGTTACTATCTCATGTCTGCTAGTCCATGTGAAATGAGTTAATGATCACAGGCCAACCCTCAGCAGACAAGCATCCCACCGCAAAATCACTCTCCCTTCTGGAAGCCTTGTAAGAAAACCAAAGACTAATTGGGCATGGAAAATGAACTACCTTGTCTCCCCTAACCAAGGTCTTTCCAGGCTAAGGATGAACCAGGTGGTGGGGAAGGGTGAGCAAGCAGCTGCTTCCCTGGCAGTAGCAATTTTGGGGATAACCACAGGACGTCACAGGAGCGCTAAAACAATATCTTTCAAGCCCTTGTGAACCTGTCTGGAAAATGTAGGTACGTATGAACAGCACTCTGTTTGGTACTATATGCTGAACAGTATTTGAGGGAGATGATAGTTATGTTTGAATTCTTAAGAATATTTAGATTTGTTGTAAGAATTTGAAGACCATTTTAGGTGTGAGTTCTCTTGAGCCAAATCTTCAAAAAATTAAGGTACTGGACTGAAGAGCACAAACATCCTGCTTGTGTTGGGGCGTACTGAATTTATCAGAAGTGTGACAGAGACCCATATATTAGTTCAGCTTTGCATGGATTTCTGGAGGTCCTCCAGTCCAACCCCCTCCCCAAAGCAGGGCTAACCTCAGGTTGCTGAAGACCTTTCAAGTTTTGGTTATCTTCAAGGATGGAGACCCCTCAGCCTCTTTGGACAACTTGTTCTACCATTCAATTACTGTCTCACATGGATACTTTATAAATATGCTTATTTACAGCATTCAGGCTGAACTAGTTAGCAGTCCTGGAGCAAAGAAGTGCCAGCAACACTGCTTGCCACAATCAGCATATAAATACAAGTGAGAACCTTTTCTACACACGCTGTCACTCAGGCTGTCTCCTGTACCTCTAGGACATTTCTCAGAGTATTGCAGAAGCTTTGATGTAATTGGGAAGAATACTCCAGGGCACTGAACACAATTTTCAAGGTAATGCAGCTCAAATTTGACACACAGTGTTCTCCAGTCCTGTGAAATTTCAATACTTTTTTCCAGGAACTTTCCTATTTTAAAGCTATCTGTGTCTTTAAACCTCCTCCGTAATCCTGTTTAATGTGCCTATGGGAAACTTTTTTTTAGAATGAGTTCAGGTCTATATTGGAGAAGCCTTTCCTGGCATAATAATGACAGAGCGTGGGATTTCTTGTGACATTTTTATACTGGAAAAGTCCTAGTATATGTATACAATTATGCCAGATAAATGGGCTTTCATCAGCATAGTGTATTTCACTTGCTGAACTGGCACAAGCCAGTCCAGGAGAAGCAGAGCTTCATTTAAAGAAAATTATCTAAATTGAGAAATCTTTTTCCAGTGTGAAGAGGGCACAAATAAACTGTCTGTGGCAACGCGATTCATGAACTGACTTTTCTGTCCAACAGGTGGAGTTTTACAATCACTGATGCTCAGATTCTCACGTATGCTGTTCATTCATTAGAAATTAAATTAGTCCTAACCACGTATTAGTAATGTTTAATATTGATAATGCCAGATGTATGTATGCATAGATGAGTGAATTATTGGCTTTTCCATCTTTATGTAGTATGCAGGTTGTTAAGACACCCAAAGTCAGCAGTGCTGTTTCTATCTTTAGTTATATTGCTAAGATATTCAAGAAATGGGATTTTTTAATTTTTATTTTCAAGCACTCTACCTACAAGACAGACACCTTGTTTAAAAAGAACCTTGCTGCAAAAATATCAGAACATTTTGTTCTATCAAATATTAATAAGCGTTATGTTCTTGTGTTATGTTGCCTGTTACTCATCTGATGTAAATGACCTTTCAGTCTTTTCTGCACTCTCTGCATCTTTGGTAGAATTAGTAATACACATGTCAATGACTGTTCAGCTTGTAATTACATAAAGACATCTGGGTAACTTCCCCATTGTGATCCCATATTTTCGATAAGCTGAATTCTTATTTGTGTATTTGCTTAACACTGTGCATTCTGCAGAGTTTTCATCCACTTTGCAACACAATAATCTTCTTACTGCAACTGCAAAAACACCTAAAAACAAATGCAGCCGCAACAGCCAGGAGGGTGATCATGGATCGAGCTGGGATGGATGGATGAAGAGCTGTGGACTGACGGCTGTTCCCCAGCCTTATCAGAAACTAGATCCATTCCTCTGGGGTTTAGTTCCAAACTCTCATGTTTAAGTCATGCTCCTTTATTGTATGCTCTCCTTCTGACCTGATGAACCTTGCATCGCTCTCTGCAGGTGGTATATATACCTGGAACGGCAGGCCTTCAGTCAGTCCCAACAGGTGGAAGAAGAAATTGAAGCTTGATCTCACATATGCTGGAGATGTGTGCAAGCTGGCTTGTTATTACATACAAAATAGGTGTGGCAGTACCATTACCTGTAACCATCCTGATTATTGTTGATTTGAAAAGGATGTGCCCTGATTATTCTTTCAAAGATGAGGTGCAAAGACCTGATCTCCAGGGTGGATTCCATGTTCTGGATCCCAGAGGCAGGGAGAAAACATCCTGAAGCCTTGAGTCAGGTACTTGGGCTCTAGGTGAGGATTTTAAGTACGTTCCTGTACCTACTGTTTCCTGTTAGTTCCCCATTTTGGGGGTGTAGGCCTTAAGGTATGCCTACCTCTCCCTATGCTCTGTGTAGGAAGTGTAGGTGACTAACTCTACGACCTGGATTCCGTTCGAGGAGGAGAGCTCTAAAATGAAAATGTTGGGTATGCATGCATTTAAGGCTTTTGTTTAGTCCAGTCCAGATTTCTTTTAAAAAACCTGCTGGGTGTTTTAGTCATTATATAATCTTGGCATTTACTCCGGGAATTGCCTGGGAGAATTATCTTCGGCTCCATTTTGTACAAATACATTAAACTGGTGCGGAAAAAAGAAAACACACTGAGGTGGGCTTGATGGAACACATCAGTCAGGTGAGAGAGAGCCTCTAAATTTTCCCAATGCTCTCTGTTGAATTAATCCTAAAAATTTATTCAACCAGCTATTACAAAGCAGTAAAAAAGCTAAAGAAAAGAATGAATTGATGGCACAATCCATTACTGACCACATCTTTCCCTTTTGCAACCGAGGTTGAGAAATTGCAGCTTTAGCAGGTTTTTTTCTTTGTGGGTGTTCTCTTAAACCAAATGTAGAAATGTCTGTAAATTGTCACATGTTCCAGAGCAGTAATAATTTAGGGGTCTCTCTGACATTCAGAAGAAGAAAATAGTACTTGGCTAGAAATTTGTATCTCATAGCAAAGAGGCCAACAAAATACTGTAAACGCTGCAGGCAAGAAAATTAATAAGTACATACCATGCTGTATGCACATTAAAATGCTATAGTCTGGCATGTGGTTAAAAGTAGTAAAAAAGAGCTAGAATTAGGCTTTCTTCACTATATTATAACTGCATTTATTAATATTTATATAATCTCTCAACACTAAATGTCAGGGTTATTTGGATTCTGGGTTCATCATTACTTACTCCATGGAATAACATGTTGATAGCTGAAGAATGTCCAGCATTCTGAAATGGTGATCCATAATATTTTTCTTGCTGGGTAAATAGGGATTTAGCTGAACCGGTGAAATCAAATCACCCATGGGGCAGCGTCTGTGAGAACTAGGGCTGGCTGTAAAACAAGAATTACCTTCAAATGTACTTCAGGGTTGTCATATTTTTATGTTGGATCTCAGTGAAACCAAGACAGAAGACGGGGGAAGCACACAGCCTACAGCAGTCCAAAAGCAGGGGATGCTCCCAAGCCTTTTTCTTGCCCTAGGCTTGCTTATGGGGACAGGGGATTGCTGCCTGTGTCTTTTAGGCTACAAGGCACTTAAACGACCTGTGGCAGCTTTGTGCTCAGGCTGACCACAAAACCCACCTGATTTGCTGGTTGCTACAGGAAGATGCCACAGGCTCTTGTGGGAAAGACCTAGGTCACCCTTTCAGCCCCATGGTAAGTATCACAAGCACAGGCAGGAGATATGGGGCAACCTAGCAAACCAGTGGAGTCTTGGCACATCTACGCTGCGGGTAAATACACACTCAGGACTAGTGTGGATACGAGTTTTCTCCAGTATTTCCTGAAAGTCACTTTTCTACCATTGAGAAAGATGGTGCAGGTCCAGACAAAGTGGACAGCTGGCACATAGGATCGGACATGAGTTTGTGTTCACACTGCACAGTGCAGGTCTATCACGTGAATCCCCTGAGCACTGGTGCACCTCCATCTTTCACCCGTACAAAACACTGGAGAGCTGTACAAATTCAATGGACATTCTTCCTTACAACATTATCAGCCACCTTAAAAAATGATGTTCCAAGAACACACAACATTATATGATTCATCTGAGATTTCCATTTTTCTGGACACACTTCTGGCATTGAAGTGAAACTGGTATGTGTTAAATGCCAGAGCGTGACCTTGGGCTGCAGCGCTGAGCCCAGAGCGCTGAGTGTCAGACGCAGATGGGGGGGACTACGGTCTCCAGAGAAAGCAGTGCCCTTCCTTTAGGGAATCTGCCCATCTCTGTACCAGCAGGAATGAGGAAAGTCATATCTTCTCTTATTCTTTAAGCACTCAGGGCTAGAACAAATCTTACACTTATCATTTAAGCTAAGTACTTTGTAGAAACCACATAAAATGTAACTCCTTTTCCCAAAGGCTAAAATTAAAAAAGAAGAAAAAGATTGATGGTGCTGAGTGTTTAATGTGTTGCAACTTAAGAGATCGGATTTGGAGAGGACAGCCACTTGGCACTGTTCAGGGAGCATGGCCTTCAAAGGAGTCTGTCTGGAGTAGCGAGGGCTGGCAGCATCCTGGGGGTCCCAGGGGACAGCAGGGCAGGGTCTGGCTCTGCTGCAGCATCGCTGGGGCAGGGACCAATGGCCCCAGGGGTCTGACATAGGGTCCTGGGCTAGGGCAGGGTGGGGGGAGGCCAGGCAGGGACAGTATGGCCCCATTAGTGCCCTCAGATTTTCAGATGATATATCCAGAGTCACCGTATCTTCCTGAAAACCTTGGTGCCAAAATCTAAATGACAATTGTAACATGCAAAGGAAGCTACTTGACCCACAGGAAATGGCTTGTCTAGGAGGGACTTCGGCTGTGGCTATACTGAGTCATTTTAGTACTTGATACCTTGTGAGAGTTTACAGTCTTTTTGTTGTTTAAAGCCTGGAGAAGAAGGAGGAGATTTAACTCAACATGCAGTTCAATAAGCAGCTGTGGGAAGTAAATCCAAGAGGGGCTGGTGTTCTCCAAGCAAAACATGCAGCTTCAGCATCTGGGATGGATGGTGATGAGAGGGGTAAATTTTAATATCAAAAAGACTAGGAGATTGAAACAGTGGAATCATAAGAATGGTCAGATCAAGAGATGGTAGATTTAAAAGAAACACTTTTTCCTAGAGAAAAAAACTAGATTTTTTTCAGAGCACAAATATGAGAGAAGTAAGAGAGAGAGAAATTAAGATGATCCCTAGCATGTGATTCATGCTAGGGAACGGACCCCTGGAAAAAAGGTGTTTACTCTGTGTGGGATACCTTGAGTTTAAGAAGTTCGTGTGCTACCCAGACTGTAATGGAGACTTCCCCTCTCTCTGTTTCAGGGTCACTGTCTTAGAAGAGCATCCTGGGCAGCACACTAATGTCCATGAGTTGCCTACAAAACAATGGGGACCAAAATGAGGCTCTGAGGGATGCCAAGAAAGACTGAAAGAATAGCTAGGGGGTAGAAGGAGACCCAGGGGAACAGCCTGGAAACCATGGGAAGGAGCAGAAAACCATGCAGAGTATAAAAGTCAATAAGTTTGAGAGGAAGACAGCATAAAGCACTTGAAGCCCAGCCAGGAAAATATGTATTCAGACTTTGCACTGTTTCTGCTGCAGTTGCTCTGTGAATAAATATCAGTTTCTGGCAAAACCAATCTAGTTTACAACATTTATACAGATTTATACATTTCAAAGAATACAGCTAGACATTTTACTATTGCTCTCCCTTATTCTCTTCCCGAGTTAGTCTCCACAATGTCCACAGAAATCAATGGAAGTAGTCCTGATTTTCAAAGATGTAGACAAGGTTGGAATCTGGCTCAGGAACATATATTCAAAATAGCTGGTCGACATGGAATATGAAAGCCCCCTTATTTAAGTAATGGACTCTTTCAGTGTGCCTGCTTGGTCTGTGTGCACCCTACGTGCTGCTGGCACAGCAGATGCTGTAAGAGCTGCTAGAGGAAAGACAGAGACAGCCAACTAGGTTGAACATAAGCAGCGATACCAACAGGGTTTGGGCGGCACCTATTCAGTGAGCCCGTTAACTGCCAAAGGCACTCCACTGTGAGACGAGCTTATGTCTGCCCAAATTTTTTCTCATTGAACATGGAGATATTTTAGAATTTTTTATGGTGTTCCCATGGAAACTTTCCCTATGTCACACACGTTTTCCTTGCTACAGGTCACATCCTATTCCATCTTCAGTCATTACTATTATTAATGTAGACGGTGGTTGCTTTATGACTGCCTTGCAGCTCTATAGCTTGCATACTCTTAAGACCACCCTTTAAGGTAAAGATTTAATTGTCCTAATTGTTAGGATTTAATCTGTCATTTGGCAAGGAAAAGATCCTCATGTTTGCCGAAGCAAGCAGGCTGTTTCAAGTAAAATGTTCTAAAATAGCATCTGATGCGGTTTGCATAGCATATTCTCATTCCGATGTCTATAATGTTCTGAACCCCTAATGCAACTAGGGAATGGTCAGTAATTGTAGCTGTAATAGTTGGGCTTAATATAGGGAAGCACCCACAAGATAATTTGCTGTTTAGTGTTGTAAAAACCTGTATTTGGAAAAAAAATGGCCGGTTGTTCTTTTCTTCATTTGGACTAGTAACATTCTATCTGTAAACATTTTCAGACAGATGCTGTAGCACTCCCATTGTGATCTTCTTTTTTCCATATATTCCTTCCAGAAATTTTTACCTGTTGGACCCAGGTCACTATAGCCCAAGATAAAGCAATTTTGGATCTTGACTGAGTAAAGAAACATATCTATCTATATATATGTATGTCTGTGCATATGTATGCTTTTAAATAGCTGCAGTTCTGCAATTGCTTGACTAGAAAATTGTTTTTTAGCAAAATAGCCCTCAAAGAAGAAAAGTTTATGAATGTGTTGATGAAAATCAGTTTAGGTCTGGCCAATTAGGTCTTGCTGAAAATAACACTTTGCGCAAAAGCAATCTTGCTTTAGAATGAGCACTTAAAATTGAAAAACTACTGCACACGAGTGCACAGCTAATACAATCACATATTTTCTCCAATAACAGCTGTTTCTCAGGCAACTCACTGTAAAACACAGCTTTTTGCTGCAGCTTCTTCCAGTTCTTTCTCATAAATAGTGTTCTGTGTTTCCATATGCACACTACGTAATAAGACAGAAGAAAATGCTATACATTCATATTTAGGATACAGAAACAGCGTGTCGGTGTGTCACTGTGCGATCCTAAAGAGCTAATGGATCAGATGGAGATTTGGTCAGGACTGATGCCCTGTTTCCTTCTGTTTCTACAGGAGGATTTATCCTGGCTCCTTTATAACTTTAAGAAGATGGAGAACTCTACTTACCCCTATTGGCAATGCACTACTGCCAAGTGTCTGCCTGGTTACAGCTCCTTATCACGCACAACAGAGCATGAGAAACCTACAGGCAGGGAGTAAAGAAGTTAGGCAGCAACTCCAGCGATGCTGCTTTCCCTTCCCTGGGCTGGAAAGGGGGAAATTAAATAGTGAATTGACTTCTTGTTCTTTCACTATATTGCAACAAGAGAATTCCTGACATACCTCCCTCTTACATGTGCTTTTAAAATATTTTTCATCATGTACCCTTGTCTTCTTGCTAAAATATGCAGTGCCAGTATTTTCAGTCTCCTTTCAGTGCAGAGAGACATTGCTGCACCTTTAGCATTTTTCTTACTCTTTTCTGACCTTATATAAGGTACAGTCTCTCTGAGGTAGATCGATCTGCATAGTACAGCATATGCAGGTGAAGCTGCACCACTGATGCGACTAATAGCTGCCGTCTCTTCTTATTTGCATCTTTTTCCTCCTGCGTCTTAGCATGGCTTTGTTTTTCAGTGCCTAGCTGCTCATGAGCATGATACAGCTTTTGCTACAATTTGTTCTTTTCACGATGAGATGTTGGTCTCTTTTGTTGGGTTGATAGGAGAAGGTAGGCAAGCCTGTGACTGCAGGCAACTTTTTAATATCCAGCCACAGAAGAAGGCATCCATATTGACAATGCCCCCTTAATTCTGGGTGCTTTTATTGTCAGTTTTATAATTCTAGTGTTCCCTGAATGTATTTTTGAAGCAATACAGAAGTCATCACAGAGAAAGAAAAAAACATTTTTGAGAGGATTCTACTTTGTTGGAATTCATGCTTTACTGAAATTATCAGAATAAGATGATCAGGATGAGAAACATCTCTCCTCCCAGCATTTCATGGATCTCCTCCTCAGCAATAATGTCAGCTTCTTCAATCAACTAGCTGTTTTAGTGAAAGAGCATTTTCATTAACAGAAAGGAACGATGACTTATCCCACACTCTTTTTGAAATTCTAATAAAATAAAAAATAAATTAAAAAAAATGTAGTTCAGATAAAAAGTGGGCAATCACACATAACTGATTCTGTAGGTTTTAATCTCCTAAAGAAGTGACCAGACAAAACACAACAGCTTTCTTTAGATCTAAGTTTCTTTCTGACTGCGGTAGCAGTAAGATTATGCCTTTTAAATTATTTTTCTCTCTCCTGAATTGTTTTAAAGGAACACCCAAACATACTATCCCTAATTTCCTCAGGATATAGTGTCCACAAAACATGAAACTGTGTCCTGTGTTAGGATGCACAACCCTGCAAGATATGCAAGATAAACCATAGGCATATAATTACAAATTATTCTATTCCGTAAATACAGCTTCACCATTGTACTACCTTTAAATACTCATCTTTATTGGGTATTGGTATAAGACAATCTCAGAGACAGATAAAAGAAGTTAGCTACAGTGTTACTCCAATTGCCACAGATCCCACAGTATTATAAGAGGGATTCATTACAACAGAAATGTTATCTCAAGCCTCCTGCTGTACTGCTGTATTTGTACCCTAAATGGAGACCTGGGGGACACAAATCTATGCCTTCTTTGAGGTCTCTCTTAAACTTACAGTTTTGTAGCTATGGAGTGAGTCAACCTACAACAGACCATGGGTGAGAACAGTGTCCAGGCAAGGAAAAGATATTCAGAAATGAACTGGGATGATTGTAAGAACAATTTAACTTAACGAAAACAAAAAGGCTTCTGAGCCATTTAACTTGAATTAACTCCAGTTAATCAGAATGAACTTTTCCTCATTCTCTAATGCATTTAAAAGTCAGGTTTTCTTTTAAAATTTATTTTAAATGCCACTCCATTTTTCTTAGATGCCCAAAGTCTGCCAGCTCTCTGTATCCACTCCAGATCCACCGTGGCTGTATCCGTTGATACGTACCATACATCGGGTTTGGATTGTAACATCCTCCACTAAATTTCACAAAAACAATTTGCACAAACTTGCATAGCCCCGGGGCCTTATCATCTATGCATGACCATCTAAGCTAATTTTAACTTGCAGACTTTCTTGAATACTCTGCAAACGTATAGTTGCCATGGAAACCCCTGCACCTCAGCATGCACATATAAAACTTCCGCAAAGAAAACCATACAGGGAACTAGTGCCTGTTTTCAGGTTAAAGGCTAGTTAGAGTTTACGAATATTACATATCTCTAAATCATCAGGATTTATGGATTTCATAAAATGGCGTGGTTTCACCCACAACAGAATGCGTGAAATGGTACTGGGTAAATGTCCCACAAAACAGAAGGAAACACATGGTTTGCTATGGGCAGCCTGGACAACACAAGAACAACTTTGCAAAATTTTCATTAAAATAATTACCAGCCCTTGTATAAAAGTAATCTTGTCCACTCTTATCACGCTGAGGATGAGAACTAAAAAGAATAATGATGTTTTTACTTGTCCTTATAAAAAGTGACTTCTCCCAGGCAAACAGGCAGCTGGAATTTTGAAATTATATCTCAATAGTAAACGCTTCAATAAACTTTATAATACTAATCTGAACAAAAATCATCAGCTGAAATAAAACATGCACAGAGAACCACATTAAAGCATTAGTCAGTGGACATAAATGCATGCTATTTTTGGTGTTTTTTTATCAAGGGCAGGCTAACGATAAGCAAGAGAGACATACCACAGAAAAGGGGAAGAGAGAAGGAATATGAGCCAACTGAAATGCTCTTCCAGATGTAGCTTATCATGGGGCATCATTAGTACCCACTTTTAGTGCATGTTTATTCTTTCTGTATTGATTGACTAGGTCTAGTCTTTTTTTACCTTCCCTTTATATTGGAAAATATAAAAAATATATTCTAAAACATTATAAGCAGAAAAAATTGCTTAACCAATGTAAAGGTCACAAAGGATATCCTATATGCTTCCACTCCATCGGTTATAGCTAATGTTGTTTAAATTGTTTTGCCTTTTACCACCCCTCTGGACTTTGCTGTTGCTGTAGCGGGTTAAATCTAGATTAGAATTGAGGCACGCCTGAGTTCTGTTCCTGGTACTGACACTTTCTGACTGGTTTGGGTGGTTCATTTAACCCCTCTCTCTTTGGTTTCCACATTTGTATAATGGGAGGTCACATTATCTATTTCCAGTGGGTACTTTTGGTTTAAATTAATTATATAGCATTGTAAACAGATGAAACAATGTCTATATTAAGCATTATTCTTATGCATATAAACATTATGGCTAGATTGAAAAAAAAATTAAGAAAAAGAATGATATCAAATCAAGAAGCCATATATAATTTATAGTTTGTATGGTTCTGATCCCGGCTTGTATTACTTTGTAAGCTAATGTACGAATTTTAATCAGAATGGTTATAAATTTTTTATATAAAATAATGAAAGAAATAGCTGTGGTGCAGAGCTCACTAAGATCCATTAAGAAATAACACAAGAGATAATTCTCTATCAATTTCAGTAGATTACCTCTTCCTGATAAAATACTTCTTTATTGATTTCTTGCCTATTAAACTCCACAGGGTCTTTCCAGAAGGGATGCTTACCAGCTTTTAACTAATAGCATTACAACATCACTTCCACCTTCTCTATCAGTAATAAAATGTAACAAAGCAAATCATCTGCAATGGAACATCTGCTATGGAATATGAAACTGCTTTGTTCACATTTCTGTTAGTGGGCAAATGTCATGAAAAATGGAAAACTAGCCCAAAGTTTTTAGCAATTTTCATATACATCCCACCTGATTTGTAAATGGGCTCACTGTTCTGAAAGCATTTGGTATCCTTCATACAGGGTTGGGTTTATACAGCTGTTTTCCAGTCCATCAGCTGATGATGACATCAAATACAACAGAAACAGAACATGCCATCAGTAGCACCATCAGAATCTTTCTTATGATTCAAACTATTGTAATTCCAGTCTGTACCCCAAACAGAGATGTAAGGAGAGAGTTATGAGATGCTGAGCATAATATGTGTTCATTTAGAAGTTGTTAGACTTGATTAAAAGTCCTTATTCAGGTCAGGTGCCCTCTTTACCGTAATGCTACAAATTTAATCATCCAGCTAAAAAGACACAATGTATAACAAATATATAAACTTCATAAAGTTCTTTTTTTTTTTAAAAAGGGTGACTAACATGCAGGCCTGAATCCTGACTTGATAAGGGTTACATTTGATTTCTTGGCTATTAACTCTCCAATGGAAGAGGGTGAATCAGTAAGTCCTCTGACAATCCAAGAGCCTAGAAAAGCAGCGGTGTCTAGCATGATCCCAACAGATTCCATCTAAGACATCTAAGGGATTTTACAAGCAATAACAAACCACAACAGTGAAATAATGTGTCAGGGAGGTGTATTTTATTTTGGTTTTACATATGGAAAAACTTAGAGAAATTACTGTACCAAAGATCAGACAATGCATCAACAATAAAATCAATACAGAAGCCCAGAGTCCCAACAACTTGAGTTAAAAGACTTTGCAAATTCATAGCATGGCCATATAGGTTGTGAAGAAGTGGATGTGTTGAATAATGCTATGAAGATGCAAATTACTGTTTTCTTAAAACAAGGTGGTAGGACTCCTGGCTTCGGTGCTGAAGACGCTAGCTTCCTGAATAGTTTGAATGTTAAAGTCAGAAAAACACACTGAAGAACATGTCAGGAGATATCTCAGTTACTTGTGGAGACAAAACTATTTTTAAGGTGTGGGAACATTGTTCTTGTTCTTTTATCATGTGCCTGTGCATCAGACAGGATCTGGAGTCATGTTGCAAAAGGAAGGTGACAGGTGAGGAAGAGGAAAGCCCTTCTCCCATAAATGTTTGTTTGATCCAGTAGGATGAGGTTGAAAGCGGAAGTGCATACAGTATTGCCTCTATGAAGGCTGTTTTATTAACTTTCATAGCCTTTTTCTTAATGGTTTCTCACTTTTTTGTCTTTTGGTCTTGGGATTTTTTTTGTGAAATCACTTTGGCAGAGGTGGAGATGGAGAGAAGGAAGATGTCAATGGAAATCACGTTAGCATGCTGTATTGACTGTAGATGCTGTATTGGACACTTTTTTGCTGAACTGAGGCCAAAGTGAATCCATTTGGAGGATATGATCTTTATCTTTTGACAAGCAGCTACACTGATGCCGATACCAATTTGAATTTTAGCATATGGATTTGCACCAGTATGATACTTTCTATTCACAGCCAGATCCCTCCCCTTGTATGTTGTATAAGTTTTTCTCATCTTTTCTCCATCATGCCTGTTTAAGGCTTAAGGTCCCTGAGGCAGGAGTGGCTCGTGGGTGTCCCAAGCCTAACTGGGAGGATGAGCACCACTCTAAAACTGGTATTAGAAGTAAATTTGTAACAGTGATACCTAAAGATTATAACTGAGTGAATTTGTTAGTGATTTGCAAACATAATACTGAAAAAAAGGCAAGAGTGGCAAAGCTTAAAAGCTTATAGCTAGTTACTGAAGACACCTTTCAGTTGAAAAAGAATAAAGAGATTCATTAAAATCTTGGACAATTTTTACCAAAAAAAAAAAAAAAAAGCAGAAATCTCAGCACTGGGCTACTTAGTTAAAACACACACTGATACTTCTCATTAAAAAGTTTGGTAATCTTGTAATAAAACCTCAAACAAAAGTCAGCCTAGCAAAAGCATGTCTCCAAGGAGGAAAAACACTCCTGTTAAGTATAGTAAGGCTCATGAAGCTTAATTGTGACTTCCCACAGTGAATAGACTCTATGAACTAAGATGTGGTGAGTTTGGGAGACAGCGGATTAGATGGAAGAAGCAAGCATTTTGACTGTTATCATGTGTACACTGCTTGCCAAAAGACCGGGGCAGCTTCTTTTTAGCAACTCATAATTCCTATAGCCTGTGTACTTGTTAAGTAGACAGGAGAAACTGCAGGATGCTAAGTGTAGTTTACTGCTACTGCAGAAATGATTTTAGACATTCACTGGTGTGTCTCATACATCAAAAGCAAGTAAATGACATACAGAAGATCAGTGAATCATGGCCTCAGAAACTTTGTGAGTTTAGATTAGCTTTAATCACAAGCATTTGTTTACACAGCATTGTATTATGCTTCAAACCCTAATCTAAAGCATTCTCAGCAGCTCTGATGTGTCATACACACTCACTTGATCACAGATGCTCGAAGAGGAGCATCTCTTCATCCAGATTTTAACTTCACATGTTTTTCTCTACCCCTTCCACATAGTCTCACTGCATGGTCTCACTCCCTTGCCTGTATGATTCTCCTCTTTCTTCTATCATGGATTTTGTCCTTCCTCCAGTATTGGACTTGACCTGACAGTGCCATGGGAAAAAACAGGTCTAGGCAGGAGCAGGCAGTCCCACCCAGCTGGCACTTCCAGCTCTGGGGCACAAGGTGTGTGCCACAGGGGCTTGTATTGGAAAAAAGGCAGACTCCAAGGGCTAGAGAAATTCAGATGTGCATGAGTAAATACAGAGAGCAGCCTCCCACGTGACACGGGGAATGGCACTCAATATTTTTGGTTTTCATTGTTTCTATTTTCATTCATGCTGACTGTTCACTGTAAAGCTTTCCAGCCACTTCCTTCACATTTTCTTCAACTCCACGTCAGTTCAGCTGTCCTCAGCACATATTCCTTCCTTCTTTCCTTCTTCTCCCCTGGCTTATTCCCCTACCTTTTTTTCTTCTATATTTATCTTTCTGTCTGCTGATTCTCTTTAAAATATTCAGGGCCAGAAACTAAAGCATCCTTCCGTTTACTTCATGGAGAAAGAACTGAAAATTGTGGAAGTAGTAGGATATTTTCAATGGAAGTAGTAGGATATTTTCAAACAGCCCCTCTGCTTGTAGGATTTATCCTCTCTTCAAATCCTTTCTCTGTCTTGGCTATTTTGTTTGTAACAATTTCAGAAAATGTGAGTTTCGTTATGGCTTCTTTTTCCTAGGGTGGTTTGCATGATGATGGTATTTTGTGATGAAAGGCCGTCCAGGGTGGTCTATAATTCACTACAATATGGTCTTCCAGTTGCAGCTTTTTAACAATGCAGTCCTTAGAGCAAAAGGATTACATTAGATATAACTAAATGCAACCTTCTGTCATAGAGACCACTCCAGCTAAGTGATGAAGGTGTGAATAAAATCTGGCTTATTGCCCACCACAGTGGGACAGAAACTTTTAGCCACCTGATGGTCATAGAAAGTATTACTCATGAATGCATGGTGGGTGATAAGGTGATAGTTTACTACATGTTGTTACTCTTTGTAAGATCTGATCAAGTCATTTAGAGGATGCAAGTAGATGTTGAAAAGGACCAAAAAAATGTGGATGTTGACACTGTACATTATCTGTTAATTGTTGAATGTAGAGTTTCCACAGGTTTCAAAACTATTGTGTTGCTTTCCTTCTTATTTCAGCTTCTGGGAAACTCAGGGAGAAAGGATTATCCGTCGATACCAATAAATGAAATAAAACAATAAGAATGGGCAAGAGCTTTCCTTATGTGAACAGATGCCCATCAAAGACTTTAGAGAGAGGCGTTCTAATACAAGAACTCCGAATCTGTCCCCTTGCTCTAGGGCTGAGCTCAGTTTTGCAACACATTCCCTTTTTCTCTTCCGTCTCGTGCACACTGCCTCATATGCAACACAACAGCCATGCTCCTGTTGGGTTTCAAATTGCTCAATGGGTACAGATTTGCACAAAAGCAAGAGAAGAAAGCACAGTGACCATGTGGTGTGGAATATACAGGATAGCTAGAGATGGGTATTTTAAGGGAAATCGTAGTGCAAAAGCCAGCTGCTGCGTAGTGCAGATGGCAAAGCCCAAGTCAGAGTTCAAGTTGCCTTCGGTGGCAGCTGTCACACAATACTCTGCAGCTTTACTTTCTACTCCAGCTTCTCAGATTATCACTGACATCTTTGAAGATATGCTTGCATAGCCCAGCTGAGAAATGTCTTCAGTATTATGGAAAAATGTAATTATTTCTTTACAAGATAAGACATGTTTTCAACGTCTGCATTCAGTAAATTATGAAGTACCGTAGTCTGTTTTGTCATACTCTGGTTTTGTGGTTAGAAAGTAAGTTTTGGTAGCTAAAGAAGAAGTGTTACAAAACAGCCCCATTAAGCAATCATGTATTCAGATGACTGTACACAGAGAGACTAATTCCTGTTTAGATTTAGTTAAGTACATATGGTGAAAGAATACCATTAGCTTAAGTTTTCATGTTTTTCTAACTCTAGCAATGTTGTAACTTCAGCCCACGGGAAAAATAGGGCACTACTTCTACCATGTCAAGAAAACATGTCAAATAAGTGGTTCATACAGTGCTCACTGGCTGTTTTACTACGTAATTTCATGCTCAGATCTGGTATAGAGCCAGAGATACTAGCCTATATTAACTGTTTGGCTGATATAGCACACAGCCCTAACCCTCTGGCTTGGGATACTCTAACATGCTGATGTTCCTTGTACGGACAGGACCAGCACAGTTAGCTCTCATCCCTTCCTTTGTGCGTGCAGCCTTTGGTGTGAAGGTCATTTTAGGGATAAGCAAGGTAAGTGGTGCACCTCAAGGTGCTAGTTCGCAGGTTGTCTAGATCAAGGACCTCATTTGGGAATGCCATTACTCCCTTCTAGCTCTTATAGCTGAGTTTCCTCATGAAAATGAGGTTTTCCATGAAAAAATAAGGATTGGGTAAGATGAGGGAAGGTGTGGTGAATGATGAGATCTCATTCCGACATGAAGGCAACCCATGTGAGCAATCAGGGGATGCAGCTGGAGTTACGAGCCTGGAAATGTTCCCAAATCCCCCAGGACAGACATAACCCTGACCTATTGTTAGGATTTCAGTTTATCTCAGGGCTGGGGCCAGACTGGAGTGATCCTGTTCTCAGTTACAGTACTGTAAGAGTCCTTTGGATGAAATCCTGACTTCACTGAAACCTGCTGAACTCTCCCAAGTCCTCAGCGGGACTAGAATTTTAGCCTTTATTTTATGATTTTTTTTCTCTAAATACATATATGTATGTATAAAAGAAAGAAATCAGAGATGTTGCTGTTCTATGTCTGTTGATTCACTGAACACAGTTCATAGATTTGCTGTCTCTCTACTCAAACCAAGAACTGAGGCCAAATATTCCTTTTTATTTAAACCAAATACTGTGATTTTTAAAAAAGAATCACTATGTGTTTTTTCATAATAAATTGATATTATTTTTTTTTAAATATAGTGGACAATCAGAACTTTTTATTTAGAGTTATTTACAGTTAGTAGTTTCTCAATGGTAACACTTATGCCTCAGCTGGGGAGGAGAACCATCACAGTAGCAAACTGAGAAAAAGATATGAAAGCTATACTTGCTATGACAACCGTAATAGCAATCTTTTGCTATGACTGCATGTAAAACTGTGTTTGGAGAAGGACCTCACCATCTGTATGTTATATATATTCATTAATTATAAATGTCTAATACCAGACTCCTAAGTATCCATCTGCATTCTCAACCCCCTTTTTTTCCCTACCTCTCTCAGTACCCTTTTTACTTTACCTGAATACAAAGGTGAATATATTACTGTTTTCACGGATGCCAACAGTAAAAAATACTCGTTATTTCTCATTCTTTACTTTTACATTAAAGATACTGTCATCTGTCTTAGTAACAAAATCTAAGCTCAGCATGTAACCTAAGGGAATAACCATAACTTTGAAAGACAAAGAATAAACTTATCATGTAAGCAATTTGCAAATGAATATCCCTTGTTCATATTGTTGATTAGTGACTGTGTATGAATCACCAGATGTAGAATTCAAGAGAATAGATTATATCATTTGTCTAAGATCATATGGCATATGTGCACTAGAGTTTAAAATAATACTTATTTCCAACCAGTACTCCTTTGTTTAACTGTAACAGGAATATGCAGTAATCACACGTCAAAAAACTTGATGGTGTTGAAGGCAGCAGTTTATATCTGATAGTTTTACCTTTTGCTGGGTGAATACAATTGTGGTAGTGTAAACTCCTGTGTATAAATCTTATTCCCAGTGATTGCCCTTTTAATTAACCAGATGAAGTCACACTTAGTATCACTCCAGAAATTCTAAAAACTCCTGATTGTTAACTTTATTATTTGAAATACAAACACAAATCTATTAAGAAAAATATATTATAGACCTTTGAAAGTAATTTCTTTCTATGTTTAAAGAAATACTGAATTACTTTAAAATCCTTAAGTCATAAATTACAAAAAATACATTAAAAAATATGTCACATTTTAATAGTCCTGATTCTAACTTCTGATTCCCTCCCACTCATTTTAAATCTTATAAAATATTGAAATATTTTAAAAGTGAAATCCTTCATTTACATAAAAGGAAATGGGGTATACATATTGTAGACTCCATATACTGTATTTCTCTGAAGCCCATATGTATTTGCAGTGCTTGTTTTGCTATGCATACATGTATATAGCACTCCAATGCCAGGAAACATCAACATGATAATAGCTGCAAGCATGTAATAAAATTTAGAATGTAGACTATGTCTGCGTATTACTAAAAAAATTAACAAAAAAATCTAATACAGTCTTTCCTCCATCAGTTGTAAGATATTAAAGAATATGTTGGTGGCTACCCTTATTCTGCAGGCTATTGGAAGATTGCATTTAATGCCTTTGCTAGCTCAAGTAGAGCTTGATATCTGTTCCATTCAGTTTGCCTCTCAGGCATTTCTAGAGATACTTACAGTGTCTGCACATGTATAATGCTTTCTGCCTGGAAATGAAACCATTATCACAGTGAGTTTTCAAAACTGCTGAAGTCTTAGGCAACTGTGCAGCCTGCAGTATTTTGAGGAAAAGTCATGTTATACTTGTTCTGCATGTTTGTTTTTATAAGAATTGTGAACAGTTCAACAGTGTTTTTGTGAACACGGAGAGACACAAAAGGTACACATCTGCAATACTCAAAACATCGATGTATACGGAAGACAGACTAAGGACCATATGCTATTTTCTCTTTATAGGGTATAGAATTGTATTTAGGATTTTTGTTAGCAGGACTGCAGTTAACTTATAAAGTGTTTAAATCGATGTTGCAAAATAGCACAAACATACCCTGTGTTGTAAATCCCCCCACTGGCCCTCCTATTCTGTTAGTTTATTGGGGGCATAAAGGAGCTGAACTTCTAAATTTGCAGTGTAAAAAGAAGGTCTCCAGAGTATGTCAGATATCCCGACTTTTATAGTTTTCTGAAAACTACCCGTCAAACCTTAGGATGACCTGTTGGTATTGCTGTTATGTTGTATTCGTTCTACATTATCATAACCATAGTTCTGCTATAAGAACTAATTTTTTGCATTAAGTACAATCATTTTTTTAACGGCATGATGGACATAAATGAGTGGGTTTTAGATCCGAGTCTCCTTTTCACACCGTGTAATACTCATACATACAGGATCTGTCCTAAAGATTGCCAACTGTTCTACTGTTGCTAGATCCTTTTTTTAAATCTTTCAATTCAGTTACACTCTAAAGCTTCCTTTATCAGACTGACATTTTACATACACAACTCATGGCACTGATGTTTTTCTCCTTTCCTTTAAGGCAGGCTGTCACATTATGCTGTTGATATACCATAGTAGTCATCCATCAGAGCTTTGGAAAAATGTTTCTCCCCATTTTTAGAATTGAGATTTGGTTGTCACTCCAGATTCTATATAGTATCTTTCAGAAATGTTAAGGAAATTCAATGACCAGCCAGGGAAAACTCATGCCAAACACTGCCATCAGTTACTCTTTTTTTACAAACTTATCTTTTTATCTGTCAGCTCATTGCACGTCCTGAGAATTCACTACAAAGAAGGAGCCACTGTTGACTGGGGACTTGAACTTTGGAGTCTATGCAAAGCGTGAAGGGACGTATTTGCTTTCATACTGAGAGGGATCCGTATGCAAATCACTTGGTAAACAGAGAAAAACTGAAAAATGGCTGGTTTATGGGAAGAGACTTGGAGTGATTTTCCACTATTACCCATATTAGTCTCTGTGAAGTTGGCATTTATAACCTTGATGTTGGCATTTATATCAGACTGCTACAGGTTTTGAAAGTACTGTTCTCGTGTTTGCTCATATTCCATAATATGCTTTGGATAGATGATTCCCACATGTCTAATCCATTCTTCTCACTTAAAGAAAGGGCGGGATTACCTGCTTGAACCAAAAAGGATATGCACCACAAAGATGTTGGAAAACAAGTGATTATGGAGCTGATGATCCTGGTAGCGATGCAATGAACATAGCATTACTGTTTTTACCTAAGCCAAGACGTTGAGATTGTTTTCTGTAAACTAAGATGAGAAAATTCACAGCCTACACCTATGTTCCAAAAACAGAGACCTTTTCCAAGTTTGCTTTTTAAGTATATAATTGCTAAGTTCATCCATAATAACCAGAGATTGGTTAATCTGAATATAAATGCTGAGACAGTGGGTCTTGGAGCTAGATTTATTGAAAGTGCTGCCCCAGTTATTACAGAATTGAGAGTTGACATGTTTAGCATGTCTTTTGCAGTGGTAAATTACCATTTTGCTTGGCAGTGCATTGAAATTAATCTACCACATAGAGAAGCCTGTCTTCTCATTTAAATAATTATTGACCTACTTCTTTTTTTTTTTTTTTTTTTAGCAAACCTGATGGCAAAAACTGCACACTGTCAGTAACACAGGGTTATCATTCTGCATAAAATGACTGACTGCGTTTTAATCAAGCAGAAATGAAAAGAGTTCGGAGGTAAGTGACAAAAATAATTAGACTCAAGGAAAGACTTCCATATGAATAAGAATTGAAAAGTTTAAGTTCAAAAGCAAATGAATAAGAAGAGACATGAAGAATTAGACAGTTAATGATAGGATATTTGCCAGCTGCAAGCTGTGGGGATTCTCATACCTTCCTTCCACTTAAGCATCTTTGTGGCAACCCAGAAACTGAAAAAAAATGTTCAGTTGCTTGCCTAACTCTGCTGTGTCAGTCCGAAATTGCCTAAGTCCCTGCTAACTTAAAATGCATACACATGCTGCACCTTTTACCCCACAAAATCTGGAGGCACTTTGTTACCCCCCTCATAAACACTTCCCATGTTTTAAACATTCATCATCAAAGTTAGTCAGGGAGAATGAATGAACGCCCACAAAGTGTTGGGCAGAACACACAAGCTACATCAAACCTGCCTAACAAGTGCCAGCTGAAGCTTTCCTAAACGCGGCCCTGACCCCCTTCTCCTTCAGCTGGACTTCAAGATGACGCCACCAAAAAAATAGGAGCAGAAAAAGGGAGAAGTGGGCCCCAGCTTGCCCTGTTTGGAAAGAGCCCAAGGACTCTTCTTCCTGACACATGGACATGGTCACCACTCTGTCTGCCAGGCAAAATTCTCCACTGCCTGTCCCCGAGTGCTGTGGAGTACTATCATGCGGCTAGTAGATACGTGGGTAGGCATATTGACCCTTCTTCTTGGAAGGGTTTCATAGTGTATATGGCAAGGGATGACTGAAGATGTATGTAGTTGAGCTAAGGCTTTCTGCATCATGTGTCAAGTATACTGCTCTCCTTAAGAGATAATATGGACATAACCATTATCTATTTTTTTATTTGTTATCATGATACTTCCATGCAGGCAGTTTTTATTTTCTGAAAACTGCTGCACGACTCTTCTTTCGCTTGGACTATACAAATGCCATTTAAGGACACATTCCATATGAAAAGCTGAGGCAAAACCACACCAGAACATTGTTTCAAAATACTATAAAAGTCAGAAAATGAGCTTTGTTTCAGCAAAAGAAAAGGCCTTTCTGGCCTGAGCCTGAGCTGTTTCTTTTAGATCTACCTCAGTGTGGTTGTTCCTGTTCAGTCATTTCATTGGTGCAAAGAAAGTACAGGAATCTTTTTATATCAGCATTTTCCTTATCTCTTTAAAACACTACGTGCTGTGCAAGAGACTGTCTAAGAAAATGGAGCATGGAAAAGCAGATGTGCAAAGATAGGTGTATGAAGGAGGTAGCATAACTCCTCAGCCCTATACTGTCAGCATTTAGTTTCCCATGGTCTCCGTACCCACTCTGTCTCTGTCAGGGTACTGTGCCACACCGCACCATGCATATATGTATACACATGAGTAGCTGTGCCTGCATGGCTGTGCAGGAAGCAACAAATATGATTAGGGCAGTTGTGTTGATAGTAATGGCAGGTTTTTGTGGGTGAAGGTGGAGGTACTGTGTCTTATAAACCTTGGACAACAGGAAACAATGGCTCATTAAAGCCATATGTAGAAAAACAGACGACTCATCTGTTAAGTCATGATTGATTCATGTGCCAAAGCCCCCATATCAAAATTCAGAGTAATTACACTTGAGTCATGCAGACAAGGAGACGAACTCAGAGCTGGCGTAGGTATTGCCAAGACATGATACAGCAGCGATCACCTGGGGTGGGGAGAAGGGAGGTGTCGCTTCAAAATCTTGGGCAGGGCCCAGGGCCACATGATGAGATCAAAGTATCTGTGTTTATTTCAAAAGAAATGTTTCTCGTTCTGTCTGGATATGAAGAAAACCTTAAAAATATAACAGGCTACCTGTTGCTTAGTGCACAGCCTGAAATATTAGCTTCATTAGGAGTGAACTGTCCTGCTGTGCCTCTCGGGAATGTGTTGCCAGCTAAAGGAGGAGCATGTACTGTGGGGGCGAGGAGGAGCAGAAGTAAGGAGAAGGTCAGACAGTGAAGTTGTATGCAAAGCTTGGTCTTCCTTTGGCTCCAGAGGGGCCCTGTACATCCTGGGTGTCATCTTCTTCGTGAAAAACCTATCCGCTCACATTTTCTTGCTCCTTTTCGCAAGGTGACTTTGTGAAACTGTGAAAAGATGATTTATGCATGAAGTACAAGAGGGCTATGAGTCACAGGCAAGTTGTACAAGTTCATTCAATGAAGTGTTCCACACTAGATCAACTATTATTTGAATTCACTGCCTTGGTTGAAGATTCCTCTGCTGCTTTGCACAGCAAACAAATAAAGCTCATCATTAACTAAGCTGCCTACTTGGGAACACAGCCACGCGTCTTTAGGAGACTTGCCCTGACAGAGCGAGGGATCAAATAAAGTGCACTTTGGGGAGATGGTAGCCCTCAGGAGAGTTCAAAGTGTCAAAGTGTTCTGTCAGCACTGCCTAATGAATCAAGTATTTCCAGGCGTCTAGTCCCCGTGCAGCAGAGGTGGAAAGCTGATGTAGTTGCAAGGGAGAGAAGTCTCTCTCTCAAGTTGCAGAGTGCTGCACTTCTTCCTTGGCCTGTTGCTGCTCTTGTCATGTCCCTGTGTGCCAGGACGGAGGCTGTCACTGCAGACTAGGTTTCTGTCGGTCTTCAGCCTCTGTTCTTTTCTCTAGCAGAAGTGTGCCAGTCCTGTTGGCTATTTAAACCAGTACTGATAGACAGCCAGGTTTCTCCTACACGTGTTTATTTTGGCAGCTCCCCACTTTCTTATTTAAAATGTGCAGAAATTTATAGAAATACATACATCTTGACACAATAATTTAAATAAAAAAATATTAATACCCACCAAATATGTAACATATTAGAAATACAACAGGTTTAGTAAGATTATTGTCTTATTAGTATCTAAGTGATTACATGTATCTTTGGGTAATAAATTTCCATTATTACTTTGAGAGAAAAATTAATTCTCTCAGTCACTAGCTAAAATAAATGTGCTATTGTTATTTCCTAAGTAACTCTGACTCTGCGATCTTTGCTTAGGGAGTATTGATTTGAGATTTTGAGAATCTGGAAATGAAAAAATTACAAAATAAAAAAAAGCATTGAGAAATGCTTATGATTAGCTTTTCTTCAGTTAACACAAAAATAACTATAAATTCAAAAATAACATTGCTAACTTAATTTCTGCACTGTGTATCATTCCATGCATGTTGCCTTTTTGGATGTATATAAATATAGGTATAATGACCATTGATGGAAAAATTGCAGAGATGTCTTTTTGCACTTGGACTAGAACTAAGTTCACATGCTGGGATGAATGTGAGGTAAAACGGGCTGTTTTGTAACAGCAAAAATTACCTAAAAAGAGCTAAAAATATATAGTATAGAGTAATAAAAGCAATAGGCCAAATTGGAATAGCTGTTGCCCTTGGAGGCTGTTTTCTCGAGCTGGAGACTGGTTAGGTCATGTTGGTCTGCTTGTTGGACATCAGGAACTACCATGATGGGAATCAAGCAAAATAATCGCCATTACTAGTAATGACTGTTTTATTATTAACAAAAGGAAAGGATAATTCAGGAGGAACAGCAGTGAGAGGAACAGATAGTTCCTTCTTTTCCATAGCCCTCTGTAGAAAGTTTATGCTGATGATAATACCTTTGAGAGTCTGTTCTTGGAGGGGTCTAACAATCTTGATCTCACAGGGAGACAGGGGGATAAAAGCTGTAAAGCTAAGGGTGGGATAGAAATCCAATTATTGGTTACTCTAGAGGGCACTTCTAACCTCTTTGTTCCCTTAATAAAAAGAAAAGTCTCCCTTGAATGTATCACAAATACCTGAAACAATGTGTAGAGGGACTGACAAATTCTTCTATGGAAAGATAGATCCCGTTTGCTGTATTACAGATGATCTATGCAGTTTATTACCTGTATAATGTTTATTAACTGTGTAAGTTATCTATGATATATTGATAAGTGAGAGAAATCATGAGGATCAACTTTTCGGTAAACATCCTTCGTTTAAACTGCATTCAAAGGAGGAAGTTTTTATATTTTCAAAGTTGGAGATCTGTTTCAAATAAATCCAAATAATATTGCTCATGCAAATCTTTCATCTCACTAAATTAATGAAAGGTTTCTGACTTTTAAGTAGCTATTCAAGAATGCATTATCTTGTTTTCATGATCTTTTTTCTCTTAAAAGAGTGGGTGTCATGTGAGTCATTTCTTTTTGAGTTGCATAAACCAAAGGCTTGTGTATGTCAGCTGGCCAAATTAACTTCCCTATTAATATAAATATTCTAACATCAATAGCTACTTTTCTTAGTAACCAGTGTGGAACCTTGCTATACTGTACATAATGTGCATTCAGACAATAAGGGTACCAAAAAATTACTACCTGGCATGTGTTAAGATATACAACATTTGCACCTGTAATCTGAAAGGAGAGATACTGTCTCAAACATTGAGATAAACAACATTTTCATCCAGGAAAGAGAAGACAAATTATACAAACAACCTTGGCAGAAAATTTTGAATGGTGAAGGCTTGTTTTGAGATTAAAGCATTGAAAATGTGCCCAGTAGAAAACGTTTCCAGTAAGAAAAACTTCAGCATCTTTTGAATATAATTAAATGGAAAATTGGTGCCGTGAAAGGAAGTGTCATGGCCCTGAGGGCACTGATGGGCCTGACTGTCCCTGCCCACCCCCGGAGGCTCCCCCGACCTGGCCCAGGACCCCATGTCAGCCCCCCGGGGCTGTCAGTCCCTTCCCCAGTGATGCTGTGGCAGGGCCGGTCTCCAGCTCCCCGCAGTCCAGCCCTGCCCGTCCACGGGCCCACATCTTGGCCTGGCCTCAGCCCATCCCCATGGAGGTGCCTGACGCATGGGGCTGGGGCTGCCCTGGTGCCCCCAGCTGCCCTGCTCCTCCCGGGGTGGTGGGACAGCCCCTGGCTGCCAGGCCCTGCCCTGATGTACCCCGCAGGGAGCCCCTGCTGCTCCTGGTCCCCAGCCCCAGCAAGCTGCCCTGGGTGCCCTGGCAGGATGGCTGCATTACAGGACTGCTTTCGGTTCTGCAAAAACATACCTACATTCCTCAGCCAAATTTCTTTGCAGTGTTTTTTTTAATCCACAAATTTCTGTTTAAAACATAAATACATTAGAAAGCCTGCCTTCCTGAGATAAAGAGCATATGCATGCCAAAGATTGAAAGGCAGAAATTTCCCATTCTTCCCTTCAATCAGAGGAACACTGGTTGCCAGATTTTATAGACTGCTTCTTGACCAAATAGCAGGTACCTTCACAATCTGCCTTTTTAATATATTTTTAACTTCCAACTGAAGACTTCCAGTAAGCATGTCATACGAATCACAATGTCCAAGGCTTACCTAGAGTTTCTAACACAGATTAGAGACAATTACATGGAAAGCTGAAGGAAGTAAAAACTGTAGAATACAACAATACACGGTACCCCAGGTGCAGCCTCAGAAGCACTGAGTGGAAGGATCCCCTCCCACAGCCTGCTGTCTGTGCTCTGGCCAATGCAGCACAGTGTATGGTTGGCCTTCACCACGTGGGTTAACTTCTGACTCCTGTTCAACTTCTTGTCTGTGAGGTCCCCTTCTGCAAATCTGCTTTCTACCCAGTCAGTTCCCAGGCTGCATGGTTGCATGATATTTTCCCATCCCAGGTGCAAGCCTTTGTATTTGTCTTTTTGGTGAACTTCATGAGGTTTCTGTTCATGAGGATTTCTCCAGCCTCTCAAAGACAACCCTGTCCTCCAGCATACTGACTGTTCCCCCTGCTTTGGTGTTATATTCCACCCTATCATCCACATCATCAATAAACATGTTACACCGTTTTGACCTTAGTTTCAGTCCCTGGGGAACATAGTTTATAAGTAGACACCAATTGGACTACAAACCCCTTGAGCCCAGTTTTTCACCCATTTTACAGCCTACCCATCTGAGACAAACCTTCTCAATTTGGCTACTAAGATACTGTAGAAGAATGTGCCAAAAATCTTGCTAAAGCCAAGATCAATGATATCCGCTGCTCTCCTGTTGTCCACAGGTCCAGCCATTTCCTCACAAGAAGACAGTCATGCTGATCAGGCATGATTTCTTCTTGGTAAATCCATGCTGGCCATTCCCAATCCCTTTCTTTTCCTTCATGCAGTTGAAAATGTCTTCCAAGATAATTTGCTGCATAACTTTCCCAGAAACTGAGTTGGAGCCAACTGTCCTGTAGTTGTCCAGTAGATAGACCTTCCTTCGTGCACTTTTGAAGAAGCCTTTTTCCAGTCACTGGGGACCTCCCCTGACCATCATGGCCTTTTAAAAGCGATAGAGCCTGGACTTGCAATACTTTGGCCAGCTCCTTCAGTATGCTGTCTGGACCTACAGATTTCTTTATGTCCCATGTGCTTAAGCAGTCCATAACTCAATCCTCTTTTACTATGGGCAGTACCTCTCTCCCCCAAACTCAATCAGTCAGCACAGAGTCCTGGAGATGCCTGAGGAAATACCTACTCGGTAAAGACTGAGTCAAAGAAAGTACTTCTTTGTGTTTTCCGTGTTCTTTTTCAACCACCCCATTCAGCAGCTGGCCACATTTTTGCTGATCTTCATTTTGCTGATGAGGTACCTATAGAAGACCTTTTTACCTTTCACATTTCTCACCAGCTTCAAATCCAGCTGAGCTTTGGCTTTTCCCTGCATGCCTGGGCAATGCCTCTACACTCCTCCCGGGTAACTTGGCCCCACTTCCACTGTCTGTACACTTCATCTTTGTATTTAGGCTCAGTGACGTGCTCTCCTTTCAACCAAGCTGGCTCCCAGTCATGCCTGCTTAAACATATTTAGGATTTTCAGAAAAAAACTATAAACTTGTTATATACTCCAAGCATCTTGGTTATAAAATATATAGGTATTATCAATAGCTATTTTGAATAGCTTTGATGTGCATGAGTCAAGAAATTACCTCCTTTGACATCTAGATTCATCAATAAAAAATAATTTTAAAAAATTAAAATATATATCTAAAATTTGTCTTCCTCCTAGATTTCTTATACTTATTTCTTACAACCAAGGCTCTAAGATTCTTTCCTGCTTCTCTTCTGTACAGATGTATGGATAAAGTAACATGCCATCAGCCTGTATATTTATTGTGTGAGTAAAAGAACATGGTAAGTCATCCAATAAGTAACACTTCTGTGCAGTAGTCATCGTAACTATTTTATTGACTATTAGAAATTCAAATTGCTTAATTGTTTTATCTTTATTAGTCATCTATTTAATTTTATTCTAATACATCTTTTATTCTGATACATCTTGTATTCTAATACACCTAATGCATCTTTATGTATCTAATATGTTCTAATACACCTTATTACAGATAAAAGAGTTGGGCTCGTAAAAGCTATTGAATCACAGATTGGTAGAATCATGCACATTTTTATGCTTCATTACAACCATTGTAACTCATACACAAATTACCTCCTCTCATTTACTACTTTAACAGCCATGTAAAACTAAAAAAATCCTGAAGAAAGTTATGGAAAAAAATGGAAATTGCAAATGATTTACTAACAAGTGTTGGGAAAATCCTTAGAAACCAAATCATATAGATCATGAGATGTTAACACATAATTATCTTTCAGCTGTGTTATTGTCTGTGTTTATGGCATGAAGGTTATTTACCCTATGAACTGAAAACTCTTTACCCATGCGTTCTGCCTTCCATTATCTCCTCACATCTCACAGACTGAGCAGGAGGAGGATGTGTCACTGTGCAAGCTACCCAGGTAGTACTTAGGTAAGGACAGCAACTGGGAGGATTAATTGTTCATACGTGAAGTGTGGTGACTCAGTGCCTGTGGCTGGAAGGACTCCACCTTTGAGATGAGAGAATGACAGAGAAATCCTCTCTCCCATCTGAGTGCCCATGGCACGTAGCTTCATAATTATGGTCAGACTTGTACCCTGCTCTTGGTTCTGCTGTGTCACACTGGTCCATAATTCTCATGGTCCCAGAGGAGTAAAGGAAGCTATTTAGCCTAACCACCTCGTTCCCAAGGCCGACACCGATTTATTAACGTGTCATATGTAATTTCTTTGAAAGGCACTTATCATATGTGGGCTGCAAAATGTTACAAAACCCAGACACTTTCACAACATAAGCGTGTAGCTGCAAGTCAACTCAACGCGTGAGCTAAAAGACATGGATGAAAGATTCAGCCTTCTGAATCCCCTCTACTTATATCAAGGGAGAGTCATTGCCAGTCAGCCTAAAGATGCCTCATTTGGATTCCCTTTGCAGGTCTTGAGGCTTTAATGTAAACTGTTTAGTAAATGAATATTAGTAGATCCAGTCTTTCACCCCTGGATGTGCTTTGGTAAAGATCAAAGATGTGTAAAATGCAGAGACAGAAATGGATTATCATCAGATGTATTAATGGCTGACTTGTTGCAATGAAAATTTTAAAAATTAATAAAGAAAATGTATGCGTTTGTGAGCTGCAGTGGGTATCTGAGACCCACTGATAAGGACAAGATTTTTCATATGCACTCTTAAGAAATTTATGGAGTGTTAGTTATGGGCTTGTCATGTATTTGTGTTTATGATTATAGCTGAATCACTCTGAAATGTATTCACTGTTTTCCAGATCATACAACAGAAAATCATATATATTAGGATAAACACTGGTAAGAAAACAGACAAAATTATTGAGGCCACCAAAGCGTAGGCTATGTTCACCCACATCTTTCCCTACTTGCTCATAGTGATGCATCCCAGATCTCATCACCCACTATGCACACAGCTGGGGTACATGAGCCCCAACTGTGGATTCTCCTGGAGGAGTCAAGGACCTGAAGGTTCAATGTCACAATTATTTCCCAGAAATCACGATCCTAAACAGTGCCAAAATGCATGTATTGCTTTCGGGAGCAGAGGGTAGATCTGTATTCATGTTATGAAATCTCAGAGAGAATATGCATATATATACACTCCAGCAGGAAGCTGGATTTCTTGAAGATGCATGAGGTGGAAGTAAGGCAGATTTCTAGCCAGTCTCCTTCTTGCAGGATTAATACCCTATTTCTTCTTCCAAGTACTGAAGTAGAATAAATTTTTAACAGCAGAGAATACGACTAAACTGCTGAGCCCTTTATCAGTAACGTCACAGGCTTTGATCTGCAGAGGTTATACTGGTGTAGTTCAATGCAGGTTGACAATGGGACATTGGTACCTTGTCTGTGTCACCTGGGGAGGAGCTGGTGCAGATGCGGAGCAGCTGCTGGCGTGGCACACAGAGCCCAAATGCCTGGAGCCTCAACGTGCACCAGCACATCCTGGACATTTGGTCCTGCTCCTACTCTGCAGCGGGACAATCCTTGCTTCCTAAAATTGACATCTGATTTCCATCCCGGACTCAGTGGTGCTCCACATTGCTCAGAGAGCCTAACACTTCCAGGGAAGGCTGATCCTGCTGTGTCTGTGCAGGACCAAGAACATGTATGAACAGTAAAGCTGCTGATCCCAGAAAGTGCCAGAATGACGTGCACAATTAGCTCATCCAGATGAAAGAGTGACACATCCCATCATCTTGGCTGGGATGGTGCTGTGCCCAGTGGCAGTAGGGCTGAGGGCCAAGTTTACCTTGGAGACTGACTTGCACAGTGGCTGAATGCCCCCAGGGACATAATCTCGAGACTCATCAAGTACTCATCAGGAAATAAATTTACAAAGAATTCCATAAAATTATACTCTTCAGGACACAAGTCAATTATTAAACAAAAGAAGAAAATAAGAATAATCCCTGGCTATTGGATGTTAGGGTGCTGCATAAAGCTTTTTAAATTCTGCTGCAGTTTTAGCGCATGCCATTTGCTAACATTTTCTGAGGTATAGAGGAGGTAGCAGCCAGAGTTTGAACCCAATGCTGGGTATGAACAGCAGTGGTTTCTAGAATTCAGGCTGTTTAAGCAAGTTATGGACTCAAAACCTGCTCAAAGTCTATTGAAAGATTTTCTTTGTTAGGATGCCTTAAATTCCCAGTAGTGCCAGTTTCCCTCTTTTATCTGGCTGTACATACTATTCTTAAGGGTCCATTTTCCCTACTCCAATTCTCTTTTGCAGAAGAGTTCCACTGACCTGGAGCTTCCAAACTGGTTTGTCATCTCTCTCAATTCTGATACTAACTTAGTTTTAAGGGTAAGTCCTGTGCAAATAAATTATGTCATTGTAGAAACAGAGAAGATGATAGAAAGCTGCTGATATGGTTCCATCATTTTCTAGAACAATCACTGCTTTTGGTCTGTCCTACCGGACAAGTCCCTCTTGAAAGTGTTCATATGCTTATACTCACCTCCAATGCTCCTTGCGCTTACCTCATACTTGTGGTGGTTGTTTCCATCTACACCACACTTTCAGAGATTACTGGGTTTTGATTTGACTGTTCTGATGCGGTTAATAACGATACAGAGCATGTAGTAACCTCGGAAAAATATCTAAATACTCCTTGGTGCCTGAGAAGAATACCTTAGGGAGCTCTGGGTTTCCCAAGAAATTCTATGTATTTCTTCCACTGGGCCATGAAATTCTTCATAACAAATGCAGATATTCTTTTGATGGTGTTACACGCACTCTTTGAAAAGAAGCTGAATACATTATTTCCAAGAAGAAAAAGAAACTTAACACATCAGCTTTGGTAATCAGAATTTTAAGCTGATAAATAAAAAGAAAAAAAGGCACAAGTAATCTTCAAAATTGCACCTGAAACATTTTTATACATGGTTGTTATAAATACTATGCAAGATCTCTGACAGTGAACAAGATGAGAGAAAGAAGTCTCTTTTTTTTTTTTTTGCATTTACTTGATGCAGTTGACAGAATTTAGCTGACTGCTTTTCCCTAGTGAGGCCAGATCAAGCAGATACTTGCTTAAATTTACAGACATGAGTAACTAACTCCACTCATTTGAACACCACCAGGCATTATAGAACCAGGGTTCTCACCAGCTTGGGGATGATAACATGGATCACCTTTGCAGCAGGTCATGAATGACAGTGCAAAATCAGAGAACTGCTTAGGTAGACAGCATATATTTTTCACGCCAGTTTAAGTGACTGCCAGCCACAGCTGCTCAGGGCTTTCCTCCCAGTCCACACACCCTCCGCTGCACTGGCAAACCACTCATTGGACATGGGCAGATAGTATAAAGAACCAGGAGAAAATTATTTACTTCACATTTTTATCAGGAGCCATTCTCTGATCATTTATTTCCTGGGATGAGCTGCCCATGGAAGCAGGAGGAGCCACCACTGTGGATGATGCTGGGTGAGGGGTGTTTACGGCTTTCGGACAGGAGAGTAGGAACATAACAACCCCACCTGACGTCAGTTTAAGTTGCTGTATTACCACACCCAATAGGCAAAAATATTACCTGAAATTACTTACAACTATTATTAAACTTCATTAACTTCCATACTGAAAGTTTCTCTGAAATATCAGCTGGCTTCTTTCTTTTTCCCTGTCTATGGAAATGATTCTGAGATGTTAATACAAGGAAACCAAACATGCTGAGGGGAACATTAATGGGCTCATGAATACAAAAAAAACTCCTCTCTTAAAAGCTCCAAGCTGTTCTAGTGGTAGTGCAGAAGTGGTTTGGGTTTTGGTTTGTTGTTTTTACAAGGCAGACTACAACATTAAAATAAGCAGATCCATCAGGGGACATGTGTCATAATGTATCTCTGGGCTTTAAAGCATGCAAACAAGTAAAGCAGTTTCTTGACCTAACAGTGTTCTTTCAATTTTAAACTAACTTTGATTTATAAGAACCAGCTGTTTTGGCTCCAAGGCACTGCTAGAAATTATTAAGCCATTTAGCAAAATTTGAAATGACTACGTGAAGCACAAAGCAGTAAAGGATCAGGGCTTTGGGTCTGAAACCCAAAGGGGTTTTAGAGGCCTTAAATCAAAACTCAGTCAACAGCACCCTCTGAACCCCCACTTTGCTTCAGTGTGTTTTCTGCCCAAAAGACTATTTCTTCTACTAGAATCCACAGGTGCCTAAATTTCTGTCCTAAAGACTCTCATACGTCCCTGTGCTTCTCCGCACTTAAACCTCAGTAAGACTCACCAGATGATAGGCTGTCCTCTGTCTGTCTTAATGCATGACCCATATGAAAGTCATGCTCACAGCAGTTTCAGTGGGTTCTCCTAAGTCTTAATACTTGTGGTGCCTAGCCTAGATGGCCTCTTTCTTAGCTTGCTGGATTCTTTCAGTCCTATTTTTAGGCTCTACATAAGCACCTACAGGCTGAAAGTGGGGATAATGCAGGATTTGGAGACCTAAAGTCAAGGAGTAGGTAATCCCCATCAATCTTTTTATTTGTCCAGAAGTCTTTGGGCATGTCTGTTTTCACCAGAACAGTTCCTCAGGCACCTATATTTGTTGCTTTTTGTGGACTATATTTGGCTTCTCATTACCTAAAACTGTTTGGATCCACCTGTTAGTAGTCTTTCCACCTAAGTCCCAGTCCAGTAGGCAGGTGCAGACGGTGTTTTTTAGAATCACTTCTCTATCTTATATCAAACATAATTAAAAGTTGCATTATTAAAACTCCTTCTGTGGCTCTGGCCTCTGATCTCTCAGATATCAGTAGTTTTCATGTCCAGACGAGGCTTTCTTTTTTAAAATGTTACGAAAGTGTGTTTTTGTCATGTTCTCAGTCTTGGTTTTCTTGTATCATTTGACTTTCAGAGAAAAATTGGCAAGTAGAAGACAGTGCTTCCAGTATAAATATTTCTCATAAAATTATGTCCTTTCTTCACTGTTTCATTTCCCTTTGACACCCTTCGGGTACATTATTTCCCCTCTTGATTTTCCTTCAAAAGCATCTTCCTTAAAACATGGCAACACTGCCAAGACTGAGGGTTCCCTTGCTTTTCTTCACACTGCATTGTACCTACGATTTTAGGTATTCTCATAAAACATAGAGTATTTGTGCTGAAGAGTAGAGACCAACAGAAATACAGATATCAGAATTGGGAACAGAAATATCCTCAGGAATCAAATCTTCCTTTAAATGCTCTCGGAATGAGGTACAACACACTGACTGAGGGGGACAATATCTGCTGTCTAACCATGCTGTAGACTTTCCTGAAGACTTTAATAAGCCTTTCCTTGCCCCCAAATCCAAGCTATTTCAGTTCAGCTTTCAAAACCGAATATGGTTTCTTGTATATTTATGTGACTTCGCAGTGCTTGGTTTAGGTCTCAGCTACAGGCAGATTAGCAATTCTAATGCTACGAGGACAAAAAACATGTATGCAGGCAGAGAAGGTTAAAATTAGATGGGTTGTTTTTTACTTGTCACATGCTGTTGTAGATTGCATCGGCTCCATGTATGTTATACTATAAAAAGATTAATCAAAGCCAATGAAAGGAAAAGAATGAAACTTTAATACACTGGAAAGGAAAAAGAAAAATAACTGTCCAAGCCTTACCCTCAAGCACAATTTTTTTGTATCTTTTTATTGGCGTTTTGCCCACTTTGTAAATAAAGTTACAGCATGTCTTTAGGGAAAGCAACTAGTTTACAAGATTATAGCATTTAATTATATGCAAAAAAAATAAGTGAATATAGTAGAGCAAAATGCTTCCATAGAAAGGACAAATGGGTAGAACAAGCGCCCATGATTATCCATGAAAACCTATGTCTGAATCACAAATTCTATTAATAAAAGAGATGTGTACAATAAGACCAAACCATGATGATGTATGGTTACATTAAACAGATACAGTACATCTTTCACGGCAGCTGTAGTTTGTAACACTCGGGAGAAATAAGTGACCTTTTTAGAAAAGACTTTTCAGGTGATGACTCCATCTTTGTCCGTTGACCTTTATATAGCCAATGAGTGAAATGGCGGTGAAAAAATCCATGATGAAGTACCAGACCCAGGTTTGCTCAGAGCATTGGGAGGGATCGGGGCAGAATTTTGACTTGGCAGAATTCTGGCTGCTTGATAAGGTTGATTTAGTTAGAAAATAATTCTCAAACATTAGGGAAGATTTTTCACATTCCCATCCTATATGTAAAAAAAGCAAAAAAAAAGTGGTTTGAGATGATAGTATCCTCTAATTTTCTGTCTTTCCTGAATTAGAAATACTGGCATTATATTGTAACTCTTGCAATATATGGATTTTACTAGCATTTGATTAACACACACAAAAAATGAAGAATAATTTATGTGATTATTGGATAATATTTCAGAAATCAGGCGTTAAAGTATCTTTGATAGTTAGCTATAAGATTTTTTTTTCTCACATCAATATCAATTTTCACTTCAGCAGAAAAAGTGTTAGGCCAAATGCTTTAATGATCAATTCATTTGCCAAAAAAATGAGTTTTGGCCAAAAGAAAAGAATGTTTTTGAATGTAAAAAATGAATAGTTAATTTTAGAAATACAGAAACACTTTGCATAAACATTTTTAAATCATTTTATATCTTGTTACTCTTCATTTCCAAAAACATTTGTCCTTTAAGAATGTATCAAAATTTACCAAAAAAATTAATAGTGGCAAATGATCCACAACTAAAAGTATCATTTCATATTCAGTCAAAAGAATAATTTCAAAGTGTATTTCAAAAAATTTAAGGATTTTTTTAAAATAAAAAACAGGTAAATATTTCTATTTCACTTGACCTAAAACAAAAATTTCCAGTTTCTCTGGTTAGTTAAACAAAAAAATACTCAGGAATTTCTACCATGTATTTTACATTCAACTATTACAAACGAAGGGAAACATGTTTCATGTCTTACATTGGTGATTCACTGGTAAACTTTTAAGAAAAAAGATAGACAGTATACTATAGCCAAAAACAAATAGAATTTACCGACATAAGGACTAAGGATATAAGAATAATGTAAAATTACTAATGCAATTTTTCTTAGACTTCTTGGGAAGATAGTCATTCATTAGCAAAACAGAAGTTGCAGTGCAGCTGGTATGTGACAAACATAATGGAAATAATTGGAGAAATTATTGATGACACTTTGCAGTGGTTTGTCAGAATAAAGGTAATAATGTTGCTAAATCGTATGTTTATTCATATTATAATAAATGAATATAAAAATGCAAAAAGAAAACCATATTATTCCAAGGACCTGCAAACACATTTTCTAAAATCTACATTTTATGTTTGTGGTGATACGGATAGGAGTGAAAGAAAGACGGAACTTTATTTACCCACTGAATACAGACATTTTCATGAATTGAATATTTACCTTTGCAATGCTTGGCAAAAGCATTAGAAAAATCCGTATTTTTATTTTCACAAGGATGAATCATTTGTTTGAAAAACTATTTTTCATTACATTTATAAATGGCTACAAGTAAACTTTATTTATGCATTTGCTTCTGGCTTTTCCTAATAGGAGGAACTAGACAGATATTTCTGTCTAAAGCCCACATTTAATCAGAACATAGAGTAAGAAGAAGGACTCGCCATGTTCAGTGTAGTGAAAATTCAATTTCATCACTGAAGTTCAGTTTCCAGTAGGTGAACAGATGAATTAACTAGTTTCATGTAAAAACAAAACACAATGAATAAAGCAGACTAGGGATCCAGAGAAACCCATTTGTCCCATTACAGGCCGCACCCAATCACTTTAAAAAGAGTTTTCCCTGAATAAAAGTTGTAGGTGTTGCCTGAACAGCTAGAGATTTTAAGGAAAAGACTGAAAAGGATTCACAGTGAGAGAAAGAAATTGGAAAGGGTCAGATTTGTCTTGTTTTGAAGAAAAAGAAGTTTATTGAGTTTGCGTCATCTAACAGAAGAGATCTGCTTTCTTCTCCAATGTTCAGACAGTGCATGGAAATGGTAGAGGATGTTACAGGTTGTTCCCACTGCCCGTTTTATATGATACGAAACTAGACCCGTACTCACGTGGACTCTTTCGAGGCTTGGGAGGAAGGTGGGATCTAAAAGTGAGTAACGATATCTAACATAGACTTCAAACTGAACTCCTTACCTGATGACTGGTTACCATCCAAACCCACCACTTACATGGGTAATGAAAATAGCGTGAAAATATACTTTTACCTATAAATACACGTAATGGTTTTTAAACTGAAAATGGAAAACTGCTACAGGGATGGATTAATAAAATGAGGAAAACTTGCTGTCCTTTACCAGACTACAGTAAACTCTTTCTATAATATCCTGTCTTGAATAGTAAGCAGTTTCAGAAGCTTCAAAAATGTCTAAACGAGAAATAGGAAATTTCAGCAATTTAGAAAGGGAAAATAATGGTAAGAAATTACTTAAATATTTATTGATCAACAAACTGATACCAAAGTCTTCAACTGCATATATCACGTTCCCTATTTCTAATTCCATTATATAATCAAGTCAACAAATCTTAAAATACGTGCATGGTCAAGATTAGCAGATGGCCATCTTTCTCTGCTCAGAAAATGCCTTAAAAAGCTGGTCTCTGGATAGCAGTTGGCAGGAAAGATATGCAGATGGCAGAAGTAACTTTAATATACATCCATTACTGATATTAAATTAAATGGGATAGATAGTTGCACAGCATAATCACTGATGATTAATTGCAAACAACAGATATAAAATGTATATATTTCATATGCTAGTTCTTAAAATGGACTGCTGAGGCAGCTAGGCATTGAATGAAACATTATTAAATCACAAATTAGATATGCTGTTGGCAAAAACACAACCAAGGAAAAAAATCTATAACTAGTCAATCAGCTGCTCAATAAAATAAGCATCTCTTGCACTGTGCCCCGAAGGTTAGTAGTCTGTGGCTCTGACGGCACGGCAAGAAGAGTGATTTGCTTCAGCTGAAAAGAAGTCTGCACAGGTCACACAGCATTCAAGCTTAGGAACTAGTCAGAAGGGTATCTAAACAAACCTGAATTGCCTTTTCCAGGGCAAATGCTATCATCGTCAAAATATAGCCAGTCTGCTTTAAATTTAGATCCCTTTTTCCCTCAGACAAACAGGAGATAATCTGTATTCTGTACCTTATGGGCATAATAAAGAACTTGATGATCAAGCAGGCATCAGAGAGCTGAAGTAGCTTTAGGCTACCTTTGCATCCTTCTCAGCTTGGACTACGAAGGTATGGCAGTGATTCTAACACCATTTGAAATGGTCGTGGAGGCCATGAAGTTAGAAGTTGCACTCTGGGCTGTCATATCATCTTGTCATGGTTTAATCCCAGCTGGCAACTAAGCCCCACACAGCCACTCGCTGACTCCCTCCCAGTGGGATGGGGGAGAGAATCAGCAAAGTGAGAAAACTCACGGGTTGAGATAAAGACAGTTTAATAGGGAAAGCAAAAGCCGCGCACACAAGCAAAGCAAAGCAAGGAATTCATTCACTACTTCCCATCGGCAGGCAGGTGTTCAGCCATCTCCAGGAAAGCAGGGCTCCATCACACATAACGGTTACTTGGGAAGACAAACGCCATCACTCCAAACGTCCCCCCCTTCCTTCTTCTTCCCCCAGCTTTACATGCTGAGCATGACGCCATACGGTATGGCATAGCCCTTTGGCCAGTCCGGGTCAGCTGTCCTGGCTGTGCCCCCTCCCAGCTTCTTGTGCACCGGGCAGAGCATGGGAAGCTGAAAAGTCCTTGACTGGTGTAAGCACTACTTAGCAACAACTAAAACATCAGTGTGTTTTCAACATTATTCTCATCCTAAATCCAAAACACAGCACTATACCAGCTACTAGGAAGAAAATTAACTCTGTCCCAGCTGAAACCAGGACACATCTATAGCACTATGTCTGCACTGTAGAGCAAACAGACTTCCACCCTTTACCTCAAACTACTCTCCTCCATACTGACGCTACCTCATGCCAACATCACACACTCCTTTAGCGTCCTCAGCGTCCTCCTCCAGCCTGCTATTAGTGGTCTCAGGGCTTGTGTGTCCCTTCTGAGATGGAGTTCTTTCCCCAAGGTTGCTGGGTCTACAAAGTACACATAGAGCAAACACAGCGTCAGCATGTAGGCAGTGCTCCAGCCAAAATAATTTCCTTTTCTGATAAGATGCTCAAAAGCATTGAGGGATGATAGTTAGAACCCAGGGGTCACATATCCAAAAGATATTAGAAGGGAAAAAGATGGCCAGTAAAACTACAAGTTAAAAAAAAAAAAAAAAAAAGGAGATAGCCCAGTGAAGAACAGCCATAAACTTTCTGGGCATAGTGAATTTCCTATACTTTAGTATAGTGTAAAGTATAGTATACTTTAGATAGTGAATTTCCTATACTTTGGGTTAACAGTATCAAGAACAGAGGCAATAATAGATTCTGTATGATACTTTTTTCATCTTTTTATTTATCATCAGTCCTAAATATTATTGCAATTCCAATTTCATGCCATATTCTCTACACCCTTATTGAAGTAACATGTTAATAGAGAACAAGGGAAAACATGGGGGAAAAAAACAATGTCTTTCACTAACCTTGTATTAAGGAAGGTTCAAGACAATATGCTAAATACTGCCATGTTTTCTTTTTCTGTAAGGATGTTCAGCTTTTCCTTTAACAAGCAACCGTTGACTATACTCATCAAAAAGGGAACTAATGTGTCTGCACCGATTTACTTATTCTATCAAGCCACTTACCTGTGACACAGTAATTACTGTAGTATCTGAGCACAGCATAAACAACATCAGCTTTACCCTAGTGTGATGAACAGCACATCGATAGTGATACATACCTCAGCCCAAGTCCATTTCAAATGTTTACTCAGAGCTTCTTGATCACCAGCCTCAATTATTAGTTCTGTTGTTGTAGCTACAGCAGTTACGTATTGCAGTCCCTGAATATTTATTAACAAGTATTCCTATCCTGCTCCCATGGGAGTCATGAGTCTGAGTTTAGGATTCTTCTTTCAAATAAAACTCTAGAAAGGCAGAGGTACCGGATGAAGATAGTGCACAAGGGAGCTGCCAGCAGAAAAAGATAGCTCAGATACAAAGAGCCACAGTATTTACCTGTGTACTGACAATGTATTCTTCCTACAGGAAAATCAGGTTTCAGTCATTGTAACACTAACAATCAAACCTTTCTAAATAGTAATGAAGGCAAAGACACAATCCTGCTTTAGGTTTAATCATTTTTTGCTCTTGTTTAATTGTAGTTTCTAGGCCTGCCTATTTTGAAATGATGGCTTTACAAAACATTTAAAGTATTTGGAAAACAGTGAAATATCTTCATTTTCTCAAATTCTCATGTCTCATAGCCATTTTGTCTATTAGTGCTTTCCATTCTCCATCAGTCTACTCAGATTTACAAGAAGAAGTTTCCTTGAGAAACATCAGGAAGATTGAATGTACCCAGACTAATCAGGAGAGTAAGATTAACCCATCTCCACAAGGTTGGCAGAACTCTTGTTTTGAAGGAAGATACCAGCTCAGAATTTCAAAACCAGCTGGCTTATTGAACAATTTTAACTTTAAAATGCCAGATTGATGAGTTTTGTATGTGATTTCAGCGGATTTCAGCTGGCCAACATGGACCTGTGGCTTATAGCAGTACTGCATAAGGGTAATTGTACATAAATGACATATTTTTCTGGTGTACTGTTGTAGTGTGCCAATTTCTTCAACTGCCAGATGATAGGAAAATAAAATTGGGGATATGGAGAGGCAGAACAGAAATGGGTGTTTAAATCCCTTGGACTGTATTGTCTTTCTGACATTTTAAGACAACGCACATCTGTGAAATCTGAATTTCATGAAAGTTATAGTAGTTTTGCAATTTAATTTGATCTTCATGACTGGTGAGGACAAAGCATGTTACCAACCATATTTAGTTCTCAAACAGGGATTTATTTTTTGTGACTTCTCAGCATAAAGGAGAGATACAATTTGTGCCTATGGACCTGAAACAAAAATTACTGTTTATCTTGAGAATAAAATATGTGAGAGTATTCAACATCTAGACTTATTTAAACTGGCTCTACAAATTATCTCTATGACACCTTTACATAATTTTGCCTCTGAAATTTACAACACATACAAGTTTCCATGAAAAGTTTTATTAATAACGTAGGACAATCTTTGTGATAGATAACCAGTTTCACTAAAGAGCATTAATAATTTTCTGCAGAAACAGATAGCAGTGATCAAGTGTAATTTAAAAAATTATGAAATAAATCATTATGAGTTAACCTTAGCCATCCAGAATTTTGATGTAAGAACTCTATTAGGGAAGTGCATTGATTTAATTGCACTTTTTATGCTTTTAGTCAAAATGTCAAAGGTATGCTCTGAATTGTATATTATCTGAGGGCTCGATTACTTGCTTGTTAATAATTGTATCACTCATCTGGAAATAAACTCTTCTGACATTTAGCTTTACTCTGTTTGCTTTTTAAAGTGAGACATGATTTAGCCAAGGCAAAGAAAAGAATGCGAAGTAGGAAGCATACGGAATTAATTATTTACTGTGTAAAACTACATTTACATTAAACTGTCTCAGTTCAGCTGAGTTTTTTAAACGCTTACTGGCTATGGCTGTGGATGATGCCCCTTTTGGATTCATCTGCCCCAGTGTATGAGACTGCTGTGCTCTGCTTTCTGCTCTGCCTACCCTCTGCGTTTGCTCCCACCCCTGCCAATCTGCCAAGAGAGCTCCTCACATTTCACCCAGAAGTTCCAGTTCAGCAATGACGGTTTGAACAGTTAAAGCTAACAGTTTAAGCCACCACATTGTTTGGGCTAATAAAAAAAAAGATGTAATGCTAACAATATGTTACTTAAGCTAATACATGTCACTGCGAATGAAATGGATTGAGAAGTCCTCACGTGAGCTATTGCTGCTGAGCATAGCAGCTTCTTGCACAGAGAAGTTTTGTAAAGGATACATACCCACAGCTAAGCTTTTACGCAATCTTCAGTGTTCAGTGTGGATAGGTCTTTCAGTGATGGTGTTCCCATCTAGACGTAAAATGCTTTGATCGTACAAACTCTGACAACATTGTGCAAGAGCTAGGTCTGAGCTGGCTCCCAACAGGAAGGGTAGAGCACAAATCCTAACATGCTCTGGGTCCCTCCGTACTGGATGCCTAACCATGCTGAATCCAAGCTAGTTTCTGCTGCTTTGGCCTGTCTAGGCTTGTTCAGCAAATGGAGACTGAATCCAAGAGAAACCGGGCTGAAGGCCTGCTGACAGCACACATAAAATTTCATCAGTGGATTTGGTTGCAACACATACTTTGTTTGGGGTAATATCTTCATCATGATAATACAATTCCATTTGGTACTACAGAGTAGACTGTTAGTAGTTATCATGGGGCCTGGATAAACAATTTTCTGAAATAATTCCCTATCAGGTTACAAACAGACTGTATTCTATTAATTTCACTGTTTATTGGTTAATATTAGCAAATAGTTTCTATTTTCTGGGCAATTAGGGGAAAAACAGTGATTGTAACATACCATTTTTCCTGTCACTCTAGTTGTTCCTGCATGGTTGGACATGATAGAGGGAAAACATTGCACTTTTGTGTCCCTAAAAATATTACTCCTAATATTTTATGTAGCAAATTATAAACATTAATAAATTGTCTCAACTAAGTAAATTGAGTGTCTTCTGACCCTTTTATTCATGCTTCACTTTCCACAAGGGCTCACTCGATTAAGGATCTTCAAGTTTCATCACTTTCAAGTGATGCATGTCGTCCAAGTCCGAGGCAGAGAACTGCCAGTGCAGAGCTCCTCACCACAGCGCTGTGCCTCATGGTCTGAGGGGTGCAGAACTAATGAGTTGTTTTCCAGTAATGTTTAGATACATCGTAGCAAATTACTGCAATTTGAATATTTCCTATTGTTATGCTCAACACTATGGACGTGCAGAGTGTCAAACAGACCGCAGATGTGCTGATTCTCCTGTTCTAAAGTGCTGATCCCACATTCATCCCTCTCAGCGAGAGGCTGGTGCTGCACTGCCACAGCCCATTTGGACACTGTCGATAATTTAAATGCAGTCAGAGCCCAGATAAGATAAGAAAATGGGCAGAGTCATGTTTCCAGTTGCTGCTTTGCAAATCACCAAGCAGAATCTGTTGTTCAAAAGGAGGGAAAAAAAAGACAACAAAGCAATTAAAACGAAAAGGAAAAACTAGAACAGGTATGGCCAGGTCCCAGACTTACTGTGTCGGTCTGAGCTCAAGTGCAAAACTTATTACTTGGATGTGATCTCAGAAGTGCTGTATGTCACCCAGCAATTTCTGCACTGCTTCCTCCTCCTGCCATTCGCCTTCTTCCAAGACCATCTGGGTCAGAAAATCAGGCCAAAGGTTTTACTTAAAGAAATACAGGAGGACGTATATTAGCACAGACCAACAATACATGTCGTTGAATGTATTGCTCTGGTTTTTCACCTGTACTCAATGCTTCAAAGCTATCTTTAAAGAACTCGGACTACGCTTATCCAACTTAGCAATATTATGGCATGGGTAAAATTTGTTCCTGACACTGTGAAGTTTGGGGATTTTAAAATATATTCTAGTTGCTGAAAATCTATGCACTTTCTGTATTCATTAAATAAAGTCTTTTCCTGTTAATAGACAGCAACCTCCATAGCAGAAGTAATTCAAAAGACACTGTGATCATGATCCCTAAGAAAACAAACACAATAATTAAAATAACCCATAAAAAGTGAGAAGAGAAATTTAGTGGATATAGTAATTCCTGTATGTTTTATATACTTGTTTAACATACCCTTCCATAAGAAATAATATAAAACAGAAGGGCTTTATCATGTATTAAAAACAAACTATAAAGCTGGAAAATGCCACCTGATGAAATATGACTACTGGATCTTAGGCACGCTAAGAAAAATTTAATTTATCATGGAAAAGCTTATTATTCCCAATAGTTTGGGTTTATCATTAGGGGCTGCCAAACGGGGTAGTCCAGCAGCGGCGAGGCTGCCTCAGCCCCACGTCCCCGGGGGCTGCCAGTAGCAGGTCTGAGCACATACAGCCAACAGGCTCCTGCCAGGGCACTAATGGCCTGACTGTCCCTGCCCAGCCCCCCGGCTGCCCCCCGGCTGCCCCCCACCTGCCCATGGCCCAGGACCTTATGACAGCCCATGGAGGTGCCCAGTGCCCAGGGCTGGGGCTGCCCCGGTGCCCCTGGCTGCCCTGCTCCTGGCCGGGGCGCTGGGACGGGCTCTGGCTGCCAGGCCCTGCCCTGACGGACCCCTGGGGAGCCCCCGCAGCTCCCGAGGGACAGCCCTCACGGGGAGGCCAGAGCCGGAGCTCCATTTCGGGGTCCCCACCTGCCGCGGTTCCTCTGTGCCTCACTTTTCTGTGAAGATGAGCCTTTAACCTGACACTTGCAGCCAACAAATCCCACAAAGCAGGAGTGGCACTGGGGAACCGCAGTGAGACGTGACCTGCCGCAGACACCTCTGCAAGCCTCAGTTTTGTTCAGGCAGTGCTGCAACCCCACAAGTACGATGACAAAGCTATTATGGTTTATAAAATATCTTGTAAATTCTGAGTATTCATGGGTCATTCATATTTTCATAGCACTATTTTTGGGAATATTTGGATTACGTCATTTTACCTACAGCACAGTCTTCTTTCCTTTTTCCACTAAGCATTAAACTTTGAGCCTTTTACAGTTCAAAGGCCAAATTTTTTTGAAAGGCCACTGAAATCCTTGCTGCATGCTGTAGGTGTGCATGCATATTTACACATGACGACATGGCGTCAGAGGTGAAGAATTAAGTAACTGGTACTTGTGCATGTATTTCAGTGCCTTGGCTTAGCTCAGTGAAATGCCAAGGTGCTATAGCTGGCACTACTGCTGTTGCTCACTCTCACAGGGTTTTTGTGGTACCTTTTCTGATCTTTTTGTCCTGTCTTACCTGGTGTTTTTGCTCGTGAAGTCATAACAATCTCACCTTCTACTTGCAGCACATCATGTTTGTGCCTTTTATGTTACAGATGTCAGCTGGAAGCAGCGATTCCTAAAGTTTCAAAACCTGGGGAAAAAGGTTAATATGTGGCACACAATAGTTTATTTTGTTAAAAACGCAACATTTTTTTTAAAAGCTCAGTAGTGGTAATTTAAGGAACAAGTATTTCAGGAGGCAAACAAGGGTTTTCTGCTTCCCTTCCTACCCACTTCCATATATAACAGCCAATAAAGAGGCTGAGAGGCATAGGATCCATCAGGCAAATTTTTCATAGGCATAGAAGAAACCGTAGTACTCAGTCCACTTACAAGGAGCAGATACCAAACAATGAATTGAGCCAGAAACAGAGGCAGAAGAAAGGAAACACCTTACAGAAGAACAAAATCTCTTCTCCCTGAATGATTGCTGGCCATATATATTTGGGCCTGTGTTCTCCTTTCTTTTCTAAACCTTGTGTTCTTGATCACCTCACTCCAAAGTGAAGAGGACCTTACACAATAGGACTGAAGGGAGCATCAGCTCGGAAAAGAAGGTAACCAAAAACCTTCTCCCATTCCCTCCCTCGCCTCCCTCCTCTCCTCCCTTTCTTCCTCAGAAGACATTCTTGTGCTGTATTTGAGTGAGGTTCTGACAACTGGCCTCCCCCTCAGAGTTTAACTGAAAACGCACACTAAGAGTCATTTAATACTAATTGTAGATTATTTAAGGCACGGTGCCCTGATCCACTGCAGAAGGATCACATCATTAATGTAAGTGCAGTGATCGATATCAGCACTCTGTATCTGCATTTGGCTGTAACAAGCAATTCAGCTAAGAGAGTGCATGTTCTCTAACCCGCAGTATCATCATTCATTGCCTTGCTCTAGGTTAACAGTTGTGGAGTGCTCTCAGCCAACGTATCGTGAGCATTAAAACATAAAATGGTTTAAGACTTGGAAATATTTCCCGGAACAACTCAAGCTGATGTGGCGGGGAAGGCACACTGAAGGTCTATATTCTTCTCCCTTTCATTCCTTTCTTTTGGAAATGCCACAGTGAAAATGGGATACGAGCAGCAGTGGGGTCCTGAAATTTCTGCAATGCTGAAACCTTTGGGGGGTTTAACCATTTTGCCAGTCACTGCTCAGAAATGTGTTGCTTTCACTCTGTGGAGCCTGGCAAAACAGAAAGAAATGAATTGGCCATGAACTGAGTGTTGGCAATTCAATCGTTGGCCCAGCAGTCACAGATGTTTTCAAGGCAGCTCGTGCTGTGCTGTCCGCAAGCATAGTCAAAACCTGAAATATTCCCCAAACAGTTGTCTTTAATTGGGTTTAAATGGATGGGTTATGGACTGAATGCATATGCATCACCAGATATGAAACAAGCAAGCACATTAATAGAAAAAACATTATTCAGAATCTTAGGGGCTACTGTGTGAATGGATTAATGGGATACAGGTTGCCTTCATTATCCAGAGATCTGTTATTACGCGCATGCCAATATTTTGTTCCCTCTTAGCAGCGTCATAAATGATGTGTCCATGCCAACCCTGGTTTTAGGCGACCCAAAGAACCATCTGCTGCCTTGATTGCAGCCGCCTTGTCCTGACATGTGCCAGCAGGACAAGTGGCAGCATAATGGTGCTCGGAGCACCGTGGTGGAACATGATCCTGGCCGACTGACAACAAAAGGGGCTGTTTGCTTTCTTGTTCGGATACTGGGCATGCTTTCTTCTTCACAATATCTTTGTGAACAAAGAAACAGCTTTGCCGCCACCAAATACTTAAGGCTGTCAAAGGTGCATTGTCTGTCGCAGCAAAGATGATAAGGAACACCTGTATGTATCTAAATTCTCGGGCTTATCAGTAATGTGTTGAAACTTGGTCAATGAGGTTACCGTTCACTGGTGCACTTGGCTTGTACTTTTGCACTTGGCTGCAAAAATTCAGCATTTTTGCAGGCATTCAATGTGAGTGAAATAGCTGTCCAACTGTGGTGAAAAATTATGAATACATTGCATATAACTTTGTCACATCCTGGTTTTTCGTTATTTTGACCTCATTCTTTGAAGCATGTCACTAACATCATTGAAGAAAATGATCCTATTGCACGTGAACCTGATAGAGGAAAATACAGTATGGAAAGGCATAATGTAATTCCCTACTCACAGTGCACAGCCATAACTGAGAAGTAATGACTTTTATCTAAAAAAGAATCCATTGTACTAGGTAAATCTCCGAGACAGTAAATTTCTGCATATTGTGAAACTTTGTAATAGAATTGTTTTCCCCAGGAAAGCAACTGGAAAGTTAATTATTAATTATCTGTAAATTATCTTTCAAAAATATAAATTAGTGTAATGATAGGGTCTAGATCTCAGCAGGAAGAGCAGTAAGTAGCTGTTTTAAATCCTTTTCAATATGCTGCAACTTCATAAATACTGTGCTGTTCAGATATGAGCATGGAGGAAAGATCTTACTTAAGAAAGGAAGCCATCCACCTGTGCAGGCAAAACCTTTCCATGTCTTGTCATGTAACTAGATATTGAGTTGCAGTGATAGTGAGACACTTTCTGTATCAAAGAAACTCAGAAATGCATTTGAATTTTTGATGATGCAAGAGCTATATTTTATTAATCTCCAGGAACAGGATGAGTAAGAGCAGCAGTTAGGGGATAATGTCTTAATACTTCAAGTATGGAAACGTCTCTAAGGACCGTTACAGTAAGTTGTGCTTTGCTGCAGTATGCTCCATGAAGCTTTTTATTTTTGCATTAATGCTTTCCGTTAAAAGATACTATTGCATTCAACCACTGTCTGCTGCCAGTTCGCAGGAAGGTTTTTCCCATCACCACTATAAGCACAATAATAGCACGAGCAAGGAATAAAGGCTGAGCAGAGCTGGCCTGTAGCGTGGGGAAAACATCCTCTGACCATTGCTGTCGCAGCAGCAAGGGATTGTAGGACAAAACCCACCCACAAATTTCACATTCTTTGTCAAAAACAAATATAGGTAAGCCGATCACACCTCATGGTGATGATCATTTTCCCCTTCTCTTCTCCCTCCAGCTCACTTACGTTCTTCCCTGGCCAAACTGGTGAAGAGATCATTTGAACTGAGAGTGATCTGATCAGCCTTTATGGGGGGCTGCATGGAAGGAGAGGTTGGGACACATCTTTGCAGACATCCTGGTTTTGAACATGTACCCTTCATTAAATGAGGCTCATTGCTCACAGCACTGTAGAGCCTGTGGCCTGGTTCATCCTCCTGGCATCCTCTTTACCTAATTCTTGCCCTCATGTCCAGTTGCCTTGACACTGTTATAAGCCCCTAAGTGTGTAGACCTAATACTGGACAATTCAGTACTCTGCACTCTGAAGAATTAAAACCATGTTTTCTTTCTCCCTTTGGTCCAAAGGTGTATCTTGATGTCATTTTCCAGCTAAGTAGTTGCACGGTATTATTCCTGGGTCCCTATACCAGTGCACAGGATGGATGTACAAGTTGTGAAAAAAAAACATTTTGATCTCATTTTAGCAACAGTTAATTTGACTTAGCAATGGCAGAATAAGCTTTTTTGGTGTCTGACTTGTGTATACAATGGTAGGGTAGCTTTGCAAGCATTCAGAAAAAGATCTGTTAATGCAGACTATACTACGCAGAAGACTAACTGCATGATGTCTGCAAAGGAGTGAACACATCTAGAAATGCCTGGATGTGAGGTAATCTGCATGTTATTTTGAGGTACTATAATTTGCAGAATCCCTTCTGGTTCATTTATCTCCTTCTGCCTATTCCCTGAGAGGCTAGTGGCAGCCTGCTTTGGGACTGTACCAGCAGTAAAGACAGACACCTGCTGCTGGCTCTGTCGTTCTGGATACGGAGTAGAATGAGGAGAGCCAAGGTACTGCCCATTTCAGCTCCACCTGCTATCACGAAAATATAAAGAGGTGCTTAGATCCAGTGTCTGGGCAACCACAAACAGGCAGAAAAACAATTACTCTTGTCTCATCTAGATGATAGTAAAAGCCATCATCTTGCCTGGAACTCTTTTGGTTACTTGCAAAAATATATTACTTTTTCCATAGTACCACTTCAATCATCCAAAAGATCTGGCAATTTAAAAAGCTGAATTAATGGATGAGTTTCATTTGTTTTGTTGGTTTCTCAGCTTTTGGGGTTCATATTTTCCAGCCTATTTTTATAGGCATAAGAGCAGAGACATTGGTTTGCTAAGAATTAATGCACCTAAGACTGTGTGTTTATAGTCATGTTTCTGGGAAATGTGGCATTTAAAATCCTAGATAATGTGAGATTTATAACAAAATAATGAGAAAAAAAAAATTGTAGCAGACATGGTAAAGGACAAGGACCTTTCCTCCATTTTATTAGCTAGTTGCAAAATTAATTGTGTGTCAGAACTGTCTGAAGCAATACGGTAGCATAAATTTGAAAAATAACCTGCAAAACACTTTTTCTTCCGTATTCGTAAGCAGCAGTATTTGTATGACTTTTGGTCGTGAGTAGAATTTGTGATCTTCTTGCTCATCCTGCTCTATAAAATGAGTCTTACAGCTTTCCACTTCAGCAGATACCTGAACCAGTTCACATGTGAGGTAGCTGAACAGCAAAATTAATAAATGTTCTTCTGTTGGAGACACAAGGCGGCTCACCCTGACACAGCATCATCTTTTTTCCCAAACCTTTTACTCACTTTTCTCCAGTGCAATTGAAACCTAAACCACATTCAGAGTCACAGGGGAGACGAGAATACTTCAACAGTTAGTTAGGGAAATTTGGAAGCAGACCATCTGTAGTAAAAATGAAAATATTTGCCCTCAGATGCAACTTCCCTTTCATCTCGTAATGACATTTAATGCTATGCAAAGGCCAGAGACCTTCAGAGTATTTTTTCTCATTCAGGAGCCCTGAAAAAGACAATATTTTATTGCAAAAGCTCTTTATTTCCACTGAGCCTGTTGAAATGCTTGCCTGATATAAAAAAAAAAAAAAAAAAGTGTCTCTTTTGACTTAGTTGTTTCAGGATGGCATTTCACCTGCGAATTTCCATTTTCATACCTTTCAAATTGCTGTGATAATTAGGATTTTAAAATCCCAGCATTTCAGATGTTCTTATTTAAGTAATAATTTCTCTCTCAAGACACCATTTTTTAATCCACAATATAGGTACAGCAGCGGTACATTTAAACAATAAGTGGCCTGATGGTCCTGAAATTGTGCAACATGATTTAAATTCTGCCACGATGCATTTTTTTTAACAGCTGAGATATTGTAAAATTGACAGATTTTCATATTCTAACTAGATATAAAATATGACAATTTAAATAAGAAAATTTTACAGTTGTTTGTACATAAAACCTCATATTAACACATTTTAAAATCAACGTCATAGATTTGAGATTATCTGCAAACTATCTTTCTACTCCCATGCTTTAGAAACTTCACTGTTGACTGAAAGAAGTTACACACCAAAAAGGTACACAAAGCTCTTAACGCATTTCCACTAACAGAGCTGCGTTTTCAGGAAATTAAGTAATTAACTGAGGCCTCTGCTTTACTTCACCTTCAAATCTCAACAAAGCCTTTTTTTTTTTTTTTTTTTTGTGATTGCAATTGCAACTGTGGGGATCTCTTGTACCAGTCCTGTAACAAACCGGTGCAGGACTCAGGTTCTTTAAGCCCTGGCCTCAGGGCATATGTGACTCTATGTCCTTGACAAACACAGAGCAAAGGACTGAGCAAAACATGGTTGAGTCCCAAAAGGTTTTTCTTCTCTTTTCTTCATGCTTGTTACACCATACCTCTCTCTCTCTCCTCTTTTCAAGCTTATGAAAGCTGAGAGTTCATTTCAACCATCAGTCACATGTTGTAGAATAAATCCATATGGATTTATTGTATTGCTGGGCTCCCCAGCTCTCAGAAGTATATAGTCTCATTTAAAAAAGAGTAACAGTAAATCTTATACTACATAATCAGACAGAAGTCTGGGAAAGATACTGTACACAAAGACAATGATAAACAGCGACATAGAAAGTTGGGAAAAAGCATCTAGTTGAATATTTTAACTGTTGTCTTTAGGTTTGGTCTTAATTAATGATTTTCATTTGTATTTCAGAAGCAAAATCAAACAATACATTAATTAATCTTGGAAATGATAGCTAAATTAAAAAAAACCATCAGCACAAAGGAAAAATAGCTCCAGAGAAACTAGGTATATTACTGGCAAAAATAAGCTAACAAACACTGAACTCAGAAAAATGCAAGCAAATACAAGAGAGAAAATACTCCAAGCTATCGCAGAGTTGGTAATGGATTGAAAATTGTTCATGAAGACCTCATTTGATACTGCCAAAACGCAAATTAAAAAGTTGTGGGGCATTTGACTTGTATATGCAGACTGACTCATCGGTGCATACGGTGGTCTCTCTCCACCTGGCACCAGCGGGGTTATACCTCGAATATGGTGTTTTCCTCCATACAAATACTACAGAAAATTGGAAAGAATTCAGAAATCATCAGTTACCGAGTGAAGTTATCTTATGGGAAGAGCTGGTAGTCCTAAACCTGTGCAGCTCAACATGATAAACAGTGATTTCGGGTGGGAACATCAGTATCTATAGTAATCACCGCAGACCGTAATAAGAGAACTGTTAATGCTAAGTGCAACCTAAGACAAGGCAAAACGTGGTTTGAGTATGACTCAGTATTAAGGTGGAACCTGCTTGGCTGTGGAATATCCTTCCAACAGGCAGGTCAGCAGGCTCCAAGGCAGACATCATTCGATCCACAACCTGACCACAGGCGAGAGCGCTCCCTGCGCAGCTGGGTGGTAGCAGGACCCGGCCCCAGGTGTCACCGAGGCGGAGGGGGAAATTTCAGTGTGGGTGCAGCTGGCGCCAGAGACACGAGAGCCACATCCCTCCCATGACAGGGCCAGGGAACGACCTGGAGAAAACTGTTTTCAGAGGCTCTGTGGAAGAACGTATCCATACCCTGCAAAACGGGGCACTTGCGGTCTCATCACTGTCTGAGAGAACTTGCTCTGAAAGTACTGCTGTTGCACTCTGGAAGGTGCAATTAGTTCCTATTGCTGCTTCCCCAAAAAACAATGAGAAATGAAATTGTTTCATGGCAATATGATTAAGTATTACTGCACTGAGATTATGTTTGATACATCATAACTTGCTAAATAGCAATGACAGTTAACGCAAATGTTATTTTCTGTAGCCTCTCTTGGCACTAGTTTTTAAAGCAAAACTTCAAGTAGATTACTTTCTCAAGTCCTAGCTAAGAGAATCAGAACTACTTCTTTACATCTCCTCCCCTCATTGGCTTTCATTTGATGAACACTAACATAACATACACTGTGCCCTTGACTCTTCCAGTTCTTTCTTATTACACTTGTAAAGAGAAGCAAAACCAAGTGCAGTTTTCTCTGTAAAATCTGTCTTCCCCAGCATTTCTAACTGACTACAGGTATTTTGTTCCAAGATCCTATGGATTATATTTCTTCCATATCCTTGTTTCTCCTGTTTTTGAAGGATAATTAACATGCAGTATTTAAAATCTTATTTTTCTGCAAGCCTCACGTTGCTGTCGTCTAGTGGTTTCTCTCCTTCCCTTTTCCCTTTCAAATGTACTTCCACCTTTGGATCATTTCCTCTCCCTCTCCCTCTACAACTTCAACTTCTTATTAATTGATCTCCTTGTATTAATGCTGTTCCCGTCTTTACTTGCACATTTCCAACACCTAACCTTTGTCCATTCATTTAATCCTGTATATCTACCCACTTTGACACCTCCTGAAGGTCCCTTATTTAAACTCAGTGCATCTAAACCTAAATTCCTGTTGCCTCCTCTGAAACCACTGAGTATAGCAGTGGTCTGAAGGGTTCCCTACATGACTGTTAGCACGCTGTGTGTTAAAAAAACAAGTTCCTTATTTTGGCATCAACCTAACAGCATGCGAGCTGAAGGTAGCTACTGCACTGAGTTCCCCATTTTGAGCAGCCTCTAAAGAGCTTCTGCTGACAAGTGGAGGTTGACCCTTTAAATTCTGTAGCCATCACTAGTTTGTTCTCCATGCGTGATTCATGATTCTTCACACCTTTTGCCTCGCAATCCCCAAATGACCAAAAAACTCCCATTATTTGTCATATGAGGAAACAATCACAATTGCTAAAAAGTAACTTAACCCATCTTCTGTGAATCCTATAAATATATATTGCATCCATTTATTATGAAATAAAGTTTAAAAGCTAATTTTAGATTGTACTGACCAAATTCTTTAAAGTAAAAAATAACATTGTAATTGTAACACTATTTTAGTAGCATACTAGTTTAATTATAATCTTGTAATTATATATTCTAATGAGAACTTTGCAATCCCTTGCAGTACACAAAAGTATCTTTTCACTCACTGTTTTCAACACACAGTTATCAAAATGTTCTCAAGATGTAATTAGTTTCTATGTTTTCTTATGATTAAAGCCATTGCAGAGGATGTTTCACACAAATCTGTTATCCGAAAATGAACATGCTTACTGCTGTGTATCCTATATCTGGATATTCATTTGGGGCACACAGCCAAATCTGGCAGTTGTCTAGAATTTTATTTTCATTGAGCAATCAGTTCAACGTTCATTCAGCATTTTTCCATATTTTGACAGCAAAGAAGCACAATCAACAGCTGCTTCTCTGACAGGAATCGTTCCTCCACTCACATTTACTCAATTTTAAATCCTAGACACAGTAATACATGAACCATCCCTGCGATATAATGTTGACTCAAAATCTGGCAATCTTTATCGTCCTATTCTGTGTCCAATTTTTTCTTCTTCGGTAATTTTTCTGAGATTCAACCTTTCTCTTTGTCTACCTATATAGATTTCTCAGAAAAACTGTTTTCTCTCAGTTTATTTACTCCAGACTCTTCTTGAAGGGCCACCCGATACACCAACCACTTGTGCACAGTTACCAAGCTTCCTTGCCAGAATATTGTGTTTTCTTCTCCCAGGAATCAAGATTAAGCTTCACTCAATTTTCCAAGACTTTTGCAGCTCCACTCTGCCTCACTGGCCCTTTACCACGTTATTCTTCTCCCACAGTGTGCTTGCTATCCCACACTGGAGCAGTGCGGAGAGATCGCCGGGTTATCACTGGTCAGAGCCGCTCTGAAACTGGAAGCAGTGCAGTTGCTTTCATGTGGTATCGCATCTGGGTTCCCAGTCCTGCTTCTCAGTTCAGCTGCTGGTGGCTACACCGCTTTTTTTTCCTAGTCTGCACGAGTTTGGTGCTAGTTGGAGGATACAGACCTGTATTAGTGCAGTGTTAAGCCATGCAGACATACCCATAAACCAGTGAATTGTTCTTTTAACAAAATCCTGGACTGGTAAAAATGCTCAGCAATATGAGTTTAGGATTTAATTTCCCATGGGAAAGACAGCTTTGGAAGAACTCAAATTGCAGAAGTGGGCTTCTAGGGTCTCCTGCATCATACCTAAGCAATGAATTACTTCTAGGCCTCCCTACGCTAGTTATTAGTGAGGATAATTCGTAACTTCCCGATAGGCATCTCTAAACTGTAAGGCTTACCAGTGCATCTAGTCTTGAATGGGTTACCCATTTTGTGGCAGATTTTACGTACAGCACCCAAACTTTAAAAATCTCCTGGAAATGAGGGCAGCTTTGCATAGAGACTGAGAGAACTGCTATTCCAGAAGGTTGTCTTAATTCAGAAGGGCTGTCAGATCATCCTTCTTTACATGAACAAGAAGGGAGGTCAGTGGACCTCATCCTGTGAGACAGTACTCACTGCCACGTGCAAAAGAAGGGCATGGTCGGCAGCTGATTGATGATAGATCTTCACAAGTGGATTTTGGCGAGGAAGCAAATTAGATTTCCCTAATGGAAGCTATGCCATTTATGGGAACAAGCTGCCAGTTTTCTACTCATATCAGGAGAAAAAACAGTTGCCAAGAAATGCTTCCTCCATTTAATGGGAAAGAAGCCTGCGAGACACATTTTTCCTAATAGCAGAAGTCCAAGCAAGGTTTGGGAGAGATAAAATAACAAAAATAATGAGCCAGACAAGTACATATCTGTGCAAATACATAAAGCTGATCCAAACTGTCAGCCTGGCCTTGGACTATTCAGAAACCAGAACATCTTCAACAAAATGTAGCTCGAGAGCTACAGGCACTATCCAGTGCTGAGCATTTTTTAGTACAAAAACACTGTATTTCTGAGCCAAGTAAGATTGAGGTGTGTTGTGTTTAGGCCTGGTGGGTCCTTTTGTCAGCCATGCATAAACTGCTTTAGTATTGGTTTTGGTATTTCAGAACTGGCTCTGCAGGTCCATGAAGCAGTTACTGAAGCCTTTCCTGAAATAACCAAAGGCAAATAAGTGAAACAGCAGCCATGCGTTTTCAGGTTCAAGGATCAATAGCGATGCTTTTGAAACTGCCTTTTTAAAAAGCCTTGAGATGCTCGCATGGTCCTGATAAATCAGATGCAAGTTTCATTTAAATCATTAATCTCCCATGAACTGAGATTTCTTTTACGAAAATTAAATTCCCAGATAGCCATGAGTTCAGCCTGCAGTAACATTCTGCCAGCAGTGATCAATACAGTCTCAATCACATTTTACAGAAACAAAGAGGTGCCAGGAACTCAGAAGGATGTCTCACAAAGCTGGTCTTGGTACTCCATGGCGATCAGCTCCTCATCCCTCTGTCATTCATCCCCAGCCAGTATCGCTCAGGCTTTCTGCTTTCACACTCTTAATTTTCTGATTGCATTTCTGGATGCTAAATCAATCAGTGACAAAATTACTGACAGAATCCTATCCAAAGCTTAACAGATCGAATTTAACATTGCTGGCCACCTGACGGGCCTGATAGACTCACTAAACTAAAAGCAAATCTACTGCTTTGTAACTCCTCTTCCTGCAAAACGGCTACAGGCTTAGCTTTGGCTTTCAGATGGGAAGCCCACGTTGCAGTCTGAAGAACTATCTTTACGCAAGTTTTCTTCACATCCAGGATATTTTTTTTTCAGGTGAAGGCAAGCAGGTAGAAGGGAAAGAAGAAAAGGATTTTTTTTTTCCAGACAGCCGACCATTTTGCTTTCAGCAGTTCTCTGAACCAACTAACTTTTGAGCTACCCATCACACTTGTTAATGAGTCTGTAGTACCCAGCATCTCTCCTCCTGTGTTCACACAATCAGTTTTATTATCGCCTCTTACAGCCCATTGACTTGTATTTTGCTATCACATATTGCTAGAACATCTTACTCCAGAAATGAGAACTTTTTCCCCGAAAGGGCTTAAAAGCAGCTCGTTATCTCCGGTGCTCCACCCGGGCAGGTGCCCCACAGCTCGCCCCCCGCCTCCAGAGGAGCCCCGGGTGGGGTGCCGGTTCCCCGCGGGCCGCTCCCTGCACCGGCTTGCAGGGCCCGAGCCCCGGCGGCTGCCCGGGGGCTCCGTGCCCAGGCCAGGGCAGAGGGTGCCGGGAGGGCAGCGCCCGAGGCCGCCGGCGGGAGGGAGGCCTCCTCCGCCTTCCAGTGTGCGCCATGAAGGGGGGTCGGGGGGGACGGGGCCGCGGGTGGGAGACGGCCGGGGGCAAGCCCGGGGCGGGTGGGGTCCCTCCCGCACCTCCCGCCCGCCGCCCGGCCCGGCCCGGCCCGGCCGCCGCCCCCGGGGGTTCCCGGCCTCTCCCCTCCGCCGCCGCCCGCCGGGGCCGCCCCAGCCCGGAGCCGCGGGAGGAGCCCGAGCCGCGGCCCGCCGCGGCCCGGCGGGGCAGCAGGGGGAGCACGAGCCCGGCCGGGCGCAGCAGCGGGGCGAGCCGGGGCTCCGGCTGCCAGCAGCCGCCGCAGGAGCCGCGCGGGCGACTCCTCAGAGCCGGAGGCGGCGCGGAACGGCCGGCGCAGGAGCCGAGGATGCGGCGGCCGCGGGCTCCGCCGCCGCCGGCCTCTGCCTAGCCGCGGGCGCAGCCCCCCCGGCGGCAGCTGCGAGGCGGCGGCAGCTGCCAGGCTCGGGCACCCGCCGCCCCTCGGCGCCGGGGAGCAGGAAGCGGCGCTCGGCCGGCGCGGTCGGCTCCCAGCGCGCCCCCCCCCCCGCCCTCCCCGCCCAGCGCAGAGCGGGCGCCGGCGGCACAGGCCGCCGCGGGAGCAGCAGGCGCGGGCGTCGGATGCCTGCGCTACGCCATCCCGGTGCTGCCGCGGCCTGGACTCCGCGGGGAGCGCGGGCGAGGAGGCGGCGGGCGATCGGCGGGCAGCGGCGGCCGCTCCTTTGTGTCCCAGGTCGGTGGGGGAGAGCGGCGCGGCGGGGCGGGCCGGGACGCGCTCACGCCGGGTGTCGCGGCCCCTCCCGCGGGGCTGGGGCCGGCGGGCGCCAGAGGCGCCCCTCCGTGCCCGGCCTGTGCCCGCGGCGGGCATGGCGGGCGGGGGACTTGTTTGTGTCGGGCTGACCCCCCCCGCGCCGCGGCGGCAAAACTCCGGGAGCCGCTCCGCGGTCCGGCCTGGGGGGCGGCCAGGCGGGGCGGGGGGTTGGCGGCCGCCCGGGGGGGCTCGGCCGCCGCCGCCGCGGGGCAGAGGATGCCGCCCCCCCGGCAGCCCCCCGCCTGCCGCCGCTTCCCCCAGCCGGGGGGCGGCTCGGGGCCGGGGAAGTTTCTGGGCGAGCAGCGTTTCGCTGCCGTTCTTGGTTGTTTATCGCTCTGAGGCGGCGCCGAAAATAGGTCAGAAATAATGTCCACCTCGTCCCCTCGCTGAAGTGCCCGAGTACCGGCCGCGGTGCCGGGGCAGCCGGAGGCGTTGCTGCCTTCCTGAGAAATACCGGGTTCTGCCAGCGTTTGAAACGGTGCTTGGGTTGTTTTTTGTTGTTTTTGTTTTTTTTTTTAATTTATTTTTTTCAAATCTCGTTTCTTAGTGCGGTGTGGAAAGTTGCTGGCCGAGCGTTAGGAATAGCTCCCAGCTATTTCCTGGTGCGCGGAGGCCGGCACGGGCCGCTCCCCGCCCGCCCGGCGGCTGCTGCCCGGCTCCGCTCCCCCCCGGGCTCCGCTCCCCCCCGGCCGGGCAGGGGGGAGCCCGCTCCCTTCCGAAACGCAGGCTGCGCCTTGCAGGGTGTACGGCAGGGCACTGCAGTTACGCGGCGCCTGCTTTTCAGCAGATGCTTGTAACTCCTGTTACCGTCCGTAGGGTTGGGTATCTTTAGGGGTGAATGAACCTTGGGACGCTTACGGCAGAATTTGCGTGATCAGTAAGCACCGTGGTGGAAATAATCTTTCCTTTCTGTCTTGCGTTGTTTTCAGCAAAATTTTCAATAGGACTGATTTGGAAACTTTATTTCATGACAGTGTGTTGCAGACATTCCACTTTGAAGGGTAATTGCAAGGCATAATGGATTTTTAAAAATTCTAATTGGGGGGATTCACAGTCATCTTGATGGTTTAACTAAAGAGGTATTCGTGCTGAAGCATTTAAGCCCACTTCCCCTTTCTCCTGGTTGCAGTGGATTTTTCTGATTGAAAGGTAAACAAACTTCTGTTTGAAGTCTTACATTTTATCAAGTAAGTGGGCATAAGTGTCTATTTTGTTTTACTGGGCTTTGATTTGTTTTCTAAGGAATTCAGTCAACGAGCTTAATGTTGTCTTATACATGGGCAAAGCCTGAGCTAAAATCCACACGCACTGCTTTTTAGTTTGCTGGACCGATATGAAGTAGGGAATGCTACCGATGTGATCCTTATTACTCGGGAAGGGAAGGTATTACATTTTCATCCACAAAATATCTCTTACTTAGCATTTTGATAGTGAAGAAAAAATTGCTTGGCGCTTGCTAAAGGATAGCTGCTGCAGTCCAAACCTGGTTCAGTAAAGCTCTGTTTTGCTGGAACGTTACGGCTTTTTCAGGATGAAAGAATTCTGGGTTTGTGGAGGAGCAGGTTAAATACTTCGGCATAGTTTTTATTATTCCATTCAACAATTCTTTTCCCCTTAGAACTGCAAATACTGTTTTGTAGGAGGTGAACAACGATGCAGGCTCTGGCTGAGTTGACTGATATAATATGTGAAAATATTAGTTTTGTTCTTAAATTAACACCTGCTTTATTAATACAATTGATTTTTTATCTTCACTTTAAATTACAGTCAGTATGACTGGCCTGGGTAAGGTTTGGTGTGCATAGTAATCGGTAACAGTAAAGCGCACACAGCAACCGAAATCTGTCTTCAAAACTGTGATTTTCAAAATGTGCCAGACAACCCAACACATTTGTTGATTCAATTTAATTCCATTTCCGTAGAATTTACTTCTGTTTTGAGTTCAGCAAAACCTCAAAAATAGCACCTTGGGTTCTGCTCAGGCTTCAGAAGAAATAAGCCCCGGTGGCTCTTCTGAAGCCACTGAAGGCCCAGTGATGGATGTGAAGCTGTTACCTGTCATCTAGTTTTGCGGTTGTAACCTTTCCCTTGGAGGTGTCCGGGTTCCCAAGCTTGGTTCTAGGACTGTCTCTTGCATTTTATCCCATGTAGAAGAATTAGTGAATACAGTTCCCAAGCAGGGAGCGATGTGAAAATCGAGGTCCTTTGCTCTCTTTAGTGTTTCCTGTTGACTTTGCTAATCAGGCCTCCACTGAGGAAGACTCTGGCAAGTTCTGGTGGACTTGACTGCTGTGAACAGCCTGTGGCAGGATATTTCTGTCAGTATCTTGCTCTCACCAGGTTATGTTCTGATGTTTTGGCGCGAGCTTCTCTTTGCGGGTGCTGGAAGTGACTAGGATGGGGTATGCATGCCACAGCCGTCCGTCTGGCTGCGGAGGTGGATGGGAAAGCAAGTTCTGGCAGAGGGGTGAAGCAGATTGCTGTAAGTGACAAGGTTTTGAATTACTGCAGGTAAAGATATGGGAGCCCTGTCTGAGCTCTGGCTCTTGTACTGTTATTTTATTTCCTTGAAGAGAACCTAGCTGTCTACACCAACCTAGGAGACAGGTACCTAAATGTTTATTAATGTAGTGCTGAGAGTACTGGTGCCTGTGTTTCTCTCTTGGCCTGGGTGCTGTCTTAAGCAAATGCGAAAGTTAAACTGGTACCAAAGATGGACCTCAGTGTGAGAATTATGATAAATCGTTGTGGATTCTTGTTACTGTTGACCTTGTTTCAGTGTTTGAAGTTGTAACTGATACAGACTGGTGCTTCTCATCCTTGCTTGGTGAATGATTCATCTTTGCGTCTTCTGTCTTGAAACCCTCGTGTTCTTTTTCAGCCCCCAGTCCCTACAGACTACGGGGTCGGCTTGGCAGAGTATGCCCTCTCGGTAACCAAGATGGAAGAGTTGCATTTTTGTGTGGGGTTTCCCCCCTCCCCTTTTCCTCCTTATGGAAAAATACAGTCTCACTAGCGCTTTAATTGTTTTCATGACAGGATAGACAAGTAGCATCTGCGTATTGACCAGCAATTGTTCGATATTTGTTTTGCCAGCCTGCTGTTGTATGTCAGGTACCTCTGACAGGCCATTGGCTCAGGGAGCGTGTAGCCAAAATAGATATTCCTGTGAAGTACCAGCACATTCAATTTCTTTTTTGGTTAAACTATGAGCATAACATAGAGTTTCTTGAATTATGAATGATTTAATCTTGCATTCGTTTTCCCTCCTAGTGAAAAAGCTTGGGAAATGTGATTTTTTTTTTTTTTTTTTGAAGTGAAGAGTTTGTTTGTATAGCAACCTTCAAATGCTTTATATGTAGGATATAGGATCCTACATAGGAACCTTCAAGACACAATCTTGCTGGTTTAAATCAGGAGCAAGGGACTGGGTTTGATAGGTTAAATCTGCTCAAAACCTGCTTTTTCTTGTCCCTGTGAGCTTGCTACAATCAGACTATGTTTCTGAATAAATGCTACTTCTGTGTTTTTCTGCCACAGCTAGGCAAAACAGTAACGTCCTTACATTCTGTCGACGTTCATGCACCGTATGTTTTCTGTGTGACAAGACACGTGCTTTTATGTTTGTTAAGCATCTGCTGATTTTGGCCTACCCTAGCATTTTACTAAGCACCTTTTGATCACGTTCATTTATGGGATACATCTCGTGAAGTATTGTGTATAGAAAACTATGTCACTGTAGAAGTATGAACATAGCAGTTAAATATTTATGCATTAATTTCTAGCAAAAGTAGTTGGTATGTTGGTAATGCGGTGTCGCTGATATTTGTAGAAGTCTGTCGTACAAATTGTCTTCCTCAAAGAACAATACATGGAACGTTTGTGGTAACAAGAGTATACAACAAAGAGTATACAAGAAAAAAAATCTGAAAGGGAGGAAATAAGTTTGCCATAGCTTGGGGTCAGGAAGAAGTCAGGTGAGCAAATTGTGTTTACTTCAAGCAGGAAATCAGTGACAGCACTATTCTTGGAAAGAACAGGCAGAGAAATAAGGAACAGAATGAAACCTCACAGAGTTCAACTTACAAGTGGAACAAAAGTTGAAAACACTAAAGCAGATTGAAATGACATCAGTTCTATTTTTCATTAGATAGTTTCAGCGCTATCTTCTTTTTTTAATGGATTTTCTTTAGAAGTTTTGGAATTGGGAACATTTTCATTGCTAAGAATCTTGAACTTTATATTTGGCAAGCAATTTTGTTGGAAACAAGATACGAAGTCTCCCTTATCAATATTTCTCACTAAAAATAAATGAAAAATTTCCTCATTCCTGAATTGCATGGCTTATATCAGGAAAATTGAAAACATACTTTTTACTATTTTTAATTTTCAAGTGAAAAGTTACAGATTTGTTACCTCTAATACTATATAATTATACATATATATGTATGCATATAGTTTGCTGAATTTCATTTATAAAATAAATCACAAACTTGTGCACACCACACCCCCAAATTCTTAGAATTAGGAAGAAAAAATCTACAGCACTCATCAGTTGTGCAGGAACCCTTACCTTTGACTTCTGACATTTTGAAATAATAAACTGGCTTATCTTTCAGATCTAGTTCTGCTTACTACAATCATAACCTTGTTCACATGTTGTAACCTCATGAAGCTATCCCTGTTACTGATCATGACATAGATCATTCATTACCTGTTGTCCAGCTAGATAAGCTTATCACGCTTTCTGGCTATAAAATAAACTGATTTCTCTTTATGCTTTAAATGATTTTCTGAGGTTAATAAGCAAGGTTTCCCTTTAAATTTTGGTATCAGAATGGCTTGCAGTATATCTTTTATCTCCTTTCCATGTAAACTTACAAGAGAAATGTAATAGTATTTGCTCTTCTGCAGATTTAAGAAGTATTATTCAAAGAAACTGTACTTTTTTCCTAGGCTGTCGGTTCAGTTGTCACTTGATGATTTTTTCTGCATAATGATTGTACATTTCCATGTAAAAAGATTCCAGCTAAATAGTGTTGTTAATACTGCTGTCTTTTACTAGTAGAGGTATTTGCATATCTAGTACTTTTAAACTACAGTATATATTGCTTGCCTGCCTATTTATATGCGGCTCATCTAGCTTTCTATAAATGCACATATATATTTTTTAAAGATTTTCTGAATTTTCTCGGCAAACTCTGAGATGATACCATCTATCAGATGATTCTGGGGCCTAGGGCTTCATGCACCTCTGACCTTAAACCCCTCACCTCAGTGAAATAATTCAGATCAAAATGTGCCAAGGTATTTGAAGTGCCAAAACACTGAGGCATAGATAGTAGAAAGCACACATTTTACTGCTTTACATGTAAAACAGCATAGAAGTAAGAAACTTGTAATGATTGAGGTCAGTACTAGACCTAGAGGTGGAAGTTAAGTCTTAGATCTCGAAGTTTGCAGCCATTCTGTCAGGGAGGACTTCTTTTTCTAATGAAAGCCCTTGCTGCTGGGGCAGAAGCTCTGAGCCATCAGGTTTTACCTGCTGCTAATTTTACTTTGCGTATTCTTAAGAGATGACCTCTTCTGTGGAAAGTACATTGTATGGCTCTGGAATTAATTTGAATGTCAGCTAATGCTACAAACGTTTGGTCTGAATTTGAGTTGGTGACTAGAAGCTCTAACAGATGCGTACCTGCCTTTTGACTCATGAAAGGTGTAAAAGCTGGTGGAATTTAGGTGGAAAGATGAATTTCCATGGCTGGTCAGTATGGTCAGCTGTCAGTTTGTCCTTCTCAGGTACGACAGGAGGGAACAAGGTCCTGTTTGAAAATAAACCAGCTATGCTATCAGCAGGGTAGGGAAAGCCTTTGATGACTTTGGTTCCTGGTTGTTGGGCCTTTTTCCTCTGGATGTATTATGTTCTATTTAATACGTGTTTTTGCTTGTTCTAGTTGTAGCAAATTTGAAAACAGCATATAAAGGATCTAATGATTATGAAACCTTAGTACAAGAATTTCTGACTAAATACGACAAGTAAATTGTAGGAGAAAAGGCGTGAACAAAAACTGTGCCATATAAAACATTGTCAAAAGTTGTTTAAATAGCACTGGTGACGGTTCAAGCTAATTCAAAAATCAGTTTACTGCTTTGTTTTGATGTAACCCTTCAAGTCTACCCCTTCAAGCTACTGAAGGTGATCATTAGGCTTGTTTTATTTTGAATGTGTTATTTTGGAAACAGAGCTATGCCATTTTAAGTTTGTGTCAGTTTTTTTAGCGGCTTCTCACACGTCAGTGTTGTTCTGTCAGTTAAATGCCACATGGGGAGGGGGAGGCAAGAGGGGCGTAAAGCCTTCGAGCTGCAAAATAAACAAAAGCAAAACTTGAATTTGGTAAGGCTGCTATATTTGTCTGTTTAATAGGGACTCTTTAGGTAACTTTTATTTTGGCGCTGTAGTGAGGGGGAAGCAACGCTGGCGCTGTGAGGGTTGCAGCCTGCGGAGCTGGGGTGGGCGCAGGGGTGGAGCAGGCTGTGGTGGCCAGGGTGGCCCTGTCTCTCTCCTCCTCCGTGACAGGGAGTGGAAGAGCCCTGCTTCAGCAAAAATTCTTCCTGTCCCCCGACGCCAGATCAGCCGGTCGGTAACTGCAAGCAGAGCGTTTCTGGGCCTGTTGGGACAAAGATCTGCTGGAAGCTGCTTGGCTTTCCAGCCTCCCATGCCTCCTTTGGGAAAAAAATATCCCTGGTCCAGGTTGCCAGGGAGTGTTCCCAGGTGGGTGCTTGCCTCCTTGGGAAGCTAGGCCTGCGAGGAGGGAGCGCGCCATGCCATGCTGAGCAGGGGAGAGGTTGGACTGGGCTGGCGCTTGGGCTCTGGGGCTGTGTCCTTCCCTGGCGGGGGGAGGAGTACCGTCTCCTTCCTCTTTCAACTTTTGAAGTGAATATAAGGAAGGAATGGAGGGTGTTTTACCTCAGGAATGGCCGTGAGAAGGGGTAGTTGCACTCGCCCTGCCGCTTAAACCTCTTTGCTGCGCCGAGGCCGTGGCTTAGGAGATGGGCGCGCTGAGGGGACAGCTAGCCAGAGGAACCGCTGCGTCGTGCTGCTGCTCACCTTCCCTTCCCCGTCGCTGCGATGGCACTGCTATTTGTGGAGCTGTGCTTTGAAACAGGATAAGGAAGTGATCTGATCAAGCCCTGCAAAAATAGATTATTCTAAAATGGTAACTAATTCATTTTAAAATGCTGTCCCACGAGCACTGTGTTGGCAGTGTTGTGGGGGCGATGTACTGATGCTGTGAAGATGGGAACGAGCACCTGGGGCAGAAACTTCTGAAGCTGTTGCTGGTGTGGAAGACTTCGTGTAGTTTCATGGGCAAAGTTGGGTTAAATTCTTGCCATGCCCTTGCTCACTTATTCAGGATTAGATGTTAATATTGCCATACTCTTTCGGAGGTATCAATGCAGCTGTTTGTGGAGCCGTGCTGTATTTAAATGAGGGAAATGTAGTGGTTTAAATAAAAAAAACCAAACCCAAAAAACTTACAAAGTAACACAAACGTACTGTGTTTAGTCCCTTCTCTTCTAAAGCAGGTAAAGGAAAGCAGTGACTGGTTTAATTTTGTTTTGTTGGCGGGGGGGGCGGTGTTTGGGGTTTTTTGGGTTGGTTGGTTTGTTTGGTTTTTCTTCCCCCCCCCCCCCCCCCCCCCGCTAGTAGCTGTTGGCTCAGATCTGGTTTGCTCCAGGCTTCAATGGTAGAAAAGAGAGTGGGGGACATCAAGGATAGAGCATTAAAATCCAGTGCTTGACTGGTTTTGGTAATAGCTACGTAAACTTATAAAGTTAGATATATTTCAACTTCGTGCTCTTAGATTTGGAGGTGAACAGAAAATAAGTTGCTGGAGGTGCTACCTGAGGTGGCAGAGAAAAGTATGGCTCTTCCTCACCTGGTCAGTATGAAGATAAGCAAGCAGTGAGAGCATAAAGTCTTGCACCAAACTGACATGTAGATGTTTGTTTGCTACAATGTGTTTTTGAAAAACTTTAATGCACGTTCTGAAATACTTTCCCATGACCACGTTAGGTTGTTGCTTGCAATGGCAGTCTGCTTAATTATCCTTCAACTTTACGCTTGTATCATACAACCGTAACTAAATTGCACTTTGTACTAGAATAATATGGATTTGACTGTAAAATTAATGCATGTTTTGTGTCACAGAAGAGTTGCAGGGAGGGTCGTAGAAGACCTATGGTCAGAAAATCATTAACAAAGGAAAAACAAAATAAATCTATGGCATTTCTCTGGCAGGTATTGAATAAAGGCAGTGGACAGAAACTATGAGAAGATGAAAACAATGGGTTTTATTTCCAGAGTTTTTAGATTTTTTTGCATTGAAAATCAAAGAATCAAACTTTTAACCTAAATTTATGTGCTATAATGCTTGTCTCAGTGTGTTTTGTTAAAATGGTAGGAAACTGGAAGCCAAACCACAGGGAAAAAAGTGAAAGCAGAGATTATGTTCTTGAAGATGTAGTGCTGTAAAGCCAGCCCCAAATCAGCGGACTTTATATTAGGTTATTAGCATTAGGTGTTGAAAAATAAAAAGGGCTTTGATACAGTACTCTTACGTGTTTCTAAAATAACTTATATCTGTATGAAAGTCCTAGCGGAGTCACTGTTTTTCCATGTTGGCCCATCCAGCCTATCACCACAGATGGTATTAGTATAGGAACTACCAAGGAAGTGGTTTTGTGACCACTGATCCTGGATCAGATTTACTATCAGGTTATTTCCTAATGTAACTTTGATCAGGCAGGCAAACTCACATTTCTTAAGTTAATAAGAGTGCACAGTATATCATTTGCGCTGACTTAATGCCTACTGTGGGAGGAAAAGACAGTAACTATTTGGCATAAAGCCTTCCAATACAAAGTCAACCTGTCAAATCTAAACTGTATTTACTGTCTTGTCAAACCGTGACCTCAGAGCAGATATTGGAACAATGACTCAGCTCTCTAAATTGTGCTGTTTTATTTACAGAGGACAATAGTATGGAATTATTATCTATTAAAAATAATTGACTGAGCGTGTACAATTAGATTTATTTTCACATTTCTCTTGAAATCAAAGCTTTATATTTTTTGACAGTAAGTTTGCTTGGGGTGGGAGAGAAGTTGCAACAACTTTCTTTTGGACACTTCTGATTCGTAAAATATGGCAGAGTAATGACATTAATAGTCATTGCAGACATTTTAACGCCAAATTCATCTATCTATGTGAGAGCTATTTTTCATTTAATGTCATTGCTTGGGACATGGAATTCAAAGAAATATTGCTTTCTTCCTTTGTATAAGTAGGAAAATGAAGTATGTTTTAAGTACACTAAAATAGGCCCTTAATATTTTATGAAGAACCTGCTCAGTTGGGCAAAATCAAATTATTTTAGTAAGCTTCCCTCTCCTACTTTATTAATTCTTACCTAGTGCATCCTTCGTAAATTCTTGAGATTGAGGTGAATGTATTAAACTATGCAATTTGTTCTTTAAGCCAAAATACTACAGCTTGCAATTTATATTTTTTTCTTTACTGCAAGATCATTATATACTTTCTATGTAAAGTTCCAAAAGACTTTTAATTAAGTATTTAGAGTAAGCACTTCATTTTTTTTCCCCTGTACTGCTCTTCTGAATACATTGTTAGGAAAAGATAGATTGATTGCATTAATTGAAAATTATACGCAAAATAAGTAATTAATTGATTTACAGATGTATTTCCAGATACATTACTTCTGCTTTAGTTAGAGGTATTTATTTTCATCACTGTTGCTAAGGTAGCTTGATGGTGAATGGACAGCTTAACTGCTGGTTTGCACTGTCCACTCTCCTTGGTTCTTAGCATGAGAGAGTAGTAGTATTTGGTTCACTTTTCTCACTCAGCCGGTATGAGGGACCAAAGTGGGACAAAGAGCTGGATTAATGTGGTAGCATATCCTGAACTGCCACTGCTTTTCCTCAAAATGCTGCATTTGGCTGGTTCTGATTCAAAGGCAGTCACATTTGCACCAGTTATTTCATACCCCTTTAATCATAACTTTTTAAAATGTGGGGTTTCTTTTTAGGGGAAGACTTTGTAAAAGGCAAATAAAAGAGTTTGGTTTGCTCATGTTCTGTTTCCTCTTTCTCTGCAAATTACTGTTGAAACCATTGCTCAATTCAGCCTAACGTAGAAGAGGAGAAGGGCTCTCAAAGGTGATGAAGTTTTTGTGTAGTGTAAATCAGCGGCTGAAGAGAGAAGACACTGAAGTTAGCGCCCTTACTGGGAGGAACAATACAGAAGTCAGCTAGCATGGGGTCTGTTTTGCAGCAGCTGGCTAGTTGCTGTGGATATAGCTTCATCGTACCTGCGGGATGTGCGATCTTTTGCCTAGTCAAGGGGCCATAAAAGGTAGGGGCTTATTGTGGTAGAGGGAGAAGGACAAATCGGTAGGAAAGCAAGCTTTTAACTGTGCTGCTCACAGAACTTTTCATGTTAAACTTTTTAATGAGGAAGCTTAGAAATAACATGTCATTTGTCAGACAGACAAAGACCAATGCTAGGGTAGAAAGGAATAAGCCTAATAAATGTTCAAGATGAATTACTCTATCACATACATGATCTATTAATAGGGGAAAAGAAAAGAAATAAATGCAACATATTAATGACTTCCATGCTCAGTGGGAATAATCAAGTTGACAGCTCAAAGTAGCGAGTATGTTGTTTTTATCAGTGTGCTGCATAGAGGACCAGATATTGATGCTAAATTTAAAGCAAAAAGTAGGAAAATTTGAATTTTAATGCTTGATTAAGCTGGTTGTTTATCTAGCCCATTAAAATGTCATGGATATCTTGCATTAGGTTTGTTAGAAGTGGTGAATCAAACCTTGTACTGGCTGTCTGGGAAGTAATCTAGGCTTAGAGACCCAGCCAAGAAGAAAACTGTAATAGTTGAGTTTTGCCCTGAGCCCATGAAATTAGGTCGTTGTTTAACTATATTTAAGTAACTGTGGTTATTTACATCCATATAATTATTTATAACTGTGAAGGTTTAAAAAGAATTTAATGAATAAATCCTGATAGAAAGCAGTCTATTCCGTTGTCTTTTTTCTTAGTGGTGGTCATGTCGCCTTTTTAAAATTGGGATAACAAATTGTATGAGGTATCCTAGATACCTCCACTTAAGGGTTTTTTTGGTTTGTTTCCTTGTTTTACAACATGATGATTATGCAATCCAAAATGAAATTAGCATTTCTTTTCTACCCCCTCACCTTTTTAATTACGGAGAGCCAGGGTTTATTTGTAGTGCTGGGAAGCTCTAGTCTTCAACCCGAACAATGTGATACCGGGTGCTGCACAGCTGCGAAAGGATTTCAAAGGAGGACAAGAGGGTTATGCTTGATGCAGTAGTCCAGACTCTCTCTGCAGGGAATGCAGAGAGAGAGGTGAAATGATCAAAATAACAGGCTGGTTCTTTGCAGCACCATGCTGAACTAATACGTGCAGTGAATTATGCTTTTTCAGCCTCACAGTAATTAAAACAAAAGAGGATATTAGCTTGGATGAGTTTTGGCTTTATGGGTAGATGGGACATATTTCTAATCACATGCAGAAAAATTTGGCAGGTCTGGTGCATAATCTTGCCAAAGTCTATGAGAACCGAGAGAAAACTAAGTGAAAAATACTATCTAGGTTTACAGTCAGATTGTGCTATGGTGAACGCTCAGAAAGTAGGTATTAGGAATAGCCTTGCAGGTCAAGTCAAGAACTCTGTTTTTGCCACATTGAGTTTCAGCTGAAGGCTGTGTCCAAGAAACAGCTAAAATTGGAATTGAAGACAGTTCTCAGGTGGGGGGACAAAACTGTGAGTCATCAGCACAGAGATAGATGGTGGCTGAATTTGTGTTGGCAGGTGGTGGATCTCTGAGCATAAAGGAGAAGAGGACAGGGGAAAAAAAGGTCAGGGATGGGGCTGTACAAAGCTCCTACAGCAACTTAGAAGAAAAAAATTATCTGAAGACTGTGTTAAATGAGCAGCTAGAAGAAAACTGGAGGAAAATAAACATTTTGTTCTATTTTCGTTTGTAGGATTCTGTATTTTTGCTTTTGACTTCCACTGAATATCAAATATTAAATCTAAGGCTAGAACAAGTTCAACTGCTCGGAATTTTGCATGTTTTCTCTCTCTCTTTCAAAAAAGAACTTAGTCCTTTTTGAAAGAGAACTGGTATCACACAGGCTGTATTGTGTTGTTAAACAAATGGAATAAATGTGGGTGCCATTTTGATGCGGTGCTATGGTATCAGGATTTTACCAGGGCATTATTGATAATTTGTGGTATCAAAGATGTAATATCACACATGACATGCACAAGTGATTTCTATTTTAAAAAATTCCAGATAATGTATTTTTTTATGCTCTAGTTTCTCTGTTCTCTTCTGTCTGAAGCTAAGGCAAAACCAGTTTAGTTTCATGTCTTGCCTGCACAGGCTGTGATAGATTTTGTGTTTGTATTTCTCTGAAACATACATACAGAAAGGATGCAGAGTTCCTCTAAGAAGGGATAACTAAGCATTCTCTTTTCTTTATGTCTGAAATCTAAAGGTCATCAGCTAAAAAGGAGACTTCGGTTATTTTTTTAGTATTTTAAAAAATACCCTAGTGGTTTGAGAATACAGGGAAGATAGACTAATTCTTAACAAACAATTTTAAGGTAGTGGTTTAGCAGGGCCTTCAAGGAGAGTTTCAGAATATTAGGTGGCGTTTACCTACCTGTAACGTTTGCTCTGGGAAAGTAGCTTCTTGGTCTTAGGTCTTTCCGCCTTGTCCCCTGAATTTTGTCTCCTGAGGAGAAGGGACACAAGATTTACCAGGAGAATTTCATCTGACCTGTTCTTGTAAAGTTGTCTCCTCCCTGGTAGCTATGTAGGACTGCATGGGGGCTGTATTTGATGACTCAGGCCAGAATATCCTCCTACCTCCTCGGTGCTATGTTGCTGCTTGTGAGCTGAGAGCCTCTCTGGAGATCAGGGAGGCTGGGGGGTGGCTGGGGGCATACCGGAGTCGTCTGGGAGCTGGATTTTAGAATTCCTTGGTGAAGATGGATGGTTTGGCTGAACATGGCAATGTCGGCTTTGCCAGAGCATGGGCTTCACGAGAAGTTTTATTTTTTTTACTTTATTTTGGAAAAATAGATACCAGACTGCTACACTTGCAGAAAGCTGAAAACTGCAGCGCAGGAACTGAGAGCAGACTGGAGAATGCTGGTAGGCGGTACACGTATGATTGTTGGCGAGGGCATGATAGGGGCTGTTAGTAGAACTCAGGAAAAGGGAATAAAGAACATGAGTACTGAAAAGTTATAAAGATAGCGCTCTTAGTAAAACTTTTTTTGTTTGTTTTTTAGTTCAAGCAGTATGTTTTTGACATCAATAGTGAAGAACTGGAAGACTGGTTAATTAACATACTAAAATGGAGTATTTACCAGTGGAGGTAAGGCATTCTTTGAATGTACTGCAGTTTTGTTTTTTAGCATTGTCTTGCAGTTCCCAATACAAGTAGCTTGATTAATGGCACTGTACACATGCATTTCTCTAAGAACAACGCTGGTTTAGGAGGTTTCTGTACACCTCCATCTGTCTTTTCATTGCACTCTCAGGTGCTCTGAGGCAACTGCTGTAAAGTATCACTAAAATTATCAATTTAGAAAAAAACAGAATCCAGAAAGGTTTTTTTTTCCTTCTCATGGTCTTTTAAAATCTGATATCCTGTGATCCATTTTGTGTTGTGGCCTCAGAAAAGATTAGTTTGGCTAACTAAAGAAGTGGCGAGCTAGTGTGGAAACAGCATGGACTGGCCAGGATATGTAGGAGATTTTCCAACTTAAGAAAGTACATAAACCCCCAGAAATGTGAGGGACAGTAAGGTTTTGGCCCTCAGTATAGGATCAAGTGGCTTTAACGGACATTTTAACTATTGGAGACGTTCAGTCTCAGTGCTTATATATTCTTGAATATTGAAATGCTGTTTTGATTGTAAGTGTTAAGTAACTAGCAAAAGTTATGAAATCCTCTGTTTGTTCTAACTCATGTATTAGGGTATTCTCATTTATTATCAGATCTTCTGATACATGTTTATATGCTGTATTAACCTCTGTTGCTTATATGTAGAGAGCTCCTACTGAAGGATTCTTCTGCTTCTTACAGGCAGACAGAACAAATACGCAGTTCAATAGCTCGGTTTCTGAATGCTAATTATATGCTTTAAAATACAACAATAAACTCATTAAGTATTAAAATGAGTTGTGGACATTTAGTGTCATTGAAGTTAGTCAGTGAAGTTTAGCTGTAAATTTGAATGGAATCTATACAAATAAATACTTCTACATGAGTTTAACTTTTTTTGCTGGCCTTTGTATGATTAGCGTACAAAAATTAAAGGCATTGTCCAAGTTTGAGTTTGTCCTTTAAAATATTTAATCACTGTATAACACTTTCTATTATATAGTTCAAAGAACACTGTTTTCCTTCGGACTGATATGAAAGACTTTGGCAGAAAAGTAGTGAGTTGATTTATGTCAGCCCAGGGCAGTGAATGCTCCCCTTCACCCAGGTTAAGGTGCACGTGGAACAAGCTGATGCTTGGCAAAGAAAAAGCCGTCCTCAAAGGTCAGCTGATAGACTGCAATCCCGGGTACCTGTGGTGTCATGCAGCGTTGCTTTCTGGATGCACCGCTTTGTGAACTGTGGCTCAATGTTTCTTACTGGTTTTGCAGTTGATACTGGAGGAAGGCATGGGTGCCACTTTTCCAAATACTGTTGGTAGTTGAGCAAGGGCTGTGTTACTGGATTAAAACGCATGGTCCTGTGTCATGCAGGCCTGTGTTTGCTGGACCCTGTGTTCGGTCTGCAGGGATTGCCTGCCCAGGCAATTTTTAGTGGGCTGACTGGGGATGCGAAGTCAGCTGGACAAGGGAGGGAGGGAGTGGCCCCAGCTAGAGCTGTTGTAGACACAATAGAAATACCACACGTTCACTGGACAGCCCTTTTGGCAGTAATCCAAGATGTGGCTCTTCTAGCTTTTTTTTTGTTGTATTAACTCATTCATAAAATGGACCTTCGAACTTGTCTAATTGGACTAGTACTGCATTGCTCTGAGTTTTCCTACTGGGGACTTTAAGGACCCTGAAGCATTTGGGAGGGACTGCTTGGCCCGACAGCTCCTGCAGGAACAGTTTTCCCTTCTCTTGGTGGAGGCAAACTGTTCAGGGACATAAACAGTGCCACTCATTGTGCTGGGGAGTCAGAGGTGTGTGATGTCTTCCTCCCTTGAAAATGCAGTTTCATCAAAATGCAAGCTGGATGAGACTGCCCCACGGCATCCTTTGTGTAAGCCCTTTCACTTTTCCCTGAGTGTTTTAAAGCGGGCTCCTTTCTGAGGTATTGGACAGTTTCATCACATGTTTTATGCACAGCCCACAAGGTTTGTTGCCCAGTGGCCAAGGGTCATGGCAGGTCTAGGATCTCTGGGTCTGTGGATCTCTGCTCAGTGGCAGGTCAGGTTCCATTTGCAGAAGATACGCTTGCATTTTGGTAGGTGATGCACATGTGATAATGCAGTAATTAGAGTGCAGAACATCTTGATTCTAGCTTTAAAGACCACTGAGGACATCCCTACACAATGCTATAGACAAAGCAGTGGAAGAGGGAATTGTTGCAAAGCCCTGTAGGTTATCAGTGACGGTCCTAACGCTGCATATTGTAGCAAAACTTGTGGCATCATTCAATTGATCTGTTGAAGTCCCTTGATTGAAATTTGAACGATCACAGGATTTTTAGACAAGCTGGGTTAACAGTGTCATCTAGATGCTGTAGTTTTGATCTTGCAGTAAGGGCCCTTGATCTGAGTTCTTCATATTGTCATAACTCAGCTTCAGAAGCAAAATTCCTCTTACCCTGTTCCCTGTTACTTCAGTAACATACTGTTTCTGGGTTTTTGTAAAGTGCATGCAGTGTCCTTGTATTGGGTGTTAAACCAAGGTCAGAATTAACTTCTTGTTTATAGTTAAAAATCTAGACCTGTGCTATGGTGCTTGAAGCCTTCCAGCTCCTCTAGAGTGAGTACAGAAAGGTAAATCTTATCTTGAGTCATATGCCAAGATAATTTAGTTGGTAGGCTAGAGGTAGCCCCTAAAGGTAACTTTGGTTCCAGGTGACTGATATCTGCTGTGGCGATGACTTTTTTTCCCAGCTGCTCTGTTTCTGTCTCAGTAGTACTGCCTACTGCTTCACAAACACCCAAATGCATGTTCAAAATTTTACAAACAAAAAAAACCCCATAATCCATTCAAGCTCCAGCCAGGCTACCTTTTTTATGTCTTCTGCTTCTGCATTAGACCCAGAAGATGGACTAATATGCATGAAGGATAGTCTGGTTTAGGTTTTTTGGTTTACTTATTCCTCAAACCAGACAGTGATTGCAGGAACTGGGAAGTTTCAAGACAAGTGTTGGCAGAAAGTGTAGTCTGTTTTATTAATCTAGTTGATATTGTTGAAGGAAAAACAGCAGAACTTGGTAAAGTCTGTAGGATTTTAATTTAAGTATCAGCAGGCAGTTGTAAATTAGCAGGAAGGTGCCAGTCTGTGACTGCAAATAAGACAGTGAGAATTAACGCTTTAATACTAACAAAGATCGACTAAAAATGGGCATGTTGCCCTCCTTAACTCCTGCCTTCCCTCTAGAATCTCTCCATCTAAAGCCCTACCTGACCTGTTCAAGCACTTTCTCTGCACTGCTTGGCTACACTGTAATTCAGCTGTCCATGTCCTCATGTCAAGAGTTGAAGCACTGCTGCCTGCACGGTCATTCTGCTTCAACAAGGGCTGGAAGCAGACCATGCTCTTTTTCTCCTTGTCGGCAGTGTTTTTCCCTCTCCAGCCAAGCACCGGAGCAGAGCTGCAGTATGTAGTAAGTGCCAGGATTGTATTATGCTGATGGTGTGTTGTGATACTTCTCTGATAACGTTTGATTCCTTCACAACAGAGATAGAAGTTATTGTGGGCAGGATTTGGTACATCCTATATTCTTGTTTACCCCAGGGCCTGTGTATTTAAGGAAGCTGTGCAAAATTGTGTATAGCATTGTCCTTTTTAAGGACCAGATAGGCATTATCCCCAGCTTGTGTTCTAAAAAGTTTGTTTTCTGTTTGTTTTCAGTAACTAAGGTGCTGACAAGTTTTGACTTCATCCTCATAAACATGAGTGAAGTTCAGGCTATGGTAGAATTCTCCGTGGAGCTCCACAAATTCTTCAATGTGGATTTGTTTCAAAGAGGGTAGGTAGTGTGTTCTTTCAAACTTTACTGTGGTGGATGGCTGATGTTGGAAAGACCTTAATGGGTGCTGTCATGTACTGTTGCTTCATGTATTATTGACTATTTTTATAGTGATTTGAAAAACTGTTATTCCTTATTGGAAAGACATATACTTTCTAGGACTTAAAATTAAATACTCAAATAATTTGGCCTAAAACTTAAGTTGTAATAAAATATTTTTTGTCTAATTGTAGAAGAGGGAAGCTCTGTAGATTTGGAGGGTAGATTATATTCTTATCTTACCCTTTCATATCTTAATTTCTGTAATCCCTTTTGTTTGAAATATGATAGGTGTTTCTCTTGAATCTTTTAAAACTGTTGCTGCCCCAATTAATTTACTCATTTATCAGTTTGGCAGTGGAGAACTTCACCAGCTTCTCTCCTCCTCACGCTATGCTGTGCTTCCACAGTTGCAGAAGACTCCATGTTGCCTTATTAGACTCTCCTGACCTCCTGTTACTCCACCTGGTCTCTGTAGAAGGCTTTTTCACATTCCTGTCATTTGATATTACCTGATTGTCCACAGATTACTTTCTAAGGTCCTCCTTTCCCATGGCTACGTAGGAAATAATCCTTTGTAGCTTATTTTCCAGTTACTAAAGATTATTGGTCATCTAGTGTTGTGGTACCTTGTCCTTCTGTCAATCTTCTAACAGACTACAGTAAAAATACATGTCAGTGTTATAGTTCTTATGATGTTTGTTTTAGATAAATCCAGTTGAGGCTGTGCCAGTGTTTACAGATAGGGAACAATATATATCAGTGTTGATTTACGATAGCTCCTTTTTCCAAAGCATTGTAGAATAACTTTCCTTAAAAACATTTTAGTAATAAGAAGATACATTCTCGTTCTTAACCTTGTCATAATTCAAGGCAGGTGGGGAGGCTATTGTTTTTGGTAGAGTTGGGGTTTTTTTGGTTTGGTTGTTTTTTGGGTTTTTTGGTCAGGGTGAGTTGATGAAGGTAAAGTAATGGGAAAATTTCATTGCTTTGGGATGCGTATAGTTCCTCCTCTGAGGTGGATATTTTGGGGAAGAGTGACATAAAAAAAAAAGGGTAGGACTGGGAAGGAGCTCAGGAGAAAGAGGCATAAAATACTGTTATAAAACATATCTTGGCTAGCTATCCTCTATCTTTGCCATGTTACTGTTAGTTTTCATCTATATTTTATTAAAGCTAGCTTTTCTCTAAATTTGACCTGAAGCTGCTACTGACAGAAGTGATTACCCATTATGCTTGCTACCATTTGCAGTCAAAGTATATGCAACAAACTGTTTATGTCCCCTTTTTAGGGAAAATTATAATTTCACTCTTCATTGGAAGAGGAGGATTAAGGAAGGTGTAAGAGGTCTGGGAAAACACTGAGAATATTTTAATTACTTCAACAAAAAAGCACAGTCTCTTGAACTGCAGTCTTTTTTAATCTCTGAAATCGGTGGGGAACGAGAGGGTAGAATATGGCAACATGTTACCTCTAGTAGAGAAGAGCCTAAAGAGAAGAAAGTCTCTTGGTTGTTTTAACCTTACAATTCAAATGATTCCTCAGAAAGGTAGTTGAGAAGCAAAGCACAGCAGTATAATTACCAGTGCTTTACTTGGCATGTTTCTTTTTAGCTTACTCTTTAAAAAGCTGTAAATTCACAGGGCAAGTTCAGAGAGGTGGAGTGCTGACATAGTGAGAAAAGTGACATGAGAAAATAATACCTCTCTGGTTTCAAGCTGAACCTTTAACTCTGGGCACATTCCCTTAGAAAGCAATGTTGGGAAGGAGAGGGAGCTTCCGGAATAATTCGAAAGACTGAGTAATGTGACTACTGCAATAGTTTCTGTCAATTTGGGTAACTTCTAGTATTTTTCTAGGGAACTATCTTTGTATTTATTGGAGACAGGATGTAATATTTACATTGCTGGAGGAGCTCTTGGATGATGGATTGAATCGGCAGAAAAGGAAATCTTTAGTTTCGTTGTTAGCCTCCTATTTTTGAGCTACCACTGTGTTTAGCATGGTTTCTCTCACTAAAAGTCAGGTATGGAATTGATTGTATTCTGGGTTTGTTTGGGGTTGTGTGCATTCAAGCCTACCCAGCTTAGCATGCCTGTCTCACGGTGTTAGAAACATAATGACCTCCTGAATTGTGTAAAATAAAATGTCAGCTATTGTAAGTAATCACATCAAGCTGATCAAGCTCCTTCTTAAAAATCAGTAGATTTTTATCTAAGCTGTTTTTTTGGAGAGTGAGTCCAGAGTCTCACTCTTTTGATTATTGGAGACGACATAATTTCCAGCCTAAATTTCCTTCTGATCAGTTTTTAGTTGTTTTTCTTGACGGCTTTGTCCTATGCTTTGAATGACTCTATCGGTCCGAGTGTTCGCCCTGGTGTACTTCTAGATGTTAGTCTTTTGTTTCTTTTATTAAATAGGAACTGAATCAGTTTGGTCATTTGAATTTGTGGCACATTGCCTGCCTCCCCCCCGCCCCGAGTCCACATATCCCAGTATCCAGTCAAAGCCATTATTATCTCTTCCTGGTTTTATAACTGTTTGAAGAAATCTGCCAGCTATTGCATCCAACTGTAGCATGTTTTCTTGGATCTGTATCTGTAGTGACACTATTGCCAGAAGCACTTATGACTGTGTTTACACTAACAATTAATTCGGTACTTTAGGAATGAATTACTAGAAGCAGTGTTGACGTCCCTATATCTATGTGGTTCCAGGGTTACTTCAGGCTAGATTTAATCTTGTCCTCTATACCAGATGTTTAGCATCATGACTCTATTTTGAAGTTGTTCATACCAGTAATTGATTCAGACCTTTTTGCCCCCCCCAGGGGCTGAAGTGCATTTTGTGACATGTAGATCAGAGCCTGTGGTATAGCTTTCTCCAGGAGACATCTAGGTAATATATGTGGAAAGCTCTCAGTGAACTGAAACAGCATGCAGCAAACTGGGATCATTGGGGAAAGTACCTCAAAACCACTCTGCTGATCTAAACCAATCAGTAGTGCAGACTCAGCCAAAACTTCTCATAGTATTTCACTGAAGATCAAATTTACCTCAAGATCAAATTTACCATGTTATTCTCCTATCTGTTCCTTTAAACTCTTTATTTTCTTTACTTTTAGGTAACTGTTATTATTCTAAGCAGAGAAGAAATACACAGAGCAGGCACTTCATTCTAATAAATGAGACTTGTCTGTATGTGTGGCTCCCTGCTTCTCATCTAGTTCAAGAAAGGTTGTTCCGATGTCTGAGGTGATTCTGGTGGTTAGCTTCTGAAAGTTGCACTGTAGCTGTAAGTCGCAGAAGTATGTAGTATAGTTAAATAATAGTTAAGTAGTATCCTTATCTGATACAGCTATTTCATTATATTTTCTTATAACTCTGTGCCACTTGCCTAAAACCCAGTTTGCTCCAGGTAGCTCTGTTCGTTTATTTTAATCTGTTATTACATTCAACTAAGGCTTCACGTAATTTTCCTTTTTGAACTAGTGGGATGTGATGATGGGAGTTTTTGCCCAAACCGTGATTGATATGTTAGTATGTGACAAAATGAATAAAAGAAATGTAATTGTTTGGGACCTGGGAGAATGATGGTCTGAGATAGCGAGGCTTCAGGCTATTTTGTCATCTTAGCTCATAAAGCTCCAGTTAGATTTAGGCTCTGTAGTGCTGACCTTTAATAAATACAAAGGGAAACATAACATAGCTTGAGTGAGATGTGGAATGCAGAAGCGGAGAGTGAGTTGAGTGGAAAACCATTTGGATGACTGGGCTCAAAGAGTTGTTGTCAGTGGTGCAAAGTCCAGCTTGCAGCTGATGACTAACGGCGTCCCTCATGGATTGATACTGGGTTAGTAGTTTAGTATTTTGATTAATAACCTAGACAGAGTGCCTTCTCAGCAGGTTTTTGAATGATAACAGATTGCAGGGAATGGTTACATACCCTGGAGAACAGAGCTGCTCTTTGGAGGGATCTAGCCAAACTGGAGAAATGGGCTGATAGGAATCTCATCAAGTTAAGGGCAAATGCTAAGTCCTCCAGGTGGGGTTGAATAACCCCGTATGTCGGTGCAGGCTGGGGGCCAGCTGGCTAGAAAGCACCCTTGCAAAAAAAGCATCTGGGGGTCCTGGTGGACAACGGGCTGAACATGAGCCAGCAGGGTGTTGTGTCGGAAGAAGGCCAATTGTATACCCAGCCATCATAGCGACAGTGTAGCAGCGGGCACAGTTTGGAAAAGCAAGGTCTCCAGCCTTCCTGTGTTATGCTGCCTGACTCCTACCAGCAGGTTAGCAGTGCTGTCAGGCTGTATTTCCCACTTAGTCGGTTTTCAAACCAGGATACTCGTCTTTCCATATTGATTTTCCTCTTTGAAAAATCTGCAAAATAGCTGCTCAATACATTTATATTTTTTTGCAAAAAAAATTGTCTCATACACTCGAGAACTATTAGAGATACAGGGCTGTGGTGAGAGTTACTGACCAGAGTCTGGGATTTCTGGACATGTATGATCAGTTTGATATTACTTTCTGTGCTGGAGATGGGGAAAAGTAATTTTTTTTTTCTGTTTGGCCAATATCTTTGGACAAAAGCTGTTTCCTGAAATAATTTTTTGCCACACTGACAAATACTGTGTCTGTGTCACTGTGCTTCCCTATTTATAATTCCACTCACGTGTTGTCTCTTATTTCTGTAAGTCCTTTAGCATAAGGACTCTTCTCTGTTTCCACAACAGACAGCTAGTTAATTTATTAGATTTATTACTGAAAGGCCTATTCTGCCTACTTATAATAATCGTTACTAAGAATAACCTTTTAATACTTTGTCAACAAGCTTGTTCCAGGTAACTGAAATAAAAATCAGTTTCAGATGTAAAACAGATGACAATGCTCTCTTGAAACATTTTCATATGCACTTAGAACATCACATTCTTCTTTTTTCTAGTGGTGATGTTATCGGCTCTAGATGGACAGCTAGAATATATGATGTCCTGGTAATGTGATTTTGACCTGTCTTTTCCTGATGTTTAAAAGTTTGTGCAGGTAGGAGGTTGTGGGACACCAGTGGCAATTTTAGCACTGTTTGTAACAGAAGTTTGGGATGTTTACTTACGACACTTTCTTCTCTACCTCCTGCCACTGCCTCCTGATGATTATGAATGTTATTTACAATGCTGTTCTTCAAAGACACTGTTACTGTAAGAGCAAGTTGTCTCTTACTCATTTTTCTACTGTGGACTGTGGATGCTTACCCTCCACATTTGCATACGTGTTTTGTATGTGTTGGCATCCTGAACTGGGATTTAAATGTATTGAGCATTTCTGAATTCAAACAACTGGTTACTGAAAATGCCACGGTACTTTGTAGTGCTCAGTTTAAATTGCAGTGTTCCACCACCAGATGATGAATCCTGATGTCTAACTTGGAATAGTTACACCTTTCTTGTGGGTAGTGAGAGAAGTTTCCTGGTAACCCTCAATTGTGAGAAGACGAGGTTTTCATTTCTCTGGAGCTGTGTATTGCTTTCTTACCTGTGAACTGGCAAATCTAATGGGCTAAAGAAATTTAGCTGATGGTTTCTAGTTTAGCATAGAGCACACATTGCTGCAAGGTCTGCTTTGAAAACAGCTTTAGTCTACGTTTTTCTCTATCTCTGTGCGTTCTTATAATCCCAATGTTAAATTCTTACTTTGTCACTAATAATTTGTTGTTTTGTCAGTAATATGCAGGCACAGACAAATGGCCAAAGCTGGATTTAGACAATTTTCAATAGTAATGTCTCTATGTCTGTGCCTTGTCTTTTTCTTCATAGCAGTTTTCTTTGTGAAGTAGAGTATCTGCTGTTTCATTGTGGGTTTTAGAAACAGAATTTGGTAATGATTTTTTCAGCTAAGTGTAAATTTGTTTTTAACCCAAGTAGACACTGAATGGTGCAAGTAAAATAAAGTATTAAGAGTAGCTCTTTATTATAGCTGCAGGTTTACGTTTGTGCTCAGTGTATCTAGTTATCTGTTATTTGACTTTAGGTTGGGTTAAAAGATTCTTGCAAAAGCGCATCAAGAGTTTACATTAGTAATGTAAGTCTACCACACTTTTTAAAGTGTTTTTGCTTTATAAATACTGGTTAACAGATGCAAGAAGAATACAAAATACCTTCCACGAAAGAGACTTCAGCAGTTTCTCACATAAAACACATTTTTGGAGGTGTATCATATCTGAAATTAGGTTATTGGTAGGATTTCAGTAGTTCTAAGTTGCTCGTGAACCGAAGTCCCATTGAAAGACAATGGAATTTAAGCTTCAGAGACTACTGGAAATTTAGCCGTAAGGTATTCTTCTGTTCCATAGATTCATGTTTTTTCTGTGTGTGGATACTTACTGATGTGCCTGAGCAGCATTGGCATTTTATGCTTCCAGGTGTGTGGTTGTGTAATGTAGCGTAAAAGAAAATACACTGAATCTGTATTAAAATACACTGGGTATGTATTTTAATGAATCGTACTATGATTACACAGTAATTTCATGAGAAATAATGCAATATATGAAAAGTTGTGTTTTTTCTGGATCCAGTGGGTTGTCTACATTAGCTTTATAATTTATTAACAGGAAATTAAAATTTGAAGAGTACACTTTTAGTAGGACCACTTTTCTTTCTTCTGGCTACGTCAGGAATGAAAAGGTTTTGTCCTTAAATAAAGAAGTAGGCTCTGCTAATGTTTTGTGTTATTAACATATGATCAAATAAGAAACTCTTAATGGGCAAGGAACATTCAGGCTCAACGATTTGTTTTTCTTTTTAATTCATACAGCCCAGTCATACTTTTACTTTCAAACCACGTTTCTGTATAACATAGCTTTCTGGAAATAAGTGTTGTGAATTGCCTTCTGACATGTAGCTTATCTTCTGAAGTATTGTAGTGTGATCTATACTTAATGTAATACGGTCTTTACAAAGGGAGAAGAAAGCTGTCAAATTTGTCTAACAGTTGCAAGATGAGCTCTGTTCTCCAGCTTATGGTTTTATAATAATACAAATAGCAGTAATACGGGTTTAAGATTTGGAGGGCTGGGCTGTAAACTCAAGAGAATAGTCTGTCTAGGAAAAATATTGCAAATACTTTCTTTTCGGCTTTATTTTTATCTTTTAGAAGTGGATCAGTTTCTGATTCTAGTTCAACAGTGGATGCACACACACAGGTCCTGCTTGCTCTGAGGCAAGAATAGGTAAGACTGGGAACGAGCAGTGGGGAAATCATATTTTAAGTTGCTATGGCTTCAGAAGTTAAAAGTTAATATCATCAAATATCCCATTAGCCCTTCTGATGCAGGATGTATGAGAGACCAATGACATGGTCTGGTCCCAAAAAACAATAACAATTTGAAATACCATATGATGGTACTTCAGAATCTTGTATTTTAAAATAAAAAGCTTTGTTATTTGTTGAGAATAGGAGTTGGAACAGTAAGTGGAAAATCGAGCACTGCTTCCTTTGAGTTAGCTGAGAAATTAAGGCTTTTGATGTATACTCTGCCTTAGCTATGTGAGTGGAACTGAAGATGTGGGGAGGTCGTACTGCTTGTCTTGAGATATGTGAGTACAATGCCTGTGTTAGGAGACTTCTGGCCACACAGGGAAGCTTATCTAGGGGTCACCGAGAGCCATTGTAAATTTGGCTTCTACTCTGAAGCCTAGAGAATCCTCCCCCTGCCTCGTGTTAGTTCCTAGAAGACTAGCCTCCAACTTAAGAAACTAAATCAGATGCCTGGAGCAGCCTGGTTTTGGTATGTATTCTGACATGTAAAGATGACGGTACAGGTGCTTATTTCTTCAATCGTTATTCATAGAGACATAGCTAACAGTTGGTAACTGTAGTTGTCCTGGGGATATGTTTTATGAACACTTAGGTGTGTTGTTTTTTTTTTTTTTTTCCTGCACCACCCCCCCCCCCCCCATGTTGGTTCAAAAAATATACCTTAAATTTTGTCACATGTTGATGGGTACTCATTGCATATTCCAGACTTCTCAGATATTGGGTACAAATGTAATTCTATGTAATTCCTTCTTTCTTTATGCAATCAAAGAAAGATGTGTCTTTTGTATGTAAGACCAGGTACCATTTCACCGTTGCAAAGTAAAGATTGTATAGCAGCATCCCTTACCGTGAAGACTGTCAGCAGAAACATGATCAGTGAGTTTAGTTTAGTGAGGGAGTACATGACAATGTAAGACAGTATTGAGTATAAAAGGATTTTCTCTGGAGAAGGCCCATTTTTTTAAATCTGTAGAACAATATATCTAGCTTCTCTGTGTAATATGGAGGTAGAATGGGAGTAGGTGTTAATTGAAGACATCAGAATAATGATTTCTTGAGTATGTACCTTCTGTTTCTAAATCTAAGTTTTACTGAGTTCAGTACCCTGGAATAGCATGTGACAGCAGTAGCAGTTTTAGCTTTGCATTAAATACATGTTTAGTCATTAAAATTGCTAATTTTGAGACTTTTTCATGGGTTAGCACTCTTTTGTGCAGAAGTGTGTAGCTTCTCCATAGGCTTACAGTTCAGACCTGTGCCTGTGTGATGGTAGTAAAAACCAGAGAAAAATCTGTCATTCCTAAGTGTTCTGCCCTATTTATATGTGCTTGGTTAATACACATAATGGTTACAGCAGAAAGGTGATTATGTTAGTTCTTTAAATTAGTTTGCCATCTGTAGGTATCTGAAGGAAGAGAAAGATGCTCATTCTGTGTTCCAAAGTCTTGACTGCCTTGTGATACGACAGAAGTTCCTGGCATGGTGTCTTTTTGTGTCTCCTCTGCTACACATACATCTAATCATGTGTCTGTAATCACAAACATCAGTTTACTGGATCATCACATACTTCAGAGAGCATATAGCTTTATCTGAATATGGACCAGGCTCAGTCCCACAACCAAACTTGGACTTGCTGCCTCTGCTTCAATCAGGTGCTCTCTCTAAAATACCTTCCTCTTTCACTCCTTAAACCTCCTGCCAATTACTGTGCTCCTTATAAAGTAACTTCTCAGGTTTTTGGATTTTTTTTACCTTACTTCATCCCCCTCCACTTGTTCTCCCTTTCCCAGATTGACTTGTGTTGGCAGTTGGGAGAGAAGCTCAAGACACCTCCAAAGGCTTAGAGGCACTCCAGACTGGAGCATCATGTTCATTCTTATCTATAACTAACTTTGTTTGTTTCTCCACAAAGTTTTAAAATTACTTTAAAGATGTTTCTTGTTTCTCCAAAATGATGGTGAATACCATACACTAAATGATCAAGACCTCTGCTGCTACTCATTGTGTATTTTCATGTGGTTTTAATGCCAGAAGTAACTTCCAGCCTATTGGAGGCAATCAGACTGAGGGGGGAAAAAAAGGTGTGTTTTTCACCTGTGCCAGTTTCTTTGATATGGATGGTTGTGTAACTAACTGCCTGAGCACTGGTTTTGGTGGAGGGGAGAAGGTGAGAAAGTGCACCCAGCATGGCCCACTGGTAGCACCATGAACTTGAACCTGCTGTGAAACAGTGTTCTCGTCTATGGATTCGTAGTTGGCTTCAGCCGGTACGACTGCATGTGTCTGCCAAAAGGTATGATATGCATGGCCATCGCCTATTTTGTTTGCTCTTGCAGTCATGTGGTTCTGCGGCCAATCAGATGGGCTTGCTTTTGGCAGCACTGTAGTCGGAGAGTGGGTTAAGCTGGCAGGAACACTGGGCTAAGGGTGTAGATGTTTTGCATCGGGAGATCTATTGGATAGCAGCTGCCTGAACAGGGTGGTCCTGCTTCTGGTGCTTCCTGTGTGCCTGCAGTAATGTTGTTCTACCTTACGGTTGGTCGGCTCAAAATGGTAAGCCAGCAGAAAAATGAAAAAAACACAGAATGTGATTCTGGTTTTGCCATTTTATCTCCCTGCCCCACATCAGGATCAGATATTCTGTCAGTGCTGGTGCAGAAGGCATATAAAATACACAGAAGGAATGGGATCCCTACTTCTGTCACCAGCTAGCTTTTGGGCTGGTTTAACTGTAATGCTGGACCACCTCCTGAGAGGACTCTCTGTAAAAGTTCCAACCTCCGTGTTGGGAAGACATCTCTTGAGCAGGAGAGGCCATTATGTCAGTACGATCCGCTGATTGAGAGCAGCCCAGAGATGAGTATGTTTTGAAACAAAACCTCTGTTTGAACTTCTGCATTCATCTCAGTTGGCATCCCTGCCCATAGGGTACAGAGTTATGACAGACGTCAGGTATGTCAATTCTAATTTCCCTAAGCTCTCATGTAGAGATACAGAGCTTGTCTGGCAATGCCAGTTTGCAGAGTTTCCGCCTTCCTTGCTGCTGGCTGCTTTGTGCCACCACAGTGCACATCGGTTGTGCTGGCTGAGCTGCTGTAGCAGTCTGCTGTAAGTTGAGCTGCTGCATTGGTCCAGTTTGCAGCATTGCTCTGCAAGTAGTGCGTTGGTGTAACTGAGGGGGGCAATATATTGCAGCAGAGGGACAGGAGTGGGTGTCTGGGAGGACAGGGCAGAGGAAAAGGGGAAAACAGAACTCCTTAAGCTTGATTTCTTGCAAAAATCCTTATATTGTAGAAGTATGATCTCATTTTCAAGACATTTTTCTTGGTATTTCTGTATTATGAGGAGGGGTAGGATTTCCCAGATGCCAGCTTGCATGAGCAACATGGAGGACAGAGGGACCCACCCCTGATACTTGCTGGGGAAAGGGCCCTAATCACCCCCGGAACGCCAAGTCCCTTTCCGTAGGTCAGCTCTGAAAGGAGGAAGGAGGAGATAAAAGAAAGGCGAGTTTGCAGACATCCAGAGCAGCAGAGACCCCCAGCTTCCAACTCCCCACGGAGAACTTGGATTCTTCTTCAGTGGGTTTTGCAGATCCCGCTTACAGGGAGCAGTGGCGGAAGGTCAGCCTTGTAAGGGGAGCACAAGGATTCAGATACCCGTGCCCATGCAAAGATTGAGGCACCTCAGTGTGCATACACAGTAAATCATAGTATCACCTTGATGATCATCTCTGCACTTCAATGCTATTACTGTGGTTAGTCCTTCCTCTATGCACTTTTTCACTTTTCCCCATCGTATTGTTCTGCCCTTCTCAATTTTCATCTTGTAGTCTTTTTGCATGCCTTCCCTTCAGCAGTCTGTTTCCTACCTTTCCTAAATGCATTCCTACATACAATTTATTTCAAATTATTTTTAAATTATACTGTCTGAAGTTTTCTGCAATGCTCATTACAATTTCTCAAAATAAAAGCCTTTGACAAAATGTAGACTTTAGAAAAACATTTTTTTGTTTGTTTGCTTGTTTAATTTTTTAGACTTGTTGAACAGGTTCAGTGGGCACTGTGTGTCTTCGGAGTATCCAGCTTGTGGAACCTGGCAGGAGAAGAAGGGGTTTGGATACTTAGTCTGTTTGTGCCCATGTAATTTGTTTAGTTTATTTAAACTGGTATCAGGAGGTTAACTCTGAGTTTGGATTTTTAACTTTGTTCTTCTAAGAGTATATTTGCCGCCGGGTACTAGCTGGGGTAGGTGTTAGGAGACTGAAGATATTTTTGCTGTAGGAGGTGGTTGTACCATGGCAAAAATAAAAAGTCTATCCAAGAACAGCAACTTTTTCATTTTCATGAAGGGGTAAGAAGTGATATGTTTGGGAATCTCTTGCTGTCGAATCTTGAATGCTCACCTTACTCTTTGACATTCATGAGCTTTTAGGATCATCTTAATAAGAATGTGAATTTTGGAATTTAGAGAAACAGATCTTGACTTCTGCTAACTTTTTGTAGCTTCTAATATTGTTCTGGTAATATTCTCTGAGATTATTTCTTAGGAATTATGTTTATAATGCATGCATAAATATAGTATAAAATGAGCAGATCTGCTTCTCTCAGTCTTTTTACAGTTGAAAGTCTTGAAGTTGAGGAAAAAAAGTAATTTGCAGGAAGTGGCAGTACAATTTCACATTATTTTTGAGCGTGGAGTCCCACCACTAGCTCAACCTGACCTAACCCCATGTTATGTCACTGAAGGGAATAGTCCCACTTTCTCCCCTGGCTGTGCGACCCTGCCTTCTGTAATGGCCCCTGCTGGATTATTTTTTTTCCCTTTCCAGGTGGATGAGCATGTTGATTTGATTTACCATACAGTTGCTGGAACATCAAAACTTGTTTGAGGAGGGGCAAAAACATGTAAAAGGGGTTTTGGAGTGTGAATTGCTCCCACTGGTGGCAGCACTGTCTTAAGCTGACTTAAATGAATCATGAAACTGAGCCTTGCTTGAAGGAAAAAAAGAGATGTTTCTGATTCTGAAAGACTGTTTTTCTTTCTTAGTGTCCTAATAACATGTCAGAGCAGTATGTTATATTTGAAACTATAGTGATCCAATTTAAAAAATTGAACTAGAGGAGCTAATGTGACTTCCTTGAATGACGTAGCTTTCTACAGGGGAAAAGATGAAGATGTTGGTAAGGGATAAGAGTGATGCCCTTTATTTGATGTATCTTACACAAGACACAACAGTTCACATCGGCTTTTTTGTCGTGATTTTTTGCAACAGTTTTCTTTGTGGTACCTGAATTGCCATCTCTGGTTAAATATATGATGTATTTACTATAAAAACAGAGATTGCCTGTCGTTAAAATAAGCTGCAAAGTGAATTGAAAGGCTTGTATACTTGTTTACTGACAGATGAGAGGAACAGAATTGCACAGCTGCAAAACTTAAAAAATTTGAAAGACCAGTAAATGCCAGAAAATGAGTTGTCAGACTTGTCTTCTGGTCTCCCATCTGTTGTGTTTGCTAAACCTTGATTTCAAAATTAACATGTTATGATGTGTCTGAGTAAAAACTGCTGCCTGTTTGCAAGGGGTGGAACTTTGAAAAAAAAGTGACCCTGGTTACCAGGAAAACCCAAAATCCCATACCTTTGTCTCCAGAAAACTGAAACGTTCAAGCCACTCAGTGGTTAAACACTTGTGATATGTCATTTGCGAGGCTGGTATGCTGAATCAAAAAGTCAGATGAAAAACACTTTCAAGCTAAATAAATGGAGTTAGAACATTGTCTTGTAAGGGAATACAGGAAATCATTAACCGTGAAGATCATAGAATCATAGAATAGTTGGGGTTGGAAGGGACCTTTAAAGGTCATCTAGTCCAACCCCCCTGCAATGGGCAGGGACATCTACAACTCGATCAGGTTGCCCAAAGCCCCATCCAACCTGACCTTGAATGTTTCCAGGGATGGGGCATCTGCCACCTCTCCGGGCAACCTGTTCCAGTGTTTCACTATCCTCATGGTAAAAAAATTCTTCCTTATATCTAGTCTGAATCTACCCTCCTTTAGTTTAAAACCATCACCCCTTGTCCTATCGCAACAGGCCCTGTTAAAAAGTCTGTGCCCATCTTTTTTATAAGCCCCCCTTTAAGTACTGAAAGGCTACAACAAGGTCTCCCCAGAGCCTTCTCTTCTCCAGGCTGAACAACCCCAGCTCTCTCAGCCTTTCCTCATAGCAGAGGTGCTCCATCCCTCTGATCATCTTCGTGGCCCTCCTCTGGACCCGCTCCAACAGGTCCATGTCCTTCCTGTGCTGAGGACCCCAGAGCTGGACGCAGCACTGCAGGTGGGGGCTCACCAGAGCAGAGCAGAGGGGCAGAATCCCCTCCCTCGCCCTGCTGGCCACGCTGACTTTGATGCAGCCCAGGATACGGTTGGCTTTCTGGGCTGCAAGCACACATTGCCGGCTCATGTCCAGCTTTTCATCCACCAGTACAAGTACAAGATAAGCTTCACGGAGCTTAAATGCAAGACAATTTAGTATGATTTCTTTCTTGTTCCCTACAGTATTAACAGGAAATAAAAAGGAACTAAAATTATAAACATAGACTAACATAAGTTAAGATTTATTTGATTAAATAAGAGCTAATCTAATATTGTATTTTTACATGGCTCTTTAAAAAAGCAATACTTATTTGAGAGTATTCCCCTTTCAAGTTTTAAAATAAATGTTCATAACCACTGCAGGAATTCTGCCTGAGTGTGCCTGTGGTAAGAACATGGAGAAAAGGCTTTTTGTAATAATAAGGCAAAATCCCCAGCTGCATTTACTTTCCCCTCTCTCCTGTCTTATGTACTTAATCCTGTTTCATAACAAGCTGCTGTGACTTATTTGAGGTATTAGTCTCCCAAATAATTGTCATCAAAGTTTTGGTTTAATAACTGTTTTGTTTATATATAATCTTTAATTGTCAGAAATAATGTGTGCCATAGACACGTGAGGTACTTTTTAAAAGTAATTCACTTGCAAGGAAACTTGCTTCAAAGAAATGGGAACGTTTTATCTATTTCCTGTAAGTTTGCCCTTTGTTTTATTTATCTTAATAGAACTATGTTAGCCAGCTGTGAAATACCTGGATTTTTCATAGAAGGGCTTGATAAAAGATATTAAACAAAGTCTTTTGGGTACGATAATATTCCTGCTGTTCAAGTATCTGAATTAGAATTTGTTAAATTAGATAAATCTCACAATTATAGCAGAGTGTAATTTCATATTAGTCCATATTAGAAGTACTTATTACAAGGTGATTGCAAGATAAGAATCTTTTTGTGTGTTCTATACCTGTATTAAATAATCCCCTGTCTAGATAAGCCCTGTAACTAGTTTGGTGGCCACTTGGTAGTCTGTGGGCCACAGGTGGGTTTGATAGGATTAAATTTTTATAGATGACTCTGCATTTCTCCTTGTGGGGAAAATTAAGGAGCAGATCTAACTAATTCTCTTCTCTTTTTACATTTGTGACTTTGAGAATTAGCATTTCATTGCCTGTGCTTTATTCTGTGTTTTTTTTATATTCTCTTATTTCTGTTCCCTTACACCTTATTTTACTGCCTTTCTGATTTTCCTCTTTGCCCCTTATTTGTGTGCCTTTGCCTGGATTGCCTTTTTGCAGAATACCTATGAGGTTACCAATAATTCTGATGAATTTGTGTCAATATTTAAAATAGAGCATTTGTGTTCCAAGATCATTTGAAATGCTTTAAACATCAGAAGCATACTCAGACTGCCTTGAAAAATGCGTGTATGCTGGCATTTGTTGGTATAGGCTTGTGACTGGTTGTGTGAAATGCTAAACATCTTTAATGCTTTTAAGATGGATTTTTTTAAATCCATGAAAGAATTAGCAATGTAGGGACTCTGTAGTAGCAAGAGGCTTAGCTTGTAGGACAGAGGGGTGTTGAACAGAAGTAAAAGAATGTTCTCTCTCATTGTTGGATTCTTTCAATATTTTGCTGACTCAACCTCTCACCACAGCCAGAGTTTTTGTTGGTGCAGGTTTGCTTCTGTGGGAGCAGGTGTGATCTGTAGAAGACGCAGCTCTGCCAGGGTCAGTCTGACGCAGCCATTACAACATTGCTGCCTCCAGAGCTGCCTGTTCCTCAGGAGACTCTCTCCTCTGTCCATTTTTCTCACAGTTCCTCATTTCAATGCCACATTCTGTATTTAGAAAGCAGTGCTGCACCCCCAGCTCCGTTTCCCCGTGTGCCAAATGAATCATAGAATCATAGAATCGTCAAGGTTGGAAAAGACCCTTAAGATCATAGAGTCCAACCGTTAACCTAGCACTGCCAAGTCCATCTATGCCATGTCCTCAAGCACCACATCTATCGGTTCTTTAAATACCTCTAGGGATGGAGACTCAACCACTTCCCTGGGTAGCCTATTCCAATGCTTGACCACCCTTTCGGTGAAGCATGCTTGCACCTTGGAAAACGGAGAAGGAGAGAAGTTGTAGTGGTGGTCTGCAGTAGAGAGTGTGTTTTCAATGGGACCTTGCATTCAGTAGATCCTAAGAACTCTCCTGAGGTTTTGCATATGCAGGGTCACTTCGTTTGGTGAACTGATAAATTCAGAAGCTGCCCTGCAGGTGACCCAATGTGCATGTAAATTTTGCAGTCCACAATGTTCAGTGCTTGCAGTTGTTACTGTGACTGAGCGCATTTAAGCGTGCAGTGAGCACACTGGGATTCACGGAAAGGTTGGACTCTGCCGTGCGCGTTTCTGCCTTTCCTCTGCCTGGCGAGAGGAACTGCAAAAAAGTTTCACCTCAGTGATGAATTGTATTATGAAGCTTTTTCAGGACATATGTTTCCCTTGGAATGTACTTTAGCTGGCAAAGTAAGTGCTTTTTCAAGTAAAGACTCAAGCAGCTATCTCTGTAAAAGCACATACACTTTTTTTTATGCATGAGATTATTTTTTTTAATAATGGTTGTCCTTTATGACTGCATTTGCACACATTACTGCCTGTGGTTCCATATGAGACCATTAAAAGTCAAATAACCATTACTTCCTACATTTCCTTTTTTGTTGGCAGCAGGATACATTCCGGTTATTGCTAAACCTACTTCTTGCTCAGATTATAAATGATGTTTTTCAACAGATGTGATGAAAAAAGTCACTTATGCCATATAAATGATGATCCCGGTGAAAAAAGAAACCTGTCAATTTTCCTGTGTGGGAAAGCATTTTCTGGCACATGTCAGATTTTGAATCTTCAAGATTTTATGCAGCTCAATGGAAAAGATTTAATCCTTCATACAGGATGGACAGTAGATGTCTCCTCTGCCTACAGGAGAGCAGTAATTCTAACTACTTTTTTCAGAAGACCTTTTCCTACAAGGTCTGTAGTAAGGACAGTAAACTTCAGATATCCTTGAATCTTTTAATAGCGTGGTTATGGATTTGCATGTTATTATATTGAGGACCAAAGGAGATAAATGGACATCAGCAAATACATGCATTTATTTACTGAAGAAAGACTGCATAGACTGGGGTTGGCAGAAATCTCCTGGATATTTATAAGCTCTCCATTGGTGACTTTGGCTTTGCTTGTATATGCTGTCTCAGTAAACATCTCAAATATTTAGGCTAACTTACACATTGTGAAGCAAATGCAAAAGTATTTCTTGGGGGATGGCTGTGGAACTGTTTAAGGACAAAGATTTTAAGCAGTGCAACCGGAGGAAGAGATCTGGTGTTCATCCTCAGCCTCATGTCTGTGGCCAGGATAAGTAAAGGTAAATGCTGAAAGCATTTAGAGAAGGAGAGGTTGGCAGATTTTCAGAGGCAGTGTTGTGGATTGTCTTTTTTTTTTTTTCCTCAGGTCTATGACATTGGAAATTTTAATAGGAACTGGAAGATGCTGCCTTTCAGAGAAGCAGGCAGATGAGCTGTTGGGAAGTATTTTGCCTGTGTACCTGCAGGAATGTCTTCCTGAGTTTAGACTCAGGAAAGGCAGGAGCTGGAATATGCTCTATTCACAGATGTCTCTCCAACTTGTGTGTGCCACCTCCCAACTGTACGCACTTCTTGCTGTGTTGCCTTTCGGTCACCATGTTGTAAATTGCTGAACCCTGTTTTATAGGTTTCCTTTAACCTCTGGGACTACAGTATTCAGTATACAGTATTCAGTAATCAGTATTCAGGGTGGAAGGGATAGTAGCATGCCATGTAATTCACCCTCATGCTGAAAGCAGGGTCGGTCACACTGGATCAAAACCATGTTGCTTGGAACTCTGTCCCCTCAGCTCTTGAAAGCCTCCACGGGTGGAGATTCCACAACTTACCTGGACAATCTGTTCCAATGTTTAAGTATCCTTAAGTCTCAGTTGGCTCAGTCTCCCTTTGGAGACTGTCCTTCAAATCACTCTTACCTCAGCAGCATGAACATCAAGCAGTTCTAACCTGCTCATTGTCGTAACAAAATGGTGCTAAAGACTCACTCGAATCTTCTGTGTGTGTGGTGTCAGACCTTCATCCAACTGTCAGTCTGCTGTTCATGCCAAATCTCTTCCCTGCACTGCCCGTACTGTAGTGACTCATGTTAAGACTTCTTCATTAGCTGCCGTTGTAGCCTAGGCTTTTAAAATGCCAAACCGTAGTTGTATCATCAAAGATGATCCAAATGCATCTTGCTGAATTGTCAGGTGGTGGTTCTAAACATCACTGCATAATCTATCAGGGTAATTTAGCAACTACTGCATGCCAGGTTCTTGCTTCTGATCCATTTTTTAGTGCATTTTTTTCATCATATTGTAAATTATATTTCTTTGTGATATTTCTGTTTTTATATTCTCTGTTCAGTGAAATACTCAGCTATCCTGCTTCAGCTAATGGAGCAACAGGTAGCAAAAGGTCCTTATGCTGATGGATACTACTGTTTCCACGGGTGATTAATGTGTGTTCTTACAGTATACCACCTTTCTGAATACCATTGATTCTTTTCTTCAAAAGAGGGAGAGTAGCTTTAAAGCATCTTCTTCAAAATATTTCTGACTTCCGAGGTTGGGCAAGGGAATCTTACTGACTTTGCTTTAGCACAGGCCATGCCACTGAAATGTTCGTACTGTGTTCTCCGTTCCCGTGGGCTTCAGGAAGGCATTTTAGTATAGCCACACTCATGGACCAAAGCTGTTATACCCTCTGAAAAGTTGCAGTACTAAGCCTGCAGCTCCCTTATTAGGTCTGCACGTGCCACCTCTTGGAAGATGCTGGACTGGGGTTTGAAAGCTTTGGTAGACCCAGGCTACTTCATCTATCTGGGCACATTTGCTGTACCATCAGTGGCATGTTCTGTAGAATTGTTATTGTCTGGGATTTTCCACTACCCAGGGTACCTTCGTTCTCTCATTCCATAAGATAATGGAGAGTTGATTGTATTCAGATCTTATTTACAGAGTATTTTAAGGATATTTGGGATAATTGAATGCAATAGGTGAGTAACAAGTCCTTGATACTGAATTGTTATGCGGAGGCCCAAGCAGATACAACAGAAGAGATTGGGTTTATCGGTCAGTTGTTGCGTATAGGAGAACTAAGCAGTGTTTATGGTACAGCTGGGAAATAGTTGAAAGTGACTTGCTTTTGTTTTTGATTTTTTTTTTTTAATAGAAAAGGAAACATCGCAATACAAATTTATTGATGTGTTGAACCAGAGATGTAAGGAAGATGAGGAAGGCAGGGCTTGGGGGAAAGAGAGTGATGAGGCTTGATGCTTTTTTTTTTTTTTTTAAATTTCTTTTAAAATTTGCTGTCAAATGAGGAATGTATATCTTAACTTCAGAAAGCATTTTCTTATTTTATGTATTACAAATGCAATTCCTTTGTGAATAAAGTACCCTATTTCAGTATCATAGCTCTTCATTTGCAGATAGATCCTTAATATATACAGCATTTAAAGATAAATGGCAGTGAATAATTTGGGTAAATACTGTGTAGGAGGTTGTTTTTCTTATTTAAATATCTTGATGCAGTTAAATAATTGTTTCAAAGATCTAGGCACAAGATTTTGAATTAATGTTTATATATTTGCCCTGAGCTGAACTCCTACAGAATTTTATTATTCAGATTAACGGGTAAGTGTTTTATGTTATAAACTGCTTAAAGTATACATCTGCTGAAAATCAAAGCCACCTGTCTCAAACAAGCAAACAATACACCTTCATCTCCCCATTAACCCAAATGAAAATATATCAGGCAGGTAAAGGCTTTACTGGATAAAAGGTAGAATAATCTGCTTTTGATTAATTGCTAGCAAGTAATAATATGAAAAGAAAAGATGTCCTAACAGCCTTTTGGTTTCACAAATTACATTCTAAGCATGAACAATTCTATTGATTGCTTTCTTTGAGGCCCAGATTGTAAAGAATCACTTAATAGCATCTTTAGGGCAAACAAGTCTTACTGAATTAAGTAATAGGAATATCACATTGCACCTTTTTTCTGTTCAGTGCACAGTTTTTATTTTGCCTTTGCCTTTCATTTTACCTTGTTACAGTCCTAGTTCATTGATCTATCCACATTCGGTAAAGTTGTTAAGCCTTAATTAAAGTTGTGCTCTGTAGAGATGTCATGTGGTTCTAAACATGAACTGAAAATGATGCAGATTTTGGATATTTTAAAGTCTAATAAAGCAACCCAGTTTGATAGAATGTTAGGGTGAGATAAGGTAAAATATCTGGCCTGTCTCTGAACTACAGAGACGTAATATTTAATATAAACCATACCAACGATACTGCATTCTTTTCTTAATACCTGAAGTAACAAGCAGTATGCTTTGCTATGACAGGGTAGTCATTTGGATCATGCAAAGATGCAGTTTGTAGTGGTAGAGTGTCAGGCTCTTGAGAAATGTTTACTGCGGATCCAGAAATGACACTGTGAATCTGGGGCTGGTGGAAACTATCTCCTTGCTGAGGCTATTACACATCATAATGTATCATGTGTCTTCAGTACAGGTGAAATGAGTAACTAATTGAATGATGGAAGTCACGTCTGACCCAGAGAAAAGGAGTACATGAGTGTACTAGATTGCATCCTCGTGGATTGATGTTGAGAGGGCTCTTGTGATCTCCTCAAGTCCTTACACTCTTGGAGAAGACAACAGTGAAATCTCAATGTTGATTTTTTTTTTTTTTAATCTAATACAAAATTAATTCATTTACTGTTTTCAGATCAGTTAAGAAGTGTATGTGGAATCATGTTTGACCTGTGGGTTTCTAAAAACAAAATATATAATTATTAGTTTGCAATAGGTTAAGTTTTATTTGATTTTTAAAAGGTAGGAGTCATTTTGCTGTCATCTCTTATCTCTAGCAATAGCGCTCGTTCATTAAGTATCTTCTATTATAAAGCATTCTTTGACATACGGCTTTGACCAGACTAAAGCTGATTTTTTAATCTTGTGGAAGGATTAAATTAAGAACTTTTTTATTGGTTGATTGTTAGGCTAGTACACAGTGGCATCAGTTGCTAGCAAAGTCCTGGATGGTCAGTTTTAGTTTAAGTGTTAGAAGCCAAAATCAGAACAACACAATAGATAGAGTAGTTTGGATTTGGATAGTAGGGATGATGAAAATGAGCCGTAAGACTGTGACTGGGCGTACACCATGAGTGGAATACAAAGGGTAAATTGCATACTCACAAGGGCATGTATGACCATGCTTCTGCCTAAAAAGGCATTTTTGTCTTTCAGCTCTCTACTTGTGAAGAAGGTTCTTGCTCCCTGCCTTTCGTTGGTGTTAGTGTTTGTGGGGCTGTGTGGTAGGTCATGTCAGCTCACTGAGGAGCTGAAGGTAACCCTTCCAGACAAAAATAAATTATCTAAAATGGGATGAGATGGAAAGAACGTGTCATCTAAGTGTATTTATGGGTGCTTGTGTCACATAAAGCCTTCCATAAAATCAGTATGGGTGACAATTAGGGATTTCATAGATGAAAATCAAAGTTGGAAACAGTATGGAGCTGAAGAGGATTAAAAACTGTTTAAAGATGGGGGCAGAGACACAGAAAACAGATTTTTGTGTTTGTTTTTTTGTTTTTTTTTTTTTTTTGTTTGTTTGTTTTTAATTTTAGGTTTTAAATGTGCGGTTCCTGCCTTTGATAGCATAAAGGCAATAGCACTATGTCTTAACACTGCAAGTACAGTCATATTTTGCCTAGCGTGACCCTTTATTTGCACTTTTTAATATCTGGTGGCTGCAAGCAATGTAGAGAGTGTCTGGTAAATGGTGTGTTTCCTGGGGATCCTGAGGGCGGGGGCATGCTGCAGTTTCACAAATAGCTTCTTCAGTGGCAGAACTGGCTATAGCAGCCCTGTAGGTGTGCTACATGGTAGATCCTCCTGAGATGGTTGTAGTGTAGCTGACAATCTTGATGTTTCATTCATATCACTTCTCCAGTGTAGTTTACCATGTATCTCTGTAAATATTTGCCCCAAGAGTGTGGGGCGTGGAAAGACTAGTTCTGTGTTGAGGCTTCCTTCTTTTATTCACATGTTTGGCTGCTGCTCTGGTTAATGATTAAGGAAAAAAAAAAAAAAAAACAACAGGATGGAGAATCAAGCTAAGACAGTTTTAAGCTTTGTAGACTTCCTTGCCCTGTTCCTCCTTCCCACTCTCCATTCCTGCCTTTGGCATTGTATGTATCTGTATATGGTAAATGAGATGTACTGACCTGCGTGTGTTGCAAATCACTGTCTTTTGCTTTAGCTTTTACCAGATTCGTGCATCTATGAAAATTCCTCCAAGAATTCCACACAAATTAGAAGCTAGCTTGTTACATGCAACTGGTAAGTGCAAAAACTTTTAGTAAATGAGGTCGTTATCTTGTCTTGCTAATTAAGGGAGCATGCTTTTTGCCTTACATTGTTATAACTAATATAAAAGTGTTTTTAATTTTGTTTTTAACACAATAAAAATGTAAGTCGTTTCATGATGACCTGCTGAAAAACTAGTTTGTTCTTAGCAATGAGACTTAAAAGTTGATTACAGAATTTGTGTTACTGTTTTTCCTCTGTAGCAAAACATGGTGATTGTTAGTGTCTTCCATTTTTTCCACCGATCTGCTCAGTCTTCTCCCTGATTCAGATGACCAAGAGCAGATCTCATTTACATAGATATCCTCAAAGTAGTGGAGAACTTCAGATACAGACTCTTATACATATTGCTAAGCCCATTTTTTACTGAAAAGATGACTCTGAAAGGATCCAGTCTTGCTATTTTCAAACTTCCTGTCTTGTTGTCTGGTGGCAAAGTTGAAAATTGATTTGTGTGAAATAAATAGGTAAATAATTCTTATGAACCAAGATTACTCCACTAAAAAGGCAAAGTTTAGTGTGGTTTAGGGGATTTAGCTCTGCTAAACTGATGCTTTAGTAAACAATACTTTTTTAATAATGTCACTCAATGTTATGTTTAACATAGCTGAAAAAAATTTTTTCCATTTTACGGTATATTTTAGAATGGTCTTCAGTTATTTTTTCAGAAAGCTGCAATTTTGTTAGTAAATTACAACATATGTGTTAGCTTCTTTGTCTCTCATTACTAGGCATAAAGTATGTAAACATTAAGACTGCAATTTGATGTGAGTTTAGCTCAGAACTGCTGTCAAAAAAAAAAAAAATTAGCCCGTGATTCCCCCTGGCCACTCTTTCTTGTCTTCGTACTGCTCTTTGCTCTGTTGACACAAGTGTCTGATTTGGCCTGGGAACACAACTGGGGAACTTATTCAGCTGACAAGGAGCCGTTTCACAAAAAAACCAAACCCATCCAAACCCAAAAACTGGAGTCCTTTTTAGATCAGTCTCAGTTTGGTTTATCAGGGAGTTACTGTGATGTTTGTGCCACAACAAAGTGGAGAGAAGGGTACAAGCTGGTCAATGAAAGGGCGTGAGTTTGTCCTGCCTGTGGATATGATCATGCTTGGTCTTGCTGAGGACCTCTGCCTTCCATTCGTTTCAGCTGCTTGCTTAATTTAGCAGAGCTGGATGCTGTAGCTCTAACTCACTGCCCTCCTGCACAAGGTGGTGGAATAGCTGATGCCAGCTACTAAGACTGCCATTATTTGTAGAAAATAGCTACTATTATGCTACCTGTGGACTAGCACTAAGAGGGTTGACCCACTATCTGAAAGTGTCTGTTGCTTGTTGACCAGAGGAGGCTGGAGAGAAGCCCACAACTCTCACTCTTGAGAATGATGTCCTGTGTTGATCAGGTGCTTCTTCCTGTACTACTTCAATCTCTTGTTCTGTCTTCTTCATGCTTACCTGTTCTAGATCCTATTCCCTTTGACAGCATCATGTTTTTTCCCACTAGAGTCCAAGTCATTTTGCCTACTTCTAGCTCTCCCTAGCTGCTTCACAATTCACCTACAGTTTCCTTACCTTAGGTGTGTGTTTTCCCCTCTCCCAAAGACTGTTTGATCTATCTCTTCCTTTTATTTCCCCAAGTCAAATATACAGTCTCAGTTTTCCCTTCTTCCTGTTCCTTTGCATCTCCTTCCACCCCTTGCCCAGCCCTTCCCAGCTCTTCATGAGGTCCCGTGATAATTTAAATCCAGTTTTCTTCCATTGCTATTTCCTATGTCCTTTAATGGTTCACTAGAATAGCTAGGAACCCAGGACAAGTGTCATTACAGATGTGATACGGCAAGCCACTTGCTTTAGCTCCAGCCTTGTGAAGGTCTCCTAGCATTCTTCTAATTTGAAGGGAGAGGTAGTCATGCTCTAGAAAGTTAAAAAAAAAAAAAAAAAAGAAGAAGAAAAAAAAGCAAGTTAGGAATGAGATGTCCATTTTTGTGACGCAAGAATAAATTAATTCCCCACTACTTTTTCCCCTCCGTAGCTGAGGTGGCTTTTTGTGTGGATAAAAGCCTAGAAATAGTCTTGGCCAGTCAGCGCATAGCTGATTTAAAAAATAGTATTTCTGCCTTGTTGACTTCACATTTGTGAGACCTTGCTCCCCACATAGATGTGGCTCAGTCTGTTCCTGGCGTCAGCTTTTCCTCTTCGACTCCTCTCTCTCGCTTCTGAGGGTGCCGTTTCACGTTACACTGAAGTCAGCAGAACCGAGGGCTGTAAGTCAGAGTGGGACACCGCGTAGGCAGTGGGACCTCGGCCACGTGTCTCCGTTACTTCTTTTGTATCGGACTGGAGTGGGAGAGCCCTTTCGCTGATGCTGTGCGGTTAGATCAGATTACGTGTCATGTGAAACCATTCCCGCTCTGCCCTTCACCTGTAACAGATGACACGGACGGATATAAGCTGGAAGTGGCATTATATATAGGGCAATTACCCTTTAATGATTCAGCCTTTGTAAGCATTTTGTCCAGGACACTTAAATTGATGATATGTATGAAAGCACTTCAGCAAACCCTGGTATTTTTACTTGTTTCTGGTTTCCAAAGGGAAGTTGAACTAAGTCATTATGAAGATTGTAGAGTAGGAATATTTGCCAAGTGCAGGTATTTTCTATCAGAGCCCTGTAGACCTCCAATCTGTAAAGTGCAAACTTTGCAGATATTTTTTTTTTCTTTTGTGGCTTTCTTTGAAGTAATTTATTAAGAAGAATCAAAAGAATTTAAAAAAATGTTTTGTACCCCCATTTACACAATTTCTAAGACTTTGTGTTCTGGAAGAGGTTAATATTATTAAACCCGGTTGTAGAGGAGTGATAAGAAAGTGTATTTCTGTTACTTTTGTTCTTCCAAGTTCCATCTTCTTTTATGTGTGGTTCCACAGGATAGTGCCTGTCATGATATTTCCTGTGTGATAACCCCCTGCTATTATGCTAAATATTTCCTCAATAACTGTTTTAAACCATTCCCTTTCTCATTTATTCCACAAGTCATTTAACCTTTTTTTGGCAAAGGATTCCCCAAGAATTTATCATATTTTTCTGAACTCTTTTTGATAAGCAGCCTCTGGACTGAAAGCAGAAGTGTTGTATCGAATGAGAAATGTAAGGTTCAGGTGATGCACTTGGAACTGGTCTGGCCAGAGTAGCATGCAAAGACCTGGAAGGAAAGAATGAACTACCTCTGTTCTTGATTAATTCAGTGGAGTGGTATATGTCATTTAACCCCTTTGCCTCACCCGTCGGTAATTAAGAGTTCCCAGTGTGGTTAAACCTTGCAAATCAACATGAATGCTGGATGAAACAAGACAGATTTCAGGATTCTTGTTAGAATTTTTGATGCCTGGAATGTCTTACTCCAATTTGGCACAAAGCAAAACTTCTTCAGTCTAGAACTTACATTAAAAGCAAATTACATTAAAAATATTGATACAATATTTCTTTGAAACAAAATGTGCTCCTTCAAACTCCAGCAGTTGCTGACTGAAATGGAAGCTGCTGATATTGTTGGTGTTACAGTTTTAATAGTGGTCATGAAACTGATAGGAGTGATAGTTCCATTTATTTGTGGCTCCAAGGTTTCCAAATTCTAGGCCAATTATATTAATACTAGCTTCTCTTTTCAGGTGCAGATCTTGCCTTTCCTGCTTCAATCCATGACAATATAGTTTGCAGTAAAACCTTTCAGATTCTTTACAAAAATGAGGAAGTTTCTGTGAACGACGTGATGATTTTCAAAATAAAAATGCTGTTAGATGAGAGGAAGGTAATCTGCCACTCAACTTTACTATATTCAGATAATTAAGTCTTTGTTATGTACAATTTGGATTAGTATAAATAAGAGACCTGAAAAGATTTCGTGCTTCTACAATTTCTTTTTAGATTGAGGAGTCTCTTAATGAAATGAATTTTCTGCTAACATTAGATCTACACTTCACGGATACAGACTATTCGTAAGTTTAAATATAGAAGATTTTATTAAAGCAACAATATATGTTAACTTTTTAAACTGATTAAGTCTGTATTAATATATAGATGTAGTGTGTTCATATTAGGCATATATGAGGGTAAAAAAGAAATTCAACACTGAAATCTGTTAAGATTTCATAACTGGTTTGTCTCATTCTGATTTTTTTTTTTTTCATATTTTTTTTTCCTGAGGGAGATGTCATTGCATTCCAAAGTATAGGCCTATGCTAAGTTGCTATCTGCATCAGTTATCAATAACTTGCAATTTAAATATGATTGTTCTAATTGTATGTTGTTTTGTTTTAATTGCTTTTTAGACCAGATGACCTGAGCACACTACAGCCAATTAGTAGCCGAACTTTAAAGTTGCACTTTAACTTACACCGGGGCCTTCATCATTACGTCAATGTTATGTTTGATTACTTCCACCTTTCTGTCGTATCGGTTATAGTCCATGCTTCTTTGGTTGCTCTGCATCAGCCATTGATAAGGTAATCTCTTGTTAATAAAATGCAATTAAATTATTGAGTGTCCAAATGGAAATGTTATAGAATACTTAGGAAAGAGTTAAATCTGTGGCTAATGTAGTTTTCTTTATGATGATTTTGGAATTCAGGGCCCAGAGGGGTGAGAAACTTCTTGTTTTCAAAGTTACCTGGAACAAATTCTGAGTTTGTTTTTGTTAGAAGTAAGAGTATGTAGTGTAGAAGAGAGATAATACCCAAGACCAGAGAAGAGGAGGAATGCATAAATATCTGTATTTATACATGTATATTTATAAATACTTATACATTTTCCTAATCGGGAAGATCTGCTCACTCTAGTTAGTGACTCAAATAGGTGCCATTAATACAAACAGGGCATCTTCTGTTAGCTGTCTTCACAGTTTTCAGTTACTACTGTAATGGCAACAATGTCTGCAAATGATGCATTTACCATTTTCTAAAGCAAATGGAACTGCAGAATTTCATTTTCTCTTTAAAAAAGCTTTTGCCTAATTTTTACTTACACCTTTTTATTTCATTTGACTTGTGTCACCCTTTGCAATCTCTATTTACCTTGCTTCTGTGTCTCAAAAGTAAGTGTGAAAAAGGGCTATGCAGTCAGTCACACATATGAAGTATTCTTTAAACAGCTTTTTCTTTAGCATATCTATCTGTGCCTTCTTCCATGGTTTTCAAATGCTCCATGCTACTTCCTCCAAGCTTCTTCATATTCAAATTCAGGCTGTGCCATGTGTGTCCAAACCTTTAGCTTAAGATACTCCCGTTGCTTGTCCCTGTCTTCACATCATGGAAAGCTGTGTCTCTAGGTATGTTAGGCAGCTCTTCTGTGCAGTAGGACTGTGCTGGTTTGGAGGATTCAACTGGCTTTTTTTCTTTTTTGTCTTTTTTTTCCCCTCCAAGTTGGATTGTTTTGGTGATGTGTTTTAGGCGTGGTTATATAGTAATTAAACTGGCATATCTGAAGGGATGGCGCAGCATTATTTGGGAGAAGAACAAGTAGTGAGAAGGTGGGAATTATCTTAAGCTAGTATTGTTGTTGAAGTCTGCATCTGATAAAATAACGCACTTAAAGTAGCAGCATGTATGTAGAGTGTAAGTTGTCACACTGTGCCAGAAGTGAAATTCAAGCTTTTCCCCTGTATTCATCCCGTAGCTGTAGGGCTGAACTTCACTTCATTGTAAGAAAATGAAAAACAGGTTTTGTTACTAATTTTCAGCCAGAAATGTATTTGTCCCTGCTGACTTTTTAAAAGGTTGCAGAAAATCTGAGGTTTTTCATACAATTTTTCCTCTGTTTCTGGCTTTTCAAGTGATCATACAATAATGCTATTTAATTTTAAACCTCAGCTTGATACAGCTTGTGTAAGGAGATATTGAAACAAAACAGCAACTTCCATGCTGCTTCGATTATCTTTAGAGTAGAATGTTACTGGTGTCCATAAAGTTATTTTAAGGGTCCAAGTTGTCCTTTAAATTAGTTTGGGGTGGGGAGAGGAAGAAACTTAGAAATTTACAGTGCTTTATTTCAGCTGGGCTATCCCACATTGTAATACTTAGCAAATACTTTATAGTTGCCGTATCCATATCCTGCTTGCTTTTCTGGAGCACCTCTTTCTGAAAAACCTGAACATTGCAGGCCTCACTCCCCTTCATCCTTTGGGCTTTCTGGGGTGATAGTTTGCTTCTCTGTTCGGGTCATGCTCACATTATTGGCATCCCTTTCTTTCCTTGGGGGTCACTTTTTGAGTGTCTTCCTTTTCAGAGTAGCATCCAGGTTTTCCTTCTCTCGGGAACAACCAGTATTAACACTTTCCTTGAAAGAGAGGAGATAATTCCACTTGGTTACGGCCCTGGAGTCCTGTACAATCTACTCTTTTTATTAACCTGTCATTGCTTATTTCTGGCCGTTATCTGAAAGTCCCCACTTTCTGTGTTCATTCATCTTTCATTAATTTTTCCTAGCTCTGTGTCCTCACAAGGCTACTGTTGTAAGATGCTCTCTTCTCCCAGGGCTTCAGGATGGCCTTTCCTCCTCAGTAGGCAGAGGAAAGGCATCCCTTAGGAAAACAGCAACAGCAGTTTGTGTGACAGCTTTCCAACTGCTTGCTACTGCTTTACTTTTAGGACGTAAAGTCCCCACAGCAAAGTTGGCAGAAAATGAATGCCTCTTAACCTGTTACAGTTCAAAATTTATCTGTATGGCTTAAACTTTCAGGAATATTGTTTAAAGTAGTTGAGGTTTGCATTGGAAAAAATGAGGAAGAGCTTCCACAATCTCCTGGCACAGAGTCTGCTGACCTTCATGTTGAGAGATGGCAACAGAACAGTGGAGGGTAATAATTTCTTAGATTTCTCCAACTAGCCAGAGATATGCTTTGAAGAGAACTGCTTTCGAAGCACTGCTCGCCTAGCACAGAACCAGAGACTAACTGAGGTATCTGGGTCATCCTGAGGGGTTTTAAAAGGGCAGCCCACTCTGCTAGGAACTTCCAGGATATTACTGAGAGTCCTTGTTTCTACTACTTTTCAAAAAAAATCAAGAGTGTTTTAACTATGATAGATTTGTGACACATAGTATGTTCAAATTATCAGTTCATTTGTGCTTTTTGCAGTTTTCCTCGCCCAGTGAAGAACACATGGTTGAACAGGAATGCACCAGCACAAAACAGGGACTCTGTGATTCCTTCTCTTGAAAGTGTGGTCTTTGGCAATAACTACACAAAACAGTTATCAGCAGATGTAAGAATATATCCGTATAACATTTTATTTTTATTTTGTTGGGCAGTGTTAATTTTATCTTCTCTGCAGAAATATTACTTGATAAAGAACGAACCTTGTAGGACTTGCTGCAGTGTGCCACATAATATGGGAAATGAGAAAAATTGTTCCAAAAGGCTACGTAACATGCTTCAGGAACACGCAGATGCAAAGCTGACAATATTTAGTGTTTAACCTTGTTTTTAAGATATGGCAATCCATTTAAAATCACAAAAATACGGATGAGGTTTGTGAAAAGAGGCAATTTATTCTGTTAACACTTCATTTACTGTACAAAATTACTATGTGCCTCATTTTTTTTTCCTTTTTTTTAGGGATGCAGTTTTGTTGTTTCAGAGTCTTTCCTCAGCCATGCCTATAATTTCCACTATACACTTTGTGCCAGTTTGCTGCTTGCTTTCAAAGGGTTACACAGCTATTTCATTATGTTAACAAAGGAGCTCCCCTCTTCTCACCGAATTGAACTGGGTATGTTGAGTTTAATAAAACGCATCACTTTTCTGTCGAGGCTTATTAAAAATACCCCTCTTCTAGACTAAACTGGCGTAAATTTCATACATCTTGTATATCTAAAATCTTTTTGCTCGAACTGAGCTGGAATTTAATAACTCAAGGAAAAAAAAAAAGAAACAAGTACTGTCACATTACTAATAAAATGAGGAGTTTCCAGCCTGAATTTATGCAAATATATTTTTTTCTTGTTGGTCTTGATTTGCCGTGTTATTTCAAGCTACTGTGTTTAGCAGTGAGAAAGTTAGAGAAATTCTTAATCCAGTAGCATGCTGCTCTTGGTTGTTTGTTATAAGGAAACATTGTATATTTCTATAAAAATTGGAACTCTGTAAGCTTTGATTTGAGAACAATATTACAATGGAAACTTATCTGAAAAAAGACCTACAAGAAGAAATTGCTGCTGACTCAATTTGTAGTGTAACTTTTGAAACGGACTTAGTTACCTAAGACTTAGGAAAAGATCTGAATAGACAAGAACTGTTTCTATAAAGCTGAGTAATTAAAATATGCTTTCAGAGAAGCTATTTCTTTTAATAAAATTAAAATTAAACTCTTACAGGACAGAAAGAAATTTAAGTTCTGTGACAATGAGGACTTCTAGTCACTACATTTGATAAAAGTAACTGTAAAAATATTACATGCCGGTATATTAGAGAGCCTAGCCTCAACTTGTGAACTAGGAGAGCGGTGAAAGTAAAAAAGGAAAACCTTATTGGCATTATAAAGGATGATTTAGATTTTTTCCTCATCAAGCTTATACCTTTTTAGTCATGTAAAGTTCTATTTAAATCTGAAAAATAGGTCTTTTGGAATTTCCATTGATTGTAGAAACATTTGTTGATTTTATATTGTTTAATTTTACTAATGTCAAAACTAAGCATTATGAAACAGTAAGGTTGGAAGTCGAGATATGAAAACTATTTTAAAAATGTGATGTGGTCAATTAGTGATTCAAACAGAGGATGTTTCACTTGTATATTACAAAATACAAAGCTATTTTTTGAATTTTTTGAATTTTTTTTTTAAGGGAGAGTGCATTACAAATCTGTGCATAGAAAAATACCAGAAACTGAGGTGTTTTCTTTGTAGAAGCTAAAATACTGCTACAGTTATGGTGCAAAGAATATTTCTGTGTCAGTTATCTTAATCTTGATATGGAGGGGAACACCCTATTAAAGGAATGACTCAACTCTTGGTCTTCCTTTTAAGGACAAAATGTGCTTTTTCCCACATAGAATCTGTGGGCGCTATTGTTGTTGTAAGGATAGGCTTAGACTAAATCTTGGTACTTAAACGTTTCAGATAGGACCTTGAACTCCCCTAAAATATTCCTACAAAATATATATGTAATGGAAAAAAGCCAGCCATTAAGTTACATAATTGGGTTGTACCTTTCAAACCTCATTGAAGTCACCCAAAACATTTTCATAAGCTTCAGTGGAACTTGAGTCAGACCTTTTGTCATTTCTATGGGTAATTTACCTTACCTTTAGGAATGCAAGCGTGAACAGAAATGCTCAAAATAAATATATGAAGAGAAAATTACTACTCACATTTACATTCACTGTACATATTCTGCTGACGGTTTGTTTCCGGGGGGTGGGGTGGGTGGGGGGTGGGGGGGTGGGGGTGTATGTTTTAAGTCTTTCCTAGAGTTACTTTATTTTCTTATTTGTAAATATTTTTTTCATTTATTTCAGTTATTTTTTATATATATTGATTGGCACAATTGATATAACAAAAAGGACTAATACCGTAAATATTAATTATGCTACTATTACTCACCTTTTGCTCATGAAAAATAACTAATGCCTACCATTAATGTTAATTTTTCTAAAATCCATCAAGATTTAAAAAAAAAAAAAAAACAAAAAAAACCCAAAAACCCAAACCTGTGTTTCTGTGATGTCTGTAAAGAAATTGAAGCTCTCTGGACTTCACAAAGTACACAATTGTCATTTGCATTTATTTTTAATTTTTAAAGTAAACGAACTGTTTTATAGTGAAGATTTTATGTGTGAAGTTTAAATGGGCTTTGCAGAAGAGAATCTCAAGTCCTGTTTAAATCCCAGAATCGTTACTTTTTTGTTTTAAATTATTATCTCTTTAATTTTGTTTCTTCTGTTTGCTTTGCTATTGCTCTGTCATATAATTTTGACACAAGACAGTGATTTTGCAGAAGCATGTGCAGACAACTGTTGGACTCAATAACTGTAATTGAGCATTTAAGTTTTATTGGGTTTAGGAAATAAAAAATGCTAGCTTAATGTATATCACAAGTGATATCTAATCTAGAAACTACACTAAAATTATATGCTTTCATGTACTGATCTAACTGCACTAATTGCTAGGCTAGCAATAAGCCTTTTTACTAACTTTAAGGCAAATAATAAATCACAGATGAAAAAAGGAGTGTAGTAACTAGTGATGTGTGTGCAATCCCTATAACTAGCCAAGGCCAGCATGCAGGTCCTTTATGAACGCCTTCTCAGAAGAAAATATCCACGAACCCAGAGAGACGCCTACCTAGGTATGTTTCCAAAGCAGGTGATATAACCCCTCAGATTTTTATTAGTAATATAAAATATTATATTCTTATTAACAATACAAAATATTATATTCTTATTAACAATACAAAATATTATATTCTTATTAACAATATAAAATATTATATTCTTTTGTAAACAGGAACATTATTTCACTATTCAGCTATAGTGAACATATGTTGAATTCTGATGAAGTCTGCAGAATTGAGCTACTTATTTCTAGGCTGAACATAGATAATAAAATGAGAAATTATTACTGGTTTTTGGTTTAGTGTTGTTCTGTTTTACTAAACAAAAACTATTGAAGAGTTCAGTCAGTTGTCACCATTTAAATACAATAGCTAAAAATTATAGTGTCATTTAATTCATCACAGACTCAATTTTTTAGATAATTAAAGACTAGTGCCTTTTGTTCCTGAGAAATCTTTCGGGTTGCTTCTGGTATCTCAAGGCTTGATTCTTCCAAACACTACACAAGACATTCTCAAAGGTGCATTTGTCTATATCTAAATGGCCAGTTCTCCCTTTGGAAAGTGTCAGTGTTGGCCAGATGCTGGACAAAAGACAACAGTGCTGTTTAAGCACAAGGAAGTTTGTGATGGGAAAAGAATAAAATGGCAGTTCAGTTTCATAGTAGGTCACCAGCTTAATCATCTATAAGTGCATTTGGGTTTTGTTTTAAAAAGAAAACAAAACTATCTTTTAGCAGAGCCAGCAAAATTGCATCAGATGTTTGCTGGGTGAACGTTACTGCTGTAGAATGTTAATATTTAATTTCCTGTTGTCTTATATTGTCTCTATTCTCTCTTTTTTTTTTTTTATTATCACATTGTAGTTTGGGATTTTCCATAATGATTTTAGACTTCAGAGTTTTACATGTTCTTCAAAGCCTATTCTCAATTGCAGTGTGACAGACAAGATAAATAATCAGTATTGTGTCTCATAAGTAAGCCATTTAATTTTTTCACTAATGACAAAATTTTTGTGGCCACAAACAGACCAAAAGTAGTATCATATCTTAAACTGTTTACATATATTTTCAGAGTAGTTACCATCAAGTACCGTTTAGGTATTATAGGTGTATGTAGTTTCTTTCAAAAACATTTCTAAACTTGTTTCTGAGAACTTCATGCATTTCTGCAATTTGCGTATTTTCTCAGAACTTTTGAGTTGTGTGAGTTATTTTGTTTGGCATTAAGTTTAAACCTAAGTATAATGGATGCAATTAGTTGAAAGTCAATATATAATTACCAAATCTAGGTGGTATCATTTGAAGACAAGTTGAGTAAACACACTTGCTGTTTTGTAAACCTATGTTCATTATCCATATCCTAAATTTGTTAGTGTGGGTTTCAAGGCACGTTTTGTTGGTGTATGTTTTCAAGAAACATTGTAGGTTTTTTCCTTAATACTGTGTTTCAAAAATTAATTTAAATATAAAGATTTGTTACAAACAATTTTAGGGTTTATAAATTGTTCCTTTGTTACTGGTACCTCAGATGTAGAAGGAAATCAAAACATAGTACTAAATTATTATTTAATTAATCAGATTTCCTTAAGTAGGGTAGGAATGATTAACAAGGAAAAACATCTTAAATGAAGGAATAGATCTGTTTTCTTTATAAATAAGTCATTCAAGGTTCAGATCCAGTTTAAGCTACCATACCATGGAAGATTGATTTGCTCTTAACATTGAGCTATTGAGAGAAAGATCAATTAATGAACAGTTTTACTTGACTAAAATATAATTCCTCAGACACTTGAAGAACTGTATTTATATTCATGTAGCTTGAAAATCAGGTAAATAATATACCTGTAGAAAAATGGTATTGAAATAAGATATCTCTGGAAAATCAGAGGTAGAAGAGGAATTGTGTTGCCTCAGTTATGAACGATGACATTGCTGCTGAATAGTTGAGCAGCTCTCAGTGGATAATCTGCAAATTGTATCATCTAAATTACAGTATTTTCAAGGATAATGTTGAATGGAAAATTGGTATCCTTGACAAGGCATCATGACAAGTGATCATGATACTCAGTTGCAGACCTTTTTTTTTCTTCTTTTTTTTTTTTTTTTTTAATTATTTGTGTTCTGTCCTCAATCTCAGAAATTAGTAAGAAATTATTTTATTGGGAGTTTATAATTTACTTGATTTAAAGTCAATTGTGGTACTTAATATGGCTTCAAGTTTTATTTGATGGGTTCTTTCCTTTTTATGTTTTAAAATTGTTTTGTGAGGTAATTGGTTTTATTCTGCAACTTGGAAAGTATATTTTTCATGGATATGTCCTCTCATCTTTCCAGAAAACATAGATGTAGAAGTTCGTCTTACAGAATTGTGTGAAGAAGTAAAGGTAAAATTTTTTTTCATTTATTAAATAAGTGAAATAACTATAAAAGTAGAGTATGCTGATTTCATATGCTATTTGGGAATAAACTGTTTGTTTCAGTGATAACATCCTGTATGTTTTTTGCCAACACTTATTTCAACTGCTCCTCATTCAAAGAGAAATTGCTCAACTGACTCCAAAACTTAACTATTGATCTGGTGGCTTGGTGTGTCAGTACTTTTGTATACTATGAAACTGAAGATTATAGAAAGGTGGGTTACTTATATTAAAATCACATTTTGAATTTTCTGCGTTTGTAATTTGAATTCTTTGTTTTTGATGGTATCAAATGACAATGATAAAAGGTCAAGCAGTAATAGTGAGTTGTACAAAAGCAGATTCTCCAGGTCATCCCCTCATCTAGAAGGACTTGTCCTGATGCTGTGGTCTCCTGTTTTCCCTACATTCTCAAGGAAACACTGTCTACTTCAGATTACTTAGATTTGTCTCCCCAACTCTATCCTTAGACAGAACTAGCCCCAGCTGAATAGCTAATTTCCTTGTCACAGTGAAATGTAAAGCATAGGTTTTACAACGTTTTTGAAAGATTGTCCATGTTTTGCTGGTGAGTGGGCCATCTGCCCAGCTTTTGAAGAACCTTCCATTACTGTAGTAGTATAACTTCAAGGAAATGTAATATTGGCTTTAAAAGGATGTAATTTGTGTAACTGGAGACAAAGCCAGCACAGTTAGCTCTCTATGGGCAGCTAATGTCTTACTTTATATGTTAAAAGCTTTTTTACACTTACATAGCTTCTGTAAATTCTTTCAGTACCTATGATATTTTGTTTCATTCGTTTCTCCCTTAGCTTGCTAAAGTACGTTTATATTTTTTCCTTTTTTTTCTTTCTGTTCTTTTGTACAGTTCTCATCAATAGTTCTTCCTCCTCTTATTTCCACTCTCGCCTACTAATCTGGTGTTTCAGTATTTGCAATCCTTTTTTTCTACTCGCTCTTTAATATTGCTGGAGTTGACTCTTTACTATCTTTACTTTTTAAACCCTTTGCCTCAGTGCCTTATATGCCTGCAATGAGTTTCTGAAAAACTCTATTTTTTTCTAAAGTGGCAGGGAACATAAGCCTAGTAGTCTACAATTGACTGGCGTGAAACTATATCACAGGATTACAGTACACTGTTAAGAAAGAAAAACGTTTTTCACACTGAATTTGTCTTGGTGTGATGTGGTTCTAGGAAGCCTATACTGTAAGACTGGTTCCTGAGCGTGTTTAAAGTGTATGTAGATACATAGCACCATATAAATGTTATTGTGAGTTGTGACTTTTCTGAAAGGGAGATGTCTTTATTAAATTTTTACAGTTGTATGAAATTTGGACTAACTTAGCAAGTATCAGTTTTCTGTTTTCTGATTGCTGATTCCTGATTTCAGGCACACTATATTTTTGCATGTTAGAAAATACAGCAGTTGCAACTCAGTTATGGTTGCTATAAATGGAATTGTTGCTTTAATTTAAGGTCAGGAGTCCTAATTCTAAAGACAACTGGATAATATTTAAAGCAACATAAAATAATCTGTTAGTGTTTTAACATAGATTAATTCAATTCTGATACTTAGACAAAGCAGTTCTCATTTGGAAGTTACTTTTAAAATTAAAATTCTTACTAAGATACTCGTACTAAGTATGCTTTTTTTGATTCTTGTCTGTACATTATGGTCTCATCTGTTAATCATGTAAATATGTTTTCCTAAATTCAGAAAATGGAAAATCCTGATGAACTGGCAGAACTTATAAATATGAATCTTGCCCAGCTTTGCTCGCTTCTAATGGCTCTCTGGGGGCAATTTCTGGAGGTCATTACCTTACAAGAGGAGGTCACAGCATTGCTAGCACAAGAGCATCACACATTAAGAGTAAGTATGGACTCTTGCTTTAGGAACTCTGGCATGTTCATACTCTTACTGGGATACATTGTTATGGAAATGTGTATCAAAATGAGACTCTAGATTCTAATTTTTCTAGGTTTTTCAGGGAAGATTAGTTGGAATCATAAAAGGAGCTGTTGGATTGCATTTGTTGGCTTGTATATCATGTTGTTAGAGCTTATTCTTGGAATGTAATACATAAAATACATTATTTATGTTTACAAGCCAACTAATTCATTGATCTTTTGAATAAGAAACGCAGTTCAGAAGGCAAATTGCAGTCTGTGAAATAAGATGTATTTGTGCAGAATGATGTATTTTTCTGCAGGAGCCATGCCTAGTGCCCACCCTGCATTTTACTTCCCTACTGCATTTAGGCTGCCTGCTTACATCATAAACCAAAGTGTACTTCCCTTCTGAATTGAGAATTTATAACATTCATAAGCTTTGAAAAGTCTCTTAGGTGGGATTTTAAGAAAGAAGAGATATATTGGAAATGATCTGGCATGTGAGTATGTGTGTATATGTATAAAAAGAGAGAGAGAGAGAGAGAGAGTACCTACACACACAATTGGTCTGTATGTGTGTATATACATACAGTTGCTGTGGGCTTTCTACATGCAAAACCACAGCAATGCTGATTTCCATAGTGAAATATTTTCAAATATGAACTAAAGCGTTACACTCACTTTCTAATAAATATATTTTTCCCTCCAGTCTTTTGTGGCCATGGGTTTGAAGAAACCTAACAGAGAGTAAGATTCATTAAAACAAAAACAAATAAATAATGACACCCACCACCCCTACTTGCCAAACACACAGCTTGATCTTCAGCTGGCCTGGCGTCTTTACTGTCTGACATGACAATCTGTGCATTTCTCTCACACACATTATAGAATAGGTCATTTTAAGAGATTATCTGGAGGCTCTTCTTGTACAACCATTTGCAGAGAGCTTGTTAGAAGGTGTGGTTAACAAGAATACACATTATCAGTGCTTTGTAATAGTCACAATCCAAAACAAAGTCTCTTTTAAGGCTTTATTTCTTAGAGATTTGATTTGTCTCACCAGCATTTCTGTCATTTGCATCAAAACCCTTTCTGGTTTGGTTCTGGAGGGGAAACTGATTATCAAGGATACTTGGACTGCGGTCTTATGTACAGACTTGATAAACCACATTGTTTAATGAGGGAATCATGGTGGTGGAAATGGCCTATTCTGGAGAATAAGTGGAATCTTTCAGAAAGAGCGCAAGGCCTATTTGCTATAGACAAACTAGCCATAGGAAAGTGTGAGCATTTTACTGGCTATCTGTGAATCTTACTTGCCTTTCTGTGCTTTTCGTGTAAATTCTGGAATCCTTCAAGTTAACTAGTGGAAGGTACGAAATGAGAATACTGTTTCACTTAACCTGCACTTGCATTCAGCTGCTGGTATGTTAGTGTTTGTACAAATATATATTTAATAAAACTAAAGGAATTATTAATACTTTTATTTTTACCGCTCCAACATTTTAAAAAAAAAAAGAAAAGATGTTGCTAACGATTATGTATTTAGCTTCTTAAATGTGGTTTGTTTGAAAATCTCTGTAAGTCATTCTCTCTAGCTCTTATACATTAATTATTGAATTTTACTGCAATTATTTTAGGGAATATAAATCAAAGTAGTTAATTATACTATGTGAATTGAGATATTGTGCATATTCAAAGTATTTCTGTGATGCTTTCCAGTTTTTACAAAATTCAAATAGGAGTTCCCTTCCTCCTTTTTTTTTTTTTTTTTAAAAAGTATCATTTGATTTGACGCCTGCATTTTTTCCCTTTCCAGTTGCTGTTAAGCCCACTTGTTTCGTTATCTGTCACTACGCATAAATAAACTTGTTTTAAGCACCACATCGTATTTAATTTTTGCTTTTTTTTGATAAGAAAAAAGCAAATTATTCTTTAATAAAAGCTGTAGAAATATTCTTTTCTGGAGGTATGAGTCCATACTTGTAGCATAGTGGTGTGGGGATGAAGAATTTTATGTAGGGCCCAGTGTAGCCTGCTAGTGAGGGACACTGAGTCTCTAAAACTTAGCAGCGTTCTAAGTTGAGGTCAGAGGTGATCCTTGTTCTAACTGAAAAAGTTGAGCTTATTTTATTTTTTTAAAGAAGTGGCTAATTGCTATTTATTATTGAATTCTGCAGTTACTGGATACTGCATTATCTACCCAAACATCAAAGGCTGAAAAAAGAGATGCAGGACACGGGTAATCTTAAACTTACCTTTTTATTTAGAGCCTGATAGCGAAGAGCAAGCAGGCTGACTCTAGAATTTGAATAATACAGCATCGAGAAGGAAATTCTTCCTGAGCCAGTTTACAGAGAACCAGCATTGTGTTGTTATTTAATTTTACAAGCACTAATTTGCAAATGTGACACTTGTTTTCTGTACTCCAAGATGCAAAGTGCTTGTGTGAGTACTTTGCAAATGTAGGTACTTAAAATATATGTAAAAAGACATAGCTTCACTGGGCTTCCCACATGGCAGTAGAGCAGGAGCCAGCAATCCATAAATTCAGTAAACCTTTAAATTAAAAAGAGATTAAATTTGAGCATTGACATTTTTAAGAACATGTCTCTGGTTGTCGATTTTGGATCCTGTTTTGCAGTGTTTAGTATAGTAATTTGTAATTTGTATTAACAGTCTCTTGAGAATTTATATTCTGAGCATACATATAAACTTATTTTGGGAACCGTGCAATGATCATGTTTCACTAGAGGCATTATCTGCTCGTGTCAAATGATGCACGCTTTCTGGTTAGTGAATTTAGTTGGGATTTGAGAGATGATCTAGTAATTCTTCTCTTGAGAGAATATCTGTCTTTTCTGGAATAAGATTTTTGTACTATACAAAATTCTGTCCTTCTAAATAATGCCTTTTATTTTGGAAATTGATACTCTGTTGTGTTCTCTACAGGATGCTAAATCTCTTTTAATTTTACCTTTTCATCTTGCAATATTTACAAACTATACTCTCCACAGGAAATTTCTCCCTTAGTTTAGTTTTTTAGTTTAACATTCATCTAAGATGAAGGAACGCTTTTAGGGAATCATTCATCTGATTGGTTTAGATATTTGTGTTAAAACATGCCCTAGAAATGCCTGTCATCTGTATTTGGTCAAATGACTTTCACCCTCATTGCACAGATGCTTATAAAACAGGTATTTCTGGTGAAGTGTTGTTAGAAAATAAGGTTATAATGAAATAATATATTTCAAGTGTTTAAAATCATTATTTTAATAATTTTACTTATTTTTACTTAGTTTACTTGAGTATTTAGATACTTTACTTTCAAATACTTTGAATATTAAGCACTACATAAAAAAAATCAGGAACACTTCAGGTGTACTAGAACACCTATCAACTACATAATCACACTGATAAGGTTTACAACTGCATTTTATGGAAAAAACTGCTTAGAGTATGTTATTTTATATTACAAAAAATTTGCCCGCTAAACTAGTTCACCTGTGTATTCCATAGTGACATCTTCTGGTAGGCCTGAACACGCTCTTCCAAAATTATTTCTTTCAGTTTGATTAGTCCTAAAATAATGAGAACTGAGACGTAAGATCTCAGATTGCCGCTCATAAATGTGCGGGGACTCAGTATATATCCCATTGCAGTTTTTCTATCTGATTTTTTCCTCCTCTTCTGTTTACCTTGGGAGGACCACAAAAAACATAATTTTGGGAAGTCTGTAGGGACTGGGAGCAGCGGATACAATTTCCTCCTCCAAAGTCATTGTGGAGTCGGCCCAAGTCGGCAGCGCCTGAGTCACTAGCACCAGCTGGTAGTCGTTCTGGTTCCGCAGAGCCTGTTTAACAGCATTCTAGCAAATGCCTTGGTGTTTCCATAAGTTAAGCACTGATTAAACATAATAAGCTACTGTTGGTTTGGGTTTTTTCCTCTCCTTAATATTGATTTATGTGGGCTTTTGGAGCTTGCTTTCAACTAGTTTTATGTCATTGCTGTTATACCAAGAGCTGTCTGGAGCTGGTAATCAGATTTTCTTCAGAAGCACTGGAATTGCTTAAACAGTTACAAATGGGATTTATTGCAAACAAACAAACAAAAAAAGCCTTCCTTTTCTGTTTGGGATAGTGGCAGAATTCTAAAGATCTGGTCTCCATATAACTCCAGTTACCCCTAACTCCAGGGTTAGGGTTAGGGTTAGGGTTAGGGTTAGGGTTAGGGTTAGGGTTAGGGTTAGGGTTAGGGTTAGGGTTAGGGTTAGGTTCACTTTATGTGATAAAGTGAATACTCGCATCTGAAGTCAAAACCACCTTGCTTGCCTCCTGGGAAACAGCCTTGTCCTCCTTTCCTGGCGTGAACCACAGACATCTACAAATTGGGCAGTATTTACGTTGTTATTTTATTTCCTATTACATGATTTATTAGGATCTTTAATTCATTTTTAAATTGCTTGGTTTAGAATGATAACCAGTCCAGTCTTTACAATCAGTTGCTCTAAAATCTAGGTTTTTAACCAGTCAGCTTGTCTCTAAGTCTATTGTATAATAACCTTCTTCGTTTCTGGGGGAAAGGTTGGGGATTAGCTCTGACAAAACCATCTGTTGGGAAGGTAGATGTCTGTTTCGAAAAGCCAGCTGGGGAAGTGCAGAGGAATACTTATGAACACTGATCCCACGTGGGTATGCATAAACTCCTAACATAATTTCTGAAGGAGAGCAGATGCATCTTGTGCATGTGTGTGTGTGTCTGGTCACTTCTGAGAGTGGAAGTTGCATTTACAAGAAAGTATCAAATGTAGTGTTTTCTTTTTACTTCAAAACATTTTCCGTGACTATTCACAGATCATGTTATCACTGAGATTAATTTCATATAATACAGTAAATTGAGTTCTGGGAGGCTGGGACAGGACTTTCAGCTTCTAGTGCAGATTAGCGATTGGGGATTTAATGTTTAGGGTTGGTTTTTTGTTGGGGTTTTTTTTTTTTTTCTTAAGCACCTTGGTGCAATTTTTTTCCCAGTTTTTCTTTCACTCATTGAAAGAAAAAAAGGAAAAAGTAGAAGCTACAGAACGTGAAACTTCATCCAAATGGTATGCTCTAAAAGTATACTGGGCAGCGTATCAGGAGGGAAAACTAACTCCTCTGCAAGTGCTTATCTCTGAACAAAAGTTAGCATGGTCCTGAAAGTCTGATGTTTGCCAGTTAATGCACAGGATTTTCCTAGTGCCGTGTCTGTGCTCAGGGTGGACGCAGATGCTGGCCGCACCTCTGAGTGAAGTGAAAGAGCTGAGGGAACTGAACCAGGTCTGATGCTTGCTCCACCAGATACGCTGCAAACTCTCACAGTCTGTCTGGGAAATCAGATAATTTAAGAGGAAGACCCAGAGTATATGGAGGAAACAAAGGAGTAGGGGGCCAGGAAGTGGCTGGTAAATAAATGATTGACTAAATAGACTAGCGACATAAGTGGTTCTCTAAGTGGGATAGAAATTTTGGTTTAATTGATATAAACAAGTTTATGTTTATGCCCAAGTTAATGCACAAGCTGTTGCCAACAGCCACTGTACAGCACATTCTCTTTTTTATATGTCTTGTTACAACAAACAAGATGCTGTCATAGTGCATTGAATTGCGTTTTTTTTATGCAGATAATTGGGCAATTGCAAAAATAAAAGTTCTAAAAATGCATCTAGATTGAATTAATATTTTTATGTAATATTGGAAATGTGAGAAATCTCATCTTGCAAAATCTTAACTTTGGGGTTTCTATATACTGCATTTTCAATACGCTGATTATGTTTTTCTTTGTGGTAAATGGCTGTATAATTCATACTCTTATTTCCACACTATGTATTTGATGATAAAAAAATATGCTCCTCTGTTATAAAATACCATTTTAGTATTGTATGGTTTATTGACTTCAGGCATACAATTAAGTCTTGAATACAGTGCTTGTAATTAGCGTACATTTTGTTATTGTCTTTGTCATTTGCAGCTGAAATCTTTACAAACAGATTTTTTTGCACAATAGTTTACTGTGGGCTAGAGTATTCATGGAGAGTTTGAAACACATGCTTCTCTGTATTTTGAGACTGCAGAGTATCTAATGAGTTTCTACTTCTGAAGGTGATCCTCAAGCACGTTCAGAAGTGTCCATCAAACAGTCATTTCCTTTCTTTGCATTGAATTTCTCTTAATATTCTTGTGTGGTGTTGTTTCAGGTGAGCCTGATTTGGATGATTAATTTCTTGGTAATCAAGTTTTCAGCAGGCAGTTGAATCTAATATAAGTCCCCTCAGTCATCCAGTGCACAAATGAAAATTCTCATTTCAGTCACTAGTCTTGTCTGTGGCATCCTCTTTCCTCCCACTCAGACTGAACACTTAAAAAAAAGTAGCCATCTATATAATACATACAAGTTAATAACATCGCTGTATAGGAATGCCGGTGGATTTTCAAATATCATATGTATTATAAAGTAAGCTCTAACTTTATTTGGATCTTGCAGGTGCGCAGATTTGCAGAAGCATTCTTTTGTCTTGAGCATCCTAGGCAAGCTGCCCTTGCCTATCAAGAACTACAGTGAGTAGCCTTTCGAAGTGCACAGTATGTAGCATGTAGTACTGTTCTTCTATAGCTTATGTTGTGTAGAAGTACTGTCTTGCAAAAATACTTGCGTAACAAGTTCAAGAGAAACTTATGTTCTAAATACAGATTTGAAGTTTTTTAATGAAAGTTATGTAAGAGGCTATTAAATAACTATTAAAGCTATTTAATAACTAATCAGTAGAAAAGCTTTTACTAAAGTGAATTAAACTACTGCTTATTTCTGTTAATGTAAAAATAAATAGTTCTATTTTTTTCATGTAGGACTACTTCCTTTTTTTCAGTGCTCAAAGTCACCTACAGATGTGTGCAGCTATCAAAAACACTTCCTTCTGCAGTTCTCTTCCACCCCTCCCTATTGAATGCAGTGAGTTAGATGGAGACATGAACTCCTTGCCTATAATCTTTGAAGATCGATATTTAGATTCAATTACTGAAGGTAAACACACTTCACAGTGCAGTTTTCTTTTTTGAAGAAATGAGCAAAAATTATGTAAAACCTGAGTATTTTTCTTTACATTTCTTACTGGCTTTAAAGGAGTACATTTGTTTGCTAGGAAATGTTTCTGTAGTTTGAGTTTTGAGAGTATGTGAAGTTCTATAATTACTAGTGTTTTATAGCTTCAGTTACTTGCATAATCTTGTTGTAAACAATCCTTTTTTTTTTTTTTTTTTTTTTTTTTTTTTTTTTGTGAAAGATCTGGATGTACCCTGGTTGGTAGTTCAGAGTCTTCCAAGGTCAGAGTCCAATAAAATGGATAAATTTGAAGCTGAAGAAGGTTTTGTAGCTGGTTTTACTAGCCCGGAACTGAAAATAAGACCTGCAGGTGCCTCCAACCTCTGGCATTCAGAAAGTGAAAAGATGTTAACAAAAACTTTGAAAGGGAAAAATGAAGATGCAAATAAATCCAAAGTTAAGGTTACTAAGCTCATGAAAACAATGAAACCTGAAAACACAAAAAAAGTTGTGAAACAGAACTCTAAGGACTCTGTGGTCTTAGTAGGCTACAAATGTTTGAAAAGTGCAGCACTGGAAGATGCCTCTAGAAGTTCAGAAGGCAGGCCTTCATACAATGCTAACGAAGGGCTGGACCCTACATTTGGTGGATTTCCTTGCGATACAAAGACCTGCACCAGGCAAATAAGTCAAAGAGAACTTGTATTTTTGCCGTCTGGAACTGAGGAAAAGACCGCCAAGATTGAAGGTGTCCAACCAGGTCTGGGTAGCCCTGTGCACTGTGAAAATGTGGCTATTTTTGGTAGACTTACTATCTCCCAGACAGGTTCTGGAACTATACAAGCAGATAGTACTCTACAGCCCAGAGGTACACTTGAAGGTTGTCATGGAGGTCAACCAGCTTCCTCAGGAGTCAGGACAATTGAGGTCAAACCAAGTAATAAGAATCCCTATGAAGGGGAGAAAGTAACTGTTCACATTGGATCATGGGCTGAGTTTCCGCAAGATGGATTACGAGGAGAGAATTTGCAGACACCCAATATTCAGTCTTCAGAATCTGGAAATAAATTGAGTTCAGGAGAGCCGGAACCACTGCTTGAAAAGGAAGATGTCCATGAAAGAAACTTACGACATACCAGTGACACCTTGACAAAAATGAAGAGTAACCAGCCTACTCTTTCTACAAAAGAAAGTCAACTTTCTGCAAGTGGAGACATGAGTAAATTACCAGATGTTAGCGTGACATATGCCTCCTCTAGGTTTTCCGATTCAGGCGTAGAAAGTGAACCAAGTTCTTTTGCAACTCACCCCAACCCTGATCAGGTTTTTGAAAATGTTCAAGGGCAAAGTGCATACAATGGTGAAAGAGTATTTCCTCAGCTTTTACTAAAACCAGACTGTGCTATAAAAAACGCAATAGAAAGCCATTGCACTGAGAGTACCAGCGCTGTAAGTGAAATACAGTCATCCCTGACATCCATAAATTCTCTGCCTTCAGATGATGATGAGCTGTCACCTGATGAGAATTCAAAGATATCTATTGTACCGGAATGCCAGCTAAGTGATAGTAAAACGGTATTGGATCTTGGAGCAATTGACTTGTCAAAATGTGATGACAGTAAAAAATCAAACACCAATTTGCAGCAACAGTGTGTTGTATTTTCAGGGCATTCGGATAACAAAACTCTGTCTATACATTCCTTGCTTTCAGGAACAAAAGATCTTTTACACTTAGTTGTTTCAGATGAGGGTACGTCTACTGATGTGAAAAGTTACAGCCCACAGGCAGACCTTGGCACAATCTGCAAGGACTCTCAGGACATGGAAAAGCATCTTAACACTACAGAAGAAACAGTTAAATTGCATTTGGAAATTACTTGTATGGGTGAGCCATCTGTGGTTTCAGGTTCTTCATCTGTAAATGCAGTGTATGAGGTTGAAAAAACAAATGAAGGGAAACATGACGAGCCTTTAGAACTAAAGGAGACAACTGAAGAACTGTCAGTAGCTAAAAGTGAAACTGGTACAGATAATCCTTCTCCAACCAGTAGTACTGACATGGTAAAGCAAGGGCTTGTTGAAAACTATTTTGGCTCTCGAAGCAGCACAGATATTTCAGATATTTGGCCTATGGACAACAGCAATCCTGTTAGCCCTCAAAAGGAAACATATGAAAAACAAATTATTTGCTCCTCCCAACAAGACGAGGAAGAAGAGGAGGATCAAGAAATGATTGAAAATGGGTATTATGAAGAAACAGACTATAGTATATTAGATGGAGCTTCCAGTGCTGACCAGGATCATGGTTCAGCAGAAGAGAGAGCCCTGAGATATGAAAGGATTGATAGTGGGCATCTGCGAGATGGAATGACTGTGCCTCCTGTCTGTACTCCTGGTTGTCTGTCTTTTCCTTCTTCTCTGAGGGACTCTCCTTGCAATGTTATCTGTTCTTCAAGGAATAAATCTGATGCAATTACACAACAGCCAGGCAGCACATTCTACAGCTCAGCTTCATCTGTTTCCTGGTATGAAAGCTCCCCAAAACCTCAAATGTTAGCGTAAGTGATTGTTTTAAATCAAAGTTTTTTACTTTTAGAAATTATGTTAATTAGTATAGAAGGGGAAAAGAAGCGTAGTTAGGCTCTAGAGTGCCCCCAGGAGTGTGGCTTGTGGATTCTGCACACTCAAGTAACATCACGTTTTAGATGTTCAAACAGAAAGTGTGTTAGCACTGAATTCCTTCTATCAGTTGTCTTGTAATTTTATGTGGTTTGACCAAGCAAAACACGATTTTTTTGTTTCTCTAATATGTTCCTTTTAAAAAAAAAAAATCATTCAGCTGAAAAGCGATGTCATAATGGCTACTGAGCATAAAAATGGTGTTTTATGAAATGGAAGCTATTAAAATAGCAAGGATAGGAAAATATGCTTTGAGTTTAAAAACAAAAACATTCTGTAACTGGTTGTCTATCTAATTAGTTAAGTGAAGCAAATATGCAATGCTAGCCAGGGTAATGGCCTTATTTTTCGATCTTAACTTCAAATATCCAAAATGTAACACTTCAGAGACCATAGTGCTCTAAATTACACTGCAATTTGGATATCAGGAAAGTCAAATTTAGAGGAACATCAGGGATGCCAGATCGCACCTCCTCTTGCTGGCTTTAAACATAGGCGTTTTCCTGATACCCCCCTGCTGCTAACTGAACATGGGAGGCAGCAGCTTGATGTGTTGTATTGAAAGTAAAACGTTGCTATCAGAAAGAAGAAAGCTTAGAAGAGAGGTGGAAACAAGGAGAATGCTAAGCAAGCAGAAGACATAAAAGACCAGATAGTTTGCAGTAAGCAGCTGAGAATAGGAGTAAGGATTGAGCAGTGGTGGAGGAAAACAGGTTAAAAGTAGACAGAAATGTAACTTCTGAAATACTGGAGAGTGGGTACTGGTGCAGAATGGGGGGGATGAAAAGCCGAGACTATTTAGGGTGTTGTGTAACAATAAAAGAAAGAGGGAACTCGAAGTAAAATCGAGGACTTGGCCTTGGGGAAGGCACAGTCTCCTGGAGCGTGGGATAACTGGGATTCCAGAGGGCACAATCTGCTCCATGGAGAACCAGCCTTGGTACAGTCAGTTCAGAAAACACGCCTTGAGTACAAACTAAGTAACTTCTGCTGCGGAGTGATAAGACCAACTGCCTGCAGTGGTTTCTGTTCAGGCTGACTTCATTGAGGATTGTTCTTGCCAGTTAGTGAGGAATAAGCTAAAGATAAAGCTGGGAAAACAGAGAACAAAAAGTAGAATGGGAGGAAAACAGTGAGCAGGCAGAAGAGGATGGGATGCGCTGTTGAGGCATCACGCGGAACAGACGGATGAAGGAGGCAAAGGAGCATAAGGAAGCATAAAGCTTGAAGTGCTGCAGGGAAACTGATAGACAGTTAATTCAGTAGGAAGGTCATGCACAAAAAAGTAAGAGAAGGGGAAGAAAGGGAGGAACGCAAGGAACTCCTGGCATGTGGGGAGCTGAGCTATTAGAAACCATATAATATCTAAATATAATATCTAAAAGATCAGAGATCTGGATCTGGCTTCTTCAGAAGCAAGTATCAGTTATTCAGCCTACCAGGGGGACTTTCTGGTGAGCAGTTACAGCACTGGCTCCAGCTCTCTGCTGACCTAGGAAATAGGTTTTAAGTTTGGCAAGAATTATCAAAAGTCAGTGGAAATCTTTGCCTTGACTTCTGATTGGTTGTAATTCCTGTAATTTTGTTACTGTGTTTAAACAAAGATGTTGCTTGCTCAAGACCAGAACTAACCCAGAATCTTCAGTGGTTTCAGAAATACTTCAGAGTTTGCAGAGACATTCAAAGGAGAGAAGAGAGTAGAGCTTGGGGTATGGATTTTGTTAATGAGGAAAAGGGGGCTGTAGGAAGCTGAAATAAAAAATATTTTGAGGAACTGGCTTGTTTTGTGGAGGTAGTAATTTGATAAATATATTTTCCTTTGTATCAATTACATAGAAGACAAAGTAAAAAGACAGTAGAAAACTGTATCCTAGGAGACCCTATGTTTGACAATAGTAAATGTTGTTTTATCTTAAATATGGTTTCATTCCAGTTTCCTACAGGCTAAAGAAGAACTGAAGCAACTTAAACTTCCTGGATTTATGTATAGTGATGTTTTCAAACTGGCTTCTTCAATACCTTATTTCAGTATGGAAGAGGATGACTGTTCAGAAGAAGGAATACATCTTATAGTCTGCGTCCATGGCCTAGATGGTATGCTGGGAAATGTGATACTGAATGAGATAGCAGTTCAGGTTAGCGGTCAGGTTTAGCTTTTGTCATTTGAACTCTGAACTGAACGCTTCTGAAATAGGCTCACTGGAAGGAAATGGGAATCTGACGTTGTACCGCTACATTTGACAGTGTGTTCCACAGAATCGTTTAAATTCAGAATTTTACGTAACATTTGTCTTTAGTAAAACTTCCATGCACATAAACCCACTTTATGCCATAGCTCACATTAGACACATCTTCCATTTTTTTATATATAGGTGTTTGTCCGTATCGTGGTAATAGAATGGAGTTACTAACAAAACAGTTTTGTTTAGAATTTGTAATGTTACATTGTCAAGGAAAACAAAATATGTGTATCTTGTTAGGAAAAAAATAGAATATGTAAGGTGTGGTCAAGTGTTTGTAAGGTTTTAAAAGGCTAGATTACAGAATCACAGAATGCTTGAGGTTGGAAGGGATCTCTGGAGATTGTCTAGTCCAACTCCCCTGCTCAAAGCAGGGTCACCTAAAGCAGGTTGCCCAGGACCCAACCCAGCTTGGTTTTTGAGTATTTCCAAGGACAGAGACTCTACTGTAGTAGAAATGAGAAAATGTCCTGCTAATTGAAAGAAAGGTTGGAAAGTTTAAATAGTTTAAAAAACTATTAAGTTTAAAGTTTAAATATTTTAATTAATATAGTCACCTGCTTTTAGTTCAAAGCATATGCGCATGTTAAGAAATAATATCCCCTCTAGTTAAGATATGCATAGCTTTCTGCCATCAACATTTTTGTCTTTTTTGAGAAGCTTTTTAAATTACCAATATAAGGAAACACAAGAGGGCAACAGATAGAATATTGGACTGGACTGACACTGAACAGCCTTCTTGTTCATTTTTCAAATTCCTAAGTTTAAAAAAAAAAAAAGGTTAAAATCACAGAATAGCTTTTCTTTCTTCCTCTGGGCAGAAAGCATCCTTTGTTAAGCGCTTTTAAAGTGGAACTCGGAAGTATTCCTCCTTACTAGCATAGATATTCAAGTGCTATTGCGTGCCTAGAATTGACACAAAAGTTAACTTGGCCAAAAAACCTGTTGTTAAAAAAACATGTCTTTGAAGCCTTAGAAAAATCCATATAGTTAGAATTTTCTTATGAGATGTCAAGTCCATACAAGTTCTTTCCTATTAATAACAGATTTAACTAAAAATCTTGTTCTCTAATTAAGGCAGAAAGGGTTCTCTCTCTTCAAAACAATACGTGATCATTGATGTAGAGAGATCTTCAGGATGCTAGTTAAACTAGCATTTGTTGTCTTGGGTACCAGTCTAAATGTATCTTTGTCTGCTGATAGTCCGCTCTGCCTTTTTATTCTATGAAAATGTTTACAGCTTGCCCTTATTCCTTGTTCCTTCACTGAATTCTTTAAGCTAGCTCTGAGTTCTTTAATTGACTTTTATCAAAGTCAATTAGGTTTTCAAGAATGTAATGTTCACAGTGCTCTGTATCTGTTGGATGCTAAGACAAAATCAAACACGACTTCCTAAATCCTTGCTTTTTTAAAGCAGTATCTGCATTGAATGTCATTTTTGTAGACCGTTTTGTCACTGCATTTGGCATTGCAGTTTACCTTCCCAAGTCTTACTGAATTTTAATTAGGGCTGAGAATATCATTAGCTGTGTTTAAATATAAAGTTGTGCCGTAGGTTCATTTCAGTATTCTAAGTGCTTTTATTGCAAGTTAACTTCACAGTATTTAACTTGATTGTTTTTCCTTTTAAGGTAACAGCGCAGATCTAAGATTAGTGAAGACTTACATTGAGCTAGGGCTGCCTGGAGGGAGAATAGATTTTCTTATGTCCGAAAGGAATCAGGTATTTGCCAATAAAAAAAGAACTTTTGTAAAGCAATAAACAGTGTACATCTTCAGTCATGTTTATTTAATGGCACTATCATGTTGTAGTTTACCACATGCTGTATATTTTATTGTATTCTCATGGAATCCATGATTTGATCTATGGCTTGCGTTAAAGTAATTACAAAACCTAGGGTGATATTGAAGGTAAATACATAAGGAGTAACATTGTTGCTGCCGTTTTGTTGTGTGTACTTGATCTCTCCTAAGTTCCCAGTGTAATCAGTTAGGATTGTAGATAAAATACCCTCGATATTAATGGTAAAAATGGTGATACTGAAAACTGGTGTGGCAAGAAGGGACATGTGTTACTTCACAGGATCTGAGAAATACAAAATACCTGTCTCTTGTTCTTTTGGCAGTGTACTGTAAGATCCACATCATGACACTGAACCAATATCAAATTACCTCTTGCGTTTAACTTTCATGCATGTTATTATTTTCAGATGAAGTAAACTTGACAAAGCACAGGAGACCAATTTTTACTTTTTTTGTGTGTGTTATGTATTGTATTAGACATAATTCAGGGATGAATTAGAATAAAGAGTCTCTTCAGTGGCTCAAACGAAAGGTCCATTTAGTGCAGCAGTGTTTTTCTGGCGATAGCTGCTGGGATGCTTTGCGAAACAGGCGGGACAGGCACCAAGCCGTGGTGTCCCTGCTGTAGCCCTATAGATTTTGGCAGTCAGCAGTTCTGAAACTTTCTGATTTGGGAATCCATTGAGACCAATGAGCCTAAGAGCTACTGGCGGTCTTTTCTCTGTAATGTTGGCTGATTCTTTTTGAATGTTTTTACTTCCAGTTTCCACAGCATACAATTGAGATTAATTCTATGGTTCACATACATTACTAATTCAGTTGCAAACAAGAAAATTTAAACAAATCCCCCTACAGCTTGTTTTGGAAAAAAAAAAAAGTCAATAATCATTCCCCATTTTCTGCTTCAGTTAATTAAGTATTTTATAAACAAGTATAATTTCTCCCTCAGGAGGCAACTGAAGAGACTTAGTCCATTCAGTATTTCTCAAGTTCACATGTGAAACAGTTTCTGGTCATCCATGATATCCTTCCCTGCCCGCTTTCAAACTTGTCATGTAAAATAAGATGATCAGAACTAGACAGGGCATTTAAGATGCTTGTGCACTATGGACTTAGAAAATGCTATATTGATATTTTCTGTTCTTTCCTTGCTTTCCTAATGTAGCTTATTATATAGAACGCAGATGTATAGGTTATTGTTTGCCTACATGTTTAGGGCTGTTTTTCGCTGTGTAACACTGTTTTGCATTTCTTGCCATTTTATCACCCAGGCATGCAGTACTATAAGATTCTTCTGAAATTCTGATCGGTTCTAGATTTGGCTATCCTGGATATTTGGTTTTGTCTCCAAACTCTGACGTCTCATCTCCTCCTTCCCTTTCCCAGATCATTTATCAATATCTTGAACACTACAGATTTTAGCACAGATCCTTTGGAACATGTGTTGGAAAGTCTTAGGCAGCGTTTGCCTACCTCTTTTTTTAATTTCTTACTGCCAGTCATTGTAGAGAATCAGCTATGAACTGGGAATAAGGCTTCAAGGATTTTTTTGTTTTGTTTTGAATAAACAGTACTAATGTAGACTCTTCTGCTGTTGCAGTAATTGTCTCATTTCTGTTTCATGGGCAGTGTGATTTAGTTCTGAATACACAGTTTGGTCTTCTGTTCCGCTACAGATAAGATTGTGTAGGGGAAGGCTTAGAAGTAAGGCTGGCTGTGTAATGTTAAGATTTCTTCTGGTGTATTAGAAGAAAGTAGTCTTACAGTAAAATGTGTATCACTTTATTCCATGTTACGAGAAGAGAAACTTGAAAAAATTATAATAACCAGCTGTAGTGTTTGTATTCGACGTCAATATGGATGCTTTTATTTGTGTGCTGTTGATCAAAACACTGGGGAATAACAATTCAGACTGAATGCAGAATGTATATTGCTGCATTAGAAAATACAGTTGTTATTTTTTATTTCTTTTATTTTACAGAATGATACCTTTGCTGATTTTGATTCCATGACAGATCGCCTTTTAGATGAAATTATACAGTATATACAAATTTATAATCTAACCCTTTCAAAAATCAGGTAATGTCTGTTCTATACTATTTATAGAAATAAACTTAAAACTAGAGCCCTGTGGTGTTCTGAACTGTGATGCTCAGGAGCAGGCCAAAAGAGAGATAGGAAAGAGAAATTCAGGGAGCGGGAGGAGTAGGGGAAAGGAGGAAAAAGGAGAGAGAGGGAATTCCCAGCTGAAAAAAGACTGAACAGTGGTGTAAGCTCATCTAGTCCTGTTGGCGGTTTGAGGGCAGAGTTAAGCATTACATGTAAGGAACTGCTGTCCTGTGCTTCCTCAGATCCTGCGTGGGAGGGTTCTGCAGAAAAACAGTTTCCTTCAACTTTCTCAAAACATTATCTGTGATAGCGCTATGTCAAGACAAAGTTAGTTTTCTTCTGATTTTATAGTCTCTTCACCAAGTATGACATAGCAGACTGTCCATATTGTCATTCCTACAGGGAAATCCCATCTTATCTGTGACATTGAAGGGCAGCCACATGAACAAAATATTTCATCATTTTGACATTTTCTGATTGTTTCATCTGCTAAAAAGCATGTTTTACATCTTAATAGAAGGCTCATCCCAATCTAGGCATTCCTGTTTCATTTTACAGTTACTTCCAGGGAATACTTGTTCCATTTATTTTCTCAAAGTAGGGTACACCATTTGGGCAGACTACCTTACTAACTCAGCTGTGTTGCTGGAGTTAGCTCATGGATAGATGAAAGGAGCAAATTGAAGCCTGACTTCATCCATTTGTTTAGGCATCCTCAAATTATACATCTGGAATGTTTTTTGACTTGCTACTCACATGCATTTCCTACAAGTTTCTGCACAGTCATGTGTTTGGCAGGCCTTATTCAGCTAGAGAAAACATCTAACATGTTTAGATATAATCTCACTTTTTCACTTTTTAAACAAATGTTTCTATTTTGAGATAGGCAAGATTTGACATGGTTAAATTTGTCTAAATCGATGATTTAGGAAAAAAAAAAAAAAGCACTGTGTGATGGTATTTGTGTTACACAGACTGCATGTTAGCACCCTCGGTATGGGAAAGGAGAGTACCCACCAGCACACACTGACATCTTCTCTCTCGTGCTGTGGTCTGAAGGCTGTAATGAGCAAACCCACCCAGTTACCTTCTCATTGTTCATACCTGAGAATTGAATTCTCATTTGCTTTTGCTTTGCTTCTCTCATAAGACTTTCAATTTGTAAATATTTTTTTCAGTTTTAGCTATTACTTGTCCCTTGAAAGAAAAAAGAAATTACCAATTTTTATTTTAGTTTCCTTTCCAAGGTATATACTTGTGATTGACCCTGCCGAAGCAGAAATCTCCATCTCTCAACTTTAGCTTTTCTTATGAGAAAGTTAAACCTATCAGTGGATCCTGAAGCTGTTTCCTGGTAGCTACATGAGAGGGCTTTCAGAAAGAGATGTGCTTATACGCAAGTCCTTGAAGGGATGACCCAGAAAGCCGAGGAAAGTACTATTGAGTACTCTGTTCAAGTAGCTGATGCGTTCCTACCTCGTTTTGGCTGTCCCGCTGTAAAGAAAGCAGACTTTGTGCTAGTTAGCCATGCTCTCCTGAATGATGCTAGTTTCTCCTCATAAAATCTCCATGTCCACTAAAGGAAGTGTTCTCTGTACAAGTGCTGCTCAATAGCTGAGTCAAATCAGAAATCAGTCTCCAGGCTTACAGTGATTTTGTATGGCAAAGAAGCTGACAGCATTGTGTGTCAGAAATACCTGTGTTCAGTCCCTCTTTTACGCTCAAAGTCTTGTTATGGGCAAAAGGGAACACGCTTCGTATGCAGAGCTAAGAATTTATTGTTAGTCCAATTAGTGTTTTAATAATCTCATAAAAATGCAGAAAAAAATTACTATTAGTCTAGTTACAGTACTACTGAAATTCATAGTCCAAATGAATGCGGAAAAATCCCATTATTAATATGGCTAAAATTGTTACACAGAAACTTTCCAGTATCTTTTCTCAGGTGGTAGGCTCCCATTCCAGAAACTCTCTGGGCCCTAAGATCAGTAGTTCCTGTCTTCCTTAAGCAGTGGGACATCAGTATCCTGGGGCTGCAGTGTAAGGAGAATGATGTTCATGGTGGGGGTTTCTGCCTCCCTGGCCTTGGGTTTGCCTGGATTTATTTTCAGACTTTCATATTTTCAGTCTGCCCACATGCTCTTTCTTTTGTTTCCCATTTACTCCTCCACCCCCCCACCCCCCCACCCCCCCCCCTTCTCTGTTATCTCTAACTCTGGCTTTCTTTCCTGAGTTGCAAGATTGTGCTTCTGCAGTGACCATTGATAGACCATTGGGGACCTCTGGCATACGATACCTGTGTCTGCACTCTTCCACACCACACTTTACTCTAGTGATACACAGTTCAAGCCACACAGAATAACTACTTGTTATTAATAGAAACTATAGTGAAACTAAAGCAACTTTAGGCCTGACTTGTTACTTTGCTGCCAGATGATTGTTGTCACAGCTAAAACAAACTAAAATCAGCTCAGGCCAAGACAAGTCAATAATTCTGAGGTTCTGCGCTGTCAGGTGAATGCAAGGCCTCGTGCTGATAGCAATATCCTATTTATTGTTCTACATTGTTATAGTGAGATAAGAAAAGGCACTCCCTGTACCACCAGAACCCAGAGCCATACTATAGTGTCAACTTCCATGAACCAACATTTTTGGTACTGCTAAAGCTAACACCAGTTATTGCACCAGCACACTACCCAACACGTGCATTGATCTCCTCTGAACACAATCTTTGTGCTCACTACGAGTGTGTAGCAAGCATGAACTGGAGGCTTGATTCAAACCAACAGCAGCTTGTCTTATAAAACAACTGTTTGTAAAGAATCGCAGAATACTTTAGGTTGAGGGGACCTCTGGAGGTCATCTTGGACCAGTTACCCGCTCATACCAGTGCCACCTGCAAAGTTAAGGCAACTTTGAAGCAAGTCAAATGGCTCAGTCATCCCCATTGAAGTTTTGAGTATCTGGGAGGATGGAATCTGTTCCAGGTCACCACATAGCTAGGAAATAAACCACATGCACTTACAGTGTAGTTTCAGAAACCGTTTTCCTCATGTCAGGTCTTACATAAATTTCTAATGACCTGTACTGGACTTTCACCTCAGTTGGATTATTCAGCTTGTCATCCTCTTCCCTAAGTAACATTGGCTCACAAAAAAGGCAATTTTTAGTGCTATGCATATATTAAAACATCTGTTAAATGTTTCAGCACCTTTTTGATTATGGCTTTTGATGGATATTTTTTTTTTTCCTTTCATGAAATGTTTATAGTTGGACAGGATTTTTCGTTTGTTAGCACAGAATAATGAGGCTTTACTGTGTCTAATTTTCCAGTATGATCTGACTTGGTAGACTTGTGCCATAATGCGCATATAAATACTACAGTACAGTCCTACTACTTCAGTGTGTTAATGATATCTTGTATTCAAAAGATGGTAATATTGCCACCTACTGTTCAGAAATGCATTGGTTTTGCAGAGCATCCCACAGTTGCAGGTATCCAAAACAATGAATGAGTAGGATGGGTTATGTTTTTGTCTTACACTTTCAAAACCCTTTTTGAAGGGTTTTCCTTTTCCTCCCTTTTTGTTTTGAGCAAATCGTTAAACCTCTCTCTATTAGAAAATAATATTAAAAGCTTATTACGTGTTCACCTAAACATCAGAATTTGAACACAAGGTATTACTGTACCCTTTGTTATTTTTCTAAGTCTTTACAAATTAAGAACAAGTGTTTAATCTGTGAGGTACATTCACATAGCTAATTGTGAACACCTTTTTTCCTCAAATGGATCTTTCGTGTTTCTGAAGTCTTAGTTCAGGTATGCCCATATTCTTGAGGATGATAGGGTTGATTGACGGATCACTGTTTTTTCCACTAATGAAATTGTCCTTTGTTATGGTACAATATAAGAGTTTCTCATGCTTTTATGACGTTTAATAAATAGTGGATGAACTGTCAGAGAACTGTCAAGAGAACATCTCTGCTAATGTTCGGATCTTTAGAAAATAATCTCTTTTACTCAAGAGCAATTAGAGCAATTGGGTGATGCAGATCATCTTCAGGATAAACACACTCAATTTCTGTGGACATTTTCTTGTTCCTAAAGAAATCTACGGTTTTGTTTTTTTTTTGTGTGGACTTTATGATGTACTCTGAGAGAATGGTTTTAAATTTTAGTATTCAAGAGAGTCAGCAGCTCAGTATTTTGTTTTGCAAATGCACTGCTGTTGTGCTGACAGCACAGAGCATACATGTCTTTCATTTCTAAATTAGTTAGGCAAACATAGCAAGCTGTGGCAAAGAATTTCTGATATTGCAGACATTTTGAAAAACTAGTAGTAAAAGCGAATGACAAGAATATACATACATGTTTAAACTGTGTATTGGTAAGGAACAAATAGCCTATTTTGTCATAGAAATGTATAATTATGTCAGAGTTTAGGAGTTCAAGGGTGGCCCTGCCGTTTTAAAACCTAATGTTGGAATTTTTTTCATTTAGCCTTAAACTGGAATTTTCAGACTCAATAGTTCTTGCTTGGGAAGCAATTTAACAGTCAAGTAATTTTTTAGGACTGTATTTTACACATTATTACTGGTAGCTTTGTTTTAGCTATTTTTGTTGATGAATGTAGTGATACAGAGCAAAAGGGAAGGATGATCTTATGGGTGTAATGTTGTGGCACATATATGATCCAGCCACGGTAGTTCTACTGTATATTTTTGGATGGTTGGTTGTTCTCTCCATGTCCTGAGATTACATTTGTGAAAGAGGAAGGCAATTTTTCCTTCTAATTTTGTGAGTCTCGTCTCTACCATATCCTCTTTAAGTCAGTGCCTAGGATGGTGCGGTTCTTACCTCAGCAGGGATCTGTAAGCATAACTGCATAATAACTAGAATTGCTTTATTTTGTAGTGTCCTTTCTAAAGAAATGCTTTATACAGACTTATGGGTACGACAGTGGGGACCTCAGATTAATAATTATTCTTAGATACATGAAGCTAAAGAGTCCCGTCCATCTTTCCCATAACTCACTTAACCAGGGAAAGAACTAAATGTACTATTCTCCTGGCAGACACATATTCTTCAATTGCCTCGCTCAAGCTGATAATCACTTATTTTGGTCCAACTGCTAAGCAGATTTGAGATGTTGCTTCAATTTTAAAATAATCAGATTCAGTTAAGTAATGGTATTCCCCCTTAGAGGAGTACTTTTGGAATCCTTCTCTACTAAGTTGTTTCATTAACTCCCATGCATTTATCATATTAAATGCCATCACATGCCAAAGTAGTGATTTATTCAGTCATGCACAGGTCATAAAATATCTTCCAAATACTTGGTGCTAAGGGAAATACAACCAGAAATAATCTTGGGTTTGGGTGGGAGATGCTGGTGGAAGGATAGTTTGTTTTCACTAGCTTTTCAAAAATGATGTATAAAATAATTCTGGAGGAGCTCAGAACATGTTTGTAACGAGTTTGTGCAGCTTGGGAGATATGGACAAGCTATGTTTTCTGTGTGACCTAAAATACAGGCTTCTGAATGGAAACTTCGTTAATTTTCTCCTGTGCTCTTTCAGCATTTTATGACACCAGTTTTATTTTTCTCTGTTTAAAAGAAAAGAAGATTGCCATCAAATTCTATGTTATACTGTTTTTTCTTTTTAAACAGCTTTATTGGACACTCACTGGGTAACTTAATAATCCGTTCAGTGCTCACAAGACCTCGATTTAAATATTACCTCAACAAACTTCATACCTTCCTGTCTCTGTCTGGACCACATCTTGGTACCCTCTACAACAGCAGTGCTCTTGTTAATACAGGTAAAGTAGTGTTTTCAGTAGTATAAGGTTAGGGGAGATTTTGTCTTTGAAATGCACTTTAGCAGTTTCATGTGGGGTGCACATTTCTGCATTACTTTGATTATGAGAAAGTGCACACTTCACTGTCATAAGAAGAGAGAAGTGTTATAAAAATAAAGTATCAATAGAAGGATGTGCAAGAGATGGTCGACATAAGTGTTTTCCCATATGTTTGATTCAGGTTTTCTATTACACTGTAAAGAAACTCCAGTTTTAATGTGTTGAGCTCGATTTATTATAAGCTGAATTTTAATATACTTAATCAGCAAAACAAGTAAGTAATATGCATTAAAATAATTTTGAAGTACTAGTAGTGTCTTTTCTCTCTCAAAAATGTCTTACAGTAAACCTTACAACCTGTAGTGTGTTTCTGCAGATGTGTTTGTACCTCTGTTTTTCTAAAGATTAAATGTAGCTCTAGGAGAACTTGTAGAAACTGCTGACTTTTAAAATAAACATTAGAAAATATTTTCAGGTAGCATCAAATTTTTAAAGGAAAACTTGTTTCTGAGATTATCACCTACCTTGGAGAGCCCAAACCCAAAATGAGTAACACTTATTTTCACTAAATATAAACATGCTCATTAAAGTCTTTAAAAACACTCTAAAAATCATGAATTACTTTGTTTAGTGCCAGTTTATTTATTGATTTTGTTATTATTTTGTTTCATACAAAAATGAGGAGGAAAAACTTTTAACTCACGTGTTGAGCTTAAGAAAAGTGGACAGGAATTGCTGGTTAACAGGAGTTACTGTTGGAGTTTGTAGAAGCAGGGGGAATGTGAGAGCTCTTTGAATTGGGTTGAAATGGTACCGTTTATAGCCCTCAATACGCTACCAGCGAGGTTCACTTCAGGATTAAGACATCTGCAATATAAATCACTATGGGTACCTACTGGGCGTTTAACCTAGTATATCTGTGGACAGTTTCTTTCACGTATTTTAATCTGTAACTGCATCTCACTCAAATCACCCAAAAGTGTTAGCATTACTTTGCTTTTAGAAATTGCAGTTTTCCAGGATACAAAGAGACAGGGCTGTTTGCTTGTTTATATAATCACTAGCAAATGTCTTTCAGTTAACTAAGGTTAAAGCTATCAAAGTATAATCCAGAATATATTCACTGAAAAAAATAAGGATTTCTGGAGTATTTAATCTCTTTTATAGTTGAAGACTGTACAAAATGTCCTTTTCATATAATAATCTTCCTCTGCATTTCAAACTCCTTAAGATTTTGGAAAATACCAAGATAATAATAAGTAATGGGTATTGAAGTCTAAATTACTATATTGTGTGTATACATTAATGACCTTCAATGAATTCCTTCAGTAAAAGATAACTGTTTCCTTGAGGGTTGAATCAACACATGCTTGAGGCTGTAAGGGCTTGGTTGCTTGCTTTTCTTTTGCTTGGCAAGGGGGACAAGATTTTCTGAAAGGCCAGTTAGCCAGCTGGCTTTGCTCATTGACTAATGAAGAGGGTACAGCATCATAGAAAATATAATACTATGATTTTCCTCCCAGAAAATTCTGCTTCCTTTGTTCAAGTTGTATTTAATGAATTCAGCGGTTCTATAAAGTTATCTTTAGAAATCTGAGAAGTAATGCTTGTTGTTCAGTGCTACATATTTCAACATCGAAACGTTCTAATATTCTGTAAGTTATGGCTAACTTATTAATGTATTTTCACTTTTTGTAAGTATAGGTTTTTTTCTTCTAGAAAGGCATGTACATTAGTGGAAATAATGGTCTTCGTGCTTTATTATATGTGGACAGGAAAGAATAATGAACAAAAATTTTAAATATTTCTGGGCTTGACAGTGCTGACATGAAAAATAAGACTAACATCTGAGTAGCTAAATATATGGACTTTACCTACTTTTACTTATGTTTAATTAGTTTTTGTATTTTATTGTGTATCTATACTCATGTTGTACCTAACAATGCAGGACTGTGGTTTATGCAGAAGTGGAAGAAGTCTGGTTCTTTATTGCAATTGACGTGTCGAGACCATTCAGATCCACGACAAACATTCTTATACAAACTTAGTAAAAAAGCAGGTAAGCTTGGTTAATACTTATTATCTTTTAAGGACCACTGTACATAAATGTGAATAGGAAACCTGGAAAAAATGTTCCAACAAGCTCCTGTTTCAGTTTATATAAGAGTTATTTTGGCTCTAGTCCCATATTCTTCAAGTAAAATAAACAATAAACCATGTTTGTTGCGGAGGTAGACCATTGATTTGATACTTTCCTTCCTAGCTAATGAGCCAAAGTTCTGAGTGCAGCCACTGTGCACATATATATACACACACACACCCCCACACCCACACACGTATATATATGTGTGTATAGATATATACACGCACGTCTATATATATATGTGTATATACACACACACGTATATATGTGTGTATCTATACACACAAAATGAGCTTCCTCTTGAGCCACTGAAGCTAGTATGATAAATCAAGTACATATACGCTCATTTAGGATTACCTGTTTCTTATCTATTTTTCTTATCTATTCTATAAACGTAAAACTTTGCTTTGAAGTTTTTGCCAACCCGTCTTATTTCCTCATTAAGATGGGCAGGGAAAACAAAAACTCATTTTGATAAAGAAAGGAGGAGTTGTACTTAGCATAATAGCTAAAAAAAAATCAAATTATTCTTACTATATCATTCATACAATTTCTGTGGTTTGAATATTCTTATTTCAGCCGTTGGCTGCGAGTCAGTTTTGGCAGTGAAGAATGTGCCAGTTGGGGGGTAGTTTCTATTAAGCATTATAAAGTTGTTGAGGATTTATCTGACAGGTATTTCTAAATGTGTGTCAGGCAAGCAATTGTGGAGCCAGAGGTGCTCATGGTGTTTTGTGAAAAACTTGGGCATGTTTCTCCATGAAAATATTTCTAGGGTGTCACAGCTGAAACTTTGTTGAGAGCAAAGCAGTACAAAGATACGTAAAGTAAAAGACTGACATCTAGCTCTTGAGATGTTAGAATATAAAACTTACAGGACTTGGAAGAAGCAGAAAAGAATACGGAGCAAGAAGAAAAATCATGGATAAGATAGAATGTTGATGAAAAACTGGTATTAGAAAAACTTGGGATTTTTTTTCCCCTTCTGTTCAAAATCTGCTATCACAAAGTGACTTTGTTGCTGGTAAGGTGATATTTAAGGCTGAACTGGTATTTAAAGGTGAACTGGGAAGTTAAAAATTATTGTAGCAACTGGACCGCCATCAGCTGAAGTGGTCTCAGTGTAGCTTTGCGGTCTTTTGAAAATAAATGTTTGATCCCAAACAGAAGTTATGAGCTTCTGTGAAGTTACACAGTGGATGCTGGGTAAGACTGTGGGACCTGTGTTATAATCAGATTAATTAATCAGTTCGCTTTAAAGAATTTGGTATTCCTTATTTTTATGCGTATATATCTCAGCATGAGTAGAGACACCGTTATTTGAATATTGCTGTCTATTCTAGAAATAAGACACATTTTCTTATGACAGATCTCTATGCGACGGGCTTTTTGAAAGACCTAGATAGCGTTGTCTTAGGAGTCGTGACGTGTTTCAGACTTTATTCCCCATAAACTGTAGTAGGAGCCTAAAAGTCTTAGGGCTCAGTTTCCTTTTTCTGCCTTCTTACTGAAGACATGGAAAGAGCTGTATCTTGGGCCACAGCCTCATACACCGTCTTGTTTCCAGGTCCTTCACTGAGCTTGGTGTGAGGGAGAAGGAAAGGTTGGGGGAGAAGGAGGAAGAGATGCAGAAGTTTGATAATTTTATTTAAGGAGAAAAGAAAGCAAGCTTTACACTTCCCTAAAAGAGAAGGAAAAAAGTTTTCCTTTGAGGGTTTAGTTAATAGACTTTATGTACACTGTAGGTGTTGGTGTCTTTAACTCTCAATATCTGTACAAGGCATGCTTCTGTCCTGCCATCTCTTTGTTGATTCAGTGGGCATACGGTATTGGCTATGCTTGACTCTCAGACACCGGATGAGAGGAGTTTGGGATTCCCCTAACTGTACAGTTTCTCTTCAGATTTTCAATCCAGAGAATTTGCAAGCTGTTCTCTATAGGCATTCTAAACATAAGTGTTTCCAGGAGCCACTTTATCCCAGGCTACATGCAAGAGATTGACAGTGCTGTTGAGAAGTATACCCCTGACTTTGCAACTTCTGTTGTTTTTTCTAATCCTATAGGAAAATAGGAGTCTAAGATGCAGAAACATCTATTGCTGTTTAATGTGGTGTCTTCTTCAGATGCTGGCTTTGCAGCTGGGAAAATCCCTAAGGCAGCAAAACTTGCTACTATTGCAACTCTGCTGTGGTCCAGTTGGTTTCGAGATTATCCCTAAAAGTGGCCGTGGGGCCAGCAGGTGATGTTTTGAGGGTCTAGGTCTCAGCCACGTTGTTGTATGGTGGTTTGTGGCTCTAGTTCTCCAATTTGCCAGAGAACATCTCTGTTAAACACATTGTCTTGTTGCTTAACCCCAAAATGGATGAAATTCCTACTTTCTGTCGAGCATTGTAGGTGAAAGTACAGTTGAGCATCTCCCCTTCCACCCTTAAAAAGAAGCTCCAGTAAGTACTAATGCTTAGCATCATTCAGAAACAAGAGATTTGTGCTCATATCCATTCTGTGTTCTAAATCCTGGAGCAGTACCAGTTAATACCGGAAATCTTGCAATCATGAACACATTTCTGGTAACTCTTTCTCAGTGCTGCTTCTATCACAACAACGCATCTAGGAGGATCTATGACAAACATTTTTACCAATCTTGCTTTTTCCTCCCTGTTTGGGGCCAGGTTGGGCTTCATGGCAGGACATCACCTCAGGCTCTTGGATCTCATAGTAAGAAGCAGCACCAGTCAGTTTCTCTGCTGCTGCCAAAACTTCTGAGCTCTTTCTCTTTCCAGAGTGCGCTCTCAAAAAAATCTGTTCTGAAAGGAGTTGTAATGCTTTAATGTAGAGAGCTTACAGCATATTCCATCGGGAGAAGCAGGTTTTGTGTGTGATGTTGCAAAAAGAATTGTGAGTCTTCTGAGCACATGCAAAATTCTCACATAACAATAGATTCAGACTTCAAAAGAACCTTCGCTACTGAAAAATGAAACTGAAAAATTATGAATAAATCATGAATAAATCCCTCCCATCTTTATCGTGCAACTCTTCCTTAGTACAGTGTAAGTCAGTCTGTCATTACTTGCTGAAGGAATGGTTACCCAGAACTTGCTCTTCTCAGTTTCTTTAGGTTCTCTACCTCGGTTTTCCTTTACTGTAAAAATCTTTCAATAGGATTTTTTTAAAGCATCCAGTAAGAAACTGTCGCGAATGAGTGGTTAGGTTGCTTAAATAATCACCGTCAAAGATATTTGCAAAAGTGATTTTAATAGAAATTTATAAAAGAGTGATTTAACAAAGTTTGATGGCAAGGTTCACTCTGTTACTTATTAAATGAATGGAGTAGAGGCGAGGGGGAATTGAGATAGAAGAAAATACAAGGGGGGTAAAGGAGGCCCTCCCGTTGAGTCACGAGGTTCAGAGAGGACCCCCTTGTTTTCTAAACTCCTTCTCAGAGAGGAGCCTAGGTGCGACTGGATCCAATCCTAGTCCCAGACTTGGTCAACAGGTTATGTCTAAAGGATTATACGTATTCAGCAGCAGTTTAAGGTTTGTTCATAGTAAGGAGAGAATCACAAGAATTTAGCAGTAACTAATCATTGGTTAATCTAGCATCTGCAAAGTGATTAAATGGGGTCTACTACAATATTTGAAACGATTTACACACACACACACACGGCCTAATAAAGGTACCTAGTAATTTATCACGAGTTTGGTGAAATACTCGCTATATGCACAGCTAAAGGTACCTATTAAAAATTCCCTCGGGTTCAGTGAGAATGCAGTATGCACAGGTAAAGGTACCTGGTAAAAATTCCCCTCGAGTTCAGTGAAATACTCACTTCAGATGACGGTCTCAACGGGCGAAAGTTGAGCTCAAGGAGCGAAGGGCGCCGGAGGTCAGCCCGGGGCCTGTTGCCAGGCCTCCGTATCCAAACTTAAGGGTTTGGAGCTCGGGGAGGCGTCCCGCTCAGGGGGAGGCTCTGGCGCAGCCCGCTGCCGTCCAGGAGAGCTGAAAGGGTCTCCCGTGGTACCGCTGTTTATAGGGTTGTGAGATGATTGGCTTTAGGCATCAGTAAATTTCCATTCTGGCCACAATTCAGGTCGGTAATTGCTGAGTTCTTGTCCATCTCAGGCAGGCAGGCAGGATCCTCCCGTACCGATCCGCCCGAGTTACGATCCACCGTGAGGTGTTGCCAAGCTGTCGGGGGTGGCTGACGGTGCCCGGTGAGATGAAGGCATTCTCGTTCCCCAGCTCAGCCACGCACCGGTGCCCGGCACGGCCAAGGGGCGCTCAACCGCCGGACTCATTGCTCAAAGGCCAAGCCTTGACGGGGGTCCCTGTGATCGTAAAGGGGTCCAGAGGAAGGGGGGCGGGGAATGCACCACCGCAGAAAGAAATAGGTGTTCCTAACAGCTACAGTTGTTACAATGCCTCTATTTATGTATTGTATTTCATCCTTTGCGAGGAGTGACTGATAATTACAGAGTTCTGAGATAAAAGCTGATGAAGGTGTGATGTGTGCATGGTTCATACTCAAGCAGTAGATGCTTATTATCATTAGTCGTGGTCTGGTTTTTTGTGTGTTTGTTTGTTTTAAAAATAGCTGGGGCCAAGTCAAGCTTGTTATTTGCCAGGAAACTTGGCATAAATTGGTCAATATGCTGTGTTGTGCCTGGTAAATACAACTACATGCCAGAATAGTGATTCATCTAAGGGACAAAACTTGGGTTAAAAAGTTGTTATCGTCGTTAATTGATGTTAGTATTCTTAAATGAAAATTACCTAAACACAGATATCTATGATTTAGAACGTGTTCATTTGATTGTTCTTTTAGAATTATATCTGGATAAGAGTTTTGTTTGCAGATTTTCCTCAGACCTAGCATTGGAGACACAGTTAGCTCTCATTTAGCAGGTGAACTCCGGGAACATTTCAGTTTCATTTTCAAGTAATTTTTCAAGGCAGAATGACAGATCACTTATTTCAACAATTGTCTTTATCTGTTTCTGGTGTATAAATAGGAATTGATTCTTAAAATAGTAAATGCCTTTTGAAATGATTGATTCAGTAAATTACAGCAGATGACAAGTGATGATGATGATTAACTGTCTGCTTTTCTAAGTCTCTGTTTTTTTCTCTAGCATTGTATGTGGTTTGTCTGTCAGCTAGTTTTGCTTTTATGCACTTAATGGAGTGTTACAGTTGTAGGATATTTTTTTAAAAGTCAAGAACAACTCATTCATTGCCCAGCTATCAAGTTTGTTAAAGCAGAAAGAGTGACCTTAAAAAGTTAAATTGTTAAAGCAACCTTAAAAAGTCCTCTTATATCTTATCTTCAAGTTTAAGAATTACAAAAAAAAAAAAAAATTCAGGCCATGTAATAGGTTACCCTATGAAAATAAATCTTTATTTCTGAGAATAATAGCAGGTAGTGGGAAGAAACTGAGACTGAAATACATGCCATTTCTGATTGGATTGTTGTTTTTAAAAAAAAAAAAAATCTGGATGTTTTCTTTCTGGACTTGACCATTCAAAATTCTAATAATTTAGAGCTATTTTCTGTCTTACAATTATCGTCATTGCTAATTGCTGATAAGGAGCAAAAGCTGACCTTATTTCCTTATAAAGAACAAAAGGTAATAGGATTATTTATTCAAAGTTAAGAGAGTTAAAGTTTATGCTATTTCTTGAATTTGCACAGCTCCTGATTTCTGTTTCCTCTTAATCTGTTGGTTATGTTTAAATATTTTCTACAAGCAACAACTGCACCTTCATGTTTACTTTCTAACATCAAATGTAAAAATAGGCTAGCTTATGAAATGCCAACTGATTTTTTGGCACATCACCAAAATAATAATAACCAAAAGTTTTTTATTTTAAGAGATTAAGGAAGGATATGCATTTGATCGGTGTATTCAAATGCAGAATTGATTCCAGGTGGAGCACATTGTAATTTTTTGTCTGCGGCAGTGGAAAGGCAGTAGCTCCAGTGAAACCGAAGATGCTTTCAGGTGTAACTTGAGCACTGTCCCAAGCATTTCTCCCAGCTTCTCTAATTCACTTTGTTTTGTGCAAGGTAAACAAGAGAAGCTGCTGGGTTTTTTTTTCTCTTCAATTAGAATATTTTGTTTCTTACCTTATTTACATTTTATACTCAGCTGGTTATATTTTTCATAAAAACTAACATATTCCAGGGACTCCAGGAAAATAAACTGTAAATTCTTTATTTGTAGCCATTGCCACCCAACAAGTCTGCACTTTCTTGTTCATGGTACTTCAGACGGTCATTTTTTATCGGTTCAGAGACCCTGCCTTGTTTGTTAAGAAATTAGCAGTGAGAGAACAGTTTCATTTATATGTAGGCTGGTTTTGATGTTCTGATCATCTAAGAAAAATGTCAGTGACGTGCAACGTTTGGCTTTAGTTTGATTTCAGAGAAGACTTTTCTGTCCGAATACCTTGTTTAGAATGCCAATACACCAGTCAGTACACGTATTAAAAACAGAGTCCAGTTCCATCAGTTGGTCTTTGCCTGCAGAAGCTTGAGCTTGTCAGTCACCTGAAACAACATTAACTGAAGACCCTGGAGGTAGATCCCAGTTTGATATGAATTGTGATTGATCATTTGCAATTAAGGATTTGGCGAGTAGACTGACTGCAAAACTTCAGGCAGAACTCGTTCTCCTATAATGAATAATGAATGATGTCTGTCAGAAGGATGGCTTGCTGAGACCGGCTTCCTCAAAATGCTGTTTTCTGTCCCAGTTATGAATCGTTCTCTCACCGGCGGGAGTCTTTCCTGCAACAAACTTCGGACCTGCAAGTTTTTCTACTTCAGCTTTAGTTCTGAACTTATTTTTAAGTCCAATTTCTCAGCTGTAGAATATGCCCACATTAGCACTCAGGAATGCATTCAGAAACAAATCTCTTCGTGATCCCTGTTTACTTCAGAGCACAATGAATGAGCTTTAGCAAGCAGCCAGTGCACGTTGCATCCACAGGACCAGACTAGAGCTAGTCCAAAGTAAACTCTCCTGAAAATGGGCATTATGATGGATGAGGGATTCTTAATACCAACAGGGTTGCTCTACAGTTCTGTTTCTCTTATGCCACAGAGTTCACAAATGTGAATGTGCAGCCATAGTCTCTTCCAGGATGTTTTTGTACTTGCATAGGTAGGCTTAGATTCATATGTGTTAGTACTTCACAGGTCTTGATTAGCGGAATTCTGATGTGCTTGTTTATTGCCTTATCTCCCCTCTTTAAAAATGTGCATTTTCTCAGTCTCTGAGAGGAGGAAAAGACGTTTGTTTTCATTTTCGTTTAGTTGTATGTTAACAACAGGTCAGCAGTGAATAAGCATGGTTGACGTGTTTTCTTGAGATGTCTGTTACATACAGGATGTCAGCTTAGCTTACGTGGTGCTATTTGGCTTTGTGGAGGGAAAAAGCATTTCAGCTCTTGACTTGAGGGAGTGACGGTTTATAACTCGTGATGAGGATGAGGCTAGAATTGAAATAGCATCCCTATCGGTAGCATGGCGTGGAGACTAACCTTATCAGTTCCGCTAAGAGGAAGGACTTACCAGCCCTCAGTAGCAATGTTCCAACAATGTTGGAAGAGCCTGGTAGCACCTGGAGCCAAGTTCTTTAAAGTAAAATCTTCAATGCAGAGTTTGAGCTGACGTGAACCTCATGAGTTGATGTAAATCTAGCTCCCTGATCAGTCTTCTTGTGGGACTGCAGCTGAAAGCCTGCGCGTCCTTGCATCTGTACCGCGGCACCTCAATCTGAGACCTCAGCTGTCTCAGGATCTCAAGGCTTGAATTTTTGGGGCACGGTTCTAGGTCTGTGTGTGATGTGTTAACTTCACAAAGCAGTGCGGAAGACCAGCTGCAGGAGATGGCTGCCTTCCAGGGCATAATTTTTGAAGTCCCTATATCCAGACTGCATTTTGGCAAAGCTTCCAGATCCCTATTTCCAAACAAGTATGTAAATGAACAGAATTATACAGAATGTTGCGACTAGTGTACCTTGATGAAACCAAGACATTTCCTTCAAGTCAAAGCAAGCGGGTAGGACCCTGAGCTACCTGATCTAACATCAAAGTTGGCCCTGCTTCCAGCAGGTGGGTAGGATCAGATGATCTCCAAAGGTCCCTTCCAGCATAAATTATTCTATTCTAGGATTCTGTGATGAGTATAGTCCTAAGGAAAATGGTGGTTTACTAATGGAATCAGATTGTTGGTTTTTTTATTTTAAACTTGTCGTAAGTCATTTTGATTTGATTATGCTCAAGAGCTCTGTGGTATCCACAGTGAATATTGTCCATTGCAAATAATTGAAGCCCTGTTTTGAATTAGTTAAAGGGCAGTGGTACGGAGTTTTGTCATCCTTTTTGCCATACAAGTCTCGGAGAGAATCAGCAGCCCGTTGTGCCAGCGGCTCCATCTCCCATTCCCTACTTGGATGTTGGCTATAGCTGCAGGGCAGACTTAACATCTGATTCTGGTGCCTGAACGTATATAAAAATTTATTCTTCTGTGATTGCAGTTAGTTATGAGTTACCAGGTCTCTACACCTGCTGTTCCAGACAGATTTTTCCACTTGACATACTTGGAAAAATTGTTCGTGAATTCACAGATATCATTAATTCAATAATCACTAATGCTGTTATTCAGAATTCACTGGTCGACATGAATGGCACAATGGTTAAATGATAGAAATTGTGCTCTCTGTGTATGCTTAAATTCACTTTGACTGAGAGTGAAGTTCCATTAGGTGATAAGGATCATCATAAAAATTTGGAAAGCCTATTAAAGGTTCGTTACTACAGGAAAGAACATTCTCTTATATGGGACAAAGCTTGTTATTGCAGCAGTGATCTTTCACTTGGATTGTTCTTTTCGAAGCTATCTCAAATCCTGTTGAAAAATTTAGTCAGTACTTCCTAGTTAATGACAACCTCAGTGTTTTTTGTAGTACTCTGCAAAAACGTGTGATCTATTCAGTAGATGATGTGATGAGTTCAAATGTGTTTTGTTCTGACAGAAGTAGTTTTTAATCTTCCGGCATTATTGCCTAGCTACAACAATCAGGAAATGTTGGCCTAATTAGATTTTGGGGTTGATTTCTTAATTCAGCAGCTGAAAATTTTGCTGCACAGGAAAAAATGGTTCATTAATTACTTAAAATTATTCTAAGTTTGGGATTTGTTTTAATACTTACAGTATGCGTGACAGATCTTGTATTATGTGTGGTATGGGAAATTAAAGGTGTGGATCATAGGAATTAACTGAGCTGTATTCTTGTTCACAATTTATTCCTGAATTCTTAATTTAATTAAAGGCAGAATATATTTAAAGTCTACGAAGTAACTGAAAGAACAGCATGTAAAGATGACTGGTGGGCCAGTTTTACTGCTGCATAAATGAAAAATTGTTGTAAGCTGCTTCTTTGTCCACAAGTACACTTAATTTAGGCACAGTTCAGGACTACACGCTTCCATATTAGAGATCATTCCGTCATTCCGTGCCTGTGTCCTGCATGGTCCGATAGTCTGTCTGGAGAGCCGAAAGGACGCTGTTGAACACCATGCAATTCCTTTACGTTGACAAATGGTTCGAGTTATCTCATGTTGTAGAAATCCGAGGGGTTGCTAGGCTCTGTACATTTATATACACCATTTTGACTCCTCTCTTTCCCATCCATGTAGTCATATGTGGTCTATACGTGTCACATGAACCATGTCAGAATAAACAACTTCAAGACGTAAGACTTGGACTTTTTTCTCCAAAATAGGCACAAAGGGCCATCCAAAGAAAAACCACCCAGGAACAGTTAAATAATAAAAGTGATGCTTATGAAATACCCTGTATGCCTTCTTTGCTCCTACTGAAGAGTTCCCTCAAGCACTTTTTTGTAATGAAAGATTCCTGATATTTATCATGCCTAAAATGAAGGGAAGCCCAAGACATTATTTTTATGAACCAGAATATAAAGCAGAAAAATGAGACGGTGACCAAAAAGGGATGCCTAATTTATTAGACTCTGATGTCCTAAGCCTGTTTTTGGGTTTTGAGTTTGTTTGTTTGTGTTACATCACATGTGAGGATGAAGAGAGTCCGTTTAAATGTTGATTGATGTAGACTGATGTTCCTCTAAAGATTCCCCCGGATATTTCTTCCTTCTTCAGGTTGATTAAAAGATCTAGGCAGTCCACTTCTTTGTACTTTTTTACGTGAATGCTAATGGATATTTCTCTAGGGAGAGTGCGTATCAAAAAACCTAATACAAGATAGATGGACTCCCAGGGAATTTACAAAACTATTACAGGTTAGCCTGCAGAGAATTCCTATCCTTGATTTATTGCAAATGCATTCTTTTCAACTCAGTGCAACGTTTTAGAACTGACATCTGCATCTTCCTGTAAGATTTGCTGGAGTCATTTTTCAGATGTCAAATAAAAGACTCCAGTGACTTAGCTGATCTTTTGAGACAGTGTTGTTTTTCAGTGGGCACAGGAAAAAAAAACAAACACAAAAAACCCAAACAAACAGATTTCCTATTTGAAGAGGACAGGAACCAGGATCTAGTCTGGATGCATTTTCTGTATGATGTACAGAAATTTTTTTTTCAATATTCTGTGAAATCTGGGAAGATAATGTTTACTTTCTCACATGCTAAAGTTGTTCAGCATTGTTTCTATAACTGACTTGGTTTGGAGATGTAGTCTTCATCACATGGAGTGTACACAATACTGAAAATTAGGAAACAACCTCTGAAAAAAGGAAAGATTTTTCACTTTGGGCTCCATTTTTGGCTTCAGGAACAGGTGTGTGTTAGTACTTAGCATGTATTCAGTCTGAACAGAACAGGGAAACTAGAATCCAGCACTTTGTCCTGGCAGTAGAGCTTCTGAAAAGCAGAGAGCAAATAATTTCTTTCTCCTGCACAATCAGACCTCTTTTTTTATTGAAAGAAAAGTTTGATTCGTGGAGGTTAACACAGAAAATGTTTGCTGCGGATTCCAAGAAGCACCTTTGAAGAATGACTTTATTTATAGTATTTCTATAATTCTCAGAATGGACTAAGTACCTTTTGTAAATTAAAAACTAATAGTTACAGGATCTGACCATTATTCTCCGGAAATTAAAAGCAGGGCTAACAGCAGCAGTGCAAAACTCCTTAGGACTTGTGTGAGTAGAGTTGGATCAAATCTACCAGTGATAAGATGCAAGCACCTCACACCTAGGAGATTCCCAAAGAGCCATTCAGGCTGGCTGCTTTTCAGTATAGCTTACCTTTACATACGCCTAAACTGTTTGAGCGTTTTCTGGTTTTGCCTTACAGTTGCCTTTGTATTTAACTGTAGAGGGCTGTGATATTCAGAAGGGGCTGTTCTAAGGCAAAGGCAACCTGTTTTCCTAAAGTGCTGCACGGTGTTTGGCCTAAATCTGATGGGCAGTGCTGGAAATCTACTGAAACTTTTTAGAGAAAACACAAAAATTAAATGTTGTAAGGACTGTAACTCCGTCATTACCGGGGGTTCCTACCTTTGCATCAGCTTACTATTGGAGTCTTGTCCAAGAAGTAGGAAATCTAGGGTTAATTATCAAGGTTTAATTGTATTTGGGGAGTTGTGTTGGGTGGACCCCGCACCTGTGCTCGAGCTGGCCAAACTTTACGGCGAGGCAGTGCCTAACAGAGTGTCGTGGTTTAACCCCAGCCAGCAACTAAGCACCACACAGCCGCTCGCTCACTCCCCCCCGGTGGGATGGGGGAGAGAATCGGAAGAGTAAAAGTGAGAAAACTCATGGGTTGAGATAAAGACAGTTTAATAGGTAAAGCAAAAGCCGCGCGCACAAGCAAAGCAAAGCAAGGAATTCATTCACTACTTCCCATCGGCAGGCAGGTGTTCAGCCATCCCCAGGAAAGCAGGGCTCCATCACGCGTAACGGTTACTTGGGAAGACAAACGCCATCACTCCGAATGTCCCCCCCTTCCTTCTTCTTCCCCCAGTTTATATACTGAGCATGATGTCATATGGTATGGAATAGCCCTTTGGCCAGTCTGGGTCAGCTGTCCTAGCTATGCTCCCTCCCAGCTTCTTATGCACCTGGCAGAGCACAAGAAGCTAAAAAGTCCTTGACTAGTGTAAACTCTACTCAGCAAGAACCAAAACATCAGTGTCTTATCAACATTATTCTCATCCTAAATCCAAAACACAGCACTCTACCAGCTACTAAGAAGAAAATTAACTCTATCCCAGCTGAAACCAGGACACAGAGGCACCTGCCCTAGGTGGGCTCTGTCCTGTACTTGTTGATGCTAGGCGTTACTCCTGGTGCGGCTAGGCCGTTGACTGAAACATCAGTGAAGACAAGGCACCATCCGTCTTTAGGTTTCTTTAAGCAATGCGGAGGCTTTACTCCCTTCCGTCAGCCAGAAACTGACCACTTTATTCCTAAGAAGCAAGACGAAGGTTTGAACCGTACTCTGTTTAAATGGGAAACACCGCAATTGCGTCACGCCCGTATGTGTTAAAATACGTACAGAGGAAAGGCCGGTACCCCACGTTTTGTTATTCTGTAGCTCTACCTATTGTAATTGATTTTCCTGCCTTTTTGTGCAAGATCTGGTAATAAATTGGTGCCAAATTTCAGTTGTAAAATGTTTAATTATTCTGTCAAGGGATTCGTTATAATAGATACCTTTTTCTCTTTTCCTGTAGGTCTTCATTACTTCAAAAACATTGTGTTAGTAGGATCTCTGCAGGATCGTTATGTTCCTTATCACTCCGCTCGCATTGAGATGTGTAAAACAGCTTTAAAGGATAAACAATCAGGTAATAAATACCCTGCAAAATAAACAGACCACTCAGGTTAAACCTCACGGGTCTCAGATGCGTCCCATTTCATCTTGGGTGCGTAACTGAGGCACCTCGATTGTGTGTTTAGACGCTCTGGGCTTACTTGGTAGTAATGGAGAGAGGAAATCCATGTGGGAGCCAAACTGCTTTCTGGATCTGCCCTGTCCTGTTACACGCAGAAGGGGATGAGACTGAATAAATTTCTAGCTTACAGACTTTGCTGAAAGTTAGGTGGGATGAGCACAGCCCCTGATGTGTTACTCCACGAACAGGGAGGACGAATAGCTTTGATTTGTGAGGACATCAAGCTGTAGCGTTGAGCACGTGGGCTGTCTTTAGCTGAGGCTTAATGCCAGCACTAAAAGAAAAGGTAGTTTTCCCATTTTCAGTGGTGGTTGGTTGTTGTGTTTGCTGTTGAGACATCCTAGCACAATTGCATTCTAGCATTATATATTGACAAATAAATACCTTTTACATAGTGTAATAAATTAATACCGATGAGCATATTCTCACTATAAATGTTCAAATACTAAAATGCATAGCTTAAAGTTATTTTTCCAACATTTCTGGGGAAATTAAACTTCCTATATATTCTATCTTAGCAGATACAGCGTAACACGTATCGTTACCTCTCTCATTCTGGAATGCGTTCATTTTGAGTTCAGTGCCAAAGAACTGTATTTGTTTCTGGTGATTCACACAGTACAACTTTTCTTTTCCTCTACAGGACCAATTTATGCTGAAATGATCCAGAACCTGCTTCTGCCAGTTCTTCAAAATAAGGAATGTAATTTGGTTCGTTATAATGTAATTAATGCATTACCCAATACAGCAGATTCTCTCATAGGGAGAGCTGCACACATTGCTGTTCTTGATTCAGAAATATTTTTAGAAAAATTCTTCCTCGTTGCTGCCCTAAAATATTTTCAGTAGAGAAAAGCATTGTAAGAGACTTGGTTATTACCTCATTAACAGATGAATCAAATAATGTGTGGTATTAAAGTATAGCTGCAGCTGTATTTTAAGAGATATTTATACTTTTTATATGGAAGATAATTTATATCATCCACACTTAGGGCTTTTTAACATCAACTTTACTTTCTAGGTAATGTGGCTGTGCAATATTTTTTTATTTTGTTCTTTTTACTTTTCTATTACTTTTTCTTAATTTTGGGTACCTAATTATTTGGCGATTAAAGCACAGTGCGTACTTTTGGTTGGTTTATTATTGGCTCTTAGACTACAGAAGTCAATGTTACTTGGCTACAAGAGGCTTTAGATGCCAAAATAAATTGGATTTTAAAATTCTAATAAGGTCTTAACACGTTCACTTGTCGTATTTTAGCACTGTAGGAAGACGTTTAACTGGAAACCCAATGAGCTGCTAAAATACTGGATATTTGAAAATGACTATATCTGTGGGTCTCGCAAAGGCCGTTACCGAGTTGTCCGTGCAGATATCACTACAGCTTAACAGATTTCTACAAGATCATTATCGTCATTGTTAAATATGTTATGCCTGTGGGAATACATTTTCTACTGATCTCAAAAACACGTTAGTTTACATACTCAATTTTATTACTGGAACTTTAGTTTTCAGAAGCAAATGGCAACTAAGGATTTTTGAATGTTTAATGATAGCTGCCTTCAAATAATTGGGGTTTTGCAACCTGTATTAAAATTGCTCCCTACTCTGTCAGTTCTTCAGATGAACACGGACAGTTTTACATGGACTTCCTTGTATGTACGTAAAATAAGTAAATGTTATAAATTTCTGCAATACTTTTATGAACTTAAGCGGTTTTTAAATATTGTTAAAATGTTTTATTGACTACAAAATATTGTAAATATAAATCAATACATCTTCAAATGGGACAATATTGTAAACTTTACCTGTTTAGTGATACAGATAAAATGTTTTTGATATACAGGAATGTTAAAGGTCTACTGACTTTCTACTGGTGCTGAATAGCATTAAGTTTGGTTTCTCCTTCCTTCCCTTTTCTCTGTTTCAAACAATAATTCCCTAAAGGTGGGGGCGGGAGAGTTACATGTGCATTCACTAATTGTAATGAACATTTTTTGAAAAATATAAATTTGTTGTATAATGCATGTTTATTTTTAGCATTGTGTTATTGCATCTGGTGTTAATAAAATGAACAAATGACTCTAATGGAAGCAATTAAAGAAACTGAGATGTTCTGCTAATTACCAAAATTCTGGGGAGGCTTTTTTTGTATATAATTAATAATTTTGTATTACATGAAATGAATATAGCAATAATAGTTTATAATGAAGTGATTTTGCATTTGGTTTGTTAATACAGTCTCTGTAATATATTTTTTTTTTCTCTGTAGCTTACACGTGTCAGATAACCACCTGCAGTTTGGCAATATACACACTTAAAAGAGTATTTTATTAGAGTTGTGTTAGGCAAGTCCTTGCGACACAAAGATGTCTTAAATATATTCCCACGCTAACAATGCCTACTTTTATTAATAATTTTTTTACATTATGATGGTGCTAGTATGTTGTAAATATTTAAATTAAGTTCTGACATCTCAACTGTCTTGTTTAACAGTATTCTAGTAGTTGGCTAGTAGCTAAGTTTTTAATACCAGTTTAGGGAGCTAGATCTAAAAAATTTTCCTTGATTCGCAATGATCAAGTTAAACTACTCTTGGTACATAAGTATGTAGACGTTTCTGTCACTGCTGAAAAATGTCTGTCTCACTGCATCTCTCTGGAAATCCAAAAGTGTAAAGCATGCTGTGTGACTAGCAAAGCACAAGTATCCTGGCAGAAATAGCCACTTTTTTTTTTTTTTTTTTTTTTTTTTTTTAATAGTAGATCCCATCCATGTAAGGAGGCTTGAATTTGGTTTGTTCTTTGAGAAACAGTGGATGGTGCAGGAAATCCTGTGATATCTGCATGTAAGTTTATCAAGGAACAGAGAACATTAACTTCTTTTTCTGTCTTCTAATTTGTATTGCCGAGTGCGGTCCATATGTAGCCCTCTCAGTACTGTAGCTTTCGTGGGGGCTGTCTGACATCTTGAAGTCCGAAAGGAATGGCCGCTACTTGTGTGCCGTGAGACAGCAGCAAGTGGCACGATGACCCCAGCCTCTCCTTGAAGCACATCAAGTTGCACTTTTACAGACTGCATAGTACACTTGCGGTTGCTGTCTGAAAACACGCAGTCTCGGATGTTTTGGACAACTGTGCGCGCGTTGCGTGGCATAGTCCCCCTACTCCCGCCTTCTGTTCACTAGATGGAAATGGGGACTCCTGTATACATAACTGAACGTCATCTGGTGCAGGAGCAGCTACAAAGTGCTCCATCTCACCCCTCTTCTGTTTGAATCGGGGCTTCATCTTCCTGTAGACGCTGATGTCCCTTTTATGCGGGTATCCTACAGCTGCTTGAAAGAGAATTATGCTGCTTACAGAATGAGAGATAAAAATTAAGGTCTTAACGTTCCTTTAGAAAGCTGCATCTTGGTTCCTGAAGGCAGTAGGCTGCTACTGTTACTTCACAAAGCTCTCAGCGATGTTAGTAGGAGGTTATTGCATGAAATGAGAGAGCATCTGAACTTTTGTTTGTAAATTGGGAAAAAGAGCTCATGTTCTCCTATGGAAATCACCAGGCTTTGCAGCAGAGCCAAAAAATTCCACGTTAGTGGAAAACTTTCTCTGTAACTGCAAAACACCCTTCACCCTGAGCCAATCCGTGCTTCCCAGGTAGCCCCCGTGGCCAGCTTACATTCCGGCTCACCTGAATTGGCCTGCTGCAGCATTTGTGCTAGCTCCAGGTCTTCTGTCCCCTGCTTTTTAGAACAGCAAAGCAGCACACGGTATTGTTTGAGAGAAATGATCGGTAAACAGAGGGAGGAAAAGAAAAAAAAGAAAATATCGCATTTAATCACAAAGTAGTGAATTCCTGTGGCGTGCGCTACATTTGTATTTACCAATGTTCAGATTTATTACCTCTTCATTCACAAGATCTAGAAATACATAATTCAGGAGTAAAAAGTAAATTTTGCATTTTTACAGCAATACAATAAATGAAGAACAGGGAAAAAAAAAAAAGCTTTGAAGACCTCAGCTTATTTTTAGGTGGAAGAACAGTTCCTAATTAATCTTACGTTGTTATTTCATCCTTACCACGTGAGATTGCACATAAGCATGATTTTTCATGGATTTGCGTTAAGCTGTTTAGGAACAGAGCTTACAATTACTTGGTACCTGCAGACAGCTTGGCATAAGTCTTTTTAAGGTAAGAATTTCATAATAGTTTTTACTGTATTGAGCACACGCATGGATACGTTCTTGAATGTGGAATAGATCTGTTTTTTTCTTGTTGCTTTTGGGCAGAAGCAATGAGCAATATTCCTCTTTCTTCTCTCTAATCTGGAGTCCCAGCTTCTTGCTGTTAAAGAAAAGGGTTTCCCATTATTTTCGGTCTCTAATGTCCAATTAGCCATGTTATAAAAAGCTGATCGAGAAAATGTCACGCATAAGGCAGTCAGTTAAATTTAATCACTTCTAGTGTGTAGGCATTGCCAGATGTAGTGCAATAAACTCAACGTAGCATTGCTGCTGTTAATTTACCGAGGAGTTTTACTTTCTTAAACTCTTCAGATGTGCACACAAAATGCTATTTTAGACTCTGATCTCCAAGAATGGCTGAGTGAAAGTTTCTTCTGCAATTTAGTATCTGTGGAGAGAGTGTTTTGAATTCTGTTTTATGGAAGAACAAGGTTAGCTGCAGATGTTTGAAGAGTGACAAGAAGTAAATGTTGCCATTTTCGAAACATTAACTGGAGCTGATTAACTGGAGCTCCACCCCATGAGCCCAGGTGTTACTTATCCCAGGGTGAGGTTTCTACGGAGAGTGTAGAGCATTCAAAGCACCTTCACTGGGTAAACTGGGAAAAAGGTGCGGTCTGAAGTCCTCTGGTTCAGCACTTTAGTGTGGTTGCTCAGTTTCTTGCTGGGAGGGTGAATAATGCCTGACTGAGTGCAGAAAAGACACCAGCGGGGGTGTAGGACTGAGAGAGACAAGTTTATTATTAAATTAATAAAATAATTACGATATTTAAATCATCTTCTGGTAACTTTGAAGTTATACAGCCTTTAGTTTGTAAGGACAAACACTAGGTCCGTACATCACTGTGGCATCAGCCTAAATTCTCTCATGTCTTGAGTTGCCTTTGTGTATTATTTCAACAATTATTTTCATTATTAAAAAAATAAATAGCTAGCAGGTCCGCACTACACCTTGGGAGAGGAAATGGGTCATTTCAGCCGCAAACTCTTCATCACACGGGAGAAAGGAGATGCTTTCGCTCCAGGTTTGGAGGGGGAAGAGGGGAATTATAGCTTATTTGTCGAGCACCTCCGAGAGCCCGGAGACGCCTTCATCAAGAGCTCGGCTCCCCAAGGCGCCGTTCATATCCCTTTATCGGAGACAGACGGCGGCGCGGGGAGGGGGGGCGGTTTTAAGGCCGGTGGAAGCCGCGCTGACTGGAACCGCGTTTCCCGCCGCTCTCCCTCAGGCGGGCGAGGGGGGGCGGGGCTCGCGCGGCGTCCAACGGACGCCGCGCGAGCCCCGCCCCCCCTCGCCCGCCCCCTGTGCTGGAAGCCGCCGCTGCGCCTGCGCGGTTGCCCCCTCCCGCGTCCCGGCCCGGCGCGGCCATGGCTCTGCGGCTGCTGCGCGGTGCGCCCGGGGCAGCGAGTAAGCGGCGGGCGGAGGGAGGGAGGGGCTTGGCTTTGCCTCTGAGGGGTTCCCCAGCCTCTCCTCCCTTTCCTCACGCAGGGGAGTTAGGAGCGAAGGAGAGAGGGGCGGTTACCGGCCGGGATTGGCGGCGCGGGGGTTGCTGAAGGGTGCCTAAGATGGCGGCGGGTGAGGGGGGCTGTGCGCCACCCGCGGTGTCACCCCCGCCTCTTCATCCCACGGCATCGGTTAGGGGCAGTGGGGTGCCACAGCTTCCCCCACCGCCCATTTCTCCACGGGTTTCCTGCCTTCCCCCCCCAAGATACTAATATTTAACCCTATATTGCAAACCTGTCAGGCCTCACTATCAGCTCTGGAGGTTTTCTTTCCCTGTCGTTGCTGCGAACTTTTAAACGGTAGTAATATATTAAGCCGTGGTTTAATATTTGTAGAATAGCTGGAGGGAACTTACTGTAGCCTTGGAAGTTACTGGTCTGCACACTTTATATGAGGAAATTCGGGTGATTTGTTCATGGCGAAACCTAGGCTGGAGGACAAATAAAGTAGGCTGCATAACAGTGTCTGTCCCACACGCACGGTCAGCTGAGGCTGCTCTGTAGGGCTGCAGGTCAGGCCACTTCTCCATCAAAAGCTGAGATTTCTGTGATGCTATTGTTACAGTACTCTTGAAGGAGACCAGCAGAGTATATGTTAATAGAAGAGCTGGAAAAAAATGCTGTTAGATTTTTGTGGGCCCTCCTAGGCTCTCTTTGGCCGTTCAGTTAGTGGCAAGATGTGGCTGATGCTCCTGTCTCCCCTGAGCATCCCGATGAGTGCCCAGCTCCCACTGCGTGGATGGCTTTGTTATGATAAATCACAGTCTGGGGGCCACTTGAAAAGACTGGTTGTTGCAGATGTTGGCTGTGCAGCAACTTTAAAGACTTGGGATTTTTGACTTCTTTTCAAATTCAGCTCTATAATTAATAAATTGCATGGCTTTGTGACTGCCCATAAAGGATGAGGCAAAGATCAGTTTGTAGAATGTGGTTTACTGATAAAGTTGATTGTTCGTGTCATCTTTTTCAGAGATACTTAATGTTAAACTTCAGTCACCTCTGTGTCAAGAAGAATGTATTTTGGTCAACAATATCAAGTATTGCAAATAGGAGAATCGATTTTGCATCTTCTCTGCTGACTGAGATAATTTCATATCAGTACCTTAATCTGGCTTTTACTTGAACTTGGAGTAGGATATCAGCTTTAATTTCATTTTCTAGCTAGCTTCTCTTTCAGCTTGCTGAAGAATGACAAGATGCTTGGCAGGAGTAGAAAGATCCAATGTATGCGGAAGGATTAGAGTCTTCACTGTTGATAGTCCATTATGTCATGCTTAAAGCAAAAAAAAAAAAATTATTCCTTTGGGGCATTGGCAACAGTTGGCAGGCGTAACACGGTTTATGTGACTGTAGGGTTTAATGTTGAGGTTGTGGTATTTTAGGATGAATGAATATGCTGATTCTGGGAATACAGGTGGATTGTTGGTGGGTGTATATATAGGTGAGTCAAATCCACAGTGCTTGAGAAGGTTTCCTGATGCGATCTCTTTAGCAAGGTAGAATAATAGTTCTTTCAAGTGCTTTGAACCCAGTCTGGTACAGGGAGGATTTCTGCTTGAATCTTCCTACTTAAGAAAAATCAGAGCTGCTTTAGGCACGTGTCCATAGCTAAAATATTTTTAGAGGGTAGTTTATGCTCACTGTGGACATTTGGCTTTTTAACCAAATCCAGAAGTATCAGTTATTTTGGGAGATCTTCATAAGTAATTTTTGACTTGTTTATGACTCTTGAATTATTTATGACTTACAATATCTATGCACCTCCATTTTTATACTACTTGAAAGACCTTTAGGTATGGATGTTAATAGGCTTTCTCCTACATTTATGTTAAAAAAATGTTAGTAGGACTTTAAAGGAAAAAAGTTTATGCTTTTAATTAAAGTATTTGCATGCAGTTATATAATTGAACTTAAATGTGCTGAAAGTTTGTCCTGCTTTTGACTACCAGCTGAACTGTTTCACCGTCATAAGGGAAGCCCGACTATTCTCTACCAACATTCTGGAAAACCTGTTACTAAGGGAACAACGTTTTATGTTTTAAAACTTTCCTTGGGGAAAGCAGAAGCCTTTTCTGATTCAAAAGCTGTTGGAAATGAGCCAAGACCTGGAAATCAGCAGGCTTCTTGGGGGAGGTTAGGACTTCTCCAGGAAAACAGAATGTACTGGTCTATGCTAGCATAATTACTATTTAGAGTCTAAAATACAAGAAGATAACAGTGACGATAAGTTCAAGCAGTTTAAAATACACTGTTTATGTGAACTGAGTTATACAACTAACACAGTTTTGCCTGCATATGTTTCTAGGGCCAAAAATAATTATCTGTGCTGATTTCTTAGGTTTCATGAGTTGAATGTTAAACTAATATTTGGAGTTTGTTTTCCTGTCCTTCACTCCCTGGTTTCTGAAGCGAGGGTTTTCCAGAGGTGCTCTGGACAGTCATAGAGCTAGTCGGTATTAAACTCTCACATTTATGCTACACGTGTCCGTTTGTTTGACAGAGTCGTCACTGCTTTGCAGCTCTCTGAGGAGCACTAGCTCTAAGACAGGAGGAAGATCTGGACCTGCTAAGCAGTCACTTAAGAAACCGAAGTTACCAGTAGGTCGATTTGATGAACCAGAGGAGTCCAGTATAGAGAGGGAGCCCCTGGAAAGTAAGTCATGTTTTACAAAATCGAAAGCCATGTTTTAAAGGCAAGACCCTGAGATGCAGCGCTGATGTCAGTTGAAGAAGAGGGGTAGGCATTCAGCACTCTTCAGAAGCACTTTCTAAGCTTAATGGTTCTGAAAAAAACAGAGGCAGGGCAGCGGGCACAAGTTGGAGCAAATGATGTATGAGGGGAAAAAGTCTTCAAAACAAGGGTGGCCAAACATTGTAACAACTCACCCGGAGAATCTGTGATCCCTCTCCTCTTGGAGATACTCAGATTTGCCTGCATGTCCTGTCCCAACATCAGCCTCGCTTTGAGCAGGCTTGGGGCCAGGTGTCTGCCTAAGGTGCCTTCCACCATAAGCCGTTCCATGAGAAATGTAGCTGCTATTGGTCTGTTGTAGTACAGCTATAAATGGTGATGGTAAACTCATGAGGGCACCGGCTACTTTTTATTATCCAAAAAGCCTGTTTTATTTCTTAGTCTGCAAAAGATTTCTGAATCATAGAATCATAGAATCATTAAGGTTGGAAAAGGCCCTTACGGTCATCGAGTCCAACCGTTAACCTAGCACTGCCAAGTCCACCACTAAACCATGTCCCTAAGCACCACATCTACCCGTCTTCTAAATACCTCCAGGGATGGGGACTCAACCACTTCCCCGGGCAGCCTGTTCCAATGCCTGACTACCCTTTCGGTGAAGAAGTTTTTCCTAATATCCAACCTAAACCTCCCCTGGCGCAGCTTGAGGCCGTTTCCTCTTGTCGTATCCCTTGTTACTTGGGAGAAGAGAGCAGCACCCACATGCTGTATTTCATGGTCAGTCTTTCTCTTAGTCTTGCAGGTAGTGTTTTGAAAAGCAACAACAGATACTGAGTTTACTGAGCCACTCCATGGGGTCCAGGGAGACGTAATGAGCTGCTGTTTGTGTTGTGTTGCAGTGACCTTAGTGGGGCCGCATTTAGAGAACCTGACAAGATTGAGGTACAGGTAACATCGCTGCTGAAGTCACTAGAAACTTATACTTTCTTATCAGACGGGAGAAAGACAGAACAGAATCTCTTTTTTCCCTTCTTTTTAGTTAGCTGTCTTCCTTAACTAAAAGTGCTAGTCACGCTTTATCTTGTTCACTATAGTGTGATGTTCTGCTACTGTTTACCAGTACTGATAACCCATGTTTATCTATTTTGAGGTCTCTGGGACAAGCTTTTTTAATATATCAATAGATTACTATGAATATCCAGATGACAAAATGACTGAAAAATTATAGTATCATCACCGAAATGGCTGCAAGCAATTTCAGATTGTGACTCACTTGAGAACTGACTCAGAGTTGGAGTTACTGTGTAAGCAGCTATTTAATTCTTGTCCTTTATTCCCAAGAAAATAAATGCCATCGCTGCTTCATTTAAAACAAATGCATAATTAATATCTTTCGCTTTTTGCTTAGTTGTTCTATGTTTAGAGCAAGACTCAAGGTTTCTTTTGGCTTTAAACATAGTTGTACTTGTATATTTTTTACATGTAACACCAGCAATAATTTGTTAGGATGCTGACTGCCGATTGTGTCCTTGATAGTCATTAGGAAAAAAAGTAAGAGTTTAAGCTGTCCATTTGAATTCCCACTGCTGCGTAGTTATCATGGAGCAATCTTCTGAGCTTCTGCGTCCGCTGCCAGCACATCAGTACTGCTGGGATACAGGGATGATATCTACAAAATAATATTAGATGCATTTGCGCTCCTTGTACTGCCAGAGGTGCTCAAATTCTGACATTTCCTATCCTGCTCTGCATGAATTTTTAAACAGGCATCCCAATATGTCATTCTGTATAGCCTGTAGCTACATCAGTCTCCCTCCATCACTGTCCTCCTTTTTCTCTGCTCTCCAGGATTTCTGATGTTGTCTGTTTTCATTTTCAACCCCGCTCCTCATTACTTGCCTTGTCTGCCAGGGCTCAGCTAGGGATACGACCGAGGGAGCCCTGAGTTGAGCATCTATATGGGAGGCTCTGGAGAATCAGCGTGGCAAGGGGATGGGTGGGGTACAGTGAGCTTCAGGGAGCCCTGCCGTCCAGTGCAGGATGAGAAAACACTCAGCCTAGGAAGGTGCTGTGCCAAAAAGCAGCTTGGTGGCTTGGCGATGCCCAGTGGGATGGCCACTGTGCAGCATGGGTGGCCTGCGTTACTACTCTTAAGAGAGGGCCCTGAGGAAGGGAGCACTGAGTAGCATAGGGATGTTGACTGCGAGGCGCAGAAAGCACTGTGGTGTTTGAGTAGGCGGCATAAGCTAGTAGGGTGCTGGGAATAGAAGAAGCACTGCTAATGCGTAAGCATAGCACATCACGTACCAGAGAGATTTGAAAGTCCCATTCATACCCCACTTAGGAAGAGTCTCCTGCTCCTGAAGGGGCATCACAGTGACTTAGCGAGCTTAGGTTAAGTTTTAGAAAGTAAAAAGTCTAATTTAGCTATTTAGGATTTTATAGTACCTCCTGTGACCGAGGTATCTAGTCTGGTGTTGATAAACACCAACATGATCTTTCTTGATAAACATACCAGCATCCATGAAAACATGGTGTTTTAAATACAAGAATAATTATAAAATCTTGGCTAAAATTGTAAAATTAAAGCTAAAATTAAAACCTGAGTGCTTAGAGACCTAAACAAACACAGAAAGTGACCTGGTGTTTTAGACAGTAGTGAACACATGTCCAGCATACCTGAGTGACGCAAGCTCTCATGAGTTCATGAGATACTGTGGTGCTTTAGCACCTTTGGATATCAAGTTGCTTTTTCATTTGCATAACTGAATATGATAATATATTCCTGACTGTAGTCACAAAACTCTCTGAAACTACTGTTGTATGACTCTGGGAAATGTTTAACTCAAGGTTGCCTTTAAAACAAGAGAATTGTTTTTTTGTATTTGAAAATGAAACTAAGAGGCAAACGTTGTGGATGGTGATATCTTTATATTTGTCAACATTATAGGCATTTTAATGAACTTTCCCTGTCATTTTAGAATTCCCTGATGGAATCAATCCTGCTACAAAAGAGAGGGGTGGACCTAAAGGCCCTGAACCTACACGTTTCGGAGATTGGGAGAGAAAAGGACGTTGTATAGATTTTTAATGTATAAATGTATCTGTATTGCTCATACTATGTTTCTAGTTGTTGAAAAATATAATGTACAGAAAAGTCTTACCTGTGTTTGTTGTGAAGCTTCTTGTTTCTGTCATGCTTGTGATGAATTTCCTGAGAGATATTATGTAAATAAAGACCACGCTGCTTTTGGAGCTGTTATTTGCTCAATGTAGACCTGATCTTTAATGCTATTTACACTATGCAAGTATAAATGCAAGTATAATGATGTGAAATCGGTAGTCAGGATCTTACTGAGATGTATAATGTATTTAAACATTTATGTAGTGCCTTCAAAGTGCTGAAAGAGCTCTGCAGTTCGGGAACCTCGATACTGTTCATCAACAGTACAGCCACCTCCGAGGAGATCAGCACTTAGCTGATGCTCCCGTTTAGCCCAGTGGTTCATTGGTAAAAGCCCCCTTAATCAAGAGCCACCGCCTCTGTCTCCGTTAGAGTGGGCTGGGGTTTCTTCCCTGTGTGTGCAGAGGGGATGGAAGCTCCGTTTTATCTCATCTCAGAGTGACGGGCTGTAAATGGCACGGTCGAAGTGGCGGCTTAATTCCGAGAGGCTCAGCTCATGATTGCAAGTGGTGCAGGGGCGCTCGCTCTGCAGTTTCAGAACACTGGCCTTTATAACCTTGCTTATTGCACGCTGTTTGCATTATCCGTTCCTTGATGAATGGCGATGTCTGTTTGAAAACTGGCTAAATGCTGCTCGGGGAAAAATAACATTAGTTTCCGATACCTTATGATCGAAGGGGACTAATGACATTAGATGATCTAATATTGCAGGTCTTAAAACTAAGTTATCTGGCATTGCACTAAATATCAGTCAGGCTGAGCTCCATTCTGCGTTCAAGAATTTGCCTAGTTGTAAATACTGTAGTAGAGTGCAAATCTACCACTTGTGTGGGTACTTATTAATAAGAATAAGCTGTCATTAAAATGTGTGAGCATATGCTCTGTTTATTTCTGTGCAAGTTCTGTTCGATAGCCTAAACAAATGGATCTTCGCTAGTCTTCAACTGTAAATGTTTTCTTCATCCCTTTGTGTTTCCTTCCTGGTGTTTTGCTGATTTTTCAACCTCTTCTTTTTTACTCGACACGCTCCAGTTTCTATATTCGCAATTCCTATTCGCTGCTTTTGCCACAGCACCACAGCGAGCATTAAAACTGAATAAAAGTTTCTTGGAGAGCCCAGGACAGTCTCCCGTTTTGTGGCCTATGTTTCTTTTTCCTATAGGATGTTTTTGCCTTTGGCTGTGCCAAAGCAGGTTGTACCTGAATGAAAGTCAGCTTTACTCCATGATTTCTGTTGGTTTGCATTACTCTGTGTGTAAGAACACACGGCTTTGCCCGGCTCAGCCTTTTGCCTGATTTTATTAGAGCATTGAAGTGTGTTCGTCCTATCACAGATCTGTACAACCTCTCTAAAACTCGCCCGACTTGCAGCCAGCGGGGAAGCTCCTCACTGAAAGCTGCTGGTTTGTACACCCAGGGTGTATTTTAGTGACAGAGCAGCGTGGTAGTTGTGAGTTACGATGTTTGACTCGCTGCAACAATGCCCTACAGAAGTGCTAAGTCTGTTTTGTTAGGTTTATCAACCAAATACCTCACCGAAGAGCAAAATGAGGTTTACTACAGCCTGTTTTTCATAGAAGGTGTTAACTAGTGGTAATTACTTTTTGAACCTTTCATCTTCTGTAAATTTAAATTCTGCAGCATGGTTTGGATATTGGAAAATTGGTCTGTATTTATACCTGATTCATTCTAGTTGCCCTTCTGTAGTGCGACAGTCATGTTTTCCCAAAATCTGTTGAAATTTTCAGCTACCTAAAGATATGCTGGGTCAGCTCACTTCAATATATGCTGTTTATTAAAATACTTATTTCTAGTAAGGCTTTGCCTCTTCAGTTGCCAGTGGGTTGGAAAATACTCTGTCACACCATATACCACACACCCCCTTTTCAAATAGGAAGCAGAAATTTTAATTGGAAACTTCTGCCTTTTCCGCATCATTATTAATAGGCTTAACATCTTAATTAGCGAAGAGGCAGTAACACTACCGCAGTTATTTTGTTTTTGAATTCTAAATCTTACTCTCCGTCTCCACAGATTGTTGCATGAGTTTGTTATCTTCTCTTACCAGGTTTTACCCTTCCCAGCACCCGCTCCATGAATGTTTACCTAGTTCCACTTCTGGGCATTCCTGACTTCCAGTTCTCATTGCTACCTTCAGCACAGGCCGCAGCTGCAGTCCTCCCTGGCTGCAGAACTGCGCCTTTGTGATGTAACGTACAAAGAACTGGCCTCACTTTTCCTTGGTTTTCTTTATGTTTCAGTTAGTTCTCTTCATTAATCGCTGTCAAGGAGTGGGCACTGGGGAAACAGAGGATACCCTTCGGTCTTAGGAGCTTCGGGCCCTCTTCACCACCTCCCAGGCCAGTGCCAGTAACCACCAAGTGTTTGCGTAATTTGGTGAGGGAGCATGTCAATAAGAGAGAAAAAACTGAACTTTTGGGCAAAATAACACGTAACAGCCAAAGAGTGAATGCCGAGGGGCCTTTTTGTGGGGGCTGGCCAAAAAGAGGAGTCCCGGACTCCGGCAGTAATTAAGTCCAAAGTAACGGCCTGTGGTGCTGCAAAATCACTCGTGGTATCTGTCACAACCAGTCATGGTCGGAACGCAACAAGCGACACTGATACCGTAGGGCATAAATGATCATTTCTGGTTTGTTTTCTTGCGGTGTCTGCAGCCAGGAAAGCAGCACTTCAGCACTTTCCAGTGCCGTCTTCCTGCTCTTTCCGGATGATTCATATTAGCCGTTCACTGGGATACAGCATTAGGGTAAAGCGATGACTCGTGGCATTAGCCATTAGATTAGCCACAGGTATGTTTTTATCATAAATACTGATTGAATCTATTTTTGTAGCTCTTTTTGTTAGTATAAGCGTGTAAAGCAGCAGGGGCTGTATCCGTTTTCTGTTCTCTGACATTTCTGGGAGACAAAGGAAAATTGTTCTGCCTGTGTAAGCAAATTCTTGTAGTACTGCAGGATGCTTGCTGCTCTGTTTTGTTTTTTTTTTTTTTTTACTAAAAAGCTGTATGTTGCGTTTCTGCAGTAGGTTTTCTTTTTTAAACTTGTTTCTGCTAGTTTGCGTGCATACGTTTGGTACATTATTATAATTATGAAGCCTTTATTGTTTGAAGGAATTGCTGTGTAATTACTTTATTACAAAATACACATATAAAGTTGCACTCTACAGTTAAAGAAAATGTTTGCTATATGTTGCCTTGTTTGGAAAGTGTATATTTCAGTGCTGATTTTACGAAGTTAAAATGCAAGGTTTATTATATAGTTGAATCAGAGTAAAATTACCCTTTACGGCAGCAGATGTTCGTAAAGGACCGTAGAATGTTATTATAAAACTTTACTACTTTTTCAGTTGACTGCAATAAATGATCACAAATTCCAGCGATCTGTGGTGACAGATATGTCACATGTCTTTTTGTGACACTTATTTTGGTATTGTTATTTAAAAAGGACCACAACACTTTGTTCTGAAGTGTCAGGAAAATAGCAAAACTGTGTGTTCATTTATAAGAGAAGAGGATTGGGAATTTCTGTGGTTTTTGTAATTGTTCATCAGTCACTAACGTAGCATCAAGCATATCAAAGCATAAGGAAATGATTTGAGATGTGTTTCTGTGTGCTGATGGTGATGAAAAACATAAAAATTGGTGGTCGCTTTCCTGCTTTTATAACGTGCAATATGAAAAGACGGTTGCTTAGCAGGTGGTCGGTGTTTCACGTCCGGCCAGCCGAGGTGCGCCGTCTGCACGGCAGCGCCGGGATGCCCGTGCTCCCGCTTACCTCTTGGTGACTGGTGGCAGGGGGTGGTCGTGTGTCATCTTCCCAAGGACTTCTGTTGCAGAAAGGGTGGCACAGTAGAAATCAAATCATCATTATAAAATGAGGTTTTGGCAAATCCTGAGATAAGAGCTCTATTTAAAACAAGTGCTGTGAAGAGCAGAACTAATGAAGTCCTGTTTCTTACGAATGTCTTGCATCTCCTGTTGGTCCAGTGTCTTTCTCCGTGTTCCCTTGCTGATTGACATTTTCTCCACCAGGCAAGAGGCAGGGCATCTTTCTGCCCATCTTCCCTCCCCGCGGGCATTATTTGGACCTCTTTCCCAGCCACTGATTTTCACAGAGCTTGCAAGAACTTAGTTACCTTGGAAACCCTTCTCTCCTTCACAGCTTTTCAGAACAGGCTGAAGTTACTCACTGGCTCCTACAGTCATGGGGCAGCGCAGATATTGGCCTCCCATCCTTTGGAAACCAAGCTGATGAATCACTTTGACCATATATATTTTCTTCAGAAATATTCAGCATCTCTCTGCATTTTTCTACTGTGAGAATGGATTTTTTTTCTTCCCCTCAAAGACCACCAAAAGTGCCAAGGAAAGCTTACAGCAGTAAGACTTTGACATGGATTTTGCAGCCGTTATGTCTCCCAGTCAGCTATAGTCTTGGGCCTGTAAAAAATCACATATTTTAATGTTGCCATTTTTAGAATGAGAGTGTTCAAAGAAGCATTTTACGGTCCTTAACTTAACAAATTCATTTATAATAAAGCTGACACACCTGGCCATCTAAACACAGTTGTAATTTTCAAATGTTAGTCTCTGACAAAATTAGGTGAGCTATGAAGTGAACTGGCGGTCAGGTTAGCTCTAGAAGACAGATATTGAACTCTTCTTTACACTGGGACTCTCTCCTCATCAGCTGCTTTAAAATCAAGTGACTTATCTAGCCATCTGTGCTTGCTTCATAATTAGTTGCAATGGAGGGAGATGCCTCTAAGAAGGAGTCCCTCTTAGTACATGGAGAGGAATTCTTCACTACAGATGGTGAATGGGTGAAGTTTTAAGCCTGTCCTCTCCATTAACTTTAACGGCTGCAATAACTACCTTAAGGAGATACCATTAGATAAAGTTGAACGTGCCAGCACTGTGGTGGGGACAGCAGAGAAGCCGGGGTGTCAGTGAGTATGAGGGGTGAACTACTCTCCTCCGTCTCAGAGGGAAGGTTGCAAGGAGGCAACAGGACCTGCAGTGCTTTTGCTGCCTGTGCCCTTCCCAAACGCTGCTGGCAGGGAAGGGACGTTCAGGGCCACCTCTTAGGTGCCTCGTAAACTGGAGTTAGCTTCCCTTGAAATGAGAGGAAGAAGGCTGAAGCTAGGACTTTTTAAATTCCTTCTGCCTACCTACCTCCCAAACAAATGCCTAAAGCATGATATAGTCAAGAGGGTAACACTGGATATATTTATACCTGGATGACAGCAAGTATCTCAAACCAAAGAATTTGAGGGGGGTTTTGCCTAATTAGGAAAGGGTGAAGTGCGTCAAACTAACAACTAAGCTGTCTTCATTCGATGTGTTGCTGAAAGAGAGGGAGCCAATATCAAGATAAAACTGTCTGACTAGAGAAAAATTAATATATTTGCTCAGCAAACCCTTAGTCCTTGTGACTTCCTCGTGAGAGGTTAACGAACAAAGGATGGTGCGCTTCCAGTTTCCATTTGAAAGCTGCGGAAAATTTCACCCTCTCCTAGAAGATAGGTGAGCAAACGTTGCTTAGCTCAGGGAACATCCTGCTTTTAGCCTATTTTTCCCCCCCCAGGGCTTTCACTTGCAAGTTCCACAGTAGGTATTGTGATCTTTAGACAGAATTGTTTTTCCAGGTTTTTCTTGAGATAAGACTGCAGTGTAATGACAGGTAACTGTTTGGTCTGGCAGGCATATTGCTTCAACCTCCCTGTATATGGTGATGTCATTTTTTCTGCCTGGTAATGACAGCTACAGCTCTTTTATTGTTAAATTGCATGTTGTTTAATCCTGCTTTTAATTTTTGCCATCCTTGAAGCCATTTTTTGATAGGTACCCTTAGTTCCTTTAGAGTAGCAACGGGATACTTCACACAAATTAATCACAAATTGCAGATGTTTCTCCCTCTCCCTCCTTTCTCTGAAGGAAATCTTTTGCTAATTTGTATTTTGTATGCAAAGATCTTGTTGACAGTCAAATCAAAAAGATAATCCCCATGGACTGGAACTCCTCCATCCCTGAGTTGCATCTGACCCTCACGTTCAGGTTCGTTATTCTAGTAAAATGTAGCTCTTGGGGGAAGTCAAGGATGCAAAAAGGGAGAGAGAGATGCCTCTAACAAGTAGCACCAGTCTCCCTGAAAGTTTTACACAGAAACCCAAACTCATTTTAAGGCCTCCTTTAATTGGGCATTGTTCAAGGTGGCTTGGCTGTTAGAGTTACATCATTGACCATTTTTCAGAGCAGGTGGCTGTGGCCCAGTCTGCCCAGTACGGACAGGCGGGTATGGCAGGGCAGCCCCGAAATGAGCCACGTCAGCAATTTTTACAGGTTGATGGCTTGGTTTGCAGAGAGAAACCCAGCGCTAAGGTAGTACAGACCTGACTGGCAGGTGCATTGGTGGCTCACCTGTGAACGACTGTGGGTAGAGACATCTCTTAAATGGCATGGAGCTTTGGGTAAATGGGCTTCCCAGAACATAGTGACATCATCAGTGATGCACATGCCTGCTATGCATGATGTCGGCTCAGATGCTAGACCTGACCTTTCCATTTCAGCACCGATGCAGTTGCTTGGAACAGCACGAGGCTGAGCCAGGCAGTTACCTTCTGGTCCTATGCGTCGCCTCCATTTTGAAGATAAGCTGGGATTTATTCCTCCTCAAGAACAGTGATCTCAAAGAGGTGTCTGTACCCGCTGCCGTCTCGGGAGATGTGCTGCGGCCTCTCGGCCCCTCTGATGGGCGAGCACCTGGCAGGGAGAGGCTGAATTACACACTGAACAGGTGGAGGAGGGCAGGCAAATGCGCATTTGGGCAGCTGACGACCAGATGGTCCTCCCCGTAAACCCGTTTGTAGTGAAGTGTGGATAATACCGGCCGTATCACGGGGGCCTGCTGTGCTCCGCAAACCCTACGCGAGGAGAGAAAATGGAATACTCCAAGCAGGATTTGCACAGCGATTGTGGGGCTTTGTGGGAAGCCAGAAAGCATAACAGTACGGGGATGCAAGGGAAGAAAAAGTATTTCATTTCCCCGTATTATTTAAAATAAGCGGGGAGAATGAGATGTCTGGAGCATTACGGTAGCGTGCTGTGTCACTATACCTACCTGAGGTAACCCTCTGTGTGTGTATTACTCATCAGTTGTATATTGTATATATGGCAATACTTGTTCCTTAACATGCCTCGTTTTGTCTGTTTTCTGGCCCACAGCCTCACACTTTGGGGCTGAAGAGACAAAGAATTTTTTGATTGTTGCTACCAGTGGCAGCTTACTTGTGCCGGGGCAGACGGGCCCCCGGGCAGGGAGGGGTGGATGCCCGGGAAGGGGTCACAACCGTTCACCAAAGGAGCGCTGCGGGAGCACCTGGGCTGCCCGCCCCGCGTGCACAGCGCAGAGGTCCACGTGCGCTTGCGGCAGCGCGTGGGCTAACCTTTGCCAGCAGACACTGGCTGCAGGCATGGAGGGAGGGGAGGCAGGAGTAGGCTTCCCCATCCGAACTGGCACCAGGCCTGGGCTAAGCTGCTGAAGGGGCTGGACCCTGAGTCCCCGCAAGCAGGGCTCTGTGTCTGGAGTCCTTCCTTCCATTCCTGAATGGCAAGGCCACTGTAACACCTAACTGACCTTTTCTCCTAGCCTTTTTCTTGCTGCAGCAAGTGCTGCGGTCCTGGTCTGGCGGGGACTCCGGCAGTCCAGAAAAACCCCAGCTGACCAAGGAAGTCCCTCAGCACGTCCATCAGCAGGTCCCTCCTCATCCACCTCCTTCAGCCTGAAATGTTCTGAGCCCTTGAACCGGCAGCACGTGGAGGTGAGCGCTTGTCCCTCACTAAGAATGGTCCTGACCTACAGCGCTGCATACCTTTCAAGTCTGGTCATCAGCAGAAAATGGAAAACTTACTCATTTATTTTGGTGAAACCCTGGAACAGGTTGCCCAGAGAGGTGGTAGATGCCCCATCCCTGGAAGCATTCAAGGTCAGGCTGGACGGGGCTCTGAGCAGCCTGATCTAGTTGTAGATGTCCGTGCTCATTGCAGAGGGGTTGGACTAGGTGACCTTTAAAGGTCCCTTCCATCCCAAAGCATTCTGTGATTCTATTTTATATCATAACAAAAGTTTCAATTCTTATCTCTTCTTTGTGCTCTTCATCTCTGCTCTGACATGATCCCAGGATTTTCCCTGTCACAGCAGTGCATGTGTTTTTTCTTTCAGTTTATGGGAACAAAAAAAGGGTTATGTCCTTTCAGATTATGTTCAAACAGGGGACTGACGGCAGAGCAGCATTAATGATGGTGCTGGCATTATTTTAGACCACAGTAGCACTAGAAAACATGACATTGGCTTGTTATCCCTGAGCAGAGGAAAGAACAATTGTTCCTGGTCTTTGGGAGAAAATTAATGCATGGTGCTTGCTTCATCATCTGCTGATTTCTGGGAGAGAAACGGTAAGGTGTGGAATGAGGTGGTGAGTGGGGATGGGGAAATTTGGCAAGAAACCCCATTAACATTCCAGGCTGCCTGGTCTGTAGGATATTCTCATACAACCTAAATTGGGAATAGCAGCCCAAATCTCACTTTGTAGACCAGAGAACCCTTTCCATCTGCTGTACTTCAACAGCCAGACACATATTCATAAAACTTCAGAAGCGGTCTGGATGTTGTACTGTTCTGGACACACAGCGAACTTTTCCTAAGCCTGTGTTGTTGGCCTTTGTCTTTTTTTTTTTTTTAAAGTTAGGCTGTCTCCAAGGAAGTTGCCTTATCTGAGCCAGTTTTAGCATGAATACGCTGCTTTGCTAGACTCAAGGACAAGAGGCCCGGATTTACCATGGATTCTGGGAAGAGTTCAGTGTACTGGAGACTGGCCACTGATGCCTTGCTCATTTGCTGGCATGGATTGGCACGCAGGGGTTATTTTTACTTAGTACATGAGCAGCAGAACGCGCTATGGTGCATCGCTGGTGGCACCCATCAAGAACAAGTCCTGTGGGAAGCCAGTCAGCTTAGTTTCCTGTGAACAGTAAGAAATGTACAGCGCGACCTAGCAGATCGCTAAATGTCACAGCCCCCTCTCGCGCATCCTCTCTGCTGTATCCAATCCCAAATTCATCATCCTTTCCTATCACCTCACACCCAATACTTTCAGCTCTCTTCCCCCATTCCTTGGCTACGGGCTGGGCAAACCCAAGCAGCTGCAGAATGTATGAGTCGCTGTGCTTTCCCGCTATCCCGTGTAGACGCAGGATAACCGACAGTCTTGCTTAGCAGCATCCCAACATTGTCCTCTCCGGGGGCAGATAGGCTCCGTGGGCTGCTACGCCCAGGCTGTCCCCGAACTACCTGAGCGCTCTCAGCCGCCGCGCAGGTAGCGGTCTGGGCTCCGGGCGTTTCTGCCGAGTAACAGCCACGCGGTTCTCCTCTCTGGTCGTCTTTGGCAAGACAAAAACGTGTGTGTTGTTCCTCTCCATGGAAGGAAATTCTTTCAATAACAGCCTCCCACGCAGAGCTGAAACTGAAAATTGTAACCGTTTCTAGAACTTGAATATCTACATATATTTGCATATCCTTATTCACGTATATATACACCTAATACAGAAATGTTTGCAGATTTCATCCCTGTGTGGGAGGTTGGCACTTCATGAAACCACTTCACAATGCATCAAAACTTGATAGATAACAATTATTTTATGTAGTAAAACTACAGCTAATAGTGTTTCTTCCGGAGTTTGGTTAGTTTATACATGTTTTATATCATTTTGAAAACTGAAAAAGTTACAAGCAGATCAAGACTGGCGTAAAAAGCAAATACTAATGTCTCATCTCCACTACTGAGAAGTTGTTTAGCAAATGCACATTTTTTGTGGTCGTGAAAGAGGAATCCTGATGGGACACAGCAAACTGTAAAAGAACTGATAGCATCTGCTGGAACCAGACCCAAAATGCAGCTAGGCCAGTATCCTTCATCTGACAGAGGTATCGCCCCGTGCTGTCACAGAAGTCCCCTCGAGGCAGGCGTTGTGGAACAACGGTGGGACAATTTTCCTCTTTCAGTCTTCCATTATCTCTTACCATGGTCTTACAGTTTAGCTTGTAAGCATACGTAGTTTTTCAGTACAGTTCTCTGTCAGGCCCCGTGTTTCTCAAGCAGTCCTATGTCTGCTACACAAACTAAATTGGCAAGAGACAGAACTAATATACAAAGGTATAAATTAGCTTTGGAAAGAATTTAAGGAGCATTTGATCAGCTTCTCCTTTGAAACTGATTCTTACAGTTGATTTTTTAATGCTCTGATTAGTCAAGAGGACTTGTAGTGTTTCCTAAGTGGAAAAAGATAGTCAATAAAAAGATAAACATCATTAAAGAAAGTCATATAGAGAATAAATTTAAGATACTAGAGACCTGATCAACTGTAACATTGCTACTGACTGTGATGTATGTGAGACTGAATCCAATGTGAATAAAGATTTTTTTTTTTTTCCTCATTGCAAATATTCAGCTGACGCCCCTAGAAGGCATGCTGGGTATTTCTCATTTGCAATAACAACATCATTATGCTTTCAGAGTGATGGGAGAAGAAAATTTGAACTGCTGTCAGATGCAGTTATGTTTCTCAGTGGAGAAATCTCTCCGAGTATATCAGTCTTTTGCTTAGTCCTGTTTTCAGAATTTACACTCATAGGTGAATCCTTGCTTTTGCCTACTGATATGGCGTTCAATTCTATTCATACATGTTATTTTTATAACTTTTATTTCCACCTGAAATTCTAATATGAACAGCATCTAATTTCCACAATCTGTATCCCGCCCTCTAATTGCATGTGCCAAAACAGGAGGCTGGAGGAGTACGTCATTCTTGGTTTCTCCCCAGGTATGCACAGTTTGCTGTATCCCTGACATTAAAAAACAATTCCCGGTGAAATATAGCCCATATTTCTTACTCTTCTTATCCATCTGAGGCTCATGCAGCTTCTGTACCTCGTGGTGTTTGCTCTTCTACTTGTAGGCTGTATGGCTGGCTTCCTTTGCATCATCAGTAAACAATGGGAAGAATTTGGAAAATACATAGAGCCTAATACTGGGTAATCAATGTTCTCTCAGTTTATGGTCAACAGTGCTCCGAGGGCTGTGTCATATGAACTAACCCACGTCACTTGTGGCTGAAGTGTGTTTAAGAACAAGAAGAACAAGGAAGAGTGCAAGAACAATGAAGACTCTGTGTGAATGAATTTATTTTAGTTGGCTGATGGTGGGGAATGCCACTTACTGCATGGAGTAAGGAATTAGAGTCTGCAGAGGACCATAGGAATTAAAAACTTCTTTGGAAATATACTTGTACACATACCCCTTACATACTACTTGAGTAAGAATCAACTCAAATGCGATATATTCACATAGTATACCTCTCTAAAGAAGCGTACAGGTATTAATACGCTTGGACGCCAACCTGAGATCTTTTTAAAGGCAGAGCAACGCAGATACTGTGTGCAGCCTGAGAAAGCATCAGAGCAAAGGCTAAGTGCTGAGGTCCCATTCTGTTCTCCAGGCTGCTGACACTCGCTGTGGGTTCATTGTTACATTAACATGTGTCTGTCCTCTCCCTCACAGAAGAAATAGGTATGAGCAGAATTTGGGATAAATTATTGATCTAAACCCTTACAGTAAGAAGAAAAGATTATTTTCATTGCACATACAAGGCAATGCAAGCTGAAATACACAAAGAGAATCAATGATGAACACAAGCATCCTGGCCAGGACGATACATAACATCAACAACAGTTTGCACAACTGGAGACATCTGAACAAAATCTGAGATAACACTCTTCAGCCAGGTGAAGGTCAACCTGTTTGTGAAGGAAACAGTCTGTTTCTCAGACGCCCTAGCAGTCAACCTCTGCGGGCTATTTCATACAGCACAGGGGCACATGTCCGAAAAAGCCATGTAACTGGGCTCCACGAAAGGCCAGGCAGGAGGAGAGAGAAACGGGAGAAGACTGATAAGCTGCGTCTATCAGTTAGACTGAGGGGAAAACAAACACACGCTGTCCTCAGGCAAGTGACCTCTTGGAAGCATTAGCTAAACCCCTGATTTTAACACACTAAACCACGTGCGTTACATTCAGACTGTCTACAGTGTGTGGATACTTTGTCGGTTCTTACACGTCTTCCTCAGAACAAGTCTGCGTGTGACCAGAATAAAACAACTTCTCGGAAGGAGCAATCTCATCAGTGCTTGTGCCATACCTTAGGCTCTTTTAACCACTTTAAAGCAGTTCTTTTCTGTAACGCTCCATATTTTTTCTCAGTTTTTACCCTTCCTGGAGATTTCTTTTTTTTTTTTGTCAGGGTTTCATTAACATTAAAATCAGGTTAGCTGAAGGAGGAGAAATCCCATTTCTTCTTAATTTCAATTTACTATCAAGTTCTTAGCTTTTCTAATAACAGCCAATATTTTTTTCAGTGTTTATGCTAAAAGTACAATTGAAACAAATTGCATCTATGGAAGTTGTTTATCTTCAAAAATTTAAAGGAAAAGCACGAGACTCCTCACCGCAATCATTCACTAATAACAAAGCTTCAAATTCTACCAAACATAGATTTCATCTGATATATTTTTAAGTGTTTTCCTTCATCCACATTTGTATGAATAAAAGTAAAAATACTTTAAAAAAATTTGTTCTCTATTTTTAGTTTACTAAAAAGGGGCTTTTCTATAGCAGAAAATATGACCTTTTGGTTCTGACCACAGATGAAAGATTTAAGACTAAACCAGAAGGCTGTACCTCCACTTATATAAGCCCCACAGCTAAAGCAAGGCATGTAGAGCAGCCAGCATATGCATTTTCAAGCCCAACTGGTACCCACCAACTGGGCACCTCTCAGCTGGAGACCAGCTCTGCAGGCTCTGCAGTCTTCACCCTGGTTTTCTGAGGGGCAAGAACTTCTCAAACTTCACGAAATATTGCTGGCTGCAAACTGGCTTCAGCTGTAGCTCAGGGTCCCGCAGCCTCCTCCCAGATATTTACCTCAGAGCGCTGGGGACTCACGAAGCCTCTTGCCGTAGGGGGATCCCCTGCCGGAGCTGGCCAAACTCTCCGCACATCACCAGGCAGTAGTAGCATTTTTCTGTCATCTGCTATTTCTCATACTGAGGGCTCTTGTAGTATTTCTCACAAAGTAATCTGGAAATAATGCATCAGGCTGTTTTCTAATGCCCCCAAACTGGTTTGTGAATTAGGTACATTAAGAGTACTAGTCTTCAACTTAAGAGATGCGGAATCTAAGACACATGGAGTATTTTGGTCTCAGCCAGAAATGCGATCAGAAGTGGGAAAACCTGCTTACCTTCCAATTCTGCTCCCCTGATGCATATTCTTGGGAGCTGCGATTCCAGGATGAGTCATGCCAGAAACTCTCCTGTATCTGAGACAGTTTGATGCCGTAAAGGGTCAACAAAGCGAGACAGCTGCTCTCAAGTGCAGGAAGCAAGTGTTTCCTTGAACCTCAAACTCCATGCCATCTTCTAAAAATAAATACAAAGCAGAAAGATATTTCAGAAAGAACAAATGAGCACAAGGCAAACGCCTTCACCTTAAACCAAACTCCAGGGATGCAGGACTTGATAATAAAATGTTCTTTAGTAGCACTTCACCTCTATAAATCTGAAGTCACTTTAAAAGGAGGCCAGGACATCATCTTCATCTTATAGATGGGGAAACTAAGCCCTTGGCCAAAACCAGACCTGGGTCTGCCTGTATTGGATTAGACCCATTTCATCCAGACAAAAATGCTACCTCTAACTACAACCACCAGACACATCGCAGGAAAGTACAAGAAAACTCACATTACATGTGTTGACAAATCTACCTGTTTACAATATTGTGTGGTGCAGAAGTGAGGGTGATGCAATTGGTAAGTTAAATCTTCAGTCCAAAAAAAAAGCCATAGGAAATTATTTTTTCTTTCCTTTCCTATGATACAAGTAGGTTATGGAAATGTGTGCTACAAAAAAGATGAAAAAGCTCAGAACTGTAGTTTTAAATTACACCATCAACGTCAAGCCAACCACCCTGAAATTAGAGAGCCACTTAAAGAGCTTAGTTAATCTGTCATGTCTCTGAAAGCTGCAACTCGAAGGATGTGAAACCTTGCCTTTAACTATTGAAATGCAAAGAGAGAAAGTCAGAGAGAATATCAGGAGCTTGTATAACAGTGACATGGATAAATTTCAATACTGCTGTGACACCCAGGGCAATTTGCTCCTTGGTTATCTGAGGTGCCGGCAGTGAGATTCAGCTGAAACCAGAGGAAGCTGTGAATTGCTTGCATTGTTTTGACTTACAGGGGACTTCAGAATCATCAGGGAGACAGAAAAACCCACTGCTGATCTTGAGAGATTTTACGGAAAACAGCCCCAAAGTAGAAATGAAACTAAATATTTAGTAACAACCAAGTCTAATCAAACTAAAAAACACCTTCTCCCACGGAAATAGCAGAGGAAGACACCTGTCCAACAACACCTTGCCATCAGATGCAATTTTAATCCATTTTTATTTTGCAGTTTTCCCTTGGTTAAAAGTCATACTACCATCATAAGTCTCCCCTGAGTGAGTTGAAGGGGTTCAGCAGTACATCTTAGCACTCCAATTAGGATTTCTACTGAATAGTGTGTCAAAAGGATGACATTTTACATAGCTGCACGATTATCAGAATTTAAGAACTGTTGTAGTTAGGTAATATCTAAGATTTGTTAAAACTATAAATTTAAACGACCATTTTATTTTAATCTCAACTATTGTTAATTCACTTATTATGAGCCTTCTGCTAAGGCTGACCACTCGCACTTCATAGTAAAGAGAATACCAAAAGTCTTACCTGGCATTAAAGAGCCGTCATGGACATGAACGCTCTACACGTGGATATTAAAGACAATTCCTATCAGACTCTATGATAGTAAGAATACATAGAGATAATGGCTGACCTTGGGTGTGTCTGAAGATTCAGAGATGATCTCACATCATCAGAGTTGTAAAGACAACATTGCTCATTACAAATTATCCTTTAGAGAGCAAGTAATTATGTCCTGCCTAGCACTAGACTATTATTAAATGTGCTATATTAACACAACAACACTTAAATAGAGCTCCGAGTCTAAATTATCCTGACACACAAAGTATTCAAGTGTTACGCTGGACACCTTATTTCAATAATCTGCATGTTCCAGGTCATTCCTGCAACTGGTCCAATTAAGAAAGGCCCCTTCTGCACAGCATCCAAGAACGTGACGAGGGTCTAGCAATGTACTAGAGCTATTAGCATGAAGCAGCAGTTGTCGTTACAGCGTGACTTAAAGTTTTTCTTGCCTTTCCTGCAATAGGAAAGGTACATACCACTCCATACGATAGGCTCTGACCTGCACTTTCTGAGGAACAGAAACAGTTCTAGTGCTCCATGCAGTTACTCCTGTCTTCACAGTAAACAGGTACTGACATTTAAAAAAAAAAAAAAAAAAAGCAGTGCTTCTTAAATAATGATCCCCCTTAGAAGACTCAACATCACATAGAAGATATACTTACATATACTTTTTTCTTTTTATCCTAAATCTCTCTGCTTTCTTTTTTATTCACTATTTTATAGTACTCAGTAACATGCTTCATATTTTTCAGAAGACAATTCCCTCCCCCAAAGACCTGCAGTGCACACTGGAACTCTGCATAGGAGTAAAGCCTGAAAATAGACCATCTTTCTGCATTTCAAAGGCCCTAGAACAATCTGGCAGACAAGTGACATTAAAGAACACAAAATGAAGATTCAGAAGCAAGAAATGAGTTATGGAAAGTAGATCTTGATCTTGCAGTCAAACAAATGGACATTGTGTAGATCATTTTTGGAAATGAGACATGGGACTTGCCTTGGAGTCTCTAACAGTCTTTTTTATTACTAAACTGTCTTTAAATCTGTCCTGTGATTTTTATATGATCAATCTTTTCCTTTTTCTCTCTGTAACTTCTGCACCCGTTACCTAGCTAGACTGTTTGTTCTATGACCTTCTCCTTTCACTTCCTAAATAAAAAGATCATTTCTTATTCAGTAAATTAAACACATGGCTTTCAATGTATGTCTCGGAACAGTACACTTTTCTTCAAGGAAAAAAAATATGATTTCCAGATAAAACATCAGAATGAAATAAACACAGAAACAATGTGCCTTTAGGGAGTAAGAAAACACTCCAGGGCTGATTATATTTGCCAGAACGTTGAACATGGACTCATCAGATTGATTAAGTCTGTCATAACAGCAAATCATTAAGCCATAAAAGAGAAAATTCAATATACTTTCTAGCAATAGAAGTCTATTTTTAAACAATCAAAATAATATTGCTTTTAGAAAATCCCTGTTGCTTTACTGTACTAGTATTTTGAGCAGGACTTTGATGTCGAAGGTGCTGCAGTAATAGAAGCACAGGCATTGCAATGTTAATTTTTCTTTTCTATTACGTGACATATCTATCTGGGCCCACGTCAGTAAAGACAAACCTGCCGGGTAAGGAGTAACCAGTGCCATACAGCACAACAGGGAAAGGCAACAGCTGAGGGGCAAAAGACCAACATAGATTCTGTACGGAGAGAAAAACTCTTGCTGAAAAACAATGCAATTACAAGGGGGTTTCCATAAAAACTTCCCTATTCTGTGAAAACCTGATCTGATCTGGAGGGAATTCCAGAGTCAGCCTAAAGCGAGGCAGTAAAAAGTTGAAGCAAGCTAGTGAGCTGGAGGGAATCCTAGACAGGCAGATGCCTGTCCAGAGAGATCTCGTTCTCTTGCACACACTGCGTAGGGCCATGCAGCTCTTCAAGAGCTGCAAATTCTTGGAGTCAGAGCTCGTATTCTCCTGACATCACACTTCCTGTACAGTATAACTGCAAGTTTTGTACACAAAGCAAGGAAAACATCACAGCAACCATCGCTGACTTCATGCTTCGAGAGGCAGCCACCCAGAAGATTTTTTTTAGCTACCAGATGTAGCCACTGCCCTGTAAACGCATCCAAGTGTGTTTCTTCTCAAGTGATCGATCACAGAAGGGCTGAAGGAAGAGATTATTTTCTTTCTTTTTTACAGCAAATCACTTTTCTTATTTCTTGAGTATCCAGTGGTTGGGGAGAAACATGTTTTCCTGCAGATAGGAGCTCAGCTTCTGAGTGCTATAGACATTCTTTTATTGAAAAATACTCACTGCTCACTAAAAATATCCAGCTTTTGAAGTAGAAATGATCCTTCTCCAGCATCTCTGGACTTCAGAGAAACTCAGAAGCCAGTATGATTTGCTATGACCTCACTCCCTCAGTCTCCCCCAGTATGAAATTATCTTGAAGGAGAAAAAGTAAAATGAAAGTATTTAAAATGTTTCTTCTCAACATTTCCACTTCTCTGAGGAAGATTCTATGAAGACAAAAAGACGTAGCATTGTCAGGACCACTGCGGACTTTCAAACAGGTAAGATCTAACACACAGTTATTAATTGCTCCTCATCATAAGGGGCATTGAAAAGATACACACTGATTTACTTACATTAGTATTTAAACAGTACTACAGAAAAGAGAAGGAAAAACATAGTTACAGAGGAAAAAAACATCTCAGAAGCTATGTATATATAGATTCTCTTTTGTCTGCAACAGTCTGGGGCTTGCAATTCATCAGCTAGTCTTTAACCTGCACTCTCTGCAAGTTCAGGATTTCATTGGGTTGAAAAAATGGGCTACACGAATCACAGTTCCTACTGTTGAAGAGCTAAATTAAGATTTGTTCCATGTGAAGCCAGATCAAAAACTGTCCTAGCTTTAGTGTCTACCCTGTCGTTTACCCAGTCAACAGAACTTTTTTAAGCTTCAAAGACTACCTTTTGCATGGTAGCACATGAAACAGTAATAACAATGGAGCTCAGCTGCCTCTCGTTATATTTTCTTTTCATATTTCTCCCTAATCTTTCAAATTTCTGATTTTGTGACTGATTTCACATCTGATTATTGCTCTTCTTCTTGGCTAGATATCAAGGACTACTGATACCTAAGGCTGGTATTCTTATCCTCAAAGCCTGAGTGAGCCAAATGCATGACTCACAAAGTTCCATCTAGCAGTCTCTCTGTTCAAAAAGCCTAATCTTAGAATGAGATAAATTGAAATGAAAAGACTCGGGCTGAAACATACACATAGGCTTAAATAGCTGAAAATACACCGTGAGCTTGGAAAGTGCAAAGCATTTAATTTTTAAGATCTCTTCCATGCTTCCATCGGAACCATATGGAGCTTCCATTTCCTTATATTCTACACCTACACTATCCTACGCTATAATCCACACTAGAATATAGTGGCCAAATACATGCAGGAGTTTAAAACATAATTGTATATACGCATATTAGCTCTAGAGTATGGTGGTATTTTCTGAGCTTACACAATTATGACTGACAGCAAAGCTCATTGAAATGCATTTAGTCATTTGCATCCATCTATTTAATTTATAGTTACCTCCCAGGTACTCATTTGTATTTACAATTACAATGCAGATTTACTAAAAACTCTCAAGAAAACAAGATTGTTGGTGATGCGTCATCATGTGCTGGGATGTCACTAGATGATGCCACTTCATAAAAGATGGAGATCCCTTTCTAGTTTTGAGAATTTCTGTCTTAATTTTCAGAAGTGCGAACATACCATCATTTTTCAATTTCAGTGTATTTCAAATACTCAGCACCTATAGAAATTAGCCTGCATTATCTGGGATGTCATAACGTCGATAATTCATCTAATACCAGGTGCTCAGTCTCTGCGTAGAAGTAAAGGAAGAACCAAGAAACTGAAAGAAGAATTTACTGCCTCTAATATCTCACCTCTCCAGTCAAGTTGCTGTACAGAAACCAGAAGTCATTGAAAATGCAGCCTCACCTATAAATCTTCCTCCTTTTATACTTTTTAACCATCTTGGGAGTGACACTATAACCGTTTGCTTCACGGGCCAGGCAGTAAGCGCTCAAACTGCAAGAATACATGACTCGTGCCACTCCTGGGGCAAGCCCACAACGGTTATCGATCAGATTTCCAGCTGCAGTGACCCTACAAAGGCTGTCGAACGTTTTATACCCATTTTGGGGATGATGAGATACAATCTTGTTACTCCTATATACATAGTATTTTCAACTATGGTTTCAACAGTCTTGTCCCTAACAACTTTTGCATCGCATAGGGACTCTTTTTATGGTATCGATACATTCTGTCCTGTATAGTTTAAGCTTTGTAAAGCATAAATTAATGTAAGCATTATGTTCAAATATACATACAGTTTGTATATTAACAATAAAAAGGTTTATCAAAGCAGAATTAAAATTGAGCTTCCAAAACTAACTCTAAACTTTCTGATTTTCAAATGCTGGGGCTTCTTGGTTTTTTTTTTGTTTTTTTTTTTTTTTTTAATATTGCATTTTTTAACACTTTGTTGAATTTGTTTGTGGGGCTGTATTTTTCTTTTTAAGCAAAGAAGAAAAATATGAGGAAACCCTTGGTATAGTTGTAGATTCCCTGACACGGATGTTATTTCATGTAACGTGAAGTTACTGTGGCATTCTCTCTTTTTTTTTTTTTTTTTTTGATTGAAGATAAAAGAACTAGAGCTGGGCAGGAATTTTCCTACAGAAAGTACATTGCTGAAAAATTCCCATTAATTAAAAACAAAGCTGAGAATTCATTTCTTAAATGTCTAACCATTGTACGCTCAGGCACGAGACGGTCACCCTCTTTACCCTTTACAGTCAAGGAGGAGACACAAACGATCCAGAACGTGATTCACCTCCTTCTAACACAGGCCCTTCCAGATGGTAACTCAGCTCACCCCAGTCAGACACCTGTCTGAGAACAAGACAAACCACCTTCAGGAAGGTCTGTTTCTCTCCGCTGGCTATCAAGGGTAGACAGGGTGACTGGCTCATAGCTCAAGATTTTCTTCAGTCTGTGACAGAAAGTCCATCTAAAGTGTTTGCTAAAACACAGTGGTTAAGGTTAACTTTTCAGGTTCTGCCATTCTCTGCCAGCTGAGGACTGGAGGTACCACGTTATCTGACTCTGTGGGCTGCCCAAGACTCTGCAGTCTGGGGAGACAACTTCAAACAGTTGAGTTTCAGAAACATTATTGAAATGTCCGTTTCCCAGGAAGTTATACATATATATATATATACACACACTTTTTTTTTTTTTTTTTTTCTTAAGAGCACGAAAACATCTGAAGCACCAAGGTTTCTTGTGAATCAGAAATTCTCAAACTCAACAACTCTAACTGGAACCCTGTTTATTTCTGGACTTTGATACTTGAGGATGAGGCATTAGAAAAACACAGCTATTTTAACACCTGGTTTCAATCCAGTTAATAACTTTGCACCTGATACATGCTCCCCAATTAAGTCAAATTTATGCTAATACTGTCCTGATTAGCAAATACTATTTAAAGCTGGTTTATGGGATGATTTTTGAATAAATAGGTGTCTAGATTCAGTGAATTTCAGCCAGGAAGATTATATTCAATGGATTTCAGCTCTTAGATGACAAGACAACATGAACTTCACAAGTTAGCTACAGCTATCCCTACAAAGCAGTGGAATAGCCTACAGGATGACAAGTAGCGATTGCTAGGGAGAGGTCTTTTTCATGCTGGGTAAATCTATGCTTTCACCGACCACAACTCAATCTCTAGCACTGGAAACTGCCGAACTCCAGTATTTAAGTTACTTTGCGGAAAATTCAGTTAGCCACAGGAAACTCACTGATTCTGAAGATACAGGTCTTGAAACACATGACTATATACTTAAACAATTCCAAAACTGGATTGTATAGGCTGTGCTCTGCAGGGCTTAATGAAAGGTGAAGCAAAGGGCACCAGGCTGACAGGCTCAGCGCGACAACTGTGTATCTTCTCCTTCTGAAGGAGCCTTAGGTAGCAACATCTCTGGCCTCTCTGCACTGTATTTCACGGCATGGTGTGGGCAGACCTTAATTCATTCTATAAATCATACTGTACCCTCAAAGACATCTTTTCTTCCTTTTTTGTTTCCCCTCTGAAAAATGCTTCAGGCAGTAACTTTGCATCTACAACCCTCTGCGTCTCTTTAGGATCTATAAAAAGCAGCAAAGGCACAGAAGGGATACGTTTTTCCCTTCCTTGGATTCATTTGAGCTCTCAGGGAAATACCTAATAATCCATTTACAGCATGCTGTTTTCAAAGCACTATCTATTAAAATATTAACAACCTATTCATCTCAGCCTTAGAGTGAAGCAGGTGATTTCATATTTCTACTACTTTATAGAAGCATGGGTAAGTACTTTGAAGGAAAGGATAATTTTGAGAGCTGAACACAAGAAGCACATCTTCATGCTCTACAGTCAGAAGAGGGTATCCCACATCAATCCACCCAAGCACGCACACAAAGCGGGAGTTAGACCCAAGAAATATGCAATCAGGACCTCTAGTTTTAAGGCACTAAGTGCCAAAGCACACACTAAACAATGGACTTACTCTGCACTTGTGTAGGTTTTTTCAAGCACAGGAACTGGATCAATGGCCACTTTTCATGGCAAGTATCACTGAATTCATTTTAGAATCAGAGAAACTGATACACATTAAATTAAACCAATTGCTCAAAGCTATTTGATACCTTCTGGCAATATGGTAGAGAGTTCCAGACTACATGTAATTTACAGGTCAAGTCTGTCACAACATACAAAAGCAGCTACTATTTTCTTCTAAAATGGCAGTGCTGCTGCTTACCTAGCGTATGAGAGGCAAGTTCATCTCCTTTTCTCTCTCAGGGAATTCCTATCCACAGCTCTTGCCTTTCTGAAAACCATTCTCTTCCTCAGAGCCCTGGGATGACAACGAGGAGCAGAGGTATTTGCTGCCCTTGTAGCTGAAGCTGGTTTTCTCTACAAAAGATCCAATAATTACAGACACTTTGGGCTAGAAAAGGGAAACAATCGTATGCTTGTAGGTAAAGTATTCAGCTAGAAGCCAGTCCTGTTTAATGTCATGTTTAAGCAGCCAGGACTATTGCACCCTGATAATTGAGTCCCTAGCCAAGTATGGCTAATATCAGGCTACATTAACATTTGTTTTACACTCCTTCTGGTGCAGGAAGTCTTTAGATTTAGGCACTGTGGTGAGGCAGCTGGACCTCAACTTTGTTGTGCCATTCTGTATTATTAGTTTTAACCCTTAACGCCTGCCTCCAAGTAGGATGCTAAACCATCTCTTGGAATTATGCATCAATACCATGTCCTCATGTTGCAGCCTCATATCCAATACTCACTGGCCAGGACACCCTCCCAGCCTGTGGGCAGACCTTAACTCCCTACATTATTTGAGGGAGATCTAAACGCATTCTCCCACGTGCTAGCTTAACTACTAATTAACTTGATGTGCAGTATTCTCAGCTCTTTCTGTTGTAACTCTTCCAAACTTAGGGGATAATTAGTTAACCATTGGATCTGAGAAAAAGAAAGATATGGAGCATGATTCAGTAATTTAATGGCTGAGAGAGAAAAGACCTGAATTTCCATCTGCCTCCCTTAAGTATTTTATAGGCTATATATAGTCTTCAGCTCTTTCCAGAAGGGTTAGAGGGAAAAAAATAAAGTAAGCTAGGAATGAGCTGACAAAAAAAGATGTTACTGGTGAACAGGCTCAAGAGTACTCAGCAGAGGCAAAGGGACCTAATATGAGATGGACAAAGGGGAAACTGGAAGGAGACACGGTGCTTAAGGCAGGCAAAACGTAGAGGTGCGTAGCCTCGGTCACAGAAATCCAGCCTGGGCTATGCCTTCTGCAGGTACGCTGGGTCCAGCTCACAGAGCAGCCTCGGGATGCAACGCTGCCTTCCTCTGTGCCTCACGCCACCTTGGCAGGAGTGAGAAGCACCACGGTCTCCTCATTGTAAGGTCTCTACTGCCCATAATGCTCTTTTACAGACAGAAACACGTACTCGGAGAAAGTTCGGAGGGCAAATTAATGCAACAACAATGCCCATTCAATCAAGAGGCTGTAACAGCTTTTCTTCTCCCAGGCTCTGGCCTGGAGAGAGGCCTGCCCCAAGGACACAGGACTACATAATACCACCACCACCACTGGCGGATCACTTGGCCGTGCATTTTGGGGTTTTTACCACCTGTGGGTTGCCACCTGGGGAGGCACAGACTATCAGATATCTCATAGTCTAAGGGTAAAATAACTGCTTTACACAGCGGAAGGCGCGGATCCTCCTTGCCACAGGTGAAGCGCCGAGCGTAGGCCAACCGCACCGAAAGCGGGTGCGCTGCTGCTGCTGCCGGAGGGGGACAGGCGCCATGTTGTGGGGAGCCTGACCCAGCCAGGGCTTCCCGCCCGGGCGGCGCAAGCCGAAGACGGGCGGGTTTCAGGCCGGCAGGGCCGGAGGGCTGCGGCACCGGCCCTCACAGCGAGCCCCGGGGCTGCCAGACGGGCCCCGCCGCCCAGACCGCGGCACGCCCGAAGGACAGGAACAACGCCAATACCGGGGCAGAAAGCCCCGCGGCGCCGAGGCTCGGCGCCGAGGCTCCGCGCCGCGCCGCGCCCCGCCGCCGCCTCACAGGGCAGCCGCGGGGCGGGGCGTCCCTCAGGCCGCCCTCGGGGCCGCTCCGCCCCGCCCGGCCCCGCCCGCACAGGTGCGACTGCTCGCGCCGAGCCCCGCCCTCCAGGTGGTGCCCGGGGGGGTAGGGCGGGGTCACCCGCCGGCGGATGGATACCACCTGCCCTCGCGAGGCGACCCTCACTCCCAGCCGTCTCTCTGTGCCCTTCCAAAGCCGGGTCAGGGCGGAGCGGCGCTCCGTCCCCGCCCCCCCCCCCCCCCCCCCCGCTTTGGGCAGCCTCGCGAGGAGGGGCGACGTGTCGGCGCGGCATTAGGAGCCGGAGGACTATTTTTCACCCCCTCGGCGCGGTGCTACTTTGGCCGGGGGTGGGCGTGCGCGCGAGGGCGAGCGACGGCGCGGGGAGGGAGGCGGATGCGTCTGCGGCCGTAAGTAGTTCCGGTTGAGGAAGTCGGCGCTCGCGGCCGCCGGTTCCCGTGGCTGCGCCTGGGCAGGAGCGCCGCGTCCCCAGCGGTGCCCGGCCCGGCCCCGGCCCAGCCCCACCACAGCCGCCCCCCGCCCGCCCGCCCGCCCGGAGCCACCCGCCGCCGCCGCCATGGCCACCCGCTCCTGCCGAGAGAAGGCGCAGAAGCAGAACGAGCAGCACCAGGCCATCCTGGCCAAGCTGCTGCGGGAGGAGGACAACAAGTACTGCGCGGACTGCGAGGCCAAGGGTACGGCGGGGCGGGCGGCCGCTGGGCGCCGGGGAGGCGGGCGGGCGGCCGGGGCCGGGCCCTGCCTGTGTCCGCCCGCCCCGGCCTCGGCGGGGTCCCCGCTCGGGGCGGGGGCCGGCGGCTCGGCAGCCAGGCCCGGGGAGGGGCGCCGCCCCGCTCCACGTCCGCAGGGGCGGCGGGGCGCTGGCGGGGCCGCCCTGCCGGCGGCGGCGGCGGCCGGCCCCCTCCCGAAACGGGGCCCGGAGGGGCGGCAGCGGGAATCTGGGCGTCTTGGGGAGAGCCGTGGTGGAAGCCGGAGGGCCTTACCTTTCGTTGTGAAGCGATCTGAGCTGGGCTGTAGCTCCATGGTCCTAAAGCGAGGAGCCCCCCAGCTGAGGCTTTCTGCAGTGACCGGCCTAGCCCTTTCCTGAAGTTTCACTGCCGCGTCCTCCTCCTGCGTTGCCAGGTATCGATCGGGAGCCGGCTGTGTCAGTGGGCCTTCGGGAAGACCCCGGCCGGTGACAGGGGCAGGCGCCGGAGGAGTTGAACGCTGAGTGTCCAAAACGCTGCCCTTCAGTGTTGACTCAGTCACGTAAATGCCAGGCTCGTTGAATCTGGATGTCTGTGTCTGTTTAAGCCACAGACCTAGCTTTGGTTATGAATGAAATTTCAAAGATTATACTGCTGTCAAATCTTACCTCTCCTTAGCCTAGTAGTTTTATTCTGTACAAAAGCATATATATATTTGCATTTGTATTTACCCTGGGTTCTGTGGCTTTGAAATGGAAAAATGTAGCACATCTGTCTTTCATCTAGAGTCGATTCATTAAGATGTTACCCTAAATAAGATGATTACACAGTAAGTTCTTGTTTTAACTATAATACTTCCTGAATAACAACCAGGTGTTTGCAGTGTATGATTAGCTCCAGAACTGCCTTGTTCAGTCCTTCTCCACCTCAACTGGAGGTGTTAAGTATGGTGAGCTAGTTTGAGCAACCAGAAATAGCACTATCTTTGTAATTTCCATTTCCCATCCGCGCATGCTATTTTTTTGCCGTGGATGTAAATCGTGCAGTACCTTGCACGATGCTGCTGTTTGATACATCAGAAACACTAAAATAAGACTTTATTTTCCTAGTATATAACACTGAGAAGTATGTAATATGGATTACACCAAAGATAATAGATCTTTATATTTTGCAAGTAACTCTTCTTAATAATTTTCTAGCATACCTATTCTTGCCCCCAGACTCCTGGTTGCTGTGTAAAAGAGTCATTGCAACCGATGGTTTTCTGGAAAAATCATGCTTGTATGTTTTGTGCGTTATTGTCACTTTAGATTTCCATGCTGAATGCTGCTCTGAGTTGCTTGCTGGTGGAATTCCATGTGTGTTGTTCCATAGTGTAGGCCTTGGAGCTGGGTTGCTCAAGGTCAGAATCTGGAATTCTCCAACTAATTTTTGTCGTGTCTTCTGAGTTCCCTCTTTCTAACCATCACCTGGTCAAAGTATCATTTGTAAGTCTCTGTAGTCCTTGGTATCTTTTGCCACTTCACCAATGCTGACACTTTCAGCTTCCTCCTTCTTATATTTGTGTTATTGAGTGTCTTTATCCACTGTTCTTTTCTTTGATACTTTCATACCTCTCTTCTGTCACAAGAGCTTCTTTCATGAGTTCAAGCTTTGATGTGTCTTGAGTTTGTTTTTTTCCTGTTCAGGTTCTGGAGGACCTACCAGTCTCTTGACCAGGCTGTCTTCTGCTAGTACCTGTAATTAAGTTTCCATCTTTCTAGTAAATTATTTTACTTAGCTACCTTGATAAAATCTGACTGCACTTCTGAAGGCTTCTCTGTTTTCTCTGTTGCTCAGCCCCACTTCTCCCTTGCTGTCTCTGTATGCCAGAGGCAATGGCTTGCTTTCACCCTGTCCCCCAGGAAAGCTGACGTGAAAATACTGTTTGATGCAATGTGAGCTTACAATATTGAGGGAGTTGTTTTGTTTCTTTTTTAATTCTCTTTTTCCCTTCAAGTTTAATTTGCACTTGCCTCATCCTGTTCTGGCAATTCTTATTTTAAATCTTGTATCGTGTTCGCTTTGTAGTACCATCTGCCTTTGCCTGTACTCCTGTAGTTAAGTGTATGGTTTTCTTATAGTTGGAGGGGAGAGTGTGGAATGATAAACTTACGTGTTTCAGCTATTCTAGAGGCACTTGACTGAAGAGATGGTCATATGTGGACACTCTGTGTAGATTTATTTCCTTAAGTTTAGGAAGCTTCTTTCTAGGAAGAAGAGTTGTGTGAACAATGTTGAGATGCCTCTGCTATACCCCGAAGTCTAGATTTCTGTATACTTCCAGAAGACATGTGGCTCAGAGGAAAAAACATGATCAGTTGTTTAGTTGAAAATCAAGCTTTCCATGAGCGTGTAATGCCACTGTTGAACTCCTCATTATATCATTGTTGTTGAAACTTCTTATTGACCAGAAGAAGAGGAAAAGTGAAGGATACTTTCAGTTGCAGCCATCTGTTTTTTCCTAATATGTTTCACGCTTAATCCATGGCAGTTGAGTGCTAATGACTTGCTGGTGTCTGGCAAAGTTGTAGTTTTGCTAGTCTTGGTATGCAGTGATGTCTGAGGCAGCAATTTTTAATATGTCTCTAGTAGCTAACCAGTGTCTGTGAGCTGTCTGCATGGCTTTCCCCAGACTGTGACAGTCGTCTTCACCTCTTGCATCACCAACAGCATCCCTTTCATCTCTGGGTGTGTTTGTCATTACAGTCTGGAGTTCCCTAGTGCCGGTTCCACTAGGGATTCTCTTCATCCCGGGTTCTGCAGACATGAACATGAAACCATTCATGACAAAAATATTTAGGACTTCTCTGGTGTCAGTCCTAGTTCAGAACATGTTTTCCCTTAATGTAATTCTTTTTTTCTTTGAAATGCTGTCCCCTTCAGTTTCTGTTACTTTCCTCTTTTGTGTGAGCTTTGCTCCTTTGTCTGTCATCCTCCTTTCTCTTGTTTAGTAGGATCCCCTGAGTTCTGTGTTTTCCTTTCTTCATGTTCACCTAATGGTTGGGTAACGTTATCTTCATGATTAACTCTGGTTAACTGAGTTGCAGTTTTACCTTGGGTCTTATTCTGACAAGACTTAAAACCATTGTTTTCAGTATGGTCTTTCAGATAGCTGGCAGTTCAGTATGGGTTCTTAACTGAAGCTAAGAGGCTGTCATCACTAATTCCTTCCTCTCACCGTAGATGCCATAGTCTCTCTTAAACCTTAAGTATTATATTTACCCTAGGCTTCTGTTCAGATAGTCACATCCAAGGGATGTTGAAATCTTGCAGACTGTACCTGTATATCTGTTTTAACTGCTATTTTTTGAGGCTCTGGGAATTCTTAAGTGGCTAGATGTCACTTACAATCGTATAAATATCCTTTTGACCCTAAAAAATTTAATGTAGTCCTATTTGTGTATTTATCATCACCGCTTTTGATTGTATCTACTGTAATGCCACTGTTGAACTCTTCCTTCATATCATTAAGGCTTCTCTGCTGGCTTTTCGCACATCAAAAAGATCATCAGAACTTACTGCTGTACTACTGCTGATTCACTCCTGAATTACTGAATTGGCTCTCCTCGCTCTCAGTATGTGACCACCATCTGCATTGCTTGTGAGGAAGTTTCAAGCACGTACCTTTCCTATATTATCGTGTGCTTGCTCTGTGTAAGAATTAAAAAAGCTACCTCTTGGTCTTCCTCAAAATAATCTTGCTGTTGTTAATAGAGATCTTGTATCAAGAACAAACCCATCCTTTGGTTTCTGGCCTACTTTTTCAGGTACGAGGTATGCAGATACATTAGACAGCTTTGTCCTGCAAGTCTTTTGGAAGGTGGAGAATACAGCTGAGGACACATCTGCCAGAGTAAGCATTAAGCAATAATTAGGATTGCTGACTCTGGCAACAGTTTTTGGAAGTGCTTTTTATTCTGTATTTGCCTTTTAACTGTTGAAATAGCTGCTATGAATCCGACTGCCACTGCTAAAATGGGTTGGAAACTACCTGCTGTAGGGCCATACTGTAGTTGCCATATGTCGCCTTCAAACTGTGTCTTACAGCTACCGGAAAGACTAGATGACGCCTCTGTGGGGAAGAAGCCTATAAATCAAAGGTTCTGGAACTGTCTTTGCAATCACTGAGATTTTTGGAAAAGTGAGGAGGTTGGGATGACATTTGACAAGGCAGTGCTTGTCTGTGTACTGACTGTTCTTGATATCCCTATCTGAACAGCCATCTACATAAGGCAGTAGATGTCTTCCCAGTGTTACACTACTGGGAAGTAGTTATACTACTGTTTCTAATATTTGTAGGAAATAGTAAGGCATGTTGGCAGTAACTTAAGTCATTCTGAATTTTTGAAAGAGAGAAGGAACTGAAATTCCTTTGTGCTCCTTTTGCGTGTATAACTAGGTAAAGCTAGCAGGAATTGGAAGGATCTAGGAGAAGGAAATAGCTGTAGATCTGTCCGTCTGTCTTGTGTGTAGACTATGCTGAAAGCTGTTGTAAAGCACGTGATTTTTTTCCCTTTCACTGTAGAGGGAGACTACATTGCATTTTTATTGTTGTTCTAATGCTGATATTTGAGCCAAATGGAGCCAAAATCAAAAACCTGTTAACTTCAGTCGGCAACCCTTTGACTACAGGGTCTCTAATTTGTTATTTCTGTGTATTTAGTACCTAGTTATAACATGCTAGAAGTCTCCTGGGCTTGTGTTATTACTTGGCAGCAAGGCTGGTATTATTTGGGTGCTGATGCTAAGCAATAGTGAATCAAGTACTTGGAAGTTGAAGGGTGTGATGAAGCACAAAAGGAGATGCTTTTTCCTAGAAGGGGACAAGATATTCAGCAGTATCAAAGGACTAGCCATCTAAGCAAGTAGGCCTGTAAAGTAAACTGAAGGCAATCAGCCTTGGTCTGGTGTGACAGTCTCTGCAAACGTGGACCATAAGACTCCAATTATTGTTCCTAACGGTGTCTGAACAAAAGAGGTATGTTTGAAACTAGTGTGAATGTTCTCTACCATACCTTTTCTGTTTGTTATGCTTGCATTTGGATGTTGGCTTTAGTACAAATGGATTGACTACTGAAGTCTGCTTGTAAATTAATCTCTCTGTCAAGAAGGCAATTACCCTAGTTGTCAACTGCTTTAGAATTTTTTTAACTGTAACAAAGTTAAAATAACATAATTAGAAGCTTGCAGACCTTTGTATAGACAATTGCAGATGTCTTGGGCCTTCAGAAAAGGTGAATACATTTCTGTATTAGAGGAGGTGTTCTGTGGTTTGTTGTGGTTTGGTTTTGTTTTTGTTTGGTTTTTTGTTTTGTTTTTTAATGTTTACTTACTTCATGCCTGGTAGGGCTTGAAGCCTGGTTAAATGATCTCTTACCAGAATCTTAGTACAAAGAGTCACATTGTCACTGCTGCTTGTTCAACCAGATTAAAATTTTGTTACTTTCATTATAATATTAATGAAGATACTTTTCAACATTTATAGTTGTACTATACAATCCTTGGATATCTGTATACGACTGAAGACTTGGTCTATTCTGTCTGAAGAGTGGCAGGTAAAGGCTCTTAGGAGTGTGGGGAGAGACTGAACAGGAAAGATTGCAGTGCTGAAATTTGTGTAACCAGAACCAATTATTACAATTTTGGCTTCAAGTAAACCGAACTTTAGCTTCCCTAACAACTTACAAATCTCAAACACAAAGTCTCATAGCAGTTGGGGATAAAAAGATCTAGTTTAAATTGAAATGGGCAAACTAGCTATCGAAACAAATCTGGAATATTCCAGGTACATTTATAGCTGTTTAGACTCAGGGGTTTTTGTAGACAATTAAGTCTCGCATGTGATCTCTTCTGTGGCTGGGAGACCAACTTAAATGTGTGTGAACCTCACTTTTTGTGAAGCTGCTTTTGCTGGTTACTTGTTTTGATGGCTGGTCTTCTCACTGTGTTAATCTTGCCTGCATACTTTAATAAATAGTGTACTGCTTCCTCAGGAATTAACCTAAAGCAAATGGGTAACTCTTATAGCCCACTGCCTTCAGCCTGTGCAAGGCTTCAGCTTTTGCCTCTGACTGTCAGTGTAAGAATACTTTAGATCAGCTTATCAACAGTATTGGCTTGCTCTAGGATGAGGTGCTGGCTGCTGTACCTCCTCAGGTGAAGACCTTCCACGTCCTCCTCCTAAGGTGGAGAAACTGCTGAAGTAGGACATGGGGGGAAATTGAACACGGTTGGATTACATTGGAGGTCACTTCCATACATCAGCTCAAGTGCAACTTCTAGCCCTATACTGAAGTTCAAACACAGAGTAGTAACCAACCAGTAGCTGATTACTGCTCTGTGGATATCTTGTAGCAGTGAATATAGCTGCAAATAGCAGATATGAGTTCAGGTTACTTGGATCAGGAGATTGCTAGTGCTTCTCTGTGTGATTCTGTTGCAAGGTTGGTATTGTTGCTGTGAGATCGGGTTGGTGAGGATCATACGACCATAACGGACTAGAATATGAATAGACAGAACAACTGGAGGCTAGCTGTCCTGTGAGGCTTTGCAATATCCTTCCACAAGGAGTCATGAAGGCAAACCACTTTGATTCAGGGTGGGTCTTGCTTAAGGGTAGCAACTGGAATGATGTATCTTTACCTCTAATAACAGTAAGGAACTGTATCACTAGAAATCCTAGTGATAATCTGGTATTACACTGTTACCTTTCTGGCCTCTTTGTGAAAGGCAGCGCCTTCAAAGACCTTAACGGACCAGAAACTATCTTCAGTCTCTCCTGACACTGTATCACCAGGATTTTTTTTCCTGATTCCCTGCTACTGAATAAAACTACCCCAATGCTCTGTTCTTGTTCTGTACCCTCTTACCTGTTGCTGACACTGGTTGCATGAGACTGAAACTTTGTTAGGAATTAGTTGCTGTTGTGGCCCTGAGAGCTGCAATTAATTGTCTTGCCTGGCAGAAGAGCTCTTTAGAAGACACCTCTCTTGCTAGGAGGAGTGTGGCAGCTTTAGCTTAAAACTTGTAAGTGGGCGGGGTGTTGCAGTATTGGGTGACTCTAGTGGTGTGTTTTCTGCCTCTAAGGGATTTTTTTCCACCTCCTGACTCTTATAGTGCAGAAAAATATTCTGGAAAAAAGTCACAGGAAATCTGTTTAGCTTGTAATAGAACAGGGTTGTTTGAAAATATAGGTTCCTGCTGTTGAGATTGTGTGCACAGCCTGAAGGCTTTTTACCAAAGCCCTTATAATGGTATTTGTGGGTGCAATCTCCATTCTTCAGGACTTAACTGAACTTGATTGGGTGAGACCCAAAGTGGCATCATGTAGCTTTGTTAGCATTGCTTTGACAAGAGGCTGGGCTAGGTGACCTCTGGAGGTCCCTTTCAACCTAAATTTTTCTGTGACTACTAATAAAAATATTTGTGGGACTTGTGGGTTCTTTTTTATTACATTGTAACTTTTTAGGTTCTCTGAGGTGGATTATACAGGTGCAGAAATCCTTATGTCCTTAGTTTGCTGCCCTACATTCAGAAGTATAGGCCTTGGCTATCTAAGCAGTTTCCTTTGTGTGGACCATAAAGGTGGGACAGTTCCTGAAAAGTGATTATTAGTATTGATGAGATGATGTTCTTCCCTTTTGAAGTGCAAGACACCCTAGTTTTTTTGGTCAGGGACTACTGGTGTGTGTCTCCTAATGGTATCTAAGCTGTGGTTCTGCCACTCCTTAGTGACATGAAAAAGACGCCACTGCAGGATGCTGTTGATACCACCTATTAATCTTTTGCTTTGTTCCTAAATCTCCTTTTGTGGAACTGAAACTGACACTGCCTTGTGAATCTGCCCTCTTTGGTCTGAACACTGTAAAGAGCAACTGTGCTGCAGCCTTAAGAAGTCCTTGTCAACAATACAGAGGAAGCAATTAGATATATGTGTGTGATAAGTAGACTTTTGGGAAAGTACCTTTTCCTGGAGGGGTGGCTCCCTCTTTAATCCATGCTTCCCATAGGATTTAAGAAAGAGTCAATTATCAGCCATTACTCAGGGGGTAGTCAGCAGTTAATTTAGCTCAGGTGTCACATTGTCCTAGACTGGCTCACTAAGATTTGTTTGAGCATGATTCAGCTTTACATTAGAAACTTAGATGCTTTGTATTGTTGCGGCCACAGCTAAATTCCCCAAGACTTAAAAGATTTTGCCTTGTGAACAGGTAAAGTTGTTCAGTGATAACTTATTTTCATGTTGAGGTTCTTGAAGAGTAACACTGTTGAACCCATGATTAGTTGAATCCATCTTCACTGTATTGTCAACAACAAATTGTTTTCAGATATTATGGAAGAGTAAAAATGAGTTAAGACTGAGCTATGATTTTATAGGCATCACAGAGGAGGATAGCTTTCAGAACTGGAGGACTGCAATGGATAGATACAGGCTCTTTAGGAAGAGCAGGCTGGGATGGTGATAAGGGGGAGCTGCCATTTTCTGTGAGAGCAGTGAGGCTGCATGCAGCTTTGCCTAGAGATGGCTAATGACCCAGCTGAGAGCTTGTGGGTCAGAATTAGAGGGCAGACCATCATGGGTGATGTTCTGGGTGTCTGCTTCAGACCACCTGGTCGGGAAAGAAGTAGTAATGAGGCCTTCCTTGGACAACTCAAGCTTAACATTCACAGGCCTTGGTGCTCATGGGGAACTTGTCTCTCCAGCAAATACCAGGGTGGTACAGCACAGCGGGGAATGAGTGATCTAGAGGGCTTCAGGCATTCATTGATGGCCACTGCTCAACACAAGTGGTTGAGGACAAAGGAAGATTCTCAGATGGACCTGTTACTTACAAAGAAGGAAGGGCAGGTTGGGGATGTAAGGAAGTTGTAGGAGTAGTCTTGTCTGCAGTGACCGTGAAATGGAAGAGTTCAGGATCTGAAGAGGAGAGAAGAAAGCAAAAAGTAGGATCACAACTATGATCTTTAGGAGACAAGAATTTGTTCTGTTCAGTGATGTGCTTGGAAGAATCATTTGGGAGATGGTTCAGCAGAATAGTGAGGTCCAGGAATGCTGGTTGACTGTTTTTTTAAGCTGTAGTGTGGCATATCCTGATGAGTAGGAAATTGCTCAAAGGCAGCAGGGGTCCTGCTTAAATGAACAAGCAGCTCCTGACAAAACTCAGACATAAAAAGGAAGCGTATAAGAGGTGGAAGCAGAGACAAGTGACCCGGGGGAACATGGAGATGCTGTCCAAGTATGCAAGGATGAGTTTAGGAAAGGCAACGTCCATGTGGAGTTGAATCTGGCAAGGGATATGTGAATGGCAACAAGAAAGGCTTATATAGATAACTGGCAGCAAAAAAAAAGACTGCAGAAAATGTGGGCCTGTTGCTGAATGGGGCAGGGGACCTGGTCATAAGGGATGTGGAAAAGGCTGAGACATTCCATGCCTTCTTCGCCTTGGTCTTTACTAGTAAGACTTGCCTTCAGCAATTCTAGGCTAGCAAGGCTTACTCTCAGTAGTAGAGGAGGATCAGGTTTGGGAGTCCTTACAGAAACAGGATGTGCACAAGTCTGTGGGCTCTAGTGGGATGCACCCATGAGTGCGGACAGAGCTGGCCAATGTCATTTTGAGGCCACTCACAATAACTGTAAGGTCATGGTGACTAGGGGAGGGTCTTGAGGACTGGAAGAAAACAAATGTCATTCCTGTCTCTGAAAAGTGCAAAAAGGAACATCTAGGGAACCACAGGGCAGTCAGCTTTGCCTCAATCCCTGGGAAGATGACAGAGCAAATAATCCTGAAAACATATGAAGAAAAAAAATGATAGGGAATAGTCAGTGTGGATTAATGAAGTGGGTATTGTGCCTGACCAGCCTGGTAGCATTCTACAATGACCAAGCCGGATGACTGGCTTGGTGGATGAGGAGAGCAATAGATATTTTTTACCTTGACTTTAGTGAGGCTTTTGAAACTGTCATGTAAATTCCTCATTGATAACCTGATGAAGTGCAGTCTGGATAAAGAGGGAGTGAGGTAGATTGAAAATGACTGAAATGCCAGGCTCAGAGTTGTGATTAGCAGCTTAAAGTTCAGCTGGAGGCCAGTCACCTTTAGCTGTTGCAGATTTACACACACTGGCCACTGTTACAGGGTCTGACCCTAGGATCCCACTGACAAATGTAAGGTCCGAGTGAAGTTTTCCAATTCCTCTTTTATTGGTTCTCAGGTTACAGCTTGAGCTGGGTACTTCTGGAGAGGGACCCCTACCACAGATTACACCTCTCAATTATACCCGCACCACCCAGCACTCGATCCCTAAGTCCAATCACTTAATTCTGGTCAGTGGTTTCTTGATTTCTTATTGGTTTTCACTGTTGCTGGGCTGGCTGCCTTCTGAAGTTACCTCATTCTCTTGGAATTGTTTCCCTGGTCCTTATCATCTTCATTCCGCTCGCATCTGCTGTATTCAGCTAGTTCTGTGTTAGCAGCATTAGTTTTATCAAAAAGTTTACTCTTGCAGCCTGAGGCTTCAACTGCTTTAGCTACTAGTGCTAAGCTACTGACGCTAAACAAGACTATTCAGAGAGAAGAATACAGTTAATCAAGCTTATTCCATAACATTAGTATACATCAGGGGTTGATACTGAGGCAAACACTGTTTAACATCTTCATTAATGGCCTATGTGATAGGACAGACTGCACCCTCAGCAAGCTTGAGGGGGTAAAAAACCTGGGAGGAGTGGTTGATAAACCGCATGGATGTGCTGCTACTCAGAGCAGAAGAATTGACAGGCTGAAGAAATGAGCCAACAGGAACTGCGTGAAGTTCAGCAAAGGGAAAGGCAAAGCCCTGCCCCTAGGGAGGGGGTGCTGGGGGTTCAGAAGAGATGCCAGGGGTCCTGTGGATCACAAATCGGTCATGAGCCAGTCATGCACCCTTGTTACAAAGAAGGCCAACAACATCTTGGACTGAATTTCAGGAAGAGCATTGTCAGTGGCTGGGGGGAAGTGATCCTTCTCCTTTCCTCAACGCTGCCGAGACAGCATCTATAGTGCTGTGTTCAGTTCTGGGCTCCACATTACAAGAGAAACACTGACTGGAGCAAGTCCAGTAAAAGGGCACTGAGTTAGTGTGTCTGACATACAAAGAGAGCTTCAGAGAGCTGGGATTGTTTAGCCTGGGGGAGAGAAGGCTACTGGGGGGATCTTATCAATGTGTAGAAATACCTGGTGACAGAGAGCAAAGATGAGGCACACTTGTCTGTGGTATCCAGTGATGGGACCAAGAGGCAATGAGCACAAACTGAAACACAGGAAACTCCACTGAAATGTAAGAATAAACTTTTTTTTTAACTCTAAGAGAGGTTGAATATTGGAGCAGGTTACCCAGAGTGGCTGTGGAGTCTCCATCCCTGGAGATATTCAAAACTTGGCTGGGAACAGTCCTAAGCAACCTGCTGTAGTTTGCTCTGATCTGAGCAGGGGGGACTGGACTAGATGATCTCCAGGGGTCCCTTCCAATCTCAGCTACTTCAGATCCAATTCAGCTGTTGCATCACTTACAAGCTGGTATGGAGTCCTGCTGCTGATGCCATGTAAGTCTCTCTCCCCCACAGTCCCCTGCACAGTGCAAGCATCTGCCTACGTAGATTAAATGTAGATTCTTTGTTTAAAGTTGAGGTCTTTTACGAGAAAGGGAAGTGACTGAACAGCAGTAAATACAGATTGTAGTAGAGTCTTGACTTTTCTTGAAATAGCTGATACAGAAATCTTGCTGTGGTTTGTGCATCCAGAGGTAAAAAGGACCAAATCTAGCCATTTGAAGCAAGTGGGAATTGAGAGGCTACATAGAAAGGTTACTGATGTCTTTCATTTGACTGAAATGCTGTTTAAATCTAGCTAGGAGAATACCTTCATGACTTAAACTACCTCCTGGAGCTGGTAGGAAGTTGCTTAGAACTGGAGTCTCTTGTGTCAGAAATCTCCCTGGATCCTAAAACTGCTGGTTGAAACTCTGTATTATGACTAAAAACGTTGTCCCCTGAAAGACTGGGGGAAAACAAACTGCTACAAATTCCTGTTCTCCTCCCATTCTGGCCTCTTATCTGATTAATGCCTGCTGAGAGCTTGAGCAATATTACTCTCTTTCCATTTTTCTCTTGATAGCTTTGCAAAAAGCCACTCACACAAAACTGCTTCATTTTTTTTTTTTTGAAAACTTGACAAATTTAGATTTGAATGGATACCTATTTCATATTCATTGTTTTTTACAGTAGACTCTGATTACATGGTATAATGCTAGCCCTTATTTATCGTCCGCTCTCTTGTCTTGGTCACTTGTTGCTTTGCAGTAGGTGATAAATGTATATATCCGAGTACATACTGTCAAGGAGTTCCTGTTTGGTGTAATGATACTTAAACCAATCAAAAGAACATGAGTTCCTGCTTTGTTTCCAGCTTATCCAAAAAACTTACAAGTAGATCTGTGCTCCTCTGACCAGAGGAGGAGGATGCTTTTGTGTTCTGGGGTAAGCATCTGAAGAGGGGGAAAAACCTGAAGGTTCAGAGAACATCGTAGTGCTGCAAGTCTGTGGTAGAGGTGGATATGGAGCTGTAGCTCATGGAGATGGTGACAAGATTTATGTGGGAAGTGAAAACTGCACAGGTCAACTTGCTGCCTAACTCAGTAAACCTAGACCATCAGTTGCCCTTTATCTCTTCAGGAAAGGTATTTATGTCCAGTAGACCATGGAGGAAAAAAGAGGCAGAGATTGTAGCTCAGTCCCTGTTGGAGTGGAGCTGTGGACAGCAATGTGTGATACGTAGAGGCAATGTTGCCAAGCAACTAACTTTGCAGCTGTGATTTGGGAAAAGAGCAGTTCTGTTTCTCAAAGCTATGCCTGGCTCTGGTTTTGTGTAAGGAAATGGATATATTGATGAGGAGTAGGGAACTGTCCCTCTTGCATGGATGAGAAAAGGAATGTGATATTCCACATTTGGCTATTGATTGCCATACTCTTCTTGTATACTACCTCCTTTTTAAGGAGGAGGGAACAAGAATCTGTAATGCAGTTTTACTGAAGTGCTTGAATGAAAATGGATAAAGCTTCGTAGTACAGGACGACTTCATTAGTAGAATTAAAGGCAGTAGTAGTCCTATAGGAATTTCTGCAAAAGAAAATGGAAGTGATTCATTGTGCATAACTGACTGTTCTTGAATGCAGCTGAACTTGCAGGTGGATTCAAAGCATGGCAGTGAGTGGCAACTGGGACTGAGTGATCATTTTAAATGAGCTCCTTGTAATGTGTGCTCAAGTCATTTGGGTTTAAATTTGTCATTCACAACAATTTCAAGAAACAACCAGTAATGATGCTTTTAAGTATAGAGACTGATTTTTCCTGTTAGGGTATGTACCTGTGGGATACTTGTTCAGTTGTCTGTTATCTGTAGGTGATGGCAAAAACATCCCTTTCTTCAAACATGGCAAATGCATACTTAATGTTCACCCTTTGGATCTTCAGCAGAAATGTGCTTGTGCATTTGAGCTCCCCTCCTAAGCAGTGGTTAAACCAAAGAGAGGCACCAATGACGCATTGAGTGTAGGCTTTTTGGTCTTTGTTCTCATTGCCAAGTGATACCTAGGTGGGTTATTCTTGACTTTAAATGTACTGAACTGCTGTATTGGGTCTGACTGGGATGGAGTTAACTTTAACTTCCCCCATAGCTGCCCTTATAGTGATGTGCCTTGTATTTGTAGCTAGAATGGCACTGATAACACACCAGTGTTTTGGCTATTGCTGAGCAGTGCTCACATAGCATCAAGGCTGTCTCTCCAACCTCCACCCAAAGGCCACGAGGCTACGGGTAGGCAAGAGGTTGGGAGGCGACATAGCCAGAACAGCTGACCCAAACTGACCCAAGGGATATTCCATACCATATGACATTGTGCTCAGCAATAAAAGCTAAGAGAAAGGGGCTGGGGGGAGAGGAACGGCATTTGTTGTTAAGGTGTTTGTCTTCCACCACAACTGCTATGGGTACTGAGGTCCTACTTCCCAGGAAGTAGACATCGCCTTCTGATATGAAGGAGAGAATAAATCTTTTTCTTGTGCTTCTGCGCGTGGCCTTTACTTTTCTTATTAAACTGCCTTTATCTTGATCCATGAGGGGTTCTTTTTAATCTTATTTTCTCCTCCTTGGTGGGCATGTGGTGGCCAGCTAGGGTTAACCCATCACAACTGCTGAGGGCTTCTTGTGTGTTCTAAGTAAAAAGTAACTATCATTCCCCTTAATAAAGATTGTGAAGCCTTGGTTCACTATTCTGTGTGTTCTGCATCCCATAGCAAGCAGCCTCTGAAAGAAGCGATGCTAAATGCCCCTTCACGCTTGTCTTATTCACTGTAATTTCCATGGAGTTTGGGTGTTCATGGAGTTCCTGTTTAAAAAGGCTACTTCAAAAATATGTTTATACAGCAGAAAGATTCTGTCAAGTGTTTGGTCTTAAATGAGACTTTAAAAAAATACAACAGATGCAAGATCACATGCTGGAGGATCCTGCAAAGTTTTAGGAGTACCTCTTGAGAGCTGATAATTCTCAAGCAACCTTAATTCCACTCTGAACCCTTACTCACAATTCTGTATTCCAGACTAAATGCAGCTGAGTACTTTGGTATTGTATTCAATTTCTCCTGGCTTCTGAAGAAAATGATATTTTGAGGAAAAATATTTTACAGCCACAACTTCACTTCTTAGGACTACAGAAGGTAGCAATCACTTTAGAAAAATAACTTTCAAAAAAAAAAAAGGAGAGCATGTTTTTCTTGTGTAATGCAAATCTAATTAGAACAGCTGCAAAGAACACTACTTAAAAGTAAATTTGTTTCTTCCTTTCCCAGTCAGGTGTAGCTGATATAATGATGTCTGAGTGTTGATGATTGTCTGTCAAGCTGGAATGCTTAACTCTGTTAATTTGAATTATATTTGATTTAATATCATCTGAGAGGATACTGCCATAGTTTTAGGAAGCAAGAAGATGCCTTTAGAAAAATGCAAAGCACATTTCTGCCTTGTGTGGCATGATGCATTCTGATTGGATATAAAGAAGTTATTTCCTTTTTTTTTAAACTGTGAAGTGGTCAAATACTGCACCAGGTTTTCCTCAGAGGTGTTCAAGACAACTGAACAAAGCCCTGAGCAGCCTGATCTGATTAGATCTGATTGGAGCATCAAGTTAGCCTAAATGACCTCAGGAAGTCCATTCACACCTAAATTATTTTATAGTTTTTATTCACTGACTGAGGAAATACAGTAGCTGTATCTTTTAAAAAGCAAGTGTAAAACATCTCCCAGAGCACACATACCTTGTTTTGTGGACTGGCCCAAAGCCAGCTATGAGGATGGGTATTGAAGCACTCCTCTGTCTGAGCCATTTGCTGAGACTTTGGGAGAGTACAGTATTGGGGTGTAGCTAGGCTGGCATGTAAGTCCTGGGGATTTGTGGGAAGGATTTGTGTCCATGCCACTGGAGTTTAAAGTGGGGGAAAAGCTTGATTCTGTCTGTCCTCTTCAGCCTGTTCTCTCCCATGGTCTTTTGCTAAGTTAATACCCTGAGGTCCACAGAAAGTGCTGCTATGAAGATTAATAATATTGTTACAGTAAAACTTCGGGGATCATCCAAGAATGGAGTTGCATTTGCATGGTAGGCTGTTCCTGGGCTGTGAACTGCAATATATTAGTGTTTGGGAGTAGGCAGATAGGCTCTCTGTAGGGAAGAGGGGTGAATAGTGCAGCATAAAAATCTACTTAGTCTGGTCTATTTAACCTGCAGAGGAAGTGAGGGAAGATAGTATGGAGGGGAGGAAAGTAGATGAATAAGTCTCTGTAGTGAACACAGATGGTGTGGGTTAATCCCAGTAAGCAGCTAAGTCCCACACAGCTGCTTGCTTTGTCCCACCTGCCAGTGGGATGGGGGAGAGAATCGGTAGGGTAAGAGTGAGAAAACTCGTGGGTCAAGATAAAGGCAGTTTAATAGGTAAAGCAACAGCCACACACACAAGCAAAGCAAAACAAGGAATTCACTCGGTGCTTCCCATGGGCAGGCAGGTGTTCAGCCATCTCCAGGAAAGCAGGGCTCCATCATGCGTAACGGTTACTTGGGACAACAAATGCCATCACTCCAAACATCCTCCCTTTCCTTATTCTCCCCCCTTCTTCAGCTTCATATGCTGAGCACAGCATCGTATGGTATGGGATGTCCCTTTGGTCAGTGGGGTCAGCTGTCCCAGCTGTGTCCCCTCCCAGCCCCTTACCCACCCCAGCCTACTCGCTGGCGGGGCAGTCTGAGAAGCAGAAAAGGCCTTGATTCTGTGCAAGCGCTGCTCAGCAATAGCGGAAACATTGGTGTGTTGTCAGCCCTGTTTTGGTGTCAGATCCAAAACACAGCACCGTATGGGCTGCCATGAAGAAAATAAGCTCCATCCCAGCAAAACCAGTATAGCAGAGAAGATTGGTACAATAAACTAACTGGCCAGTCTTTACAGATGGTTTCAGTATATTTCTACAGTCCAGAGCCTGAAATTTGGCACTCTGCTTCTTGTCTACAGAGTTGGATGTTTGGTTTCTGTCTGCATCTTTTTCAAACATAGGTTCCTGTGGGAGAGGTTGCAAAGGTACATTTACCTGCTTTGTAATACAGAATGTACAAGGGAGAGCATCTCTGGAGTCACTGAGGGCCGCACAGGGGTTGTATAGTTTGGGGAGTGTTTATTTAAGGGTCTCTTCAGTTGTATTTGAGTAAAAATGGTAAGGGGAAGCTCATTAATACAATTACTAGATAATTTCTCTCTGGTAGAGAAAGGTAACCTTTTATTCTTCTTTCATTCTTATTTGTAGCAAATGGGCTATATTATAAATGCATCTTGCAAGCACATCTTATTTCTGAGTTTTTTGTCATTGTTAAAGAAGGAACTTCAGTTGCTGGCTGAAGATCTTTTTGCAGCAGATGCTTATTTAACCTTTACCCTGTGCCTGTGTAGCAGATTGCTACATCCCAACAGAGTAGCATAGATTTGCACATTTTTTTTTTCTTATAGGTGATGCTTTTACTTGATGCTTAGCTATCAACTTATGAAAACAATTTGTAAGAGCTCACTGTTCCCCAGTTTTCCTTTTATTTCTGCTTATAAAAGGAATATAAATTGTACACTTAAAATAGTAAGCCTTTTAGCAGTTCTTTGCTGACAAGGGAAAAATTGCAGTCAAGACCAGCTCCAGAAGCTTCCTACTAGTACTGTAATATGCTACGTAACCTTGTCTTTTTTAGAAAGTACCAAATGCTGCTGACAGGAAATGACAGCTTGCACACCTTATTCTTGCCGCGTGAACTCTTGACACAAGCCGTCTTTCTCTTTACGAGTGAACAGGCAGGATAAAATTAGAGCGCTACTCCTTAGCCAAATTGAAATTTGATTTCTGAAGTTGTCAGCTTATTGAATGTGCCAGCGTTGGCACCTCTGGCATTTCTGATCTTAGGGCGGTGACTTTACTTTCCAAAGGGTGTGCTGTAGCAGGCTAGCATCCCACAAGGCTGGCGGGACTGCTGTGGTAATGTCCCATGTATTCTGCATATGCTCCCCATATACGTGTCTTCTGGGTAATGAAGCGTGAGCATGGCAGGCATGGTTGCCAGCCAAGGATCGGGAGCTGCTCTCTGACAGTTCAGTAGCTGGTTATGATCCTGCTTGCCTGGGCAATGTTAGGATGGTTGGGGAAATCTGGTGTGAAATACTTCCAAGTCAGGAGTACAAACCTTGGAAAATTGTTTTAAAGGAAGTTTCAGTACAGAACACTGAGTTAAACTGATACTTGCATTAAAAACAAGTGTTTTGATGAGGAAGATGTTCTATTTAAGTTGTATCGTCTTAGAAATAAGATGAGTAGGAGGCCTTGGTGATGTTTTGGGGAAGAAATCCCAAAAAGCCTTTCTTGATCTCCTTTTTCTCTTAATATTGCTCTACATGAACAGTGATCATCTATGTATGTATGTATATAACTTCACAGTGAACTTGAAATATTGTATTTTATTTGTTTAACAACTTAGCATTTACATCATATCATTATCACCTAATGTTTGGTAAAATGATTTTTTTACTTTGGGAAAACAAACTTATCTTCTCACAGTCTTATTCAGTCAAAAGTCAGATTTTTAGTAACTGGCTGTTTGTTAATAAGGCCAAAAAACTTCAATTCTTTCCCTTTGTTACCTTACAAGATTTTTTTTTGTCTAATAGCCATTTAGCACAAGAAAAAGGCTGTTCATCTCAAGAATAAACTGACGTTACCTGTGTATCTTCATTCTAATTAAGGCTTTATACAGCCCTTGAAATAAGGATGCTGTCTTAATTTCTTTGAAACGCTTTTAACAATTTTCAATGCTATTGAAGCAAATGGGTAAGTGAGCTGAAGGAATGATTAGAACTGGTTGATATGTATTTCTCTAACTTTTAGAGGTGCGACAGGCTGTTCAGGGGAAGAGTTTAATTCAGAATACTTCTACACAGCCTCTTCGGAGTTCTGAATAGGACTGAGCTGAATGGATTTCTTGATGACTTTCATGAAAAACGGTTATCCAGATAGAAAAGACAAACGTGGGGGAATTCTGTGCCTGAAACTCTATACCACTTACCAGACACTGGCTAAAAATGGCCAAGTGATGCTTCTAAGGCTCACCTTCCCACTGTTCCTGCAATGAACCTTGAACCACACAAATCTCAGCCATTATCGAGCTGGGCTCTGGAACAGTGTGCTTGGTTGCTTGAATTGCCTGCCTTCAGTGCAACTTCATGCTGTTGAGTTTGATTTTATTTAAAACTACTGAAACAGCCCCTCTTGTCTGAACTCCCCCCAACGTTTTTTTTTTTTTAATGTAGCACATTTTAAGTTCTCAAATTCTGGCCTTGACTATCAAAACACAGGCTTACTAAGCCAGCTATAAGAGACTTCTAAAGACTAGAGATATGTTTAAGCTATGGCCTTGTGTTGCCTTTGTTTGTATAAAACAGTATTTTGATGCATACTTAGACTTTGGCATCTGAAAAGCACGTAAAGACTGCACTTGCATGATTTTCCTAGTCCTTGGGTATGGAGGTAAAGCAAGGAAGCATCGTCTACTGTAGAGGAAAAGAAATTAAGCTTAATGTGGGGGAGTAGATGTGACATGAGAAAGTGCTTCAGGCTATTTGTTCTGCTTAATCAGAAACTAATTCAGTGGATCAAGTGATAGGTGAATAGTCCCATATCAGTAGTCTCAAAAGACTAAAGGTTCAAGTTCACCTTGAAGAACATTTTATTTGCAAATAAAAATTCTTGTACTGTGGTTCTTGCACAGTTTCCTTTGCTTCAAGATCTTTATGCAAGTTCTGCAAGATCTTTTATTCTTTCTAAGAAGATTTGTTCTTTAATTCACAAAGTCTGACATATTTCTTCTGGCTTCTTACTACTGTTTTGAAGATTAAACTGAGTCAGTGGACATGATTAACGTTGCAATTAAGCTTTTTGTGTTGTGTGTGTGCGTTCTTTTTGATTTTCTTCTTCCCTTTGAGAGTCTGTGAATCAAAAATGGTTGGAGATGGTGGATGTGAGTCTACCTTTTTGGGAAAGAACTAAGCAGCCTCCAATGAAGTTAGTAAGAGGTGGTCTTTGAAGCAGCAGGATTAGATGGAAAATGAATGATAGTAATTGTATTGCTTTTGAGCATTTTAGCATCACCTTGACTTAATCCCTGTCTCTAGCGTGTTATGTTTCGAGGTGAGAAACTCAGAGGAGTCACTAGTTCTGCCTTGTTCTTTTGTTCTTCCCTGGGTACCCACTGGAGGAAGGACTGTTTTGTGTTACTTAGCTGTTCTTATGTTGAATTACACAAAATACAGCTATTGCTTACTTGTTTTCTTTCTTTTCACTGTATCTAAGAATGCTTGTCTTCTGTTCGTGATCTTTATCTGTATCTCAGCTTGGAGAAATTACAGCTGTTTCTGGAAAATATTCATTGATAACCTGGTTGAAATCTTGAGTAGCAAAGCACTTGTGCAATATGAATTGTATGGGGGAGTAATACAGAAAGAGCGAGCAATGCATGGGAACGCTTGTACTGATGCAACCACTGAGGCTTTTTGGTAAGTCCTTGGCCAAAAAGTGATAGTTTTTAGGGATTGGCTAGCAACCATCCAGGGTGAGTCAGAGACGTGTAGATTTTCTTGCAGTTAATTCGCTATTCCACAAGGTGGAGCCAGTTATTTGGCGAATAAAGTCTGTCAACCAGCAGCAGAATTTGGAGAAACAGAAGAGAATTAAGTAACTTCACTGTACTTTATGGTCAAAGAACAGGCAGGGTGCAGCTGACTGAAAGGAAGAATTGTAGTCTGTGAGAAGTCTTTGAAGATGTTGGCCCAAGATAAGCTTGCTACAGACTATATTGAGATGCAAAGCAGTTAGTGCGCTCTTATATGTAATACTTGGCTTCCTTCTGTGTAGAATTGCTAATTGGTAACTGCAAGAATGTAGAGTGAAAACTAACTTTGTTTTTATGTGCCTCGGTAATACAAACCTTATTTAAATTTAGTCTTGACAAGCTTTCTTTATTTAAAAGTTTGTCTCAAACTTATTACTCCCCTGGCCAACTGGTTTTATGCACATAGTGTAAAAGGTTCATAGTAGTTTGCTGAGATGTAAAACAGTCACCCCTTCCTTTTGACAGCAAACAAAAAATTGAAAGGCTGTGTGCTTGCTCTTTTTACCCCAATTCTGACTTCTGCTCTGTGTAAGTTTAGTAAGAGTGGGCAGCACCTGTGTTGCAGCAAAAGAAGTGTTTCAGTATTAACCTGCAGCTACAGTAAGCTGAACGGATGGTAGTGGACTGATGGAGGGAAGGAAGCTCTGAATTATTGTGGTAAGGGAGGCAACAATCATCATTCTCCTACTTTGTAGTCATATCTGCAATAATCTTACGCTTGCTCCTTTGTGGACATCTCCCAATTCTGTCATATCCCAGTACTTTTGTTTCCTTTTGCCTCTTCCCCCCCTGCCCCAACTTGTTTGTGTGACAGGTGCTCCTATTCCTGCCCAGTCTTGTCTGGTAGTGTATAACCTTTCTTACTAATTTCTTGCTGCAGGTAGAAGCTGAGTAGAGGATGGAGCATTAATTGGGATGTTTAAAGCAGTTAAAGGTTTTTTTACAAACTAATCAAACGGAGAGCTAAAGCAATGTTTCACGCTGTATTGACTGCTTGGATTTGTATACAGTTATATGAGGCTTCCATGTTTTTTGTAATGCAGATAAAAGTACATTTTCCTCAGCATTTTAAATGAGCAGTATCATGTAAGCCTTGTTTTGTACCTGATACAGTACTATGCATCTGCTGATGCAAAATAAAACTCAGGCAGCCTGGAATAAAACTTAAACCTTGGACTTCTACAAACTAACGTGCTTTGTCTTGTGTTTCCTTTGGAAATGCACTATACCAGCTTCAGCATTACCATTCCTGTCATTGTTCTTGCCTGAAGATCTATATCAGCTGTACCCACAAAAAGCTCGTTGTATCAGCTCTAATTGCATTAGCGGGGTGTGTCAGCAATGCTGTGAATGTTTATTTCAGCTTCTTCAATCAGCTTTCTAATATAATGGAGTAGAACATATGGTCCTAACTAAATGAGTTATAGGGATGGGCAAGAAAGGGATATATGGAAGTATATGCCCGCACATTAAGCACGTGCAAGGTACTGGTCCAGTTTAAATAATATGGAGGAGAAATACCTCATCAAAAATGATATCCTGAAGAGGGGAAAGCCTGGGGGAAAAGTGGGAAAATTTTTAAAATACGTTGGGAGAAAAGCTTTCACCTCACCAGAGAATACGTAAAAATGATGCTTTTTTCACAACATTCACACTTTGAAGTGCATTTTAGAATAAAAGAATATCATGTGAAGATGGATAACTTTTTCAGCAATTTAAAAATTGGCTTGAAATCAACTTATGTGAAGACTTGTATCTAAAATTATGTAAATTACTTTCAAGCTCTTTATTGCTTAAGTTTTAAACAGCTGAAGTCAGTTTTTGAAATGTTCTCAGTTTTTTTAGTAGCTGTAGATATTTATGCAAGTAAGGAGACTGTTATGTACAATAACTATACTGGCATGGAAGTCTTCTGTAACTGGAAAAAACTCTCTTCAGGTTGTTTCTTAAATTCACAAGTTATCAAGCAATTCTAAAAACTTAGACATACCAGGAAATGTTGTGTTTTGTGGCCAGATATTTCTTTCATTCTTGGAGTCTAGATGGTCTTTAATAAAGGACTCCTTAAATACTCTAAACATGTCACAATTAGTGCTGTTTCTGTGCATCTAATTGAATTCTAGTTTCCACTCAAAAGTCAGTGTGCAGTTCCTGAATGCAAACAAATGTAGTAGCGGGTGCGGTGGGCTGGCCCCGGAGAGCAGCCGAACACCCACCCTGCCTCTCGTGTGCTCTCCTCTCCTGTGGAACAGGGAGAAAATAGAAGGAAGGTGGAAAGACTTGAGTTGAGTCCCCATCCCTGGAGGTATTTAAAGAACGGATAGATACGGTGCTTGAAGACATGGTATAGATGGACTTGGCAGTGATAGGTTGACAGTTGGACTCAATGATCTTAAAGGTCTTTTCCAACCTTGACGATTCTATGATTCTATGATTTGAAGACTTGTGGCTTGATATCGTGACAGTTTAATAAGGAAAGGAAAAGGTGTGCACGCAAGTGAAGCGAAAAGAGAAAGTAATTCCCTACGTCCCATCAGCAGGCAAATGTCCAGCTATGCCCTGGAAAGCAGGGTTCAGCATGCACGATGGTTGTTTGGGAAGGCAAATGCCATAACCACAAATGTCCCCCTTTCCTCCTCCTCCTTTCAGCCAGCTTTTGTTGCTGAGGACGATGTCAATGTCATATGGTTTGGGATGTCCCTTGGTCAGCTGGGGCTTGCTGTCCCTGGCTGTGTCCCCTCCCAGCCTCTTGCCCACCCCCTGCGTACTGGGTGGGGGTGGGGAAAAAAAGCCTTGACTCTGTGCAAGCACTGACCAGCCATAGCCAAAGCATTGGCGTTATCAGCACTGTTTTAGTCACACATCCAAAGCACAGCTCCATACAGGCTGCTATGAAGAAAGTCAACTCCATCCCAGCCAGGCCCAGTACAGCAGGAAATGTTGCTTGGTATTCTCCATTTAACATGTAATAGCCAAGACTCCAAATTAGTTTGTGTGAAGCCATATGACAGCTCAAATCCATCTTTCCGTTTAGCTCTTACAAGAAGTTTGCACTTGTGCTGTGTTGAAATTTCAAATCAAAACTTAATCACTGCTTTTTATGAAGGTAACTGAATTACAGTTGCCAGTAAGGCTAAATATGCACAATAAACCTTGTGGGTTTTTATTCTGGATTAGTTATTTTAAGAGTTACTTAAATTGTTAATGTCAGACCATCCTACGGAAGGTTGTCAGGTGTTCACAAGAATGACCTAAAGCATTAAAATCGTCTTGATAATTTCTCTGGAAAATAACACACACCTTCACAGCTGACCTTACCTAACTCCCTATTAAGAACTGAAAAGGGAATTTAAAGTCTAATCAATAGACAAATATAGAAATGAAAGAAAAGTTTAGATTGAAGAAAAAAAAAATAAATTAGATTTTCGTCTTGGAAGCAGCAATCTGTCTTTGGGTTGCTGAAGTTTTTTCCTTGGTTCATCCAAGGCAGCATTTCAGGGACTTCATAGTATCCTAGTATATAGTCTAGTATAAACATCAGTTATTTTCAGGACAGCACAAGTCCTATGGCTTTTTTCCTTAAATTAACTTTAGCAAAGGATGAAAGTGGCTGAAAATATTAAGCAGTTAAGTTATCTGTATCTTAAATGACTGAAGAAATTACTTGAAGTGTATTTTTATATCAGAGTGGTACAGCAAGCTGCTGAAGTACAGCTCAGCTCTTCTAGGAAAAAGCTTGTATTCAAATGGCTTTCAAAAGTGTAAAATTACAATTGTAGTAAAACTTATGTGAAACAGTATTACATGTTAATATTGGCTGATTGGAATTGTGCTGTATAATGCAGTTCTTGATAGGTAAGATAGCATTACTACTGAGAGGTAAAGGTGTTTTAAATAATATAAAATAGCAATTATCAAGCTTCTTAATGTCCAGTCTTCATTTCTGAAGCCAGATGTCTGTCTGTCTGTCTTGGCTAGCAAAATACATACAGCAGATAAACTAGGTTACTTTTGTAAATTTTGCTGAAGAAAAACAAATGTATCTTTAAGGACACAATGAGAAGAAACCTGTGAATATTTCTATTAAGTGTAGAATATTTCCTGTGTACAGAAATAAGGATCCTGACTTCATACAGAATTGAGATAACTGTAAATTGTTTATTGAATCAGTCCAAATTACTGTTAAACATTTCTCACACAGGAAGGTTTACAGACTAAGCTTTAGTTGACCGTTTGGTTACGTCAAGCGCAGCTGGTTTGATGCCCACACAGAAAACACTATTTTGTAACTTTTTTTTGGTTACTGCTTAACTGTGGCTGTAATTGATTTGTATTAATTAAAACATTTTTCATTGGAAGTGTTTAATATTGCATATTGTCATTAGTCTGAAATAAACGCAGAGATTACATGTGAACATTTTTGTCTGGCCTCAGGTTTGTCTGTTATTCCACTGCTGAATTTGTTACTTTATTGCTTAAATATATTTGATTTCCTTAAGTTATTTCAGAAATAAGTACAAATTAATGAAATCTGAGCTGCTGGGAAAATGCGAAACTGTTCTTTTCCAGGAGAAAACCAGCTAATTCACAAGTTGTGTTATGATCTTTTTTTTATTAACAAAATTTTAAGTTAAAATATTAAACTACAAAGTTAATGATCTCTCCATTTATTAGGATAGACTGCAGTCATATCAAGCCCTCATTCCAGTCTTGTCTTATTAATGTAGAACTTGCCTATCTGCGGTATCATAGCTGAGGAAGAACCTGAAGAATAGGAAACTCATGTGTAGTTGTACAAACTCTGTTGTGGTGAAATGTTTCTAGTGGCTGTGTAAACACCCTGTAGGATAAAAATATGGACAGCATATAGGTACTACAGATAAACACCTCCTGTCCCTATAGTAACCTGATCAAAACTGGCCTCCCTCTTTAGAAGGCACATCCCTGGGTTATAGTTCGGGGGAAAAACTGGAGAAGCTGTTGGGCACACAAGACCTTGCCTTAATTTTTGTTTCTAAACCATCATGGCTACATTAAGCAATTGTATAAGCTGAGCTACTTTATCCACAAAGGAGTGGCTAAGGAGGTTTTTTGATTAGGTTTCTTCTGGTGTACTACTTTAGCTGAAACTTGATTAATATGTTGAAGTAAATGGCCTGCAAAACTCTATCCTGGAGCATTAAAACTTAAAGTAGTATAAATTGTAAGTAGGATCTTCCTGTACTATACATCTACACAGACTGTAAGGACAGGGTGAGTGTTTCGTGTCTGTAGTGTTTTACAGGGGAAAATAAAAAAGCAGGTCAACAGGTTGCTAGTTGTTAAACTATCCAAGACACACATTGCAAACAGCTTGACTGTTCATTCTTACCAGACAAGTAGTAGTTTTGACATAGAAGTGCCATGTGGGAAATGATGTGTTGGTTTCAGTGAGTAACTGTTAGATCTCTTGACACCTGAAATCTAATTTTATGATGGTAGCACTTATTTTGAAAACTACCAGTCATCTTAATCATTTTGATCTTAAAGGTCAAGCAGTGGACATCAGGTGGTCTGACTTTTTCAGGTCTTGAACAGGACAAATTAAAAGCAAGGTGGCTACCCACAGTATAGCCAGTATTTCCACTAGAAGAGGAAGGCTTCTTGCGACAAATCCAGGGAGCTGTGAATGTGTCTTGGGATTTTTGAATACCAATTCAAAAGAATGGAGTCTAACTGAAAGGATTTCGCCTGCTTCCTTGTTTTGGCTATTGCTGAGCAGTGCTTGCACACTATCAGGGCTTTTCTTTTTTCTGTTCTGCCCCCCATAGATGAGTAGGCTAGGGGTGGGTGAGCAAGAAATTGGGAGGAGACACAGCTGGGACAGCTGCTGACTCTAATTGACCATTCCATACCATATGATGATGTGCTCAGCAATAAATGCTCAAGGAAAGGAGGAGGAAGAAAGGACATTCTTGGTTATGGTGTTGTCTTCCAAAAAGCAAGTGTGTGTGCTGAGGCCTGGCTTTCTAGGAAGAGGCTGGACACCTGCATCCTGATGGGAAGTAGTGATGAAATACTCTTTTTTAATTTTTTTTTTTAATTTTTTTGCTTGTGTGCAGTTTTTGCTTCACTTATTAAAACTGTTGTTATGTCAGTCTGCAAGTCTTCTCACCTTCCTTCTCTTTTCTCCCTGTCCTGCAGGAGAGGAGGGTGAGCGAGCAGCTCTGTGGGTGTTTGGCTGGGGTCAATCCAACACAGTCCTAAGCTAAAGATCAGGAAAGGGAGGCATAAAATCCTTTTCTAGGCCCCAGGAAAGTGTTCGTACAATATATTAATACTGAAAAGCAAACTGCTGCAGTTGCATGAGCGGTCTAGATGCGCATCTGTCATACAAAGGCGGAAAATAATTGCTCAAAATGTTTTCCAGCTCTTCAGTGTGCCTTCTTGCTTTTGATGGTTAATTATTTAATCTCTGAACTCCTTAGAGCTCAGAACTAGATGGACTTCAAAGCAGTGCCTTTAACAGTGGTGGTGTACAGAGCTGGAATAAAATGATATAAATGTGTTTAATCTGAGACCATGTAGTAACTTCAAATCAAACATCCCCAGTGTCATTGTGGGAGTTCAGGCCAGTATACTTTAGGTCTGTCTCAACATGCCAACACAGCTGAGAAACAATGGTAAGGTTCATAAATCAACCCGAACCTGTGAGAAAATTCATTGGGCTGTGAATGGCAACTCATACTGTAGTTTAGGAATCGAGGGTACTGAACATATTCACTTTTCCACCATTCTTAGTCATAGATATTTTCATCAGTTGGTTTTGCAAATCTCTGTATAATCATTCCCTAAGAGCTTGCATGCTACTGTTGTAAAGTCTGTGCTCTATGAGGTATTAAAGGATTTGTTGCATTAATATAAGATTGCCCTGCATTTGATTTCAAATTAAGTACAGATGCATGTCTTAGGAAGCTTTAAATTGGAGAAAAAGGGGCAACTTCTACTGATTTCTGATGATGCTTGCATCTGATGTGTAGCTGTAAGGGTTATTCAAGGTGTACACGAAATTTTGTTGTCACTAGTAAGACAACATTCCAAAGTTTGTTTGGGTTTTTTTTTGGGGGGGAGGGAGGAGGGCAGTAGACACAACATAGGACTTCCTAGCTTAATCTGGCTAACTCAAATGTTATGTGTGTTGCGGATGGAGTGAGAGTGCCCTCATAAGAGAGAAGCAGCAATATGTTAATCAATAACAAAGTTTGGTAGTAAATGTGACAGTGGTTTAACAAGATTTGATGGCGAGGTACACTTGCTTATTTACTGCATCGGGGACAGGGTGAGACAAGACTGTCATGGAGGCCCTCCTGTTGAGTCATGAGGTTCAGAGAGGACCCCCTTGCTTTCTAAACTCCTTCTCAGAGAGGAGCCTAGGTGTGGCCGGATCCAGTCCTAGTCCCAGACTTAGTCAACAGGTTATGTCTAAAGGATTATATATGCACAATCAATCCTTTATATTACTTAGCTAAGATTGCAAAGTTTCAGTGCACTTGTTCCCAATTCACTTACCGAGTATCTGATGTGATAAGGATTCTCTCAACCTTGAGGAGTAACCTTGAGAGGCGTCCCTACTCAAGGGGAGATCCGCGCAGCCCACTGCCATGCAGGAGAGCTCACAGGGCTCTTGGGCTGCTCACTGTTTATGGGAGTAAGATGATTGACTTATAGGCATATTTGCATACCGACCGCAGATGCCGGTTTCTTCCAAATCTGGCTTGAATCCCTACAGACCAGCACTGTGGTCAGGTCGGTGCATTACCATAAATTAGCCCTTGGTTGTTGTGTTGTTATCTGTCTCCCCCAAATCCACCTTGAGCCTTGAGCTGGATGCAGCCATCAAGGCCAGATGCACCCATCATGGGCACCACTGGTGGTTATCACTTGATCAGAGTTATGGGAAAAGCTTGGGGGGGGCAGGGGGAGCACACTGCCACAATGTGACATTGCTTAGAAGTAGAAAGCTGTAAATAAAATTGCTAACAATGGAGACTGCTAGAAGTAATAGATATCCTAGAGAAACAGCTGTAAGCCTGTATTCAGACTTGTTTATTCCTGTTGTCAGTATAGAATTATGCCAAAGAAAATCTTCACAATATATGGAATTTTGAAAATAACTAATTTATTTCCCCATTCCCCTTAGGTCCAAGATGGGCCTCTTGGAACACCGGTGTTTTTATTTGCATCAGATGTGCTGGAATACATCGAAATCTTGGGGTCCATATATCAAGGGTCAAGTCTGTCAACTTGGACCAATGGACCCCAGAGCAAATACAGGTAAAATATCTTAAAATATGTTTTCCATTTGGAGGGAATGCCAGGGTTCCTTTTAAAAGGATTTGAGTTTATTTTGATGCCCCAGCTTAAATGTTTTACAATCAAAGTAGTTCTTAATGTATTATATTTCCACTGTCATGAGTTTAAGTTCTGAAAACTCACTTCAGAAATTGGTTTAGCTATGTTTTCTGTATCATTTTAGACGTATTGTACCTTGCCACGGGAACTCTGAAAGCTGCTTCTTTGTTGTATCTGTAGAAAATGTGTTGTAAGCTTTTCCTTTTCAGTAGGGGACAGTAAGGTAGCGTTCACGCATCTGTCTGATTCTTGATTACATTCTTTTGGCGTACCAAGTACTGACTTTTCCAGGTATGCTCCAGTCTGAAGCCTCTTTCTGCTGCCAGACAAATTTTCTTAACTCCTGTTCCTCCTGGTCTGAATAGCCATCCTGAGAGATGAAAGCTTATCTTTCACTGGATCGGTTTGTTTACACTGTAAACAGCATCTATGTTGTTAGCTTTTGTCCAGCAAGTCTTGGCAGGCAGCCCTCCTGTGCCATGGGAGCATCTCCCAAGACATACGGCTGCAGAGAGGTCTTCAAGTTAAGAGCTTGCAGTGTCATTTAAGCACACCAACAGCATTCTGACTGTTTCAGGATTTAAAGTGTTGATGGACATGAGCTAACTGTTTTCTACCACTTTTCCTTAGTGCATGCAGGAAATGGGAAATACTAAAGCAAGACTACTCTATGAAGCTAATCTACCAGAAAACTTCCGAAGACCTCAAACAGATCAGTATCCTTTTTGTTTTAGCTTTCACATTGAAATGACTTTTAATGCAATTCAGATGTTATGACTGTTTCAAGGAACTGCTACATTTGGCAACTCACCTTATTTATTTCATTGATATTGTTGTATAAGAAATGACAGTGGAAGTTGGGAACGGTTCAGAAAAGGTTTAAATTACTTCAGTTATAGCAAATCTACTTTGTAATGAGATTTGGCAAGCCCCATTTATTTTTGCTTTCAGAAGAGGTGACTTCATAAATTCCCTGTATGTAGGAAGTTAGAGTGATACTAGAGAGCTCTTGAATATTCTGTCTTTATCTTGAGTAACTGCCAGCTGAAGTTAGAAGCATTTGAACAGGAAATAATGAGCTGAGTGGTAAAGTAAAACAAGCTATTGGATCTTACTCAAGTGAAGTGTGGATTTCTTCCTCTAGACTAAGTATTCTGTGATTTTTTTTTTGGAGTTGAAGTATATGCATCCTATGAAGTGTGCGAGCACAGATGACTAGCATGGGAATATCTAAATAAACAAAACCTCCTTGATGGCCATCACTTGTGTTGGTGTGTGGCTATCGCCATGTACCTGGAAGGGGAGGGTTGGAAGAAAAATTGTCTACTGCAAATAAATAGCTTTCCTCAAAAAATACCTTTTTTGAATGTACTGAATCATTAGGATAATGTATAATGGCATTAATTTACCGTTGTATTAGCTTCTGATTTAGTGAGGTTACTCCACAGGTAGGATTTGCTTCACCTGATCTTACTGGAACTCTTTAACTATAATGAGATCCTAAACACCTGCTGTTAAGTGAGCTGAATCTTTCCCCAACTCTTTTAGCCTGATGATGACACAGGCTATGGAGGCTGATAAACGGACTTAGTCATAACTGGATCTGAATTTTCTCCTTCTGTATCCAAAAGTGATTTTGGTTCCTCTATTTATTAGATACTATGCTCGATATGCTATGCGCAGAAGATTTTTTTTTTGGAAGGGCTAAGCTCCTCATTATAAGCTCCTCATTATAAAATGCACTTGAGCAAAACAGATATGTGTTTTCATATTCTAGTAGCTTTTAAATTAAACATACATACACATAAGAAAAAAGTAACTGGAACCAGATAGCACTGTAGTATTCCAGCTGTAATATTCTAGAACTTTATTTCAGCCATAAGGCTGAAATACTTTGACTAAAACTTACTCAAAAGTGGATCTTGAAGATGTATATTTTATTCTTACTGCAACTAACTTGAATTCACTGGTGGTGTTGCAGGAGAAGCAATAATGCTTTACTCTAAGCTTTTCTTGCCAGATCAGACTGAAAGTCTCATTTTTAGACTTTCAAAATAATTCTTTTGTTGACACTGTATACCTTGAAATAATTATATAGCCTTTTGAACAGTTGTCGGTTTTGAAGTGGTGGACTTGGTCAACTGAATATATTTCATTGCGTGTGTTTTCTTTATTAAAAATACAGTGCCAGGAGAGAGGATGCCAACATTTTCTGTTTTATTTCTCAATTTCCCCATAACTTTGGCAGCTACTTACCAACTTGGCATTCATGACAAGCTGTTGTGTTATGGGCTTTTTTGCATTTCCTCTTTGCTCTTTGTATCACTACAAAATCAGCATTGTGTCTCATCAGTGTTCTGGTTATGAATATTCTCAATATTCTGAATATTCTTTTGGATGAACTATGAAAACTCTTTGCATGTAAAGATCCCTTTTGTATATGTTCTTCTATATTAGTTTTTAACTTCCTGTAGCACTATAATATACTTAGTTCTATTTTTTAGGTAACAGAATGGAGACACAGGAGAAATGTGTATGTGGGATCTGCCCAAAATCTCCTGCTGAACGTCCTCCATCACTTCTGCTTCCTAATCACAAGACTGACCTTTCTAGGCATTTTTTTGTTCTTCCCTTGTACTTGGCAGGGATGCTCTGGCATAGAAGCTAACTTTGAGGATCATCTTCATGTTTTTTTGTATGGCATCTCTAGCTTCCTGTTTGAAAGTGGGTTTTTTCCAAGTGTAGATTTAATCATTTTTTGTCTCTTCATTTTACTCACTTCTTAAAACAGTTTTGGCATCTGTTGAGGCTGCTTTAAATTCTTTCGTTAACAAGAACACAGTAGGTTATTGATCTAAAGAAACTTAGACATGGTCCAAAAATTCATGCATATTGAAGTGGGGTAACTTGCATAAAGTGAATATTTTCCAAAATACACAACTTAATACCCCAGTAATAGCATCCTGAAAAAATTAAACCCTATGAAATTTAAATCCTTATGATTCTGTGTTAATAATTTTCAAATTAAAGCTTTCTAATTGTCTGAAATATCAAGTGTGCATTCTGGGAAACTGCTAAAAATAGGGAAATACTTATGCAAAAGAACTAAAATATCTTAACATCAAAATCTGAGCAACCAAAACTTGACACTTGACAAAATAAATGTTCCATCTGAAAATGTTAGTTTTGGTAAATAATTAAGACTTTTTATTTGAAGAAAGCATAGGTTGTTCTAAGGTATTTTATAACAATCAAGTTTTGAATCTTTTCTGTTTACTTCTAAATTAGTTATAATTTAGCACAGTTATCCAGTTACAGACCAAAAGCATGGAAAAAACATTAAATTCCCTTTCCCTATCTACTCCCCCCGCTGAGATTATATAATGCAGTAATTTGTACTGCAAGTTGAAAATAAACTTTCTGAGGGATTCCTGTTTAGTCTTAGCGAGATTCAAAAAGTTGTGAGAGTTGCATATTACACAACTTCCATTTCATCTGTAATTTGAGAATATACATTGATTTTTTGGCAAAATGACAGTCCTTCGGTATGTGTAAAGAATAATGCAGTATTAGTACTAAGATAGTTATACACTCAAAATGCTCAAGATGCCCTTTAGAATGTAGATATATTTGGAAAGAGGTAGAAAAGAATGGTTTGGGTTTTGCAACTTTTATGAAGCAGTGTCTTCACGTGGCACTTGCATACAATTTGAAACTAAATGTGATAGTTGACGATATAATTTGATGCTCTTCAGAATGAAGGAACTGAGTGCTCTGAGCTCAGTGTTAATCTTAAGAGATAGTACATGGAGCTAAGGTATCTTTCCATCAATTGACGAAAAATTGCAATGGAAGTTTAAGATGCAATGAACCTGAGCTTCCACAGTTGCAATTTTGATTTTTGAATGGATAATCACGTTGCTGAACAAATTAGTGAAGATTTATTCTACAGATACCAGAGAATAAGCTTTACTAAAGTTAAAGTATTCATACTGCTTTGGATGAGCTGCTTATGAAGCTGAGAGAATAAATGAGGAAAACAACTAGTTGTCCTTTTTGTGTTTGAGCTAGTGAGTTGTCAGCTCTGGTCTTCTACATCAAAATACTTGCTGCTATTTCCACCTTTGCTTCAATATCTTTTTATCACTGGTGTTTTAGTTTTCTTTCCCTTCCACAGAGATGTTTGCTGTAATAGGAGACTCTCATGGAGGACTTACTGATCTTACGGAACTGTTTATGGTCAGCTTTTGATGCATAATACAATTTGTGCAAATCAGAGAATGAGTACATACATTTCACCTTTTATCTGACAAGAAAGCATTTTTTCCAAAGTTATGATGGTAAACTATACTTTAATTATTTACTGTGTACGAGTACCTTTGTTCAAGTATTTGCAGTGCTACAGCCCTGTAGTTTATAAAAACCAAATGAAAATGTCCTAACTGTGGAACTCTGGGTTACTTCTAGTATATCTTCCTCACATTGTTTCATTAAGAGGTAAAACTGATTAATTCTCTGTAGTAAAAAGAAGCTCTGTTTGAACACTGCAATAGCAATTGTTCTGCATACAGCAGTTTGTTCTGTTGTTTTAAAACTACAAAATGAGATGGAGCAAGAATCTGGTGCAATTCTGTAATTTGAATAACACGTGAGCTTTTTAGGTTAATGTTGCTGTTTATCTGAATGCATATTTTCCTTAAACTAGCTACTTTCAGAGCTGTGGAATTTTTCATCAGGGATAAGTACGAAAAGAAGAAGTATTATGATAAAAATGCAGTTAATGCCTTCAATGTAAGTAAACAGTTTCACCAAGAATTCTGTCACTTTTCTTTTTTGATAGCTCCATAAGAGAAATGTAGAAAACATTGCGTATGTTAAAATGTCTTTCACAGTTGAAAACTTTTTAATACAGAGCTAAATGCCTTCTTTTGTATCTCTTGAAAGCTATTCCTAGGTTCTATAAGTTCAACGTACATTGTCTATTCCATTTATAACAGCAAAGTGTTATGATCCAACAAATAGCTTGCTTCTGACTCTTCATATTCTGTTTTTCTCTTTCAGTGATAAGTAGTTCTTCAACAGTATACTTTAAGTCCTTTCTGAGTGTATCTTTTTCTGTATTATGGGGATAAGATAGGATTACTGTTCCTGGTGACTATGTCTTCTTTCATTCTCTGTAATACCTTGATGAGAAATCCTAGCGTGTTTTGGGCCCCTCTTCTGAGGGTCTTATTGCTCTGCTGAATTCCAGACTGTTGCTTGCAGCAAGGTGCACTGTAATAGCAAACACAGGCAGTATGGCAAACCAGCCGTTTAATCATGTAGCTGTGTGTTCACTACAGTAAGTTGGTGAGTGCCTTTCTGACAAAGCAGTTTTGAGAATGTCAGCCTTTACTGAAGTTCACAGACTTGTTTGTTTTTCTTTGATATGGCTATTTCTGGGGCATACAATCTATTTTATATATTTTTATTTATATAGGCGTATTTATGCTTAAAGACACCCTCCTCTGTACCTACATTATTTAAGTATGGCCTAACATGTAACTTTCTACTCCATCTTACTAGGCAGTGAACTTTGACAGGGAAATGAGTGCACGGGTGGGTGTAAAGAGTGGGAGTTTATGCTGCCTTTGCTGTCTGAGAAAATGGATCTTTGAATGATAGTTTCATTTTAGAAGGAAAAAAAACCCAAACCTGGAAACTAGAGAAGTGTATTTCATTAAGCATTGTTGAAGTAGGGGGAAAATTGCTTCACTTAAGAGGTAAAATACAATTGTGGTTTGAGTTACACTGTCAGTTACCCTTCTTTTATTCCAAAGTAGAAAATAGGAAGAATTGTTTAAAATTATACTTCTTTAAAAAGTTCAAAAAACTCCCAAGATCTTTCTGAACAGAGAACTTAGGTGTCTAATATAGTAGTCCACTGCTGCCTTAATATGTTTGAAGGAGTAATCAGATTTTGCTTTATCGTATTGCAGACTAATATGAATTGCTTACCTGTCATAGCAGCAAGGATAGAATCCAGACAAGCTGAAGAGGTGCATGTTACTGCTGAGTAGGGAACACCATTTTATTTCTTCCTACTTGGGCTTTTCTTTCATTGACTAATGTAAATGGCACAATCTCTCCGAGACAGGAACAAAATCTGATTATGAAGTATTTTAGCAATAGACGACTCATGCACATTCACATTCCCCTACATTTATTCAAGGCCACGAAAATCAGGTGTGAAGTAGGTAATCTGAAATCACAGTTACGGCAAAATCCTAAAAGTACACGATACTACATTAGCTGAACTAGCGTAGCACCTGTAGTCCTAGTCTGCTGCTTGTATTGGATTACCCTCCTTGGCTCTGCTCCCAGCCCAGCTCGCCTGCGCTTGCAGTGCTGTGACTGGTGTGCAGTGATCATCTGTCGAGTGGGCCTGGGACTGACAGGGAAGGGGAAGAAAAGGTGAAGCTGAGCCTCCATTCTGCATGTCCGATACGCTGCTTTCCTGCTCCTGGACACTGTTGGCAGGGAAGAGGGGAAGTTACCCTACACTTCCAGCACGTGGAGGTCTGTGGGAAGTTTGAGAAGAACGGGGTGAGGAAGGGAGTTCTGCGGGGGTATGCGTTTCTGTGCCCCCATGGAGGAGGTGGTGACGGTTTCTGAGGCTTTCCTTTTGCAGTCCTGGCGACATCTGAGACGCCTTCCCTCCCTCTTCCCACCCTGCCAGGAGGTGGTTAAGATTCCCTGGGAACTGAGGGGCAGCTGTGGAGGAAGGGGGAGATACCTGCTTGTAGCCTTCAGCCCTCTGCCAAGTGTTTTGGTAGCATCAAAGCACTTCTTAGCATGATATTTTCATGAGTAATAGTCTTGTGAACTGTTCAGGTGGAGTGTCTGTGCTATGTCATGGCGAGCTCTCTTCCGAAAAATTTCTTTACCCACTTACTTTTGCAGAGAGCAGCCTCTGTCCTATTTTTAATCAAAATCAGCATTGTTGGGGTGACGTGACCTTTTAGCACACTTACTTTTTGTTATCACCTTTGAAATAGCAATGTCTTCTGCCTGGATTAGGACCAATTTAAGTTGGAGATGCATATGTATGTTGTCATTTGGTAAAATGGGTCCCTTCTGGGTATGAGCAGGTAATACAGAAGTGCAGCAACCGGCTTGCTGTGCCCTAAGGGTCGCTTTCCTTAACCAGGTAATTTCACTGAAGTGGTGTTTAAGAATCTAAGGGGCTTTCCTGGATTTGGTCGACTGTTACAAGTTGCTTGTGGTAAAAGCTTCCTGCAGCGTAAAAGCTGTTTTGAATAGATTCTCTTAAAACATGCAGTACAATATTTCTTTTAGCTTAATTTTGGCGAGATCATAAGCTTTTCAAGTTTGTCTAACAGTACAACATCTGTGTTGATGTTAAATGTATTCTGTCTATTGGAGCTCAGGAGTATATGTCAAAGTTCAGTTCTTGGTTCTGTGATGCTCAGGATTCATGCATCTTAACTTTTGTTGCAAAATTTATATTTATAATTGTTAATTATATGAGATGTTTTGTTTTCTAACAAGACTGTCGTATTACTAAATTTGTTTTTTACAGACACACACTGTAATAACAAAATTAGCTAGTGCAGAGACCAGTAGTGCCATCAAACATGCAGACTAAAAATTGGCAAATATGACAAATTAATTTTTTTTTTTTACGGTTTACTGAAAAGCAATGCAGGATAAAGCTATCAGCAAAAAAAGCAACTGCAGTTTTATTGGCTAGTTACATTTTAAATACAATAATGCATTTAAGTAGAAATCAAGTATACATTAGAAAAATCTAGTGCTGACTGAAAGCAGCCTGACTTTAAAAAAAAATAATTAAAATCTATTAAAATGCATAGATCTCAGAGTTTTCTGATCCATCGTTATTGGGAAAATGTGAAATGCTGGTTCTGTATCAGTGCTCAGGACTAAATGGGTGGTACAATTTACTCAGCTGTCATAAGTGGGTTATCAGTAGTTACTCTCTTGTTTTCTTTCTCAGACTCAGTGCAGGCTTGTGACTTGTTTATAGAAAGACCTGAGAGACTGACACCCTTGAAGAGTGGTGTGTTTGGTTTGTGGTTTTGTTTTTTATGTGGTTTTGTTTTGTTTGGTACTGGGAAACATTCTGGTATCATTTAGGCCTAAGTCTTAACCACAGCCTTAGACTTCAGCCTTGAGAAAAATCTGGAATGCAGCAGGAATGGAAGCCCGAGGCAGGCAAACTGTGGTGCTCTGGGTCAGGTTAGGAGGTGTAGGTAGGGAATTTATCAAAGTGATGACAGTATGCTTGTCCCTTCTTTTCGCAGATGGACTTTCACATGTACTTCAGGTGAAACAAAAAGCAGGAGCTCCAATTCAGAATAAGCAATGTAGCTTGGGGGGGAAAGCATGGGAAAAAATATCAAAGGAAATGATGTATTCATTATTTTTTACCAACACTGGTAATACAGTTTAAATCAATCTGACATTTTAAGGAATATGTTAATGTGGATGAATTTTATGGGCGCCTTTCAGGTTTTTCAGAATATTTATACTTTTTTTTTAGATCTTGACCATAGGTCAAGTAGCGTGAGGTAATTTTGTATGTTAAAACTCTCCTTCAGGTGGGTGCTGGCATGAAACTGTTCAGGAATATCATTTCACTTCAGACTTGCACCTGATTATCACTTTCAAGCATAGGCAAATCCTTTTATATTCATCATAGGGTTTTTTGTACACAACGATCATAGAACTGAAGGGTAAAGCATGCAAAGCAGTTTCTCCTCTAGCAATCTTAGTCCTGAAGACTGTTGCATATTAAATCTTTTGTTTGCTTTGGGCTCTCATTAAACTCTTTATGCTCCTTTAGTTTACTGTCTCCGGGAGCACTCTTAGAAGAGCATAGCTTACAATTACACAAACACCTTTCCCCAAGAACCTGAACTTGTATGCTTAAATAAATGACTTGAAGGACTTTTTCAGAATTGTTGCAGTAAACATAAGTGGAGCAAATATGAGCCTTGTTGGAGACACAAGACATATTCCAAGAGAATGCAATATAAAGCTATTGTGATTTTTTTAGGAGAATAAAGTGCCTTACTATTTTAGAGAGACTCCTTATCACAGCAGAGACGACTTGCATAGTTCTAAATCTGGGTATACAAAAGGAACTCCCAAATGGGAAAACACTGTACAGGCTATGCAGTTGTCTGCCTTAACTTACTCCCTTTTTAGTCTTGGGGTTGTTTTTTGTTCGTTTGTTCCCTCGCCCCCCATTTTTTCCCTGTTCAGGCTTTTCTCCTGTGTTCTCACCAGACCTTAGCACAATTGCAGTAACTCTTTTGTTTCCGTATTTTTTTTTGCCTTTATTTTTTTGTCCGGGATATAGCAGTAATTTTCTGGATAACTTGGTATTCTCTTACTGCCTCATACTACTTTCTACTACTTCCAAGAAAAACCATGGATGATGATGGTGATGCTGAGCCAGAAAAGAGAAACTTGGGTTGGTAAGACTTCTAACTGCAGCCTGTGCGTTTACGGAAGGAGATTTCTTTCTTTTTTTTTCTTTTTTTTTTCTTTTTTTTTTTTTAACTTACTTTGCTGTGGTGCTATTTTCTTGGAATCTATGGCAGATCTAGGTATGCTTGGCTTTTGGGCCACGTTCTTTTCCCAGTTCTCATGAAATTTGTTACCTGTATTGGGGAAACAATTTTTACAGTAGATTTTCTAACATCACCAGCAGATCTAAGAGGTGTTTAATGAATTGAAAATGGAATGTTTGCAGTTAATTAATAGAAATTCTGTTACAGGCTGAAAAAATGACATAGAATCATAGAATCGTTAAGGTTGGAAAAGACCCTTAAGACCATTGAGTCCAACTGTTAACCTAGCACTGCCAAGTCCACCACTAAACCATGTCCTTGAGCACCAAGTCTACCCTTCTTTTAAATACCTCCAGGGATGGAGACTCAACCACTTCCCTGGGCAGCCTGTTCCAACGCCTGACTATCCTTTCAGTGAAGAAGTTTTTCCTAATAGCCAACCTAAACTTCCCCTGGCGCAGCTTGAGGCCGTTTCCTCTCGTCCTCTCTCTTGTAACTTGGGAGAAGAGACCAGCACCCACCTCACTACAACCTCCTTTCAGGTAGTTGTAGAGAGCAATAAGGTCTCCCCTCAGCCTCCTCTTCTCCAGACTAAACAACCCCAGCTCCCTCAGCTGCTCCTCATAAGACTTGTGCTCTAGACCCTTCACCAACTTCATTGCCCTTCTTTGGACATGCTCCAGCACCTCGATGTCCTCCTTGTAGTGAGGGGCCCAAAACTGAACACAGTACTCGAGGTGCAGCCTCACTAATGCCGAGTACAGGGGCGCTATCACCTCCCTGGTCCTGCTGGCCACACTATTCCTTGTAAAAGCCAGGATGCTATCGGCCCTCTTGGCCACCTGAGCACACTGCTGGCTCATGTTCAGGCGGCTGTCCACCAACACCCCCAGGTCCTTTTCCTCTAGGCAGCTCTCCAGCCACTCCTCCCCAGGCCTGTAGCGTTGCCTGGGGTTGTTGTGACCGAAGTGCAGGATCCGGCACTTAGCCTTGTTGAATCTCATACAGTTGGCCCTGGCCCAACGATCCAGCCTGTCCAGGTCCCTCTGCAGGGCCTTCCTACCCTCCAGCAGATCAACACTTCCATCCAACTTGGTGTCATCTGCAAACTTACTGAGGGTGCACTCAATCCCCTCCTCCAGATCGTCAATGAAGATACTGAACAGGACCGGCCCCAACACTGAGCCCTGGGGAACACCACTCGTGACAGGCTGCCAACTGGATTTGGCTCCATTCACCACCACTCTCTGGGCTGGGCTGTCCAGACAGTTTTTAACCCAGCGCAGAGTGCACTTATCCAAGCAGTGAGCAGCCAGTTTCTCCAGGAGAATGCTGTGGGAGACTGTGTCAAAGGCCTTATTAATGTCCAACTAGACAACATCCACAGCCTTCCCCTCATCCACTAAGTGGGTCACCTTGTCTTAGAAGGAGATCAGGTTAGTGAAGCAGGACCTCCCTTTCATAAACCCATGCTGGCTGAGCCTGATCCCCCAGTTGTCCCACACGTGCCGCGTAATGGCACTCAAGATGATTTGCTCCATGACCTTCCCCAGCACCGAGGGCAGGCTGACAGGCCTGTAGTTCCCCGGATCCTCCTTCTGACCCTTCTTGTAGAGGGGCGTCACATTTGCTACCTTCCAGTCATCTGGGACCTCCCCGGTTGACCAGGACTGCTGATAGATGATGGAGAGTGGCTTGGCAAGCTCCTCTGCCAGCTCCCTCAGTATCCTCGGGTGGATCCCATCTGGCCCCATGGACTTGTGGGCATTCAGGTGGAGGAGCAGGTTGGTGACTGCCACGTCTTCGACAACTGGGGCTTCATTCTGCATCCTATTTCCATCTCCCAGCTCAGGGGCCTGAATACCCTGAGGATGACCAGTCTGACTGGTGTGACATCATGGTGTGTTCAAGGCTAATTGTCCTCCTAGTTGAACTATCATAACTTTTGATTCTTTTGAAACACTAGAATGAAACTGAAAATGGATGATGTACAGCTTGGTTTGAATGCAGGATGAGGAGTGTTCTCAGGAATCTGTTCAGAATATCACTACAAATGCTCGCAGGCAGACTGCTTTTTCCAGTGAAAGAGAGCAGATTTTAAGTGTTAACTCACACTCGTGACTGTCCTGACAAAGCAGTTATTTGACAAGTTCACTTTTTGGCCTTGTTGCTTTCCCTTGATTATCTAACCAATCCTAAGACAAAGTAGATGAATGCAGAACTGAAAATGGAAGATTGCTGGAGAGGTCACTTCCTAGTTTGGAAGAAGTTGTTCAGAGATTAGACTTACCCATATTGGTGACTGTAATAATAAAACCTGAAGAGTGGCACTGTATTGCTTCCCCTCCATACTTACATCTTAAGAAACAGGCATCATCTGCCCAACTAATGTGAAGGCAGTTCCTAGTTCTAGAGGAATATGAATGTGTAAGAGCTTATCAGTCCGGTAGCTCTTCACTTCAGAATTAGTGATGATTTCTAAAGAACAGAAATCCTCTTGTTTAAGAGAAAAAATATGCATATATCATCTTTCTTGTCATTGTTAAAGAATTTAGCTGATCCCAAGGCTGCTTCTCTGCTTAATATTCCTGTCTAATTTCTGCCCATCCTTTAATAGGTTTATCACCGGTACCTGGAATGATGTCTGAGGTGACAGTAGTGGGTAGGATTTGCTTATGTTGAAGGGAAGGCATTATGAAAGGTCAGAGCCCTTGGCTCAGTACAGGTCTGAACAGAGCTGATAAAAATGCACTGACTGGGTTTCTGTGCTTGGGCGAGAGATGCTGCTTGATTTTTGGTTACAAATAGAATAATTCAACGTTGTGACTATACCTGACAGGGTGAAGTGCTCAAAGGCTGACTTGGCTTATCTTCAGCAGAAGTCATTTGATCACTCTGGAAATAAGGCAGAAGTATGACAAGACCAGTGGCTCCAGGACTGGTGCTCTGCATCTCCAAATACTTTGGGATGTTTGTTTTTATGAAAGTAATTTCTGAACAGAGTATTCATCTTGACTGATGATCTCCGTATTGAGTCCCAAATACTTGTAATCAAAGCTATGCAACTGATAAGGTGGATGGACAGCTGTTAATGAGGCTTATGATCTTAGATGCAGTGGCCAAGAGAAATAGCAAATGTTGCTTGTTTTAGGTTTTTGGGAATTACTAAGAATCTTCCAAAATTACTGATTAAAGGAAGTAAGCTTTGAAGTAGATGATTACACAGTTTACCAGTAAGCCAAGAGGAAATGTGTGATTTTTAGAACTGAGGTTCCAGAAAGAATAAAATGTGTCTAAAATACGCTATTGAGTAACAGCTGCTGGTGTGATTCTTTGAGACGCAGGACTGCACTAATGAAGGGGTTTTTGGTACCCAGTTGGAATAATTCAGTTTCACTGCCTGCTAAGTTAAAGGTGTACTAAGGTTGAAGAGTCGTTCAGGAAATCAAGTTTGAAGCAATCGTATTTTCCAAATTTTTTAAAAACCTAGCACCTCCTCTTTGATGTAAAATAAAAACTGTAAAAAAACAATCTTTCTTAAACTTGTTTATTTTTATATCTAATACAATGACCCATATGCCATACAAGTAGCAAGGAGAAGCAGTGAGGTCACTGTGTTGGGTGTGGATAAAGATTAGCTATGTAGGTATTATTACAGACAATCTCTGCAGCTTTTAATAAAAATAAGTACATAGGAGAAGAGAACAACTTCTTAGAATGCATATGGAAATTGCCATATTCAGGGTGGACAGTGAATCATCTTAGGCTGATTCCAGATACTTTGAATCTCAACAATTGAGAACTGGCACAATCTATTCCACTACATGGAGTATGAATAGATTATCATGTCCTGACAATGGTTAGAGAATAGTAAGCAAAGTTTCTATATTTAAGAAAGGGTGTGAATTATGTATGGAGCAGAAGTTTCATGTGACTCTTAAGTTCACTGAAGAAAAAGAATAATGGGTATACATTTTCTGTGCTTTCCTAAGACATTGTGTATGATTTGAGAAGTATGAACTTAGACAGGCAATTGGATAAAATGTGATGTGAATTTAGAGATTGTGATGGCACATTTTCCAGAAAGTTATCTTAAAGGAGATTAAATCCATAATACATTTACTGCACTAAAGTATGTCATGTGGGCACCTTAAGAGGGATAAATTGGGATATGATAGTGTACATGAACAGTAAGTTTATGGTAGCTAGCATTGAGAAGCATTCAGTCATTGGCTTGCAGAGAGGTTACCAGTTACCCCTCCCAGTATTGCAAGAACTGCAGTGGGTTTTTTAGTGGTCTATGAAGAATTTGTGAATCAAGTGATATGAAGTATTTTTGAAATATGCTAATGAAGATAGGCATCAATAGGAAGCACTGAAATACCGTACAAGAATTATGACTTGAGGGCAGGGATAGTGAAAGTGGGATAAATTTTTTTGCAAGATCATGCTGTTAGAATGGGTTGAATTATAGAATCCAGAATAGCTCAGGCTGGAAGGGACCCTTGGTGATCATCCAATTCCGCCTGCTCAAAGGGGGGTCAACTAGAACAGGTTGCTTAGAGCCGTGTCCAGTTGAGTTTTGAATATTTTCAGGGCTGGAGATTCCACAACCTCTGTGCATAAGCTGTTCTAGTATTCAACCACACCCACGGTAAAAAAAAAAAAAAAAAAAAAAAAAAAAGTTTTATTCTTAAGTTTCAATGGAATTTCCTGTGTTTCAATTTATGTTCAGTGCCTCTTGGTCCTGTTTCTGGATACCACAGGCAACAATCTGCCTCAGTCTTTGCTCCCTGCCACCAGGAATTTATACATGTTAATAAGACTTCTTCCCTCCTTTCCCTCCCATTAGCTTTCTCTCCTGCAGGCTAAAGAATCTCAATTCACTAAGCCTCTCCTTATCTGAAAGGTGCTCCAATCCTTTAATCATCTTAGTGTCCCTTTGCTGGACTTGCTCCAGTTTGCCCATGTCTCTTTTGTACTTGTGAGCCCAGAACTGGCCATGTTGCTAGCTCATGTCCAACTTGTCTGCCAGGACCTCCAGGTCCTCTTCTGCAAATCTGCTTTCCAGCCAGTTGACACCCAGCCTGTACTGGTGCATGGAGTTATTCCTCCCCAGATGCAGGACTTGGCACTTCCCTTTGAACTTCATGGGGTTCCAGCTGACCCATCCTGTCGAAGGCATGCTGCCATGCAGAGCGCCGATCTAGTGTATCAACCACTGCTCCTCATTTTGTATTATCTGCAAACTTGCCGATGATGTACTCTGTCCCATTGTGTGGGGCATAAGTGAAGAAGTTAAATAGCTGGCCCCAGTATCAACTCCTGAGTGTACCGAGCTGGACTTTGCCCAGCAATTGTTAAATGAATGAGTTAAAGAAGCCAGGGTGCGGATTTTCAGTATGCTGGCTGCGTACTTAGTAACTCCCATGTGCAGGGTCTTGTTTTCCCCACTTCATGCGAGCAGTAGTTCCCACAGCTGGACTGCCTAGCTACAAGTTACTGTGTCCATGTAAACAAAACTTCTGCCGAAGCTCAAATCTGCTGAAGCTGAAATCTGCAGTGGCTGTGTTGCCAGTTTAACATGGATCATGAAAATGTAAATGGTCCAATATGCAGCAGGGCAAGCTACTTGGGAGGAAAAAAGGTATTGTTCTGATGTGTTGGGAAGCTCTCATTAAAGACAGTTTTCCCAGGAACAAATACAGAAAACGTCAGTTAGGTTGGACAGGGGAAATGGAGAGTACTCCAGTAAGAGGTTAAAAGCATCTGGTTTGTTTATCCTATATCAGCCTTTAATTAAGCCATGGTGACTCTCCATAATATCTCAAGAGGTGGTTATCTAAAGGAGAAGCGAAATGATCCAAAAAAAGGTGGGTGACAGTAGGTGTGGGCGCTCTTGGTCAGAGTTGGAAAAAATATTTTGCACTCAAGTCTAATACTATTAAATATATCTGTATTTCCCAGAACATTGAGTAATTGCATCTCTGCTTGATGTAAATTTTCTAAACGTCTTTAGCTCTGCACACATCCAGAACTACAGCTATCTTTTGCACCAGCTTCACTGTATTCCTGTAACAAGATATGGACACTCTGAAGGGATGGAGGAGTGGTGAGCATGTTCAGAATATTGATGGAAGAGCAGTATCAGCTGCTTTGAAAAGCCAGCTACTGCTGCATTCTGTGAAATGTGGGACACAATCTTTTTTACGTGGTGTCCAGTGGTTAGAGCACTGAATGAGGGAGACATTTTAGTAAGTTTAAAAAAAGCCTTGCTAGTTAGCCTAAAGAACTTCCGCAGAAATTCATAGATAAGTGTTATCAATAGTACATCAGTATTCTTGTACTCCTTTCAGTATTTTGAGAATAGGCCTCTTTAAAAAATGGTAAGCAATTGGTTGCATGTTTATATGCATCTCATAGCAGTCTGTAATTGCTACTGCTTTAAAATAAAATACTAATTTTAGTGTTGTCAATATTCATTGGAGATGTACAGTAATAAACTCAAAAGTCTGCTGAAATGAGAAAAACATATCTAGCAGCTGAACTTAAAACTTGTAAAATGAGTGTAGAGTACTCCTCTTCATTTAGGTTATTTCCCTGTATATTGTGTGCATATAAAATGGCCACTCGAGGGCACCTTTGTATTTGGTTCAGCTGCTCATTTCCTGAATATATTGACATGGTTTGATAACGCGCTCATTTTTTAATCTCTTGAATCTTCTGAGTGATAGCACCCTAAGTTGCATATTTAAATGGAAGATTAATACAGGTTTCTGAAGCTTTAACTTGAACCCTTTTTAATAAAAGGCTAAATAACAACATGCGTTACATCAAGAGCAGGATTTTGGAAAAACTACGAATAAAAGTTGATGAAAACTTTATTCAGTACATTGACCTTAATGACCATAAGTGTTTGTATGACCGTTATCTACCATGAGAAATATGTTAGTGCAAACTGAAGTAAAATCATTCTTAGGTTTTGTATAGTATGTTCTTTGATACCTTCATTTAGTGCATCTTTAAGCTTATTTTTTTTCACTTGAAATCATAGTCTGATGCATAGACTACATCAGAGCTATGGGGCCAAATACTGTTTGTATTCATGCTTTTATGTTAACTATTAACATAGCATATATTTGGATAGTGCCACTACTAAATAATAACATAATAAACACTATAAAAGTTTTTAATGGACAAAATAGGGATAGGTAACACATTGCTATCTAAGAGGGGCAGGGAACTGGAGTAATATTGTAAACCTGCAGATTCTTTCTTTTCCAATCTTACATTTTTTGTGAACCAAAGAGTGTCTCTCAGAGCATAGGTGAAAATGAAATCTTACCGTACTGTTACATGCGTATGTATTTTCTTCCTCAGCACTGAATGTACATGATGCTTTAAAGACAGTATTGAGTTTCATTATGCAAAATGGTTATTTTGACTTTATCACCTTTCTAAAAAGGAGTCCCAAAACACAAAGAATGGAAAGAATTTCAAGAATTGCTAAAAATGAAATGACTACAAGTTTTTTGGTCTGAAACACGATCGAAATTTTTGGACATATGAGTATAAGTGTGGAAACTTAAGAAACAGCTCCTTGCTGTCATTCCCTCTTTTAAGCAATTCTGAATTCACTTCCCAACTACTCTTAAGTTAAAAGCTAAAATAAAAAATTCAGATGCTAGTTGTCAGTTTGCAGTACGTTCTTAATGCACACAAGCACATCCACTGTATTCTTTTTCTAGCAGCATGTATGGTTCATTGCAGGACGTCTTAGTTGACAGCTTTCCAGAGTGTAGTGCTAACATATGTTATTAGAGTAGATGAGTGTGTGCTGCTTTACTTGAATTCTGGAAGATGGCTGGAAATTGCTTTTTGGATTTTGATGTAGAAATTTAGATGAATTTACAGATGTGGCCAAAAGTGAGGGAGGTTTTGGTCACTTGTCTTTAGTGGTTATGATGACAAATATTACTTTTAGTACCTACTTGCTCAAATGCCTTTTTCCACTGGATCTGAATTAAACAAAGATATTTTCTACCTTTCCTGCTGTCTGCTCTACAAACATCATAATTGGTGTCAGTATTGGCCAGTTTTTCTCTAAACTGATTCTTTAGTTTTTTTGTCTTTGTTTCCACTGGAATATAACAATTGGATTAAAACTGACAAATTAGAATAGTGATAGCAGAAGACAGTTATTGCTGTGGAATAGTGGGTTTTTGCAAACCAGATTTTTTTTTTTTTTTTCCTACATTACAGAGGGGATGTCTTGTTTGTAAACAACAGTATTCTCAGGTACTCAGGCTTGAACCCAAGCATGGAATAGATCTTCCTTTACTGATGCTCCTGATCAAGCTTATAGAAACAAGTCATTATTAGTAAAGGCTGATAAATACCAAATAGAAAACCGGTACGTTACTTTGATGTAGGATTACGTAGTGCTGCTTTTCAGTGATCTCAGTCTCCTAAAAATCAGTTTTAAAATTACTATTAAAACCTTGGTTGGCAATCATGAGTGGTGATGAGGGTTCTGCTATAAATATTTAAAGTGCATTTGTGGCTTTCAACTAATTAAAGGCAGTTTCACCAGGAGTGACTGAACTCTGGGAGAGTTGGATGCATTTACCTGTCATGGGTGAGTGGTTTGATCTGGGGTTTAGTCTAACCTCAGCGCTCCCACACTGGCCACAAATGTAGAAATAGGTCGCTGAGCAGATGCTTTCTCATTTGCCATTTGTTGGCAAGCTGATGAATCTCCTTTGACTACGAATGGGAACAGCTCTATGAGCTGCTTTACCACTGCCGTAGTTTTAAAAACAAAGATTTGCTGGAAATACAAGCCAGCAGCACACAGCTTGTTGTCAACCACTCTTCCTTATCAGTGTTGCATCTGTTCAATAACTAATATCCCCCATACCTAATGGTACGTCTGTCACTGCAAACAGGACGTAGAAGGTATTAGTACTAACTTTGAATGGTCTAACCTGGGTTTTGGCAACAAAGTAATCAGAATAGCGTCAAAGTTGTTTAGGGTTGACATATGCTAAGGAGAAGGATTATTTGTTGAGGTTTTTGCTATACATTACATCTGTAAAGCGTGCTGCAGTTTGAAAATATGAACATACCACAAGCTTTCAAAGTAAGAGTTGGGGACAAGGGAAAACAAGGTTTTATTGACATCTCAGAATATTAAGCAACTTCACTGGTTTGCTAAAATATGGGGTTGGTTCGGGTTAAAGATGAGCATTTTGAAATCTCGTGAAAACCAAGCACTTGATGACTGAGGTGTTTGGTTTCTCTTCATGCTCGAAGAGGGTATTAGCATCTGTAATAATGACTTGCGTATTAGTGAAAATTCAGTCTTCTAACTGAAAAAAACCCAAGATGATAAAAGAATACCCTTACATTGCAGTGTTATTACAGTTTTCAGTTTTATTTGGTGCTAGTTCTGGTATATAGATGTGACACAATGCAACACCTGAGCACAGACAAGGAGCAGGATAGTTGGCACTGCAGGGACTTGATTCCAGCTGGAGAGCACCGCCTCTCGCTAAGGCTCCTCTGCACTCAGCCTGGGCCGTGCTGGATTGCTCTGAGCTCGGGAGGCAGCTGGTTCAGTGCCAGCTGGGAACTGTAACAGGGTTAACAGGTCAGCTGCCCCTTCAGCATCAGTTTGTCCCAATGGCAAGTATTTTTCCAGGCTTCTCTGGTACCCTGATAAGCTCTTGATACTCTGACTGCTTAACCACTCACCACAATGGACTGTGCCAGCCTCCCTTTTAATCCCATTTTATGTTTGGCTTTATCTAGCCACTCAGTTTGACTTGATTGGATTTTTTTTTATTCAGATTTCCTTATCTGGCGCAGCATGGTAGATAACAACTTTAACACGATGCGGTGGTGATAAAGCTGTTCAGCAGCCCAAACTCATGCTGTTGCTTTCGTTATATAAACTTAATCAGTTCTTTATACATTGTAATGTGTCTTCTCTTAAAGATTAGCTTCAGTCATATGTCTTTTGTACTCTTGCTTAGTTTAGCATTTGCATATGTGAAGTGTGCTTTCAAGTGCTGTTTTTTAGCCTGAAGTGAACGTAGTGCTGCTGTTTATCTTCAAACATTACTCTCGGGCATTTCTCAGCTTGTACATCCCGTTCCATATCCCAGGCTAGACAGCAACCGCTCTTTGCTCTGTCTCCCACTTACAGCTTGCGTGACGCTTCTGTGTTACTTGATTTGCAAAGCTATAGTAATTACTTTCAGGCCTACATAGGATTACCTTATCCTAGGTTAGATAATCCCTTAATTTATGAAAATGATATGCAGACTGAAAAGAACTATTATGGGAGGATGGAAATGTGACGCAAACATCTATAGTGCTGATTCCCCCCAACTCCCAAAAGAAATTCTGCTTACCTGGTTCTGTGTGGTGAGTAGCTGTTACCTGCTGTTCAGCTGTGAGAGCTATCAAGTTTAGATTCTCTTAAAATCCGTGGCACACAAAAGAACGGGGGGGAAAAAAAAAACCCAAACAAATCCCCCTTTATCTTCAGAAATTTGAAAGTATACCTAGGATGTTCCATTATCACAATTTCACACATTTGCATTTAATTGAAATCTTAGTAAGGAACATGGTGTTAGAGCTCATAGTTTAATATATGTAATTACCTAATCATTTTTCTGACATCTTTGTTTGGTTACAATGTGGTGTAATCAGAATAAACAGGATCCCTGTGTTTCTATAGCAACAGAATGCTACAGTTTGAGAAACTGCTTCATTGCAGCAGATGTATCCATAACTCTTCTAATAACCTGAGGATTTTAAAACAGTAAATTTAAAAATGAGGATTCTGTTTCATATTTCTGCAGGTGAAATTTTGTTTAAAAATTAAACTTTATAAATATATTTCCTGAAGCTCTATACCACCTTCCAGGATAAGCATAGTTTCTGAGTTTGTAAAAATATCAAATATATATATTTTATGAATATTCCAGCTATATAAGCTGGAATTATATTGGTAGGATTTTCTATAAGAAATATGGGGTATTTAGATATGAGGTAGGGTTTTTTTTTGCAGCTTTCAGTTTCCTTTTAGTGCAAGCTGGTTTGTTTTGTTTTGTTTTGGGTTTTTTTTGACTAAGTAAAAACATGTCATCTAAATTGGTTATTTTGATCCAACATAATGACCTGCTCTGTAATAGCTTCATTTATTTTTAAATTTTCCTTGTAGATAGTAGAGGTGATACAAGACAGAGTGTAGAAGTGTCAGCTTTATAGCTCTGAAGATCTTCTACATGTTTGGTAAATGTAATTCAGTTGCGTGTTTGTAGTAAGGGGAATAGCAAGATAATGTTTCCATTAAAGTGATCAACTATGCATAAAGAAATTGGATAGGAAGATGTATGAAAACGCATCTTGAGAAATCCTGTTTTCTTGAGCAAACTGCATCTGTTGCATATATAACTTATACCTTTTGGGTAATTCTGGAAGTCTAGTGGTGCTAATAGCAATTTTACGTACTGATTCCTAGAAAAGAAGTATCACCTGTCTGAAAGGTCTGGCATCCTACTGCTAGGATGTGGCTTTATATTAACTCTAAGCTCTTTACTCATTTGGAGTGCTCTTAGTGAAGAGTTAATTAGAACTTTAATTAATGTATAACTTTCAGAGTTATTTTGCATTCCTCTTAATAAAAATATTCTGTTACAGTGAACAAGAACAAAGGCACTCTCTTCTCTCCCCCCCCCCCTCTGGGACAGTGTGCCTTCATGCTTCAGGACATTAATATTTCAGTAGTCACACTGGATAAAATTGAACAATGGATGAAACCTAATTATTTTTCTTAGGCCTGTGATATGATCTTATCCAGGTTCATTTTCTGATATTCTGTTCTAGTGAATTTCATTATAAGTCACTCATTCCTACCTGACAGATTTCCTTTAAAAATCATACTAATAAAAAGAAAAAAAACAAAAACAAACTAAATACTTTGTCTCCTCTTCTGTTTTTTTTCTATGTTGTATTCCCCCCCCCCCCCCATTATTGAAAAAAAAGAATGAAAATCATGTCTCTTAGCTGCCTCTGCTCCCCACCCCCCTTCCCAGCTGTTCTTGCTTATTTTCTTGCTCATTTCTTTCCTCTGTTTTGTACAGATATCCTCTTCTGATGCTGCTCAGCCTTTGGCATCCTCTCCTTCTCTGCAAGCTGCTGCTGAGAAGAGCAAAGCAGAGGTATATTGGTTTTGGGTGTAACTCTTGACAGGTTACTGCTTTGCACAAATGTTTACATTTCTATAGAGTAATTTCACTGAATGAACTAAAGAATTTGAATTGCGGTAATACTTCAGGCATTTAAAATACTTCTCTCCCCCGTGCTTCCTGGACTGGATAAATGAAAAGAACCGATACAGCGGGACAAAGCACACGCATGATTGTTACCTCTTAGTGTTTATATGTCAAAATTCTGGTTCTGTTCTGGTTTAGTGTCCCAAAACTGTGGAAACACCATTTCATTCCCAACTAATGGGCATGAGTGACATTGTCCTGTCTCCTCGGGAATAATTTTTGGTATTTTTTTATATTACTTGCTTGTTTCAGGATCTAAATTATCAGTACTGTTCCAGGCATTTAGTTCAGTCTCCTCGGAGATAAATATAGAATTAATTCAATGACACTTCTGTTAACTCATACTAGTTTTAATATCCCTTCTAGCTGGGATATGTGTGTATGTGCTGATGGTACATTTACTGTTTAGAAGGGCCTTTGAAAAACTTAACACACAAACAAATAGTAGATGAGGCATCATTTGTATGAACTTTCAGTAAATGTCACAATTTGCAACGATAATGAAATACATTTTTTTTAGAATGTGAATGCGCAATGTTAGGCTCTTTTGGATACTTCACTCTAATTTGAGACTGTATACAGTATATGAAATAACTTATGATCTAAACATAAATCATGTTTTTTCTTTGAAATACAGAAAATGTGGACAGATGCTATAAATTATTTTAATTCAGCTATATTTAAACATTAATTAAAATTTAAATGACAGTGTCATGGACTAGACCACAAGCCTTGGTGAATTTGACATGTGTTTTAAATTGTACCAGGAATAGCAGCAGCCACTTAGAGTGAAACTCGCCTTTCCTTTCTTACCCGCCTCTCTTGATGCATTCAAATTTGAAAATTCCTTTGTGTAACTAGTATGCCATGTTGTTGGAAATGAATCTCGGAGGAAAAAAACAAATAATTTTTGTTTAGAATTTAAGACCAGTATAAAACCAATTTCATTTTATTATCTTCATAGTCCTTTTGACTGCTTTTGCAAGTAATGAAACACTTGAGTTGAAGTTCTGGCATGAATACAGCATCTGAGAAATGTTTTTATTTAGTCTGAATTCATTTTTACCTAATGGAGCTGAAGCAGAAAGCTCGCATATTGAAATTGTGAAGTGTGAAGATGAAGGAGTTATGGGTTTTCAAGTCCACAGGGAAAATGAAGTGAATGAAAATAAAGTCTCTGGGAATCAAGACAGTTCCTGTAGGCTTTGTGAGGTGTGGAGGCAGAAACACGGGTGAACAGTTTATTTTAAGTCTTCATATTTTCACTATGAAGCTGTCAGGGATTTGTTAAGGGCAATGAGAAGCATTTATTTATATTTGGTCACCTTTATGGAATGTTTGCTATATGAAACTTACTGCAAGCCCTCCTCGTTCTCAAAGTCCCTGAAGAATAAAAGTTCCCAGATATTATTTCCTCTAGAAGCAAGGTTTGTCTAACAAAACATATTTAAAAAAAAAAAAAAAATGAAGTCAAACTGGAAATCAGGACATCCTCAAGATGATTATATGCAAAAACTTTAACTCTAGTTTCACTTAAACATATTCAAGTAAACTTAAGGTACTGTATTTGAAAAGTAAGTGTACTGTTATGACAGTTCCAGCAACCTTTCCCAGGAGGAGAGGAAACAAATCGCAGTTGTCTAAGATGTAGAAAAGCTTCCATAGGAGAAGAGATTAGGTTTATTTAAATGATTCAACTTGGGAAGGTTGAAGTAGGGACAGGGAATGAAAGACTTTTGGAAAAGTTATTGCTCTGGCAGTATATGTGTGTGCAGTACATGATTACGGTCACAGGATTTTGAGAGTCTTTAGAATGCAGGTTGGTACTAGGATCAGTGACACAGTAATGAAAGAAAGGCTAAGCTTCGTTTGAAAGGCACGGCTATGCATTTGTAATCTTAGTTCAGTAAGCCTGCAAGTCTTAGGTTATTGTGATGGCCTCAAAATAAAACACCGCTCTATGCTTGTCCTAGTCATACAGACTTTTTCTTGAACACCTGGCACTGCTGCAGGTGAGATAAGTGTTGGCTGGGCCTCTGATTTGGACTACTATGCTCATTTTTGTGTTCCTAATGTTCACTACAATCTAAGCTAGTCTCTGTTTCTTTTCTTCAAAACAGACATTCCAAATCCCCCTTTCCTGCAGGTTCGTGACTGTGGCCATTGCTTCCTATTGCTCGAGTGACACCCACGCTGAAGCAGGTGCTCGGTGTGGTAGTCTCACTTTCCAGGACCCGAGTGTTCAGGTTAATGCCTGATGAAATAAATCACGGGGAGTAGTTGGGATTTGAGTAACCTCAGTTAAGTAACCCCAATCCATCTGTTGAATATGGTGAAAGTTTTGAGAATTGATTATTTGAAATTGTGAAGAATGTGTTATTTGCGTCCCCCTGTGCCCCGTCACCCCCCCCCCCCCAAAAAAAAACAACAAAAAAAAAAACAAACCCAAAAAAACCCCCAAAACTGGAAGAAAACTCCCTTTATCTTAGTGTTAGAGCTATTTTAACCAAATGTCATGTTACACAGATTTAAAAACTGGATATTAAAAAGAAAAAAAAATCCTTGTTGACGGAAACCTGTAGCCTAGTAATCGGTTTTATTTTTAATACTGGAGCTGCACGGACAGTTATCTAACCTCTCAAACTTCCTCCTAATATTGGGAAACTCGCTAAAAAATAGCGTCTTTTGGAACAAAGCTGTTTTGAAGCTTTGAACAAAAGGATCCAAGTCTAATGACTGAACGAACATTTAGGAGCTACTGTCTCATCTCCTTTATTACATACAGTAAACTCTTGTTCCATCCATTTTAATGTTCAAGTATACTCACTAGTACTGAACTGCAGTTATACAAGGTAAATGCAGGCAGATTGCTAGGTTTAAAAATCACTACTAACACTGTGTCAAAGCAATTGCCGGCCTAAAAAGTTCGTATCTTCTGTATGTTATGATGCCTTAAGGAATATTTTATGCTTTTCTTCAGTCAGACTGTATCTGTAATATTGCCTCATCTATTCATTCAAAACTAAAATGAAAAAATTTCTGTAATGTCATTATAATGTGTTCAGTGTAAAGGGATCTCTTATGTTTTCTCCTTCTGGAACAACTTAATGTCTTATGACTTAGCGGGTCTGTCATATGGCCCAAGTCAACTTTTTACACTCAGGAGTATTTTTTTAAGATTTCTAGATTAGCTTTTAAAAATCAGGAACTCTGCAGAAAGCTGCATGCAAATTACCTTACTGTAGTTCTTTGGTCAAAAAGACCGGCATCTGTCCTAACAACCAAAGTTATCAGAGTTAATGGAGTACTTGTAGATGTTTTTTTTCTTTTCAGATCTGCTTAGCTTAGGAGATGCAAAGCTGGTTCTTTTTTCCTTCTGCTTATAATAAGAAATGCAGATGAGCAGGTGAAGTAGTGAATTTCTTGAATTGTGAGAGTTACAATATTTTTAGTAGTGCTATTTGAGCAAAATGAGTCACTTCTGGAAGCAGAGCAGATAGAAGCATAAACTCTGAATTGAAAGGGAGTAACTAAAGATCTCTGTTTATATTCTGTATGACTGTGGGCATTCAATATATTTGCAAATGCATTGTTATTGAGTTTGAGTATGAGCAAAATACCTTTTTTTTTTTTTTTCCCAGAAGGAAAAAGAAAAAAAGAAAGAAGAGAAAAAGAGAGAGAGAGAATCAGAAAAACCATCAAAACAATTAGCAGTTGAAAAGGTAAGAATAGTTTATTTTTGTCCGTTATTTAAAAATTACACATAGTATTAGACATGTACAAAGATTTTTAAAAATGAAATTTTTAATATGTATGTGTATATGTGTGTATATATATACACGTATGTGTGTGTGTGTATGTACGTATGAATAGTGATCCGGATAACCCACATGAATGGTTTACTTGTGCTGTTGCTTGCATACAGAGGTTGTTTGACCATACGACAAGGAATGTGTTTGGGGGAAGAGGGAAGTGAGTTAAGATTTGTTAAGATTTAAGCTCAGATAATTAAGGTTTTTAAGATGTACCATTGCTATTCTTGCACAGAAAATTTTCAATTTTATTGAGTGGTGTATGGTCACTTAATACTGTCTTTCATAAATGGATCCATTTTAAACGTAAGTGTATAATTTGTAGAATTGAATTAATAACTCTGGTCTAGGTAACTTGAAAATATTCAACTAGATCATGTCACAAAACATGACAGACAGACTAGCTAAAGTGCTTCTTTACGCAGCTATATTAAAGCATAATGAGCAGCCTTAGCTATGTAGGTACAATTAAATCACGTATGCTTCTGTACAGAGTTAATATTAAACAAAAATGGAATGGGTAATTTAAGTATTAAATGCAATAATTTCTTCTAAGACAGATGTCCTCTCTCAGATGATGTGAATCCATTAGTACGTTCTGATCTGCAGCGTAGTCCGCAGAATGCATTGGAGTCTCCATCTGTCAGTTTATTCCCCAATAGTGCTGTGTTACAATCATGAAAAATGTTGTGTATTCACACATTATGATTGCAGATGTATTTCTAGTTCAGTTTTCAAATAGAAGTTGTTTACTTTGCATAATAAAACAAGATACAAAAATATGTGCACACTTGAAGGGGAAAAAAGCCCCTCCTCAATACAAATATCGTTTTTCTGAAATTGGAACGCAGTTTTGGAATAAGTTAACGCAGAAGCAAACTTTGTTATGACAATTTGTGCAGCTTCACTGAGGTAGTGGAAAAGAATATCCTTATTCATATGATAGGAGGTTAAAGCTTATTTAGGGATGAGAATAAAAATATTAAAATTGTTGATTGTTGAAGTTTTACAAGGCCATCCAGTCAAATGTTTTATTCTGGTCCTTAGAACAATAGACTTCAGTTATAAAGGCTAAAAACATTTCTGTGGTTTGGAAATCTTAACTTTCTAAAACCCAAAGGTCTAGTTTTGGTCTGGGGGAGAGAGGGTTTCCCTTTGCAAGGATGCCTGAACCTTGTCAGGCAGGTATTCCCTTGGCTGGGAATACTTGGTTAGGTGAGGAGAAAAGATAACAGTGCATAGTTACAGCTGAGGGACTACCCTAATACTTGAAATAAAAACGAATTCAAATGCTGCTGATTAGATTTACATTTGAAATGTCATTAGATTACCAGTTAATGATTAAGCAAGTAAAAAGAGGTATTTTGATTTTAAATGGTTGTACTACAAAATGTGGAATTTGGTAAATATATCTGCATTAGATAACAGTGCTGTTGTAACAGCTGCAAAACATTTGAAATACGGCAGCATATTTTATTTCATTATTAATGTGTCAGCACTGATTGCTCAAATGGAACTCATCTGTGTGTCATCTTTTTAATTGAAGAGATTCGTTAAGCTTGGGCTTTTCAAGGCTTTTAAGGATCATTCAAAATAAACTATTTTTAGACACAGCCTGTAAACTTTACACATTTTAAAATTTCAGTCACTTTCTAGAATCCAAAGGAAAGAGACCTATATCAAATGCTTGCGTTTCCATTGGAAAGTACTAGTGAGATAGAGGGTGGAAAGGTTTTATTTGTATATATGGAATAATACATTGCTGGTTTTGTGCTGTGATTCTGCTTCAAGGAGCTGATAAACATTATTATTCTTCTTAGTCTGACTAATAATGATACACATCACATCTGGTTAGAGACCGTCTATAGGATATTTTAAATATTGCATGTTGAATCAATAGGGGAATGCTGGCATCTTGACCGTACTATCACGTTTTCAGCAACCACATCAAGCAGTAAATGGCTATTTATCCCAGTTCTCAGCTTTCTGGAGAAGGAAACAGAATATGAGAATTCTTTGGACATATGTGAAGTCAGTGGTCACCTTTATTGCAGGCATGGTATGTCCCAGTCTAGACATTCCAGGCTTGGGAAGCTAGTGAATTAAAAATACGTGACCAAGCAATTGGCAGTTCTACCACAACTTTGAGACTTCTCTTGATTAAGGTAATTCAAGCAGTGTTTTAGCCATCCTGTAGAGGAATCAGTAAAGATGGAAAAAATGACAGGCTTTCAACTAGTAAAAAGTTGAAAATGAAGCTACAGAAAACTTCATATCTCTTTACAAGTGTCATATATTCCTACAAGTCTTAAGTTCCTAGTGTCTTCTTTTTTATATCTTATCTTGAGTTTAAGTTTCTTAGCTCTTACAACAAGAATATACATCCTAAAAAATTAAAATGTTCACATTCAGTTCTCATGTTCTGATCTCTGCTTCATAGAACTGACCGATCTCCTACATCTGCGTAAGAGCCTTTCTCTGGTGACTAACTGATCTTGAGCCTTTAACAAGCTGAATGTCTAACATGATTTCTGTTACGTTTTCAAATATTGCTGAAAGCTTGCAGCATTGATTTAGTAAACTGCATTATTCCAGTATTGCATTAATTTGTCAGGTAATTATGGCATAAAAGATACTTTGTTGATTAGAATGCTTTGATAAGTAGAAAGAACAGAAAATCATCTTTTAACTGATTTAACAATAGTGGGTTTTCTTACTGAAATTGTTTTTTCAGTAAGAATCATCATGTCTTTAAAGTGGGTTTCACGGGAAACATTTTTATGAACATTCGAGTTGGAGACAGTGATTTCAGGCATAGAGTAGAATTTCCTCAAGATATAGAGATCTACTGCAGAACAGTAGTTTCAAGGATACTTGTTTGACTCTATTTTTCTGGGCTGTTCCACTTTCTGTGACAAAATTACTGGGTAATTTTTAACATAATAAGATCTTACTATGTCAGCTACAGACTGAGTCTAGTCTGGTGATTAGCATTTTATTGGAAGCAGCCAACAGTGTGATGTTCCACATCAGATCTGCAGTATTCTTTAATAAAATAAAATAAGTGACGTTATGAAACTAATGGCAGCTGTAATGTTTTTTTCAGTCTAACTGAAGAAAGTTGAGAAACTTGCATAACTTACCCAGGGTCCTTCTTCCCCCTCTCCCCACTCTATTTCCACAATTACAGACCTCAGGTTTGCTCAGTGCTCATGCTTAAAATAACCTTATCTTTACAGTTACTTTGGAGAAAAAAAAACAGATTGCATGAAAACTGCTGGAACAATTATTACACACTTCTTCCTTACATGAAAACTGGGGCCAGGTTATGTGGAGCTGAGATGTCCAGTCAAAGCCCAGCTTGTTTGCAAGCAGCAGAATTTTAGCAGCCAATTTTAGCAATATAAAATGTGTTGAATTGAAAGAATAAATCATCAAACTGAGCTAATTGCATGCTTCTTAGTGCTTCTTACAGGTCAATAGCAAGAATAATATCACAAGGCAGACTGTCATGCAATGAAAGCAATTTTTAGATGTTCTGTACATACAATTAAGTTCAAGAGATTTTAAATTGGCTAAAAAAATAAATCTGATACTTTAAGAGCCCATTTCAGTAGTGGGGAGGGAAGAAAGTCGGTAGTTTGTCCACCAGTCTTACTTGTTTCGTTGGTGGTAACACATGAAAATTTGTCATTTGTAGATGAGAAAAACCAGCTAGGCTTTTAATAGCCGTTTTTTAAACTTCATCATCCTGCCCACCCTTTCATCAGCTGCTGAGGAGCTTTTCCTTCTTATTAATTACTCCTTTGCACAGCTGAAATTGGTGAAATTTCCCATGTCAGCCATGATTTTTTTTTTTTTTTTCCTCCTTTCTTTTCTGCCTAAGCTGACTGAACGCGTTCTCCATTTGGGAACAGAGTAAAACACTGAACTCGTTTTTATTTGTTTTATGTCTACTGAGTAGGATTTTTGTTCATCCTCAGGTAATTGAATGTGCTCAATTTACAGTCATTTGGTGACTTTATAAAGGATATGTAGCCTACATGTTCTGCTGGTGTGTGAGGGAGCTACCAAAGCCTCATAGTAGTTTTCTGAATTAAAATTAAAACTGTGCAGTCATTTTAAGTAGAGTTTCTGCTCACAGCACAGAGGAACACTTTAGGTAAGCTCCACGCTGCTTCTTCATGGTTTTAAACTAAAAGAGAGTAGATTGAGAGTAGATATAAGGAAGAAGTTTTTTACAATGAGAGGGTAGTGAAACACTGGAATGGGTTGCCCAGAGAGGTGGTAGATGCCCCATCCCTGGAAACATTCAAGGACAGGCTGGATGGGGCTCTGAGCAACCCGATCGAGTTGTAGATGTCCCTGCCCGTTGCAGGGGGGATGGACTAGATGACCTTTAAAGGTCCCTTCCATCCCAAAGCGTTCTGTGATTCTATGATTCATGCTGCGTGTTGGAGCAGGGTCTGCGTGTACTCCATTCCGCCTTGTCCCTGTTTTCGACTGAAAGGAAACATAGAAGGGAAGGCGATGGGATGCAGTCCGGTCATCCAGGCTGAAGGATCAGGGCTCTGAGGGAAATGGCTGGTGTGTGAGCTGTGGAGTTTGGGTGCCCCAAGGATAAACGAGGCCATCAGAGCTGCAAAGGATGGAGTGAGGAAGGCTGTGTTTGCAGACGATCAGATGGTATGCTCTCTGCCGAATGGACAGGAAGCTCTTCATGCATTTGACAAGACTGCTAATAAAAGTACGTTGCATTAAGTACTGCATTTAGTAAAGTACTTCCATTGCACAATATTTGATTTACAACAGAGACCTTGGATTGAATTGTGTGAATGAGACTTTTGAATTTCAGAGCAGCTAGGGCAATTCTAGTTTTTTTGAAAACATACCATTTTATATCCATCTGCAGGACAAATTCAGATAAAAAAAGGCATAACTAGGTTTGGTGTGCTCCAGAAGTAAAGGGGGAGAGAATTCACATGCCTAAAACTTCCAGATTTTTGTAGGGTTCAACTTTTTATATAGTTTTAATTTTCAAATAAAGAAAATCTTGACGTGCTTCAGTGCTAGCAATCCAGAATTAAGCCAGAAGTGTTTTGGAAAACTGTCCCTGGAAAACTTGACAAGTATTTCTGATATCCAAAATTATAAATTTCAGCTAAGTCTGTGTCACTGAATGCTTTGACAGTGCTTGGATTCAGCACTGTGCAGCTTTCTGTGGTATTTATTTTAGAGGTCTTGCATCAGTTGAAGACTTTCATGAAAGCACTGTGATGGTTTCACTGTAAAATACTGCATATTGAAGGCAGTAATTATTGTGAAACCACATCTAATTTATTGAAAGTAAGCCCTTTTAAGACAGATTGTGTTGTATTGGGACAGTAGAGTTAAATGGTGAGGATGTAAAGAACAAACTATTTTTTCTTCACAAACTACTTGTGCTTTTGTGAACTAATATTGACATCCGAAGTTAAGACTTTTCTCATTCTGGTGAACATATCATGATGATGAATATTTCTGAAGGATTGCAGCAGTTAAACTTGATTAACTGAAGTACTATTTGACACTGTAAGTTTAGTTTGTTTTATTATATTGCATTTTGAGTTTGAAATTGGCTCTTTTTTGTGTGTAGAATTGATTTAAGTGACAGGAATGGGTCAGTTAGAGGTTATCTTTCAATGGTAGTATATCAAATGCTGTTTTTCTTCCCCAAACTGGAGACTAAATTGCCAGCTTAAACTCAGCAATAAAAGTGAACTGCTGCCTCTCAGTCAGCTGGTACCAACCAGCACCAGATGGCCTGCATTACAGAGGTGCTGACATAAGTTTATTTGTATTTAAAAAGTGTTAGAAAATGCCTTAAATAAAAGTGAGGGCAGATCATATTAGCAGCTTTTCCATTTCATATAGGAAAAACAATATGTCAAATACTCATTTAACCAAATAGGAAGAACTTACTGTAGCTTCTTAGGGTAGTGGTTTTGTCTGTTTGTTTTTCCCCCCAAAGATAGCTAAAACTTCCACAAAAATCAACCTGTCTGGGCAAGTGAGAGGAGGAACTATTAGTCCCCATTAGTTCTCTGGGGATGTTTTTTACTTACCCAAAGTATTCCAAATTATCATCCTAATCATTTTGTGCGAGGAGAAATGAGTTGGAGCAAATAGTGCTCTGGTGTTCTTCATTTCTTTAAAACTACGTGGCATTGTGAGAATGCCTGGAAGAATGAAAGCCCGCAAAATTTGTGGTGTCCACTTAAATGCCAGTTTGGTGGAAGTGTTACTTCCTAAACACCCTGGTGTTTACTTTTAAGTTGTAGGAATAAGTTGACTTACAAATATTGACCCGGATGATAGTTTAAATACAGAATTACATGATAAATGTTTTATTTATTTTGATACTGTATTGATGATATATTTGCTAAATCATGTGAATAGCTGTTAATAATGTTTCCCTAGACTTCTAAACATTATTTTCCTGAGTGCTTTCATTTTTAAATGTTTTTTCTTTATGTTTTTATATAAAATGTAATAGAAATTTAAATTATAATATATAAGCAATTAAATGTTTATCACAGGAACAGAAAAAATAGAAACGTGTTTTGCCCTCTGGTTGAATACATAGTTTTATTTATACTCTTAGTCCTTGTTTTCACAAATTCAGACTAAGTAGATATGAATGAGTTAAAGCTTAGGATTTAGGAGTATGTGATAAGACACAGGATAACCTGTTTCCCTGCCTCCCACCCCCACAGAGGGTGAAGGGTTTTAAGGCTTCTTGTTCCCTCAGTTTGCATTTTATGGACCTGTCTCAGCCTGGTTTTATATTTCTAATCATACCTTTTCAGTCTTGTGTGAAGAGATCAGATTATTTTGGGTTCTTTGGTTGCTTCTAATGCTAATCTGGAGAAAGGCAAATCAAATTAGATTCTTCCCGAAACTGTGATTCATTCCTTTTGCAGGTAACAAAGGACTCCTTATGTTTGAGGATTGCCTTGAAAAATAGTCTTACTTAATGAAATTAATCTGTCATGGCTCTTATTACGCATTGGGAGTTGTAGACAAAGGAATTAAGAAACAGGTATTGCAGGTAGAAGCAATTGAAAGAAAACCCTTTTTTTGTCAGATGGGAAGAAGGGTATTTGTCTTTTTAGTGTTGGAAAACGAGCCAACCTACAGGAAGGGTATCGTGTTTTTTTTTCCTCAGCCCAGTGCGTGTTCTCTATATCAGCTTGATTCTCCCAACTCTGGTCTGCAGCAAAGCAGTATTTTAATGTAATTTTTTTTTTTTTAAATTCTATAGAAATGGAATCTTAAAACTATAAGGACAAGCTTGGGTTTGGGCTGCTTTGGTTAAATTGGCCTTTGTTTAACTTGCCAAACTATTTTTAATAAAAAGTTATTGTTAGATGTGCTTAGTTTTAATTCATCCTGTTATATTTTTGCTCCATGAAGGGTCAAAACCTAAAATTGCCCTGGGTTTTCAGTTGGTAATACTTACTAACAGGTGGCATTGTCAGGTTTCTCCTGCTTGCTTGTGATAAGCTTCACATTTTTTCCTTGTGACTTTGAGACAATTAGGAAGGCAACATCTGCATATACTTACATATATATTGAACTGAAAAAAAAGTGGGCACATTTAAATAAACATGAACTAAATCAGCCTTATTCATGGACGGATGCTATCCTTAGATAAAAACATCTATATGACCAATACTTACTCGTTCTGAGACATTTGAAACCACAGGAGCATGCGTGGTTGAAAGTGCAAATACATGATCTCATCTAAAAAGTTTTATAAAAGTTATAGCACTAGTTAGGAGATTGTGTACAATCAATCAAATGTGCAAGAACAAAAAGCATGACATTTTTACAGAAGCGGTACTGATACATGGAACTGAATATAAAGAAGGGTAAGGATTGGATGAGATGAAGTTGATAACAGGAAAAAGACATTTAATTTAAATGTCACTCAAAATAATAATCTTATCTTGTTTTGAATAACAGGCTTCCTTTGTTTTCCTAAAATAATGCAAGTACTGGAGCATGAGCAAAGCAATCAAGTGTCTTTGTGTGCTCTGTTTCATTTTACTGTGTTTAAGCTAGAACGTGCTTAAACTCCTCAGGGGAGAGATCTCACTCCACCGTGTGACCATCAAGGTGGGGCAATGGGGTAGTGGGAGGCACTGTCAGATGTGCAAATCTTACTTAAGAGTAAAGATAGTAACTCGGTTTTCCGTAAAAAATAATTTTGGATGCCACTGGCAGTATTAAAAGCTACATTAGCTTAAGCTTTAAATTGTTTAAAAAAAAAAAAAAAATTCTATAAGAGGTTTCAGCAAGCTTCCAAACACTGTCATGCAACTTTCAGTGTCTTCCAGTTTAAATTCATAGTTGACATAGGTGTTGATTGCGTGGCTTTTTACTAAAAGAAATAAGAGTATTTATCTGGACTGTTGAATTTATGATGTTTTGATAGCTGCTCATGGCACTAGGACAGTTGCACAGAGAACTTCGTGGCTCTGACGTTCACCCTGTTACATTGCTTCACCCAAGTAACTCAGAGGTATTTGGAAGGTAGCACTGTAGCTGTGGTAGGGATAAAAGCAAGATAAGGTAGAAGCAGGATCTTTGACACAATTTGAAGGAAACGGACAAGTTTCTCGCTCTAGATAATTCTGTGAGATAAGTATGGTAGAAAATTCAGTCACCAGTTACCTAGTTGCTCAAATAACTAGCATCTCTTTAATGCTAGATTCCTTATATGTCAATCAACACTGTTAACCCATCTGCAATCAGTTGCTTCCTGTCTCTGTTGAAAAAAGGTTTGCAACTGGATGAGCTTGCCTTTCAGTTTTACTTGAAATTTTTCCTTTATAAAATTGTCACCTGCAGCTAGAAAACGGGGGCAGTTCTGAGGTTGGTCCCCTTGCATGTCAGCATACTGTTGAAAAATAACTCTGTCCCACCTCTCTGCTCAGCAAGTATGGTCTCTCCCAACTTGAGGATATTGTACTTCATGTCAGAGTAGGGTACTGCAGGCTTGTCTGCTAGGCAGAGAGTGTATTTTATACTGTGTAGTAACACGGGTAACTTCTGCTACAGTTTTTTTTGTCTTATATACTTAATCCTCAGTTTACACTGTAAGTAGACAGCAGTATATCTTTTTCCTTTGTTTAAACGTAGACTATTTTAGTGGTGTAAAAGAAATTGGTTTGGTTGAATCTCAGCATAAAAGTTGAAATGGGTGCTTGAACAAGCAAGTCAGAGCTCTTGTAATATCATTTTGAAGGGTCAGTTGTAAAACTTCACAATATTTGAAGCTGTGAATCTAAAGTTTGAATGATCCTTATGTTTTTGTAAGGATGATTTAAATACTCATTTTCAGAATACCCAGAAATTTCATATCGGTTCACATTATTTAAACTGCAGGAATAAAAGCAGAAAGAAGTTTGACTCATTTCCAGTTGAGATGTAGAACTCTAGACTGGATTGTGGCTAGAATGCGTCTTGATAGTTGGTGTTAAAGATTACAATGATGTGGAGGGTGAAGACGAAGAAAATGGAGTTTACTCAAGTAAAGGGAAATCCATTTTGGTATTGCTTGTGATAAGTTAAAATTAATTAGCTTCTAAAATAATTGTTTCAAAGTGGTTAACTTTGAAATGAGAACAAAATTGAAGAAAAAAACCCTGACTGGCAGAAGAAACTAATACAACTAACGGTCGTAGCTAATGATGCGTAAGTATTTATTAAACGTCTCCCTCTTACTAAATTCTGCATTTGTGAAACAGAATTATGTACTTGTATATGAGGATGATAAAGTACTCGCCAATTCGCTCCTAACTTCTATAGCAGCAAAAGAAAGCAATGAGCTGATACAGAAGTAAGGAAAATTAACCTATGGTGTTATTTCAGTCTGATTAGCTGTCAGTGACAGGATTGAATTTCCATGGAACTAACTGAGAGGCTTTTTTTAAATGCATCTCTATAGATATAGTATGCTTAGACTTCATAAAGTGTGTGTATCATACTGCTTTCCATAATGATAGAAAAGATGCAAGTACAGAGTATCAATCCAACATGCTAAGAAGCAGAACCCTATTTAGTAAAAAAGTCCTAATTCCGAGGTGGTTTATATGAAACAAAAGTCAGTGTGATGCTGTAAGACTGTGTGACTAAAACATAAAGACTGCAAGACTCAGAGGAACAACGATAGGGACCAGAACCAGAATAATCTAATGAGTGAAAAGAGAGCACAGTGATCTACTTCTCCGAGGTCCATCGAAGGAGAGTGGTGAGGTGGGTCAAGGGAAGATGTTCTTTCCCATGAACCCAGACGAGTAAGGGGTGATTGCATACTAGGCTATAGGACTTATTATGGGATTCAGAGAGAAAAGAATTCAGGGATAGGGCAGAGAATATTGTGTGAAGCTCATTATGGGATGTTTAGGTGACAGACCAAAAGCAGGGAAGGGGAGGAACCAAGGTGTATTGGGGTGGAACAAGCAAGAGGAAGCAGGGGGGAAGGGGATAAAAAGGGCTAGTCATGTATATGCAGGTTGCTGGGCAGCATGCTAGTCTGAGCCCTGCACTTGGTCACTGCAGGCTATCCTTTATTCTTGCCAAATTCTGTTTGCAACCATATTGTGTGTGAGTGCGTTGTCTCTTCTGTGTCTGTGTGTGAACGCTAGCAAACTTCAAGTTGAACTACCAGACAAGAAGGATAAGAGGTTGGTGTCGGCCATTGGAAAGAGACGGCAGGTTTGAGGAACCTAAGGGTCGGCAACTGGAGAGACCATCATCTAGAAACCAACTGTTGCAAAGGCAGCATGTCCAAGATCAGCTACTGGAGACACCCATATTGTGCTCACACACGTGTGTAACTGCATGCTGGACTAGCCAGTGAGTAAGATATCAGCATCTGGAAAGATCTAAGGTCTGAGCTGGGGGCTGGCCAAGGGTGTAGGCTCTTGATATTGGATGAACTTAAGTTTCATGCAAAAAGCATTTTTCAACAAAGTACTGTTGCTTTTCAGCAAAGCACTGTTTCAGCAAAGCACAAGGAAAAGAATGCAAACCATATCTTCACAAACAGGGATAGAAAGCAATGCTTGTATTGGATTGTTTTTTCACTATGAGCTCAGTCAGTTGCCATGCCTGAAACAGCTCATTCTTGTCTGGAGATGTATGAAGAAGGAATTACAAATATATACCCCTTAGTTCTGATTGGGTACACTGATGTTATATTATGTATGACTCGAAAGGTCTTTAGGAGGAAAGTTACAAAATAAAACAGTTTAATGAGGAACTGGAACTAATATAGCTGCATTGTTGTAATCTTGCCTAGACTAATTAGCTCAATAGAAATGGAGTAGAAATATGTAAGCCAAGTTCATATAACCATAATATGCAGTCCTAAAACTGAAGATGTATTTAAAACAGCTTATAAAAATACGAACCATGTTTATTGCATTTCACAGCTTGCAAACTGAGGTGCATTAGAACACTTTGACCCTAATCCGATTTATAGATGTTGTAATGGGACACTGGATCAGCTACAGCTTTAAGATGGATCTGCCTTGATTTTCTACTTCATAATGATTTCTTCTAAAAGATTTTAAAAATGGGGTTTATTGGATTAAAAATAGAATGCTTGGGTTTTATCTAAATCAAGTTCCATGACAAGATAATACAAAATAGGAAAAGGGTTGATAAACAGCTTTTCCCTCTGCCTTTTGTGTCCTTGTAAACAGGTCCTTGCTTCTGGGCTCAAATGCAGTCATTTCAAAGATTCAGAGCTGCACGAACTCTGCTCAAATCCTTGCCCCCAGAATCCCTAGAAACTGTGATGCCCCCAGAATCCCTAGAAACTGTGATGCCCCCAGAATCCCTAGAAACTGTGATACCTAGAAACTGTAGACTATATGCCTACCCTCCTCTGCAATCTTGCCATCTCTAGCTCGGCTTTAGGTTCCTGCTTCTTGTTGTGACTGTTACCTGGCAGTCATCTTGCAACCTTTTGACACTTTTCTTCAAGGGCCAAACTTAGGAGAAAGAGCTTGCCCTCTTTCTTCAGACCCTATTTTGAATTTGTGAGCTTTATGAACATAATATATTTGAAAATGAATGCATACAACTAATGTTTCAAATGTGGTTGTTATTATATAGATTTAGTACATGAATATAAGAATTTAAAGAGAAAGATTTAATCTTCGATATTTTGCCGTAGTCAAGACATGTACGAGACATGAAAGGTTTTAAGCCTTCTTGGAATACATTACTAAAGTAAATGAGATCTGAGCTAACATTTTAAATTCAGTTAAAATAAAATGGTAGTACTGGGTGTTCAATAAGTAATAACAAAGGAATAGTCTTAATCCACTTTCCATAGATATTATTAGCATATTAGCCTAGACCCAGATAAAATCATATTAATGGAATAAGATTACGGTGCAGCTGTCTGTTAGTTCTGCCATGAAGTTATTAATTCAAATGACTAAAGATATAACACATTTTACCTAATCTTGTACAAGTATCTTGCCCTAACTGTGAAAATCTAATATAATCCATATACCCAGGGTTTTAAAGTGGAGATATAGATCAAGGACAACTTAAAAATGTTTTCCTTCGGGTGTGTGTTTCGACTGAATGACCTTCACGTGTACAGAATCCTATTTTACAACAACAACAAAAAAGGCAGTTCAGTTTTGTTGGTTTGCTTGGTGTAAGTGCCTTAAATTAGCTTACCTACATCAGCGTGAGTAGTTCAGTGCCTGAGAGTGATTCGTTGGAATAATCGCAATAGACTCTTAAAGAATAAACTTACATTTTCCCCTTGGGTTAGCTGTTTGTTTGAGGTAACGCTAGTTTTATAAATAAGAGTGGCTGCTTTTTTTTTTTGTTGACATGCAGTTTTTTCCTTGCAGAGTCGCTGTAGTCTGTACAACTTCATAATGATACCACTGTAGTATATCTTGTGATTCAATATAGTATACTTGTTTTCTGGCTTTTTTGCTAGCTAGGCAAAATAGAAGTTCATCACTTGCTAAAAGTATCCTAAGTTTTGAAGAGTTAGTCTGATTTCTAAGTTTCTTAATATATAGTTGCAAGTCTGAAAAAAATGCTGATATCTTATAGGAGGGTAAACAGAACAACACGTTTCATCTTTAATGTGATTTAAATTCAATATTATGAAAGGATTCATTTTTACTTATTTACATGTCAGATACAAAAGTTGTAAAAACGTTCTTTAAAAATTCTAGGATGCCTACGTGAGTAATGCTTTAAATAGATACAGACTAAACTAACTTGTATAGTACAAGTATATGAGCTGTCAGAAAAAATCATATCTACAAACCTATTGCAAGCTTGTAGTAAATTAATAACATTTTCTCATATGAGAATTCTCAAATGTTTTTGCTGTCTTGCAAGTTTTATTGCAAGCAGGTAATGAAGAGGGAAGGAATCCAATTACTTTATGCACAAGGCATACAGTTCTTACCTAATAAGAGCAAAGGAAGACTTTTGTTCAGTAACCATAGAAGCATCTATGAGCTCTAATGAGTAAACTGAAAATTGCTTTTAAGTAAGTTAGAAGTGCTTTTCAGTAAATTATTTGATGGATCTCCTGCTTTCATAAAGCTTCTGGTAGTTAAGGTAGTGTATGGAAATAAGAAATGCATGGGTAGCCAGATGCATATGAAACAGACTGAATTCTAGATTCATATGAATTTTTCATTGAAGTAGAAAATGGAGGAAAATGTGCAGAGAAGTATTTTTTGCATGTAATATTAAAGTATGAAAATAGGAGCAGATAACTGGACTGGATAGCTCATGGATCATATTTTTGACAATGACTGATACCTTGCTTCAGAGTAGGAGAGATATTTACGGTAGTAACTTATGACTGCTCTGACTGGAGAGTTTTTCTACTTCAGAGCTATTAGTCATGTGGCTTGCATCTTGCACGATGTATGCTACCTCTTCTAATGCTCTCAGGTAATGTAAATGAGAATAAGGTCAATGTTAATCCTAAATGCTGGTGTTGAAACCTGCTAAATTATTTACATGAACATCTTGTAGTAGTGAATTCAGCAAAAGTTCCACTTGTTTTTAAAGTATTTTGGGGGGGTTACATTTCTATTGGGCGTCATATGTCTTGTGGAGCTGTTAAACCCTTAAAGTTTGTACGTGTGAAGATAATTGGCATAAGGTTACAGAAGCAGAAAATGGAAACTTGAATTACCTAACATTACTCTTTTTTCTCTGAAGTCACTCATTTACAATGAAAAATAACCACAGTATTTTCACGGCATGCTGACACTTTTGAACCAGCTGTTACCAAAGAAGCTTGTTTCACCATTGTCAATTCTACTGCAAAATGTCCTCAGCTGCCTCTATCAGAGGACAGTAATCTGGTGAACAGGGATGTGCAGAAGAGTAGCCTGAAAATACAGATTTCAGACTGACCATAGGCTCTGGAGTGTATGGTCATATTAAAAAATGTTTTGAAAGGATTGCAGCATCCTTAATAATTTCACAAACTTGCACTGCTTCTTGTAAGGCTTCTCCTCCATTGGTTCAGCTGGTTCCTGCTATAGTAATTCCTATAACATGCAACTCAGATCATGGGTTACAACAATTTAAAGGTATTTCCATTCCAGTCTCCACCCCTGGCCCCTTTGGGCCAGATTATAGGGTTTAACATTGCAACGAACTCTGCCCCTTGCTCCTAGCCCAGCTAGCAACAAGGTGTTCCTGCTATAGTAATTCCTATAACGTACAACTCAAATCCTGGGTTACAACAATTTAAAGGTATTTCCATTACAATCTCCACCCCTGGTCCCTTTGGACCAGACCATAGGGTTTAACATTGCAATGGACTCTTCTCCTTGCCCCTGCTCCAGCTTGGACCTATCCACAGACTGCAGTCCGTTAGGGGTTTACCTGTTCCAAGTGGAGCCTTCTCTGTGAGCCACAGTCTCTCCAGGGGTATACCTGCTATGGCATATACTTATCCACAGCCACAGTCGCTTTGAGGTGCACCTGTTCCAGTGTGGCCTTCTCCATGGGCCACAATGCCTTCAGAGATATACCTGCTCCAGCATGGCCTTGCCCACAGCCACAGTCCCTTCAGAAGTAAACCTGCTCCAACATGGCCTTACCGATGGCTGCAGTCCCTCCAGGGGCGTGCCTGCTCTGTCATGGGCTTATCCATGGCTAGACACTTTGAGGTGCTCCAGCATGACCTCATGCACAGCCACTGATGCTTCAAGGTGTACCTGCTGCAGCATGGACTTACCCACAGCCACAGATGCTTTGAGGTATACCTTCTCCAGCATGAATTTATCCTTGGGCCACAATCCCTTCAGAGGTATACCTGCTGCGGCACAGACATAACGATGGCCACAGACGCTTTGAGATGTACCTGCTCTGGCACGGGCTTATCCACGGCCACAGATGCCTCAGGGTGTTCTCGTGTGGACTCATCCACAGGTCGCAGTCCCTTTAACTCGAGTTCACACTGGAGCTCCAGCCTGTCCAGTACAGCGGCACAGAAACAACAGCGATGCCCTGGCCATCTGCCAGCCCGGGCGCGTCGCCATTGCTGTTATCAAAATGTTCCCAGGCACAGCAGAGTTAAGACGATGAGCAGTACAGCTGTACAGCAAGCAGCGAAAGCAGCCACTAATGAGCACTAGACTCTCCTATACAGTAAGGTAAACAAGCCCCATGGCAAGCACAGAAGCCTGCCGATTAATAGCTAAACAGCAATAACAGCTATAAATTTGACCTAGGACATTTTGTTACAGTCATAATTAAAAAAAGAGAATGGGGATAACTGAAGAGCAATGTACTTGCTGCTAGATCTGAATATTCTTGGTTTTTTTCTCCTTCAAAGTCTAACGCGTATCAGAAGACCTCACGTATGTTGTCTGTCCTGTCAACCATGCAAGCTGGCATAAAGCTTTCCACTTCCCTCTTGTCTTTTACCCATCTTCTACACCTAGTAGCCAAACACGCATATGGGCACGGTGCTGAGAGTCAGGAAAGGGCAAGCTGTTGTTTGGCAGAAAAGGAGCATGGGTAACACCAGCAATAGACCTCATAGCATGCTGTTATATATGTGAATTTAATAGGTGTGTGACTGTCATTCATGGTGGTACTGACCCTCCTTTTTGTCTTGCCCATGAAATAACCATATCCCTTGTAGACAACATTGTATGTGCTGTACTGTAATCTTCATACAGAGGAAGGAGGAGGATTGACTTGGCAATGCTTTCATTAATTTTCTTTTCTCTGAGGCAGAATGAATTACTCATGTAATGGTTATCTCCAAAAATAACCAGCTGAACAAAATCTGATGAAATGCCCGACTGAGACGCTGGACTTCCTACAGTGTGCGACTTATGCCTCAGGTGTTGTTTAATGTTCTTCACAGTCCCATCTCGTGCAGGCTTGCTGTCTAAGTCTCTGGGAGAAAACATAGCTGCCCGTTCCAGGGAGTGGGAGTTTACCTTTGGATGAGTCTACTGCAAAGCTCTGAAGCTCAGATTCAGGGCTTTGAGGCTTGTGTACACTAAGCTTCAATGCGAAAACAGAACTTGGGAATCACGATGATTTGTAGGGCGAGTTCCATAAATAGGTTGATTCACTTGTATCTGCTTGGCAAAGTCTATAGAACACTAGAGAAAGGGAAGAGAAGGTGGTTTTGAAGAAAATGGACCAACAACTGGTGAAGTATTGCTGTCTGTATGTGTGTGTGTATATGTGTGTGTCTTATGTATAGTCCTTGAATTTATTAAATGAGGTGCTTAGAGGTTGGCTTGTTTTAACTAGCAAAACAAAGGCTGATGGAAATATGATTGGATAAAACTAGCAAAACTAAAATGATAGGGTTATCAAAAGTATTACGTCAGTATTGCATGTGTCAATGGAATGAGTTCAGAAGGCACAATGTCATATGGTATGGAATATCCCTTAGGTAGTTCAGGTCAGCTGTCCTGGCTGTGTCCCCTCCCAGCTTCTTACTCACCCCCAGCGTACTCACTGCAGGGAAAAAAGAAAAAGCCTTGATGCTGTGCAAGCACCTCTCAGCAACAGCCAAGACACTGGTGTTTTACCAACGCTGTTTTAGCCACAAATCGAAAACATAGCACCATACTGGCTGCTATGAAGAAAGTTGAATCCATTCCAGCCAGACCCATGCAGCCAATTAGTTTGCAAAATACATGGTATAAAGTAGATTTCAGTTCTCTTGTCCTTGTCAAAGGAATGTCCTTATTTACTAGAAAATTTGCTTTAGAGTAACATATAAGAGAGAGAAACAAATCAGTAAAATCAACCCTAGAACTTGATGTGTGAATAATTAACAGTGTTACTTGCTGACTTATTTGGTTTCAGTTAACTCAAGAGAAGTGTTTCACATAAATTAGATTGAACTAGAATGGTGTTATTAGTGGTATATTGAGAGCAATGCATTGTAAGAGTTCAATAAAAGGTAAAATTGGTTTGTGTAAAACTGAGCTTTGTTTTTTAAATTGAGACCTAGTAGGGACAAATAATTTTTTTTTTTTTTTTTTTTTTTGCTGGCCTAAACTAGCGTTCTTACCCTATTTTTCAAATTAAACCTCACATAACTTTTATTGTTGTACAAAATGAGTAAAGGAAGAATAATGAGGGAGAAAGCAATGCAACATTAAATGTAGGTTGTTCAATTACAAGTTACTCTTTCACGATGGAATAGAAAACCTTCTCATTTTAGGTAGATTGGGAAGTTTTCTGCAATTATATTTTTTTGATCTTGTAAGGATGTGGTCAGAATTTGAGCAAAATAAAACTCAAAACTTTGGTACAAATTTTTGTAATTCTTCTACCAAAACCTGATGAACTGGAAAATACTTCAAAATCTTAGAGATTAAATGGTTGGAAAATGAACAAGATTGGTAAGTGATTAATCCTACCATTTCCTAATGGTAGGAAAATGAGCAAGATTGATTAAATCAAAGCCAGTATCTCGATGAATTACAGGCAGACTGGCTGGTGCAGCTTCCACTAATGAAGGCATCAGCTCAGTGTGAATCTAAGAAAATGACATTACATAAAATTATTAAAGCAGGCTTATGCACTTGCTTGCTTTAAAATTGTAATAAATTACAGATGGCCTGATCTTCTCTGCAGTTGTCTGCTTTTGAATTTTGTTTGTGATGGTTTCTTAGCACAAAACATTAAAGTTGACCAAGTTGCAATGTGGAGATATGTGCAGATTACCAGCATACGTAGTTCCATCCACAAATTTCAAGCCAATTGACTTCTAGTGAAAGTGTGTGGAAATTAAGTGAAGATCCAGATATTGATTTCTGTATTACCATTTTATTTAAATAGGAAAGAGGTGATTCTTCTTATCTGTACACATAATTTCTCAACTGTTCATTTTGCTAGATGTAAAGTTATGGGAAGTTCCTAACTATTTTTTAAATATCTGCTCTGTAGATACTGAAAGATGATTTATCTTGTTACCTAAGGTCTACTTATGGCTAAGGTTTTAGTGCCATGTTGTCATAGTATGTTTTTATTGTATTGTAGATGTACAGCAGGCAGGATTTAGATGTAGCTTGATTTGGGTATGTTGTGGTTTAACCTCAGCCAGCAGCTAAGCCCCACACAGCCACTCACTCACTCCCCCTGCCCCGGGTAGATGGGGGAGAGAATTGGAAGAGTAAAAGTGAGAAAACTCGTGGGTTGAGGTAGACAGTTTAATAGGGAAAGCAAAAGCTGTGCACGCAGGCAAAGCAAAACAAGGAATTCACTCACTACTTCCCATCAGCAGGCAGGTGTTCAGCCATCTCCAGGAAAGCAGGGCTCCATCACACATAACGGTTACTTGGGAAGACAAACGCCATCACTCCAAACGTCCCCCCCTTCCTTCTTCTTCCCCCAGCTTTATATGCTGAGCATGACGCCATACGGTATGGAATAGCCCTTTGGCCAGTCCGGGTCAGCTGTCCCAGCTGTGTCCCCTACCAACTTCTTGTGCACCTGATGCAGAACATGAGAAGCTGAAAAGTCCTTAACTAGTGTAAGCACTACTTAGCAACAACTAAAACACCATTTGTGTTATCAACATTATTCTCATCCTAAATCCAAAACACAGCACTATACCAGCTACTAAGAAGAAAATTAACTCTATCCCAGCTGAGACCAGAACATGGTATAAAAATGAGAGTCAGTCATCACTGGATACTGAATAGAGAATTGAGTGAGAGCAGAAGCTTAGAGGGAATTGTTTCCATGATAGCAACTTTGCCAGTTTTTAGTGCACAGCCACATATGTTTGTTTTACATACTTTTAATAAAATGCAGTCAATACAGCTCTTAGGAAAATGTTATCCATGTGATTATCTAATATTTTGACAATTAGTCTACCTACTAAATTTTAAGTCAAAATTCAGATATTTTATTCAGGAGCAGCATTTGTCTTAGTCTCCTATGTATCACACAGTCATTTCAGAAGAATAAAAATAGAAATTCTGATCAGACGATAGAAGAAAAAGCTACTCTTGACCTTAGTCCATTCTTTCTTGACTCCTGTTAAGTACTTACCTTCCCATACTATCAGCATGATATGCCTCTCAGAGGATCCTCTTAGCAACTGTTACCTCTCCTGCAGTAGAACTTGATTATTTTTCCCAGATCCCTTTTATTAAATATGGAGTATGAATATTGCATAATATTCCAGCAGAAGATACTTGCACTTAATTGCTGAAGCAATCCAAAGAGCTGCTACTAGAATGATCTCTGAGAGAGAGCCTCAGGAAGAGGCTACGGTAGATAGAGATGAGACAAAATCCCGTAAGAGGGAATGATTACTCATACAGGAAAGGGCTCGTTCCTACAAAACCAATGCTGAAACAGTGTTTTTATGCATTAAGCATCACACCAGCCAAGATGGATGAGCCCCTGAGAAATCACAGTATTTCAGAGAAGATTGCTTTAGCCCCTTCTACTGAGAAAATCAAGAGATTGTTTAGGGTGCCAGAAAGCACGAAAGGCCTTCAGCCTTGGCAAAAGCATCTGCCAAGAGTGAATAAAATAGCTGAACATTCCTGTGTGCTCTGTCACTTGAAAGAATCACAGAATTTCCAAATGGTTGAGATTGGAAGGGAATTCTGGAGGTCATCTTGTCTAACTCCCTGCTCAAGCAGGGGTCACTTAGGGCAAGTTGCGCAGGTCTGTATCCAGACAGTCTTTGAATATCTCCAAGGAGGGAGAATCGACAACCTCTCTGAGTAACCTGTGCCAGTGCTCGGTCACCCTCACAGTGAAAAAGTGTTTCCTGATGTTCAGCAAAGGACCTCCTGTGTTACATTTTCTGTCCGTTGCTTCTGGTCCTGTCACTGGGCACCACTGAAAAGAGCCCGGCTCCAGTTTCTGCACACCCTCCCTTCACATATCTATATACATTGATGCAACGCCACTGAGCTTTCTCTTCTCTAGGCTGAACAGTACCAGATCTCTCAGCCCATATGAGAGATGCTCCAGTCCCTTAATCATCTTCGTGGCTGTTGCTGGACTTGCTGCAGTATGTCCCTGTCTCTCTTCTACTGCAGAGCCCAGAACTGGACACAGCACTCCAGGTGTGGCTTCACTAGTGCTGAGTAGAGGGAAAGGATCACCTCTCTCAATCTGCTGGCAATAGATAACCTTCCTGATGCAGCCCACGGGATACCATTAGCCTTCTTGGCCGCAAGGGCAAATTACTCGTTCGTGGTCAACTTGGTGTCCACCAGGACCGCCAGATCTCTTTTTGTAAAGCTGCTTTCCAGCTGGTGGTTCCCCAGTATGTACTGGTGCCTGGGGTTGCTCCTCCCCAGGATGGGGAACTGCATGAGGAACTGCTCAGCCCATTTCTCCAGCCTGTTGAGGTCTCTCTGGATGGCAGCACAACCTTCTGGCATATCAGCCACTCCTTCCAGTTTTGTGTCACCTGCAAACTTGCTGAGGGTACGCTCTGCCCCATCATCCAGCTCGTTAATGATGCTGAACAGGACTGGACCCAGAATTGACCCCTGACGTACACCACTAATGACTGGCCTCTGATTAGACTAATCACCACTCTCTGGATCTGGCCATTCAGTTTTCAGTCCACCTCACTGTCTGCTAATCTAGGCCATCACCTTCTCTATGAGGAATTCACAGGAGACAGTGTCAAAAGCCTTACCAAAGTCAAAGTAGACAATATGCACCACTCTCCCCTTGTCTACCAAGCCAGCCATGACACTGTGGAAAGTTATCGGGTTGGTCAAGCATGACTTCCTCTTGGTGAAGCCATGCTGGTTCCTCCCAAACACCTTCTTGTCCTTCATGTGCCTGGAAATGGTTTCCAGGATTAGTTGTTCCATTACCTTCCTAGGTACTGAGGTGAGGTTGTTTAGCCTGTAGTTCCCTGGGTCTTCCTTCTTGCCCTTGAAGATAGGAGTGACAGAAGAATGAATGTACTTAGGTAAAAGGTTAAAAGGACGGCATTGGAAAAAAAAAAAAAAACCAACAATAAAGGATTACTGTATCCCAGTTACCTGTCGTCTACATGATTGCAAAAATTTATGATGCCCATACTGGGTCTGAATAATGAGTGAGTCCCTGCTCCTCTACTGTGCTTTATAGGTGAAAATATTTAGAAGAGGTTGCAAGGTTAATTCTTTATTTGCCTCATTAACTTGGCAGAAGTACCTAATACCTGCTGAACAAGGGATAACTTAAATGGGTTATTGTGGCTCTTCTCAAAACAGGGGCTCAGCTTTTCTTAAGGCAGAAAATTCCAAGTCATACTAGATAATAAGCTGATCACGTGGAGGATGGAAAAGAATTGATTCCCTAGAAGCTTGTTCTGGCCTCAGTTTCTTTCAGTGATATATGCAAATAAACTGTTTTCAGTAATCCCAGAATAATTTAAGGCAGAGGACATTGCTTGGTTTCAAGAGATACTTCAACATGAGAACAACCTTGAAGAATAGTGTAGTGGCCATTAGTGACAACTGTGAAAAATGGAAATGTAAGACTTGTATATCAAAGATGTTTTGATGCTCTGCTACTTGCGAGAACAGTGTTAGAAGAATGTACTAGTATTGTAAAGATGATTTTGAATGAGAAGCTGTTAATACACGACCTGAAGTAAATATATCTAGGAATTGCTATAACCGTGTACTTCACTTAATAAAACCATGTATGTTGCTAAGCCAACCTTGAATGTTGTAAAAAAATAGTAGCGCCAGTAACCTTGAAGGCTCCACTTGAAAATAAATGCACAAAGTCGTGTACCTTTTCCCTTCTACTTGGCTTTTTAATAGCGGATTTTTAGTGCTATTTTTAGTTTATTTAATGCTGCTTAGTCTCCTATTTTTATGCAGCCTTTTTCCAAAGGATTGGACAAAGAATAGTTTATCTAGTACTGGTGTCAATACTTAAAAATAATTGCTGTGGGAGTCAAGCAGACTAGTAATAGAAACTGAGATGAATCTTAGTGCAGCAGGATTCCCAAGCATTTGTCATGCTATATTGCACCTCTACAAAATGCAGCAATTTTTAGATAAAGCACAACACTAAATTAATCGTGAAGTTTAGAAGATGTCACTGCCTTGTTATGCAGTTTTTTGCCTGTTGCACACTTACGTGCTCACTGCGTGCAATATTTAGCTTTAACATCTCAAAAGACCACTCTCTACATAAAGCTTAGTCATGTATGAGTCCTACTGGAGCAAAACTACTAAAAAGAAATTAAACATCACATTTCTCCTTATGATTTGGAATAAAATTTTTAAGTGGCTCCAATGTGACTTCCCTTTTTTGTTCTTTTCTGAAAGTTTCAACACCTTGTTTATGCCAGAATTGTCTAGGTTGGAAGGGAGCTCTGGAGATCCTCTGCTCCAGCCCCAGAAATATGCTGCAATATCTGCTATAGAAGCAGAGTAAGTACTTTAGTAAGGCACTGCTTTTCATTGTACCTTCTTGAGGTGCAGTCAGGCAGCCCAAGATTCATGGGGCCAAAGAGAGAACAAGGCTGTCTTAAAAAAAATAGCATGGTAAACGAGATTTATTTAGATATTCTTAAATTAAGAATAATTGCATGCATGCAGGTTTCTTGTTCTAACTCAGCCCATTAGCGCCAACCTTATTTAATTTATGCCTAAGCGTAGGTGACTTCAGAGATGTCTGAATCATGGCAGACCTTAGGCACCAAACAAGTATCTTCTGAATTTGCACAAGAGCCCTCATTAGTGGCATGCAGCATCTTAACCAGAAATAAAGGCACACTGAATTTAAAATTGGTTCAAATCTTAGACAGGAGGATAGGAAATTCCAGCAACTGGCATTTGTTATGGTCAGGTAAAATTAAGGGTAAAAGGAAGGATTTTTTTTGTTCCAGATAGCTGCTGATTATTGCTTTGTGTGACCACTGTTGTACAGGTGAAGTATTGGTAAATTGTTAGGTGACAAATAGCTTTTTCCTCCCTCCATTTTTCAGACTGAAGTTTAGTGTTTTGGTGAAAACTGTGTGGCTGTAAAGGAGAAACTGAATATTGCTTTAAGGAGAAAATCTTCATTAAAGAGATGAATGCAGTATTAATGTCTACAAATATTTGCCGTACTAAGAAGCTTGAAAGTATTTTTGCAGTCTTTCTTAAGGTAACTAACTATGAAGTAACCTTAAAACCTATTAGTTTACATTCTGACAAGGGAGCAAAACAGGAAAGAAACTGTTGATCAAGAAATATAGTAATGATACTGGAAAAGGGTATCTTAAAGGGTTTTATTTTTTTTAGAAATTGATATTTCTATACCTTGTATCCTCATAGCCTTTCTTATTTAGAGAGTAATGAAACAGAAATATGCATTTAATAATTATAGAAAATGTTCATTTCACAAAGCAGAGGACCTAAGTATATTCTTACTATATTTTTAAATTTTTTGTTTTGGTAATGAGATTAATTTGCTGCAGGAATAAGTACTAAATAAAAGAGAGTGCTATTTGAACTCCATCTGTTAAGTTCTTGCTAATGATGTATGCAAAACTGTTTTGGTTTCTGTAAGAAGTTTGCCCTCTAAACCAACCCTGTCAACCTTTAATTTATTTCAAACTTGTGCTTTTAGGTAGTTATCATAAACCTAATCTGAGGTAATGAAAATTTGCACATTTAATAGAATTCTAACGGTTTTGCTTTTCAGTTTAAAATTCATCTATATTCAGAGTTGTTAAGTTGTTTAAGCAAAAAAAGGTCAGTTTTATGAAATCAAGCAACATGTCAGAAATGCTTCTTTTTACGGCTTCTCTGACCTATGGTGTTCCTTACAGAGTTGGAGAGGAACCAAACATGCATGTTTTTATGATAAATTCTGTTCTGAAATACTCATTGTTAATTCTAATTGATGTCGGTAATAATAATTTAAGTTTTATGGCATATTTATTGAGGTAAGTTCAGTTGTAGAAAACTTTATTTTCAATGGTCACTTTTAAAAAATTCTTGATATGCAAAAATTTGCTTTCAAAACCCATACTTCTTTCTCATATCAAATATAAGGGTTTTTTTTCTCTGCAATATTGAGTAGCTTTTTGGAATCAGGGTGCTATTCTTCAGATCATATATTCAAATATGAAAGTTGTAATCCAATGTGGAATCAGGGAATCCATGGAATATTTTTCCAGCAGGTGGTTTCCCAAACAAATTTGTTCTTGAACGAGGTATGTAAAGTCAACATAAGGATTTTTGGCTGGAGCAAGCAAGTATTTCTCTGAGAGATTAGCAAGGATCAGTTTGAGTGTGAAGACACCTGTTCCCTGTAGCTGCAGAAGTGGAGTTCAGTTCATTGCAGCTCTTGCCTGGAGGTTTTCCGTGGGGGCTTGGTCGTGTAAGAGCAGTGTCAGTAGTACGTTAAGCTTCTGTTCGTGTGGGCCATCTTTGAATACCCTTGATTTTCCTCATTCCTCTGTACAAATACCAAGCTTGTTACTCTTTATTCCCAGTTTGCAGGAGAGGAAAGTAAAGGATTACCTAAGTAAGGAGAACTTTGTATCCATGTGTTGAACTATAACGTTCTCCTAATGCTAAATACTAAGATCTAATGACTTCAGCAACCTCAGGAGACTCAGTGATTCTGCCAAAGCCATGTTATGGGGGTGATAAAAGTGGGAGTGAAGCAGGTTCTGTTGGTGTCAGCCCAGTGCTCAGCCTGGCAGTGCTCTACCGCTGTTATTTGGTAACCTGTTCTAGTTAAAGGCTGTACTCATTGATTGACCAATCCACTTCATGTTTTTGTGATAAGTATGGAGTAAATGCATATTAAATGCATGCAAGGGAGTGCATTTGTCACGTCACTACTATAAACCAGTTTGTATTCATTTTAAAAATTGATGTTTTGATGGATTCGGGTAATCAGCCTGATATTGGTATGGGAAGAACTATAAACAGATTTATGAAGTCATTTTCATAATCAAATTTCATGTCAATACCATCTTACATTTTGAAATATCTAGGCAAGCAAAGACGAGGAGTTCCCTTTTTCAAAGAAGAAAAATACTGTTATTTGTCTTCAGGTTTACAAAGAAGACGACCATGAACACAGATTATGTCCATCTGTGCATAGCATCTATAAAGTCTGAATGTTCTGCAGACGCTCTTTTCAGGAAGGCTAAATAGTGCCACTAGTCAGTTTCTAATTTTTAAATTTGAGCTTTTAAAAACTTGAAGTTTTTTCTCTTTAATGCTGCAGAACTGTAAAGTTAGGATGCTAAAATTAGTCAGTAAATCAAATTATAGACAGCTTTTTGCCTAGTGCATGATATGCAGTGGTTCAGTTTAAGATTTCAGCTTATTTTAACCTATTCTGGAGCCTACATTTATTTAAAAATTGATTACATACCAGTGAAGGTATAAGGATATTTTTTTGCAGTCATGTGCCTTGTTCATTATGACCATAACTGCAACTTATTTCATTACAAATCAAATTCATTACGACAAACAAATATAGAAAAGGGCTTTTATTTCTGATACTGCAGCAGCATCTTTAATGGGCATTTTTTAAGCACTGTACGTTTTTCAGAAAGGTTACTTGTGTTTTTTTTTCTTCCTTTCAAGCCGCAAAAGAAAGAAGATCAGCAATCAGAAGCTAAAGCAAGTCCAAAAAAGTCATCAGAACCCACTATTGACCTTTTAGGACTTGGTAAGAAATACATAATTACCCATTTTTCAATCAAACACAGATACGTCATTTTATGTTTTAATAAATATACTTCTATTTTCTCTGTGCTTACTCATAGTTAGCTGAATTTGAAAACCGTAAGATTCAGTCTACATGAATTTGAAACTCTAAAGAAAAATACCATAGGGATCTGTGTATATCAATACTTGTATTTTGCTAAGGAGAGTAATGAGCTGCTGTGATAAGGGGAAGTTATCAAAGTGATCTTCAAAGGGCTTGCAGATTGTGGTATTTCAATGTTTATGGTACAAGTGTACTTCTTAATGAAAATGCTGAGGTTATCTGAATTTTGTATCTGTAAAATACCTTATATCATAAAATTCCAGTATTAGTAAAAAGAACAGTAAACTGACTGCAGCTGACTAATATGTTGTAAAACTCAACATATTGGGCATTTCAGTGTTGTGTACTGACTGTGGCCATCATTCATTTTTATCTAATATACCTTTTATTTTCTGACTGGTAGGTAGCTGTGTATTTGTCTTGTGAATAAACTGCTTTGGACCTGAATCATTTAATTTGTACAGTCTGGATATACTGTTGTGGTTTTATGCTTTTTCTCTGCTTGTTGAAGGCCATGTTCATAAAAATCTTTCATTTATCTAATGTTGCTCTAAGTGTATTTTCCCATTAGATAGAATCTTAAAATGGAACTGGAATAATGAAATATTGCAATAACTATTTTTAATCCCTTTTATTGTTCACTGTTAGGAAAATTTTCAGAGTTGTGAGTGGATATTAGAATATTCAGTTTATATCAATATAATGGTTATTATTAAATTTCTACATAGTTTTTACAGGATATTGGAGGAGGCTGATAAGTCTTTTAGATGTAGTTATTCTAAAAACCTTAATCTGTAGAAAAATGTTTTGTTGTTGTTTTTTAATTTTTGGTTTTAAGATATGAATAATGTTGCAGCAAAACAATCAACATCTTCCCTGTTTTAGAATTCACACTATCATTCAAAATGCATGTTATTTTCTCTCTGGATGTAGAGTGGCTGTAAAATACTATTTTTGTACCAGTTATGTATGTGTTGTGTTCCGTATCTCATTCCAAGTAATCTGCTACCATAGGCAAGCAAATCTTAATTAACACAGTAGAAGTTAGATTATGGATGTAGAATGAACCTATTAAAACCAAAAGTAATTCAGACTTAATGGAAAGCTGCTTCTCCTTTATTTTCCTTTACCAGAGCAACAACCTAATTAAGAACTAAAATTTAATCAGTATGTGCTTCTGAGATTATCAGGCTTCTGTATCCTTTTAGACACGATTTGAAAAGAATCTCGGTAACACTGATGATATGATAATGAACTCAGATTGCATAGGCTAACTTGAGATGTAGTATGCAATAGAAAGAGTATTATAATTGGTGTTCAACAGCTGTGCTTCAGTGTAAGGAAGCATAGTGAGATATACAAAGGGCAAAGTTGGTAATTTGTATGTTAACAAAACATAAATTTAGAGGAGGGAGTGTTTAAAGATCTTTTAAATAACAAATTGAAAGGCAGTGTAATAAAGTAGTATCACTTGGAATCCACTGAGCTGCAAATGAGATTATGTATTAATGAGAGCAGACCTGCATATTTCATTTGGAGAGTTGTCTTTTAATTAATGCCTGCAGTAGACTACTTCAGATAGTATTAAAATAAAGATCAATTCAACCCAATATATCATAGAACCATAGAACAGCCTAGGTTGGAAGGGACCTTGAAAGATCATCTGGTCCAACATACGGGAAAGGGAGCCTAGATGAGATTATCTAGCATCCTGTCTGATCACATCTTGAAAACCTCAGGTGATGGGGACTCTACCACATCTGTGGTGAGGTTGTTCTAGTGATTGATCTCACTGTAAAAAATTTCTTTCTTATGTCAAGATGAAACCTCTCCCCATGCAACTTCTACCCCTTGCCCCTTGTCTTCTCCATGTGGCTCCTTGTGAAGAGAGAGCCTCCGTCCTCTTTGTAGCCGTCCTATAAGTACTGGAATACAGCGATGAGATCCCCCCTGAGCCTTCTCCAGGGAGAAAAGACCTAACTCCTTTGGTCTTTCCTCATGGCGCAGGTTCTCCAGCCCTTTGACCGTCTTCATGGCCCTCCTTTGGAACCAAACCAGGCTGTCCACATCTTTCTTGAACTGTGGGGACCAGAACGGGGCACAGACTGCAGGTGTGGCCTGACAGGCTGAGTCGAGTGGGATGATCACGTCTCTATCTCTGCTAGTAATGCCCCTGCGGATGCAGCCCAGAATCCCATTTGCCTTTGTTGCTGCAGCAGCACACTGCTGATTAAAATGTTTGATAAGTCCTATCAAACAATATTAAAATGGATATGATTGCATAGCTCATTCTTCTTACTGAGTGGACATGTTTCTAATGAGGATTCATTCTCTCAGGACTTCATTTCTGCAGATGAAGAACAGGAGTAGCTTTTACTAGGGCAGATCAGAATTGCTTGTGATAGCAGATTAAGTAATTTTAATGGATCACAATTTGTGCTAGAATAATTTTGGCTTTCAAAGCAGCCCAGCCTTTTGCAAAGTATTTTGTTGAGTAAGCCTCAGTGCTGGCTTTGGGTATGGCGTTAACCTTTGGGTCATTGCTCTTTTTGTCTCAGTTGGGTTTTTAACAGTGACCTCATCAGAAGGTAAACATGCTGTGAGATAGGGCTTACCCAGTGGCAATCATAGCTAGATAAGATAATTTTCTAAAAATAAACTGGTTTTTTATTTTTCTTTACAAATTGCAAAATTCTCAAGATAATATGCCCAGGCAAATTGTACCTTTAAATCTTGTCATAGCAGAAGCAGCATAATATCCTCAGTGGCTCTAGTATCATGTTTGTGTTTCTTCTAAGCCTTTTTAAATAGATTTATGTGGTTCCCTGGAGTTCCTGTTCAGGGGGTTTATTATTAAGAGACTGTTTGGATATTCACTTTTTGATGATCCAGCTGCATAAACATTTGCGGCTTTTGGCCTTTTGATTCAGAGTAGGGTTCAGTTCAATATTCCACACACAGAAGGGTGGGGAAATGGACATGTACGAGCTAAATGTTCATATGTTCTCCACAAGCAATAGTGTTAGTGTTCTTGCTGTGCAACCCCAAATTCCTTCCCTGTCTTCCCGAGCTATGAGAAATCACAGCCTATTTCTGTAGGCTAAAACTGAAGCGGCTTTTTAAATGATCTCTATAATTAGTTGGATTTTGTCCACACTGAGAGTGTGCACTATTGAATATGTAGGGACTTGAAATTGATGCTAAAATCAATAATATGGCATTTTATAACATTAATAAGGGGATTATAGGAAACATTTTTCAGTTTGAAAGTCATAGCGTGTAAACCAAAGTTCTTCAGCACTTAAGTCATTGGCAGCGCTGTATTTTCATCCCACTGGTGTTAACCATGCGCTCTGTGCCGCTTGATATTTTGGGGTTTTGTCTTACAAGTAGAATGTCTCCACTTAATGCTAGATTAATGTAAATAAAGAGAGTTTTTAAAAATACTTGTAAGAAATTGCATGATACCTATGTATGATAGTGGGAATCTTTTCTTGGAATATTACACAGGCGATTTTGGACCATTCTGTTTGTCAAGGTATGTCACTTAGAAATTATTTCAGCATACAGAAAAAAATGAAATATTTTTAAACTATGTTACCTTACAAAATTATCAGAAAGAAGGAAAGTGCGTTTTATGTATTCTGCATCATTTACCATGTTTAGATGTGTCCTTCATAAAACAGACAATTGCACATTCTGGAATAACCATTGTAGTAAGCTATAATGGATGACTAGGAGAAAAGAGATTTATTATGATGTTATTATTAACTGAATGTGATGTGTGGGGCAGTCATCTGGCATGGCTGGAGGTCAAGTATGATATACTAAAAGCTGTATATCTTCTTGTGCGGTGGAAACAGTCTCTGAAGGAATTCTGTGAAGTTTTGAGAGCTTAATCATGGTATGCAATGTAGCTGAATGTTGCATATCTGAGAAATGTATGTCAGTACAGTCTAGTAAGTACCAAAGCAGCATGGTTGGTCATAAGTTGGAAAGCTGCATTTAAGAAATAATAAAAATACATTTATAAGTACTAAATATCATATTTGCATATATAGATACATGTTAACATTTATAGTATTGCTGGTATGTTAAGATTATCACTGTTAGCTTTCTGGCTTTCCACATTTTATTTTATTAAGTATCATACAGAAAGAGCCTCCCTATTAATGCTTTTTCACTTCTGCAAAGGTTTTAGCAGTAAATAAAATTTTAGTAATGCAGTAAATAATTCCACAGTAATTTGGGACAGAAAAATGTTGTTTGTATCCTTCACACAAGATTTCGTTTAAAGTATTGAACTATTTCTCTCAGCGCTGCCTTTCTAATAATTTGGTGGAATTAAATTATCACATGCATATTCAAAATCAACTTCTCTCCTTCCATTGCAAGTCTTAGTATGGCTGTCATAAATGATTGGATATATAAAAATACATTGCAGCTTAGAAACAAAGTTCTTGTAAATATTTTGCCCCATAGAAAATGAGTTTCAGAAACATAATGCGAAGTTTAAGAGCAGATCTTCTTTCTTGCTGTTTCCTTTTCTTGCTGCTCCTTTGAAACTCTTCTGTTGGTCATTCTCACTGTTGGTATGGATAAATATACCAAGGACTAAGGCTGTGTGTAAAAGCTTTCATAACAGAAGGCAGCACTGAATTGGAAATTGTCGTGTCAGGCATTGATAAAATATATGCAGAAAAGCACTATAAAGGTAAACTTCACTGGAACCCTTCACTTACTATATCCTGGTGAATAGCTTTTGTTTCTACTATCAAATTAAACAAGACTTCCTAATCCGAAAGCAGGAGCAGAAGCAGCATCTGCTGTTGCACAGTATGGCAGACAGCAGTTGGATATTATCTGTCATATTATCCTAAATGTAAAAAGAGAAGTTTTGGAACCACAGCTAGGAGCAACAATGGAAAACAGCGCCTACTGACTTTCCACGTTGCCTTCTCTGACCGAGCGTGGAAGCTCTGCCTCGCCTGCGCTGTCGTTGCAGTGGGTTCTGCCACATGTAATACTCCATTCCTAGCTACAGACGCATTCTCCAGAAAAGCGATGGAAGTACTTTTGATTAAAAGTTAGTTATTTCAAAGTAATCCTGTGATGGTCTCCATCATAAGAATTCTGTTGGTTAAAACCATAAATTTCTCAAAATATTCAGACAGGTCTATATAACTTAGTCTGATTTTTACCTGTTTCCTGGAAGGACTACAGCCATGTTCCCTTCTGTCAGATAACATGCCACCTCTTCTAAACAGTTTTTAATGGTAGGCAGCAAAAGTTGAATGAAAACTAATATACTTAGAATAATTTAGAAGTCAGAACTCCACCAGAGCATCTTTCTTATACTACAGAAATATTTTAAAACGGGGAGGGAAAGGAAGACGTACATCCTAATCCATGGTCTGGTGCGTTGAAGTTGAGAATATCCATAATCTCTATAAAGAAGTGTGAAACATTATATTCACGTACGAGTTTGTGTATGCCTGCATATATATACACTAAAATGAAGATATTAATATTGCTACAAGTAATAAACTGGAGTGAAAACAGTTAGCTTTCTTCTATATTCTGAAATTTAGCTCTTTCTAGAATCTTTTAGTTTCATGGGGGAAAAATGATTTTGGAGTCGCTTTTTAATAGATACAAATATTCTAAACATTACATTTTTGAGGAATCAGTAAGACAGGATCACCTATTAATACTAGTCATACAGGCTTAAAACTGTGTTGTAAACAGTAATTCAAAATGTCTGGTTTCCGCACTGATAGAGACAGGGAAATCTTTATTTTTAGTGTCAAATTCAGTAAGAGGTGAAAGGTATGTACATTACTAAATAACACTTACAGAAGCAATCTAGCAAAAACCTGGGGTTTTGTAGTATTAATTTATGAGCAGCATATGAAATACTTGAAAAATACTATGTTCTTGTGAATGTGTTCTCCCGTGAATGTTCTCAATATGTGAAATGCTTGTTTTAGTAAATGATTACATTTAAATTTTCAGTCTTATTTGTTAAGCTTTTTTACATTCAGGGAAACTGAACCACTTTGGAATATGACAAGAGATATTTTTTTTTTATAATACATGTGCCTCGCTGAGAAATGAGAACACTAAATTATTAATTCCAGACAATCCTTTTGCATGAAAATTATGCACTGCACATTCCTAAATTTATCTGAAACAGTGAACCTTTGGAGAGATGTTTTTGGAACCGCCTGTCTACAGAATAACCCCAAAAGAAACTTGTTACTTAACTTGCCAGTATATTCATTTGCACATATCTTAAAGCACTGGCGTGGAGGGAATGGTGGAGCAGATTATACGTATGGTCATTTTGCTGTCCACTGACTTCCATTCATCAAAACAGAAATAAGGGAAGGAGAAGACCTTTGTAGCTAAGATGTACATAGCTTTGTCATAATCATAGATGAGTGTGTAACTTCGCGTTTCAGAGTTGTTGGAATGGAAATCCTCCCAGCAAAGTCAAATCACGACATAGCCACCTGAGCCAGTTTCATTACTACTTCACTCCTGCTGTCGTTGTTCAAGCCACTCACTGTTTGCTTAGCACAGAAGATCTAATATTGCCAAGCCATTCCCATGGCCATTTTGCCTTTGTGGAGTTGGGTCTTTCTCAGTCCTTCCAGACAGCAGAGTTATCCTCACGAACTTCGCACAAGTTGGGGCAATAAATACATTTGCTGAGGTTCAGTTTCTTGTGAATGCCACTCGCTTCTGTCCTTCTCCTATCCCTACCTTCAAGGTATTTTGGTCCTTGTTACTGGGTCTGCTTGCCATTGATATTAAATTAGAGTATAAAATCATTTATGTATCTGAAATAGTCACAAAAGCAAGCATATAGCTCTCAAAGAATTGCAAGCCAGCACCCTTCCGCTTGGTTGTTTCATAATTCCCTGTATGAAAAAGGTACAGTAAGTGCTTAAAAATATGCTGGGGATTTTACATACACTGAAGTCAGTTCAAAGTTGTGGTTTCTGTAGCAGCTACAGCTGTGCCACGTTTCCTATACGTACTAAGGCGCAAAGGTTAGCATCTCTACAGGAAGATCGAATTTGGATATGCACAGATGGTGGTAGCTTCTGATGTGTTCCACATTGTCGGATTTTGACATTCATGACTTCTGTGTCAAGTTTTCACATACACAGCAGTGACAGTCTTTAAAATAAATAAATACTTCCATGTAAGGCAGCTAAAGGGAGGCCACCTTCCATCGGAGTTGGAAGGCAGGCAGAAATGAGAAGGCATCTCTGAGTGGTGATCTTCTAAATGGATTTTTTTGGAATGCAATGCCTTCTCGTATGAGTTAACAGCCAAAAATCTTCTGTGATAATTTTCCTCAGTCAAGTGATTTCCAGGCTGGTGAAGTGACTGGTGCTTCTTACTGTTTCTGGTGTTCTGTTCCAACTTGTCAGCATCCTGGGCTACCAGGAAGGGCAATCTCTAGCTGCAGTGAGTTTGCACATGGCAGGACAAAGTAAGGAAAAATTATAATATTTGGAATGCAGGGTAACAAATCCTGCTATCATCTGCCAGTTATTCATGTTCTTAAATAAAAAAGTAGAGGAAAGCAAAAGGAGAGCTTCTTTCAAAGTAATAAACTTTTACTCTTTTGTTCTATTATATGTCTTGTTTCTTAGAAAAATAAAATACCAATTCTTCTGCGATTTTCTTTAGCAGATGGGAAAGAATGTTGCAATTATGTGAGAGATGGAATTGTATTATTTTACATAAGTGTTGGAAGCTTCCTATGATTTGATTTTAATTAAATATTGCATCTCGACCGTGCTCTTTACTAATCAGACCGCTTCTCATTAGAGTTCTAGAAACTTTAATATGCCTAAACCTCACCTCTGCCTTCAGCCTCACATGTTTCTCTGTGGTAGTAAGATATATGTTTCATGTGTTACCACTAAACTGTTAATGCTGATATTCGATGATTGACCTGTACTCTTGAAATGGATCTTTTCACTCAGGCAGGTAACTGTCATGGGTGTAGGACACTGGAAAATAACTTCTGACAGTTTAGTAAAAGGCAGAAGTGACTTTTTTCTGAAATACATAGTAACTATTTTTTTATGTCCTTGATGCTTTTTAAAGTTTAAAAGTGGTGATCTGTATTCTGTTGTGTTTTACATTTGGAATATATTGTAAATGTACGTCAGGAGTTTCTGATGGATATATTTGAAGTTAGCTACCTATGTATAATTGTGTGACTTTAAAAACAAACAAACAAACAACCCCCAATCCTTTAATTAGGATGCTAGGTAAGTTAAATTTTTTTTTTACAGGAATTTCCTTTGAATGGTGAGAACAGTGGATACAACACATCCAGCTAGAAGGAAATTTGTTCTTTAAACATGCTAAAGCATTAAGTAGAAATTGTGTTATGATTTTAGTAGTATTTTTTTCAGTGTACTGTAATCTGGGGATTTTAGAATACTTATCCTCCTATGATGTATAAACAGCCGTGCCAGTTGTCATGGTGATTTTTCAGTTGGAGAGAGATTTTTGACTTAATTCAGCTAGTTCTGCCAGAGAAGTCTGACTTCGGCAGTGAGTATTGGATACTTTGAGACTTAACTTCTTATTTTTCCTAAAGAAGCTTTCATAAGTTTGCTGTTAACACTATGCAGTCATCATAGTGTTCAGCAGAATCTATACTCAACTTTGTATTTCATAGAATCATAGAATTGTCAAGGTTGGAAAAGACCCTTAAGATCATTGAGTCCAACCGTTAACCTAGCACTGCCAAGTCCATCTATACCATGTCCTTGAGCACCACATCTACCTGTTCTTTAAATACCTCCAGGGATGGAGACTCAACCACTTACCACATTTGTTGAGCTCTGTGTAATGGCAACCCATTTGTGATATGCTTAGGAATAAAACTAATTAGCCAATTCTTTCCACTTGTTCTTGGCCAGCTTAAAATCAAACGAGAAATGATTGCTCTATTCCTTTAGCACATTTTGTGATGTTTTTGTCCCTACATCTTTTAAAGTATTTTCTTGCAATTCTTAAAAATATAATTTCTCAGCCCTTTTTTTGTCCTACACATATTTACTTTCACCTAGATCAGGGAATGTATTCATGTGTTAAAACAATTACAAATACCAAGGCTGTAGAAGGTTAACTCTGTACAGAGCAAGAGCCGCAGGTTCTGACGGATAATTAGCCCAGTCTGCCTGGCAGGGGTGTTCATGTGGAGCTATAGGATAAAGTCAGTGCAAAGTACTTTTGAAAAAGGGGGAAGGATGGACTTTTTTCCTAATGCAAAGTTTAATTATGTACCCTTGAGTAAATTAGCATATCAAGAATAACTTTATGGATTCTAAAATACAAATTTTAATTCAAGAACCCAGATCAGTGTATTTTGTCTGATACATGGCTACCAAGTCGGGGCCTTCTCAGTAAGACATCTGTTTCAATTCTCACTCAAAATGTTGGTGTGCTTGGAAAAGACACTTGAAAAATGAATAATGTGTGCTGATAAATTGGCGTGGCTGTCCGTGCAGAAGTCTTTAAGTGTTTTGGTTTGGGGTTGTTTTTTTTCCTGAAGCACACTAGTATACCATCTTTTTAGGGAAAGAAGTCCTCACAAAATCTGAACAATATCGCCGTCAAAAAATGTCTTATCTCTGAAATCGAATGCATCTTTGATGGGGGCGGGGTAGGAGGGAATGGACAGCTTTAATTATTCTCATGCTGTTAAAATATTAACAATTTTCACTTTAAATGTGATTCTGTTGTCTTTTTAAGATGGTCCGGCTGAAGCATCTGTTACAAATGGAGGCACTGCTGCTGTCACAGCGCTGAATGATGACCTGGATATCTTCGGTCCAATGATCTCTAATCCTTTACCAGCAGCTGCTGTACCTCCTGCTCAGGTAAAATCTATTTAGTTATATGTGTGCATAAATATGTGCGTGCATATTTTCCTTCAAGGAATTGGTCATTCACACAGAAGGAATGCATACTTCTCAACACTCATGGTAGGAGACTCTTTAGCTGTAATGGCTGTATTTTTCTCACTTCTTCAAGTTTCTGTGCTGCTTGCATATAGAATTAGGAGATAGTGTGGTCTTTCCTTCTGATTCCCCCCTGGTTATCCAGCTAAATTGGATCCTGTCTTACCTGGTGATGGTAGTCATGTTTTCTTTTGATTTATATTCTTTTGTCTTGTTCTTTTTTTAATAGGTATTGCTGAATATGTTTCCTTGATGTTCTCAGGTTATTGGGCTTTAAGTCATACTTTTTAAGGACCTCTTATTGTTTTGTGATGTTGATATTTAGGAAAAGCTACAGCAGATGCTTCTGCCTTAAGAGCTGCTAAAAATTTGAGGTCTCAGCTTCATACTCAAAACCAAGAATGGCTATCAAGAAGGACTAATATTGCTTCCTCAGCTGATCCGGCTTTTTCTCATCTTGGAACTTGTATGTCTGTCTGCCTTCAGGGAAGGGTAGCATAACCCCTGCACCTGGCCCGCTCCCTCTCTTACAGCCATGGTAGTTTGGAAGACGCCCCATTGCCATGCCTGTTGTAGCTGGGAAAGGCAGCTTTGGGATGCACAAAGAAAATGCTTAAAGCTGCAGCTCCTTCAAGCTCCTTTCAGCCTCAGAGAGCGAGGTGTCGGTGCAGAACATGGCTGGTGCAGATCAGAATGCACATGTGCAGGCTTCCTTACCCAGACTGGCTTCTGAGGGGGAGGCTTTGGAGGAGTACTTGGCTCACCACCTGATCTGTGAGGCCCTTTTAAGGTAATTTAGAAGCTTATTTTTGCAGAAGGCTTTCTGTCTCACTCAGCTGAACCGGAAAGAACTGTATGTATTCTTGAACTTATAGTTTGGGCCCTGTGATGTGTACTTATTTCTCCTTATCCAGTAGTTTTCATAATATGTAAAATGGAACGGATGATGATGGAAAGCAATTCTGATCGAAATGGCAAATCGTAATTTTGTTTCCAAATGTTCTGTTGATCATTGTGGTCACCTCAAAGCATATCCATGTTGTTCAGCAGATTTGATTTTAATTTTTATTCTTTATCCATTACTCTCCCTTTCCCTACTTGTCGCTGAAGGCTGACTTTGTGCAACATGCTAGGTAGGGTTTTAGAGACTGAAACAACATTTCTTTTTAAAAATAAAACTACAGATAGAGCAAGCTTCCCACCATGCCTTAAGCCACCTGTAAATGGTGAGGGAAATGAGCCATTTACATGGATTTAGGTTTGGATGTGTTAGCTAAGGTTTCAAAGGAAAGTGTTGGTATAGATTTTCTTGGCTCTTGTGGAAGTCTCTCTTCAAAGTACCAGAAAGAGCAGTATCTGAGTGCTTGTCTGCTATTCTACTCTGTTATGTCAAAACCGATCTAGAGGAACCTACCTATAGAGGTAGATGTGAAAAGCAGTAATCCATTTCCAGCTTCACTGAGCTTTTTAACGTGTCCAGTTTTGGTGTAGATTTGACTAAATTCAAACCTAGAATCATGAAGTTTCCACTCAGCCCCATAAAAAATGGGGCAGTGGTAGTAACACATGTACCAGATAGGGTTGGCTTCTAGTTTTCCCCCTTTCCTGCCTTTCTGAAGATCCAAGTGTTAACTTCTGTACGTAGTTACTGTGTACTCAGGAGAAAAGATTTTTGGGTTGTTATTAATGTTCACTAATCGGTCTTCTCTGAGACCTTTCAGAATTTCAGCTTTCTCTTGTTTCTATTGCATGAGCAAGTGACGTGACCTGCTGGTTTAGCAGTGATTTAGCTGCAGAATACAGGAAATCCAAAAGAAGGCTAAATATTCAAGTGTGGGAAAAAGCAAAGTAAATGGTGATTCTTTGAATGGTGATAGTTGGTGATGGGTTAAATAATGGAGCGGCTGCTAAAGTATATTGAATTATATGTCTTAGCAATTAAAGAAAATAGATCATTTAAAGTACCCTTATATGATAAAGATTGGTCACTAGACCTTCTGTGACAGAAATGTTTCAATATGTGTAGTTTATCTCTTATTGTGCTAGTTTCTAGACCAAGTATGACACTTACTAAATGGATTAAAAAGCAGTAGAAAGGATAATATTTTTCTCAATATCTGTTAAGTATAATCTTGTTTGCATACTAGAAAGCATGAATATATTTACTTGCTGTTAACAAACCAGTCCAGATTTTTTAGTGACATTTTGCTTTTTTCTGAGTGCCATAATCAGGAGCAGCAAACAACTTCTATCAAATACATGCTCCTTATGGCATCTTGCAAGATTTAATTCTTGGTCATCTTCCATTCTTAATTCTTTCTCAAAGAAAATGTAATATAACCAGATGAGAGATGGGTAGGTAGCAGAAGATAGGTTTCCGATTCTGATTACATGGGTTGCTTGCTAAACTGGGACAAAGGGAATATTATGTTTTATTTGGGGATTAAAAAGGCCCTGCAGGCCTTGCATGGCTAGCCTGGGAACTGATGCTGGGCAGCAGTTGAGGGTGCCTCTCATTTGGCAGTGGTATGAGTGCTTTGCAAGATCTTTCACCTTGTAATATGGATAAAAGTTGTATGGGATTCAGAGAAGAGTCAGGAGAATATTGGAAACTGGAAATAGTGCTTCATAATGAGAGATTTTAAGGACTCAGTCTCTTTAATTCCTTGAAAGTAAAAAAGCGGTGTAATCATTTTGTGTGAGACTGAAAATGGGAAAGTGGGCATAAACTAGAACTCAGTCCAACAGTTGAGTAACCCTGACATTCACTGCCTACATTTGGATTTGGAAAATTTGGAGAAGAAATCCATGGCCAATTCTTAAGTTGAGATGAGTAGCACTTGTTTGAATATCTATTAAGAGCATGCATTGAATTAAAAAAATTAAGTAGAAGAAGGGATCAAATGTGGAATAGTGTGGCTTGCTTTCTCACTCGGAGATACTTACCATGATGTTCTGCATAGTAGGTGCTTCTGAGATGCCCCGGTGGGATTTGTGAACATTGGAAGACAAGGGAATTTAATGGTGCTCCTCAAACTGATTTGTAGAAGCAATGTATGACTGTTGATTTTTCACAGGATTGCTTTTCTTTTCCAGCTTAACCCGAAAGGCAGCATATAGTACTAAATGCATATGTTTTATGGCACTGTGGAGCACAGAAATGTCTGTTTGAATGTTTTATTATGAGACTGAAACAACGTAATGTCTGCAAACCTTAGGATTTATGACCATTGACATAGCCGAGACATGATTTTCAAACAAAACCAAAAGCATTTGTTTTTCCTTTTTCAAACGTGACTTGAGCATTCAGGATTGTACGCGCTTTTACTCTGCTTTCAGATATGTGTCTTTATTACAGTTTTCAGAAACACTTAGAGTATTTCTTCCTGCTATTCTGTCTAGCTGGATGCTAATAAAAACTGTTGAATTTGTAAAGGACTGGTAAAAAACAATATGTGGATGAGTAAGGTGTTTTTTTAGAATTTTGCCTATTAGCAAACTCAAGGGGGTTAAAGAAGAGTTAACGTAACCAGCTCCTACTGTAAAGCTAGATAAAAGGCATGTGCTATAAATTTACCCAGTATGCAGTATTCATGGACAGAAAAAAGGAAAAAAAGACATTTTGTATGATCAGTGACACTTTTTCATGTGAGGTAAGCATAGCTGAATTATAGCTATTAGAACAAAGTTTTTTGTTGCCAAACATTGTGTAGGAACTGAACAAAGGTCTGTCATTAGCTGTACTTGAAACAATTTCCTAAGTTGTTTTAGCCAGATGTTAATTTCAGACTTTGTATGGGTATGTCTTCCAGCAAAAGTGTGATCTTCATTCTTCATGGAAACTTGTAGGGAGGGGGAGAAGGGGAGAACTGTGAGGTGTTAAGTTTGAAAGTATTAATTCACAGAAACATGTAGCATAAGTCTTTCTTCAAGCAGGATACTAAAATCCAGTCAACTGAAACTTCTTTGGATTTTTTTTGTGTGTGTGTGTGCCTGATTTGAATTGTAATGGGAGCTGAGAATTGATTCAGTGGCTACAAAAATACATTTTTGTAGAGATGGTGTATGTTCTTCATGATTCATGTCTGACAAGCTTTCATGTAAAGTAGTAGTATGTTTTAGATAACTAGATATTCTTAAATACTCATTTTCCCCTGAGGCCAGGTATGTGTACTTAGCATGGTTGCCGTAGATCAGCAGACAAGCTTCAACTTGTTAACAAATGAATTGTGGTGATGATAATGTGTCAAAGTCCTCGGGTTTTATGGAAAAAAATGAGTTCTTCCAGAAGTTTGCTTTACAGTGAACGTTATTTAAGCATGGTCTTACTGGAGAGCTATTTAGTCCTGTTCTAATATGATCAGTTGAATTGTTTGTAGCTTCTGTTTATGTTTAATTTACCCCTCTCTAAATTTTGAGGTATCTGAAAGCTAAAGTTTAATACCTTCGTCTGGGTCAGGGCAATCCCAAACATGGGTGATGAGTGGATTGAGAGCAGCCCTGCGGAGAAGGACTTGGGGGTACTGGTGGATGAAAAGCTGGACATGAGCCGGCAACGTGTGCTTGCAGCCCAGAAAGGCAACTGTATCCTGGGCTGCATCCAAAGCAGCGTGGCCAGCAGGGCGAGGGAGGGGATTCTGCCCCTCTACTCTGCTCTGGTGAGACCCCACCTGCAGTGCTGCGTCCAGCTCTGGGGTCCTCAGTACAAGACAGACATGGACCTGTTGGAGAGGGTCCAGAGGAGGGCCACAAAGATGATCAGAGGGCTGGAGCACCTCTGCTATGAGGAAAGGCTGAGAGAGCTGGGGTTTTTCAGCCTGGAGAAGGGAAGGCTCTGGGGAGACTCTTTAGTGGTTTTCCCATATTTAAAGGGGGCCTACAAGAAAGATGGGGAGGGACTCGATAACGGTTGGACTCGATGATCTTAAGGGTCTTTTCCAACCTTAACGGTTTTATGATTCTATGACTCTTTATCAGGGAGTGTACTGATAGGACAAGGGGTAATGGCTTTAAACTGAAAGAGGGTAGATTTAGATTAGATATAAGGAAGAAGTTCTTCACTGTGAGGGTGGTGAGGCACTGGAACAGGTTGCCCAGGGAAGCTGTGGATGCCCCATCCCTGGAAGTGTTCAAGGCCAGGTTCGATGAGGCTTTGAGCAACCTGATTTAGTGGAAGGTGTCCTTGCCCATGGCAGGGCCGTTGGACTAGATGATCTTTAAGGTCCTTTCCAACCCAAACCATTCTATGATTATCTTCTCTTTGGTGCTGGAAATGCCTTAGGTGGAACACAGTGGAAGAGCAGGCATCATACTTCAAAACCAGAATGGACCAGCTGGACAGAGTCTAGAGGAAAGGAAAAATATTTTAAGTCCTAGAGAAGGGAAATCTGAAGAAAGAGTTAGAAATGAGACTGCGGGGGAAATAAATGTCTTCAAGCCTTGAAAAGGTTGATTGCAAAGAAACGGCTACCTTGTTTGCCGTGAGTACTGGACATACAGCAGGAAATAAATTTGAAATTTTAATCTTATTGTAAGGATAATTATGTTCTTGTGTATCATCTGAGACAGCGATAGAAATCTGCATCTGACTTTTTCAGCTATTGCTGATAATTCCTTAAAGCAAGAGAACAGATGAGATTTCTTCTTAGTGTTTTGCTTTGATTCTGTGAACTGAATATAGTTGAGTGCTCATTTCCTCATCAGTTATTACCAGGAAATAACAGTTGATGTTTTTTAGTGGAACTGTCTAGATGCCTAAAAACAAAATATGCAAGGTCAAAACCAGGAAGAGTTGAAATAACAGCAAGTCCGTTGACACTGCAAAGATAAAAAGGATGAGAATTGTACACAGAATTTAAGACCTGAGTAGTGTACTGCCTTGCTTGCATAAGAATAATGATTTGCTAGGCTGTATTTCCCCTGCTTCCCTGGAATGCAGGTAACTTTTCCAGTCAGCAGGGAGAAATTGAAAATGTTATGTGGGGCCATTACTTATCACCATATAAATGAGAAACAGTAGAGGCCTGGCTTTTCTACAGCCCATCCCCGCTTACCTACAAGATACCAGCCAGTGCCAGAGACCCGCAGGTAGCGGGAAAGTGCACGTCTGCCATTTTCTTTTCTGCAGTCCTTCACTCAACTGCACGTGTCCCACCGTCCACTTCCCTCTTTCATTTCCACTGCTGCCACCTCTCTTTCAATTTGCAGATGTTGGAGCAGCTGTCCCTGCTAGGGCAGAGGCTTCGACCCAGACAGATCTTCAGATGGTGGACGCAGCCCTGCAAGTCACGGGCTGTGGGGAGTGCCTGGAGCCTCTCCCTGATGCCACGAGAGATGGTCTTCTTCCCTGCAGGAGGTGTGCTGTCCTTCACGAGCTGTGTCACCAGGTGGAGGAGCTATGGCAGGAAGTGAGCAGGCTGTGCAGCATCAGAGAGGATGAGAGACAGACAGGATCTTCTCAGAGACACAGCAGCTTCAAGAGCCCTGGACCCCAACTGTAGTGGAGACGCAGGCAGAGTCTGCTCCTGGCAGAGCGGTAAGTGCAAACTCTGGGGAAGGTGAAGAATGGAAGCTGGTGACTTCTGGCACCAAGAAAGCGGCTCCAGCTCCACCTGAAGATTTGCAACTACGGAACTGGTTCACTGCCCTCAAAGCTGAAGAGGTGCTTTCAAGTGAAGCATCTGAGGCAACTGATGCTGAGCCATGCAAGACCACCAGGATGAAGCAGCGAGTGATAGTAGTGGGCAACTCCCTGCTGCGGGGGACAGAGGCACCCATCTGCTGACTTGACCTGTTGTCTAGAGAAGTTTGCTGCCTTCCAGGGGCTTGGATCTGGAATGCTGTGAAGGGAGTGCTGAAGCTTGTCCAGCCCTCTAGTACCCCTTGCTCTTCTTCCATGTGGGCACTGCCAGGGGCAACCTTGAGGGCGGAGTTGACCACAGAGCTCTGGGGGTGGTAGTGAGCAGTGCCGGGGCCCAGGTCACGTGCTCCTCAATCTTGCCGGTGAAGGGAGAGAGTGTAAGGAGGAGAGCACTGACACTGCGTGTCAACAACTGATTGCAGAGCTGGTGATGCCAAGAGGGTTTTATTTTATCTGACTGTGGGACCCTGTTCGACACTCAGCATCTGCTTGGGAGAAATGGGATCCACCTCACCAAGGGGGAGCAGGGTATCTTTGCTGGCTGGCTGGCTGACCGGGTAAGGAGGGCTTTAAACGAGGGGCAGTGAGGAAGTTACCAGCAGTCCCGTGAGGGAGTGATGGACAGGGTCAACAAGCAAAGGGCCTGTGGTGATGTGAAAGAAAGGGAACACAAAATCAAAGAAAGAGTTTTTAACTGGTGTCACCTCAAGCATTTGCATGTAAGCATGGAAGTGCCTATAAGGCACCCTTACGGAAAAAGCCATCAGACAGACCCCTTTGGGGAAATCAGCATGCTGGGGCGTCTCTGCAGGCGCACTGAAGTGTCTGTACACTAATGCACACAGCATAGGGAATCTACATGAGAAACTGGAGAATTGTGTGTTGTTGCAGGGTTATGATCTTGTAGGGATCACGGAGACGTGGTGGGATGGCTTCCATGACTGGAGTCCTGCAGTGGAGGGACACAGGCTCTTTAGGAAGGACAGGCTGGGAAGACAAGGAGGTGGAGTTGTCCTTGATGTGAGAGAACAGCTGGATTGCATGGAGCTCTGCCTGGGGATGGATGATGAGCCAGCTGAGAGCTTATGGGTAAGGACTTAAGAGCAGACAGGTACGGGTGACATTGTATTGGGTGGCTGCTATAGGCTGCCTGACCAGGAAGAACAGGCAGCTGAGGCCTTCTACAGACAGCTAGGAACAGCCTCACACTCGCAGGCCTTGGTCCTCATGGGGGACTTCAGCCACCCCAGTATTTGCTGGAGGGACAACACAGCAGGACATAAGCAATCCAGGAGGTTCCTGGAGAGCATCAATGACAACTTCCTGACCCAGGTGATAGAGGAGCCAACGAGGAAGGGGTGCTCTGCTGGACCTCATGCTCACAAACAAGAAAGGGCTCACTGGGGATGTGAAGGTTGAAGGCAGCCTTGGCTGCAGTGACCATGAGATGGTGGAATTGAGGATCCTGAGAGGAGGGAGCAGAGCAAAAAGCAAGATCACAAGCCTGGACTTCAGGAGAGGAGACTTCGGCTTCTTCAGGGATCTGCTTGAAAGAGCAATAAGATAAGATCCTGGAGGGAAGAGAAGTCCAAGCAAGCTGGTTGATATTCAAGGATCACCACCTCCAAGCTCAAGAGCGGTCCATCCCAGTGAGCAGAAAGTCAGGCAAAAGATTCCAGGAGGCCTGCATGGATGAACAAGGAGCTCCTGGCAAAACTCAAACACAAAAAGGAAGCATGCAAAAGGTGGAAGCCAGGAAGGCTAACCCAGCAGGAATGTAGAAACACTGTCTGAGCATGCAGGGAGGGGTTAGGAAAGCCAAGGCTCAGCGGGAGTGGAATCTGGCAAGGGATGTCAAAGGCAACAGACTGGCTTCTGTAAGTACATGAGTGACAAAAGGAAGAGTAGGGAAAATGTGGGCCTGCTACTGAAAGGGGCAGGGGCCCTGGTGACACAGGACATGTAAACGCAAAAGGCTGAGGTACTGAATGCTGCCTTCGCCTCAGTCTTTACTAGCAAGACCAGCATTCAGGAATCCCAGGCCCTGGAGACTAGGGGGAAAGGCTGGACCAAGGAAGTCGTACCCTTGGTGGACAAGGACCAGGTCAGGGAATACTTAAGCAAACCGGACATAGATCGTGGCCCTGATGGGATGCACCCATGAGTGCGGAGAGAGCTGGCTGATGTCTTTACAAGGTCACTCTTGATAATCTTTGAACGATTGTGGTGATTGGGAGAGATGCCTGAGGACTGGAGGAAAGCAAATGTCACTCCTATCTTCAAGAAGAAGCAGAAGGAGGACCCGGGGAACTACAGGCCAGTCAGCCTCACCCTGATCCCTGGGGTGCTGTGTCCAGTTCTGGGCTCCCCAGTACAAGAGAGACATGGACATACTGGAGAGAGTCCAACAAAGGGCCACTAAGATGATTAAAGGACTGGACCCTCTGTTAACTTGCTTCCACTGCTTGCATGTACTTCTCCGATCTGCTGAGCACGGCTGTTGGACAGAGGCTGTCTTAGGCAGAGGCCATGGTAGGAGGACCGTGTCAATATGGAATAATTCAATACTGGGGCCTCCTGGGTATATGCGCGGTAAAACAAATACTGTTATTTAGGATGGGCTTCTACCTGAATGCATTACTAAATCTGACTCTGGTATTTTCAAAGACCGGTTATGCCACACTGACAAAGAGTTGTCTCAAATGGAGAGGGCTTCCTACTACCCATTAAAAACCTTCGATTTTGCTTTGCAATCAGAAATTTTTGTCAGTAATAATCAAGAGGCAGTAGCTTTTATAACATGTACGTAAGGAAGTTGATAGTTTAAATGTACATTGGCCAGAGAGAAGGTGTCACAGGTGTTGAATGATTCCTGGTCTTGCTCGCTCTGCTTTCCCTTGGTAGTGCCTACCTTTTGCTAGGGTCCTACCTAGCAAAACCTAGCAAACCCTACCTTTTGTTGCTTACTAAGGTCTAGTGACCTTGGCCCAAATCGGCCGTTGTATAAATGCAGGGTTTTCAGTTGCCACCGAGTTTCCATTTCTTGTTCATTTTTTCTTCCCTTTCCACAGCAGTTTTGGAGATTTTTCACCATCAACCATGCGAATCTGCATTCCTTTCTCCTGGTGGTTCCTGGCCCATTTAGTTGGTACCAGAATTGTTTTGCAGGGCTTTTTTTCCCTCCAATTTATAACACCGAGCTTTTTAGCTTTTTGAGAGTTTTTTAGCACTTCAGGAGTCAGATGCGTTTTCTGAAGCTGCATATTGAATGTTTGCATTGTGGTGTTTGTACAAATCCAGCGTGACCATAGCGGACTTTTCAGGGCCTAGTCAGCAGCCTGCCAGCAAAACCGGGAAAAGTTTGGAGGTTGTTGCTTTAAGCAAGAATATAGGTGTGTTACCGTATCTGCCTGTGCTGTGGTGGCATCTCGTCTGTCTGATAAGCTTGGGTGTGCGATGACAGTAAACAGCCGGACCCAGTTGCAGATCCAGTCAGTTGGCGGTGGTAGCACAAGGAGGGTTTTCCGTCCGTGTCGGAGTCGAAACCCGCACGTGCTGTGGGAGAAGGCGGGTGTGCGCCGAGCAGTTGGGGATCATCTAGCTGGGCTAAAATAAGGCCGTAATTTAGGTGTACATTGCAACCCTGGGTCTTTTTCAATGCATATACAGTTGATTCGCATTAAAAGTTCCCCCTGGTAACAAGATGAGTTGTGTATTTTAAGAAATACAAGAATGCAGCGTGTTGGCTAGTTACCTAAGCGAGCCCCCAGATGCAACTGTATGTGTATGAGCAGCAAAATAGCAGCACTGAAAGACACCTGGATGCCATTTGTTTACAACACATTTTGGTGCAAGAGCAATAAAAAGCCCGACAGCCTGCCTGTGGTTTAGTTTTTCAGTCGTAGGCTACAGTAAGTTTTAGGTAATTATGCTTTCTCAATCAACGAAATGTGCATGAAGAACTCTAAGGCAATTATAAACAATGTATTTTAGAAACGTTATTACTTTAAGTAGATCAGCTGAAATTTTACTGTTGCCTTTTCCCCAAAAATATGGTTCATCTTAGTTGTAGTAGTATATTCCAAAGCACTTAATCTTTTGTTCTAGCTCTTCTCTAATCTATTCTGCCTATGAGAGGATTAATGAGATGTGAATTGTAATCTCCTTATTGATTTCCTAATTATTTTTCATAATCTAACTGCAGCTCATGATTTATGCTTCTCACTGATGAAAAATGTAGGAGCAACAGGAATGAATGATCTGTATCTGTACGCTCTGGAGCTGGCTGGGGGTTTAGGTTTGCGTGTGTTGTGACCTCCGTCTGGTCGGCTTTCCGTATCGTATGTACTGCTTTTTTGTCTTTGGTCATACCACATCTTTTAAAATCCTCATTTGCTTCAAGTTAATTTCTGTCAGTGAACTGGTTTTTCTTGGGTTCAGGAGTGAGGATGTGCAGTAAATATTTAACGTAGCAGCTTTTGCTGGTTTCATTCAGTAGTCTGTCTCGACCTTTATTTCCCAGAGCACTTCCACTAAACCAGCAGCTGCCACCTTGTCTGCGGCATCCGGGGACCTTGATCTATTCACTGAGCAAACACCAAAATCCGAAGAGTCAGCAAAGAAACAACTCTCCAAAGACTCCATCTTATCACTGTATGGCACAGGAACCATGCAGCAGCAAAACACTCCAGGTAGAGAGTTTTGTGAAGGTTTCTGTGCAGTCCTAGTTTAAGCTTTACCTAGAATAGTTATCTTCTACGAGTAGAAAACTAAGGTTGGGTACCCGCTACCTATATTCAAATGAAGATTTTTATTTTTACCATTTATAAAAATGAGAAAATTACGGAAATGTAATACAGAAGCTGTATGCGATTCTAATTCATTTATAGCTGTTCAAATTACGAAGTATACAGTTTACTGAAAGATTTGGGAATGCAGCTTCTGCCGTCTAATTCATCGCTTGAGGTGGGAGTCTCCACTGTGCAAGCAGCGGGCTGCCAGGATGGGTACGGAGCCGTCATACCTGCATTTCAGCTCTGTTTGTATGAGAACAAAGGCCTCCGATACAGCGACTAAAAGATCCTAGTTCACCGCAGGGATTTGCCAGACTTTTTGGCAGTTAACCTCTGGTGGTGAGCCCCCCTCCTTTGAGAGTTTTTAAGCAGTTTTTTACTGTTACCAGAAACTGAATTAACAGCACTGAGGTACAACTGGACAAAGTTATCCTTTAAAATTATTTTGGTGCACTTCTGACTGACGGGGATGGGGGAGGAAATCACAAAACGCTTTTGCTGAGATCTTCCCTTCTCTGGTACAGGTATGTTCATGGGGTCGTCTTCTATGCCCTTTACCACACAACCATCAACTCATTTTCAAGGCTTTCCAGCCATGGGAGTTCCTGTGCCTGCAGCGACTGGGATGATGGGAAACATGATGGGACAATCGGTGCCAGTCATGGGACAGAGCACAGGCGTGATGGTAGGAATGGGGATGCCCAATGGATTTACTGGTACTGCACAAACTGGTGTGATGGGACTGCCTCAAAATGTCGTCGGACCTCAAGGTGGAATGGTGGGACAGATGGTCACGCCGCAAAATAAGTACGGATTGCAACAAAACCAACAAGCTCAATGGAACCTCTCTCAGGTAAAGGCTTGCTATTCCCAGACAAGAGGGCTTTAGAAAAGATGCTGCTTTTCCGATACAAAATGTTTGGCTGTAGGAGGAAAGTTGTGGTGTAGCCGAGTGACAGACTGCTGGACTGTGAACTGCTCAGAGGCATGTGGAAAAAACAGTGAATAATTCAATTAAAGATAACTAATAAATAAGCAGAGAATTAACTGTGCCAAGGTAGACCAAACTCAGTTCTCTGCTTCTGTTGCTCTGATCCTGGCATCTGAAGTAGCTAGGTAAAAAGCTAGCTTAGCTATAGTTACAAAATACTTAAATGTAAACGCAGCCTCATAACTAAAAGCAGAATTTAATTGCTTTGAGGATAGCCGTTAACAATTAATACTTTCATTTACAGACTTCAGGATACATTTCAGCGGAAGGTGCAGTGCTTTGCACTCTAACATTCTCCTGCAGATCATTTGCTTAGGCTAATCCGTTTATCTGTAGCGTTGCCGTGCTCTTTTTTTAAATTTCTTAAACACGTTTAAAAGGTTCTCTAAAAGTGTTAGTGTGCACTTAGTACTACATTTGTACGTTATCCAATGAAACATCTTGAAATCAGGTATTTGAGAGGTTATTGGGGGGGGCGGGGACCAGACCTAAATGATTCCCTTGGCGGTCAGTATGGATGACAGCAACTTTTTTTTTTCATACTCTCGTTTGAATTACAAGAACAGTGTAACAGTTCCGTGCTGCTCACTCTGGTGATTCAGGCAGTGAACCTTAGTGACTTGTTTAGATTGGATTGTACGAATTTTTACTGTTCTGCTCAGTGCTGTGGTGCGAACGTTCATGAAGGTGAGCAGCATTTCTTACATGGATAAAACAGCCCCTTTTTGAAAATACAGGCTGTCATTCTGCTTTGAAAAGTAATTTATAAAAGGTGAGAATTTCAAAATGTCAAACCAAAAAAATCTGTGGATTTACTGCTAACAGTCTTTTTCTAAGTACCCGACTTTAAAAAGACCCCTATCAGCTTTGAAATTAAAATCATGCTTCTTATCAAACCCGTATTAAAAGCTGGCTCACAGAGCAAGCTCTGAACGCGTTTCTGTACTCCTTGCACATCAGACGTTATCAGTACGCTGACGTTCCGCAGTTTGTAGGGAACTCTGATCTCATCTCTGGCTCCGGCTGAAAGGGGGAGAGCTCGCTTCACTTACCAGAATAGCACGCTTTACGTAGTCTGCTTCTTAAGAATTCTACTCTAGAAGAGACTAACAACTAGGTAAAGCATGTTTCCATCAGCTTTTTTTAAATTTCCACATTCAGCGATGGGTTGTTTTTGCGGATGTGCACGTGAAAGCACACAGTACTGAATTTTACCCTGAAATATTAGTTTGCAATTTACTTAACCATTTTTTTCACCAGTGTTTCAGTTGCGTTTCGCAACCGGTATGCGCTCATGTTTACATGAACTCTGATTTTTACCTAATGCTGTCTCTAACTTGAAGCTAGCGTTGCTTATCCGACATCCCTATTCATCGGCTCCCATTATTAATTGCTCCAAATGCTCTCTTGCTCTCAGACTCATGAGAGGGGACGCCCTTACTCTGTCTGTACAGCTAGGTTTTTGGCTTGTCAGTAAGAGTTCCTTTTTTAGAAGGCAAGGGAGAGTAACCTGAGGAACATTTTTACATTGAGCACTGACAATTACAGTGACTGCATAATATCTGTAGAGAGCAGAAATATTTTTGCACCATTCCTGAAGTGAACACACTGAATTTTGAACTCTCTCCCACCTTTAACTAGATGTCGTCTGTAATTTCAGGTGAATGATGTCACTGGTGTCTAAATGATGGTATCTTGAGTCGATTCTTTAGCAAGAATGGTTAGCTTTAGATAATACTCAGGTTTATAAATCGGCCTCATTCTTTGTTGATTGCCACCTAAATGGACAATTTCTATAAAAACTTGTATATTCAAGATTCTGAGGTCATCTGGAGTTGCAAACGTAGACAAGGCTGTGTGACTTGCTTTGGTGTTTCTTTATCGCGGTTGCCACGGTTTTGTTGGTTACCTCTGCCACTTTGCAAGCAAGCTCTTATCAACTGCGACACGTCGGGCGCCGTTGTCACGCGCTCTGTAAATTCACTAGTGGAGCGTTTATACAGACTTGACATTGGCTCAGCGGATGTGTAATGGTGATTGGATGGTTCCAGGAAAGCTGGAGAATGCTTAGAAACTTATGAGTCAGTATTTTTATTCAATGAGAAATATTAATTTTAGGGGAACGTACTTTAACGGGGCTGCTAGTCGGAGGCATGACTGCTTCTTGGCTAGCAGCGTGCCGTGTGTCAGCGGCGGCGCTAACTGGGCTCGTGTGTACGCTCCACAGATGAATCAGCAAATGGCTGGAATGAATCTCAGCAGTTCCAGCACCGCCATGGGCTTTGGCCAGCCCCCCAGCACAGCGGCAGGATGGACTGGCAGCTCCTCTGGTCAGACTCTCAGCACGCAACTGTGGAAATGAAAGTTGCAACGGCAGTCTCGCCCCGAACAGCCACCTAACATTCCTTGTTCAAATGCATTTACTTTCGCTGTTCCTTCCATGTACATATTCTTTTTCTTTCTCCCCAGCTGTTCAGATTAAGAATATAACTGACTGACCGTGTTGTGGTCTATATTGATTTAAATTTGATGTAGTGACAAGCAGATCAAGAATACATTTATACATCATTGGCAGCGTTTTCATACAATGCATATGATTTCATAGACCGTATATTTAAGAAGCTGCTTAACCACATACTGATTTTTTTTCCCTGAAAATTCTAGATCAAATGTTTGCATATAAGGGATGTAGCTATCATGTTAGTAATATCCAAAAATATGAACCCTGACCCCCCAAAACTACCCAGTAATCCTGTAGAAGGTACTGTATGAACAAATGTTTAATCATATATAAATAGAATGTAAATGTATCACTGAGCAATGTTTTCTAGTGTATCAAACAAATTTTGTTTCATCATACATTTCACTGTGATGTTATTATGGTGTGCATAACAGGGAATGTGGTTACTGAAAGAAAGATAAACCTGGATGTTGCTGTAGTTCTACAAATCAATAGTTTATTCTTTTAAAAATGAGCATTTGATCCATTTGAGTTTCCTGTGATAAAGTATCCAATCCGGCTCACGAGGCACGTACACAGTATTAACGCTGGGAACTAGCGGCACAATATGCATACAAGGTAACTCAATGTGAACAGATCTATTTTTCCTTGCAGAGATATCCAGGTTTATGACAGTGATTGTGTTTACATTTTATGGTGCCTCGTAATGATAAAATGTTATTTCCCTATATTAAAAGGATAAATCCATAAATGATCGTGGGTTTTTATTTCATTATTGTGTGACCTACTTGACTGCTGTTTCTTCAAGAAGTCTACTTTTGATGAAGGAAAACATGTTCAATTTGGAGGATCCATTTATGCAAATATTTAGATCTACAGTTCGTGATTTAAAATCAGTTTATAATTACACCATTAAGCTGGATAAATACAAAAAGTATATACATAAATGATGATTTTGAAAATACTCCATTGCAGCCATGTGTCTCTTGATTGCTTTTACTATGTGGAGCCAGCCTTAAAACAAAGGTAAGTGTCAGTTTATTAAGACGAGAGGTCAGAAACGCATGCAAACAAGTTAGAACAAAGCACACCCACTTGATTTGCTTATTAGAGGATCTGACAGCTTCCTTTTGTTTCCACAGAAGTCCGTCAGATGACTATTGAAAGGTCTGACGCAGAAGCAGACTATTTAACTGGCTGAATTCGAACACCTTCTGACACGTCCGTTGTACTGTACTCCTGTGTGACTCTGTCTCCACATCATACCTCAATATTGACGGTGTCCAGGTGGTATTTTGGCTCATTAGCTAGATTGACTTTTTCTGTTCGTGTGTGCCATACAAGAACCTATAAAATAACATTTGTGTTAGTACAGTCGTCTGCAGAGATGAGACGAAAGCTTTTTAGTGAGCGTGGAAATCAGTACCTTGGTGCAGTTGTTTGCTTTTGGCTCCAGTTCCTCCACTGTTGTTATCTGTTTCAGAAAATCAGATTCTTGCATTCCTGGTTGAGAACCACGACGCTTGAATACGGCTTTCGGATGCGACAGAATCACTTGAAGACTCACAGCAAATCCTTGAAGAGAGGGGGGCGGGGAAAAAGGTTAAGAAAAACCTTTAAGCTTTACATTTTTGTGCAAGTTACACTTAAGCCTAGAGATCTCCCATGTTCTTTTTAAAAAACGTGTAAATTTGATTATATGGATAGACAATATTGGGTAGGTTTGTACATCCTGCATTGTTTTGTTTTGCCCTGAAGGTGCAATCAGATTTTTTTAATTGCACCATATTTTCAACATGTTTAATCAATTTCCTGTCATGCAGAGAATATACACGTTTTTTGCCTGAAAAGTCAGGCATTGCTAAGATCTCGGACTATCCTTCCTTTCTACTTCTAATTAAGAAATAAAACTGAATTTTAAGTAAAACAAAATGTACGAAATTTATACTGTACTAACACTTCTAGGCTTAAAGATGAGAAAGAAAGGTTAAAATATATTACTTCTAACAACTGTGGTCTTTAGAGATTTTTAGCCTTTAGAGAGTTTTAACATTATCGTTGCTGAAAGACAAGCCATATTAATGTTTTGCCTTGCACACCGTGTAGTTATTGTGGACTTGTGAATCATTTTCAGCAACGGTGTCTGCAAGGCAGCCTGCAGCTGATCTGTGCATCGCACAGCGCGACTGAAAGAACCTCATCAGTGCACGTGCCTCTCTTTGCAACGCGCTCCTCTAATAACATACACTGGGTCGCTGAAAGGGAGATTACAAACTGAGAAATCACTAGTTTGAACGAACTTGCCCCCTCTGAAGCAGCTGTCATGAATCTCCCATTTGCCATTATTTATAGACCTCTCCAGTTCTCATTCAGCAAGGTTCAGTCGCATGTTTGCTTCTTTACTCCGCTGATAGACTTGTGAAGAAAAATTGCATTTGTAACTCCTTATGTCTAATTGCCAAGCCTACCACAGAAATCTGTTTTTGTCAGTCAGAGTGGTTCCAGCTGTCCCTTTATGACAGAAGTAGTAACAGTTTTGACATCTGTTCTGGAAAACTGCAAGAACATTTAATTCCTAAGCCAGTATTAAATTTTTCTCATTTTTAAATGAGTAGAACTTTCTCTAATGGAATAGAAATCTGTCCCCTTTTTTACTAGAATTATCTTGCTACTGTATTTTCCTTGCAAGTATCTGTGGCTTTTATGGGAGCCTTTAAAAGAGGAAAATATAAGGAAGTAATTCCTACATCACATGTAAAGGCGGCACACCGATACCAGTTTTATCTTAACTATCATGCTCTTGCTCGTAGCAAAGCACAGGAAGACACCAAAAAGTGATTTTTTTTTTTTTTTTAATAAAGATTTGGACACTGCACATAAAGACTATGGGTTGGGTGTAAACTGAGGTTCCCAATTCACTGACAGACACGGCTGAAGAAAACATGTTTAACTTTATACACGACATCCTGCCTCAGATAAAGAAGAATAGGTGCCTAGATGGAAGGGGCTCATCCACACCTTGCAGAGCACTCCAGTGAGTAAGAGACTTCCAGGAGGTGTGAGACTTTGGCTGCAGCCTGTCCTCGCTCGGTGTGGTGAAGCTCTGCAGCTCCCGCTCTGCAGACTGCGCCACCTGCTAGCAGCAGCGCTGGGATCCAGCTGTTCCCTGCCGCAGCTGCGGGGTTTGGGCAGGCGGAACCAGGCAAAAGGATGGCCCTTCGGACTTTGCTTCCCAGGGAAGGGTTTGCTTCCAGCAGGCTACAGGCCTTTCTTGCTGCCTGCGACTTGCCGCCTGGCTACCAGGGAGCAGAAGGTGGGCCCCATCCCAGCACTGTTTGTGTGGCCAAGTGTAAGCATTTGTGAAGGGCCAAGGCTGAGGGTTTAAACTCCCTCCGCAAGAGAGCTGCAGTGCACGCAGCCAGCTTTCTGCACCCTGAAAGATGACCGTAGATTTATCACTGATGAACAAATTGGCCTGGTTCAGTTCACTATTTTTGATTAGGTGAGGTTTTTTTTCCTAAATTAGAACAAACAATATAAATTTTTGTTGCAACTGGGCTTTAGCGTGCTTGATATTTTGGGGAAAAAAAAAATGTTTGCTTTGCAAGGGAAGGCATTGTTGGAGCCCCAATCAGCTGTGTGAGCTCTCGTTTCTTTTTAAAAAGATTTAAAATTTAATTGTTACAATTTAAGCTGGTCATCCATGGAGAAGAAAATGAAGTAAACGCCAAAATCAGTGTAGTGTCCTAGTTTTTAGAGCGGAGAAGGAATCCATTCCAAGCAGAGAGACATATTTTCTACTGCATATCTTTGCGTGTCTCAGCTTGGCTCTCTGGCCCCCACAGTCCCTACTTCTCCGTACGTTCATTTCTTCTAGGTTCTCTTGTTGCAAAGCTTGCTCCTCTGTTGAGAAAACTGGATTCAGTTCTCAGGATGGATTTCTCCTACACACAGATCTTCAGATGTGCCATGCCCCCTGCATGTAACACATGCCCTTGCTACCGTGCTATTGCAAACCACCATTTGAGGGTGCCACCAAAAATCCCTCGTGTTTTCAGGCATCAAATAAAAGTCAAATTAAACTGAGTGTTGTACGTGGCAAGAACATGGACTACTGTGCACTGACTGGCCTGTGGCCTGAGGTTTGTTTCCTTGATCAGTGGTCACGCAGTCTTTGTTTCTTAGAAGAATCCAATAAAGCAGCAACTTGAAGAGAGAAAATAACTCAGAGACTTATCTCCTGCCTCTCTGGTTCTTCAGCTCTGCTTTATAACTGCTTTAATTTCACATGTATGACATTTTGTATATATGCAGATAGAATTTGGATGAACTTGACAGAAAACCATTGTCTAGTGACAACTTTCAGTTGACTTTTTATCACAGACAGATCATTTTGGCATCAAAAAGAGAAGAGATGGCTCAGGTTTTGACCAGACTAGCACTAGTTATTTCTCTCACTAGATAATGACCCTGTGGTAATAGAGGAAAAGACACTAAAAGACTGTTACTTTGAATTCCATTCCCGAACAGGGATTAATCTAGGATTACTGTCTCCAGCGCAGCATAACGGAACAGTGCTACATGCATACAATTCTTTTACTTGATCGTTATTCCTACAAGATCATATTGGGCTTAAGTTCACATGAAATGTCACAGGACAATTGCATAGCCAGAGTGTGAAGAGGTGGTTTGGGTTTTTTTGTGTTTAGTGCCAGGCTGTAAATTAAATCTAATTGGCTGAAGAGCCACCTAGATAAGAATTAATTTGCTGGAGAACAAGATACCTGGGAGACATGGCAAAGATTACATCTTGCTTCTTTCTACAGAAGCTGTTTCTGTTAATTCACACCTTGACTTGTGCTAGATCAATGACTTCTCTTAAAAGGCAGAACCGTTTTTCTTCATCCGGTTAGACTGAGACGGTCTTTAAAGATTTTGTTGCCATGATTAATGCCTTTGCTTCCTGAGTGCTCTAAGATAGGATAGTAGCTGAAGGCAAGCTAGGAACTGAGAGTGTTTATGATTTCTGGAGTGTATAAATGCTAATGCTCAGTGCTGATGTTGAAACGGACATACTGGTTTCCACACAGTTCAAGCTACTGCCTTTGGCTCGTTGAACACGCCGCGGCTTGGGGTCCATCACCGTCTCCCTGTGACATGCTGTCTGGGTTGCAATACGGCAGAGGCGCCCAACCAGGACGTTTTGTAGTTCGTAATAAAGGCATCTGCTGACAGTTAATTCACCATGAAAGAGGCTCTCAATTTTTAAACTCAACATTTAAAATAGTTGTTACCCTTTGATGGAGGGATGCTTTGGTGGTTTTTTTTTTTTTTTGCTTCGTTTTGGTTTTTTTTGAGTATGGTGTCTGCCATAGCCACTCAAAATCTTTTTGTTTGTACTTGTGACTTCCAGCAGTGGTGCTTTCAGATTCAGACAAAATATGCCATGTTATTAACGGAAGAGTTTTTTTTCTCAGGGAACTGTAAGAAAGATGAGATGTACTAAAGATCTCATAACTATAGCAAAATTAAAAAAAAAAAAAAGGTGGCTGTTCAGGCCCTAGCGGAGGAACTTAGGTCACAGTGGATGAGCTCTGGACCACAAGTCCAAAATCCGCTTGCCCAGTGATTCGCAGGGATGCATTAATCTATATGACTGAAGTAGCTCCTGAGATGCAAATGTAAAGCATGCATCTGTTTTCCTTAAACAATCTTGACATTAGGAGAATCACGATCTAACTTGTTTTCTCATGGGTGGTCAAAAAATCTGGTATTGGGAACAAGCCAAAAGGAAATCACTAACAGCATCATTTAATGTAGAAGATTTTAAATGAGGTCTATAATAAACAACACAGTGCCTACCTCAGAATCAAATCACTTTTTTCCTTACAGCACCCAATTCTCTCGTTTTTCTTCCCTGAGGGTAAGGAAGTCTATGTCAAACCCTAGAACCCACCTACAGTTAAAACTGAGGTGGAACTTAAAAAACACCAGAACTAATTCATATGGTGTGTTAAGAAGCAACACAGGAAACAGCTACACTGCTTTCTGAAAGCAATTTAGCACTGGAGAAGAGCAGTGTCAACCACAAACTTCTCCAAAGAAATGACCAACGTTTACTGCACTGATCTAATGTGATTGCCACGTGTGAGTGTATTTCAAAGCAGCAGCTAGGGAAGCTGGCCAGCTAGGGTCTTTGAGCTGATCCCAATGAAATCAGCAGCACCTGTCTCCACTTGCAGTAGATTTGAATTTGGCCCTGCGTTTTGCAGTCTAGAACGAGAAGTTTATGTGCTTAAAAGCAAGAATGCACCTCCTCTGAACAGCCACAAGTTAAATCAGTGGTCCCAAATCTTTTAAGCAGTCATTCTTTTCACACCCAGCCTCGTGATCAAATTCTTGTGAAAATCACTATGAAAAGATAGTTCTGTAAACCAGAGAGCCTCCTTACCAGTGCCTTGGGAATCAGAACATTAATTATAAACAGCTGTAGACAGCTGAGCAGTTTAATATATGCACCTATTTTTTTTCATGGTAATATTTTCAAAAGAGATCTTTGATCTTCCTTACATGCAGTATATGGTATAACCTAAGTTGCTTGTATATTTGGTGCCAGCAGACGGAGGAACGCCAGTGATGTACTACAGCATGGACTTAGGTTTGTTGGCAAGTTCTCCGAGTCCCCAGGAGTATGCTGGGGAGTTGGGGGGGCACGGGTGGAAAACGGAGTGTTAACACGCATCCTGTAGACTGCACCTGTTCAGACACCTATGCAGCTCTGGATTTACAGGCTCTGTTCTGCTTGTCTGTGCCCTTCCACCGTTTTCCTGAGGGGAATGAAGATGCAAACTTAACATAATTTTTTACCAGCCTACACAGCATCCATTTCTCTCCTTGCTGAAATTAAAAACGTAATCTAATTTCTTCAGTTATTTTTTGAAGACTAATAGAAGTTCTCTCACAAAGTAGTAACTCCTTGTTTGTGGATCTGCAATAACTTCCCATACTCTCAACGCTTCTATCTTTGTCTCTATAACCCTCCCTTCCATGACTTTGGTAGAAGTACGAGCAGGTAACGCTCCTAATGCAGCTGCTTCTCCCTCACGACAGTGTTGCAGCCAGCAACTGCAAGGTGTAAACAACAACATAAGAACCTTCCACGTATCTCTTCATGTCTGGGTTAGAGTCCCTTGGCCGATGCTGTGTAATGGGTTTTTGCCTGCTGCTCTGAATTATGAACCGTGCTATCAGCTTTATAATGCCGATAAGTAACAACTTCTACAGCATGGTATCAATATGGATCTATGACTCCACAGGCAGAGACTGTCGAAATGCACAGCTGTGGTCCTCAGCAGGCTGCACGGGTTTGGGGATTGACATACCTGCTTCTCCCCTGAGGAATGCCTCTACCTGGACACGCAAATATTTATTTTCATGCCAGGTGATTAACTTCGAATGCTTCTACAGTGCAGAAAAAATTCACCTGTTGATGTTTCTGTCTTTGAGGTGTTAACAACTAGTTCTTTACTCTTTTTAACCAATTGTACTGTAAATACTGTACATATTTTTCATCAAACATTTCAATCTATATAAAAATATCCTGTTGAGATGAGAAAGCACTGTCCTTTTCCCTCTCCCAAAACATAAGGGTATCAGAAAAAAGAAAATGGCTGGCTATTCCTACCCCATTCTCACCCTTGTATTCCTACTTTTCCCCTTCCCTCTCCTTCCTGAATACAGAAGATGCTTAAGTGCAAATATTGTATCATTTGCTGGGAAACCAGCTGCTGCTACATCAGAAATCGGACTTCTACACAGTGGTGAGTCATGTGAGAGTTGTGAATATATACAAAAGATTGTCTAAGCACGGACTGACAGCAAGACAGACCTATGTGGTGTGCTAACTTCACAGCAGAAGATTTATTAGATCCATTTTAAAGCTTTTCTGCCTTCATCTGCTAGGCTATAGCTGCCAGTGATTTTTCCCCTAGGCCCAGTGTTTCAAACTGTATCCATCTACAGTTACCACTGTCTTTCCAAATAACCGATAAAAAATGAATAATTTCATGATAGAGTAGCATTTACAACATGAGGTCTAAGAAGGGTCTGCATTTATACTGCCTGATGTAGATTGATGACACAACGAAAGGCAGGGGCTCCTTGCAAAAATTAATTGGATGAATTAATTTACAATTAACTTGTTTCAGGCAAACAATTTATACAACATAAAAGCCAAGTTGCCGCATAAAATTACAACCAAGTGAAAGTAAGTTCAGATATCACCAAGCAGCAACTTAATTAGACGAGATGTGCAAGCTAAGACTTCCAGGATATTTAGTGCTGAAGGGCTACATACAGCAGCTGCACTTCAGAAGTTTTAAAAGCTGCTTACACTGAGACATCTGTTTCTGTCCCACGCATAAAAAAAATGTAGAAGTAGTTATTATGAGGAACCTTCACGTATCATGAAACTTGGTACTTACCTGCCATGTCAATAGCAAAGGGCCTGTCAGCTCTCCAGCCAGTGTACCAGCCGACGACTTTGCCGTTTTCCACGACTGGGCGCTCATACCGTCGTCCTCCGACCAGTCCCACGGGCCATACCGAAACTTTGCGGGTTGTACGCATCTGCAAGAGGCAGGCACAGCGTGACTGCATGCACGGTTTCCTAGTAGGCTTTTTTGTAAGCGTTGGTGGAAAGCCTACACATTAATCATCAAGACTAGGTACTTAAAAGCAATTCTAGCTTACAGATTTCAGCCCAACAGAGTAAGTATTTGAAAGCTGCATGTGCCCACTCATTTTCTGTGAAATCTCCAGCTCTCTAGCCCATAGGTACCTCAATTCTACTGAAAATACCCTATTCATATTCTTTTTTTATAGAAAAAAAAATTAAAAGCCATGAAAAAATAGTACTTGTTTTCTTGTTTGTTTGGGTTTTCAAAGGTGTAGTAGATCTTTTTTTATCTGCAAGACTATAGCATTCTTGCAGTAGGCTTATTTCCGTAGACTGCTGAGGTATTGTACAAGCCCAGTGAGAGAGAATATTATAATAACGATTAACAAATACACACTTCATTAAGACAAGTACAATTAGTTTGAGACTGGTAACAAATACACTGAGTGCAGGAAATTGTGACACACAACTCTTCCCCGACCTGCAACGTACCAGGTTTGCACAACAGATGCAGCTCAGATCTATTAAAGGCTCACAAAAAAAGATTAAGTTTCGGCTAAGCCTTTTTAACTTCTACATTTTCTCTTGGAAAGCTCTGCTGAGTTTCTGAGAAGGACAGAGAGCAGGCCGGGCAGGATGCTTCTGCTAGTTTGCTACCAGTAACAGGAGTTTTTCCCAATGGTCTAAAAGTAACTAAATGCAATTCTGGAAACGTGGTCCTCACCTAACCTAGAGGAATCTACAGATACTAAAAAATTACTCCTTCTTTAGCAAAAAGCGTGCATGACTGGGAGTCAGTGAATTCAGTTCACCGGTTAGTAGACATTTTCTTCAGTAAAGAGGCGATAACGTGACATGAACCCTGACACGCTGCTCCCCAGAGGAAAATTGCTGACAGTCTGGCGTGAGAACTTGAGAAGACGAGTGCACGGACACAGCAACTTGCACAGTTCAACCACGCTGATTCAAAAGCCACTGTTTGTGCGTTACTGTGTATAAATATGGTCCTATTTAAGCAAGTATTAAACTATTTCAGTGTAACGTGGGCTTAATTTGATCGATTTTTAAAACAATCTTTTGTCTTCTGTTGTAGTTGAGGCCTATTCCTTAGGGAAAGGTTATCCCTTTCTCCTTCCAAGCACTCCTCTTAGCAAAAACAAACACAGTTTTACATATTTGTAACTGCAGACCGCTATCGATAGATGTTGAAGTAAAAGGCAACCTTGGTTAAATATTAAACGCTTGCCTCTCTTTCTGCCAAGGTGAAAGATTTATCATGCATATCCTCTAGACTCCCAGGAGATGCACCAGAAAAAACAAAGACGTCACATCACTCTGCTTCACATTTCTAAGCTAGAAACATTAGCAGATTCTTAGGAGAACTTTCACATAGGGCAGGCATAAAATACATATTTAAAAATCCACAAATACGTATGTACACACAGAAGAGAGACATGCATCTTCTCTCCCTCCAATTCCTTGTGTGTCTAAAGACAAATTTAAAAAATTTTTTAGCAAAATTTCTCACTTCCACCCTAATAATGGTTGCAGCAAGTCAGACCATCTCACTCAGTAGCAGCAGTCCATACTGTATAAGAACAGGGTACGTATACAATTGGCAATATAGGGATTTCTCGTGATAAGGATTCTATCCACACCATGGACTATTTAATTGCCAGTGAGAGGCTGCCATGAATCTCTCTACAGGTTATTGTTAAATGTGTTTGTCTGTAGCTGTTCTCCTGCTTAGGATTACTTTTCCAGTCTCTCCCACTCCTCCATTTAGGAAAGGCAGAGTTAGCAATTAACTACTGGATATGGAAATCGGTCAAACCTCCTCATGAAGACCTTTTAGCTCTGGTTTTAATGACACATCCATTTGGCAACTTTTTCTAACAGTGTATTTATATTAACACCCAAACACATCAGACATGGACACAGGGCATCATCCTGTCGGGCTTGTCCACGCAGGCAAGTTTGCAGTAGGTTTCCAAGGGCACGATCAAGCCACAAACACCCAACGGTGCTACACCAGTACTGACCGCAGGACGGACGCAGATGCCCACAAACTTTTTTGTGTTGCCCTTAATACCTTCTGGAGGGTACAGATACCTGAACAAATTACTAGGGTACAGATTTACAGCACCTCAGCTACCCTGTGCCAAGTGCCTATACCCATGGTAAACATAAAATGCCACAAGACAGGGGCAGGCACGCTGTAACTACAAGAGAGTAGCTAATGTGTGGTAAGCCCATACTCTGCCTTTTCTTGCAGTAAGGATTTGGGCGGCTGTACTGCAAAACGAGCCAGATCACGCGAGGCTTCCGAATTGGGTCAACAGCGGCCACAGCATTTATGCTAGCAGAACCAGACTGATTTACATTAATACTTTATCATACACAATGTGTAGGAAAATCTTGTCAATGAGAAGTATCTCACTGACCTCATGAAACCAGCATGAAATGACCCAAGAAGTTTTAATTAGTACAGTCTTGCGTCCATCTCGGTGCCTGTGAGTTAAGTCAGTAAAGCCACCACACATCAGAAGGAAGGAAGTAACCCTTTACAGAGCTCTTTTATTTTGTCCTTGGGTTACTTTCTTTATTCTCACAGGTTACATTTTTGGAGAATGAAATAAACAGGAGTCAAGAATATAGCAATCCCTTTTGAGTAAAAACTGAAAGAGCACATCTAGACCGGTATTTATGCTAATTCTGAAATACCTTACAGCCTCAGGATATGCTAGGCAGATGAAAGTAGGAATATTTCTTTTAATCTTCTGAGAATAGCATTACTGCAGTTAACATACTGATGTGTTAAGGCTGTATTTATGTATGATGGGGAGAAAGCTATTATTTGGATTAAAAGGCCAGCTTGCATCTGGAATTTGATGCTGCTAATCATTGGGACACAAAAAGGTGATTCAAAACCATGTTAATTCTAAATAGCTTTATTGCTGTGGGTTAAACAACGGCCAAAATCCTATAACTTAGAAACAGCTTCCTAAATTACTCTTCTATCTGTCATTTTAATGTGTGGTAGCACATGCTGTCTTAATACTCAGCATTTCAAGTCCTAGTAGCTTACACGAATGGTATTCATCTTACTTATGCTCAACTCTCTGTAAGTTAGGCCTATCTAGGTCTATCCTAGTTAGATTTCTATAGTTAATGAACAGAGATAGGAACCTACTGACATGATTCATCCTGCCTGGCTTAGACAGCTGTATTCAGGTAGGATGAACCTCCCTCTGGAAATGCTTTTGCCCTCTATTTACTTTTTGATTATTTGAAAGGGGGTCTTGGGCATAGCAGAAGAGTGATGCACTGGATGGGGGAAGATGAGAAAAGGGCTCTGTAAGATGGCAGAACAAACCCCAATGAAGCAGGGGGGACACAACTGGAAAGGAGCGGGCAAGGAAGTGACAGGAGAGAGGAGTAACAACTGACCAAAGAAATCCCAGTGAGGTGATGGGCAGATAACAGTGAGTAGCAATAGAGGAACCACTAAAGAATAACAAGTGAAAAAATGCAGAAAATGTAGCTGAGCAATAAAAGATAGTGATAAAAGCACTGCCAAAAATAGCATCTCATTAGTCAATCAAGAAAAGCTGCTTAATGGGATGCGTCGGACTGATGGATAGGGAAGATACCAAGCCAGAACAAAATACAAAAGCCCAAGGGGAATGAAGGCAAATGACAGACAGAAGGAAACACAGCCATGCTTCCTACAGCGAAAAGGCTTCCAGACTGGAACAAACATCCTAGCGTTTTTGTAGCGTGATGTTGATGTGTTTCTCTTCGGGATTCAAAGCGCTCAGCAAATGCAAACCTGGTTGCCACACAAAATAAGCTTTTTTTCTCCCCCTGTTCTCTATCATTTCAACCCCTGTGTAATTTGTGATCTGTACTGGTCAGGCTACAGGTTATTGTCCAGTCTTGCCCGCCCCCCCGCCCCATCCCAGCGAGACTCAAGCAGATTTCTATGCAAAATTCTGATTTATTATTACCAAAGACGGGATCTAGAGCTCCTTCACTACAACTCTTCCACAGGGGAAAATGTTACGGGTTGAAGCACGAGCACAGCCAGGTTCCCTATCAGTTCTCACACAGGCGTCCTGCATTACTCGCAGGTCATGTAAAGCCAAATTCTGCTTCAACAAAACTTAGGTGAGTGCACTACAAGTCAGAGGGATAGCTCCGCTGCCGCGATGCTGTGCCCGTTTACTTAGGCACTAAAAGGAGTTTCTGCCCCTACTTACCATTACTTCAAAGGCAGTACCAAGGCACAGAAAATCTGTGCCAGTGGTTTTTGTGGTTCAGGGACTGTGATGCTGAGGGGACAGTAACTCCAAAAAGCAAGTTTGTTGTCGGTAAATTTGACTGTAAAGGGTATGTCTCCATGGGAAAACTTGTAGAAAGGGTCTACAAATCCAAAAAAAAAGTCAATCATTGATCTAGCCTGCTCTGCAATCCTCACAGGTCATCTGATTTAGTGCTTCACCATCCTCACTATTAGAAAGCTTTTTTCCAAACATCTGCCTTAAACCTCCTCTGCTGATTCCTACCCAATCTACACTGCAGAGGGAGGATAGATTAATTCCCCCTTCTCTCAAGCAACATTTTACATATCAGATACAATGATTAATGCTTCTAAATTATACCAGCATCCTCGGGCACAAATGTCAATATCGCTTCCCTGCAGGAGAAAACTGTACTAAATTTAACTAAAGCACTTAGGAGCCAATTTCTCCGGATTGGGAAGGCTTCCAAAACATTTGCTATTCATGTTTCCTTTTGGCCCTTCTACTTACTAACTCTTTTTCTCATCGTACTTTCTGTTATTCTACTAAGTCGTGTTCACTGTACCTCTGACGACCTGCTGGCCATTTGTAATTAATTTCATAGCAACAGGATGTGTTTCACAGGTAAGAAAAAGACTGCTGCCAAAGTGCAGAAACAGACAGTGCTTGGTACTTTGTAACCTGGAGTCCCTCACTTAGATAAATCTGTTTCAAATAGCTTTTTTGTCACTGTTTCCTCTCATTTTTAAGCTATTTCATTGTTTCTCTACCAGACTTTTCTAATCCAGCCTCTTTAGCATAGGTATTACATGTCTCCCTGCAAGGGGAATGTCAGTGTGCATTTAAAATCTGTCATGTATTCTTAAATCATTTATATACTAGAAAGGTATTTAATGCACTGCTAACTCTATTTGGATCCTTTTTTATTATGAAGAAAATAACTAATGACTGCCAGCTAATATTTAATTCTGTCTAGACTACTGATGTTATTTTTAAGACTACAGCAAAAATTTGATTTTTCCAACCAGCTCTAAGAGATACAACAAAAGATCTCTATGTTTTCAAAGATAAACAGATTCACTTATACTACTTTTACACCTTTTGCATAAATATATCCATTAAAAAATACACAGAAGTTAGCTTAATTCAGTGTATGAAGATTAGGACAGTTATGTAAAAGTTATTGAAGGAGCACTAACCCTTCCCTAGTCAAAGCTGGAAGAAATAGTACACAGTCACCTCTTCTGTAATGTCTTTTTTGAGTTGCTCTCAAAATATTTTACAAATACAATAATGGGAAAACTGAAGCCTGTGTGACATGCAATGCCTGCAAGTATTTCTGTTCTATTTTTAATAACAAGGATTTATTTTTTCGGGCTACAGACTGTTAAGAGCCATTAGAATATCTGCCACCTTCATACATACCTTTTGGAAGAGTGAAGGGCAGGGGCATAAGAAAATGTTTTCAGCCTGAATCACTGACACAACTTGCCCTCTGCTCTACAGTGCCACTGTGAAAATTACCAGAGTTGGATGGCCCTAACCTTCAACGAGAAGGTCACGCCCATTAGCCAAGGTAAAACATTTCCTATTTTCCATCTGTTCTTCACGAATCTTTGTTCCCACCTGGCTGATTTGAGGATGATCCTACCTAGGCAGTTTAGGCCACTACACAATCAATAGCATACCTTCAAAATATTATGGAATTTTTGTTTAATTTGACATTTAAGTTACTCCTGCAAAAAGCAATCCAGCTGACTGTCCTCTTCACTGATCATGTTCTTGCCTTCTCTACCCAAGAGCTCCATGAATCTTGAGTTACCTGTAAAGACTACCTTAATGCCAGGAGAAGGGGTTGAGCTCTCTCTCCTCCTATGTCCTTTCCAGCTTCAGTGGGCAAGAGAGCTAACTGCTAAGCTATTAAATACAAGTTTGGGGTGTTTTTTCCCCTTAGAAATGACAATTAATGCTGTGATTTACTTTGAACTCCATGCTGCAAGGCTGTATTCAGATCACACCTTATAGCCTGGGTTCCTCTAAGGAGACCCAGTCCTGCAAACCCTCAGCTTGCACTCAGACAAGATAGCAGTATATGCCATACTTGCATGCTCCAGGCACCTAGCAAATCTTGCTACGAGATTTTTAGACAGCAATGACCAAAGGGCTCGGGGTGGCAGTGAGGGAGATCATAGTTTTAGATTAGGAGCATTTTAATTTCACATACGTCTCAGTTTAGGTGCCTGAGCAAAATACAAGCAAAGGTGACAGCTATAACCTAGACAGGAATCTCTCAAAATCAATGCGTTTCTGAATGCAGCGAGCTCACTTTCTCACACATGTTGAAGACCTTTACTCCTGTTCTTTGTACTCCTTAAGCAGCTCACCCCTCACCCTCAAAGGCTGCAGGGGAGTCTGCACAATCAACAGCAGAGTGGACCTCCAGCACTAATTCCTCCAACTTGCATACATATCCATACAGGGACCAAGGAAGTGGTGGCCTTTGGCCAACTACCTGAAATACGGAAAGGGCAGAGAAAATGCCTGAGACGTAGAAACACATGTACGATGTGAAGAGTTAAGGGAAGCAGAACTTAGCTATGTCTGTCTTTGGCTTCCAGTGCTTAGGCTAATCTTGTTTTTAAAATCTCTCTACGAAGGTGGAATGCCAGCTTTATCTAAGTTTTTTTTTTTTTCTTCTGGAAGTCTGAAAATATGAAATTGGCAGTCACTAGGCATCAGTCACAATATTACAATAACTTGCAGTCAGGAATAAGATGAAGCACAAACGCAGCAGAAACTATAAGAGTCACTCCAAAAAGAACAGCCTATATTAAAAAAAATAGAAGTTATGATGATTCATGTAGAAACATCTGTAAAGCATATCAAATACAGTAGCTGGGATTTCAGGCCTCTCAGTGGCTTTGTTACGAAGGCAGGCTGATGTTCAACTGATAAAAGACATTTTCAGAAAGCAGACTGTTGTTTTTGATGGAGAGATGCAGATGGACACCTCCAGGTGAACAAATCATACCCGAGTAGAAAAAAATATAAATTATTTTTGAGGTCTGGATCCCAAAACAATAAATGACAAACTACAATATGCCAGAATCACCAGCGTTAAAGTAAAAGCATAATTTTTCACCTGACCACCATTATACTCTGAAGCAGAAAGAGCTGGGAATAACATAAGGGCCACATCTCCACTCCTGGAAATATTTCATCATTGCTGCAGCCCCACTTAGTACTCTAAAGACTTCCACAATCACTGAACTGAATTGGTCCTTTCCCTGAAGCCTTTCCAGGGAAGGTGAGCCTCTCCTAACAAAATGCTCAGCTGACCAATGCTGAATACACTGTAGCAGCAGAAAGACAATCCAGGCTTTCCACCTTATTCTAGAAAGGACAACTAAACCTGCTCAGGCCCTGCCCAGTTTGACTTTGAGGACATAGTTTTGCCAGTCAAACTAAGCTAAACACCCACATGCCATCGTGCGTCTTAGGAAAAAAGACAATTATAAACAGCACCAGAGGGTTCCAGATTTACTACAGATGGTGACATTTTCCAGCAAAACACCACTGTAAGATGTTGGGTTTTTTTTTTCCCCCTGATTTCAATGAAACACATTTTACCCATGTCTACTGGTCCCAGCTCACTCCATATCAAATATAAGGTACTCATTCCTATAAGCACCAGACAGAAGTACTCTGGACAGAGATTAGAACTTCCTCATCAAAAGCTCTCAGAAGTATCCCATGGCATTGCATGTCAAACCATGCTCCTTTTTGATCATGCCTTTACGGTTTGTACACCTCCACTCACAGTAAAGCCTTTGCTGATTTTCCTTTGTTAAAAAGGCTCTGTCTTCTGTAAGGGCACTAGGGAAACCCACAGCAAAGGAGCTGCCTTAAACATAATCCTTCAGCGATGAGCAGTTCCCGGGCATGCCTTCTGCTCCGTCGTAATGCTCGTTCAACCTCTGAGCGAAACCCATACCTAATGCCAATGCTTCTCTCGTGTTGGTTTTACAGTCCTAACTAGCCTTGGTTCCCACCCCCACCCCCAAGCCCTCGCTGCTGTTACTGAAACCAACTTTGACTCAGATGAAAGCCGTTACAAAGCAGACAGACCTACTATTTCATAAGCCAGCAAATGTACATAACTGCTTGCGGGCAGATGCTAGCAGACATTGCTGCTGGCAGTTTGGGACACACACGTCCCCGGGCCCGCGTCAGTGACATGCTGAAGGTCACCCAGCCAGCACAGGATGGTGGTAGGACCAGAATTCAGAGCAACTGTATCGTCCCTCCACGTTCATACTACCCTCCCCAGTGAGCAGACTACAGTTTACCAGACCTCCTTTGGGATTACGTGACTGCAGGTCTGGAGAATTGTTCCTGGCAGGGTAACAAACTGAAAAAAACTCCCTCTCAGGTATCATTACCGCCACTTTCATGACAGGAATTACTACGAGGTTTCATCTACACACAACACGTTCTGAAGCTGTTCTCTTCATGCTTGGAGAAGACGAGCATAGTTTACCCTCATAAATCAATCGATTCCCAAAAGAGAGATCAGGATTTACTACAGAGCTGTCAAGCCAGAACCCGTAAAGACAGAGTTTTTTTAACAAGAAAAAAAAAAACAACAAAACCCAACCCTTAAGCAGTGCCTCGACTGAAAACAAAGACTGCTGGCTCTCTCCAAATGCAACCTCCCACTCGTCGTAAAGGCATGTCCAGTTGGCAAAGCCTGCCAAGGGACAAAGTTAACCAAAGTCAGGTCGACAAGGCATTCCCCAAGTTACTATCAATCAGCAGCGTCCCAGGGACCTTGCATACAGCTCGTTAGTGACCCCAGAAAACAGTCATGGGAACTTGCAGCGGTAACTGAAGCAAGAGCTCCTCCACTCCTGTAACAGAGCTTTCCAACCACCACATTTCACAGGGAAAACTCATTCATGCACGTGTGTTTGCCTGCGAACACAGGGCTCCGAATAAACACCTCTTCCCCAGCAGCTGAATCCTGCTGAAAGAGAAGCCTTAGGACTGTGGAGCTGCGTGCTGGGGGCTACCATTCTTGTTAGCAAAAGGAAACACAGATTGCCCGTTGTGCTTGCAATTTTCAAGATTAACCCCTCAGACAGATTTATCCCCTTGCTTTGCTGCATTTCCTAGCTGATCAGAGAGGTAATTTGTATCTTTTTGTTTCATCATTCACAGCAATTAGAAGAATAATACAGGAAATTATAAAAGAATAAACCTGACTGGACCCCCTTTCAGTTGCTGTGGGTCACTCAAGTCATATGCCTGCCAATACCGTTCCTTTCACTTGTCCCTAATGTTGGCACTCAAAAAAAAAAAAAAAAAAGTAGAGATTCATCTCCAAATCTCTTTTGTCCCACACTACTCATTGTTGTGAAGTGTATTTTCTGTATCCATTTACAGGCTCCCTAAGATTGAATCAGATTAGTTTTATATCCCTGAACAGAGGTGGACACTCGCATCACATCAAAGATGGGTACATGGAATCACTCTGCATTATAATGCGCTAAGCGAAGCCGTGAGATTTTAAGAAAATCAATTACAACGAGGGTTTAGCCTCCAGGCAAAGGTCTTCAAATTAGCAGCTTCAACACTGAATGCCAAATGGGCAAAGCAAGTAGAGCATCGCTGCTGACCAGGGACCCTGCACCTGCCCGCATACTGGAAATGGAAAGGGATGCATTACGAACATATACACAAACGAACATAAGCATTTCTGAAATAATTGGCTCTAGGGAATTTCACATGGTTCACATTTCTGTGTATCGTGTTCATTTTAACCTACTGACTGTAAAGCACGTGAGGAAGCACACCACTTCCAAACTGCAGAATATGGGTGCACGCCACTGAACGCAGCACTGTCCACCAGCAGCAGACATGTTTGCCTGAAGTCCTGTACGTTCCCCGCCTGCTGCCAAGCTACTTTTCAGTTTTCCTCCCTCCTTTCCCTGCCAAGGTTACTCTCCTAGCTGTCACGAAGATATACATGATCTTTCTTCTGCTGTTTTACACCCACTTATTAAACACCCCTCCTTCCTGCCAGGGGGAACGCAGAAAGCAAGCTGGATACCCTCTCCCCCCAGCGCTTGCCAATTCCCACCGAAAAGGAGCAAAGCCCTTCACCAAGGGGCTGCAATAAAGACGAAAACAGGTCCCTTGACAAAAGAGGCTCCTGAAAGGGTAGTTTAGTCATTACACAAACGATTCGCTGCTTTTAAGAGCGAAAGGCTCCAAAAAGACTGGGCAGCTCCACGCCGAGGAGCCTGCTCTGGGTTAATTCATTCGCGCCAAGAAAAAACTCTGCAGAACGGCGACTCCGGATGCGAGTTTGCCCTGCAGGGAGAGGGACGCAGCCTAAAAAAAATAAATACCAAAGAGTGCGTCTCATCCCAGTTTTAACAAAAACGCGGGGTCCCTTATATAAACCCTAAACTTGCTTCGCTCGGCAGGAAAGGGAGAAAACAGCAGTAAAAAGTTGGGGGGAGCGTGGCAGGGAGGGACAAGAAACTTAAAATCGAGGAAGGGGTGGTCACACGCAGGCAGCGCCGGGGAGCCCGGGTGAGGGACGGGGCGCTGCAAGGCGTCGGCGCCGGGGAGGCGGCTTGACTCGTCCGCGCCCGGCTTTCGGGCGAGGGGCAGCGAGGCGGGACGGGAGCCTGAGCGGGGCGAGGAGAAGCGGGAACGGCGGGCGAGACCGGCGCCTGAGGGGAGGCGAGGGGGGAAACGGCAGGTGCCTGAGGGGAGGCGAGGAGAGGCGGGAACGGGGGGCGCCTGAGGGGAGGCGAGGGGAGGGGAGGCGGGAACGGGGGGCGCCTGAGGGGAGGCGAAGAGAAGTGGGAAGCGGCAGGTGCCTGAGGGGAGGCGAGGAGAGGCGGGAACAGGGGGTGCCTAGGGGAGGCGAGGAGAGGCGGGAAGCGGCAGGTGCCTGAAGGGAGGCGAGGAGAGGCGGGAGACGGCGGGCGCCGGAGCGTCGCGGCCGCCCGCGCCCCCCACCCGCACGCACCTCCTGGAAAAGCTCCAGACTGTAGGTGTTGTCGTCGTCGGCGAAGAAGAGCACCCCGGGCTGGGGGGCCGGCAGGTGCTGGTGCCGCTGCCGCAGCCAGGCCAGGCCGGCGTTGCGCTGCTCGGTGGCGCGGGGCAGCCCCGGCCGCTTGTAGCGGCGCGGCGTGGGGACGTGGAGGTGCGTGCAGGGCAGGCCGGCGCCCGCCACGAAGCGGCTCACCAGCTCGCTGCGCGCCGCCGCGTCCTCCACCAGGATCCAGTGGAGCCGCGCCACCTGCCGGAAGGTGTTGGCCAGGCGGGTGAGCTCGGCCTTCTGCACCGGGCGGCTGTAGGTGGGCGTGATGGCATAGATGGTGGGCAGCGCCGCCTCGGGCCGCCGCGGGGGGGGCGCCCGCGCCGCCGCCGGCCGGGCCCCCCCGCTGCCGCCCCCGCCGCGGGGGGCCAGGGCGGGCAGCGGCGCCCGGCTGCTGTCGATGTCCAGCACGATGATGACGATCAGCACCCAGGGCAGCAGCAGGAGGAAGCGGCTGAAGAGCAGGGACTTCATCCTGCCCCCGGCGCCCTCCGCGCCCCCCGCCCCTCAGCGCCGCCCCATGGACGGGCGCGGCGGCGCTCAGCGCATGGCCGCGGGGGGCGGCGGGGCTGCCCCCTTCGCCCGCCCGCGCTCCTCCGCGGGGCGGCCGGGCAAGGCGGCGGCCGGGGAGGGCGGCGCTGCCTCCTGCGGGCGCGGGGGCCCGCCGGCGGGGCGGGCCGGGCCGGGCCGGGGCGGGTCGGGGCGCCCCGCGGTGCCCTGCGGCAGCCCGGCGGGGCAGGTGCCCGGCCCCGCTCCCGCCGCGCCTCTATTCCGCGAGCGGCCGCCCTTCCTCCTCCTCCTCCTCCTTCGCCCTCAGCATCGCCGGGCCGGGCCGGGGGCGCCGCGCCGTCGCGGCCGGGGCTTGGCGGGGGGCTCTGGGGAGAGGCTGCTTCTCCTCCGCTTCCCCGGGCGGCTCTGGCGGAGCGCGGGGGCGGGGAGGGGCGGGAGGGCGGGGAGGCGGGAGGGAGGGTCCCCGCGGGCGGCGGCCGGGGGCGCTCCCGCCCCGCCCCGCCCCGCCCCGGCTGCCGCCCCCGGGCGCCGCGGGGAGGGGGCGGCGGCGGCGGCCGGCGGAGCTCGGCGCCCTCGGGGGGCGGCGGCGGGGGGCTCGCTCCCTCCGCGGCGGGCTCCAGCTTCGGCCGGCGGCCGGGACGCCTGCTCCGGGACAGCGCCGGCCGCCCGACGGGCCGGGCCGGGCCGGGCCGGGCCGGGGCAGACGCCGTGCCCCGCCGCGGAGGGGGCGCGTCCCGCAGCACTCTCCTCTCGTAGCGGCGGGCAGCCGCTCGCTTAATTCTTGTTGTTTGTTGTTTTAGCGGAGGAATAGTTTTGAGCTCCGCAGAAGCGAGAAGTTGGGAATAAGGCGGCCGTGTCGTGCGGTTCCCCTCGTTTTTCCTCGGTGTCTGTCGGTCGGTGTCGTCCGCCTGTCCCCCGCCCCCCGAAAGAGGCAGCAGGGCCGGGGTCCCGCACGTACCGCCCTGGGTGCCTGCCCTGCCCTGGACCCCCTTTTTCCCGGTTTTCTGCCGTGCTGCTTCCCAATATATCAGAAGGACTTGAGAGCATTCGCGTCTGAGAATTTCACAATAATCCACCTGTCTTTATTTCGAGAAAAAGGTATTCATCGGGTGCCGCAACACATACGAAATGCACGATCTAAAACCTCTTACGAATCCTTTCCTACCAGGGAAGTTTCTGATGCATTTTTCAACACTCCCTGCTGTCATAACTAAACGCTTACTTACAGCTTGAATTATGCTTTTAAAACTTCACGTTGCATAAAAAACACAGAGGCACAGCGCTAGTATTTACAAATTACTGAATTCTCCATAATTCTCTGAGTAAAACATTTACCCTTGTATAGATCAAATGATGGTCTCACCGACTTGTGGACTGTTTGAGATCAGAAATAGAGTGATTCGTCACGGTTACATTGGCTTACTGTTAGGAACAGCACGGGTTAGAGAAATCGGTCATGTCTTCACACCAGCCTCCTTGGCTTAAACTTTAGTTTCTGTTTCATATGCATCGTTCACATTTGCATGTGTATAACGAATGCAGATAATGTGGACGCCAGGTATATCTCTCATTCATATCTATCTGCAATCAATTTGTTATTCAAAAGAACGTATTAACCCAGAGGGCTCACACACAGAAGGGACGTGTAGGTGATGTAATATAAGCTGAAATCCATGTGAAAGTGAGGGTGACACATGACCAGGCACTGAACATCTAAATGAGGAAACATCTGTGTGGCAGAGAGCTAATTAGAGTTAGCGTGTTTAGTGGAGGAGTGTTGTTATGTGATTAATGAAATAATATGGAGGAATGCAGTGAGCATAAATAGTTCAATATATCCAAATCAAAAACATCTCAGACATGAAATTACAGTTGCCTATTTTGTGCTGATGCAGTTTATCTAGAGGACAATCATCTAAACACCGTCTCTGTCCGATGACTGAACATACCGTTGTTTTCTCATTTACAGTACAATCCTATTTACAGAGATAATTCGTTCAAATAATGCAAACATATGTAACAAAGCAACATACCAAGAAACTATTGCTTGTTCTTGTTTGAAAGCCAGTAGTCATTTGGAAAAGTTAATTCAAAGCTAGTTGCTTCTAGATATTATATGATAACCATGCCAGGACCCCAAAAAGCTATTGGGGCAGAACCTAGAAACTAAGGGTTACAAATGGATGTGTTTAATCGACATTCTTTATAGCCAAAATATTATAATATTTAAAAATACTACTTTTATCTTTATATTATCTTTCACCCAAAAATATTATCTTTAGTGGACTTGCGTGTTGTATTCAGAGCTTAGCCTAGAGAGAATACTTAATAGTTTGCGGCTATAAGACCTTAATAAAAGCAACAATAAGAACAGCTAAATGTAATTGCAGCAGTTGAGGAAGGAGCACAAACACTAACTCAGCACCACGGAGGTATCCCGATGAACTATTTGGTGTTCTTCCCTCTCTTTAATTGTGTTCCTGAAAGCTGGTAACTACATGTTTCTGTACGCTTGCTAACATAGTATTTACTGCTTCTAACTGTACACAAGGTCTGTAATGTAATGATATGAGACACTCAGCTGTTCGATAACAAATCGCAATAACTATATTTTTACCCCAGAAGCGTCGTAACATGTTTTCACGTGCCACAGAACAGACTCGGAGGTCATGAGTCAGGAGCGTGAGGTGTGATAAAAAATAATGCAGCAGCATTTTCTGTTAGCTTTAGGTATAGATTATCTTAGATGGAAAGGTAAAAGATAATGAAGGCACTACATACAAGCCGAATGTTATTTATTAAACTGTTGGTTCTTGATAAGGAAAGCAAAATGTTCTTCCTTTGGAAATTGAAGGAACCCAGTCAAATAACCACTCCATTTGTGGGGACAAACTGTCTACAGGGATAGTTTTTTCTACCAAACACCTTAGCACTGGTTATTATAAAAATTGTCACATTTGATTTGAGGCCTCAGGTGCAACTCTGAAACAAAGGACGAGTTTCTAACTTGTGATGGATGGTACCAATCATTGTGTGACTCAGGCTGTTCCTAGGGTTTCACACACAATATGCAGTACAGTGCATATTCTGGGTTGTATCAGGGTGTGTGGGCAGGCATTTCTCTTTAGGATCTGGTCCAGAATTGTTTGTTTGCAGTAATATATTGCTTGGCTCATCTATTATGGTACTGCTGATTGCTGCCCCCATTCTCTGAAGATTTTTGTCAGAGATGTGTCAGGACTTGGCACCTGATTTTTCATTCGTTTTAAAAAAAAACTACCTTCACTTCAATTTTGTGCGCTTCTTACCAGCGAAGGATGCCCGGCTCTGGCGGGAGAATGCTTGACACGGTGCTAGAAAGCAGTGTGCATATGCAAGTGTGCATACGCACGTACATGCAAAAGAAATCTCATCCCTGGGAACATTCTCTACAGGCTCATGGAGGCTTTTTTCAAATTGGAGCACGCTGCAGACTCTTTGCCTTGCTCTGGCTGGATGCAGCCATAAGGGATTGTAATGCTAGCCAGCAATGGCGTGCCCCAGTTTCTTCATTTTTCACTGGTTTCAGTCTTTCCAACATCTGTAGAAAAGGGTAGGCATGGCATGAGAGTTCCTATAGCCGTGCCATAGATGTACGGTTCCACTTTTTCTAAAACAGTTCAGTTCTTTTTGCTTTTCTCCCCCTCACCGCTCGGGGTCACCCACCCAGCAGGCAGCTCGGTCCAGAGCCTTCTGCTGCCACCCAGCCTGCCCACCCAGCCTCTCCCCTGGGCATGCTCCACACGGGGACAAGCTGGCCAAGCCTTTTGCTTGCTCCGTTTGAATTTCCCCTCGGGTTCTGAACACCAGGATTTGCTCAAGCTAGGTACAACATTACAGACTGTTCTTTTTCAGATACTGGAAAGATGGTCAGAGTTACAGAGAGCATTTGAAATAAAGCTATTAAAATTTATTGTAGGTTCTGTGGCTGATATAGACGATTACAGGCCTGCAGGAAGCAGAAGCAAAACCAGTTGGATAAACATATAAAAATGTGCAATTATTTTTAACTAGTGGATGAAACACTGCAGAGAAATAGTTCCTATTTCACATGGCTGTAATTGAATAAATTAAACCCAAGGGTGGTTCATTTCTTTGGACTGTTCCATGGTTTTCTTTCAACAGCAGTGACTGGTGGTAACTGAAGGTGGGTAATTGGCTCTGGCATGCAAAGGTGGCTCATCAGCCTAGTTTCTGTGATGGGTAAAACCAGATACCAGTTGACTCAAATCATAGCAGGCAAAAGACTGGCCTGCCTGTCTAAATTAAATACATGCAGTGTAGTTTCTAGCGTTTGAATTTACACCTTTTGGCGTCGCTCAGTCAATCAAAATGTGTGATTAGCCAAAAAAAGAGCATTGCGGCTGCATCTCACGGGAGTGTCAGAGAACATCCACCTCCTGCTGCACATTCAAGGGCACAAGCCCGATCTTGGTGGAGTCACTGTGTACATAGGGATTTAAATGAGAACAGGTTTATTATACGTTAGTGAAGGCCCACAAGACCGATGCTTAGGCCAGGCGTCCCACAGAGAATGTAATGTGCTACCATCTGACAGGCTCAGACCGCCACCCTGAGCGTCTGCATAGAGGTATCTTGGCATCAGCGGGAGGGGAAGAAAGGAAAAAAAAAAGGAAGCAGCAGCACAGGCTGCAGAAAAACATAATTTCTTGTGTCCTCTTCTGCTCCTTTAGACTTATTTCAGCCTCGTTAGATCACCTAACACTTTCTCTAGGAGACCACATTTTCCTACACTATCCAGTTGTGGAAGGCCCCAAGAAATTTAATCATCCAACTCAGAAGTGAAGGACCCCACACTCGCACGCAGGACGCTGTGTGTCAGAAAAGACAGGCAGTGGAGACCAGGCTGGGCTTGCTAAAATAACGCACGTGGGGTCTGTGCTGTTCCAGAAACAAGAAACCAGCTGCCCGAGCTGACAACGAAGAACGAGATTGCGTGTTTATGTATGCACATAGGCCATTTTGAAATAATTTTCTCTAGTGCTTTGTTCCTTTTCCTAATAAACCAACTTGTTTATCACTATAGCAACCAGCTACAGATTCCTGGAAAGAAGAGCTGCAAATGCCCATTTGGACCTCTGTGGTCACAGGCGGTTGGTACGAGCAAGGTGTCATCCCTGCCTCCCAGAGCTCCAAAATGGCACACAGCAACAGAGCGGGGTGAGGCAGGCATGACATGGTGTGACATAGTGTGAGAGGGGGACGTGCAGAGCGAACAGGGCTATGCATAGCTTGATGGAAGCCATCACAAAAATAAACATTGGTTTAATTGAAAATAAATGCGTTATACGTAATAAAAAAAAAAGTTTGAAACTCACAGCTGAATCCTCACTGCTGGAAAGATTCAGTTATCCCTCCGTGCCACGGGCTTCGGTGATGAAGGCTGGAAGAGAAATGGACGTGTGAAGAACCTGCCCAGGGGAGGTCCTGCAGGCGCGCGTAGGGATGGAAATCGGCGCTCTCACCAAACCCTGGCTGCCAGCACATCCCCCTGAAACCTGTGCCAGTGAGCATCCCGCCGGTGCTGAGCCACGTTCCAGGTGGCATCTCACAACCCCAGCATTTGCTGAAGGAGCAAATGTCAGTGGGGCAGAGCAAAAGATGTAAACTCTGGCGATAACCTTCGGGCTAACATAATGACACAGAAGGGAAAGTGTTTATTTGCTTTTCAGCCTAGAAAACTGCACACACAAAAAACCCTACGTTACAAGAATGTTAGCAGAAATGCAAACTCGGGCATTCAAAGATAGGAAGCACCACAACTAAGATTGCCTGCTGAAGCTTAAAGCGGTCTCTTCAAGCACTTGCCTTATGATTCAGCCTTTGCACCTTCAATCTTCTTTTAAACCTACCTTTTCAGATGGTAGGAAGAGGATCATCCTTATGCTGTTTCGCTACCCCTCCCCTGTATTCCTGTAACTCATATAGAAGCTCCTGAGCTCTCCCTGAGTCCTGGTACCTGGTCAGTTTGCTTATATTTTGAGCAGATGCTGGGTATGGAAAAAAAAAAAAGAAAGTTTAAAGCCATATGGTTTAAAAAGGCTGCTTGACCCTTGGTCCTCAAACGAAGAGGGTTGAATATTTTATTCCGTGTTTTGTTTGTAATGTAATGTTATATTAATGAGGTAATGTTGTTGTAGCCCCAGTGTCCTAGCATATGTCAGGCAAGCCTGTAAGGAGATGTATCTTCTAGCAGACTACATGATACAGAAAAAAAACCCAAGCAGGCAAGTGTTCAGGCATACAAGCTTTTCTTCAGGTCTGAAACAGCAACTTACTGAAATGCCCTCAAAAGAGGAACAGCTCCGGGTTACTCCCTGGAGGTATTCCTTGTAAAGAAAATGTTTTCTTTCACCATGTTGTGATTTTTTTGTAAGACCCTCAAGTTGATGATTTTTTTTTTTGTCCTTGAGAAGCCAAAGGGTCTGCTCCAGTTTCTCTTGAAATCATAAAGGAACCTCCCACACCTGTATGTTTCAGACCAACGTGAGTCCCTATTGACAGAATAAATTGTTTTAGTATAACCAGACGTGGACTTAAACCGGCATTGCCAAACGCAAGCAAACTTCTCAGCAAGCACGCTTTGCCCTACCTGAAGACTAAATTAGCGCTGCGTGAATCTGTTATCCTCTGTCTCACTGGCTAAAACCCCACCTGGGCTGACAGCGGTGACACTGAGACAGCTGGCAGTCACCACGGTAAGTGCGTATTGTACGCCACGGCTTGCAAACCGTCTTGCAAGGCAGCTGGGTGACACCTCATATTATGAACCAGCAGATAGGAAAGCGTCTTGGTCTTAGCTGGGGACTTCGTTTCATGATACAATATTTACTTCTGGGTTGGCCCTTGCCATATGGAAATAACTGGCTGACACTGAGTCTGGTTTTTATGAAGACATCTTTTGAAAACTGGTGTTCAGAGTGCATCTCTGAGGTGATGAGTGGTTTATGGCATCTCTGAGATGATGCGTGGTTTATGGCACTGTAGTGTCTGAGCAGTTGGAGACTGGCAGATCACTTCAAAGACCTAGAGCATATACCTGCCTCCCCAAACCTCCAGGGAATTTGGGGAGCTAGCTGGCCAAATTGGGGATATTGCCTTACCATATACTATTATATGTGTTGTATACAGTAATTTTATAAGATTTTAGGAGACATTAGGCAGGCAATGTGAAAAGGCATGTATGAAGATGTGGTCTCTGCCCAATAACTTTACAGTCCCAGAACAACGGAGGATTTATCACAGCTAGGGGAGAGCAGGCACTTTTTCAAACCATCTCCTCCCTAGGCTCACATTTTTCTCCTCAAGACAGGCTTACCTGTACAGATCCATCAGAAAAAGAAAGAGGAGTTTGCTGCATCCTGGTGCAGGCTGTGAATGGTGGTACTTCCAAGGCAGTGAAGACGGCATCATCTTCGTCGTGGATAAGACAGGCAGTGGAAAAAGGGTCACGCTATATCAACACCAAGCAGAAGCTCATGCACTGGAAGTGTTACTCAAAACTCTGCCTCTTTTTTTTCTCTCGACTAGACTAGACCAGAGAGAGGGACAGCTGGGCTTGGTCAGCACCCAGTTGGCCTGCATGCCTTGTCAATATGTCTGTGGATTACTGCTGCCTTTCCATCTGTTCGTGGTGTCTCCTCCCACACTGAAATTCTCATTAAACCCTAGCAGTGGTCATGATACCATAAATATACATGTTACACAGTACCCTTGCGCCGAGCTTGCAAACTCAGCCCGTGATTAGCTGGGCTCAACGATACTGAGGAACTGGCTCTAAGTTGGTCGTATTTGTAACACGGCTGCCGAGCCACAGAGCTAATATATTCCTCCTTCCCTCTTCACTCACCTTCTCAGTATTTCTTCTCTGCGTTGTTCCAGCAGGATGTCCCTGGAGCCTTCCAGCTTGTCAGGCACAGCACATTGCTTTGTGTTCGAAAGCATATGGCCAACTAAACAAAGAGCTTGCAGCTGGAATTTGAATGTGGCACAAACGGAATTGCTTTAAAAATCAAGGTGTGTGCTAGGAAGAAACAAATTGTAGAAATGCCGGGCACAAAAGGTCGCGTAGTCCAACCACTGATCTCAAGCCAGAAGACATTTGTTTAAACTTCCCATGGTGATAATCCAGCCGTCTCCTAATGTAGTACCTAACTGTCCCAACGGTAAGAAAGTTCTCCTGATATTTAATATAAGCCTTACTGTTACTACATGTTCACAGGTTAGTGTCTCGGTGCAAATGGAGAATTACTGACCACTTTCCTGTTTATAGCAGCGTTTGACACAGCTAGCACCAACACCTCCCCTTCATCTCTGCTTTTCTACAAAAAGCATTGTTTTCTAGAAATTCTTTTTTGAATTCATAATAAGTGTCTTCTCGTTCCCTCTGTATATTTCTTAAAATGTGGACTCCAATCCAAGAAATATTGCTCTGATCAAGATCTTAGCACTGCCATGCAAAGGGCAGTATTTACCGCCCATGCCTTCCATATGATACGTGGAACAGTTCATTCATTTTTTTATCTATTGTAGGTCCTTTTCTATGGTACTGTTCCCTAGCCAGGTTTTCTGTACATAATCCTACTCCCTCCTTTCTGAAGGTGGTAATATGGCTGTTCTTGTCCTTGTCCTTGTCCTTGTCCTTGTCCTTGTCCTTGTTCTTGTCCTTGTCCTTGTTCTTGTTCTTCACGATTTTCCCCATTCCCCACAAACTCACAAAGTCCTCAGTGATTTCTGAGATTTTGTCAAAGGCATGGTAATTTGAGTAATTCCAGCTCATCCAAATATTCTTTAAAAGATTATTTTCCTATTCTAGCCTGTTCTCTCATTATTCATTTCAAACTCCATCAGGCAATGGATCATAGTTCATCCTTTTAGGAAAGATTAAGCCGTGAGAAAAGGCATTACACTTCTCAGTCTTTCTTAGGCTGTCATTTTTGACAGTCTGTCCTTAGTATTCATGTTAGTTTAATTGAATTATAAAAGTTTTCCAAAATCCCCTTTTCATTACATGAAAACAATGGACAATAAGTCACCATCCTTCTCCTCCTGGATAAGTTCTGATTTTGAAAACTTGTTGTAAGCTGACTGTCACTCTGAAATATGATCAAGAAAATGCCCCATGGGATCATTGCTGAAGGTGTGGTGGAACAAAAAGCACATTTTTTCATGAACAGCTGGGATAAAATACAGCAGCAGAGACACTTTTCTTAGACTGCTGGTAGGCTCATACATTCATTTCTCGGGTGATTTGATTTGCCTTTGTGCTTGCAGTCAGTGAATGAAAGCAGGAAAAGGTGGGAATAAGACTTTGGGGAGGATGAAGGAATGCGCATTGGATAAAACAGCAGACCAGGGATGGAAGAGGTATCACATCCTCCCAAATGCATGGTACCCTGCCTGTAAGGTAGGAGGAAATCGCTGCATAGATCCCCAAAACTGAGCTGCTGAAGGCCTGTAACAGATTAGCGGTGTAGACCCTGGCTCTCCAAGGGAGAGGGGGCATGTCTCATACCTTAGAAGGGATTGGGAATGGGAGGAAAGGGCTCTTCTTCGTCACAAGGCAAAGAATGAGGACACGCTATTATTCCCAGGAATTATTTTTCAAGGACAATTTGCCCTCAGGCACTGTTGTTTTGTTAATAAGGATGTGGCCAAGCTAAGCAATTTTCTGTAAGTCATTGTGTGCATTTCTTTCTCAAACCATGTCCATGGCAAATTATGTATAATTGGGCTGTAAGGCTCTCTGTGTCCTGCTTAATCTGCTGTTTACTGATATGCTCTTTATCAACACTGACAATTTTTTTCTTGATGATTTTGTCACCTCTAACAGAATGTAAACAGTGATTATGTAAACAGCTTACACTCCTATTCACCATGCTCAAACACTTTGATTTCTTATCTTTTTAAGGGTGAGGGCTGGATACGGAAACATGGTAGCATACACTGCAATTTAATATTATTAGATATTATTAGGGCTGGATGGAAGCACCATCCTGCATTAGGGATGGGCCACCCCTGCTGTGCTTTGCTGAGGTTTGCACATAGGACTGTAACTTCAGATCGTGCCTGGGGCATAATGTCAGCCGGATCAGTCCCCTCCTTCAGAGAATGGGGCTATGCCAGGCCAGGGGGATTTCTCTGATAAGCACAAGTAGCAGGTCCCAAGTAAAAATAAGCCCTCATCCAACCCTATGTGCCAGTGTAATGATACCATGACTTTCACAGACGTGAAGTCCCAAAGCATGAAAATTAGGTCTTTCCACAGCAGATTTCTTGCCCTGCAGCTTGAAATTTAGTACATATCAGTGAGATACCATATGCAGAAACTTTCATTTCTTTTCTTTTCCCGCAGGTGGAACTTTAAGGATTTGGGTTTATCATATTGTTTCAAGGAATATTGTTCTTTCAGAAATGACCAGTTTGGGCATTTGAGAAGAATAAGGCATCTCATCCTTTGTGGAAAGACAAGGTCCCTCTCACAACCTTCCTCTCAAATTACACTATTTGTAATTCTCAAATAATCCGCTTTAACAAAGTTTAGCTATTTGCCAGAAGTTTTAACTAAAGATGAGCTATTGTATAATTCTCAAATGGCATAGTTTAACACACCAGCTCTTCCAAGTCTGCATTGACATTCTATTACATATAGCAGAAAAAGAAAAGCCTCATGAACTTGCTCTGTCAGTGGTGGATACTGGAACTATACCATTTTTTACCTATTATTTGTTCTTCCATTTTTAGTCCTGCTGTTATTCCAAAGAGTAGTGAAATTATTCCACTACTTCACAGAAATCTTTGCAGTGTAAGGTTGAAAATGACCTCAAGAGGTCATTTCATCTAATGATTTCCACACGTTTTCAACCGGTGGATCAGTGCCAAAGTTCAGGATATTTCCCAGGCTACCATCCAGCTTTATTGGCACATCTTTAACAGGGAATAACTGCATCATGATTCTGTCGGCCAGCTGTGGACCACTGAACCCCAGGCGCATGGACCACCAGTGTCCCAGGACCTCAGTATGGATATCTCAGGTCCAGGAACAGCTGCTCAGTCATCTCTTTCTGTTGCAGATGTGGGTGCACCCTGCTGCCACCCTCGTATTTCACACAACCTATACTTGGCTCCCCCATTTTCAAGGTAATCCTCAGACTTGAGCAGAGAATGAGCTCTGAGCAGACAAATTGCGCTGGCAACAGCCTGCTCCCAACCATGGTCCTCCCCGAATGGCTCTGGTCCTTCTCTGGCCGGGGAAGCTGACATGCCCCTACCATGAGAGAGCTTTCTATGAAAGTGTGCGCTGGGCAGAGGCTGCCACCCCCAAAACAGCTCACCCAGCTCGCACTGGCTTCTGGCTGGCAGGAGGCTGGGCAAATTGTCCAAGCAATCTACAGATGGTCAGCAGAGCAAGAGCTCCGATTTATCCTATCCCCATTCTTGAGACAAAATCGAAAAGATTTACCCCATCCTCAGCTGCTCTTAAAATCTTTCAGTGTAGAGGATGCTGGCAGTCCCTGCAGTAGCCAGTGCTCAATTGCCCTTTCAATTAAAAGGACATTGTCTAATCTAAATTACCTTTGCTCTCAGCAACTGAGATATTACTTGTTTTCCTGCTGATTTTGGAGGAAGAGTACATATTTTGTGCATGTGAAGACTCACATTATCCTTGTCTTCTTTCTAGAAAAGACACTCAATTCTTTCAACCATTCCCAAGAAGTCACATTTCTTACTGTTCATGTTGCTCACCTCTGAGCCACAGAGGTGTATTCTTCTAAAAATACCCAGCCCAAAAATGGACACAGTTTTCCAGCTGAGGTCACTAGTGCCAAGCCCAGTAAAAGAACTGCTTCCTATATTTTACACCTGTTAATGCATCCCAGAAGGGCATTTGAATGTCTTGCAACAGCGCTATATTTTGCACTTTCAATTGAAATCAATTGCCATCTTCCGGATCCTTTTGTGCAGCAGAATAAAACCAAACAGATCAGGACAAACCTCTACAGGGCCTCATCTCTCGTATCATCGCATTTAAGTAACCCACTGAATGGTGAACTCAAATAGTGGTTCACAATCAGTTGTACATCCACCTCAGATTTTTCGGGGCCATTTTCCTTCAGCTTGCTTATGAGAACGTTCTGCAGGATTGTCCAAAGTTGTGGTATGGTCAATATAAATCCTGTCTGTGGTTCCTCACACTTTTGCTAGGTTTCTAACCACGTTAGGGTATTTCGTTAGAATGGTATCATGTTATTTGCTCTTAACAAAACTATATTATTTGTTTTGTTGGTTATTAAGTGACTGTTCAGTGAGAGCATTTCTAGGTACTGAAGTTAAACTCATCCATCATTGTATGTGCCATAGGTTTCTTCCTAGTCTTGCTCTGAAGATAGAATTTTTTTTACATTTTTCCAGCCCTCTGGGACTCCCCATCCACCTGCAATTTTCAAAAATGATCATTAACAGTTCAGCAGTTGCTCAGGATAAGTCCTAAAATACTCTTGGAGAAATTTCCTCAAAGCCAGCTGACATGAATACAGCTAGCCTGTCGAGATAGTCCATCCTCTGGTCCTGTGCTCTTGTTGAAATTAATTGCATGAAATATCTGCTCAAAAATAACTTTTTTTTGGTGATTAATAAAGGAAAAAAAGGAACTTCATAGAAAGTCAGTCATGAATATTGTTTTTAAAATGCTATGCATGTTTGGGTAGACTTCAGAAACCCTCACCTACAATGCAATATATAGACCCCCATGGACCAAGCGCAGCACAGTGATTTCAAATTCCACCCTGAGCTCCATATGACAAATACATTAACTTCACTATTATAACAGTTCCTGGCTAGATTAAAATGTAGAGATGGAGTCACAGTCACCGAGGTCACTCCATGAGAAGATCAGTCCTTTATAGATCACTATTTATTGTAAAGTCTGAATCATTTCTCTTTCTCAGAATCCTTTAAAGGATTAAGTGTTAAATTATATATCATTTTAAGAGCTGGGTTTGCTAGTCCTTTCTCTCCTCATAATTCATTGCCTTCACCTCTACCTGTATTTATAGCGTGCATGAATGAATTTTGCCCAGGCAGAACATATAAGATAAAAATTCTTCTGAAAGCTAGTTAATATCTGTACTTGGATGCATCACGTAGCAATGATCATCCTTATTTTTTCAGGTTCCTCTTGTTCTTCCAGCTTTCTGTGACTGATGTCAAATTTATGCTTCTACTCTTTTTTATGCAGATTTTTTTTTTTTAACACAGCTCCTCCTTCTCATGCCAGAGTATTTTTCTGTGATAGATGCAAAACGTCACATGAAATCCTGGGTGTGCTTCTTTTACTCACACACAGGCTCTCTGTACCGATGCAGATTCACCTGTTTACAATGTCAGATCAGGTGTTAAGGGTCGTTAGAATTTCTAAATGAAATTTTGGCTGTTTGGTAGCTTGATGGTGGCTTTGCCGCTGACTTTAACAGGTCAGAGCATCAGCCACTGTTTGTCCAAAGCTTTCAGTAGAACATTCCTATTGCGTAATTCATACGACTACAGGGTAAATAAAGGTATTCGTCCTCATTTGCGCACTACTTCTTTTCAGGGAATGGATAATCACACAGAGTGCACCAGGATGAAGGTCTCGCAGCACTGGTTGCACATAAAGAAGCTCCAGTCACAAAGAATTCATAATCTAATTTCAAACAGGGACAATAAGTGACTATAGCACAGAGGTAGAAAACTAAAGGAATCATGAGAAGTTTTTAAGCTCTTACAGAAAACTAAGATACTTAATTCAATGCTAAATAGGCTTTTTTGTGATAAACAGACCTTTTCTCCTCAATAGGGAGCTGCATGCTTTTTATACCTTCTAGATATTGCTGCTCTAGACAGCAATGCAATAAAACAGGCATTTTCATTATTAAAACCTTTTCTTCAACTGCTTATAGCTTTCTGGAAATAAAACTTGTTCACCTGATTTCTTAACACCACAACTGGGAGAAAACAACAACAAAAAAGAAGCAGATACTAAAGTGATACAAGGAACATGTAAGATATTAAATAAGAACAAAGAACAAATAAAGGTTGTCCAGTCTCCTAGATTTACATGACATCAGGCTTGCTGGTGTCAGATGGGATTCACCTTTCTCAAAGGGGGAAGAGGGTCTTTGCTCACGAGCGAGCGGGACTCATTGACAGAGCTTTAAACTAGACTTGAAGGGGGAGGGGGATAACATCAGGCTTGCCTGTGACAAGCTGTGGGATGACAGGCCAAGGTCAGAGGGACGGGGTGCTAGTGAGGGCCCTCAGCCTGTTGCTCTGAGATGTGCTGGCTGCACTGCAGCACACCTGGAGTCTTACAGAGATGAGCCATGGGCTCCTGAGGTAATAGGAGCCAACAGGGAAACACCAGTGAAATACTTGAAAGGAATTAAGTAGTGTTCCTCTAAGAAGGTGACACGACCGACAGCCCAGCTGAAGTGCCTCTGCACCAATGCACGCAGCAGGGGCAACAAACAGGAGGAGTTGGAAGCCATTGTGCTGCTAGAAAGCTCTGACCTGGTTGCCGTTACTGAAACTTGGTGGGATGAATCCCATGACTGGAGGGCAGCTATCGATGGCTACAGGCTGTTCATAAGGGACAGGTGAGAAAGGAGGGGCAGAGGTGGTGCCTTCTACGTCAAGAAATGGACAGAGTGTGAAGAGCTGTCTCTGAAGAATAGCCATGAGCAGGTTGAAAGCTTATGGGTAAGAATCAGAGATGGAGGCAACAAAGGGAGCCTTGTGGTGGGTGTCTACTACAGGCTGCCCGATCAAGGGGAGCCTATTGATGAAGCCTTCTTACTCCAGCTACAGGAGGCATTGCACTCACAGGCTCTTGTCTTGCTGGGGGACTTCAACCACCCCAACATCTGCTGGGAAAGTAGCACGGCGAGCTGTAGGCAATCCAGGAGACTCCTGGAATGCATTGAGGATAACTTCTTAAGCCAGGTAATAGACAGCCCTCCCAGAGGGGATGAGATACTGGACCTGATGGTCGCCAATGCAAGCGAGCTAACTGATGACGTCAAGATTGGAGGCAACCTGGGCTGAAGTGATCATGCACTGGTGGAGTTCGCCATCCTGAGGGATATGGGTAGAGGCGAAGAGTAAAGTCAGGACCGTGAATTTTAGGAAAGCAAACTTACAGCTGTTCAAGGAGTTAGTCAGTAGGACTCCCTGGGAAACTGCCCTCAGGGGCAAGGGAGCAGAACAGAGCTGGCAGATCTTTAAGGACGCTTTCCATAGAGCACAAGAGCTCTCGATCCCCAGGTGTAAGAAAACAGGACAGGAAGGGAAGAGGCTGGCATGGCTGAGTCAAGACCTGCTGGTCAAACTAAAGGGCAAGAAGGAAATGCACAGCAGTGGAAGCCGGTACAGGTATCCTGGAAGAGTACAGGGATGCTGCCTGTTTGTATAGGGATGGGGTCAGGAAGGCTAAGGCGCAGCTGGAGCTGAACTTGGCAAGGGATGCAAAGAATAATAAGAAGGGCTTCTACAGATGTCACCCAGAAAAGGAAAGTAAAAGAAAGCATAACTCCCCTAATGAACACGACTGGCAAACTGGTAACAACAGACGAGGAGAAGGCTGAGGTACTCAACAACTTTTGGCCTCAGTCTTCACTGGTGATGTCTCTTCCCACACCTCTCGAGTGGATGGACTGCAAGATGGGACCTGGGGGAGCAAAGTCCCTCCCACTGTAAGAGAAGATCAGGTTCGTGACCACCTGAGGAACCTGAACATACGTAAGTCTATGGGACCTGACCAGATGCATCCCAGAGTCCTGAGGGAATTGGCTGATGCTGTTGCCAAGCCACTTGCCTGATGTTTGAAAAGTCATGGCAGTCCGGTGAAGTCCCTGGGGACTGGAAAAATGGAAACGTTGCACCCATTTTTAAAAAGGGTGCAAAGGAGGACTCTGGGAAGTACCGACCTTTGCAATTTGCTGTCCTTGTGTGCCTGAGGTCTCATTATCAAACCTGTTCAAAACAGAGTTGTGCTCAGTGCTCTTGTTTAATGCAGAGCATAAAGGGACAACAGAATTTTATTAACCCCAAATTTAAAATGTATCCGCACCTTACTAGGAACAGTCCTACCAGTCTTACAAATAAAAGAAAAATGGGTCCTAGGCAAGCCCAATTTCTTCTCCTCCAGCTCCAGCAGAGGCTGGCACAGAGCTCCCTCCTCTGTAGGACTTCTGTCCCCTGCAGCTCCTCATAGCTCCGCTCTTTCCTCCAACAACTCAGGACCCACAGCGGTAACTGACAGGATCCCTGCCTCAGCTTGCACAGGGGTTCGCCTTCCATGGATTCATTAATCTGGCAATGCAGAGAGACTCCTACACCTGCACAAAGTTCATTACAAGGCTGGGGCCAAAATAATTCACAGCTCTACTCTGTGCCATAGTCAGGCTCAGTTACTCATCCCAGAACAAGGTCTAGGGGTGAGGTGAAACCAGGAGGAAGAAAATCAAATTAAACATCCATAATAATGGAATTTTCTTGCATTATTTTCTCCATCAAATGAAATGTCTCTATCTTCCCCAAACCGCTTTTGTCAAGTGCCCTGTCTGATCGGTGCTACAGGATTGTTTGGCACAAGCATGGTCTGAAAAAACAAACTTCACCCTCTGGAGAATTTTGCTGGCAATAATAGATCTGCGTGAAGGTCTAAATCAATAGAAGTCTTTCTGAATGCATTTCCAGGAAATCTGGACACAACACCAGTGACTTTGACTAAAACACAACGTGCCAGCCACTGTTTGGAAAGCAATTTATAGTTAAGTAATTTAAATTTCATAGCGAAGAAGGCCATATAGTGAGAACCTCATCCACTGCAGGAGGGGGAAGCTGGAGGCGTTCAGGGACTGCAAAATGCTTGCACAATTTTGGGAGGAGGTTTGAGGGTTATTTTTATTTTTTTTTTCAAATATCTTTTCTGGATCCCATTCCAATCTCAAAGGAAAACCCTCTTCTGCCTCCCCTGAATCTCAGCATATATTCAGCTTTTGCCTATGTTTTTTTTTTTTTTTTCCTAAGGTTTATTCTCTATTGGAGGATTATTTTCCCCTTTATTAAAAGCTTTCTTTTAGGTTATTGGGGAAGGTGTTTAAGGTCTGGATTCTGTCACTTCTTGTTTACATGTTTTCAAGTGTTCCTCCTCAAGCTTAAACTTAACTGGAGGAGAATTAAATATAGCGGCTATACCACCATACAGTCAGTTGAAAAGCACACCAGGGAGTCTTCCCCTTTTACCATCCACTATTAAGACTAGAGCTTAGGAAAGGTCTGATTCTCTTCAGCCCAACTTTATGACCCAATGCCACCCCCAAACCTTTCTTTTCAGCTGCAGCACCATCCTGCAGACACCTAAGCTGGGGACGCGTCCCTGTGTGCCGACTCCAGTGTTCACCGGGCTCGTTTTGCCCTGGCTTCTCCTTGACTGAGCAGCTTAGCAATTACCTTCAGCCCAAACCCAGCTGGAATGGCTTAAGCCCACATTTGTCACCTTCAAGAAGCGTGTCCTCTCCGTGAGGATATATGCTAGCCATGCCAGAGACAAGGGGAAGAAAGAAATTGTGATTTCTATACACTGACTGAAATGACGCCAGCGGATGGACAGCAGCAAGGGCAGGAGTCACAGGGCCAGAAAGGGAGAAAAAAGAGATTTCATGTCACCTGGTGCTCCCACCTAGGACGGCAGCAGGTATTGCTTGGAGCACCCCAGCTGCGGAAGTGCTGACCCTGCGTTTCTGTCTTTCTAAAAGTGAGGCATTCACTAATCGCGAGGATATTAAATAAAATACAGGGTCAGCTTTCTCCAGCCATTTAAATTTTTTTCCCTCAGCTTATGAACCAATAGTTCTAGTGCTTCTCTTGGGAGACGTCCCACACGTCCACAGCCTGTCTAGAAAGATGCATCCTCTTGCACCATGCCCCCTCTGACCAGCATTTCGAGGGGCCAGGCTGGCCAGGAGCACAGTGGAGGACGGGGGTGACAACACCACCGGGCACAGAGCCCACTGCTGCCACCAGGACCCCCACGGTCCAAACACCTTGATGGCATCCGTGTACTCTATGAGGGGGCTCAGTTAGGGCAGCCCCACAGCAGAGCCCTATGATGATCTGAGGATTAAAAGTCTAGCTTTACCACCATGCTGCTATGAGCTGGGTGTTGATGACTTTAAGTGTTAATTACACTTCCTTTTGTCCAGGTTTGGTTGATACAAACTCATTTGCTTCCAGGGACCTCGTACTGGGGGCCATCGCAGCCTTGAAAAACCTTAGAAAGTAACTCAAAGTGTGAAGACCCATTGCAGCAGCAGAGAAAACAATTTGCAGGAATATAGAGAGCAGCAGCAATAAGGGCGGGGGAAAGGGAAGCAGCTCTCCAAGGCTCCCCCAGGGCACAGCGAGCTAGCAAAAATCAAAAGAGAAAACAGTGTGCAAGCCCAAATCCTGCCAGTGGCAAGTCCAACAAACAGCTGGAGCGAAAGGCAGCTCTGGGAAACGAAGCTGCCGCTCACTCTCACTGCTCCTTCAGAACTATCCCCCATACGGAAAACAAGATACCATGAAACATTAGCCAGTTCTGCTCTCATAAATATTTCTCCCTGACTTTTCCCTCGGTTCTGCCTGTTTCTTTTACCCCTGGTAACCTCCCCCCAGGCCTGCGGTGTTCGGGCTGGGGCACCAGCGGGGTGTGCAGGGCCGTGCTCCCTGGGCAGCCTGGTCAGGGATGGGGCTATGAGCGCTGGAGGGGGCCACAGCTTCAACTGGCTTCCTGCATCCTTATGGTCAGCTTGTCTTTCCCTCTTTGGGACATGAGAGGTAACTGGAGAGACAGTATTACACATCTGGTGTTCATAGAATGGTTTGGGTTGGAAGGGATCTTCAAAGATCATCTAGTCCAACCTCCCTGCCATGGGCAGGGACATCTTCCACTAGATCAGGTTGCTCAAAGCCCCATCCAACCTGACTTTAAACACTTCCAATGATGAAGCATCCCACAGCTTCTCTGGGCAGCCTGTTCCAGTGTCCCACCACCCTCATCATATAAAATTTCTTCCTTATATCCAACCTAAATATAACCTCTTTCGGTTTAAAACTGTTGCCCTTTGTCCTGTGACTATAGTCCTTGGTAAAAAGTCTCTCTCCATCTTTCTTACAAGCCCCCTTTGTATATTGAAAGGCTGTGATAAGGTCTCCCTGGAGCCTTCTCAAGGCTGAACAACCCCAACTCTCTCAGACTTTCTTCACGGGAGAGGACTTCCAGCCCTCTGACCATTTTTGTGGCCCTCCTCTGGACCCGCTCCAACAAGTCAATGTCTTTCTTGTACTGGGGACCCCAGAGCTGGACACAGTACTCCAGGTGGGGTCTCATGAGAGCAGAGTAGAGGGGCAGAATCACCTCCCTAGACCTGCTGGCCAGGATACAGTTGGCTTTCTGGGCTGCAAGCACCCATTACCAGCTCATGTCCAATTTTACATCCACAGGTACCCCAAAGTCCTTCTCTGCAGGGCTGCTCTCAATCCCTTCACCCCCCACCCTGTATTGATACCAGGGATTTCCCTGACCCAGGTGCAGGACCTTACACTTGGCCTTGTTGAACTTCATGAGGTTCACATGGGCCCACTCCTCAAGCCTGTCAAGGTGCCTCTAAACGGCATCCCTTCCCTGCAGTGAATCAACTGCACCACTCAACTTTGTGTCATCTGCAAACTTGCGGAGGGTGCACTCCATCCCACTGTCCATGTGTTGAAGTTACTCATTTTCATTTTCAGTGCAGTCTTCCATTCATACAGAAACATATATGTATTTACATAAATAGGACCCCTCTTTCAAAGTATTTACTGTCTAAAAGTACAGAACGGTACAGTAAATAAACACGGAGACAGTAGGTTTCTACATCTAGAAAGTTCATGGAAAGTTGGAATCTCCTACTCAAAAGAGAGGTACTATTCACAGCGTTGAACAACGTTTTAAAAGGGCTTTGAAGGTCTGGGAGTGATGCACCCAGCCCCAACTCTGTCTTTGCAAGCCTCCCTGAGTGCTTAACATTTGTGTTTAAAGCAATTTCAAGATGACTTTTAATTTGGTGCTATAACTGTATTGTTTTAAAATATTATCATAACAGAAAAAAATGGAAAAAAAATTCATTGTGAAATTTTGCATCGGTACCCTTATCTTGAGATTTTCTAGTTGCAGAATTACAGCTAAGGATTACAAGCTCCCAATATGAACGCATGTTTGAGTGTGTGCTTATAATATACCCACGGAGGAATACAAGGAAACAACGTCTATTTTGGCAACCCTCACACTTTTCAAATTAGATGCAGAAAAGTTATTCTAATTTTTTAAAGGTCTCTGAGTCTCAGCAAATTGTATTGACAGAGCTTTCATTTTCAATAAAAACCGAACCTGAAATGTTTTTGTAAATGTGTTGTTTTCATCAAGATTTTTCTTTCACTGTTACTGCCTTTTTACAGGCAGCCACAGTTATGCACATCGCCATCCCTAGTCCCCTTCTTCCCCACCACAAAGTTCCTGATTTCTCCAGTCTTTTTACATCCCCATCTCCTGACACGCCACGACCCAGCTGCACAGAGCCAAGGGCCGTGGGTTTGCTCCTAAGTAAAAGCAGAGGCAGGAGGAGAGAAGGGGAAAAAGGAATTTAAGGAGGGGATTTGGGAGCGAGGCATGAAGCTGGAAGGACAGGCAGTATGAAAAGAGCTGAGTACTGGCAAAGCAAGAATAAGATGAGCCAGGATGACTGAAGCAGAGAGGAGTGAAGATTTTGCTATAGATTGTCCTGTCATGAAATTGAAATATGGGGCTTTAAATTGCAAGGTAGGCGAGGCAGAATGAGATAAAAGGAAGCCAAGGGAGTAGTAGTGAGCCATAAGCTGTGTTTGTGGTGCACATGCCCAGTAAGTGCATAAACCAATTAATGAAAATATTGCATTAGCATCTGCGGCGGGATCATCCCTCCTCTGTGCCCGCACAGAGCTCTCCTGGACGCGGCTGCCTCTTTCCAGTTGGGTCCCACTTGTGCCCATCCAAATTTTCCATTGGAAGAAGTGGTACTGCTCTGGTTTTAATGAGTTCCCTAATAAAGAGATGATGACTGGCAGTGTAATTTCCCTTCTACACTTCGAGCTTTCATGACTGGAGTTTATTATTAACCTCACTACTACATTTTCTGTTATTTTACTCTGGTGGTTTAATTGTATTTCCACCTCAGTCATGTGCATTCGCTTTCTAATAGTCTCCTTTCCCAGATTGCTTTCATGTGAGCAGCAGGGTTTTTCTGTTAAGTACTCTGCAATGTTTTTAGTATGCATTTCTTTCTGGTTTAATCTCTCTCTTTCTTTCTCTCTGTCCGTGTATTAGTCATCCTTAATGGGGTACAGCACCTTGTGCTCTCTGACATGGAAAACAGGGGCAATGTAAGCAAACAGCAAGGACAAAGCATAAAAATAATGGAGGCAGTCTCTGTAAAAGGGGAATTAATGACTCAGGCAAGTAGATACCACATGTAAGTAATTTTAAGGAAAGAAAGCATCAGCCATGCTTAGAAATGCAGATGTATTTATCGCCTTTCAGCCCTCCTATTTAGCTGTTACTAACGGCATATTGAAAGGGAACAAAGGAAATTTCTGAATGCAGAAGCAGGGATGTCTTAGCGAGGTGGTCCAGGGTAACAGAAATTTAAGGCACAAGCAGCAGGCCTGATTCTTATTTTATTAATGCTGACATAAATCAGGTGTGTGTATCCACTGAAGGAGTGAATGAAGTTATGCGAAGGTAGGGTTGGAGAGAAGTCAGTCAGGTCTCCCATCCCCACTCTAACACGGAGCAGCAGCCCCCTTAGGAACTGCGCCTCTGCTCTCACTAAATAAAAGAAGGTGGAAATAAATCATTGTACTCCACTATAAAATACTAGGACGTGTGCACAGCCGACTCGGGGTATGGGAGTGCTACTCAGCCTGTGCTTCTAATAACGCAAAAGAAGCAAAAGTGCAGTAACCCTAACGGTATAGTCAGTGGTTTAATATTAAGTCAATAAAAATAATTGAGAGTCAACTCCTTATTTACAGCCTGGCCCCTTTTCAACACTAACATTTTAGGGGAGCCATACATTGGATGTAAATGAAATGTAATTTGCCAGAGTTAGTTAAGGTCTCTGATGTGAATGAGAATCAGGACCTTTGATTTTACATCGCGGTGCATGTTTCCATTTGACGTGTTACGCACAAACGCTGTTTGTCTGTAAGAAGTAAGGGAGGTCACATTCATTAGCTGAAAAATTGTAAGCAGTGCAGAAAGCATCATGAAGCTGAAGCAAGGCTCGGAGGGATTGCCTTGTAGCAAAGGACAAGCCTTCCTGCTGACAGGGTTATGAGAAAGACCCCAAGCTGCCTTGGTTACGGTTATAAATACCTTCATGAGAAGAAAAATCTGGGTGCTAAAGAGCTCTTTAAACTGCTGGAGAAAGGTATGATAAGAACCACAGGCAGGTGGATAAAATCAAACAAAATCCAATGGGAAATGAAGCATGTCTGAAATGGCAAAGCCTAATAGTCTGTTGATACAGTAGCAGAGGGTGGTGAACTCTCCATTTCTGGTTATTCGTGCTGGATACCTTGCAAGAAGACATACTTCAGCAAGGCACATATAAAGGGTTCAGGAGAGGAGGCTTTGAGTAAATTTGAGGGCTTGTATTAAATAAAGATTTGATTAGATGGTCTAACAATCTTGGCTCTAACCCCCGTGAACCATTTGCTCTGGCTGTCCATCACGGCAGCGCTCTTGGCCAGCTGCCCTGGAGTGGGGCCGGCGGCTGAAGGCAAGGCACAAGCAGAGGCCGGCCGGGAGAGGAGCGGCTGTGCGTGTAGCCTTCAGCATACGTGTGCCTGGCTGTGTTAGAAGGGGCAGGCTCTTCCAAAAGCGATGCTAATGCAATCCTGCCGCAGAGATTTGCAAAACGCGGGAGCTCCTTTGGGTTGCCTGCCTGAAGAGCTTGCCAGCCTTTGGACACAGGAGCAGCCCGCTGTGGTTTCACAGAGCTGGGGGACACCGCAGCGCTTTGTCCGCATCCTCGCAGGACCCATGGTGCTCCTCTGATGAAAGAGAAATACCAGTCCGCACTTTGCAGAGAGCGCAGTGAGGCCCATATTGCCTGATCTGAGGTCTTCAGCATTATCCGCCACACCATCCTCTGTCTTTGACTTCCAAAAGATGCCTGACCAAGGGGTGTCCTGCTGCTTCCCCAGGGTTACGGGGATCCCCTTCCTCACCCCTGCAGTGAGATGAAACAGATGGGAGCATAAATAAAGGGTCCAAAATAAAAAACTACCTGAAAGTAAACTGTGACGCCCGTTATGAAGATGTGAAAGACGTATTAAAATAATTGTCTTAGAGCAGAACATGAATTGACACTAACTGAAGATGCAGCCACCCCCACTGCTCAGCAGGGATGTGGGGAAGTGCCTGACCCGACCCACGCTGTGTCCAAATTAGCAAAGACCATGGTTCCCCATCCAACACTACAGGCTTGGGGAGGAGTGGCTGGAGAGCTGCCTAGAGGAAAAGGACCTGGGGGTGTTGGTTGACAGCTGCCTGAACATGAGCCAGCAGTGTGCTCAGGTGGCCAAAAAGGCCAATAGCATCCTGGCCTGTATCAAGAATAGTGTGGCCAGCACGACCAGGGAGGTGATAGCGCCCCTGTACCTGGCATTGGTGAGGCCGCACATCAAGTACTGTGTTCAGTTTTGGGCCCCTCACTACAAGAAGGACATCGAGGTGCTGGAGCGTGTCCAGAGGAGGGCAATGAGGCTGGTGAAGGGTCTAGAGCACAAGTCTTATGAGGAGCGGCTGAGGGAGCTGGGGTTGTTTAGTCTGGAGAAGAGGAGGCTGAGGGGAGACCTTATTGCTGTCTACAACTACCTGAAAGGAGGTTGTAGCGAGGTGGGGGTCAGTCTCTTCTCCCAAGTAACAAGCAATAGGATGAGAGGAAACGGCCTCAAGCTGCGCCAGGGGAGGTTTAGGTTGGCTATTAGGAAAAACTTCTTCACCGAAAGGGTGGTTGGGCACTGGAAGAGGCTGCCCAGGGAAGCGGTTGAGTCCCCATCCCTGGAGGTATTTAAAAGACAGGTAGACGTGGTGCTTGTGGACATGGTTTAGTGGTGGACTTGGCAGTGCTAGGTTAACGGTTGGACTCGATGATCTTAAGGGTCTTTTCCAACCTTAACGGTTCTATGACGCTTCTATGACTCAATGACCCCAGGGCCCGGCCGCGGGACGCCAAGGGCGGGCTGCAGCGCCACCTGGCGGACAGCGGCGGCACCGGGCGGGAGCCGCGCGGGGGGGCGGCTGCGCGCTTCCTGCGCTGGCCGCGGAGAGCGCCGGGGGCTGCGCGCTTCCTGCGCGCCCTGGAAGGGCTTTGCAGAACGAAGAATTAAAAAAAAAAACAAACAAAACCCAGGAGTTTTCAGGGCTGGCACGTTAAAAATGGAGCTGCAGCCATGTGTGCCCTGCGCTGCCTGCTGCAGCGGGGCCAACGCAGCGTTTTGGTCAGTGGAAAATCAGTTATTAATCAGCAAATAACTATTGATTTTCCAACTGCTGTTTCCATAGAATAGTAAGTCAGCCGTCGCAGTCGGCAAGCGGCGAGCTGTAAAGCGCCGCCAGGAGCACCTACGGCCCAAAGGAGCGAGTCGATCCGCGGCGGGAGATATGGGATACTCTAGGGTCACTGCTCAAATAGAGCAGCTCCCAATTTGCAGAACATGTGGGGGTACATTCCCTGTTTATAATTAACAAATTAGGGCAAATTCACTGTTGCATTGGGAAGCAGAATGGAAGATGTGGCATAGTATTCAACTCCACATAAAACCGTATTTTCGACAGATGTAGGCTGTTTTCCAGTCAGTTCATAGTGGACCTGAGAAATACATCATTTTTTTCTGTCAGAATTCAGTCAGCAAAGCAACTTTCTCTTTTCTTTCGTTTTTAAGGCAGTGGAAACATTCATAAGGTATTCAGCAAGATATATAGTCTTCTGATTGTTTTTCTTCTGTGTATAGATCATTTGTGATGGTTCACCCAGGCAGACGTGTGCTGATCTGGGCCATATGTATTTGCCTATTTGTTTTAGCTAGGTCTATAATGGAGATTTTTATCACCAACTGCTGGGATTTGGGTCCTTTTACGAAACCTGCCCAGAAACTGAACATTCTGAGACCTGAAATTCTTCTGTAGTCTTTGTCCTAAAATCCCTGAGTAATACACTCAAGCACATCACTGAAATATATCCACAACGCAGAGCTTATGCTGACATTTACCCAGGAGCGCTTCAGCATCAGCAGTGTATAATGCTGCATAATAGGAACAGGCCAATGTTCTTTCATACTTTTTAGAATGAAAATTATAATTTCAAGATCTAGAAGATGCCCTGATTTGGGGCATCTGAATTTTAACTGTCCAGCAGTCAACAGAGAGTGAAGGTTGGCTTGGGTCTATTTCAGGTACCTTTTCAATATGCACATAGTCGGTGTTACTCTGCATTTCACTGCATTTCTCTAACTGATCAAATTGTGGTTGTTTCTTCAGTCATGGTCCAGCAACACCATGACAGTAGCAAAGACACGAGCTCTCACAGCTGTCATTAAGAATCACAAGTTCATTTACTGACTACTGAAACTTTTGTCTAAAATAATATAATACCGCAGAACCATTACACACAACTGGAAAGAGGGATAAAATGTCTCTTTGAAACTGGAGCTACAAAAATATTACCCTGGACCTCAATACAAAGAGCACAGTGCATAGCCTTACTCTGGTGAGCACCACCAGGAGAACATTGGAAGGAAGGTTAGATGCTAAAATTGCTCATGGAAGATAGTGTCCCCGGTGTCACAATTACTGCTGCCACTATGGAGAACACAGTCCTGCCTTCATACAGCATCGCTGGCACGTGCAGCCCTACTGCAAGGAAAAGCTGGTCAGCTCACATGGTTTAAATCAAACTGGGATCAAAGCAATTTATTGATTTAATAGCAGTGCATATTTAACCTGCAATCAGTGAACTGTATGTTAAGGACTGAAATCAGCAACACATCAGATAAATCACAGTACTAGACACTGGCAAAATGTTAATAAATACCTGCAGATTTCGAAGCATGCTTTTATAGTCCCAATATTTAAGAGCCCCCCTCCCAGACTGTGTGGGTTACACATCCCATGCCCTGTGTGTGGGTGCAGGTGCCCTGCATGCAGACCTGCCTGTGGATATCTGGGTGCTCCTGTAGTCCATGCACCCCTGCTGCTGCCGGCACCCACTAAGGCACCGCCGTGGGCAGTGCCTGCCCCATGTGCACCCTGAGGAGGGGTGTCCCCCCATGCTGTAGGTCCCTGGCTGGGTGCCAGCTGCTCCTGCACCCCCCAGGGAGCTGCTGGGGGTGCTGCAGGGCGATGCCCAGCAGTACCCTACCACGGTCACTGCTCCTCCTCCTCCTGCTCCAAGGCACCCCTCACCGCTCTCTCTGTCATGCCCTGGTTATTGTTCAATCAGGCTGGTCATCTTCCTCATCAGTGCTATCAGCTTTGGGCAATCACCCTCTCAGGCAGTTTTGGGTGTCCCACAAAGCCGTTTAGCTGAGGGGGGCATGGGGCACCCCAGCTGGGGACGTGTTCCTGTGTTTCCATTGCTGCCTGTCCCTGCACGAGCTGGGCAAGCTTGCAGCCGGCACTGCCCTTGTTTCTGGGCGCTGAAGGTCCGTTAGCTGGCCCTCCTCATTGCCCCAGTGTGCTGCCTCGCCGGGGCAGGCCCCTCACCGCTGGCCGGCGGAGCTGAGCAGGAGCTCCTGGTCAGGTCTGGGGTCGCCCCAGGTGACTTCCCAAGAGCAAGACCTTTAGAGGTGCGAGCCCTTTGCTTTGCTCTGTTAAAAGAGTTTGCAAAACAGCTGCAAAGATCTGAGTTTCATGGTGGTTGGTTATATAGCCCTGGGCCTGCAAAGCTCTGTAAGTTTAAGATCCTCTCTGAATGCAGCTTCCTAGAAAACTGGGGGTTTGTTATAATGGTTTCTCTCTCTCCCCTATACTGTTATTCTTCCTGTCTAGATCGTAGTATTTTATATTTCTAGATATGCTAATTTGTTTTCAACCTAATATTTCTGCACCTCTTTTTATATTTTTCTTTATTTTTTTCTTAACCATGTTTTCAAGACAGCATTCTCCTTTCATATGACTCCTTCTTTTTCCATGCAGTTTTCCTGAAATGCTTTCTTCCTCTGCTACTTTCCCATCTCTGTCGGTCCCTCTCCAGCTTGATGTTACTTAATTTTTTTTTTTTTTTACTCCTTTCTGAGAGGTTTCAGCCCTTTGGTCTCAGTCACTGTCCAAAAGCAAACCAGTGTTCCTGGTGGCACCGGGCTGACAGAGCGCCTTGTGCAGTCACCCTCCAGACGCGGCCGAGCGAGCATCCTCGGGGCTACACTGGCACTGATCTCAGCATCTTTTACTGTATAATAGTGCACGATAGCGTTGTGGCTCTCGGTTTGCAGCTGTTTGTGTTTGACCAGGACATGGAAAAAGAAACAGCAATCTGGGGGCATGTTTTTCTCTTGGTTTTTTTTTTCCCTGAAAAACTTTGAGGTCTGAATTTAGACAGCTGTGGTGCTTCTCTCTGGTGGCTCTGTGGCAAAGCTTGAACCACAGTACAAGAGGGAAATGTAGAGAAAAATAAATAGCAGTAGCGGTATTTTCAGATGTGAGAAGGTCCTTATGGCTGTAGGGTTTTAGCATTCTCCAGCTCGGACAGTGCTGAATTGTACTTTAGGGAAAAAAAAAAGACAAAGTAAGAATGGAAAACAATCTCTTTTGAGTCCCTTCTTTCATTTCCCATGCACTTACATCTCCTGTTTCATAGACCGAACCAGGTGGAACTGAGCCTCGTGTCAACTTCTTCCACCCTTTGAAAGATGCAAAGTCCAAATAAATCAACAAAAGTTTAGACGAGAGTCATATTTGCAAAGATACAATGCACCTTCTTTACCTCGCTCCCTGCAGCTCTCCCACTGTTATGTTTGTGCACTATGTGAAGCTTTTTAAAGCTGACATTTGGGATTTATCCCTGGAGGATTATCTTTGAAGCAACATATCACTTCTTAGTACTTAAGATTTTTTTTAACATCCTGCATTCATAATTCTAAGGCACAAATAATACTATCAATATTAATGCATTGAAGGCATTTTCTTCTGCACCTGAGGATATGTTACTACCCACAGAGATAAGTAGAATTTCATAAATATATACAAAAATCTTAACTTTTGTTATCATGACATGTCTTCAGTGCTGTAATTGTGATAACACTTCAGAGCATAACATTGTTACTGGCTGTAAAGGAGCCACAAGGTACCTCTCAGGAAGAACTGACTCCATTGAGTCAGCATCTCTACTCACACTGAGAAAATACTGAATAAATATATGAATATATAAATACATATAAAAGTGTGGTTACTCATCCAAGCAAAAAGAATTTCCTCTTGTAAAAACCTTTTAATAGGCTTTCTGTGAATATCTACATAAAAAAGCATCTGTTCATTTAAGAAGAAAGAGTTAAATAGATGTGTGAGGGTGTGCTTAGGCTTCTATTGGCATAGACTTGGTAGACCCTCCTTCTGCGTTTAAATGGTGCCATTTTCTCCTGTGCCTGCAGAAGAATATTGTTTTTGTTTTGTGTCTAGTCACCCTGTGAAGGAGGTGAATCGCCACCCGTTGTCTGTCAGAATTCCTTGGGCTGAAACAGGTCTACTGAAACAACTGGAAAATTTTGAATAAAGGTAAAACAATGACATTTAAATCCATTCATGGATAACTCATATGAAGGAAACAGGCTTCATTTAATTATTTTCTATTGTGAATAGCAGTTCTGGTTCTGTTCTCATTCTTGGATGTAAACCTGGAGTATCTTTGCCAATCCTGCTGAAATAGTTCTAGGTCTACAATAAATTATAATAAATAATAATTGCTAACAGAATTAGGTCTGTCATGTTCACTGCAGAAGAAGAATGTTAGACACGATCAATGGTGATGTATGGTTCTTAGTTGTTCCCACGCAAATGTGTCTCTTACCTCTTTCTGTCCAAGAAAGGTGGTCTGAAAGAAGAGTTTCCAGTTTCAGGATAAATGCTATGAACAACACTGGATGTAAGTGCACAGCATTTATGTCTCAAAGCTACAAGTTTATGGATTCAGTGTGCCTCAAATACAACAGGGATGTTGTATTATTATGCACATAGATAGAGAGTTGGGTAAGTTACCCTATTTATTTGTTACTATTTATGTTGAAGAAGACTTTAATGTCCCTTGCGGCGGAGTGCTTCCTTTATCTCTCCATATTTTTTGTGTAATGTTTGCTGTGGAGGCCTCAAGATTTTTCTTCAATATAATTGTTAAATAATAAGTATAATTGTTATTAATTATCTAATTCTCTTTTAGAAATATAGCAGAAATTAATAAACAAGGGTACTTGCCAGAGACATTTTACATTTTGACTATAAAATAGATGGAAATAATTGATGGACTGATTATTTATTTATATATTTCAAATAGGAAGCAACAAAACTAAAGAGAGCACATTTTAAAGCTTTATTAAAGGCCCTAGGCAAAGGATTTCTTCCTGTAATGTATTCTAATATGCTAGCTGATTTATGGATAATAAAGCTGCAAGAGATGTTTGCAATGGAATTGGAGTCACTTGAGGCTGGTCTTGGTGCCATCAGAGAATGAAGCTCCCTTCACTCAAACATCACAAGCTATAGCTGTCACACCACTAAATCATCTGTCCTGGGCTGCTGAGCCTCTGACTTTGCTACGTGCACAAGTCCAGAAAGGATTTTTGCATCTCCTTGTGCCCTAGCACACTGGGTCACAAATCCCATCTGAGACTGCCTTGGCCTCATTTTGTGGCTTTTGCCGGCTCCAGTGGTCAGAAACCACCTCCTGATTTCCACTCTCATTTTTTTCCTGGCTGGTTTATGCCATTTTTTTTTGTTGTGCCATTATTGTATTTTATCTGGCATAGCTTTTCCCTTCCTAGAGTTTACCGCTCTGATGTAGAGGAGCCTCATCCTTCCTGAGGGTCTTGTTTAGCTAAGCAAACCAAGCTGTCCTAGCCCTCTCTACTAAATAGAGCAAATAGCTCTGCTCATCCTAAAAGTTCTCTCCTATGTTTAGTCCGGTTAAAATTCAACTTTCTTGTACATAAATGACTAAAACTGTATGAGACCCCAACGGCAGTCCGTGTTTTGTCAGAGTTACCACATTTCATTTGCCTTTTGTCATGGCTGCAAGGCTTGGAGACATCTACAAATACACAAAAGTGCGTGTGTATATGTACGAGCGTATATATTTACCTAAGTACACATGTGCACACACACACATATATCCACACATTATTTTTAGTGCTTGTTGCTAGTTGACGAACTCTTAGATTACAGTGCACATTTTTATTACTAATGGCTGAAGTGCATGACCTTGTGTGTTATGACACTCCTTTGGGATTGCTCCTGTCCTCAGGACCAGCCTTCTCTGTGTGACAGCCACTCTCCCCCATACTGAGGATGGTGTATGTGGCAAATTTTGTTACCACTCATCCACTTTGTGCGCTAGTAATATTGCTAATACTAAACGAGACCCAGACCTTGAAAAACTCTGCTCGTCATCTTCTTCCAGCCTTGTACCATCCCTTCCAGCCCATCCTGTTGACTTTTTCATTTCAAGCATCCTTACTCACACTGTGTGGCTTGTACTCATTCTTCTCAAAACAAAATAATTTCCTGTGCGGCTGTATAGCAGATGTTTCACAGATGTCTAGATAAATGAGATTTTGGTCTTAGTAATGCATAATAAGAATGGTTAAAAATATCAATTATAGTTTCCAAGAAAGATGCTAGGCTCATCTGACAGGTATGTTGCATTAATCTTCCATCCTTCTTCACACATTTAATTAGTTTTTCTTCAAAAATGACTCTGAGGCTGTATATATGAATCAAATCAGTCTCATATGCTCTGAACTGCACACCCTAGTCTTCTCCCCTTTTCCTTAAGTTTGTTTGAGATCTCCACTCTCAGACTTGTGACCGTATGAGCCTAGTCTAGCATGGTCCGGTCTCTCTGGTTCTGGCTATGCTTCTGATATTGAGGTGACAGCTACTTCCCCCACTGTGTTTCAGTTCGAGTAACTGTATGCAAGAGCGTACCCCTGATGTGGCTGTTGCCCATTAAAGAACAAACACCTCTCTTCATGCAGTCAGAGAAATACTTGCATTTGCTTCAGAAGAAGCTGGAAAAAGTCCTGGTGAAGATTTCTGGTTTCTGCAGACTGGCAAGGAAAGCTGGAGGTAAGGGAAGGTGGGATGGACCAACCACAGTAGCTCTATCATTTCTGTCATTAAGTTTGTACATTAAACCTGGAATGAAAATACCTCTTTCCCGTGGTCCCCATCCCGAAGCAGTTGCCAGCTAGCACTTTTATAATTGTGCCTATGGTTGGGGCGATTGGATGCAACCGATGCTCTGTCTCTGTCCATCATCCCTCTGCTCCCCAGATGTATAGCCTACGCATATGGCCTGGGAGAGGATGTGGCTTGTCGTGAACATGCAGTTGACTTGATTACCATCAATGCAGTAGCAAACATTGTTGCTGAAGCAGCAGAAGTCCTTAGACACAGAGCAGGACAGGAGGGCTGCTGAGACTCTTTTTGGAAGGTCAGGGGAACGCATCTTTGCCCTGTATCCCTGTTGGACCTGGACTGAAAATCAAGGCCTTTGTTTCTAATGGGGACGGCAGCAGCCAGAAGTGGGGGTGGGATGCGGGGTCTTGGTGCCTGGCGGGTGGGGAGGATCACTGCATCCACGGCAAGCCGTGTGGGGCCTCTTTGAGAAAATCTCCCCAACAGTGTCCCAAAAAGGGAAACAAAAACAGACTGAGGAACTTAAAGAGCACACACAGCTGCTTCAAAAATCTTATACCTTGCTTCCAGCATACCCCTGCAGTGTCAGTCGTGGCAATAGGTCGGCCTAAACTCTCTGTCATTTCCCTCTCGCAGTGTAATGAAGGTTTGCTCCCCCAGTTAGCTCGTTTTTAATCCCTTTTTTGAGCTGGGCATGCCTTTTTAATTTTTTTATAATGCTTAATAATCATGTATGTTCAGTCCCCTAGGTGGTATGATAATTCTTTTCTTTCATCTACTTAATTAGAAGATTTTGTTCTGCATAAAATATATGAGGCAGCTGGGGCAGGGTCTTATGAACTGGTGAGGATGCAATAACTATATTATGCAGTTTCTTAAGGCTTTGAAATTTTCTTCAGATGGTGGCTGTTGACAAACCCTGAAGTGAAGCACTACTTGAATATTCACATTAAAACCGCCATTGCAGTTAGTGATGCATGATTAATTGGCTTAAAAGCAATGGATTCATATGGAGTAAACCGCCTCTATGAAAATCAATAGCATGACTACAATTAGCAAGAACATTACTTTGAAGATATTAAGGGTCACAAATCAAATTTATCAGCTGAAGAGTAACAGTGGCTGCCTATAAAAACAAACAGCAGTTGTGTCTGTAACACAGCATGAGAGGCTTATGGGTCTTTCCACGTATTCTTTCTCTTTTGATAGCCACAGTGATGGGATAGCATGATAGCTACTCACGGCAAATAACAGTGTCAAAGGTGCTACTTTGCTTCCACCTCCCAGGTTTGGCCAGGACCTCTTGGTCCTGGGCACGTGCAGGTGTGCAGGACTCGATGCCGTCACCCAAGACTGGTTCCCCTCTCTTTGTCACCTGCGTTCGCCCCCATTTCAGCTGGTGCTGGCAGCCTGCGCCAGCCTCACAGCTGACAGACAGGCAACCCTAGAGTTTCACAGGGGTCTTGCTCCTCTACCTTGAAAATCCAAACGCTTTTTTTGATTATACAAGTGTGATAAACACTGCTCCTCTCTTGTTGCATCCCCACAAACTGCCTTTTATGCTATTGCATAAAAGCCTCTCCAGGACTGAGAGTCGCTTGAATCCGTAGGCAAATGAAATACCGTATTGTGGTCATGTTTACAGTGGCACACAGGGAAATGACACAGATTTCAGAATCTTCCTAGGATATGTGCCCTGAATTAAAAAAAAAAAAAAAAAAAGCACCACATGGGTGCATTTTCATGTCTTTCACTCACACAAATATACTGAGTGGTTGATTCTGTGTATCACTGCAAAAATAGAAAGCTGTCTGTCTGCTGAGGCACTATTCTTCTTGGCTTGAAGCTGATATAAATGACGATAAGAATTTTAAATTGGAAATGAAGGGTGAAGGATGGAAGTGACATCTTTAACCACCATGCCTGGAGATCTAATGCGAAAAAGGGAAAAAATCAAATAAACAATCTGTAATGGAAGTACAGAAGATGAGAGGATGGACAGTACAGAGAAGGAAAGTGCTAATACTGATGAGAACAGGAAGGCTAAACAACAGCTGTATTGACATAAATATAAATTAGCCTCAGATATAAAGCAATCCTCACTCTTCAAAAAACATAATAAAGTATCTACACTCTTAAAAAAATGGAAACTATTTATTTAAGTAAATTATCAACTAACATGGAAAAACACAGTGTACTATAGAAATATTAAGTTGGGATAGTTTTGTAAACAATCCTTAAAGCTTATAGTAAGAGGGTGCTTTTGAAATTTGCTGGTGACATGAAGATGGGAGGCATTGTCAATATGGCAGAAGATGAAGATATCAGACAGAAAAAACTACTATCCCGAAGAGGCAGACAATGCAATAAACTTCAGCGGAATAAAGGGCAAGATCATTTAAAGACTAATGTGGAGAATTTGTACTAAAAACTGGGAACTTATCAGCTGGAAATGGAAATGGGGAGAAAACACTGGGTCACTGAGCCAGTCAGGATGAATATTGTCATCAGCGTGATCCAACCATGAAAGGCAAACCCAGGCTGAGGATATCCCTGATGACATGTTTCCAGTGGAGCAAAAGTAGCATTCAGGCAGTTTTGTAGAATACCATGCTGAGACCTTGTCTGGAGTATTGCACACGGTGGTGGCACCCCCGTGCGTGAAGGATGGAGGAGCTGCAGAGGACAGCCTGTGGGATGGATGTGGGAGGGAAAGGCAGGGGCTTGGCTCACGGAGTCTTTCCGAAGCTGAAAAGAGATGTAATTGTTCCCTGAAAACACATCGTGACACTAAATTCTGGAGAAATAGGAGAAGAAAAGCTATTTAAGCCAAAGAATACCATTCATGTAGAAACAAGTGGGAACACATTTAAGCAGGATTTCATAAAATGTTTTTCATTATCAGTGTACTGAGGATCTGGAATAGGATAGCAGTGGTGTAAAACCTGGTCATCATTAAAACCAAGTTTGGTCAGCTCATGAAATAGTATGAGCAGCGTATTTGGCAAGGCTCAGGAGCTCCTTTCCAGTCTTATATTCCTCCAACTGGCACTGTTTAAAGCAAGGAATAGCTAGAGAGTCTCATATCCCAGAAGAGTCAATGCTGCTGGTCTGTAACAGCAGGTCCAGGCTGTTAAAATTGCTTAAAACTCAGCCATCCTGGTCTTCTTTCATTAGAGCTGTGCTTGCTGTGGGAATTGGAGGAGAAGCAAGATTAGTTTCATCTCGTTTATTATGAGCTACTGTTTATCCCTCTGAGACAAGTGCCCAGCACCCCTTCTGTGCCGCATTTGTCTGGCACCTCTGTCCTCTGCTGTGTCCCCATGCTGCAGGTAGCAAGTGTGCTTTCTGTGGAGCATGTGCTGTGCAAAGCATCCTGGCATATCAGACATCCCAGAACAATCCCAATAAAATTACCCTGGAGCTAGGTGCGAGATTCAGACCTGGAAACTCCTCCTCCTCACCGCCGGACCTCCCCAGCCCAGAGCTGACTCCTTTGGCAGCCTCACAGGTTGGTTAGCCCAATACTCAACTGCAGCAGCTCGGAGCTGCTGTGGACGAGGGAGGGGGCAATCAGAGACCCCCGCACACTGCACACACCTGGCCTTGCCTCTGCAAGGCAGAGTCGCCTCAGGACTGCCGTAATACGTGTTTGGCTTCTCTTGTCTTGGGAGTGCAGTCATGGAAGTGTTGCACTGTGCTCCAAATACCCCTTCTTCTGCCCATCCTTTAGGTTTAGGAGAAAAGATGCTGCATCTTTTGGCTCTGGCTTGCCCGAGCCAGGCTGGGAGGCACTCCTCCCTCCAGCCCCAGCCTGCACCGCTGCTGGTGGCTAACAAAACCTGCCCCATTATTTAATGAAGCAGAAGGCAGATGTCAAAGTATGGAGGGGTGTTCTCTTGCCTCTTCTAAGTGAATAACTGCACCTCAGGACACGGGAGGTGCAGCCATCGGGCAGGCAGTGATGCAGCAGGACTGTGCTTCTGAGCAGTTTTTTTTAAAAACCCTACTGTTATTGAATCCTGGGGAGGTAGGGAGGGGAGACAAATTTAATATTTTTTTGTCTCCTAAAAAACGTGTGATTTATTATCTGAAGGCAATGATTCTAACTGGTGTTATTGGTATGTGGCACGTGGGAATCTTAGTGCTAGCACATCTTTATTAATGTTGTTATAAAAGCTTCTACTGGGATCCTAGTTATCAAATGACTCTGACAGCAATTCATCCACAAAGCCCTGTGTTTTAATTTCTCACTATCTGAAAAGAAATGGGCTGGGTGGGTGGAAAGACTCCTATTTTCAGCTGCTTTGTCCTTCGCTTTAAAGCCTGGCACGTTGCAAGTGTAAAGGAGGAACATGTAGGATTACAGCGGGAGGAATACATCTTTGGAAAATAAATATCCTGCCATAAAAAGCATGTTACAAAGTGACAGGTACCATCTATTGATATAATGGAGTCTTTGATTCCTATAGTGCCGGCCATTATAAGAAGCGGTACATAGAGATGTGAGCCAGAGCCTGAAAAAACCTTTGAATAGCAGCAGAGCCACAAATAGCAACAAGGGATTTAATAGTAAAACATTTTACAAAGATTTTGCTGTATGCACTATGAAACAATAGGGAGTTAATGAATTACTGGAAACAGCAAATGTGTCCTTTTATACAAATCAGAGACTGATCAGGGAAGCAGCTAATTTCTAGGACTTTTCCTTCTTCAGCCCACTCTCTCGCCATGATTATACATGATCACATAGGAGATCCAGACCCAGCAGAATTTGCAAGCAAAAATGATCAGCTAACCCAAGTAAGCAGCTGAAAAATAATACCTTTTTTTATTACTTTCTCCTGACAAGGCTCAAAACTTTTCCAATGGTGTGGTATTACAGTAGCGCATCATGTGAATGTAGCAAAGTGAGTGCTGAGTGAATGATGCATGAGCTGAAAGTGGAAATGGAGAATGGTGGTCGGTCTCAAAAATTGTAGGCACATGTATGTCTGAACTTTTTCCCCTCAGCTCATTGCTTAGCATTTGTCCAGGCAAATCTGTCCTTGCATCTCTTTTATCAAACCCTGGAAGGACAATACATTTTCTAGATTATAGCTTTGGGGGCCAAGTCTCTCCCACATGGGTCTTTTTGTGTGGCTGGAAAATGCCATTTCAGCAACACTGTGGTGTGATGGCCCTTGTTTCCAAGGAAGATGTATTATTGCTTGCCTGGAGAACCTGCAGCCTGGGAGGATAATTCCCTTTTATTAAAGATGCAGGGCGATGCAACCTTTAAAATGGCCTTTAGCCTATTTAGAGGTGAAGAAGGTAGTAAGGTGTGGGCTCTGCGAGACTGGCTCTTCTTGCATGAACACATAACACACATCTGCAAGGATGTTTTATCCAGATGGAATTTTATTTCTCACACTGTTCTGCCCCAAACATTTTTCCTTTGCAAGATTATATAAAACCCTTTGAGTTTTCTCTGTTACAAATGCAGTCTTTTAAATTCTGTTCTAATGAATGATGGCTTTTTGGTGGCTTTGGCTTGATATGAACAAGGTGTAGGTTTCAAACCTGAGGCCAGGCTGAGGTTCTATCACAGAGTTTGTTGTCAATATAGTTGTGTTTGTGCCAGCATTTTGCCACTTAAGTCAGGAAGTCTTCTGCTAGCCATTGCGCTAGGAGCCAGGTTTTTAATCCAGGCATTTTTCTGGCCTAACCCTGTGAACAGGCTTGCCAAAGCTGCCTCAGGGTTGTGCACAAACAAAACAAACCGTTTTGGAGTCGCCGCTTGGTTGTCCCTAGTGCTCTCTTCTCCTTTTATTTATCTCAGTGTGAAGCTGAGGTTTCTGCCGAGGTTTGGCGCGGGCTGTGGAGGCAGGGAGCTGGAGCATCCGCAGGGTCCCTTGCCTGAGTACAGGGGAGAGCAGGGCAGGGTCCTCTCTGGCCCTCCTCTTCCTGCTGGCTACCCAAGCGACCTGCCCTTCTCCTTGGTCCTTTACTTAGGTAGACCTTTGTAATGAACATGGCTGGAACTTCAGCCCAAGCCAGTCGTAGCGGGAGTGAGAAGCTGCTGGGCGTGAGGGTTTGTGCTTGGGGTGAGCCCAGACCCGGGTGAGCTCTTAAGCCTTGAGTGGCGGGCACTGTGCTGCTTGGAGGAGGATTTTGCATTGGAAGGCTGCAGCTCAGGTGTCCAGCATAGCACTAAGCGTATTGCTGGTATTTAACAACCAAAGTAATAATTACTAGCTGTCCGCAAATCCTCCACTGACTGTAAGTGGCTGAGGAAGTAAATAAAGACATAGGGGCAGTAACGCTGCAGTGTACAGAGGCCGTATCTGGAGCAATACAAGCACCACTCAGACTTTAAAACCTTTTATCCTGGCAGCAAGGATGGTCATCTTGTCAACGCGCCTTCTGCTCTGAATTGCATAACTGGAGAAGAGAAAGATTAAAAGACATTTTTACGTATATGTCTCAAACGTGTGCTGCCCAGGTTTTTGTAAGTAGCCTACAGCTTGGGTCTCGGTTAGAGATGTATATAACTATGAAGCCTATAAGCAACAGGATTGGGCTGCTATGTGCATTTTGATCTTGGCATAACTCCATATTGTATAAAAACTGTTAAGGGAAGTGAAACCAGAAGATCACCTATAGGAGTGCAAGGCAATGTTACTGCACGGTCCTGTGCGGGCGGAGGCCGCAGAGGTGCTGTGCGGGAACAGGGTCATTTGACAGAGCCACAGGGCCTGGAAAGCAAGAAAACTGGAAATAAGGTAGTGAACGAGGATCCCTGCAGCGAGCAGCGCTTTAGAAATCACAGCCAGCCAGTGACTATGGAAACCTTATACTATCCAAATGGGAATAAATAATTTAGGAAAGACCCATATTAAAGACTGAATTTCTCTCCCAGGCTCAGATAGATGGACTTCTTCCCTTGGGTAGATAATTTCTGTCTCTTTTAACAAAGTGCAGCCACATCCAGCATTTCAGCAAAAGGTAACACCAGACCTGCAGAGCTTTTTGTCTTTTCAGCAGCCAATGCTTCACACATACAAAATAAAGATAATATTGAATTAACTTCATCTGTAGTAGAGCATGTGCGAGCAGACATGCTTTAGCTGCCTAGCTAGAGAAAAACAATGGGTTTTTTTCAGGATGAAAATGTATCTAGTAAAACAAGTGCACTGGCTTGTGCCTTGCTGTTAGTTATGTGGCAGCCGAGGTGAAGCCCCTCCTGCTGTCGCTGCTGCCTCTATCTTAACTCAAGTTCCCCCCATCGCTAAGGGATGACAGAGCACACGCCGGGCAGTGCGGCTTCTTTCCCCAAAGTTTGGGTCTCTCTACGATATAATAGAGTTACAAGCTACTTTTCTGCAGCTGAATTGTTTTTCCTGGGCTATGCACATTAGTAGCTGCAGCATGTGCTGCCAAATGAAGAGTTTGGGGAAAAAATTCTGTGAATGCCAAGAAATCCATCTTGAAAAGCCACCTGCACATAGGAAAGGAAAAAAAGGATCTGGGAGTGCCCAAAAGTTAAATTTCACCAAAGGGGAAGGAAACATGTAGAGTTTCAGCAGGCTCTTCCTCTGCCCTGGTTCTTTTCTTTCCCTCTTTACTTGAATTGCCTTTTATATTCCTTTCCACCTCCCTTTTCCTTTCATTTTCCTTCTTCCCTTCCAATTAGTGTTCTTAAAATAACAACCATCGTAATAATAAAAGTGAGAACAAGAGGAAGAGAAGCAGTGCTGGAAGGAAAGTAGCGTTTGTCTCATCCTGTAGCTCACTGGCACGTTCAGCATTGGTCTGGGCTTCTCCAGCTGGATGTTCGCTGGGGCAGGACACTGGTGGCACTGGTCAGCTGCACAGCACGATCCCATTTTCCAGGCTTTTAGACACTGCTGTAGTAAGCACAGAGGTTGTTTTTTATACATTATCTCCTTCCCACTTCTAACACATCCCATCCCAAAGGCTCTGCTCCCATTCTTCTGGGAAGTCAAATCCCATGTTGTCTCCTGTCATCCATGATGATTGTCATCTGACGATGAGTGGAAGCCACAGGGTTACTCAGGCTCCTGGGAAAGCAAGGAGGGGAGCAGAGGCACTGCGGGTTAAACAAATGATGATAGCATGAAAGCAATGGAAACATGTACAGTGAAAGGTTGTTTGGCCTTGGGGACTGGTTTCTGCAGGCCATTCTGAGGTTCTCAGGCTGTTTAAATGGGAGCAGCTGTCAGACGTTTCCTAATCACAGACATTTGCCTGCCATGTTGGACCGAACTCCCTGATTAGAAAGTCCATGGCTGGGAAAGGACTGTCTGTGGGGGCTTACATCGTATTTTTATGACTTGCAAATAGCTGTTAAAACATTTCCTACTGCAATTCCAATTCATTCAAAATTTTCAATATTCTCTCTTGAAGCAGATTAAACTGCATATAGAGTCCTTAAAAATCAAACCTTGGGTAGTTTCCAAAGAGCCATAAAGCTAAGGTTGCAGGATGATAACAGTCATTTGTAAAAGTAAATATGATAAAATGAACAGCTGCTTGCATGAAGTAGCACCACAGACTTCCTAATGACTAGATCAGTTCATTTGGGGTTTCAAAATAATTTGAGTTCTGCTTGTCTGAGTGCTGTTAATTGATCAGAAAGTAAAGCTGATCACTGCTTGCTTTTCCCATGACATATATGCTTTAATAAATTATTGCTTGCAACTCATGCAGTGTTACTCATTATTGACTTCAGATACATTAGCTGGATGGATGGAAACGACTGTTCACCAGAACCATTAATAACATACTGGGGTTTTCTGAGGTTCTCAGCAGGACCTCTGCTCTCTGACAAACTCCCATCAACAGCCCGGTGGTTTGCAGAAAACTGCCAAAGTATTTTTCTTAATAATATGTTTGAGTGATCTCTTCCTACTAGGAGAATTTTCATGTACTGAACACATTTAGTTGGCCATAGGCAACAAATAAATACATATCCTCAGATTTCAGCTGCTGATAAAGGTTTATTACATTCTTTAAAATAAGGCACATTTGTGTGCAGCACTAGTGGGTCTGAAACTATAAAATGGTGCTTTCTGGGTTTTCTTAGTAACTCTGCTTTTGTGGCAGTCTCCGGAGAAAAGGCATTTGACTTGGGAAACCCTCTCTCCTCTGAAAACAGTCTCAAACAAGTTTGGAAAACTTGTTTGGAAACCTTGTAGAAAACACGTTTTTCTAAACTTATATGAGACTCAAGAAAATGCTGGATGGGAGACTGGGGGAGGATGAAATGAAAAAGGGGCAAGGAGAAAGAAAAAAGCGAGAGAGGCACTTAAAAAGAGAGATAGGGGGAAAAGCCACTGAAAATTAAATGGGATAAGAAAAATATGAAAGGGAAGCAGAAGAAGATGAAAAAATAAGTAGCATGTATGTTTATTTTATAGGAAGTTGGCTGGCAGGCTGAATTTCTACTCTGGTCAGGGAATCGAAATTATGGTGGGCTCTGGATGAAAAGTGAATAGCAAATATCCTAAATTAAGAACTCAAGAGACTGAAATATGTTTGTGAAACTGTTCTGGAACAACAAAACCACCATATTTTAAGACCGAAGCTTGCTGATGAATAATTTGCAAGCAGAAACCAGGCTAAATGTCTTGGGTAAGAAAGCACTAGAAAATGCTTGCTCAGAAACACTGATTAAATGAAAGACCATATTCTGTTATCAAATTTCCTTACTTTGAATTCCATTTAAAGGAATGAGATAAAAAAACTTTTGCCATTAACAATAATATTGGATTTTCCTTTCCTGCAAGCAACTGTCCAGGTAGCTTTGTGGTGGTGCTGATTTACATAATCACTGTAAGCTTCTTGTATGACAAGGGGTAAATTCATTTTTCAGGGGTGAATTCAGCTCCACTTGTGATGAAAATGTGAGGATGGGGAAGTAAGAGGAAGGTCTGTGTGGAAACAAGAGCTGGTACCTGGTGGTCCTGGGCAGTAGTGCTGGGAGGCTCACTGACCTCCCTGGAAATACGACATATCGGAGGCACTGCACAACTACTGCAACATTTGTCAAGGAGATACGGTCTTCCCAAAATGCGTCAGCAGAACTATCGTGATTTCCCAATAAGAAAGGATGCTTGAAGAGAAAAGAGGATGAGCATTTTATTATTTATTTGATAGCAACACCTACCCCAAAACAAGTCATTGACTCTGCTGTAATCATCCCAGCAAAGATTTCTCTGAGCATGAAAAACGGCAGTCTTTCAGGGTCTTGACAAATAAAAGAAGTGCTTCTTGTAAAACTGACTATTTTTGTTATTCAAATCTTAACACGGGTGGAGATCCTAAAAGTGGGAGAATCTGTCAGGATGCTGAATGCACCCATTGATGGACTTTTGGTGGGGTGGGTGGCGCTGCAGGGAGCCGGGGCTGGGGACCCAGTGAGGTCGGGGCCAAGCCCCCAGTGGGGACCAAGGCATGAGGCCAGCCAGCCCCGTGCCTGGGTGCAGCCCAGCAGCAGCGCTGTAGGGCTGTTCAGCTCATTGGTGCACAACAGTATCTGAGCTTGGGAGGGAATAAAAACCACCCCGTGGGTCTCATCCAAAAGGCTACTGCAACCCTATCACCTCAGAAACTCATATCTACTGTTTATCTGTTGTCTCTTATCTCTTATCTGATCGACTGTTGGAGTTCTGCAATGGTAAGAAATGTGCAGGGTTTTCCTGCATTGGTTGCAAAATTAAGTGCAGCAGGGTGAAATTTTCACCCTAAAATTAATCTGGGATAACTCCTGAGCTTTTACTCTTTCACTGGTTTTATCCATTTTTATTCTATGAGCTTCGAAGGAGATGCACAGTCCTGATTGGCATCACTGTCACTAGAGCAGAAATGCACCCCTCGTTTCTAACAGAATGGTCTCCATATTTCATAATAAAGTCTTCTTCTAGGAAACCCATTGCTTGTATGACAGGACTCTGAATTATAAAATCTGTGAGAAGGGGTATCTGTCAGAACATATCTGTTCTTTTGTTTTTCTAATAAATCAAGCAAAGCAGAAAATAGGAGGTGAGGAAAAACTTTAATTCAGTATTACATTTCCACCGTAACAGAAAAATTCAACACTGTAGAACACAAACTGATCTAGTATGTGCAGTTTGCTAGATTTAGCTGCACGATGGGTTACATCTCTTATACATCTCTGGATCAAGTTGGCAGCATGTAACCACTCTGCCACACTTCAGAGAAGTTTGACATGCCAATGGAGAGAAGGTAGCAAAAATAACAGCAATCTCTGCTTTAAAGACAGGTCTGTGCTGCCATCCAAATCAAAGGTGTATGCAGAACAAATGGTAGTGGAGGTGTTTATCTGGGTACATTTTGTTAAGGTCTTTGTGTCTTTGAGAGAAGCAGTAGGAAGAGCCGAGGCACTCAGAGAAGATAGCAGTATTGGCTTGGCAAGGGAAGCTCTGACACAAAAATCTCAGGAAAATAAGAGAAAAAATATCTGGAGGCGATCATTAATTGACAGGGCATTACTTTAGTGCTCAGAGACACAGAATTTAGCTTAGTCTTGGTGAGGAAACAAAGTTGCATTAAAGCCATCTGACACTATTGCGATATTTTCTCTTTGTTGAAATTAAACTGCAGTCTGAAGTCTGGTCAACAGGTTGGTTGAGAAAGTGGTAAGAGCTCTAAAGATGAAAGTATAAACAGAGGGCAACGTGAACAAGTAATGAGAATCAGATATCCTGGATTCACACCATTAACAGCCTCCAGAGTATTACAGTTCATGGATGTCTAAAAGCACTGCTGGATTCACAGAAATACAGAACAGTTGAGGTTCGAAGGGACCTCTGGAGGTCATCTGGTCCAGCTCCCTGTGCAAGCAGGGCCACCTAAAGCCAGTTTCCCACAAGTGTGTCCAGATGGCTTTTGAGTATCTCCAAGGATGGAGACTCCACAGCCTCCCTGGGCAACCCGTGCCAGTGACTGGTCACCCTCACAGTGAAAAAGTGTTCCCTGATGTTCAGGCGGCATCTCCTGTGCTTCAGTTTGTGCCCATTGCCTCACTGGACACCATTGAAAAGAGCCAACCTCCGACCTCTTTGCACCTTCCCTTCAGGTATTTATATCCATTGATGAGATCCCCCCCTGAACGTCCTCTTCTCCAGGCTGAGGAGCCCCAGTTCTCTCAGCCCTTCTTCATAAGAGAGATGCTCCAGTCCATTAGTCATCTTAGTGGCCCTTTGTTGGACTCTTTCCAGTATGTCCATGTCTCTCTTCTACTGGGCAGCCCAGAATTGGACCCAGCACTCCAGGTGTGGCCTCACCGGTGTTGAGCAGAGGGGAAGGATCATCTCCCTCGACCTGCTGGCAGCACTCCTCCTAATGCAGCCCAGGATACCATTAGCCTTCCTTGCAGCAAGGGCACGTTGCTGTTCAACTTGGTGTCCGCCAGGGACCCCAGGTCCTTCTCCGCAAAGTTGATTTTATCCTAAAACCTCACAAAGACAACGCTGAATGGCTAACACTACGATAGTGATGGTCACGTACCACGTGCAGAAACACCGACACTGCAGAATGGGCTAACACATGGACGGGTTGCCATCTACTATACTGCAAGGTAGGCACCTAAATTTAATGTGTCTGAAAAATGAATTAAAAATCAATAGTTGCATGTCATAGCAGTGTAACAGTGTGTACCAGTAAGAATTTCCTTTAGGTTTCCTACAGTCATTAATTTCATGTATGGAAATTGCGTGCCTGCCAGAACTGGAGAAGAGCTGGAATTACGCTTCAGCCAGAGCTTGTGCTCTATTATTATCTTATGCTCCACTATTATCTAAATGCAGAACATGGTCTGGAATCAAAACTGTTTCTGTGCATCTGGAGATAAAAAGTCAGGGGAGAAAGAGTAGCGATATAGATATTTTTTAAATTCTGTGAATACTGTTCTTTCAGACAGAATTAATAAACCAATAACTTCTTATCTTATATTCATGAAAAGATTACCACCAGCATGTAAATGAGATATTTAAAATCTTAATCACTCTATCACTTATAAATACAATTTGAGATTTTCATGTAATTACATTACAAGAAATTCCATAAAATAAAGGTGAATAATTTATCACTTACATGATACAGCCAGAAATAGAGATTCTGAAGTGGATTGTAAAATCTATTTTTATTTGGACTTTTTAAGCAACAAGAAATAACATTTTAACATATGATACTGTAATATTGGCTCCTGATAAGATATTTATTTCTGATACTCCAGAACATAGACAAACTGAGCATGGACTAATTGGATTGGGACACACTAAAACTGAGAGAGGAAAGGGGAAATACTAACATATGCAACAACATATGGATAATGAAAAAGCATATGCTTATTATAAAAAAACTGTGCTTCTGATATTTAGAAGTTCTGTGGTAAGGAATGAGTATGTGGAAGTCAAGGCCCCTGATGCAAAATCAAACCCTTATGTATGATGTGAACTATAAGAGTCTTTACAGCATACAGAAATGACGCGTTCAAATGACATAAAAACCATGATCGTGTTTCTGTGAAGTCCAGTTCGTGGAGATGTAAGGATGCAGAGACCAGCCCGCACATGGAAGAACTGCAAGGAGGGACCCATCTGCCTGGTAAAGGGTGTGTCGTAATTGCACAAGCTTCTGCGACCAGACACTGACGGCTTTGATTTGTCACTGCCTGTTCCCAGACGGACCTTCTACCAACTTACAGCAGTGATCCGCAGAATGGCAAACAGAAGAGACAACTGGACAGCTTTTCCTCCCTTAATACTTCATCAAAGCATTTGGTCTGATCTGATTAGTTTTAGAGGAAAAGGAAGTTTACATTAGATATATGTGATTTTTTTTTTTATAGCACTCTGCTGTATAAACAGGGACTTTACAACTTGTACATAGCACAGCCAGCTTATAAACTGTTAATGGTCTGAGTAGAACTTGATTACCAAAATGAAGTTTTTACCTAAAGGACAAGGAGGCAGCTTTGCAATGACCCTGTGTTTCATAAGAGTATGACTATAGTTTATTTACCCAGACTTTCAACCTGGTCCATATATTTCTTGCTGAAGTTGATTACCCGTGAAGAAAGTTACTCGCAGACTATAGTTCTGCTTTGTCAAAAGCATTTTCTAAGCCAAACAATGGAGCAACGCCAGGAGAGAGCGCTTGCAGCATCATCAGTCATTTCTATATGTCTATAAATGTTTTCTGCTTCTGACTTCTGAAATAAATCCATCCAATTGGCTTTATATAAATCGACAGGAAGGCGATTTGAATCTTCTGCCATATGTTAGAGATGCGCTATTATTTGTTTCAGTTGCCTACAGAGTCATGTTGTTGTTTGGCAGGGCCAATGACTTCCTTCAGCTCTGCATTGCCTCTCTTTTCTCTTTCACCTCAACAGAAAAACATGCGAATAGGTGAAAGCATCTCTAAAAATATCTAGCATTAGCTAAAAGGAGTGTTAATCTGAGGGAGATGTGTGAAAAAGAAGGCAGATAGAGAGAGAGAGGGTACCGACACAAAATGAGCCAAGGCTTGATGTTGGGGGGGCAATCAGTATCAGCCATAGCTGTGCAGCCTTTTTGCTCTCTACAACATTTGCTCTAAGAGATCCAAGCCAACTCCTTCAGAGGCACAAGAGGGAGAAGCGGGGAGCAGTGGGTGAGGATCCGGACCGTGGCAGGCACTGAGGGTTTGCCGCTGACTGCGGTGGTGCAGGACTGGCTTTAAAGCTCCCCCTTATCCGAAAGGCACCCCGCCACCAGCCTGCAAGCAGCACTTTCACATCGCTCAGTTACTGCTGGAGCATACTTAAATAAGAGTGTGAGTTAGAGCCAGGCTAACACAGCTGAGAAGATTAGCAAGAAGAGTGCTAAAACCCAGTGCTATCTAAAGGGTTAATTAACAATGTGAACCACAGCAGCAACATTGACAGAAGGCGGCTCACAAGATACTATATTTTCTCTCGAAATAACTGTAAACAAAGCATTTGGGTTACTAGACTGCACTGGAAGTAGAGAGAAATAGCCTGACTAGATTTCTAACATTAGAGGGCTCATATGTAACTAAGCTCCAAAGAAGTTTAAATAATTGTTGGGAAAATACAGGATTCTGCTGCAGAAATATTTTGCAGTGGCAACCCCAGTGGCAGAAGTACTGCTTCAGGTATCTCCTGTTAAGGAGTACAAGGACAGCATTTTGGGATGGAGGCAACCTGAGCGATTTGATGGAGAGAAGTCAGATAGGAGGCCTCCTCACTGTCCCCTCCTGGAAAGGTGATGTGAGCTTCTCGTGGAGTCTTCATCTCTTGCCAAGGCAGAGAATGAAACAGTGACTATTGCACCACTGGGCAGTTTGTAGGTGGAAGCTGGCTCTGGCTGAAGACTGGTGAGATGGAACCCCAGGAGTCATTGCCAGTACCGGATGCTCAGTAACCATGAATATTTATCTCCTCTCCCATTTGTGTTATTCCCCTAGGCATTATGCCTCCTTGAGTTTTGTATGCAATGCTATAGACCACTTTTCACTGTCCTGTTCTTCACACCTTTGTGAAAATCTATGATGTCCCATGTCCTTTAGGACACAGGGACCGTTTGGTCTGTGACCTGATCATAGTGCTTGCTGCTTCACACGAAGAAGAAGAAGAAGGACTGCAAAGTGGTGTGCTCTGAAAAGAGGTCGTGAGTTTTCACATTTCAAAGGGATTTGAGGTGTCTAAATACCTGAAAGGGTTCGGTTGGCCGCATTCACTGCAGCCCTCGGGTGCAGGGTGGAGGTGAGGCCTCTCATTTGGGTAAGTGTCCAAGGTGATGCAGAGAGAGAAGGGGAATCCTGCTCCAGTAGGCAAAAGAAACATGTCTGTGAGAACAGTTATTAATTCGCTTCTCTTAGGTCTTTACAGCATGAAAGGAAGTGCTCGTTTGGACCTGCAATAGGTGTAGGCAGATTGCAAAATCAATTAAATAGTTTCTGTGCTAAATAAAGATGGGACATGCACAGGACCAAAGTAAATGCACCGTCATGTCTTTGCTTTTTTTATATAATGAATTCTTTATTTGTCTGTTTATTTAGGTTTATTGAATGTTCAGTGAGTGCATTAGTGAGCTGTATGAAATGTAGTAACTGAAAACATCCATCTTTGACAAAATGTTATCAGATCATTTCATAGCTTCCACATTTCTGAAGTTGAGGCATCTCTCGTTTTCTTCCCAAAGTAATTCCAGAATAAGCAAATAGAAAGTAAAAATAAAGGAAGAGTTATTTAGAGGTGATCAAATTACGTTTCATCTAGGGTCAGCTACACGAGACTACTCATATACTTAAAATTAGGTGCATGGTCAAGGGCACAACTGAACTTAGGCCTTGAAAATACTGTGTGCGCTCCAAAAATCTCTCACTGTTTAAGTTTCTGCGCTTTCCCAAAACACAGTTCAAGTTTTAGGCCAGAGAAAGAAATCATAACTCTGCAACCTACTGATTGCAATACTCAGCTGAAAGCAGGGGATAGTGCAGGGACAGTTTCTGCATTGTATTCAGTGGCTGGTGTAAATAAAATGTCTAAGTACCCCTTAGTACAGGAACTGAAACCAGAAGTTCTTGTTCAGTGACACCCAATTAGTTATATCATTTAGCCCGCGGTTATTGAATTAATCTTCTGTAAACTGAAGTTCAAATAAGAAAAGTAAATAATGCTTACAACTTGTTAATGTAATGGTGGCAGTGCTCACCGGGGATGTAAGAAAAAAATGTCTGAAGCCTCACAAAGCAAAGAGAGGTCTGAACCAGTGTCTCCGGTTTCTGAGGGAGTGCTTGAGACAGGATCCCAGTCTGGCCAGAAAGAGGAGACAAATTTACCTGCAAGGTGTCTTTAGAGAGATAGCGGTGAGTTTTACATGTCTCGGGGCAAATCGTATTAGAAACAAAAAAACCTGGATGTCTTCAATCAAGAAACACAGAGTAAGGTAGATTACAGTGAAGGACACACAAGCAATTATATCCTGTCTCTTTGGGCTTTATCAAGGCTTGCTCTCAGTCCAAAAACTTTTCTGATCTTCCTGCTTTGCAACAGACTCTACCCAGTCCCTTCTGGGTTCCTTGGAAATTTTTTTTCTTCTGATGCCGTGAACTCATAGGGTTGCTGCCTCAGCTCTTTGTAGCCCATCTGCTGCCCAGCTCCTGTCCTCTCCTCTGTTCCATCTTCCCCTGAGGAACTTCTCCCAGCTGTGGAGGCTCAGGTGCTCCTGGGGGGCTCCTCCGTGGTGGCTGCCTCTGTAGGGGTGTGCTGGACCAAGACCACGGCAGCCCCACAGGCCAGAGCACGCCTGGCACAGTGTCCCAGCTGCCCAGTGTTGGGACAGAAGAGCACTGAGGCCACTGGCAGCCTTCCCCTACCAGGATATTGCAGGTGAGTTACTGTTTTGTGATTTACTGTTGCCTCTGAAGCCATGCAAATGCCACATCAGGGCCATTCATGCATGTAGATGTCCTTGGTCTTGTAGTTGTTCCCATGGGGTAAGGTCTTCAATCACTCTTCCACAGTGCCCAGTGCAGGGAGACGGGACACTGCCTGCCATCCCACAAATGACCTTCTGGAAGCACGATTCTTCTAATACTAACACACATCTAAACAAATTTTAACACATGCACACACACACACGCACACACACCCCCTGTTTCACTCTAATCATATCAACTGATCCTAGGGTGAATAGTTCACATGTAGACACCTTCCCTGTATCCATCCCCAGTCCCCCAAATAGAGGAGCTGCTAATTCCCGTTTGGCTCTATCCCAATAAGAGCCTGGTCCAGCTTTGCTAGGGAGCATGTGAGAGAAAAACACCCCTAATACACAAGTTGCCAAAATGAGCACAGTGGGCCTGGGACCTGCTGGAGCTGCTAGTGCCTGCACCACAAGTGACTTCATTTTGTGCTGCTCCACGTTTGGTGGTAGGTGTGTGAGGAACGCATGCCTTTTCAGAAGCCCAGCTTCTTGTGGGAGACATGCTTACCACAGCTGATGGAGAGGTGATGCCTGACACAGTCCTCCACTGCACATTGGAAGCATCCCTTTGGCAACACCTCAGGCTGCAAGAAGAGGGAACAGCTAATGGGTCCCTCACCTCCTTTCCTTCTCTGCAGTGTCTGAGTCCTGAGACTTGGACTGCTCCTGAGACCAGTCTTATTAATGGAGAAGAATCCCTACTTGCTCAGGTATGACTGTAATTTTGTTCAGTAACTTTGCATGTAGTAGCACCAGAAGTCCTTTTTTAGGACTAGAACACCCTTGAGATATTTCTTCTGGAAACACAAAGGAAGAGACTGTCCCTGCCCTGAAATGCCCCCAGCCTAATGAGTTAGAAACCCAGGAAGCAGCTCAGCATCTTGGTGGGTAATGTCCATTTGAGTTGAGTAAATACCATCTCAAAACATTTCCCTTAGTATGATTTGTCCCTGTTTGCAGTGGATTCAGTCATCATGTGCAGCATTTTCTCTCTCAGGTATGGTTAGACATGTAAAGAAGCAAGCATGAACTGGAGGGTCGCATTAAAAATCGCATATATTGTGTTGCTGAAAATAAATTCAAAAAGCTTTAGAAATTAGAAAGACCCCTAATATCTGCTGCTGGGGTGCAATCTGAGTTGGAGACAAGTCTTTTTTTAAAGTAGAAAACGGTGATGAACTGCATCTCTGTCAAATGCTATTATTACATTTCCACACTGAGCTGCCATTTTGTCTCCCAACAAGAACAACATATTTAATAAATGTGGGATTTATTTGTGTCTCCAGTGTTCAAACAAATCCATTGTGGACTCATTCTTTTTTTCAACTTCTGTTTGTGGGCATGTTATTTAAAAGGAGGTGAATGGATTAAACTCAGCTCTTAGTTCCCATTTGTCAAGCCTGCTGTTTTCAGGAATACTATTTCCCAGCGGTTTTGAAAACACTCTGTCCAGCCTAAGGGGAGACCATTTTGTTTCTTTAGCTGGAGTTTCCACTGACACCTTCTCTCTGGTGGCATGCTGAGAGTAATCAGCATTTTCTGGGAAGAGATCAGCACTTCACACAATTAGACACTGGCTCGGCTCATCAAGAAGGTGGAGGACCCTACCCTCTATGCTTACGGAGAGAGACAGGTGATATATTTTGGACTATCTGGCTAGTTATTGTTGCGTATTTTATGCATAATTCTTACAAAATGCATAACAAGAATACGCAAAAAATATACACTTAGAGGATCTGGACCTAAATATTAGCCCTTACTTTTCTTAAGCAGGCCTAATCATAGAATCATAGAATACTAGGTTGGAAGGGACCTCAAGGATCACCTGGTCCAACCTTTTAATTGAATGCTAGTATTTGACACCTTCTCTTTCCTTCTCTCCTCCCTGTGACTTTCAAAATTAGAAATCTTTTGTAAAGTGAAATGTGCACTTTCAGAAAATGTTTCTTGAATTATGTATGTATTGATGTTGTTTACATCCTCCTTTCCTGTTTGTTTTTGAATATTCAACTTAACTGCAAATTTCCTTTTTTCTCTGTGCTTATGTTGGTTTTGCTTCCCAATCCATATTGCAAATTATGTGCCCCACAAAACCTTTTTTTAAAGTATGTGCTGATATAAGGATTGCAGACTTATAGATGGGCCTATACCTACAAACTTTAAAGATGTTCACTAGCTTTGCTTCATCTGAGACATTTAAGTAGTTATTCTGAATCTCTGAATAACCTGTATGACTTTAGGTAAATGCCCAGAGGATGCATATACAAATAGCTGTGCTTTTGCTTATGCCGCCTGAAGCAAGTCACAGAAAGAAGCTTAATATTAATAATAAACCAAAGTTTGAAATCACAGCATCAGACCTCAGTGAGACCCTGCTTGTACAGTGAAACTTTGTGATGAATTTCTTGAGAGCAAACAGCCTCCTCTGCAACAGTGGGGCGAGTGTGGCAGTGCCAGTTTTGGACGACGTGAAGGAAGGGCCACTAAATTGAAGGCTGCTTGACAGCAGAGGCATGGGGTGACCTGGACAGCACCTCCTGTGTGCTGGGACCAGCACTCTGCTGTCCAGTCCCGGCTCTGGCTCTACCCCAGCTGCATCTGCCCTCTTGGTGGTTTGTTACATGCAGCACATCTCTTTCCAGAGGAAGACCATAAGATGAACAAGTGGGTCTGTCTCAGGCTGCCTGGTGGGGCAGGCAGAAAGGGATTCAGGTGCATGCCTTCCCTGGGGGACCCTGTGCCAGCCTCCCGCAAATGCCAGGGCTCGGACCATCTCCAGGCGGCTGCCACAGCTGGGTGCCCCGCAAGCACCTGGTGCTCCGCAAGCACTGCGGCCGTCTGCACCCCCTGGATCGAGCTGGAGGTGGGAAGCCCCACAGTCACACCCCATCTGCTGGGCATGGATGCTGAAGCAGCACTTTTTGAAATACTTTCTGTTTTTCCCTGGATCAGCAGCTTTCCTGGATGTGTGCAGCCAGCAGCTCTCGTCAGCTGATGAAACCCTCCTTGCAAACTATGACCTTCTCCTCAGTATCAGATGCCTCTGTCTTGGTTGTCCAGCTTGAGAGTCCTCATGAAAAGGGCAGTATTTGTATGCATTAGTACGTCCCTCTTGAAAATCAGACCCATTTATGAAATCCCAAATTGGTCGCATATACAAACATTGCATCCAAACCAATGCCCACTTTATGTATAATTCATCCAGACTCACTTTATGTATAATTCATCTGAACAGACCAGAAGGAGCCATTTTGGCCGGGCAGCACTTCTTCCATGCACAATATATTTCACAGTATAAATGCAACCGAGGTCTTACCAGTACTGCATTTATTGCCATAGACTTCGTAGTGTGCTGAGCCTCTCCCTAGTTTTGAAAGGATCCCAAACAGCAATCTTTAATCATTTCCCTTTCCACTCTTCTCCTTATCAGCTGTCTCCACACATCAATTCCCCCTGAACTTTTGTCCTCTGTTTTTATCACATACAATATTTGTCTTGACTTATTTAGATTGCAGGCTCTCTGAGGAAGGGAATGTGCTTTATCTGCTTGGAAGAAATGGCTGTGGAAATGTATGGCACTATATAAATGCTTTGTAATACTAATAACACAAAATGTGTGTGAAGTTTGTGCTGTTTATGGTTAGTAGATTTTATGGTGACTAAGTCCTTTCTATCACTTGAGATGACAAACACCTTTTTTTAATGCTCTCAAGGCATCTCAAACCCTTCCTTCTGCTTCTTGTATTATCATAGAAAGATAAGGCAATGTATCTTTTTTATTTTTCTTTTTTTAATGTGGGAGGCCTTGAGGGAGGAGGGAGTGTTGCATCTGAGCTGAATGTATCAGCAGAAATCACCCAGTAGCATTTTTAAGTGTTAACAATGAGAAAGATAGAAATCCTGAGACAAAAGGCCTGAGGACATGTTTTCTTTACCCCACTGTAAATCAGGAGTCAATTTTCTAGTGAAATATTGTCCAGTGTAAAGTGGTATTAGAGTTAGGCCCATAAAGACCTGAACTGTAGGCACAGGTTGCAAGGGGCAATGATAGAGAAAGGAGAACGGTAGGAGAAAGAAAAGAAATATGAAATATCTATTTCAATAAACGTTGCTGGAAGCATATATAACAAGATTGATGAATTGGAGGCATATCTCTTGCAGGAGGGGTACTGTGTCATTGGTGTTGCCAAAGCATAGCACAGTCAAGAAAATGATGGGCTTAGAAACACTGAGGAGCAGAACTTACAGAAAGGATAGGCCAGGTGACATGGAAGGTAGCGTGGCATTAACACCAAGGAATAATTTTATGTTTGATGAAAGAATATTAGGGCTTTATCTGCCACAGAAGAACGTGACTGAAGTTGTGATAAGAAGGAGGACCACGTTAAATTGGGTTTTGATTGGTTCTTAATAGAAACTTATGTGAAATTATTGCACCTCTCCAAGCTTTTAACAAGTACTGCCACAGGTAGTTCTTCAGTTATTTTCTGCATAATACAGTAGTAATTGAAGGATGTTCCCTTTCTCTCCTGACTTAGGTGGTGCTTTAGGAACTGAAGTTTCCTTACTATCATGCATTTTTCACAATTAAAAGACAGTCTGCCTATGCCAATAGGCAGTTGTCCTTTATAATACAGTTCAGTATTACTTAGATACCCCTGCAGAAAGCTGATAACATAAAACCAGTAACTTGGATGAACATTTCTTTCAGAAGGTATCTTCTCTATGCCTTGATATCAAGAACTGGAGAAGCAACCACTTATTTTCCTGGTATTTTGTGCTACAATTCATCAATCTGATGTTTAAAAATATGATGAGTTTAAATTTTATATCTTCCACTTCCCAATGATTAGTTCTTGCTATGTCCCTAGTTTTGTTAGTAATTGTCCAAAAGGTCTGACTGACAGCACTAGAAATGCCAACTGTATATTTAAAATAACATTTAGTACATGTAGAAAACAAGAAAATTTGCCTCTTAATCCTCAGCAGTCTATTTGACACCTGTTCAGGCAAGTGTTTCTCTGGGGAGGTGCAGTTTTCATTTTCCATCCATTGAGCCTTTGGCCTCTTCATGGAGTCAGCAAACAGCAGGGCCTATGTTGGATGCAAAACACTAGACTGAACCAGTAAACCAATCTTGCATCCAACAGTAGTGATCTTTGCTGTTTTTCAGTCTGGCATTTGCAGAATCAGTGACTTGCTGGCAAGAGACACTAAGCTCAAAATACAGCCTTATTATCAGTCCCCTGAGCCAGCCACTCCACTAACAATTTTTATTTAATTTATCTCTGTATTATGCTACCACTGCTAATTATAAGGTCTACAAATTGTGTTTTTACTATCAATTTACTCCCTTTGCTATCTGCAATTTTCAGCCTGTCTGTAACTCTTCCTGACTCCTATTCTAAACCAGCTTTAACACAACACCCTTTTTCTTTTCACATACAGGCTCAAATTTTCAAGTTGTATGGGAAAAACTTCCTGGGCATTTTTCCAGTGTCAAATTTATTTGCCTGTAGCACCTGATACATCCAAAGATGCAGAGGAGGATTTACATGAACACTTACCCTTGCATGCTTCCAATTAGTGTTTACAAACTGGGATTTTGCAAGGCTAATTAGATATGGAATAAGATGTATAGGCACTTGAAACCAAGGATAAGATTCAAATCTTATGAATCATCTGTGACTTCTTTTGGACCATGACTTTGAGAGATATCGTCATCCAAATTGATGCTCAGGAGTAAACAGAGAAGGTACCTCCAAGCAGCCAAATCTCGCTCCTGGATGTCTATCTGTAGTAATTGAGTAGATGCTCTCACTTTCTCTAAATATGCACCCTCTAGATAGACACAGACCACTGCTCAAATAAATCAAGGGAAAGCAGCAAACTGACGGGCCATCAGAAAACACAGCATCATTCTCCCAAGGGGCATATTTGTAATATACCTTTACCTCAGGTACTCCTGTCTATTGGGAAAGCAAATGGAGAATTCTGCTCAGTCACTGCCAGCATGGAGAAAAACTTATCTTACTCTTTGGCAAGGTGTTTGTATACACCAGTCTAATCCTTTCTTGTCTCTCTGCTCCTACAGCACAGCTTGTATCAATAGATCATGCAGATTTTTCCTCCTACAGCTCTGAAAGCAAGCTTCTGTGCATTATGCACATTGATATGAAGGGAATGCTTGCTCCAGCAGGTTAGGACATTTTAAAAGGTTTTGGACTTGCTCCCATTGAGAGGAGTGGCAAAATGACCCTTGATCCCTGGGGAGTTAAGGTAAAGCCCAAAATTTCTGTCGAAGAAGTTAACAATGTAGAAATTAAATGCATAATAAACTGTTGAGTTTCCTCCAGTGATAACTTTGTGGGATGATGACATACTATGTCTGGCCCATTCTTACATGGGTTTCAGATGAGCAAAAGTGGTCCACTGTCCTCCCCAAAATTGTACAGACAGGTATCAGTGTACGTAAGAGTCCTATTCCAAAAGGGGAAAATGATCACACAGTGATAGGAAGAGAATTAGTGGGGTTTTTTTTAGCATAATTACTGCAATCAGATCTCGTTTTCACCTTGCCCTGAGCAGCATGCATACATACAGGTACTCCAAACCAATGTTGCCTGTGGGTTTTGGCTATGACCCTCTGCTGTTGCTCTCTCCCCAGTTTTAGCTACTCCTGGTTTCCCTCACAGAGCCTGATTGCCTGCTCCCTGGGGCTGCAGCTGGAGGCAGTGACACCGCATTTCTCTGCTGCTCTGGCTTGGCAGTTCAAAGTCACTCTGCAGAGGAAGATGGCTCTCCGGTGCACGGCCCTAATTCTTATCATTCTGTCACAGCACAATATTATCAAAGAAGGGATTTTCTGTGATTAGCAAAAAAAGGCACAAACTGTGGTCATTAGCACTATCAATATAGTCAAGCAAGCGAAACTGTGCAAAACTACAAAGAGTGTTTGTTTTTCTGTATCTGAGCATTATGGTAAAATATGCTTCCTCAGTTATTAGATAGCTCATGAATAAATATATTATTATGTTAGGCATTGCACGCTTGCTATGTTAAACATAGTCTTCAAGTTATTGTTCTTAAGACCACGAGTTTCAAGTTATTGGATGCTTTTATGCAGAATCAGCTTAGAGAGAGAGGGAATTGCATGAGCAGCAAAATTGTTTGCTCTCTGCTGGAGGTGCTGATTTGCATCAGTCCCCGAAGCAAAGTTGACCCCTGGGAAATAGGGATTTGCTCTTTGGTAAAATTCCTGCAAAAAGAACTGCCTTGCATGCCTTCTGGCTTTTTCTTCTAGAGATCAGGGATTTGTGTACATAAAGCGAGTTATACTTAAACTATACCTACAGTGCAGTTCGCATTGTAATGTAGAGATACTTCAGTAAGCCTTAAAAAAAACTAGCTCGGCTCCTGAAAGCTGTCTGCTGCAGTTTAATCTGGTTTTCAGCTCTATAGAGGTCTGCTGTGGGTACCAAAAAGAGCTAGCCTGGACCTGAAATGCAGATTAAGCTGGGGCAAGAGGGAATGCTTCCAGGACTCAGGGTAGCATCTCAGTGCTTATCCTTGAAGAAAACTGGCTCTGCATCCCTGGCATCTTCTCTCCTGGGACGTTACCTATGTTGTGCTCCTGCTCGGGAGCAAAGACACGATGCCTCAGCGCAAGTCCTGAGACTCAGGGAGAGATGGCTGCATGTTTAGGTTCAGCTCTGTTAATTGTGCCTTCCTCCTTTCAGGCTGAGGAGCACCAGCACATTGAAATGAGAGGAGGTAAAGTATACGTAAATAAAGGAGGACAAACTGATTAACACAGAGAGAAGTAATTTATGAGCAATCAAAAAAAAAAAAAAAAAAAAAGCCATGTGAAGCAGATTGTAATAAGCAAGAGGGCTTGTATATTTGTGGTTTCCCTTCCATAGGAGGAAGAACATCCAACAACACCTCAAGAGCACCTTTCATCAGGGCTTGCTTTTTTCCATTTTTTAACACACAATGTGATGCTTTCTCCCTTGCTTTTGGAGGGGCTGCAAAATTACCTTATCATCTTCCCTGAAGCCCTGTTAAAAAATTCTCCTTTGCCTCTGTGTGGTAGCAGGGCAGCGATCGGTATTGTTATTTTCTTGGGTTGAATTATATGTTTGTTGTCTGTACTAGCCTGAAGAGGCTTTGTGAGTTATTTGTAACAAAATGTCTAATTTCTTACCTCTTATTTCTTTCCCTTTGGGGTCTGAAGAAGGTATCAGCTATTTTTCCACAATATGCATCAGTTCGGGCAGCAGCCTCATAGTTGACGGTGAGGCTGCTGCCGCCTGTGATCTCTAGTTCCCACAGCGGCTCTGCACCTCTTCATTTTGATGAAGAGATGGACTTTTTCAGGATTCCAAGTCATACCCACATTTTTCTTTTGTGTTGTATTTCTTCAGGTTCCTTGCGGCTCTGGCATTGGTTTCCAACCAGCAGGCATTCTTGTTTTCAGTTTTCTGTTGACTGAAACACCACGCGAGGACGACTCGCACTTCCCTGGTGCTGCTCTGAAGTGTAGCCGTAAGCAGGCACCAGACTCTGACTATGCTCTTCTTCCTGAGGCTACCCTGTGGGAAAGGCTCCACACCCAGCCTGAGTGAGCACCAGTTTTGTTTCTCACTTTCCCTTGAGTGGGAATAACATGGATTTCTTGATATTTCCATAAAAATTGCCATTAACTGGGGCTTTTTGTCCCTAGCTGGTGGCCAGAGCAGCTAGTACTTTGTCAGCTAGCTCAGCCCTGGCAGAAAGAGAGGCAAGCAGTTCTCAGACAACCAGGCTGTATTTTTCCAGAAGCACAAGTAAATGTACTTTGCACAAAGGACTTGATTTTTTTCTGTGTCTCCTGTCCAGATTTTATACTTGTCTTGACCTCCTGTCTTTGACACATGCGATAAACTTAAGCGACTCCATCCATATTGCTGTTCATTTGAAGCCAATGCAAAACATGGCAATAGCATCTTTCATATTTTCCTTAAAAAATTATTTTATAATACCTTAATATTTGCCTTTCTGTTGCCTTCAAACCAAAGTCCATCTCCTTTTGAAGGTTTAACTTTACATTGATAAAAAGCCTGGGAATATGCCATCCCAGCCACCTGCTAAGAGCCTTAATTACCCTCTGCAGTCTCATCCTGAAACAGCTCTGGCAATCAGCAATCCATGTTTTGGCTGGGACCAGACAGGTTTTCATTTTTTTTTTTTAAATCAGATTGACATGAACATCATTTTGCTCGGGTCTTTGCTCCACTGCATTCCTGTCAAGTGCTTTACAAGTGTGCCTGCCTCCCCCAAATCCTCACTAATTTGTATTCTATTTGCATAGGAATTTGCCTACCCCAGGAAGCTAGAGCAGCCACCAGCCAGCAAATTTTGCAAAGGTGTGCAGGGACGTTGCATATTTTTTCATGGTGTGGTTTGGAGGGCCCCTCGCTGTACGTATTTCAGTGACACAAAGAGTATCTTAACATAGATCGATGCACTGAAGTGCAATTTCTCCAGAACCTGGCTGCACCCTTCCCCTCACCCCATCTGCATTCACACCTTTTTTAAAGCCCTATGCAGTCAGCCATACAGAGAAGCAAAAAGATACAACCTGTACCTGTCAACCCTGGAGCTATTTTTGTGGCCCTGTATTTTCATGCCTTTAGGAAAGCATCACTGAACGCCTCCAAGGGGTGGTGGTGCTGTCAGACATGCTCCATTCAATGCTCTCCTCCTGTCACTTCCCACTGAACCTCTGACCCTTGCTGATACACCTGGGGTTTATTATTCTCCAATTCAATGAGATCTTATTGTTTTCAGGCTAGACATTAGCTCATCCTTCCACAGCAATTCAGTGAGGACAATGAAATATAGCAATTACAAAGAGAAAAGGTAGAAGGGAGATGTGCTCCTTCCCCTTGGCATGCCCTCCCAGCTTCCAGTGGCTGGCAGTTTAGCAGCATCCTGAGCTGGAGCTTGTGTCTGAATTATCATGTTTAATAGGCAGCAATGGTCCTGTGTTAACAAATCCATCTAATCCTTTTTTAAATGAATTTATACTTTTGGCTTATAAAGTAGGCTGCAGTGATTAGTCCCACAGCTATGTCATGTGCTTCATGGAAAAGAACTTTGTTCTGCTTGCTTTAAATGGTCTGCTGCAAGATGATCACAATGGTGCCCTCTATTTCTTGTGTTGAGTGCGATAATGGATGCGGCAAACTTGCATGCTTTGAGTTAGCCAGGAGGTCGAGGTGATCCTTCCTCTCTACTCAGCACTGGTGAGGCCACATCTGGAGTACTGTGTCCAGTTCTGGGCTCCCCAGTACAGCAGATACACAGAAAAACTGGAGACAGTCCAATGAAGGGCCACTAAGATGATTAAGGGATTGGAGCATCTGTGACATGAGGAAAGGCTGCGAGAGCTGGGGCTCCTCAGCCTGGAGAAGAGGAGGCTCAGGGGGGATCTTATCAATGCATATAAATAACTGATGGAAGGGTAGAGAAGACAGAGACAGAGTCATCTTGAGGGTTGATGGGAAAAAGTCAGGTGGCAGTGGACACAAGCTGGAGCATGAGATGTTCATCACGAGGGTGGTCAACCACTGGAGCATGTTGCCCAGCGAGGCTGTGCAATCTCCTTGCTTGGAGATTTCAGCGCTTAGCTGGGAAAGTCTCTGAGCAACTTCATCTCTTTGGACCTGCTTTGACCAGGGGGTTGGACTAGGTGACCTTCAGAGATGTCGTCTAACCTAAATTATTCTGCTTCCATGAATGATCATTTTCTATTTAAGTTCTCAACCCTGTCCACGATTCCAAGACTTCTTGCATATTTAACCGCTCCTCCTGCAGAAGCCACTCAGTACCTTGCTTCCCATATTTGTGTAATTTCTAGTTTTCCTTTTTGAGAAATGGAACATGCAACCATCAATAAGCCCTGAAAAAATTATTCTCTCTTTTCTCAGAGCATGAGCTGGTGTTGGTCTCTTTTTGGCACTGGCACTAACTGTTTATGACCAGTTTCAGTGAGTGCATGGCTCCCATAAAGAAAGACATGAAAATTTACAGTCACAGAACAAAGCCAAGGCCTCCTTCTCGAGTGTGCTAACATCCATTTTTGTTAGAACCCACAGTACATTAACTATGAGCCTTCAGTTTTGACCTCATAACTGCAAGAGGGTGTGCAACTGTTCTGCATGGAGGCATCCATGTACAATTTTTTTGTGCTTTCCAATTCCAAATACTTCCATCAGCTTCTTGCACTTTTCATGAGAAGCTGTATATTAGAGCTATCACACGTCTTTGCACACCATCAATCACCAGATACTGAATTAGGCTGGGTGTCCACACTTGCTTCACCACTTGAAGGAACCATGGCACTTTCTCTGGCCTGTAAAGGCATCCTACTAGATATGATCTTAAACTTCCTATGAGCTACCCATACACCTTACTGTGTTTCCTTTTCTCCCACATGTGTTGTGTATGGGACTCCAAGGGCAGAATTTAACTCAAGGCTACGACATCTAAGTGCAGATGTCTGCATGAATGTACTCACAGGCACAGTAAATGTCTGAGTACCCAGTGGGACATTTAAGGGCTTGGTACAGTTGCCTGCACATGAGTGTTAAATGCCATTTGGGATCCACTAGCAGAGCCCACCTGGTGTGCAGCAGCTAATTCACTGGGGTGAGATGTCACCATAAAGCCTGTGTTATTCTGACCATTCTCATGCAGATGGCTCAGATGCCCTAAGGCATCTCAAATGTCACTCAGTGCTTGTGTGTTAGCAACTATCTCTAGCCCTTCAGCAGCTAAATTGCTTTCTGGGCTCCACTGACTACTTTTACTAGTGGCTTGGTTCGGTTTGTCCACAGATAGGCACCAAGTGATGCTGAAGACACATCAGTTTTCACTGCCAGTCCAGTGAGGATGCCTAGTGAGGAAATGCCACTGTCCTGATGCATGAAGCATAGATAAATAGCAGACATTTCTTGCAGCTGTTCAAGCATCATAGCTGGAGGAAAAGTTTTGTTTACATATTGATTTAAATCCTTCTGAAACCATACATCAAAGAAGAATTATGTCTTTTTACATATATTCAGCATTACATTTCTGAGTCTTCTGCTCTAAGGTCTCCAGAGATATGAAACCATCCTCTTTTCTTACTTTGGCCTTACATGAGAAGAACATTCTTAAAGATAAGAATCAGGGGGCAGATGTTCCTTCCAGCTCCATCCTGTACTCTGCTAGCAGGTCCCTTCTCCCCTGGAACACATCCCCACACCACTTCTTTGTGCCTCTGGTTCCCAGCTTCTCAAATGACTGCACGCTCTTGATGAGACCAAAGGACGGACATGTTTCCAGCAGAGGAATGTAGACATTTCCCCTGTGTCTAAGCCTTTTTCCAATTGTTTTTTTCCCTGTAGTTCCTATCCCACTTCAGAGATGTTAGATTTCTCACCTTCCATCCTAAATTTTAGCCATTTGCCTTCTATTCCCTGTATTTCTTCTTTTAGCATTAGTATCACTGCTTTTAGCACCATGTTGGTTTATTCACCTCTGCTCAGTTAAAAATGAAAAAAACCTTCCGTTTGCTTTCAGGCTCCATCTCCCTGCATGGTGTCCATTATACAAAGGTTTTCAGTGAAATTGCTGGTGTGTTTTTGTCCGTGGAGTGTGTCCACCTTTATAGAGGCTCTCTGTAAACTCTCACTGAGCAATATACTCCACTGCAATTCTTGCATTAGTTCCCAAAGGTCAGACCTTGTCATAGCTTGTGATGTTTGCCAAAGGACATATAGCTTCTGACACTTTTTTGAAGGCTCCACCTTCAAGTTTTGCATCCTTTTTATTAATGTGTCTGACTCTTGACTGTCAAAGAGCTAGTCACGTTCTGGAGGCTTCACACCAGACTGCATTTGAATTTTACTTAGAAAAATCTAAGTTTGTTTTGTTGAGGATTAATCCTAGGTCTTGCTGGAACTTCCCTCTAAATCTTTTGTCCCAGTGCCCGGTCCCAATCTGGTCTCTGCTCAGAAATATAAATTGCTAAAATTGTAAGATGTGATCAGTTACAGCTCTGTTTTGTACTCTGGAAGCACATCTGACACTTGCTTCATTTCACCACTATTCCTCATCTTTTATGCAGGAACACAATTTCATTATCAGTCTGAGTTAATTATGAGCTATTAAAACCAGAAAATGCTTCAGAACCAGCAAAAGTCAGAACTATAGCCTAATATCTATCTTTTTTCTGCACCAGACACCAAACTCAAACTTTCTCCAGTCATTTTCCAAGTTTCTGGAGAATTTCACCATCATTTTTTTTTAATCTGCTCCATTTTTCTTCTGGGAAATTTTCTTAGTTCATTTTATTTCTGTACCCACACAGCACTCATTTTACTTTAAGCCGCAGGAGACAGCAGAGCGGTTTCATTTGGTATTTAAGCTTTGGCTGATCATGATTTCAGCTCATGAACCTCTGCCCAGCAAAAGACCCAGTCCCGACTGGCGCTTGCCAGCACCTGCTGAGGTGCGGTTCCATGCAGCCTTCCTCCCTGCTGCTCCAAGAAAGGCAATAATACTGGATGAATATAACCATGGATGCTTAGGAGACAGCAGGAAGACAATTTACAAACTTAATACGTTACCTCCAGGGTTACAGGGCATCACACATCTGTTCTGTTGCCATAAACATTACTCCTTCTGCCTTCCCTAAATGTAATGGATCTTTTCTGCTAAATGAGTCCATCAGTTTACACAAGGAGACAAATGCCTTTCTCCTCCTACGTCTGTGAGCATTGTGTAGCCCAAAAACTGGTACAAAGCAAGAATTCAGCAGTGTAAGGGGAAAGGTAAATAAGGTACATGTGCAGCATTAAGTGATGGGCAGCCTCCTTCACAGGATTCAGGCTGTAGTGTTAGTTGCAGGGGGGAAGTGAAAAGGATGGGACAGATACAAGCTTCGAATGAAAATGAAACCCACCTTATGACACCGTTTCTTCTTCAGTGATATGTTTTAGTTTAATGTATCCCTGTTGGTGACCAAGTCAAGGAGCAAAGGCATGGCTCTCTCTCACTTCAAGCTGCAGACCTATTATTCTACCAGTGGGAAATAAGGCTTTTGCAGTCTATTATGGGAAGCAAAATTGCTTCATCCTCAGGAATCTAAGTATTTCACGAGCTAGCAATAGGGAGCCCATACAAAGCTATAATTTGCAATCTGAATCTAATTTCAAACTTCATCTCACCAGAAATGAAAATTAATGTATGAAGGGACTCCTTGTATCACAAGTACTCTCTTTCTGAATTCTATTACCTTTTGAGTTAACCCATAATTTAGCTTTTTTAAACAAATCAAATTGAAATTGATGGATGCTTTAACATTTATGGTTTAATTTCTTTGTGTACCATATCTTAACAAATTACAGTCAGTTTAGGATAAAACCAAGTGTACATAATATGAAATAAGCTTGTCAGGAAGCCTACTTACTTAGGCTGCAGAGTTTTCAAACCTTCTTAGCATAAAGGAAAACTTTTAATAGACCTTATCCAAGTGTGTTGAGACCATGCAATCCTGCACATCTCCTGGAAATAGATGGTAAGGATGAATAATCACCATCTTAGACGTGGCTTTAACCTCTAATTCAATGCATACATAATATATGTCCTTCTGATCTGGAGAAAACTATATTGGAGAAGACATGGTAGACACAGATTGTCTTAATGGAAGTGATAAGAATGATTTTGAGGCACCAGAAAGACAATGTTTCCCAAGCCAAGGTAGGACAGACACGTATGCTTTTATGCAGCTGGTGTCTTTCGAATGGCGTGTTTACAAAAGACTTACTTAAAGACTAGATTAACTCAATAGGTTCAACAAACCCATGTACCAGGAGGAGAGGAGGAGGTTCCGGGCAGGGCGGGGCGGGGGGGGAGCTTCTGTTACCAGCAAGAGCCTGCAAGGGCTGTGCAGGTGGGGAGCCCCTTATACGGCAGTTCCACAGCCTGGGGTCACCTCACTTCAGCCCTGGAAACAGATCCAAGCAGAGAAAAGGGTTGTGTGTCAACACACAAGGGCAATGAGTGAAGGCATATCCTGCAGTAAGGGGAACCCCAGGCCATCTCTGATCACTAAAGGACCTGCTCTTACCTGCTTGCAATCAGCTGGATTCGACATTTTCCATGCCAGCTGGCTGCCCCACTCTACTTTTTTATCTTTTTTAAAAAGCTGATACTCTTCAACAGTTTCCAAGAGTAAGCTCATGTAAAAACTAAGAAAAGTAAATAAATGATCCTAACTAGTTCCTTGACAAGTTCTTTCATGCTTTCAAGCAGAGCCTTGCAGTCTGGAAAATTGTCCAGCAGCCTTAATTCAGCCCCTGGTGCATACATGTTCCCTAACCTTGAGGGCTTGGCTTTGAAATCATTAAGATTAAGATTTCAAAATGACTGAGTGTCATTTCTTACCGACAATAAAACCAATGTAGTTTCCACATCTAACATTTCCATAGGAATTGTTTAGTGAGCACTGATTTACTCAGGTTTGTTTTGTCTTGCTGTTACTTTTTATGGGTGCTTTTACTTTTCAGGTAGGAAACCTGGAGAAGTAGCCTGTCTAACGTGGGTTAATGTGTTTATTTCTCTGTGGAGGAAGAGTAATCACATGAAACATGAGTGCTTGTTCTTATGATTGCTTCCAAGGGTCAGGTGGTACTTTTTTTCTGACTTGCATTACCAATTGCTTCAGCTCTTTACTTGGAAGGACCAAAGAGTACGAGGGGCTTGATATCACATTCTCACTCTTCATGTATTCCCATAACTGAGCTCTCAGTCCTTTGGCGGCAGAATAACAACACGATCCAGTATAAATCCACATAGACAAATGTAAATGGTACATACAAATGTAAACGGTACATGCAAATGGAGGTATCTACTTATGGTAAAGAAATTTATTATTGCAGAGTAAATCAAACTGACCTAAGTAATTTTCTACAGTCATTTAACACTGGACTGGATAACATGCGATGTGCCTGAATACAGAGGAGAAGCCCAGGTGCGCAGACAGGAGGAATTTGTGGGACAACAGTTTTCTTTTGGAAAGCCGTGGAAGCCCCAATCTCCATGACATCTACTGTGGCTTTCAGAGGCCATTTATTTAGAATGATCCTAAGTAGGGTAGATCTATTATTTTGAACATGATATATTTATGTGAATGTATAGACAATTGTGTAGTAGATTAACCTTGTGTATTTTCATGAACAACATTTTTTTTGTACCGCTAGCAAATATTTTTCAGAAGCAAAAGAAAGAAGGCACAAATATACTTGGTGCACTTTCTTATTTATGCACATGTATTATTGCTAAATAATGTACGTTATTTGGCAACGGAAAGTTATTCTTGTGCCTATTGACATTAGTATTGCTGTTTCTGCAAACAGTTAGATTTCTCATACATATGCATTACCTCGCCTTTCTTGCCGCACACCCAGGTAAGCAACCATCATTCAGTATTTCATTGTGTGAAATGGCAATAAAGAGTCTTGCAGCACCCACTGCTTTTACAGCCTCTGGCTCTATCCTTTAAACAGTGCAGTTTTAAACACCATTTCCCAGAGGCACAGACACCAGACAAAGCAACTCCAGGAGCAGAAGTTCAGCTCTGGAGCTGGGGGTGAAGTGGTACAGGTCACTCGGAGCCCATCCATACATGTTCCTTCCTTCCCCTGGGGGGCAGCAGAATATTGCTGTTAAGGTCAGTTCACTTGATGCTAAACCCTTGGGACTAACACAATACAGATTCCTTGGCTGTGCAGAATTTTCCTGCCATGTATTCCTGCCGTCCTGGAAATAATCTGTGGTGCCGCTGGGTGGGAAGAGCATTACCAGGTGAGGAGAGTGGGTGGAAGTACGATGCTTCTACTGAAAGCATTAAGTGGGACAAATTTCTAACCTGTAGGTACCTTCAGGTTGCAATTTGCCCCTTACCTCCCTTAAATTCCACGTCAGCTCTAGGAAGGCTCACGTCTGGGATGCTGAATTGGCTCAGTCAAGGTGTTAGATTGGCAGGGCTGGAAATAAGCTCTGCCTTATCACAAAGGTGGGACCTGTAGACCTGGACCTACAGAAGAAGTCTCTGCATCCTCTTTGTGCTACAGAAGTAATTTGTCCTTTCATGGGCGGGCACAGTGCATGTCATGTTGCGTATCCCAGGACACTCAAAGTATCAGATATTCCATCTATCATCTGATTTGTTTGGGGTCTTGGGAACAGCGTGAATGTCATTCTTACAGAGCACCTATGGCTCAAGATGTTCAGTACAGCTTTTCCACACTGCTTTGCCAATGTCCTTCAGCATTCATCTGAGCTAGAGGCAACATCCTTAAAAGAAAAGGATCTTAAGACATTTTCTCCTCCCATATTAAGTTTAAATGTTCCGAAACAATGACAGTCTCCTATAGTAGTGAGACTGCTTTGCAAACCATTAACATTTTGAAAATACAATACATTGGAAACTCTCTTTACTATTCTTCCTTTCTGGGACCATATTTTCAGTTTAATTTTTCAACTGTTTTGGTGATAATGAAGAGCTAACGAAAACAGAGGATACTTTAATATACACTGTCACAAGTCCTACAACAGGCTGCAAGCATTGCCCTTCTCATCTTCACCTGCAGCCCCTTGCTCAGGCTGCAGCATAACTCTGCCCATTGCAGTGGCAGGCATTTTTGCAGTAAGCAACAGGCCATAAGAAAATGAAGGTGGCTACAAGCACATTTCGCATAGTTTTTCCAATCGGCATGGCCTCAAGAGCGTTGGTTGCAAGCTGGCAGCTTGGAAGTAACAGACGCCATATCCCATTATCAGTCTCACCACATCCTCCCTTTCAAGCACTGTTTGAAGAAGCCCAAGGCAGTTGAGTAGCTATTGAATCACTTCTGTTAAAGCTGGACTTCCTAAAGCTGACTGTGGTTTATTAAAAAAAACCCTACCACTGGAAAAGATTTAAAGAAGGCATGAATTGTATTGCCTTGGAAAGTACTGGAAAGCAAGTGTTGAGGTCCAGCAAGGGCATATAGGGTAATGTATTAAATATGATATCCTACCACAAGCAGGACTTTCTTCAGCTGTAGGAGAAGTGATGAAAAATAGGGCTAAAAGAAGGTTAAGAGGCTCTGGATTCTCAATTACTTTGTAACAAAAGTGTCTTGGGGTGATTTATGAGAGATTCAGGACTTTTATGTCTTCTGGGAAATGAAATTTTTTTTTATGGGAAGCTATTCAGAATGCCATAAACCCTTCTTTTTTTTTCCAACTAAATATATTTTGCACCTCCAGGTATTGTGTGGCAAAATAAACAATAATAATAATAAAGACAGGTCAGATGAAAAGCCTCATTTCTGTTGGATAAATGTCTGCAGGAGAGGCCTCTTAGCACTGTGTGGGGGACCAGGAAGGCAGCAGGATGCCTCTGTATGTGGGGGTGCTCTGGAGGTGGCCTGCAGGCACAAAGCCCGCAGTGCCTGCCTGGCTCCCCGTGGGTAGCAGAGCCTCTCCACCCAAGAGCAGGGGGCTCTCCCTTCAACTGACCCACAGGATGAAGGCAACCATCCATATCCTCCATGTCATAGCCAAGGAGGGTAATATAACAACTTGGCAGCCACTAGCCTTATACTGCTCTGAAAAGCAACTGTATATAATACCATGCTTTCCCACATACACAGCCTGTATATTAGGGTCCTCAGTGCTTCCTGGAGTGGTAAAACTACTTTTTTTTTTTTTTTTACACAGTTTTGGTCCTGTTATCCCAGAACAGCCAGCATCATGATGGGATATTAGCCGGATGCTTTTCATTGTAAAACATCATCAACTGAGTCATTTACTGAATCCTAACATTTTTGCATCTGGGCCACAGGAAAACAGATGTACACAAGTGACTCTGAGGACTGAAATGACTCACGGCACTTTGTCGCTAGTGATGGCACGTGAGAAGGAAGGACGGCAGCTTGAACCGCTGAGCCCAGTCTGAGCCCGCAGGGCTGGTAACTGGAGCACTGTTTACTTGTAACCAGAGCACATCTCTTATGGAAGCCACTGAATGATGATAAACTCGAATGCTGTGTGCCACTTTCTTACAGAGGCATTTCACAGCATGTAAGGGCATCGTAAGAGCAATACCATTTCTCAGATCTGCAGCGTGGCTCCTGACTCTAATACTGTCTTTTCTGTATATCAATGGGAGTTCTCAGCATAGAAAAGAACAGTACCAGAAGCAAAATGTCATTTGCATATTGGGAGTAAAAATTTTGCCCTAAGACTGATCAGAAATTAAATTTAAAAGATGCAGAGATTTACTAGTTCAGCCTACAGTCAAACTACTCAATGCTGCAATGCCAAAGAGAGTCAACTACTCTCAGCCATTTGCTTATCCTCCTAAAGTACCAAAATCAATCCCTGAAATGAAGTAAACATAGCTGCATTGATCTGGCAATGACCTAATTTTTGAAAGTCACTAAGAGGTTATAATGGTATTTTAATAAAATACAGGATTTGTTGGAGTGTTAACATGTAGGCAATGGGAGGGTTATGTGATTGCTCTGATCAGTCTCAGGACTGGAGAGCAAATGGTAGCAGGAATCTTCCCCAGGGTACAGCCAAGAGACAAAAAGATCATTAAAAAAACAAGTACTGTTCAATTAAATGTGACAGTCTTGACAGTGGGGTGATTTTTCTGGATAACTTTGGCATAGGAACAAAAAGATGCATTGTTTTCCACTTCTTAGGGGAAGCTTACAGAAAAAAGTAACCTCCTTGTTTGGGCAGCCCATTAATTTGCCCTTGGCAGCTCACCTGAGCTGAGAACCACAGAGCCAGATGTGGGCAAACCTGTCTCAAGTGACCCTGATGGATATGCTCCATACCACGGGTACATGCCCAACTGCCATACTATATTGCTATATCCCATGTTTCCATAACCCTGTGGGTTGTTGCTTTCTGTACTCTACATGAACTGTTTGCTGCAATCACCAATACATGAATAGCCTCACCAGACACCTTCCCTACCCCTTCATTCTCCCAGCATTACTGTAGCCAGGGCTAGCAGGGATCTGGGGAAGGCAAAGGGCAGCAAAGCCTCTCTACAAGTTCTGCTTTTTGAGAGGTGTGACATTGTCCTTTATAGATAGTCCACAGTCTTAGCTTTTTCCTGGGTGCTCCTGCACACCTTCTTTGCATTGATGAGCACAGGGACGGCTGGACGCTGACGCCTGCCCATGGGGACGGGACAGTCCCTCTGGCTCTTCAAACCTGAAACTGAAGCTTAAACTCCCAGTTCAACCACTGTTTTTAGTAATTTTTTTTGTCAACTTGAGGAACAACTTTCTTTCTTTCTTTCACACATACGGAAACCTGCTACAAAAGCTTTCTTCTTTCTCTAGCTGTCCTGATTATATTAATGATTCACCTTGGTTGTTAGTTGCAACACTGACTTCTCACTACCTACCACCTTACGGTGGAAAAGGGCTATGGTCCTGCCTCTATTATAAAGAAGCCCCTATAGAGCATCTCACCCTCCAGGTGGGCGAAGCCTTATGTGCCACTTTCCTGCCTAACACAAGCTTTAGTACATGTTTAGGACCTTCAGAGTGGTACCAGGAGATACTCCTCTGTTGCATCTCCTTGGGCAATGTTGTCTATTACCTCCCATCCAGGGCTCTATGGTCCATTCCCCTGGGATGTGTACAGTCTAGTGTTTTAGGTTTACACCAACAGAGAGGTAGAGATGTGCCAGATCAAACTATCCCTGTAGCCAGCCAAATGTATGTCCCAAAATTGTCCATGTGGCTGCTACTTAAACCAGATGGTAACCAATGCCTTTTGCTGGTGAAGGGTGGGATTCGGCTTCAGAGACACCTACATACACACACTGAGGCCCCTGCATGCAGGTGGCTACGCAAGGGCTGGTGTCAGCTCCCAGCAGTCCCTGGAGATGGGATACAGGATTTGGCGGTTTGAGACCCCTCAGGCATCTTCAAGACATCAACGCACAGGCAGCAGATGCACCACAGGACTTACGGGAGGTCTGTACTCCAAAGCTGCAGGTGAGGGAAAGCTTAAGGAACTCACCTGGCACTAGTTGTTTATGCTTAAGCAACTGAAGTGAGCAGTAAATGTTCTTCTGCAAAGTCCCCGGAGAGTCTTGTTGTCTGTTCCTGGGTGTTCATAGAAAAGCTTGGGGAAAAGGAGAGAGCAAGAATAACTCTAACAGCAGAGTGGCAAGGACACTTGCCTGAATGCCAGCCCCTGCTGCAATGTATTTTCTGCTAAACACTCATTTAGGTGAGGACAGAAAGCTGGTGTTTCCAGGTAAGTTTCCTACCCCTTAACCTACAGATTGATGTTGATTCCTGTTTTCTCTCACTCTCCCCTGTTTCCTCTTTCCCTTTCTCTCAGCCTTTTCCCATCTGGGTACTCCTTTCACAGAACAATTTTCCCTAACCCTTTTAGCTGCTCTTGCTTGGAAAGGCTGGTTCAGGCAACCAGCACAGCAGTCTGAGCTGTGAATCCAGGTTGGAGACTACTCTTTAGTCTCAGAGCGACAAAGCCAAAGACACACACAGTCGTCTCTTCAGCCATTTGCCTTTTGGCCAACTCTCTGGTCAGCTTTCTGGCCTTTGCAGATTCACTGCCCTGGATAAGGTGCCCAGAAGCTCCCCTCATGCCTAGGGGAAGCTCCATAGCTGCCATTTGAGGAGCTGTGCATGGGTGGAGATGCCCCTTGTGAGGCTCCTCTTCAGCCTCATGGTGCTGCTGCTCCTGCACATGGCCCAAATGTGCCCATCCTCATATTCAAGCCTTCATCTTTCTGCGTAGCCCTTTTGGATCACACTAAAGAATTTAGGGTGGCCATGAGAACTAAGTACTTAAAGGGTGTATGTTGATACAACTACTAATGAGAATTTGTCGTAGCTGCCTGCAGAAGCAAAGCACTCAAGTTGGTGCCTCAGCACATCACTCCATCCTATATCCCTAATTAAACTCTGCACAGTAGTTTATGTCCCTAGAAACCAGTAACCAGCTGAGATGCTCTTTTTTTGCTTCCCTACAGTATCCATTATTTAGCTTTTTCAACTTCCATTTCTAAGGCAAGCTCTCTGACCCTCTGTTAACTTCAGCCATGTAATCAATCTCCTTCCAGTACTACAGGATGTTGTGTCCTTTTATTACTTTAATGCTGTATTACCTTTTTGTGTTTTACCTGGTTGGGCTTGGAGCACCTGGTTGTGGTGCTCCAAGTGCCTCACCAATGTTCCTTAGAAAATCACCATCTCGGTTAGCTGTTTAAATAACTCCATCCCTAACAATCCCAGGGTTTAACAAAACAGGTTCTTTTTAAAAGGCTTGACTCTGGCTACCCGAAACAATGCTTGCTCTTTCTTTTGATGTTACTTTCCGGATACCTTACGCTGTCTCTTTGGAGCTGCTTTTCTGTGCTGGCTTTGTATGTCCCGCATTAAGTTTATTTTATTTTGCCCTGGAGGCCATGGGTCTATTTTGTAATTATAAGTCTTTGTTGCCTTTCTTTGAGTTCTTTCCAATGTAGCAGTACCTATTTTTAATTGACTTGGCAGAGAAAGGATGTGAGCCTGAAATGCACCACAGATTACAAGAACATTATTTTTTAAAGTTTTGCCTGATTGAGAACAAGGTAGATTTTTGCTCTATTGGCAAAAGCTTGGATCACCTTCCAAGTCTAACCAAGCGCATTGCCTGTGTCTTTTGCAGTCTCACTTGAACCATTTGGAAAGTGAGGAGGCCACAAGCTCTGTAATTCCTCCTTCAGGGATGAACACGGGCTTCTGCAAGGCCATTGAAGCCAAAGGGCTCTTTGCCTGTAAGGCCACCTTTCTGCTCATATAAGACGGATTCAGAGAGAGAGTTTTTCTTTCAACTGGATACCTCACTGAGCTTGAAAGTAATTAGAGTCTAGGAAGAAGCACATTACAAGCAGAAGAGAGACAGAATTTTAATAAATTAGATTTGAAATAGAAAATATATTATTATTGGAGAGTTTTGTAAATTATTTTTCTCCTATGGATTATAATGCATCATATTCCTACATTTATAATTACTTGTCTTTGCTTTTAGTTTAATCTTAGTGATTAAAGCTGAAAGATATAAAAAGTGCATTAATGTGGTTATGATTTCTAGGAAGTAAATCATGGTAAGAAATATCAGATCATCCTAATAGTTTTACAGGATAACATGAAAGCCACACCCCAGTCACATATAAATCTTTTAGTCAAATGGGGGTGGATGGATGAAAATAGGTATAAAAAGCCTATATAAACACATGCAGATGCACTTATAAGCATACACTCCCTCCTATAAAAACACAGCAGATCAGTATTGGATAGTCTGATAGTGGTTACCTGAGTATATAGTGTTTGTACTTAATATAAATATTTTGGAATGATGTGATTTACAAAACAAAACTGTTTCCACTTTGTGTGCAGGCTGAAGCAATGCTCTCATTCAAAATCTCAGGGCACAGTTCAACCTCACTCTTACGTTCATGTGTGCTCACCTGCACAACCTGCACCCTTGTGGAATCTGCCATGAGCAATAACACTCTAAAATACAAGCTTATGGCTTAACCACGCAAGTTATTCCTCTGAGCCTGAAGCACAATTTAAGTGCTTCAGAGTAGGCCAAGCACACGTTGAGGCCAGAAGTGTGGTGCCCACCCCCTTGCAGGAGGAAGCTCGCTCTGCACTGGCACTCCCACACGTGGCAATAGATGTGTGCAGGGCTGGATCCTATTTTTGCTTGACAATCGATCATGATATTCATCGTGATAAGAGGCCAACCAGCAAAAGAGCAGGCTGGCTGCATGGGACACAAACATACCTGTGAAGAGCTTGACATAAGGAGCATTTTGGGAAGGTAAAAATTCTTCAAAATATGTATGCAAAAGGCCAGACGGAGAACTAAGCTTGTTAAACGAGCTGCTTTTCAGCTTGCACAGCAAGCTGGAGCCTGGTACAGCATCTTCCAGGCACATGCCCTAATTTGCACAAGTTTGGGTTATTGTAGTGCATTTAATAACATTTGATGATAGTCCAGAAAATCTTAGTGCCTCTAAGACCAATGCGAGATGCTGGCAGACAAGGCTGATGAGAGCACCCCTCCTACAACTTGGTGCAGAAAGACCTGTATTCCGGAGATGGCACTCTTGTCGGAGACGACAAACGCGCTGTTCAGGGTGGAGCATGCTGGATTTTGGGCTCTATGGACATATCCAGGTTGAAATACAAACATCCTCTTTTGAGGTTTTTTCCCCACACCAGAGGACTTGTAAATAAGATGTGGAGATTGCAGCAGACCAGCGGGCTCTGGAGACGGCTGTGGGAAATGAAGTGCACAAAGCTTTACCGCATATAAGCTTTCCTAATGAGTGCAGGAGGGTTAACACACGGCAGCTTTTAAAGCAAGAGCAACACAAATGAGCAAGCACTGGGAAGCTTACATTTGAAATCAAAATTTGTTCTTTACTTAATATACATGTTTGCTTCTAGAGAAGAAATAGTTCTGCTGGGTATCTGTTGTCTTCTGGTTAAGCAGGAATTTTAACAGTAAATAGTTTTATTGTAGAAAGTAGCATTTCTTGGCAGTCAATTATCTAATATACTCAACGCATACGGGAAAAAGGGTCCAGATTTTAGCTGACCAAGGCAGTGGGTGGTCACCAACACGGAAAATGTTAATATTCTGCCCTTCACAGATACACTATGTCTATCTATCAGTGTATTTCTAAGTGCCCAATCATTGTCGTATCTCCCTGGGTACTTTACAAAATCAGATAAACCATGGCAACTGAATAATAATGTGGCTTGAAAGGAAAAGCCATTAACAAAAAGAAATGCATTCTCCCCACTAGTTCCTTAATTTAAAATTCACACCAGGCTTCAGCAATCTGAATATTAGAAGAAAAAAATTTCAAAGAGAATATGCAATGACTAAGTCGCTATATATCCCCGCCTCCTCCCAGAAGAGTAAATGCCAATTATGCTTGGCAGAAACCTGAGGAGTTGCACTATACGCAATCAGACCAATTGTATCCAGTTTTTGCCTCCAGTGATGGCCAGCAGCAAACTGGTTTGGCACAGCATGTTTGGTTTTAAGCTTTGTATCTCCAAAAAGGACGCTAGGCACTACTGCATGCATAGAGGAATTCTGTTCTTCATTGGAAGGCAAGCCATGGAAAGCGGGAAGGCATATATGCCGCGTGCATTTTTCATCCTGGCTAATACAACAGCAGTTAATCTCGTTAAGGCTGCTGGCAGCTGTGACGTGTAAGGGACTGCGGTACAACAGCAGAGCCTCTCCCCACCCTGTGGATCAGGGAGTGATAAAGGCTGCTTGCTCTATTCCTCACAGAAGTATCTAACTCTTGCTAAGGTTTCGAGAGCAGTTCGTGGCAGTGAATTCCACATGATAGTGGTATAATGCGTGGAAAAGAATTGTCTTTGAGGATTTTCTGATTTCTGCAAGGGTGGTTGCTTTTCTTAAGTTTGAAAGTGTGAGTGGTAGACTTCAGTTGCTATCCTATTTTCTGCATTATATGCTTGCTCATTTGTCTGTCCTAACTTTTACAACATCTCCTCATATGGGAAAATACATCTTATGCATATTTTTGGTATTACCATTTTCTCTGGTTTCAGCTGTAATGTTTTTAGCTGTAATATTTGAAACTATGCACCCTAGAGACCTCCTTCTAGGTTAGTTAATGGGGCTTCAATGACCTGCAGCAGAAGTATTTGATCTTTTGATTTGGTACTGTTCTTTGTCATCTTCTTAATACAGTGTAACATTTATTTGATCTGCTTTCATATTTCCTGTTGAAACTTTTTCAATGAGATATCCATGGTGATGTTCGTGTTCTCTCTTATGATTTATTTGATTTAGAGTACTGTAGTACTGAGGTAGACGCAGCCTTCTTCTGCCTTGCATTTCTATCAGTTAATTTAACAGCAACTATGTGTCTTACATTCAGTTTCATCTTTCATTACATGACCTTTTTGGCAATGTTGTTAGATTCTTTGGGAATTCTACGCGGTCTTTTGTTTTTCTATTATGATCTTGTGCCATCCTGAAATGATGTCACTTCATTCACTCCCATTCAGGCTATTTTCTGGGTAATATAACTCATATCCGTGGACCTTTTTCTGCTTACAGCCTTTTTTTTAAATTGAAGATTGGTTATATAGCCGCCTCTGCTTATAACTTTTCAGGTTCTTATAAAACCAGAATAGAATGGTTCCCCCACATCTGGTTTTGACTCCGTGGGTGACTGGAGAAATATTCAGAAAATTTGAATGAAGAAATGTTATTATTATACTTTTACTGTATTTCAAAGGAAGAATAAAAATAAACATGGAGTTGAACTAGGTCACATTTAATATTCTGAAATAAATATTGAAATCTGTAAAATTGATATATTGTTATATGATAACCGTAAGTAATCAAAATAGTTAAGTCATCCATAAGAATCATGGTTCTCTTCTACTTGCAGAGCTCAGAGTAACACAGGGATGGCTTCTTTGCCAGGCAATACCTACAAGGTGTCATCAGGTAGGAGGCTAACAAAGCAGGTTTTGGCTACTCTAAATTATATAATTAGAGTGATTAGTAAGAATACCTGTGCATCAGGAGAAGTAAATATTAGATTAAGGGAAAAAAAAAAGATTTTTCTTAACAGCTTCAGCCCCCGCAGAGAAGTTAATCCTGCATGTCAAACACACACCATAAACCGGTTCACTAATAGTCTCAGCCATCTGCTAAAAAAAACAAAGCAAGTCATTCATTTACAAGAACTTGATAAGGTCGATAAATCCTCAAAGGCTAATGAAGTAAAGGGTTCTGAGCAAGGATTTAGCTAGGTCTAAATCCTAGTACCCCAACTTCAGCACACCCAACCAGTAATACGCTTGTGCTGGTCATGCAAGCATGTTGTCAGAGCACCCCTGAGCCCAGAGCCTTGAGAGCTACAGGGCACCCCAGGGGACCACAGCACTGCCATCTCCTTTCAAACTGGCTGCAGCCTCATTATCCCAACCACTCTGTTGGATCTACAATGTTTACTTATAAAACTTTTAGAGTTACTTATTCCATATAGTAAAATAAACAGGGGAAGGAGTAAGATCTTCTGAACAAGATACACACACGCACACAGAGATATACATATGTATATATAGCAAGTGAGTTGATAAAAATTAAACCCAAACCTTCAGCTATCAGTTTCAGCCTCAAGAAAAGACAGACTAAGCCACATGCCCAGAGGACTATCACATCTCTCTTCTGGCAAAGCAGAGAGGGAGAGAGCATGTTCTGCAGCTGAAAGTCCCTTGACTGAAATGGGATTTCAGGTTGCCTGGAGGCCCGTCTGAGACACAGCAAAGTAGCAGCTGCTTGTGCAGATCTCTCCCAGGGAAATGTGGCCTAGGGAAGTGATGAAAAAAGGTTTGCAAGCCTTTTAGGTCTTAATATATTAACACGGTTATGGCAAATTGCAGGCAGAAGTCTACCGACTCCCAGGAAATTCCCAAGCATCGCTACCCTTGCGTGCCTGGCACTAAGGTGCCCTCAGTGATGGGGCAGGCACAAGTCTGCACTCATCTCTGGAAGGCAGCGAGGTATCAGGAGAGGTGGTTACTGCAAGCCAGCTTCTGGTGGGGAAAATCACAGGTCTCTGTGGCCAAATGCACTTGAGGGAGGACAAGTTGCATTCTTCTGAAAAATGAAGAATTTGCATTCTCTAAGTTTTACTTGATACGTTGCAAGGTGGTTTGTTGGTACTCACTGAATTACTGGGTCTGCCTGGATTCCTTGCTGGAATCACACACATTATCTTTTGAATTTTAGGTATGGCCATAGGTAAGGTTTGATGCTCTGTCACAGGGTGGGAGTCCTGTGGGGTCTCCTACTATTGTTTTGGATATTGTGCACAATCCAGGCCCTCTCCGTACCAGGGACAGCATTACTAGCAAGCCAATTATCTGCAAAACTGTGCAATGGACATTTGCACTTTGCTGGCTGCTTATACAGTTTTTAATGACCTTGTAGTCTCAGCCAAGACCATGCTTGGCAGGACAAACAGAGTTTTGTTCTGTCTCTGGACTTTCCATTGCCAGAAGTGCCTCTGCCAAGATGCAGCTCTAACAGGATTAGCCTAGAGCAAGCGACTAACCTAGGGAGTTGGTGTAATGAAAAAATATGACTTTTTTTACTTGATGTGATTAGCAAATGAAATATAACCAGTTAACAGCACCAGATAAACAGTCTGTAGCACTCTTTAAATAATATAATGGACCATTAGCAGTTCTAACAGGAGTTAGCTCAACCCAGCTTTTTCTGATACAAACACCAACATCTGCTTGCTAGCAGGAGCCAGGTAGCAGGGATCACATCATGTATTTTCTGAAGAGAGCTTAAATCACAGACTTTCACAGTTACTAAAGTAAAGACATTTTGAACTTGTCTCCTGAAAACCCCATTTTGGGGCAGCAGGATTTCTGACACTGACTTCAGTGAGATCCCTAAATAAAAGCATCTTTTGTTGGAAGCATGGTGGTGATGTATCTGTTTGGAAAAGAAATATTCAGGATGAAAGACAATAAAGTACACATTGAAAAATGTAGGTAGACTATCAGGAAAAGCTTCCCAAAAATCATACAATTGCAAGACTGAAAGAAACTCCAAGAGAACTTCAAAGCCAACCCCCTGCTTTACAGCAGAACCAAGTATTTTCACACCACTCCTAAGAGACATGTCTAACCTCTTCTTAAACCTCCAGTGAAGGTTATGTAAAAGCTTTTCTTAAAAGTTTTTTTTCCAGTGTCTTACTAGCCTGAGAACTGGAAAATGCTTCCTAATTTGCATTACTGCAAATTTAACTATCGTCTTGTTTTCAGTAGCCAAGAAATATAGTTAATCACTGTTCAATTAAAAATATTCTTTTTTTTTTTTTTTTTCATTTTATGGACATTATTATATCCCTCTACCTTCCATTTTCTAAAGAAAACAAACCATATATTTGAGCCTTTCCTTAGAAGCCAGGCTGTCTGAATTTTTACATTCTTGCTCTCTTTCTGTGGATCCTCTTGTCTTAAAGGAGGGAACTAAAGCTGGACACAGTATTCCAGCAACATTGAAAACAGCCAGATTAACTCCCATACCTTATCTGACACTCCTGCCAATACATCTCATGATATTTTTCTTTTTGAGCAGCAGCTTCCTGCTTTTAACTCATGTTAAGATGGTGGTTCATTGCAACCCCAGATCCTTTTCTGCAGAGTAATCTCATATCCTTCTCTCTCGATATCCCCAAGCTTATATTTGTGCATTTGATTTTTTCCTTCCTAAGTGCAGTACTTTGTACTTGTCTTTATTTCATTTCATCTTATTGATTTCAGGCCATTTCTCCAATTTGTCAAGATAATTTCAAATTCTAAACTTGTCCTCCAGAGCTTGTAACCCCTCCCAGTGTGGTGTCATCAGCAAATTAGTATATATGCTATTCCACCATTTGAACTGCTAATGAAATTATTGAACAGAACCGGCCCAAGATAGCCCCCCGCGAGAGCCCATATAAAATGCCTGTCAGGTTTGATAGAGAGTGTTGATAAGAATGTGAATCATTCTGACTATATTTTTTCAAGCAACGTATCCGCTGTACAGTAATTTCAACCAGGTCATCTCCCACTGTGATATGAAATGTTGGAGAATATTATACAGGACTGTGTCAAAAGCCCTACTGAAGAAGTCACAGCAACTGTTCTCCTCTTATCCAGCAGGCCTATCAAGAGAGGAAATCAGATAGGTTTGGCATGATTTGTTTTTCAAAAATCCATGCTGGTTGTTTCTTATCACCTTATTATTCTCTAGGTGCTTATAAATCAATCATGTAATAATTTGTTCCAGGATCTTCTCAGGTACTGAAATTAGGCTGACTTCTCCAAAATTCTTTGGCTTCCTTTATTCACTTTCTGAAGATAGGAACCATGTCTGTCATTCTTTGTCCTCTGAAATTTCTTCTACACTTCATGAATTCTTGAAGATATACTTTTCAAATTGCCTCTATTGGCTTCCTCTGGCCCAAATGCACCCCAACACACAGTCCTGTCTGTGGCTCTGCAATTGGCCCCCACCCTCCTAGGCTGCCCATGGTCTTCCTCACCACAGCCTCTGATGTTATGCAACAGCCTTGGCTCTTGCAGACGAGAGAGGCAGCCCTGGCTTTCCTCCACCTTGAGCTGCTCCTTTCCCACCGCCCAGGGGCTCCCCCAGCAAGTCCTACCCATGCCAAGCTCTGCAGTTCTGCAGAGAGTGGCCACTGCACAGCCCAGCGCTGCTTGTCAGGGGGTATTACTGGGTCTCTTAGAGAGGATGTTCAGTAAATCCACTCCAAGGAAGTAATTTAATATTAAGCAAGTGAATTACTACAGGCCCTAAATTCTGAGATAGAAGATCTTAGTAAGCCTTCTTGGATAAAGTCTTACTGTATATTCAGCCTAGTATGGTAGTCTGGAGAGTATTTCAATATGACATAAAACCTTGAACTTGACTAATTATTATTCAGAAGATTTTTTTCTTTGATCAGTTTTGTAACTCTTTTTTTTAATATTAATTTTGATAAGCTTCTGGAAACAATTGCATTTGTGAGAAACAGCCAAAAAAAGAAGAAAAAAGGCATTAACATATCAGCCTTCAATGTGTCATTTGTTACATGCTCTCCTTCTGTTAAGTACAGCCTTTCTTTCACCTCCATCTGCCTTCTATTGAATTTGAAAGTGAAAAACAAAAGAGAACAAAATCCAAACTTTTTTATTGCTTACTCTTTCAAAGTGCAATCCATTCAGATGGAGATTATTTTCCTGAAAGAGCTGGTAGAGTTTCTTGGGACAACTACAACACTAGTAGGAAAAAGATAGTAGATGGGCTACAGGAAGCTGTCTGTGTTGACAAAGAGAAGGTTATGATCTAACGTGATTCCTCCTCTCCCTTCCAGTCTGTAATATTATATGAGCAGAAGAAGGAATGTACTGCTAAAATCAGAATTTGGTTAATTATATCCTACTCATTTACATTCACTTTTAACTTCAGCTAAGCAACTTCATTCTCAGACATAAACATCATCTTGCAGGGTTATTTCTGTTCTGAAATCCTGACGAAGTGTTTCTCCTGCAATCAAGAGCTGACAAACGTGTGCATTTGCAGCACGCCAGCCAGGCAGTACTCTGTTGCAGAAACGGGTGCTGGCTTAGCAGAGAGAAGAGCACAGTGCTCACTGTGAGACCGAGTCTGTGACACCCACCAGAAAGAAAATGGAACTAGTAGGAGAGGAATCTGAAATGATGTGTACCTTCTTCACGTGTGGCATTGAATAAAGCCAAATCAACAGCTTTCCATATTTGGCTCCATAGTAGACATTGCATTTTCAAGGTTTAATGCCAAGTGCTTTTCCTCTGCATTTCTGTTTTCATGCTGAGAAATGATCAGCATATTGACGCGAAACACATAGCTCCGTTTTTCCTCTAGCTTTGGAAGCCGGCAGCCCGGCGTCATAGGTGCAGGGAAGCGCCTCTTCCAGGAAGAGTGTCTGCTCTTGACAGCTTTGGCTGCAGATGTTTTTCTTCATGAACTTTTCAGTAACAAGACTTTTGTATATATCTATACATAGAGCATAAGGTATCATCCAGTTCCTCAGGGAGTCTGCACTTGGGATAGTACACAAATGTAATACCTTTAGCTTTTGGCATGACTTTCATTGCAGCTGAGCATGGATAGGTCTCCAAGAAGTCACTGTTCTTCCTCAGCCAGGACCTCCACTACATCTGCCAGGTAAAGCTAAAAATAAATAGACTCTTTCTTCCATTAGAAACACATGGAGGTTTCCAAAGTTTGTTTTCATCTTACACTGGGACAAATAGTTGAACTCTCTCTTTTTTTTTCTTTTTGATAGAACAAAATATATTGAATATACTGATATCATAATTTGTGATTTAAGATATCCTAAAGGCAAACTGAAATATTATGATTTCCCACAAAATTTTTGAAAAAATTTATCCATTAACTCAAAATATTTCAGTGTGAGTGACAGGTTATGCACATTTTTAACAAGTTCTACCTCCAAATAGTTGTGACCTTCTTTTATCTGCCTCAAATACCTCAAGAGCATGTCATTACATCACTATCTGGCTGCCTCACATTTTTTAACGAATTCACCTTCACAGGCACCGTGTTTATTAAGTTGTATTATCCCTGCTATACAGATAGAGGATACAGAAAAGGATACAGAAAAAGAGTGTCTTCCACGTCCAGGGATAATGTTCTCTCTCTGACACATCCCATATACATTTTTAGCTCCAAGTATTGAACCATAGACTCAGACAACTGCAGGCAATCTACATTCTGCTCTTTCTGGGTCCTCTTTGCTTACTCTGGACTGCCAGCCTAAATCCTCAGCTACAGCTGCATGCACAGCATAGGCCAGGTGTGGAACTTAGCTCTCTTCTCTGTCAGTCTTGAATAGACACTGCCTTACCCAGAAACCAGGGACCTTGGAGATGTCGTAACCCATGGTGGATGTCAACAGTCCTCAAAGGCTCACGCAGCACCTGTAGGTCGGTATGGCTGAGCTGTAAACTTGTCTGTCCCAGCTGTGCCATATTGTTATTGACAGGAAAGTGAGGTGATAGTGCTGGAGAATGCATGAACTCAGTCATGCTCAGCTCCTTAGGGGCGAAATATCTTAGCACAGAACTGCAAAACAAAGGTATTTCACTGAGTGAAGTGGGCTGCAATCTTTCATTATATATTGCAAAAATGCCATCTCTTAAGCAGAATCATCTTGATGTTGTCCCACATTGCACGTGTAGCTATGCACTGATCTCTTCTCAAACTAGTGCCTAAGTGGCATCATTTATGTCATTTGCACTGATTATGCAGTGATTTACCACTCTGTAGTAAGTGTTCGTTGTTGGTGGTGAACTCCAGGTCTTAAGTTTTTGTTTAACATGAAAATAGAAAAGTTTTCGTCATCAAATTGTCAAAATTTGTAGGTTGTAACCCATGCCTGTGCCTTTCTTCTCCAATATGATCTCAACAACTACAGGATAGAAAGATTCAGAAAAGTTTCCCTGTTCTCTTCAGGTCTTACTTTTCTCCCTAGGAGAAATAATTTCTATTTAACAGGTGGGAACATTTAGAAAATCCCACAGTGAAGTAAAAATAACATCATTTCTGCCATCGACACAGAACCCCCTCACAGCTTTCACAGGAGGATTTGCCCTAAGGAAATACTGTTGGAGCAAGTATAATTACAGCAGGGTAATACATACTGGAGAGCCAAGTTATAGCAGCTTTATCAGAGACTGTATTATACCACTAAATCTGTTTTACTACGTGGTTTACTAGAGATTTTTTTTAGAAGTTCAGGAGACTGTGACAGGGCTTCTATCAACTAATGTTACTCCTATGGCCAATTCAATAGATTAATATTGACTGCAGTTCTGATATCCTGGGAGATTTAAATATAGTATGTAATATTGTCCAAGCTTCTCCTCTTTTCCTGCCCGTTTTTTATAGGACTCAAAACAGTGTTTCCATCTTGTCATCCATTTGCTCATCTTGATTGACACTGTGTGGTTTTGTGCAGATGCTGGAAGTGAAGGGTACTCTTTTGCTGTGAGTTGTGGTGTCCCCTTTGAGTCTTATCTTTTCCCAATTATACCTAGAATACTGCAGGGTTATTCACCGCCTCCCCCTGCCCAAGACCTAGGTAATATCTGGGCCTCAGTTTCCCTTGTTGTCCTCCCAAGCACACAGTGCAGTCTTAAAATGGTAACTTGCACCTGCTCTTCACCAAATGCTCTTCCAGTTTCTGGCATCTTCATTTTAACAAGGTCCTGCAAGGACGAGCCACCTTTTCTCACCTGCTTAAAGCAAAACTCTAGATACTCCACAATAAAGTGGACCTGTGGTTTCTATTGAGAATATTGGATTTTATTTATAAACATTTGGGGCAACAAAATGTAAATCCCTTCCCAGAGGAAGATGGCCAGAGCCATGTTCTGCATGCATGTACATGCGTGTGTGTGTGCATGTAGCAACAGCTGTGTTTTCTCCCCGCTCCCCTCAGTCCCGCAGCAATGCCAGCACCTTCTCTGTCCATATGAAAGCATGGCAGAAGCCCTCTCCTTTCCTTGTGCCACGCAGAGGCCCAAGCAGACCTTTGATATTAAATTCCTTTTACTTTATCCTGCCCCCAGTTTCGCTGCATTGTGGACTTTTTGACTGAAACCATGTAAGCATATTGTAAGAGGTTTAACCAAAGGTTTTCCATGGCCAGGTATGGCATTGGGTGGGTTTCAGCTGAGCTGTTAGGTATTAGGGGCTGTTTCATTACAGGAAATAACAGAATAGCATCTTTCCTTCCCCCCAGGTGTATATCTGGGAGTCTGCTGCTGTCCTCTGGCTGCCCCTGCTGCCTGCAGGGCTGGGGGGACACCCGGTGGGGTCAATGCAAGAGGGAGGCTGAAGGCAAGTGAAGCAGCAGTGCCCTGAGCTCCCAGGAGGTTCTTGCTCCTCCTGTCCTGCACCTTGCTCCTGCCTGGGGCTGCTGTGGGCTGGATCCCACTGACAGCAGCTCCCGATGCTACCTGGCAGGCCAGGGGACATGAATGGTGCGGAGGGGACAAAGAAAGGAAACTTGCATCCCACCAACCCTCTGGATAACAGCTTATAAAATATATTTTGTGCTTTACCTCATACTTCTGGTCTCAGAAAAACCCAGCTGAGTCTTGCAGCTATAGGGACAAAGTATTTTTAAAGTATGCACGTTTTGTCTAATTCTTAGTTGTTGCAGTAATTGGAATCCAGATTTTCCTAACCAAAGTAGGAAAAAAAATAGTAATCACCTGTCCATTATTCTGTTAGGCACAGAACGAAACTCTAGGAGACAGTTGCCTTCCACACGGTAGACAGCTGGTCATTGGCAGGGAGCACTGAAGACTACTCCTAAAATCCTGGGTCACAGTCCTCTGAGGCAATGAAAGGAGATTGGTAAAATGTGCAATATTGCTGAAGATGACAAGAGAGAAGAAAGAAGTGGTGGTTACTATTGAATAACCCTTTGGGAACTACTGCCTTTACCTAAATATCTCTTTGGCTGGTGCATTAAAGGATATTAGTGTATTAAGGCTGATTCGGGTGACAACTTGTACTGAGATCCTTTACTTTTCTCTGGAATTCAACCAAGCCACAATAGATTAGGAAATGAGGCTTATTTTCTTTATCTTTTTCCTGCTAATTATGATGGTCTGTGTAAAAGTACTGCCCAGTCAAAGATCAGGGCCCAGCTGTGCTAAAGCTTTGCAAAAAGATTTTAAAAATTTCTTTTCCTCCAGAGACGTTTCTTTTTCCTCCAGGTGCAATCGTTCATTATGATATAGATAATCAAAGAAGGGCTGGCTATCTTGGACAAGGAAAACAGGTATCAGGGTCCCTGAACATGCAGTTAATGAGGGCAAATGAACGACCACTTTGTAGGTTGGCTTTTTTCAGAAGTCTTCTTCCAATTCTAAATCAGTGAGTTTATCCACTTTAATGAAAATCAGAATGGCTGTTCATGGTGGAAATCAAGGGCTCCACTTGCCTGATATCCTGTCTCCAGCTACAAATGAATGCCAGAGAAGAGTGGGGACAGGAGAGGAGGATTTGATACCTTAAGTAATCTCCTGGTCCCCAACTATTTTCAGCTTAGAGAATTTTCTGAGTCTGATGTGTTTCCTGTATTTAGTGATCCAAAGTGGACATCTCCTCCACATGTGTTTGTCCAGCCTTCCCTCAAATCTATGCAAACATTTTGCATTTACAGCTTCCATTGGCAGCAAGTGTCCCAAGCCTACCATCATTGTGTGAACAACTATTTCTAGTTTTGTTTTGCACCAAGTTCCTCTTAGCTGTATTTGTAGGCTCCTAGTTCTTGTATTGGAAGACACAGTTGCTCCTTCTTCACCCTCTTTTTGCCATCATGATTTTTTACACCCAGATTATTTCCCCTTACTCCTATTTGTATCTTTTCAGAGGGATGATCTTGGCCTGCTTGTTCCTTCAGCCAAAACTATAGGAGCCTTCCTGAGATTTGACCCTCTGTGATACTCTTCCCTGAACCTCTCCCAGCACCAGAGCATCGTTTTGGAGATTAAGCGACTTAGAACTGCACACAGTATTCAATTTTTTACGTATTTCCTCTGGGGCTGAACTAGAATACAACTGACATTCTTCTGCTTATACATACAGTGAGAGCTAGCCCATCTATCTTCAAAGTAATTTGTATTTTAGAGTGACAATTCTACTTCAGGGCAACCTTGTGAGATGCTGAGAACTTCAAAATGCAGAGTGTCCTCCATTCTTCTTCAAGTCCTACAACTCCAAGCAGTTTTTCTTTATGCTATGGGAGAAGTTTTGTTCCAATCCCCTTAGCTTTTTACACTGTGAGATTTTTTGCAGGGGTATGAAGGGGTGTTAGTTTTCTTCTTAATGAAATTTCGCTAACCCTGTAATAAGCAAGAGACACAATAATACATTATTTTAATATCTTTCCCTGTGCACTGATGATGCCTCTTTGTAGACTGTTGATCTTGCTGTCATGACCTTAAGATAGACAAAGGATGGCTTTCTGGATTGGGAGATAGTTAGGATGCTTAATTAAAAAAAGTAAATCTAAGGCTTTAATGGTAGATGGAGTAAATGATGAAGTTACACCGGATCTTCTCTCCAAACTTTAACCTCATTTTTCATTTGAATTTATAGGTTGCAACATCATTGAATATAATTCTTGTCTATAATGTGCTTTATTAAACCATGCAAGCAGGTTTGTCCCAATGGGCTGATCTGCTTGGTAAGAAAAATTGAGCTGATTAAATGATGCCCACTTCATCCTCATTAGAAAGCTCTTTCAGTATAATAAAGCGCAGCCATGTCACGGCTCCTATTTGCAACACTCATTATTATCCTTATTACACCTCTTCATAATTTGTCTCAAGCATTTACTAATGTATATTAATGTATGTGTTCTGATTGCAAAGTGTCCACCTCAGGCTTTACGGCCAGCACAGTTTCACGCAGGATATCTAAATCCATATGTCAGGCATCTGACCTAAATCAGTATGTCAGGGAAAAGGCTTCTACCAGCTGACATTTCAACCATCCCTGTGCTCAAGGTGCCTTTCTGCTGCAGGTATGCTGCCATACATGCCAGCAAAATGCTCCTGATGCAGGCACAGATCCATATTGGTAAAAAACCTAGCTTGTATGTTTTTGCACATATAATTTTCTATGGCCCTTTAGGATGATATAAGCTGGGCTAAAACTACTTCAGACCAATTTTGCCAATTAACTGAGCCTCCATTAGAATGTGAGTTAACATCCATGATATTTCTGATGTTACTGAGAGTCTGAATAGCATACAGCTATGCCTTAGGGGTCCTGAACACATTTAGCTGATTAAGTCTCATTTCAGGTACTAAGCCCTTTTCCCCTTTTCAAGGAGTGGTATGTTTATAGGCTTTTAAAAAAATTATTATTTCCAGGTATAAAATCATAGAATCATAGAATCGTTAAGGTTGGAAAAGACCCTTAAGATCATCGAGTCCAACCGTTAACCTAGCACTGCCAAGTCCACCACTAAACCATGTCCTCAAGCACCACGTCTACCCTTCTTTTAAATACCTCCAGGGATGGAGACTCAATCGCTTCCCTGGGCAGCCTGTTCCAATGCCTGACCACTCTTTTGGTGAAGAAGTTTTTCCTAATATCCAACCTAAACTTCCCCTGATGCAGCTTGAAGCCGTTTCCTCTCATCTTATTGCTTGTTACTAGGGAGAAGAGACTGACCCCCACCTTGCTACAACCTCCTTTCAGGTAGTTGTAGAGAGCAATAAGGTCTCCCCTCAGCCTCCTCTTCTCCAGACTAAACAACCCCAGCTCCCTCAGCCGCTCCTCATAAGACTTGTGCTCTAGACCCTTCACCAGCTTCATTGCCCTCCTCTGGACACGCTCCAGCACCTCGATGTCCTTCTTGTAGTGAGGGGCTCAAAACTGAACCCAGTACTCGAGGTGCGGCCTCACCGGTGCTGAGTACAGGGGCACTATCACCTCCCTGGTCCTGCTGGCCACACTGTTCTTGATACAGGCCAGGATGCCATTGGCCCTCTTGGCCACCTGAGCACACTGCTGGCTCATGTTCAGGCAGCTGTCAACCACCACCCCCAGGTCCTTTTCCGCCAGGCAGCTTTCCAGCCACTCCTCCCCAAGCCTGTAGCATTCCATGATGCGTTGTATGACTAGAGCTCTCCTTGCCAAGTCATCTGCCTTGTGACAACTCTTCTCCTCTCCTGCTCTCCCTCCTTGCCTTTCTCTTTTCAGTGCCAAGCTGCTCACTTTATTGTAAATGGCAGGTTTTGTTCCCCACTTTAGAAGACCTGTTCCTCTCCTTTCTCAAGCCTGTCCTTCACCTCCACTATAATATTATTTCTTTCCTTTTGGGTTTATTAATTGGCTTTGTAGTTGGATTGCACAATGTGATTGTGAGGCACATAATTATCCAGAAGAAAGATTGTGAGCAGAATGTGCAAGGTAATGGGGAGATACTTGTGTTAGTTTACTGGTCCCAGAAAAAGCTACACGCAAAACCAGAAAGGTATGGTATTAGAAAATTAGCCTAGAAATAGGTGCAAACAATTATTTTGTACACACACGTGCACATGGTCAGAGAGAGGGCGACCGGATAGAAAGTGATGTAAATAAGAATTCGCAAAAATTGGTAAGAAAAGGAAAACCGAACATGGATCGATCAGTAGCCAGTTGAAGGAAGGGCACAAGACAGACATTTTTTAAACACAGTGGGAACAAAAGGAACAATGATCTTGGCTCATTATTAACATGACTAAATTAGCATCAAATAAGTAGCTTTTTAGTGAGGACCTAATAGGACTCAAGTTTTGGTCCTGTTCAGCTTAACCTTTTTATCTAGAGGAAAATATACCCTTATTACTGATAAAGCATTCAGATGACACCTATATATATATATATACATACACAAATAACATATATTCCTGATACAGAAAAAAAAAAAAAAGGACAATAGTTAGAAATCTTGATTGCTTACAAGGGAGAGTAAAAATAATCTATATGTGTTTTGATACGGGCAAGTAGAAGCCATATTCCAGCATAAAAGGAATGTAGGATTGAGAGATTTATATGGGGAAGCCACACAGGTTCTGACAAATGGGTTGTGGCTGATGATAGCAAGTTGAGTGCAGGCCATGTTCACAGGTGTGGTATCAATACAAACTTTGGGTGTAGAAAAAAAGAAATACCAAGCCGAACTAGAAAAAATATATCTGACAGTACTGCAATTTCTGCTAGGCATCTATACTTCAAGAGAAACACCGAGAAATTGGACATAACTCAGAGAAGAAAACCTTGAGAATGATTAAAGAATTGAAAGATATGCCTTGTAGCAAAGCACTCAAAATGTCAATGTATTTGGGTTATCAAAGAGAAGGTTAAAGGAAAGTCTGTTTTCAGTTCAGAAGTATCAACAAAGGGAAGAAAACATTACTAATGGAGGATCTTCAGAGTAGTATAGAAAAGCACAGCTGGAAGTTGAGGTAAAAGAAACTCACACTAGAAATTGGAAGATTTATCAGGAATTAAAACTGGAATATCACACAGAGAAGTTAATCAGCACTGGATGTTTCTTTCTAAAAAGTTTAATCTTTACCAACTGATACCTGATAACTGGAGAGAAGCAAGAAACAGAAACATATTCTTGGAAGTCCTCTATATGTTGTAGAAAGTCAGACTAGAGGGTCACAATAATCTCTGATGGCTTTTGAAAATCAGTAAAAGGGTTTTAAATTCATGAAATATATGCATATATGTATTTTGCACATTGTTTGTGAAAATGCTACATTTTTAGAATTTGATAAAAACCTTCTAAAATTCTCAGAAAAGGGGGCATTTTATTTTTACATTGTTTCCATCAGAATCACCCAAATTTCTCAGTCACTAATTCTTCCTAAAAAAAACAGAATCTTGATGATTACTCCCTTATTTTTTCCATTTCTTCTTCTCTTCTTATTCTAATGTCCAATAGATTGTTTCAGGGAGAAGGGCGATGAGTTAATACTGACACTACAGATCATTGTCTAAAAAAAAAGTCTCTAATTAAATTGGAACATATTTTATCTGTGGGTTTTGGGGTTTTTTTACATATTGAATGTAAGTCATTATCAAGTATGTCTACCACTTGTTCATCTGATGAGCCTTGACCTGGAACTTTGCTGAAAGCATTAAAGGATTTAATGATACCACAAAACTGGTTCCAGGAATTAGCCATTACACAGAGGGGAAAAAAATGTAGATAACAGTGCAAGACTTTTCAGTTCGCTGTGTTACACTGCAGGAAAGTAATCTGGCTTTATAATGACAGCTCAGCCATAGGATAATTGTACTCTTTAATACACAGAAACACAGTGCACCTTGCCTGGAAAGGGAAGATTTTATAACAGTTTAGTCATAGCTATTTTCAGTGACTCAGAGAGTAGCAATGACATCCATAAAAACTCCTGCAAACTTGGAATCAGCTGCAGGGTTGTCAATGCGTGAAAGCTAGTGACAGGGATTTGTGGCCCATTGCTATGTATTTGCCTTGATATGCCATGAAAATTCCTCCAGACTGGAGGAACACTAATGTTGTGCTAATATTCATATTGTGAGCAGAATGACCCAGGTTATTATATGTGGGCTGTGTCTGACATCAATCTGAAAGCTGTACAGGATTCATTTGTTAATGAAGCAAAAGTTGACAGAATAATTAATACCGGTAAAGCATGGAAAATAGATCAGGTCAAACACAGAAAATTTCCTTTTTTGATAAGTATACAAATTTAGTTAATAAAGATAACCACCTAACTGTAATACATCCAGAGTCCTTAGTAACAGACAACATTATGATAAAAAATATATGAAGTGCTCTATCAGTAAAATACATCTTAGAATGGATTCAGTGTTGTCTAGCAGTCAAATTTTAAACACTAATTTTCAGTGGGGAATCACTGGCAAACGTTCTGCAAACGTTGCCAGTAGACTGAATACTACCAAAAATTTTGCGAAGATCTGGAAATAATCCTGAGCTCATTCCTGACAGAAACTTTGGATGATACTGGCAAAGTGGTAAATATTGATGAAGGCTAGACAGTCTTTTGAGACATCTGAATAATTCAATATGCTAGCCCATTCATACAGAAAACATTTTCATACAGCCAATGCATCCTAATATACAGGAACAGAAACTTTAGCCCATACCAAGAGAATGGGTATTTATTGGCAAATCACTGACTCCTGAAAACCATTTGGGATTAGAAAGAGTGAAAAGGTGAATGGAGGCCACTGTGAAGAAAAATGCAAATCTTGTCGGTAGTAAGAGAGGACAGCAAGCAGGGGCAAAGCCATACTTTTACCCCGGGGTCAGGCGAGCCTGGTACAGAACTGTTCCACATATTTTTAATAGCAGCATGTTTTGGAACAATCTTGAAATATTAGAGAATGTGCATAAGAGATTCACAGAAAGGATCTGAGAGCGGGAACAAATGCTTGTCGGTGAAGAGATTTTCAGTATTTTTACACTCTAGTTACTGCGCTGAGCTTTGTGTCACTGTTCCCATCGCTTGACCTAATTCTTCAAAAGGTTGCTCTGTGTAGTGTATCAAAAGGGAGCTTGAGAGGCAAATTAACTGCAAAGTGTACATCCCTTAATAGGAAAAAATACTGGGGACTATGTCTTCAGCCATTCTGGGAAAATCATGCCAGGAACCAAGGCAGACAAATTTGAATGGGAAACAGGACACAGATTCTTAATGATAAGAGTGCTTGGCCATTGCTAAAAATCCGCAGTGGTGGTTTTTCTCTCTCTCATTGTATTCACCTCAGGTCTGAAGGCATTTAGGAAAGTCACTATATTCAAAATGAGCTATTGGGCTTACTGTAAAGGGCAGTGGGGAGAAAATGTTCAGCCTGGTTATACAGAAGGCCACCGTCTAACAACGTAATGCTCTCTGGCCTCAAATTCTATACAGTACTGCCACTGGTTTAAGCTATTTGGGAAAAGGAGTGATCTGGATGCAGTATCAGAGAAATTGTATTTTCCGCGATTGGCTAATGAGGATATAAAATTCCCCCGATCATTCCCTTGCGTTGTCAGACTGTTATGTCTAGCAGTTATTTTTGAACTCTTGCTAATAGACAAGAAAAGATATAAGGGATTAATCAGAGGAAATTCAGGAGGCTCTTATTATTTCCCCTTCTCTTTATTCCCATAGCAATGACAAAGATAAAGCATCCTCTATAAAAATGCCAGAACTGCTAAATCAGGACTCATGTGAACGCATTTGCTTTTACTGCTGCCCTTGTGCTTCTCCTGCTGTTTACGTGGTTTTTATAATTGAAGTGATATTGTTGAAATCATATCTAGCACAAGAGCTCCATATTTATCCTTCCTCCCCACAACTTTGGTCTCGGATTTTTCTGATAAATGATGTGAAGCAGTACCTTATCTTCCAGCTATGCAAACACTCATTCTTCCACACCTCCCCAGACACAGCCGTTCACACCATCCACAGAGCTCTGACCTTCTGTCTTCACTTGCTTGTGTCATTAAAAGAAGAGGCAGATGCAGCCCCCAAATCAATGGGAGGAGCTCTGCAAATCCAAGCACGTCAAATGACACAGAAGATTTTACAACAAACCCAAAAGTGCTAATAGAGACATTACAACACCTACCACATTCTTCCTCTCCGTCTGCACCTCTGGAAATCTGTGACTCGTTAAAGGGAATTTTCTTTCTTTCTGCAGGATCTTTGCCACCAAGGTATTAATGTGTTCAGTCCATTTATTCTAGAGTACAACTTCATAGGTTGCATAAGGTCAAAATGCACTGAACTTGTGGAGCACTTTCCTCAAATACCTGTCTCCATATTTTCATATACAATTTCTGAACTTTCTCCCACTTACTGAAGGATGTGGGAATGCACTGCTAGCATCACTCCTCCCTCCCATCCACCTGACATTTTGCAGTTTTTTACAGGAAGGAAAATTAAAAAGACTTACTCATGGTCACACAGCATGTCCATGCCAGGTTCGGTCAGGTAATCCTGAACTCGTGACCCCCAAAAATGTCAGTCTACCACACACTTTTTTCTATTCTTACATTCCCACCCAAGTATTGCACAGAGCTCAGCTGAGGAGAAGTTTTATTTTGAAATTTAAATTAACTTCAGCACCGATATGTTCTTTTGCATTTTTGTCATCGTCTTCTTTTCATGTTTGATTTTGACTCCAGGCTGAGGGCTGGTATAAACATGGATATGATAGCAAGAAGTGAAGGTTCCTAGCAAGTCCAAATGCCCTCAATTTCCATTGAAATCAGTGATTCTCAGCAACTCACAAGAGTGGGTTCTGTGCTTTTACACTACATGCCACAGAATATTATCCAAAACGTCAATTTAATCTTGGGGCAGCAGTCAATGACAGCTTAGCCCAGAATTTGTATTTCATGCAGCACTGAAGCCACTTCAGTTTACTAGAAAATGGAGAAATGCAAACATAAAAAGATTCCAGCTTTCTGACATAAATAAAAGTTTGTAAAAAGGCTATAAGGAGGAGTTTTCACAATAGTTCTGCTAATACACATTCTGGCTTGTTTCATTTGTTCTGCATTTGCTTTTTCGTTTGAATCTCATCTTATTAAAGTGGTGCAGAAATATGAACTGCAGAGGATATTTAACAGACCCAATAATTGAGGTTACAGTGTTGGAATTAATAACCAGACTAAAAAAAATGCATAGTGCTTTATCAGGACCACAAATTGCCAAACATGGTAGCATTTTCCTGTCCAGAACCCCTCTCAGACGGCAGTGTCATGCTGAGCTGATTTCCCTTGGCACATCAATTTCTATTTTGGAGAAAAGAAATTTGATCTTTGGGCCTTGGATCCATCATACCACTGACAATTAATGATATTTTGAAAAACGCTGTATATCTCAAAATCCACCAGAATATGTCTGGCTTGTAGCACAGCAGGAAAGGAAAATTTAACTATTGTAAAAATATATCTCCATTAGCCTCAATAACAGAAATGCAACAATATCCTGAACACTTTTAGTGTATGAAATAAATAATAAATTAGTCCTGAGCAGTGCTTGTCACAAGGGGAGTATAGTGCTTGCAAATAAAAACTGGAAAAACAGATTTTCCCTGGTTTTTCCCCATAAGCCCACCACTTACCAGTGCTCTGTGTTTGTGATGGGGACATCGTGCTTTTGTAAAGGTTGTCTTTCAGATGAGATATGTGAGGCTTGATCAGCTGTATACAGGACCTGGCAGAGAAGTTAGAGGGAGAGGTGCAAGCCAGAAAACCAGGACAAATTCCTTCTTGGGTAATTTCTCTGCATTTAGTAATACCTTCAGGAAATAAAGTTGCTGTTCTTCACTTTCTGTCCTAAAATAATAAGTTAGCTTTACAAATTGTTGGTGTGGAGCTGGATTGTGTTCCCCTAGGCTGAGATTACTTCCCAACGGGTCCCTTCTATAGAGACAGCCCTTAATTTAATGCATTTTCCATTTGCCATTGAGTTTGTTACTGCTATGGCAGCCAGGCTGTGTTAATCACAAGCGCCGTGGTGTGCTCTGGATCAATCAGCCATGTGCCTGCCTAGTCCCAGGGTTTTGCTCAGCGCAGAGCAGCGGGCTGCCTTGTCCCCCTGCATTTACACACTCGCTGGACAAAGGTGACACTGAATGTAGGAATGAACAAAGGCAACAAACTCTATGAGGAAGAAAATGTCATATTAGATCTGTATTAGGCCTGGGTTTTGACAGGAAAGGATCATGAAAAAAATCACACAAGAAATAATGAAAGAGTGGCAGTGAAGGAAAGGGAAGAAAGTGGCGACTCGGGAGTGGGCGAGGGTAAGGAAACGCAGTGAAGCTGAAGCAATTGAGAGACATGAGATGGAGGGGTTGCACTAAAGGCTGAGCAAAATTGCACTGTGTTCTCTGAATGGCCATTGATTTCCCTTCTGCTCACGGTGGTGATTTTGCAAGTACTGTTACTACTTTGTCCAACTGTAAAAAGCTCCAAATGAAAATCTTAAAAGCATACCTTTACAATATAGTCTCTAACACATTTTGGGAGCCTTTAAATTGAAAAGTGCTACATTAAAACTAGGTTATTAGCAATAATTACATGTTACAATCTTGCAAACCTCTTGTTCCTTCATTCCCATCATCAAAGCTTTTTATATCACGAGGTTTTTATTAATTTAATTGTAACCTTACATTAAACTTGTCCTGCATTTTATCTAGCTTCACTCTCTGGAACAATAGCTTCTCCTTTCAACTATGTAACTTTCAAGTCCCTTTGTAGCATGAGAGAAAGGTGAAGATGCTGAGTCGATTCACAGTAATTATATTGTTCCGTTGTAAGGAATCACAGAGCACTCTCCTTGAGTTCCTTAGTAAAGACCTAGCTGTAATTAAGCATTAGTAAGACCAATTAAAACATTAGTCTACCTGGAAAGTTGGTATCCTCAGGAAAATTTGTGTCTTTGTTCTCCACTTTGATCATTGTTATATTAGATGCTTTGTATGCAAATTAACTAAATTTTCTTTCTGAAATATTGTCCTCCTTCAAGCTTTCCATGATTAACTAGAACTTTGACTTTCCAGCCAAAGTCGGTTTAGCCTTTTCTCTCTGCAGCTCACTGCAATTTAAAACTGCCTCTTCATTTATCCACTTTCATTGAGCTCTGAAATTTGGCCAATCTTTGACATCTCCCCTTGGATATCTCATCATGGGCTTATCCGAGGAAAACCAAAACTCCTCATCTTCCCTGTCAAATTCTCAAACTCTTTCAGCCTCTGCTGCTGCTGCCACTGCCACCGCCACCGCCAACGTCCCTGTGTCTCCCTGGACACTACGTGGCATTTATTTTTGTCCTTTCTCCAAATGTCCAGGCTACATTTAAATCCAACAGAAACTCGTGAAGCATATTATCATTGATACTTTGCACACTAGCATTCAGACCCTCCACACCTCCCATAGCAGTGAAGCCTACTGTAACACTTTTGGCTCCTTTTGCCTGTATTACTCCTTTCAAACTACCAGAAGATGAGAGAAAAGCCAATGTGTTCCCGAGCCAGCAGCCCAGCTCTCCCACCCTGCTGAAAGTCTTCACACATTCACCCTTGCCGCTGCTGAACCTGAGATGTTACACCTCATGGCCGAGGCTTCACACAATTTCACCTTGTCCTACTTTTCTGATTTTGTCTCAGAACATGTCGCCCTTCTGCCTTTCATTATCATGCTACCAGCTTTGAAGGTTCCCTTCTCTGCCTCGCTCACAAAAGGCTGTAATCTTCTTTGCACATTGCTCCTCGTAACATGCTGCACTCGCCCTGCAGGGAGACCATGATCCTGTTTAAAACCCTCCTCAAGAGGTCACTGCCTTCTGCAGCCTACGTGTGTTGCCTCCAAGAAATCAGTCATCCATTAATAGCCAAGACACGCTGAAGCCGATATTGGGGTTTTCTTATATTATACTTAGATAATCAGACTTTGTGACTCTTTGGAAGCACAGAGCTGTGTTTTATGTAACCACAGCATCGTGATTATTCATCTCATCACCACCATGCTCGTCTTCCACCTGGTTCTTCATTCTTACAAGTTGTTTTGAGTTCTGTTTTAAACTCTTATGGGCACAGATGATGTCTTCCCATGTATCCATAGTCTTTCCAGTTCCACAGGACGTTGTTCCCAGTTGCAATCTTTGGGTGCCATCACATCTGAAATTATATTAAAGAACAACAGTAAGAGTGATTATGTTCCAGAGTAACAAAAGAAAGTAAAATTAATAGTAGCAAACAGGACTGAAGCGTGTTTCTGGACAAATAGAAATAAAGGTGATTCCTAGTTTTCTTATCAATCCTTAATAAAAAGATTCCAGGATAAGCCACATTCTTACTGGTGGGAAAAGCAGTACCTGGGGCAGACAGACAAACAGACACATGACAGTATGGTCCTAAAGGGTAAGCATATTTTGGTAGTACATTTCCAAATGAATTGTTCCAAGTATGATCATCCTTTCATACTTGTCAGGATACTTTAAATAATGTCAGGCAGCTGACTTTTAGGAGACCAAGCAATACTGAAGCTATGCTATATTATGTTTAAAGGGTTAGCATTTTTATGTGTTTTTAAAAACCAAAATTGCTCTGGCTAGGTTCTGTGTAGAGGTGTTCACACCAGTAGACAACTTTCATAGAGAAGAGAAACGCACAGCCGAGTGTGGAGCTTGGCATCTCCTGAGAGGAGGACGTGTTGTGAGCCTGTGGGCTGCCCTGCAGCACGCACTGAGGGAGCATGGCCTTAGGCAAAAACCATCTCTTGCAGCTTTGTCTGCTGGATATTTCAGGGGTTAAAGTAGTACCCACAAAGCACAAGTGGGATCTAAAGCTGTTGTTTTGGCCTAGGCTGTAGCACAGCTGTAGAAGCCTGGAAGGGTAGCCTAGAGGCACGGCACCATAACCAGATGGACAGACACTTGGTGATGCAGGAAAGCCCATGCTGCCACAACAGCCAAATGCCAATGGCTACCATAAAGAACAGTAGATAATCAGATGTGTCACTAAATGTGAGATACCAGAGTCTGCTTTTCTTTCAGAACAGGCGGTGATGTCTTGTGGCTTTAGCTTCTGAAGATGCAGGTATGTTTGTTGCTGCTAGAAGCTGGGGCAGAAGTCACATGCATCTTCACATACAGTCCCCTGAATTGAGAGCTTGGCTGTCCTTAACTGGAAGTATTGGAGTTACACCCAAGAAAGGTATTTAAATCATGCTTTTCAAGGTGTTATAAAAGGAAACAAAAGGTTTCAGGTGGACTTTCAGCAAGTGGGACTCTCTTTGAATGGGCACCAAGATCAGGATTTAGAGACTACGTGGTTAGCTGGGATGGGCCTGTTACATGTGCAAAAGCTACAGGGAGGAGAAACATGCTCTGAAATGTTGTGGTGCAGGAGTCAAAATAGATTCTGGAGGGGCAGCAAAAGGGTGATGCTGGGAGGCTACAGCATCACATCTCTGCTCGTGGGGTGGGGAATACAGCAGATCTGGCACACCTTTATAACAGAGTGTATGCTCTTACCACTGATTTAATTTCACAAGGTTTCCTATTGTGTACCATGCCATTCCCCAGAGAAATGAGCTGTAGTCCACATGAGAGGATCATTATCTGGGCCAATACAGCCTTTCTCTCCCTTCTTAGTCTAATCATCTTATTAACTGTGATAATATTAGTTTGAGTTGATGTCCCATTGAAATAATGGATAATTTACACCACTTACTCTTCCTGACACTAATTTTAAAGGAATGATCTCTAACCACTTATTAATCCCTATTCATATGAATAATCTCAGAGGCATCAAAGCTCACTGCTTTCTTTAGGTAAAAATACATAAATGATCAGGGACTGGTCTGCAAAACTTTGCCTTTATTTTGAACTTTATTTTTAATAGGTAGCAGGTCTTTCTGTGATGGCAACATAAAATGGTAGAAACAGGAGAAGCACACTGAGAAATCTCAAGAGGATTTTTTACCACTAGGGCCAAATGGCAGGTTGACTTCCTAACCTTGTTGAAGGCTTAGCACTAATCAAGTTATATCAAAACACAGCCATGCATTATCAAACACATCAATAAAAATCAACCACAAGAATTTTGGCAAAGCTCATTTACAACTGATTTATTTGAAACAATTATAAGTTCTTTAGTTTTGCCTTTTTACAGAGCTGCTCTGGTCACTGGATGAACAGTTGTGAACAATTTCCCAGGCACATTGTGCCTTATTCTTAAAACTAATCCCTGTGCTTGTTCTTCCAATGACTTTGCATGTAAATGGTAAAGTAAACAGGGATTTCCAACCACTGCCTGTGATTAAGGGAAGCACAATTTATAGGGAAAGGTCTCTTTTATTAGAGAAACTGATATAGTTGAAGAAAAGTTAGGTGGACAAGCTGCTGTGCTTGTAAGTCTTTTTTCAGGTGATTAGGGATTAGAGGATTCAGAGAGCCCTGAAAGGAGAACTTGCCTAGCAAACAGCTTTGGAGAGGGTTTAATGAGCGGAGAAGACTCTGGAGGTGTTATGGAAAGGAGCTGATGTTTGTTCTTCCCATCCACACAATGAGCTCCTAAACCTCCCTAATCTCTCTAGAGAGTCAATGCTGCTTTGTGAGCTTTCTGTTTTAAAGATAGTCTGGTAACAATTTCTGCTAGTAGTTGCTCAACTTAGTAACGTTTGACCTTTTCTTGCAGATGAAAGCTGTAGCCAATGTAATTTTAAAATCCTAGGGCAATTTACTTTAGTGCTACAGCATACACCAGAAAATAACATCCTAACTAACCAAATGTCAACAGAACGCAATTATTTAGGACAACTGAAATTATATCTTGAAGGCAGTCCAGAGTATAGGCTTAGTGGAGTCTTCTTTATGAAGAAAAATTGTCTTGGTGGGTTCTGTTCAGGAATATGTAATTTGTTCAACCATGTCCCATTGCTTGTTATCAGGTGAGATATTTAATAGAAGTGATAACTGTAAAAAACAGCAAAATTATTAGCCTATCATAACTTTCTAGGTACAACAATTTTTTTTACAAGACTGTGCATACTGAGTGGAAATATATTGCTCAATAGTAATGGGAGGTAAGGAGCAACTATTTTATAGTATTACTTTTAAAATCCCCCTTACTCAACATTTGCTGACATTGCACTATCTCCCATAAATGTATTGCATGTATTTGTAATAAAAGCAAAATTTAAAGAAGAAAATAAATCACTGATGTCCATGTTAAAAAGTAGCTTTTTTTGGCATCATCAGAAAAAGTAGTAGTGATGCCAGTACCCCCTTTTACAGAATCATAGAATCATAGAATCATTTAAGTTGGAAAAGACCTTTAAGATCATCAAGTCCAACCGTTAACCTAGCACTGCCAAGTCCACCACTAAACCATGCCCCTAAGCACCACATTGGCCCTCTTGGCCACCTGGGCACACTGCTGGCTCATGTTCAGGCGGCTGTCAGCCAACACCCCCTGGTCCTTTCCCGGCAGGCATCTTTCCAGCCACTCCTCCCCAAGCCTGTTGCATTGCATGGGGTTGCTGTGACCCAAGTGCAGGACCTGGCACTTAGCTTTGTTGAATCTCATACAGTTGGCCTTGGCCCATAGATCCAGCCTGTCCAGGTCCATCTGTTGGGCCTTCCTACCCTCCAGCAGATCAACACCGCTGCCCAACTTGGTGTCGTCTGCAAACTTACTGAGGGTGCACTCAATCCCCTCCTCCAGATCATTGATCAAGATATTGAACAGAACTGGCCGCAATACTGAGCCCTGGGGAACACCACTTGTGACTGGCAGCCAACTGGATTTATACACGTGTAGGCTAGAATTCACTTTTAAACGTTGGCAACTGTGGTACCTCAGCTGGGATGCAATAGTTGCATCCCTTTGGATGCAGTGAGTGAAGAGAAGCATGGAGCCCAGCGAGCGAGTCGGGCCCTGACTGGGGCAGAGCTGCCACCTTCTCCCTCCGTACCAACGTGTGAGAGGCGCCTGTTCCCACGCACAAGGCTGGCCCAGCATTTCACACCCTCCTCTGTTGAGGGCTATTCACATGCCCTTTCTTCCAAGAAAATTCCTACAGTTCTCAACACACAGCTGTCAGGGAAGATTGTGCTGTTTATTGCTGGTTGTTATGTTATAGACACAGTAAGAGACTCCAGCTAAACCCAGGTTCTATTGTGCAAAAATAGCAAATGTGCTTGCCTTCTCTAGCCTGAGACTCTCACAGCCTAACTAGCAAAATAGGGCACATTTACATTTTCCCAAAGAAATCCCTTTGCTCCTTGTGTCAGAGGCTATTTCATCTCAGCTGCGGAAGGATTACAGGCTCAGCTGGGGAGAGAGGTACAAAAACCTCTCCTACAAGTCCAAACTACTTGAAGATCTCCCTATCCTTGCTGCATTGCAGGACTGGTGGCTGGCTTCGAGGAGAGTGCAGGAGCTGCCCATAGACATACTGCATGTTTCCCCTAGGGGTGTACCAAAGGAAACTCCATGTTTTACTCCTGTACAGCTGTAGATATAATTCAGATAGGAAGATTTCTCTCCAAAGATACCTTTGTTCCAACATTGATTATTTAGCTGCACGCTGTCAATCCTGCTGCTGTTGACTCAGCCAAACCCCAGCTGAACAAGGAAGAAAAATGATACTTTCTCTTTACTCTCTCTGGTGGACAATACCAAATTAGCCTGCTCAGCATTTGCCTCCGCTACATTTTCTGGTAGCTGAATGGTGCAGGTTAACCCTGCAAAATGCATGGAGTTACTCTGAGAGGAATAAACAGGGTGCCTGGCTTGGTCGAGACTTTACTTACCCCACACGCTCCCCTTAGAGAAAGCACCAGAAGCTGGTGAAACGACACATGTGGTTTTGGATCTCTTTAAATGATCCACATATAATAAGAAGAAAAAGGGTAAAGAACAAGCTTGTGGAAGCTGCCAGGGTTGCTAAACCAAGCAGCAGCCGAGGTAGCGTGGGGCTGCCCAGCTGCAGAGCTGCTGCATGCGCCCTACCCAGATCTGTGTTGGGTGGCCAGGCCATGGTGGAGGCAGCAGGCATGTGGTCCTATTCCTCCTGCATCCCAACCATGACAGTGGGTAAATCTCTTAGCCATGTGCCTCCCGATTTCTTTTTTATGACTTCTTTGGGACTGGGAATGTTTCTGACTCCGTGTTTGTGCAGTGCCTCTCTTTGTATGGGTCTCTCTCTCTCCTTTTAGCTGTCCCTAGAGATATTGTACTTTTAACATACACCATAAGGTGAGCTTTTTTCACATAGTAGGAAGGAAAAAATGGTAGACATTAAATACTAAAAGTAAAGCAGAAGGCTGCTCATCATTCTTTTGATGTATTTAATTTTAGAATAGGATTTGTAATTTATAATAAAGCAGGAAAGTTTTATGAATTCTGGTATTTTTGTTTCAATTCCTGCTCGAACTTGTGAAATGTGGTTAGTAAACATAGAAACAAAGATGACAATAATCTATACAAGTGCTAGAAATGGGAGCACAGGGGAGCAATTTGAAGCTGTACACCCAGATGTGCAAAAATTTTGTGGTTTCTGCTGCTGCCTCAAATTGGTAACCGCTGTAGGGCTCAATTCACAGACCAGACCTGGATGTCAGTACTGGTTTTCTAAAAAAATTATGTTTAACTCTCTGTTTCCTCTGCTCTTTTCATCTTTCTACTAACGTCAGTCAGCCTTGCTGTCTCCTATTGTCCTCCTCTCCTACCTACCTAGGACCGTCTGTCCTCTGGCCCAAAACTGTTCTGTCAGTGCTTTCAGGTCTTCCCAATTGCTTTGGAAAATCCCTTTTCACATGCTGCCAAACAACTGTCTTAGCAGCAGCTCTTGTCCTTCCCATCTCCTCCACCCTTTTATCTCATAATCACCACCACTCACTGTGTCATGCCAAATATGGATTTGAGCTCTTCTTGGCAGGATCTCTGTCCTTACCTTTGTTTTGAGGTGTGTAGCACATACCTGATAGCTTGAAAAATAAAGCAGGTGAATCATACTCATCTATTAAGGCATGATTTTTAGAGAACTGAGGGTGGAAATTTCCCAAAAGCTCTGCGGATTTTTATGGGTGACTCCCAACCATAAATCTCACACAGTTCTCACATGGATCTCACTCTGGGTCTGGGGCAGGACTGAGAGGATCTCTCATGGGAAATCTGCACTGAGTTCAGGAAAGCTATGGCTCTGGGTGCTGGGATGAAGCCCCTCCCATCTTAGGGAATTAATTTTGTAAAGCTGCTCTTGAAAACTGCTTTTGAGATAGCCAAGTGCATGGGATTTCCTTCAGGTAGTGACCCAGAAAGGCAGGGTGCCTCCAGTCAAGACTCTCATAGTTGTAAGTCATGCCCCAGGTATAATCATAGAGCTCTGGCAAATCTGGAGCAGGATCTATTCTGGCAGATATAAAGCATCAACCTTGTAAAAGAAGTCTTGTCTATACAGTGAGTGTGAAGAAGGACCTTTGCTGAATACAGGAACAAAGGAAGGGATGACATGCTGGACAGCAGCGGTGGATGCACCTATGCTGTTAAGGCAGCTAAGAAATGCTTAAAGGCTAGGGAGCGAAATGGTGAAGAGAGTTTAATTAATCGACCCAAACCCATTAAGTGACCCAGACCCAAACACAGGGCTTTGTTTATTTGGAAAAAGGATGTTTAACATTTCCCTCCTGGTGAAGTCACGTGTTTTAGTTACTGGGCAGATCTAAGTGACGACACAGATCTCCTGGCAGTGGTGAATTAGTGCATGTTTGATATTCAAAGAGAGAAAAGTGCCCTAGTTTCTGAGGCACTTCATTGCCCTACAGGAGAATGTTTTGGTGTTTCCATCATCTGTTTTGACCATTAGGCCAAAAACCGCAGCAGTGTGTTCAAGGAAGCTGCAAGAAGGAAAGACAAATCACAGCATCAACATTTTGGTCCAAAACCTAACCTTTACTCTGCTTCTCTGTAATGTCTATGTGTCAAATGCAGAAGTTTCGTGTTCACTCATCTCTCCTAACCATGCTCAAACACTTTCAGATTAAAAAAATTACTTGGTTTTTAATTTCTGTCAATCTTTGGATAAGCTCTGATAGATCCTAAGTGAGTTCAAATTATGAAGATGATTCAAACTTTGAAAGTATTCTAAAATACACTGTAATAAATCATTCCATTTCCTCTCCCGACGCCCTAAGCCCCCAAGGCCTGTGTGATAACCACTCCTTTCTCCAGTCTGCTTCATCCTTCAATGAAGCAGATTAATTTAATAACATTAACATAAGGAATTTTGTATCTCTCTAATCCCTACAAGTTGGAGCCCTCAATACATATACCCTAGACACTGACAAACTGGAAGTTCATTCAGAACCAGAGCGATAGACCAGGGGAAATCGTGACACCCGTCAGTTCCCGTGGCAGCTGTGGCGCTGTCTGCGCTCAGTGGAGCTGACAGGGGCTTGCATCCGAAGGCGTCACGCTCTGAGACAGACCGGGATGGGCAGAGGAGCTGAAGACATTCAAGTACTGTGAACGCTTCCTTTGGACATCATACTGTAAAGGGAAAATAATTGAATTAGTCTGAGGCTTGACTGATGTTGACATTTTCAGTGAGAGGAGTCAACTTGTAAGCTTCTGCAACCTTCAGTCCTTGCTGACATAAAGCAATAGTTTTGTTCCTTGCACTATATCTTATTCACTTAACATTTCAGATACGCTGTCTGAAGTATCTTGGGATCAAAAACACTCCCTAGATAAGCATAAGCTACTAATATAGAAGCATTCTGTTTACTTCTTTGTGATGCCCTTTCCTCCACTCTCACTTGAAAATGAGTTTTCTGTTGGTAAAAAACCACCAGAACGACAGCTTTATAGACTGCAGCTCTTATCCACATAACAAGTGTATTGCAAATAGCAGCACTCCAGCCATCCTCCTCGCCACACTATCCAAGCAAGTGCTTACGAGGAAGGCGCTGCCTCACCAGAGACAAGTTCACTCACTGCAACGCTCGTTCAATTTACAATCGGTTTGTAAAGGGCGTTAACTGGTATTCTAAAGTAAGCAGCAAGTTACCTTGAGCCTGGAGTTAGAGCATAAAAATGCTGAAGAAGGGAGCACCAACACAGTATTAACTTTAAATATCTTCTGCATAGAGATGAGCTAGTTGTCCAGAAGTCCTGCACAGGTCAGGGAAAGAAACAGGACCATCTAGAAGGATTTGTCTCAGGTAAAAAGGATCTTACATGCCTTGTTTATATGCAGATACCTACATTGCAAGCAGCTGAATTTGGATTGATGAATCCCATCCCAAATGACATTTAGATGGCCAGAAAATCTTTTAGTTTTTCTGGTCCAGGTCAAATGCAAAGTTATGATTTCCAAGGGAAAAAGGAAAAAAAAAAAGGTGTAGGCTGTGATTAAACCGTGATTTTGAAAGACGCTGTTAGTCCACTTGAAGTACTAAACTGCCACTTCAGAATGGATAATAATAATAATAATGCAAAGCAAAAAGGAATATATTTTGCAGATAGAGTGCCCTGCTTTCAAGATCTTAAACTGCCCCCAAATAGTCAGTATTAGTATTATTTATTATTTTAATTTTACCTGCAGAGTGCCAGAAACATTCATGTAACTTCACAGAGAAATAAAGGTGACAGGCCCTGACTTAAGAGCTTAAAATATTAATGAGACTAAACATAAGAAGTGATGACAACAAATGAGTGGATGAAGTGGAGCATGGAAGAAATAGTTTACATCAGCGTAACGGCGTGAGAGAAGCACTTTAGGGTGGCTATACCTCTTTAATTCCTCTTTGGCTCCTCCAGTTACTATTTTGTGTGTGTTAAGGGAGTGATAGAAAAAAGTCAAAGGACTTGCCCAGGAAGAAACAAGTGCCAGAATTGGGACTATAAACTGCAGGAGTTCACCAGACCTACCTCCAGCCACTGTACCAAATTACTCTCTGAAGAGCTCACAACAGCGGAACAAGTAAATGTCTGAAAACATAGTAAGGTAAACTGTTCATTGCTCCTCTCCTTATCGAAAGAGGTTAAAGCAACTTAAACAGAATTTCGCTCAAACATCCCCATCCTGATGAACAAATTTCAGTCCCATGTAATTGGAAATGGCAGTTGAAAAACCTTGATAAAAGGGTTTTGGATGAGAACGCTAACAAAGAGTAAAAACTGGCAAGGTTAATGTAAGACTGTTTTTCCTCCTGCCCCCACAGTAATTTTCTAACCCAACTATTGAATTTCTCATAATATTCGTTAGGTATCTCCTGAGGGATGCTGTGAAAGCTGCCATTCAGCTGCTCTAAAGGAATCCTTATTGTCTGAATCGAGGAGACACATTCAGCTCATGAACCCAAATCGAGCTGCTTTTTTTACTTCCAAGATTTTTTGGACAATATTTTTCTCATATTATTCCAAATTATGGCCCCAATTCACCTCAGGCTACAATAAGCTATGGTTTCAGTATGTTCTGGGAGAAGATGATTGATTAGGTGCCTGACAGCACACACGCTGAATTAAGCAGGATCATCTAACCCCCTTCCCAGTTAATTAAGATGTCTTCTGGGATGACCTGTCAATAGCACCGCTCACACAGCATGACAACCCTCTCCTCGAGTCTTTAAAATCATCGGCATTTGTCACCCTTCTATAATGATGACCCTTGAAGTGACCTAAGGTCATTGTTAAGGAAATATACATATGACCTTCAACCAAGGGTGACAGTATAGGGTTATGTGAATGGCTTCAATTAAAAGATGCACAAGAGACCGTATGATAAGCCAGAGTATTTTTCTATAACTTTATTAGCAAGGGAGCCACAGCAAGTGACAAAAAGAGTAATAGTCATGTATGAACTGGGCATGTGCAAACTGGCGATATCAAATGAACGAAATCCTGCACTTTAAACAGGCGGTGCCACTGCCAAAATTGTTACAGATATGTCTATAACTTAAGGTTTGTCCTGTTTTGTATCGAGGGCAATTGCTCTTTTATTAATGGCACTGAAGGAAAGACCCTGTGACATGTTATTTTGCTTTTTAGTGTGATGTTTCTGAGTGCCACCAAACATTGCAGGGAGAACCTGTGTTTATCTGACAGAATATTCAGGAGGAAAAGACACTCTGCCCATGTGAGAAATAATGTTTTGGGGTGACTAAACAAGGGCACAGCACAATGAATGAGTGGGGAATTGAGGTAGTGTGAAGACAGGTGATAGAACAAATGGAACAGATGTGAATAAGGTATAGAGCGTGTGTACATACTTTGCTTTCACGTATCACATAGAAAACTGATTATTTTTATGAAGTAGCAGAAATAATCACATCTACATCTTTTAAGGAGTGAGTGAATTGGAATAATACATTGCTCTATAGAGTGAAGTCTTACAGCATATTATAGAGAGATTGTGAATAACGTTGTACCATCTGGAATTTTATTTCTCCATATCTTATATGTTAAAATAAAACTAATCAGTGAAATCTGAAATCAAAGCAGTCCACATGGCACTGAATTTCCTGTTGCTAGGCATCACTTGGTCATACTGTGATATGAGGTGCTGTTTTGTTTCTAGCATCAAAAAAGGTGGTAAGATTTTCCCACCTTGTAAATGTTTAATCAGGCAGTAGAACAGATAAGCAGATGCCAAAAAGAAGACTGGCTAAATCCATCATCCTTTTAAATCCCAGGAGAGTATAATAACCTAATTTGGGGAAACGGACTATTCTCTGTGATCATGTTCATGGCTTTATGCTACCGTTTTTGTTCTCAGATTGTCAGGCTGGCTCCTATCCACTTTACCTTGGTTTGAGCCCAGTAGCTTGGATTTCACTGTAGCATGTACTGCAGGAAATCATTAAGTTCCAACTTGAAAATACCAAGAAATGGAGAAGCCACCCTTTCCCTAAAAGGGAAATTATTCACCCTGACTGCTTTCAAACTGAATGTGACCGGCTCTAAGTTCCAGCTACCAATTCCTTCTGTCTTCTCTTTCTCATCAGTAAAGGATCTTTCAGTACCTCATCTTTTCTCTCAGATAATTACACTATAATCAAGTCTTCTCTTGAGTGTCTGTTGGATAAACTAAATTCATCGAGCTCTGTACGAGTATCACTGAAAGGCTTTTCCTGTAGCTTCAAAATATTTTTTGTGTCATCTCCAGCATTTCAGCATCCTTGAAAAATTGTGGACATTGACATTAGAATTCAAATAATCTAAATTTAGTTGTCTAAAACACAGGTGTCTAGTCTAAAATAATAGTTGTGGCACTCTCTCCAGTCAATGAAGAGAGACAGATAGTGCCAGGAGGCAATTTGTCCCACCTCTGTCAGGCACCTAGGAAGGTCTGGATGCCCCATGAAGGTGTCTAATTGAATGCACAGGGTGTCTGAAGGGCTGGATTAGACTATATGCCTGTCTTTTAAATGGTGAATGCTGGGTGAGATGCATAGCACCACAGAACTGTACAAATTCACATATCAGTCAGAGAAGAAGATATCACCTCCTACTCATTCCTTATTTCTACTCGTAATACACCCATAGACAGAAGTAGCTTTTTCCGCTTGGAATTTATGTTCAATTGCTCCTCTGCTACGAGCACTAAATCCATTTTTAGAGGCACGTTTACAGCATACATTCACACATTCTGTAAATAGGCCCATGCACTCCCAGCTTCTGGATGTGTATTTTTTTTTTGTTCAGTTGTTACTAAAAAGCACGCTGTGTGAAGAAGATCAGTTTATCAGACAACTCCGTCAAGACTCCCTTACCACTGTGTCCTTCTTAGTGTCATATATGTTTAGCAACACTTCATGCTGGTGTAGGTCCTAGAAATGCATTATACACTAGGACCCAGGGTGCTTTCAATAAAATTCACAGTGTTGTCCCTGCTTTGAAGAGATTACAAAGTAAACCAGCACATCTGTTCATCACTCATTGCAAATGGTGTAACGTCCCATATCACTTCAGTTCTGAGGAGAAAGAAGGAAAGAAAGACACCTCACCAAGTGAGTTCAAAACTGGTGTTACACAAGTGCAGCACTGTGAAAGGGGGCCCTTATTGCAAATCTGTGCAAGAGGATTTGATGGAGAAAAGGATGCAGTAGCCTCAGATCACTTTGAATGATGACCACGGTAGGATGGCTTTTCTTAATCGGAAGTTTTGTACAGCAAGATTGCAGTTGTTACAGTCTTGTCCAGACAAAGGAGCTGCTGAGATAACTCCAGCTTCTTTCATGTAACCCCAGCAGTTTAAGCAGAAAATACTAGAAGATGCTGCTGTTAAAAATACACTCTGTGTACAAATAAGCTGGCTTGCAGAACTGTGGCTCCCTTTAAATGATGTGGAGGACTAATGTTAATCTGACTGCAGCTCTTCACAGACAATGCTGAAAAAGCTCCTGCATTACCACACCAAGCTGAAGCTCACTTTGATGGAAGAAATGTAACAAAAATGTGCAGAAATGCCACTTCTTAAGTCAGCATTCTCAGATATCTTTGTTGGACATCACCACGCTCAGCGGTGACATTGTCAAAGCTCGAAAGAACACTGCTGAAGTATTTTACATGATTTTCAAAAGCAGTTGCCTCCTCACTGGAAGGATTAATACTATTCAGATAAACCATCTCTACTGGAGCAACCGGAATGTCGATATGTATCTGATTTTTATTTACCAGACAGAGGACAGTTTTGTAGTATAACTTCTTGACAGTAGCTCCTTTTAGCATGTTACAGAATCACTTTTAAGAAAACAGCTTGTGTTTTGAAATCAAATTTGCCACTGGGGGAGTGTTTTTCTGTTGATTGGAAAACCACTGCTGTAGAATTGAACTGAAACTGAATTTAACTGAAAAGAATTCAGTTCCTCTGTCTATTTTAATGGGTCAGAAATATTATTGTTTACATAAACTGCCAAACTGAGAACATGAATACCTAGATGTCTGAGCTATAAGGGTTTAATCCACAGTTTAATACCAGGTTCAATTTTTGGACGCGGGAATATAACAGACACTGCACCTCGTGGAAACATCTAATGGGATAGACATGAAGTCACTCTGGAAACAGCTGACATTATTTCAGGTCCTAGTACCACCAGCACTACTATTCCTGCTGCCGCAGTTCCCTGCTTGCACCCCCACCCACATCAGAGATGGCTGAAAGAGGACATGAGCAGTCCTCACCCATTCCTGTGCAAATTCTCCATTGTAAGTTACATGGCAGATCAATCTGGTTTGGGATAACCTAGCTGATTTTATTTTAAAGTGAATTAGGCTGGGAAAGAGCAGTCTCTTTGCAGACAGGATATAATCTCTTACAGATTCTAAGTGGCTCAATGTGCCCTGGGAAAAATATAATGGCCAAAGGAAGCAATCACAGCTTTTCTTGCGATATGTAGGTAAAATCACCACTTTTGGCCAAATCTTTGAGTGCCGTAAGTGGAAACAGCCCTACTGACTACCATTTAACCTACCCAGCGATTCTGCATCCATGTCTGTGCAGGCCATCAGTTGCTCTAGTTTGATGCTGGTCTTCACGGCTATGTCAGTGCTAGTAAATAATATGGGCAAGGGCTGTTCTCTGAAAAATGCTCTTTCCTCCCAGAGCAGGGTGACCTTGCCCAGTGTGGTGGGTTGACCCTGGCTGGATGCCAGGTGCCCACCAAAGCCACTCTATCACTCCCCTCCTCAGCTGGACAGGGGAGAGAAAATACAACGAAAGGCTCGTGAGTTGCGATAAGGACAGGGAGATCACTCAGCAATTACCATCACGGGCAAAACAAACTCAACTTGGGGAAGTTAGTTTAGCTTATTGTCAATCAAAATCAGAGTAGGGTAATGACAAATAAAACCAAATCTTAGAACACCTTCTCCCCACCCCTCCCTTCTTCCCAGGCTTAACTTTACTCCCGAATTCCCTACCTCCTCCCCCTCCGTGGCGCAGCGGGACAGGGAATGGGGGTTGTGGTCAGTTCATCACATGTTGTCTCTGCCACTCCTTCCTCCTCAGTGTGGGGTCCTCCACAGGCTGCAGGTGGATATCTGCTCTACCATTACCCTCCATGGGCTGCAGGGAAACAGCCTGCCTCACCATGGTCTTCACCACAGGCTGCAGGGGAATCTCTGCTCTGGTGCCTGGAGCACCTCCTCCCTCTCCTTCTTCACTGACCTTGGTGTCTGCAGGGCTGTTCTCTTACATATTCTCGCTCCTCTCTTCTGGCTGCTGTTGTTGTGCAGCAGATATTTTCCCCCCCTTCTTAAATACGTTATCACAGAGGTGCTACCACCCTCACTGATGGGCTTCGTCTTGGCCAGTGGTGGGTCTGTCTTGGAGCCAGCTGGCATTGGCTCTATCGGACATAGGGGAAGCTTCTAGCGGCTTCTCAGAGAAGCCACCCCTGTAACCCCCCTGCTACCAAAACCTTGCTACGCAAACCCAATCCATCGAGGGTGCCCACTGGGAATCTGCCTTGGAACGTGCTGTTTGACATGGGTCTGAGCTGTTCCACGGAGCATGCTGATAACTAAACAACAGAGATGGTCCCACAGAGGGTGTTCAAGTCCCCTGTGTCCAGTTGTGTCTGGCGGTGTAAGTGTAGCCCGGAGGATCAAAATTTTCCCCTGCTGGGCAAAACTGGATGAAAGACCAGATACATAACCTGTGTTTGTAACATGGCTTGACACCTGCTCCCCAAGCAAATTTGGGTTTTAATTCTACTTCCATTAGCATCTCTTCAGACTTACAGAGGACAAGTCTTTCATTAAGCCAGTTACTCTTAGTGATTTTTAAGTTCTTAGCTGTTTGTAAGTACTGTCTTAGCCTGTTCACAACTAACAGCAATGTACAGTGCAAGTTATATGTTGAAACTTTATAGTTAGAGTACAGAGACTTTCAGGTTATATAAGTGGAGCTTTGGGGATACTGAATGATGTTATCAGACAATATCCTATCCCCCTTGTCCTGTACTTGAGCTGTGGAGCACGAGAGTTATATTTAATATCGATAAAGTGGTATTAAAATGACTGTTTTTAGTGGCTTCAGCATGTGTTTCTTAAAAATTAAATTCTATTTTAAAGCAACAACAGAGAAATAGCAGTGACGAAGAAAATATCCCTGGGGAAGTATCTGCTTGAAATTCCAGATGGAACTGAGAGAGGCAAAATGCAGCTGTCCCAGTCTCAGACAAAGGGCCCTGATATGGGGAGATAGATAGTCTCCTCTTTGCAGATATTTCCAGACTTCAAGTTTTTCAGGTATTCTCTGTTCCCCTATACAGTTTGTTTCTCCTAGAAAGCCCAGGCATGGAGCAGAGCAGCTATTGTACCAACACGTAACAGAATGATGGTGCTCATCCCAAGAGGCTGAGGATAAGATCTAAAATACATGCATCCATTTATTTAGGCAGAATGTAAGGAGACAAACCACAGGTGCCTACTTTTCCTTGTGAAGACCTCCTTAGGGACTCAAAGCTGGCTGAGGCACACCTCTGGCCACTACACACTGTTACAAACAGGTTGATAGGTATCAGCCATAGACACTCCAGCACCTTTTGCTAAAGCTCCACACCAAGATCAGTTTTTTTCCTGCTGTTATTCAGCTAATATATACTCTTTTTTTTTTTCTCCAAATTTGTTTTTACTCAATTATTAGTTACTTCCTGCATGAAAAGCTAAGGATGATAATTTTTTTCTTGTTAAAGCTATGCATTCACTTGTCAGGTGGATCAACAACAAAAAAGGTGATGCATGTACAATAATTGGTTTAGGCAGGTGAGTCATGCCCCTGATTTGCTTCTGAATCTAAATTTTACTTCAAATATTTTGCTCAGGTTCCTTTGTGCTTTTTTTCTGCTACCTGCTGTAAGAGTTAAACACTCAAAGTTCCTGCGATTTAAGCTGTGAACAGACGGGTTAGAATAAAGGAAAGCATTGAGAGAGACCAAATGAGCCAGCTTTCTGTCACTCTTTTCAGGCTGATTACAAGTCTCACACTGTGCTATGCCCCCTTGGAGTATTTTACAAAAGATTTAAAATCTGTTGAAAAGGTAAATGAAATTCATCCAAGAAAAAAAAATAGAAAGATTTTTCTGGCGGTCTTTGTTCTACCCAGATAAGGGACTGCTTCTGTATCATTTACAGTCTTTGCGCACAGCGAAGCTTGTTGACATTCCGAATGGCTTTAATACAGTGTCACTGTACTTGAGAGACATCCTAGACCGCACCATGCTTTTGTCGTGTTGGAGTCGCCCTCCCCTCCAAATGGTTGTCGCTGCTTTGTGAAAAAAATGTGGGTTTTCAGCCTTCCCACAAAGCAGGTATATTATTCTCTGAACAGTCTCATTAAAAAATAGGAGTTTAACCATCTTTCACTTGCCAGCATTGAAGATCGGGAAATAACAGGAGTGATACAAACTGTGTTAATATTATTTTAGTCACTGGTTTCTTTTAATCTTCCACACATCAGAGGTAGAATAGCTTTTCCTGAAGAACAAAGCATTCAACTATATATTTTGTATTTTTCCCTGCTGTGTTAATGAAACTGGGCAGGTTTTAGGGAAATCAAATTAGTCTCCTCTTTAAATATTCATTAATTTAAACAGGAGGACTGGAAAATTGGTCACTAGCTATTCAGTAAATAGCACTCTCAAATTGGCTATGTCCTTATGATTGCTATGATTTTTTTTAATACCATTGATTTCTTTATGCAGTGAAATAACATATTGATACAATCACATTCAGGGCCATTACTATGGTCATTGTTCAGATGTTTTCTGCAGGGCTCCTGCTTAAAAAATGATACCTTGATATGACCTTGTACATACTTTGCGAAGGCATAAAATAATATTTCTCTGACTGTCAAACCAGTAGCAAACCTCAGGGAGCCCACAGCCATAAACACTGTAAAACTTAAAACGAAAAAAAATGTAAGCGCTTTAGGAAAATGTACTCTAAATCCTATTTTTGATGAAACAGATTCTTGAATGTGTAAGTGATTCTTGAATATGGACCTTATGCTGTTTATTTAGTTGCTTTTGAAAATGTTATTTATACTGTGTATGCCTATATTACAGACAGGCTATATTTCTGTCCCAGATTTCCTAGACAGAAGTTTATGAACATGCCCATGGAGTCTGCGGTGGCCAGGGTGTATCCAGCCCACCATCATCTATCGCTCAAATGACAAGTATTTGCAGAGTAAGCCTGAGGTCTCCTCCATGCGGTGGGCTTGCTGAGGAAGCACTGACCATCTGTCCAACACACGAGCAGTACATCTGACTGCTCACCATTCAAGTGCATCCACTAAAGAGCTGAGCTATGTATGCATAAGGGACATTTATCAGGAATTTGGGGAGAACTGGAGAGGCTCCTGTCCTTCACTGACTGTTGGAGCTCTGGAAATCCAGGACTAGTGTCTGGAGTCTTCTTTTCCCACTCATACAAAATGTTCTGGCTGGAAAGAGTAAAACCTGTGGAGAACCTTGATAACAGCACTTTTACGTACTGTAGGTAAAGTCAAAGGAGCATTTGAGCTAAGAATGCAGGAATCATCGATATTCACCTTCATGTCACATAGTGCCCAGTCAGGGAAGATGCTGAGCACTACCAGGAATCCCATCCTCGATTTACAATTAGTCTGTGCAATTTATCACTTAGCCAGTTCTTCATTTGTTGGTCACTGGCTGTTTTTGCGTAATGATGAATGAAACCACCCAGTACGTTAAAAGGAAATTTCAGAAGACAAATGAGAAACACAGATACAGGTCATAAAAATAATCCTATTTCCTAATCTTTACAGGAATACATTTCTTTACTAGTAAAAAGAAAGGAAACAGGAACTTATGCCTTTCATTATTACGAAGTTTTCTATTCTAGATACTGTACATACGATAGCCAATTGCACACGTCTACGTCAGCTTCTTGGAGCTACTGCACAGGAATGGGAACTTTCTTCAATAACAACTTTGAACAACTCTCATGTTTCCGAGAGCCAAACCCACCAATTTTCCTCACATCTTCTGAATAAAAAAGTTATTCCTGACCTGTGGCAGTAAAACAGGGAATACATTGTTTTCTTTTGATTCTATGTAGAGTTATTTTACTGAAGTCTGTGCTATAGTAAATGGCTGGTTCAGGACAAACAAAAAACTTGCAACCTGAAATCCTGAAATACACTTTTTGGAGAAAATATGTCTAAGGAGTTGGGCTAAGGAGGCAGGGTACGTAATGCATTGGCTGAGGTTTATGTCCTTGACTCTTCCACCGTTCCCAGCAGGGAACGGGAATCCTGCCTCGGCTCCAGAGGAGCATCAGCAACCTGCACCCTGGGACACATTGAGCATGAACTGAACACCAGCTGTGAAAGACCTCAGTGTCTCTGTAACCCCTCTGCCAGCCATCAGCAGAAGTCAAATGTCATCATAAGCAAAAAGCTCCTGGTTCAAGTCTTACTGTTTTTTTCCAAAGTTAACAAACAAATAATGCTTTTTAAATAATACAAGAATACAAACGTATTTTATGTTTGTAAAAGAGGAGAGGCTGGGGCTGCCCCATGCCGGACACAGCCGGTTCCAGCCGGCTCCGACCGACCCACCGCAGGGCATGGCTGAGCCCCGCGGCCACGGTGGTGGCACTGGAGTGTGAGGAGGAAGGAGCGGCAGAGAGGAGCTGTTATGGGCTGACCACAACCCCCATTCGCCATCCCCCTGCGCCGCTCTGCAGGATGAGGCAGAGGAGTTGGGAATGGAGGAGTGAAGTTGAGCCTGGGAAGAAGCGGGGAAAGGGGAGGTGTTTTAGTTTTTGTCTTTGTTTCTCACCATCCAACTCTATTTTAGTTGGCAAGAAATTGAATTATTCTTCCCCAAGTTCACTCTGTTTTGCCTGTGACCGTAACTGGTGACTGAATTCCCCATCCTTATCTCAATCCACAAGCTTTTTCATCTTATTTTCTCTCCCTGTCCTGTCAAGGAGGGGGAATGAGAGAGTGGCTGGGTGGGTATCTAGCAGCTGGCCAAGGTCAACCATCACAGGGGAATGTAGAGAAAAATACATCATCTTTCACTCAGCTAGATATTTATCCCAGGGGAAAAAAAACACCACAACACTTTGTTCTAGCTAAATCTATTAATCCTTTGCCTCACTTTCCCTACATGGTTGTTTAGAGAGGCAGTGGATCTATGGATATTCGTTTCCTCCCTCTCTAACATTAGCCATGCTTACTGTTTTGTTGATGGAGACTCAGCCTGGCAATGCTTTGCGCCTCAAGCATCTGCCCCAGCTGGAGAGTGCTGAGGTGAAGCAATGGGGAACCTGAAGGCAAAAGATTGCTTTCCAGATATCTATTGAAACAAGCAGACCATGGGGGGGACACGTTGTCATAAACAAAAGGCAATTTTCCAGGGCTGGAACTCAGGTAAATGTAGCAGGTTATGGCATTTTTATTCATTTTGCTTCAGCGGGTCAAAACACTTGACAAAAGCTCTTTTCTTGACATTAGGGGTTTTCCATGTGGTAGGCCATCCACATGGCTGTAGACAATAGGCCAGCGCTTTAGGAGTCTGTGGAGATTTAGGATACTGTCTTTTTGTCATATCCAGCACAAGCATAGACCAGGTGATTTCCTTCCTCTTTGGAACTGCCCAAGGACAGTTTGAAGCATTTGCAGACTCCTATGATGACTCTCATTCAATTTCTCTTCTTTAGGTCGGACAATCTGAGTCTGTTCAATTTTTCTTCACAGGTCACATTTTTTAGCCAGCTTGCCGTGGTTTAACCCCAGCCAGCAGCTAAGGCCCACACAGCTTTTCGCTCACTCCCCCCCCGGCGGAATGGGGGAGAGAATCAGAAGGGTAAAAGTGAGAAAACTCATGGCTTGAGATAAAGACAGTTTAATAGGGAAAGCAAAAGCCACACACGCAAACAAAGCAAAACAAGGAATTCATTCACTACTTCCCATCGGCAGGCAGGTGTTCAGCCATCTCCAGGAAAGCAGGGCTCCATCACGTGTAACGGTAACTTGGGAAGACAAACGCCATCACTCCAAACGTCCTCCCTTCCTTTTTCTTCACCCAGCTTTATATGCTGAGCATGACACCATAGGGTGTGGGATGTCCCTTTGGTCAGTGGGGGTCAGCTGTCCTGGCTGTGCCCCCTCCCAGCTTCTTGTGCACCCCCAGCCTCCTCGCTGGCGGGGTGCTGTGAGAAGCAGAAAAGGCCTTGACTCTGTGTAAGCGCTGCTCAGCAATAACTAAAACATTCCTGTGTTATCAACACCGTTTTCAGCACAAATCCAAAACATAGCCCCATACTAGCTACTGTGAAAAAAATTAACACTATCTCAGCCAAAACCAGCACACGTCTCAACATTCTTGTAGCTCTACACCTTCCTCAAAGTATGAGGTACAAAATCTTGGATCGAGACCTCTAGGTTACACCTTCAGCATTATTCAGCATTATTAAGGCTGAATTACCATCACTCTACAAATCTATTCATACCACCTATCACTAAATTACCTGTGCTCAGAGTTTCCTTCATGCTCCTATTAAGGAAGATCTGCTCACATTTGTTTGTCCTTATATCACAGAATCATGGAATAATTCCATTTGGAAGGGACATCAGGGCTGTTCAGCCTCTGCAAAGAGCCTGTCGATCTCTTGCTCATCCTCCCTGACAGTGTGCAGCTGCTCAGCTCCTCCACAACTCCTTCGCCTGCCAACAGCTCCTCAGCCAGTGCACGTATCCCACCACAAGGACACTGCCACAGTCCCCTGCCCCAGCCCTGGGGCAGCAGCGAGGCACTGCCTACTGCCTGAGACTGGGATGGTCAGCTGGGCTGACCCCATCTCTGCCCCACACCAGAGGAAGAGCCAGGCCCCATATGAAAAGAGAAGAGTTGGGGTATTTTTGCTAGCCTCTTCTTCCATTTTTCATGACCTTTTTTGAATAGAAAGGGTTTTTTTTCCCCACTAACATTTTGTTTTGAATGGTTGGCAAGCTTTGCTGGTACTTGCCTAAAGGAAAAAGATACAACGATGGGGAGGGGGAGTGCTTCAACAATAAGCTCAAGTGCCATCATGCCCAACGTGGCTTTTCATCTTGAACAAATGTAGGTGAGAAGCTGCTGCCTTCGAGGCCTGACTGAAATCAGACAAGAAAACCAACAAACTGTGAAGACTGTGACCTTTTTCCATGGCAGAATTGAAAGGACAGTTGAAGAAAACAACCACAACATAATTCAAAGTTCTGAAAAGAAGAAAACAACCTGGAAAAGTGTGGAGGAGAAAGTTCCGGACTCACAGCAGCACTTAAGTACAGGCTCAATTTTGGATGCATCAGTATCCCACTGATCTCAGAAGGTCTGTTTAGTGAACTGAAAGACATGCACTCAAGTGCTTGGCTTAGCCTATGTACTTCTCAAAACACAAGGAGGTATCTCAAGCAAACAAAAATTTAATCAATCAATCAGTGGCATTCTTACAGCCAAGGCAAAGGTTTTTAAAAGGTGCTGATTTTGAAAACCTGGATGCAGAAGGCCCCGGGCTGGCTGGGAAGAGTGAGGTGGTGTTTTGTGAATGAGTTATCATAATGTCTCCTGATTTAGAATTAAGCAGTTGAAGAGATGACTTTATTTTTACATTGAAAAAATGTTATCAGATGTGACTAATTGGAGACTGGAGGCAGGGGAGAGCTTAGAGGCACAGTAATTGTTCTTGTCTGATCAGAAGGATCAAAAGAGAATCCCTTAGAGAGCTAAATTAAAAAATGAGATTCCTGTGGCATGTTGATCATAAGATTGATTTTTTCTGGACATGCTTGGACAAGGAGAAAAGAGCTGAATATGATTAAATACAATTTTGCTGCCAAGGAGCTGAAGAATTTGTTCTCTTTACTACGCGCCTTGTTCTATATACCAGTGCACTTGGATAAGTGCACTCTGTGCTGGGTTAAAAACTGGCTGGACGGCCGAGCCCAGAGAGTGGTGGTAAATGGAGTCAAATCCAGTTGGTGGCCGGTCACGAGTGGTGTCTCCCAGGGCTCAGTGTTGGGGCCGGTCCTGTTCAATATCTTCATTGATGATCTGGAGGAGGGGATTGAGTGCACCCTCAGTAAGTTTGCAGATGACACCAAGTTGGTTGGGAGTATTGACCTGCTGGAGGGTAGGAAGGCCCTACAGAGGGACCTGCACAGGCTGGATCGTTGAGCCGGGGCCAACTGTATGAGATTCAACAAGGCTAAGTGCCGGCTCCTGCACTTGGGTCACAACAACCCCACGCAACGCTACAGGCTTGGGGAAGAGTAGCTGGAGAGCTGCCTGGCAGAAAAGGACCTGGGGGTGTTGGTTGACAGCCGCCTGAACATGAGCCAGCAGTGTGCTCAGGTGGCCAAGAAGGCCAATGGCATCCTTGCCTGTATCAGGAATAGCAGGACCAGGGAGGTGATAGTGCCCCTGTACTCGGCACTGGTGAGGCCGCACCTCGAGTACTGGGTTCAGTTTTGGGCCCCTCACTACAAGAAGGATATTGAGGTGCTGGAGCGTGTCCAAAGAAGGGCAATGAAGCTGGTGAAGGGTCTAGAGCACAAGTCTTATGAGGAGCGGCTGAGGGAACTGGGGTTGCTTAGTCTGGAGAAGAGGAGGCTGAGGGGAGACCTTACTGCTCTCTACAACTACCTGAAGGGAGGTTGTAGTGAGGTGGGGGTCGGTCTCTTCTCCCAAGTAACAAGCGATAGGACAAGAGGAAATGGCCTCAAGCTGCGCCAGGGGAGGTTTAGGTTGGATATTAGGAAAAACTTCTTCACTGAAAGGGTAGTCAGGCATTGGAACAGGCTGCCCAGGGAAGTGGTTGAGTCTCCATCCCTGGAGGTATTTAAAAGAAGAGTAGACTTGGTGCTCAAGGACATGGTTTAGTGGTGGACTTGGCAGTGCTAGGTTAACGGTTGGACTCAATGATCTTAAGGGTCTTTTCCAACCTTAACAATCCTATGATTCTATATAATGGTCACATTTTCATTTGTCTGCTCAACAGTTACAGTTTAAAAAGAAGATACAATTATTCTTTCAGGAATAGAGTATGTACTGTCTGGCTGTGAAATATCTGTGTTTATAGGAATTCCAGTGTTAAGGATCTGAATGAATGATTTCTAACAACGATTTTCACTTGAAGAATTTTGTTTCAAGACCATATTGACCCTCTGTCTTATGGCTGAGGACACATAAAGACCACTCACTTAAACACTGAGCCTCCTGTGGCATTGTGGCATGCATGCAGTAAGCCCGGAGTATTGAGGCGGAGGAGTGGGAGACCTTTGGGAAGCCCAGCACAGCCAGCTGCCACCACCAGTCTGCCCAGTTCATCCTCTGAAGCCTGTCTCCAGTCAGGACTTGGGCCTGGGGATGTCCGAGCTGCTGTGGCAGTTGGTGCTCTGGGTGAGCATGTCTGACGAGGACAAAAAGAGAAGATGCTGCTGTCCCCTTTACGTTCACCCCTGTCTGCTTATGCTGGCATTTCCAAAATAGGACTTTTTTTTCCCCTGAATACTTCAAATCTTAATGCCACCAAATGCAATACAAAGTAAATGAATTTACAGCTTTGTGATGGTGTGTTGTACAAAATGCCCTTGGGAAACTCATCATAAAGGAACTTCTTTAGTATTATACAGCCTCATTCAGGAAAAGCCTCTGGGAGGGGCAGATCCTGGTGCACACGCATGGGGCATCCAGAGCGAGAGGTGTCCCGTGTCCAGCGAGCGCGGCTGGGATTCACTTCTTTAGGTTGTGCTTCAAGGCCTCCTATTTTTTTCAGCTATAACGAGGTCTCACCAGGCAGGGACATAAAACCTGGTAAAATGTATGAAGTCAATGATGGGCTGAAAAATTCCCAGTCCTTCTCTTGAAGTAGAAGGGCAATATCACTCGATAAGGGAAGAAGAGAGATTTGAAAGCGCATTGCCTCTACAAGGTTTTCTTCCCAACACTCCTGCTCTGTCAGGGCTCTTCCATCAACTTGAGAAAGGGGTACAGAATACATACCTACGTGAAGCACTCACTTCAACAGAGCCTTTCTCTCTCACAATGGTTTTCAAATCTTCTAACATACAGGCAGTTGCTTTGAGTGGCTGAACGTGCCTGAACCTTGCTCGGGATCCGCTCGTCTCTGTTTGCCTTCCCAGCTGCACAGATGCTTTTCAGAGGCAAACCCTGTTCCTGGAGAGTGGGACAGGGCACTCCAGAGTGGGGCCATCCCAGGCACACAACAGCTCTGCCCTGGGGCTATTTGGAGAAATAAGCATGTTTCACGCAGGCTGTGTCTTCTGTCCCTCCGTTGTTTCTCTAGCTGAATTCTTCCTTTTCAATAGATGCACAGCCAGCTCACACCATGCTGCTGACAGAAATGGCTGAGTTTCCTTCTTCTTGATTTATCTTCACCACAGTACATGAGATAGACAGACATAAGTTGGTCTACTTCTCAGTGTCCTCTTGACATGGTAGTTACAGAGTAGTCTTCAGCGTTGAAGATATTTCTGTCATTGTTGCAGGCTTTTCTAGAGGGGCATCTTGTTAACGCCAGTGCCGGATCTTTGCATTCCTCTCTGCTATTGCTTTTATTACCCATTTCTGCTAGCTAAGGACAGGAGAGCCAGCACTGTTCTCTGTGACTGCCTTTTGAGGCATTGCACTCAGTGTGAGCTGGACTTAAGATGCATTTTTGTATGCTTCTTAGCCAGGCACTTCATCTTCTTTGGCATTCAATGTCTTGCTACATTTTTCTTCAGCTTAACTAACAGGTTTTGTAAATTGATGTTCTACAAATACTAGTGTTTTCATCTCTGGAGTGAATCCCAGAATAGAGAAGCAGTATTTTTCCATTTAAAAAAAAAAAAAAAAAAAAAATTAAAACCTGACTTTTAAAGATGAAGAAAATATTTAGAAAATATAGTAATCTACTAGAATAAAATGCTAATTTTTATTTCATATTTTATGGCATGTATTTCTCTATTGTTTCAGTACTATGGTCAGTGATCAAAAATAGGTCTGTTCCCAAACCACATAGGACCAAAATGTGTAAGATCAAAAAAGGAAGGAAGGAAGGAAGGAAGGAAGGAAGGAAGGAAGGAAGGAAGGAAGGAAGGAAGGAAGGAAGGAAGGAAGGAAGGAAGGAAGGAAGGAAGGAAGGAAGGAAGGAAGGAAGGAAGGAAGGAGGGAGGGAGGGAGGGAGGGAGGGAAGGAGGGAGGGAGGGAGGGAGGAAGGAAGGAAGGAAGATACCATTATTTGTCTTCCTTTGTAAGTCTGGTTTGACTAAACTCAGACTAAAAGTTTTAAGCTTTCCTAATGTCCCATAAGAAGTGAAAACATTTTAAAATAAAAGCAAGACAGGTTGAACTTTCATGTAATTACCAGATTGTGGTATCAGAAGAAGAGGACTTTATCCTTTGGCAGATCTGCAGGAAGAAAAAAAAAAAAACAACGTTATCCCATTTCACAGATGAGGAACAGAAACACAAAAGCCTAAACTCTTTCTGTCCCACTTTGAGCTTGAGGGACAGCTGTGCTAGGAGCAGCAGTGTTGCCCTTGGCGCTCGTGGAGCGAAACAAGCACCTCCAGAGAACAGTTTCCTAAGGCAGCAATCGCGCTACCTACATGAATATGGTCAACACTGACAACTCAGTGCTTTCACAATCACACGTGAGAATCCCAAAATCACAAACTGGCTCAAATCAGAAGATTTAAGAAAATGCACTCAGGGGTTGTTCCATTTTCTGCGGCTGTTAGGTAGAGGCGGGTCGTGTTTTTTTCTTAACCATAAGACCCAAAAAGGCTTTTTTTAAAAATAAGTGTAAGGTTCTTGAGCAACCCAACATCTATTGATGCTAAGGTTTTAGGGAAAAAATGACGCGGTTCTCACAAGCTTCAGACTAAAGATGGAGAGCTGGCAACCTTCTATCTCCCCTCTCCGAATGATAGATTTGAAATGCCATTTTTTCAGCAGGGCTTCCCTTGCCTGACTGAAAAATTTTCTTTTGTTGTTTCATGTAGCCAGCCTGACCAATGAAGTAGTAATTCATGGCTGGCCGGCTGGTATCAGATGCTCACCCTGCTATGTATCCCTGCCAAAGCTCCACACACAATTCGCTCTATTGAAAAGCCAGCTCATTTCCACTTGTAGCCAGCTCTATTCATATTCCTCTCAGAGTTAGTGACAATAAATATTATAAAATCACACAAATCCAGATGGTGTGGGTTGGAGTTGCCAGCTGTTCTACCACTTGTGAATTGCCTCTCTTGTCCTGCAGCTTGGCTTCCACAGAAAGCATCTCATCAGTTTCCTGTGGTCTCATTGCATTTCTTTACAAGCCATCCATCACCCGCTCATCCTGAGATATTTTCAACTTTCGCTGTAGATACGTAAGAAAGATAGAGGCAAAGCAAATTTGAGGCAGAAAAGCAAAGAATCTTTCACCTCAGAAACTGAGGATTATTTTTCAAATAGTGACCTTAACTTCTCAACAGCATCCCAGTTTTCACTTGTAAAAACAGACCACTTCAGGGGTTCAGCTGATTTTTACTAATTCTCTTTCATAGGAGACTTATAGCCAAAAGAGAAGCAAAGGTTCTCTAATCTTGCCAGTAGCTATCATTGCAAAGTCAAGAGGAAACCAGTGCCAAATGAACACAGAAACCGAAATACTGTCATGATGCATGCAAATAGCGTTGTGCAAATCCTAAACATTCTTATGATTACCTGGTTTTAGCTTTGAGTGTTTGCTCCGAGTTTTGACTCTCTGAGCCTGGGGTGGTATCTGCAGGCTGGAGGCAGCCTCCAGTCTGGTGAAGTTACCGTCCAAATGACCACCAGGGTTAGGAGAAAGGCTGCAACATAGCTATGGTTAGCAGTGCTGTCATTAACATAGATGTGAACATTGATATGATTAACAAATATGAGACTGCCATTAGGTTTGGTCCTCATATTGGCTGTCTTCTGAGGTTTTTTGTTGAAAAGAGATGGAGACAAGAGTGAACAGGAGGCAAGGGAGATGGGACCAGCCTGCAGCCAGGACAGCAAGAGTGGGGGAAGAGAAAGCCTGAACCCAGAAGGGCAAGCAAAGCCACCAGCTGCGGGGGGATGCTGTAAGCCAGCAGGCTCTAGGGAGCCGGCACCAGCAGTAGCGCAGATGCTCACAGCGGCTGCTCTGGCTGGTGCCACTGTTTGGGGCTGTGGCAGTGAGACGAGGGTATTTGAGGAGGGAAGAAGATCCTCACGGGCCCTCCACGCAAGTGTCTGAGGCACCGAAGTGTCTTACCAGTCTATCTTATTACATTTGTAGCAAAGACTGTTCAATTACATTGTTTAATCTACTCTTTCCCTTATCTAGTTACAACACTGTAAAATAACAATAATGACAAGGCAGGTCCAGTCAAGCCATGAGTCAAGTCATCTGGCTGGGCTCAGTGAGGAGCACGGTTGGATGTAGGCATGGCTGCAGCATAGCTCAGGCAAAGCCCAGGCTTAACCCCAGCTTCCCCACGAAGCAGGGGAGGCCTCCAACAAGGTGTCTCACAGCTTTTTTCTCCCACAGCTCTTTTCATAGCAGTCTGATCCCAGGTTACAGGGCTGCACTGGATCAGGGCTGCCCTTGAACGCAGGCAGCCAAAACCCTCGTGGGATATCGCAGAGCCTGTTGGTGCACTCAGGATGCTGACATCAGATTTGCACTTGGACAAAAAAAGTCAGGAACTGTGAGTAAGGACAGTCGCTCCATGAGGATCTACAAGAGTGATCCCTGACCCTTGAGGAAATCCTGCTCAAGGTAGGCTCAGGACTTTTTAACAAAGCTTTTCCTCACGTTACAGGAAAGTGAAATTAGATTTGCAGATCCATAAACACATCAGGATTTTGAATGCAACATAAGTCTCTTCTGAAACACTTCTACTTACCTTCAAGTCAGTGACATCCAGTCAGTTCTGGCTGAGAAAGCGAGTAGGTGAAGAGGGGAGCACCCACCTCCAGTCTATACACAGCCCATCTCACAATGGCATGAAAGCTCCTCTTTTCATCCCTAAGTCATGACTTCAACAGTATCCTTGGGGCAGAAACCCTCTAATCCAACAGACTTCTTTCTGTGCCTTTTCTCTGAGCATCCCTCCTTGCAGTTCCCCAATAACATTTCATTAATTCCCATCTGCCTCCTGACACTGGAATTTTACCATCGGAGACTGCCCAGAAGTGGGACATCAGGCATCCAGGAAAGATGTGACTTAATAGGTAAGAAAGACAATTCAGGGTTAGGCAGACACTGAACTGGAGTTATCTGGATGTCAAATTTCACATTTGGTATGCTATTTTTTAATTTGATATTTTTATTTCATACCAAAGGATTCAGTCACCAAAATCCTACCTTCACCTTTGCTCTTAGACTGCTCACACCAAAAGACTGTGATTTATATAATTTTCCAAATTACTCCTGACAAAGTGGATGAGGCTTGCTGGGATTTCCTCAGGTGTCAATGGAGGAAGAGTCTCTGAGACAGCTTTCGTTCCACTTCTGATTTCAACAAAAAGGTCCCAGAGGAGTCGGATTGTCTCCAGCAAAGATCCTTGAACTACAATGTGACTCTTATTATATAAACTTATCATCCTTCTGAGTGTCTATGAAAAGATCTTTGTAAAGTCCTGGCAAAACTCTGCCTTGAATTTACCTGGTAGGACTCCCATTATCTCAGTAGCAGTGCGGCAAATGAGTCAGCAGAGAATCTGCCACTGGGTATGTCACTTAATCATTCACATCTGCTGTGTTTGGGGACACATCTGAAATAGGCATCGGTGTTCCCAGCCGTGCCCCGGGGAGGCACTTACCCTATGCGGGTGTGACTCAGCAGCATTTCTTAATTATCTGATGGTTGCAGGAGATTTCAAGATTGAAATTTTGTCAGCAGCATTTTATCCAAAGTGGTGAAAAGCTTCTAAAAAGCGCTATTGGGACATATTCTTGCTAGCTTTATAGCACTGGGCCTTCATTACCATAAACAAACTCTGATACCCGAGTGTAGTCTTTTGGGGAATTTCATACAAAGCCACAGGAAGGCTCATTGCAATCACTTACGCACGTGTCGTTCCTTAAAAGCGATGGTACTCCCCACGCAGGCTGGACCTGAGGTGGGCTCTCTGTTTCCCAAGGGATAGTGACCTTTCCTCGCTGCTCCTCGCTGCCAGCGAGGCTGTGCTGCCTTGGCACAGGAGTCACAGGTTTGCGATCTTCTCACCAGGTGAATGGAGCTCGGCACCAGGTGTCTGCAGAGTTTAAGGGTGGGATAACAGCAAAGACCTTGAAAATATGGGCGCCGGTTGAGGAAAGAGTGCCCGGAACAATTAACAACACACCGATAAGCCACTACCTGTCATTGAAAAAGTGCAAGGAAGAGACCCGGGAAAAAACTGCTTCTGCTTCAGGAACGGGAGCAGCAGCCGAGCAAGGAAAGAAACAGTGAGCAGCAGGCTGAGGCACCGGCTGCAGCCTGGAAAGCAACATCCCTGCCAGGATTGGGCAGCGTGTAGCCCGGGGGGGAGGCCGAGGGCTGGGAACGGCCTCGAAACTCAACCCCCTTATAAAAGGAAGAGAAAGCAGATGCTCACTTTAGGTCTAGCTTTCCTCATTGAAGAGCTCCTGGGCATGATCACCTCCACCACAGTGACTGAGGCCACGAAGGACCGTGGCCACCAGCGCTAGTTACACAGTCAGCTCTTTGGTGCTGGGCACCCACAGTCGGGCACAATCACTGAGCACGGATGGCTTGGAGCGTGTGATGGCGGTGACCAAGGATGAGTAAGAAGCAACCACCAGCATGGGGGGTGTTGTTGATGTATGTCAGCATAGCAAAGCTTTGGTTTACAGTTTAAACTGTAAAAAAGGTTCCATTATCACTGTGTTCTTACCGTAAAAGAAAGAGAAAAAAGAAAAAGAACTTATTTTTAAGTGAAGAGTTAAAATGTGGGGTTTCATGATAACCTTTTCAAAACTGACTGAAGAACTAGACTGCTCCTGAGCTTCCTCTAGATGCAGAGCAATCCTTCATAGGCTTCCTGAGAGCACTCGTTAATTGAGCATCAGCATTAGGTGCCTTGTAGTTTCAGAAAATTCTACATTTCTGCATTTTTAGTTAACTAAGTACTGCAGATTTGCCTCCAAGTGACTGAAGGTCCCATGTAGGGCTGAAGGTCCCAAGCCCTAGTTCTCAGAAGTAATTCAAGGCCCTAATTTCAGCTGCCAGTTTGGAAGCAGAAAATTAGAAGCTTCCTTGTTTAAGCTTTCAAAGGAAATTGGAGAAGTGAAAATGTGAGGTTTCTTTTTTTCTATTTCTATTCTGAAATTTGAAACAGCTGCCACAAAATGTTTATAACCATACATAGTGCTCAATAAATGTCTAAACCTGGAAGGAACTATGCATGAATTATGTCTGATTTATACATTAAATAAAAATAGAAACAGCCAGTTGAATTTTAAATGTTCTTCCTACATTCAGTAAGCCTTGAAATTACGATGTCTATAGAATATTGCCTGCAAAAACATCTAATGCATTGCATATACTATATCAAAACATTTTAAAAGCATTCCAAGAGTTTATCAGATAAGGCAAATACTTGGGCATAATTCAACCTTCATAAATTGCCTTTTCGTAGGCAGAATTCTTCGAAAATAATTTCATTTTTAAGCTCACCCCGTAACACGCAGACCAAGGTTAACCATAAGGAAAGGTCTGAGCTGCAAGTAATTGCTGCAAGTAATTGCACTTGGGCAGGTCAACGAACACACCAGGCGCATAACTTAGCCTGCAGCAACCAGCCCCAGGGGCAAGGCAGAACAACCCCCTGCCCAGCCCCGGACCCCAGCCACGAGCTCTGAGAAAGCCAAATCTTCAGCTCATCTCCTTATGGGGAAACCAAGCGTGTTTGATGACAGCGTCTTTGGCAAGGTGGGAGCAGGGCCGTGTTACCACCCTGACCCCAGCGTCTGCTCGACTGGCTCTCTGCGCCAGCTGGGAGCGACAGCCTTCCAAGGTGGGGACAAAACTGGGGACGCCGGTGTTTCTAAATATCTGCTCTTCCCGCCCCCGCTGAAGAGAGCCATGCTTTAAAGAACAGGCTTCATGGAGCCGAAGGGCAGCTTTCATGTTGGGTACAAGTGAGTCAATAAAGTCATATTAGAGTTTTGACTACAATGTAATCCACCTCAGAAGATATGTGAAGCTAATGTTTAAAAAGCAGCGTCATTATAAATCTTTATTTAGTCGCAAAATACTTTGGTAGATACTTTTGCTGCTTCTTTGGAGGATTATTTTTAAACTGCAGCTACTCTCCAGTCACACTTACTGATTTAACTTTGAAGTGATAATACTTGGCTTGTTTGACTCCAGGGAGTGAAGATATTTAATATTTTGTCTTCCCAGCCCAGACAAACAAAGCAAAATAAATCCATTAAAATGTAATTTTAAGAAGAGTATTCCCAGCTTTTGTTAGCTAAATCACATTTTTGCAATTAACGTGATCGTTATAAACATTTTAGGCCTTGCTCAAGACCATCTGCATATATCAAAATAAAATATTCTCATCCCAATTTTATGGCACAGCTCTGTTTGTTAGAAAAATATTTCCATGAAACAACAAAATCAAAACAAAACCTTGCGGTTTAACTCCCTAAACAACAGAGGTAGTTTAGATTTATTTCAGCCGTCTCCACCACCGCTCTGTGCATAATAAAAGTGCTTCCCAACTCTCCTCGCACAAAATCCAAGTGCTGTCATCTCGGTCCTCCCTTGCTGCGTGCTCTTCCCACCGGCACAGGAGTGTGCTCTGCGTGCCCCCCGTCACCCTGGCAGCTGAAAATTTCCCAGATTTCAGCCCCCAAAAGAAAGCAAAGGAGGTGAATGTATGGCCTGAGAGACACACATGTATTTCCATCCACAGTCATATTTTCATGGATGTGGGGACAGAGCAGCGAGCTCCTTCACTGACCCAGAGGCACCGACAGCCGGTGTGTCGCTGCCTTCCTAAGGAGGTGCCTGCCCCTTTGGCCTGGGAAGGCAGCAGGCAAGGCATGGGGTGCTGGGCCCATCACCCCCTTGTTCCACCTCCTCCAGAAGCCGGTTTGTCTCCATTTAACTGTGGCCAGCTGGCTTTGGGATACCAGTTTACGTTCTTCCCTTGTAATGAGCCCCAAGAAAGCTTTTCAGAAGCGGCTCTGGCACTGATGAGGGTCCGTGCTCACACGGGAAGGATCTTTTTACTGCAGGCATGCTCAGTCTGGAGTTGCTGGTACAACAGCCAGCAACATATCTAAGTGTCTCTATACAGGTCATGGCTCTTTAGTCGTGAAGTTTATGCTCCAAGGGTAGAAGAGGGCAACTGGCTTGTGGCCAGGCTTTGCCAACGAGCAGATGACCCATCGCAGTTGCCTCAGAGAGCTGTAACTGAATTTTCTGGGGAAACCAACACACTGACACATTGGGTTATTGCCTACCAGTTCAACCCCATCCCTGGGTGACCTGACAACATGAAAGTAAGTTAATATAGCCATGCTAAGGCCAAGCTTCATTTGAGACACAGGCCACACATGAAGCCCTCCTTCTGTGTAAGGAGCACCTGCTTCTCCTTGCTTTGAGAAGAAACGTGTGAGAATAGGAAACCCTCTCCAAAGCTGCTGGGCCCTTTATAGCTACATAAATCTGCAGTCCCACTATGTGAATAGCAGCTTACTACAAAACTGGGGGGGGGAAGGAGCTGAAGCCATCCAATTCCACAGCTTCAGCGCAGGACAAATACAACCAGCAGGATAAACGTTTCCCTGCTAAGTTTAAGCAGCAGTAGCCAGTTGCTGACATGGCTCCGGAGGGTTTCTGCCTGCACGATCATAACGGATATCTTACCCTTTAATGTTAACAGTGTTTTCATAGTATGTATTTTTCTTAAATTAAAAAAAACCCTGAACTTTTAGCAAAGCTCACTCTGGGCCTTCCCTTGTTCCTCTGCTATCCACGGTGGTTTTGCCACTGACAACAAAAAAGGAGGACCAGAGCCTTTAATGCCCTACTTTTAAGCGTTAATACATTTACAGAAGACTATACAAACAAGTGCCGAACAGCAATTACACATTATTAGAGCTACACAATATTTGTACATGTTGCTAAAACAATGCTGCTAAATGAAGAAGCTTTATTAGTTTAGAGTTTTTGGCTGCTGTTATTAAAAATATATTTACCTGAAAGGAAATCCAAGTATTTCATTTTACAAACGATTTAAAATATAGCAGTAAGCAACATAAACTATTGCTTTTTATGTTTATACAATTTTTTTTGGCATAACACTGCCATACAGTTACAGAATTATAAAATATATCTTTATAGTGCATTACAAATCCAGAAACTGGTTACCACTCCTACCACATACATATGGTATTGGTACTACCAAACATGCACAGCATTCTGTAATTAAACACTGCAAAGGAATACAGAGAAGAGAGCAGGACCATTCATAAAAACTGACATGTAGCTGTTTCATTTTGCAAGTAAAAATTGTTGGGGTTTGGTTTTTTTTCTGTTTACTGCACTTTTTTCTTAGAATACATTTTAACAATGAAGTCTACGATATTTCCAAATTTTATCGGTGCAAAACTAGACCTAATCATGTGTCGCTGGACTCAAACTGCATAAAGGGCAAACAACCATGGAATAGGTTAAAACACAGAAAAAAGAGCAACTAAGGATTAGCAAACATGCTTCAGCAGATCCCAAAAATGTAAGTGCCATAACCTTTTTTACTGCAAAACAATAATTTTCACATAGTTAGCCACAGTAGTAAATACATTCAGTATATTTCACAATAAACTTTAGTTGATGAATACGCCACTAGACTTGTAAGCGTGGTAGAATTAAAAAGTGCCAAGGTTCTAAGAAGTAAGAGACTTCTTTCAGAACAATTTGCCAATTCTCACATTTGTTATTTTATAGCAAACAGCTTAATGCTTTTGAAAATAAATATAAAGGTGATTGTAAGTGTAAAGCCACAGGAGGTCTCCATTTAATTGATCTCTATAGCTTTTGAACTATATTTTAGGAGTCTATTAGGTATGGCATGTATTAAATATATTCTTTAAAATAAACTCTTGCTTTCCCCAATGGTCTTAAGTAAGTATACTTAAGAACGTGGGCCGTAAAAGGAACACAGCTTTCAGGAAAAGAAATAGTTCATAGGCAGTACAGAGCACAAAGATATTCCAGAGACACAATTTACATCCCCGTTGGAGAACTGCATCTAAATACCTGTTAGCAGTGAATCTATGGTGTTGACCACGAAATGAATGAAGGGCGGGTTGCCCATGCTTAGGCCTTTTTGACCCATCCTTCATTTCCAGGCTCTGATGGCCATCAAACACACCTTTTGAGCAGTTACTCCAATTGCAAGTGGAACTGGGGACACGTATCAAAATACGTTACCAAAACGTGGAATGAGGAATATGGTTCTCAGCAAACCCCACATAGTATTTTCATCTTCTACATGATCACATTAGACCCATTGATGCTGGTGTCTCCAAATCCAGAAGTACCTCAGTCAGATGTGGGCTAGGAACAGGTTTTGCCTTTGACTGATCTTGCTTTTACACCAATAGGAAAAAAAAAAAAAAAAAAACACAACTGTTCCGCACTTGGAATCTGACTTTTAATACTTTGTACAAAAGGATTTATGTGTAAAAATGTATTCAGAAGGGACAAGTAAGATAATATTATCATCAACATAGGACAAGTTTTCTGCCTAAGCAGACATCATCTGCCTAAGGAGAGAAACATAGGACATTTTCCACCTAAGCAGGTATTTTATCATTAGAATCTCTCATGGCTTTTAAAAACTGACTTGAAGTGGATTACTGTTCATCTTACAGTACTTTTAGTAACTGTGTTCAAATGCACTAGCAATTCTTGAATAAACAGATCTGAGACAAACAAGAGATTATTTTTTCCACACAGAACATAATTAAAACATGGAACTCACAGCCACAAGGGATTGTGGAGGCTAAAAGAAACCATGAGTTTGAAAATGGAAAAATTCCTGGGGAAAAATGGGGTCACCTTATCTGTCCTTTGCTTCACACCATCTGTTGGTGGCCACTGCTGGAGGCAGGATACAAGGCTAGAAACATCTTTGGTTCTGAACCATACTGGTAGTTCTTAGGACAACGTACATCATTAGCGTGATATTGTCACACTTATTAATGGTAAAACTTACTTGACATACTTGCATCTTATCATAAACACAGCTTTTGTCAAGGAAATTCAGTATGATGTTACCTGTAAAAGTATGGTGTAATAAGAATTACATTTTCACTTAAACATATATATCTTACTATAATTTGTGATCAGTACCATCACAACTGTCAGGAAAAGCAAGGTGCAAAAAAAAAAAAAAATTCAATTAAACAAATATACATAAATTTTATTTAAAAACAAACAAGAGCTGTTTTCCATTTAAGTCTAGTAAATCTCCCTTGACTTACCTTATTGGATCATCCATCAAAATTATACAAGGCTTCTAAGGTCTGTAAACTTTCTAGTTATAGTACAGGTATATGCAACTGCAGATTATTAGAATTATCCTGGAATAATTCAAGGAGGCTTACACTAGGTTACATGAAATATTAACTATGATTATACAAATACCTAATACATCAGACTGCTGCAATCTTAGAGCAGGAAACTGAGGAGCTGACCAAGCCAGGGAACAGCTCTCGAAGGCTTATTGCAAATATTTTTAGCATCTTTCAGGATCACGCCTTTAAGCCTGAGCAATATGGACACCAAGAGCTCAGTTCTGCTCCTAGATAACGCGCACACGTGTATCTGCTCTCCTTATCTGAATGATCTGTGGTGCACACCTCGCGTACCCAAGCTTTCAGTCTCTACGCCAACACAGTATCAGGTACCGAGGCACAGTTACGTCCTGGATAGTAGAGCACAGAGCTGTAACTAATCTTAAAGCGCTGCGGTTTTTGCATGATTTGTACGATCGCCTTCACTTGCATGCGCATACTCAGTAACATTTTGTCAAGTTGTGCTTTCATATCCCCTCACCGTAGGGTACTTAAAATCGAATTCACAGGTGTGTGGATATACACACTACTCCCACTTAATAGTACCAGAGGCTACTCAGATGTACTTATTAGGAAAGAACCCCTGTGTGGGAGGTTCTGTTCAATTAATAAATGAATAGCTCAGATTCCAGTCAAACACTGGGCCAAAATACATTATTGTAGTAAGAACACAGAAATCCCTGAATACGTAAGCATATGGCGAGACAAAACCAAGTTTAACAGTGAGCAAGTGTCCGGACTTTCTTTGCACTTCCTCAGTTTCTGAAGTAACGGTTAAATAACTAAGGACTGGCATTTCTGAGAATACAATCATTTCAACTTATATTGTACTGTAAACCTGAAAGCCAATACTTGGAAACTTCAAGCATGGGGTGCTTCTGGTTGCTAAGGGTGTGATTCTGTCATGAAATGCATACAGTGCACCCATCTGATCCTCACAAACCTCAATGGGATGCTACACTGTAGCCTTGCAATGCATCCTTCTTTTAAGCACTTGCAAGATCTGAAGCAGCAACTCCTCCATGAAAGGAATGATGAACCACCACATTTTACATAGAGCAGAACTTGTTAGTTACAGCTGAAGTGTCCCATGGGAGTAATTCTGTTGATAAAGCTATAAGACAAAGATTATAGAGTGCAGGAGCCCACCTGACACAAAAAAACCCTCACTTACCTAATCTCCATAGTTCTTTGTAGGCAATTGGTATGCCACTACTCTTCTCACTTCTATGAAAACTGATAGAAATATACTGAGTTGCGGAATTAAAAAAAAATAAAAAATTGCAGAGTTAGTAAGGATATGAGTCCCAAAGTTGTTGACTGTATTTTCAGATACACCAGGCCCTTAATGCAGATAGCCCTGCCAGATTAAAAGTACGTTAAGTACTTAATCATGAGTGGAGAACCAGCATGTGTAGGTGAAAGCTGTGTCACAGTAACAGAATACCATACTGCAGAGAAATCTTTTGGATGCACATCGCAAGCTTTCTGGTTTAAAATTAGAGCAAGATTTCTTTTTTTTTTTTTTTGTTCAGTAGACAAAAGACGAAACATCTCCCGAGATCATCAATGTTCAATCAAACTACAGTATAAATATAATAACAGCCCCAGCATCCCTTATTTCACTTGAACACTATGCATTTTTTAAAGTGTTTAACCTTAATACTGAAGTCCATAAATTGAAGGCTCTGTCTAACTACCAACCTTATAGTTATGTTCCTCATACACATGGTATAAATTTTCCCTATGCCATTCAAGAAATAACTATGCAAAAACAACGCTATTAAGTCGGCATGGTTAGGCACTCAAGATTTTCAAAGTCATAGGCAGAACATAAAGTTGTTCTCCCTGTGCGTACGTGCGGGGTCGGAGTCCTTAACCACAGGGACCAATTTTATCTCAGCATCTCCTGTCCGCTTCTGCTCTGAAGGTCAGAGGCAAACGTGAATAAGGGGATCCTAGTTCAAGTCCAGGGTACTGTGAAAGGCTTCTCGGCACCTTCCCAGCTTTAAAGAGGCAGTGGCTGTGGGAGGAATTCTCTGGGACATTTCTGCTCAGACAGACTCAATGCCTCCTTGAGCGATCCGGGTTACGCTTAAAAAGAAGTAAGGAAAGGAACGTACATACGGGGACAAGTCAGCATAGGAGGAGGAGGGATATGGCTTTGTTTTTCCCTGCCTCTTTAGGATGGAAAGAGCCTAATCTTTGTCCATGGGTACCAAGATCTCTAACTGCCACTCTATTTGATCCCAAGAAACAGTGCTACCTGGGGAAATCAATGGATGACGCACTGCCATGATGGCAATTAGCGAAACAGAAAAATACAACACATTTTGTCTATGCTCTGAAACCCCTGAAGACTGTCATTTTGAATTATAAGACTTGAATAAAGTCCTGTAGCACTCTGACACCCAAACTGTAGTCAGCCACTTGCTTCATAACATTTCATCAAAAATACGTTAAAGGCAGTGGATAATATATACACTTTTAAATAGAAAATACATAAGTTTTAGACTATTTTAGGACTGTAGAAAATGTGAGTTCTACCTGCATTATTTTTTAATTCCTATTCTACGCAATTAACTTGCTGGGTACTATCTTGTTTGACTGAATGGCACGAAGTCAGAAGAGGCTACTCAGGGAAAGCAGCCAGTCCTTCGGTGAAGAAAGTTGGGAAAGATCTTAATTGGGAAATTCCGACCGGCTGGGCTACAGCTGGGCCAGCAGACTGGCCTGCCTCAGGTTTCAGCCGATGATCAAAATAACATTAAACTGTGAAAGACCTCTGATAGAGAGCAAAGAGAAGAAAGAGACATCTGGAAGGAAGCATCAGGACTGCCTTCCTCTCCCAGGCCAGCAACCGGGGGGTCAGCATTGTGCAGACCTCACCCAAAACTGGCCAAGAAACATCCAAGTTCAGGTAAGATCCAGCTGGACAGGCCTGGTGACATTTTCTCTGATGGCTTTGATGATCAAGCAGTGCTTTGTGGTGAAGATGCTACTTTTCAGCTGTCCAGAGGCTTTCCAGGTGCTGAACCCAGCTGGGGGAGTTCTTTCATTACAGCTGATCAACAGAGAGCTTTCACACCAAGACCAAATCTGAGTGATCAAAGAGATCCCTCCCCCTAAATTCATAGTAGTAACAAATGAGTCAAGAGAAGAGAGAACTTAACAGTGTCTAAAAGAAGTCTAAAGTGCAGTTTCCCTTGTACCCAAAAGCTGTGGATACAGTTTCATTGCAAGTTAAATTTTTATTCGATGTACAATGATACCCAGCTGCATAGGCCATTTTGATATCCGTTACTAAGTGTCTCTGACAAGGATGCTAATCTAAGGTAAAAGATGCTGTGCAAATACTGCCGTTAAACATGAACATAGTTACCAAAAAAATATCCACTAGGGAAAAAACTGTGCTCTCAAAATAATTCCTAGTCATTTCATAAAAGGAAATCAACGCTTAAAGCATAGTAAAAGAAACTTAAAGTCCTGATGCTCCAAGGCTTTCTAGTAAGTTACGCTTTTTTTTTTTTTGTAAATACTGGATGAATTTAATGGCAAAAAAAATAGATAAGCAATCTGTCTGGAAAAGGTAATGAATTTCTTAGCTTTGAATATACACAATTGTTTTCAAGAACCACACCTGGTTGACTGCTGATAAACTGAGATTGAAAAAAATAAAATTCATTAACCTAACAGAAGCCTCATCTGATGCATTCGCAACAAGCATAGCCTCATGAACATTTCTACTACACTAGATGGAAATTTCACCCAAAATGAAGGAGCAATGAATAATTTGCTTCATTCAATATGAAACATAATGATTTTTAACCTCAGGCTCATGATTTGAGCTCGTCCTTGTTTTTTGTGGTGGTCCCCCCTGAAAGCATATCCTTATCAAGGTTATCTTGTAGATCTGCTGATGTGTTATTTGAAGAATTCTCAGTGTCACATAAATCTTTCTCTAGAGTGCCTGGGTGATTTCCACAGTCATCATTCAGATTTTCATCATCTTTTTTGGAATGAGAAGCATCCTCCTTCCTGTCTGAAGTATCATGAACTTCTTCTGATTTTGAAAGCTGCCCGGTATCAGTATCACTGTTCTTTTCACTGTTGTTCTGCCTAACAGCATCACAGTTCATTTCTTGTTCATCCTGGTCATTTTCTTCCCCGTTTTTTGTGAGTTCTACCTTTCTTTCTTCAGTTGTTTTACCAGCTGAGCTTTTACTTGCCAATGTATTCTTAGGCTCTTTTGGTTTCTTATGCTTAGAAATATAGCTATTGTGAACAGAAACTGGAGATGCTGGCTTTTTATTTGTTTTGCTTCCCTCCAACTTCTGTTTTCTTGGGGGTCCCCAGATAAAATGCTCTGAGGGCGTATAATGTTGCTGGGCAAATCTCAGGAGTTTCCTCCTTTCTCTTCGGTCTCTAATAGTATACACAAAATATTCTAGAGCACTTTGCTTAATGTTGGGAATGGTATCTTCCACAAGAGCTTCATGGAGAATAAATTTTACCAGGGGAGATTTGAAGCTCTCATATCCAAGCTCTCCAAGACTTTTCAGAATTCGAGTGATTCTCAAGTAGTTGTGTTGAGACCTTTGGAAGAAAAGGGTGAAAAAATTCCATTGAATCAGAAAAAATACCCCGCCTTACAGATACAGAACTGGAACTGCAATTCCTCGCTCCTTTTTATCACTCCACACGTGTACTTCAGACTTCCTATACTTTAATTTCTCACAGCTGCTGAAGCTTGCTAGCACCTCCTTTGTTAGGATGTTGTGAGTGAAAATTAATGTCTGTAAAATGCAGTGAGGCAGCAGGCTGAAAAAAAAAATAAAATCAAAGTGTGTACTGATTTTGATTCCTTCTGCTGTATGTATTCCCTTTGAGGAGAAAACCCAGTCACTTTATAAAATACGGGGTTTGCAGTGTATTGCAGCAATACAGCTACAGAATAGGACTGGTTGCACTTCACTTAAGCTGTTTAAAAGCTGGGTCTCCAGTCTAGACTAGCTACCTGCACTTCTGATACAGTCACGGCTGGAAGAAAAACAGGCGCCTCTGGAGAGCAACTCCCACTGTTGCAACAAGTGTCTAAGATAAATAGAACCCACTATCTTCTGGAAGTGCTTGTGAAGAGCTCTTTCTCTCATAAAGTACACCTAACTAAACAGTAAAACTTAAATGCCTAAATTTTAGATGGCTAAAATTAGGTAAAAAAAAGTCCCAATTCCTGACTTAAAACTGTGTAGCTACTCACTGGTGAGAATACAGGAATTACACTGTAATATATAGAATATATACAGTATAGGAATTACACTGTAAAAACGTGCAGCGAGTAACATCGGGCTTCCTGAAACCATTTTATCTGTGGCCTGAGTCTGAGCCCACACCCATATTGACTCATATAATATTTAAATAAAATTAATAACAAATTATTCCCATTATTCACTCAAAATTATGCATCAGCAATTCTACCTACAAGCTTTCATTTGGACAGGAGAACAAAATATTGCAAGAAAACAATCTTCAGCTCTAAGGTCAGAGGTATTAGGAAAGTGATCACAAGATTTGAAAAGAAATTTTGATACAATTAATCCACGTGGGACAAAATTCAGTGCAAACTTACGCTCCACACAATGCCGATGAAAAGCGACAGATGTAATTTGCTGAAAGTTGGGCTAAAGTTTGACTTAATGCATGTCTAAACCTCTCCAGTTAAGCACTGCAATTAGAAAGTATTAAATACATAATATTTCATGTTTTGAGGAAGGAGGGAAATCTTGTTTTTTAGCTTCCATACAGGTGTGGAGAATTTGATTTTTCTCAAAAAGAAATGTGAATACAAAAATAAGCCACTCATTCTTTCCAACTGAGAAGCAGTGCTTTGGGATCAGGTTAAAACGTGTTCAGTAGCATGACAAACAAATGAATTCAGAACTGTGATCTTCTTCGGCACCATCTGAAGTTGTATTTTCAGGGAATTCAATTATGTCAGTTAGACTGGTAATGGGTGAGAAGCACAATCAAAAAAAGGGGAAGGAGGAACACACACACATACAGACACAAACCAGGCACTGACTATTTCTTTTTCTCTTTTTCCTGGCAATCTTTGGAAAATACACCGTCCCTTTCTCTAGAAAACAAAAAGCTAAAGAGATTCTATGGCAATTCTAGAGAGTGGAGTGCATGTCATTACTTACTCATTCAAATGTTGAAATCTTTCTTGCCAGTTAGCAGCTCGTGCTACGTTTCCAGTTTTATCAATTAGTTTTATTCCAAAAAACTCCAACATCATTTTGTAAGCCAAAAGGAATCTTCTAATTGCTTCTTTTGTTTTCTTGAATTCCTAATAAACAAAGAATACGTCCAAAATTCTAAGTGGCACTAAAGCAAGTACTTCTGCATTGTATAAAACAACTCTACATAACAAAAAGCAGTTATGTATCAAAATTAATGTGATGGTTTGTATTGAGCTCAATTTGTATTACCTCGATTTCATATGTAGTTAATTCTTTAGCATAGAAGTTCAGACCTTGTTCCCTCAGTGGGAAAAGCCTGTTAAAAGAAAAAGCACATTACGGCTCACACTATATGAACACTTAATCAAATTAATGCTTTGAAACAGAAAGAGGTAATAAGTGACAAACCACTGTATGTAAGTGTGGTTATGTTCCAGTTTTTCATAGTCTCCTTTCCATTTATTTAGGACTTCTTCAATATAAACCCCTGCATAAAAATAATTTGAGAACTGTTAGGTAGCCATCAAAACCAGCATTCAGCTACATAAAGTACATGCCATGCTCACATAACGATAGAATACATACTTTAATTCTCTTTCACATACTATGGGAAATAAGGTCTATTACAGCCATAAAGAAATTAATTTTAATTTAAAGTTAATTTAGTTACTAAAACTTAATTAAAAATAGGAGATTTATCAAATTTCAGCAGAAACAAAACCAACTTAACTGAGCTACCAGCAGAGGGTACGTGACAATAACCTCTGTAAAATATACTTCCCCAAAAGTTCTCATGTCCTAGATCCCTTTATCACACTGGTAATTAACAAACCACTTACATAAAATATTGCATCATGAATCACCTGCCATTGCTTTAACATGACAAAACTCTGCATATATATATGTGCACACATGTATATATGTATGTTTTCTCAATTAGCTGCAGCCAAGAGTCTTGCTGCCATTGCTATGAGTTTGACCTTGGGTTCTCAGGTCACGCTCAACGAATGAGAATTTCAGCTTTCAGTGGGCTCAAAACAGTTGAGTTCAGTCAGTTCCTTTTGGAAAGACACGGTGATAGAAACAGGGGACAAAGTACGTGTAAAGGGAAATTAATCATTCTTCGCACTGAGACTGTGCTCAGGAAATTCAGTCATGGGCCAGGGCACTTTTCCAGGCACTGCACAAATACAGAAAGTACCTAAAACGATGTTCCTCGTTCCAAAATCTGTACAGTCTCTTTCCATGAATGAATGCTCAGTGTTAGCCTGTTTCTACTCTGAAACCAACAACAGTTTTACCACTGCCGCATGGCCTCTCCCGAAGTCAAACAGCATAAGAGTAGCCTAAAAAGCCCAAAGCCCCACGTAGACAGTCTCCTATTATACATAGGAGATCTCTCTCTCCCCCCAGTGAAAATTTCCACTTGGATCTCAATGACGAAGGAGAACTCATTTGGTACTTTCCTTCAAGAAATGGAGCAAGCAGCCAGTCAAAGGCGCTGCTAAGAACATGTGGTTCCAGTGCAGGTAAGGCTGAAAAAGGACCTTGCAAAGAGGACCTCCTGCCATCACCGCACTGTATCCAACCTACATTTCAAGTATTGGAAAACTTGCTGCTCAGTTCCAGGGTGGAGACACGCACAGGCCAGCTCTGAGTCAGAACCACAAGCTAAATCTGTAGGTCATGGAATTAAACTTCAGATCTAGTATTACACTAGAAATGTCTTTTTTTTTTAATAACATTCCCCAGTAGTTCAGTCCCTAACGTGGTAGCTTAGACTCACTCTGAACTCTCTCACAGATCCACAGACTTAGGTCAAGGTGGTGGCTACTCTTTCCCATTCTCAATAAAAACTTCTAAGTAACCTGAGCTCACAGCCATCAACACTTCAGCCTCCATGGCCTATCAGCTACCTTTGACACTACCAACTGGGGGTTTCTCCTAAAATATTAAGAGAAATTTTATTTTTTACAGATTTTACGAAGGAAGCCCTCCTCTAGCTTTCATGACTATCTCTTCCCGTGGCTAATCCTCTTGAATTGCTCATTCATTTTGCACTTTAAAGGATCGCCCCCCAAACCTTTTCTGGCATTCAGTTTCAGGTTCACGTGGTCCTCAAGTTCACAAGGACCTCAATGCCCTTCTCCTTCTTTCTGTATCTGTTCTCTGTGTTACATCTCCCGAATTTGCTACCGCTGTACTGGTAATTCACAGATCTAACTCTTCTTCCAGTCAAGCTAAAAACACACTCTTCAGCATCTGCCAGTGGCTATCAAGATAAAGCTGAAGATGATTAAAACAAAGGTCTTATCTTTCTTTCACACAACCTGACTTGTTCTCTCACTTGCTGAGGACTTTATCGCTATCTTGCTTATGAACAGCTCTCATCTTCAACCTTCCTATATGTACATCTTTACATCCTTCTATACAACGCTCCTTCCCATCCAGCTTCCTATCAGCACTTGGACGTTTTGCATCTCAACATCCTCTTTCCTGACCTTGAAAAGTGCCCTCTTCTCACGCTTATATCTACCCTGAATGCTGCCGGTAAGATCATGTTTCCAGATCACGGCTTTTTTATATTGCCTTTTTTTTTTTTTTTTTTTTTTGCTTTGCATTCTTTCATTGTGAAGCCCTTCTCTGTAACATCAGACAAAAACTATACGCCTTCACTTCCAAAGCCTTTTGAGACCTGTCCCTTCCTACCGTATCAGAACCCACTTGTTGCTATGAGATTGATCCTGCCTCCGACAGGATCCTGCCTCAACGGCAGCCTTCAAGTCTCACTTCTTCTGGACTCCAGTGTGCACATCGGTATTTCCTCCCAAGCTGCTGTCATGCTGAGAGGATCTTTCTGCAAACTCCTTCAAAGTAACCTCCTCATCATTCTTTTAAAACTTTTAAAAGCTTATTTTTGGCCTGCAATTTTTTTTTTGCCAATGGCTAAGGTCTCATGTGCAGAGACTCCTGTCTACCATTCTAACCAAGATTTTTATTCCCTCCTTTTGCTTCCCCATCTGTATGCTACCCTCCTGTCTCTCATACTTTGCTTGCAGACTCTCTAGAGCAGGGTTTGTCGTCTTTCAGCTCATCCTGTGTTTGTGCAGAACCTTGCATCTGAGGTTCCTGCTCCACCACCAGACTGCTCCCACTAGGGACTATGAGAAATGATTTTATTATTGTTATTATAATAAACACACATGAGGTAGTTACAACACATTCTTTTTCCCTTACACAGTGCTCGGGTTAACACCCATATCCCTGCCACTCCTATTCAGGCAGGAAGAGTTTGTGCAGTATAATGGAGCAACTTTATCTTTGTTTAATAAAAGGTAGTGCCACTACTGTAAAGCAGCGGTACAAACAACACCCTGCACTACGTTATGCTGACAACGCACGAGAAAAGCACCACCTCCCTAGAGCAAAAGTGAACTCCGGTTTAAGCATAACCTGCTCCCATGTTATCAACACGTTACTCCAACACGGGAGGTTCAAGTCGTACTAACTAACTGTACACCTTTAATTTGTCAGCACCGCATTTATCGCTACAGTTTCACTTTGTTACTATTATTAGTGAGCATTCTTTCGTTATCACTATTACTGCTACAGATTACTCACCATCAGGTTTAAAAGGGATTTTATTTTTGTAAAAGCGGAGATTGCACAAGTCATTTTGATATCGAAGATCTTTAAAGTTCTGCTGAAAGAAAGGAAATAGAACATTTTCAGCCTACAAAAACCTATCAAGAGTATCCGGAAAGTGATACTGTGCTCTCTGAATAATTTGAGGACAAAAAAAATTCAGAGTTTTATGAAAGCTGGAAATTACTTAGAATTACTCGTACACTTAAAAATTCAGTTTAAGGATCTGCAAGTTCCTTCTGACTGGTACCTTCTCCTACTGAGGCAGAGGTCAGAGCAGCAAGCATAGCAGCACCTGACTTTGGTCTCAAGGAACTTCCAAGATGCAAGCAATAATAAGTCCAAACTCTATCATTTACCCTCTTTGATGTTCAAGGCACAAGCCTTTTTCTGGGCTCCTACCGCTGTTCCCAGGCTTACACATTGCACAGGTCTGCATGCACACTGGGGATGAAAAGACATCGCACTAGTTTCACTCCTCTCCCACTGGCATATGTTGGGCCTCTGCATCAGCTTTTTGATTCTTCTCATTTCTCATATTTATTAGGCACCACAAAGGTTTGGGAACGTTTGGGTTGTGTGCTGTCTTCTAATAAAAAGGCAGCTTTAAACCATAAAATATTCTTACTGGATACTGGTGTCGGTACTTGTATAAATCTCTCGCTGCGTAGAAGCTTCTCTTCGGCCTGGCTGTCAGCTCAGTTCCATCACCACTCTGAAACAGTTAGAAAGTAGACAATAACTATACACAAACACACTAAAGAGCGAATTTGTGTAATATTAAAATAATTATTTTTCATGATGGATTTCAGCAACGCAAACATACAGAAGTGCATGTATTTGCCTACTGTTTGGTCAAACACTGAAAATCTCCCTGCTGAATACTTAACACCACACACTTTAAACCTAAAATAAAAAATAAAATAAAATACAAAAGCGAGACTATGAAACGTCCTTCCAATGACATTGAATTTGCTTTAAATCAACAGGTTGATTGTCATTTACAAATGCAAGACTTCAAAGTAACCCAGCAAGCTCCAGCACAAGATGAAATAAGTAACGGAACATGAAAATGCAGAGACACTACTCAATTTGAGCAGGAAATCATACTATTTGCAAAGACTATCTATCATGCCTACGTTGACTTAATTGCTATCGTTGCATCCTGTAGAAGAAAATGAACGGTCATGGACAAGCCAAACTGCAGTTCTAACACCTTCTTGAACCGTTTCCTATTATTTATTTCTCAGGACTTAAATTTAAAGCCTAGTAAAAAGAGCCACTAAATCCCAAACCAAAAACCTGCTTAGAAAAAACACATATGTACAAGAACTTGTACTGGCCCCCAGCTGTTCGGAAGCTGTGTCCTGAAACGACCAGAGCCCATCAAGGGCAATGGAAATAATCCCACTGACTTCAGAGACCCCTTGAAAAAGCTGCACGCATTGAAGAAAAACAGAAAATGAAGCATTAGTGTCCAGTGACTTCAACTTGCTACCAACTTTATTTTCTTTGTAATTTATCACCATATTGCAGCAAAGAGTTTTGTATTCTTTGGTCTCATAAAATAAGTCTCTACACTAAAATCAAAGGCCAAATGAGGAAAAAAAGAAAGCACTCCACTCCTTGCAATACACATGCAACGGGTTAAAGTCAAGCCTAAAAAGGGAAGTTCCCTGTGAGTGCACCAGACATTTGCCTTTACTACTGCCCATCCCATTGCTTATTAATCTCACAGTAACGACAAACAAGCATCTGTTTTCATTCTTCCCTTTGCAAGGCCAGCTTTGACCATACCTACAGGCAAAACGCGCTTACTTGCACAAGCAAGGCCCCTTGACACTCAGCTACCCGGCGTCAGTATCACCACGTATCAAGCAGAAAAGGGAAAAACGCTTACGCTTATTTCATTTTGCACAGCTTCCGAACCAAATATAAACGCAACACATCTAGCAGGACAAAAAAAGACCCAGCTGGTCCACCCAGCGTTCAGGTCTAACTCCAATAAAATTACTGGCAAAGCAACGCTTTATTTCTTTAGGGTCGGCATTTTTAAAGGTTCCTGAAAGACAGAAACTCGCTCTGAAAATGCCTCACCTCGGGCCCACAAATCCACTGCCACGTATGATCCAATACTCAGATTTTTAATTAAGAGGCCAAGTTCAAGACTACATTTAACTTAAAGCAGACCCTTCTCTAGAAACGGGAGCAGCGGGACTGACAGCGACTCCGAGGCCGGCACCCCCTCCCACGAGGGGGTCACCCCACTGCCGGGGGGAGCAATCAGCTCATTTCTACCCCGGGCAAAGCCGGTCGGTCGCAAGGCACCGCCGCTCCTCACGCAGCGGGAAGGTCCCCGGGCCGCGCTGCCTCGGCCGCCGGCAGCCGCCCGGGCCGAGCCGGGCCCGCCGGTGCCGCAGAGCGGGGAGGGGGGCAGCGGGGCTGCCCGGGCAGGGCCCGGGGGCCCGGCCGGGCTCGGCTCCGCCCGTCCCCCGGCGCCGGGGAGCGCAGCGGGGCAGCGGCGGGAGCGCCCGGCCCGGCGCCGCACGGCGCAGACGCCGCCGGGAAGCGGCGGCCCCCGCCGCCCCGCGCCCTGCCGCCCCCGCCCCGCGGCGGCCGCTCCTCCCGGCCCGCCGCGCACGGCCGCGGCCCGGCGGGCAGGGCCAGGCGGGGGCGCGCCCGGCGCTGGCGGTACCTGCTCGGGGCTGGCGGCGTCCGCCTCTGCCCGCTCCCCTTCCTCCGGCGGCGGCGGGGAGGGGGGCGGCGGGGGCTCCTGCGGCCGGCAGTCTGCGGCGGGCAGCTCGGCCGGCTCTTCCCCGCCTCCCGCGGCGGTGCACACCCCCTCCTGCCGCCGCGGCTCCCCGCCGGGATCCGCCGCCGCCTCGGGCTCCGAGTCGGTCTCCCAGGTGGAGTCGCAGTCCTCCACCGTGGTGGGCTCCTTGAAGCTGACCCCGCTCAGCAGGCTGCCCATCGGGCAGGGCCGGGCCCGCCGCCGCCGCGCCGCCCGGAGGCCGCGGAGGCCGAGGGCTGGGAGCGGCCGCGGGCTGCCTACGGCTGCGGCATGGCGGGGCGGGGCGGCGGCGGCGGCCGGGGCTGCTCCCCCGCCCGGCCCCAGCCCACGGACAGGCGCAGGGCGGAGCTGGAGGCTCCGGGATTTCCACGGCAGACACGCACGCACGCCCAGTCCCCCGCCCGCCCCACGCCGCCCGCCGCGCCCAGCCCCGGCGGCGGGCACCGGCCGCAGCGGGCCGCCGGCACCGCGGGGCGTCCCGGCGCCACCCGCCGCCGCCCCGGGCAGCGCTCGGCCGGGTGCGGGGCCCCTGGGCCGCCGGGGGCCGGGGCGGCCCTGGGGAGAGCCGTGCTCCGCAGGGAGATGGCGGAGATCTGCCCCCCGAGGAGGTGCGCCCCGGGGGGGGTCTCCTCTTGGAGGAGACCGCGGTGTCCCCCGAAGGGTTGCGAGAAGAGCAGGTGGGTGCGGACGTTTATCGAGGAGCGGGGGGACGGCAGCTGCCCCGGGGCAGCGGTCTGCGAAGGAGATGCCTATTTGGCGAGGAACGCCGCCGCGTTACCAGCAGTGTGCCAGCACCGGCTGTCCACTAGCCATGGGGCAGGGCTGCGGCCAGGCGGACCTCAAGGAATACACAGGTGCCAGAGGGGACGGGCGTGGAGGGGGCCATAGTGTGGTAACCAGCCCGCTTCAGCTGCTCCCAACCCCCCTGAGAGTTTGGGGATAAAACTGACGTGACATTCAAGGACGGATTTGGCAGGGGCAGCGGCAGTGTATTTTGTATTTGGCTAGAGCATGCCTGTTGGACACAAACACTGCCTGGAGTGAAGGCCGGATGAGCCGAAGGCTTAGCACGTTGTTCCAGTGGCTGCTCTCACCCTCATGATTAAAAACGTGTTCTTCATTTCTAACCAGAGTTGTCAGGCTTCAGTTCACACTCACGGATTTCTGCCTTTTCCTTAAAGGCAGTTCTGTGGTGTCCGGTGTATTGACTGCTCCTAAAGACGTACACTATCTTCAAGTCCTCTTCTTGGTAAACCAAACAGGTCGAGCTTCTTCAGCCTCTCACCGTAAATTACCTTTCCCATTCCCTCACTCATTTTTGTGCCTTTTTTTCTGCCGCTGCTGCAGTGTTTTAGCATCCTGTTCAAGCGCAGCTACCAACAACCAGGATCATCAGTGTAGAGACGGTATCATCTATAGATTTTTGTTTCCCAATCCACTCTCTATAAACTGAAAGATCGTTTTAACTCAAGTTGCTACAGCATCGTGTTTCGATGCATTCGTATCGCTGTTGCGCGTAAGCCTTCTTCAGGCTCGTTTGCAGTGTGTGAGCTGCACGCACTGACACCAAGGACAGGGAATTCCTGGGAATACCGTTGTCCTCAGCCCTTGTCTGCCGTTGCGGCTCGCCTAGGCGCAACCACAGCTGCACGGCTGAGCTACGAGCCTGCCCTATGGCTCAGTCTGCCTCAGGTGCTCACGCCTCTGCCTCCCCCCACCATCACCCCCAAGACAGTTCTCCTCTGCTCTTCGTGGAGATTTGTGAAGCCCCTTCAGCCTTCCCAGCACCCCTTTGTCACCATCGTGCCAGCTGCTGCCCTTCTCAGGACCCAGCTACTCCCACCCGGTCCAAGATCAAACCCGGTGGTCCCAGCCAAGACCCCCACCCCAACATTCAGCCCAACCCCCCCCGCCTCTATTTTAGCCCCAGCACTGGAGGTGGTCCCCATTCCACAATAATGGGACAACAGGATGATCTTTCTTACACAAATTCGTCAGTCTTGCCCACTCTGCTAGTGTGGAAACAGTCATTTAGGGATACTTACTGAAGGATTTAAGAAACAGGACATTTACTTAACAGTCTTTACCCTGACAAATCTTCCCACCTTAGGAAAAATCAAAGCTTTAGAAACCTCCAGCGCAAAAGGTTGCATCTGAGTCTTCGTTTTAATAGCCACCAATGGTCCTGTTTCTATACCGTTTACATATACTTTTGACCTCTGTTACATAGCGAGACAATGATGTTATACAGTTTAAATACATGCTATCTAGTATATATATGTTAGAATATAAAATATTATCATTTCGTATGATGCTGATTAGTTCTTTTTTTATGAGAAACAGAGTATGATTGCTCCCTATTTGGCTCCATGCTATTCACAATCTTATAGACCTCTATCACTTCAGTACCTATTGTTTTTCTTCCAAGATGCAAGGTCCTACCCTGTTCAGTCTTACCTAGCATGAAAGCCATTGCATTCCTCTCGTCATCCTTGTGACCTTGTCCTTTAGGCTTTCAAGCTCTACTGGAACTTTTTTGAAATGTGATATCCAGGAATGCATGCAGTATACAGGAATGTTCAGCCTCATTCTTGCCAGTGGAGAATGCTTTACTATGGAATAAAAAATCCCCATCCAGAGGGCACAAGCAAGGTTATAAGAGGGCAAGCAGTAAGGCTGGTTGCTAGAGCTGCAGTTGGGGGAACATTGTCTTTTATAAAACTCATGCTTATGTCTCACGTTTTTGGAGAGTTCAGTCTTCTTTGGCCTTATTTGGAGGAAAGGCAGATTTGTTTCCTGCTTCCACAATATCTCCTCCCATGCTGTTGGCACAGTGTGAAGGAACTGACTTAAGAAATTCTGATGTCTGGAACCCATTTGTCCTGACTGCCTGCTGACTAGCTACTTCCATTGACCAACATCAGCTGGGCCCAGTATAGACCACCTCCGCTTCATCTTTTGTCAGTGCTCCCTCACGTTGACTGTGTTTATACTAGGGAAGTGGAGCCTCAAAAGCATGCCTTGTGCACGCGTCAAAAATCAGGTGAAGGTTTTGATGATATTTAGTTTGCATGGCAATTAATCCCACAAACTAAAGATCTTCCTGTAAGAAAGCTCTGTCTCTTGTGCAAATAACTGCACCTTATTATAGAAAGCTCAGTTCTACCTGAAGAGCAAAGCTATCAGCCAAATCTCATCACACAGCTTTAGGAGGATTTTTAAAGGATCTGGATCTCAGACCACTGATACGAACTGGGAATCAGATTAATTGACTTGGTATTGCTATGGGAAGCCAGTGCCGAGAGCAGAAGTCTGCTTTGACTTACTCACAGTAGTCCATGTTGCTGAGGTGATGTGATGGAGTGTCCTGAAGTACTGGGATGTACTTTTGGGGTCTCTTGAGGGCTGATAACTAGGTATACCATATTGCTTGCAATCTATACAAGAAGTAACAGAAATAAGGCTGGCTGAAGCCTAATTGAGTGATGGTGGATTGCCAGGGTGGTGCAGGTTTTCCTAGCCAACCAGAAATGTTGTAAGGTGTTATTCACTGCTATAAAGGAGCTTATTATAAGGTAGGCTAGAAGAACTCTCGAATTGGAAACTGAATTGACTGATTGTTGGTATGGCACTTTAAAAAAAGGCAGTGACACCAATGATGGGAGCCTTCAAAATGTTTCAGATAGATAGCCATCCAAATAATTTCAGTTTTAGCTGGACGCGGCTCTCATGCAACTGATTTTCAACCTTTAGCTTATCATTGGACAGTGGCTAGTTTCTAAGTGAGTTTGCTCAGGAAAAGAAAATTGAACAGCTCTTATGTAGATCACCATCCAGCAAGAATCGCTCGTTAGACAGTGATGAGGCACCCAGTTAGTGCTTGTTGAGACCCGGCTGCACTGTTGTGCAGCTGAATGAGGAACGAAGGGTTCCTTCCCTGAAAGAGTCATCTGCTATTTTTAACATATTACTCGCGACCATCTCTCAGCTGCCCAGAAGGACATGGGTTTGACTTTTTGAGATAAGAACACTCTAAGCTTTGGTTGTGGTGGGGCAGATCTGCACTTTGCCAGGTGTGTACATTTTTTCCATGAACAATGTCTCCTTTCACAGCTGCAGCTTATTGCTGGTTCTGGTTGTGAACTGGAGGCAGTCAGGATCCATGAAGAGGCTCTAGCACCTTACATAGCTTCTTAGAGTGGTATTTGAGAGCTGGAACAGATCCTCACAAAACACATCTTAATAAAAAAAAAAAAATATTTCAGTTATCTCACAGTCATAATTGATAGTCATTTTTGAGAAGGTGGTGAATTTTTAGCACTTGAGTTCACCAAAGTATTCCAGTACAACAGAAGATGAGGAAGTGCTAAAACCAGGAGGACCTGTTTTGATCAAATAGTCTGACTTCCGCATAACCCAGGCCAGAGGAGTTCTTATCCTACCCATTTCTGAAGAATGATAGAAGACCTGGGGAAATGCAGACCACTATCGCATCAAAAACTGACTTTCAGAAAGCTGATGAAAAAACATAAGCATTTGACTTCTGGTTATATACTTTTATATACATTTTAAACAGCACAGATTAATGAAAAATTTTTTTTTTTCTTTCACATGGTTTTATAAGGACTTCAAAATGGATACCACATCACTTTCTGGAAGCTAATGCTGCATGTATATCAGTGTGATAACTGTAAAATTTTATTAAAAATTAAATATGAGGTAATTGTAATACTTCATCATTATCTTGGGAGGATGTTTTGAATAGGATACCAGAGGGGTCAATTAACAACTGTGGAGAGTCTTACCAACCTAATATTAAGGTGATATAAAGCTGGGAGGGATTATGCATCCTGAGAGGATATGAATAGACTACAAAACCACTTTGATAAATGGCAGAAGAGTGCAAAATAAATAACACTGGTAAAATGAAATTTAGTTCAGATAATGTAAAACGATTCATAGTGGATACTTAAACATACAAAGGTAGATTTTAGAAATGCAGAAAGGCAGCAATACAACAGAAATATCTGGTATTATTAACATACGTTTGGACAAGGGTCTGAATATATTTGGACACCAACATATATTTGGGCAAGCATACAATGTATGTATGACAATGGTTAGTATGCAATAGCTGTAGCTGACTGGTATTTTAATGGGGTTTGTTACCTTGTTGGCTTATTTTTGAAAGGAACCGGGCATTCTCAATGAATATCTGACTATGGTGAATTTTAATTCTCTTCTTTAGTTCAGTAATGCCCCAGATTGCTAAATGCCAAGCCTGATGCAGTATCTATAGGAGGTGAATCTAATTTATAAAGTTCTCCATAATTTTCCTCTAGTGAATGTCACTGGAAATGATTAACTAATGGAAACTCAGAAGTCAGGTTGTATATTTGCGTAAATTTGTTTCTATTGAAATTGGAAATTAATTTGCAGAGAAGAAAAGACTTCACATAGATCATGCTAGACATTACAGATCAGTGTATTAAGCTCACTAAAGTCAGTGAAGTTCTTCCTTTTTTTGCTGGATTATGATTACAACCCTGAAGACCTTAACTAAAGCCCTGTTTATTGGAGTGTCTCGTACTAGGGCTCTGTAAAAGGTCACAGCCAAAGTAAGCCCAGAACAAATTAATAAAAGAGCGTATTACCTTGAGATGGTCTGTCTAGGTGGCCAGAGAAGTACTCTCAGTCTAGTTCTTAAGCCTCTAAGATTCTGCTCAGTTTCTTCCCAGACTGGCCTTTCAAATATGGCACAAGGCTGCAGCCAGTTTCTTGAGAGGAGATCAATCCAGTTGTAGGATGCAACATGGTCTAAATGAGCTGCTGTGCAGCAACTCCTGATTTATAGCTAGGGTCCTACATCACCCTTGTGATGGCCGGAAACCCGCTGCCTGGGTTAGCATGCTCAGCTTTCCTGCAGCAGGGCTTGACTAGGGTGCATCAGCAGGTCAGCTGCCTGACACCACTGATAAGAAATGACATTTACTTGCCAGAAATTCACGCAGGGTTAGGTGATGCCATTAAGTTTTGCTGAAGGGCTCCTGGACTGCACCAGGCAAGCTAGTAATTTTGGCAGTGGAACATAGAAAGAGATTCTTCTCTCTGAAAGATAAACTGAGAGTGTGATTCAGAAGCCCAGATGAAGGCATCCAAGTGCCCTTGGAGATCCCTCAGTGTATCCATCTTCTGCTGCAGAAGGGCACTGGTGCTCCATAGGCTCAGTAGGTCCTGTGGTGTAGCTGCCAGTCCCATGCAGATGTCTTGGCTACTCTAGGACATCTCAAGGGGAACGATACACCTGCTAGGTGTATGCTTATCACATATAGGCATAGGCCAACTATGCCTACGTGTGACTGGTTGGTTGGCTGAATCACTTTGAAAGCTGCATGGACTGTATTGACCAGAGCTCCATTTATCTAATGGATACTTACACCCCTAGTTAGCTTGTAGGCATACAGCTATGTGTAAACAACTAAATTTAGGTGTTTTATTACAAACTCGATCCTGCCCCTAATCTCCCTGAGCATCCATGTTTCTGTTGGGAAGGTGTACTACAGACTGTCTTTGCCATTCGCTGTGTAAATGGACATTTCTGATCTGACAGCACGCAGTATCTCCTGCCTTGAACTTCCAGAATTCCTAAACCAGGTACTTTCTACCTGTGCTGGATGTAGGACCTGACTTATCAGTGTACTCAGAGTAGGCCCAACCCCCCCAAAACTCTGTGATTGTCTTCTCTGGGACATTAACCAGAGACACAGACTGACATCCTTCTTAGGCCTGAGCAGGCTTCTTATTTGGGGGATTTATGTGCCCTGAGGCATCTAACGTGTAGATGCCTAGGCCTGAGCTAATCACATAACGCTCCTTGTGTAGTCAATGGAAAAAACCGGGCACCTCCAGAGGATGATCAGTATCATCCTAAGACAGGCATTTTAAATATGTAGGCTGAATCACTAAAGAGTTGTTTGTATCTACTGATTATAAAGGAAGCCAAGGTCTAGCCAAACTCAGGTTTAGACATCAGACTTTCAAATTGCAAAAATTACATGACATGACCCAGTTCCACACTCTTAAGGTTTTCTGAAGCTATTGAATTTTGAATGGAATACCCAGCTTCCTATAGGAACAGGAGTGGGAACCCAACCGAACTGGTGGTGAGCATCCCTCTCCCTGACATGAGGAATATCTCTAATGAGGTCATACCATGTAATACATTTCCAGTGAGAGACTGAGAGGACCCTTGTTTCAGAGTATCTGTTGCCAGATATGTAGAACTCAAATCTCCTTAGGAAGAGATAGGGCTTTAAACCTTCCTGCCACATCCTATTGAATTTCTTATGCATAAGATCATAAAGACAAGGAGACTAACAAGAAAGTTGCATCCTCCTTGGTCTTTGAATGAGTAGGCAGTGTTTGGCTCTATGACCAACAGAGAAGTATGAAAGGGATCCCTACAAATAAAAAAAGTCCATGTTAAATGATATGCATTTGTGCAGTTCTGTAGTTTGCTTTTGGATGGACGATTGTGGATTTCATACAGTTCGTCAAGGATGATTTGAAAATGCCTAAAATCATTGATCTCTAAGACCTCAGCAGTTAGTTCCAGTCAGAGGCTGGCACAAGGCCAAATAACACGTGTGACAGCTGCAGGCAGTGACTCTGCCATCACCTGGTTTTCATCCTTTTCCATATCATGCTTTGTATGTCATCTGTAGAAAACCTATATAAATGCATAAACTGGGGAAGAAGTTCATCAGGGAAGCCATTTTTAATTAGGTCACTGATGCTCCACAGGGCTTTTAGCTTGTGATTAAGGCAAACACACGTAGACTGAGATATAAAAGCAAGCAAACAAACACAACGGGAAACAGAAACCACCACCAATACTGCCTTTCATTTACTTATCACAGGCCCAGAGATTTTTCACAACCATTTAGGCTAGTTTACTTAGTTAAACTATGTAGCACAGCATTAAAACACAGGTCCAGCTCCCCAGCTGCACTGGGGCAGAGTTGTCTTCTGCATCAGCCCTGCCTGTTACTCTTTGATGGCGCCTCAGAGTGACGCTTCCCCATCCCTGCCAAACTCTGGATGACTTCAGGGTGGGCAGGCTGGAGGGAGAAGACTGCACAGCCGAAGAATTCAACTACTTTGGAGTGATGAGGAGCAAGAAATGGCCCATAGTTTGTGACACGAACCTGATTTGAGATGGGACTGAAGCATGTTATACTTCACATGATGTGCGCTTCAGAGAAAACTCTGTACGCAGTTAGTGAACTGTTGTGGTTTAACCCCAGCCAGCAACTAAGCACCACACAGCCACTCGCTCACTCCCCCCTGGTGGGATGGGGGAGAGAATCAGAAGAGTAAAAGTGAGAAAACTCATGGGTTGAGATAAAGGCAGTTTAACAGGTAAAGCAAAAGCTGCGCGCACAAGCAAAGCAAAGCAAGGAATTCATTCACTGCTTCCCATCAGCAGGCAGGTGTTCAGCCATCTCCAGGAAAGCAGGGCTCCATCACACGTAACAGTTACTTGGGAAATCGAATGCCATCACTCCAAACGTCCCCCCCTTCCTCTTCTTCCCCCAGGTTTATATACTGAGCATGACGCCATATGGTATGGAATAGCCCCTTGGCCAGTCTGGGTCAGCTGTCCTGGCTGTGCCCCCTCCCAGCTTCTTGTGCACCTGGCAGAGCATGGGAAGCTGAAGAGTCCTTCACTATTGTAAACTCTGCTCAGCAAGAACCAAAACATCAGTGTGTTATCAACATTATCCTCATCCTCAATACAAACCACAGCACTACACCAGCTACTAAGAAGAAAATTAACTCTATCCCAGCTGAAACCAGGACATGAACACAGATTCTGGAATGAAAGGAGTGATTTTTTAATCTTAATTGTTGCCTCTATAATATTCCCTATCACAGGCTTCCTGAGATCACCACAGGACAGCCTCATCATAATGCTACTCTGTTCTTCTGTTCTGAAGAAAACATGTTAGTAGAGCCTGTAAAAGCCTCTCCCCCTTTATCCCCATGGTGCCACCAATAAATTAAGTATACTTGCCATCTCACCAGAGCATGCAAGTTGGTAAGTTTAAAGAGATGAAATTCTGCTTCTAGTGATACTGGGGAGCTAACAAAGTATAGGGAATATTTTCCTGATACGGAGAATCTGAGTTGTGTGTTAACAAATAATGGTAACAAATGTTCACTTTAGGAATCTGATGCAGTGACCAAAATTATCTGAACACAGTGAGCATCTGCAGTATTCCAGAATTAGCCTGTTTCATTTTGTAACATGCCATGTTACAGCATGAAGCCACCTGGCAGCTGGAGTACAGGCAGCCTTTGATATGCTCGGGAAAGGCATTGCTCTTCTTTCACATCGGTGTTTGACCAGGCTGAATGAACCAGTGGCATCCAAAGGGGCTCACTTCTGTATTGAATAAAGAGAAGAGTGAATAAGCACATCACTGTCCTTTTGCATGTGGCAAAGCGGGCCAGCAAAATATTCGTGGTAATGTGCTAAAATACAATGAGTGCTTTGTCCTCCTTCAGTACATCACCTCCAGGAGTTTGTTTGCAGCCAGATTTGGGAGGAGTCAATTTGTCAAAAAAAAAACCCCTAGGTGAGCCAGGAAATTCCAGGATTTGGGGATGAACAAGGGAGTGCGAATTACACGTGTTAATTAATGGCATTGTTAAAAAACAGCAAAACTAAAAAAAGCCCCACATTGTCACCATAATTACAGATAAAATCAGAATTAACAGTGGACAAAGCCGTTAAAATACGTTGTCAACCAAAGGTCATTACAAAGCAAAATGCAAACCAGGACACAGGCAAAAGAGCACAGCCAAATCCAGACTCAGCAGGCAGAGCTGAGGACAGCCAAAAAAGAAAAGGCCTGATCCAGGCCAGGGATGAGACGCAAGGAGCAGCTTCCTTGCTGGGTAAACGCAGCTTATTCAGAGGACAGGAGGATCCTTACCAAGAGGATAAGAGCGACTAAACGATATACTTCATCATTGTCATAACCTAAAAAAAAATCCCCATACTCATCCTACAACAGAAATGTATGGCTAACAAACCAGAGGCAATTTTTATTCTTGAAATTGATGTTAAAAAGGACAAAACCCAATTGTTTTTTCTTAAGAACATTAAAGCGATGGCATTTCCTGGCTTGCCGTGCTTTATGGTGGTGTTTCTTTGTAGCGGGAGGCTACAAGTTAAGATCAGAAGATAATGTTAACATTGCAAGGAACACAGGAGAAAAAAAAAACATGATGCATGTTTGTGCTCATTAAATGAATTCTTCAAAGGAATCAGGATGAAAACAAAATAAAGATTGCCAGCTATGCATAAGTAACAATATTGAGTGTTCTGGATGTTTTAAGGGAGCTGGCTGAAACTCTGACATAAGCAGTTCACCCTCATGCAGGTGTTTGCAGTTTCTAGAATGTAATGATCATCTCCCTATTCTGCTCCAGATGAAAATAATGATTAAAATTTCATAGAAATGCAAAAATATCACCCTCTAACACCACTCCTAGCTGTCCTCAAGCAGGGAAATACTTGACAGGTCTGAGGACGTGCCAGAGTGAAAAACAAGGCATCCATGGTAGTGTAAGCATCACATTAGGGCTAAAAAGATAGAATAAGAACAGTCCTTTTCAGCACTGTCGGTTTGAGCAGACACAGCAGTGGGACATGTATCTAACCGCTTTGGTGTGTTCTTTAATTTACATTACAAAGGAATGTTTTTGGCAGAAAGTCGGTGTAAGCAGTATTCATTATTCCTTTAAGGGGCTTGATAATTCAGTATGTTAATGCACTGCAGGCTATCAACGCTGTCAACAATCCACAAAGAGATAAATTAAACCTTGTTCCAGCATCCGTATTTCTGTATGCAGTCCTGAGATTTAATAGGATTGGAGCTCAGATCATGGGGTGAAAACTAGTGATGGCTGATATGTTTGTGAGACATTTGGGGCCAGAGAGAAAACACCAGGAGCTGATTAAAACTTGTGAAAGAAGTCATCATTAGCACACTGGGTATGAAAATGACAGAAAATGAGAAAAGTGATTCAATCTGACAAAAAAAACCCCAACCCTCAAGAGGAATCCTAAAGTACATCTCTGAAGTCTGGCTCAGATACAGAAAGGACAAGTGGGCTTCTCATGCAGCTTTGGACATCTACAGCATGGGTGCCTCTGAATGGTTGCTCACAGTCCCCTTACAGTCAGTAGAGAAAAACTGGAACTTTTAGGTCATGAATCATTTAATCCTAACATAGACCTTTAAACTAGGCCTGATGAAGCATCTCTTTCTTTGTTATCTTTATAAAGGGAGAGCAACTGACTGACATGTAGACATCTACACTGAAGATACCTAAAGTTACCCAAGACAAGATCCATCTTCAGTACCTAGACACATTTTAATTTACCCGGCTGAGCTTGTTCTGCCTGGCCATCTGACGAATGACTGACAAACTCAGCTGGTTTAAAGGGCCCTTGCAAAGCTTGGTCCCACCAGGAGGGCAGCTCAGCACTGCTGCAGCGGTGTCACACAGAAGTCACAGTCCAACTCTCAGCACCCAACTTTGCTGCAATAAAGTAGCTGGCAAGTCTCCACAGACTTGCTCTGTGGGGAGTTGTCCTGGTTTCAGCTGGGACAGAGTTAATTTTCTTCTTAGTAGCTGGTACAGTGCTGTGTTTTGGATTTAGGATGAGAATAATGCTGATAACACACTGGTGTTTTAGTTGTTGCTAAGCAGTGCTTACACTAGTTAAGGACTTTTCAGCTTCCCATGCTCTGCCAGGTGCACAAGAAGCTGGGAGGGGACACAGCTGGGACAGCTGACCCAGACTGGCCAAAGGGCTATGCCATACCATATGATGTCATGATCAGCATATGAAGCTGGGGGAAGAAGAAGAAGGAAGGGGGGGACGTTCGCCGTGATGGCATTTGTCTTCCCAAGTAACCGTTACGCGTGATGGAGCCCTGCTTTCCTGAGGATGGCTGAACACCTGCCTGCCCATGGGAAGTAGTGAGGGGGAGTGAGCGAGTGGCTGTGTGGGGCTTAGTTGACAACTGGGGTTAAACCACAACAGGAACGAAGGAAGAAGATGACTCGCACAGCAAGACATTTAAGACTGTAATCTGAATTTGGTGCTTTGAGGCTGCATCTATATTAGTGTTTTAGTGTGGATCAGAAGAGAGCTTTTAAAGCTAATTTTTTTTTTTTTTTTTAGATCAAGTAAACTGGAAAATGGAGTCCAGGAGTGTACCCAACACCCAGATACAATGGGCATTCAGTCCATGGGACCAGACTAGGACTATTCTGAAAAAGAAAAAATCCCTAACATGTTTATAGTGTGAGTGTCAGGTCCTCAAAACTGGCTGTTTTGCTCTACAGGTCTGCCATTGGTTTGCACTACTTGCTAATGTAACGTAAAGTGAATAGGACCCTGGAAGAGTCCCTCGCTCCAATAACCATTGGAGGAGTTTAGGAAGACAAGATAGCTAAGTTAGCATACTCAAAAGTGAATGAAATGAGTGATCACCAAATGGACTGTAGGCTAGTTTTCCAAAATCTAGTATTTAAACACAGGAAAACATCCATTAAACCTAAGCAGAAACAAGTCCTGCACAAGGCATGAATTAACTGAGGATGCAAAATACCTGCTGATTACCGATTACTCTTCTGGGCCTAGAGTTAGTATATTTGTCTGAGATGGCCAGTAAATTCAAAATACAGCTACCCATGGGATTTTGTTTATAGGAGTACAGCTTCAGCACTTCATCCAAGCATAAATTGTACTAAACTAACCATGACATTATTACTTACCGGTTAATGTGGCTGCAAAAGAACAACACAAACTGCAAAACAAAGCACGAAGACCATTTCCAGCACTACTGGCCTAGCTAGTGCACCAGTTACTCCAGTGAGAAGTAAGATTGCACACCTGATAGTGAAGTATTATCATCTCTACCAGAGTCCCAATACAAAAGAACATACTTTAGGTTAAATCTTTTCATTACACGATGGTACAAGAAGCTGATGAGAAACACCACTAACCAGGGCTCTACCAAGATGATTCTTCTATGATTGTATGATTCTATAAGATGGCCTGAATCATACTGAAGTCAGCTTAAAGACCGTCCTGAATTTCTATAGGTTTTGGATGAACCCTTTGGAAAAGGCAGACCTGGAGCGGTACTTGGATGGGAGACTGCCTGGGAACACTTGGTGCTGTAGGTTTTTGGTGAGTTACCAACACTGTTTTAGCCACAGATCCAAAACACGGCACCACTATGAAGAAAATTAACTCCATCCTAGCCAGACCAGTACGCTGCCCAAATTCTCCCACACACCTTGCTACCCAGGAATCGGCTGCCTCAGGGCAGACGCCCGTGTTGCACCCCCTGCCAGCTGGCTACCCTTACAAGAAGACAAAATCAGGTTCACAGCCCACATCTGTATGAGAGCTCTTATTGAGTAGGGATGGTCAAAACAAAGTTTGAATTTCATAGGTGTAGAGTTAAAGTCATTCTACAGATATTTTATCCTTAATACACCTCTTTTGCAGAGCAAACAACCAATGAGATATCCTTGTTCCAATATACTTCAAAAAGGTTGTTTTGTTTTGTTTTTTAAAGTAAAAGCTATTTTGATCCTTTGGTAGCAGCTTTGCTAAAATTTTACTCAGAGTTACCTTCTCAGGAAAATTCAATTTTAACCACATACTCAGATTGAACTATGAGGGTTGGAACAGTTTACTAGTCTTAAAGAAAGGGACTATGGAAACGTGCCAAATCTTTTTTTTTTTTTAATCAAAACTATTAAAGAGCAAAGTATGCAAAGTATGTCATTTTTTCTTCCTGAGAATCAAAGTGTCCATTTGTTTACAGGAAGTATAAAGGGTTTTGTAACTTCCCTGAAAGTATGCAAATACATTGCATGCGGAAGACCTTAACGCTTGTGAAGCAATGAAGGCGCTCATAGATAATGTCATATGAAGCGATTCTTGTAATGATCACTTGGAGCATAGCTCCAGGGTGTAGTGGTCTGGCTGGGATGGACTTAATTTAATTGACAGCAGCCCACATGGTGCGGTGTTTTGAATTTGTGGCTAATGCAGTGTTGGTAACACACCAACAGGCTCTTGATGAGCAGTGCTTGCACAGTGTCAAGGATTTCTCTTTTTCTCACTCTGCCCCTCAGCTTGTAGGCTGCAGGTGCACAAGCGGTTGGGAAGGGTCACAGCCAGGACAGCTGACACAAACTGGCCAGAGGGATGTTCCACGCCATACAGCGTCATGCTCAGCAATAAAAGCTGAGGTAGAGCAAGAAGTAGGGACAGGGGGTGGCTTCCTAGGTGGCCAGTGTTCAGAGGCTGGCTGGGCATTGGTCTGCCTATGGCAGATGGTGAGACACTTCCTTTGGTTCGCATGTTTTTTTCTTTTTCCTTTACCTATTAAACTGTCTTTATCTCAACCCACAAGTTGTCTCACTTTTGTTCCTCCTATTTTCTCCCTCTGTCCTGCTGGAGTGGGGGAGTGAGCAAGCAGCTATGTGGGTGCTTGGCTGCTGGCCAAGGTCAACCCACCACAGTCCTTTTTGGCACCCGACGTGGGGCTTGAGGGGTTCAAGATAATGACAGATTTGATCGGAGTATGTTAGACTGAGTTTACAGCTGTTATAGCTATTTAGCTGTTACTTGGCAGGCTGGTACTTGCTGTTGCTGGTTCCAATGATGGCATATTTGCTCCCTTACCTGCTCCATTACTTGCTCCCTTTCTTGCTGTACATTGAATTCCAGGGCTTATTAATGGTTCCTTTCAGCTTTTGCTGTTTTCTGTGTCGTTTATCACTTTGTTGTGCCTTGCCTGGGAAACCTATGATAAAAGCACTGACCTTGAGACCAGCCTGGTATTTGGCCCCTGCATCGCTGCCCTCCCAGTCTCTGAAGAATCAGAATGGATACTAGGAAAAATTTCTTCACCAGAAGGGTAGTCAGGCATTGGAACAGGCTGCCCAGGGAAGTGGTTGAGTCTCCGTCCCTGGAGGTATTTAAAAGGTGTGTAGATGTGGTGCTTAGGGACATGGTTTAGACTTGGCAGTGCTAGGTTAACAGTTGGACTTGATGATCTTAAAGGTTTTTTCCAACCTAAACGATTCTATGATTCTATGATGAGGGATGGTCAAGAAACTGAGCGGTCATTGCAATAAGGCTGGAAACATCTACCCCAGAGGAGAAGGGGTGCCGTTCTTCACTCTCCCCACAAAGCAGCTCCCAGAGGAGAGGAGGAAGGTGTAATTGCTGCTGTCTCCATGAAATGGAGGGCTAAATGTAATGTTCTACAAGGAACCACAACATTTCCACTTTTGCATACTATATACAAACTTCACTTTCACTTTTGCATACTATATACACAACTAAAGGGGCACAATTCAGTACATCTCTTAATAGCTAATGTTCTTTAAGAATGGAAATTTAAAATCAATCCTTGTGATCTTTGTTCAAAAGTATTCCTACTTTCACTCAAATAAAATCAGACACTAATACAATTGCAGCTTCTCTGCATGGCAACAAAACAGCACAGACAATTCTGGTCCTCTGTGGGTGTCTCTGCATATAACATGCTTTCACACACTGATGTAATGCTGCTTCTTCGTTCTCTAACCCTTCCCATTCATTTGCAAAGGAGGTATACATTAAAATAACCAAGAATTCTGCTGTTGAAAGCATTTACTTCCTCCAGGAATGGAGACGGCTAGAAAAGCTAGGCGATATAACAATTTAGAGACATTCATACAGCTTCAGCTGTGAACAAAAAGTTGCATCCTTCCTCATGCCTACCTTTCATAACAGCAGCATCGCTCCCGTTCTCCTTGTAAATGAGCCTCTTATTGCTTGTATTAAAGTAACATCCACTGGTCCCAATCAAGGACGTATTGTGCCATGTCCCTGTACAAAGCCATAGCAAGCCATTTCCCTGACCTTGAGGAACTCACTTGGGATCTCACTCATGTAAGCACTGCTGCGAAAGTCATATAGCGTATGGCAGTACAGCAGCACTGTTCACCTGCAAAACCAGCTCTAAATTAAGACAAAATGCAACCAAGTGATGTGAAAATTGAACACAGAGAGTGTGGGAGAGTGGATGAGATGGGTAACACTGAGAAAGTGGTGTGTCTTCACTTTGGTGGGCTGCAAGCACAGGGTGCAGGACTCAGGGACAGATCACTTGGTTTCCTGGCCCCCGGGTTTACCTCAGGTTCCTGTCAGGCATCAGCAAAGGTCTGTGAGACGCCAACGCCTGGCTTGTGCAATGCTATTCCCCTACAACATGTGAAACGCACATCAGCACGAGCCCTGCCCCAAGGGCACAGACCACAGAGTCTAGCAGCAGAGCTGACCCCTGCTTCTCCAGCTGCAGGTGGGTTTGCTTGCTGCTAAGGTAGAAGGTTTGCACCCATGCTGACACCAGCACAGGCTACAGAAATACCCAGACCACTGTCCCCTGATGGGTAGCTCCTGCTGTACCTATTCCCTGCAAAGCTGAGTCACTGGGTACAAAGTGCAAAGACAGTGTTCAGTTGATGTGACATGCATGACAAGGCATTCAAAACAAGAATACAGCATTGACAAGGTATTGTGGTAAATGCCATGGTAACCTAAAGAATTTAACTGAGAACATGCTGTGTAGGATCTCTGCCTACTTGGCCCAGCTAGTGAAACTCGGCTTTCTTCCACTCCCATATCGAATTCTTTGTCCCTAGTGTGATGTTATCTCTGCACATATCCAGGCTGAGCATTCCTCCAACACCAGGCAAGAGCTAGTTATGAAGCCATTCTTTCAGCTGCTGCTCTTACACCAAAGCTTGAGGTTAATGAAATGAAGAGGTACACCATGCTTACAGGCTCTGAGCAGACTTCTTCAGTGTTAGACAGCAGAGAGGGTGTGATTCAGTTGCCCAAGCTCAGGTGTCTGGTAACATCTGAGATGTCCAGGGGAATCACAGACATCCAGTATAGCAAGATATGACACAGGGCTTCTGCTGGATTTACACCCTAAAAGCGGCGTCATGTTGGCCAAGCAGGACACCTGAGGACATCTCAGTTGGAAGACACTTTTGCATGGACAATTTAAGAGACAGCACAGGATGAGACTCTGGTTGGGAATTCAGACATTAAGCGTTTAAGTGTTCACTTCTGTGCTGTGTCTCCAAGCCCCACAACAGTCAGTGGGAAATCTAACCAACAAGGTTTATTGTAGTCAATGACAACCTAACCAACACAGCTCAGGAAACCTAAAAATTATTTCATAGAATCATTTAGGTTGGAAAAGACCTTTAAGATCATCAAGTCCAACCGTTAACCTAGCACTGCCAAGTCTACCACTAAACCATGTCCTTAAGTGCCACGTCTACACATCTTTTAAACACCTCTGGAGATGGTGACTCAACCACTTCCCTGGGCAGCCTGTTCCAATGCTTGACAACCTTTCAGTGAAGAGATTTTTCCTAATATCCAATCTAAACCTCCCCTGGTGCAACTTGAGGCTGTTTCCTCTCGTCCTATTGCTTGTTACTTGGGAAAAGAGACAAACCCCCACCTCGCTACAACCTCCTTTCAGGTAGTTGTAGGCAGCGATAAGGTCTCCCCTGAGCCTCCTTTTCTCCAGACCAAACTGTCCCAGTTCCCTCAGCTGCTCCTCATAAGACTTGTGCTCTAGACCAGCACCTCAATGTCTTTCTCGTAGCGAGGGGCCCAAAACTGAACACGATTTGAGGTGTGGCCTCACCAGTGCCTCATTGCAGAGTAGATAGTTGATGGCTAGTTAGCTGAGGCTCTCTACTCTCACTGAAGTTGGAGTATACAGCAGTAGCAAGGCTGTACACGCCTACACTAAGGCATCAGTCTCAAGCGGGATCCTTTTCACCTAGCCAGAGCATTTTTGACAACTATGTTCTGTAAGACAAAAAGCATCATTGCCTAGTTTTTACTTTTAAGGCAGTGCATTGGTTTGGTGGTGGGTTGTGGCAACTACAGCAGTGAGTTATTCACACAAAACCCACATTGCAAATAGGTAAAAACAAACAGCCTTTCCTTACTTATTAAAAATGTTACAAAAATGTTGCTCCTTTTCTTGTATGACAGCACAATGACAGTCATGTTTATGTCGTATCTCTCCACTGAAATGATCCAAAGTCATAAAGCCTCAAAAATTCAACTCAAGTTAGACAGTTGCTAAGCTAAGACTGGCATCATCCTGACCCAGGCTGACTGTATTTCCCCATGCTTCTATATCCATCTGCTATTTTCCTTCTGTTATGCCAAGATTATCTATTACTTGGGGCAAGGGAATGACTTTTTATTTTGTGGCTGTTCAAGACTAAGGAATAGGTGCTGCAAGAATACAAATTATCAGTACCGCAGTGCCTATGATGACTTACTTTCCCGTGATAGCTTGCCTCTTCTGCAGGAGACCTGAAATCCTTGCATGCTTTTCATGAAGAGGCATGTACTTTTTTAACACTTGCACCTCCAATAACTAGTTTCCAATAACTAGTGAAAACAATTCGGGATAATCAATCTTTTAAGCTTTACTGCTGAGCATCAACATACTCAGCAGGAGCCAGGACCACTGGTTATTTTCTTTAGATTGGCAACAGGTGGTGTCAGGTGCTCTTGCCAACCAAAACCAGTAACGGGGTGACAGGTATGTGAAGGGAGAGCTGAGCATGGAGCAAACCAGGGGCAGGTTTTGTTCATGGGCTGAGCAGTTAGGCCAGGAAACAGGCTGAAGCCAGTAGAAGAGACTGGACTTCCATTGCAGAAGCTTTCTGCTGGTATTTGTAAAGTAATTACATCAGTAATTCTACAAGAAGGAATCTCTGAGAAATCTGCTCCCACTAAGGAAAGTGCAGTAGCTATGGTTACCAAGCAAACAGGGAGAGGAGGCAAAGCTGAACCACAGCTCTGGGCAGTGTGCACCATTTTTAACACCAAAACCCTAGTTTTAGCTTTCCAATATACAACTATGAGAACAGCCACCCACGTTCCCCATTACAGTATATGTGTGTGTGTGTGTATATATATTTAGATACACATATACACACATGCAGACAGCTATATAGTAGGATGAGGGGATGGCAAAGAGTACAAAAAATGTAGACCATCATACAACTATGAAGTTCGTTACGTACTCATAGGCAACAATCTTGTATGCTTGGTTAGACAGCCCAGAGCCATCACCACGGGACTTTCCCCAGGGAACTTCTGCTGCCACAAAAAGGAAATGGGTGTCTTCATTTGCCCCTGAGGACTTCTCAAGAGGTACAAGCAGTTCCCTGTAAGGGAACTATGTCTATATTGCAGGCTTAGTGCAACCCTTCTAGAAAAGCTCCAATTAACCTTACGGATAATGAGCATAAGTACTACTATAGTGTAGCAGCAGCAACGTGGAACTTGGCATGTGCCATAAATCCCCTTGAGAAACTGGGTAAATATTTAAGCAATTAATCCACATTGAATTTCATATAAAATGGCTTCACATAGTAATCAAGCTCATTAACTGGTGTTTTTGAAACAGTGTGGGGATAGTTTAGTGGGCTGTAGCACCGCCTGCATGATGGGTGTTGTTAGGGAGAGTTTACCTACTGCACAGTTTCCCAAGCCCTTCACACCTCCAGTCAGCAACAGCCTGGCCACATCCACTCCAGGCATTGATTTGGACCCGGGCATGCCTGCATAGCTGCCTTCACATCTTTGATGGCAATGTCTTAAAGCCATACCTATGCTGCCCAGAAAGAGTCCTCTCCTGAGTGGCCACGAACATGGCCCATTCCACCTCCTTCCCACACTGCTGTGCCACAGACAGTCCCCAGATGCTTGCTGCAGCACAGTGCCTGACACGCTGTCAGACAAAGCACCCTGGACGCTTGAGTTCCTGGGCTGTCTGGACAGTATGCCTGGCTGTGCCTCAGTGCACACCTGCAGCCTAATCATGGTTTCTTTAGCATACTGTGTAGACATACACTCTGAGGCTCCCGTTCAAATTAAGTCACCTACGTTTCCTCTTCAGTCACAAGGAAGAAGCAGGCACCATCACCTCACTCATCTCAGGGACCTCCTCAGCACAAATCCCTTTCGAGCTGTTTATATCACTAAGCTAGTTATCTAGACTACCTCTGTAGACTAGCTAAGAGTTTGGTCTCCAAAGTTAGGTGAACTGAATCCCGTCCCTTACTGGATACAGTTTCCTGAAGATGGAATGGGCTGCTACCAGTTTGTCCCCATGAATCTCTTCTCCAAAAGGACAATAGGACAGCAGTGGCTGTTTGGTAACAGACAGAGCAGGGCACTCTGCTTTGACACCAACTTCTAGATGAAACAGTGTTTAATAGCACTGAGACACTCTGCAGTATCTGAGATGTCCAGGCAGGGCTGGCAGATATGACTCGAGACTTTTGTGAGACCGGCGTCCTTTTGGAGCAGTAGCTGGGAACCAGGAGGACAGCACGAGGGCATCTTGGCTAGCACTGGACACCTAACCATGTCTACTTGAGAGCTAGGTGTGTGACCTACCTGTAAAGCCAAGGCAGATATAGTCAAAAGACCCTGGAGATTGTTTCAGCTTGACCCACAACAGACATCGTTGCAACCAGAACACCCACACAAGATGGGACACAGGATTTAACAGAAACTCACAGCCTCCTGGAGCAGCAGCTGGAGGCCAGCCAGGATATCTGGTAATTAACTGGACATCTGTGCTTGGGGATCTGAACTGAGCCCATAGATTCTTTTTGCTTCTGTGGGCTGTTAGAGGAAAGTCAAAGCAGTTTACAAGAAATTAAACTAAAACCTGTATCAGCTTTCATCCACCCGCTTCCAAGAAATGGCAAAATTTAGTCTTCTATTTTTTTCTTCTATAAAGTCGTTCTAGACATTAGAGGCAGTCTTCAGTGTAGTTATGCCTACACAGGGCTGGCTGGCGTGACACTGGAGTCATGAGATACCAGTGCCCAGAAGCAAGAAGCCAGACAGACCTAGGGCAGCAGGTGTCTATGCCGGACAACCAAACCACATTTACCACATAGGCAAGATGCACATAGTTTTAATATTTATTTTAAAGACATAAGGCTTAAATCACTTTCATCTTGAAAATGAAGATAAAACAATAGACATTTAGTTTTAGGGCAGTAGGTTTTCACAGAGGGCTTCAGTTTCGTAGCTTCTTTCAGCATGATCACAGGCTGAAATCAGTTGTAATAGAAACAAAATTATGTGAATTCAAACCCAATTTCTTTCCAACAATGAAAAGAATAAGGCTTCCTTTATTCAAACCAGTATACTGACCTCCTGTGCTCATACAGACAGGAAACTTTTTTCTATGCTCTAAGTAATGTTAAATCAAACTGAAGATTTAAGAAAAGAATTCAGAGTAAAAAACAACACTACAGACACTGGTAAGGAGTTTCATCTTAACCAACAGAACCCAAGAAAAATGAATCACAGAAAGTCTCTCATCTTGAGAAATTTATGCATCCTATAATCCCCAAAGGGAACAATCGCATCTGATAAAAATCTTTAGACCAAAATTAGAAAGTAACAATAAAGCTGACAGAACTGCCTGAAATACATATTTTAGCAGAGAGTTATTAGAAAGTCAGCATAAAGTGCCTCTTTATCATACTCATCATGTATCTATTGGCAGTAAATCCAAGCAACCCTAGTTTTATACACCTCTGCAGACTTTATTTTATTGCTTACTTGCTTAGTAAATTTAGGCTAGGTATATTGGCAATGTGTCTACAGTGTCACCTGGAAAAGGTAAATTTCTATCACTCACTATAAGCCTGCTTTAAAATATGCAGTGCTTGGAGCCAAAGGCATGAGTTTGCAAAGCTCAAATTATTGGTCAAACCATTAAAAAGATCCATCTTCAGAATATTTTTTAGTCTTGGTGCAGTCATCTCAGTAACTCTGCCTTGAAGTGCACTCAGAAGTTTTAACCAGTGGCAGTCAAGATCTTAGAGAGGAAGCAGTGATAAACCTCCAATCCTCATAACTTCCAATTTTCATTTTAACAGAGTATCTATGAATCTGAGCTAATCAGAAGATCCATATATACTACCAGGTAATGACTTAGCAATACTGTGTGTAAAAATTATAGTGAACAAATCAAATAGGCAGTGATGTATCATTGAGCTAAGAGCTAATTTCTGTCAAATTCTAGTCATTACATCTTCGTTAAATTCTGCATGACTTTTCCACGAGAGCACCCACTAAAAAGCTTACTGCAGGATACCATTTGCTATACAAATTGTAAGTAAGAGGCTTTGGAGATATATTTAGTATATTAAACTTTTGAGTTACTAGCAATTCAAACAAACGCTTTAGAAGTTAAGAATCTCTAATCCCCTAATCTCCTGGATCTTCCAGTTCCCCCAGGAAAAGACAGATAAACCTGGACTTCTTCCCAGTCTCACTTGCTAAAGAATGAATAGCATTAATATTGCCAGAGCAGGATGTGAGGAAACATGCAACACTTTCCACCAGGCACCATGAAGTCCCATGTGAGATGTCACAAGAGTTTCCAAGCTATTTCATAGTGTTTTAACAAGCAAAAGGAAAAATTAATTCAGTGTTTAAAAATTAAACATTCAAGTTCTCATTGTAATTAGTATTAAAACAGGATGGAGAATTTACGTAAAGTCTGACAATAGGCTTTTACATGCCACTAACACACAGTCAATTATTTTAAAAAGACAGTTATTATTTCAAATGTTCAAGAACTTCTGACAAGGGACTAATTCATAATATTGGATTACTGGTCTTAGTAAAATGGACACTATTGTCTCCAAAAGCCTAAATTATTGTGAAATCTCAGACATATGTTGTCTGCTTTCAACTATATTTAACACTGCTTTATTATTTAAAAATACAACTTTGAAAGTAAGATGACAAGAACTAAATTTGTTTCGCCTAAAGGGAGAAGAATTAAAGGAAACAGCTAGATAACTATATAAATATTCACAGAAAAAAATAATGAAAGGAAGAGAAATATTTCCACTGGGGATTAGCTGTAATGGTGTAAAGGGCTAAAGCTAAAAAAAAAAAAAAAAACAAAAACAAAAACAAAAAAAAACCAAAACAGTTTAAGCTCTGTATCAGGAAAAAGTGTTTTTCAAGACGATATGGTGGGCTGGACAGAAAGGAAACTTTGTGACTGCTTTTCAAGTGCATCAATTGATCCTCTTCCTTTGCTCCCTCCTAGGCACTAGAGGTGTTTTTCAGCCATTTCAGGCCCAATTTGTTGGGTTTTGCTATCTGATTCTCAAAGTGAAAGGAAAAGAGAAACAGTTGGTGCTTGTATCTTTTCACGAGTCACTAAAATTATTTGAATTGTTGAAAGATTACAGGATTAGAAACGCTCAGAAACTTCTCTCCTCCAGTTTCACCCACTTCATGGATACCATTAACCAATGGAGAGGATGTCTTAGCTTCTAGATAATCTGCAGGAAGTTATGCAGACAGACAAGGAAGATAAAGAAAATGCTGTGATACCTACCAATGTACTTGGGCAGTGCAGGACTCTATGAGCCTTCATGAGAGAAGGTATACAGTATCCTGCACATGAGAGGTGTTAAGGTACCACTGTAGAAGAGGTTTTGAGAAAGCACATAAACACTGGACGTGACTATCAACTCAGTCTCCAGGTGGTGGAGAGGTATTCAAGATGGGATGATATTCTAAAGAATTATGCTTTAGCTTATACAGAAACATCTCCAGTTAGTCCTCAGGGTACTTCTTTGCATTTTGTAAGATGAACAGGACTGTGCCTGCATATATGGCTAAAAATTAATAATTGGATCATTCTCTCATAGAAACAACACAAAAAAATCTGTTGTTATTAACCTCAGAAAAAGCAATGTCATTCCCTTTCCCAATGCATCTGCCACAAAAGTATACTGCCCCTCCCTCCCCCTTCCACCAACAGGTTAGCATTTATGGATAAGTAATGCTGAAAAATGTCCTGGAATGAACTGCAAGCACAAAAGCTTGGCTTCTCATGTTAGACAAAGCTACAACACCCATTCACCTCCCTCCAAAATGCAAGAAGAGATCAGTGCTGCCCTGTAAAAGACAGGGTGAGAGGCCCTGCGCACTTCTCATTGAAATGAATGGAGAAATTCTCACACTCAAAGGAAAACAAAAAATAGTTCACATTTGCTGGAAAGAAATAAAACCTATATACATAAAAAAGTAAAAATACCTTAAGCTAGAGAATAGTCACGGGGCTTTGAAGCATGCCAGACTGTATCTGACATGGATAAAATTGATGTATTTGTTTTTGACTGAATACCATACAACTAGAAGGACCATGGAAAAAAACAGAAAATACTGCTTACATAACTTTTTGATTTTTTTCCCCTCTCTTTTCTGAGAGTATCCTTATTTCACATTGAGAAGGTTTAAGTGAGAATGAAAGGAAAAGAGAAAGGAAAAGAGAAAGGAAAAGAGAAAGGAAAAGAGAAAGGAAAAGAGAAAGGAAAAGAGAAAGGAAAAGAGAAAGGAAAAGAGAAAGGAAAAGAGAAAGGAAAAGAGAAAGGAAAAGAGAAAGGAAAAGAGAAAGGAAAAGAGAAAGGAAAAGAGAAAGGAAAAGAGAAAGGAAAAGAGAAAGGAAAAGAGAAAGGAAAAGAGAAAGGAAAAGAGAAAGGAAAAGAGAAAGGAAAAGAGAAAGGAAAAGAGAAAGGAAAAGAGAAAGGAAAAGAAGATGAAACTGCTACTCCATGAAAACATTTCTTATAACTTGCATCCTTTGGCATCATTTTGTTAAATTGATGTTAGCTCTTAGGTAGACACTGTCTTCCTTTAAGTCTGGCTTCAGCTGTGGTCAGATGCCTGCTGCAGAGCAGCTGGCACAGACTTTGTTGTTGTTGTTGGCAGTGCTTGTTTTGTTTTTAAAAATGTTGTTAGGGTGACACACACACACACACACACATCCCCCCCGCCCGCAGCTGGAGGTTGGCACCTGGCACCAGTGGCCTGGCAGCACACTTCTGGGCACGCCTTATCCTTGAGCTCCCTTCGCTACCTTGCACAGGCACCCAGATCTATCGTAAATACCACTGAAGGCTGCTTAAAAGAGGAGGCCTTATAAAATCTGCTGTGCCAGCTGGGTGGCTAGCAGTGGCAACCTCCAGCAGCAGACTGGTAACAACCTACAACTGGGCAAGGCGGATCTCAGCACCCCAGCAATTTCTGTGCTGATTTGGATCACCAGAGTCCCCGTGTCTAAACAGAGGTCTGTACTAGTTTCAGAAATCAGACCTGGAGCCTCATGCAATTAATTAGTCAAGCTCCTGTACATGGACAGGGATCAAATCCACAATTAGTGTCTAGGGATTTTATGCTCCTCTTCTTCTGCTTCCTTAACAACTCCAAGCATGACTTTTTGCTTGGGTTTTTTGTTCGTTTTTTAAAGAACTGTGCTTGCCAGTAAGCAGAGATGAGGACTGTGCAGCAAATTGTTGCCTATTCACAGGACAGAAAAGCAGGGCTCATTCAATAAAAAGTGAAATTCAAACCCAATTCTGTTTCTCCACCTATGTTATTTAATAAACTATCTGTTCTGAACTGCGACCTCTGACAAAGGACGAATAAAAATATCTTTCTTAATGGAGACAGCCAAAACACAGTTAAATGGTGGTTGAGATAGAGCAATAAACACATATTAAAGCAGTAAATCAGTTTGTGTTCAAAATTCATCCCAGCTTTCCGTCCTGCCTTTTATAACAGCTAGATCCCAACCGCACACTGAAATCAGTGTGCATTTTATGTATTCTCCGAAGACTTTGGAGGCCAAAAATCTAAGCATCACCAAGCTTCCTTCATAATGAATATGCTTTTTTGGGGCATGCTTGGAAGCTCATTAGAAGTACCAGGAATTCACTAATTTCCATGGACTTTGGGTCAGGCCAAGAGTACCTTAGGCAGGATGCAACACCAAATGACTTGGCTTCCAACACAATTTTACAGTAGGTACCAGCAACAAAGATTTGCATCTAAACCCACACAGATTTCTGTGGCATGTGATGTGAATTGCGCCCACAGGAAGGCACTACTTCCAAGTTGCGTTATCAAGAAATATTCCCTGCCTTTGGCATAATTGTTCAGTAATATGCATTTTGTGTATGGAATAAAACAGAAATGCTGACAGGCCAGCTTTTACGGCTGCTGACACAAACTTTCTGAGCATAGCTGTGTAAGATCTGCTGACATAAACCTTCTCCTTGAGAACAGCTGCAATTGCCTGCTGCTTTGGGGAGGGGATGGGGGGTTTCTTTTCTTTCTTTTTCTGCCTCCTGCAGAGAACTCCAAACTGCTGGCTGCGCTGATAGGGCTGAAGTACCTACCAATGCCTGGTTATGCTACAGATGCGAACATATAAAAGACAAAGTCAGTTCCCCTCCTGGCTTCATCCTCCATTTGTCTTTCAGATTATTTAATAATCCCACACTCAGCAGTATTTGGATAAAATGGACAGTTATCAAAAGCGCTCCAGTTAAAGCTGAATACAGCATTATGCCTAGTCTTCTAAACTGATAAGCACTTGGGATAGGCAAAATTCTCACAAAGAGTCAGATGTAAGGGACCATTTACTTGAAGGTTAGTGAGCACATTCACAGAAGACAAGTGCAGCTAGAGGGTAAGGCAGCAGTTTCTCAGGCTCTGCATTTCAGGGCACAGCTAGCAAATAAGTGTTTTACAAGATACTCAAGGAGCCTCCCAGCTCCCCGTTCAGCACAGATAATTAAGAGCTTATGTCTCCCTTTCATCAACAAAGTGCTTAAGGATATGCTTAAAAGTATTTTGCTGATTTAGGGCCTCAGTAACTTGTCTGCAAGGATCTGAATGCCCACAACTCCCCCTTGAAAGGAAAAGTGCATTTGGGTCCTGGAGGAATTGATGTGCATTGCAAAGTCTTTCCTAACAGTTGCCACAATAGAAGCCTCATTGCTTAATCTAGATATCCTACAGCAATTACTGCCGAGTCATGTCTGGGTTGATACAGTAGGCATTTTGAAATTCCAGATTTTCTTGAGTTGCAAATGCTCATTTTATTGGTCCTGTAGTTGCCTTAACATAGCACAAGGTTAGTCTGACTTTCTAACCACCCTGTTACTTACAAGTGTCTCAAACTCACAGATTTTGTCAGCAGAGCTGGTCACTTCCTCAGTATGACAACACTCAGGTGCGAAGGCTTAAAGTGCAGCACTCACCAGAACAGTTTGATTGTTTATCCAGAGCAAAAGCTTGGAGCTCCTGAAAGAGCAATTAAAAAAAAAAAAAAAACACCAAACAAAAAAAAAACCAACAAAAAACAAACTAACACCTTTGCACAATCACAAGTTATAAATAAAAAAAAAAAATTAAAATCTTGTGCTGCAAGATGCCCTAAGACCAGGGTGTGTGGTGCTAAGCCTGAGTCAACCATGCTTTCCCACTGGTTGCAACAGAAGTTGTGTGTCAGCAGACATCAGGCACACACTCAGAACTAGCTTTTTTTTTTTTTCCTGTTCACATCATAAAGATGATTAGAATAATGTAGTGTCTATCCAGTGAAACCCCCTGTGTTGCAGACAGAAATCACCACTGCCACATTGCTCAGCTCAGTCGGATGCAGAGAGAAAGCCTGGCAGACAGAAGAAATACTGCAGGGACAGACAAGTCAGTACACTGCGCTTTCTTGTAACGCAAATTAACAAGCCTTGCCTGATCTTTTCTTGTAAGAACTGTAGAAAGTGAAGCCATCCACAGCTCCCCAGCATACTGACTTTATTGCCTAATTATACACAGAAATTTTGATAGAAAAATTTATCTTAAATTTCGGCAAAATGAAAACATGAAACAAACTATCCCCCAAAGCTCCAGGGTTTAGAGATGTCTGCAACCTTTCTTCAAATAGATTTCCTTTTCCTGCACCAAAGGAATGATCTGGAGTCTCATATCATCCTTAAAAAGCCATCTAAGATCGCATAATATTATAATCTTGTCCTTTGCTGTCTTTCCTCAAAGATTTCCTCTAGAATATAGTGGGACAGAGAAGGAGGTACTCCTGGGGTGACAAAAATAAATTGAAAAGAGCTAGCAGGATGCAAACATAGCTGGCCTCTGTCAACTGTGCAGCTTGGAGTTGGAGCTCTGAAAATGCTAACAGAGAGTTTTGTGCTTCCTCTAGGTTTGAAGGTCTTACCTCTCCCCACCTCCGGAAACAGGGGACATTACAGGCAAAAAGAAATAAAATAATGTTTCTGAAACCTGCGGACTGATTAGCAGTGAGACTGAGGTACCCAGATGCTGGCACATTAAGGAGGATTCTACAAAAGCAAGGCCTGTCCTTTCTGCAATCTGTTGTAAACATCTCTGCCTCAAAACTCTCCAAAAATAGGCCAAATCTGCTGTAATTCATGGACTAGCTAGCTGCAAAAATATTTCAGACTTCCTTAATCATCTATTGCCTAAATCCTAAACGAGCAGGCAGGCAGAGTGCAGCCTTCACCTTGACTTAAAGCAGAAAAATCACTTTTCCTGTCCCAAAACAGAAACCAGCAGTCAGAAAACGGGAGTTACTAAGCTAGGCTATGTCCTCACTCATTAAGACCCGACGTTTATTACTAGATCATTACCTCAAATTATTCCCAGTTTCTCCTCAAGGCAGCATAAGACAGTTATCTCATGCGTCTGAGCCGGAGGCCGTGTCCCTCGGCCAAGCAAGGCCGGGTGGCCGGGCGATGGCAGGGCAGGCCGGCCCAACGGCCCCGTACCGGCGTTAGCCCAGCCAGCGGGCCCCACAGGAGACTGAGGAAATAAAATTATCTCTTTAATTCTGTGGGTAGGGATTTTAGATTGTTTTTCAGCTCGATGGAGAACGGAGTGCTGAGGGAGAATAGCAAATTTGCCTTGTACCAAACCAGCAGCAGCACTGAAGACTTTTATTATTATTTTTTTAATGTTTCAGAGGCAGCAGGGGCAGCCACCCCACCTCTGTCAGCCCCGCAGCCTCCAGCGACAAAAAAAATCCTCAAACATAAATCCATGTTATCAGGCTTATTTTCTGCTCTGTTCTCGCAGCCCTGCCTCTGGTCCCCTCGCACCAGCCACCACAGGGACCAGCAGGAGTACAGACAGCTCCCATTTTGTACCGCAGCACTTGATGAGCCTTGTAGACACTGCAGAGCTGCCTCCAAAATGCTGCTCCAGAAGAGGCCAGCGTTTAAAGGAGGCCTTCCAAAATCACTTTTTGACAGAAGACAAGTTCTTAGAGTAGCCTGATTTGATGCAGGTGGTTTGGGTAACATGTATTTCAATCCCTGGCTGCTTTATATGTTGCTTTTTGTTCAGGATGCCCAGGAAGATAATTTTGTCATGAATTAACTTTTTCTCTCAGAATCAGGCTGTGTTCCCTGCTGTCCTCGGCGCCTTCCTTTGGTGGTGCTGGGACTTTGGTTACAGGTGACCAGAGCAAAAGCCTTCTTCCAGAGGAACACGACACCACAGACCAGGCTCTTTGCAGATGACCTTGCCCTCTCCAGGCTGAGCAGCAGCAATAGCTGTTATCACTGGACTGATGTGGGAGGACCAGTCCTTCCTTCACCAAGGGAGAAGTCCATGCAATAGGACTTAGAATAGGTATAGATGGTCTTTTCCAGACAATTAAAAGTTCTGTTTCTGCCAGCTGGACACAAGACTGTTTCAAGCTAAAGGCCTATCAAGTCTCATCTTCAAAAAAGGTTCCCTGTTCTCTCCTGGTATAGTACTTCCAGTTTCTCCCTCACGAGCCCACACTGGCAGAGCAGTCTCACATTTTGCTGCCTTTTGATTATATACACACACAGGCCACCTTTTGCATTTTATGTCCTCTTGTGCAGAATTTCATGCCATCTCCTCTCCTTGAAATCAGCTGCTGAGGCTCTACGTTAAGTAGCAAGCTCTGTCCTTACCCAGCTTTGCTCTTCTCTTTGTTTCGTAAGACTCCTCTCTACTCAAGCCATCCTCCAGTTGCTTCTGCTAAGCCTTTCTGCAGCCCTGTTTCTAGGTCGGTCTCTGCTGGCAACCGTACCAACTTTAGCTCCTCTTGAACTTCCCAGGGTAGCTACCTTCTTCTCAGCCCAATTTCTCTCAGTCCCCTAGCTACAAAATGCAAGATGCGGGAGACGGATCAGCTGAGAGTTAGTATCCAGTTCCTCTTAATGGGATCAGGCAAGCTCCATGGAGCAGATAGGCAAGCAAGAGGGATGAAAAGCAGGAGCTGCCAGTGAAAGGCAAGGCACAATCTCAGAAGGGTATAGCCATGTCTGCTGAATATTGACCTCTACAGGACTCTCAGCATCAGCAGGAATTAAGTTGGACCTTTTGGCCTTTTGAAAAATCCTCCTCTACTTTCTTCTCTGTGCGTGATCAGCTTGATTGACTCTTTTTCCTGCACCTCCCCTCCCCACAAGAAAATTGTATCCCAAACATAACCGGATGCTTCCATACTTAAGAAATGAGAGATTAAGATGACTTAATTTGGAAAATATACTCTCAAGCAGGCTATACGTCAAGGTCTTCAGTGTATAAAACAACTGGCTTTTCCATGAACAAACAGTGGAGTAAAGCTGGCCAAAACATGAGAACACAAGAAGTTGTGGGGGACACATGCAGGTGAGGGCACTGTTTTGGTTTTGTTAAGGTTGTCAAGATTTCAACACTTGCTTTCATTTTTTAATTGGGTAGAAGAAAGATGTGTGTTTCAGTCTTCTGCATCCCTCTTAAGTCCCAGCATCTGTGCTGCAGGTTTGCCATCACTGTTCATGCACAAGTCACAGTTTGGATCCAAGCACCTTTCTCAAAAGCTCATTCAAAGTAAAGAATATTTCCATAAAAAAGTTTAGTTTTCAACAAGTTGTCAAGAACTTGTCTATGCCTAAAAACTGTCTGTTATTATTAAAGCAGGGTGTGCATTTCAAATGCACTGGATGATTCAAAAATCAAATTATTTTCGGAAGCTCCTGTTCTATTCACAGAAGCATCAGGGAGCGCTGTTCAGAAGAAGTCCGTGTATAGGCAAGTCCCAGGAGCCAGGTAACAAAAAAGCCAAATGTTCCTGCTTGAAAAAGTGAAGCTTTCTCCCCCTGCCCATATCTTTTGGTGTCTCAGTTCAAATTATCTTCAGAAGAGCAGACATTAAAAAACACCTTACACTGCTAAGCCACGTGAACTAGCCCTGCTGGTGACAGCCATATGCATTCATTCTTCCTTCAGGTTAACGTGAAGAGAAATGAAACTCAACAGACCTGTGAAGTTTCTTTAAAGTTCAGCAGGGGAGTTGCAGGGGAATGGTTTCAAGGACACAGAGGTCCAGCCTACTGCCCCTGCTAGGATCTTGCTCTTTACAAGCCTCAGAGCACCCAGTCTGTGACTGACTCTCTCACATCCCCACAGAACTAGAGGGTGGTACTAAACCAGCAATACTAAAAAGCCCGTGAAGGCCTCACCAGAAATCTTTGCACAGCATAGGAATCTTGACTCAAATGGACTGAAGCAAAATCCTTACTTCCCCCTCTTCACTAGAGACAAATACAGATTACAGAGAAAGGAAGGGAGGGGAGTAAAACTAGCCTAACATCCTAACAATTCCAGCAACATCAAATAGATCAAAAGAACAGCATGATCTACTAAAAAAAAAAAAAAAACCAAAACAAACCAACAAACAAACCAAACAACCCACAGCAATCAAGAAATCATTGTGAACTTTTATGCACCTAAAATCCACATGTATTTTTCAAACTGCTCAAACTGGGACATAATAGCATCAACTACCTTTCCTCTCATTTCAGATTAAAATGTAAAATAGAAATCGCATTTTTGTTAAAATACTCAAAATAAATCTTGCTTTTAAAATTAAGTGACAGACCACAATCTGAAGCTGGAACTTCTGTATTCCTCTACAGGCAATTACTTGCTGTAAACAATGCATTTGGCATATGTTCAGACATCATTCTAGCCTGCAAAAATACTCAAAGAAACCAAATACAGGTATACATATTTTCAAGCCCTAACCAGCATTTTTCATTTCCCACCTCCGCATTTCTACAAATTTGTTCTATTGTACATATAAAAAAAATCTTACATTTGCCTCTGAAAGACCTTAAATCAACTCAGTTCAAGTCTTTGAGCTGGACCTCTTTCTTTTTCTGCCAAGAATCTGGAGTTTCTTTTCTGGCTGCCAATAATTACTCCGTTCCTGTAGACAAAGATGTAAATCCATGCTGTTCTCCATTTAGATTTGTCTTTAAAAATTCCACAGGGACTTCAGGGGAAAACTTTCCATTCAGTTTGTCTCTGGAGTTTCCTGAACTGACAGTTGAGACACCAATTTGTCTATAACATTCTTCATTTTTGATCCTTTTTCTCCCCCACTTGGAAGAGCTCAGCAGTTCATAGAAAAACCTTACCAGATATTTTTCCATTGAACTTCTTATGTCCTCTGAGTTTCAGTCCTGCTCATTTCCTATCCTAACCAAGCCATACTACACGGTGAGTTCACATAGCTCTAACCAAATCTCCGAGCTAAAGAGCAGCAGAGCCCCACTGAAGAGCATTTGGGCTAACACACACATCTCTGCAGGAGAGAAAAACGTTAAGTATAGGTGAAAACACACTGTCAGAATAAAGTTTGCCACTGGAAGTATCAGAAAATAGACCTTTGTTAGCAGTAGAACTTGTCTCCTAAGGTGTGGTATCATCAAGCACCCCTCAGTTTGGGTACTTGCTGAGATTTTAGAGCATGCAAACTTCACCAAGGCTAATCACAAAAGGCAGCTGATACTTTTCACTTTCAACAGGGAAAGCAGGTGATAAATATCCTCAGGAGAGCCCTTTCCTAGGGTCAGAGGGGAGGCACTGCAATGGTGATCAGAAGGGCCAGGGTCCCCAGAAGTCAACACAACAGACTTCTAGCCATGAACATGAGTGGCTGTGGGCCTTCTCATGAGCGTCAGGAAGAGCAGAGAAGTTTGGTCACTCCTGTTTTTGCAAACCTATATGCTATGACACACACCTACTCTGAGTGGCAACAGAGACAACTGGTTTTGTCACTTCTAATTTCAAAGGCTGTATGCTATGCACAATTACTCCAAGGCAATAAAACATGATCTATTTCAATTTAGATTTGATCTGCTCTTCCATGCAGGCAGCACAAAGCATATTGGAGTATTTCATCAATTAGAATCATAGAATCATTGAATCATTTAGGCTGGAAAAGACCTTTAAGATCACAGAGTTCAACCGTAAACCTAACACTGCCAAGTCCACCACTAAACCATGTCCCCAAGTGCCACATCTACATGTCTTAAATACCTCACATTAAATTGTACATAGTCAAGCTGCAATATCTTAATTAGCAGCTCAGTTAATATCAATGCAGTATGGTCACTGCTAAGAAAAAAAAGAAATCTACCACTGTGCATATTTCATCTGTACTTTGTGAATGAAGCATAATGTAATGGCATCTCAACATCCTTACCAAAACTGTTTGCAAGCTAGGCAAGTTGCACAAAGTTCAACTATTTACAAAGTTCACAGCTATATAGAACCATCTCTTTTTAGCCAAGGAACATAACATGAATTTCACAGATCCTGGAATTATTTCATTTGTCAACATCCACCTATCCCTTGCCCATCAGAGCTGAGTTATTTTAGCAGCACTTTTTCAGAACACCTGAGCCAGCAGGTGCTTTAGGCTATACAGAAACAAATGGAGGAAGGCAGCCTTCAAATGACGAAAAGCCCTGAAGACCTTAGTTGGTGGCGATGCTCAGAGTATTTCTGCTGAACTAAGTAATGAAGCAGGGTTGGCTGGACCCTCCCGTAGCCCAAGAATATACCCAAGGTCTCAGAAAGTGGGGTGAGGCTGGCTTGGAGCTGACTTCCATGCTGCTGAGCATGGGCAGCTCCCAATACCCCAGCTGCCTGGGTGTGACTGTACAAACTGCGGGCTGCCCTGTAAGCACACACTTAAAAACACCACTAGAAGAGGTGCTGTATGCCTGCTTGGCACCCATGGGAGGACAGCATCACAACAGAAGCACAGGAAGGAACTCTCAGCAGCCTTTATGATAACCCTGCATTACGTCTTGTAATAAGCACATCCTTTCCGCTTCCCCAGTGGTACAACTGAGCAGTGCAATCTATCTGAATCCTAATGAAAGGCTGGAACACAATGAGACAAACTAGCTTGTGATGGTATGATTTTGGGAAACATGCTCCGCTGCAAAGAGAGAGACTCCTAAACAAGGTGGGGTTCCGCATTTACAGAGGAAGTGTCATCTTCTTTCACAAAGGAGAAAACCAAGCACGGAGTCCGTCCAAAGCCAGGACTACAGCCCGTCCTTCTGCAGTATTAACAGCTTAATAACAGGACCAAGGCAGCAACAAAAATCCCCTATTAACTGCAGCAGGAAAAAAAACGGATCCTCTTGTGGAGCGAAGTCAGTGTTGCAAATGTAAGGCTTACACAACACAGCCTCACTCTCCCTTTTGGAGAGTTAAATAAGGTGTAATTTAGCTATCATATTACACTATTTAAAATAAGCAAGTCCTCAGCTTCTCTTCGGAGGTACTTTGTAGTTATCGACTGCAACGCTTAGCTGAAGTTTGCTTATTATATAAAGTGGTTGCTACAAAAGCATATTTCCATTTAATTCACACTAACAGCCTTAAAACCAAAGGTCAAAAATAAGGAAACAAAAGCCTAACTGTGGCTAAGTAGGTCTTGGATGGAGCCCAGAGCTGACAAGAACCAAAAGTTTCACACAAGAATAAAAGAAACTTCAGCTTTTGCACTGTTTAATTAAATGTGCTTTTTAAAAGAATCAGTTTACAAATAAAAAGGTTCTTAAAAACCAGAACCTAATTTTGAAGAAAACCCGAATCAAACAAAAAAAGTGTTTGCTCAGATTTTAAGTTAATGTATTTTTAAGCTTAAAAAAAAAAAAAAATCTTTGTTTGCATATGAATGCATATTTGTACTGCAGATGTTCCACACCTGTTTGCATTTTGCAGAAGGACAGTTGCTTTTACATGTTTTTATCTCAATCATAGCACAGAGAAAATTCAAATCTAGAATCCCTTCTCTCATGTCGGGGGCAGTTATGACTGAAGTCCAAGTAATGTGTTTTTCTTCTCCTCTTTCATTCAAAGCAAACTCCTTTTTTTTTTCTTCTTCAATTTAGATATAGGTCTTCAAAGTAGAATAGCTTGTCATAGACCTTTAAATTCTTCTGCACTGAATTAGAATCAGTAACAGTGAGATTTACTGCATAAAAAAGAACTTGACTTTTCTGTTAGCATCAAGGACAATTGCTGCTCTCTTTCACTGTATCATCAAGGAAGTGTTTACACTTAAAATCAACAGTATATTATTTTTCTCCCTTTGGATGACAAGTCAGTCACCTATCTTCCCCCTTCACCTCTCCTTTCCCTCACTAGCAGCTCTTTGAAACTTCTAATACAATGTTTTTCTAGTATTTCACTTATAAACCTCAAGGTCAGATTGCAGTCTCCAAACAGGCAACAGCTCTGCCCAAGGACTCCCACACATTCTTTCTTCCCCCAGTCACTCTCTGTATTACCAAAACCGGATGTTAGGCAATTACCTAGACAGATTATGTAATCAAAAATGTAGCTTTAAAAAAAGAAAAAAAAAGGGGGGAAAAATATTCTGCTTCACCCTCTATGTTAAGAGTTTAGAGGGAGAAAATTACCTAAACTTAAGTTCAGAAACAAGGAAACATGATAAGAACTATCCTCCTCTTCCTCATTAAAAAAAAAAAACAAACAAAAACAAAACATAATCAATGTAGCACGTTGAGCTTAACATGCAAGAATGATATTGTCCCGGATGGTGCCAAGAATCACTTTGAGCAAGGCACTTTTGCATCTTGGCAGAACCACCCTTCAAGGGGAAAAGAAAAAAAAAGAAGCCCATGCCTACAATTTCCCACAGATGACTTGCTGTGGTAGCTATCCAGATTACCTCTCCATGGACCCAATCCAAAGCTTGTTACTGGCAACAGGCTTTTGAAAGAGCCCCGTATGTTTTTTCACAATGGGAAAGCTCTATATTTAATTGACAGACTGGAAAGAATCTTAAACTCTTTGAAGTCTGAGATTAACAAGAGAAAAGGACATAACGTTTGCCTTTGGCTTGGAAAGTGATACCTGGGGGGAAAAAAACCTCTGTGATCTAGAAATAATGCAATTTATACAGTGTTCAGTATGGTGCAAGTACATCACAGGACACCTTTACAATTAAAGGTCTGGAGGTAGCAAAATTACCGGTTGCTCCCTATTACCAACACAATTTAGTTATTGGACTTTACAAACAAATCTTTCAAAGAGAAGCATGAATGGCGCTCAAAAAAATGAAAAATTTAATTAAAACAATTTTATCTGGATTTATTTTAGCACCATGCTTGCAACTGCGTTCAAGCAGCATTAACAGAATTTAATATCAAATAAAATACAAAAATATACAAAATCCTGTAACTGCACCATTTTATTGTTTTAGGATTTCCTAATCTATTTAGAATAAACTCTGTTCTAGCTCTTCAGAAAAGTGGCCATATTTGAAGGAATCAGCACTTCCAGTAGCATTTTAGGACACAGTATACTGGTGGAGTAAGCCATTACTCAGCTGATCCACATAAAAGCTGGTTTGCTTATTTATTTTTCAGTGGGGTCAAGCCACTGAATTAGCTCGCAGTTTAAACAAACATTAATGTCAGCACAAGTAAAAGGGCAGGAAAGCGTGGCCAAGGAAGAATGTACGAGAAAGACTCCAACAGTCCCAACTTACACTGCTGAAACTGAAGATGGAATTTCACTATTAAATGCACAAATAAGTAATGCTAAATATAGAGTTTTTCCAATTGACACAAAATAATGATTCCAAACCTAAAGCAAATCTAAATAAGAATAACATAAAAAACCCACACCCCACAAATTCAGGTTGCTATCTCCTTTCAGGAGGTTGTCTTTCCCCTACAGCATAGCCTGCAATCAGTATTGGCATGCAGTGGAGGATGCAACTGTGTGCTCCATCACTCTCGGAAATATCTCTCTGCCAAAAGAACCATGTGTATTAGGAAATGCTACCCTCTATCGTTTGACTAGTCTGAACAGCTAAATGTCTCCTTAAAACAATCGTTTTAGGAGGCTAACTCAGCTTTTCTTAGAAATTACTACACAAATCAGGAGTTAAAACCCCACAAACCTGAAGCACTGGTGTTTGTTACTGCACAGCCAGACCTCAACCTTCTTTTCACTCAACTTACTCCTTGGCTACAGCACTCGAATGGGCCCTGTGACTGGCTTCCCCTCCAATTCCTTTTTCCAAAAGGAAGGCAAGCCAGAGCCTGAAAAATAATTATTGCTTCAAATAACTGACTTTTTTTTTTTAGCTCTGCCTAACAGTTTGAATTCTTTTTTGTCCATTTTGTTGAAGTACTACTTCAAATCCTTACATGATCTTTTATCATTCTCCTGTTGTCTTCCCACTCCCATCACTTTCCAAACCCTGATATTTAAACTCTTAGAATAGCCCTTATCTCAAAGATTTTATACTTAAATGCCTTTGCTAAAAAGCTGAAGCAGCAGGATCTGAAGACATAAGAATGCTATTGCAAAAGGAGCTAGGTGATATTTGATTTCAACTGTATTATGAAAAATTTCTTAGCACAAAAGGTGTCCTCTCCCATAAATAAGAAAAAAAAGGGGGGGGAGGGGGGAAGGGGAGCAATATTCTTTCTGCCAGTCACTCCTTAAGAAGAGCTGCAAAACTACACTTCATGAGGATTTAGACCATGCCAGCAGGATATTAGATTTAAAAGGATAGTTATTTTTTCATAGAATCATAGAATCGTTAAGGTTGGAAAAGACCCTTAAGATCATCGAGTCCAACCGTTAACCTAGCACTGCCAAGTCCACCACTAAACCATGTCCCTAAGCACCACATCTACCCATCTTTTAAATACCTCCAGGGATGGGGACTCAACCACTTCCCTGGGCAGCCTGTTCCAATGCCTGACTACCCTTTCGGTGAAGAAGTTTTTCCTAATATCCAACCTAAACCTCCCCTGGCGCAGCTTGAGGCCGTTTCCTCTCGTCCTGTCGCTTGTTACTTGGGAGAAGAGACTGACCCCCACCTTGCTATAACCTCCCTTCAGTTAGTTGTAGAGAGCAGTAAGGTCTCCCCTCAGCCTCCTTTTCTCCAAGCTAAACAACCCCAGCTCCTTCAGCCGCTCCTCATAAGACTTGTGCTCTAGACCCTTCACCAACTTCATTGCCCTCCTCTGGACACGCTCCAGCACCTCGATGTCCTTCTTGTAGTGAGGGGCCCAAAACTGAACACAGGACTCAAGGTGCGGCCTCACCGGTGCCAAGTACAGGGGCACTATCACCTCCCTGGTCCTGCTATTCCTGATACAGGCAAGGATGCCATTAGCCCTCTTGGCCACCTGAGCACACTGCTGGCTCATGTTCAGGCGGCTGTCAACCAACACCCCCAGGTCCTTTTCCATCAGGCAGCTCTCCAGCCACTCTTGCCCAAGCCTGTAGCGTTGCATGGGGTTGTTGTGACCCAAGTGCAGGAGCCGGCACTGAGCCTTGTTGAACCTCATACAGCTGGCCCTGGCCCAACGATCCAGCCTGTGCAGGTCCCTCTGCAGGGCCTTCCTACCCTCCAGCAGAACAACACTCCCACCCAACCTGGTGTCATCTGCAAACTTACTGAGGGTGCACTCAATCCCCTCCTCCAGATCATCAATGAAGATATTGAACAGGACCGGCCCCAACACTGAGCCCTGGGGAACACCGCTCGTGACCGTCCGCCAACTGGATTTGACTCCATTCACCACCACTCTCTGGGCTGGGCTGTCCAGACAGTTTTTAACCCAGCGCAGAGTGCACTTATCCAAGCCGTGAGCAGCCAGCTTCTCCAGGAGAATGCTGTAGGAGACTGTGTCAAAGGCCTTATTAATGTCCAAGTAGACAACATCCACAGCCTTCCCCTCATCCTCTAAGCGGGTCACCTTGTCATAGAAGGAGACCAGGTTAGTGAAGCAGGACCTCCCTTTTTCAGCTTATCCTACATTTAAAATGAGAAGCTCTACTTGGCTAACAGCAAATAGAATGAAAGAAACACAAGCAGGAAGAGGAAGATTGCCAGGACAAAGCACAAAGAATAATACAGTCTACGGGGCAAGTGGCAGGGAACAGCAAGTGGAAAACATAAGGTAAACACCTTTGTATCTCTAATTCAGTTAATTTAGAGGTGGAGTTAATCAGCGTTGACACCTCAATTTCTTCGAGAAGAAACTGAAATTTGAAGTCCCATAGAACATTTTTGATTTCTTACCTCTGTTACTAGCTCTTTTGGGTAGGAAACAAGAATTGAGTGAATCTTAGAAAACAAGAACCAAACATTTAAGGATGATTCTGATTAAATACACTGATGAGGTGTCAACCTGAGGATGCCTACACTGTAACTTGGATGTACCACCACCTATAAACAAGCAGTGCGACAGGTCTGTTTTAACCACTGCTTAAGGATGAAAGTATTGTAATGTATTATTGCTACTATTTAAGTTTCTCTCAAGACAGCAGTGCAGCTAAAGCATATTGTAAGGCCCTTCTGACCTCGGCCAGAACACGAGACACTGATAACATGATATAATGCTATTATTTGTTTACTGATACCGTAACGTAGAATATGAAATACAGGTTGTCAGAAATACAATCAACACAACACAGAGCTCGCAATATTCCATCCTTGTCCTCCAGATGATTTCCAAGGCAGGGAGAGTAAACAGCCTTCTCCCAGCTTTCTTAGTTTCCACAGCTGAGAGTGTAGGATGTTTACAGTACCTGTCACTCAGAGCTCTTGAAAACAGACCAAATGTCAGCAGACCTAGTACAGACTTCATCCCTGATTGCCAGAAACATGCAGATGTCAAGTAAAGGGAGGAAAAAAAATCCATACCCACGACTATTTTATACCATATGAATCCCAATCAATGTCAAGTCCTTTGTGCACAAGTTGGGAGGTGTAAGAAAGAAGTTCAAAATAAAGCTGAGCTTCAGCATCTCCAGAGGACAGCCACTGTTATTTCCACTGTGGTATTGCAAGGCTTCCTGCCAGTTCACTCCAAAATACTCCTGAGTGTCTTGAAGTTGTGCCTGCAGAAAAGAGAGAATTCACCATTTTAATGAGTGCACATAAATACACTAACAAACAAACAATGAAGCAGAAAAATTGTATTTGCATTCCACAAGTAAAAGCCGTCCTGTAATTTTTCCAAAGGACTGGAAGCATTTAACACAATTTAAAAGCAATATCCTAGAGTGCTGGCTTAGAGGAATGTCTACAATATCTGGCTTATTTTTAATTATCACAGGAATGATGGTTCTGTGACACCTTTGAATACTGTGAGGAAAAGAATACTTTTAAAGACACGGCTTGGTAAATTTAAGAGTTTGGTTATACAACAACAGATTACTGTTAACAGCAGTCTAGGCATGTTTGAGATTATATTTTCCTCTCAGAGACAGATTAAATATTCCGTTTCCTTAAATATATCACCTCTGAGAGAAAAAGAAAAAATAAAATAAAAAATGAGAATCTAATCTTAAATAACAAAAAGGTTTTCTCGTGTGGAACAAAAGCCAAAATCCTCAGAAGAGAAAAAATTCCACTTAAACAGGTTTTAGTACAACATAAGAAACACTTTGGGACAAGATTATTAATAGTTTCTACTTCAAAAAACAATGCATGTGCAAAAAAACATGTGCAAGTGACTGGGGACCGTGAATAGTCTTACAGAATCACAGCAACCTACTTTAAGAAAAGTTAATCTGCAAGAAATTTGCAAGAAATCTGCAAGAAAAGGCAGAGCATCTTTATCTGAGCGCTTAACCCATAGAAGGGTTGCCCCAATACTGGTACTGTTCTCACCATTACATGAACACCCTTTATAACACAGTATATTAGCCAGCTTTCTGAAGAAACAGATTTCCTTTGGGCATAAAGTATGTTTCAGTTGGACCAAAGTTACTGTACAATTTTCTCCTCTACCATTACCTGCATCTCATTCCAGTACTTCTGAAAATCAGGCCATATATCTAAAAGCCCAGTCCTTGCAGTCACAAAAATCCCCAGTGGGGATTCCTTTGGTCAAGACAGAGAACTACAGCAGCAGGGGAGGAGAAGAGGGGGGACTATGTAACTGCGCACCCCACTTTATCATTCATAAGAAGGCCTAGAGATTTGCAGGAGCCTGAAAATTTGAAATAAACCTGAAGGTACAGATCACCTTCACCTTCCAGTATGCTATAAAATAATATGAACTGCAAGGGCAACGGAGGCAAAAATTGCAAGAATTAAAAGGTTTACTTTTCAAGCTGTCTGTCATGAATAAATCAGCTCTCTGGTCAGCAGCAGAACCACCTACGCTAGTTCTGCGCTCAAAAGATGCGTTTCTCCTGAAAAACTCCACCAATTTTACATGTTGACTGGGGTCATGGGTTGGATCTCTCTAAGATGCACAGTGGAAGAGGGAAATCCCTGTCCTTTAATCAAGCAGCCAAGCTAGTCAGAGTGCCAGGTAACCCTGCAAGAAACAGAACAGCCTGGTGTTGGCTCAACAATGAACCCAGCAGTAGAAACAAAAGCATAAAGTGCAGAAAGAAAAATCACAGAGCCGCACCCTCAGAGCAAGAAAAAAGGAGTAAATCATAGAATAATCCAGGTGTGAACACACCTCAGGAGGTCATCTAGTCCCAGCCCGGGCTGGAGGAAGTGCCAGCTTTAAGTCCTACGTGAACAGCTGCTAGAGACCTTATATTTCTCACTCAAGGTTTTCCAGATTAAGTACGATTTGCAGAAGGCACTTCAACCTTTTACAAGAGAGGGCGTAAAAATAATACTGTGGTAGTCTCTGACTGAATTTACCACAGTACTCTCAAACTTTGGGAGACAGGCATCTTATATTTCTGTTGTTAACAGATCCTATTTTGATCCTCTAAGGGCTATGATGAAATTCTTTTTTATATTCAAGTGATCAATCATGATATCATCTTGATTTGCATCTTTTATTACTGTTGGTTAGAACTTCTATTTACTATTATTTTATTTTCCCTGTACAATTCAAACTTCAGGGCTTCCAATCAGACAGCTGACTTTGAAAATGTTAACCCATGTTAGACCCTCTAACATTAAAACTGTTTTCCCAGGTTTAATATATGGAAAATAAATGGAAACAAAAAAATTACACACACATACCCCCAATAAACCAGTATGTCCCCAAGGCAGAAAACCCCCAAACTATGTAAATCCAGAGAGCATGGATATAGTTTTTGCTAAAAAGAAAGTAGCAGGAAAAAACCCAAAATGTCTGCTTTGGCTTTTTTCTATAGCAATAAAGAATCCTGCTTTCAAAATAAGCCTATGAACTATCAGAGCTGTTGGCCTCATATCTAAGAAAAATTTGTGAGAGCCAGTGCAATAACAGGCAACATACTGTCAGCACACACAGGAAGAAAACTTGTCAAGGCAAATGATGCAGTGACAAGGAAATACTCAAACAGATGAAGGAAAAAACAATCCAGAAATTCAGAACAAGAAAAATCAGAATAAAAACTAAGCAATGTATTATTGTCTCATACTATTATGGAATCCCAAACACTTTTGGTACTTGCTATATGTTCTTCGGCTTCAGCATTTAAATCACAGAATCACAGAATGGCTTGGGCTGGAAGGGACCTTAAGATCATTCAACTCCAACCCCCTCTGCCATGAGCAGTGACGCCACCCACTAGACCAGGTTGCTCAGGGCCCCGTCCATCCTGGCCTTGAACACTGCCAGGGACGGGGCATCCACAACCTCTCTGGGCAACTTGTTCCAGTGCCTCACCACCCTCTGAGTAAAGAATCTGAGTAAATGAATGATACAAGTGACTTAGGACTTTGAAAGTCAGTTTTGCATACATATTTCAGATATGCTTCCCACCAGATAGTCATAACAACTTCAAACAATTTAAGGAAATCTGGTAACAACTGCATTTATACTCAACACAGTAATTCTTATTCTGAAGGGCCTACATTCAAAAAAAGCAACAGGAGAACATGACAGCAATGAAATGATTACAGTAAGCACAGGTCCAGTATATTTCTACTGCTTCTCTGTTGACTGCCTTTGACTTCCAAATCAATTCAGGTGATGATTATATTTTAACCAATATTTATGAAGTCTGAATGATGCTTCTAAGGTGAGATACTTGGGGAGGAGTAAGAAGTTGCATGCATCACATCCCTTTGCCAAAATAGATGCCTACCACTTGCTAGGCACAGTTCCTCATCTATGTCTAGGTACTCAGCAGCAACGCCCCCCACCCCCCAGCTTTCATTACAAAGCATGTCCTTCTATCGGTGTCTGAGAAGAAATAAAGCTGGCGATTTGCAAGCAAGTCCTGCACAAAGTTAGGCTAAAGTTCTGCAGCTGCAGGAGTTAATGGAAGGCACTACCTCCACAGATAGCCACACAGGTGATCATGGTCTCAGCAAAGCTATCACAACAGTAAGGATAAACTATAATACAGAGAGTTATGAAGGTAGCAGCTACTAAAAGAATGTAGTGCAACGACAAAAACCAATCACCCAAAACCCAAGTGAAGCACTGCCCCACCGTCACCTGGAAGGACGATATTCTGAATTGCACGACACAGGCCACACAATAAAGAGACTGCTGTCGTTCCTTCGCTTTCATCTCACAACAAAGCACAAAAGGGAAGGACTGAAAAGAAAACCTATTCTCTTGCCTCTTTAGCAGGTTAGATATTTCTTGTGATGAAAAGAAGTTGGGTGCCAACATACACAAATTACTCACTGCTCACTTTACAGAATGTTTGTTGTAGTCAAGGACCACTCAATTACATCACCTAACAGTAGATGACTGGAAAGTAAAGAAAAATTACCCTCAGTTTGTAAACAGGGAGAAAAGTATATATAGTGTGAGGTATAACACCTTTACAGCCTTGTCAGACGAGGTGACATCCTTCTACTTTCCATGTACTCATGGCCCTCTGAAAAAGCTTATCTTTCTGCTACCTCTGCATCAGACATGCCATTCAAATGGCGGAAAGTATCACTGAACATTATGGATATTATGGCATTAGCAAAACTAATGAGGCACTATTTACATGGTAAGCCCTCTTATACTGCCTTTTACAAGTAGAAATAAGTTCAACACGGTCTCCAAAACCTTCCTCAAAATCCATCTATAATGCACACAGGGAAGGCTAATCTGCCTACAAGAAGGCTACCTGATCCACCTGCAGTGACCCACTTGAGGGACAGAATACTCGTGCTGTATCCCTCTCCCGAACACAGACACCTTAAACAGCAGGCCCAGGGAAGGCTTCAAGGTACTTAAAACTCCTCCCTCCTTGCCTCGTGGAGTCCTGGAGTAAAGACTGCGTGGCCTTTACATTTGGAGATATATCCCAAATTACCTCTTTCACTGACCTGCCAGCCCTCAAAAAGCAACCAGCAACATCTAAAGTACAACAGCCATGTCAATTTGAAGTAAAAATTGAGATCTGGGCTTCGGAAGGAGCAGGCAAAGTGGCAGGCATCCTTAGAGCTTAGCTAGAGTCTAGTGGACCCCCCTTCATATGTCTCCATCCTTACGTGGTAGCTGTGAAGACCACAAACTGCTCACTTCTGCTGCTTTCCCACTACATGAAGCAGCAATTTCCCTCAAAATTGCCAAGTTTTTCTTCTCGCCTGCCTGCTCCTGGAAGGGCACACAGCTTCAGTGAACAACTTCTGGTCCTGGTAACAATGATCTGTTATCTACTTTCTCCAAAACACCCTGGCACATTTATAAGATTACTTCAAACCCATGCCAATGAATTCTATGTTTTTTCCTGTCCTGACCATTCCGTGCCACATTTTGGGACACATGCACTTATATATCTGGGTATGTACGGAGGAAACCCAGGGTCTCTGTCTGATGGGGAAGACCTAAAAATGGAGGTGGATCTCAGGGCTCTCCTTTAGCAACTGTATGTGCCTTCGGCTTCGAAGAAAGGAAACTGTCCCATTTATTTCCTTTATTAAATAGCCTCCTTGCAGTGCTTTGAAGGGAGGGGAAAAAACCATAAAATAATAAAAACGTTTCCTTTTCCATGTAACTGCTATAAGACACACAGAGAATAATAATAATAAAAAAAAAATCTGAAATTAAAGTCCTTAGTACATTTTTAAACTAGCTAAAAGAAGTATTAGTTTTGGCAATTTTAAACTTTTTTTCCTGGGAGTCAGAAGCAAGACAGTGGGAGAAGAACGGCCACCACACAGAAGCCACAAAATAGAACAGCCTGAAATACAAAAGCAAGCAGACTGTAGATAGGCAATTGCCCCATCTTTGAATGAAAAGCATTTCAAATGCCATACAAATGTATAAACTGCCACCAGATGTCAGTACAGCCTAGAGAATTGCTAGTTCAACCCTCCACTCCAGGCTGACAAGGCTATTTATTTAAAACCACCCCCCCCAGCTGTCCAGGTACACAAATCCAGCCCTGCCATCAGTCCTGAATGGGACGAGTCACACAAAATAGAAAGTCTCACTTTCACACGGAGAAGCAGCCCTGGGGGCCTGCCATATGATCTCATTTGCATGTTATCAACGTGCAAAAAAACCAAAATACAAAGCTGTACGAATAGGCCTTAGTTTCTACTGCCGCAGGACATCAAGAACCGGCTTGATATTAAATAATCTCTAATTAAGGTTCAATGCCCTCCTCCCTCACGCTGGTCGGACTCTCTAGCTACGGCATGCATCTTTGCCCCACATGTTCGCATTCCCTCTGTTCATAAATAGCTTTAGTCTCCTTAGATTATGCTGCAAAGTGTTGGGGAATATTTGGCAATGAGGTTGCTAAGCTAAATAAAGCTTTTCTGCAAAACAAGCATTACCATGATTGTCCTTGTGCTACAGCAGAGGCTCCCTTCACCTTCTCCCCGTCTCCGATTTTTGACAAGAGTTGTAAGGAAAGTATCTCCGGAGCATCTCCGGCTAAGGTGATTTTACTTAGAAAATTCTAATAGCAGCGTTTATCTCATTTCTTCACACAAATAAATATCAAAATTTACAATTTCTTAGTGGTAGAGATTACTTCCAGCAAGACAGACATGGCACAACAACATTTTTGCTGCTCAATGTCCAAATTCAGTGACACACTTTGCTACTAAAGCTACTAACTAGAAAAGTTTCACAGGCTACTTAAATAAAGGGCAGGACTTATTTTAGACCATTAGTGCATAGATTAAAAACAATGAAAAAAGGAATGCAACTACTCCCCCATCCCAAACATAACCTATATTATTTAGTCTTAGCAAGAATTTTCAGCTTTGCTCATTTATAGAGCTTTCTGTCCTACCACAATCAAAATGTCTTACTCTGAAGAAAACACACATATTAAGAGAACACCAGAATTTGCAGAAACAAAGAAAAGAACTGTCAAGTGATTAAGAAATCTAACTAATGTAATTTTTGCTTGGCATAGAACCACTGGATGTTGGTGACATCCTGATTTTTGTGAGAAATATGCAGGTAAGCAAAGCAACAAACATACATTCACCTATGGAATTTTACATTAGGAAAACTTGATTTTTAATTCATTTCTTAGGTACAAAGTAATATAAGAAACCAGGTTCATGGTTTTAATACTGGCTTATTGCACAACCTTACAAAAATCTCTTCAATTTTCTTACAAAACGCAGTCAACTCAGTGCACATATATTCTTACAGTCCAATGTAACAAACTTCGAAAATGAAATAATTAAAGGAAACCAGTTAAATTAAAAACCGTGAACAGAAAGCGAACTTTTTAGGCTGATGACTAGGAAGAGAATTTACTGAAACATCTCTGTCATGCCTTATAGGGTGGTTTTAGCACAGCTCTAAGGTTTCAACTTAAGTTTTAAGCCTACCACACTCAAATTTCCTTTGCATGGTTTCATATCTCGATTTGAGTAAAATTGGAAAAGCAGCAAAAATACAGATACACAGAGGCTTTTTTGGAGCATTTATGTTTTCTTAATATAGATGCTGGACAACTGGGATACTAATATGGGAAAGAGAAATAAAAAGCAGAGAAGCAGACAGCATCCTAGAATATTTACCTTATATAATTCTGAAGAGGAGATGGGAGTACAAGCTACCTAGTAGTTGAGCAGCAGCAACCTCAAAAAATGAAGCTGAAGTAAATCACTTCACAGGAAACCCCCAAACCATTTAACATGGTATCAAAATTACATCCAAAGAGAGTGCCTCTAATTTCGTACCTAAACTAAGCCCTGGAACCTCCCTCTGATTGAGATGAGCTACATAGCCTCAGAAGTTTCTCTCCGAGGAGTCTGATCACGGACTCTGGAGGGAAGGCAAGTTCTGTTGCAAACCTAAGTGCTTAATTAAATATAAAACCTACAAGCATGTTCCACCTTGCTTTTGAGTTTCATCAGGAAACCTTTGCACAATTCCTATTTTGTTCCATACAACTGCAAGTCTTTGTCAGGTTAAAACAAGAGGTAATTTATGTGCACTCTCTAAAAACGGAATTTTTAATTCATGAGTCTTGGCTCTAATTGTAACAAAGACCCTTGAGGCTCATAGTTTCTCTCTGTTAACGTCTCTCCCTCAAATTTTCTACACATAAGCACTTGTTTCTACAACAGGTCTTCTGCACGTCATTTCCCCCCCACTTTTTGCACATGCAAAACATGCAAAAACCATCCCCAAGTGCCTCAGTTTTACCCGTGCCACTTGCTCAGTCCAAGTTCAATATGCCCTGGTGACACGTACTATTCCAGTCACTCTCTCTTCAGGAAATCTCAAGAACATTACTAGCATCAGAAGTACATGACTCAACAGCCAGCTTGCACACTATGCCAGAATAATAGAATAGCTGGCCCCTTTTCCCTAGGAAATGTAACTTCTTCAAAATCAAAGTTTTAAGAATGTAAAGAAGAATTTCAGCTTCTGCAGGAGCAAGACTGCAAAGCTGCACTTAAAAGTTACTTAAGATTTCACATCAGCTGCAAAATTTGAGTAGAAAGAAACTTACAGTGAGTTACTATTTAGCACAACTTCATTTCCTAAAATCTTTAAATTAAAGTTCACCCTTCAGCGTCAAAGGGATTTTTGCATCCTTCTCTAAATTACCTAAACTATGCTCAGCTAGCCTCTAACATTTCCTCTGGACCCACCAGGCAGCTAGCTGTGCTGCTGGATGAACTGCAGCAAATGGCATTCAAGCTGTGAGACTTTGATAGAGGCTGGCATTTCAATAGTTACCAGGCAGTATTTGCATGACCGAGCAGATGGAGTATGATGGATGCATCTTTTTTTCCTCTACTGAAAAAAGTTCTAGATAAAGATGCTTTTAAGAAAGGGAAATTGCCAACCTGAAGTGTTGTCATTTTTACATGGACAAGTAGGAATGAGGTTTGGCACAATGCTTCAGAGACTTGTACAGTCAATTTTTCTTGCCGCTGTTGGTTTAAGAGTGATATTAAATTCACAGAGCAAGAATTAAGCAATGCAAGAAGCATTTCCTATTGCTAACGCTTATGGTTACTATAACCATGTTAAAATAGTTTTGTTGGTTCATTTGTTTATAATGATATCCCTTTTTTTAAGGATTTACAAATAAATTCTACGGAAAAGTATGCATTATTAGAGTGTTTCCATCCTTTAACTATTTTCCCCATCTTAGATCCTTCAGTCTCCTCACCTCTTCATTGACTACCCAGATTTTCATTTAACCTCTAAGCACAGTAGTTGCCTCAAGTTTTACTTTTCTATTTCCATCCTAGACCTTCTTCAGGCTAACTTAGCTAACAGTGTTCTTGCCAAAGTCCAAAGATATTTGCACTATTCAATCCCCATGCATTTTTAGTTGTCAATCATCTTTTCTATGACAGTCCAGACCTAGCTCTGTTATTCAGTTACTTTTCTTTTTTTCTTCCCTATGAGAAAATCCCCCATTTGTTTCTGAAGTGGAGATCCTGAAAAGCTCTTCTGGACATCCAGTCTCTGGGTGATCTACGTTGCAATTTTAAAAAAATTGCCACCTTTGTGAACATGTTCTGTAAAACTGCCTCTACTCCAACTTTGTGTCCGTCGGTACATATGAAATCTTTCTTCATCTCTCCATCACTTCAAGAAAAATATGCCTGCCAACTCAAACACATCATTAATACTTGCAACTCCACAGACCCAGCCAAACACCCAGTCTTGCAGATTCTTTATGCATAAAATCTAAATTGCAGCCCTTTCAACTTACATTTGATGCTTACATTTCTGTCCCATCCCGTGATTCTTCCCCTTCCAGGTTCACTTTTACACAATGTTCTCCAATGAAGGAAAGGCAAAAATCTTGCTGTGACTGTAACACACCCAGAAAACTACTGCCAGAAAGAATAGTCTAAGAAGTCATCCCTTTACATCCTCTTATGGCTACCCCTTCTCAGTTGAATTAAACAGCAGCTACTATCATGGTCTAGGCCTATCAAGGTCTACAATTATCTTTCCCCCCTGTTAAGCCACCTTCTCTACCTCCAGTTATCACATCATGTCAGCCTCTGCCCCCCACGTTACAGTCTCTATTAAGCCTCAGTTGTGCTTTCCTCTACATTGTGTCTTAACAGAAACGCAATTTCCAAATCCATAGCCTCCCTCACAGTCCTCCTTCCTCCTCTCCTCTTCACACTGCCTACAACAAAGATTTAAGCAACGTACTGGTGTTACTGGTTTACCAGCCTCACCAGTGCTGCTTTGCCCCATGCTCCCCAGGTGCATCTACCCCTTGCGATCCAGAACTACGCCGGCGATCTCACAGAAACCACGGTGCTCAGCACCACCATGTGCTGCAGCCACATTGAACATCTGACCAACAACTTAAAGTCATTTAACCTATTTTAGGCTCAGGCTGCCAAAGAAAAAATTTGAGCAGTAATAGGTATTACTTGAAGCAGCAACCCTGAAACTGAAAAAAGGATTTAAACTCACCACTTGAACATAAAGATAGTAACAAAACTCACCTGAACATACTTTCTTTTCTCCTAAATAGGCAGTAACCTTAAAACTTCTTTATTAGTATTTCGGTGAGGCTCATCACTATGGTATGTGAGCAACCCAAGAAGATCAAGTTGCTCATCTGTATTAAACAACAGTTGCTGCGAGATGAAAACAAGCAGAGCTTCAGTTTTACAGAAACTCAGCTGAGGTTTCTATTTGCCAAAGGCGATGTATTTGAAACAAGGCATGGATCCAGTTGCCATTTGATCTGGTTCTTCCCAATGCGTAGATTTCAGGTAAATTCAATAGCTCCTCTCCCCCCACCATTGCAACACAAAGCTTTTCCCTCCGTGTGCTAACAGGATTAAGTATCACATTTAAATTTCATCAAACTCTACTTTGTTTTCTCACTCCTTCCCTGAATTAGCAGATTACTGCTGAAGCAGGCAATGAACATACAGCTTCTCCCACTCGTTAACATCACGGACACGCGGTGGCACAAATCCAGGCTGTTTTCCTGCAGAGGATATAGCTTCTGTGGATGTGAACAATCTCCAGCAAGAGCTTAACGCATCGGCCCATTTCCTCCGCTGGAAGGGAGTCTCCCAGCTCACGCTCTGAACAAACAGAGTCCCGGAGCCAGCCCACGGACAGTGTTTACAGAAACAGCAATGTCACCGATAGGAGAGTTTCTGATACTTTGGAACAAAAATAGTTTGAAGAAAAAAAAAAAAAAGGCAGGGTTTTTTTTTTTTCTCCATGAAAAAGTAGTAAATTAAGCATTAGTCAAACATTGATACATTTTTCTAAGTTATTTTATATGGAGGCTTCTTTAAAAACCACATCTATTTTACTGTGGTTGAAGTAAATCTTATGCTGAACAAAGGAACTGAAAGGTACCCATTTAGCAACAGTTCTATATTTCCATCCCCACCTCTCCTCTTGCTGCCTAACTTATACATCTACAAATGAGGGGCCCAAGCAGTGCCAATATAAAATAAAGGAACACTTTTTCTTTTGTGTTTTTTTGATATTTTTTTTTTAAATGCACTGAAAAACTTTATATTTTCACAAAGTTTGAGCAGTCTAAAGGCAGGGGTAACTGAAATATTTACAAAGGCTCTGCACCGTCTGTAGTTCTTCATACATGCACTTTGACAACCCTATTTAATTAGCATCAACCTTTCACCACTTAGCATGCTGCTAAGTATGAGTCTATTTTTATTTTATTTTTTTTAAGGAAGTGGAACAATACAGAGATCATCAAAAATAGTACATCAAAATAGTACGCGCTGTACCCCATACTTAAAACGAATAAATACAGACAACTATAATCCAAGAGTAGGATATATAAATATAAACTCTAAGCTTCACACAGTTCATGAGAATTATAACTTTTGGAAAACCCAATCCATCTGGTAATTTAAGTGTTTTCGATCTCTCAGTTACTAACACAGGAATGAAGCAGAAAGCTACTCTCGGCATGCATTTTGCCTACGCATCAAACTTGTAACATCATATGGTCAACGTATAAGACAAGGCAAGCGGGCATAAGATAAAAATGTTTCACATTTTTTTCCTGTTTCTACCTCACCTCCAGCCCTACAACCCGCCTGATAACTACGACAGACACAGCTGGTAGGAAATAGGCACAGAAGCGTCCGTCAGGCAACGTGGATATCCAGGCTCCATCCGAGGAGCACGAAGGAAGAAACTCGAGGGTCATCAGCAGGAGATAAGGGCAGAGACAGGCCCAGCGGAAGAATTTTTGTAAGTAAATGGCCTGGCAATGGAAATAATATTTTAAAAACTTTCCATGCCTCCTCCCCCCTTGAAGCTGCTAAATCGCATCCTGTTGCCCTGCTCAGGGCTGTGAATCATTGTGCTAACCTGGAATGGTGCCACTCACCTCCAGAGCTTCTCTCTGCTACAAAAATTAGCAGGCTACTTCTCACAAAAACTAATTTGCAAGAAACGCCTTCTAGACCCAACCATCAAACAGTGTACAGAGGCTTCATTTTCTTTCCCAAGTCTTACAACACCAGGAAATCTTAGAAGCAGCATAGGAAAAAAATCAAAATTAAAAAAAAAAAAAAAAAAATCAAGCGACCGCCTACAGTTCTGCCTGTGCCCTTCCTGGCTAAAGATGAGAGCAGGCAGATAGTATTTCAGACTGCTCATTGCAAGTGACCTCTCCAACTACCACCGCATATTAACTTCCTGACCAAGCTAAGTGAAAGCCTGCCAAATATTAAAGAGAGAAGAAAGGGATGTAAGCAGCTCGGGTACTTCCTTTCTGGAGATATTTTTGACAAGGGCTGCAATTCTACGGGTCTACCTGAAGAACGGACATGTTCGGCAGGGTTCAGCAACATCCTGATTTGACCTTCTGCGCTAAACACAAACCCGAAGAGAGGGCTGATGGCAAGTGCCACGCAGGCTGTTTGTTAGCAGGCTACGCAAAATAATCAGAGAGCCTTGTGATGAGATGAAAAAGCCATGATGTCTACCTTCTCCCCTATCCTGACTTCTGTTTCTAGCTAGAAACACCCTACGTCCTCTTCAAAGTTGCAGCGACTGACATTTGCCTGCTCACAGCCCCGGCAGGCTGCACAAGCTGCACTGAAGCTACCGCAGGACAGTATCAGAAACAGTCCTGTTGTCACCATTAGCCACTTCAGCAGAGGTCAAAAAACACATTTAAGAAGCATGGCAACATATACACCCTCTTCGTAACAGAAAATCTGTCCTGGTGCTGTTCATGCCAGTGCCAGGAAACTTTGTTCTCAGGAGCCCGGCGACATGACACCTCCCGCCAACACAACAGTAATGTCGAGAGATGCTAAAACAGGAACCGAAGTTGAAAGTTAAAGTTAGGTTCAGATTGTAAAAGAATAAAATCCTCCATTCTGAAATGATAAATGGGGAAGTGAAGACTGAATGATGTTCAGTTTTACATCATGTGTCTTCAGATTCTTTAGAAAGGTAGAGAGTTGACACAGATTTTCTGCAGCAGAATTTACAGCAACAAAAGTAATTTGTCTGACCAGATTTGAAAGCATACACCTTGTTTTCGAAAATGCAAATATTTTACTCTTATTAAGTTTAAAGTGACTGGAAACTGAAAATGAGATCTGACATAATTCATAGTAGAAAAACATAATATATACTAGCCTACAAGAATTACTGCGTTCAAGGTACATTAGTTTCTTTTTTGGTCAGCTCAAAGAAACTCATCGCACCAGCTGATACTTCTCTCTTAAGAGGAGAAAACTGGTTCCAGCAAATCAATTCCAGCAAATTAAAGCAGAGTATTAGCAACACAAGGCAAAATGCAATCAAATCAGAGAGATGATTTATTGCTTACAGTGAAAACTAGAGGATTTATACCTTCAGACATCCTTTTCAGTAAGCAACTGTAATTCAATGCAAACTATTTCTCAATATACTACGTATGTCACAACCCTGATTTAGTTCATGATGCAATTCTTAGCACATGCTGTTTCCACTCACATACTTCACACGACAGAACAGATTTTCTGCAGCCGTGAAAACATCTTTAGAAAGTTGAAAACTACTTTTAAAGCCAAAATGCTGTATCCGTACATTAGAAGTTGAACTGCACAAGTTTTATTAGGAGCTACTGAATCTCCAGGAACAAAGATACTTCACCAGTATCTAAAACAGACAGTGGACACTCTACAGATGCAGTTAGGAACATTTGCTTGTTCTACAACTTTTATGGAGGAGAGCGCGTATCTGCATATAACACTCTCTTGTAACTCAATACACCTAGCAAGTGTAGTCTGCCACTGGTTTAGAAAACTTCTGTGCAAGAGAAGCACTGACAGTGACTGACCAAGTCTAGTCACCCATGTCCCAAGACATCAGACAGCAAGTGCCAGAAGTTTGAGGGACTTGAAGCACCAGATACCCTTCCTAGCAACATTTCAAATCTATTTTAGCTACGATGAATGAGTACACCTAGATAGTCAAAAGAAGCTGTAGACAATAAGCACTTCTGAACATAAGGCAGACTATGTGCACCTCAAGGTGAGTACCTAGGCAGGAATATGTAAGCTTCAGCCCCACTGTGCAAGCACCTTCACGAACATCAAACAGTCAGTTGGCAGTGGAAAAAAAAAACCAAAACCACCAACCCATGTATAACCACAGAAAAGTAGTAGACAGACTTAGAACTGGGTCCAGCTGACACTACTGCAAGGAAGATGCTTTCCATACCTTTATTTTATGCTTGCAGCTTTTTGTCTGTGTCCTAATGAGAAACAGTTGCCCCTTCTTCCCCTCAACATATATCCACTCAGCAGTATAAGGGCTAAACCAGTCCTAAATTTGCAATACTGACGAGAGATTCAAATCATTCCAAAATAACACTGTCCTCATAAGCAGCAACTGCAAAATGCCCCAGGCAAAAATGTGTTTGGTTCCAAATTTTAATTATTCAAACTCTGTACTGAAACACTCACGTTCTCCTTTTCCTAAAGCTACCAAGTTAATTCCATTTAACTAACACGTGGAAAACCTGCAGATCTTCCTGTTGAGGAGGAGAAATGCTCAGATTAGAAAACTTGCACGTTATTTTTCAGTATGAGTTCACAGCTCCTTTACAATCGGATTCTCGACTCAGCACACTGACATGGAAGGAAGCATAACAGAAAAATAAGATCTTTTACCAAAGCTGATATCTGCAGTCAGTTCCTCCCAGGAATGAAACACCCAACTTTCCAAGACAGCACCAGATATGTTCATATAACATATCTTTGTGACAGAAACAAAAAGAACAACAAGACTTCTCTGCAGATTTCCTCATACAAGACATGAAATCCTTCTGTGTAGATAGTTGCTATGGTGCAGACTTAAGGGGAAAAAAGAGGGGAGATCAGACTTCTTGTTTACAGGTTTCCAATATGCTCCACTTGATCCATCTTGAAATTGAAACCCTTTAGCTTCCTGTCTTTAGGCTGTCAGATGGTAGAGGACAAACACAGCATTAGCAACTTTACAAAGCTCCCATGTGTTCTGCATAGATCTAGAGAAAAACATCCATGCGGATTAGACGACAGGTGGGACAGCATAGTTTCAAAAAATAAAAGCCATACTAAATCCTGAGAGACTTACTCAAGGGAAAAGGGATGTAATCTGGCATTTCATTCCCAGAGTCTTTGAACACTGTCAACACTTCACCACAACGTAACACTGCATGGACCTATAAAAAAATATGCTGTTTCGACATTCTCAGGCAAAATCCTGATTCTTCCTCTCGAAAGGTTTTATCCAAACAGGTATGCCTGGCTATTTACAGATTCAAGAAGAATAAGACAAAGACATTTAGGGTAACTCTCAATAAGAGAGTCAACTCTCGATAAGACACCTAAACCATATAAAGACACATAAACTTCCCCTACAGTCAAAAAAGCTTACAGAAAGATTCAGCTTGTCCTAGAGCAGACACTTTGGGTGTCATTCAGGTACCTAGACATAGGTACCTGCTGTCAGTTTAAATGTTCTGAGAGGTCCACCTCACTTCCAGTTGCCTCTGTTGTAAACCCTGCAGGTCCCAGCTTGTATCCATCAGCATTATGCAATTTTTACCAATGCTTTAGAGATCCTAACTGGTACTAGGTTTAGGCAGGTGACCTATCCAGGCCCCACTGACTCTACCAACTAAATCTTCACCAACTATGAAGAGGGAGAGCACATAGAAACTTGGTGCAGAAGTATAAAACTTATGTTTTTCATCAGTCATGAACAGAATGTATCCTTTATTCTCTCGCCAACTGACAAGATAGCTATCACTTGTACAATAGTCTTAGGCTATTCATTACTGGAGTTTCGGTTCTATGTAACAGATTTGGCCTTTGCAGTCACTTCTTTAGGGTCCCATCTTCTAAAGAAGCAGCCAAATGTAATTTCTTGCCTAGATCCATTATTCACTTGCTAGAAGATTAGACTAGAACCTTTTTGCCAAAGTCTTCTATATAACCTGCCTGCACGAACTGCCTTAATAGACTTTTCTTCAGTATGGTGCATAAAACCCACTCATACAGAACAGGTTAGTTCTCCCATTCAGTCAGTGACCAGTCTGGTTCTGCCATATACTGTGTTTTTACTGAACATGCAGGATGGGGTAGAAGTGACTAGAGTATTCAGGATAATTCCAAGGTTTAGGAACTTAATGATGCAGTCTTCCTAAAATAAGTACAAAGTTCCCTGCACAGTCAGAGATGCCTTTAAAGACCTCCAGAGGGAGATGCTGTCTAATTTTTGGCATCTAAATTGCTTCGAACATCCATCTTAGACATCATTACTAGCCACACCAGCATCTCGCTACAGCCTGAACATTCTCCTCTCTGTCAGGTCAGGAATACAAAACTAAAAAATAAATAGGAGAGGAAACAAGACCTATGACAGCTTTCAAATTCCATGGCAGTTTTCTTGCACTCTTTAGACTGCAATTTATTTATCCCCTACCCCCAATGCTATTGTTTGCCATCATCTATTTGTCTTTCCTTACCTGCTTACTGTTTGAACAAAGTGTATTTTCCGTATCGTCACATATACCTGGAAAGCTTAACTAATGCCCCAAGCCATTTCCTCCCTACTGCTAGCAAACAGCCTAAACTGAAACAGTAGCATCTAATCTGTATTTGTGCTACTACCGGCACCACAAGAAATTTGAAGGGGGGAAAAAAAAAAAAAATTACACTGGAGGGTATTAGTATAGACTTCTTTCCATTATTCTTTGGTTCTTCTATCTTCTGGGATTTGTTTCTAAGAGAAGATCATTAATCTCCTGGCTGTTAACCCAGAACCCCTCCTGACTACATTCTGTCTACAGAAATCAGAAACCTTCACCAAGGCCAGACAGGACAACTACTAACTTTTAAACACTGGAGAAAGTATTGTCCCTTCACTGTAATGTTTACAAGCACGCATGGTTCTCCTTTCCCATTTATTTAACAAGCATCTGAATGATTCCGCTAACACGGCTATAACCCAGTTCTCACAGCTCAGAGACGAGGGACGCCGTGCAAGGAAACCACCCTGCACCCAGTGCTTCTACAGCTATACTCATTACAAACTATCTACCCAGTAGTAGGAAAATTTAAGAGTCACAAGGTTCCCATGGAGAGAGAGCTGAGATCTTGTCTGATTTCATTCCAAATCTACTGAAAACAGAGAAAAGCTTTTGCCAAGGCAATTTTGGCAAGTATTTCCAGCAGTACCCTGGCTTGCCAAATTGCATTTGGATTTTGCTGGACTTATTTACTTGTTCAGTATGCTCGGAGAAGTAGAAACATTTGTTGCTGTAGAGAATTTGGATTACTTTGAAGACCTGGAACAACACTTAAAAGATGAATCAGAGACTGACGGACTTAAGAATTTGATCTATTAGCCTCAGCTCGTAGTGGTATTGTATCCTGAAATGTTAGAAGTAATCCACAGCTCAGCTACTTCAGGTCTGAGACGAGACAACTCTCTGAACTCTCAAACGACACTTTTAATGTGTTATTTTTATATAGCCAAGTTCTACTCCTTTCAAAAATACCATCCAACACAAATGCCGTAAAAGAGGACCCTGAAGATCCTCTCTAGGAGTCAAAAGAGCACAACTACACTTTATGACAAAACTGGCATTCTTTGCTGACTGCATGGAAAGAAATCCTAAAGGCTTCATTTTCAGAAAACACTAGCCATCCAGTCTCTCAAAAAACAAAGTCACAACCCTTTGAGACACCTTTAGTGAAAGGCTGATCCCTCCCACATTGTTGTCCCCACCCGCGCTCACCCCAGGGCTGGTCAGTGCTCCGCTTCCACCCTGTCACTGGGGCACGCAGGAATGCTTTTGATCAGCCGCGTCAGAGGTACACTGGTGACATATTTTGCCTGACAGAGTCATGCTCAACTGCTCAACTCAAAACCCGGAGTGAAAAAATCAAAGTATTTCAAAAGCATTATCTGCAGCGCTTGTTTTCAAGGCTTTGGCACTGTTTCTCCCATGTTTGTCTGTTCCACATTTTCAGCTTTACTAGCTTGCTTTTGCTCATTTTCCTTTTTTTTTTTTTTCCCCTTTTTTTTTGCTGAGCAAGACATTCCTTCTTCACGCCTCCCTCTATTCCCTTATCTCCTAACACTGCCCACTACCTTGCAATAGGCCAGCAACCTTGCCTTCCCTTTTCAAACACAGAAGCTACGTACTAGGTTATAGCCACAGTCCAACTATCCTCAAAGCACATAGCGCTAGAGAAAAGTACAAAATACCACCCAGGCTTACATAGTGTCATTTTTCTAACTCCTCACTGTTATAACATAAATTCATCCTGGAGGCATAGCATTTCAAATAATTCTTTCTTTTGCCTTTTAAAAGCACATATTCTTACAACTCCTTCAACCCATTATCCAGCAGGCACACACAATGCATTTTTCACAAACAGAAAAATCAAGTACAAACATACCCTAAATTTCTGATTTCTAAATATGTGTATGTATATATATGTTTTGGTTGCATTCAAGAAGAACAGTACCAACTTGCTCCCTAAGAGATACAAGTACACTGCTATATGACCTGTTCCCACCTTCACTGTACCTTTCCAGTGTTTAACTTGTAAAGTGAGCAGGAATACCTCTGGTTTCCTCTAGATGAGCCAACAACAAAAAAATAAATGAAGAGAAGATAAAGAATCAATGCCTACCTCTCTCCACCCCAGGGAAACATACCACTCAATGATGATTCTCCATTGATAATTATAGTTTTAAATCTGTTCAACAATTTTTAATCCGTCTGATACATGGTATCCAGACTTTTTACTGTGCTAATTTTTTTTTCCATCAGGATGTTTGGGTTGCCAAATCAAATATCCTGAAGCACATCATGAAGGCTACTGTTTGTATGAGGCTACTAATCTGCCTGACTTAAAAAGAAATAAAATAAAAAGATGACACAATAGATGAGTTGCATTTCCCAGTATGATTTACTCCCCTTACCTACTTTGGTCCAAGTCCTATTATAGTACTTCTGTCCAAAATTATGTCAACCTGACAGCCTATAAGCAGTCGTACACTCTACTCATCCAGTTAAGCCCTGACACAAATTAGTTTCTCTCTGTAATCTAGAGTACTCTAATTTTAGATTAGCAATCCACAGTTTCTCATATTACTCCTCTTTAACTACTTGATACAAGTTATTGGCATCTTTTAAGTTATGTCATATTTTAATAGCCGTTGATAAACATCCTGCTGGCTTGCTAAAGTGGAAAGAATGCCATCAGCATTTTTATCTGACTAAAATCTAGCTTTTTAACCCCATACCTCACAAACTTATTAAGTGTTTTTGTCTTTAAGCACTGCTCTATGACTTCTACCTGGTCACAGAGCACCAACATTAAAGTTACTTTTATTTCTAATAAAATCTTTCTTTCTCCAACTGTCCAGCTTTCCTCCCTCCCTCCATGTCATTTTCTTACTAATTTTATATATTGCTTCATTATGTGCTAATTTATATTCATGGAATGAAAGCTGACAGCCATCTATTTAGGGATTCCTGGTGGCAGGATGAAGGGAAAGAGTATTTTTAATAGCCGTTTCCACCTCTATTCTCAGCCATTTTACCTTTGACTATCTCCCTTGATTGTGGATTCTTCCACAACTAGTAAGATTTTTGTAAGCCATTCCAAAGCGCTCTGCTTTTTCTGTTCATATTTCATCTTTGACCTTCTCTTGTTCAAAAGCTTTCTACCTTTTGAATTTCCTCCTTGGAGAGCAAAAGATTGTATTCATCTGCCCACATACGGACTTCTATAAGCCAGGATACCCACACCTGAGCTAGTTATCCTAGACTGACTTTGAAGATAAAGGAGAGAAATAAGTATGGCAACTGGGGACAAGTCATCCCATTCCTAAATATGTATCTAAAATAAATCATATAAATTGACTCAAAAAAGGGCCTCTCCTTCATTAAGGTAAGCCTAAAATGGTCGTGCTTGGACATGGTCACTCACAACATCCTTCTCTCTAAATTGGAGAGGTATGGATTTGGTGGGTGGACTGTTCAGTAGATAAGGAATTGGCTGCATGGTTGCATCCAGAGGGTAGTGGTCAATGGCTCAATGCCCAGATGGAGAACAGTGACAAGTGGTGTCCCTCAGGGGTCCGTACTGGGACCAGTACTGTTTAACGTCTTCATCAATGACATAGACAGCGGGATCGAGTGCGCCCTCAGCAAGTTTGCAGATGACACCAAGCTGAGTGGTGCAGTTAACATGCTTGAGGGACGGGATGCCATCCAGAGGGACCTGGACAGGCTCGAGAGGTGGGCCTGTGCGAACCTCATGAGGTTCAACAAGGACAAGCGCAAAGTCCTGCACCTGGGTCAGGGCAACCCCCAGGATCAACACAGGCTGGAGGATGAAAGGATTGACAGCAGCCCTACAGAGAAGGACTTGGGGGTACTGGTGGATGAAAAGCTGGACATGAGCTGGCAATGTGGTCTCGCAGCCCAGAAAGCCAACCGTACCCTGGGCTGCATCAAAGTCAGCGTGGCCAGCAGGGCGAGGGAGGGGATTCTGCCCCTCTACTCTGCTCTCATGAGACCCCACCTGCAGTGCTGCGTCCAGCTCTGGGGTCCTCAGCACAGGAAGGACATGGACCTGATGGAGCGGGTCCAGAGGAGGGCCACAAAAGTGATGAGAGGGATGGAACAGCTCTGCTATGAGGACAGACTGAGAGAGCTGGGGTTGTTCAGCCTGGAGAAGGGAAAGCTCCAGGGAGACCTTGTTGCAGCCTTTCAGTACTTAAAGGGGCCTACAAGAAAGATAGGGGCAGACTTTTTAGCAAAGTCTGCTGCAACAGGACAAGGGGTAATGGTTTTAAACTAAAGGAGGGTAGATTTAGACTAAACACAAGGAAAAAGTTTTTCACGATGCGGGTGCTGAAACACTGGAACAGGTTGCCCAGAGAGGTGGTAGATGCCCCATCCCTGGAAACATTCAAGGTCAGGTTGGACAGGGCTTTGGGCAACCTGATCTAATTGAAGATGTCCCTGCTCATTGCAAGGGAGTTGGACTAGATGACCTTTAAAGGTCCCTTCCAACCCAAACCATTCTATGACACTATGATATTTAACTACACCACAGCTGTAGTAAGTTCAGCAAGGTGAATCCTTTCCATAGGTATTTCTTACCAACTTTGATGAACAATTAGATCCTCACAGAGTATTCAAAGGTAATGATAACAATACAAACCCACTGTGGGACAGAGAAATCGCAGTTCTAGTGGTTTTCCACATTAAGACACCACCATATTTACTTTCAGAATGTAATTCCTATTTGTTTCTTTGTAAAGAAGCTTAATTGCTGAAGTTGCCATTTTTGAGGTACTTAGCTGATTCAGAGATAACTGTATTTATGGGACCTGCCAAGTGGCTTCTGTACCATTTCCAGGGCCACCTTTGGTCAAAGAGCTGTACATCCGCAGGGTCACAGCCCTGGGCCTCATCCAACAAGTTGTGCAGAGCCGTTTGAGTGCTGCTTTATACCCTTTTCCCCACTGCTCCTAGTTGAGTCTTGCCCTATAAGCTAAGGACTAAGCTAGTTTCCTTCCTTTCGCTGCTTTCCATGCATTACATAGAAGCTCCAATTGCTGCTCGAAGGACATCACTATTCATACAAAAGACCAAAAACCCTCATAGCAGGTACCATTTCAAGGAGACAGTAAGTACTCTTGTAAAAGTGTCTCACATAGGGTTTCCGTTATTTCACCACCGTTTAGTTTAAGCTGTTAAAAACCCCTCCATATGTTTTGAAAACATTTCAGGATGTTGATGACGAGCATTTATAGCTATAGAATTAATCACTGCGATGAATCCCAGAATTGCATTAGATATGCAGAAAGGTTTTAAGGTTATGTAGCTTTCAACAATCAAAATAGAGGAACTTCACAGTTCATTCTAGCTTTCATACATTAAATTGCCAACACACTAATAAAATCCTTGCTCTAAAGGAACAGCAGCATTTGTTATTAATGTAAACAGACTAGATATTCAGTTGCCTTATTTTTTTTTAAACCAGTAATTTTAGAGCAAGAGCTTCAGATGAGCATATATCCCATGGAATAATGCTGTAAATAAAACACAGATAGAGCGCTTGAAACTAATTGTATTAAGAAATTCTAGAACACAAGGCTGGTTCACTCTGCTCAGCACGCACAGCTAGGCAGTGGGTGGAAAAAACTAAGCCGTTTGCACAGCCGCCTTTGCCTCTTTCTTTCCTTCTTCATACCGTATTGTCTCCGACTTTGCTGATATATGTTTGTGTGTATGTATACATGTGTACACACACAAAAAATACACAGCAGAGTATATCAGCCTTGTATTGTACAGCTTCTTAATACAATTAGTTTCAAGAATATATAAAAATATATATAAAGGAACATAAAGAATATTCGTGTTGCTATGCAGAATGGTGAAAACCTTTCTGGAGGAAATAAAATGTTTTCACCATTCTGCACAGTATAAAGCAGTTTCCCCAGAAATGGCAGCACACATCAGAAATACAGCTATCAACTCTGCAAAATCAACACTGCAGTACGAAAATATTAATCCTACTCTCAAAGTATACAGAAGGTGATGAGGGCAAGGGAAAAAAGTACTATAAACATTATTGTAAGAAGATCTCTTAACAACCTATGGCCTTCAGAAGAGTGCACAAACTCTTCCCAAAGCTTTTACTACAATGAAGTAGTTAGAAAGACTGTTGACTGATTAGCCTTTTATTTCTGAAATTGAGGAAAAAAAAAAGTTTGAAAAGTTCAAAAAAGACAGAAAAAGTTCAAGTCAGTAACAGAAAACAGCATTACAGGACAACTGGATGTGGGAGTTAATACATGTATAAGCTGTGATGGCCTTGAAGACAAAAGCAAGAAGTTTAAGTTGCATCTAATGAATAAAGGTGAGTCAGGGGAGGAAGGCAAAGAGATGTTTGATATGGCGCAAGCTAAGAGACAAGAGATCTCAGCACAGCATCCTGGAGTGCTAAAAGCAAATCCTCTGCCCTTACACAAGACAAGAATAAAAAAAAGGAGTACAATGAAGAGGACAGAACCACTCAGAACTTCTCCAGGCAGATGCTGAAAGACCAACTATTGACTGAAATACACCTGGATGCCCAGAACAGACTGCAAAAAAAAAAAAACCCCACCTCTGAGCAATATCCCTCTCTTCCACCGATATTCTTGCCTTGCTATAGGCAGAAGCTCTGAAGTTAATTTTCTGTGCTCTGCATTATCAAAGGAGGTATGTATTTAATCAAAGGGCATACAAGGGAGAGGGGAAGGAAAAAAAAAAAAAATCTTCAACACCACAAGACAGAAAGTTACTGAAAATATCTCCAATTTACTCACAAGAAAAATCAAGTGCCAATGACAGGAAGGCTGAATCGGAGCAAAATGCTGGCTATCCATATTAAATCAAGAGAAGTACTGTTAAATGAAAGAAGCTACGTTTACATCCACAGCTAAAAAGATGCCTCAAGCCATCATCTGCAAAAACACCATGTCACTACACAGCACGTGGCTTTCTTCTCATATCCTTTGTTCGTTTATTCGTTTCACAACAACTGTTTGAAGCTTTAGGAAAACAGAACAGTCTGTATATATTAGTACAAAAAAAGGAGTGATTTCATGCATCTTGGTCTATAAATTACTGCTTAAAGGGAAAAAGGTTATATGCCCAATTCAGCTCAGAAGAGTCATCCTTTCCAATTCAGATTTGTTGTAGACCTACAGGATTAGTTCATCTTCTTTTACTGTGTTTTTAAACAAAACAAGCACATTGTATAATGCCTATTTCACATATCATTAACAAAGAAAACTCCCCAAGAAGCATGGCTATTTAACACTGTCACTTTTCAAGCAAAGAGTTAAAGCACATAGCTGTACAATTTATGGTTTTGAGTGTGGCTTGAGTAGGAAGAGCAGCTCAGTACTGAAAGCTTTCCATTCACATCACCAACTGTATTCTCTTCATAACAAGTGCATATGTAGGCAGATGGATTGTGCCTTTTCCAACAGCTGCCCCATCATTTTAAAGATGATTTCCATAAACAACACACACAGGTAAGTAGTGCTGGTTGACTTTCCCCTTTTCCTTCCCTCCTTCCTGGCCAGCAGACGGAACTTCTGCAGAGTCAAAACCAGGACCCCTCAGATGAGAACTGCTCTTCCCTTTCAAACAGGGCTGGGGAAGGAAGCAGCTTTTTTAAGAATACATCCATTAATTCAGCAGAGGGGTGAAGAGGGCTTGACTTGACCTACCCAAATCTGGAAGCCAGGGCCTGAAAGCAAGACCCTGCCCTCCAAGTGAGACAGTGACCTCAACAAGTACCAGGTACAACAACATACACCAGCATTTAGGGCAACACAAAGCTAGCAGCCAGCTTCCACTGCAGACAAAAACTAAGGACCACTGCTCTAATGTTCTTCTGAAGTTTAGCCCCAGCAGGTTTTAAGACGTAGCTGGCAGAAGAGCAGGTTACATGTCTGAAGCTGTTTTTCTGGAAGAAAACTCCTCGTGTGCATGTAGTGAGATTAGAGGCTGAAGCAAACAGTCCCAACATACTACTACATTTTCCAAGAGGAAACACGCTGAACTTTGAGACGGTACGTAATTCAGGAAGAAGAGTAATAGAATGGGTATTGAAAGAATTTCCTGCCAAAGCACAAATATTATCAATATGTAAATCTTCACAGGAGGTACTTAATGCTTTTGATATTAAATACTCTGTCTATGCAAGTTCTCTCCTATTGCTCAATCCGCTTCTTCAAATACGTTGCGAAGCTTTCCAGATGAGGAGATTATGTCAAGAATCCTCTGCCTAGATAGTGTTTCTCAAGTGCATCCAAGTTTCATGAATTTTATTACCAGATCACTTAGGAAGTTCTCTGGGTTGTCAATAAAGCCAGTTTTAAGGCCAGAAAGGTTGCAGAAGCACTCACCTAAAAACTTGTTGTTCATTGAACCACAGCTCTCTTCATTACTGTACAACTTTGTCAACAGTAATACCCATCACTATCATTCACAAATATAACCTGCCTGTTGTCAGTAATTCCCATTTCTCTTTTGCCATAGATACTCACGGAAAATGCAGCTACTTCTACAATGAATGCAAGCCCTACCTCTGACATCTGCCTTGGCCCTGAATTTGGTCAGTACGTCACTAAGTTTGCAATACTTTTAAGTCAAATGTTATATTCATATTGACTCTTCTTCTTCCAAGTTCACTACAAGCTTTTCAGAGTTTCTTAGATTTGCAAGAAAAGGCTTTTGGAAACCTCTGCCCATTTCACCTGCTCCCTCTGCTGTACTGAGAAAAAAAGATCAACCTAAAACCACTTCATCAAGCTTCATCAGTGTCTGTCCTAACTTCAAATCCACATACCATCCAACCAAACCAACATCTTTCAAGATATTTATAGCCAGACAAATAACTGGCTAAGAAGATATGTTGCCTGTCTTCCTCCCTTTTGATAAAGCAAACAACTCAAAAGCCACCTACACACACACACACACAGCCAGTTAGTCCTAAGCCCATCCCTCTGTCCCCCTGGTTTTCCTCTCACTACTCCCGTTTGTCCCCTGCCCACATCATCTGGATTCCATTTTGATGCCACTGGTCTTGAATTAGATTGTAATCCCTTGTTGGGAGAGCTCGTACCTTACTACGGATGGTGAAGTGTGCAAGATGATGTACAGTGCTAATCCTAACAGGAGCCTTCAAAGCACTGGTGAAATACAATATCATCTGAATCTACGGCATGTGTACAAATCTACACTGAAGGCTATTTGCAAAGCATGGATTAGTGGAGTTTCCTCACATATAGAGCATGCTTTCTTGACACTGCAGATACTGCTTTAGCTACCTACATGTCAATAATGTTCCATAAGAACTCTGACCAGGACATTAGCTCCTTTAAATAAAAAAAAGTCAGAAACTCCAGAGTCTTAGGTTATCTGTATCTTATGTGAAATGTAAAGGGACAGATTAATGTTTAGATTATGTCCCCTCATACTTTTATATGAACATGCATACATATTTGAGAAACAAGGATACTGATGACAAGAAAAAACAAGTTAACAACAAAACTCTCTTTACCAAAGGCGTAGATATTTAACATACATACCAACAAGATGCGTATCTTCTCTCAAGAGTGAACACACTAGTGCTTTCAGTATCAACTTAAATCAGTTATGTGCTACAACCTCGCTGCTCTTTTTCTGGTATGATAGCTATCATCGTTAAATACCGTCCCAATCACATAAACTGTTCTCTATGTCCTGGGGTCATATTTAAGCACAGGGGTCCACCCACACATAAAACTAGTTGGCAGGACTGGAGTCTTGAAATTGTCTCAACTGACTTCTAGAAAAGTATGAATCGGCTTTCAGCACTTCCTCCTCTTTTTCTTTTTTTTTTGTTTGAAAGGGAGGAGGGAAGGAGAATGAAAGGAAAGGGAGAAGGGGGAGGATCGCTGAACCTCAAACAGCTGAGATGCTGTGATACGTCAGAGGTTAACCCGGTCGCATGAAATCTCCCTGACCTCCCCATCATTTTGCAGGGTTGGGCCTCTTCCAGGAAAAATTAATTTTTTTTATTCTTTTTTTTCCACGGTTGCTCTAATTGGTGCATTTCTAGTTTCCAGAACTCCCGTAAGTGATTGCTTCCTACAAGGCCTAGGATTTCAAATTCTAAATGAACCATTGCAGAGATGCTAAACGTGCGAAGTAATCTTGTAAAAACTTTGTAGCGGAGTCTAGAAACGAAGCCAAGCAAACTGCACAGCCAAGCAAGCTGCACAGAAACTCACCTCTGAAAACTTAGAATTGAGTTTGCAGTTAAAAATATAACCTAATTGATTCCATTTTTGTTCACACAGACATCACACAAAAGATTAAGCAGTACGTAGAAAAGTTTGGCCTAAATTCGTATGTCTGTGATAAACCAAATAGAAAAAAAGTTTTAAAGAGACAACTATGCTTTAGGTGTCAAACATTTCTTGACGTCTGTGGCAGTTGGCAGCTGCAAACATCCGACTGAAAGCCCCATCTGCTGCTTCACAGCTTCCAGTCGAGGATGTTTACAGTCGCTCACTGTCAACAGCAATACACATTCCTCAGCTGTTTACTTTATATTATTAACATGCAGAGGCCTCCAAGCAGGTTAGTTAAGATCGCTGCAACTTCTGTTGCTGTGTTGCTGCCTGCAGATGTACATGGGACTGTTTCTGTAAGTATTTACAAATGAAATAAAGTATGACTTCCAGAGGAACATTTGCAAACAGCCAGGCATATTTTCTGTTCAAGCATTACACTTTGAGAAGTATGTTGCCTATTCTACATCCAGTAAGAATTAAAATAAAGACATAGGAGCGACTTGCTTCCACTGTTGCATTGGGTTTGTTCTCCAAGAGACAGGAGCAATCCTGTCACATTCATTACAAAAACTGCACTACTCCACAACTAAGTTCGCTTATCAGCACAGTGACTAAAGATAGCAACTGGCACGAAAATAGAACCAAACCCTTTCCAAGGGTATTTCACTACAGTGTCTGCGATGGCTTCCTTCCCCACGGAAAAGTGAATGCAAGGGAATTATGTGATATTAGAAGTTAGTTTAGGCAACATTTGCTTCCAAATAAAACCGTGGAAAAAAACCACCCAACCCACAGGGGACTGTGGGGAAGAGGGAGGAAGTCATGTAGCAAGCTCTGCAAAGGCTGCAATGAAGTTCAAATCTCTTACAAGATTTCTACAAGTTATCTGAGCTAACCAGTTGCTGCTACACTTCTCGTAGTTGGCAGAATGGCATTTCTCACCAAATGAAAAAGCCAAAAAGATTTGGCATAATAATGTCCCGGTTGTACAGTTCTGCTGTTTGTTTTTCATTCTATCTCCCGTTTCCTTATTAAGTTAATGATGGGGAAAATTAAAGATTAATCACTCAACTATTTTTCTGAAGTCATATGAAACCGCAGCAGGCAAGCAGCATGATTATATCACTCTAATTAGAAGGTGTTTTTTCCTTGAAACTTTCTTGCCCCCAAATGAAATTACTGCACTGTAAACCGAGTAGGTTATGAAAAGACCGTAGCTGGAACGCAGAAGCCTGTGGCGTATTTACTCAAACTGATAAGTGTGAAGGATCTCTATAAATCACTTTCAAAACTCAGGGTTATATTTTCTATACTAAGGTTAAGAAAATTAATCTTTTGGGCAGCAGGTGAAAACAAGCAGAATTATGTTGGGGCCTTTCCCTTTATTCAATACCAACTTTGAGCTATTAAAGCTTCCTAGGGAACCACATTTTCTCAATGGGTCAAGTCACTAAGGAAACAAAGCAAACTTTATCAGTGCTGCACAACTCTACATTCCAGGAATTCCTAGCACTTGGCATCTATATACCATGCCAGAGCCATGGGATCCACTCACCCTCTCCTTAGCAGAGCTACCATGACAAGCTATGAAACTCTCAGTGAGATGCTCAACTTCACAAAGTTGCCAATATGAGGAGGTACTGACATCCCTGCGTGAGGTCTACCACAGGGGACAGGAGGGTAAGAAAATATATTTCCTATAATGACAGAAAAGAGTTCCTCTTCTGGCAAGTTGCATCTTGTTTATCACAAGCCAGCTAAGAAAAACACAAATAGTCACCTTGCAAGACAATCTCTATGGGCTGTAAAAAAAAAAAAAAAAAAATCCCTGATTGCAGAATGAAAAGATTTCAGCTTAATTACACCTGGTCATGAAACAGAGGTTAGCCTTTCATTTGTAAATATACTGGCCTAATATCTACAACTTAAAGAGGGAAAAAGTAGGGAGACTATAAAATCCTACTACTTTGAATTAATTAGATGAACGACATTATGTCAGCAACAATGTGCAATTGCACTCCATGTATGGCTTCCTTTCTGCTTTTAAAAGACATCAAACAGATTATATCTGTACGAAAGTCAAGGCAAGGTCAATCTAAAACTGTGAGACATTTTATTACACAGTATGGACTGTTAGGCAAGAGAATGCAATCAGCTATCTTTACTGCTCTGTTTTTTAATTCGTACAGTATTCTTACAGAGGTGTTTAGGCAGAAAGTGTTCAAGACTCAAATATCAATCAACAGGGCTTGATACATACTGATCTTGATAAGGTTTTGAACAAATACAGGTAAGAAAAAAGGAACAACATTTTGACTTTTCAATGTCTTAATGAATAAATTCAGTTCATGCCACAGAAGGAGAAAGGCGCAAACTGGTGGTGCTTAAGCACCTTTCAGTTAAAAAAAAAGTTCAACTGTTTTTCTCTCGCTCTCCTGAAATTTCCAAGCCAGATGAATGGATTATTGGTGATAGAGAAAAGAAAAAACAAACAACAACAACAAAAAAAACCAACAAAAAAAAGGCAACTAAACCAAAATTTTCTAAGCGCTGCTAGAATTCAAAAACAGGGCCTCTACGTTTTCCATCATCTTCCATACAGATGAGATGATATGCAAACTCAGACAGGTAAATTAGTTTTTAATCATATTAGAACAACACTGGAATACCAACAGATAAAAATGCAAATTCAAAGCTGCATAGAACTTGAAAAAGACCTTACCTTTGTAGTACACATTTTCAGATTTGCTTGCCAAAAACCTTAAGATCATCATTAAATATGGGAAAAAATTATTCCTCCTCTTCCTGTCACTGACAGCACAGGAAGATTAAGCACACTTTACTTATATGAACTCAAGTTCACAGCTGTTATGATACAGCATGAGTATCTCCAACTGTTGCCGATGAATCCGATTCTCCCAACTGCATTTGAACTCACTCTAAAATGCCTGAAGAAGCAGGCTCCCCCTGCGCCGAGCGTGCAGTTGCAGACAAGCAGCTGAAATTACGCACCAAATGAGATACAGAACATCCAAACGTTTGGGAACGAGATGTCAAAACCACTGGTAAAAGTATGAGCAACACATAGTGCATTTTCTTGAGCCTCTTCCCAAGAGTCTCTCCCCAATGTCTAATCATTGGGGATTTTAATCAGCTTTTAATCCACCTAGGTGAATGAATACTACAGTGCACCTCAGGAGAAATATATCTGGAGAAAAACCAAGAACTTACTTCTTGGATACCAGCTGATCCTACTTCAGTCCCCTTCACGAGAGATACCCGCACCTCCAGGGAGAATTGCATTCTTCGGCCACGGAAGACTGCTCCTCAGATTTCCAGGAATCTGTATCACACACATGAACAGAAGTTATTGTAATTCCAGAAGTTCAGTAGTTCAGATCACATAGTTCTCATTATTAGGACTGTCTGCAAGAAGTCAGATAGCTTTTAACAAGCGTTATTAAAACAGTGTCCTTTTCTGGTATAGTCATTTAAAACTTAGAATGTGTTTAAAGTGACACGTTACTCCTGAATGCAGCTGTCTTTCAATTAGAGGAGATAAAGGTTAACTGCTCATGCAGCGTAAGTATTCAGAACCTATACTGCAGTAGTTAAATTTCCCACCAGAGACAGGCATAAAGACTTCTCTTATTTATTATCTTAGGAAACGTACAGATTACACAACCAAAACCAAACATACAATAAATCTGAGACTGAGCATCACTTCAGAAAAGCAAAATCCCTGGAGTCCTCCTAGTTAAGCCTTTAAGACGGAGAAGGAATTTATTCATGCAATCATTCTGGAGGAAAAGGGACATACAGAACCCCCTTGCAGATGGGCATACATACAAGACATACAAGACAGAACCCGGTTATTAGGAGAAAAATCAAAGAAATGGAGAAAGGGGGCGTGGGGGGTGGAGAGAGAGAGAGAGAGAAGAGAACATGAAAACATGACAATAAGGGGAACTAAAGTAAACCAATCTGTAGAAGGGGAATACACACGACAGTTCTGAAATCTCAGTTATGAGCATATGACAAAAGCAAAAGAAATGCAGTCAGTAGGGCTTATTAACTAAAATGTATATGCTCAAAATATATTATTTATCGATTTGTACTCCTTACACCTTTTGAAGGCACTTGAACCAGTTCTGTATGTGCGCACATGAAACGAGGATGCCTTTGATAAACACATCTTCTCTGTCAATCAGCTAGCTCCAGCAACAAGTGAAGGCTAAGGAAGGTTATCAGCGATATTTATGCTCTGCTATAGAATCCATGAACAATATAGTGATGTTTACTACTCTACATTTCAGTGTCACGAGGGCATCACTGTGAAGCCCACAAACCTCAAGTACTGACCAGAAAGGAAGGTGCAATAGGCTCAACTGCCCTTTCGTATCACCTGGCAGAAGTGGGTGATGCCCAGGTGGTTCAGAGCATTACTCTACTTGTCGGCAGAGCCAAGTGCTGTGCCAGTTGCTGTTCCACTGTGGAGCGGAGCAGGCGACCGGCCTGAAGCTGTGCGTAAGTACGCATCGCTGTGTCAGTTCCCAAAGCAGAACGCTTAAGTTGGTGGTTTTCTATTTCAGATAAATACAAAGACCACGTACCGGGTCAACACAAGACTAAAGAGTGTACATTGGACAAGAAAACAGCCCCCAATGGCAAGAACTCCTTCTCATGGTTATTTGGGAGAAGCATTACCCAAGAGAGCATAACACACCAGATCTCAAGCTTAGCAAAGAACATTTACTTAGATTTAACAGGGTGAATAAACTACCTATAGCATACAACTTGTTCAGTGTCCATATTCAAAGGGAAGGCAAAATACAGCTGCAGTGAGAACAAGCCTCTGGCACAGGGGACACGCTACAGGCAGCAGGTGGTCCACATCCAAGATCCCTGCACACAGGAGCAAACACATGTTTGGGCTAACTAGAACCATCTACAAACACAAAACCCTGAGCCAACATCCCCCAAGAATTTCTAGGATGCTTTTATCCTGTATTTTGCAAACTGTCTCCTAACTCACATTTCTTATGTCCTTTATTCAGGACATGTAACTTGCTCTGAAGTCACATCTCTAGGGAATGTATTTTATACCCTGCTGTACTCCTGAAGAAATGCAGGGGCTTGAACTCTGATCCTTGTGTTGGTCCAGTGACCCACACCTCACATGCTACAAGTTTACCCCTCATATTTCTGATTTCAAGGCCAGGTAATCAATACAAGAACCAGTTCCGCTTGCCCATAGCCAGGACACAGCACACATCCTAACTCCCTTGCAAATACAGGGAAGGCCATTTTTCTCTTCCCATCACTCCTCCTCTGCTACAGAGCTCAAACACATAATTGGGACATAAAGACTCTCAGAATAATTAACACAATCATAATGTTTGTCCTACATCTCCAGTAGATCAAAACAAATACAGCCTCTGACCACAAGACTATTTTTACTTAGTGTGCTCCATAGTGAACTGCACAAGCCCCAGATGCTGCAGAAGAGTCTGCAAGGCTTCAGCTTATACTTTTCTACCGATGAGGTTGTGCAATGTATTGATTACTCTTGTCCTGAAGGTACTTGAACATTACCAGAAATTAGCGCTAGATGCAAGAGAACTTCTGGGTACTCTGTTAAGCAACACATCCACCAAAACTGTGCAGAAAGCAACTTTGTTAACACCACCATGTGCTACAATAATTTAGAAAACGCTTGTTTCTTTATAGCACTACGCAAGTAAAACCTAACAGCAACATTTAAAGAACAAAACTAGAGTTCATGTGCAGCAAATCCATTAGCCTTTGCACACATAGAGACCGGGGCAATACACCTACTCAAGTCCCGTGCTTCATTTATTTCCAACAGCCTCCCCTTTCCCTGGGTATGACCAGGCTTATGGCACGAGGGAACAGAAGGAGGCTGAACATCAGCCTCAAGGCAGTTAAACACTTGCTTGTTCCCACAGTTTGTAATTAAATACTCTGACCTATCGGATAAAATGCTGACATCATACTGACAGGGCCATGAACCTGAATCCTGTTAATGTTACACTTTCAAATTTCTCTTAACCTGTATTCTCATCAGCGTAAAAAGGTCTTTCCTCCCAGCTTTTCCAGAAGCAGAAGCTACAAGAGACTTATACGCACATGGAAAAAACATCCACCAAGTTAAAAAGGGAAACAATTCAGTCCTGCGAAGAGACGAGAAAGCATTAGACTGACCACCTAAGGAAGGGGAGAGGGCTGACCAGCATAAACGTCCTAGCTAAGCCACTGTGGAAGCACCAAACTGCTCAAGGAACTACTACACAGAAATCAACACTGACATGCCAAAAGGCACACACGCTAGGAAGTCCTGCGAGAGGAAAAAGCAGAGTGAGCCCCAGTCTGGAAGGGCTGAAACACAGCCACACGCAAGAGACCAGAGACAGGTAGGAAGAGGGCACAAAGAGAGAAAAACCCCTGCTGTTAACTTCAGGTGTTGGGAACTTAAAATTATCCTCCTTCCTCACCTTCACCCCAAATTTTCAAGTGTAAGTCACAAAGAGTTACTCTAAGCACTACTCCCACACAGCCTTCTACAGATGCAAACAAGTGGTGTAACTGCGTTTTGCTCCTGATCAGCAGAAATAATTGCCCAGCAGTTACAGAAAAGGAAAAGAAAAGGGGACAGGAGGACACCTACGAAATGGTTTCCTATCCAAAAAACTTTTCTGATGTTTATTAGCAAAGAAAATCCCCAGTGGATAAATATAGCTTTTGTAGTCAGCTAAAAATTAGAGCTATTAGAACGTATTTTGACAGTTCCAAGAACAGCTCTCAGTTGCTTAGACTCGTAGAAAGTTTATAGTCAACTCGCCACAGAAGCCTTAATTTTGAACATGTGTCATTGAAGAAAAACACTGAAGCAACACCAGACTTTATTTTTCAAATGTATTAATAACTAATCCCCTTCGGATTATGTCAACCATGTCACGTTAGGATGACTTGGGCTCACCTTGACTGGCAAGTATGTTAAAATGCAACTAAACCCGTCTACATTTGCACTCCAACTCGTGCTTCTTTTAAATTTCAAATGGTTACAGAAGAAAGGCATCTGTTGGACTAATGCGGATCAAGACCATGCTATTGTCCTGTTTTATTTAACACAAAGTGTTACAGGCAAAAATAGTCTCAGAGAACAACATATAGCTTCTTTCCTACACACCTGAATTGAAAAGAGAAGGGGGAACTTTTCTTTGCAAAATGTACTTGCTGTGGTAGGTTCGTTTATGCAGTACAAGTCCTTGGTGCAAAGGGTTATATATGCAAATGGCTGGGTTAACAAACCAGAGTTGAGAATGAGCTTTTCCTGTTTCTGTTAATTTATGGCCCGATGTTACATTCCTTTCATGCAATGCCATAATATTCAGTGAATGACTTCACATTATCCTCCTCAGAGTAATCTAGGAATGCAGATACAAAGAACATCAACCATCACCTTCATAAGACTCTCCCTCTTAACCCTCAAGGGTTTAGGTGCCTGATAGTTTTAGATATGAATGAAACTTTTAACATCCGTGCTCAACTGCTACTACCCTTCAAACACACAACTTTCTGCCAGTGGGTACGTGTACCAACACCGACGCCTTCGTGACATTGCTTGAACCAGTACCCCCCGTCCAAACCTCCACGTGGTTCTCAAATCCCCCGCTCACTCTGCCACACCTCAACCACCGAAACGCAGGAATGTGCTTTTCAAAGTGCAACTTCCAGAGCTGTCCTTTATCCCAACAATAAAATTGGGAATTTGGGAATAGACTGGCTGCACCAGAAACCTTTTTGTACAATACAAACACTAGGACAAGAAGCGTTCAGGTTTAATTTTCCCCTAGGTCTGTCTCAGGCCACAAACCAAAACTTGGCTTTCACGACCCCAGTTGAACGCCTGTGCCCTTGTGGTGATGCCATCCACGCGTTGTCCAGCAGTTTCAACAGGAGAGGCTCAGCCCAGCAGCTCCTGACACCCAGGAGAGCAACACATTCAAATCACTTCTCCAAAGCAGCAAGATGACCGAAAAAAAAAAGCCTTTGGAAAAGAGGACTCTGCTCAGGCATCTCCTTCCAGGACAGCGTTTGCAACTGCAAATAACACGAATGGATCGACACCTTCCCCCAGCTAGACCCAAGACCTAAGCCTGTATCAAAGCTGACCTGCACAGCAGATCTCTCTCTATGTGTCCCACTGGTCAGCTGCGGCACTCTGCTCGTTGTCCTCGGAGGTGGCCAGAGGACACCTTGCATGACCTTCCCCTGCAGGTCATACAGGCGGAGCAGGTGCCACCTCTGGGCTACTGGGCATCAGAGCAGCTGCAGGTCAGGCGTCTGAACGTCCCAGCCCTTAAGCCACCTTGGGATTTTTGCCTTCTCCTTCTGTCAACTGTACAGAAAGTACAGACATGCTGTCGGCGTATTTATCTTCGCTCAACTTTCTAAAGATTCAGTGAAACGAAATCACGTGCAGCACTTGTATCTATTGTTGAGTTTTGTTTATTTTAGTACAACAGGATCTCTCTTTAGTATTCAAAGCACTTGCACGGTGGTGGACGCAGCTCTGATGAAAACGCTCCCCCAGATGACACCCCCCCCCCCCCCGGGGTTTAACAGCTCCTAACCCTACAGAGCTGTGGGGCAGTTACTGGACTGCAAACGCAGCTTGAACATCGCATCTGACTTGACGGTTAGGGAAGGGGATTCTAGCTACAAAAGCAGCATTGAGAAAATAGCTTAGGAAAGTACAGCAGCACTGTCAGGACTCTAACTTTATATGCAGATTTATAATTAAGAGTAAGAGCTATTCATTAGTTTTCAGTGGTAACAGCAAAGAGCTAATGATCTATTAGGAATCGCAGACACTGCATTTAACATTTAGTATTTCCCTCAATTTGCATGAGAAAACAGATAGACTTATAAATTCCACATATGACAAGAGGTCTCAACACATGAAAAATACTGCTGATGATATTAACCTCACCAGGAAACTTATCCTTCAGAAAGTGAACATAACCAAAATTAATCTTTACCCAGCTCTTTCAATAGCAGCCTCATACATAACGCTTCCATTCTCGGTATCTATATGAGTTTTGGTTACAACAAAGCTGTGGACAACAGCCATAAAGCAGGTAACATGCGTTTTAACGCGGGTGTATTAGGTTTGACTTTAAGAGCCAAGTGGTTTTTTTGGAGGGGGTGGTTATCTTCTGCAATCAACCTATTTAAACTCAGCCTTCTCCATCCAAACAGCTGGAGTTTAGAAGAGCTTAAAAGAAAAACGAAAAGTGAGGCATTGTGTTTTGACTCGCAGTAGACACAAAAGTAACCTTCAAGGTTACCTTGCCCTATTTGCGGCCTCAGGAAGGAGAAAAACACAGTTTCAGCAAAGGAATTCCTTGCCTGGCTGGAGGCCACACCCGCTGCAACAACTGATGGCAGGAAAGCATTCGGATTCACAACTCTACCCCTAGCACCCAGCCGAAGGCAAAGCAAAACTTTCTCATTTTCGGAGAAGAAAAGAAACCCTTGCTCAATAAGTAGCAATTATGCTGCAGAATTTATATGCTGAGCACGGCTGAATGTACGAACACCAGATCAGTCAACCATAGCTTTAGCGCTTTGAGTATGATTAACAGAATGAACTTTCAAAGGTCAATTAAATGTCAACACATTTTAAAGGGATATTCTTCTTAAGTTGGGACGATGTGTAACAGCACCTTCCAAAGCTGCTGTGCCACTTCCACCTTAAAATTCTACCCATCTTATACTTACATGTGCAGATATAAAGATGATAACTAATTAACCTTTGTTAGAAAATAACGGCTATTTATGCTCCTGGCTTTCTTATCACTAAGCTGTCTTTTATTACTTGTGGCTAACCAAGTACACGGAGATGCTCTTCTCCCTCTCCCTAAAACTTCATTTCAGCTGTTCAGGGCGTGAGCGAAGGGAGAAGAAAAGGAGAAAGAACAGTTTGAAAGTCTAATAATTTACTACATGAAAACGAGAAGAGACTTTTGATATGCAACTGAGCTGCCTGGATGTAAAACTGGGGGAGGAAGGGGCGGGGGGAACTGTAGCAGAATTAATTATGAACACATTAATCATTATTTTAGTCAGACCAGCGATACATCTCTTCACTTCTAAACATTTCTGGAAATCCAAATTTCAGGTAACTAGCTCAACACATCTTAAAACAGACACTCAGTACAGATCCATTTAAATCACCTCTCAAACTGGATGCTCAAATCATTACTTAGTTAAAAAAAAAAAAAAAGTCTCCATCTCACTACAAAGTGAAAGGATCAAAATCCTGACCAAGGCCTCACAACAGTACTATAATCGTTTTGACATAAGCACTTATATATTATAATTAAATATAACATAAGCATTTATTCAAGAAGAGGAGTAAAAAATAATCTGAGGGCTGCGAAAGCCGAGCAGAGTCGCACTCGGTGCAGATGCAAGAAGAAACGGGGCTGGAGAGTTCTCCTTCCGCGAGGGCAGCGCGCCCAGCACCTCTCCGCAGGTGGGTTTGTAACTCCAGGCAATTTTGGGCAGGGTGCGCCAGGAGGTTCCGTCCCGGCACCCGCGGGCCCGTCCCCGCCGGCTGCCGGGGCCGGGTGCCGCCGGGCAGCGGCACGGCGGCGCTTCTCCCACGGACAGGGGCCAGCGCGGGCGCTGCCCAAAGTTTGTCAAAAGTTCCCAGACCCGGGGGCTTCCTCGCCACCCCCCGGCCCCCCGGGGCCCGCCCAGCGGCCGCCGGAGCTCCGGCCCGCCCGCCCCGTCCCGCCGCACCGCACCTGCGGCCCCGGCCGGCGCCCGCCTCGCCCACGGCAGCCGCCTGGCAGCGGCGGGCGGAGCGGGCAGCCCGGCCCGGCTGCCGCAGGTGCCCCGGCCCGTCCGCGCTCCCCCGGCCACAAGCGGGGGGCTCGGCCCCGGGGCCCGCCGGCCGCCGCGCACCGCTCCTTACCTGGCCGGGTCGCGCCGGGCCGCGGCGCCGCGCCCAACTTTCCCACTCCGGGCGAAACTTGCGGCAAGCAGCGGGCCCGCTCCCGGCCGCCGCCGCCGCCTCCAGCCCGTCCCGTCCCGTCCCGTCCCGTCCCGCGGGGCGGGGGCCGGGCCCAGCCCCCCGCCGGGCCCCGCCACAGGGGCGGGGCGAGGGGGCGGGGGGAGGCGAGCCGCCGCGGGCGGCGGGGCGGGCCGGGCCGGGCATTGTCCGCCCCCGGAGCGCCCTTCCCGGCGGGGGAGGGGGCGCAGGCTCCTCCTCCCCTCGCCATGTTCTTTGTTTCTCCGGCTTTCCCCGGCCGTTCCCCGCGACGGCCGCGGGCCCCGCGGCGCCGCCTCCCCCCGCTGCCGCCGCGGCGGGGCCGGGGGAGCGGGGCCGCCCCGGCCGCAGGTGACGGCCCGGCCGCCCCCGCCCGGCGCCCCGGCGCCGCCCCCCCCGCCGGCGGGGATCCCGTCCCGCTCCGCCAATTAGCTCAGGGGGAAAGGGGCGGCCCCGGCCAATGAGGCGCCGGGGAGCTCCGAGAGTCCCCCAGGGCGAGCCAATGGGGGCGGGGAGCGGCGGGCAGGCCCGCCTCCCCGCCGCGCGGCGCGCACAGCCGCGGCGGCCGCCGGCCGGCAGCGCCAGCGGGGCCGGGGTTGCCGCCGCCGCGGGCCCGGCTCGGGGCTCCGGCGCTCTGAGAGGCGGTGTCGGCTCACGGAGCTCCGGCGTCCTGAGCGGGCAGGACCGGGGGACCTCCCCGGCGCGGGCCCGCGCCGCGCCTTGGCCGATGTCCCCTCAGCGGCGTGGCCGGGCGGTGGGCACCCGGGCCCGCAGGGCCTTGCCGGCCCCCGGCAGCGCCCCGGCGCTGCAGCCGTGCCTCGCCTGCCTCCCCAGGGAGATGCTTCTTTGGTGAGGTGGGAGGGGCAGGAGGCAAAACGGGCTTGCGGAAAAGCAGGGTGACCTCCCCGCTGGGACCTGGGGGGAGACCGGAGCAGGCCCGTGAGCTGAGGAGCGCCGTCTCCAGTTCTTGTCTGTGCCGCCGGCAAAAGCCGCCTCTGATGGGGCCTTCCGTCAGTTTCGGCGTGTAAAGAACACCAAGTCCCTTACATCCCGAAGGAGCGAGTGGAAGAAATAACAAAAATAATAAATTGGAGATGAAAGCCACCATTGTGGGATCTCATTGCCTTTCCCATGACTATGTTATGCTCGTTAGGCAACCCACAAGTATACTCCGCTCAGTCCTCCCCAATGAGTTGCCATTGTACACCCCAAAACTGGGCCTATTTAGTGTTTAATCTCAAAATACATAACCTTGTGGCTTGTTGCTTGGATTTCCATCATGTTATTCCAGTCCTCCCGTTCAGCCAAATCTTTTGTTAGGCTATCCTGATGCTTCTTTCTCCTGGCTGTCCTTCCCAGCCCCGCCAGCAGGAAATTTCACCAGTGCCAAGATCGTGGATGAACCTGTTAAACTTCAGGTCAGTGTAATGCCTGATCCTTCCGGAGCTGCCTTCTGCCGGGGAGCGTTCCCTCTGTGGCATCTCCCTTTAGCCAGTTTCTTACCCACCCTGCAGCACCTCACCAACACCTGTAACAGCTTTCCTTGAAATCATGTACCAAACGCTGACCGAGGCCTAGTGATGCCGGATCTCCTGCCTTCTTATTCAGGAAGCTTACTTCTCACAGAGGGTACTGGGTTTGCCTCGCAAAATTTACCTCTGGCAAAGCACTGTTGCGTTTTATCCCACTTTCCACTTACTTCCACCTGTTTCATTACATTTTCCTTATACTTTTGCACTCAATCCTTGGTGACTAATGGTGGCAGGCAAGCAGCCTGCTGTTGCTTGCTGCTGAGTTTGAACCTGGCAGTAAGACCACACTGGTGGCTAGCCCACGGGGGCTTCCCCCTGCCTGGGAAGGACATCTTCTGTGGCTACTGCCCTTTGATGAGGATTGCCATCGTAGGAGTCCCATGCCATAGATATATGAATAATAGAGGCTAATTCCAGCTCGTATGCCATGCACTGCATCTTGTGGCCACGGTAGAGTCATCAATATTACAATTAACAAAAATAGTTTTGGCTGAACTTGGATTTTGATCCTGTACGTGGTGGCATGGAGGTCCTTCTTCCTCAGCCTTTTGAGAGCTGAGTATCAGTGCATAAGCATGTTGGTGCCAGCATCCTCCCCTGTGTGCCTCAAAAGATAGCCTTAGCTTAGATCTTTTGCTGCATTTCTGTTTCTCAATGAAGATCTGACCTGCGGAGCAAACTTGGTACCTTTCTGGTGTCTGGGGGTTTTAGCCCAGAAGTTCAGGCATTATTATTGTCTGTAAGGCTTGTATTTCTGTCACAGCCGGGTCCAAGTCCAGGGACAAAGCCCGGGCGTGCCATTGTGGTACAAACGTCTAGCCAAGGACAGTCCTGCCCCCCACGGCTCAAGTTGGGTAGGATACAAGAGATGCTGAAGGAACAATGGCATCTAGTATTTATACATTGAGTAGTTACCTAAGGATTCAGCCAAATCTCAACAGCAGAGCAAAAATTTTGGGGTCACTCAGATCCATGCTCCGCAAATCCCGCCTGCAATAGCCGTGTCCAGCTTCCCCATACGTGGGTAAAATAAGATGTCCGTTGATCACAGCAGATGCACGGGTGATTTGCAACACCTTTATGAGCTGCCGCTGATTGAGCCATGGTAATTGGCCATGTTCCTGCTCATAAACTGTTTCAACTGTAAGAAAAACATTTCCTAAGCCGCTTTCACAAGGGAAGAGGTTAGCATCGCACCTCACTTTTGCCGTGGACTAAGAGCAGGGATGGGCACTGCTGCTCGGCTGATGTCTGGTAACTCCGTCACTGGTGGGCTCTCAGCAGGCTTTAACACCCAGGTGGATCCATCGGAAGGCTGGGTTAGCCCAGTCCTGCTGGAAGAGCGGAGCATTGCTGTTTTACGCTTAAAATAGTTTGGTAAACACATAAAGTTCAACCATATATTTAAGATGTGTGGGGTTATATTTACCAACTTTTTTACAGTTTATTACTGTAATATCAGTGAGGGAAAGCTATTAGACTCTGCCAAATGAAATGGTCTTTGAACTAGAAAAAAAAAATTGTCTACTTCGTTACGGGCATGTTTCTCACAAATGCAGTAAGTCAATGGTGTCCTTGTAGTGATTAATAGAGAAGCCATTCAGAGTCCTTGGGGGGGGTGGGGGTGTTTTTTTTTTAATTACCAAATAACTTCTTCATCAAATCCATTGCTCAAAGACAAAACAACTGTGTTTTACTTTCACTGCTGTAGTGAGATGAAAAAGTGTTGATATATTCTCCCCAGAGGTCATCAGAACTACAAACAAGGTTGTGGACCTAATGTGTACACACAGACTGGCGGACAAAGCCTGGGGTTTATTGTACTGTAAGAGAAGCTGAACAGAAGGGAAGGAGGAGATTAAACAAGACATTTGGAAAGAAGAGGTACCTACCCTACATGGCATCTGATTTGCAGCAGAGCTGCTGTGTGGGAGGCTAGGAGGAAGAAAAAGCACAGTCATTTTAGTTTAGTTTTTAATGAAGGACAAACACACTGCAACATTAAGGGCAAAAACAGTGATATCTTCTTGCCTCTTCTGATCCAAGCTCCTGAAATGTGGCTCAAATCCCTTTTGAGCCAGTACTCATGGCCTCACAGATTATTTCCACCAGAAAACCAAGGCAAGGGTAGAGTTGGGAGTGGCACTAACACAGTTCTGCTTCCGTGTAGAACATAACTTCTTCGGTATTTATTCAGTACTCCTAGCTTTCTTCCAGCCTGTTTTCTTCCAGAAAGAAAGAGTCCTCAAGTTTCTCTCAGGCTGGCATTTTCCACCCTTCTCTTGCAGCTGTGACTGCTCATCTCTGCCTCTTCTCTGGCTGTTTCCAGTCACAAACAAGCAGCATGTTCTGGCTGATGTTCCATTTCTGAGTAGCGTGGCCTGTATAGTTTGAGCTTTTGGGTGAAATTAATATTATGCCGTTTTCCTTACTCCAAAAATGTTTGTACTAAAAAAGCTACAAAGTTAGGCACTCCTCCAAGCAACACATTTCAGCGGTACAAAATGATTTTCTGCATAGTCCAACTTTCAGCACAGCTCTTGGTTTTATAATGTCTAGCGCAAGAGGATCTGATGTGGGTTGGCTGATAGATAAAACCGTAATGAACCTGCTTAATAAATAATACTAAGATCGGGCAGTTCTGCCACTTTGTTTCTGACTGAAAGCATAATTCAGAAAAATACCCTGTTCCAAAATTTGTTTTCTTCTTCACTTAAATGATGGTTTCTCATCTGCAGGAGATCTAATGTGAATATATAACATTTGGGCAAGAGGGGTTAGATCTTTGCCCTCCGCTATTGTCTTCAGTGCTGGAACACAGCGGTGGGTTTCTTTGAAAGCACAGCAGACGGCTTTTTAAAGTGGCCTCACTGGTCAAGAGGACAGCAGCAGATGTCCAATTCGGTACTTCTGCCATGCACACAGTGAGTCACAGGTACAGAGCGGTATGTAGTGTTTAACCTTCAAAAAAAGATCATCAGAGTAACTGGAATATTGTCTTGCATTTTTGCTGCTCTGGACTTCAAAGTAAAATTAACACAGCTTAGAAAATACTATTTTACAATTTAATTGCAAGTGACTTTTAGAATTCAGATCTCAACTATACCAAAATATTCCTCTTGACTGATATGGTTCGATTTAGTGCCTCACGGGGATGCCCATAATATCCCCACTATTACCAGTTACCCTCTTCTCTCTCCATAATTATTAATACCATGGTTTAATTCCATGCAGCTTAGTAAAACAAGTATATGCTAACAAAAAGACCAAAGTACCCTAACAAAATGACTGGATATGATGTTGTGCTCATGATGGCATATGCTTGCTACCACTGGTGAGCTTGGTTGTACAGTGCAACAGTCTTCTCAAGGTGTAGAACCAAACTTCAGGTCTGACCTCACCCACACTTGTTCAACAGATCTCACGTTAATGAGTTATGTACTTGTTCATTGCTCTTTTTTAATGGATTTTCACAAATAGTTCACTTTAGATCACATCTTGTTGTGCCTGGCATATGACTTAGCCTGGGGATATAAGGAGAGGAGACTGCCATCCCACTGGTGTCAAACACAAACTCACTCTCCTCAGGTATTGAAGGTTGCTGTGCTTGCTGGTAAAATTCAGGGGACCCCTCTGCCAGTGGTCAGGGTTACTTTAGATACCTGCCATAATAAGTACCAATCAACAGAGATGCAGACAGGATTAATCATCCAGTGCCTGAAAGAGAAATCCGTCAAGTCTACCCACCTCCTGAATCTCAGTGCTGAACAGTGATAATATTAAATTTTCCCATTTGAGGAAAGAACATGATGAAAGCAATTGCTCTTTTTCTAAGCCTTAATAAGAATTATGCCAGTGGGTTATATCAGTAGGGATGTCGCATCCAAATAAAAGTTCAATTGTAATATGGTAATTTTCTGCTTCACTCTCCAACTTTTAGTGTTTATATCTAAAGGAATTAGACCTTCTCAGACATCTTTTCCTGTATCTTCCTGCTCATTTTTTTTTCACAAGAGGAAAATCCAGGCTTGCAAAGCAGATGGAAGGCCTCTGAACTAGGATGATGGGTACCTCAGGGTGCACCACAGCATGTATTCATTGCTTAGTCTGGGTGCACGTTTGGTGACTTCTGTGTTTGTATTTTTTGTATGCACTGAGTTTACCCAGAACAAGAAGAAAAAACATGTTCTGGTGTAGTTGGTATGCTACGTACTAAGAGATCACTTGCAGTCCCAAAGAAATGCTGTGGTTGAGAAAACTTAAAAAAAATAATACCATATCTAATTCTCAAAAGATGCAGAAGCTCTGTCTGTTTTCAGGCCATGTTATCAAACCATTTGCAACTTACATTTGAAACAACAAAGCTCTAAATAAGTAGTAAGCGAATCTCTGTACAGGCATAGGCCTGACAGCTTCAGTGCTTGTGTTTGCTTCACAGTATTACAGCTCTTCTTTTGTCCTCACCTGGCAGCTTTCGAAGAGGGTAGGGATTTTTCCAGTAGTTGTTTTGAATTGCGTTCCACTATTGTCTGATAGCATCATTAGCTGAAACCTTAGCCATGAAGTCAAAGTGAAGCCAGGCATGAGGAAAATCTTTAGTACTGAAGGCCAACAATAAGGGCAACGTGACTTTGAATCGTTGTTTAAAGAACAAAGGGCCCAGTTTTGCCACGCTGGTATCGGAGGAATTTTTTCCTTAAGTTCTCTTACAACAGGACAATTTAGTTAGTATCGCTTGATATTAGTAAAAAGCAAAAAAAATCTAACACTTGGAGGCAAACAATTCAGTTATAACTAGAAATATTTCTAATAAATGTCCTTGAGGACACAGACAGCAGTTCTCCTGGTGCAAGTTCTTACATATTTATTTAAATTCAAACCAAGTTATATTTGTAATACTGTAAGAGGACAGTAAATGTCTGCAGCTCTTTGCACCTTCTACCAGAAATAAACCAGAAAATATTAAAAGTATAATTTGCTAACAAAATAAAATTTGGAGTAGAGGTGAATACAGAAACAAAAGAGGGGACAACATGAAATACTGTATTGCAAGAACTGGAATTTACTCAGTTTTGGGCAGTCTTGTGATGGTAAATGTGTATAACTTTAACAGATGTACTGTGCATGAGCTTTTAAGGATCAAGGCCCTGTGTATGTTGGGGAGGTGCCATCAAGCAGCATGAACAAACAATTCCGTTTTGCAACACAAGGTGCTCAGTTCACACTTATCATATGAGTTTCATAAAGCTTCTCTTCTCTAGCAGAATGTCTGGGACAAGAAAGCAAAGTAATTAGTCCCCATCCTTTGCTTTTTTCTGAGATAACTTTTCTTGTTAACTAAAAGTGTTTTTTTGCCAAAAGATACTTTCACGCTGCATGCTTTCTGTGCTGTTCACTAAAACATTTGTGCATTAGGTACAGTATGAGGAGCGAACAGGTAACACCACAATACTTTATCGCATTGTTACTTTGGTAATATTATATCACCGAACATATCATTCATGTTTAGCATATTATTTTCTATAGTAAATTACCAGTAAAAGTAAGCAGTAGCATTTTTCTTACAGTTTAGGTGGTGGAATGTGATGAAAGATTGTATCATGCAGGGACAAAAAAGAGTTGAATTAAAGAACGTAACTGTAATTCTTACATTTCCCAACATGAGTGCTTGATTTTATGGCTTTCTTTTAATGTAGCTTTTATAAGTAATTTTCTTTAAAAATTGGAGGAGAAAAACCCCAGAGCATCATAGTGATACCTGTATGACATTGGCATATTGGGGCTGAAACCTTTAGGTTCCCAATAGAAATCACAGCCAGTTGAAGCAGCGTGTGTTTGCCTGTAGCAGTAGCTTATTCTCTGTAGGTGGATCAGCACAAGAACAGGTCTGCTTCGTGGGTTTCAGTGATAACGGCAGCCGCAGAGGTTTAGGGAGCTTGGGTGTCACTCCAGGACCTGCCACACTCTGTTTTCACATGATGACTCTTCCACCTGCTCCTCTCGAGGATGATCCATTGATCCACAGCACTTCCCTACCTGCCCCAAATCTGTCTCATTCCTTCCATTTCTTTTCTTTTTATAAAGTTCTTGGAGATCTGCCGATGCAAAAGGGTACTGGAGAGGCAGGTGTTCTTCCCAAACACTGCCTGCGAGACAGATCGGAGTAACGAAAGAATGAACCAGAAACAGGAACAAATCTGCCTCACAGAGTGGCAAGCATGAGAACAAGTGAAACCAAAGATACAAGATCCATATCCTCCCGTTACACCTGTAGAACTGGTAATGAACCCGTTTTTCAGGTCTTGGTAGTTGCAATAGCAGAGATGCTGAATTTCTGTGTGTCCTTCAGCTGTCCACAACAGAAAATATACTTTATGGCCAATTGTATGTTTTCAGGTTAATCATCAGAAAAGTTCTGGAGCACACTGGTGCTTTCCTGCAGAGATGCTTTTTAATTTTGTCAACACGGTAGGTATCTGATGGCTCTCAGACACTAAAGGGCCTAGAGCTCCCTTGTGAAGAGGCGAGGGTGTGTGTCTGTACTGGGAGGAAGGATGCAGCCAGTGTTTGGTGAAAGACTTCTTTCACCTGAGCTACGTGTCTGCTCAGACCCTTACCGACCCTCATCATTGCATCCCACCCTTGTCTCTGCATCCCACCCTCATCTCTGCATCCCACCCTTGTCTCTGCATCCCACCCTCATCTCTGCATCCCACCCTCGTCTCTGCATCCCGCCCTCATTCTTGGTCACTGAAGGTTTCCTTTCGCTGAGGGTTTCACCCAGAGCAGTTCTTCCAGACCCAGAACAATCTGCTTGGTTCTCTTTACTTTCATAGCAGGTTTCAAAAGTGCACTAAACTGACAGCACTATTGTGCTGGAAAATGTCTGTACTAAGGCATATAGCACTGCTTTAGCTCGCGCTCCCATCTCCTAGAAGCCAGAGTTTTGCTAAAACACGCTACTCAAAAAGTGAAGTCTAGAAACATCGTAATACATGGATTTGAATGGAATCTGCATTTTTTCCCATCAGCTGAATGGTTTAATACCTGCGGTTATTCAGCAAGGTTGGGAATGAGCTGCTGGGGCAGTAACTTAACGATGACAAGCTCTGACTGCCAGGCAGTGCTGTTTATAGTAGGTCATTGCTCTCAGTGCTTGAGACAAATATTGGATTCACTGGGGGATCTTTCAGCAGAAGGGTAATATGTTGAAAAGCAGCTCAGTCAAAATGACTTTGCTGTTGAACATTCTCTAGCAGTCACAGAATCTGAAATCTGATTTATTAATTAAATCCTATCAGCACATGCTCTGAAGAAACCAGCATGGCTGAACTATGTCCCTGTTAAGTGAGATGAAAGGACATGACAAAAGTTTGTATAGTATGCCTCAACCCACATTTCCTGTAAAGGATACAGCTTGTTATTTTTCAAAATATGCTGAATATATTTTCTTTATATCTTGGTTTATTATGACCCGTGGGAGCAATTGTAAAACTGAAACATGCAAGAACGAAGGAAAAAAAATAGCTGGACTACGCAGAAGGAGCTGGCCTATTCTGACTGTATTATCTCTCCTATGAAGGAACAGATCGGAAGATATTTGTCCAGTTTTTCTCCAAAAGGGACACATACTTAGAAAGAATCTTTGCTTAAACATTTGTCAAGTATTTGTTCAAATAGGTTTATCAAGCTAAATGACACATAAAGAGAAATAAAGCTATCTTAACATGAGCAAAGGAAAATGGAATGAAAAAAACTATTACTAGGAGGTAGCTGAGAGTATCATCCTATGACACTTCTGTGGGATCGCTGGAAATAGTGCCTAGTCCCACAGCACGTGACACACATCTTGCAGTCTGCTCTGTGTTGGGTAATTTAACGCACTGAGTCTGTATGTTCAAATTAGTCTGCGATAGGAAAACAATTCCCTGCGGCCCAGCAGTTAACACCGTAGCCAGACGTAGGCAGCTCGGTGCCGGTCTCCCTTGCCATCTCTGCTCCTCCAAGACTCCAAGCCCCGGGCATGCCCCTCTCTTGTCTTTCACATTTTTTGCTGCTGTTGTGTTGTTGCACCAGTCTCTGCTTCCTCCTGGAGTCTGGGGTCGTCAGTGCTCAGCGCTGCCTCCCCGCCGGAGCTGGTTCTCACGGCCGGCCCACCGCAGGCCCCTAGCCTCCGAAATGCATTTCAGTGTTTCATGTGCTGACATCAAGACACATGGATGGGGGTGGGCCAGTGGTGTCTGAGGGAGCTGAAGTGTTGGCCAAAGCTGCTTTTTCCCCTCGCTGATTGTACCTCCCTAAATCCCCAGCCTGGCCATGGAGATATCCCCCAGTGTGGAGCAGGCTGTGGGCTGGGGGGACCTCTGCTCTGCTCCAGCCTTGCTGGGAGGGGAGCGCCCATGTCCTCCCATGGCTCCCGGGAACCCCGTCCCCAACACAACCTTACCTTGCCCACTTCCATCTCAGCATCTCCCAGTGCCTTTCCAGTCCTGCAGAGCCAGCGGCAGCCTGGCCCTCTGGCCTCCCATAGGCCCCATGCTTGACAGGGGGATTGGAAAGTGCTGCATACAGAGCAGCAACATAGAGATAGCTGAATAAATCCCGAAATACTCATTCAGGCACTGGCATCTAATATCAGCATTATTTGGTACTGCAATAGTTTATGGGGTGTTACTGCGGTGCCAGGGTACAGTCTAGCTCAACTTTGACCCAGTCTGCATAGTTACAATGGGAGGGGGACTTGTGGGCAGCCTGTTGCTGTCTTTCCTCTGCTGGAGAGCATTTTCTGGGCTGCTCCTACACCTTTTCCCTGACCCTTTTCTGCCACACCAGAAAAAAAAGATGGGCCTTTTTCTGAGTCCTTCTTTCTTATGCCAAGGCACTGGCTAGGAGCTCTTGGTTGTCTTAGGCTTCAGCTCCACCACTGTCCCAAGTCACACAGCCTGTGACTTCACACAGCCTGTGTAACGTGGTACTTTGGGCTTATGGCATCACTTGCTGAGCCTCCTGATGGCAGAAAGCCCACCTCCGCGTTGCACCACGCTGCAGTGGTGCCACTGCAGCCGTGACCCAGCCACTGCTCGCTCCCGTGCCCCCCGGGAAGCACGGTCCTGGTTCTCCTGCTCCTCAGCCCCTCTGTGGGGCAGATGTCTCGTATCCAGAAAGACTCCTGGCATTAAACGTGGACATGCTTGGTATGACGTTTTGCCAAGAGCAGACTGGGATTTCATATGACAGCTCACCACAGGTGCTTACACACTCTGTTGGACGTGAATGCTTGGCTAGACAATAAGTTGTACCTTGATGTAACTGGCACAAAGCACCGATGTGCCAGCGCCTGCGGGAGCAGATGGCTTGCCTATTTTCCTCCAGAGATTAAGGCTCCGAATCCATGCCACATCCTTTCCCCAGAGTCACAGAAAGCTGCAGAGGAACTGTCTCCTGTCAAATTTCTTCTCCTGCCTGGCGGGACCGGCTCCAAACTCAGCTACTCACATTGCATGGTTTATTTCTGAAAATTTCTGGTCCTCTAGAGTTTAAGACTGGATGCTGAAATTGGGGGAAAAACCCCAAACCATAGCACGTGTGACTAAAACCACAGTGACAATCAGTGGTCCCTGAGAACTGGAGAACCCCTTCTCTGTTAATTGCCACGGACTTGAATTCAGGCCTCATGGATGGTGAGCAAGGCAGCTAGCAAGGGGCTGTGTATGGGCAGCCAGAACCACCGAAGCCAGGGAGAACTGCAACACCAGAGCTTTCCTTGAATTTCTGAAATCCAAGCCTGTCTCTCACTCGTTGCAATACAGAAAGGGTGCTGAACGAGCATTTCCAGCTCCAACAGGAATTTTCTCTGCCCTTTTGACAACTATCTGCTGTCTCGCCTCCCCAGCTGCAAAAACGGGAAGAATAGCTCCCTAACTCGGTAGGAAGCTCAGGTTTAAATTTAGTAGCTGCTTTTAGAAAATACTTCAGGATTCTTGGACAGGCGGCTTTGTGTAAGTACTGCTGGCTATCACTGCTGTCTCCTTAGGGATGAGGAAAGGCTGTACCAAATATTCAGGATAAGAATAGCAACAGAGGACTGATACTGCACTTGTGTGCGGGATGGGTGAGATGAATGTCATCTTCCTCTTATTTGCCTTGGAAGTCATCTCTCTCTCTCTTTTTTTTTTCTTAGGGGTTTTCATAAGGAGCGGTGATTTTCACCTTATATAAAATGGGCCAAGTATCATCGGGAAGGTCCAGCTATTAAAACAAGCTGGTAAGAGTTTTCATACCCTTATTTCCTCTTGACAGAAAGGACTTTGGATTTTATGCATAACAAAAGTTTTGTCCACAATGGCAAGAAAATGACTTAGCAATCTTCTCTGTATTTGTTTCTATGGCGTTAGGCAATGTTGTTTTCAGGAAGCACTATGCCGTCCACATAAACACACTAAATCCCTAGTGGAGAACATCTAAAGAGAAATACAATTTTACCTTAATAAAAAGGTAAGATAAGTTGGCCGTTTGGCAGATCCTTGCCCGGCGGCGCAGGAACGCTGCGGGTGCTTGGAATTCACTCCCATTGTCCCCGGGCTGAATTGCTTTGAAAAAGGTCACATGAGGAGGAAAGGAAGTTTTGACTTTCACATGCCTGTTATTGCTAAGGAAACCACTTCCTTGGTATTCACATATTCAGCATGTCTCCAGTTTTGGCGCTCTGACAAATGACATCGTGCTACTGCATCGAGTAACAAAGAAGGGTGGAGAAGGCTGTTAGATATCTTGACGTGTTTGAAACGCCAGTACAGCTTTTGTAGGGCTGCCAAACTTCAAGTAGGCTCCCTAAGAGTAAGCAGGGCCCTTTGTTAGCTGCAGACGAGATACCTGGCGCTCAGAAACGTGGAAAAAAGGTTCTGGTCTACATCTCAGCAAGCTCAGGTAGTTTGGAGGTTTCCTGGGTTGTAGTAGTAGCAATAGCAATATTCTTACACCACTGTAAATATTGGGAGGCCAGTTTTCTACTACAAATACACCTGAATTATTCTGTGTGTAGAATTTATTTCAGCTTTCAAGTACATACTTGCCTTTTCTTCGGCATTCAGATATCAGAAACCAAGTATCCTCAGGTGACATGTGTTGATTTCATTAAAAGCACTTGGATTTGAACTTTGGGTCCATGGGACTTCTCCCATTTTTCTGACTTCTTACTCAAACAAGGAATTAGAAGGAGCGACAAGCTACTGTTGGTTAGGACTGAGAATCTCCACCAATGTGGTTTTTTTTTTAAAGAGAAGCAGCAGAATTTCTTTGAAGTAACGTATTTGCAGATCTCAATCTGACAAGAAGAAAATGTATCATAATTAGGCTTATTTCTACTCTAAGAGAAAAAAAAAAAAAAGTCTAGTATGCTTCAGGCTAGAAGTGGGTTTCACTGTAAATATGCAATAGCTACTGAGATTACCGGGACCAAGTGTGAGGCATGCACAAATCACGGGAACTGAACAGCTAAAGCCCTGCTCAATTTGCTGAGAGGCTACCGAGCTTTTGATATGTCAAGATCTATTTGTCTAAATGTTATCTGTAAAAACAACATAATGTAGTGAACTGAGTCTGGGACTGCGGAGGCCAGAAATCAATATTCTAATCTTGGCCCTGCCTCAGATGCATTTGGTGGCCCCAGAGTAGTTGTTTAATCTCCCTGCGTGCTTGCCAGAGATAAAACAGTTCAACTATAATAAACTCCACTGAAGAGCTGCGCAGATCAGTTTGCAGCTTCTGTGTGCTTCTCTGAAGACCTGAACTGTGGTATAAATATTACCATTACATGCAGGACTTCTGGAGGTTTGTCCCCAGGAAAATATGTGACATGTATCTTTGGATCTGAAATTGCAGGTCTGTTTTCTAGCAGACACCCTCACCCCATGGAACTTCAAGCACAGCCTGGTGACAGCACAGAAGCCACCAGGGTATCTGCTGTGATGACATCTTTTTTTTTTTCCTTCTTTTTTTTTTCCTTCTTTTTTTTTTTTTTTCCCTTAAATGTGTTAAAACAGAATTATTTAAAAAATGGTTCAGGTGTTTTCTCTCAGAGAGCGTCCTCGTTTTCATTCTGTCCGTGGCAGGAATAGACCCTACTTCAACAGAAGTCATTTACTTAATGCAGAAATAACAGAAAGAAGGACCTATGGCCTGTTTATTTAGGAAGTAAGACTAGATAATAATTGTGATTCCTTCTGGCTTAAAACACTTGAAAACGTGCTGGGTTTCATTTTCCACTCATTTTCCCTAATATCATTATTTCTGAGTGATTATCTCTCTAGAGGCTTAGCTGAGCCGCACTCATTCCCAAGGATCTCAGAGGGTTACCTGAGGTGAGGCAAAAGATAGGTAAAAACACCCGAGTGAAGCCACAATAACCTTTTTCAGCTTTTAAAAAACAAAACCAACGAAACAAACAAACAAAATCAACCAACCAACCCCACCACAAATTATCTTCTACAATATAGGAAAGGAGAGAAATACTGGCTGCGTCCCTCTTCCATGCAGCAAACGAGTTCCACGTACAGAGGACGCGAGTACCCACGTCCCACCAAATCGTGCCCTTTTCCAGCCCAAAAGAGCAGCAGTTTGTTAAGTATTCTAGAAACTGCCTAGGAGCAGACATTTGGGAATTGCTAAGAAAAAGCAAGGGCTAAAACAATAGGGTCTACAGTTACCGGTGTGTGTATTTTACGGTCATTAGTACTTGCAGAAATGAGTCCAGCACCTCTAACGGCCCTGGGTTTTGTCTCCGGTATTAGCACCTCGTGGTGCTGTTGTAACACAGTTGTTACCACAGGCTGTGGCTGGCAGGTGGTAGCTACACCTAAACCTAGACAAGGTTTTGGGTACTGTCAGAAAAAGCTGGAAATAGTGGCTGTGTTCAGCGGGGAGGCGGTAGGGAAAGCGGTGCACGGGGGTGAGGCGCTCGCGGCAGCCGGGGTTGCTAAGCAGGCAGCCTGCTATGCCGCTAAGCAGGCAGGACCGGGCAGAGCCATTAAGTCTGGAAGCAGCTGAGTATTTAATAAGCTGCATGCTACCATGCATTTACATAGCTTAAGTTGTAGTAAAGCCCTAGCAGGAAAGGGTCAAAAGTGCAAGGCGGGAGGGTGAAAGCAGACTGCATCGTGACCCATCCTGTCCTCAGCAGAAAAGGACTTGGGGAAGAACCGTGAGAGAACGAGTCTCACTCCAGCCAAGTAGAATTTTAAAGGCCAAAAGGCAAGAATGTTAAAAATAATTGCAGTTAAAGCACATGTGAGCCGGTCTGGCAAAGCTCATTTACACAAAGGCTGCGGCATATCTATGTGCCCCCAATAAACCGAGCGTAAGGAGTGCAGTGGAAAGGAAAATGAGATTCCTCTCCTTCAATGGTTTACACATCTAAAACAAAATGACTCTTTGCTCACCCTGCCTGTGTGATCTTAAGATTCTTTTATATGAATCATTTGACACTTATTTGTTTCCCGGTGTGCTTATTTAACTCTTTCCCTGGGCATCATCTTCACCCTGACACTGCCGGAGACCGGAGTCCTGTCTCGGCAGAGGCTGCCAGCAGCAGGCTCTCCGTCCTCGCTCTTTTCTCCCCCTTGTTAGCAAAGGCTGTTTGAATACTCACAGAGCTGTCGGCTTCGGACAGGCGAGCCCGTGCCCGATTTCACTTCCCCTAGTGTAATCACAGACTTCAGTGACTGTGCTTTTCATTTATACTGACGTAACAAGATTGAAATCTGTCCCACAGCAAATATTTATCAGAGCATATCAAAGGAAAAGCAGACCAGAAGAGAAACAAGCAAAACAGCGAGTGCCATTAAACTTTGCCAAGATAGATTTCAAAGTCAATGAAAATCACCCCAGAGACACAGAGCTAAAATGTAGGACAAGTAGAACACTGAGAAAAATAACCCCAAATTTCCAAACACTTATGTCCTACAGAACAATTTTTAATTACTTATAACTTGCAAAGATTAGGAAGGAAAACCTGCACAGAACTAACAATATATGAGCAAAGTCAATGATCACCTTTCTGCTGCTTTTGCTCACATCTTGGCTTTGATATGCCCGCTCATCGTGGCTCCCTGCTTGGGTCAGGGACCCTTTCTACAGAGTAGTAAGAAAGCAACAGGACAATGTCCACAACTGGCTTTCTAAATGATATAAAATAATGGGATGCCACGCTTTAATTAGATAATTAAAACTCTGTTGCTGCTTTGCTACCTGCCAAGGACACTCAGTTTCTTGGCAACAGACCTCTCGTTTTCCGTCTTTGATATCCAGGTCACAGCCATTTGGACGAGAGGCTTTTTTCCAGCAGCAGTGCAGGGCAGTGGCACGCAACTGCCCGTCCTGCTGTCGGTATCCCCCTGAAGTTCAGCATCTTTCAACTATATTTATAATGATAAAAGCTGTTAAATGTTAAAAGCCCTTATAAAGGGTAGTTTCTCAATATTCACAAAGGTCAGGGGATATGTAAGCATATTAAAAACTTAGGTAGCCTTGTGCAACACCAGCAGCTTCTTACATCAGCGGCAACAGCGTCTTGTCCTGTTGCAGCTGAAGAACATGACAGAAAGGGTAAAGAGAGAGAAGGAAAACAACTGTTTCATCCCCAGCTCTCCAGTTTCTTCAAAAGTTAGGTCTACCCCATCCCTGACCGGTCATCCCACCTTACGAGAAAGGGGAATGCAGGCCTAGAAGAGATCTACCTGCTGGCCAGGTTACGTGTGGAAATCACATATGTTCCTGAGGAGCGCTGGCTCGGTCAGCTAGCTGGAAGAAAAGCACGTAGCCCTGACCGCTGGTACCAGGGCTTCACCTGAGCTGCCATCATTTGAACTGCGGAGCAAACTCCACACAGCCTCAGGATTATCAAATGTCATCAATCCAAGTGGCGTCAATCCGTATGCAAGGGACAGTTGCTCATTCCCAGCCCTGCTTCAACTGGAAAGGCATAACAACACACGCATGTTTTTGAAAACCAGGTACTTTTTTACAAGACAGGAATATAGAGCACGCTACCAAGGACGAGGCGAGACAGAACAAATCATACAGCTAGTCTGGTGATGAGCAACAGAAGAACATATATAGGATAATATAATAATCAGGGCAATCCCCGGTATCAATACAGGCTGGGGAATGAAGGGATTGAGAGCAGCCCTGCAGAGAAGGACTTGGGGGTACTGGTGGATGAAAAGCTGGACATGAGCTGGCAACGTGTGCTTGCAGCCCAGAAAGCCAACCGTATCCTGGGCTGCATCCAAAGCAGCGTGGCCAGCAGGGCGAGGGAGGGGATTCTGCCCCTCTGCTCTGCTCTGGTGAGCCCCCACCTGCAGTGCTGCGTCCAGCTCTGGGGTCCTCAGCACAGGAAGGACATGGCCCTGTTGGAGCGGGTCCAGAGGAGGGCCACAAAAGTGATCAGAGGGCTGGAGCACCTCTGCTATGAGGAAAGGCTGAGAGAGCTGGGGTTGTTCAGCCTGGAGAAGGGAAGGCTCCGGGGAGACCTTGTTGCAGCCTTTCAGTACTTAAAGGGGGCCTACAAGAAAGACGGGGACAGACTTTTTAGCAAGGTCTGCTGCGACAGAACAAGGGGTAATGGTTTTAAACTAAAGGAGGGTAGATTTAGACTAAACACAAGGAAAAATTTCTCACGATGCGGGTGCTGAAACACTGGAACAGGTTGCCCAGAGAGGTGGTAGATGCCCCATCCTTGGAAACATTCAAGGCCAGGCTGGATAGGACTCTGAGCAAGATGATCTAGTTGTAGATGTCCCTGCCCATTGCAGGGGGGATGGACTAGATGGCCTTTAAAGGTCCCTTCCATCCCAAAGCGTTCTGTGATTCGATTCTATGATCCTATGATAATGCTCTTTGTTAAGTACCAGCAATTTATTACATTATATTCCTGAGAACAGCTGAAGTGGATTAACCACAGCAACCATTTACTATTTCTTCTGATGGTCCTAAGATTGTAACTACTGCTGCTGTGGGTGATACCTTCTGGGCAGGTGTGAACTTGTTCAAAGCTAACCAAAAGCCAGCTGTCCCGGTTAGGGTACTGCCAAGCCCTAGCCAATAAACCGCCCAGCGGGTGCTCCCTGCTACGCTAACCATCGCGTGGGCTTTGGTCAACTTGGAGCACGACCAGACCGGGCTTGCATCCACTCAGAAAACATAAAAACAGAGCTTGACAAAGACGATACACCAGGCCTTGTGGTAATATCAGGTTAAATTCTGCTCCCTCCAGCTACTTCAAGCAAAGAAATGGTTACTAGGAACATGCCCTCTACAGAGTCTTTAATCTGATAAAGCAGGTAGAAGACAAGATATTTGCATTCTTCTTGTGTACAGCCTACATCCATGCCTATGTATCACCATTTAGCTCTAAAAAACATCCTCCAAGTTTGGTTCTTTTTCATTAAAAAAAAAAAAATCATTGAGCAATTTCATGAAAACAGTGCTGCAAAGTGAGATTTGGCAGAACTTGTGGAGATTGCATTTTGTACTGCCTGTCCTGAATTTGATCTTGCACTAGGGACAGGTGAGGTGAACAAAGCAGAACCCTGGCCACAAAAATCTGGATTGCCTTGATATTCTGGCAACAAACCTAAAACAATACTGCTTTTTTTCCAGAGAACAGTCTGGCCCCTGATCCAGTCCCCTGATAGGATTGGTATCTCACACACAGAAGGGGAAATGAATTAATTTTTACTCATCTTCTATGCTCTCTCCTGTGGAACAAAGTACGCAAGTACTCCATGGTTATGTTTTGCATGAGCCGTCTGCTCTTGAACCACCACTGTCCACATCCAGTCATCTGCAACATCTGATAAACCATGGATCAAAGGAGCGAGCGGGTTAGAGAGCCTTGGCAACCTTACCACTCTGTGTGAGCCAGCTCAATAACATGGCGTATCGTAGCTGGGACACAGGTAGGAGTAGGTTCAAACTATGACTTAAGATTTTTGCTATGTTTATTTGGGTTATCTTGTAAAGGGAACATTCCACAGTATGATGGCATGCAATTGTAACATACAAATCTGTCTGCAGAGGAAACCTAGTCACCAGCTAGAATCCATAAAATTATTACACAGTTTTAACACAAAAAATTATGTAGTTAAGTCAGAAAACAGGAAAAAGAAATTTTGCTCTTTCTTTTAAAAATATAAAATCTTAATGAAGAAGCTGTATTAGAGGTAATGCAGAACATGAATTCTTTTTTTAAAAAGAAAACCTCCCCAGGAAAAAAAAAAAAAAAACAAACAAAAAACCTCCCCAGGAAACACTTCAGACTTCACAGAAGCAGCTTGTTGAGTCAGCTTTATTTGTTTTAGTACAACTTGCTTTTATTGCTTGATTTTAGATAATTATTTTTCCAGTTAATCAGCATCTCTGTCTCATGTTTAGACTTAAAAGGTGTCTATCACCTTTGTATTCGAGTAGTAAAGAGTGCTGTTTTATTTATATTTATTGAAATCGTGACCTTCTTTATTACTACCCCAGTTATTAAGTCAATAATACCCTTCCTGTTCATTTTTCTCCAGAGTTGGGAAATGTGATGCTTTCTAAGGAGTCCTATTTTATTCCATTCATTGGCATCAGACCTACAATTAAAAAACAATGTTTCAAAGTATGTGTGGATAGTTATTTTCTTTACTTCATTACTATTTCCCCTGACAGTTACCTCAAGCCTGTGCCAATGACAGGCTCTTAGTCTTAACTCTTCACTGGTGTTCGGTGGTATTTCACTGGCAGTTAGCACTTTGTTATCATGGGATGACTGCTCAAAAGACCCTGGAAAGCGATGCAATTTTCCAGATTCGGTTTTTAATTAATAAGCATTCATCTCTCAAATCATCCTGGCAGCAGTCTCTGAGAATGGGCATGGAAAGGAGCTCCTCTAATACTGAACCTCAGGCTCCCTTTAACGTAGGATTAAGTCATGCTAACCAAGAAACCTACTGACCATTCTCTTTCTTGTCTAGAAAAGGAGAATCTCCCGACTTCCTGAAGGTATTATTAAACACTACATATATCCATGACTGCTGAAGAACCACGTCCAGATTTCATTTTGACTGTAAATGTGGCAATGCCATGAACCAATCAAAAGAGTACAGATCTTTCAGAAAGATGAAATCAACTATCAATTGTCCTCCAGCAAAAATTGGAGATCTTCATTCTCCCTCAGTCGATGTTTCTTCCTTCTCAGAATCCCTCACTTTCAGAAGTAAGTGCTTCATCAACAGATTTTGTATGCCTCTCCCCAGCATAAATCCCATAATGCAGCTGGTCATCCTTTACAGTAGCCCAGGACATCTGCTTGGTGGAGAACCTTGCTGCCCACTCTCCTGAACTGTTAACAACAATGACACCCCCCAAGCCCCCAACTCGCGTCTTCATGTAGTCTAATGCAGTGTCAGCAGCCATCTCTGGTGTCATTCCTGAAACAAAGAACAAGATAACTGCATGGTATGTGTCTTGAAATAAGTTTTAAAATTCCTTTCGAGTTTCACCCCAGCCAAATCTAATTCCTCCTCCAACTAAATCAGCAAGAAATTTCCAGTGTAGCAAAGGAGCTGTTTATAGGAAGGCTCTGGACAGTTGCTAATAGCTGCTATGGTATGGTGCTGCTACAAAGACAGGATTTAAATAGCTTCAGATTGTAATTCAGTTTCAGTGTTTGATATAGGCTAACTCATGAACTCTATGTTCAAGACATGTTTCTTATGCCATCATTTGAAGGGAAAAAATGCCAATCTGCAAGCTTTCCATCAAAGGTTTGTCACAAGCTAGGTCTAAAGCATTTACAGTTTGAAAAAAAACACATTAAAACAATCCAAAATTTCAGTCGTCATCTATGTTCCAAGTCCACTGGCTGCAATGGAGCTCAAAGCACGTATTTCACGTTGTCATAATTTATCAAAAGCAGACATCAGCGTTACTCTTCCTAAAACTTCTGAAAGTATCAGGCAAGATGAGGACTCAATGTACTAGACATCAGAGAAAGGACCAGCAAAGCAACTTTATCTTTTCATAGAATCTTAGAATTGTTAAGGTTGGAAAAGACCCTTAAGATCATCAAGTCCAACCGTTAACCTAGCACTGCCAAGTCCACCACTCAACCATGTCCCTAAGCACCACATTACACTTAATTATCATTACACATCATTACACTTAATTCACATTAACAGGAATATTTTCGAAATAAATCAAAGTTAATGCGTACATCATACACAAAGGCCTGTAATAGTTGCAGAATATTTGTTCACTGCAAGTTTGAATATATATTCAGGAATGCAGTTGACCCGGCCTAATTGTTCTAAGATATATACCATCAGTAATGTTATGCAGCTTAAGTTGCAGAACAAAAACTGACCTTCATGCCCTCCCTGCAAATTTTGAGTTAAAACCAAACAAAACCAGCAGAGTTAGAATTATTCACAGCACTGGTGACTGACAGGATAAAGCTCCTTTCTCTGACGTTACGGGTGACACTGACTATTCAAGTCCGTGGCACTGACTTCAAAGGGTCAGTATTTCACTGTTTAATTTTTCATCAAGACAACAGCTGCCACCATAAGACAGAGATTCCAACAGCTGTTAAGACTGGCAAAGCAATTCACTCCTGAAATATGAAAGTAAATTTTGCAGCATTGGTCCAAAAGAAGATATTCACTATGCTTATTACTGAATAGCTGAACAGAATTATGAAAGAGCTCTATAGCTGTTCTTAAATATGCAACTTCAGTTGACTGTTCAAGGACTCAAAAAGTTACAATAACTTGAGGGTTTGTTTTCAGCGCCTTCATGGAAAGGGGCCGGGGGGGGCTGTGGGGGAAGTCTATTGCTGACATATTTTCCTGGCAGCGGAGTTGTACTTCTGGGCAGGATGAATGAAGGTAGAGCAAGCACGGGCAGGGTGAACAAGTGCAAACCAATTAAACACGCACACATGTGGGTTTTCTTTTTTCTTAAAAAAAAATTAATTTGAGCTGCATTTGCCTTTCATACTGACTTATCACAAGCCAGGTAACTGCTATCAATGCATCGGTTTTGCAGAGCAGTTAACTTCAAGCCAGAGAAGAAACTGGCTTACACAGTTTAGACTAAATAGAGCTTAGAAGGCCATTCACAAATTGAATGTCCAGGGACATAATACAGAGAGTAAGGGGAGATCATAACATGTTAGAGCTTTGGGAAATAATCTGTAGGTTGTATTTTATGCTGAAACATCATATTAGCCAAGAGATTTACAGAGAAATGCGCCCATTATATGCAACTAGCTCTTTAAAGCATAACAAAAATATTCTCAGATGTTACTTGTCCCTCTACTTACTGTTTCTCCAGTGAAAATGTAAATTGAAAGTTTTTCAACTATTTCCAGTTCGGTTGATCTCAAAGCAAGTTACGTTGCAGTACCCAAAAGCTATGGCTTTCTAAAAATAATGGTGATGTCTGTATTAATGGTTCTTCAACTGCATGCAATACAAGTATGTTGTCTGGCTATGTTTACAGGCTGTAATATAATCAAGGGTTTAGATGACAGACTAACTCATGAAGGTAAAGCTCCAAAGGGTCATCACACAGTCAGATTGTATTACAGTCACATAAGACATACCGTGTCAGCTGTTTACCACATACCCACCCAGTCAGTTTAGTACATTTTCCAAAACAAAATGAAAATTTAAATCATAGTTAAAACGTCTTAAAAGCATTTCTGTTGCTATAATCAGAGTTGTTAAAATAAAAACCATCATAGTCTATTAGAAAGGTGATATTCTATGCTTTCTTATTTCAGCTCTGATTATCTATCTCTAGCCCTCCCCTACTGCTTCCTTAAAAATATCTTGCTTTTACTTGTTTTCTATTCCTTTGTTCACAAAATTTTAGTTTAAAATTGGGAAAAATTATTAAATAGAACTTCAGTTAAACAAAGTAGACAATAAGGTCTTTCAATATACATTGATCTCAAGCATGATTAACCATCAAGCAGCATAAATATTTCTGTCCACTTAAGGCTATTTTGGCTTCATTAACACTTTAGTACTTTGTTTGTTTTTAAAGAGAGGTAACCCATCCACATATCCCTGGGAGCAACTCTTCTGACAACTGTTCTAGGATGATAGCACATAAACTGAAACCTGTCATTAGGCAACGTTTCCAATCCTCATTATTTCAGCTTACAGGAAGTTTGGAATATACCTTGCTCCATGTGATAGAGGATCAGTCGGGCTAAGACCACTTTCATAATGCTCTCCCCATGACCTGTGGTTGAAGCGGCACCAGAACGGTTATCGGCATAACCTCCACTTCCTTTTCAGAGCCGGGGGGGGAAAAAAAAGGCAATATTCTGTAGTACAATTTACAAGCTCTGCATTGCTTAAAATAGGTAACGAACATTTCTTCCTAAAAGTCCAGCACTTCTGTGAACAAAGTGTCAGTAACTAACTTCTTTGTCATTTCTGCCTCAGTTTGAAAAGTAAAATATATGAAAGAGATCAGCAACAGCTGGATGAAGTCAGTTGCCAAGTTATGAGCTAGAAGACTAGTGAACTGCTTGTGGTACAAGAAGCAGAAGCAGGCCAACACTTTACAGGGATGGGCAAAAATATTTTCCAGAACAGCAGGGGACAGTATACTGAGAATCAGCAAGATAGCAATGGGATGCAGAATGCCAGGTCACACAAAGCTACCAACTGAGAAGATATGAAGGAAGATCTCATGAGGACATTGGCGAATTGACCAAAGTTTGAGGGGGACTTATCAGCAAGAGCAAAAGCGGATAAGAGGTTTGAAGAGCCTGGGCTCCACAGTGAAGCATCACGAAGCACCCCTGAAGAATCCAGCAAGTCCTCACCACAAGCAGAGTGTTTCTTCTGGTGCACTCCCCCCTCCCCCCCCCCCCCCCCTTTTTTCCCCTCCCATCCTTGTTTTGCTGGCACATTCCACACCCTGTTCTCCACCAAGATTCCGCTTGCTCAACACCCATGTTCCTAGCACATCTCCTAAGAAAAATTTCCCAGGAGCAGGGGAGGAGCATACCACAGGATTATAAACAAGGTACTGGAGGAGGGGAAAGAGGCATAGAAAAGCAATGAGAGTTTCTTCACTACTGTACTTTCTTGATCAGATCAGACCCTTTCAATAGACCCCGATTTACACGTGGAAAAACACTGCCACAATCAGTCTGTCAAAGCCCCTTTTCAAAAGGCTCTAATATTTAAAAAGACAGCTAGCATTTCTGTATCCAATCCTGCAGGTGTCTAGTAAGAGCGAAAGTTGCAAGCAATACGCTCAACAGTGCCCAGTTTCACTTGTCCTTCACAGACCTGCATCCCATACTATAGGAGCCCTGAACATGATCTACATAAGGGTTTAAGTATTTGCAGTCAGAAGGCTGCAGTCAGAAATGAAGCTGAAAATCATAGCCAAAATGCAGAGGGTACCAAAAAATTAGTATCTTACTGTGCGAGAGAAAGTTAGTATTAGTTTTATAATAATCCTGTACTGCCAACAGCAGTGCTATTTGAGTCTGGAACATGTCTGACTAAAAATAATTATTTTCCAAATCACAGCTGTATGGTAGAGCCCTGAAGCAATCAAATGGCAAGTCTGTCCCAAGAGAGGAACAAGTCTGGGGAAAGGATTTCAAGTGTCTCTTTATACTTGGATAAGAGACCTCTTAAAATATTTCCTTTATTCCACACCGATTCTATTAGGCTCTGAGGCAGTCCTATCAGGGCTCTCTAAGAACAGGAATTTACTCAAAGTTGCCAGTCATTTTACAATTCTGGCTCGCTGATATAACAGTAATTACCATTACACTTACTTCCTTAAGTATCAAGAAAACAGCATCTTAGTACAGGCTACATTTTTTGACTTAGCCGTAAGCATGGATATACAAAAGGAGAGCTTTATCAGAATGAACAGAAAGGAAACAGAAAAAAAATGTTAGCGTTCAGGAAAGGACAGAAAAAAGAAATGCCCATCCCCATTTTCCAGACAGAAAAGTGTTGGATGATGAGAATGACAGCACTACACCTCTACTCCCAACCCTTACTTGCAATCTCCACATTTTGTTAAGGAGCTTGAGCTTTGATACATTTCAGTGTTAGACCTCCATTTCAGATACGCCAGTATTTATGTTTCGTTTCACTAATGAACAGGAGAATGTGTAATACTTTTTTACTTTTTTTTTTTCTTTTTTTCCTTCTTTAAATGAGATACCTATAAAAAATGAGAGGCAAGACCCCACACCCCATACCTATGCATGCTGTGTCACCAACACGGCCAATCAGTTTATTAGAGAGTCCTCCAGTGGATGTTGCACAAGCTACATTTCCTTCACTGTCTATAGCAACAGCACCGACTGTTCCAAGGTCTCTGCCAAGAAAAACAGTTCACAAAATTAGGTTAAATTAAAGCATACCTGCCAAAGCATGTTGCATTTATTTTCTAGGTAGCTTTAAAAAAAAAAGATTACTGAAAAAAAATTACTGCTCATCATAAAGCTATTTTTTACCATGCTTCACATTACAAAAATAACAAGCAATATGCAACAACTCTCATAGCTTTATATTTAATAGAGTAGAAAACACTAACTTTTTTTTATCTCCCCCCCCCATGACTTGTTTACCTTCATAGCATGGAAACTTTGACTTGGGAAAGAAAAAAAAAAAACACAAAGCAAAAGCACACAGGGCAGAAATATTTCTAGCCATCATAGTTCTGAAGTAGTTTTTTGGCTGTGACACACCTGACACACAATCTTCCCCTAAACAGCGACTCAAAGACACAAGAATTGTCTCCACTGTCTCAACGGGAGGTTAACCGGAATTATTAATGACAATGCACGTAAATGAGTGAATACAGAAAAGGAGACTAATGTTATGAATGCACTGAATCATTTCCTTCCTGATCCTCCTCTTTCCTCTTCCTTATTCCCCTAAATGTTTGAATGCAACAGAAAAAAAAAGGTTATTTATGTGCCTTTCAACCAGCATTGTTCACAACACATCATTAATACATATTTTCGTCTTTGTACTCTGTAGCTAAGCAATCTTGAGGTTTAAATCACTTGGCCAGTAGAATCTGTTGAAACTACACATCAGCTTAAAAATCTTCAAGTGCTGAAGAAAATAGAAGTCTTGACTACTGCTTTATTTCTTCAGCACAAAAAAGTCATATATAATAGGCTGCTTAAATTATACGTGTATTCATAGTCAGAAATAAAAGGCTATTGTAACTTACTGTAACAGTTGCTGCACTGAGAAGCAACAGTTTGAGTGTCCACATATTCCTATCTTAGCAATTCATGTAGGAACATAAAACAGTATCTGGCTAGGAGAGAGACACCAAAAAAATCTAAATCCCTCCACACAGGAAAAGAATTTGTAACAATCCTTCAAGGAACTGCCCAAGAGGTGACTGGCACAGGATCACCTTTGGAAGTTGCCTGGGCACTGGTGAAGGTCTCTCTATAACACCCCAAAATCTATGATAATTAAGTCAGACAAAGTCTTTGTATGCCATGAAACCCACAGTCAATGTCTCAGAGAACCAACTTCCCGTTCCCTCCTGCTTATGTAAAATATCACACTGTCAGTCCCTACACTTCATTCACAGCAATTCAAAGTTGACTGATGAATCACAGGCCTTACAAACTGCTCTGACATTTATGTGGAGACGGACCTCATCTCAAACTGATATGATGGTGCAGATGGGCTTCCCACCCATCCATCTGTTACAAATGATTCGCTGAGAAGAATATTAGTAAATTCAGTACTCCCTTGAACACTCATGTGGCACCCTTCAACCAACTAAAGTTACATCCTCCTGAGAAATTAAGAAAGGTACATCTGGATGTACATTTTCCTGGGTATGTATTTACCTGAAGCAACTGTGAGAATAATGAAAGTACACAGATCACATATGCAGCAGCTACCTGTTTAGGTACAGGAGCTCAATCAGCGATAAATAACAAAGTGAATGTGTCCAACATACCTCATCTGCTGTAGAGCAAACAGACAACTACATTCTATTTCTTACTGTCCCTTTAAACTTTTTTATTGCTTCAGTGTCACGTTTTCTTTGTTCATCTTCAGAACAAAGGCAAAGAAGATATAAACAATCCGTTGCATAGCTAGTTGACTCAGAAACATTACCAAGGCAGGCAAAACTGTCTAAGCAGACATATTTTATAATCATCTATCATAGTTAGTGATAGTAGCAAGAATCTCAACAAGTACCTGTAGTATACCAGAGGATGCTATTAGTAGTAATGATTTTGTTCAATCAAGAATTATTCTTATGTACTGCACATACTGGGATGCAGAATGGATCACTTGGAATTGTTCATTCCCTTTTGTCTAAATCTTTCATTATCCAGTATCCATGAAGTTACATGTCCTTTTCTGTCCCCATTCAATTAATAAAGCGTCTGCTATTTTGTCTCTTAGGCCCGCATCAGAAGTAAGGTTTTCTGTCAATTGCTGTCAGGGTTCTTTCAGTTAATACCTCCTCGAGTTACTTATGCACTGTGATTCATGGACGGACTAGTAGCCCATCTACTATCTTATGGCCAGACTCAACCCCTTTTCTGTGGGATTCTCAGGCAAACTCCAGCAATTCTTGACAAGGGTATGGTTAGAATCTTTCGAGTGAGAGACTGAAAATAAAAAAGCCCACACCTTATTCTCAACAAAAGCTGTACAAGATGCCATAGTGTATGTGCAATGGAATCATAGGCTTTTAACATAAATGAATGCAGGCTTCTAACAGAAGCAGAAGAGAAAGGTCTCTCTTCCGGAGACACCAAACTTTGCTTGGAAAGCTGTGAACCCCTGAGGCTTCCAACAGTGTTAGGACCAGAGGACTGGAAGTAAAGTACATACCAACCTTCAAATTCCCAGTATGATCTGGTTTTATGTTGCCTCTGCCTAATACTATTTCACCTTCTGCCTGTTTGCCTCAGGCAAGTTTCTGCATAATCGCTGTGGACACAACAGGGAAAAAGAACATTCCACATGCAACACAGGAACAAACGGGGTTGCATAAAAAAAGACCTGTTTTCAACTTCGTGCTGATGTTTTGGGCACTGGTTGTCAGAAAAAGAACAGCGTGGCTAAGACAAAAAAAAGTCTTGAGCCCTTCAGAAATACACAAGCCTTCTATTATCAGATATTCCAGAACAAGGCAATGCTGAAATTGAAGATGCCTAACACTGTTATAAGAAAAAAAAAATAAAAATTAATCAGTTACAAAGAATGAATGGAGACTCAGATGCCATGCCATTCCAACTTATATATTCAGGGGACCAAGTGGCAGTAGGGGCTACGCCATCCTCAAAATTCTTCGTAATAAATTATAATACCACACAGTCCTTGGACAGACCATGGATCAAAAGAAAACTTCCGCTGGATACAAGATGAACTATGTCTGAGACCTTATGGTCAAGGAACAACTTCACTTTGTTTATAAGACCGTATTTACACTTGCCTCATGAATTTGTTGTTCCTTCTAGCAATTGACTGAAATTAACATACAGCTTGTAGTTTATAGCCTCATTTAATGGACTTTAATTAACAGGCCCACAGAAGAAATTTCCTCCTTTTGATCTGCAAATTCTTCAGCTCTGCTTCTCTCATTACTACTATTTCACAGAACAGATGAACAACATGTAAGACAGCATTTATGTAATGTAATACAGTGTTTTCCTATGCCACAACCATTGATGTACAAATGGAAGCTCAAAACAATTTAGTATTTATGCCTACCTCACAGGCATAAAAAACATTTTTGACACCTGATGATTTTCCTTCCTTTCCTGTCCATCTCACCTTCCTCTCTACTTTATATGAGACTTGCTTATTTTTCAAGTGACTTCTGTTTTGCTGTTGTACTATACCATCCAGTAGCATCTCTTTTCACACCCACTATTACACTGAACTTCTTGGTCAATCTTTTCATTCCTATCTACAATAACCAACAGCCACAATCAGCACTCAGAAGGAGTTACTGGTCAAAATCTGATGTCATTTAACTACCTAATCCAGTTTAAAGACAAATTGGATCATCTACTTAACCAAGATCAGCTTTATTAATTTTTTTTTTTTATGGACTTGTTTTAAAATGTGGACCGGAGATTTTCTAAAATCACAGGGCCTCTGTGGAAAAGTTATACAAAGCGATGCCTGCTGTTTGTTAAAGCTGCTCTATGCACTTCTATAACTGGTGGTTTTAAGAGCAATAACAAGTTCTAACTTTGTCCTCCATTAATGCCACAGAACCTATGCTATGCCAAAGTGACCGACAATCTTCTTAAGCATCAGCAAGTTTGTTCCAGTCACTTCCACTTGAGCAAATTCATCAAAAGCTTCATTTTTCATTACTTTCACTGAGGACACACTGTGAAGACTGTATCAAACCATGTAACACTCAGAACGGAACTATTCTCAAGTTTGAATACAGGCCTTCAAGCTTTGGTTTGTTTGTTTGTTTGTTTGTTTTAAACTGACAACGCAACCTAGATTACCTGAATTTAAAAAGAAAAAATATTTTACAAAACCCCTACTTCTGAAACTCTTCAGGGTTGGAATCCGGCTCGAGGTTCTTCTTCCATCTGTCCCGGGATCTCTCAGTTATGAGTTTCTCCCCTGGAGTCTCAGGAATACCCATGCCCTGAGCAAACAGGTGTGCACCATGGTCAGTCAGCAGCATGTGCTTCGTCTGCAGAAGACAGACAAGAGATTCATTGACATTTCTTGTACTAAGCAGTTTTATATAATCACTTCTTATTTTTTAGAAGTATCTGCACAAAGAAAATTCCAAATTTTGTTTTATTTCTAAACTATCTAGATTTCTATGCCTGTATCCCATTTCACTAGCTGAAAAAATCTTTAGCTCTCCAAAACACAGATAAAAACTTTCATCATTAGTAGAAAAGAATTGCATTTCTCTATTTAATACTTATTATAACGTGGAAAGAAAAATTCGTAAATTTGCTCTCTTGCTAATTCGCTTGCAACTTCTTTGTACTGTTCCCAGTCATCACCAAATCACTACTTAACTGTTTTGTCCAGTTAACTAAGACATCTAGAAGGATTTTACTCTGAAGGAAAGAATGGTAAATAAATTCCTGTTCCGTTTGAAGATATTACACCTCGTAAAATAACCCAAAACCATAAATATCATACACTAAAGTGTTTCTTAACATCAGCTGAACCATTTTATTTTAAATACTTCCTTCAGCTAGCTGCTACTCTTATAGACCCAGAATTTCAAATTTAAGAACAGAATATTGTTCTCACAGGTTTGACAAAAAATGCTTGCTCTCTTCTAACAACATTTGCAGGAGCTCTATTTTGATTCCTTTATTTAGCAAAGCACTTAGACCAGATTTTAAGTCAACAACCTTAGTTAATTCCATGCTCAAAGTCTGTACAGATTGGTTAATTGCTATTTTAGAGAAACTTGCCAGATAGATGTTTCATTAATCCTTATACTTTAGTAGGAGCTCTAAAATCTGATTTTTTTTTTTCTTTAAATCTCTGTTCAAAAACAAGCATCAACTTCTTGGACCACTACATAGCTGTTAATTGTTCCTCAGAGCCCGGGAAGGTTTTGGAGGAGCAGTGGTCTGACTATACAGTATGGAGTCATTTCAGAGCACAGCAGCTAACTTCAGGCAAGCTTTTATATCCACGCAGGAGCACAGCACACAAGTACCAAAAGGTAGAAGGCCAAAAAGTAGAACCACGCGATGCTGGAGGCAGCAGGCCTGCAAAGCCAAGTAGGAGACCTCAGTGCACATACTCTGCTCTCAGCCTGAAGCGAGGACGCCAGAAGTTGGGTATTTCTGTGTCATGCTGCATTCTGTAGGACATTTACAGTCTCAAAGCTTCAGGCTTTAAGATGTTGCAAACCATCGACTGCTGTTGATCTCTAAAGCAATGACAAGCAATCACTACCGTGACCAACCCACAGCACTGCATTGTTTTGAAGGATTCGAGCTGAACCTCCTCCCGAACCACAGATGCTGAGCTCTGCTTCAGCCTATTACAGCCTCTGCACTAACCCCTTCAGCTGCTCACACAAGTAGGAAACGTGACTCCACTTCAGAAACATTCCTGAACAGTCATTCTCACATGTGGTGGCCCTGACATCAAGCATTTTTGAGAATTTAAATATCCTTTTATTGACAAATTAAGTCCTCAATTCATGAGAGTATTGCTTTAGGGAACAAGAGTAAGGGTTACAAGGAAGAAGTCCTCTATATATTTGAAAGAGTGGACAATAGGCTTACATGCTGAGTGATGTTACCAGACAATAAAAGACCTACCTATTTCTAACAAAGCTGAAGTGTTCTTCGGACTTGAAAGCCAACTTCTTTGTGCAATACTGCCCCCCTCTGCCACTGCCACTAAACCAGCAGAGGCACACAATCCAGTAATTCAAATTGGGTTGGTTTGTTTCTTTTTTTTGGGGGGGGTGGTGGTGGTAGTGGCGTTTTTTTTGGTTTTATTTTTAGGAAATACATTGAACTTTTCTTTTGACTTTATCTGTATGAGAAGGCTGTGTCCTCCATCACTTGCCTTCTTCAGCAATTAAGACTTTATATCATCTTTCAAATAAGTTAAAAAAAAAAAGTTTTATGGTAAAAAATGGAAGTTATTTCTTAAAACTTTTTCAAAGGATTCCCTCCCATATGCAGATTCTGATAACGTACCCACCTTCTTGAGCTGCACAAACAAGAAGTACTTGCATAGTATCATAGCTTCTATGATAGGTTGTTTGGTTTTGTGTTTTTTTTTTTTTTTTCCCCAGTCCTCACTGAGAAGAAGGTATCTTAAGGAGAATTTGATTTTTCTCTTCAATATATCTTGTCAAAAAGAGCTGGTAGAATATTGCCAAACAACCCAAAAGCACATTTTTCTGTCTCATCTTTCTTCTACAGTTTCATTAATACGTTTGCTAACTTCTTAAGTGCCTAATTTTTCTGGGACACATTTATACAAAAGGACAAAAAAAAAAAGGGGGGGCGGGGTTCAGACTTCTTACTAACAAACAACAAATGTTGGCAAGTTCAGTTAATTTCATGGGAAACGGGGAAGAGAAAATCCCCCAAATTTCTGCAGCTGGCCTGAAATTCAGACAATCCCTGTTCTCTATTTAACAATGCTGGCAGTGTGCAGAGCACAGCAAAAATGTGCACCTTTCCCTTGAGAAGTCTATGTTCTAAGCTGAATTCTCCTTTGTCTAATGTAAAGGGCTGGATGATATAAGAGGGGAAAACATATACATGGTTCACATATACCAATGAATCAGTGCTCTAATGTTCATGAGATGCCCATCTAATGAGGTGTTGGAGCTGAGGGGGATTACATGCTCCATTTAAAAAAAAAAACAACCACAAACATTTCAATGTATCATTCTATTTTTGTTCACTACAAACAGGAATAATTCAATAGGAATTAAACAGCTTTCTCAAGGATTTGTTGAATTAGTTAACATACTAAAAGCCTTCCATCTCTAGAGGCTGCTGTGTTCAATAACACAGTAAATCATGAATGGAAATTATTCTGCTGCGCTCTTTTCTTCTGCCCCATGAATTTGGACGAGTTTGAGCCCAGCGAGAATGTGACAGCACACAGGATAAATGTGCGCAACAACAATCTAGAAGAGCTACTCTGGCCACCAGATGGAGCCCATATTGTTCCATAATAGGAATGGAAATACAGAAAATAACAAGGTGGGAAGGGTTTTTTTGGTTTGGCTGGTTGGTTTTGGGAGCTGCAGGTTTCAAAATTCCTTAAGGCAGTGAGGCATCTCAAAACCACTGGGAAAGAAGCATCCTAATATGCTTAGGACCCCAGGAAAACTACAGTCTTATTACCCATGGGTCACAAAGTTCAAAACATTTTTAATTATGCACAGCAAAACAAAACAAAATACACTCTTGAAAAGTACTGTGAAATAGCCTGGGTTGGTGTCCCCAAATTCCTGTCCAAGATGAACAGAAGAGTAACATCATTTGGTGTCCTCATTTACAATACCTGACGGAGAAGCAGCAGAAACTCACCTCAAGATATATAAAGTAATTTAGACCAACATTTACATTTGAACTTTGTCATCTACACATATTTTTTTTTAATCTGGGCAAAGAGTAATATACTTTACGACAAAATTTCATGGTTTTAGGGCTACAGCATTATACTTTGTCCTGTACAGTTAAATTTTATGATTTCCTTTCAAATTTAACCTCAACATTTTTGAGCACCAGAAGCATCACACAATGACAAGAAAGACCTTATAATAGATGAGAAAGAGAAAGGAGATGTTTTTTGAAAACATAACATTCCAAAGTGTTTTTAAAAAAAGAGCAACAACAAAAAAAACTCAACAGTGTTGTTTTGACTTTATTCTTGTTGACTGAAATGGGATTTTGTCATGGAAAAGAAAACAAAGAAATCAGTAATTCTAGAATGGGCATTCGGTTCATCTGATCTGAACAATGGGCATTAAAAGAAGTTATCTACAGTAAAAAAAAAAAAACACAACCCAAACAAACAAAAAAACATAAAACACCCCAACATTCACCCCAGTGTGCCAGAAGACGTCTCTCCCCCAACCCTCCACTTACATTCTCAAGTTTTGAAAAATTTGGTCTTGTGAAGCTGTCTACCAGCTATACTTATTTATTTGTTCTAGCTAAATGATAGAATAAATCCGATGTGAAGGAACAAAAAGCTTATTCATCACAAGTTTTAACATTGTTTTCTAGTAGACATACATTTAAAAAAGTATTTATATTAAATACTTTAGTGAAAAGTTCTGATTGTAAAAGCAGAAGTATCCTCCAATTAAGGGCAAAAATAAGACTTATCTTCTTTGGAGGCTGTGGAGGACAAATTACATTTCAATCATCTTTACAGATCACCAAAAGAGGTTTTGTTTCCTCAAAAGTCACTGTGAAAGGTTAAAAAAACCTAAATCCTCTTTGTTAATATGTCTTTTTGCAAATATGAACCCTTTTCAACAATAGGGCAGCTGCACTAGCAGAATGAAAAATATAAACTCCAAAGACAGTACAAACTTTTTGATCACTGTCACGGTCTAGTAATGGTAAAACAGATGCACATATCACAAATGACCTACTCCATCCTGAACCACACCAGTTGCATCATTTCTGAAAAATCAGAGATGTCTGCTGTGGCAGATATTAGAAGGACTTACTTCTTAGTGTAAGGTGGGACCGATTTTACATAGAAGGTCAAATAATAATCATTTTGCTGCCCTGATAAATTTGATTCTCTTGGAAAACCTGCCACCATCACATAGTGCTAATGTTATCTTCTAGCCAATGTTATTCAAGCTAGCCAATGTTATTCCAATTTACAAAAAGGGCACGAGGGAAGACTCAGGGAACTACAGATCTGTTAGTCTAACCTCAGTTCCTGGAAAAATCACACAGAAGATTATACTGGGTACTACTGAAAGGCATTTAAAGAATAATGCAGTCATCAGGCACAGTCAACATGGGTTCACAAAGGGAGAGTCCTGTTTAACTCATCTGATATCCTTCTGTGGTAAGGTCACCTGCCTAGTGGATGAAGGGAAGGCAGTGGATGTAGTTTTTCTGGATTTTAGGAAGGCTTTTGATACTGTCCCTCACAGCATCCTTCTGGACAAGTTGCCCACCTGCGGGATGAGAAGGTTCATGGTGTGCTGGCTGAAGGACTGGCTGAAGGGCAGAGCCCAAAGGGTTGTAGTGAATGGGGTTACATCTGTCTGGCAACCAGTCACCAGGGGTGTTCCTCAGGGTCCAATTCTAGGCCCAGTCCTGTTCAATATATTTATCAATGATTTGGATGCAGCAGCTGAGTGCACCATTAACAAGTCTGCTGATGATACCAAAGTGGGAGGTGCTGTTGAGTCTCTTGAGGGACAAGAAGCCTTGCAGAGGGATCTAGATAGACTGGAGGATTGGGCTACGATTAATGGGACAAAATTTAACAAGTCACAATGCCAGATTCTGCACCTAGGACAGAGTAATGCCGGGCACAAGTATAAACTGGGAGAGGGGTGGCTGGAGAGCAGCCCTGCAGAAAGGGATCTGGGGGTGCTGGTCAACAGCAGGCTCAACATATGTCAGCAGTGTGCCCTGGCAGTCAAGAGGGCAAACCGCATCCTGGGGTGCATCAAGCACAGCATAACCAGCCAGTCAAAAGAGGTGATTATCCTGCTGTATTCAGCACTGGTGCTGCCTCACCTGGAGTACTGTGTGCAGTTCTGGGCCCCGCAATTTATGAAGGATGCGAAGGACCTTGAATGCATCCAGAGGAGGGCAACAAAGCTGGTGAAAGGGCTGGAAGGAATGTCCTATGAGGAACAGCTAAGGACTTTGGGCTTGTGTAGTTTGGAGAAAAGGAGGCTGAGGGGTGACCTCATTGTTCTCTACAGCTTCCTGAGGAGGGGAAGTGGAGAGGGAGGTGCTGAGCTCTTCTCCCTGGTATCCAGTGACAGGATGCGTGGGAATGGTTCAAATCTGAGCCAGGGGAGGTTTAGACTGGACATTAGGAAGCATTTCTTTACCAAGAGGGTGGTCAGACACTGGAACAGGCTTCCTAGAGAGGTGGTCGATGCCTCACGCCTGTCAGTGTTTAAGAGGCATTTGGACAATGCCCTTAATAACATGCTTTAACTTGGTCAGCCCTGAATTGGTCACGCGGTTGGACTAGATAATCATTGTAGGTCCCTTCCAACTGAAATAGTCTATTTATTGTCTTCTGCTGCTGGAAGACCACGACTTTGCACTAAGGCTACCATCTGATTAGGTCACAATGAAGAAGGCCACCTAAAAAACCGTAAGACTGTGTTACATGGCTAAATAAGTTATTGGGTCCTTTAATTCAGTTCCAAGTCATTGCAAAGCCAACAGTACATTACCCAACTTCAATCTTGCAAGATCAAGCAGAAGCCTCAGTGACAGCATAAAAGCTCTTCAAAAAACCAAATGAACAAAACAACCCCTAAAATCTTGAACACCAGCTGTGGAGCAACAGAAGATCGACATGTATAGGTCAATTTCTCCTTGAGCTTCCAATTGCATGGCAGAACATAGAATGCTTCCTTAGAATGCTATTTTTAATAAATACCTCTCAAAAACCCTTAAAATAAAAGTTCTTCATGGTCATGACCATAGTTTTCAAACACTACTATCCTTTTCTGCCTTCTTTAAAACACTATACAAACATCATCATTGAGGTGTATCAATATACCGGATGAAGTTCCAAGGGAAAAAACGGTTCATATTCAAGTACACATTCAGCATACCTTTTCCATGACAAGTCGAGCGAGTTTTATTGGGTTTGCTATACATTTAACTGCAGATACTGCTCCAGAGTCTAAATTTTTTCCATCCATGATAATGGCATCCATTTCTACTTCGCCTTTTTCATTTAGAACAGATCCACAGCCTAAAGACCAAAAGAAAAAAAAAAGAAAAAAATCAGGGAGGAAGGCAAAAAGAAGAAAGTCATTAAGAGCTAACCATCAGGTGATTCAATTACTAGATCTCATCACACAAACTTTCTCTTTCCCAGTTTGTTGTCTGACTTATTGAAAGTATCTCCTGAATACAAAGAAAACAGCAGAAGCACTGCTGAATATAACCACAAAATCCAACCATTAACAGAAGTCTCACAGGGTACAACGTCTACTTTAAAATTAAGTTTTATTTTTATAAGATGAAAAACACACTTCCAATCCCATCCAAAATGATATACTAGGTACAAAAGTTAAAACAACAAACAATCATTAACAGAATTCTTTATCACTCAGATCACTTCAAGTGCACAGTTTACAGTTCTTCCAAAGGAGGATACAATGTAACACAACAAAATAGCATAGCTTTCAATCCTATCAACAGATTAACGTCACATAGCATTCCAAGAAACTGCCAAAATTGATGGAGCGGAATAAAAGTGTCCGCTCACTAGTGTAACAAAAGCTTGAAATAACCAGTTCTTCACTACCAAATAAGAACAGCAAATGAAGGAATTAAAAAAAGAAATCAAGTAATAAAACGTTGGGTAGTTATTTTCTTCTATAATTATTGGTGCTTGCACTAACCTAATCGAAAATTAATGAGATACAAAATGAGACAATGCAAATAGGGTTTTTTTAATAATGCCAATAACTGTATCACAGGGGAATAATCAGTTGTAAGTCATCAAGCGCACAAGCCTTGCTAATAAGGATGGAGAAGACTAAACTTAAAAAGAAGTAAAAAAACCCCAAAACAAAACACGGCAGACCTGCGCAGTGGCTCAGGTAGAAAGACCTGAACATTGTACAGAGCTAAAACAGTTTTTTTATTTCTGTTAAACCAACATTAAAGCAGGTCAGAAACCACTGTTAATAATTGTTGACATAAGACTTCTATACCAGTGTACTTCAGACCTGAACAGATGAAGTTAAATCCCCTGTTACAGGAAGCAACAAAATCCTGTAATCTTCCTCCTGTAACCTCAAAAACTCCCACTGCCACACACACATGCCTGAACTCTGCCCCCAAAAAGTTATTTTTTGCCCCTCTATGACTGCATAAGCTATTCCAGAGTGCAGTCCTGCATCATTCACAACATGCTAATTTCTAGACTACGCTGATCTGTGGAGAGCTTTATAGGTAACTTCCTTGTGCCACCCATGCTAACATCATTCTTCCAGCTTCTCCATTATGCTAGTGTAAGGAATAAGCTGTCTTTGTTTTCTTAGATAAGCCCTGCCATACTTTTTTAGCTTCCTTTGACAAGGTAGGCTCTCTAGCTCATGATCACCAAATTCCCACTAGAACAAGGGTACCTCCTTCTCAAGTACCAGTGACCAGAACCATGGTTCCAGGGGAAGCTCTACCAGCCCCCTTCATCACTGCACTAATAATATCCTATGTCTACTGGACACCTCTCAGGGGATACATACTAGGATTTCCTAACATTTCCTGAGCAAAACACAGTTGCAGACAGATCCTGTAGTCAAAGGCAGCTTCCTACAAAAGCCTCCTTTTACAGCCAGTGAAGAGAGAGAGGTGCCCTCTAAGAACAATTCATCCCACTTGCCTTCGAGAGCTGTATAGCTACCCTTTCTCACTCCACTGACCACCGTGAAAGCCTGTACACCATGGCAAGGCTAGCTACTAAACTTCAGGTTATCTGAGGTAGGATGAATCCTTCCTCCTGTGGTTACAGACTCTCTTTTCACCTGCCTTCCAGCACAATGGGTAGGGAAAGTCACAATGTCCATTGGCAGCAGCACTGAAAAAAAAAAAGTTTGACTCACCTGTGAAGCCAAGGCAAGGAAAAAAACAGACAACAAGACAGAAAATCTAAGGGGACACAAATAACAAATGTGTCTGACATTAGCCAAATCATGGCAGGGGTACTGATAGTAGTACTCCAATTCCCTCTATCTACAGATAGATAGTCCTGCAAAGGCTGAGGAGGAAAGAGTGTGCAAGGATCACTATAATGACAGTTCTTATATCTGGAGTATTCACACCAAGCTGGTTAATACTGCAAGTCAAAGAGATCACATGAAGGAAATACAACCAAGACCACTTCCTCATCACAAGAAGAACTTGATGACTTCATTATACTGCACAAGTCACTAAAACAGTAGTTTTAGACAACAGTAGAGCTTCTGAGCCCCTCCACCAAGCCTACATCAAGATGCATCTACACAGCATGGCTAAACCCCGTCATTCAAAAAAGGACACAACTTGATCATTATGCCCATTCTTCATTGTGGTCTCTTAGCAATGTCTATGTTTTCCTAGAAAATATTACACTAAAACTGATTTTTCTTTTACAAAGATAAATACCACACGGTGAGTTTTCAACAGCCACTCCAATCAGGCCCTCTTCACATAGCTTTCAGCTCATTTTTGCCAGCTACTGAGAACAGCTGTATCTAATGAGCGTTAATACAATTAGATGTATCTGTAAGTGATCACCAGACTACTTGCCATTTAGATCAGCATAGTCAAACTTGAACAAGGATTTAAGGCTCAGCTCCAGTTTAAACAAATTTTGCTAAAAAAATGCTCATTTAATATACTACAAATAAGGTATAAATATTGTTAGAACAAATTGAAATAAACACCTTTAGACAAAAAATAATTCAACATATATTTAAGGATAAACATATCCTCAGACCATGAAACTTGTGTCACAAACACATATGGTACTCTGTACATTAAGCAAAATGTTAAGTTATAACTGTATATCAGTCATTGGATATGATAGAGTCTAAGCTCCTATCCTCAAATGATATGATCATTTCAGAGGAGTACAGACTGCCCACAGGGGTCAGTTCAATGACGGCATGCTATGGGAGAGCACGGCTCAGAAAAAGCAGTATTAATGACAAGATCCCACATAAAGGTTAAAAAAAAGCTTGTATGCAAAACACAGAATATTGCTAGTTACTGTGATCCTACTTAGGATAAGTGCCAAAATGCTTCAGACTGTTGTGTACAAGTTAAATAAATAAGCCTAAACAGATCATTATAAAGTAAGCTTTCATCACTAAGAGTCACACTGAGCCCATTTCCCATCTAAATAATTTTGATTAACAGAACCATCAAAACTAGTGTATAAGAAACCAAGAAAGTATGTAATTGTTTACATGGAATGATTAAGAAATGTAAACAATCTTTAAGCTTAAATTTACATTGAAGTTGCTTTCACATTAACATTGGACACCTAATGTCAGGGAGAACATCACTGAAGAGACACTTCTCGAGAATTAAGATTTTTTCCTGCCCTGAAGTAGCTGGCGTTTTTAAAATAGCAAATCTAAATTCTCTCACTAGAGAGATACTTTGAGACATAACCCAGAAGCATAAAGACAGCCAAAGGCCAAATAGATACTGATTTACTGACTTGAGCAAAACAAAGTCCTAAAGCCTAGTGACTGATTTAGAGAACAGGTGAAGAAAAGTAAAAGTTAACTGAGAGAATGCCATCTGATGTTAATTATACACACCACACCTCTAGTCCACTTCATGATTTCAGCTTGAATCCTCTAAAAAAAAGATGTTCAACCCAAGTCAGTAACAGAAGACTGAAAGTTTCGTCTGAACTAAAAGCTCTCCCTCACTCTCAATTACAAGGTGTGAAGGAACAAGTGAATCTAAGCGTGCACATAACGGATAGCTATGTCATCTAAAACACTGAACACTGACAGGTCTTTCTTTCCATGTTCATTCCTGACGTACCTTGGTGGGGTGGGGAAATCTTTTCACTGAAATTCATCATTTGAGGTCACATGAAGAGGAGAAAAATATTTGACATTAACATTAATTAACATCAATCATTAGGAAATCCAGTTATGGACCCTTACTGTATAAATTCATGACTCATAAACCATTACTGCATGACTTCTGTAATATTATTTACCAAAGCACTAATTGCAATCATTAATTAAGAGAAAAAACACCTAAAATCCCCAAGAACAGTATTCCTCTGGCAACAGGTGCAGGTCAAGTGTTAAGGCTTAAACATTGCTGCAAGCTATGTTCAAGTGCCTCACACATTAACATAAACTAAACATATACTCCATTAAGGAGTCCATGTCTTAAAACTGAAGATGCAGCACAGTAACAGGAGAAGATTTACAGAACAGCAATACTGTAGCACAAGAAGGAAAAGGCAGATATAAAACACTGAAAAATGAGAAAAGAGTAACTCATCTACCTAAGTGTGCTCACAAGAAACTCTGGTACATACCGTGCTATTTTATTATAGAGAAATAAACTATTTTGTGACACCAGTATTTACTCCACTGCAATGTGCATAATTCAAATAAAATGCAAACCAGCATTTTAAGAAGTATGAGGGCAAAGCATTTGAAATACATGATGATTCGAAACCCACTTAATTCTTGAAAAAAGTTACCTGCATTAAAATGAGGATCATCTTCCATTGATCGCACTGCCTCCTCAACTGCATCTAAGGCACTGCCTCCCTGTTTCAGGATACCATAACCTCGCAGCGCAGCTCTGACAACACCAGCACGACTCCCCTCTTCTCGTTCTTTAAAGATCCGACCAGCTCCACCATGCACCACAATGACGGGCTTCATCCTGCCAAATTCCTCCCAAGGCTTTCAACTGTGCACAGAGGTTACTTGTAATTAGCCTATTTTGGAAAGAAGAGTCTTGAGCATGTGCGCCCTTCTACATGGAGAGAGCCCTGCATGTTAGTTAACAGATACGGTCAGTTCGACTGCGACCATTTTACCTTTCAGGAAGCTGAACGCTCACGCAAAGGAGCTCCTAATTCAAGTCTTGACCAGAGGAGGCCCCTGGCAACTCGGTGCAACTTTGAGGTCAGCCCTGCTTTGAAGGCCCCTTCCAGCCTAAGTTACACGAGGATCTTATGATTTAGCACGAAGCCTCTCTGGCGATATTGCAAGTTACACAGAAAAAAAGCATCTCAGTGACTCTTGATCCTATTAACTGCTCTTCACATTAGATAGGTAGCCTCATTGTTTAAACACAATAATATAACCAGCAATACAGAAAAGCGACTGACCTGACCCAAGTTAACGGCTTAACCACCTCTACCACCTGGATTTCACACCTTTGACCTCTTGCAAAACTTTGTACTTTATGCGGGAAAACAAGGCATTCAACAGTGTGCTGTTACTGCTGATGGCCGCCTCTGAGCAAAAAAGAGCGTTGCTACGCATCCTCGGTGACAGCATTCATATTTTCATTTCCAGAAAAAGGCAAAGGAGAAGCAACCTCATCTCCCACCGCAATCTAGGGCACGTCACAGAGGAAACTCGCCACATGGAAACGGTTTCTCAGGGCCACCTATTTTTGGAGGCTGTGAAGAACGAAATCCAACAGCCTTTCTCTCATCCCGTACGCACGCCGCAGCCCTGGGCTACTGACGGCCCGCTCCCTCGCACCCCCGCTGCCTGAGGGGCAGCACTTGCCCTCGGGGCCCGCTTGCCAGGACGGCAGCGGGAACGCACCAGATGAAGACGCGGCCGGCGCTGCCCGGGCGTCGCGGCCCGCGGTGGGGCAGACCCGCCTCGGTTATCCCCGGGGGCCCCGTAGGCGAGGCCTTTCCAGTTTTTATTTCAATCGGCAGCTAGGCGCTTCCCTCCGCGGGGGTCAGGGGAGGAAGACCTCGGCACGGCCTCTCCTCGGCCGCCGACCGAGCCCTGCCGGCCATCGCGGCGGCGCCTCAGCCCGGAGCGAGCCCGGCCCGGCCCCGCGCCCCGCCCGCCCGCTCCCGGCGCCCCCGCGCTCGCTCAGCCTCACCCGCCCTCGCGGAGAGGCAGGGCGCGGCCCCGGCGCCCACCTGCACGCCCCGTCGCCACAGCAGCCCCGGCAGCCGAGCGCGGCGCCCCGGACGCGCTCCCGGCCGGGCCCGGGCGGCGGCACGGGGCGGGTCCGGCCGGCCCAGCCGTAGGGGACGAGCACCGCGGCGGCGGGTGGCAGCCGCCCTCAGCAGACATGGCGCTCCCCACCCGCGCCGAGGGATGCCCACAGCTAAGATGGCGGCCCGCTGCCGTTTTCGACTGGGCGTTCTCCCTCCCGCCACGGCAGGGGGCCGGGCGCTGCTGCCTCAGGGCCGGCGGGAGCGTCCCAGCCCCGGGCTGCCTGTCAGGGGCTGCCGCGGCATCGTGCCCTGCCCGGCTCCGTTCGGGGCAGGCAGGGAGCGAGTTCACCGGCAGCACACACCTGTGGAGGGGTCGAGGCAGTGCTGTCGCCGCCGCGCTGCAATGTAACACCGCCTCATCACCCACCACCGCCCGATTGCCCCTCCAGTTAGCTTAGAAATACGGCACCTCTCCCCCAAGTCTGTGGTTGTTTAGTTTAGAGAAGAGGAGACTGAGAGGAGACCTTACTGCTCTCTACAACTACCTGAAAGGAGGCTGTAGTGAGGTGGGGGTCGGTCTCTTCTCCCAAGTAACAAGCGATAGGATGAGAGGAAACGGCCTCAAGCTGCACCAGGGTAAGTTTAGGTTGGATATTAGGAAAAACTTCTTCACCGAAAGGGTGGTCAGGCATTGAAAGAGGCTGCCCAGGGAAGCGATTGAGTCTCCATCCCTGGAGGTATTTAAAAGGGTAGACGTGGTGCTCGAGGACATGGTTTAGTGGTGGACTTGGCAGTGCTAGGTTAACGGTTGGACTCGATGATCTTAAGGGTCTTTTCCAACCTTAACGATTCTATGACTGTATAAATTGAAACCCAATAGCACATCCCGCGTGCCTGCCCTTCCCCTCTCCTCCTGAGCAGGCCGGGTTCCTCCCATTGCCAAAGAGCGTGAGGTGAAAGGGGCTGTAGGCCCCGGGGCAGCTGGGGCCTGTGGGAGACATCACGCATCCCAGTCTGCCGTCAGGTTGGTACAGGCCCAGTGAGCTGTATGTGGCCATGCTGATCCCAAATAGACAGCAAAGGCAAGAAATAAACTTGTTATTTGTTATTAATATTTTTTTTAATTATAGGCTGCTGGTGCAACAGTTGTTTGCTGTGAAAAGAACTACTAAAAGAAGTTCTTCTTGAAAAGGAAAAATATTTGTAAAATAGAGTTCATTAAAAAAAAAAAAATCCAGAGTTCCTTACCTTTGTAGTAAAAAATATAAACAAAAATTTCTCAAAATTTATACAAACTCCACCTGGCAAGCAGCTGGCCTTCCTCATTGACCATTCCTGCTTAGCTCACCACCTCTTCACTTCTTTTTTTTCTTTCTCCATTTTGTTTCTCTAGGCCGGGCTGCAGGGAGACCCGTGAATGCAGTGGTCGCGCAAGGAGTCAGGGTGATGTGGCTGTGCAAAAGGACAAGGATTTATGGCAATGTGCAGTCACTCAATTTAAGATGTTTTGATCCTGAAGGTTGGTTTAAAATGAATTAGTGCAGTTTAATTAAAAGGAAGTACTCTGGATGGTTTTTCATTGTCACTGATAGGATTAACAAAGAGGAATTTAAATTTTGTATGTGGATTATTTCAGAGTACCGCTTGTTTTTATAGAATATTTATCTTGCTTTCAGAGATAGTGTCAAAACAGGAAACTGATACTAGTTAGAGTAAATAGTTTAGAAGAATTATTTCAATTGTTTGCACAGACAGCTGAACAGTAAATTTATATAGTAACCTTAAGTTGAAATTTTAATATTAGTCTAATGTTGTTACGATTCCACAAAACAAGTGTGTCACTTGATAGAACTGGAATAATCTGTTTCTACATCAGTTTTCTACCTTAAGCCCTCTTCGGCCGCTGCCTTTGCCATTATGGTCAAATTATTTTACGTTCTTTTAAAAATGCTGTAAAGCTCAGAACTTACTGGAAAGTATTAGTTTCATAGTTTTTTAAAATCAACATATTGAATTGCATATCAGGAATCTGTCCTAAAGCTATGTAAACTGCTAGGATAAGTTTTAAATAATTACTGTAGAAACCTATTGATTTCATTCTTGCTGATTTTCTTAAGAGAGCTTTGCATATTACAATTGCCAGAGAAGAAAATTAAAAGATATACAGAATAAATTACTTCTTTTGCATGTGCAGCCTCGTGGAGATTAGCTTTCCCACTTGTAAGCCGAATGTGCTATACCTGAAAGTGGTGGGAATGTGTGAAAGTAGGGGGTAGAGGGCTGAAGCAGGGAAGTAAGCAATCTTGCCACATGTGGACAGGGAACATGTGTGTGTGAGAATAGCCTGATAGCGTAGGGTCTACTCTGCATCTCAGATGACTAAAACACAGCTATAATTGTGCCTTCTGTTTTCCTGCCAAACCCATATAATTAAGGGCATGCCCTCCTCCTTCTAGAGAAAGAATACCCATAGAATCTCCTTGAAAATTTAATTTTAGGAACCAGCAAAGAAAGTAAAATATATTGTAAAAGTAACTCTTTTAACGCATATGCATAATAAATCTCTTTTTTTTTAGTTAATATTTATGTAGCAGCTTGCCTGTTATCCATAAACTATTTTAAAATCTTCAAAACATGATGTAGAACAGAAAGCATTGTTCTGTGTTTTATTATTTGGATTGTAGGAGCATGCAGAGTTGATCAAGGCTAAGGCTGCTTGAGCAAGTGTCATAAGCATGCAGAAACACAATGCTAATTCAAAAAGTCTGCAAACTTGGATCTTTTTATATTAGGCAGAACTGTCATATGGAGATCACTGCGGCATTAGGATGCTCAGGTCATGCTCTGCAAGAACTTATGCATGTTGAATAACTTCGTTCACATGCACAATTCGATTAAGTCTGTAAACCACTTCTTATCATATTCTTATTGCAAAGAGTACGCTACCAGTTAGAGAAGCTGGAGAAACCAGTTCCTCTGAGAATCAGTTTAATTTTTTTATGTAAATTGCAGTATTTCTTAAACGTACTTTCAGATCAGATCAGCAGTGAAATGTGCAGCGGTAAGACAGAAAATGGTATATGTGGTATTCATTAAAATACAAATGTGATCAGCTCAAATTCATTAATAAGTTGTATGTTGAATAGTTCAGCTGGAAATATTTTCTTGGGTGGAGGGGCTAGAATCACCAATGGCAATGATTTCTCCCCTTCTGCCCAGAAGCGAGATTAAATTGGAGATGGGTTCATTTTCCTGCTTCGAGGAGATTTTAACACTGGCACTCAGATGTCCTTCACATAGCAGATTGTCCCCAACAGGAAGTTAACAGCATCTTACTGCTCCCGGAATTTAAGTATTTTGTACCCAGTGGGATAGTCCTACCAGAGAGACAGAAGTAGGCGGCTCTCTGAGAAACCTATGTGCTGGGGGAGAAGGCAGAGCAGCAATACGATGCAGAACTGGGAAGTCCCAGTTCACATCCTAGTTTTGAATCGAGCACAGAGTGGTTCTGACCAGTTTTCAAAGCTAAAGTGTAAAAATGGTGCTGAGTGGTTCCTGTCTCTGGGTCAGGTGTATTTACTGAGAACTTAACAGTGTTTATCAGCCCTGTGCTCTGCTGAAGGTGCGTTCGAGGTGAGCGTCCTAAGCACAGGGCAATCAAACTGCAACATGGATGACTGGCAGAGACTAAAATTAGAACTTTTTGTTTTCCTTTTCTTCCTGTTATTATAAGAGCCCTGGAACCATGTTGCATTTTTGTCACTGCGTGTCTGAAAAAACATGTTCATCTATCACCTCTGTGCTTTTGAAGTCCCTCCCACAGCCTGTGAAGTCTATAAATCCCAGCCTGCTCCATTCTAATCACTTTAACTTCAAAGAAGGCAGATCAAGTTCATTTTTTTTGAGATTATTTTCAATTCTCTGTTTATTCCAAGCTTTACATTCCCTCTGTAAAACTCTTTCAGACATCTTGTTTTGGCTAATCTGCATAGTACGTATGTGCAGCACGTTGGAAAACCTGTCTGTATGTCTGACAGAAGCTTACAGCTTCCCAGCAAGTGCAGGGGACTTGTGGATTAATCTGTTCAGAGAAGATGGCGCCCTCAGAGCTGGGAAGTCATACTTGCTTTGCTTCAACCCCACGCCCCTAGCTAAAAACACTTGCAAACTCCAGAGCTATCGCAACAATTGCAGGCACTTAAACCCCCAAGATTTAGGAAGTATTTCTCTTACATGCCTCTCACATTTATTTTGTCTTTAAATCTTGATTACATTAGGAAAAATGCAGTTCTCTTTGTTCTTAATGATATACAATTAACACGCAAAAGGCTATAATTAAAACAGAGATTTTAGCTTAGCCCATGTTTTAGGCAAAACCATCATTACTTTTTAAAAATACATTAGAACACGTTTGCTTAAATATTGCTTGAGATAAGGCCTCAAACTTACAAACACTCCAGGAATTTCCAGGGAAATTTATAATACACCTTAGCAGTAACTAAGGCTCGGTTCTAAGTATTTTGTCAGGTGTGTAATCTTACTGAGGGCAATAGAAGTTTCCACAATAAAGATTTTAGGCTTCCTTGTCAATATATAGAACGCCTTGGGGAGAAAGGTTAGTGCAAAATAGTTCAAAATAATTCATAGAGGATTTTAATGTCTCCCAGTTGGAGCAGAATGAAAATTAATAAAATGACAAATGAAAATCTGTCGAAGTTCTTTCTTTCTCTGGAACTTCTTGTCACTCAAATGTATTGACGTGTAGTGACCCTAAACGCAGTGTATCACAGAATGCAGGAAATGAAAAAGCATCAGCATGGCAGGTACATACCAAGCGTATATATGATACTTGAGAGATACTTGAGATACTCTTTGTACTTGAGAGATGAAATAGGAATAAAATGAAGCTAAGTTGGGGCACAGTCATGGAATTAAAATAATTTTTAGTAACTTCAAGGCTTTATCAAGTTGCCAGGCATTGGAGAGAATCATGGGGCTCCTGTATGGGATCGAAGAGTCCCTCTCATGATTTGAAATGGGGTTCAAATCATAAAAACTTAGTACATGCAGCTCCAGGGGGTCATCATCATTACCTGCTGTTGACCATGTGGAGGTGGTTTAATTTTGCAGAAAGGTGAGTAGGGAAAAATTAAGCTTTAGAAGTTTGCTAGGCGTAAGTGCGTTACACTGCAGGTATGCTTATATATAGCAGTTACTCTGTTACCAGGAGGATTGTAATGACTGTGTGTGGCCATTAGAAAGGAAAGTAAAGGCATGATAGTTTTGCTTAGTTCAAATGTTTGGTGTATTTGTTAGAACTATTTTGGTGTGTAATGAAGTACAAAGCTGAGACATAATGGTAGCAGAACCATGAAAATTTAAGTGATGAAGTTAGTTTGATGAAAATTATTTATGTAGCCAATAAAAGTATATCCTACTGTAGTAATTAACGTTAAGAAATGCTTAGAAAAAAATGTATGCAGTATTCATAAAACAAGATTCAAAAGCCATGTTTAGAAAGGTGATTCTTCAGAGTTTTTCCTCAATTTCTTTCTTATGAAAATTGCAGTTTTTTCCATATGCCTTTGCTGCTGCCAGGCTGTTTTTGAGCAAATATCTGGTTTTGTTTTTTAATAATAAGGAATTGCGTTTCTCCCTCTTCATTTCCACCTAAGTATAAACTAATACAGTATCTGTAATACTGTAATAATAATTGATCAAAAATTAACCTGGAAAAACTTACAGTTAAGACATTGTTGTGTTTGTAGTTTTTAATGTGGAGAATAACTACAGGAGAAACATCAAGAACTAAAGGGTTTTATTTTGAAAACTTGACCTTTTATTTGTCTTCTACCTCTGAGTCAGAACCCCAATTTTAGTGAAGTAACTAAAGACCATGTTGTTGCATATCAATTTAAAAGTCTGAATTAAGGTGGGATTTTTTAAGATGTTGACCAAATTATTTATAAGATGCAAGAATACTACCCAAAGTAGGCCATGAATAGTGTGCTAACAGAAAATTCTCCAGTATAAATCAAAGAAGTCAGTCATAAGGCTGGTGGCAGGGAAAACAAATCAAGCAGGGAAAAGAGAAAAGGTATATTTTAAAATGAGAATGCTAAATGAGACAGCTAATTGATGTCAGCCTCATAGGCATAGATCTATTATAGAAAGCATTGATGTCAGATTGCTCTAAGACGATGCTATAAATGCAGTGGAGCAGCTGGTGAGATTTGTGGGAGATCTTGGGGTAAGCCATGCAAGGATTCTGGAAATGACAACCGCTTCTAAATTGATGGTGATATGAGTGGGGAACCAGTGGAACTGGTTGAAAATGGGAGCAGTGTGGTGACTTTCTCCTCAATCATGGGAATGAAAGCAGCGATGTTCACTCCCAACTGCAGTACAGAAAGTGATCATTTCATGAGAGCTTGGAGAAGAATTCAAGACCGGAGGTACGGAGACTTCCGTAGTGTCACTTGGGCTGATCATAGGTGGAGAATATTGTTTATTTTGGTACTATTATCTGGGAAGCTTCTTGAAGTTGCTGAAAACAGCAGACTTCATTTGCCTTCTAGTAAGCAAAAATGCAGCTTACGCGTGCATGCTAGGCTGCTAGATGCCTGCAAAACTAGATGTCTTCCTGAAGGTTTGATCACGTTGCTGGTGCTAGCGAGTTTCTAAATAAGCTCATATGAAAAGAAAACTCAGGATTAAGTGTTATTCTAAAGTTACAGAGGGAGGCAATTCGTGAACTGATCTTTAAGGAAAGATACATGAATGGGAGGGGTTTCACAGTATATTTTACCGAAAAGACTAATGCTATTGCAGTACTAACAACACAGGAACAAACAAATGAACAAATATCATTAGGAGTGGTTTAAGATGAGTATCAAGGGTAGAAAAGAGCATTGCTAAGGATCAAAATGTTGGTAGAACTCTACTATTTTCAGCAGTGAAATATACGTTAAGGAATGAGGCGAACACAAACATACCTTGTATTAAAGCTTTGTTTTGCCGCATTTGGGTGGAGTTGTAAACTGCAAATCAATTCTTTTATGAACCACAAATTCTGCTTTTTCTTTACTTCATACACTTGTGAACAGCCTCTGATATTATCTGATAAACCCCTATTTTAATATTATTTCATAATATAGTATAAATTTGAAATGTTATTGAGGAAACTTTGAAATAAATCATTATGCATAACTTTACATTCAGTAGCCACCTTCAGTTGGGTATTAATTGGCACAATATGAAACAGATCTGTTAAGGGCATTCACGTGTTGAAGCTATATGGAGGGTTTTGCTGGGCTATGCAGGAAAGAAAGATTATTTCTTCATCCAAATGTTTGCACATCTAATAAACAACTTACCTGGCATGTATGTTCATGAAAACAGCAAAACTTTGGAGATTACCAGATGATATTTTTTCAAGGGCAAGGTTTCAACATGAAGCTGAAAACTTCGTTCTGAGTATGGCATGCGTCCAGAGAATGGGGATAGGCTTTGTGATCGATGTGCTGAGGCAAGGCCAAACAAAACAGCTCTGATTTTGGATATCGGATGGTTTCTAGTGTTATAGGTAAGGAGAGGAGACTCTTATGAAATGCAGCCTTCTACAACTACTGGATGTTTCATACAGGGGAGCTGAATTCAGACCAGTGTATGGACAGGATGAGGTTTGTGGCACGGACCTAAGGTAGCACACCGGTGAGCCTTGAGAGTGCATGGGAGTCTCTGTAATGGTGATGGAGGTTGTCTTCCTTCTTTAAGATGCCATGGGTAATGTGTGATCTCTGTTTTTGTAACTAAGCTTTTGTTTGGTAACACAAAGTTGTCTCCTGCTGTCATCAGTAAGACATCGGCAATTCCAAGACAACTGCCATCCCTGCCCTTTTTCTTTTCTTCTTCCACCTTTTTCATCTTTCTCTCACCTCCCTTCCCTCCCCTTCCGAGTTTCCTTTTTTGTGCAGTGGGCTTCATGAAAAAACTGGCAACGCAGAATTAGTATTTCAAGTTGATGTAATATTCAAGAACATAAGATAGTACCAGTTTCATCATATTTGGTGAGCTATTTCTGCAGAGGAACTCCTTAGACAAACCCTACTGAAGACAGAATTCGAAGGAAAAGTAGTTAACATCTGGACATCAGTATCCCTAAAATTTGGGGGGCATGTAGTTAGATTTATTATCTTTCTGCTGCTTTTGTTCCTTCTCTAGCTTTTGTATTTTTAAAGAAAGTACTTCAAAGCCATTTTTTCATAAGTCATTGGAAGTTCCATTTTTTCCCCACTTCCAAAAACATAAAGGTTTTTATGGTTACAATATTGTGGATGAATGATGTCTATAACCAGAAGAAATGCTTCAAAGCAGGTTGAAAGGAGGACGCTAGGCTTTCTGAAATGCTCTCTGATTGAATATGAGATATGGGAGCATCCAACTTGTTTTAACAATGAAAACTCTTTTTTTTTTTTTTTTCCCTGTGTAAAAATAGATCACACTGCAGTGACCCCAGAGGGAGAGAAAGAATGACAAAGATGCGTGTTTCTCTAAAACTCCTGACTATATTGTTACAATCTCTGTCAAAGGATGACAAATCCGAATTGCGCTGCTTCCTGTGTTCTTTGAATTAGAGCTTGGTGTGTGCTACGCTATTTTGACCTCTTCAAAATTTTGTAATTTAATTAGCAGATTTCTTTTTCCCTATCCAGCCCATTTTGAAGGGGAAAAAAGAATAGACATATACCACTGTGATAACACTTCATTCTTTTCTGAGTCTAATTGCATATTTTGAATGCAATTTGTATGAAAGCATTCTTGTATGAATTTAAATCAGAAGGATATAAAAACAATAAGCAGTATTAACCAACGGGGATTAAAGACTACCTGAACTGGCTAGAAAAAATTTACTCCCCAGTCACTAATTTATGGGCTTGGTGCTTGCCAGGGTATTTGCCCAGCTGCACTTGCCTTATCAATGTGTTCAAATGTGAACTGGTTAGCACAAAAAGTTGGCAGAGGAATAGGAAATTTTTCACCTCAAGGTCAGAAACAAGGCAGGCTGATACTGATTTAATGCTGTTATGGTCTGATAGTGCAGCATGAACACGTCTCTATGTTGCCATCAGTTGACACGTGTCTACGTTCGAAGAAACACTCTTCCCTAACTGACATCCTTTTTGCAAGAACACTAAGTAGCAGGCACCTGCCTTAGCTGGCAAAAAGTTAGGTGTCTTGGCTAAGCTAAGTTGTCTAGGCTTCCTCCGTAAGCCGTGGGGAGAGGGATTTTCAGAGTGATTCATACTGTTCTAAGATACGTGTCTAAAATAGATGAGATGACTCATCCTCTGGAAGTACCTGCCACTCTACTGACGACAGAGGGAGACCTAGATGACTAACTTACCCTAGATAGCTAAATTCTGGACTGGTAAGTAATGTGAGAGAGAGCTCAGCACCAATGTCTTTCTGTTAATGAAAAGAGGCTCAAGTACGCAGTCATTATGAAAAAGCCTGTAAGACCATTGGTCATGCAGTATATGCTGAAAAAGAGATGGACCTGCATTGCTGGATCTTTCATAAATATATTGATTTTATGTTTTGCTAAATTAATCTATATCAAGGTGAGGAGAAGAAGATGTTTCTTCACCTTAAAACTCCACTGGAAAGGCGTAAGTGTTATTTACATTACACAGACATATGAAGCAACGGGCATGATCTTTATTCTGCGTCAGTTTCCATTATTGAAATTGGTTTGTATTGAAATTGCTTTGTATTTATACCGGTGGAACTGGATGTAAAATCCATTACGCTTGATATTTATATACTAAAAGGTTGTTAGCGTTTATCTGCTTAAGTACAACACGGACTTTAAAGATCTGCAGTCTGCAGGGGAACGTACATGACATTAACTTCAGTGTCAGCTGGTTACTGCTTCAGGTGCACTTTTTTGCAGAACTTACAAAAATTAAGCTTTAAACTCATTAATATTTAATTAAAACCCATCACTTGGCCATTTTGAAAATTATGAGGTCTCAGTGAATATTCAGGAAGTATTCACAACATCTGATTTTAGATCGCAAATTAGGTTTCTAAACAAGGAGTCTAGGCACCTTCTGTAATCAGTGGAGAAGAGTCGGCACCTCCAGGGAACAATTCCGAGCAACTAAGGTAAGCAGGAAGGTAGTGCTCTGGTTGCCCTCCAGGGGACTTACACTACTGCCTAGCTTGAATCCTCTGAAATAACCAATCTCTGGGATACTTCACCCTCTGTATCTCCTGTGGAGGAAGCCGAGCCTGGTTTTGTCGGCTGTTGGAGACAATAAGCGGGCAACACGAGTAGTTCCCTTCTTGTTTCCTATCATCATTTTTAGGTCAGTAATACGTTGTCAACTCAGAGCAGAGTATCTTTCTGAATATATTGAGACTCTATTTCTGAATCTCAGGCTTAGCTTGCATTAAAAGTGGCTGCTGCATGGTTAATGTATGTAGTATGCTTAGTAATGTTAATGTAGTAGTATGTAACGTAATGCAGTAGTAGCAGTATGTATGTAATGCAACGTAGGTAGTATGCTCGGTTTTAAACTTTTTTCTCTTGTAACTTAATTGACTGAGCACCCCCCCACATGCTCGGGATGATAGTCAGCAAAATGCATTTGGTTTTCTCAAAAAGTTTGCCTTCGTTTTGTGTGCTCTGTAGTTGAATCATAAACAATTCTCATCTCTCCTGTGTCTGCAAAGCCTTGAGCACCGAGCTGCTGTCTGGCACGGGCACCGTAAGGCCTTCTTCATTTACGACTGCGTTGAGAGTGTTAGAATGCAATGCTTTGGATCAAACAGCCCGATGAATTTTTATATTCTCCTGTTGGTCAACAGCTGCTTTACCTAAAGCACTACACTGCTACTATAGCTTTGGAAGTACAATAAGTGGTTATATATTGCTTTATGCAGATTGTACAGAGCTTAGAAATTCAGGGAGTTGAACCGATTTGCTACGGTTTGAAAAATCATCTGCAGAGTTTAGGAACGTATTGACATGGTAAATTGAGACCCATGGATTTTCCTTTCCTTTAATATGGAAGTCCAAGTTTATAGGTAAAGCACAAAATCAGGGAAGGGTGAAGAGAAGTCACAGAACAAAGACGAGCCTTGATCAATCTTCATTGCACACAGAGAGAGAACAGGACAATAGAGGATATTACGTTATCGCCTGGGGGAGGAGGAGTTTCCAGACTTTCAGGGAGAAAAGGAGGCATGTTACAAAAGACAAAGGACAACTGTCGGTGCTGTACACCAGGCCGTGTCTTACAGTGAAGGAGTTTAGATGACAACATTACTTTAATATGGTAACCATAAGACATACTGAATGCATTCACCAAAGACAATAAACAACCTTGAATCTGTTGGATAAGTTCAAGTTCTACTCTTTGGTAATTCTTGTTTTAAAGACAAAGGAAGGTGAAATTGCAAAGGACACAAGGGTGTATCCAGGGGAACAAGAACATCATTTATAGTCACCAGAGTTGTTGGATGAGGCTCACTTGCTAGATACCTGATAACAAGGAAGACCAATCTGTCACTGTATGGTTCCATAAAGAAGATTTGTCTATAATAGGGAGCATTAAACAGGGTAATGGAAATTACTTGAGCAGCTACTGAATTAATTTTCATTTTAAACATACTCTTATTTAAAGATAACAACCGGCTGGACAGCATGGCAAGTTTTGGATCTGCGTGCATCTGTTAAAAGACTATGAGAAGTTTGCTGGGTTTGAATATAAACCTGCCTGTGTTGTCAGCCAACACCTCCCTTACCTAGGGCAAAACGTTAAGTGATGCATAATACAGGTGGGACTCTGTTGTGGACTCCTGAAATCATTACCTCATACAAACTGCTATTATTTAATAGAGAAATGTAATTGTTTCTCCAGAGGGTGATGAATGTGATTCATTATATTTGATCTTTTTCGTACCAGAAGAATACTGCTGTTGCTAGCTCAGAAGACTTTTTGGCAAATCAAAAGGAGACTGCTAGTTTGGAGCATTTCTCTGTCAGTTTGAAATCCCCAAGCTGTAGCTTCAAGCTCGGCAGTGAGTGCTCTGCAGTAGTACCAAGAGAGCTGAAATAATCAACAATAGAAACCTTTTATCTCATGTCTGAAATCCATAGATAGAAAGAGAATGTATATATAAATATTTCTCTTTAATATTTCACATCGTGCTTCCAGTTAAGAAGTTTAAAGTTCTTTCATCGAGAGTGGACGTAAGCCAAACCAAGCCACAGGATTAATCATAAATAATTTACGTGAAATCCCTCTACTAAGATATCCCGCAATTTCATAAAGAATGAACACATGTTCTGAGAATACATAAGGATTGCTAAAATTAGCTTGCCTGGGAACAAGTAACATGCCTGGGAACAACACATGAAGCTGCTGTTGCCGTTTTTCTGACATAGCTGATCATGTTGCTCACTGTTCACAACAACTAAATGCTCTTTTTCTGCCTTTTTTTTTTTTTCTTTTTCTTAGAACTGCTTCCAGATTAAGAAAAAAAAAATCTGCTAAAAATTCTGAACAATGTTGACTGGTAAAGGCTGTAGAAAAACTATTGCTGCAATAAACAGGATTAGTTTTGGATTACTTTCTCTACAAAGACTCTGCAGCAGTGCCTTACTCCTCCTTGCTGAGAAACGTCAACCCTTTCAGGTCTCCATGGTTATCTTACAGAATGAAAAGTAAAAGCATTCTGGGATGATTATATAAAAACTTGTAAAGGGTAAGTGCAAACTGAAAAACAGTGTTTGCGGACTAAACAGCGCCTTTTCAGATGGCTGAGTCTGTGTGTGTGTGTGTATGGCTGGAGAGATGAATAGGGGCCTTAAACTGTGCAGCATGGGATGGACCTTGGCTTGGGGAAGGTACAGAACAGGCCTCGGTGATTTATTAGTGTGTCTTTTGAACGTGTACCTACCAATCTGATTAAAGCACCAAGAAATTATAATTAGCTGGACTGTATCTGGAAACTACACCAGTGGCTTAATTATTAAATGTAAACATCACTAAAGTACAAAATATTCAATATTCCTAAAACACCTGTACAAAAGAGATTTAAGAACATAGTTAAGGCTAGGCTTGCATATGGATCTGCATACCGTTAAAGCTGGGGAAGTGTGGATTTCTGCCATGTTCTGGAAATGTAAGATACATAAATTAGAATTGCTTAGGGATAGTGTTGCTTACATGGATTGCTCCTCCACTGTTTTTGATTTATGAATAAATGTGGTTGGTGTGACTACTCTTGTCTCACAGTGATCTCAAACAGCAGAAAATATCCTGTATGCAATGGCTTGCAGAGATATAATATCCATAAGCTATGTTTCTGAATATTGATTACAGGTATTTTATGTTTACAGACAATTCAAAGCTGGGAGGACTGAAATACACTCAAGAGAGGTTTAATATTGATGTGGAGAAATAGTCTGAGAAAATCAGGATGCAGTTCAGGGACAAATTCAAAGTACTGCTCTATTTAGATGGTATTTCTTATCTAAAATGTGGTATGAGGAATGGATAGTGGTACTTAGGTTAAGCATGAGTCAACAGTGTTGTGTTACTATAAAAAAGTAAACATGCTGTGGAGACATGACAAATATCAAATATTTAAAAGAATTGAAAGTAGAAAGAGAGTAACCTGTCCTGTGGGCTAATGGGAGTAGGAAAATATAAAATGGGCTTAAATCATAGGAAAATTTCAGGCTAAATGTTATCATTACATTATTTTTGCTAGGCATATTGAAAGCACTGGGACTGTGGAGGCTTCTCTGCCTGCTTGTTTATGAGCTGGTCAGACAAATATCTGTCAGATATAATAGATACTGCCTTGGGACTAGATACATCTTTTGGTTCCTACCAGCTCTGGACTCTATTATTCAATATGGTAATAAAACTTCCCAAGTAGTTTCATGCAAATATGCATAAAGATACAATTCAAAGGGAGTACAAAGCCTTCGACACTAAGCACTGCATGAGATATGCAATTTTCCTCCAACATAAAATCTACTTCTGTTTTCGGTGAAGTAAATAGTCAAGCTTCTAATTTAGCTTTGATTTCATATTGTCATCTCAGTGTCACTCCTTCTTCACAATATCTCATCCAACCCACAGATCCCTGTATCAGAATAATACCTTTGCCACCTTCCTCCTCCTCGGTAGGTTGGGACAACACAGAAAAGGAAACAGAAACCGCCATGGACAGCAAACTCTATTCCAGTTGATGATATGATGCTGCTGTTGAAAAGGCAAAGCTTATTCTGTGGTGTATTAAATAAACATCATATGTAAAGCCCTGGAGGCAATTGATCTACCCTACTTGGCATCAGCTGGGCTGATGGGCAACACACCATTAGAGAGAATCCAGAGGACCCCAACAAATACAAACATTTTAGAAAATATGACAAAAAAGCAGGAGCTGTCACTTGAGCAAGAAGACAGCAATTTCATTTTTTATCAAAACCTACATTCAAGAAGGGCTTCTGTCTAAAGTGAGACAAGCTCTATTATGTTGCTGCTTCTTTAACATTTCTGTGGGAAAATTTTAGAAATAGATTACCCAAATACCTTTCAGGGCTGGGCTTGATATGCTGAATTTTGTTCTCAACAGGTCCATCCCCATTTTGGGACATTTCCAAACCTAAATTTCTGTGATTTCTATTATTTGATAGGGTTTCCTCTTAGTATTTGTAATCAACTCTTTTTCCCTCTGTTTTCAATTCTGTCACTGTGTCCAGAATATCTAAGGCAGTGGAAGAGAAGCCTCCAGAAGCTCAGTGCTAACACTGCTATGTAGTGCTCTTGTAGTTGATTGATTCCTATCAGAAAGCGTAGCAGAGCACCACACAGACAGGTTTTGTGGAAGAGTTTTTCCTGACAGAACACCACACGCTGGTACGATTAGGTCTGGTTGGACACACGCAGTGTTTTCCTCACGTGGGACTTGGTGAAGGGTGGTTGCCCCTGCTACATACAAACCAGGAGGTTTCATAAGGCAGTTCATACTTTGCATTCTTTCATTTACGGCCCCAACGTGCCTATGATTAGACTGCAAACTGAGTATGCATAAAATATGTACTTTTACACTAGCTCATTGATCCAAAATACTTCTACCAATCCACAGTCTAAATGAAAAAGAACCTGAGAGGCAATTTAAAGGAGGATTGTTTAAGGAAGACCAAATGTGTTTTATTTTCTATTGCTGCATCTTCAATCAAGATAGGCTGCATTTTGCTGGGTGTCATACAAGCACACGAATCTTAATTTCCACCTCAGAGTGCTTGAGTTTGTCTGACTCCAACTTCTGCTTATCTGATGATAATGCCATTTGCTAAAATGAAAGACACTCAGATGCCTATTTCATGTTATACACCTACATAAATACAGAGGTGTCACGGTGTAGAAGATGTCTCCAAACAAAAAGAAACAGAACTGATCTCATGGGATGGCTCTCAGATGTAATGTTTTCAGATACCTCACACCACTAACACTACCTTAATCCACTGGGTAAAGATCCTTCCAGACTGAAATGACTCAGGATTTTGCACAGCTATTCAGTGCAATCAAAGGACTTTTGAGAGCAGTGAAAACCACTGCAGAAAGGAAGTTTTAGGTAATTAGCATTATATAGTTTGGAGAGCAGGTTTTGAGGCTTGCTTTTTGTGTCCTTTTTTCCTGATAAATAAGCTATATTTCCTAACACCTACTATTTCTGGTTTTTAAGTTCCTTTTGCCAGCATATATGCTATATAGGCTATTAAAAGGGTTGAAAATGAATTTGCAGCCTTTATTAGAAAGGACTTTGACTTACAAACGGTTACCGTTTAAGTGACCCCTGTCTATTTTAAGCAGTGCAGAGATTGTTTCTGTTTGCGCAGCAGTATCCCAAGTAACTCTTTTGTACAAGGAATAAATATTTGAATTAAAGGCTGAAGTATGCGCAGTCAGTAATGTCTGTGAAACAGTATTGGAAACCTGTCATTAGTAAAAAGTTTTCAAATTTGAGAAATTTAATTGCTTTTCTCAATTTCCTGTGAGACAAAAAGAAAAATCTAAGAGATTTTTCCAATTATGTGTAAGTGACAGCAGACTTATCTGTTAAAATAATCATCAATTTCCTCGTTAGAAGTTCTTACCTGGATTTTTATAGAATTCTTCTAAAATATCATTTATCTTCTATTGAACAGTAGATTCCTCAAAATAATTACATTCTGCTAGAACATATTTGCATCTTTCTTACCTAATCTATCAAGAAGCATCTTTCCGTTCTTCTTCTCACTCTCAATTTAATCTGGCTTTTAATTTCAGAATTAAAAAAAAATCACTGTTCTTGTTAACTTTAAGTAACTGTTGTCTGATATCTGAAGATACGACAAAACATCTGCATTTGTAAATTTGTAAATCTGGTTTCTGAAGTTTATTCCTTTTTATTTTACAGTCCATCAATGGCTATGTTTAAAAGAACATAAAGAGCATAAATGTGTCAAATATTTATTACAGTATTAATTAATTAATTATTATTATATTAATTTATTACAGTCCATTACCTTAATTCAAATGTTAAAATTGGCTGGAAAGCTTATTATGATTAACTATCGGTGAACGGATATCACGCAATCTCACTAGGATCTGGTTTAAAGCAACTTATTTTGTACAGAATGCTTGTTAATACTTGAGAAACCTAGTAAGGGAAACTGTAGAGGATCTAGTTATAATCTGTGATTTGTAAACTGTGAAGAAATTAGGCTTTGATTGCACATAGCTTTATAAACCTCTATTCAAGATGCTTTCCAAAGGAAAACAAGATTTATCTTTTCTCAGTGTCCTTCTCTCAACTTTCTTTTTCTGTTCTCTGCCTCATGCCTACTCCTTCAGAAACTTTGGAATCTAGTGCCCCATTTGAACCAAATTTGAGAAGGGAGAAAATTCCGAGGTAATTTTCTACAAGTTTCATGAATGAAGATGTGCAAGGAGGGGAGGTGCCTTGAGCAGCTTTGAAGGAAGGGCTGTGTATACGAGCATTCTTTATTGAAAAGCTATATCAGAGAAGCCATATTGGAGCTCAAATCTGAGAGACATATCTATAGGATCCTGGACTTCATGGATTCCAATAGATTTCATGGTACGGTTAGTTATTTCCGTGGAAGTACTCAAATGTTTGAAAGTCAAAACTCTAAATAATATACAAGTGAGAACAGTGTAAAATAGTATGAAACTATAGAAAAGTCTGTAACAAAGATTGTGATGTAAGTCTTCTATTATTTATGTATTATATTGAACTAGTGTACTAATACTAAAAGGACAGTAGAAATAAATAGGGATAATGCCATCAGTGGCTTACAGAGGTGGAAATTTAATGGAAATGTGAAGTGCTGAGTCATAGTTAAAATTTGCAGCGGTGGAATATGGGATCCTATCATTCTCTCAAATTTTAAGTGGATCTGGTGAGTTTTGAAAGAGGTATTACAATGTTCTCCTTAATTCATTTAATGGATAAGAAAAAATATGTCAATTATTCTAAATGCGTTCACCTGCAGAGCACTTTTAAATGCCAGATTTTAGGAGTCCCTTATCCATGGCCTGGAGGCACAAAATTTAATGTACGTATTTTTGCTCTTGGTTTATGAGGATGGGAGTATTGATCCGAGATGGAAATCCTTGTGACATACAGCCAAATTCAGTGAAGGTTGTTGCAGGGACCTGGAAATTACCTGATGTATATGAGGAAACAACACAGAGCAGCAGCAGAGTTCCATAGGGTTGGTGATATAACTGGACATGATATAGTGTGTTTAGGTCTGGGCGAGTCAGGGTCCTGAAGGTCTTGACAAGTTGGAGAGTACACAAGTGCAATAAAAATGGCTTGGAAGTGGAAGAGAGAAAGTGGAAGACTGAACTTGTACAGCTTGGCTACATCACAGCCAAAACTCTACAAAGGCATGATAACAATTTATAAATACTTAAATGGTGTACAGAAAAAGAGGACAATTATGTAGTTTAATGAATAGGATACAGAATTGAGGATGAAATGAAGAAAAATTAAAATGATCAGTTCTAGGACTTAGTTCCTGTGATGTTAAATTTCCTCCCTGCAACAGTCCCCCCAAGGGAAGCCACCTTTTATGGAAAAACACCAGTAAATGGCCATTAGTGAACAGTCCTATACAGATGTAAGGTGTAACTCATAACAAGTTCCTAGTTTAACAACATATAACCCTGAAGGAACTGATGTGACCATATTGTTTGACCTGCTCTGTAGTGGATGGGACATTCTTGAAGAAATTCCTTCTTGGATTAGATTTCCTTCTTGTCTATTACATATGGTTGCACCCTTGATGTCCAGGTCATTATGCAATTCCTTTTTTCCAGTTCTTCACCTGAAATATTCTTTAAGCAGTGAACCAAAGCTAGAACTTAGACAGTTTGAGAGCATAGATGTGAGCCCTGTACTTGTGAGGGAGGAAAAGGAGCAGGAGCAGGAGAATTTGGAAAATGATGTCTTCAGCGTATCTTTCTTTTCTTTCTGCTTGTTTGCTCTCTCTGTATGGTTTGTTTTGCTGCTGAACACATCATATAATAAAAATCTGTATGTATTTGTGTCTTAGGACTAGCGGAAGATGGGTATTCTCTCACTACTGGAGAAAGAGTTTAGAGGAATTCCATACATCTTGATGTATACATTTTCAGAATGAAAAATAAAAATTAAGGAAAGATTTCTAATTTCCATGTAGTCAAAGAAAAGAAGGAATTTAATGAGAATTCCCTGTTGGTAAATGCTTAGCCCAATAAGTCAACCAGGTGAATTCCCTAGTAGAATTACCTGGAAAGTGCAACGAGCTTTCTGGCCTGGTGGTCCTGGGGCACTCAGGTAATGCTAGCGAGTGGTGAGGATGGAGCACTGGGTGGTAAGCTGCTTCCTTCTGGTCAGTCTGTTTCTGGTACACATTTAAAGAATACATGAATCTCACAGTCTGGCAAATACGAGGTGCAGAACTGTCCCATCTGTAGGATTATTAGACCATGGCTTGGTATGGAGAAGAGATGCATTCATAGTCAAGAACATTCTCCTACCCTCTCTGATGGCCCTATCCCACAGAGCTGGCCATGGCAGCAGCTGAATGAGAAGCACAAGCAGAGCAGACCCTTTGTGATGTAGAACTCAAATTTCTTCTATGATGTGAATTTTTCGTTAAGCGTGAACTTATGGACAGATTAATATATTGTTTTCTCCCCAAATATGTTCTCTCCATTCTAACTGTAATTCACTTTTGTGTCTCAGTAGACCTAATTTGGAGCTGCATTTGCCTAGACCTTGGTGCTCGATTCCACTGTATTTGTGATACATACATTTTCTTGAACCCATCCTGCATCTTTCCCTCCTTTAAAGAGGCCTCTGAAGAATAACATCGCTGCAGCACCTCTGAAAAATTATCCAAGCGATAATAGCTACGTTGTGTAACAATAGCTGCACCTTTTTAAAAACCTTTCAAGCTGTTCATGAACTGTCCGCTTTAGGTACATATATCTTTGTACCTATTTTCACCCCATGTCAATTTACGGATCACACACACCTGTGGCTCCTATTTCAAACTAGGCTCCATCACTGAATTTTGCATACATGAAGATGCAGAGCCCTGCAGTAATGCTTACCCATAGACTGTGTGAAAGCTGAGGCCTGACTGAGAGGCTCTCCGAAGTCCCAGGAGAAATTTGCAAAAAAAGATTTCAGGATTGAAAACGGAGATAATAAATTATTTGAAGCAAAGGCTCCAAGCGCCAAGTGTTTGTGCAGCATCCAGCATGATATCGCCTTGATTATGCCTAGAGCCCTTGAGTCCTGTTATTGTACGTGACAACCCCAGGTTGTATTATTTTATTTATAAACTATATCGTTTTTCCCTTTTTCCCTTCCTTGCCATGAACATTTTTAATCTTTCCTCAACCTACCTAAAGTTCTTTTCCCCTTCTATGAATATTTCCTATCTATCATATATTAATTTGAAAAATAAAAAGATAATTTTAAAAAATTAAATAAACGATAGGCCCTAGTTTTAAACCGACAAAGCTCAGTATTCCAGGGTTGAACCCAACAATTCATCCTCTGTGGCTCCCAGGACTTAGACCAGCTCTAAAATAAACAGGCACAGTCCCAAATACTGAGGCTGACTTGTTATCTCTATATGTACTTTTCAGATAACAGGCATTAAATAATTCACTATACAAAGTCTTATTTCAATTAAAATGGTAAAACTGATAAAGAAGTTTTCTTTACTTTTGGGAACAGATCTCTGGCTTGTAATTGCATTAATTACAAATACACACAGTTGAAAAGTTATTCAAATGCAAATTTTCTTAATGAGAAGAAAGCAACCGGGAGTATAATTTTTAGTTGTTGCAGTTAATGAAAGTATTTGATTTTGTTTTAATTGCACTTTTAATAAAATAAAGTGCTCTCACAGTGATGAGATTTCACTAATACAGCATCATCTAACAGCAGTGCTAGAACTTCCGAAGGTTGCTGACGGTGGGTAGATCAGCCAGCGCTGAGCCCTCGGCGGGGAGGAGTGAAGCAAACAACACTCGCTCCAGGGCACGGCTGGACGCGGTGAGGTGCTGACCTCTGGCTGGCAGCAGCGTACCGAAGGACACCACCAAAGGAAAACACTGGGCAGACAATTTATGCCTTAAAAATACAAGGGGAGGAGTAAATAGAGTGATGCCTGGGCCCCACTGTTTTCATAACTTCCCATCACGGAGGAGGGAGTTGGGAGAGCCGTTTGGAGAATGTCTGGTCCAGTGTGTCTCCACTGTTTTCAGTGCAAGAATCATTATGAAAATACCCACGCACAAGCTTCTGTAAGTGTGCGCAAGTTTTAGTTAAAAACCAAAGAAAAATGAAATTTAAATTGGGGAAAAAAACTATTTACCTCATTTTGTTTGCTTGCTTGTTTTGAAAGATATTTGCGGACTGCAAGAAACTCATTTCACAGAAAGCGGTGTGCTCGCATGTCAGCAGCTACTCTTTACACATCACGTGTTGAAGAACACCGACCTCGTCCACCCCCCTGCGCGTGAGGCAGGGTCGGCTACACCTAAGCCATTCCTTACAGAAGTCTGTTCCACCTTACCTTTAGAAACCTTTGGTGATGGTGGCTCTCCAGGCATGGACTGAAGCTTGGTGCACTCCCATTATCAATGAAGTTACCATGATGCCAGCAGCAAGGGAAAGGAATGCCTTCTAAAACTCTTTTCAACCTTATCATAGAATCATAGAATCGTCAAGGTTGGAAAAGACCCTTAAGATCATTGAGTCCAACCGTTAACCTAGCACTGCCAAGTCCATCTATACCATATACATCTTCCTTATGGAAGGAAGTTACATCTTGAAGGCTGTATTAACAAAGCTAGGGACTTTTTAAATTCTTTTTTTCTTGGAAAAATGTTGGTTTGAGTTTTTTTAACCTTCAAGTAGTTGATATTACAAAAGGGCTTGGACTTCCCTAAAGATTCCCTAATATTTTATCAAACACTGGTAAGGAATCGCAGTAACTTCTCTTTAAAAGGATTGATGTCAAAATGGATTTCCCTCCTTCCCCAAACTTCCTTCCCTCAATTTTCTTTCTATTCTAAATTATTGTTAAAAATAATAACCAAGTATATAAATATTAGTGGATTACTCTTATACCTTTCAGTCTTGCATGAAAGATGGGATCACTGAGGGAGAGCAATCACCTGGGAAAATGGGAAGCAAAAGCCTGGTGGCTCAGAGACAGCGTCCGGCCCCTCGTCACCCTTCAGTCTGGGAGGGTCGGAGGAAAAACGATGGTTTGGGTTTGGCAAATCCCATGACTGGACGAGCCTCCTGGTACCCATGAGAAGCTGTGTCTAAACCCCAGTGGGTTACATTTCCTCACCTGTGAATTCCAAGCTTTCAAACTGGTTTTGCAATTTAAAGCAAGAGTGAGTTCCAGAAAGGGCTGGCCTACTTGCAGACAATTTAGGAACAGCAAAAAGGATAAATGAATCAAATAAATAGGAATGTTTTCATTTAACTCTAATTATAATTAACATAGTTGAAGGTGTGGTAAAAGATTCCCATAATAAATCTCAGCTGTTTGCATCATATATAATGAAGAAATCTAGTTATTTTTAGTATTTTAACAGAATATAATTTGGTATAGAGACAGAGTGTTAATTTTATAATTTTTTTTTCAAAGAAGCAAGTATTTCAGAGGTACATACATGGCAAATTAATTTTTCATAGATATTATGCATAAATGAAATTTAGAGGAAAAATATGCATATCTTAAACTGAATAGATTCACCACAGAATCCTGATAAGCTTTCACCTGCTGTTAATTTTCCTCTGAGATGAGAACACTACCAAGCAACAAAAACAGATGTCTAAGCACATCTTCCCAGGGTGAAAAAGAGGGTTTTAAGATTAAAACTTTTAACAGATTTTGATCCCAAGCAACAACCTATAGAAGCCCATGGAGATCTCTCAGATAAATTTAACAGAATCCAATATATAAGGCCCCTCGCATGACAATCTCCGTGTTTTACAAAGGAAAGTTAAGGGCTACAGAGGTGACGTAAAGGGTGAGGCAAGAGCAGGAAGGAAAGGCCGTCATCCTGGGAGAGGAAAGGGAGTATGGTGAAGTTCAGGTCAGAGAGGAATGAAAGGAGAGAGCGGGAAGAGGGACGGGGGACAGCAGGTGTGGGGTCTTTCCCAGTTTTCTGTTTTCTTCCCATGTGTGTGAATGAAGGATATCTCCTAGGCAGCTCTAAGCATTTCGCCTTTCTCCCACAGAAGGTCATGGAAAGGGGCCATCTGTGACCTCCTCCGCCCACCCTGGGGGACACGGCCAGAGTTGTTTTTTTCAGGTTGTTTTTGCTCCAGGAGTACCTACACTCATTTGACAGCATTTGGGTGAATGACCCAGAGAGCCTTTTCATGTGCAAAGGATAGCTGGTTTAAGTGCTCTAAAATCTGCATGTTTACACAATTTTGAGTGCATTGGAGTGATGGAGGTCCAGACATGTGCTTTGGGGAATTTGTGACCTGGGGTTCCCCAGAGGTAGCCTTTGGAGGAAGCAAGAGGAAGTTTTTCTTAACAACTGTCAGATTCCATGAATGTTTTTTTTATTCTTGAATACTATTGCTCTAACGGGATGAAAAAAGGAACGGGATCTGGATGTCCAGGATGGCAGGAGCAACTTGTACACTGTAAAATGGGGAAGGAGATAATGACAGAGGGAGACATCAATCTGCTTTTAAATGCTTACTATTACTGTAACCGTCATGTCATGAAAGGTCATTGACATCTTGAGCTATAGAGCCAAGTTTCTTTTCTATTTTCAAGTACAGTATTTCAGACACAACTATAATCTCCATTGTGCTAGAATGAAGCAGAAGCTTAGGGATGGAAACTGGGCATTTCTAGCACCCCTGCAGCTAGTGAAGAGAAGAGTGATGTGGGATCCCTAGAGCCACTCACTGGCCTTGGGGGGACACTGATGCCCATGCCCTGTGAACTGACCCTTTCCTTCTCGGGGCAATATTGACCATGGTGTTCCCCCCTCCAGTAAGTCCCAAGGAAAAACACTGTCTGGTTTTGCATACTTGAATTGCATCACTATAACCACATCTTAAATGGATATCTGCAACTGCTTAGAAGTCCACTGGCATGTACAAAACCAAATGTAAACGCATTCTCTTCAAGAAAGAACGTAATTCACTGCTGAAAAACTCTGCTAAGGCAGTAAATGCATCCCAGGCATATCTTGTGCCCTTTCAGAATGGGAAAGTCAACAAATATTAGGCTTCTAGAAAACCAGGAAATGAAGAGTTATTTTAAGTTCTCAAATAACCTTAATTCTACCTTATTTGAACAATGACCCAATAAACACACAACTTCTCTCTTTCTGTCTCAAAACCTGTACTGAAAGAGAAGCTGCTTATGTTTTCTCTGTGCTCAGATTTGTCCTAGTCCAAAAAAGTACACCGCACCTGCTAAAGTTTACATCTACCTCACCCCTCTCTTCCTACCCCTTTATCTTGATGCAAATGTGCAATGTAACACTATTTTTTTTTCATTTTTCCATTAGTCTCTACACAAATTGTATTAATCTCCAGCTTCAGTGCTGAAAGCTTTACAACAAAAAGACCTGTAAGGTGACTATACCCACCCCCCTCCATGGAAGTGCTCAAATGTAGTATATTTTATCTCTTAAGGCACTAGCACAGCTCTTTTTTTCTTTGATCACATGGCAAGGACTGAGAGAGGGGCTCCTGTTCCTCCTGTGCCGAGCATCCGGATGCCTCCCCTTGGACCCACGGCTCACCCACACTGCTCTCTTCATGCGCTGCAGTTACTCCCATCGAGAGCAGGACACTGGGACTTTTCCCAGCCTTCCCAGGGCTACAGTCCCCAAGGGGAGAGGAGGCAGGACAGAATTCAACCTGTCTGTATTTCTTAAGCTTTCTTACAAGTTTGGGTTCTGCTGAATTTGAAATTATACAAAGGTGCTGTCAGGCGGCCGAAATTATTCTCAGTAAATTTTTAAGTAAACACAAATTACTTGTCAGCATATACAAAGTGACTCAGTGGCAGAAGAAGGAACAAAACCTCAGCGGTAGTCTTTTGCGCTGTTTATCTAAATATCTCACTTGCATAGCTCAAGTGACTGTTGGTTGTTCATCTTACACTCTCTGTAGTAAGTTTGGCGTCACAACACCATTAGTGGTATGAGGTGGCAGAGGTCCGGGTTTCCCACAGCGTGAAATTCCAGCTGTAAACAGCGGAAGCGAATTGCCTCGAACGTTGGGGCCAAATCTATGACCCTGAAACGTCAGGGGTAGGAGATGCCTCCAGAGATCATGCAGTCCATTTTTCTATTAAGAGGCAAGACTAAATATACGCAGGCCATCATGGTCCATGGCACCAGCAAAAAGGCTCGGTACAGTTGAGTGATCCCATCCAGCCCAGCATCTACTGCTGTGACCTTAGGATGAGAGGAAACGGCCTCAAGCTGCGCCAGGGGAAGTTTAGGTTGGATATTAGGAAAAACTTCTCCACCGAAAGGGTGGTCAGGCATTGGAACAGGCTGCCCAGGGAAGTGGTTGAGTCCCCATCCCTGGAGGTATTTAAAAGAAGGGTAGACGTGGTGCTTGAGGACATGGTTTAGTGGTGGACTTGGCAGTGCTAGGTTAACAGTTGGACTCGATGATCTTAAGGGTCTTTTCCAACCTTAACAATTCTATGATTCTATGATTGTGTGCAAGGGTGAGCAAGGAAAACAGCCATTCCTGGCCACACGTGAAGGCCTGGAGTGGCTGGAAGGATCCCAGTCATCTCCATATGCCCATGCACACATTCCTGCAACCTGCTGATGTGCTTGCTGGGGAGGAGGGCACTGCTCTCCTGTGACTGTGGGGACAGGAGCGTCACAGTTTGTGACCTACACAGCTACCCCAGACTATAATTCAAGCCAAAGAGTTGAACAAAGGGGACCACGCTGGCACAGCCCATCACTGAGGGGTATGTACTTGCTTAATATGGTCTTGCACTGGGATGGAAGGGATTCCACCACCTCCCCGGCTAACCTCTTTTAAGGCTTATAATTAGAAGGCAAACTGTTGATAAACATTCCCTTAAGCATGATGGAAAAATCATGCTTACTGAAAAGTAATTGTATAGTATTTTCATCTTTTCAATAGAAAGAAGTCATCTTGCCTAAGGGTAAATATCTGAAAGTTGGTTGTCGATGTCTAGACTCATCAACCTAGATTCCCTTTATAGCCAGCTGAAAGAAACAGGCACCTCCAGGGCGTGATTCATCTGTCTGTCTTAGAAGAGATAAGTGGAGAAGGATTGCTTTCTGAAATATATGCTGCAAAAATGATTAGAGTTGTACAGGAAATGGTATTCATATTCTGTGGGAAATGGATTTTGAAAACTTGTTTTCTTCGACAGTAGAATGAAGAAAAAAACTTTCAGAATTTCAAGAAAATTACATATTTAAAAATTCACTCTTGCTCAGTAAAATGAAGGGGTTTTTTCTGATGTTTTCTTTATATTTTACGTTTTATAATTCATAATGGAAAAAAATTACATTTGGAGATGAAAAGAGGTTTTAATAAGAAAAACTGAAACATGACAAGGTCAAACTGGAGTATTTTGATCTCACTGGGATGGTTCAACTTGGATTGGTCTTGTATCATGAAAGGTCACCAAAATTGGCCCATTCCTACAGAAAGTTTCAATTTCCATGGAATGGCATTTTTATAGAAAAATGAGACAACAGAATTTTTTCAATCAGTTATAGAAGTTATATGAGTGGACAGACCTGTGTAAAATTAACTTTTTTTAATCTCAAGACCCTCTTTATAAAAACATTCTGCTTTCAATTAACAAAGTTATTTTAACTTTCCTTAGGCTAACTAGTTGCTCTCACTTAAGAAAGGGCTAACTGTGGCATAGTTTTGAGATATGTCTTATGAAGGCAAGCCTCTAATAAAAGTAAAACCATTAGGCCTATAAGATTACTTTGTGCTAATTTGATGTCACAAGCTTCTTGAAGGACATGTCCAATAGACTGAAGTATCATATAGTCCCTGCTTTCATGTGACCAAGTGCGAACAAAGAAAATAAACAGAATGATGCCATAAAAAAGGAGAATTTGTATTGGTCCCCTCCATAAAAAATTAGCCAGGGATTTGAATTTTGTATTATAAATGAATGATGGATATCCAGCTATCTGAGACTGCAAAGCTAATACATTGAGCTACAGTATGACAATAATGAGCTGTGACAGTCTAACTGAGTAAGGGAAAGTTTCACAGAACCAGGTGTCTGGAAGGAAGACATCAAAGTTGACAAATGACTTCTAGCTAACTTGCTTCCTTCTCCAAGGCATGTTCTAGTGATGCTGAGGGACAGATGTTAAATGAAGCTAGACAGAACTGAACACACTTCAGTAAATATCTTGCTGATAGAATGATTTACACACCAGGAAGAGAGAAGAAAAATTTTTAGGAAAATCTGAATGATATCTTAGACTTTGTTCAGATGTACAATGTGATGAACTGTCTGCTAGGCAGCATTTGCACTGGAGAGTAGCAAGCACACTTTATAGTCAATGTAGAGAAGTAAATATTTTTAGGGCACATTTTAGATAGATGCTTTAGGATGAACACACCTAAGAAGCATTTATTTGTCTCTCCAGATTAAAAAGGAAGTCTGGGGTAACTAGCTTCGATGCCAGTGCTTATGATGGACCTATCACAAATCTTCAGTGCAGTCTCAGGATCTGATAAACTAAACCACTGTCTACAGAATATCTTATAATTAATTTTCAATTTTTATTATATTGATTTTTTTTCATCAGCCACTTGGATTTATTTCAGTGCCAGATGTTTTCTGTAGACTAATTAGCTAACTGTTTGAGGGAGTAATGAAAGCTGAAATATATACATGATATTCTAGTTAGGAAGAATCTTACTGCTATACATCCAGACCAACCAGAAGAGGAAAAAATGTTATCTGCTTGTAAGCTCTATGAACTTTTTGCCAGGACAAAAACAAATTGAGTTAACAAGAACATACTAATTAAATAAAAAATATTTTGTCTTATAGTTCCTAGCATAATACCGTATTATTCTTTCCCTATGGCATCTCCATTTCCCATGTATAGTACTGCGATACTTGGTGGATACGAGGTTAACTCAACACCTGTGCTGCTCTGTAGTGCCAGGGCCCTGAGTGCACCGACAGGCCTGAACGTCCCAGCCCGGTCTCCCCCGGGGCCTCCCCCAGCCCTCTCCGGGGGCCCAGCGCCCCCATTTCAGCCCATCTCGGGGCTGCCAGTCCCTGTCCCAGCTGCGTCATGGGGGTGCGTGTCTCCAGTCCTGCCTCTGGCCCTGTCCACTTTAGCTCCTGAGTGGATCCCCCGCGTGGACCCTGGACCAGGTGCATTGCTTGCCATGTCTGGGGCTGTTGGTGGACCGTGCTGCCAGCCCCGGCTCTGCCTGATGTGCTCAGCCCCCATGGATGGCACCCCATGGGCAAGGGCCTCTCGCTGCTCCCCAACGTGTTGTCTTTCTAAGTGTCCTCCAAGAGGCTAAAACATTGCTAATCACTGCTCACCATCGATACATGTAGGCTGTTTATTTGTACAAGCAAGGGCTGGTCTTCTCTTTCAGAACAAGTACACAGAGTGAGTATTTTCACCTGAAATGGCAAAAGAAGAGCCCTCACAAGCCCAGGGTAGGACAAGCTCTCATCTCCCTTGGATATTCAAAACAGCTTTTCACTGAAATGACATCGGAGATGCCCGGAAAGTGTGGATGAAGAGATAAGATGAGCACTGGGTGCTAATGCGTATGCCAGTTTGGGAAGAAGGGTATGGTGGTAGGTAGAAGCTAGGTCCTGGCCTTAACCATACCCCTTTGGCTTGTAGAGGGGGACAGAGCTTCAGGCACAGTGCCGTGCTCTTGATGGTCACACCAAGTACCACTGAGATTTCAGAGAGGTGTGACTTCCAGCAGATGAAGATTGTACAGTGAAGATAATAAAGACCTTTGTATATTTTGAAAATGCTAGGGAATGGGTTCATGTTTTGGCAACTGTAATGCAAAAGCAAAGAGGGGGCAACATAGCAGAAACCTCTGTGGCACGACTGTGTTAGAAACAGCAGTGTTAATGAGCAGGTAACTCAAAAAAACAGAAACCACTGAATCGACACCAAAAATACTGAATAGCTGACATAGAGAACGAGGTGGGACAAGAAATTAATTTGATGGAGTAAGCAAAAAAATGGTATTAGAAGGAACTGTACAAACTGGATTATGTTTTTTCAAGACCTGCGACTAGAAGGTTTAAATGATGAGAATATATGGTAGCATGCCAATGAGAAGCAAGTTTCTCAATGAGGAGGAAGTGCTTAGACTAAAAGAACATAAAACCAGGCATAGTACAATTGACCAAAGTTCACTCTGGCTACATTTCACGTATCCCACGGTGGCCATAAGCAATTAGAGAAAAATATAAGAACAAGGCAAGTACTTACACCTGATAGCGTACCAGCCTCTAACCATCTTCATCTTGGGGACTTCCTATGTTCCATGTGGTTTCTGCTTACTGTGACCTTCAGAGGATTTATCTTCAGTTAACTTATATAGTGGCCCTTTGAATTAATGGAAACATTCAGACCCCTTTGGCAAAGCGTTCCCTACCTGGGGCTGTCTTGCACCAAAAAAAACCCCACCTTTTGTTTTGAACCAGTTTCTTACTGTCTTCCTTTAAAGTTCTATTCCTGTCTTGGAAGAAATATTGAGCAGTCCATCAGAGATGAAATGAATGGCTGTAGACGTGCTTGATTGTTTAATGAGATAAGATTGCTTTCTGAACAGTATTCACTGAAAAGCCAACTTTGTAAGCAGTTTGGACATCAAGTTTTAAATGTTTGGCCATTTCCATGCTTTGAATGTCAGTCATTGTTGTTCTACTTTGAAAGCATCTCATTACTCAGCGTTTCATAAAGAGGACACAGTTGTTAGCACACCTTACTCCATGCCTGGATAAATCCTAAGCATCTATGGCAAACAGGGGTTTTCTCAGTCACTTCCATCTTATTTTACCTTTTTTTTTCCTTTCCTCTTCCTCTTTTTCCTCTTTTTTAATGAGAGTCTGGTTTAGACAAACAAAATAATTCTTTCTTAGGTAACACTGTTACTATGCAGCACAATTTGGGTTTCAAGCAATGCATTAATCAATTGACATTTCAGAATGGCCAGAAACCTGAGATGCCATCCCTAATATTTTCCATCAGTGAACTGGACAGTGCCAAGGAGAAACCAACGCTGCATTTCCCCTTTCTAAGTGCTTTATCTAAAAGACAACATAGTCAGTTTTGAACAGCAGTCCAAGAACATCTAAACACTTCTTTCCATATTAGATGATAGAATAAATCTAATAATCCAGAAAGTAAACTTGTTTGAATAATTCCAACAGGAAAACAATATGGAAATTATGAAAATTAAGTCATATTTGTTTACACCAAGTGTTTTAACATTTATCCTTTCTTACTTCTGTACTTAGTGACAAGTTAAAAGCACTAGGTAAAGTGGTCTTTATAACAAAGTTATCCAAAGATAACTTGACAACTGACCTCCTCTGTTTAACATAGCTGAAATAAGCAAATGTGCATCTTTGCTTTTGTTGGGCCCAAAATACCCTTCACCAAAGCAACACTTCCAGTTTTGTTTCCATGACAATATGTGTGACTTTTATGAAAGCTGTGGATCTTTTTGCCTAAGAGATGTGGTGAAACCAGCAACATCTCATTTGCCTGTAAGTCTGCTTTTTTTCTCCTCAGTCATGAGCACGCTTTATTCAAGACATTTATTTCCAAGAAGTTCTGCAGTCTTAAAACTTCAGTAATTGCAAAGATTTCATCTTTTCTTTCTCTTTTACCTAATTCTCAGTATCCTCCGTGTAAGAATGTCCTCTTCATTATTTTTTTCTATTTCTCTTTCTATAGTATTTCATCTAATCCATCTCTGGTTTTTTAATCTTAACACTATATACTTTTCCTGTCTTTAGCCAGACTAATTTTCTTCCATTTCAACTCCTTTAGTGCTTCATCACCTTAATTCCATCTACATTGAAAATTCCCCTCTTTTCTTGTCTGAGTTACATAAACATAATAGGAGCTGTTTCTTGAAACAGTCTTTTGATACTTGTCTTCACTCTCTGTGTTATCATTCTCTAATTAGCCGTTCTTGATCAGGTAACAAATTTCTTCCTTAATACAGGGTCTGTCTTCAAGCTTTTTTTTCATACATAATGTTATTACTTTCATCCCTATCTGATTTCTTGAGTAATAATTTTGAAAAATATTTGCTCTTCCTATAACCTAGTATCAAATTTCCATATAAATACAGATGTTCGGTCACATGAAGGCCAAAGTCACCAACATGATACTTTCTTTACAAATTATTTTAAGATAATTCATTTTTCTTCTTTTTAGTTTCCTTTTCTTTTCTTGTTCCATACTTTTAATTCTTCCCTTATTCTATCAATAAAATGTTCCTACTGCTTCAGCAAAATCCCTTACCAAAGTCTGTGAAATTATAACTTGCTACAATTTGATATTTGTTAGGGATGACTAGAAGGGGAATCCATTAATGCACTTTCACATATACATAATTAGCCCACAAAAGTTACTGCTTCAAAACAATGGCTTCAAGATCTCACCAGAATTCAAAACCGCTTGATAACTGAACAAAAATAATTAGACTATAAAGTCTAGAAATCTTCACATTCCAGTGAGAAAACCATCTGACTGCTGTTAAGAAGAAATCCCAAGGGGAGCAGATGGTTTTTTTTTCTGTATGTTTTGCCATCCTAGCAACTTTTTCATCAGCCTCTGAGGCTTTTGCTGTTACTAGTGACTTGTTAAGCCACTGTTCAGACCCAGCAAGGTGATTTTATCTTTGCATTTTTTGCAGCTGAATCAAATCTCTCCAAAGCTAAAAGGGGAATATTTATATGATAGCTTTTTAAAATGTAAGGCCATCATGCATTTTAAACTGAAGACTATAAAATAGGCTAGAATTTATGTCATTTGTTGCATAATATTTATTTCCACTTATCTAATTCATCCTTGCCTTTTTAAAAAATTAACTAAAATGCATTTTGCATGGCATAAATGAGGTACATATACTTAGGTATTTCTGTATTATTTATGCATTGATTTTTGTATTGCTGCCTACGCCGTCTCAAAAGGCTAACTTCTTACAGAGACATGTACTGGAAAGGATGGAATAAGCATAAAATGGATTGGATGTGGTTCAAGTCGAAATGTCAGCTGTGATATAAATGGTGTATCATGAATCAGCAGCAAGTACCTAGAGCTACTGTGATGATACAGTGGAGACCAACAACTGGACCCTTACCTTTTTAAATGATTGACAGACATGAAAATATTTCATCTAGATGTCCTGCTATCCTTTCCCACACCTTCTGAGCACTGAACACAGATCTCCTTCTACAGATATGTTGATTTGTAGAGATAGGTCCTGTACCATGAAGACACCTACAGCCTTCCTTTCTAGCAGCCTTTGCAGTATCTGGCAAAAATATCATCGACATCTATGAATAGGCAGATGTGATGCCAGGGATTTCAGTTCAAAATATTTCAGTAAAATAAGTGGAAGTTAGTTTCCTTTTTGTGCCACATCCTGCTCATAACTACTAATTTTTAGAGTCTTCTGACACGTCATGGTCATGGAGTTGGCTTGCTTTAGACTCAGCATTTCCTCCTGTCAAAAATGTTCAAGCGTTTGACCACCTCAGCATTGGAGTTTCTCTGAAGGGGAGCTCTTTTCTGGTGTTCAATCAAATCTCTATTCCACACACAAGAAAGTAAGTTTTATTCAGTTGCCATTAATATCCTTTATTATTTGCATTTAGTACACACGGTGCAATATCAAAAATCCCTGAGGAGGGCACCAGCAGCAATCACTTGGGATCCAAAGTATGTGCAATTGGATGCATTTCTAACTCCTGATCAGGCCAATGTGTACTGGACATCATCTATAACAGCCCCATTTAGTTTTGACAGCAGGTGTGGCTATCTTATATATCCTAGATAAAAAGAATATATCCTTGCCTACCTCTCTGGAACAATCTTCACCAACCTTGCTTTCCCTGATCTGCAAATACTAATGCAAGTTTAGAATAGTTTGGTGAGTTTTCCTGCAGGATGCTTCTTGCAGTCCTGTTCATCTGTGTTCAGAAAAGATGATCTCAAGCTGGAATGCACTTTTTAAATGGTTAACAGGGCAATTAGGGGAATGGAAAGCCTATGGGAGATTGGCTCTCAGTACACTAAATCAAGAGCTGGAAGGAGATATGATCACTGCCTATAAATATAAATATCAATGTAGGAGGAGAGCTTTTCAAACTAAGGGGCAGCAGTACAGCATAGATGAAGAGAATTTGGCATGAATTAATTCTAGGCTTGAAATCCAAAGAAGGATTTTTGTACTCAAAACATTAAGGTTCTGGAATAGTCTTCTAACAGGAACAAAGTAAAAAAGCGATAGCTTGGTGTTTGATTGAATTATGAAAGACATGATTGTGTTATATGATTGCTTGAAGCACTTGCAGTTGGATTTGTTACCCAGGAATTTTTTTTCAGTTTTACTTCCTATTTTTCTGGTATGGTCTATGATCTATCAAACCAGGCCCCCTCCCTTAAGAGATTCAAAGTGTGGGAAAGCAGTACCCATGACAGCTGGGTGACTGCAAAATGAACAAAACCATTGATAGTAAGGAGTTTTTATAAGAATCTTGTTCTCCTCCAGGGAGAATAATCCAATCCATGGCCTATCGGACAGAGCTAGAGAGACTTATCACAGACATGCATGTAATTTGTTATCTTGGCCAGTACAAAAAGGGATGGTCTTAACCAGAGAAGGAAACATTCCAGTCAATGTTTCCAAACACTACATCTGTGTTGAGTAATAGGTAACATCTCATTTTGAAAAGAGGTTTCTGATTTGCTGCAGATATTCACTGAGCATACAGCTGTCGAGACATTAGGTCTCCAAAAGACAGTCAATCTGATTTGGACCTGCTGAAGGCGTCCCAGCAAGTGTAAGAGATTTCAACTAGCAGAGTTGAAGCATTCTGCTGTGAAGAAAGGTGGGTCTCATCTCATCTAAGTTTAGATGTCTACAATACAGGCATTTACCACTGGGCTAATCACCCTGAGCTCCCTTTTTGTCAGTAGGGAGGAAATAAGTATTTATTATATATAAGCCAAAAAAAACCTCCGTCAAGGCACAGTACACCCTCTAATTCTGTGGCCTTTATTTTCAAATGGCACTATTCCAAGCATCAGAAATTGTAAAGCACCTTAACTGAGTGGTTTAGAATTCCTTTTTAGTTAGATTATTTTTCAACATGCTTGAAGCAATGGAGTAGACAGCAAGAGATAAAAGAACTAGTAATGTTATTGCCACTAAGAAGCAAATAAGACAATTAAAATACATACCCATGCAGAGTTGCTGTGCTTTACGTGGACAGCATTCTGGAAAGTTTAGCTTCTCTAAAGGTATTTACGCAGGAACTTTCTCGCAACGCCCCAAGAATTTAGAATTGGAAATTGTGGTTGCCAAGTTATCAAGGGTGACTTCAGTCTGTAAAAAAAAGCAAGATGATCTGAAAATAACTACCACTGCGAGTCAAATAAACCACTTATTTTCTTTTTAAGTTTGAGCTTTTGTTAGGCATGCAGAGCTAAAACCACCCATGTTATTTTCACATCATGAGATGCCAGTGGAGTGAAGTGTTGTTTTAAAGTCAGTTAAGCTAATCATACAGGATGAAGTCTTGTCCCCTTTCTCCGCAGGTCAAAAAAGGTTCTGGTCTACAGCAGAACACCTGCATAGCTTGTTTCTACAGGAATTCTTACCTCTTGTATTTTGGCAATCTCAGATGGATATTTATAATTTAGTTTTTCTAGCAGAAGAGATAAGAGACAGAGCAAAAATGTGGATTTTTAACAGGGGGTGAAGGAAAGCTGTTTGCAAGGAGAGAGGAGATTTTGATAGCGGTACTGTTGGGCAAAGAAAGTCTTAAATCTTGGGCATGTGGCCTGCAGGACTCGCCTGTGAAGCTCACCAAAGGCAAAAGACAGTGTCTACTGATGAACAGAGAAAAAAACCAACAACACAATGTTGACAACCAAAATAGTTTCTTGCGTGCCATTTTCTCCACTAACTAACTAGACAAGATATCTGCCAGAAGTACCACTAGTGATATGAATATTTATGACTCTTTTGGACAGTGCGCATCGTGCAGTATACATTACTATCCTGCTCTTGTTCCTTTTGAGGTCTGTGGAAAATGATCGGTAACTTCAGAGAGACCAAGAACACAGGAACGCACCAAATGAAGAGATTCAGGACTGGCATACTGGCTCCTGAGAGAACATTTCCACATCCCCATGGGTTTTCTATCAGGATTCTTCCATTAATATGATAGACATGGTGAGCACTGATTCACCAAGGAAAGAGGATGAGGAGATGAGTTCTGGGGACTCTGTGTTAGTAATTAGTATGTAGGACATGCAACACTATTGGTACCAGCCTGTGTTTTATGTGCATCGCCCCATCACGAGGAAGTGGATGGGGCCCCACAAGTGTGCAGTCCCACCCAGTTAACATACCACAACTTCTGTGAGGGACTTCTGGTCCTCAGAAAGGGCCTTATGAAATTCTCCTGATAAACTGCAAGGATGATCATAATTACTGTAAGGATATCCGTAATCAGCAATGAAGCTCACATGGAAAGAAAAAAAAAGGTGTCTCCTTAAAATCCTAGTCCACCCTGACTTTGAAATACCGTTTCCACAAAGTCCCAGCCAAATACTTTTCAAAGATTTGAACGTTAAGATACCTTAAAAAATACACTTTTTGCCCATGTATATAGCTAGTTAGCAGGGGTTTTGCCACGTTTGTCTCTTGACAATGAAAATTGATGTTAAATACCTGGCAGCTTTCAAGAATCTGTCTCAGGCTCAATTTTCTAATGAACAAAAAGGCAACCTTATCCAGAGAGGTATTGCATCCAATATGCTTATTAATGGAAAAAAGTTGGTGTAGCAGTGTATGAGTAAGCCAGACTGCAGTAGCTTTGTTTGTATACAGTATTGTCTAGCTCAATCTAAATTGCAAAGATAGTAGACAGAGAGGTGTGGTGAGAAACATCTTAAATCAAACAAGTGTCAACTGGGCCTCATTTCCTGATTTAAACAATTACATAGCTGAATAACCTATACTTTGAAACACAAAACCTAATGAATAAGCAATAAGACTACTTGACCTATATTCAAAGCAATTGCTAGCTTCTATCCTCTGTATTTAAGTTGAGTTCTGCCTCATTCAGCTTTAGCAGAGCAGGATGCTTTCTCAAGCAGCCAGCTCTGCTCGCAGAGACAGAGTTGTCTCTCCGTGATAACCCCTTAGAGCAGCAGGGCACAGAACATCATCCTTGCCATTTCTGTTCTGCTAGTTTGGGGGATGCATTTTGTCAAAAAATTCCTTGAACTTTGAAAAATTGAAGTAAATTTTTTGCAGCAAAATAATATAAAAAATACTGTTTGCCTTCTCTGTCTGCTGAGGCTTCCTGACTGGGACAGGTTTTGTTCTAAACATATATGCTGGACCTCCTTGCAACATGGCCAGTGCCCAAGGGAGCAGGAAAACAGACATTCAGATGTGAAATACTTGTTTGCTACAATTTTTCCTTCTCTCCTTTCCATGTTTTTCCCTTCTAAGTGCCATCACCTTGAAACAATAGGCCCATCAGCTGTACAGTGCTTTTGGGCAGAATCACAAAAAGGCTGATACAGAATGCAATCAGCAAGGAATTAAATGAAGGTGTTTAATTAATGGCAATCAACATGGCTTTGTTGGCTGTGTCTTATCAAACAAATCTGATATTGTTTATAGTTGGATTAAAAGCATAGTTAATACAAGTAATTGGTGTAATATATTTAGATTCATGACATTCTGATAAAAATTAAGAATATACAAAATCATTACAACCTACTTCAAGCAAATTAAAAACTAGCCAAGTAATAGATTGCAAAATGTAATTGTATATGTAAATTGCAAATCATCCATTGGGGTGTTTTTAGCAGGTCCTGCAGAGATCTGCTCTTTGCCTAATGTTGTTCAATGTCTTTATGAAACTGGGAGAAAATATAGTATCAGTCAATGAGGCGGATTCAGTCCCTACAAGACTGAGGGACTGGAGGGATTGAAGGAACGCAACCCCCTAAAATATCCCACAAAGTGGAAGACTATTCTAGTAAGTAGACTATTACAGGCTGGGGGCTGTCATTGTTACAGTGACCATGAGATTGTGGAGTTTAAAAACCTGAGAGAAGTGAGGAAGACAAACAGTAGAATCATAACCCTGGACTTTTGGAGAACAGATTTTGGCTTATTCTGGGATCTTCTTGACAGGATCCAATGGAAAGCTGCCATGGAGGACACCAGGGTGCAGGAGAGCTGGTTGAACTTCCTCAGAGAATAAAATCAGTCTATTCTGATGTGTGGGACAGTAAGCAAGTGTGGCAGAAGGTCAGCACGGATGAAAAGGGAACTCCCAAGTGAGCTCAAACACCAAAAAGAAGTACGTGAAACGAGGAAGGAGGAATGGACTTCCCAGGAAGAACATAGAGACCGTGCCCAAGCATGCAGGGATGGAGCTGAGAAAGCGAAAGCTCACCTGGAGACGAGCAGGGAATGTGAAGGGCAAAACGAAGGGCTTCTCTAAGTACATCAGCAGCAAAATGAAGGCAGAGGAAAATTATTTATGTAAAGTTTAAGTACATAAATCCCAGCACTAGCAATTTTTAGATGGATCTGGTGATTTTTAGATGGATCTGGCCCATTTTTATTATAAATGTTACAGTAATTATAAAGCTACAGTAAGTGATATCCTGAATACTGCAATATTTCAGTCTATCTTTGGACAAATAAAGAGATCAACAGAAAGTAGGCAGTTCTGGTAGCAGTTCCTAGGATACCCAAATATGTGGATGAAATCTGCCTACTGATACATACTCTACATACTTCGAAGGTATAAAGTATATGCTCTGTCCCCCCACCCCCACTAGCAGTGCAAAGCACAGGGCCAAGCCTAAATTTTTCAGGCATCTTGTTTGTCTTGTTATTGATAAAACCCAAGAAACAACCAGAAAACAGCAAGTCATTCCCCTAAGGGCAGCAGAATAACTATAGTCCTCCTCTATCCTCAGAGTTCTGTAGACAGAAAAATACAAAGCAGTGAAGCAAATATCAATCTTTAATAATAGGCTGGATTATATAGAAGAAGTCATACTCATAAGAGTCATTAAAACTATAATAGATTTCAGCAGGAATCTTCTCAGATAAAAACATTTTTGACAAACTAAAAATCAAGGAACAATGGACCTTCCAAGTTGCTAGGTCTGGCACAAAAATATTGAAAGGCAGTAGCTGCCTCCAAGAGGTTACTGGCAGAGTTTCAGAAAAGAAGACAGAAAAGCCCAAGAAAACAATGAGATGATTTGTCGGGGTCATGGACTGCCTAGCTATTACTGAATTTCTCTGTAGACAATCTAACAGGAAAGGGGGATTTGTAGCACTATAATTCATGCTATCTTCCTCTTTGGTTCTTTTTCCACCTTACTTACTCCAGAGCTGACAGGAATCCAGAGGAGTCATGCAGTATCCTGTTCAGCTGGAAATTAGGCAAAGAAATACAGATTTAAGCATCCAGTATTAGATACCCAACTTACTTAGAAATTTTGACTAAACTTTTCCTTTATGAGATCTAAGGCATGGTTATTACTATGGAATAGTCAAAATCAGCTAACAGCTAAAATTAGATGATGAGCAAGTAAAAGGCCTGGTTCTAGGGAAGCACAAACTTTTCATATTTTGGTGGAAATCAGCATCAGAAATTTCTATCCATTGTCCTTTTTCAGTCAGAGCTCTGCTCCTCCAAGAGCAGCAATGGAGAAGAGCATTCCTTTCCTGCTAGCTCCAAGGAGAGTGAAGAGAAGAAATTTCTCTTCCTCTCCCAACAGAAAATATCCCATGAATGAAGAAGTAAGTACATAAGTAACAGACCAAAGCAGTTTGAGTGAGATATAAAAACCAGAAAATTTTGAGAAAGGACACAATGGAAGAGGATGGGAGCAGTGAAACAAGATTAATAATAGAAAAGTTGGAACAAACCATTAGAAAAAAGCTTAAAAACTGTACAAGCTGGAGTGGAATAAAGAGGAATGACTAATGAGAAAGATAAGAGAGCAACAAAGACACACACTTTATATTGCAGTACAGATAATCCTATACCAAATTCTGCATTCTAATAACCAATAACATTTCACGGGAAATTGTGAGACAAAACTGAGTGAACTGGAAAGTGCTCAGGGTATCTGGTTTTAGATTGAACCTCTATGCCTGATATGTACATGGGACAGCCAGGAGAACATGGTTAAGTGCTAGTGCTTGCAGTTTTGAGCAATGCTTGCTTTTTTATAAAATGTCATTTGCTTATGCTAATTCATAGAAAAATGTCAGAGGAATCTATTTTTCCAGTTCTGGACTTTAAAATTTTCTAAAATGCTAGAGATTATGTTAGAAATTTTTGAACATTCTGGAATTTGTCATTTTACTTTTTGGTTTTTTTTTTTTTTTCATGAGTTCAACTCCATCCTTTTCAGGTGAGTGAAAATAATAATCTCTATGCACCCATTTTTTCTATTCCACTACCCACAGCACCTTCCAAGATATCTGCTGACCCGACAAGGGTTTGTTAAGGACAAGTGCTCTTTTCAGAAACCTCCTCTTGACTCTCTTCACTCCTGCTATTCCCATTTCTTTCCCTTTGCTTACAACATGATAATAATGCAATGTTAAAAGAAACAGTGTAGGTGAGAAACAGAGTAGGTGTAAATCTGCTATCTTAATTTTAGATGTAGATTAAGATTCAGACAAAAAAAAAATCTATTGAGGCTGTAATGAGCCTTTTTACACTGGGCAAGCCAAGAATTGCAAAGTTTTATTTGATTGGCTTCTAGCTGCCAGTTTCTCTCCTTTCATTATCGTTGTGTCTCTTCAGTTTGATGCTGTGGTTGAAGCTATTTCATGTGGATTTTACTCAAAAACATCAACAGGAGGTGGCTTGAAACCCCATAAGGACTACCATGTAAGGCCCAGATTGAAAACAGAGGCCTTGCATTTCTGCATATCAGCAAAGTGGCAGGAAAGAAAAAATGAAGACTTCTATGCTAAAAGGTGAGCCTCTTGCTGGAGGACGAAGCGCAGACAATTTCTTAAGACTATGCTATTTGAAGACGTATGATATCTAAAAAGCCCCACCAATATAAGAATGCAGACTTGGCTATCACAAGATTCAGTGAGTAAATCCAAAGGCTGACAAGTGTCAGAGCAACCAAACTTTTGACAAGTGTCAAAACAACAAAGAGTAAATAAATATTTTTTATAGAATCCAGTTACTTTCTGTATTAGGTACCTAATTTAAGCACAGTCTCATTAAAAATGTAGGCACTTTGAGTGAATAGGCACTCAAATAGGCACTTTGAGTGAAAGAGAAGGTGATGGCTGCTTACTTGCCTATATTACTGAAACAGTTAGTGGACATTTGAACATCTCAGGTAGGAAGTCTAGTCATCAACTTGGATCACAGTAAAATAAGTGACTAAAATCATAAAAGTGTTAATTTCTTGGTTTTTTTGCCAAAGCCTTCACTTTCTAAAGAAACAACGGACTCCCTTTGAATGAAACCCTTTGACCCTTGGAGAGAGGTATCTTTCCACAAGAGCTATGCCAAGCTATGTTGTATCTCTATCTCTAACTATTGACAGTTTAGCTATTTACTCATTAAAGTCATGACAGAAAAATCAAAGCTTTGGTAGGTCCATTTAAAAATCATCTTTTTTTGGAGAATGAGAAAGGAGAATGAAAGTGGAGCTGAGGGATGAGAGGAGACTAGAAATGTAACTTTTCATTTTCATTTTCAGGGATGCTACCAGTGTATTTTTATACTTGAACATTTCAAGAACCGGGGCTAAGTTTGCTTTCTCGCAGCCTATTCATATCTTGTCTCTTAGAGGGAACATTGAGAAACACTGAACCCTGCATATTTTTGAAAAGCTGCTCCAGAGCTTCAGAACTTCTTGCGTTAATGGAGGTACTCAATGTTCTGCCATTATTTTATTTTTTTTTTCTCAACCTGTCCACTCGCCAACAATCTTCGCACTAAAACAAAATGCTACCATGAAAATAAGAAAACACTATTGCACTCTACAGAATAGTCTGTAGGAATGTCTGACAGATGAGTGTCTAGGCACAGATGACTTGTTACATGCTTATTCCTCGTACTCTGAATGAAAAAGTGACAGAAATTGCTGTGATATAAAAGCATTTGGTCCTATTAAGATTTAGTTCTCCTGGTCTGGGCTCAACAGACTCATCCAGAGATAAAGATGTTTAAAAGTGTCTGTTAATGGCAGCAGTGATGGAAATCTGAAGATAATGCCCCATGAAGAGATGCCATGTGATTTGACTCCTGCATCTTCCAAATTCTGTGCAATCTCAATCTATAATGGAACCTATATTTATCTATATAAAACATGTAATATGTTTTTGGTAGAATAAAGCTAGTCTGCAATGATGGATTCTCCTGTTGTAATGACATATTGGTTTGGTCTCCTTATGACACAAATTCTATTTATGAATATTAAAATGATAGTTAATTACTGTTTAATTCAGCCACTGCAGACTGAAAAAAAACTGTTAAAATAATAAAATCCATCAGAAGCAGAATTTTGGGTTCATAACAGAAAAAAGTTGCTTTTTTTTTTTTTTTTTTTTTCTCTGTTAAAGACACAAGAAACATTGAGGCTTTATAGTTTGCTTGGTGTGATTTCATCTGTGAAAAAATAATAGCTGGATATTGATAAGTTATTTTCATTAGTCTGCTTGTTTAGAAGGAAGATGATTGACTTGTTAGTAGACTATTGTCCATGAATATAATGAAGAATATATGGATGTCATTATAAATATGGGTCTGACATTTATGTTGGTATAAGTCTGGATTTATGCCTCTGAAATTAATGGAGCTGCAGCGGTATCAATCCCAGGCAAATTAGGTCAAAAGAATCCAAAATCGTAAACAGAGCTGTACCAAGCCAGTCTCTGATACATGAAAAGCGTCTAAAAACAAAGTGGAATTATGGATCTGGCATTTGCAGCTGTGCCAATGCTAGCTTAACCTAGCTAGCACAAGCAATAACTGTGAAGATACAATGGCATGGTCTTCCATGCACCCGAGTACCTACAACACAAACTCCCTCCAGACCTTGGGTGCACATTTGAAAGCTTGTGGTGCTGCATGTTCCTTGCAATGGTTAGTTAGATCGATCTAACAGAGATTTGCTGCCACATGCTGTACTCACAGCTGTTATCAAGAATACCCATACTCCTTAAGAGGTCTACCTTATCAGTGGTGAGAGAGACCTCATTTCCAAATGCTTTGAGTCTTTATAGTTTTTTACATGTTTGAAAATTAGTGAAGTAGCATTCTACATTTTCTTTGCACATCTGCAAGTAATTATCTAATGTATGAAGCAGGGCCAATTCAATCAAGGAGGACCACAAATTAAATTTAGCCCCATTCTCCTTTAACTTTGGGTGCTTTAAATCTGGAATGAGTCCATGAGACCTTGTGGAACCAAGGTAAATGAAAAGAATGGATTTGTTTTGGTCTCAGACACAGTGAGCCAAATACTCTTTTCTCTAATCCTTACGGGGCATTCCCTGCCATCTAAAAAGACCACGGAGCCCCTGCCCAACATATTGACTTCTTCCCAAGCTAGTTTCTTTAGCTCAGGTATGACATTCTGTGTAGGGTATAAATGGTAAGGTTTTGGTAGTGGGGGGCCTGCAGGGCTTGGCCTCTGTAGGAGGAGGTCAGGGACTGCCCTGTGCCGGGTACAGCCGGTTCAAGCCAGCTCAGGAATGGATCCACTGCATGCCAAAGCTAAGCAAATCAGAGGAATTTGTGGTGTCTCTGTGAGGACATATTTAAGAAAAGGCAGAAGACGTAAAGGGCAATGGAACAAGTGAACAACAGAGGGAACAGCAAGGCCACAGCATTAGGAAGCACTCTGCAGTGGAGCTGCTTACACCCGTGAAGGAACTGTGGTCTGTGGAGGACCCACACTGGAGCAGGTACTTCCCTGAAGAGACTGCGACCTGTGGGTAAGCTCATGCTAAAGCTAGTACTTCTGGAAAGGACTGCAGCCTGTGGAAGACCCACACTGGAGCAGAAACTTCCATGAAGGGTCTGCAGCTCATGGATAAGCGTGCACTGCAGCAAGTACCCCCCTGTAGGGACTGTGGCCCATGGAGGAGCCCACACTGGAGCAGAGGAAACAGTAAGAAGAAAGGGGCAGCGGAAGAAAAAAGGAACAAAGCAGCGGAAAGAAATAGCTACGTGCGACCGCGACCTCCTGTGCCATCTGTTGCCTCACTGGTGGGACTGAGTGTAACCTGCAGTGATAGGAAGGGGAGTGGAGATTGAGAAGTGGGGAGGAGAGGTGTCTGGAGTGAAGCTGAACCTGGGAGTGGGAGAGAAAAGGTGCCTTCCCTAGGTGTTTAAATGTTTATCATCTTTGTTTCCCAATACTCAAGTCAGTAATTAAATGTTTCAAATTAAATTCCCTGAGTTTGTTTTGCCAACTGCAGTAACTGGTGAGTGATTTCCTTGTCTTTTTTTTCTCATTCTTGTTCTTCCTATTTACTTCCCATCCCCACTGCAGGAGGGGAAGGGAGGGAAGAGTGAGCAAATGGCTCTGTGGGTGCTTGGCTGCCGGCCGGGGCCATCCCACCACACATTAGATTTGGCAATGCATCCTGTCAGTAGTGGTTACCAGCAGACCAAGGTTTTCACTCGCACCTTGTTGTTTGCAGTTTGATTGCATTTACTGCGCATCTATGCATCTTTAATGACTTCAAAACCCAACTCTCTCACTTTGCCCATGATTATTCTGGATTCTCTATGGAAGATAACCAAACTAATCCACCGAATCTTACAAATAAAAGGTTTTTTGTTCTGAAAAGTGTAAGGCCTATAGAAGGATTGAGCTATTAATGGTGGAGCACCCAAGGAGGCCGAGAAGCCGAGGAGAAGGCGGGCGCTGGCCGTGGTGCTGAACGGGCTCCGCGGCGAGCGCCTCGACACGGGTAGCGCACTCACGTAGAAAGGGTGAGGACTTCGAAGGGAATAACCAGTGGTTGAAAAAGCAAACACTTTGCATAAAACTTTAAAAATGCACCCGTATACTTAGATGAACAGTGGTGCAAGAACCCTACTATTATCATCTATGAATAAATGCAATTTTTTCACTATTTCTACTCAACAATCCATATTAATACACATGCATATCAGCATCTGCCCACTCAGCTCAGGGTGATGTAAATATAAACATTTACACTTAATATTTGCATATTTTTCTATATTAACTAATATTTTTTTCCATTTGAAAGTGCCAGTGGTTTTTTGGAAAGAAATGGGATTAACACCACAATTAAATCTATTTGTGGAACAACCAAATGGAGCTGGGAGAAAACAAATTCATCTATGTATCACAGATTCATGGTGTTTAGGATCAGAAAGGGTGCTAGATTACTCAACCTGACACTCTGCCTTTCAGAAATCATCACATTTCACCCACTTACCCCGTCTTGAACTCAGACATTTGTGTGGTTAAAACTTCCTTCTGAAAGGAAGATAGGCCTGAATTAAAGAAATAAAAAATTATTTTTCCCCTTCCCCCAGTATTATTGCTTTCTCTATTAGAAAGGAAAACTTGGTATTTTCATTATGCAAAACAACATATCCAAGTCACTTCTTAATGTCCTCCTTGCTAAAAATATGCAGAGCTCTTTAAGTCTTTCCTGATATATCTGCAGTTCTTTCCTGCCCTTTCCTCTAATTTTTCAGCACCAGTTTTAAGATATATGTACCACACCTAGAGGTCGCACACTGGTGTCACCAATGCCACATGCAGAGTGAAGAACGTTTCCCTGTTCCTATTCACTACTTCTGTTTGTACATTCACAGTTTGTGCTACCTCTTTGTGCCATAGCATCACAATGAGAACTCGGATTCTTGTCCACTGTGACTCCACAATGCATTTTAAAGTTACTATTTTTCAGTTTAGAATTCAGTATTCCGTAGGGATAGCTGTATCTTGCTGTATTAAATTACAGTTTGTTTGAATAGACAAGTCTACCAGCTGACCCAAATCACACTGGCTTATCTATATTCACCGTTAGTTACCACTCTGCCAACCCTCATGTCATCTGCAGCTTTTATTAATGCTGATTTTATATTTACTTTTAGGTCACTGAGGAGAATGTTGAATACTGTAAAATTTAGTCATAGGGAAATCCATCAGAGACACACTACCCAGGGATGATTCCATATTGACAGACAATGTTGCAGACTATCATTTCTGAGTCCACTTATTATGCACTTCACAGGTGTTGCGTCATCTTAATTGTTTAACAGAATGTCATGAGATGCTAAGACATACTCTTTACTAAAGCCTACATTAAATCATCTCAGTTCCTTTAGCAAAGGAATTCTTATGTCAAAGGAGTAAAATGACCTACTTTTGTGTTAACTGAAATTTGTATCTATCTTCCTGCCTTTTAATTCCCATTAAAGACAGTATCTCAAAGATTTCATTGCAAATGTTCTCTGATTTTATTCTGCACTGCTCTCACTCTCAATTGCCATTGTAAAATACTCTTCCAGTCTTATTTTCAGTATATATTCCCATGCTTTAACTTTTCCTTTAAGCAAATATCCTACAATATCCTTTTTATTGTGATGAGCTATCTTCTACACTGTATTATTCAGAGCAGCCAAAGCTGACTCACAAAAGATTCATTATTTGTTGTCCCCTAACTGCTGCTATTTACATACATTTCCTATGGGATGTTTCCACTCTTCAAACCACAGAGAACTCACAGAGTGTGTATGTAAACTGGATACTAAAAGATAAGAGGTGAAATGAGGACTGTAGTGCTACAACCATGAAGAAAGTCACATCTAGAGGTGTGTACTGGTAGGGAAAAGTGGGGAAAAGATTTAGGCAAGGAAGTTAATAATGCTTAGACTGCAATATCAGAATATAAACCTTTCTTCATAGCTCTTGAATGTCAAGGAGCTACATGTTTTTGTCTGGTAGAAATGAAGCTTGATATTTCAGGCCAAAATTATACATGCTGTAGCATTTTAAAACTGAGCATGAATATTTACAGTTTAAAAGTTCTAATTTAGATGTAAAACAGTAAATCAAGGACATTTTGAGAAAAAGCAGCCAGCCAGTCTTGAATAAGCCCCTGAACAACCAGAGACTTTTGTCAGCACATATGGTTGTCTAACAGGGCGCCTCAGAACAGTGGGTGATATTATGTGCCATATGTGCTGCTATACCAAAGAATGATTGGGTTTATGGTAATACTATAACCAAAGACTAAACTCTAAAATTACCTAGCTCTTCTTAATCGATATCAGCATCTTATTATTTCATCTATATTTAATTGCATTCTTAGTGGGCTAAAAGAATGCCTTTTAGCTGTCAGGAGAAAATATGAGCAGGGATGGTTTACCTAAATAAAACAAAACTTTCAAAAAGTGGATTATTATCTTGCTATTCATTTGATTATCTGAAACTCATTAGGAACGATTATACTTTACTGGAATAAGAATCAAAAAAGAGTGACTAATAAAGCAAACAATGTGGAGGCTCTGATATTTTGTCTCATAAACTTCATCAAAAGGCATAAAACTTCTCTGCAATACCCATAAAGGTGTGATAATATGGTAAGGAATATTTTCCTGACCAGAAATAATTTGGTATCATATACTTAGAAATTCACACATTCATGTAGCTCTGAGTTCCATCAGATCTCTAAATAATCCTTTGCAACAATGAACTTCATTGCTTGTGATGCACTACACATTTAAAACTTGGCCTAAAATTTCAGGAAGTCATTTGCTTTGTGTGCTTAACTCAAAATAACTTGTAGAATCTGATTTCCAAATAGCAAGTTTTCAATCACTGTGAAATTTAAACACGTTCAAGGCATCTCAGTTTGAATACTTTATGGTGAAACACCTACATCAACAGTTGCTTTTGATAATTTAGGTGAGGAAGTCTTTAAAGGCTAGAGCTAGTACTTCTTAACCCAATACTTGCTATTGCAGTTGTCTTCACTGTAAGCAATTTCAGGTATTTTCACTTTTAAAGAGGCACTTGCTCCCCTAGTAATTTTCATTACCTCTCTGTAAATTTCCATGCTTAGGAACTCTCCAGGCAAGTCTGAACTTCAGCTGTCAGAGGCAGACAAAACTGGAAGCCATAGTTCAGCTAAAGATTTGGCTCTACAGCCAAATACAGAAATCAATGAGATTTCCTGGACTGAGTGCAATTTTCAAAGTAAACACATTAATGTGAGTGTGCCATCATATCTGCACTCTCCATCCAACCTCTGCTATAAAAAATAAAATATTCTATACACAAATGTGCTTTGCAGACTAAGCTCTAAGAACAAGTGGGAAGTCATATAAAAGATTCGAAAATGTAACAAAAGGCTCTGAATGTCAGAGGACAGTATAGGGTGGGCCTTTGTAGGTGTTGGTGTGCCCTTTGCTGTCAATCAGCTCTGCTAGTAAAATGAAGAGGTCACAACCTCACCCCTTGCAGCTGGCACATCAGAAGACCAAAAGAAGAGCAGTCTGCATGAAATGGTCTCACATGAAGAGACAAAATGCTACGTTGTCCCTACTCTCACTCTCTGACAGGACCTATCAGATTAGCTTTTTTTTTTTTTCTAATTCCCAGCAGTTGCTGGTGTTCGGTTATTCAAATGCACTTATTCAAATCCAGCACCAGTTATAATCACAAGCAAGATAACCAACATCTCTTGCTTTTCTAAAAACCTCATGCAATGTGCAGGCACTGTCACAGAATTTCTAACACTAAGGTTAGCCAATTTTGTCGTGAGGTAAGATCTCTTTCAGGAGCCACCAGCACTCATAGGTTTCTCCTATTGTTTCTCCCCATGCACATTACCTTTCAGGGAATGCACGTGCTTTCGGTCTGGGAGGTGACCTTGTCAAAAGATTCGTTTTGCTGCTACTTATATTGTAAGAAGGATGTTATAACTATAGCATCACATTAATTAAAATTGCAAATAATTACAAAAAACTATTAAGGACGCTCTTGAAATGTAAAAACAAAGTAGTCCATACATTTAATGGAAGACTATGCCACCTCAAGAAAAGTAACAATAGCAATGCTTAAGATTCCTCTTGATAGACAGGAAACAGGAACTATAGGAAATATAGGAACAGGATATATAGTGTATATATAGGAAATACAGGAACAGGAAATATAGTGTGTAGTGAGTATGCCCTGAGTGCACCAATTTGCTTTGATTGCCCTGAGAACATCCAGGACTTCTGCCTATACATCCTCCACCTCTGGCCCAAGAGCTCCATTTAAGTTCAGGCCCAGGCCCTAGTCCTTGCCCGAGCTACAGTGTAGGTAGGTCTGTGTCCAGCTCTGTTCCTTGATGATCCTGACTTGCTGACTGGATTTCCTGGATTGACTTTGAACCTAACTTTGCATATGTCTGATCACTGGACTGTTTGCTGTTACTGTCACCAACCCTGCTCTGTTTGTCTTGCTTGGATACTATGGGACTGTGCCCTTGTCAATGTGGTCATTGCTCCTACCTACCTGCATTATGGTCAGCTCCTCATCTTCTGTCAAAAAGTGACCCAATTCTTGTTGTTCCTTGCCATAGCATGTAGTTTACTAACTAAAGCAGAGGACTGGGAATCAAGATTTTTAGTCTGTTCACAATTTTGCCATTGGGTCCCAATTTTCAAGGCAATCACTTAATCTCTGAGCTTTCAAGTCTTTGGCTGTATAAACAGGTGTTGTAGTCAGCTATTGACATCTTTAACTTCTGTTCTTTTCAAGGGAGGTTGCAGTTTAGGAAGCTTTAACCCATTTTCTTTCTGGATTAGAGATCTAAACCACCAAAATGTCTTAATCCAACCTTTAACTGGTTGAGGTTTCATTCTTCAGTATGCAGCACACTCTCGAAATGACTCAGCATTCACACCAGAAAAAAGATACTGGTAGTCTTCTGTCAAATCCTATCCACAAGCCAAATTTTTCCCACCTGAAATGCCAAAGGAAGATACTGCACAAAGCAGGTTGCACTCCTTTTCCAGGTCCCCTTGGTGAACATTCAATGTGTTGTCCAAATTAAAGAGCAGGCACAATAGCTGTATTTCTAGGTGCTGAAGGCTGAATTAAGACTGGGTAGGGAAGGTATCTGAGTCTTAATTTTGCTCTTACTTCTTACTTTCACAGTGAAAAATATGAAACCTGGAAACATGGAATGTCTTCCTGAGGCAGAACATATCCTCCAGCAGAGAAAGAAATGGTGCCATTTCAAGACTGGGAAAAACCTCTTGGGTCTTGTTGGATCAGACAGGCTTCTGCAGTTAGAAGCTGTATATTGGGAAGACAAGATGGCATAAGGGTCTCTTTAGCTATAGCTACTCCGTACCAATAGGCTAAACAGGGAGAAGTTCTATATTGGGACCCTGCGGCCAGCCCGAGCAGTTTGGCCCAGTCCATACTTTTTAAACACTTATAGTCTCCAAAACAGTATGAGATTATTTAAGTTCTTTGTAGGAACTGGCTGGCTTGTGCTGTCTTGAACCAAGAAAGGGAATTGTTTGGCAGCGGTGATAGCTGGTGTAGGAGAAAACCTTGCTGCAAGCTAAAAAGTAGAGATGACTGACCTCCAATGACTATGTCCATTCTATGGCACTCTAACTTATTGACACAGACAAAGCTTATGATGCTGGTCAGATACACTTCACACTTAGTTATACTTTTTGGATCTTCTGGCTTAGTGGGCCAGAATGAACAGAAACATGTTGGGCAAAACAAAGAGGCGTTCTCTTCCAGGTACCATCTTACAATACCAAACAGAGGTGCCAATCATGAGCTCGTGCTGAGACTAGTAATGTGAACTTCCATCTTCTATCTTGCACAAGCAGTGTAAAGGTTGACAATATAACAGTTAAGGCAGAATTCAGATTTGTAAACAAATTCATCTAACGTCAATTAGATGTCACAGGATATTCTGCTTGGGGTCCTGTAAGCCCTTTAGTCATGTCTGGCAAGCCCATGCAAGTGTCTGCAGCACCTACAGGGTTTGCAAACGGCATTAGGTGCCTCTGTTTAGGTAGCTAATCTGTTCTAATTGGATTAGCGCTGTTGATCATCTAAAATAATTCTTATGATATAAATGAGACTGTTCACACCTCTCAAATCTATGTTCTTGGATCTCTGCAAGCAACTCCAAAGATTACCTGGTGTAAGTCTTCTTGTTTATCAACAGCCTATTTCAGGACACTGATAGGTGCTTAATACAAACTATTGATTGGCTGGAAATGGATAAATCCTTAAAACACAAGACCAGCTAAGTAGTTTTGGATAATTATTTTTTGTCACAACTATTGTAATTAAATGTATTCTGCTTGGTTGTTTATGTATAAATACTACCGAACAATTTCAGTGATAATGGCTATCTTTACACTTTCATTTAATATTGAAGCATGAATGACAGTAGTTTTGCTAGCTCAAGACAATGTCAAGCACAACAAAACCTTGCCAATCTGTGCACGCTTAATTTAGTACAAAATCTGGCATGCAATCTCCCCTGACAGCAGTTTGTTGTAATGCAGGGGTTTAGTATTAATTCTTCTCATGTTGTTAGGTCTTCCTGGGTTTTTTTGTTTTGTTTTGTTTCCAAATAAGATATTATTAGGAACTGGTTAATGTTTGGAGGACTCCATAGTAGCAAGTTACAGAGCTGTTTGACATATAATGTAAGCTCACACATGCAGTTCCTAACACTTAAGGGGTTAGCGGATGTCAGCTGAGCTGTAGCAATTCTACAGCAACTGTGTACATGTTTGAAGATCTGGATGCATAGGCCGATGGGAGGTTAGTTCCACTGAAATCACTGACTAAGCACTTTGGGGCCCAGGCCAGCAATTTCAAAAGCATTTCCATTTAGTTTGATTATTCTTCCCTGCAAACTAAACCAAGATGTGTTGCCCCGCATTCGCAGAAGGTTAAAACTGCACATATTGGCAGTACCTGATAAGGAGAAATGCTTGAATCATGGCAAGTCCACTGTGAGCTACAGACCTACGGACTATAGGCCTTTGAACAGGACTGAGATACTGCTGTCGTAAGTTCCTTTATTTGCAACGGTTAAGATCAGGCTTTTATTGACATAGACAAGAAGTGATAACAGCATGACAACCAGAAAGACAAATGCTATTTTGCAAGATATTTGCCAACATATTAGAAAAATCTGTCATTAAAATATAACACTATTAAAACCAGATTTTTTTTCATCTTTTTTCATTGTCTGTGTTCACCCTTGCTAATTCACACTATTCATTAACTTCCACTGGATCCACCACTTTTAAGTAAGGTAAACTGAGTTTATTTGCTTACATTTAAAGGTATTTTTGCATTTTCATGCTTCACCTTTATAATTACTTTAAGTTTTTTAAGTACTGCTTGGGAGATACCAAGTCAAACAGCTCCTGCACTGACCTTGTCACACTGTTTTGTCTTTGTCCAGTGGGAATGCTGTCACTGCCACAGAGATCACTAGAAATGGGGCAGGATGTTTCACACTGCCATTCCAAAGAAAGTCTCCTTTGATACAGGTACTAAAAAAAATTAAATCCCCGATCCCCAACCTGACCAGCTTTTGCTTCCCAACCTCTGTTTCCATGGCATTCTCAGCTGGTAGAAGGCAGAGAGCTAGTACAGTAAAAGAGGCAGACCAGCTTGTACAGTACTTTCCTAGCAACACCTACAGCCTGTAGGATCCTGTTGCGTTAACTTTAACAAGAATAGAAACAGAATCTCTTTCTACCTTTTTTCTTTTTCCCTTTCAAGGGTATAAATGGAGGAGAGAGGTTGAACAGCCTAGCAATTGCTGACCGTTGCGTTTATAGTGCTACAGCACAGCAGTAACCTTCAGCAGCAAGACAGGCTCCTGGTCTAATAAGCTGCATTTGTAATCATAATGAGAAATAAATATCTCATCAGAATGCTGGTCTTTCCTAGTTCGGAGTGAAATTCATCACTATCTAGTTTTTTTGCTTATGTGTTACTCTAAGGCGTGATTCTACCACTTGTTTTTTAAAGCATTCCTTGGTTTATGTATAAGAAATTATTTATGAATTCTTTTTGTTAGTAACAGTTGTAGCAATACGTTATAACAATTTGTTATAATAGTAATTCTTGTAACTTTATACTTAAATGATACTTAATTCAGTGGAGCTACTTCAGTTGTAAATCAGCACACCTAAAGCCTTTGAAATGGACCATACAGATAAATCATTACATCTCCATGAGGTCCTATTAGATTCCTCTTTATTCCACCAATACAGATCAGACTGTAATACAAAGGACCTAAAATCATAATCTGAACCCACTTCTCAAAATCAAAGTATGCTTAAATGCCATCATGATATTCTGATCTGAATTCTCTCAGTGCCAGGAGGCACACAAGGCGCGAACATCGTTCTTCCACTTCGATCGGTCTGCGGCTGCGTGCTCTGGAGTCCCAAGGGCCACAGCGCAGTCTTCTGTTGGTTTTTTCCTCAAGACATGACCGATCCAGTTCCATCTCCTCCTCCTCACTTCATTACTGATTTTCTCCATCTCCGAGTTGATGCTCGTCGTTTCTGCAACTTTTTATTTATTTTTTTTTTCCGGGAGGAGGTAGTTGGCCTCCTGCCCAACCCCCATGACTTGGAGGGCCAGTGGTTTTTCTGTCAGGGTGGCCTTCCCTTAGGCTGCGTTGGTTCGCGGCACCTTCTTCAATTTTATCCGGTGCACCCTCCAGAGAGGGATCCCCTATCCACCACCCAGGGGACGCGCCTTCTAGCCGTGCAGCCCCAGCCAAAGGCATTATGATATTAGGATACTGAAACTATGTTGTTGAAACTAGCTCTCCTGAGGAACAGGGTAGGCAAATGTCTACCAGCAATGATGACTGATCATAAATGAATAAATGATCCTACTTTGGCTGGGAGGATGGACCAAGTGACCTCCTGAAGCCTCTTCTCACCTGTTTTTCTGTGATTCTCTATGCTTAAGATACTAAAGGGACTATTTATCACACTTAACACTTGTCAAAACCACTTAAAATAGGCAAGACCTATGAGAAATGGTAACGTGTTAATTACTCTCTTTACGTATTTTGTTCCATCCCTACCTCTTTCTCATCCTTCTGTTCAGTCACATTAGACACTTTGTCCTCTTATACCGAGTTACCAATTTTTCTCCTCTTCTCAGACTCTTGCAAGTCTGATACTTCAATACTTCAACGGAAGACAAGAGGCTTGGCAAAGGAACCTCTGCTTCTCCTCACTGAGTATCATATTTGACTTCCACCTCCTCTGAAATCTCAGAGGATGACTGGCAGACTGTGCCTGAGTGCAGTTCTGATCTTTTGCACGCATCCCAATCCAATGATTTTTCTTTCTCCTCCACTCTGACTCTACCCAATCTCCAGGTGAGTGTAAGTCTGCAAATCCAAAATATCAACACTTCTGCATTTTGAACATTTTATAAGATAGGAGCTGTGTTTTGAAAACACGGAGGCTGATTATTCAACTAGTTTAAAATATCCAGACTGATTAAGTACCTCATCTTTGGTACCTCCAATCTGTTTACTCACAGTTTGGAATACATCTATGTTTAAGAACATCCAATGAACAGATTCACAGATATGTACTCAAACAAGCCCTACTTATATCTTATTACTAACAGACATATTTGGAAGGGAAGAAATCTTTGCATTAGGTCATTCAGTTCACTGGTCATAGGCTCTGTGAATGCCATCTGATAGTATAAGGGCTAAAAGAAAGCTCTGAGACTTCTTAGCTGCTGGCTACAAGAGTAGCTTGTAGCCAAAGGTGTGCTGTCTTGCTATCTTGTCTGACATGAAACTTTCAGATACAGGAAGATTTCCTGGGAAACAAAATAATGCAAATTGATCCTTTTAATATTTTGGGGCATAACAATAATGTCTCATTTCACTTGGCCTTCCATCAAAAGATACCAGGCTATGACTTCCAAATAGCGGTATTAAGACTCAGCCTTTCATTTTTTCCATCCAATCAATTTGCCAGTTTCCACTTTCTATCAAATTAAAAAAAAAAAACAAACACCAAACCACCACCTTTGGTCTCTCTTCCCTCCTGCCCTTCACACCAAGGGAAAACTCTGTAAATAGCCACAAAGCTACCTCATTAACTCCTTTTAAGTGTCTCCTTACGCTCTCCTTTGCCACACTGGCAGCAGCCCTTGGCTGAGACTATCACCTCTCATGCTGACAGATACCGAGCAGTGCTTCCTGATATACCCCTTCTCCTGGTACCCAGCTGTTCCCTCTGTCTTCATGCTTAAATGGCACACTCTTCAGGGAAGGAATTAACTTCTGAATGGTTCATGGGAGATGTGGCGCTAGCCTTGGTTCAATAGCAATGCTCAGTGCTGAAAGTCAGTCTTAAGCTTCAGGTAAAGTAAGCTTCTGAGGTCTGAAAAGATGGACACAAGACAGAAGTAAGAGTCTAAACAAAATAATAGGATCTCTGAGCCTGATGGGATGCATGCCAGGAGTATTTCACTTCAAAGACTGCCAACAGAGAGACGAATTAGAATAAAGTATGTTTCTGACCTCTGAAGAAAAAGCACTAGGAAGTCTAGACAGAGATCTTTACTATACCTTAGTACAGCAATATAGTATTCATCCTTTCTTTGGCTTGTAGTGCAGCTGTTGCAGGGCAGGGACTGCCATTAATGCTGAACTCCCCAGGGTTTGTGCCACTATCCCTAACAAAGCAGACCTATCTAGGCCAAGAATGACTTGGCCCCTCAGCTGCAAGCCAGTGCATCAGCTGGAGACGGAGTGCCCAGAAAGCAGCTTGCTACCATGACTGCCTGCCAGCATGCTTCTTCTAAGGGTGACATGAAAGGGCTCTATCCCTGCAATTCCAGCACCATGGCTCTCAGCAAGCTACGGGTGCTGCCAGAAATCCACCAAGCTACTGATCCACAAACTGCCACTTGCAGCTCCTGGGGTAGGAGCTCTCAGAGAACTTCAGGTTAAACCTGTGCTTCCAGGATTTGGCCATAATCACCCTCCAGGAGGTCAGAAGACTTAGCAGGGTGCTCTGAGGACACAAGGCTGTGCAAGAACCATGTGAGCTAAATCACTACTATGCCTGAAGACATTCAGCTGGTGTGCTGCATCTCTGGGGATGCTCTTTTCAGCAGCAGCACCTGTATAGGAGCTGTTGCCTCTACGGAAACACCTAAGCAGGGACCTTCGCTTGCTAGGATGCAGTACTATAGAATGAAAAACCTATTTCAAAGAAACCCTTATAGTTAAACTGATAGAGTTGCAGCAGATGCCATGTCTGCCCTTCCCTGAAAGGCAAATACATTTAATAATGTGAATTATAACCTAAGCCAGTATAGTGTATATAAGACTGTAAGCTACAATGCACCATGCCCATACATTACATCTCTTCTACAGGTTTGCTCCAGAACAGCTACATAAATTAAGCTATGGTGGTGGGTAGTTACTAATACTGAGATAGATTTAGTATAATTTCTATTATTTCCTTGGGCCTCTCTCCATTATCACCAACAATTTTCTGGTTTGCGATGCCTCTGAGTCTCAGAAGAATTCTCCGAGGACAGCTGATCCCGTCAACTCTCACAACACAAATGGATTTACCTTTGCTTTGACAACTATCTCTGGCCCTCAGAAAGAAGTTATTTTATTTTGAAGTCTAATAGCTTTGACTTCTGGTTTCTTGATTTCTCCTTTGTGGTACAGCCACTAGATTGAAAACAATGTGGGTTTTTAAATCAAAGTGGAAAAAATATAGATTTCTTAATACAAGGTGAGAAGGCCAGCAACAATCCTTTCCAAAGAACTGAAATTTGTATTTGCTGTCTCCTTGATGACCAAAGCTTTTCTCTAATATAAGTCTCTCATCAGCCTACCTATGTGCTATTGTGCCACCAGTTAAAGGACAAAGATCTATATATGCCTTTTAACCCCAACTTCCATTCCAAAGTATAAGGAGCTATTTAGTCTGACATCCATTTTGTTAGTTTCTACCAGCAGCAGCTGGTAGATTTCTCTGGGGTTTTCTTCAGAGCATCTGGCTTGGGTCAGGTCACTATAAAAAATTTAACAAACATCCTTTACAGGACTGGCTTGAGCTTTTTTAAATAAGGAAATCTCATCTATCTCCAATCTAACAAAGGTTTCGTTTCCGTTCTGTCAACGCAAAAGACATATTAAGCATTGCATTTAATGAGATATTGAACATCACTTTGTTCCTAGTGTATACAGGAGCAGGCTGTGCCTAGAAAACACATCACTTGGCTTTGTTTTACTGTGTGGTCGGAGTAAAAGTTGTTTTGTTGTGATAAAATATGTATTTCTTCATTTTGGACAGCAATAAAATGGGCTAGACTCTAGGCTGCATCTCAGATAACACTGGAATGGAGCAAGACAGGCTGGGCAACTGCATAGCCCCTGAAATGTGGGGCTAATTTTGAGGATGATTATTTAAAAAATAAAAGAAAAAAGCCAAGTAGTAAGAGCACAAGAACTGCCATACTGATTCAAAACAAAGGTCCCTCTAACCCATGTTCTGTCTCTTAACACTGATCATAAGTTGACATTTAGGGAAGAATAAGAACTGTGTAAGTATATATGATTGTTTCCTCTAATACTCTTCCAGCTTCCTACTGTTTTAAGCTTAGAGGATTTCCTGAGTCTTTTATAGTTTATTTAGCAACTCTTCATGAATCATTCTTTCAAGTACTTCTGCCCCTGAACTTAGATAAATTTCTTCCATTCATAGTGTCTTTTGCAAGGATTTCCACAGGTCTGGTACCCGATGGGTGAGAAACCACCATCACAAGCTTTATTTGATGACTCCTAATGTCCCTGGAAGGGACAGTGAATAGTTGGTCTCTATCCACTTCAGTCATGCTACTTATGATTTTGTAGATCTCTATCACATCCCCACAAATCACCCCTTTTTTTTGCAGAATCCCAGCCCACCGAATCATTCATTGTACAGAAGCCATTCTTTACTACTTGATCATCAAACGTGGCCTTCTCTGAATCTCTTTTAAGCTCTAATGTATCCTTTCTTAAATGAGGAGACCAGAACTGCAGATAGTATTCAAAGTATAAGAAACATGTATTTATCCAGAGATGTAACCATGTTTTCTGTCTTGTTCTTTACTCCTTTCCTGGTAGTTCCTAGCATTTGATTTATTTTTTGACTGCTGCTGAGCACTGAGATGGTGCTTTCTTGGAACTATTTATCTTAACCCCAAAGTCTCTCTCACTTCTGAGTGGTAATGGTCAGGTCACAGTCCACTATTTGATATATGAAGCTAAGATGTTTTTTCACTGCAGCGTTTCACAAAACGTTTTATTGCTCTGTCACGAAGCCATTTTATTCCTCTGTCATGAAGCCTGATAAGATCTTTCAGCAACTGTACACTCAAACCTTGTCCTTATTACGTTGATACCTGTATCATCAGAAAACGTTGAAATCTCACCACTCATCCCCTTTTCCAGGTCATTTGTGGCTATGCTAAAGCATGTGCATCCCAGCACAGAATTCTGTCAAGCTCCTCTTCCTTTACTGAGAAATTTGACTGTTAGTTCCTATTGTGTTTTTCTTCTAGCTGTGTTTGTTAACCTTAAAGAGAAGACTAAAGGGAAATCTAACTGCTTTGTTTGGCTTCTTAAAATGAGATTATAGAGAACACAGAGGTAGACTCTTCTCATGGGTTCACAATGAAAGGAGAGGAGGTGACAGACATGAGTTTCTGCAAAGGAAATTCCGATCGGAAATAAAAAAGACTTTCTTCACGCTGCACCCAAAGAGCTTGTGGGATTTCTGTCCTTCGGGATATTCAGAGCTTGACTGTTCATAACCCTGAGCCACCTCATCTAAGGTGTAAGGTGGCATTATTTTGAGCAAGATGTTGGACTACATGACCTCCAGAAGTCCATTCAAACCTAAATTATCACATGATTCTATGCATTTAAGACAGGATTTTCCCTCTTCTCCCATGGCTGTTTAGTATCCTTTCTTGAAGGATATTGTCAAGGTCTTTTGGAAATCCCAGTAAACTATATCAACAGGATCACACAGAACCACATACTTGTTGACCACTTCAGAGAACTCCAAGAGATTTACAAGGCAGAACCATGTTTTCTCTTCCCAAGATCATAGTCATGATCAGGTGTGAATACACATGGCCATTAGCAATTCACCTATTTCCTCTTTAAGTTTTTAGGTGTATACCACTTGGCCCTGGTGATTTGTATTTGTTACTTTTCATTCTATTTCTTTGAATCATAGTCATTTCCAAAGTTGCTTCAATTTTCAGAGAGATGGTTCACTAAGTTCCCCTTAAAAAAGGATGCTTGTGTTGTAATCTCCCATCTTTTCCATAATGAACCTGTATGCCAATAATCTAGCTTCTCTGCAATCGTCTTGTCCTCTCTGACTGCTCCGTTTCTACTCCAGTTAAGGAAGTGCTATAAAAAGCTTGCCAGATATTTTGCTCCTGATGTCCTAAGAGAAGAATTTAGTCCTAATTTTAGTTCCTTTAAGAAGCTACTCCTCTGATTCTTTCTTGGCCTGCTTGATTATATTTTCACATTTCATCCACCCAAATATATGATCATTTTCATTTTGTTTGAATACAACTTCAGATTTTGAAATTATGCTTTCTTAATTCTAACAACCCGGTTTAGCCATTCCATCTTCCTTTTGCCAGTTTCCAAGTCTCTCCTAACACACAGTACGCAATGTTGTGCTTCCACTCTTGTGTCCTTCAGCCTCTACACCACCTCTAACTTAATTCTCTGTCGCCCAATTGATGGCGCAACTATGGGGAAGTTTTTGGCCTTTTGCTTTTTTTGTGTCCTGGATGCTGGATCTGAGTAGTGATTATTGTTACAGAGTTGTGCTTCCAGAGGAAATTTTGAAACAGATCTTTGTCATTATCTTGTCAAGAGCTGCATTTCCTCTTGTGAGGTTGCTAGCCAGCTGATCCATGAAAGAATCAGTGACAATTTCATCTATGGTTTATGACCCTGAGTGAAGTTTCCCTCTTCTACATGGAGGTAACTGAAGTGACCCAATATTTTCTGTCCTTACCAACTCTCTTACTTCTTACAGCTTAACTCAGGCTGTCTCAGCTCCTGGTTGGGAGGCTGGTAGTATTGACTCCATCCTACAGTCTTCCTCTTTGGGTCTGGCATTTCAATCCAGCATCTGTGCTACTTGTTAAGGTGGCTAGTTTGTTAATTCAATTTGATCCCAAGCTCCACCTAAACATGTAATTCTATTGTAGCAGAAACATGGCATAATTTTCTCATCCCTTTAGATTTTGTACATTAGTATTACAGCATCCCACTGGCTATCTTTCTTCCATTAGGGAGAGGAAGAAAAACAGCTGTAATGGATAGTTGTTCAGTCATGTCGTCAGTAGTTTTTGATCCAATTCCTTCGCTTTCAGGACTGCAGCAGAGCTTATGCTGTTGTGTTTTGACCCTGAAGCCTGCTGCTCTCACTCTACTAATATCAACATCTGAGCTCCATCTTCTGTTTCTCTACTACTCTGCTGAGCCCAAATGCTTTCACCTTCATTGCAAATGCATTAATTCTGCTCCATTTTCCTCATCCTGATAATCTTCTCTTCTGGCACTTTGATTTTGTCTTTAGCCCAGAAGGCAACAATATTGACTGTAACTGAAGACATTCTTATACTTGTAAAAATCTTCTCCTCTCTAATTATGCCTTGACCACAAAAAGTGTTTCAACAGATATAATTCTGATTCTATTTTTAACACAAAAAACACTTACATAGATATCCCTTTTCAGGTTGAATCTCAGGTATTGACGTGAGACCACAGACCTCTCCTTTAGGAGTTCAGTTCATAATCTCATACCCCCTGAGAAGGGTAAAAAAAAATTGGGTAGAGTTTAATCTTTTCTTTCAGCATTTCAGCTTTTAAAGGTGATTTGCAAAATAATCTGAGAATATAATTCTTTGGCAACAAAGTAAGAATGACTACTGGAGGCCACTGGGAAGTAATTTTAGGAACATAATCTCCAGGCATTAGTGAGTTATTTACTTCAAACTTCTTCATAATTTTTTTTCATTTAAGAAACATAGAACATCATATAAAGTGTTGTATTGTATTGCTTTGTTAGAATGTTGAAACGAGATTATTCAGGGTGCAGCTTTTGACTAGAACATACTAATTTAGGTGCCACAGTTTTGAATTTTCTCCCTCTTTAAAGTTTGGTACTTCCTTATGCATATAAAAAATATGTGTGTACCTAAAGACTCGGAACAAATAGAGAGGTTTGTATATATAAAAGAGAGAGATTTAAATCATAAATAAGAATATTATGTTGCATCTTTTTGGTAACAAAAATAACATTTTGAAAGAGGAAAGGAAACAGCTGGTTTCCAGATCCATATTGAAATGAGTACTTTAAATCACCTGTTTAAGCTCACCTGCTTTACTGTATTATGGTGGACTACAAGCACTCAGTCTTTGTTGTGACTCAGAGTAGAGCAACTAAGGGAAGCCTAAGGCAATTAACTACTTAGATTATTCAGCTTGATTGCAAGAGCACCCTACGATGTGGGAGGCAGATGAATACTTAGACCACAGGAACTGGATGTGACACTTTACTATCTTCTCCTTATTTCCAGTGACTCACTTGATGACTTGGGTAATGTCACTTACTCAATCTGTGCCTCAGCTTCCCCAATTATAAAAATGGTACAGCTGGCTGAGAACTGGATTAGCTCCTATGTGTTTTTGGTTTTTTTCTTCCTTTATTTCAGGGTACTAAATTTGAACAGCAAAAATCCAAATTATTCGCAAACCAAATATTCCCCAAAATGCTGGTTTGGGATTATCACAACTTTGTTTTTCATGCCTATCCTTTAATACAATTGTGCCTCTTATACTGAAGTATTTAACTTCTTAAATACAATATATATGTATGTCACATGTTTTCATCAGTGGTTGCTCTTTCAATAATATAGTATAGTATGAAGTTCAAACAAAATGAATCAAAACATTATCAAAATGAAGAAATTCTACACCACGGAAACAAAATGTTTTAATTTTTCTCCAGTTAAACAATGCAGTAGATGCTGACACATTTCTGACGAGTGCTTTCATTTTGATGAAACTACATTTCATTTAAAGTCATTAACTTGGTACACATATTGGTTTTATGACATCTGGTTGTTCTCGCATCTCATCTGACATCTTCCTTTTTCACAGGTAATAATTATCTCTCTGTCTGTCTTTCCTTCTATTTCCTTCTCTTTTCCACAAACGCATCACTCCTCTTACAAATGTCCTCTCTATTCCACATATTTCAAGCACTCTTTTCTCTCAGGTTGCCTAGCTGATTAAAATAATGAAGTTAAGTTCAAAGCAACTGTTCCCAGGCTGTGCTTAGCTTGAATTTTGCTGTTTCTTTTTGAACCTAAAAGGGCTTGTGTGCCTGAAAGTTTGTTCATCTTTTCTGATTCTATCCATTGGATAATTACGGATATTTTCTCCTACACACTTTGCCTCACTACTTATTAAGGCAAACACAAAATTCTTGTGCCTGTTTTAGTAATAATACTGACTTTCTTTTAAAGTATCTTGCAATTTATGAATAGAGATACATGAGATATTATATAGGTCGCAATAGATCATAAGACAGAACTTGCCATAGCACATCCTCCACTGGAGGAATGACACCTTCCTCCCCTCACTGCAGCCCTCTTACTTGCTGCTTCTTTACAGCCTGTCTGGGGAATCAGGTGTTTACTGCCAATTAGGCTTGATAAAACAGCAGGACTCCCTTGCATTCTCTTGACAAGAGTATTTCTGGGCTGCTGGCAGCTGTTGGACGGCTTCTGGCTACCGGGACAGCATTAGATCTCAGTGTACTAAACACTTTTTGTTCATTTGGTGATTTAGATCATTTACATCTTACCCTTACTGCACTCTCTGCTGCAGTCATAGGGCAAAACATTCAAGACTTTATTGAAGATTTTCTTTTGGAGCAAAAATAATGGTAAGATACTTCAATTGGCAGCAAATAGATTTCAAAAAAACTTTATCTATTATAATGCAAAGTACATATTCATTATATCTATAGGCTACTTTACTAATTATATTAGAACTGTTCAGCAAAACCACTGGAGCAACAGTAAAATTCTTATTCCAAAAAGATATGGTCCATAAATATAGAAAATGTGTTACTTCGGTGATTGAACTGAAGCATTGCTTTTCCAACTGCCAGATCGCTGACTAAGAGTATTGGGCTTCAGTTTCTTCTGTCTGAGCCGTAACACTTCTCAGCCTTTCTGACGGATGTAAAAAGATATTACAAACCTAGGGTATTTCTGTGCAGTGGCCTTATGCAGGATTCCCCTGAACTGAATGGGGGTGAATCTGCCTGCACTATCACCTTTAGACAACAGGTCCAGAAGATAAATAAAAAGTAGATGATGACTTTTTGGGGTGGAGGGTGGTATCAGTTCCATCATTTTCACACTGTTTTCTAGTTAAAGGAGAAAAAATGGAAACCGATCTCAGTACTTCAGAAAATTATGTTGTACTTAAAACCTTGTTAGTATTTCTGGGTTAAAAAATAATTATTAACAAACACATTTGGAAAGTAGTCAGACTGAAATAAGAATGAGCTCATAACAGATTCAAATCAGATAGGAGTTTGCAAATGCACTATTGCACCTAAAAGGGTGTATGATTTGGAGCTGCACATACAGAAACATCATGTCATGGAGGAGGAAGGTGACAGTTCCTGTTTATGCATTTTTGGCAAGCTGCACCTGAAGGATGGGATGATTTTCTGGAAACTGCCATGCCAGAAATACACAGCTAAACAGGAGGGAACTGAGAAGAGCAAAGGGAATAATTAGAGACCTATGGGGGTGGGACAAGGTTTCTAGTCTATTTTTTTAAGGAAACCAATCTATGCAATCACACTGTTTTTCTGTCAGCTCTCCAGCAATAACATTTGAATCTCTTGACCAATTTCAAATAAGACTGACAAAAAGGGAGAGGTCTAAAAACACCGAGCTCCTGCAGGTTTTATGAAAATCAGCAGCCAGATAGAGGAGACTCAGGTTTGTGCACCCACTAAAGAACAGGTGGAAGTGTGAACTCAGCTGTGTTATTTGACACAAGAGAATCCAAAGCTGTCATCCAAAACCAGGCTCCATAACGTTTGCTGCTGATGGAAGTGCTAGTTTGTTGTCTGTTTTTTTTTCTTTTTCTTTTTTTTTTTAAAATATATTTAAAAGAAGGCCAACAGTTCTGTCTGAGACCGTTTTAAAGACACTAATCACTGCAGGATGTAGGCACTCATTATAAAATTATGCATATTAATAAATCTTGTCCAGAACAGGCCCTGACATCCCTACCCGAAACAAACTCCCTTTGTGCCAGTGTTTGTCTGCCTTGAAAAAGACTGTTTTGATTTCTTCTCATGCTAGAGCTATCTGTGACCTTCTTCTCTCTCTTAAAATACTGCAGTACCACCAAACTTAAAGAAATGAAAAATCATGAGTCAGATGCCCAAATAAAAACTGCTCTTGAAAATCATGATATGTTAATAAAAGAGATTTTACTGTGAATTTGGTCTGTCTTTGAAGTTTTTAAATTCCTTCAACTTCTTCTTGAGTGAGAGAGAAGTCACAGTGTCCCACTTTTACTAACCTATTGTGAGAAATTACTTTGAGCACTTTATGCTACAGGGTATTTCATCTTTCATGGCTGTCCCTCAAATAGCAAACCTCCTCAGACTGAAAACTCCTCCACAGCTTTCACTATCCCCAGTCTCCCATGAGTCTGAGAAAGAGCACTACTCTTCTAGGGAAGGGACCTACAGGAAAACCCTCTGAATTATTTGTTTCCAGTTTCATCTTTCAGTTTGCCTCAAGCAAGAAAACAGACAATCATGACTGCTCACAGCTAGGCTAACAAAAAGAGCTTGAACAGGGAGTATCAGTGGAATTGAGAAATTTAGACCATGGCCTTTGGACAATCTGAAAGGAAGATACTGGGGAGAAGGAAAGTTCCTAAGATTGAAAGAAGGTCTAGAACCATAAAGAAATACGCATCTGTCGTCCATGGGGCATATGTGGATACTTGTCGTTACGAACTGAGAATAAAAGATCACAGATTCCATTATAATGATTGGCTTCTCAAGTTTAAGAAAGTAATTTACCTGATATGTTACAATAGCTATATTGATATTCCATTTCTAGATTTCACAACAGTCTTCTCTAGATAGTTCTTCAGAGAAATGGAGTTAATAGGATGGCTGTCAGTGACAAGACTTTGGACGTTACTAAGCAGGAGGCATTCTTACTAACCAGGCAATGAAATTCTCTTCAAGGCTCTCATGTATCATTCCAGCTTCAGGACATAATGTATTGAACTAGACTGGGCTTTCCACGCATTGATTGGACGACAATGTCAGATATTTCATCTTTATGAAGCTTTATTTGCTTTACGAAGCAAATATGGGCAAATCAGAAAATGACCACCAGTTCAAACCAAAAGTTTGAAGTACTTGCAGTAAGAGCTGAGTCTCTTCATGTAGCCCTATGAAAAATGAGATTACTTTTATGGTTTCTTCTATATTTCTCTCTAGTAAATTTTACTGTCTTTGTGCAAAAATAATGTAAAATAATTTGCTGTGCCTAAGACTTTGTAGGCATTAGGAAAAGCATTGCCAGAAGGTTGAGAGAGATGAACCTTCCCATCCACTGGGCACTGGTGAAGCTGCATCTGGAGTACTAAGTCTAGTTCACGGCTCCCCAGTACAAGAAAGGCATGGACATACTGGACCAGGTCAAGTGAAGGGCAATGAAGATGGTTAAGGGATTGGAGCATGTCGTATGAGGAAAGGCTGGAGCTGGGACTGTTTAGCCTAGAAACAGAAGGCTCAGAAGGATCTTATCAATGTCAGTAAATATCTGATGGGAGGGTGTAAGGAAGACTGAGCCAGGCTCTCTTCAGTGGTGCCCAGTGATAGGACAAGAGGCAACGGGCACAAGCTAAAACACAGGGGGTCTCATCTGAACATCAGGAAACACTTTTACTGTGAGAGTGACTGAACACTGGCACAGGTTACCCAGGGAGGCTGTGGAGTCTCTGTCCTTGGAGATACTCAAAAGCCATCTGGACATGGACCTGGGCAACCTGCTCCAGCTGACCCTGCTTGAGCAGGGAAGCTGGACTAGATGACCTCGAGAGGTCCCTTCCAACCTAAATGATTCTGTGACTCTGTGCTTTTCAATAACACAGTTTTATTCACAATATTGGCTTGGTGCAAGCCCACACTCCAACTTCCATAATTTTTTTTAAACCCTTACTCTGCAAAAGCTTTCAGCTTTCCCTTTTAAGTTATAAGAAACTATATATAAAGTCCCCTCATACTCTTTCTATTAATTTTGTATTTCACACACAGCAGTGAGAATTCATTTTCTTGACCCAGCATTCAGTAATTAACGAAATAATACAGCACAGACATATAGGTGACTGTGTCAGTAATTAATAAGCAGAAAGGTGAGTAGGATAATTTAACCTCATATGGTATTTTCTTCCTAAAATTATCGTGGAGAGACTTGGGTCTTATGGTCTTAGACCTTTAATATTTTGTTTAGGTTGGCCTTAAAGCAGTGACTCTTCAACACTAGGGCCACTGCTCCAGTGACTTAGTTGTTGCAGTTACTTGAGCTACATCTTTTATGTGGTATGTGCAGGTCTAAATTATCTGAAGGAGTGTGGGCTACCTATGGATACCTATAACAACATAATCATCGTCTCTTGTATTACCATTCCCATCATGCCATGTTTCAGTTGTTTCCGATACTCATCATATGGTGTTTTCTCACCTTCTTCTCATCGTCTTTTCAATCTTGCTTCCTTCAGTTGTGAGGTGGCTGCCGTACTTTTGCCTGTTGGTAATGAATGGATAAATTCTTTAGCATTAGCCTGTAACATGAAGGCTATCTTCCCTGCTGGTCGCAGATGGCGGGAAGTGATTTTATTGATTTGTTAGTACTTAGCTAGGAGGATTACATCTAGCAGTAATAACGCGGCCAGGCCCTGGGACGAATCACCACACGAGTTAGCGAAGGGTCTGTGTCTTTAACTGAGTGTGACATTATGATATTTACCAGCCCTTCATAGTGCTTTGCTTATTAACACCACTTTAATCTCTTCTGAGCCATCTGTCGGTCATTCAAGTTTCAGTTTCCTTCATGTGCTGGAAGAGTTGAGAGACTTCACTTTCTGAGCTGAACTTGGACGCTACCACTCAAAAGTTCTGGTGGTCGCAGTAGTGCTTATTATTTTTTTCTTTTTAATTTGTGTTATCAGATTGTGTCCTGCAGAAAATCCCTTGGGGGGACACAAGCAGATGGCAATGGTAATTCCTCTCAAATTCAAAGGGTCACGAGGGTTCATAGCTCTCAGAATTTGCGTGAGAGGCATTAGCGTGGCTGGCTGAAAGCTGGTCCCTCTCCCTATTCCAAACCGGGCAAGTTTGGCAGCAAGAAGCATTGAACACTGCCAGCATAGATTTTTTTCCTTTGGTTCGTGCCCATCAGACAATCTCTCTAGAAACCAGAGCTGTTGCCATGCTGTGACCTCGGCAGAAGCGTGACTGCGAGGTCTTAAGTGCCAGCGTGTGTTAGTGGTAGTACACATGTTGTTTGAAAGTGCGGTTTTCTCTATATTTCAGCTTTGCATTTCTAAGTAGCCTGAACGGTTTCATTCACTGATGGGCATGCGTTTGAGCAAGGGACCTTTCAGAGCTATAGGCATGAGTTTCTGGCCAGTGGATTACATGCAGATGATCTCCTGTAGAGAAGGGCTGCTGTGTTCATTACCAGCTCCCCAAAATCAAGTTGCTCAGGGCTAGTACATCAGACATGGCTAGGGAAGCTATCTCTGTCTGGACGTGATGTTTCGTTTCATTGCGCGCGACCCCCTCAGCGGAACAGCCGGTGCTGTGGCACGTTTCATGGCCAGTCTCGGCGGGTCACAGCCGTGACCAAACGGGCCTGAGAGACGAGGAGAGTTAAGCGCGCTCGCCACCCCCACGGGAGGCGTGGGGGGCCCATGGCGTGGGTGTAAGAAAGAAGCGTATGAGGAAAGTGCTGAAGCATGGCACCCCGAGGAGGGGACGGCCGAGCGGTGACAGCGCTGGTGCCAGGCAAGGGGGCTGCAGCTGCAGTTGAGCCCCCGGGGCTGGGGCGGGCGCGGCTCAGGACAGCGCCGGGAGCCCGGGGCTTCCCCGGCGCCCCAGGCCCGCCCGCCGCCCGGCGGGCCAGCCCCCGCCTAGGAGCAGGCGGCACAGTCCTGGCGGGGACCGGGGCGGGCTCCCGGCCCCGACCTGCGGTGCGGAAACCTCGAGGGGGGCGTGAGGCGGACGGCAGCGCCGGGGCCGGCGCCGTGGCCGTGCGGCCGCGGGACGAGCGCGGGGGGCGGCGGGGAGAGGCGCGGCCGCCCGCGGCGTGGGCAGGGGCAGCGGCAGGGGCAGGCAGGGCTGCCGGCCCTGAGGAGCGGCGGCGCGCCTCGGACTCCGCCTCACCGGCACCGACCCCCGCCTGCCTCCTCCCCGCGCCCGGCTCGCAGCGGCGGAGCATTCCGGCGGCGGCGGCAGCACCCGCCCTTCCCGGCCGGCCCGCGGCGCGCACCGCCCCCCCGCCCGCTCCCTCACGCAGCCCGCCAGCGGCGATCCGGAGCCCTCCGCGCCACCGCGCCCCCGCCCCGCACGCCCACCGCCGGGAGGATGGGCTGCGGGCGGCGGCACGGCAGCCCCCGAGCTCCCTGAAGCCGCGGAAACAAAGGGAGCAAAGCGGCAGCAGCGGCCGGGCCGGGGTGGATGCAAGCAACCATGAAAGGCTGGGTCTCCGCCTCCTCCGCTGCTGCCAGAGAGCTGCCGGCTGCCGCTGCTCGGAGGACTACACTGTGAAGGGGGCGGAGGAGAGGCTGGCTGGGTTTGCCGTGCGAAGGTAGAAGGTGTAAGGGAGAGGCGGAAAGAAAATGTCTTCTTCGGTGGGGCCCCGCGGCCCTCGCCCGCCCACGGTGCCCCCCCCGATGCAGGAGCTGCCCGACCTGAGCCACCTGACAGAGGAGGAGAGGAACATTATCATGGCAGTGATGGACCGGCAGAAAGAAGAGGAAGAGAAAGAAGAGGCCATGCTCAAGTAAGCAGACGCCAGTCATTCATTCATTCAGGCACTCATTCATGCGCCGGTCGCCGGCGGGCGGGAGCGGGCGCTGCCACAGCGGGAGCCGGCCGGTGCCCGGGGCCGGCCGGCTTCGCCCTGCTCGGCGGGGCCGCCCCGCAGAGGGACCCCTCGCCGGGGCTGGCGCCGCGGAGCCCCGGTCCCGCTCCGCTCCCCACCCGTAACTTCCTCCTCCCCGGCCGTCCTCCCCCACCCCGGGCAGCTCCTCCCGAGGCAGAGCCGCCGGGGGAGCCCGGCGCGGCGGGACGGAGCGGGACGGCGGCCCTCCCCGCCCCGAGGGAGCTAGCGGCGGAGGGCGGGCGAAGGGGCGGGCGGAAGCCCCGACATGGGGGTGAGGGGCGAGGTGGGATTCCTTTGGGGTCCCCAAAACCCCGCCTCTCCCAGGAGGGGCCGCTGGGTGGGGTTTCCCTGCGTGCCGGAGCCTCCGCGGCCGCCGTGCTGCCCCCGCCTGGCTCGGCCGCCGCCCGCCGCGGGGCTGAGGCGGCTGCCCCCAACGGCTGCCCCCAACCGCCGCCCCGGCCGCCGCCCCCGGCCCGCCCGCCGCCCGCTCCCGGGAGGGCCGCGGCTGGGAGGCGGCTCGCCGTGGGGACCGCGGGGCGCTCGTCATTAGGGAATAAATGCAATTAGTCGCACGGCTCGTTACGGAGGGGAAGCGTGCGTGCGTGCCGGCGGGACGGAGGGGGAGCGGGTTTATCCCGCTGCCGGCGGCGCGGGGAGGGTGTGGGAAGGTGCCATGTTTGGAAACCAGGTCCCCACAGCCTCTTTTGAACCTTTTCTCTCTCGCCCCCCCATCCGTGCCAAACGGCGCATGTGACCACATTTTCTAGCCTCCTCCGTCAATAGGAGGCTTCGAACGTAACGTTACCAAATTGCCTGCTGCGAGTGATGAGAATAAACAGATTGAAGCTGTGGCCTGTGGAGGAGAATCAGGGTTTCTCCTCTTCTGACTACCCGTCAGGCCTGTTCGCCCTGGGGGGGAAGCGGTAGGAGAGGTGACTGGAATACGTGCAAACCTCTGACGTTACCCGGACCCTCCCTGCCACGGGAGGTGTATCCTTACCTCACGCTCTTCTGGCTGCACACACCTGTGCTTGGAAGGGGTGCTCTGAAGGTGTGACGTGATCTGGGTATTTCTTTTGGCAGCATGGGAAATACCCGCTTGAATGAGGCGGGTGCCAGCTCTTCCCCGTGGCTTTCTCTGACCGATGGAGGGACCAAGCCCCCGCGGGCTCCCGACTTCGGGCCCCCCGCGCTGCGCGTGGTGAAGCTGGGGCAGCGTTTCGCTGTATTGCTCTCTCTGTCCCTTCCCGTTGGTGCCCGGCTCTGAATTTTTACGGGGGCTGCTGAAGGCGATTGCAGCAGCGGGTGGCGAGGCCCAGCTGCTAGCGTTGCGTATTGCCGAGGAGAGGGTCTCGGGCTGGGAGCATGGTGTTTGGATCTCAGCCCAAGAGGAAGAGTTCAGTTTGCTGTTCATTACGCTTGGGGTGTGGCTAGTCTTGGAGGTGGGCTGGTTGAAACGAGAAATGTGTTGTGAACATGCATTGTATTAGTCAATGTGGGGAAAAGTAAGTGAAGGGTCCCTCCTCGGTTTCTGTTTATCAGAAGAAAATTAAATAAAGGAGTAGCGCAAAGGCTCTAAACTACATTTATCCTTCTCCCATTCCTTGTCCTCCAGCACAGCTACTTCCCTATAAATATTTAGCTTTTATTCTGTGAAGAAGATTACTGGTTCTGTGATGGTGTTGTAAAGCAATACTATAAATCTTACAGTCACTGCAAGAATGAACTTTTGTTGGTAGAGTGGTAATTTCTCAGCCCTGTTCTTGTTAACATGGGGCAGAGGATAAATTTTCCTCCTTTTCTTTCTCCCCCATTTTTTTTCTTCTGCTCTTCTTTTGTATTGGCATTTCTGAATTCTGGATTGATACTTCCTTTTCTGTGAGATTATGGGAGTCTTCAGCAGTTTTACTAAATGAATTTAGGACACTTTAAATACAATTTTTAGAAGAGGTCAAAACTTGTGCTTTGTGAATTCAACTTGAAATTACTTTATATTATCTTCAAAGGTTTGTGATTAAAAGCTAAAAGTTTATTTCCTTACAACTGTTCTTTCAAATCATGAGAATAACAGTCTAGGCTCTCCATTGGTCTGAGAAATTGTGATTTTAAATAGATTTTTTTCTTTAAATGAAGAGCCAGAAATTAATAGAAAATACATTGGGAAACTTACAAACCTGTATACTCATTTTAGCTATATTGTTGATTTTCAAAAATTAGGTCACAGCAAATAGTTTTCATATGGATTATGATTTGACTCTTACAGAAAGCCACTAGATTTTCTGAGATCATTTGCCTTTTCTATATGCTGAGCACTTACTTTTTGGGACAAGAGTTAGACACGTCTTTCCAGAGATTAACCCTTATAAGACTGAATTTTGAGACAAGAATTTACTTCCATAATTTTGTAGAGGTTTGTTACAAATATACAATGGCGTTATCGAGATGACACAGCTATATTATGAAAGTCATAGATCATCACCATCCCTTCCTATTATCTTCAGTAAAAGTTTTTCTGATTATCCAAATGTCTCAGCAAAACAGTCACCAGTTTTCATTTAAAACCACCTGGCGGAGAAATGTTTCCGTCTGTAACACCCACATGCAAATCTGTAACGTCCCCTGGAAGTGAAGCTGATCTGCGTTGCAAACTAGGCTGCCTTCAATCCCGGGCCGATCAGAGGCCGGATATGTGCTGTCTCATGAATCATAAGGGCTAAAAAGGGTGCAGCGTTTCTCTCCTGTTCTAGAGGTCCTGATAGCAAGAAAAGTTTTTAAAACAGTACTTGTAATTTTCCTTTCCAGCACTCCTCATGGCAGAAAGCTGTAGGAAGAATTATTGGTTAAACTACTCTTCTTCACATGATGATCATAAAATTGTGCATCCAAGGGAATTTGAGGTGTTTCTGTGAGTAGACTATATGGATTTCAGGAGAAGTGAAAGAGATTAGGGTCACGGGTAGAGAGGCTGTGTCCCTCTCTTGCGGGTCTGTACCCCTCTGTCTTCCTGAGCCCTGTTTCTGACTCTGAGCTAAAAGCCTTCTTGTAAAACCTCTCTGCCAGTTCATGCTGACATCAGCACGTACTGCAGCGTGCCAGCCTGGGAGCAGGGCGCTCTGACAGGGAGCAGGACTATGGGCAATGTAATGCTTTCTCTGCTTGCTCTGGAGAAAGGCAGAAATGCATGCTTCGGTTTGAAACTACCTGCTCTTCTCTTTTCAGGAACTTGCCCTAAGTGTCAGTTCATCGGCCCACTGGGTTTCCTGCGGCAGCCCGGGGCTAGTGGAGCTTGTCACACCCTTAGGATAAAAGCATGCAACTTGTACTGGCCAGTGTGACTTTCTTTTTCTAGGTATACCTGGTCAGTGGCAGACCTCGTCCTCCCCACACTCTTCCAATATCAGATTTCAAACCGCTGTGTGTGGAAGGGGAATGTTCTGCTGTCCTATGACCTGTTGAATACCTTGGAGCAATCTGTTGAGGAGTTAGGGCTTTTGTGAAGGTTCCTCCTTTTGCATTTTTTTATGAACAGGTGTACCTTGGCATGAGGAACATTTCAACATTAGCCGATTGCCTTGAAATTGCCTTTACATCCAAAGACGGGTTATGCATTCCCGCTGTAGCAGGGGCAGTGTCACTAGGTACTCCTGAGAGCGTATCCATGCCTTCGTGTGCGGTCTGTCAAATCCATGTAAGCACTTTGGTGCTTACCTGGCACTAGGTAGAAACTGAGGCACCTTGAGTGCAGTCCACAAAATCTTTCTGTAATGGTGCACCTGAGAAGCTGGGTGTTCCTGTGTGTCCAGCAAATACAGGACCGGAGCATGTGAGTGCCTTTGCTGCTGAATTGCTTGCTGTCTGCCTTGTACCTAAGCCTGTTTGGGAGTCACAAACTACTTAGTCATATGCTTAAGTCCTCGGAAAGACCTGACGCTAATACAGTACCTCTATAATGCATAGATACTCAGTGCTGAACTCAAAGTGCTGTTGGCACAGCGATGGCCGCTTTCCTAACATGTAGGGGACAGGCAGTGCTACTGCTTCCAGCTACCTTAGGTGTAATAGCCTGGTGGCTAGGAAGTGGTTACCCAAGTCCAGTGCACTTACCAGCCTGAAGAAATTGTGTCCTAGACAAGTGCCATTACATTATAACTTAGTAGAAATGGTTTGGCTCCCCATACAGAGAAGAATGAAAAGTTTATGGGCCCAGGAGCCTAACTCAATGTCAAGCCCAATGGGAAGAGTTCTCCTTGCAGAGGAGCTGTCTTGCTCTCATGCTGCAAGCTTCTGGTTACCCAGGGGTGTTAACGTAGCCTTTTTTAAATGAGTCAGAGAAGTTTAAAATAGGAAGCAAGTCCTCCTCCCTCCAAGCTGAATGATCTCGTCTCGGGGCTTCAGAGCTTTGCCTTTTCGTTCCTCTGTGATTGGGAGAGCTTCACCTTCCTGCCTACCACACCTTTGACAGCAGCATGGAGAGCAGCCTGTTGAGTAGGTGGGGCTTTACCACAGTAGACTCAACTCTCATCCACTCGTTTACCCGTTTCACACAGACTGTGCCAGATTTTGTAGGTATCTCTGAAGACTGTAGTTTCTAGCAACTCTTTTAAATGGAGCTTGGTCTTACAGACCCAAGCTTCTGCTGCTCCTGTATGAATAAATGTTTGCGTAGGACAGTGGTAGGATGTGCCATGGCTGCCTCTGCAGACTAATTCACACTGGAGGCATTTTTCGTGTTTTACATGGTAGATACTGCTGTAGCTGAAAGGGAAGAGGTTCGTTTTGAGTGGCTGATGTGTCCAGCCTCAAGTCCAGATGTTGCCCTACAGGTGACTCTGATGTGACTAACAAATTGTGAGGAAGCATGAGAGGGAAAGTTTTCGAGGAGGCTGAAGAGAGAAACAAACCATCATTTGCAAAAATGGGAGGGACACACCATTTCAAAGAAAAAATAGTTTAAAAGTTTAAAGTGTGCATTCAAACAGTAGATAGCCTGAGCCAACTAGATTGTTTGTGGGTATAAGGTGCCTTGAAGTGAAACAACCCCAGTTAATATACGGCAAATTTCAATCGTAGACAAATCACAGAACTATATATATTTATACGTATGTACTTAAGCTGAAGTTTGCTTATGTGCAGTTGTGTGCCTTATCTCCTTGGGTTAGTTAAGAACTGAGTGCAAACCACAGCAGCTGTGAATACAGCTAGTTGAGTTCCAGTTCTGTTCTGCAGCGGACTCTCACAGCCCAACAGGACGATACACTGGGACAGCCTAAGTACTTTTTTCCACCCCTGGTGGAACAGTAGGTTATCAAAGGGGGAACAGCTATAAATTAACCTTAGACAAATTTTGGACAGAATTTAGAAGAAGGTTCCTAGTTACCATGGCAATCATTTTCTGGAGCAAATTTATGTGGGGACAAAAGCTCTTACTACCCTTCTGATGGGATTTAACAAGACTGTGAAAGAGATTGTTTCCCAAGGTAGTGGCAATAGTAGGAAACTTAACTCAGAGACATAGGAGGTTCTTTGTAGTTTTGTAACTCTAATTGGGTAGGTTCAGTAGAGAGGCTAGCAGGTACTTGAAACCTTCCCAGATCTTAAGACAGTTATTTCAAGATTTGCCATAGGAGCGGCAGTTAATAATTACAGAGAAGTTGATCATAACACCCTATTTTGACCATCTAGTGTGGTGCACACACTTGATTTTAGTGGAACTCAGGTCTCTAGAATTAACAGGGATATTGGAGCTGCTCACTTTTCAGGGCTGCCAAATCCTGAAGTCACTTGCATTTGGTGAGAATCTCTGTTTCAGAGATCGCAAGATAACCCCTATGTGGTTTCCTGTGTGCACCTGGAAGCTTCCGGCCTGAACTCTGAAGATTAACAGGTTATCCAGGAGGCATGTGCTCTTAACCAGTTTCCTGGAGGCAATTTGTTTCCCTTTCCATTTCTAACACTTGGACCACACCTAACATGGTCAGAAAACATTGACTACTGCTCAAAACACAGTGGCAGCTGCTGCCACCCTTAGTTTGTATAGTACTTCTGAGCAAAATAAGGAAGTAGGGTTCCAAGACCTTCTTAGCTTGAATGCTATAAATCCCCGATGATAATTGCCCGTCTATAAACAGTAGGGAAGGGAGAGGTAGGGTCATTCTTTGTCCCTTCGGCTGAAACTGGGCCACTTCGCGGAAATAAAAGCAAGAGTCAAGGGGCCATCATGAGGAAGTCTGTCTTTATCCTGTCTTTAGGATAAAGGATCTAAAGCCTATCTTTAATCCCACTGAGAAGAAAAAAGAGGAATCGAGACCTCTGGGAAATGGTTGTGCATTTGGCACTAAGCAATTAAAGGATAAAATAGATAAACAATACCAAGACTCCCTCCTCTGAGTCAGGCTCCCTCTTGCTTATTCTTTCCGTGGTCCCGTGAATCTCACTTTCTGTGCAGTAGAGCAGGAGGCACGGAGGATGCCCTCACCCTCTGCTGCTTGAAATGTTTATTTCTTCCTTTCTATTTGAAGGGGTTTGAAGCCACCATGTTTCAGGCTCTGTGATGGAGCAGAGTGCAGGTTGCTTACTGTGTGCATGGGTAGTTTAAGCCCCTAGAATCACCCAGACAGACTGTTCAAATATCGCCTTGTGCCTCTTCCTGGCAGTGACAACTCTGATCCTGACATTTGAGTGTACAAATCCACGGTGAAACGATTTTACTCCTGGAGGCCTGCATTTTCACAGAATCACATAATGGTTATGGTTCAGGTTGTGGCTGTGGGCAGGGGTCTGGAGATTGCCTAGTCCAACTCCCTACTCAGGGCAGGGCCACGTAGAGCCAGTAGCCCAGGACCATGTGTGGATGGCTTTTGAATATCTCCAAGGATGGAGACTCCACAACTTCTCTGGACAACCTTTTCCAGTGTTCAGCCACCCTCACTGTAAAAACTAATTCCTGATGTTCATATGGAACCTCCCGTGTTTCAGTTTGTGTCCATCACCTCTGGTCCTGTCACTGGGCACCTCTGAGAAGAATTTGGCTCTGTCTTTTCCAGTCCTCCCCACTGGGGATATATACACATTGTTAAGATCCCCCTGAGCCTTCTCTTCTCCAGGCTGAACAGTGCCCACTCTCAGCCTTTCCTCATGTGACTTGCTCCAGTCCCTTAGCCGTCTTTGTGGCTCTTTGCCGCACTTGTTCCAGTATGGCCATGTCTGTCTTGTACTGAGGAGCTCAGGACTGGACTTAGCATCCAGATCTGGCTTCACCGGTGCTGAGGCAGAGAGGAAAGATCACCTCCCTTGATCTGCTGGCAATGCTTTTCCAATGCAGCCCAGGATGGTGTTGGCCTTCTTTGCTGCAAGGGGACATTGCTGGCTCATGCTCAACTTGGTGTTGACCAGGAATCCTCAGTTGCTTTTCTGCAGAGCTTCCTTCCAGCTGGCTGGCCCCCAGCATGTACTCGTGCATGGGATTATTCCTCTCCTTTTGCAGGACTTGGCATGTCCCTTTGTGGGATGTTTTAAAGCTTAAGAGGGAGACCAGTATCTAATGTGTTCTCAGATTAGTCTGAATCATTCAGGGGGAGGATTGATTGTGGTCACTGCTTCCAGCCCCTTTCTCTTTACTGTCCAAGGCCCTCACTCAGGGAGGGAGAGAGAGAATTGAACAGTGCAGAAACTATCGTTGCCTTTTGGCCAATGGAAATATCAGAAAGAATTTAACAGCATTTGAGGCTTCAAGTTTTCACCACTCTGAGAGGGCAGATGTGGCCAGAAAGATGTCCTGATCAAAGGAGACAACTGTGATGACCTCAGAATTGCAAGGAGGGTTTTCATGACTTTCAGGGAATTTCAGAGAACTGATAGTGTTTTTTAGGCAGGAAGGTGGACTGAGTAGTCCAAGGAGACTACTATACACAGTCAAAATGTATTCACAACTGCACACAGTCATGCGGTAAGGCAATTATCAGACCGTCGTTGACTGTTCTACTGGGGGGCCATCTCAACGTCAAGGCAGGAGCAAGAGACTGTCAGCAGACAATAGCAGATTGATAGGAATTTCCTCAAAAGCTGTAGAAGAGCGGGAGGTGATAGGGGATGACAGGCAGTAATAAACATCCCTACCATGTTCTAGACACGGACTTCAGATTGGCATATGTTGAAATTTTGCAAGGTCTGAAGTGCAAACTTTTGTCCAGTCCTCTTTTCTGGCCCCAGTTTCAGTGGTTTTATTGAAATGCACAGGGCGTTATTTCTGTGCATGCATCTTCCCACATGATTCTCCACTTGATACAAGAAGCCTCCAAAGCTTTATGCCGGGCTTTGTCTGACGTTGCACTAATACTTTCTGACTCAGAAGTCTGTAAGTCTACAAATTCATGGGCATTATCTGTGCTCTGCAGAAGGGTGAAGACAAAGACTGGGTGAAAGAACATAATCTCTGGGCAGGAACTTCTCAAAGTACAGCGTTGTTATAAACCCAGATCTTAAAAGGAATTATACAGAAGAGACCTCTTCTCTAGAGGGGAAGGGTACCCTCCTGTTGGTTGGTTGTCTGAAAAATAGCAGAGGGAGAACAACATTAAGAGAGATTTGAAATTCTCGATCTTGTCAATGCCCTTTTATTTCTGAAGACTCATGTGAAGAATTTTTTGCATCCTTGGATACAGGAAAGCAACTAACAAAGATGTAGCGTGCTTCCTTCATCAGGCGGTTACTAAGCATTTTAAGACTTGGACTTAATACCTTAAGAAAAGGCTGTTTAAAAATACTGCTGCCCTTGTCGTCAGACTTGTTGGGATGCAGGCGTTATTGAAGGTGGAAAATGACAAAATTGAAATTTTATTTTTGGTTGCCAATAGTTAGAGCCAGTTATAATTTCTAGCCAATTTTACATTCTCCTTCACTCTACCCACTGGTGCCCACTGCATTTGTCTTCTCCCCTGGGCCTACCAGTTTTAATTAATAGATGCTGGCATGCAATTACATTTTGGGCAAAAAAGCTTTAGAGCCTACAGTTTGACTCTAATTCCCAGTGGTGATAAAACATATAAGAAAATCTTATGTAATCAGTTACAAGCACAGAGTGGTTTCATTCTGCTTTTTGGAAATATTTGCATATAATTTACAATTACTAGAATGATTTACACCTGATCAGGGCTGTGTGATTTACCCCAGTCAGACCCATATATTGGATCTGCAAGGATGCAGATAGCTTATCAGATCTCTGCATCTGTCAAGAGTTACAATTGTTTTATCCCTTCTTTTATACTTCACAGATATGGTAAAATATTATGCAATGTTTATGGTGTTGCCTAGTTTTGGAATCTAGGCAGTAAATGTTAGTCAGAGTTATTTTTGGTTTTCACAACAAACAGCAGAAAAGAATACCGCTATCAGTTTGCTTTAATAGTTACTTAGGTAAGACAATTTGCACAACGCAATGGGATAGCATTGTAATTCTTTGTACTTATAACTGAAGTAATCATCCTCAAAATTTGATTGCATATCAGATACTTATGTCCAGAGAGAGTTTTAAACAAGAAAGCCATGTTCCAAATATATTTTCTGGCACTGTTACAGAGGCAAGAAAAGCTAGTTGCAATTTTCAGAATAATGACACACACAAAAGCATTCATACACTTGGCACTTCAGAGGCATGAAGAGACACGGCATGATGAATAGCTGTTTCCAGACAGTTCTAGATTGAATTAGAACATCTATTTTGGCACTCATTTCTGAGTTTGTTCACATCAGGTGTGTCTTATTTTCAGTGTCAGGACTTTGTGCACTTTGCTTATGATAAGCATTGTTAATACTGTTGAAGACAGGGGAGTGTGTCTGTCTGTGTTTTTTTCAGATATCTGTAATAAAAATGGGTAGTGTTTGAAATCTCCTGATTTTTTGGTCTGTCTTTCCTATATTAAACCCTCTTGGAATCACTGAAGATCAGTGTATGCCCTGAGAGTTGCTTTTTGATCGGGGTGAACCTAGCAGATAGAGCTACACTTTTTAATGATGACAGTCATTAATCTAGCAAGTTAACTGTTTCAAATTTTGAAGATCTGGGGTGTAACCAAAGAATAATTTTCTCTGCATTTTGGTCTTTAGATAAACACCAAATTCCAACTAGAATGGTGGTTTAAATGCCTTGCATCAAAATACAGTTATTTACTTTAAAGTCCTTAATTGAGAGTTATTTTTTTAAACTTCATTATGTGAAATTTATTAGGACATTGCTCATGAATGCAACACAGCCCAACCATGCTGTTTTAGTGTAAGTACAGTTATATTGCAGAGAAAAAGTCTACTACTCTTCTAGCAAGAAACAGAGCGCTCTGTTTGTTCTGAGAATTGCTAATGGCAGTCTTCACATGCTTGAACGACCTAAGTGTGAAGTGTCTTCTAAAGTATTTCTCTTGGTTACCAATACTCTGAATTGATCAAACAAAGAAATTATGTACACAAAAGTCTGTCTACATCTTATATTAGCAGGTCTAATAATAGTAACTACATTTTTTTACAAACCTAGTTTGGCCTATGAGCCTAGCAAGCATTACAAATTTTGTAGCCATTGCTCATGAAGATTTTGTCTAAATTTTTGTAAAATATTTATTAATTCTAAAGTCTTTGAATATACTCTGAATGCTTCAAAATCATATCAATAAACTAGGATTTTGTAATATTTATATTGATACATCACTCTCTTTCCAGATATTTAGCAAACCTACAGTCCTATACTATACAAACAATCCAAAGATTTAACTAGGGGCTATTTGCATCAGTATGTATTAATCATGTGAAAGTATTCTACAGATCAAATGAATAGTAATATGACTTTTGAGAGAAATGACAATGAAGCAGTTTATGTAACAAAAGGCCATTTTGGAACTGGATGATTGAATAGTTTAGTTGTGTTTCGAGCCATGATTTGTTAGTATAACTGTTTTCGTATAATGACTCCATTGGTCTTGGAAAAAACATCAAGACTTATGCAAAACTGGACATAGTAGCTGTCTGAGCTTTCTCATATCTTTTCTTTGCACAATTTCTTTAGCACTTGCATGTACTAAGAAAGCAGTTATTTTTCATTGATATTCATTATTCTCTAGGTTTTTAATTAGCCTTTCATATGAAGTTATTTCAAAATAAAGTCATTGCACTTTTGCATATTTGCAGTATTAACTTTAGAATCATTTTGACATTTGACATCAGGAGGCTAAATTTTGTACTGATTAAATGAAATTGCACAGATGTAGATGAAAACATAATGTGAAAGCTTGAGCAATAAAAGGACATGAACAATCTATGAGCATTTTAGTTACTTTAGGTGATAAGTCTCCTTGGTACTGTTATTTATTGCAAAAACTCCAACATTGCATGACAAACTTCAGCTATGCAGTTTCATGTTCTGCCAGCTATGTGCTTTTAGCTATAGGTGTAGAACAGGAAGGCAGCGGGTTGATGGAGCGCATGGTGCATGAGGCTAGGCAGTTGAGAAGAAAGAACACAATTTATGAGAACTCTAGATCATCCTAGTTTAAGTCTATTGATTTTGGCCCTGGATGCCACCTGCAAAGTATCAGGGTAATGGCTTTGCACTTTATGGATAAGAATGAGAAGAGATTTTGTATGTGTATGTGTGCTTGTGCCTAAGAATATGGAACCAGGCTGTACGGAAATATGTACAAGTTGTTTTATGGCCTTTAATTGCAACATTATGTTGCTTAGCATCGCTTGAAATATGCAGAGTGCACTGGTAAAATTTGATCAGGAGCTGAAAATTGGGAACAATTTTGCCTGCAGTCATGTCATGGGGACAGGTGACACGGCTGAACAAGTTGCTGCCATGGACCAGCACACCATTGTATTGCTGTGGTCTTGTGCCTGTGCTGAGTTTGATTAACTTCGGTGAATCTCTGCCTTGGAAAAAGTGTCACTGGAAGCACATCTGTTAGCTGGAGTAAGACTTAAGTGTTGTTGAATCTGTTTAAATGGGAGACGTCCCTGTAAGTCTTGTATTTTGCAGAAGGAAGCACATTTTTCTCAAATGTATTCAGTAACTGTTCAGTTACTTCCCAAGCTTCATGTAGAAAGTAGACTTCAGAAAAGTGAAACCAAGACATAGTTATCTACACTTCTGGAAAAAAAACCCATTTATCACTGTTCAAAAGTCTATCTGTATTTTGTTAAATTACTTTATGTTGTGTATACCCTTAATTTCCTGCAGTCTTAATTGTGTATTTTGTTTTCCTTTGTTTTCTCCAAAAAGCTGTTTTTCAATATACTCATAGAAAGGAACTGTATTCACTCAGAGGTGGAGATTGCAGTTATATGAATTGATTCTGATAGTGTATATGTAAAAAGTGTGTAAATTCCTTTGAGATTAAATGCACAGTACATTTTTCTTACATTTCAGAGCAAAATTAGATATTGATTTTTTAATGAGAAATCTATTCTAAGAATATAGAACCTCACTAACATATTATGATTCTTATATTTTGTGTTTTTAGATGATTTGATATTGATTGTAGTTTTTAAATTTAAAAGCTCTCACATTTATAAGCAAAATTTCTTCATGATTTATTTTGCATTTTTTTTTTATATAACTACATTAGCTTAAAGCAAAACATCCTCCCTTAAAAAAGTCTCTTTCAAACAATTATAGCACTCACCGTAAAATAACTTTCACCAGGAACTGTTTGGACTGGACTGGCCAGTTTGGGGGATCAGCAGTGAATTTACAGTTTTGTTCACCTGTAACATCCCTTTTTCTGGTGGAGATGTTTCAAGTTCTAAGCTTGTCCCTGTCTGAACAGGTTTAAGTGGTCCACGTGGAAAAAGGAGCTGGGGAGTGCTAGTTATGTGGCAGATGAGACAGTGCTCTCTCTTTCATCCAGCCAAGGTGATGTGATTCTTTCTTTCCTGGTATTTATCCTGTATGGCATCAAAAGAAAAAAAGCTGAGGTTTCCTTGAGGTAAAGTAAAATTAATGAAGTTAACAATATGAGGGAAGAATCTTGAGGAGAACAGCAGCAACAGTAGTGCTTTCTATTCTTGAGGCGGTTTGGCCTCTTATTTTTTACAGGGTTTGTAGTTTGGCAATGCTTTCAGCTCTCTCCTTGCAGAATTTATGGTCAAGTATGCTTTTTTTCTGTCTGCATTTAAGTGTTTGCCATATTTCTCTGAAATCAAGACCCTGTCAGAGTGATTCATGATTCCTGTCACCTTCCATTGGATTACTGCAACGTATCGTACGTGGGATTACCCTTGAAGACCGTCCTGTTGATTGCATACTGTGCCTTTTTACTTTTCCCTCTGCTTCCTATTGCGTGTATTTCAGCTTAAAGCAGAGCTTTCTTTCCTGTGCGCTGGAAGAAGAATGGAGGTCAACCGAGACCACAGAAGAAAGCTGTATGTAAATAGTGAAGAAGACAGGGAACTTCCACATACAACTTTGATGGAGGGCCCCTAAATTTGAGAGCTTTCTGTGAAAGCCAAAGTTTGATGAACTTTATGCGAGGGCAACTCGCTCATTATGTGAAAGTTGCAGAGGTGGAAAGGAACTGATCTTCCTGGCAATTTACTTAATGGTGTAAAATACCAGGTGTTAAATTTTGAAGACAGGCCCTTGCATGTCTGGCATTCATAAATAAACCAAGAAAATCAATAAGTGACTTCGGCAACTGCCACCCTTTTGACTCCTTTGTCAGAGGCCAGGAACTGAGTGAACAAGAAAATTAAAAGTGTCTTCCCTGAAGGAAAAGGAAAAGTAGTTTTTCCTCCAGGCTAAAGCTGAGGCCGCTGAGAGTACGGGAAAGCTTTTTTTGCAGTGTTACCGTAGTTTGTCTGAATCTAGCAGTCTGCAGGTTTTTTATACTGTGAAGTTGTGCCCTTCTTATTTGATATCAAGATGTTTGTCCTTCAGAGAGCTGCATCCCAGGGCTGTCAGCCTCCTATTTTTCATTAGTTCCCAAATTATGTTTTGTTACATTTTGTAAACCTGAAAAGTACTATTACTGTCTGTTCACTAGGAGACAGTTCAAATTATGCCCTGTGATACTGTGGTCCCTCCCAGTTGAATTCTAAACCAATTTATAAGGGTGCATGTGTCTTTATCTCATCATATATTTTTCATTAAGGCTTTCAACTTTACTTACCTTCCAGATGTTTAAATCATCATGGTTACACCAATGTATATTACATATCTATCTTACCTATTACATACAATATATCTAGTATGTCAGAGCTCAATCTGTAATATTTTAGGAACACGTGCAGTTTTTTCTTTTTCCTCATTCCAGGCTTTATAATCATGCTCTTCATAAAATAAAATCATAGACAAGTCAAGTTGCGTTAAAGAGCCATTCTATACACATTAAATTGCATTTCTGTTTAAGGTGAGCTTCCTGCAAAACTGTAAGGAAATTGCAGTGTTGTTCAGTGCAAATGTCATGCTCGGTTCATGAAATGTTGCTACGAGGACAAACTGCGGTCGGCGTTCAGAGTTACAGAGCGCTGCCCAGCTGTGGCTGGGGGTATGCCCGCACTGTCGCTGGAGATGTGACAGCGCAGAAGCTGTGCTCGTCTCTCCCAGGAGGGGATTTTGTTGTCTAAACACAGGTGTCTGCTACTATTTGAGATGTCCAGTGGTGCCCCTCCTTGTCTTCATCTCTCCCCCAAAGGAAGGGGGAGGAAAGGGTGGGAAGCTGGTTGCTACTTTAAACCAGGTTTTGCAGCAGTGGGCTGCAGGGTGCGGAGGGAGCTGGGGAGCATGCGGTGGTTTCTGTAGCTGACTGGCACGGAGCTCCCTCGGGCACATCATGGGTGGGTATTTCCTCAGCTGGAAGCGGTCCCTGGGCCGTCTGGGTTTCATTGCTGGACACAGACAGCAATGGCAAAACCTTCAGCTCAGTCGATGAGTCTGCTTGTGCTTTCAGACCTGCGCGACAGCCGGCCACTTTCTCCAGATCCCTCCTGCAGGGTTTTGGAGATCACTATCTTTCCTTCAGGGATCTCTCATTTCTCAAATAATATTATGGGTATTGAGGTAAGAGCATGTTTCCCTCCACATGAGAAGCAATACCTTTTGTATGTGAATTATCATTAAACTGCCATCAGTGAAACTGAGATACTCATTTGATAAAATCCTTATTTTATTTCATTGTGTTAATCCTGAGTCTCATGCTGGCTAAGGTGTTTTAAATGTCCTCACAAGGTAACCACCAGATCAATGAGAAAAGACTGCAAAATAGTCGGCATTTTGCATTGTGCTGGCAAGGCTATTCACTAGAAAAACTACGGTTGCTTAGTTGCCGTGGGAGAGGAAAAATGAGGAGAGAAGATGAGAGTGCAGGCTATGGCCTTGTGAGGGACAGCAGGAAAGGGGAAAGTACATGGCGAGTGAGCGGGAAACTGTAAGAAAGTACATGTCCCTTAAAGCACAAAAAATTGGACTCAGAGGGCGGATAGGTGGGTCCGTGGGGATCAGACAGAGGAGGAATCTATGACAGGAGAGAGATGTGAGGGGAAGGCTGGAGTTAGCTGGGATGGGAGCCTGGAAGCAGGCTGTGAGTGATGCAGCTGCCTATTCGTCTAGTACAGAACAAGCGTAAAATAGCACTTCTGCACACTGAGAATTGGGTAATGAAAAGTGATGGATCCTTTGGTAGCAGACCTGGGACTTGTGTATTTATGTGTCTGTTTCACTTTGGGTTTGAACTGGAGATGGTTAAGCACACAAATCAGGAGGAGGTAAACATTTATTTTCAGTGTGAAAATAAATAAATTAGAAGGCAAGTAGAAAATACAAAGGTTCAGAAATGCTCAGAGTGTGAGCCAGCCTCATGGCTGTGAACAGAGGGGTCTGAGTCATTAGGTTCAGACGCTTGGGGCTTGGCAGAGCTGCTTTCCCGGATCTCGGCAGGCTCGGATGGTGCAGCGAGAGCATCCGGAAACACAGGGTAGCTTGGCTGAAGAAGAAACTGGACACCTTGGTGCATTTGAATTCAACATTCCCAGAAAATCAGCATTTTACAGTATTACCTAATTACTCTTTGGCTGCCCCTAACCTTCTGATTGAAAGGTAGATCCATGTAAGAGGTCTGGTCTGGTTTAACAAGAAGGTGGTTAGGTCTCCTCCTTGTTTGTAGCAGAGGACTTGGAAACCCAGCCCAGCCACATCTTAGACTTCCTAAACCTGTCAGTAGTAATCCACATTATTATTTTTCAAAACAATTTGCCGTATTAACTTAGTCTCAGAATTTTGGGGCCTTTGTGGTTTTGAATATTTGGAATTTACTTTAATCTTATTACTTAGAAGAAGAAGAGTGCTTCGTCTGGTTAGGAAAGGGCCCCTGCTGTCACAGGAGTTGCATCATAGAGGATTGTGGAGGGGCCCCGCACCAGGAGTTTACCTTCCTAACAGAGTAAGCAGACAAAAGGGAGATGAGGTATAAAGAGCACGCATGGATCAGCTGCAAGGCAGCACTAAATGTTGTCTTAGTCTCAAGCTTTATAGGCAGAGTGCCACGTCCCCTGCGTCTGTCCAGCCTTGTCATCTCCAGCCTGACATATTGGAAGTTCTGTGCATGTACTTATTAATCTGTGCAGGCTCGGTGCCTGAGGGAATGGTGCGTGCTTCTGTGTTTTTGTTTTTAATTAAAGGTGGCATCTCTGCTTTTTGGGTGGGTGAAGAATGGAGCTAAAACAAATCAGCTGAATGGAAAGAAAGAGTAAAGGATGTTGAAGTTTGAGGCGAGGGTGCAAGTACAGCTAAAAGACTGAGCAGGTGAAAAGAAAGGAGAACAACTGGGGCAAAGAGATCACTGTACAGCAGAGACCTTAATCAAAACCATAGAAAGTGCCCTGAATGTGTAAAGGTCCCTGCTTTGCTGAGTCAGCAGGTGCTCTTGGCTGGGAAATCTTCCTGGTACTTTTCTGTAGTTTTTCCCCAGTACCACACTCTGGTGGTAGGGATAACTCTTTGGCCCCAGGCAGCGTGTGGAGATCTCCCTGGTATATGTGTGTGTGTGGCTGTGCATATTATATGTAGTAGTATGGGAGGCAGCATTAGAAACCTTTGCTCCAGTAGTTAAGATAAGCCAAATAGGTGCATAATCTCATAGGCTGCATAGTGTCATTTGGGATGAGCAAACTTGATGGTAGGCAGTCTTATTTTACTCTCTGTGCTGTTTGGTATCAGAGGCCTGCCTGGCCGCTGCTAGCGCTGATCCCACCACCTGGAGCACCTGGCTGTTCCTCTCTGTGTTTTCCCTATTGCCACAATGGAAAGGGAGGGGAGAGAGGAAACAGCATCTAAATCCTATAGAGGTGGCATAGAAGTCTCTACCTTGATCCTGCACCCTCTGATCCTACAGCCTCTGAAGCAGCGGGAAAGGGCAAGAGGAACATTTCCAGCTCTTTATTGCCCTTTTTTCTCAATGTAGAAGACCCCATTTGGCTACAGTATGAACCTTATTTTCACAATTAAAGATTGTCACACAGTAATACTGTGGTTAACACAAAACTAAACGTTGACTCTCCTGGGCTGATCTAGCTCTTTCATTTCTAGATGTTGGTGAAAGTAATGCGTTTTCCAAACTGTGATGAGAAAGAGATAAGCAGTAGTGCCACCCTGTATCTTGGCAGCCAGAAGATGGATATGAAGGAGGCAAAGAAGTGTATCAGTGCTACATTTGCAGGGGTGACTGCAGCAGACAATCATGCACTAAACTTAAGTTTTGGCTGTTTTGCCTGGCCTTAAGGATAGAAGGATGCAGGCTTTAATATGGAACAGGCATCTGCCCCAGCGTGCTTGATAAGGGATGCACAATGAAATCTGGAACTGCAATACATGTATTTATGTCTTCACAGCTACACAAGCAAATGTTATTGTTCATGAACTGCTGCTGACCACAAGTGTGCATACGAAGAGGCAGCAGCCCACCTCCCCACCCCTCAAAAAAAAAAAAAAGCTCTGGAGTGTGTGATATTCATTAGCCAAAAAAAAAAAAAAAAAAAGAGAGAGAGAGAGAAGACGGGGGGGGGGGGGCGGGGAGAGAGAGAGACACACAAGTAAGTAGATCTGCTGGGGAAAAAGTCTGAGAGAGCTAGGATATCCTGGGGGTTATACTAAGGAAAAAGGTGGGTATTTCAGATCTGAGATATGTTGTAGCTAGGGACTGGCAGTTTTGTATTTCTTCCCCAAAATGACAGAATAAGCACTCTGATAGAAACAAAATTTTGACATCAGCTACTTGGTTTATCAATGATATCTTGCTTCTGTACCAATGTGTGTCTGCTAATTTTGGAGTTTCAGGAAGTCAGGATATGGGAGTGATGCTATGATACATACTTACGTATCTTAGTGGTCATCCATTGCAAGAGCAGGGTGATTAATGATACTATTCTTCTGAAAACATAAATTTTTCCCTTTCTTTTAAATTAATGTGAAATACCTGAAAGGTACCAGCTCTTGATATTGAGTTGTCTAACCACAACTGATAGCCAATACCCAGAGCACGTGCTGGGATCCAGCAGTTCTGGAGGCGTTGCTTTAAGACAATTTAATGACTCATTTCCCAAGTCTTTGGTGCTTTTGGTTGAACTTTGAGGGTAGGGATTTGCCAGAAGTGCTAACTGTGATGGAAATTTGCTAATTCAGCTGCTTGTTTGCCAGAAATTACAATCAGAGTATCTGATTTTTCTCAAAGGTACACTGCGCTGCAGTGATGCTGAGTATAACTGTAGCTGGAAGACTTCTGGTAGCCTGTAAAAAGTGTGAGGACCAATTATCAGTCATTGTCATCCAGAAAATTTGTCATTGTTCTGCTAGTGCTACTCTGAGATTTGTGCTTCTTGATTTCACTTTTAAGAAAGAATCAGTCTGGATGTTAAGTTATTGGACAGAGACTTGAGATACAATTAACCTTTGTGTGCTGCAACTGTGGAGAAGCTGGAGTCTGCCTGTACCTCAGGTCTGCATTCGTTAAATTGAGGTAATGCTTTTCTCTTCCCTTCAGTTGTCCATCTTCTTGCTTCAGATAGTTTCTCATCTTGGTGACACTCCTTTCCTACGTGTTTGATAGACTCCAGGCTTTGCTCCCAAGAATCCATGGTTTCAGCGGAGGTCTCAGGGCGCACTGCTGCAAGGCAAAGCAATAATAATAATAAAAAATCCAAATAACCAGTGTTATGCTGCCTGTTTGGGATAGGATCTAGCCTCATTGATGTCTGCAGCTGGGTCTGACTTCATTCTCTGTACCAAAACTGGAACTGTGTTTGGGGTTCTTCTGTAAAGACTGCTGCCTCCTGGTAGTGAAGCCTCATCCTTTGTTACAAGGCGGTAATTTCCTAAGAATCAGATATGAATACAAATCATTTTGGCAAAGACAGATATAAATCTGCTGTATAGGATACACAGTACAAGGAATTACTCTTTTACAATGTAGTGTAACAGCAAGTTCAACACTCTGTGCTCATGAGAAAGGTTCATGTTTGCATGTAAGGTCTACATAAATACACGAGATTATTTCTAGAACTGTGTATCGAGGTGCTCTTCATCTACGTCTCCCCTCAATTTTCTTCTGTCAAACAGACATTGTTGGGACTAATTCCACTAAATTATTAACAAATACATTATTTACAGGCATACTGTGTTCATTTTGTGTAAAATTCAGGATTGAAAAAAACAGTCCGACTTCAAAGTTATAAGAGCAGATTTTAAAAAGCTCAGACCGCCCTAGAGAATGGGAATATTCAGCTATATCCAACCTCTCCTTTATAGCAAGGAATATAAAGTGATTGAGAGAAACTGCAGCCATTGACCCTTGACTGTCAGTTCCTCAGCAGTGAAAAAGTTCATGGGTCTGTTACCAGCCATAGGTTATTCTAACATACATTCCCCAGGAAAAAAAGGCATTTTGGGTCCTGTTCTGAGCACAGTTTGGCCAAACATAAGGGTCTGATCTAAACAAATCTGACATATTACCCTGACGTGACTTTTCAAAACTATTTCTAAGCTTTTTGGTTCTTATCTTCATGAAAGATTGGCCTACAAATTCCGCATTTGTTTCACTAGAAACAGGATACTTTTTAGCGTCTTTGGCATGGGGCTCTTTTGGGGAATACAAAGACACATCTGTTTCATTTGCACACAGTTAAAACAGAAAGATGCTTGCTATTACAGTGTGTACAGTGTTACATGCGCGGCTACTTGCCTCGGCCAAAGTGAATGGAGTAAGGATAGAAGTCTCGCAAACAACAGTTTTCTTGGTCTCTAACGGACTATTCCTCGGAGGAGCTGGGACTACAAGAACAAAAGCAGAAATTGTCAGGACCCGAGGTGTGCTGAGGTCTTGGAGAAGAGAGGACATGAAGTTGGAAGTGAAGTGAATAGGGAAGAACGAGAGTGCAGAGCAGATGTGGAATGGAAGATGAGGTTAGAGGACATTCGGGAAACAGGAGCGTGGCATGGCTTATATATGTGCCAGAAACAACTAAGAATACAATGCTGCTAGCTATAAAATAATATATATGTATATTTTATATATAATATATTATATATATGCACACATATACTCAGAAAAAAGCTTTATAAGACATTTAAACAATACATCCATAAAGTTTTCCCCATCCCACTGTTCCCTCAGCCACGTGTTACCAAGATATATTACTGAAGCAAGCTTCCACCTCAAACATGTTCACTTGAAACCGGCAGTAGCAAGTGCCCTCCTTGCTGTGCCTTCTGGACTTAAAGAAACTGGACACCCCTATGCACGTTTTGCATGCCTGCCTAAAGGAAAATTTGGTGCTGAATTAGAAAGCAGGGGGAATTTCTGAACAAACAGCATGATGAAAAATGTAGAGCAAATTGTGAAGGACTTTCAGAAGGCTCCATCTAGCACTTCTTAAAATGCTATATTTTTATATAAATCTTCAACTTAAAATAGCCCAATGTAAGGAAAAAAAAAATCTGGACAGGAGCTATTAAAAGGCCCAAACTGTTCCTATTTCCATAACATTCTTCATCCCCTCACTACCACATCAACCAGTCTTATCTCTGCCTCTTACGCTTGTAAAAATGTATGCAAACAGTAATGGAACAAGTGACTAGGAGATTACAAAATCCAATTTTCCTGCTTCTAGTACAAATTTCCAATACACCAAAACACCCACCTATGCTATCTTACTCACTGCAGGAAACGCCACGTGTTAGCTGCTACAAAATGTATTTAAAGAGACAAACTTGCACCTCTAAACACACTTACACAAACATACACCACCATATACCATATACCATTCAAGATGAAGACATCCATAATTACAGTCATAAGGTTCTGCTCTATCACCACACTGTCTTTTAAAAGAAATAAATAAAATGAAATGAATTTCTAGTATTATCTAATGTTTCAGATATTATATTTCTACTGAAATCTCTGCACTTACTAAGCCATCAACACATCAACATATATCCAATGCTTCATTTTCACTGCAGAATAAAGCAAGAGGGAAAAGGAAAGTGTGAGCTGCATAAATCAACGCTGGAGACAATAATGAAGGACTAAAGGCACTGAGAACTCACTGGGTCCCGTCAAAGTCCATTGCCAGAGTCACAAACCGGTGTCTTTCTCACAGCTGAAATATTTCACCTAAGAAACACTTCTATCACTCTCTCATGCATTTTTCTCTTCTTCTGGGCATTAATTTCTCTGGGCATTGCCAAATAACCCCTTCCAAAAACTGACACAGTTCCAGGGCTCATTACAGGAGCTCTGATGAACTCAAGATTTTTAACCTTTAAAACGAGACAGTTAGTCACAAGCTGCCATTATTGTCAAAATACCACCAGTATAAATATACACACACACACACATTCTCAGCAGAGTGCAACTTAATGTGAATTTGTTAATCAGCAACATGCCCTTCCCCCCTCAGGTTAAATAGGACAATAAATGAAGAAAATCCATTTGTATGTGCAGAACATGCACATGGTATATTAAGATTATCACTGGCTAAGAGGAAGGAATTTCTACAGGAGCAACTTGTTAAGCTACTGGAAGCATATTACTCATTAGGACCTGTGGCCTCTTAAAACAGCCACTAATTTTCCAGTAGCATCCTGTACATCAGGGCACAGAAGAGTGGCACTGCTGCACTTGGAAAGAAAATTATATTTTGGAGTTTGCACTTTGTTACACACTAAATCAAGGTTTATGGTGTCTAATTAAGGGCCAAATAAGGTCTAGAAAGTAGTGAAACTTTTCATTCTAATATAATTTGAATTCTACATTAGCAAGAATACGATTTAAATACAGCCTTACATTAAGTAGCAAGGCCCACAGAAAAAGAATACTAAAAAAAAAATCACAAGATCCCTTTGAAGAACTATTTTAGTTTTCCTTTATAAGCAGACAAAAAAGATTTTCATATTAAATGCCTCATGAAGAAGTGTGGCCTTGGTTTCAGGCTCTCAATGAACTTAAACAATAGAGAAAATTAACAGAAGATGTAAATCGGATTTTTTAAATCTCTTTTGTTAAAAGTTGGAGCTGCATTTATTCTTAGTGTTATCTGCAGATCCTATTCTGGCTAAAAAAAAAAGATTAAAATCAACTCTTTTCTGTATATTGATTACATTTGTTTATATAAAAGTCTGACGAAAAGGGTTTGTAATAACTCCCTTCAACATTTTTAATGTTTTAAAAATTAAATGATATCCAAAAAAATACAAAAATATGTGCTTAGAGAGAGGATTTTGGAAGGCAGACTGGAATAAAGGGCTCCTATATCAGAACTATACTATGCATTGCTAGCGTGGGCTGCTATGTGTTGGTAAACTCTATTTCAATATTATTTGCATATGTGCTTTAAGGTCTTCAATACATTTTCCTAGTGGCAGGGTTTTTTTATCTTTTTTTAACTGAGGTTAGCAGTACAGCCGTTTATTAGGGAACGGCCACTTTGACCAGCATGGAGAACAGCTTTTCTGACGTGGTTTTTCTGAAAGCAGAACCCCCAAAGGCAAATTCATGATCATTCAACCAGCACAAGAGGGATTTCCGTTCAAAAAATCAGCAGGTATTTCCGCTTTTTCTTAACAACTGGGACTTGAGTGACATTATAAATATGACTTAGAGGAAAATAAAATATTGTGGTGTAAAGTACTAAGCTTGCGAAATTATTTAAGAAACAAAAACTTACCTTTAGAGCAATGCATAGTCTGAGCCTGCCTTGTTTAAACAATGCAAAGGTGGCCAAAGAGCAATACACGGGTTAACAGCTCTGCTATTAGGTCGTTGTTTGCCTTCATCATTTGTCATGAAATAAGACCGGGTGATGTCTGAACATCCTATTCACTCCCATCTTCTTGTGGAGTGCATTTTTATGCAAATAGAGTTTTGTTAAACACGCTCCCTGTTCACGCAGTGAACAATGTTCCCTGTCATCAAACACCAAAGCATGAAATTTCAACACATGAAGAAATGCTGGTTGTTAAGTATTTCAATTCCGTATGCAGCCACAAATAACTTCACAATGTACAGGGAGCACACACATCAAATCCACACAACAGGACCTGTGCCTCTTCATTAAAACAGCATTTGGATACGTCACTGAGCTGCATGGCCAGCTTTGGACAGAAAACGCAAGTGGAGCGATTCAAGGGTATTCTCAGCAATACATTTTGGTAAATGACAAAGTTGTGCCGATGTAGAAGATGCGTTACCTGACTGAGTTAACTACATGAAATGTCGATTAGGTGTGACCTGGGAAGGAAAGATCCTTGAAGTCTCTAAGGTACACAGTCCCAGACTGGGTCATTGGAAGTGACTGCATTCACTTCCCAGATCTGTCTCCCAAGGAATATAGTAAGGATAAAGAGAGTTGTGGCTTTCAAAATGCCGATTGCACTGAAGACACTAAATGACATGTTGCTGTGAACTCCTGTGGTATTGCTCTAGCAGCCAGGATACATGTTGGAGTTCTAGGGAGGGCTAAACACCTAGGCAAACACCTGCATAGTTATATTCAAGTTAGTTAGAAGTTACAGAGAAAACAAAATCTCTTTTGAAGTGCGCAGTTTTTGATCTTCTCAACTAAATACGTTTTTACTTTTTACCTTTTTTTTATTTAAACTGAAGACTGTGTCTTATGTTAAGATGAAAGGGGAACCTAGGGTGGAACTTGTCAGCATAGGGTGTACTGCTTCTCCATAGCTAGTAGGTCAATGTAACAGTAGGGAGTGCAGGTTTATTTACAATAAGCTGCAAGAATTAGGGAGTAACCACTGCAAAGGTATTGCATGAGGAAGGAATTTGAGGCGGCAGATTTTGAGGAGCAAATTGTCTCTGGTGTTGTGTTGATGAGTGCCTTGCTTACAAGATGGAAGCAGTGATGTCCCCATGTTCCCTGGGTACAAGTGAGTCATCGGAATCATTTAGGCAAGTAAGTTTTCTGTAGGATCATTTTTTTTATGATTTGGTTCATCAGGACCTAGCTCTCTTTCCCTAGGAAGGAAGTTGTTCTCTTCACAAGTGAAGATGATGTAAATAATAATAATTTAAGCCATCTCTGCAATACCTGTATGCTCTGGTGTACATATAATGACATACTGCCCTGTCAGTAGCTGCTATGAAGTGTTTTTCTTATGCACTATGTATTCAACCAAGCAAGAGAAAGCTTTTCAAAGCTTTTAACTAATACTTTCCAAAGAAGTCCACTTAGACATTGTGAGTGGTCAACTGTATTAGTGTAAATTTGGGAATTCCCAAATTAGTGTAAATTTGGGAATTCCCAAAATTACAATTAAATGTCAGTTATTTTCAAATCAAGATGTTTCATAGATGTTTCTTAAGTTAAAATATCACCATACTACGGCTAAGTTTTTGATGATATAGGAGTGGATTGAGACAGAGCTGAAGGGTTAAGCTTATCCTTCCGATGTGCTTAGCAACATATATGGAGATCCTTGAGTCTTCCACTTTAATGAAAATTGGTGGAGACTGAAATTACTCAAGACCTCATGGAACATGGTGTTGCGGAAGGAAAGAAACACAGCACATTAATAAGAGGTGATATTTGTTTAGGCTTCTTATAAAGGGCTTTCTGTTGGATTTCATTTATTAACTGTATTTCCTTTCTCTGAAAAATTTAATCTTGAATAAATGGTGGAAGTTTACCTTGTAATGTATCACAACAAATATTAAGAGTGTGGTGTGTTTAGTGTGATACTCTATAGAGAGACTCATGGTGAAATCCTTGCCCCACTGAAACTGATAGGTACTATTCCCTTTGACTTCAGTGCAGATGCAGTGTTTCTGAAAGGTTTGAAATGTCGAATGTATGGAATACCTCTGCTGCTACTGGTATGGTAATATGGTATGGTATCTAACAATTTGCTTTAGCTTTGATGCAGCTATCATCATGCTAAATGGCAGGTGAGAGCTGTAAAGCATAGAGACTGCTGTGCTTTGCAAACACATAGGTATGGCTATCCTTCTCTTGTCTTCATTTTTTCCAAGAACTTAGTGCCAGTGCTCATCCAGCAGGCCAGATCCTTGTGAAATCAGGAAATTTGTGTTGGTGCCTGAAAGCAAGCTGAATGCTTCTGAACGTTTGCCCTACTGTGTTATGTAGTCGGTGTAGACTAAAAGGAATAAGACACACTCTCTGGTCAGTACTGCTGTGTGTATGCGGATTACTGTTTTTTGAGATGTAGCCCCAAAGTGTAAAAAAAATATTGGGTTATACAGTGACCAAAAATAGTATCTTTTTAAATTGTGGTTAATTGGAAAATTCTCCCTCATTTTCCCCTCTGGGAAAAAAACCCACAAAACCCACAACAAAAACCACAGAACAAAACCCCCAAATCATTCTTGTGTATTTAAAAATATTAATTGGATTAGGAAGTGGATCCTACCCAGTGAGGTTCCTAAGCATATGTCTTAAGTAGTGAGCTGTGAAGGCAATTTGGTAATTTCAAATACACTGAGTTAGTACGTACAGTATTTTTATATCAGCTGCATCAGCTGTGGGAGAGAACATATCCAAATACTCTGGATCCTGATGGCTAAGGCTCTTTCATGAAGAATGCAAATTTGAATCCAAAAAAAGGTTTTTGAAGCAAGATATATCACATCACAGGTGAGGGTCTTGACCACTCCTTACTGGCAGTTTATGGTGTCTTTCTGTGGTACGTTTAAATGTGTTTTATATAATGTGTATATGTACAGATATTTGCGTATGTATACACTTGTGTATTTGTTATAAACTAGTTCAGGAATGTGTGTGAAATTAGGTCACTGGATGAGATTCTGTGATGCACAGAAGAGAGTTTGGATGTAAAAGAGAAGCGAATTAATAAAACTTCACATCAACATTGTGCCTGTGCAGTTCTGGGATGCTTCAGACATTGCAGTCAACCCTACGGACGTGGTGTGGACAGTCAGACCTACAGAGGTGTGTCCTCAGCTGCCACCACCCCGAGTCTTTTGCATTGCTGTGCCCTGAGGATTTCACCTCTTACCAAGGGAGCTGTGTGTTGGAAGTGAAACATCAGTGGTTAAATGTGTGCAAAATTAAATCCTCTGCCCACAGTTCCCTGCCTTCGCTCCTTGGAGGAATGCTTCTTTTCATGGGACCATGGCTTTTACAATCCCATTAGGTTTCTGCAGCCCCGTAATCTGTCACATAGCGGTGGAGGCCGCTGTTTTGATTCCCTAGTGGGCATACCATCCTAGCAAATGTACTTTGTCTTTCTTATTTATTTATTTTCTTAATTTTAAGCTGGATCTTCTTACAGTAATCTGTGGAAGGGAAAGGACAAACTTCTTTGCAGGAAATGAGAAGGGATAGAATAATCTGAAGATGTGTGGTTGTGGATGAAAGAAGGGTAACGGGTGGGCGTATCTGCCCTTTCCAAAAGAGTGGTCTCAAATTCAGCCATCTGCAGAGAGTGTGCTCTGAAGTGTTTTTTCTGTCAAGTGCCATAAGACCTATGCAAGCATACCAGGAGACGTGGTGACCTGAATGCCCTGCTTCTACACTTTGGGTCTGGTGTGCTTCCAAGTGGGCCTTCCAGCTGTGCATGAACCTGTGCCTGTAGGTCTGCTCTTCTCAGACTTTCAGACTTTTGTTGTGAATGCAGCCTTGGACTGGACCTCAGAAGGCATCACAGATACCTCCAGTGTGAGGTAGACACAGATCTGTGCAAGTGGTATCATCTGAACAGACAAAACTGGGACTCCTCTTGAGAGAGGAGAGAGAGAGACATCTTTGAGATCCTCGCATGAAAGGTGCTGTGAAGTATTGCAACCAGGGATCAGATAATGGTTTCTTCACATGCAGTTTTGTTAATTCCTTTATTATGTGCAAGGTAAATTGCTCCATGTGCCTTCAAGCAATCTTAATGCAGTAATGACTTTGAGTGATTGAAGAACTAATCAACTCCAGCCGCCACCTCTCATCCTCTAACTTAAGAATGATGAGCCTGTAGGTGCCTTTCTCCCCATCCCTCCTTGCGCCACAGCTCCCCAGGAATATGGACCCTCGAAGTATAATCACAATGCTTATCTTCACACGTCCAAAAGCCATAAGTTAGGTAGAGATAGGAAGTGGTGTAGGTTTTTTTTTTTTTTAACTCATGCAGGAAGGAATGAATCAGAGGAGATTTTTAATTATTTAATAAGAAATACAACAAACACCAGATCTTTTTGTTTGAGTGAGGGCTTGAGCGGCATTAATCCATAATAGCAAAACTTGGAAAGGGTCTCAAAGAGTTGAATGATCTGACCTTTCCAAGAAAAGATCTCAAGAACTTAGGAACTGCATCTGTGTAAGTTATTTTGTTCCCAAACATAAGCTTGTTTTATCCAGTAGCATACATAACGTACATAAGTACACATCTTCCCACTCTGCCACATGCATGCATTCACACATGCACACAATCATATCTTTCATACTTAAATCTGTTTAAACTTTTTATATAGTCATTTGGGTATGTTAGAGTTTCTTTTAAAAAGCTCATCTCAGTCATTCAGAGCAATAGTTTTATTTCAAACCATCCTGCGGGGTTTTTTTTAATCTGAGACTCTTCTTTTCAGTCTTCTTGGCATTGAAGAAAACGAAATGCATCCTAGCAAATTCCATCACTGCTTACTGAGAGTTTAGGAGCTACATTTCTGTAACATAACGCCTGGTATACTTAATGACAAAAGAATAAAGATACTTGAAATATAAGTATGGAAGGGCAAAATAGCTTTTTCTGAACAAAAGGAAATCAAACTGTGGCAAAACTTGCATAAAATTGGCTGTGTGCATCCAAGTCAAAATTGCAAATCTATCTATGTTTTATATTTCATCAATGATGTATGCTACAATTTTTAAAAAGAAAAAAAAAGGGAGGGGGGTATTTTTTTCTTTAGTGAAATTCGTTGATTATGAGATTTTAGGAATACCATCCAAAAGTTTCAATTCTGGTCTCAAATTTTGAATCTATCCTAGCCGAGATGAATATCTGTATCTATATCTATAAAAATACAAAATGCCTGTATGTTTGTTCTACATGTGATCTATCCTGCATCTACATTAGACCTGTCCTGTACAGTGATTACTACACATAAGCCAGTGTAAATTTAATTTTTCTTACTTGTTTTACACTTTCTGAGAGTCTTGGTCATCTTCTTTTGCCTTTGTTAGAGAGAGACAGGAACATGAGATGAACGTATGCTTTAACGAGAGACAGCAGTATTAGCCCTTAACAAAGATCTGCTGGTAAGTATATGGTTGGCAGCAGGTGAGACATTTTACACCACAGAATTTGGAGGCTTTCACAGCAACTGAGTTGCATATTTTCATTTGCCAGCATCTTCTCTCCTTGCCCCTCCAAGCTCTGTTGGTGGCTCAGGTCACCGCGAACAGTGGAAATACCAAAGCTCATGTGCTGGGTTCCGATGTGCCCTCACCAGTGCAGCCTACGGGAGGATGAGGTGTCCTGATCATGTAAGAATCATGGTGGCAATTTGGCAATCTCTGAATATTATTTTTTTGACAAATATGATAAGTGTTATAGAAATATTTTCATGCAATATTATCATTATTGTAACACCAGTATAGAAGCATAAATTACCAGATGAGTCAGAATTATGGCCCTTTTCCTGCTGTGTGTGGGCAGACCCCTGCATCTGTGCTCATTACAGGTTTGGGACCTAAATGCATTAGATGCGTACTGGAAGAAAATGAGTCTGCAAAGTACTTTAATAGATGGAATACTTTGCTCTTGGTTGTGAAGAAAGAAAATCCTCTAAAGATGGAAATTTCCTCATGCTTCACTTTTAAAAGACAAGTGTGTTAACATGGAAATGTCTCTGGAAATTCTTGTAAGATTAGTGACAAAACTTAAAAAAAATGTAAAGCAGCTCAAACCAATGTCTTGAAAGAAAAATGGAGGTGTATTATCTTCCAGAGATTGCAGACAAGATTTGTGTAAGTGGACTGTAGTGGCGGTCCAGTACTTCTGTAAAGTATATTTGTAGGTAATGTACTAATATCTAACACAGTGTGGTAATATCATTAACTCTTTGTGACTGCAGTTTTCCCAAAGTCATAAACTGTAATTTCATTGTCTGCCTCTTCTCAGGGGAACACTGAAAAGACTCACAAACGGTGATCTCTCCTTTCATCTGACACCTTTCTTCAAACAGAAGCTTGCAGATTATTGAAGAAGACATCCCATTGCTTGGGATCCTAGGATTTGTCTTTGTTTTTAAGTACTTCAAAGATTTCTGTGTGCAGCACTGCTTTATTTGGATTTTCTGCCTCTGTGAAAGTAGTATGTTCAGTGTCTGTCATCTGGGTTGACTTTGTACACCAGACTAAGCGACAACAGTACATATTTCAGAAAAGCAAGTAGTTGTGCTTTTGCCCAGAAAAGTGGAAATTAAAAGAGAAGAGCATCAAAGCCAGAAGAGGCAAATGAGAAGCAGTGAAATTTAATTTCTTGTAGCTGAAGCTGCTGGAGTGGACCCTGCCTCTACTTCTAGAGTGACCATGTTCTGGGTAGCAGGATTAGAAATTTCTTTTCCTTGCTGTAAATAAAAAAATCTGACGATTCCCAACTTCCACTGGACTGCTTCATGCTCCTCGTTTTCCTCACACATCACCTTGTGCTATTTCTTCCTCCCATCTCTGGGTATCTCTGCGTGAAGGAAAGAGTGCTCCTCTTTTTCTTCTCCCTTTGCTGCTGCCTCCAGGGAAGATTAAAAATCCAACGCAAACCTTTCCAGAACCACTCAAAATTCAGCCTTACCAATCTTGAGGGTCATCTGGACACTACAGTATTCAAATTAATATTCAGAGCAGTTACGGGGACCCCTGCTTCTTCCTTTGTCTTTATTAATCAATTTAGGAAAATTTGATTAGCTCTGGTTGTTTGTGAGAATACAGATCACCCCCCCTTTTCTTTTCAGATTGCCTGAATCTAGGTTGTCCTCTGAGATGCCCAGACCTTGAGACATGCTGATTTCTTTCCTTTGAACTAATTTTCATCTAATCAATTGAATTATCTTTTCATCTAACTCCTTCCTTCCCTGAACGTGGGATATTCATTGTGAGCTTTTTCTTGGCTTTGTAATAACTTTCAACTTGAGTATCAGAAAAAAGTAGTGCTTGGAAAATATTTTGGTAGTCTTATAATTCAAGGTATGTTGTCAGATCTCTCTAGCGACCACACAGAATATAAGAGCAACATACATAATTAACTTGCTGCAGGTAGGGGAAGAATAGGGAAATTGTCTCCATTACGTCCCTTCTTCAGTTTTGAAATCTCATGCTCTTGCATGATATGCTCAGGAAATTACAGACTGTGAGTGGGTTTCATATGGCAAAATGTAGACGTCTACATCTGAGTTAGTCACCCAAGGCTCCCTGTGTGGGGAATGGAGAGAAACAGGACAGATGAATCACACCCTTGAAGAACCTATTTTTTTTTTTACCTTTATGCTAAGATGAAATGACTCATAGCCTGAAAGTGCCCGTTTGGCTGGTAAAGGAGGCTGGGGTAACAACTGCAACGCAATGGCTGCATTCTGCACCCCGAAAACTAGATGAGATGAACATGGTGCTTTGTGGCTCTGGTGTGTGCCTGTGTGCTCGCATGTACACATTTATTTGCCATACTGTGCAAGCGTTGAGTTCTTTGGAAAAACACAGATTTTTTTCCTCATAGAAATTCCTTGAAAAACTAAAGACAACTTTAGGTTTCCATGTGTGAGAACTCAGAAATCAAGAAATGTGTAAGCTGAATTAGCATGTTTCTCCTGTATGTGCGTTTCTCAATATGCATCAGCAAATTATAAAACTCTTAATATGTAAGTTTTAAAAACTTTGGTGGCATGTCAGTTTAGTAGCTGAGAGGTAGCTTAAACGATGCCGCTGTTTGTTTAGTCGCCTTTCGAAACTGTATGTCCTCTGCTCTTAGGGAGACCTGCAGATGCTCTCCGGATAGTGTAGGGAGCTGCGAGCTCTTTGTGCTACATCCGAGGTAGTCTCTTCTCTCTGTGTGTAAACCACATAATATGTCTCCCTCAAATTCTCTGTGTCTCAAATCAGCCTGAGGAGTCTGCAATAAGTGAATATATGAAGTCCTTGCATCACTACTTGCAGAAAGCAAATCTGTCTTCCCGTGTTTGCTTCTTCAGTACATCGTCGGCAAGAGTGTGCGGGGCGTGAGCCAGGGTGGGCTTGTAGGAGCAAGTTGTGTTCACAGTGGTGCTGGTGCCACTAAACGTCTGTGCAGGGTCTTCTCAGCTGAAAATGCCAGTGAGATACGTACCATCTTCCCACAAAGAGGTGAACAATATTAAAATAGAAGTGGCCAATGAATCAAGACAAATAACGGTAGCCCTGTAACATAGCATTTACGGTTTCTTTTAATCTTCTGTTTTGTATATGCACAGATATGCGTGGTTCATTGAAACAAATGAAACTGAGGAACTTCTATTTGAGCTTAAAAAGGAGGAATAAACTTGTTTTGCTTAGATCTGTAGTTAGACTATGTCCAGAAAGATGGGTTTTGGTAGAAGTGGAGCTTTTGCAGCCCCTAACTCTAGGCACCAGGCCTCAGGAGCATGATCCAGCAAGCAGATTCCAGCACACCAGTTTTTTTATGTAATCAGTGTACGCAGACACCCTGAAAGAGGTAGCACGACATCAGGGTCACAGCTCCTTCTGCTCTGGAGCTCAAAGCTGCAAACCAGAACCTACTCAAGATCCAGACCCTGGAGATGTATTTTGGGTAGCTGTGTAAATCACAGCTGATTTTTATGCATGAATGAAGCCATGGTGTATCAGAAGCAATGCATCTCGATTCTTCTCTCTCAAATTCACAGATTAAACATCCTAATTCCCAGAAAGTCTTTCCCTGCCAGGTCACACTAGGTTTAGGAGGTACATTGCTTTGTTGGTCCTTTTGAAACTGCACAGTTTTGAAGCCAGATGTGCAAGATTCAAGTCAATGCAAAAGAAGATGTGGCCTGACTAGCCTGGCAGTGACACAGAACCTTGGACAACCACTGGATTCTACACCCTCCTACTTCCAGACAAAACCAACATTGCCATCCTCTCCAAAAAGCAGAAAAAGAAAAAAACCCTCAGAAAAGAGCAGTGGCTGTGTCATGAAGCCATTATGAAATGTAAGTTTGAGGTACCCAACGTACCTTTCTGAATCAAGTGCCGGAGTTCAGTTAAAGTGATGCCTCCACTGGCTTTTTGTCTAGCTAGATCGGTTCAACACCATGCTGTGGGTTAAATTAGTGAAACAGTGGAGGTACTGAGAACTGGCTACAGAGCTGAAATAGCGTTTTGTCAGCACTGGTCGGTGCTTTGTGCGCAAGTGTTTTCGGCAGAATCATCACCAGCGAGCAGCAGGTTCTTCTTGGCTTTTTACCTTACCTTTCAGCCAAAGGCAGGCAGATCTAGAACAGCAGCCTTGTGTGGAAAGCTGCCTTGGAAAGCCGTGTGCGGCTCGCAGAGTCAAGTGGCTCAAATTGATGTGTCGACAGCTGCCTACAAAAGCAGGGCTGGAGTTCCTCCGGTGCCTGGGAAGCTGGTGTGCCTCTTCCAGGTGAGAACCGGTGTGTTAAACATCAGGTGGTCAATGTGGATGCTGCCCGCTTCTGTCTGTGTTAGTTTGAGGAGAGACTTTTTTATATGACAATATCTTCCTAGATTAGCTCCCACTGTATAGCAGTTGGATTACTTGCTGGTCTTTCAAATCTGTATTTGAAGGAAAAACATATATATGTATACACGCACACATACACAAATAAATTTCATTTTTGTTTTGAAAGATACTTGTCAAATAATGATTCCTGGATAAAATTCCTACTTTTATATATTGGTGGGTCATAATTTGGATTATAGCTACTTCATAATACTGCTTTTATGTGATAAAATGGCTCTTAGTAGCAGCTTCCCTTATAATTCAGGTATCATGATGGTACCAAATAATTCAGATAACTGATAAAAATATCTCCTTATGATTTTATGTGTGTTTGCACTTCAAAGGACCAGCTATGAATAGATGATCACACATCTGAATCAGAAGGATAATATTTATATCTAAATTGAGTAACCATGTAATTCTATCAGTGTTTCCCATGCTCTGTCTGTCCTCCTCCTCTTGCATGCTATAGCCTGATTCAGATCTTCATGCAGTGTTTATTACCTGACCTGAAAAGCTCAATCTAAATATTTAGTGAGTTCAGTAACGTTCCCATTGTACTTACCGCTGCTCATGTACTTATGGAAGAGTAAAATGTAAGAGGCTGGCCATTCTGTAGCTCTGTAACTTTTATTTTTGATATTCACAGGATGCTTTTAGAAACTGGTTAAAAATTACATTTTCCAGTATTCAGCTGCAGAGGAGGACTCGGTATTTTCAGATGTGTTAGGAGGAGTGACGCTTTTTGTACGCATACATGTATCTATTCAGATCTCTGCAAAAGGGTTCCTCTGTCACAAGGCTTCCAGATGCCAGCTAGAAGACATCAATCCTCAGATCTGGCCTGATAATTATAGATTATAAATTCTAGGCTGAATTTATTTTCTGGCTAGTGTGTATGTGTTGCTTATTGTTCAGCTCTTTTCCTCTGTGCATTTTACCCCCGATGTAGCTAATGAAGACAGTGTTACATTGTTGCAAGATTTGTTTGGGTAACTAAATGAGCTCTCTGGGTCTCCTTTGCTCAGGCAGGCTCCATTCCCAGGTCATCCTGGTGGCCTTTTTCTCCAGCAGAATGTTCCAGGAGGTTTTTCTCCCTTCCCTCTTCCTACAAATAGAGGGAGAAGGAGGTTGGCCAGAGCCATAATTTATTCTTAAAATTCAAGAATTGTCAGTGGGTGGCTACCAAGATACGCAACTTAGAGACATATTCATCATCTGAGCTAGGCTGAAATAGTCGCTGCAGTTGAGGAGACTCTCTGGGAGGCAGGGAAGTTCATTCCTCTTCCGCTTTTCTTCTGGTCATTCCTTTCATTTCTCTTCATTCCAGTTTTATATTCTGTCCTGACACATTTACCTGATATATTTTTTCATTACATTTTTAAAGTCCATAAATCCTTGAATTCTTAAGGACTGACCAAAAGTAATTGTTGCTAATTACTAATTGTTACTTGTTATTGGCATGTGGATCTAACAAAGTGAGGGGAACCTTCCTGTACCACTTCTACAGTAAAACATCCCAGGCCACTGTTCCCTGCTCTCTCATTAATTAATTTCTTCTCTGTTTATTACACCTTGCATTAATGAGGGTTTAGAAGGTCTTTAGGTGGAACTTTAACACATATATAATTACAGGACATACAGCGTCTGAATTATTTAAGGTAACAATATATGCAACATTTCCAAAATGCTTTAATGAGGTCCAGTATAGTTTTGTAGGCCATCCTTGGCTGTCTGTTTCTATAGCACTATTACAAAAAATGAACATTTTAAGCTGGGTACGTCATGAGGCTTTTGCTGGGTTGTCCACAGCTTTTCTCAGTACAGATGAGCTTTTGGGAGAACTTTGTACAATGGTAGAGTTCTCCCATCTGTATCAGAAATGCACTATATTTACCATATTTTGGAATTGCATTCGTTGTTCACAGCCATGCTGTGATGAACGAGCAGACTTGGCCCTGTTGGTCTCTCTCTCTTTCCTCTCTCATTTCCAGGTAATGAACTCGTAGCTTGTAATAGATGTTATTAATCTGTAGCTGCCTGACATTACATTTTGTACTACTGAATGTAATCTTATTGTGTTACTTAAGATCATTTGACTTTGTGTACAGTTCAATCTTTCTCTTAATTGACCTTGCCTCCTGAATTTGTATCGCAAGAAAACTTCATCACAATTACACTTCTTGTGCAAAGACTATTGAGCTAAATGATAAATACAGGCAATCCTAATCCCAGTTCTGTGAATACTTGATTAGTCATCCTCCTTTTGGCTGGTAGTACCCCTTTCAGATATGTATTTTCCTGCCTTTTCTTCAGCTTGGTTGCTGAAGAAACCTTTTCCAGTTTAGCCAATGATTTTCCATTTGACTCTGTATCAAATGCTTTGTTGAAATTTAGATCCACTACGTCTCGATTTGTTTAGAAAAATCAGTTAATTCATCAAAGAAGGCTCTTGCCACTGGTCTGATGTGAGCTGTATTTTCTTAAATTCTTCTTTCTTCTCAATTTTCTTAAATTTACCTGCATCTTTGATAGTCATTTCCTTCAAAAGCCTGCTGCCGAGGCCTGGCTAAAGCCATAAGTACTGTGTAGATCAGAATAAAACATTGCATGCCCAGACTAATGAGTACTTTTATCACACTTCTAAAAATGATTACGAGTTTTGCTCTTCCTCATGTATGCGACTGTCCTCTGGTGGACCTGCAGTTATACCTGGGACTTCATGTGCCAGCTCTTTTGACACACAGACCAATATTGACTCATTCTTTCCTTCTGCTCTCCCATCTGTCGGTGTCCGTGTGTGGTGGCGTGCCCTGTACTTGGATAACCGGCTTTCAGGGGCTGTACTTTTGTGGCTGTATGACACCTAGAGCACCCAGCATCCAGGGTATCCATGGCTCTGGCTGAAATGGTATGATCCATAAGATTTGTCACATTTTGACTTTTTTGGGTTTTTTTGGCTTCTGTTTGAAGAAGCTTTTGCTTCCTTTAGTAGCTCCTTCTAAAGCTGGCAGAAGTTTGTCCTGTGTGTTTGGTGTCACCTCTTTTAGGAGAACAACGTATGGAGTTGTGTTCTTTCTCCTTTAAAGCGTTCATTGTCTTTGAGCTCCACAAACAGAGGAGGGAAATAACCTTTACTATCCAGAAGCTTCATGGTCTTCACCTGAGAAATTTTGTTCTGGATGAAAGAAAAAACACTTATTCCAGGGGTGGTAACAAAAGGTACGTCAGCACAAATAAACTGTGCTGAATAAGTTTTTTTTCCATATTTTCCGAAACACAAACGTTCTCTGCACAGCAAATGAAACTCTTACAAAATCTGAATGCTTTTGAAAGTGCAGAGTCAGCAAGGAAGTTTGTCCTGTATTCAAACAGATTCACTAGCCAGAAATTTCCTGTAGTCATTTTGCAACCCCGTACTTCAGGATATGCCAGTCTCTGCCAACTGCGACTGTTCTTTAGATGCTGTTTTTTGCTGAATTCTGTGCAGCCAATAGCACCTCTCTCAGTATAGAAAATCTGGTAAGTGGGAGTTAGGTGTAAGGACAAAATGTGTGTTTACTTAAAATTAGAAGACGCATAGTGTTAAAAAGTTTTGTAATGTCGTAACCTAACTGTGCATCTCTTTATCAGCTAAGTGTTTGCAACTCCTGTACCATACTAGTATGTCATTAATCAGTGAGTTGAAAAACACTGGTTTAGAATTTAAAATAAGTTAAAGCAGGACACAAGTTAGGATGAATCATCCTTTGCTCATCTTCTTAAGTGTAACTGTCATTTACCTACTGTAAATGCAATTCAACAGCATGGTAACATTGTATGTTACCTGATTTTGCTGTTTACCGTTAGCTTTTTAAAATATGTTGCTGTGCTCATTGTCAGTTGAAACGCCTCTGGTTTCAGCATGGTAGGTTTAATTTTCACGTGGTTCACTTCACCACATATTTCAGTATCTGTTCAAGGTAATTGGTTTTAATGTTCTCTTGCATTCCTTTATCACTTTCTAGACCAGAATATCAGAGTTGTTCATCGATATTGAAAAAAATTGTGCCTATTAAGCTTGGTGGCCTTGATTTTAAAAACTGCCATTGAAATATGACAGCTGTTAGATGAAACACCTTAGAGGATTTTCAAGGTTGGCACTGTTTGAAAACCTGTTCCTTTTTAAAAGACTATAATTGGGTACCCCGAATCGTTAGTTACAGTAAAAGAAAATTTTATAAATAAGCCTATCCATTTTGCTTCACTGCTGGGAAATACCATTAAATAGATACTCATTTTGACCTGTGATTCAAATAACAATAACATCCAAATATTTACTAATACTGAAATAACAAATTCACTGTTATTTTACCTGCTAATTTGTATGCACTTATTGAGTCTGAAGTATAGCCAGAGAGTTCTTTTTGAGTGGTTGGGAAGCTCCTTTTTCATTTACCTATGTGCATTAAAAATATTATTAGTTTGTTTTTTTCATAATCAAGTAAGGAGGGAAAAATCAGTCTGCTTTTCTGTTTTGCTGTTGTTTTTACAAAAGCGTACCCCATCCATTAAGTCACCTAAGTCCTGCAAGCCAACGTCGACCACATGTAGACCGGCATCCCAGCTTGTCATGCGTGCTGGCCCTGGCTGCTGTCAGTAATCCTGAGTTTTAAAACTCTGGAGTGAAGTGACTTACAGGAGTGAATATTAAAGAAAGAATCAGCTCAATTACATTGAACTCCAACTGCTTCCCTGATCATTTTTCAATTCCCTGTTGTTCATTTCGGTATCCCATATGAAGGATGGTACTGTACGTGAGGCCTTGCTTTGGAAGGAAAATAAGCAGAGTGCTTCTGGTGCGCTTCATGGTTGTGATGTTGTTCTGGGTGCAGGTCCAAAGCCTTGAACAAACTGTCTGAAGACAGAACTTTGAATTCCCTACTGGTTACAACCATTCAACTGCTTGATAAGGGCCAGTTTCTGTGGATTGACATGTGCTTGGCAAGCGTTAGAAGCCAGTGACTGCAATGAAATGTCACCCTTTGTTTTCATGGGCTGTGCAGAGGCAGCATGCTTTTGGCTTCTTAAACAACAGATAGAAAACCCTGTGGCCACCACGTTATTTACAAATAAGTAATGTAAATAGGTGTTAAAATGTATTGCTTGCAGTAGCTTAGTTCTTCAGTGAACCTCCTTGCTTGGCCCCCACTTTATTTCAGTCCTAGTAAAAAAGAAAACAAAAAACATAAAATAGTAAACTTTTTGACTTTGTTAGCAACAATAAAAATATGTAATTGGATTAACATCTCTTCTCCTGGATGGATATTTGATAAAACTTAAGAAATCATGGTTCTGCAGAGACTTTGTAAGATGACAGGCTAATGGCTTTGAGTTTAAGCCCACTCAAGAGAGTAGCATGTCAGTACCGTCAGGAGAAAAAGGGGAGTATGAGCTCAGTTTATGGGGTAATGAATAATACTGAATTCAAAATTATTTCTAAATAATATTTTTAAAGCACTTTCGCATGTTCATTTGCAGAACCTATTTCTGTAGAACATTGAGTTAAACGAAAAGATTGTGAATCTTATTTGTTACCAGTGCTGTTAGTATTGATGGGCTATGATACAGGTCACTGAATCAAACCATGTGGATTACTTACATATTTCTAATCAGTCTAGAAAAAACAAATTGGTACTGTTTTCTGTAGATTTTTCTCCACTTTTTCTCCACGCTTGCAACTGCGTTAAAGTGAGCAAAAGAATATTTAAACTTCAAGCACATGTTACATGGTCTCTCCTGCTTGCCATGTCTACCAAAAGCTCCAGCTGATTTCAGTGGAACTTTGGTCACACAAATTGAAAACAGAGCCTCCCTCAAATTTTATACGCTATCTAAATCTCTTAAGTTTCAGCTCCTAGTTGAGGATACTTTTTCTGAAACAGAGACTGTTATTCACAGAAGTGCTCACTGCAGAACTGCGTGTAAAATTACTTGACAGAAAGTCACTTGACATTTGGACAAGTGCAAAAAAGCCCACTAAACTAATCATGGCGTCAAATATCAGAGCTTTTTACTAAAAATAGTCGCCTTTAAGAAAATATTTCAGTTTGATTGTTCATGCCTAATTAATCTCATTAATTGCTACTGATTTTGAAAAGATTTTCATATAATAATACTCTAAGCCTAGATATCCTCTTGTTATTTTGAAGTCAGTGATATAAACAATAAAACCAAAATACACGTAGACTATTATAATGCAATTTACATTAGCCAGTTTTTTAAGAAAGTGATTGAAAAGTTAAAAGCATGTCAGGAGACTGATCAGATTAATGTGCTCAGTTTTGATGTACTGTAGTTATCACAGAAATAGTAATGACTTAAATCTAATGAAAGGAAATAAGGTTTTACCTACCACTGTGTCTGAAATTATTAGGTTTCAGACACAGCTGGACAGTTCTGAAGTAAGTTTTTATGGTATAATAGACTTTAAAATTTAGTTATACTCTGCTATTACCATCTAGTCCGTAGGATGTAAAACTGAATTTCTCGATGGGTTGTGGTCAAATCATGGTCTTCTGACCTTTTGTGCAAGTGCACAAAATTATAACCAAGAAAAAACTTGAAGTCATCACTTAAATCACTTAAATTTTGTTGTGGGCACAGCACGGCCCACAGAACGCTGCCTGTATTCTAAACGCAGAAACTTATGGCTGCTTTTAACTTTTAAGGTAAATATTCGTTTAAAGTCAGTGTTAGCATCTGTAGGTGCAGAATGTAGGATAGCATTTACAGGAGAAGGAATATCTATTTAGCTCATAACCCTTTTGCAGTTTTCCACTTGGAATACTGAAAAAGTGTTACATTCTTTCCTATTTCAAATGCAGTTCTTCACTGAACATCTGCTGAGAGCCCTGAGAAGCAGAAAAAGACAGAAACATCTTCAACATGTTCTCATTGTCATTTAAAACCAAATTAATTTTCACTGTATCTGTAAGCATTTTATTTTTGCTTTCCATGCATCTTTACTTACAGGATTCTTTGGGTAGACAGCATATTTAAAGAAATAGCTACAAATATTTGATAGAAACATTTAATGTGAATTTATCACAATCATTCACACTGGAACCCTGTCTTAGAGATTTACATTCATTCATGAGGGAGCAGAAGTATATCATGCATCCTAATCATCCACATAACTCAAATTTAAGATAATTAGTATTTTGAAAGCTTTGTTTGAAGTGAAAATTACTTGCAGATCTTTCAGTGTGAATAATTTTCAATAACAAAAGGTTTTAAAAGAGAGTTTTGATATTTTGGTGAGAGTTTGCAAAGACCAAAACCAGAGCAATACTTTCAAGCCAGTATACAGAGTTCTTTTGGTGTCTCAAATGTAATCTTTGTTTTTTAGCACTACCAAGTAGTAGGTCTTAAAACTTGTCTTATGGTTCTTCCGTAGTGATTTGAATGCTTGGTTAATACTTTTTAAGTATGAGGTAATTTTTAAAGGATCTTTCTCTTGTATGAGTAAGTCCACACAAATAACAAATCTGCTGTCAAAGCACTGGCAGAGTTCAGTTACTTCTGCAGCTGTAGGTTGGTATTATATTCAGTTTTAAACCACCCACATTACCCCAGCATCCACCCAGTCATGCATTAAGTGGCACGATTAACATCTGTCGTGTGTGCTTCATCGTCAGCCTTGGAAAGCTGGATACGTAGGATAGTGAATTATTTTACTAGAGTTCATTTTAAGTATATTTCTGTACGCTTGTATTATAAAAGGCAGACCTGAAGATGTGTACTTGAAGCAGAAGGCAGTGATGGTGTATATATCTTGTGAGACTTGAAGTCTTTATTTCAGCTGATTTGTGAGAAAACTAGCTCCTGCCAAGTGAGCTTTTCCTTTTGAAGTGGAAGATTCCTCGTGATCTCCAGAAAGCTCCATGGTTGGAAACGGTGGCCACTACAAGAGTGGTGGTTGTTGGCCACTGTTTCCAGCCATGGAGCTTTCTGAAGATCCTGGACTTGGTTGTTGGCCACTGTTTTGAATCATGGAGCTTTCTGGAGATCCTGGACCTTTAAAGACCCTGGAGATGAGGTGTGGGTGAGAGGATGACACAGGTGATGACTGGACAGGTGCTTCAGTAGGTTCGGTTTCCTGCCTGAATTAGGACTTCTATACTTGTAAAATGTCTGATGTTGGCACTCTGCATTTGAATTCCAAGTGGTGGGAAATTCACAAGATCAGTTGTTTTTCTCAAATGTTGCCATCTTGGCCTGAACTCAAATGACAGCAGCTGTTCTCATGAGATTTCAACTGCAGCCAACTGAAAAAACAGCCTTTTCCTTTTCAGATCTAACCAACTAACGACAGCAGCAGTGACTTCAGTTCACAACATTAGGAATCCATATATCCCTTCCCTCATGCCACGTACACATGAAGAACAAAATGGAGGTGGACTCCAGCGTGCTACGTATTTATCATTTTCACTGAATGGAGTTGTCTATTTTGTGTGTGTAAAACATGGCATAGTCCTCCAGTGTCCAGCATTTACTTTTTGGTATGCGATGTATTCACTAAAGATTTATGTGTAAAGATCTTTAAAAGGAGAAACTTTCCTCTAGGGAAGAGCTGACTGAGAATGACTTGATCTTCAGCCACATGCAATGGCACTGAAATACCAATGACTCCTGCTTGATCTCTGCCAGCATTCACTTGCCCTTCTTCCTATCCAGCTTTCAGCATATGGAGTATCAACAGACTCGTAGGCAGCTTGGCTTGACCTGAAAAAATCAGAAAGCAGTACTGATTTTAAAAATAGGGTGCATAAGCTAAAGGCAACTTGTGCCACTCCAGGAACAGGAGGAATGGTGGAGGTCAAAGAGGACTCGGTGTGTGTGTTGAGACAGTTAGGACTGAGTAAGCAGGAGAAGAAATACAGTTGTACTTCTCCTCTCCTCTCTTAAAAATGGGTGTGTTCCCTGAGTGGGATACAGGACTGTATCCTCCACCGTCCCTGCCGGAAGGTGGGAAAGGTGCTCCCTTCCTCCAGGTGCCAGCGCTGCTTCCACACCATCTCCGGGCGTTTCTAACCAGTGGGCTTTCAGTTCCTGGCTGCTGTGCTGGGGTATCCTGTTAATAGGCACCTTGTTCCTTGCCCCCATCCAGGGTGGGCACCCTGTGAGCCTGGTGACTGGGGTGATGTCACGCATATGTGTCTTCACTGCCGCAAGGCAGAAGGTGCAGGTTTGGAAAAATGCAGATTCAGTTCGCTTTAGGCAGTATGGACGGGGGAAACCATTGAGCACCTACAGTACCAGTGAATAACCACTTAAGCGAGAGTTTTGGTTTTTCTCAGTCTTTCTTCCATCTGAATCCATAGCAGAACTACTGCTGGTCAGCCTGACTGACCAGTTTGTTGATCTGGCTTCCTCTCATGTTCTTGGAGGGAAGGTCTAAAACTTTCTGTCTAAGAGATTATTTAATCCAGGGATATATAACTCCCAGGCAGATTGAGAGGAGGTTCAAATCCTGATCAAGGGCTGTAAGAGCCAAGTGGCATGTTTGAAACCTGATCCTGGATGTGAAGTGTCGAAAGGAGACTGTCTTTCAAGCTGGTGCAATGCTGGTTATCTTACTTAAATGCCAGGGTGCCGAGAGGAGTAGCTGATTGCTGTTACCATATATAATGTTAACGATCAAGCCCTCTGGTGTGTATACAACATTCCTCTGGCTGTTCAGGTACCATAAAAGAAGCAAATCTGGCCACAAATATTTCAGGTCTGTTGTCTATGCCAGATCCAAATCCAAACCTGTGCTAGTATGTGCTCACTTAGAAACCATGGATGGGATTCAGCTTAACAAATGTAAGTGTATGTCTGTATCTGAAATCTTCATATGAGGTAGTCATCCTAAATTCTCCTTGATAATCATTGGAGAGGAATGGGTACTTGTGGGGTGCTATTTGTCTCATCCTAAGGTCACTGTTTCTCTACACTGACTACAAAAGGAGCCTAGGGTGAGTAGCTGAGATAGAGAGATAATTTTTTTTGTAGGTGTGTGAAGACAGGCAAGGTGAATCCCACTCCTTGTGTCAGTGGTGCAATGTGGAGCTGCTTGGCAGCAGTTACGTGTCAGAGCAAAGTTCCCTTTCTCAGGATCAAGAAGCTGGAAGCAGTTTCTGGATGCCTGTCCTGTGCCGTAGAGAGCTATAGCACAGAAGGAGATCTTTCTCCAAAATCTGTGTTAATGAACACTTAAGTAAAAAATAAAAATACCCCTTAGGGGAACATTTGGTCAGGACTGTGGATACAGATCTGGCAAAGACTGCCTAGAGTTGAATGGGATGTTACAGTGAAGAGAAACATGAACTATCAATAAATACTCAAAGTAACAAGTGCCTCCTACTAATGGGTCTGTGACTGGGAATTCAGAAGACTCTCCAGTATCTTACTGGGCGACCTTGAAAATATTTTTCTTCTCTCTATAGCTGTAGTTCCCAGTAAGTGTAATGTGGACAAAGCATTGATTTTCTGCAAAGCTCTTTGTGAGGCTGAATGATGAAGTGCTATGTAAGAGCTGAAGTGTTTTCTCCAGTAACTGGAGTATTTTGGAGCTCCAAAAAGTACTGTAGAGCTGCCATTTAATTTTAATGAATAGGTCTTAATATAAGACAACATTAGCAATATTATAAGAATAGATGCAGCAGCTTAACCAAATACAAGTAAAAAGTGTATAGATAGTGTATGCCCAGCATAACTTTAATTGTGCCTCTAGGAGATGAGATGACTTGAAGTAGTAATAAATAATCCATGCTTTCAATATGCAGAAGTCAGAAAGCAAGCACTATCACAAACAGAAAACAGACATGCTCATCTTTCATAGGAAAAGATGATTTTATAAAAGTAACATACATCTTGATCCAGATAAAAATAAATACAATGTAGTGATAACGATGCACAAGCGCTTTCTAAAGAAGACGATAGTTTTCTATTAGTGATAAAATAATAAAAAAACCACATTCCTTTGGAATGGAATCTGTGTTCCTGCTCAGGTTCTTCCCTGGCAGAGACCGAGAAACCTTTCTTGATTTTAAGTGATTATGGTCAGATTTCTTCTATTTGCCATCTAGGAATTCTGTTCAAAACATTAAACTTGAGTTTTTAATTTAAACGCTTGTTCTTCTACATTTATGTTTTCCCATTTTTTAATCTCCACAAGAATGTGATGCACACTATATTAGTGTCACAGATGAATTCGCCATGTCTAGGCTATATTGAAATAGTGTTTTACCCTCTGTGTTGCTGTGACCACAGTGTTACAGGGTGTAAGAATGACTTGTCCAAGGTGTTTTCAGGACACTAGATTGCGTTGCCTTGCCAGTGAGATAGAGGGAGGGATGTCTACTGTGAGAATCCTGCTACAGCATGGGAGCAGAGGAGCACTGGTAGGGCCTGGGTTATTGCAGTCATTTCGAATGTTAACTGGTCTAAAGCAGCACTTGTGTTTTTTCATTGAGAGAGACTAGGAGCAGTCACATTATCTACAGTGATGTCTGGAGAATGTGTCTGGCAGAAATGAATATACTTAGTAGATGCTGAAGTAAACCACTGTGATGAGGTCTGCAAAAAAGTATGTTGTGTCTGCAGTCCTAGTCAAGGCAAGTGAATTATCTAAGACAGTTTTGAGCAGAATGACTGTAAGGAGCAAGACTTCTTTCTTTACTGTGTCCAAGTGACATGGGTTGTTATAAAAACTGGCAAGAACACCACTGAAGTTCACCATAGCTGCCTTGAATGTAATTACATTTTTGACTTTCAAAACATTCAATTGTAAATGTTTTTCAACAAATTAGATGAAACATGCAGCAAAAAAATAAATAGTTCAATAACAAGTTTTGTTAGCATATGCTTTTCTCAAAGTGTTGGTTTTTTTAATTGTCAGATTGATTTTAGTTCTCTTTCTTTAACAACAATGAAAAGAAACTAAGGTTTTTTCTATTTCATGTAACACTTTTTGTCATTCTAATATTAAATTTATGTGCAGTTTAACTACTCAAAGGATTTGTGCCTAATTTATATATTAATAATATTTCATATTTTCATTACATTTTTGAAAATCTGTGCTAACTTGGGTGTCTAGCCACACAGCTACAGCAATTTAACCTGCATCAAGCTTACACTGATGTGAATCCACACCCACAATATTTGTTACACAAATTTACTTTATATTTTTCCTTTATACATAGAAAAATGAAATCCAATACATGTAGCTAGAGTAGTTTAAAACATTACTTCTCACTAGCTGTTCACTGCCGGCAGAAGGTCACAGCTGGCCGCAGAGCTGCCTTAGCGGGTTGTAGTTGCTCTCATCTGCTTCAGTGCAAAGTCAGCCAGGTTAGCTTGTACCTCGGCTGTTGGTGCATGCGGTTGTACAGTCCCTCACGCAGAACACCTGTAGGAACTTGCTCGTAAACTGTTCTAGCTGTTTCCAATCTACTGTCAACTCTGTAGGGCTCTGGTACCCCTTCGTCTGCAGACCAGGGCTTTGAAATGTTGAAAGAACAGCAAGCCATCTTAACAACAGTGAGTAACCTTTCAGAACCGTTTTTTGTCCAAATTGTACGTTGGGAAGAGAGGCAGTTCCTTGCAAAACCAGGACCTTGTATTAATGGATTTATAAGAATAAAACTTGTAAAGTGTATTTGACAGTATTTAGCAGCTGCTGAATCTCGTCATTTGTTCTATGATTTCATGCTGTCAAATTTGACAACATGAACTAGTGCCAATCTTCACTTTGGAAGACAATTTCCTTTTTATACAAATTCTAATTATTAAAGCTAAATTTGGATTTCATTAAAAGGAAGTTGTTAGTCTTTTTTTATTTGTCAAACAGCTTTCAAAAACTAAGTTGGTTCTACCTTTGACGATTTGTCACAACGATATTTACTGAAAACCATAAATTACATGTTGTTTCCCCCTTCTGCTACCAATGGATGAAATTGGTGTCAGCGGCAAGGAAGACACTGGTATTTTTGATAGACCTAAAAACCTGTTTGTCAATCGTGTAGAAGCCTGGATTTATTACCCGTTTTCAGACACGCTTAGTTGAGCACGCTTAGACCTCGTTTAGCTAGAGATGCTGTTGAGTACCCACTACATGCAGAGGAGAGGGTGTTCAGTGGGACTCATCGCTGTGGAGTTAACTCGGATGTTGCCGTAATTTGGGTCCTAACAATACACAGCCCTTTTGTTTTTAAAATATTGCATTTAATGCCCTTCTTGATTGAATTTTCAGGTAGTATAGGCAAAAGTTTGGAAGTTTGAATCCAATGCTCTGGATGCAGGCTAGCTCAGCTCAGATGCTGCTGGCCTTCTAAACTGTTCTCCGCTTTCTCCAGTTCCTGCCACTACCCAGAAAGCACAGACCAGTTATCCCACCATTTACCAGAAAATAATGTACAGAAGAGTTTATTGTTTGGATGCAACATGCACTTTTATCAACCGTAGCAGCAAGCTAGTCTCCTGACCTGTTCCCCTGGGACACACCAGGAACTGGAGTAAGTGTGCAATTAGCTGGTAATGAGGAATTTGACCCTTTTTCCCTCCTTCCCCTACAGGAGTTTAGTGTAGAGGCCAGGGCAATTGTACAGCGTACAGGCTATGATGAGTGTTACATTAAGCACCTTGCCAAACGAGGGGGAAACTTCAGTGGTGGTGTTCTGGGGCTTCCTGGTTATATTTTCATAAGTATAAGCAATTGAGGCGTGACCACTGAAGAACCACTGGTTAAACATGAATTTTCTGCACCATCTGAAGGTACAGCCATGTTCAGCTTCTGGAACAGTTTTCCTGAAAGAACACAGTTCTGAACTTATTGTACTATACTGCTATAGTTCTATTCTGATTCTATAAGGAATAATGAAGCATATACATTAAAAATAAAAAGAAAAATCTTAGTGCGGTGCAAAGTATTGTGGAACGCATGCCTACAAGGCACCATGGTGCACACAGACTCACAGCATAGTTAGGATTGGAAGGAACCTCTGGAGATCGTCTAGTCCAACTCCCCTGCTCAAGCAGGATCAGTTAAAGCAGGTTGCGCAGGGCCACGTTCAGTCAGATTTTGGGTATCTCCAAGGACGGAGACTCCACAACCTCTGTGGCCAACCTGTGTTCAATCAGCCTCACAATAAAAAAACCCCTTTTCTTATGTTTAAGAGGAATTTCCTGTATTTCAGCTTGTGGCAATTGGCTCTTGTCCATTCCCTGGATACCACAGAGAAGAGCCTGGCTCCGTCGTCTTTGCACCATCCCATCAGGTTTTTATACATATTGATGAGATCCCTCCTGAGCCTTCTCTTCTCCAGGCTAAACAGTCCCAGCTCTCTTGGCCTCCCCCTGTATGACAGACACTCCAGACCCTCAGTTGTCTTTGTGGTCCTTTGCTGAACCCACTCCAGCAGGTCCATGGGTCCTCTCTTGTACTGTGGAGCCCAGAGCTGGACCCAGCACTCCAGGTGTGTCTCACCAGTGCTGAGCAGAGGGGAAGGATCACCTTCCTCTACCTGTTGGCCGTGCCCCCCTCATACAGGTCAGGATGGTGTTGGCCTTCTTTGTGAAGCTCATATGGTCTAGTATTGTGTGGCTGGTTTCACTAGAGAGAAATTTAATTTCAGGAGAAGTCAACTAGCTTGAATTAAATTTTCAAGTGGCAAAATATGGCCTCAGTGAAATGAGCAATGTGTGCTACTAAACTATGGGAGAGAGACTGGCATTCTGGGAATGAGACAACAGCCTGCAGAGGCTGCAAACGTCAACGAAAGCAACCTGCAGAGCTGGCAGAGTTGTCTGTATTTCTTGGGAAATCTCTTGGCCTGGGAATAAGCATTGGGTGGATACTGGGCAAGGGGCTGGGGCATCTGTAGGAGGTCTCTGTATAAGATCCATTTCTGTGTAATTGTCTTCTTTTTAGAGCTAGTTTCGGTTACGTATCTAAAATGCCCCTGCTGCTGACTTTGCATAAAGACAGGCATAAGGAATACTTAGGGGTGAGTCTTTGTGTTTCCCCCTCCCTGGCTCCCAGTTAATCAGTCATGAGCATATGATTGGGAACTGTTTTGATGTTTTTTCCCACATGCTGGGTGATTAAGGACCTGAGTGCTCAAGACCCACTTTCGCCTTCCTTAAGAGTCATTTTCTCTTCCACCCAATCTGCAATATGTTCTTTAGGCCCTGCTGGAGCTCATAAAACATTTATACCCATGGTTAAGCGGTACAAATATTACATTTTATAGTACTTGTACCCTGGTATTACTGTGTGTCTGTTGCCACCATATCTGACGTGCTGTTAACATGAATGATGGGCCTAAATGTTCTGCCTGAAGCCTTGCATGAGAGCAAGTTTTCCTCTGCTTCCTTCCTCACCCAGCATCGTACCTGTTCGTAACTCTCTGTCATCAGAAGTTTATGTCTGGCCTTAGTTAATGCCCTTTCATTTCATGGTGGTCTTATTTCTTGTCCCAGACCTTCAACACTGGTTCTGCACCTGGAGGCCCATTCTGATCTGCTAAAAGCAAAGAAATGAGTATCCATAAACATTGGGGTACTGAACAGAATGGCCACTCCGGTTTCTCGTTCTTCAATACATTGCAGTCTGATTTGAGTTCTAAATTGAAATATTGCTGAAAATGAAAAGGAAATCCTGTAATGTTCATAAAATCTCTCAGATAAGGAGTCTTGTCAGCTAGTTTAAAAAAACATAACGTTTGGAATGTGTTGTCCGTGAGCCCCAGTTCCTCCATGGGTGCTGCTGCTGTGAAGAATCTTTTCCTCATGCAGCATGTTGCTGAAAATTGCTTCAGGTTCCCATCCTCTCACCTTATGCTATAGCAGGGTAACAGTGGTAGAAAAGATATTTACTTTTCTGATGGTGCGCTGAAGTTCTCAGTTTAGGAGAATGCTGAAAAACAACTCACAAGTTCACCTGTAATGCTCTGGTTAGCTGGATTAATTTTCAGACTGTTTTGTGGGTGTTTAACACAACATCATATCTGAAGGAGAAGGTTTTTTCAGTCCCCCTGCTCGATGGGTAGGGACAGCCCAGGGGAGCAGTGCAGTGGTAGGAGAGCCCCTGTGGAAGGAGCCAGATTGTGTTAGCCTCTGGGGCAGCGGGGATTTACGGCTCCTCCTCATCGCTGGGAAGAAGGATGGTCTGGTGAGTTTTCCTTGTTAGTAAAGGCAATTTCAGCCCACAGCCTATGACCGACAGCTTTCTGCAGGTCGGCTGGGAGCCTCAGCCTGGGCGGCCATCGCTGGGAGGTGTTGTCATGCAGGAGCTCAGGGGGCTGGAGGCGTTTGGGTGGGATGGTGGTCCCACAGAGGGGAGGACAGAGAAGGTGGGGAGTTTCGGTGGCTCCTCAAGTGAAGGTGCCTGGTGGTGCAGGGAGCAGGAGAGTGTCCCCTGGGAGCATAATGGTGCCTGTGCCGGGCCTCTGTCTGCTCACTGAGTGGCCCCTGGGGACCACAGCTGGGCATGTGCCAGGGTCCCAGCTCCAGCTGCTGCTTGTGGATGGCGTTTGCAGTTTGTGGTTTGGTTTCTGGATCTTTGGGGACTTTTTATGTCTGGGAAAGGTCAACTCCTGGTTAGGGTGGATCAAACTAGTGCTGGGGATACAGCTGTGTAACTGCCAGAGTGTGGGAACCAGGGTGCACTTCTTAGAAGCTACAGTTTGCAAAAACGGGACCATAAACCCGCTGAAGGCAGTGTGGGACACATCAGTTATGGTAATAACGCACCACAGTGCCTGGTCCCCAGCTGCTAATGGAGCAACTACCCCTGGCACAGCAGAGGCCACTGCTCAGGCCGAGCTCTGGGAGGGATGCTGCTTTCCAGGTGCCAGACTGCAGGCAGTGCCCAGTGCTGGAGCAGCTAGAGGTGGTGGCCATGCCTACCTACATGGCTTGTGCTGGTTGGGGAGTTGTGGCCAAGTTATGCAGCTGCAGGGGGAGATGAGCAGACTATATGGTATCAGGGAAGATGGAAAAGGGATTGATGGGGTCTTCACAGAGGCCCTGTAGAGATGAGAGCCTGAATCCCCTGACTGCAAAATGGGGCAGCCAGAGCCTGTGGACAGTTGTGATATAAGTGGAGACTCTGGTGTTGAGGAAGGCTGGAGGCTTATGATTTCTGTCAACAGATGTCCTTGCAAGGTTGCTCTCTTATCATCTTCGAGAGGTCCTGGAGATCAGGTGAGTTCTCTGTTGACTGGAGAAAGGCAAATACTGTACCTATCTATCTTCAAAAAAGCCCAAAATTTAAACTTGGAGAACTACAAGCCAGGCAGCCTTACTTCAGGCCCTGGGAAAATCATGGAATGAGTCCTTTTGGAATATGTTTCTGGGCAAATTGGTGACTGAAACAGTCATAATGGATTTATTGAGGGTAAATCATGCCTGACCAACCTAGTTGCCTGCTATGACGAAATGACTAGCTTTGTGGATGGGAGAGCAGTGTGTGTTGTTGACCTTGGCTTTAACAGGAATTTCTATACAGTCTCCCACAGTATTCTCATTTCCAAATTAGGACCTTACTGCCTGGATGGGTTAGCAACAAGATGGGTAAAAACCTGGTTGGATATTTAGGCTCTGAGGGTAGCGATTAACGGTTCGTACTTTCCCTGGGAGCCAGTGGCAAGTGGAGTGCCACAGGGAACTCTACCACTTAACGTCTTTATCAGTGACCTGGAAAAGGCAACAGAATGCACTCTGGTCAAGTTTGCAGATGATGCCATACTGGGGGGACCAGTAGATAGGCTCGAGGACAGGGCTGCCATCCAGAGTGACCCCAATAAACTGAAGGAATTGGTTGACAGGAACCCTATGAAATTCAGTAGGGTAGATGCAAACTTGTGCATTTGGGAAGGAATGTAACAGTGTGGGCTGGGAACTGACCAACTGGGGGCAGTTCAGCAGAAGAGGACTTGGGCATCCTAGTAGACAGCAAGCTGAATATAAGCCAGCAGCATGCCTTGGCAGAAAAGAAGGCCAATAGCACCCAGCACCTGGGAGATCAAGGGGAGGGATTATCCTCCTCTACTCAGCTCTCATTAGGCATCATCTAGAATATTGCATCTGGTTTTGGACCCCACAGTACAGGAAAGATATTGATGAACTGGAGTGAGTTCAGCAGAAGCCACCAAGATGGTCAGGGATCTGGAGCGCTTGCCCTGGGAGAGGCTGAGATTGACCTGGGATTGTTCAGCCTGGAGAAGAGATGGCTTTGTTAGTGGCCTTTGAGAACCTACGAGGAGTTTATTCAGAAGATGGAGCCAGGCTATTCCAAGCACTGTGTTGGTAGGAGAATGAGAGATACTGGACATCATAAACTGAAATGAGAGATTCAGAGTGGATATAAGGAAAAGCTTTTTCACCATAAGGACAGTCAAGCAGTGAGCAGTTGCCCAGGGAGGTTGTATAGTCTTTGTCCTTAGAGGTTTCAAGACTGACTGGATAAATCCCTGAGCAACCTGATTTCGCATCAGAGCTGATCCAGCTTTGAGCAGTGGATTGGACTAGATCGTCTCCAGAGATCCCTTCCAACCTCAAAGATCCTGTGATCCTGCGTGTGTGTAGGAGTATGCAAGTATGGATTAAGTACAGAATGAGTTCTGTGGAGATCATATATGGAATATGTCTTCACAGAAAGATATAGACGCCACAAAAGTGTTTCACTATTGACAAGTAATATATAGTTGTTTTTTTTTTTAACGAGGAATACTTGGATTTCAATGAAGAAAAAGGAAAAAAAAAAAAACAAAACAGTGTATCATCTGCTTTTCTCCACCTCCACAATGTTTCAGATCCTATTTTAGTCCAGAACCAGCAAGATCTGCAATGTTAATTGTCACTATATTCATGTCCATATCTCTTGCCTGGAATCATGTTGAACGCATCTCTCTCAAGGATTTAATAAGTGACTTCCTTTTACATCATTTGTGTAGAGAACAGGGCATAAGAAGTGGAAAAAACAGCTTTCAAAATATCAATGTAGCTGTCCTATTTGGAGACAACCCTTCAAATAGCTGAATTATTACACGTCTATTAAAGTGAAGACATGGAGTAAGGGCGATACATGTATTCTAGGTAAACATAACACTGATATTTGACAGTTTGCAAATAATTCATACAATAAATGTCCCCTACTGAAGTCTAAATGCAGCTCTCAGCTATTTCCAGCTGGGCAGCATAGATGTAATCAAGAATAATTGAAAAGCTGATTTTGTGCTATGTGAACATAACTGTCTGTCTTTCTGAATATGTTATGATGTCTAACATGTTGGCTTTCTCCATGATCATATAACAAAAGTTGTTTGAATTGGATGTGAAAGAATGGTTAGTACTGTTTAGTCATGATCTGTCATAAGAATCTTAAATAGCTTAGAAAAAATCCATAATTATGTCCCTAAGACTGATGGTATTTCAGATCTTGCAGTGACAAAGGTTTTTTGTTCTTGCCTCAGAATTACTTTCAGACAAAGAACTATGCTCTCAGCCTAATCATGTCAGCATCAGAACACCTGCAAAAAATAGATCAAAAGAAAAAGCGGAATTATTGAGATTTTGTTGCTATGAATAGCACTAGTGTGAATGTATTAAGCAATCACGTTGACTGTACTGAAAATGCAAAATATCCAGGGGAGCAACTACAAATGTAAACAAATTTGGGGACACGTTGGCTGTTTCAGGTAGCAGCTTGGGCTGGTTTCATCCCCTGCCCTTTTGTTTGCTCCTTTCTGTGGGGTAGTGAGTGAAAAACCTGTGTCAACTGGGGATCATCAGACTTGCCTCAAGCTGGAGGATGACCATGAGAGCTGCAAAACTGAGTAATGCTGTTCTTGTGTTGAAAATGTTGTTTTTTTGTTGTGTTAGAAGCAAAAATGCTGGCAGATACTACGTAATGAAAATCTTATTTGACTGCTACAATCTTAATGGTTGATCTTCTCCCCTGGGTACCTGGCCTAGAAACCAGCCAGGGCAAACTGATCAGCTCTCTCAAAAACTGTGCATGGCAAACAACTAGGTGGAGGACATGCTTTTTTTACAGATGGACATCAGTGTGGTGGGATGGGAAAGGGAGCAGGGTTAGAGAACTTCAAAGGCTGTGTCTGCCAGTGTCACCTTCTGCTTTTCTAATGGTAGTTTTGTGGCAGCTTGTGATGGTGTAAAGGTGTAAGTAAGCAAGGCAAAATTCATAGTAAGAGGTGATTATCTTTTATAAGACTATCTAATATTGCTGGAGATGGAAAACAAGCTAATTGGGTATGAATGTGCTCATCTTGAGGCCTCCTTAACTGCTAGTCCTTTGTAGCCATTTGATCTTGCTTAAGTAGACAGACAATTATGCTGTTTCTTTGTCCCTGTATTTTTCTTTGTTTTGCAAGAAGGCTTAAAAAAAAAACCCAAAACAAACAAACAAAAAAACCCCAAACCACAACAAAATAGATTGCTGCTAAGTGTTTGTTTTAATACTCTTTCTCAGGACGCAAAGGAAACGTTGGCTCCATCATCCATTTCACACCACTTTACATGTCCTGTGCGTATCGGTATTTGCTGGGAACTGGAGAAGAGGAAACAGTTTGCTTCAGGCCATAGCACCTGAGGAGGAGTTCATTAAAACCTTTTGATACATTTTGTGATGATTTCATGGGTCTCAGCTAAAGTCAAGCCCTTGACATGAAGATAAAGATGTTGAAATATTTCTGTCACTATATACATTACTACTTACATTTTTTTCTTCATGCTCAGATGAGCAGAGCATGAATAGGAGCTTCATTTAGCCCAGTTCAGTTAGAGAAAGTGTATAGAGAATGCGATTTGCAACCCGTGTACTATTGTCTGGTTATCAACACATTTACATTAAAAATACTTAGTAGTGCATTAAATGGCTTAAATTTGCTGATATTTTAAAGATACTGACAAGATCCCTTTAGGTCCCGTGTCCCTCCCCTTACCAGCCTTTACCTGTATTATTCATGATTATGTAGCAATAATTGTGCTGAAACATGGTGTATAAGTTTCCAGCATGCTATATTACTTTAAGTCTATTCTTGAAACTTGTTAGGCATTAGGACATGAGATTAAGCTTCAGCTGCTTCTGGAAGTATCTCGTTTTCCATTTTTTACATATACTCAAATCAATGAGTTGTATTCTAGATGGTAATTTATCGTGCTCAGATCTCTTCCATCACTCATTGTTTTAGCTGAATCGAGCTTAAGGCATGCAAAAGACATTGGACGCTGCCTCTTCTGAAAACTTTTTCTATGTTTCTGTTCTAGATCCTTTATATTTTTCCTGATTGAATAACGGTCAGTGAAGGCACTCCTGTGTCTGTGCTGCTTTCATATTTCTGAATGTGCTAATTGCAAGCTGTTCAGGTTCACTCTTCTTCACGTGTCCCAAACACCTCCGTTTTCCCTTCTAGATAACAGGAGATAGAAAGCTCTGTTATTTGCTGTTACAGATAAACCAAGTGAAGCAAAGCTGAAGACAGGCCAAGGGAAGTTCAGACAAAGCAGGGCTGACAAACCTTGGTCCCGAGGCCTTGCAAACTCGGTGCAAAGCCTGTGGCTTGTTCCTAGCAGCAGCAGTGCTGGGCTGCAGGGTTGCAAGAACTGAAAAGGCATCTTAAGCAGCATGCAATAGAGCATACCTTGCTTTTCATTTTATTTTCAGTTATAACAGAGTAATGTCAGAGCATGCAGCGAGCTACTTCTGGATTTACATTTGGCCTTAGTAACTAATCTGTAATAGAAATGTTTCTCCTATGTGGGTTTTTTACCCTCTGCTTACAGTCACAAATTTAGATTGATTGGGCTATGATGGTAACTACTGTGGCATTTAACGTTCTTTATAGGCCATTCTCATTGTAATAAACAAGCAAAATAGTACTGATTGTTTTCATGTATCCATTAAATTAAGAAATTAGTGGTATAGAAGTAACTGCCTTCTGGATAGAAAGCATCTTTTATGTTGAAACATTACCAGTATAGTATTGCAAAACAACTGACAGATTTGATGTTTTGGCTCCGGATAAATCTCAGTTTGCTGCAAGTAGGTGTGGGCTCTTTAATTCCAGTTTTCCTGTTCGTTGCTGAAGCAGTGAAGCATTCAGAAAAAGACAATTTCACTTTGATTAAATGCCTAAAAAGTTATCTGGTTGGAGAAAAAAAAAAAAAAAAAGAAAAAAAGGATGTTGCATAAGCTTTTAATATTTAATTTCTATACTCTAAGTATCCGGAAGAACATTTAGTTCCTGTTTTGAAAGATGAATGCCATACATTGGAAAGTGCACTGAAGGCTCATTTGCAGTCACGGAGCTTGTTTGCTTTTCTAGTATGTACGTGCAGGGAAGAGTAGAAAGGGTTGAGTGGGCAGTTGGCAGTCATTCATTGTCAGTGATTGCTAGTCATTCATAAAAACTGCAGAGCTGAGAGGTGGAGCCAGCAGCAGCAGCCGCCTTTCAGGCTCTTGCAGAAGACACGTTTGTGCAATCACAAGTGATTCGAGAAGCTGCTCAAATACAGCGTGATGAATGTAATGAGGAGATGTGTGCTAAATGCATCTAATTAAAGGGAGTTGCTTAGAATAAAGTCAAATGTTTTAATTCTTTTCTCCTCAAGCCCACCACAGTTTGTGAACCTGGAGATCTAACAGTTCTGTGTTCAGCTAAAGGCAATAAATCACTTTCAAGGAGTGCCCTCTAGTTTGTGATACCATCTGGAGTATGTCTTTTACCTTTAAAACAAGCAGTTTTAGGAAATTAATGGGTCTCAATCCACTGATAAAATGAAATTTTGAGGTGAGTGGGGAATATATTCTTGGAATGCATAATTTTAAGGCATAAACGACAGCGAAAGTTTAATTTCAAGAAGAGAGAGTGTCAGAAGCAGCAAACCATCCTGTATATTCTCGCTCTTAAAATTGCTGCATTTATATTTTTTCCTCTCATTGCAATGACTTCCAATCTAATAAATGGTCTTGACAAGTTTTTATTTCATCTTTGTGTCCAAAATGGGGAAGTTACAGCAGGTTGATAGACTTCCATTTTTAATTTATAAATCTTATTTATTTGAAACTGTGTGTGAGTGAATGCTATTGTATCAGCTGTTCTATCTCTTCTAGTTTGACCTGTGCAGTTCACTGCTTCTCAGAAAGCTATGGAGATGTCACTGCTGGCTGAGCTAGTACTGGCTGGGACATGGTATTTAAGGCCAGGTTTATGTCCAGGCTGCCATTGCATTTAAATTGAAGGACTTCACTTGAAAATGACAGGTTCTTTGTTGTTAAGTCAGGGCTTAGGATGTTAAATTACAAAACAGTATCCCCTTACAGAAACAGAACTGTCCACTGAGAAGTGGAATAATCAGTCTCGAGTTCCCTGTGTTTAACCTGTTTGCAGATGGACTCCGGAGTCTGATCCTGCTCTAAGCACAGCCTGGAAGAACGTAATGCTGGGCTAGAAGATTTCATTTTAATTGAAGGTCTGGAGCACTGTGTGTGTATGGTTTACATAGCACCTCGGACCGAATGTGCTTGTGCCTTATCAGATAGCAGAATTTCAAAGTGACCCTGGTCTCTCTCTAACAAATAGCTAATTAAATTGTACACTGCAGGCTCTTTGAAGCTCTTTCAGAAGCTCTGATTAAAATATATATAAGCCAAACTTCACTATGGCAATGTTCCAATGAAAGTGCATGTATGCTTCATCTCTTTCAGGAGGTTTTGTGTTGTAGTTCAGGCAGCTCAAACCATTGCAGTCACTGCTTTCACCAAGAGTGAGTGCGTACCCCTTGGGGCGCTGTTTTCCCTTTGTTCTCAGAATTTCTTACCGCTGTCATTAGTATTAACAAGTGTAATATATGTACATCAAAGAAAAATACACACTTAAAGAAAGAATATTGTATATGACCTGCTGAGAGATTAGTGCATGTGAGATTGGTCTGGAGGTACGACTTTCCCAGGTGTGTTGCTTTTTCTCTTGGAGCAGGACCATCAGAGTCTCACATACCAATAAATATCCCTTCCTGCTGTGGACCAATTTCTCTTTTGAGATGGACAAATGACCAGATGCTCAAGTCCAGCAGCATGTATGGGGTTTGAAGCCTCGCTTATCCATATGTACATATGCAGTTAATTGAATGTATGCAAGTGAAGTGATTTACAGGTGCCTAGAAAATATCTGTTCGTAAGTTACGTGGATGTTGAATGAGTGTACTTGGTTCCTTGCATTTTGAAAAATCAAGTGCTGTGCAAATACAATTTTTAAAACCATCTCTCTTCCTTTGGAAGACACATTTCACGACAGAAGGAAGAAATCAAATGTATTGAACTTGCTTTCCACCTTAGTGATATTTCATCTTTCAGAAGTTTCAAGTAATGTATTGTCTGTTTATTTTAAGGCCATTCAGCTAGGTGATTTTTGGAGGCTGGCTTGAAGTCCTTGTCTATTACTGGAGAGCAGCTGATATTAGAGATGAGTGGTATAATTTATTTGGTTACACTATATACATAGCTCTAAACATTATATTAGGGGAATATGATGCCCTGAAAGCAGACTCAAACCCATGCAGACCAGTCCCACTTTAGTAACTGAGCATCCATGAAAAGCAGCTGTTAAAGATACCTTTTTAGGTTTCTAACTCTCTCTATTACTACCACAGTCAGAAACTAGAAAAGCAGCAGCAGCAGCAGATTCATCACAGTGCTTTCTGCTGACCTACTGCTGATGAGAACATGCATTGCAATATACTGGGCTGCTTTTAATTTCTCTCTGCAGTCAGCACTGCAGGTTTTAGTGTTCTGAAATAGGTAACATTTTACAATGTTAGGGTTTGTTTTTTTTTCAGGGATTCATCCTTTTAAATAAAATATAAAACAGATAAAAGCCAGCCCATCAGTGAAATGCATCTCACAGCTGTAGTCAGAATGGCAGTTTCTATTTTTAACTTGGCAACTTCCCCATGTAACAGGCTACAGCTTTCAGTGACATTTCAGATGTAGCTAATATCCTCTCAGTTTTGTTGGGGGCCCATCTTATTTTGCATCCTCCAAACACCAGCAGTGGGTGCTTGTGGAGAATGAGGGGAAAGGGCTATACAAAGTGGTCCAGCTCATGTGCTCTCCCTATGTAGGCTCTTCTACCATCTTTTATTAGAGCCAAAATATAGGACTGGATGGACCACTGGTCCGACCTGGTAGAGTATTTCTTGCGTTCATGTGTTGTTTCTTACGCTCCAGTGTTAACAACTATACACAGAAATAGTTTTATTGATCAGAAAAATCATAGTCCCATATTTGATTCTTTCTCTTGGAGCATTTAAAAAACCAAACAACGTACAAGTACCTCTGTGACATAAGTGCCATGGCTGCTGCATGAATGAGTGACGTACCAGCAGAAACATTTCTCCATGCTTTATCTTTACTGGCAATTCACATTCCAGCCAATGTCTTCTCTCAGTGCTGCTTCTTACACATGTTGCTTCTCCCTCCTTTCTGCTTGCTTCTGTGTCAGCAAAAGAAAATGGAAAAGAGCTGATAGTATTGGCTAACTGACTAGTACTCAGCTTCCATTCAGACAACTAAAATAGGACGCATCAAGCTACACATAAACATCTGCAGCATCACTGGCTTCTTCTAGTGTAGTTGATTATGAAAAAATTACTAGTTAATTGAAAGGAATAGGCACATCTGTATCTACAGTGCCTATGGCTTAGTCTGAAGTGGATATATAAAACAAATGAGTTGTTCCTAGATGTGCCTGTTTCTCCTGGCTGTGAAAGAAACCTAGGGTGACTGGCTCAGATGTGGATGAGTAAAGTTAAGGGAGTCAAGTCTGACTCTGTAAAGGAAAGACACTCTGAGAGACAGAAGTAGTGAAGTTTATTTTCTAACCCAAATTATTTATCTTTTCCATCTTTCAGGTAGCTGTGTGTTCTGTCTTTGCTTGTAGTCTAGATACAAGGACAAAAGGCTGGACATTGTTTAACGACTTAAAAATGCAGATAGACTCCTTACTGAAATCTCTCAGGTGCCTGATGACACTTTATCAGCCCACTCAAAAATCTCCCTTCAAGCCTGAACACTTTTGAAAATTATTCCCAAAGGAGTAATGTAATGGAGACTTCCAGGAAAAGTGTGTCTAGATGCCTTCAGGAGAACCATAAGGAAATCCTTCACAGTAAGGACTCTTAACTTATTCTGTTGGAACTACTGTGGAATCTAGTTCAGGATCCTTAAACTGACCCTTTCTTCTTGTGTTACAGGAGGGCAGGCAGAGTTTGAGACAACTAGTGTCTCCCTGCATGGTTTCATGAAGAAGGGCATTGGAGCCTTTTGCAGTAAGCTAACTAGCTGCTTCTTTTTCATTTGGAGAGCCTTTATCTGGTTGATCCTGGAAGATACTGCAGAATTGTATTTCCATGTTTTGAAGACATAATTCAAGCGCAGAGGCCATAAGAGCACCTGGTTTCAGCAGAACTGGGGATGGGGAGGAATTTCTGACACACAGGCAAGAGAGTGCCTGAATTTGCTGGCAGAGAGCAGCACTGTATGTGCCATGGCAGCGTTCCCTTCTTCTAGCACCCAGCCCTCTTTGATGGTTCAGAGGAAGGAGAGGGCAGATGTTGCCCTCCTTGATATTCAGAAATTAGACCCTGACCCCACATGCACCCTATAAGCACCTTCTCCATTTTGAGTTCGCATGAAGTAGTGTCAGGCAGGCTAAATCTTGCATTGTTTTGAAGTTTCTTCTGTTTATGTTTACTATTATAATAAGTTCTGACAAGCATAGACCTTATTCTTTCAGGAGTGTGTCGGTTTTGGGAAACCTATATCTGTTTTTCTGCAAATGTACAGGGCTGGAGAGTGACAGCCAGGCTTTCTTCTTAGTGTGAGTGACATAAGTATAAGCCACAGTCCTGTAGGGTGATGGAGGGGAAGATGATAATACTGTCTGAGCCGAGAGAACTTTGATAAACATCAAGTACAAAAATGTCTGTTCTGCTCATGTACTCTTCTAAGTCGATGTTGAAGACTAGGCTTGTTGTAGCAAGTATTGCAGTCTCGATAGTTCTTCGCTACAGAAAAAAATGGATAACCAAAAGAAAAGCTGATTTAGATGCAAGAAAAACTGTATTTGAAGGCCCAGGGGGACATATGAGAAAATGGAAAGAGGATGTAAAGGAAAGGGGGTAGGAAGAATGAAGGCATATACTGTGTGACTGGAAGCGTTCGTGTTTTTTAACTCCTTGAACCATAGGAAACATGGAACTAGGGTTCTTGATTAGGAAGTGTGAATCTAACAATCTGTGAAAAATCTGCAAAAACAATGTTCAGTTCAGTGTCATGATTAGAAATGGCTGCCTTTTAGTTCTAAACTGTGTGTGTTAGGGAAGGGGAAAGGTGTAATCATTATAAATGCATTTATTATATAATTTTTCTAACAATTTATAGATAAAATATTTTCAAGTTTTGGAGAAAATCATGTTTGCTTTAGATTCCTAGCAGCATAAATCATCTATAAATATGGGACCTTGTGCTTCTGAAAATACTGTCTTGTAATCCTTCTATCTACTGGGAGTAAAGTGAATTTGCATGAACTTACCAGTTTAGTAACTGAGGCTAAGCCAGTGGGTTCCCCAACCGATGGATTCACCTGTAAGTGAAGGCTCTGTGCATCTGTGGTGCAATTATTTAGTTTCAGACAAATAACCCCTGTGCATTAGTAATCAGTAACTTTAAAGAAAAAGATTAATTTTGTACAGTATTTTTTTTGCAAAACTGGACATATCACAAGAAAAGAAAGAGCTAGCAGGGGTGTCCTGTAATCTTGCATCATAATAAATCGCTTTAAATTTCACCCCCATCTTTACATTTTTCTTTGTGCTTTTATTCATTTTATCCAAATGAAGCTGATTCGTTTTATCTAAATGAAGACTCTCACTTACAGTGTAGGGACGTTTCACAGTTACTGTGAAGTCAGTGGAGAGTCTGCAGCAGAGTGCACATGCGAGCACTGTACGTATGCAATAAAATCATCTAATGTGACTTGGCACGCGTGCTCTGGCCATCTGAGGCACTTGGACTTGGTGGTCATACCTCACGTGTTGTTTGAGGCAAGCATCTGTATTTCTGCATGGGATTTTGTAGATAGAAAAGTGAAGCCGTTGCTCCTCCACAGGGAGATGAGGAAGGGAAAACCTTCTGTAAAGTCACCCAAAATATATCTGTCATCACTGACACCCAAAACATCCAACAAAAAAACATGGGACTTTCTGAATTTAGCATCAGTGATGTTGCTTCTGTAATGTCTGCACTGGAAAACTGCAGCTGCTGGGTAAAAACCTAGTGTAGCTTTGATCCCAGCCTCTTGGACACAAAATGTCATTTTTTATATATATGTGTGTGTAAATATATATATATTTGTATAAAATATAGTACATATAAAAGTAAATAATAAAAAAGAATACTTATGTCTCTTTACTACCTGTGATTGTTGGTTTTATGAGTTAAGTGAAAGTAAAGTGATTGCGGTATCCTCTTTTTGACAGCTCTTCAATTTTGGAGCTATCAGTCACCAATTTATACAACAGATCCTCTTAGAAGAGGGCCTATATCCTACAGCCTTTTATTTCTAATGGCTTGTAACAAAATGAACCTGAATATACTGAGTTGTAAAACCTAAGGCCAGGCTAAATTTTGAGCAGTTGAGGCTACCCTAGAGTTCAGATAAAACATGGTGCCTCCCAACAAAAGACATTCTCCTGAACAGCCAGTTACTGGCCCACTCAGAATTCAGTAGCTTGTTAGCACATTTTTAAAACAAGCTTTTCATTCTAGCTCTTTCATGGGACAATAAGAGCATCTGCCATCCAGGCAGATTTCTAAATGTATCTCTTCTAAATGTATCTCTTCTAAATGCACTGAAATACAGTATTGCAAACAATGGTAGTTTTCTCTTGCTCTTAAATTATTAAGTCTGTCCGTGGAGTCTATGCCCAAATCTCTTCTTCTCCTGTCGCATTTATCTCCATCTCGCTGTCTGTATGGTGAAGGATGTGGTGGGAGGGATTTGTTTTTTTAGTTCTTCTATATAATAAACTCTTTTTTTTTTCCTGATTGAAAGTAAATCTTTGCAGTATGCAAGACCTTGAGGAAAAACACTCCTTGCTGTATCCTGCAAACCTTTTCAATCCCGTTCCCCTTTCTAGGTTTGAGGGTATCCCCATTTCTTACTGCTTTCCTCATTTCTTTGACTTCACGTTTTTTCCAGGATAAATTTATTCAGTATTAAGTTATTAGTACAAAGAAATTAAATTGAAGACTATTAAGTTATGAGTAAAAACAACAACAAAAAAGGAAGAATAAAGTCTCAAAAAGGACAAATAATACTGAACTAATACTCCACAGTTAAGGTTGGTGGGAATCAGGCTTCTGCATCTTTCCAGTTGGGATATCAGCTGCTCTGCTTTCCATGGTCTGGCAGCCATTTCCATCACTCATCCTTCAGTCCCCCACGCTTCGTTTTTTGTTCTTTTGCTCACGGCTGTAGTGTGCAAGACCTGTCCCAAAGGCCTCTTTATATAAAGCTGTCCAAAGCCTACCCTCGTATGTTGCGTCAGCTGGTGGGAAATGAGCAGGTGACGTAAGAAGTCATCCAGGCACACGAAGGGAGTGCACTGCCAGCGATACACTTAGGGCTCTCGGACCCATCAGGAGCTGGAGTCGATAGACGACTCCGAGGCGGAGGAGTCGAGAGCACTGCAAGGGCTGATGGTCTGCCAGAGCAAAACAGAGATGTGGATGTGGAAGATTATATTCCACCAAAATGACTGGGAAAATGTCCTCAACGGCTCTTTTTTCTTCACAGTTTCCATCTCTGTTAATTCTGGCTGGTGGTTTTTTTATTTTTCAATCAGGCCAGGGTGGAGAGACTGGTTTGGGTTCCTCTTCTCACCACATGTAACATTTCTCTGGAGGAAAGACTAGGTCACGCTTTGGTGGGAGCCTCAAGAGGGATGCTCCCAGTCATGCCTCAGTGGAGGGTAACCTCTGAGTTCCTTCGTGTTAGCTAGTGCACGCTTTGAGTCTGGGTTGTGTGGAGAGAGTGGCGTGTGAAGGGCTTGGCTGTGGCACTGGAAGGTGGAAAGAGCAGTCAGGCATCTGTGAACAGCAGGTTTGGGTTTTCTCTTGTCTACAGACAGCCGTACCCTTGAGAAGGTTGCATGTGTCCAGCTGACAGATTCCAGGCTAACTTTGATATCCCTTTTCCAGAGTGAGTGCTCTCAAATATGCCATGTTTGGACTCAGTAGAGCCTAGAGAACAAACCAGGGACCAGTCTGGACACACAGGCTGTGTCTGAGATAACACTAATCCACACATGCCCTGTTTTTCTGTACTAAGTAGATATATCTATTGATTTACAGGATACCAAAAAGCCCGTAGAAAGACCCTACTGAGAACCACCATGATTTGGTAACTGTACAGTCAAATGCAGAGGCTTTGTGTTTGTGAGAAAGCGAGACAGGAGAATGGAAAGCTGCTTACAAGCTTTCTGGAGAGCTTCCTTCTGTGTTGAGGATGAAGGATCGTAATTCTGAGGAGGCCCTTCTGTGGACTTCCCTACAGGGATTTACTGTTCTCCATCCCTGATCTGGTGTACGGCATCTACAGGGCGACATAGGGACAGCTAGCAAGTCTCATACACTTTCTGTAGTATTTGCTTCATAAAGCTATAAAGTTGGAAATTTCTGCAGAAAGGAGCAGACCATGCACCAAGTGTCGTTTCTTCAGGGTTGCCATCAGAAATGGAAGCCTGGCTTCTCATTTACATCCTTCATGCACTAGAAAGCTCCCTCTTTAAGAAGCCTGATTGTCTTTTACAGCAGACTTTTGTGAAGCTCTGTGAACATTGCTTATCATGGAAGTACTTCTGCACCTCCCAGATTCTGAAAATAATTCATTTCCTGGAGTAATTTTTTTGGTCATATGAGACTGGGAAAAGATAGTTTATCTTGACAATTAGCAACAAAAATAAGCCACGGCACATGCTTCTCCAGGATCCAGTTGTCTGATTAAAAGTTTGTCATGCTGAAAGAAAATAAAATAGGAACAATACTACCCTTATGCTCTGGTCTAGAAGAAGAGGTGCTGGCTTATAAGCAATTTATTTTTCTCTTGTTTTTTCAGCTTGGATACCTGTGGAATTAGTGACCCTTCTAGACATGATTTCAAAACCGCTTCAAGGGAGAAAACTGCTTTCACTTGGTCAGACGGTTCTGTTTTAAAACAATGGTGATATGTTAAAATGTCTTGTTACTGGGTTTTAAATTATTTTGCTTTTTAAGACTTTGAAACTCTGCTGCAGGTGATGGTGATGATATAACTTGCTTTTTAAATGTACATAACTTGTCCATCTACATGAAGCAGACCTTTAAGATGAGGGGGACAGCAGCACTAAATAAGTGCACAGAAAATCCCCATCCATCAGTTAGAGTAGCTGGGGAGGCACAAATGAGAGACAGTATTTTGCATAAAATACTCAGGCTATTGTGAATATTTTTAAGTCTTAGTACGCTAGCACCCAAAACTACATTTCTGTTAGTATTTAAAGTGTAGGAATTTGCTGATTTAGAAGATCAATGAAACGAAAAGCTAAGCTGCAGTGAAGTGACAGGCTTGAAACAGTCTGCCAACACTTGTTCCCAGAAAGGGAAAACAACTTAAAATACAAAATTTTACCAAAAGAAATAGTTAACACCAGAAGGTTGGGAAATGTATCTTTTTTTTTTTTTTTTAATTGTAGGAGTATTCAAGTTCTGTGGTATTTGAGCTGCGATGCGTAGAGGACTTCTAAATGTTTTAATTTCAGTAGCAAACATGTTTTTACTTCACGTGTATGTTCAGACAGAATGCATTTTAATTCTGAGCTAGAAAGCACTTTAAAATGTATCTTGAGTCTCAGAGTGGACTCTGTTGTGTGCAAGCATCTTGCTAGTGATGAGGTCTGTTACTGTGAAGGTTTTAGGGCTGATGTATGAGAAACAGCCTTCAGATACCGTAGGGATCTGCACAAAGCAAGAACCTAAACAGATAAGCAGACCATTTGTTGGGGGCTATCTGGAATCAAAGCTGTGTTGGGATATGTTGTGTTGTTGTTCTGTAATTTCCTTTCTGTGTGCTTACAAGGCGCTTATCATCATGGCATTTTGCCTAGATTTAAAAACAGTGATAGCAATTTGTGCTTTGTTTTTTATTATTATTTTTGGGAGAAACAGGTTGTTTAGTTCATAGAGGGAGTTATGTACAAGAGAGAAGGAGGAAAAAATGGTATGCTGTGTAGGGCTACTCTCAAATCTTTTCCTAAATTTTTTTTTGAAAGAATTTTAGATTTCTCAGCCAAGCAAATCTGTTTGTGAATATGATCTGATATTCAGGGATTTGTTTTTTAAAGTTCAACCAAAGAAGATATGGAATGCCCACAAGCCAAACTGTTTCCAAAATCAGGCAAAAGAAATGACTGAGGTTGGCTATGATGCCTTAGACCACATTTTGCTTTTACATTTGTGTACCTAGAGTCTTTGATGAAGTAAACTCTCTAGGCAGATATATCTGACAGGACTTACCACGGCCAGGAGTACATGTCCACGGTGTACCAGCCCGTTTTAGAAAGATGATGTTGGAAAACGTGGTAACAGAGCTTGAGCTCAGAAGAAGGCTAAGTACTCCCACTACATGTACATCTGTCGAGAAGGCTGTTCGAGAAGATTCCTCTGTGAATCTTTCCTGCAGGAGGAGGTGTTGCCTTCAGTGAATGAACAGAGGCAACCCGGCTTGATGGAGTGATTTATAGTACAGAAAAATTCTCTCAAGTGTGACTTCACTGCTTCTCCAGCAGAGGAATGATGACTTCTCCTTCTTAATTTCCAGGGCAGTAAAGCAGATTAGAAGGTGTTCTGTGTGTTTGATACTGTCTGCATCTGATAATGTTTTCTAGGACTGCAATATTTTCTTTCTATTATCTGAGAAAGCCAGAAGATCTGTCTAGGTAGTAGAATGGGAGAGAATGCTTCAGTAATTGCTCTGCTTCTTAGCGTCTAGGGGATTTTTTTAGGTTGGCTTTATCACCACCTTTCTGCCATATCTTGATGTAATTTCATATTTTTAAATTGTTTTTTTAACTTGAACCTTGTGATTTCAAAGTGAGATTTCAGTGAGTTTGCCATGTTGCGATAGCAGCCAGAAGAGATGCTTTAAAAAAAAAAAAAAATCCAGTTAATTTTTTTCTTACACTGCAAATATGAAAAATGACTTAATCGTATGATTGTCACCTATTGTCTTCAGTGGGCAGAGTTAATGCTATTCTGGGTGCCCTGACTGTGTATTTCAACCCATAACATGTAATAAATTATTTTTAAATGTAACCATTATTCCATTGGTTTTTTATGCCAGGAACAGTTAAAGGGAGACTTGCAATGTCACTGAAATGTATTTTTTTTATTATATAATTGAAATGTGCTTAGTTCTGAACTGTTTTAACATAATTTTTGTAGCAGAATTTACACAGCATGTAATTTTATCCTTATACTGCATTATCTATATTCTAGCTACTCACCCAATTAAGAAAAGTAGGAAAGAATACTGAGTCAATTAAATGAGCAAATTAACTGTTCTGGGAGCCTATTTAACAAGCTCTTTTACATCAAAACCTACAGATATTAATCTGACGGAGAATTTCTTTGGTTCTGATAAAAATGACAGCGTGTTACACATCTATGCCGGAAACATACGTTGCTTCATCAAAATACTATTGCAGTCGATCAACAAAATATTCCAGTCCTCTGTGGACAAAAGAGCTAAGATATGTACAAAAATATCTTTATAAGCCACAATTATCTCTTTGGAATGCAAGATAACTATTATTTGATTTGAAGGTTTACATTATTTGAGGGAGAGAACAGTTCAAAAGTGTTAAACCACTTTACCACCACCCTGTGGTAAAGAAAGCAGCCAGTGTTTAAGCAAGAAATTGTAGAAGACTAGCATTTGTATTGCATTAAAACCATTATGCAATATTTTATCCGTGTGTGACCAGTATCACAGAAATGCCTCATTGATTAACAGTGTTCTGGATAAGTAAGCACACTTTAAAATTTTGCATCTCAGTGTTAAATGCACATGCAACTTTAAAATATGGTTTTAGTTTAGACCCCTGCCTCCATATTACTAGCACTTAAACCAAAAAACTCATTAGTAATTCTAGTTTATTTATAGATGTGCTAATTGCATTCAGTCACAAAATAGAAGTGATTTATCATCTATCATGAGTATAAAGCAATGGAAGGGCAAATAATCATTTAAACAATTATGTCTATTTTTACCCCCTTGGTTTTGTAACTTGGTAGGCCTTTTATGAGCATCCTGAGTAAACAGTAGGTGGGTCGGAATTAATTTCCTAAAATTCTGTCTTTTCTCATGGAGGTACTAGGAAGTCAATATTTTACAGAGCCAAAGTGGGTCTGTTATAGGTAAGTGTGTACTGTTGCATGGAGGGTGTTAAATGTAATTAATTCCAAAGTGGCAGTGTAAATAGTTATTATAAATACATTTATTAATCTAAACTTCAGAAAAATCAGACAGGAAAGATGAAGTCTGTAATAGGCTGTCACTTTGAATCACATGATAAAATAAAGCAAAAGTGAAAATGAATCAGTAAAATAAATCAGTGAAACTAAATATGCCCATTAATGTATAAATATTGTTTTGGAAACGAGATCTGAATCTATGCTTTAAATTATAAGTAAACCCAGCCTTCATATAGGAAGGGGAAATGCTCTGTAATGAAGTGATCATTTAATAAATTTCATTAGTTACTAAGTCAAATTTTGTGCTTTCAAAGTATTACCTATTAGCGTGTTCCTATACTTGTGCAGCACAAGCATAGAACTCGTGCGGAAGCAAGAGAGCAGATCTGTAAAAGAAGTAAGATGAAGGAGATGTTTGCTATGTAAGGCTTGCAAGTGTCAGTAATTTTGCTTCCAACGTGTCTTTGCAATATGTCCTCCTGCATTTCTATATTGTTATCTAGAAATCTCTTCGAATCACTGTACAAGCAAGAAGTTCAAGCTACGTTTAGTTCAGCTTGCTTTACTGAATTGGAGTATGCACTTCAACAATGAAACACTCCATAAAACATGGCTGGAGAATAAAACCTGCATCATTCCTGCATCCCTTTTAGCAAAGGATGGTAGTTAAGTTGTTCAGAACAGCTGAAAAGCAAGAATCAAAATATTGCTTGACTATGTCTTGCAGATGAATGATTACATTACATTACATTACATATTGTGATTTAAAGTGCAAGATTGCTGCTTTCCCTTCGCATGGAAGTTTTTGGTTTGGATTCTGGAGGTTTTGTTCTGGCACGTCTGATTTTTCCTGCTTTGGTAATCTTGGATTGATTCCTGTCTTCCAGCTAAGAGGAACCAGGTGGGACTTCTGTCAGCATTTGCCTGTGTTACCATAAGCTAGCAGAGGAAGGTGATAGATTAAATATCGACAGTCCTTTCCTTTCTTTAGTGCTGTTTCCCTGCATAGGCTGCCATTCAAAGCGTATGTGTGCCATTCACCTCTTTTATTTGGGAACCTGATATTCTGGAGTTGAGGGGAAGCAGTTGTCTTATCGCCCTTTTCCTTAGACTGATGTTTCTCAACAGGAGTTGCTAGAATTAACTCTGCAGCTGCTTTGGGACTTCTGCCCAGATGCACAGGAATGGCACAGGAATGGCATCTAGCATGTGTGGGGCTGGCTAAAAAGAAGTAGAGAACAGTGTCCTCTTTAGAGATTACAGAGTGAGAAATTACACCATCTATTTTTCTTTTAGAGAGATAAACTACATACTCATAATCAAACCAATCTGCGATCTCAACCAGCAGATTTTAGTGATATCCTAGAGAGTGGGGTTCTGTAGGTACTCTAAGGCACAGGCAAGCAAGAAGCAAGATTTTCCCTTACTTTACTGTTGTACTCTGATCCTGTAAACTTTGTGTTTTCATGCTTGCTTCTTTGCTAGATGAAAAACGCTGCTGCACAGAAGAACAGAGTAGTTTCTGTTGGTTCTGAATTTGGCATAGCCTTAACCCAGAGCTATTTCCAATCATACCTTGTTAAAAAGTATACCTTTTGAGCTGTTAATTAATATATTTTATTTGAAACTATCAGTGTTCGGGATAAATGCTTTGAGAATTTTGGGCTTTTGCCTGTTATCATTTCAAGAATGTTTTAAATATGTAAGTTGCAGTAGCAACCTATTGATCTGTACCTCACTCTTTTGCTTATGCACTTCAGAGTGATATACTGTAATAGACATATTTCATAATACTATACCATATAAATATTCAGAAAAGTATTTAAAATTACATAATTAAAATTTAATCTGAAAGTAATATTCCTTTTAAGTCATTGGCATAGCTTTTTGCAAGAAGTGGAGAGCGTTGCAGCAGCTAAAACCAGCAACCTACCCTAAGCCTGTTATTTTATCTGTCAGTTTATCAGGTCACGTTGCATTCAACATGAGCTTAGCGCTTTGGCTTCCAATGCCATATGAAGTTTAAACTAATTGTCCTGTCCTTCAGAAATCCACACAACTTTACATTACTGTGCTGTACATGTGATCTGATTTTGTGTTGTGTTTGCTTTTGTCTGCTGTGGTCTTCCAGTGAAGCAAGCAGCAGCAACTCAGAAGAGAGGAAGCGAGCTCCCATCGATGGTGTCCATACATAGAGCACTTTCCCATTTCCTGATGTGATACCAGGCTTTTGAATAACACTGGTCTTCATTCTTTAATTGGCCAGACATACACACTGAGTTATTTTTATTCCTGTGGACTGTAGCACCCTTATCACCCTTCCTTCCTTCCTTCCTTCCTTCCTTCCATCCTTTCTTTTGGATTTCTCAGTATGTTAAATTATCTATAATTATCTTGTAGTATATGGTCTATCTGAGTCTTTGTTTTGCCTTTGAGCACCTTGATAAATCTTGAAAGGAGTAATTTAAACTCTTTACAGCTGCTGAAATTTTTAATAAGATTACTTGGTCTGGTAATATACTTCTCTCTCCCATTAGAATATATATTTCAGGTAAATTTAATTGCCTCTTTAAGCTATGTGCATCTTGAGAAATTATCTTAAAATAATTTTGATTTATTTTGCACTGCCATAAGTCAAAAAGGATTTTTTTTTTTTTTTAAGCCTTAAGCATAGTGTGCGGCAAAAAATGACAAGCTTTGGTAGCTTTTTTTTTTTGATGTAGGTAATTTTGAACCTCATGGGCTGATTCTGATGGCAGAAGATTGTGGTTAGAGAAGGATGTTTTTGTTGCTGTTTAAGTTAAAAAACATGAAAAAGATGCTGAATGCAAAACCTATTTTCAATGCAGCAATAATGACAAAATAGAAAAGCAGTAAAAGATAATTTTTTCCTGGACCACTTTCCCACGTCATGTCTGTGCGAAGTGGGGACTTGCCAGCTTTCCGGCGTGCTGTGTGCTGCGCAGTGCTGAGCAGTATTTCTCTCCCTTGTTGGTAACCGCATGGTGTATGGTGCATGTTTTTTTTGAGGACAGCATGATGTCTCAGCTGCCAAAGAATGAAAAAGCCTCTCAGATGAATACAGCCAGTCAGATTAAAAGCCTGTTAAGTTAATGCCACATGGAGTTTGTGGGGTCTCCATCCTTGGAGATATTCAAGACCTGACTGGACATGGCCCCAGGCAACCTGCTGTGGGGTGGGGTTGGACTAGGGACCTCAGGTGGTCCTTCCGAAGCTCAGTTATGCTGTAATTCTCTGAAATTTAATTTAGTAGAAAAATGAAATCCAAATCGTTGCACGCCTGTATGTGTTACATTTCATAGGTCTCTGTCCTCTTAAATGAGGAATTCATCATGAATTTATCAAAATAATTTCCTGGATTTTTATTTTGATTCAGTTTGCGTTTTTATACCGTCAGGATAACGATATTTAAGATGTTACAGTTCTGTATAAATGTTTTGACATCCTCATAATTGTAATGCTTCAGTATCATATATAATGAATGCTTTGTTTCTTGGGAACTTCCATTAGTATCTCTTACAACCATATTAAATAAGTATTATACTTTGAATTCACATACTGCATAATCATTTTACTCAATGAGCTTCACCCTCAGCCAGAAGTTCGTAAACGACTTTACTGTTGACTGGATGTCACAGTCAACAGTGGCAAAAATGACAGACACCACCATCAGCAGTGGTGTTGACAGCAAGTAATACTGTTGGCATGGGAAGTGATCATCTCTGTGTCGGGCTGCTTGCCAGTCTGAAGTCTTTAATGGTACTTGTACTCAGAGTGGCTACTTTAATGGCCTTTTCTTAGGGTCTGCATTATGGTAAGTCCTATTGCTGTAATTCCAGGCCTCCTACCAGACCTCCTGACTGGCAGAACTTGGAAAACAGTACAAAGATAAGTTTGGGCTTCAAATGTTAGTTTCTTTTTAAGATAAATGCTTTAATAATGCAAAACGTTTTTACTTTCATTATTACTGTCATAGTTTTTATTAGATGAAACAAGCATATTTTAGGGGGACCTTAACTGCCCTTAGGAGCTTTCATCTTTTTGATGTTACAGCGAATAAAGCATTTACCACTTCTGAAACCACATGTACAGATAGATCTTTGTTTCTGCTTCTAGTATAACATGACAGGCAATGCAAGGAAAACTGAGCGTGTGAGAAACCTTAACTCTGCAGGTAGTTTGACCTTTTTTCTAGTGAGCGCTGTCAAAAGGTACTTTCAGAGGGCACGTCTACTGAGAAAACATCTGTAATAAGTTGAATGGTAATCCTTTGTATCTTCTTTTTTTTGCCATTAACTGTTGAGAGACTTTAGGTGACTAGTTCCTTGTTTTTAGAAAACAAAATTATGAAGAACTTAATCATGATTTCTCCCCCAAACCACAGGGCTGTAAGAGACTTACTCCTGCTTATTATAGCATTGATAGCTCCTGTATTTATGTAGCTCCTTCACTTCCTTCTTTATCTCAAGAACTACTGAAAAGATCATTAGAAGTAGGGAGCCTCCACCAGTTGAGTCAACTTGGTCGGAGTTGAGTCTCATTGACTCAACTCAGACCTGAGTCTTTGGGTGGAGGTACCCTACTTCTTTCTTCAAGCCGAACAAACTAGGTGATAGCAGAAACCTCCCAGTAGCTGAATTTATGTTTTACTAGAGCATGCTCAGATAATCTAAACCAAGATAGCTCTGTAACTAGGGGAAACTCTGGCCTGCTAGGTGAATCTCGTTATTTGAGCCTCTTGAAAAGGAGGAATTGGTCCAACTTCAGAATTTTCCTGAGTCACGCAAACTCCATGCAGTTTCTTCTGGTCTCCAGAGCAGTGCTCTTCCTTCCAGTCCGGCAGTGGTTTGCCCTTTCAGTCACCCTGGCAGCTTTTCAAGTTTAGGTTTCTTCAGTGCCCTCCCTTTCTGCCGGTCCATAGCAGGAGCTGCCGGTGCTGAGGAGCTCTGAGGAGCGCAGCAGCCTCTCCTCCTACCCTGGGGAAGTAGTCAGGGCACTGCAATGGCATAGCCTTCCTCCTCTTCTTCACTTGCATCCTTTCTGGGTTAAACATAGATAAGGTAGGTACACAGTAAACCGAAAACAAACCAAATAATTCTACCATCTGTTACGAGCCATCAAAACAGAAGTAGGATAAAATAAGAATTCATAATAGCTTTAAAAATATAGTGCAGTCTGGAGAGAAAACAGGTGAATGTTTATGTAACACAGCTTGCCATGAAAAATCTAAGTCGTAGACTTTTGACATGTTAATGATTTTAAAGCTTCTTAAATATCATTGGTGAAATTTCTCCAGATACCATTTCAAAGAGTCACTGTCATCACAGAGCTAGGTAAGCCTCTGTAGGTGCATTTCTTCCTGGATAGATGGACAAATACAATTTATGTAATTTGCAGCATATAGTTATTGCTGCTCTCTTTTCTTTCATAAATTAGTTGTTTTAATTAATCTTTTTGTTTATGGTCGAGTTGCTTCTCTTTTGGCTGACTTCACCCCCTGTAGGAGCCATTCTGTCCAGTGGTGCAGAAAACCATGTCTATGATAAGGAGCTTGATGAATCATGAGCAGTCATAATTTATACAGAGGATTGTTCTTGTATTACCCAGTGTATGCAGATGAAATGGCTGTGGGACAAGAATTTCTGTACTAGGACTTAGTACAGTCACCTCTGAGATGAGCATCAAGCATGTGAACCACAGTGGTGGGGAAATACACCTCTTGGGTTTTTGGTCAAGGGCTTACTTACGATAGGTTTGTTTATCTTTTAGAAGGTTTCCAAGAGACTAAAGATATTTATGAGAAATGTAGGAACCGAAGTGCTGGGTATTCACCAAACTCTTCTACATCCCATTTTTTTTTACAGGACAGTGATTTTTATTTTTCTTTACATTTTTTTTTTCCTGTGGAAAGGCATATTACAGAACTCTGAAGTTCTTTAGATTTCTTCTGAACAAAACACAAATTTTAGCAAAGGACAACTTCTAGAAGGTTTCCTGAGCTAAAGTGTTTCGATAAATAGTATGGATCCAGAGAGAATGACAGAAAACATCTGTGCTTCTGGAGTGAAAGCTGTTCTTCGCAACATTGGAGTTTTCTGTGGCCTTTGCCTTTCATGTGTGAGATTTTTCTGTAATTCAGGCTATAGTTTCACAGTAGGCAAGAACAGGATGAGGAGAATTCTTGATCTTAAGGCATTGCATTAATACAAATTAATGTGGAAATTGGTTCCTTTGTATTACAGCATAATTTCAAAATCAGTAGCTTATGCCATGTACTTACTAAATCATGTCTGTCTAGCTGAATAGATTTAATTGTGCTTCACTGAGAAGGATGTAACACCCTTTGAGGATTTCTTTCTTTTTGATAACGTTTGTATTTAGAAATATACATATGTGCAACAAAATTTAAAGGAATATCCCCAACTGCTAACCTAAAATTAAGAATATGAATGTGGAAAAAATTATTCATACAGTACATCAGATGGGCTATTTATTTCATTATGATAATGAAGCACATCTTTTTAATGAATTAGAAACTGTTTTGAGAAAAACAGGTGGTGCTAAAGTTGGGACTGAGTCAAGAGGCATCATACTTGCAAATGAGGCAAGTGCTGATAAGTAACACAATGTGCTGTTGGTAAAAATTGTTGACCCAATCTGCTCTGTGCTGTTCAAATCATCCGCTAGATCTTCAAACAACGGCACGTGTCTCTTATAAAGCATAAACTGTTTTCTTGCTTGTTAACTGTCCAGTAATAACGAATTAAGACTTTCAGTGACAGCAAAGTGATTATAAAAAAAGCCCAGAATTACGCCCTTTCTCATGATTTCAAGGAGAGGCTTTTTTAGTCCACCCAAACTGAAGGAATTTCTTTCTTGTCCTGGGTGGTGATGGTTTGCATTGCAGGGGTGGCTTGTCCTGGATAGAGGGGGTTACAGATGTGCCAAAGCTGGCCTTCAGTTCTACCAATTTCAGCAGTCGACTGGAAGGACGAACTCGAAGTTTATGCACCCAGGGACATGTGGCAGGAGCATAGCATTTTAGCTGTGCGTAGCCCTCCTTGGTTTTTCGCTGTACATCAGCCTACTTCCTGCTGCAGCGTAGAGCAGAGTTCAGTCTTTTGAGCTTTTTTATAAAGAAAATGCCAGCCTATTACGAAGTTGCATTGCAAAATGTGGTATGGAAAACTGAATGTCAGTGTTAGTAAGTGTTGCCTGTCAGCCTCGGCAGTCCTGTACTGTTAATTTTCTAGTAAACAGGTGCTCAATGTGAATGATATTTAGATTATTTTGGATAACTTATTCAGCAAAACTAGTGAGCAGTTAACCTTATGGTATTTTTCATAAGTCCCTCTCATGTATTTACTGTTGCATGTGTTCAGTGCTGTCTTGTAGTGCACCGGAATGAACTTCATACTGTGATGCACCTTTAGCCACCTATGTAGTTGCTGCATGAGGCTTTAATGTGTATGTATGCTCCATGAAGTCTTCCAAGTTGGAGGTCAATGGTAACGTCTCATTTCCTTTCTGGGTGCTTCTGATTCTCCTTAACCAAGAAATTCAAAGATCTTGTCAGGAGGAATTGTAGTGTTGAAATAAAACCAAAATAAAAAGCTCCAAATAAACATATTTCTCAGAATGGGACATACATAAGTCCATGGGACCTGACAGCGTGCACTCACAAGTGCTGAGGGAGCCGGCTGATGTCATTGGAAGACTACTCTCAATTATCTTTGAAAGATCTTGGCAGTTGGGAGAGGCTCCTGAAGACTGGAAGAAAGCAAATGCCACTCCTGTCTTTGAGAATGGCAAGAAGGAAGATCCAGGGAACTACAGGCCAGCCAGCTTCACCTCCAACCCTGCAAAGGTTAAGGAGCAATTAATCCTGGAAATGATTTCCAAACAAATGAAGGACAAGAAGGTGGTCATGGCTAGCCAGCATGCATTTACAAATGCTTAACCAACCTCATAGCATTCTACAGTGGGGTGACTAGCTTGGTGGATAAGGGGAGAGCAGCGGGTATTGTTTACTGCGACTTCAGTAAGGCTTTTGACACTGTCTCCCATAACATCCTCATAGACAAGCTGACAAGATACAGGTTAGACAAGTGGACAGTGAGGTCAAAACAAAGTGGACGACGGGGTGCAGAGGGGGGTGGTCAGTGACACAAAGTCCAGTTGGAGGCAAGTCACTAGTGGTGTACCCCAGGGATCAATACTGGGTCCAGTACTATTTAACCTCTTCATTAATGAGCTGGACAATGGGACACAGTGAACCCTCATCAAGTTCACATATGACACAAAACTGGGAGGAGTGGCTGATACACCAGGTAGATGTGCTGCCATTCAGAAGGACCTGGAGTGCTGGAGAACTGGGCAGAGACGAATCTGATGAAGTTGAACAAAAGGATATGTGAAGTCCTGCATCTGGGGAAGAATAACCACAGGAACGAGTACAGGCTAGGGACCGAGCATCTGGAAAGCAGCTTTGTAGAAAAGGACCTCGGGGTCCTGATGGACAACAAGCTGACCATGAGCCAGCAATGCTCTCTAAAGGCAAAGATGGTCAACAACATCCTGGAGCATTAGAACAGAGCATTAGGGGGAGTGTTGCCAGCAGGTTGAGGGAGGTGATCCTTTGCCTCTACTGAGCACTGCTGAGGCCACATCTGGAGTGCTGTGTCTAGTTTCTGGGTCCCCCAGTACAAGAGAGATACAAACACACTGGAGAGAGTCCAGTGAAAGACTATAAAGATGATGAAGGGACTGGGGCATCTGTCATGAAAAGAGGCTGAGAGAGCATGGACTGTTCAGTCTGGAGAACTGAAGGCTCAGGGGTCATCTCATCAATGTGTGTAAATATCCGATGTCAGCGAACGAAGACAGTGGTGCCCAGTGACAGGAGAAGAGGCAAGGGGCACAAATTAAAAACAATGAAACTCCATCTGAACACAAAGAAACACTTTTTTTCTGTGAGGGTGGTCAAACACTGAAACAGGTTGCCCAGGGAGATTGTGGAGTCTTCATCCCTGGAGATATTCCAAACCTGAGTGAACATGGTCCTGGGAAACCTGCTCTAGCTGACCCTGCTTGAGCAGCAAGGCTGGACAAGATGATCTCAAGACGTCCCTAACAACCTAGATGATTCTATCATTCTGTGAACCAGACTTATTACACATGTTATTGAAGCTATACCTTCAAGAGAGAGGGGCATGACAGAGCATGAAAAGGAAGTATTGGAGATTTTCTCTCCATAAGCATTTAAGGTATCCCATTTGGCCAAATGGAAGCTTTGAAGCTGACTTTCTTTCATCCCACCCACTCCTGAAGCCTTTTACCTGTTCTTGTTTGTATTTTCTCTGTCCTGGGGTTTCTTGCAACTGCCGGTGCAGCCACCCTTTGTCTGGAGCTAAGCATCAACTTTTCTTTGGCAGACAATTTCTTCCCTTCTTATGAAATCAGACTTGCTTGGCTTTTGGGTTTTGCCTGGAGTTTCTAGATTTTTTTCTTTCTTTTTTTAACATGCTTTTTGATTCTAAACAGCTAAACAAAGTTACTGTAATAAAGTGGAAGGGCCAGTTGTGACTCTTCTGCCCTTCTTGCTCAATGCTTTTTGCCTTCCTTGTCTTGATTCTTTTCCCACTCTGTGATGGGAGGCCTGGCAGGATTAAGGGAAGGTATCCTTGGGGTGATGGAGGGCAGAGCGAAGAAAGTGAGACAGTGACTTCAAAGACAAATGCACTTAGAACAAGGAGAAATTAAATTAGTGGACTTTTTATTAGCAGAATACACAAGAGGGAGACAGATATGTTGGGCTCGTCACTAGGCTTTGGGGAGATGTAGCACGGTAGAACTGTGGGATGTTTGTATTTGCATAACATCGGTGTATATAATTTTATGCAAGTTTTCTCTCAGACTTTGCAATGCTTTTCTAAGAGTAGGTGTATCCTGCAGCCCTACTAAGAATAGGTAGGGAATCTTAAGAAAATCATGATTTAAAAAAAAAATAGGTGGGAAGGAAAGTGGAAAAAGTAAATAGAGAGTGGAAAAGCATAGTAGAAGAAGTGGTAAGGAAGAAATAGCACAACCAAAAATCAAAGGGATAATTAATGAAGGAAGAAGATGGCAGTAATTGTATAAAATGTGGGAAAGAACTAGAAACATGCATCTGCCATCTCTGTCAGTGAGGGAATAATGTTGAAAACTGCTCAACTATGTGCCAGTTACGTGATTGCTGTTCCTCGCTGGAGGCACTTTCTGAAAAAAATTTGCCACTCCAAACGTTTTAAAAAGTGTTCTGGAGGGCTGCAAACTTTTGAAAAAAGAATTAAAAAAATAGTTTCCTGATTTATCTCAGCTGACAAAGATTAGTCAGCTTTGCATGTGTAATCTAGGTGTACTTAATACCTGCAAAAATAATCAGTCATTCACAAGTTCTTTTTTAGACATTTATTTGCACTACAGTGCATTACCCTTCCACTTGGGTACTAGAACATGCTGATTTTTGCTGGGGAGAGACTGCCCTAATGAGGTGAGAAAATTGGCCTTTTATATTAAAAGAAAAAAAGAATTTAAGTCTGTAAGGCTGTCTCTTTTCACAGTTTTCTGTTTGTAACGATCTCAATAGCAAGAAGGTGGTGTTTAACCCTTTAATACATGAAGTTACCTGGATAGACTAATGTTGCTTTTCCAAGAGAAACTGCATTTAAGTTCAGTGCACTTTTTCTTTAAAAATGTTCTTAATAATTGATCATGGATATGCTGATCAATGTGAAGAACTGTGTATTGATGTTAACGTCAAATGAGATTTTTCCTTTTATTTTTCTTGCTTTTAGATGTGACAAATTGCCAAACTGTGTTCTCCTGAGTGTACTGGTGTCGTGAATATTTTTCTAGGTTCCACAGGGTTTTGTTAGTGAGCTGATGTAGATCTTTGTTAACAGGAAAACATTTAAATCCTTGAGGAGAATTTAGTCTCTTAAAACAAATGTGTAAGTCTAGTGGATTTCTAGTGACACTGTTGGCATCCACTTGTATTTTCTCATCACCAGTTTATGTCATCGTCATGTATTTTCTCATCATTGATGCAGTTGATGCACTGTGTGGCTTATAGTAGGGCGCCAAATTCTTCTGTGCAGAGTTGAGAAAAGTGAAAAATGAGTGGAACACTTGCGCTTTTAGCGGGTATTATTGCTGAAAATATTTTGGTGCCTTCAGAGAGAAGATGCTCAAGAAAAGCAGAAGATAAGTGGTGTAATATTTATTTCCACTAGCATCACTTTTATTTTTGGAAGCACTGCAGGTCTCATAGAACTCATTTTACAGGGGAAAAATACATAAATTAGTTCCCCACTTCTTGCCACTGCTTCTCTGTCATTTTTTCATCTCCTCCCATTCTGCCTTTAAAATTAGGCTTCTAAGAAGTCTTTTAAAAAGCAACCACTGTGAGACATGTTCATTAGATCTGCTCTTCTTCTTGCTCATTGAGCCTTAAGTTAGATGATTGAAGTTGGGACAGCAGTTGCAAGCAATTGAATTGATGACTTGGAAGAAAAGCTAGCAGGTGAATTCAGCGGGGGGTCCTTTTTACTATGTAGTTCCTTGATTACCAAGAAAACAGTGCATCACATTTCTGCAGATCGCTGATCCAGGTAGTAATACGATCCCCATCTCTAGCCCATCAACAAATAATAAATCCAGAGCTACAAGCGGATGGGGAGTAGAAGTGGGTGGACGATGCTGTGCTCCTCAGGAGTTTGGTTTACAAGCTAGGAAGGTGATGCAGGAGGTGATGTTCATAGTTTGACAATGTCTCTGGTATTGACTATTTAGTCAGTAGTCTTCAGAAAATTATCAGTTGTATAATACTTGGAAAATAAAATCCAAAAGAAGCTGTTGTCTTCCAGCCTGCTTTTTGACCCATCATCCCACATAAATAATTCTGGATAGAATTAATAATGTAGATGTTTGGTGTTTGACAGCAGATGTATGCTGTGAATGAAAAAATCTTAAGGTAGTTTAGTCAAAATAGGATTTTCACACAGGGAAATTTTTGTTTCTTTTCAGACAAAAGAGGAGTTACTTGTGTTTAATATATAATATATTTAATATATAATTTAAATAATAAAAGGTTCTGTTTGCCAGAAATAGTCTTATGTAAGTAGGCATAGCTATTCTCTGTATAGAATCAGATATATTTTTGGTTTTTAAGTTTCACCATTATTAGTAAATGTGACATCACGTCTTTCCAGTACAGTTTGTGTAGTGTTATAATATAAAACTCTAGGCATTTCTATTTATGTATTTTTGCTCTATGCATACTTCTGTAGATCCAATTCTGTTTACACACGCAATGAAATTAAGAAGCGATGGATGTATACAAGTAGCATCAGTGCTGTGATGAAGTGCTCTTAAAATAAGTATGCACAAGTAGAAGTGTCTGGAGATATAAAATATTTAGAGGGTTGAATTAATGACCGGGAAAGACGGTTTGATGTTTTGAAAGTTTGTTTTTTTTTTTAAATTAATCAATTATGGATTAATATAAAGCTGTTTGATTAGCTGGCGGCAGTGGGTGTTGTCTCTGCGATGGTAAGGGAAGGACTCGGTGCGAGGCAGCTGTAAGGGCAACTTAGCCCAGGGCTGGGGCATGGAGCCTGCATCTCCTCGGGGCGGATGGTCAGTCGGAGGCGTAGGGAGGGCATCTCCTGCTGTCCTGCAGCCCAGGGGGCTGTCCTGGGACTGGGGCACAGGCAGCCCTGACGTGGCCAGTGCTGGGATTTCTCTGGGCTGACTGCAAGGAGGTGTTTTCCTGCCAACCTAAAGCTAGCGACGCTGCTGACTCCTCCTTCGCGGTGACTTCTGAAACGCACTGTGCGTGTAAAGATAGAATTGTGTGTTGTGATTTAAAAGTACCTTCTATTAGGCAAATTTTTTTAAAATAGATTTTGGAGGAAGTAAAAACCATTAACTATAAAAAATGATCTGTAATATAAGATGTTCTGACATTCATTTCAAAATGCTTTTTAAGGACTCTTTCTGCAACTTCATGTGAAACCCTATCTCTCCCGAAGTTCATTCTATAATACTTCCTTAGCCGACAGAAAGTTTCCATGTGTTTCTCAGCATGTGTGTGTATATGTATAGCTAGTTAATGGGCTGTATAAATAAGGATTGTGCTTCTTGTCTAAATGATCCATCTTGCTGATACTGCTGTGGAGCATATCTGTTGTCATCAGAGCTGAGCTCAGGAGGCTGGATGCTCATTTTGGTGAAATCTCAGCTGCTGCTTTTTTTTTTTTTAAATTTTTTCTCCTCGTGGCAGAACTCAAATCACACTTACGGTTTCAGTCAAAAAAATCACAAAGTCAGTGTTAATGTGGGTTTCTCTCACATGAATCTGAAAATGGTTTCCCTTTTCTTTGGTTTCTGTGTTTAAGACCAGTCCCAGAGAACCGTCTAAATATAAGACGAAGGATCGCAGAGCTCTGCATTAGCAGTGTCACTTAAAGCGCCACTAAAGTTCTCATCTTTCTAGGATGTATATGTAAAATTGAAGTGTGGATTTTCTGGGTAAGGATTTTAAAACTGAAAAGGGATTGTTTCTTTAGTTTTAATTCCCTCCACAGGAGCTGCCATTTTATTGATGCTGTTTAGCAGAGGGCCCAAATTACAGCAGAGCGCTGAGAAGTTGTTTGTTAGACAACACTGGAAGTCAGAACATTTCTAAGTTGTGAAACATCCTGCTAAGTTTATTTTATAATTAAATGTTTAAATGTTTCTGTATTAACCAAAATAGGTATAGAGTTTACATCACAGGACTTCAGTCTTTCAGCTTTTCAATACGACTGTGCACATGACAGCGTACAGAGACTGTTCAAAGTTAGCAGGGTGGTTTTGATCAACCACCACTTCAAATCAGTGCTTTTTGGCACTGGCTTTTATATGACATGATAGTATCAGTGAATAATCTGAAGAAATATCTTCAGGGTATATCTGATATCTACTCCTTTTATTTGGGTAGCAGCTACTCAGCCTAGTGAAAAAACACAGGCTTTAAGCCTTATATTTGTTATCTCTAACACATATTTCTGTGTTAGCTTGAATTTTTTACTACCGCTGTCCCACAGACGGTGCAGGCACTGCCGAGATGCTTCTCCAGCCTTTTACACCATGGGTGATCAAATCAGATGTTTTCAGCAGTCCCAGCTTAAAACCTTTTGACTCTTTGGTTGATCCGTACCTGTCTGGCGTTTCTTTGTAGTAGAACACCTGCATCTGCCAGATGTCCCAGGGTACTCAGTTTGTGTCTTCCCAGAACAACTCAGGAAAGGATGCTTGCCTTGAAGTTCTTGCATGCTGTAGTGAGGAGGAAATGTCACTCTAAAGATGCCCCTCAGGTGTGTCTCAGCAACTGACTACAAGTCAACCAAGTCCTAGTGCAGGAGGAACTGTTGCAGTGACCCGAAACCCAACTCTCCTGGTGCAGTGATGGTGCCTGGCGCTCAGGCATGGAGGTGTGAAAGACATAGCAGGAGAACTGCCCCCTGAGCCCCATTTCTCCAGGACTTCTGTCCAGAAGACAGCTGCAGGGCTCCTGCCTCTTCCTTTTCATTTCTCCCTCCTGACAAGTCTCAGCAAGTGGGATCAGAAGACAATAAAGAATCAATGCCAGTTAGTTGTTAGGGCAGTTATGAATCTGAGTTTTAAGCTAAATAAAAGTAATGCGATTATCAAATAATATATATAATCATACAGTTGATTGAAATTGTAAAAATCAGGTAGTATGATTTAATTTTTTGCTATGTATTTTGACAATAGTGGATAAGGGAAAAAAAGATGCCTTGTATAATAATCACAATCATGTTACCTGAGCTGTGTCTTGATTCATTTATGTAAAAACATGAACCTCTGCTGAAAAGAAAATGAAGCGTGAAACTTGGCACAAAACAAGAGTGTTGTATGTTTCTTGGTTATTCATTTTTAAGACTCAGTCCGTAGTTCTGATTCAGGAGGGAGATGTGGGGAAAAATGGGATGTAGGGAAATGACAGAGATTTTAGAGGTATGTTCAGGAAGTGGACTTTGGGGAGCAATCTCATGATTATTCTCTGAGCTTTTTTGACAATTTTTGGTTTCTTAAAAAATATGTTATAGGGTGTATAATGCTTTTAGTCAGTCTAGTAAAAATATTTCGTAGTTTGGGAAAGAGAGAGCTCCCTTCAAGTATTGTGTTTCTTTGGCTTATTTCCTAGCTGCTAAATGCTTCTTCTCAGGGTAGAACCTTTCAAAGATCAGCAAAGGAAGTACTAATAAGCCATGAGACTGTTGCTGCCAGTCTAATGTAATTCCCTTTGTAGTGAAGGTAGAGCAGAAGCAGAAAACTGCAGCCAGTTCCCCACGGGATGGAGAGCATGCCTATATCCTAGCTGCAGTAAAATGGAAAAAAATTATGGCAGAGAATGGAATTAACTCATTATCTGACAAAAGTACCGTATCTTACTGAAATCCCATTATGTGATAGTACACAGGAACTTGATCACGGTAGAGATACCAGGCATGGAGCTTTTTCCCTGAATATGCAAAAGATGTTCACTGCAAGTGGCTAAGTAAGCCAGAAGGTGCATGTATGGGTGAAGATCATTCTGCACGCACAGACATGGATTAACCAGATCTCAGCCACTGGAACAGCGGTAACAGAAAACATCTTTAAAGCCAGCTTAACCAACTCCGCAGGGATAGCTTTGGCTTTAGGGAAAACTTGTTTGACAACAAATGTCATTTATCAAACTAGAAAGGATCTTGTTTAGATGAGGGGAAGAATCCTTTTCCTTGCTCCAAGTGGACTTTTCAAACATTGCTTGTAGATCAAATGTTACTCTATATACTTAATGTTAATCAATAGTATTTTACAGGCTCTAATGGCATGTGAAAATGTCAATTGCTGGACCCCAGGTCAGATGCAATCTGTGCATCATATGGGTTTGATCTGAAATTTTGTTAAGTATAGAATATATTTTAGAAAGCATCTAAGGAAATTTTTGCAGTGGTTCCTACAAATCTTGGTAGAGATGCATCTAAGGTTGTGGAGGAAGCCTGGAAATGTAACAAGACTGCTTTTTATCACCTTTGAAAGGTCATGGCAATCAGGAGAGTTCCCTGATGACTGGAAAAATACAAATGTTGCACCTGTCTTGAAGAAGAGCAACACCTACAGCGTTGTTGGTCTCTCCACAGCATCTGGGAAGATTATGGAGTAATTTCTTCTGGAATCCATTTCTGAGCACATGAAAGGCAAGCAGGTGATTGAGAACAGCTAGCATGGCATTACCAATGACAAATCATGCCTGACCAACCTAATTGCCTTCTACAAGTGACTGGCTCTGTAAACAAGAGAAGTGCAGTGAATGTTGCTTGAAATGGACTTCAGCAAGTTCTCCAAAAAATTCTTCAATAGTATCCTGGTAGACAAATTGGGGATTGATAAGTGCTGGTTGGATTGCTGCATTCCAAGATTGGTGATCAGCATCCAAAATGCAACTGGCAGCTGGCTAGTTGTGGTGTCCTTTAGGAACTGATGGTGGGGGACAATGCTGTTTGCTGGGACTTCCCTCATTACTACAGACTTGCTTGGCAATCAGTGGAGTCTTGTCTGAGCTTGGCTACCATCACCATACCTGTTCTGCTCTCCACATTGGGTACTCTAGGACTGACTGGCTTGTCAGTGAGGCTGCTGCCTCTGCCTGCCTGGTTATCGTGCTCGGTGGCTGGCTCCCCTTGCTTTGCAGAGGTGCTCTTGCTGCTCCCAGACAGCAGTGCATCTTCGAAAACCATGCTGCTCTGAGCAGGGTGTTGGACTAGTCTGGAGATCCCTTCCAGCCTACATGGTTTTGTTACTCTGTGAAATGTGGCTGTGCTCCAGCTCACTTTGCTTACAGCACTCATGGAACTTTAAATCATAGTGACTCCCTTGTGAGCCCTTAGTTGTTGGTATTTAGTTATTTTTGTTAAAATAGGTATGGAATCTCAGGCAGACGTTTGTTGAGATAAATGTGATAACGGTAAACTTCATTCTACTTTCTCTCGTCATGAGATGTAGACAAAGAGAGGGGGCAGATGGCTGAGGCTCTTCAGCAGATTTCAAGGGAAATGTCTCAAGAGGACTGCAGAAGGGACGACCTCCCACTCTTCCAGAGCTGCAAGGACAGAATTCTGCAAACTATGCTAAGCTGGTATCTCTGTCATGATTGCTGCTTCTCTGAGTACAGCTTCGTTTCCACAACACCTGTCTGCTGGTGTGGCAGAGGAGCAAGTGAGGTTTGCTGTACATGGTCTTACACCTTGTGATGTGGTGATGGTTGTGTTCAGGCTGACTCTGTGGCTGTCCTGAGGGAATAACTACAAACAGGGGGAGGCTCAGTGTGTTTCTGTTTGGCTGCTGGCTGTGCGCAGAGTGGGAGAGTGTGAAGCAGAGGGTGTGCTGCCTAACCTGCTTCCAAAAGCTTGGACTCCCTTCCAGGAGCTTAGAGAAAAGGTGCCTGCAGCCAAGTAGGTGTTTCCCGTAATGTCAAATCCATACGTTGTTTGTGCACTGCGCAGCGGGTCTGCTGTTGCTCCTGGAAGTCAGGCATGCTCAGAGACCCCGGGTGGAAGTGACTGTGCCACCTTCGCACCGTGTCAGCTCTGCGGCTGTGGGACTAAGGTGGCACTCTCTGCTTTCTCCTCCTGGAGCCACTTCCACTGGCTTGTGCTGGAAATGAAAGCACATGTGGCAAGGAGAAAATAATCAGACACTATTAGCTATTTTACTGCTGGCATTAGCCATGCCAGGAAGGACAGAATTGTTCTGCATTTTGCTGTGTTACCTTAACTCTGCTCCTACACAGCGCTAATTATAATCCTGATATGATCTAATTAAAAAAACACTCTCTATACTGCCTGATTGATTCTATAGCCATGAAACAGTGAAAGCTGGGCAGGCTTAGCAACTCAGGAGGATCCCTGCTGCAAGCTCCCGACACACACTTCGTGAATACTGGGGGGAGAATGTCTGTGAATAAATGGGGTTGGTGATTATGGATATTGTCAGTAAAATCTCAATATTAAAAAATATGCTTCCCAGATAATTTGCCCGAATAAGTAGATGTTGTGCATGTGGCGGTCTGTACACAAATAGGCAGCTGTAGTCAGTTTTGGGGGAAGATGACTGTTTGTGCAGCCATTTTTGTATTTGAAACTGTTCCGAGTAAGAAGTCGCTCCATTTGTACTACGATTTCTAATTCTGACTCTACTGCTAAAACCCAGTGTGATTTTAATGGTTTTTAATCTACATTTGAATATTGCATGCTTATTTGTTTTCACCAGAGATTTGCTATTGATTGAATTCTTAAATGGTGTCCCTGCTGGCAGAATTGCTTCCTACCAGTTAGCATCTGTCTGCTGGATCAGGGCTCTGGGTTCATATCCTTGCTTTCACTGACACAAATAGGATGGCTTAGCACATCTTTCTTTTTTTGTCTCCCTCTTTATTTGTAGTTCTCCACCTCCGTAAATCCTTCTGTCTTTTCTCTTTCTTCTTTTCCTCTTAACTTCTCACATAGTGAAGCTAACAGAGGAGGGTGTGTGGGATGAGGAGTAGAAAAGGGGGGGAGAAAGTGAGAGGGAGAGTGAGGGAGACAAAAGGGAGAATGTGAGAGGTGAGGAGGAGGTGGTAATGAAGGTGGAAAATAGAACAAAGAAGGAGGGGGAGCGGGTGAGTGGAAGGGGAGATTAAATAAGGAGGGCATGAGAGGGGGAGAGGCTCTGCTCCTGCAGTCTCAGCTGGAGATACGGCAGTCATTTTATTCCTGCTCACAGGAGGAATAATGAGAGCAAATGTTGGTCCTGAACCTCTTCTGCCAGGCCGTTAATTTTCCAAAGCCATAAATGCATCAGCTTTATTTTATTCTTACCTGTAGATGTATGAATAACCTATAGTTATTGAATGTGTCCAGCAGTCTGCCCACTGGTCAGCATGGGGAAGTATCTCCAGGGACTTTCATTTTTCCTGTTGATGTATGGGCAATTTTTGGGATGTAAAGATCCAGTTTTGGCAAAATGAATCTAAAGGAATGTGTGCATTGTAGTTACCTAACTATATATCTGCTCTTATTAGGTGGGATTTAGCTTCTGGAGACTCTCTAAATCATTGCCTGCTGGAAGCAAGCTTTGTGGCAGACACAGAATAGCTGGGAACATGACTTCCCTGCTCCTCAACAGTCTCACGTAGTCCGCCTTTCCCTTCTCTTTGTGAGTGTTTCCCACACTATCCCTTTCTCTGGTATGGAAAAGTTGAAGGAAATCAGTGTTTCTCCCACCGATAGACTAGAGATGATGGGTGGCTGTTCACAGACTGTCCTTTCTCTGTTTAAGACCATATCTTTTTGGCCTTTTGGTCAGGAAGGCCTAGCACTGATAGCTGTGGTTGTGCAAAAGGATAGAGATGGCACGCAATAACGTGGGGAATGACTCTGCCCATCACTGCTGAGCCATCTTGCGTGCATTTTCCATTTCTTTGTTTTGTGTTGTGCAGCGACAGGGACATTGAGCTCATCATTTACTGCTGCTGTTCTGTCCATTAATACAGACTGTTGATTTCATTTGCTTATAGTCAGGATTTCTTTGAACACGTGCACCAAACCTCCCGGAGCAACTTTATGGTGCTGAGCAATTACCAATTAAAATGGAAAGTGTGCTTTGGTGCTTCACTTTTCTGTAGTTGCAATAATGTCTGGGGAAATACTGCAATGGAGAAATTCTGTGTTGAGGTAATTCTAGAAACCATGTTCACATTAGAAATCCCCAAACTGTACTTTATTTAAAAATGTTTTAATGAGCTGCCATATTCAGTGCATTAATCTGTCAAAGAGAAGTGCATGAGAGTACATTTCAAATCCCAGAGTGGAATTGAGGGAACGTGTGAGGGGTGACATGCTAAGCTTCCATGGTAGAAGGTATGGGTTCATTCCCTCATACCTTTCCCAATATTGGCTTGTGGTGGGAAGCCATTGCGGACTGTATTGTGGTGTAATAAGAATGAAAGAAAATCTTAAATAAGGGAGTAATTGTGATATTCTTTAGCAATCATAGAAATGTCTTTATTTTATACTCCTTTGGAAGATGCTGCAGCAAGAGAGACTCGTGGACAACCTCTAGTATTTTCCCTTCATGAACAGAAGAACAGGAACTGGGAAACTGAGATTTCCTGGTGAGTTGTGCTTGGCTGAAGATTATATTTTCCTTTGTGAGGAATGTCTGTGAGAACATTTCTGTTGTTATTGTCCCTTGGATTGCTCTAGCATCTAGGAGCTGTAGGCCTGGGGTGGCATCCTCATTGGAACTGTACACGAAGAATGCCACATAAAAGACATGGCAGGAGTTTGTAGTCTAAACAGACAGTAGCACACAAGGAAAGAGTGTGAATATCCTGGTTAGCATAATAGGTGGTGATCTCAAAATTTACATCACAACCATTGTGAGAGAACTTACGGGCATTGTGACGCAACAGAATTTGAAGACAGGATTTGAATAAAATGCATGTCCCTCGTTTCACCCATTATGTCTTCAAGCCAACCTAGTCTCATCTTCCTTCCTTTTAATGTTCATATCCTCCTCCTCCTCACAGACACTTGCCACAGTGATTTTCTGTCCTGTAGTGAATCATAAGTTGTCAACTTATGGTTCTCTTGGGGTATGGACTTTGCGAGGGTGATGGCATCTTCTTGGTTTCTGATCTTATGTTCCTTAGTAGCAACCTGTAACGTTGAAACCTTGTGCTGTGTTCAGAATTGAATTTCAGTTGCTTTAAAAATATTACGCACTAGACAATACTGAATAGGTGAAAAGGTCCTCTGTGAATATTTACAATGAAGAGGAGCAAGACAAAGTATCAAAGATCTCTTTTGAAGTTACAATTTTAGGCAATAATATTAAGGAGAACTAAATTAAGGAAGAAAATGTTTAAAAGCACTGTTAGAGAATGAGCGAAATCATAATGTTGCTCTTTTAAACTTTGGTTAATTTTAAGTTCCATATTAAAAGGAGTTAGAGAATGGCAGTTTGGGAGAGGCAGAGGATTTGCCTGATCCTGTGGGTCTGATCCTGTAGGTTTGAATGATTCTGGTCAGTATGAAGATAAGAAATAAAAGACTGAGGGAAACAGCAAGACCCCTGAAAAGAGAAAATGAATCCACGTATAAGAAACATGCAGTCAGGAGCAATAAGATGTTCAAATTCCTTAGTTCAGCTTTTACTAAGTAGGCATTGCTTCACCAAAATTTTAGCCACCTGTTCTTGGAATTCCACCTATATCCGTATAGGTGATATATCCACCTAATTCCTCATATAATGAATGGAGAAGAGAATTTCAGAAGATGATCCAGTCTGTCTGATGCCTTCCTCTTTTAATTAACTCTAAAGGAAGGTAAGCATTTTTAGGATTGTATATTCTTGCATAGTAGAAGAAATAAAATCCCATCATATTTAGTTGAAAAAATCTGAGACAAGTCTATTCATTGTCAGTCTCCAAGCAGAAAGAAGTAACACATTATCTAAAAAATCAAAAGAAAATTAGTGACTTCATAGAAATGACAGATAGAATTGCATTTAATTGATTAATGCATCATATAAAAAGAAAGGATAGCTAAGTAGAAAACCCTGAAGATGATGTCCACAGCTTATATTGATTTTGAATTTAGATTTGTTACACATTTCTGCTAGTATGGTTATGAACTCAGTGTAGTGTGAGATATAATTATCTAAAATAATCATGTAGTTTGTGCTAATAGTGATATGTAGTTGGAAGAAAAAAATTAAAACTTTTCAAAGACTATTACCAATGTTGTTTTGTTAAACAGGGAAGAAGTTACTTGGCTTTTTTTCTGGGGGGCATTAATATTGCCTGTAATACTTGAGACAAGACAAGCAATTTCAATACCAATGTCTTCTTTTTTTTCCCCTCTTTACATTTCTAAGTTTTGGCACCTTGCCTGTTGCATAATTCTGGTCCACTCTGCTGCAGGAGTTACCTGCTTTTAAACTCCGTGTAGCCGATCACATGCAGCTTCTTGCCTCATCCTAGGAGAGTCTCCTACATACATTTTTATTTGGGTCAGTCCTTTTTGCCTTTAAATTAGAAAAACATTTTCACTGCGAACTAAGTTTTAGGAAATAAAACCTCACTCATCAACTTTCTTGTGTCCACCTTTTGCCCTCCTCCATCCAGTGCAACGGCCAATCTTGTAGGTACTTCTTGTTCTTCTTGTACCTACAAGACACAACTTGTATTATGCGTGACTCAGCAGCAAGCTAAAAACCTGCTATTCTTGCCATCCTCCCCTTGACAGTGAACAGACCTGCCACCTCTTCACCTCCAGCTTTTAATATGCTTAGCTATAGCTATATTGTTAAGAACAAATATGGTAGCTGTTTGCTAGGCTGTGGATTCCTTGATCCAGTTGTGACGGAGAAATAGTTAAGAGTGGGGGTATGACTATCCATTGTCAAGTGGCATTCTTGGTCTTGGCTGTAGATCCTATGTGAACATGAGGAAGCTACTAATTTTAAATCCTCAGCATATGCTACCATAGTGAAAATGCATAGGACAAAAGATCTTGAAGAACAAAATAATTGGGTTTTGTAGTTCAGGAATTTGAGAGATCCCTGTCTTCCTTCTCATCTGAATCAGATATTTTGTTAGTTTTTACATCTTGACTTATTGTTACTTTTCTGGTATCCCCAAAAAAGAATTTGCTCATCTGCAAAGCATTGGTGTTATTGAGGATGTACATATATGTAAGACTTCAAATGAGGGAACAATAAAGCATTTATACTGGGATGGGACTGTGTAATTGTCTGCTTTGTAAAAATATAGCGATATCTGATCAGAATGGTTTTACTCATTTACCTGATTAAGTGCTTGAAACGTGTTGAACATATGTTCTGTACATACGTTGCATGAAATCTCCACATACAACATCCTAAAAGACACTGTAAGCATATGGAATTTATAAAGTTGAAAGTGGCAGAAATCTTTTCATTTTGTGAATGTATTAAACATTAGACTGAAGAATTATTTCGAAATGGATAAAAGACTCTCCCTTATTATTAAAATTTACTATCAAAAGGTTTATTCCTTTCAATTTGAAGGATGGCAAGATATATGATCATTATTAAAGCATAACCAGAAAGATCATATTTAGATTGAGTGTGGTTTTGTGGCTTATAAACGTGAATTCAGGTTATTTCAGAAAAATAGTACAAATTTGATAACGAAGACTGTGATTAGGTTACAATTGCACAAATGTTGTTACTGTGGTTCTTCTTTTCTGAAGTGTAGAAAAGATTTTTATTAAAAGTCCTGATACAGTTTAAGTGTCTAAACATCCTGCCGCGCTCTTTCCTTTGAAAAGAGGAGATCTCTCCCTGAAGGCACTTCCATAATATTGTCCATCAGGGCTGGAAATGGAGACATCCTCTAGTTCTGTCGGTTTGCTGATTTGTTTGGTGTTTTTTGTTTGTTTTTTTGTTTGTTTGTTTGTTTTTGGTGTGTGTGTGTGTATGCATGGGAGGGGTGTTTGGTTTTTTCCCTCCTGAAAAAGTGACTTTCTAAAATGGCAGAACGGGCTTCTGCCTTGTCTCTCTCATACCAATTAAAATGCTGGAATTGCCATCAGCTCTGTATTTGAGGTTCCCATAGGAAGCATATGTGATGCTATTCTCCAGATCTTACATGTGAAAAGGAGCACACCATATATACGGAACTAAGAATTTATTGTTAGTCCAATTAATGTTTTAATAACCTAATACTTCAAATCACTACTTCTGTTATAATAATATGTAGTTATAGTCCAAATTAATGCACAAGAACCTATATAATACAGATAATATTGTTACACAGAAAAAAAAACAACATAAAACCCCGCCTTTCTCTGTTGCTATGCTCACCCATGTTTGCACTGTCCCACACCACATAGGCAGTTTAATCCACACAGGTTAGCTGCTTATTACTACTATAAACTAAAGCTGAACAAAACAACCTTAAGCAATAGTTATCTTGACTGCTAGACAATTGCTTTCAGAGCTAAAACTAAATCAGCTCAAGCAGAGCCAAGAAAAACCCAAGTCCAAATTAATAAATTAAATATTTAAACATGATCATGTCTGCAGAGCATTCTTTTTAGCTAAATATTTAGCTTCTTTTTTAAAGGACATTGAAGTAATTGGAATCTTGACTTCTTTCATTCCACATGGAAAGGCCTAAACACATGCTTACTGGACTTTCCTTATTATGCAACTGACAGGTAGAATGAACTATTCTATACTTGTCCTGGTTTTAGATGGAGTTGTGGCTTACCTTTAATATACTATGTAGTATTTTTTCTAGCTTACAAAAGCGAGTTTTAGTAAATTAACCTTTTCATCCTGGTATTTTCTGAACTGAGGATGGGAGTTCTGTTATTAACATGGACAGCTGAGCACCTTATCTGTGGCTTTGGGCCATGGAATTTGGGTTTCTTGAAAACATCAATGTTTCTTTCATTCTCCACATCCTATCATTTAAATTCAACAAGAGAAGATCAACAGTTTTATTGGCTAGACTCTTATTTTCATTTGCAGAACAGAAGTAAGTTCATATTGGGTAGGGCTTCCCTTGGTGTGTTTAAAATAGATTTCTAAGTTTTGGGTAATAACACCAGAGAAGTTGCTTTGTCAGTGGAATCCAGTTAAGGTCATTACTGAAATGAGCTCTAGAAATCTTTCTCAGTTCCAGTCAGACAATTATCTACTCCACATATTATAAAAGCTTATCTTTTATCTTACAAACAAGAAACTCCGCGTTTCTTCCCCTTTATGTGATGCCATGTTGAGGCGATTAATCATATGGTGTGATTGAGCCAACTTTTGGAGCATCTCTTCTTCTAGCCCTACAAACTGTTCAGCCACCTGTGCATGCTCTGAAGTTCAAAGGAACCCAAGAAAGCACCAGTCGGAACTTGGGGCAGTAGAGGTGGGGACAGAGATCATCTTGAATCACGTAGGCACCTGATCTCTTTCTTAGACCCTTCATTAGAATTTTCTAAGTTGTGTCATCCTACTACAAAAGTATTCAAAATTTAGTCACCTATTTATGTGTTAAATATTGTAGAGAAAGTATCGACAGATATGGTCCCACTCCTGCTCTGCAAGTGAAAATAAGAGTCCACACAATTCAAAAGCTGACTGTTATGCTGCCCTTCTTTTTAAATGGTGCGCCATTAAGGAACAAGTACTACTTTACAGTTGTCTAGGAGCCAAGCCTCCATTAGGTGAGACCACCAATGCAATAGGCCCGCTGTTTCTTTTCAAGTCAATAGCAAAATTTCCATTGACTTCAGTTGAAAGATAACTGGGCCCAAAAGGCTAATTATTAGAAGTGGGTTAATGTGTTAGAGGCACCCGTTAAATAAATTTTATTCTAGAGTATCTGGGTCTAATTTAGAAATCTGATTATGAAATGAATTAAAATTTTTTTATATTTTTTCAGTTATATTTAAAGAATGAACAACTGTTTATTATCTCAATTAAATAAAAAAAAAAAAGGAAGGAAATGTAGAGCAAATAGGGAGCTATTCAGGCAATCAAAAGCAGATTTCAACTTTAGCATGAGGTAATCACACTATAGACTCCATCGACTGTAACTAGGGCCAGGATTCAGTTGCCTGACTGTGGGCATTTAGTGCATCTATTTGAGATGCTCTTTGGGACTTCTTATTTGGGAACAGCTGTGTGTACGGGGCTCATGGGTTTAAGGTGCAGAGTTAAGCAGGTATTAATTTGTTTGTTTATACAGTCACCAATCTCAAAAAAACTGTTTTAAATGACTGTATCTCTGAAGGATCTAATACATTATAGACTTTGCTGCACTGTCAGATCTAGAAACAGAAAATTTCTTACTTATTAATCCTCTTGACTTAATCATTTCAGCTAATGAATAAGGAAGGAAGTAAACTAAATAGAGCAATATTGGCTTGCCGTAGTGGAAGCCTGCTAATGCATTTAATATTTTCCAAATAGAGAAGAAGAAAATTAAAGAGTAGAGCAGTATATTTGCAAGATTCTGAAAGTGCTAAAAATGAATACGTGACAAAAGTTGTCTGACACTGTACTTTAAATTTTTTGCTTTTTTCCTTGAGCGGCATTTGTATTGTCATCTCCTATTCCCTTTTTGTTTTCAGCACTTGCAAAGATTTAAGCTAGAAATTTTATCTTTTGTCTCTCAACTCTTGTCACTCTAAACATCTCTTGTTGTGTGAATCCATCTTTGCTGTTCTTACAAATAGAATGCAAATCATATCCTTGCCAGAGCTAAACACTTATCTAAGTGAAATCAGAAAAAATACTTGAAGGTTAAAACTGAGATTCACTTTCTATTTGAGAAAATCACAGAATGCTACGTTACTTTTTGGCTCTAAAAATGTATATCAAAATGTCAGAATTTTAGCTCAAAGAAATATCCTTTTTCTGAATTAGGCTTTTTAGATGCTTTTCGTAGTGGTCATTTCAGGTCACAGAAGATGACAAGAATAATTGAACAGCAGATATGCAGGATTTTTTTTTTTTTTTATGGTAATGTTGGAATTTGTAGGAGTCGAATATTTGTGATTTAAGATGAAAGGTCAAAACCGGTGGTGAACGCCAACAGTGGCAGGGTGAGCTCTGCGAGGCATATGGGAAGTTTGCCGGTGATGCCAGTCACGGTAGCAGAGTTGACAAGAGGACGGCATCCGCGATGCCTTGCCGCTGCTGAAGAGCACGCACAAGGAGAAGTGGGAGAGCTATTCATAGCGTTGGCAGCGATGACACCATGAGCAATAAACAAGAGTGTTCCACTTCAGTCAAGAATTCAAAAGCCTTTTCATGAACTTAATTAAGAAACTTTTCTGACAGCGGGGACATACTAATTGTCTGTTGCATCCTCGAAGAAGGAAATCAAAGGAGCTCTGCTGAAATTCAGGATTTGCAAGCAATCAACTTCCCTACCTGCCAACATCTGAAAGCTAAAAATAGGAAGTAGAGTGAAGAAGGGATTTCAGAATTGTTTCTAAGGAATTTCCCCTGATTGAAGACTTTGGGATTTAGCTAAGGGACATCAGTAGAAGAAAATAAGGAGACAACACTCAGAAGCATTTTGCTGCAATTAATGGATTATTTTTTGTGTGTGTGAAAGTAAGATAAGAATTAGTTTTTTAAATTCTACTATGATTCACATTACCTAGAGCTTTTGACAGGAGAGGTGGAGAATAGTTATCTTAGAATAGTGAGAGCCTTCTTTCTTAAGGAGGGTCAACTGACTTTTTTTTTTCATGACAAGAAGCTATTTTCTATGAATTTGAAAAGTTTTCATTAGTACAAATGATCAAGAGAAAAGCATACACCTGATTGATTGTTTTTTTTTCTTAAGGAACTGATTGCCATTTTTCATTGTGATTAATATTAAATACTCATGTAGGACTCTTCATCTGTAAATCCTGGGTGTCATAAAAATGCAAGTTAATTTTTGTACTTTTAAAAATTTCAAATATGCTTACTAAGAACTGCAGGAAAGATTTTAGGTAATTTTGTAGACACTACAAAGAAGAAAATAGGGCAATATTTTTAGTATATTTCAGAGATGAAAAGACTAATGTAATACTTTGAAACTTTCATTTGCTTACATTCAACAGTATCCTGTCAAGCTTAATATGGTATATGTTCCAGGGAAGGTGCTATTTTAACTGGCTAATCTACCTGAGTAGCATGGGAATGATACAGCTCCAGTTGCCTTTACTCATCTGTCTTTATTCCTTATAAACACAGATACAAACAGTTGAGAATGAGAAGCTATGAAGTACTGAGGGTTGGTAAGGGATACCAAAGAAATGAGGAAAAAATCCAGATCTGCAGGCAGTAAGAGGTTATTCAGGAAATGTATTTTAGACAGAAGATAACCTAAGGAAGATACTGGCCCATTTTCAGATGGACATACTAGCCCTGCTAATATGTACAAAAAGTCAGAGCATTAGCTAAAGATTTCTGTTTGTACAGGGAAAAAAATGGAGAAGTATATCTGCATCCTGTGAGGACAAGAAGTCATTTCCCACTTTGATACTAACCAAAGATAACTTGAGACAACACCTGCTTTGGATAAATATTTTAAAATAAATAGGCCTTAGTTACTTGTGCAGAAGAAGACTAAAAGGCTTGGCTGCAGAAGCCTCTGGTTGACTTATGTTTTTTTTCCTTTGTTCAATTTGCGAAATTAGGAAAATTCTGTATATTTATGAGACTCCTGATGTAGAGCTGCTATTCAAAAGGGGCACTCAGATGACCAAAGAGGCTGTTGGGCCATTAAGCCTGACGTTCATCCTTGGCATTTGTAATACAGCATTTGGAAAAAGGGGAAAGGAAAGACACAATTCTTAGGGCATTATGTTTTTAAAGCTTGTTGAAAGGTCACAAAAGGTTCAGTTAAGAGCTACAGTAATGTTTCAGATGCTGGAGAAACTACTTTGCAGTGGAGGATTTAGAGATCTCAATCTGTTTAGTTTATCACACAGGAGATCAAGAGGTGACTTGATTATAAAATGTAAACACTTTCATACACACACAGTATCCACCACTAAAAGCTTTTTAATCTAGTGGTGAAAGGCAGAATAAGCACTGAGGGATGGGAGCTGAAGTCACTGTCCTTGGAAGCAAGGCACGCATTTTTAATGGTGAGGGTGATTCACCTAGGAGGTGCTGATCTTCTCTCAGTATTCTCCGAACAAGACTTGCTTCTTATCTTAAAGTTGACGCATTATACAGCTTCAGATCCCATCAACACAATGTTACACCCTTCCTAAACTCCAGGACTTAGATAATTTGTTTTTTCTTTTCTTTTTCATGTCTTCCCCCCTGCCCCCGGGAGGGACAGAAAAGGCCATTTTTAAACCTTCTTACTAGAGCTACAACTGAAGTTTTTGATGCCAACATGTTACAAGGATGTTAATGGGCTCATATTGTACATCTTCCTAGCAGTAGGAGTAGTCCTAAAGGAACTAATTGACATGTTTTATGGTGTAGTAAAGACAACTTACCTAGACTTAACTGCTTTAATATATTTCATTGTATGTGCTGATGACATTTCCAATATAATGATTGCAACTAGTCCACTGTTTCTCACTCATCAGTCATACATACCACCAATCATAATTCCTTGGTAATCAACTAGGTACTGCTACAAAGTATGTAAAGCCATGCCTCCACACTCCTCCAGGCTAAAATAGTGATCTTCCCAGTCTCCAAACAATGTAATGGTTTGGCTGAAGAATTTATATGAAACACCAAATTATCCCCCAGGTGACTTGACCTAACAAAATGACATAAAATAGGATACCTAGTGGATTTCAGTTCAAACTTCTTATCTAGGGACAGTATCATTTGAGTTCCTAATACGCTGCTTCCTTTCTAATGACCTGTGACATAAATAAATTACAGTAGCAATGGCAGCGAGCACAGGCAGATAATCTAGTACAAAAAAAATCTCCTACATCTCAGTCCTCATCACAGAAGAAAAAAAATCCTGTGTGTCCTTCAGTATACCATATCCTAAGTCAAGTCCTCCTAAAGTGTTAGAGACAGCATTTCACACTACTGCAATCCTAGTAGGATGTTTTCTCTCTTCTATTTTTTTGAATATACACATAATATTGGACATACCAGGATATTATTTTGATAATCTTGGCAATTTATTGAGAGGAAGAAGAGGTGAGAATTGCTGCTACCCAGAGATACTTACTCCTTGTCTGTTTTCAGGTAGGAAAAGTGCTACCTTTCGTCAAGCAAGACAGATTTGTTGTGTGCCATCATTCAACATGACAAATTTGTCTAGCAAATTGTGCCTAACTTCCTACTTTTTGGGAAGCTGGAAGATGCGAGGCCACATCAGTGACATGGTTGGATGATGTCAGTGTTCTGGGCCCAGCTCACGTCTTTGCTGTTCTGGCTTTAGACTAAGGCATGGTGCAATGCATAGATGGCTTGGTAGGGGATTTTCTTTGAAACATAGAAAAAGTCTCAGTATTTGTACTGTTGGTCAGATCCAGGAATTTTCCTGAAGCCTCCAGGTTTTCACTTCTACTTCAGAAATGCACTGGTGGCAGTTCAGGTTATAGCTGACAGAAAGAAATTTTTAGTTGTTCCACTTGGGTGGAGAGAGCTGATAAGAAATCATCATCTTCTGTTTTGAAGGATCTCACTCTAGGTACCCATACAGCTTCACTCTTCATCATTCTGTTCAGCCTTTAGAGAATATTGTAGAATGTGCTGGATAAAAATGTCACTTAAGCACTCTTGACACACAGCTTTGGGTTTTACATCATGTACCCCAAGTAAAGGGAGGGAGTGCCTTTTAAAAAAACATAGCACAGAACAAGACTACAAAATAATGGTCCCGTTCTATGACTGTTCTGTGTGGTTGTGAAAAATCTGTGAATTTGGCAGAAGGACAAGTCAGTGATCATCAAAACCACAAGAACTCTGCTTAGATGAGCAGAGGCTGCTGGCTCAAGCAATAAGAAATCCTGATGTAAAAGAATGATATTCTTCCTTTACATCTAGCTCCATCTGGAAATCCTTTTTTAGGATAAGAAAATACTGAGCTATGACAGGAACTAAATCCTTACAGCGTTTGGCTCTCTAAAGGGCTAGCCAAGGGGAATTTCTGCTAGAGTATAGGTAGGAGACTAATGCTATGGTTAGATCCAAGCATTCTGGAATAAATACTGACTTGGTCACTTGAAAAATTATTAGTGCTTTTTCTATGGACACAGCTACACTGGAGTGTCAGATTTGTACCCGGAGCCTTCTGTGGCACTGGACCAAATTTTCTGGAGGGCTGACCTTATTGCACATGATGGGTCACCAGCCTGTGGACTCCTGTGGCCATCAAAACTGATCAGGGAGCCTGAAGCTCTGTGAGTGCACGTTGTTTAATGGGCTGTTGTGAGAATCACTGTGGAATAGTAGAAAAATGTTAACCAAGGGAGACCTTTGGAGAAATGTCTCTCTGCCAAATTTATAGGTATTTCACAGTAGCAGGCAGAATCACAGCACAGGTTAGCAGACTTTGTGCAGTGTTTCCCCAAAGGACACTCACTCCTGTTATTTAAGATATTATTGGTTTAAAACGAACCCTGGGGGGTTTCTGTCAGGATTTAAATGGGAAATGGGTTGGCAGAAGCTTTCCTTCTCTTAAAATTACACCTATGACTAGTATGGCTCCTCAGGAGAGAACCCCAGTGGGTCTGCTAGATGTGATTAATGAGCGCATGGTTACTGAAGCATCCCTCTTGGTGTCCTTCTGCTGTGTTGTCCATATGACAATTTTCCAATATGCGTTATTACAGGAATAAAATCCATATTTTGATACATTAGCAGTACTGAACTGTGTGGACTATATTTCTTTATGGGAATGTCTTTTCAGAAGAGTTTGGACATAAAGAGTAAGCTTGGGAATTAATCAAGCTGTTGATAGGAAACAGGAAGGAAAGGAGAAGAAAACCTAAAATTGGATGTCATGTTTTTCTATAGGCCTTGCTGTGGAGGTTTAGATCAAAGGAAAAATAGTTTATACTAATTTTGGGCTCGTACTTTCTACTCAACAACTGCATCAGATAAGAGAGTTTTGCAGAAAAATTCTTTGTTAACACTGATTTAATTCTTAGCTTGTACAGTCTCAGCGAGCATCAAGAAGCAAGGATGCTCCCCACAAAAGAGGCTCAATTTTTCTACTGAGAATAATTTCAAGCTCAAGACAATTTTCTGAAAACAGTTATGAACAGTGATATTTTGGGGAAAAATAGGTAATAAAAATGTAGAGGACATGCTATGGGTTTTCTTTCACAAATAGTATTCTTGAGAATGTTTAACTTCAGTAGAGAGTACATTAAAAGAAGGAATTAAAATAAATCACAAATATAAAAAGCCTTGAAATTTTTAATTTTACTATGTGCCGTGCTTAAAGCATAACATAAAACCAGTTAATGTTCTCCTTTTCTACTTTTCTAATTCACTAAAATGCCATATGCTTTTCATTTGTGTTTACTTTGGCATCCAGAAGAATGAAGAGAATTAAATAATGCTGGAGACAAGCTTAATCATTATCTTGTGTTCGAGCACTTTGATGGTATATTTAAAATAGATGTGTGAGCCTTTTTTGTTCCTTGCAATATGGATATTATAAAGGAAGGTGAACAGGATGGTAAATTAGAGATGCTCTCAGCGAGGCTGTTAAATTATTTTTAGGTAGAAGACATACTGTACACACTGAGCCTCAGCTGAATATAATTAATTTGAAATGTTATCACTGTTGTGCTTGCAGTCCTATTGTAATTTTTTTTCAGTTCTGCATCTTGCTGGCTCCTATCACACCCCTGACTGTGAGATCTTTTCCTGCTTTGCACGTGTCCTGTTTGTTACCACCATATGGTCGTTAGAATTGCAGTAGCTTTGCTCTGTTTACAGACCACTGTGCTTTGTCATATTTTTGCTGCTCACCCTGTATTGCCATCTGATACCTATCATCTGTTTAACACATTGGATGCCAAAAATACTCACTTTTTTTTTTTTTCAAACGCATGTGTGAGAAAGACTGTTTCAGAAAGCTGTTTTAATAAACATTGCTCCAAAGTAATTTCCTGTTATGTTGAACCAGTACCCACACCTCTCAACTTTCCAAACTTTTTAACAGGTGCCAGCTGACTGAAGGGATATACTGCAGCGCTGGGGATTTTTTTTTTTTTTTGCTTGTGTGCATTGCACTGTTAGTATCAGACTGTAATGTGTTTAAGCATCTTTTCCCACTGTGTGATTATAACAAAACCAATGTTCTCAGAGGATAGCAGGATCTATTCTTACCCTGGTTGCTAATTGCAACTTTATTAGGGTTGCACTAAGTAACTGTTTTTGAAACTGGTTTGACAGATAAAATACATTATGATTTGCAAGTGTTGGCACTAGTGATGGCTGATGCCATTTTAATCCAGCATTTCAATCTCTCGTGATATTGATACCAAAAAAAATCACTTCACCAACTGTCATGACATAATTAAATTTTGGGGGCAGGGGAACAGATAGTATGAAAAATGATTGTATCACTGAATTAGAGGTAGAGGAGCCTGCGGCAGCATTTGGGGTATTAGACATGATGAATTTTTCATTAAGTAGTATTTTAAGATGCAAAAATCTTGACTTGCCAGGTGATCATAAGCTTAAATTTTAGAAGAGGTGTTCATAAGCCTCTGTTTCCGATGGCTTCTTGATGGGGACAAAGAACAACGCTAATTCACAGTTGTGTACCCATAGCAAAGCCATATAATTAATTCTGTGGTCATCTTCTGCCAGCTTCCCTGGGTATTGCTGTGCATGGGGTTTTCCCAGCTGACTTAACAGCTTAAAAGTGCAAGTCCATACAGGACCAACTGCCTATGAATGGCTGATCTCTTAAGACCGATCTGGGTCCCATTTGATGGGTGGTTGTTCTGCTCTCCACTGACTATGCTGTAGGTAGCTTGGTTGATCAGGACAAATTCTGCCTGGATTATGTGATTCATCCAGCTGAACTAAGCGATGCTACTAATTAATATGGCTCAGTTGGATAAACGGGCTTCTCTTTTATTTTCTCTCTCTCTCATGCACTGCTTCATTAATATGTCTAGTTGTTAGTAGTTCTGTATTCAGAGTAAGAGAGCTAAATACTGGTACTTGTGTTTGTGATTTTGTGTAGGTGCAAATTTGTGCCTTACTTTTAAAACCTCTTCCTTAAGATTTTCATTCATCTTTTTTTCCCCTCTCCAATTTAAATTGAGCTTTTCTACTGTAAACACCCTCCACCCTGTTTCAGGCTTTTTGGACTTTGTTTTACGTGACTTTCAGTTATTCGCCATTTTATAGCTGGTTGGTTACGATGTGATGACCATCCTTAGGAAAAAAACATGCCTACAGTAGCATATTATGTGATTCAATAAATTGATCAATAAATTAATTCAATACATTGAAGAGAACACCATTTAATTATCTTTTGCTTCACTCTGAAAACAGATGAGGTTTTGTTTGTTCACAAAAATATGATTTTGGTGAAGTTTAGCTTAAATAAATGATATTTGTATTCCATAATAAAATGAAGCTGATGTTTTGAAGAGAAAATAAATCAAGTTATTCTTTACTCATTGTTTTAATGTATTTTAAGGGACATTTGCTGGCAGAGCTACTTTACAAAACAGTATTTTACTGGAGAAATTTCCTATGGGGGCTCAGAGACTACTGCTCCAAGGACCATTTTGTACTTCTTTCAGTGAAGTAGTGGCATTAAAGCAGTGTTATGCCATCACTAGCTGACACAGGTCAGCTCATTCAGGAGACATGTTTTGCGTGTCTTTTATACTACGTGTGGAAGAGATCATGGTGCTGGGCTAGATTCAGTAATATTTAGGTAAATGAGGAAAATGAAGACATCGCTTAGGCACTTGAAAAGGAAAACCATGATCCAGTACCTGAAATATTCCACTTTTTATGGCCTGTTATAAAACTAGACATGGAAACTTCTTGCTTACTAGCTAGCAAAGCAACAATAAAGAAAAAAAGCTAAAACCCACCCAGGATTAGGTAGCACAGTTTTTATACCTATTTTTAAAACGGTTATTTTCTATTGGTACTACCAGTTATTCTTTCCCCACTTTTTTACAGTTGTTGGTTTAGTGGGACGCAGTATCAGCGACAAAAAAATCATGAAGTGATTTGGTACTCGTTCTCTGCATTAGAGGTCATTGCCTCCTCAGCTGCTAATCAGCGCTCTTGATTCTCAGGCATGTTGAAGCACATGTGTTTTACGAATGGTGGTGTTTCATGTTGCTCTGAGAAAATCCAGAGCTGTTGATTTGGCTGGGAAGACAGTAATTAGTTTCCTTCTGCATCTTGATGAAACTTTCTTTAAGGAACTTTCCAGCAGTCCTTTTTACAAGGTTTTATAGAAGAAGCTTGTGTCTAACATATTTAGAGCTTGTTTTTTTAATAAGCAACTCCGTATTAAAACTACTTGTATCTGCAAATGCAGTAATGTAAAAGAACATGCCCTGTAATCTCGCAAATGGTATTAGCATGGCTGGGTGTCTTTGGGATCTTCGCTTTCTGCCATACACCTGTACAGTTCATCTGTTACGCTATATAAGGAAAGGAGAGAGAATGAAAATATTTCACTGAAAGGAAAAGGCAAATTAACATTAGTTAATTGCCTTTACTATTTTTATAATTCTTCTCTCGGTGTCAGAATAAGCCCTGATTTCATATATTTAAGTAAACCTGGCATAAAACTTATTTAACTACTTTATATATATATATATATATATATATATATATATATATGAATAGATATTTGTCTCTGAAATAACTGGGGAAAGAAGAGATGAGTCTTATCTCACTTCCCAGTTTAACAGGGGCTAAATTGTAAGGGTGCTGGGAATTGCAGAGATGCTGGAAGATGGTCTCTCAGTTGTGGTTTGATAATGCGGGTAGGCAGCAGGTAGGAGAAAACTTCTCAGGTCTCTTTTAACAGTGGATCTTATGGAAACTGTTGATCTTATGAAAACTGAAAACTTATGGAAACTGACATTTTAGAGAACTGAAATTCACTTTTAAAACAAACTCTGTGGCAAATCTTGTTATTTTGATTTTCAGTAAGAACAACCTTTTTTCCAAGAGGCACGTATCTCAGTTAAAGTCACATACAAACAATATTAATAAGACTTTATTTTCTTAAAACAATATTAATAAGGACTTTATTTCTTAAAATGCTTGGTTTTGATGGTACAGATGTAAGAGCAGCTCAAGCTAGCACTTCTGCTGCAGTGAATGGTTTTACCACCCTCTTCCTCAGCTTCTGATTCTGCTGCTTCTTTTGTTTTTTCAATCCATAACCATTAATGCAACTGTGTGGGCTCAGATATTTTTTCCTTCGTTCCTGTCTAACCCCGTTCAGTTTCCCAGTTCACTCTGTGGTCGCATGAGTGTTACTGTCCCTTGGCTATTATGGCTGGTTTTCCTGCAATAGGTATTGCGTGAATGCTGCAAGTAAAATAATATATTTATTTATTTACTTGTTCAGTTTTGATGCATGAGTAGCCAGAGCAATCTTTGAAAAGATGAATATCTTTATAGGTCCTGTGTTTATTAGGTAGATAATGCTTGGCTCTGAATGCTTGTTTTAACAATTCAGTAAGAGAGGGACTGTAACATAGGGTTATTTCCATAACTTAAGTGGTTGCATTTGGTAAACTTCAGGCTGCTAACAGGATCTCGTGTATGAACTCATGCAACTTTTTGAACTGTGTCACTTGGAGCTGGTAGCAACTCTTCAGAGCAAACAAGATGCTCTCCTGCTGCACCATCCATGTTAGGAGAGCTGTGTGGTGAAGAAATTAAATGGGAAACTGCAGCAGAGCTGTGATGGTTACATGAGATGACCGATATTGGTGAGGTTGTCCACAGAGGTAAGACATGTATAAAAATGCCCATACTGGTTAAGACCAAAGGACAAGGCATTGACAAGTTGTGGGCTGCCCTCACCACTCTTCTGCTGGCTCTGGCCAAACTGTCCATGTACAACATTGGGAAGAGGAAGCCTGACAGAGGATCCTGGTGCCTCTGGGGCCTCCAACATCCTACCATGTCTCTGGGCAGAATACCATCTGAATAGTCTGCTGACTCTGTGGAGGTCTTTGTGGTGCTGTGCTTGGTGTCCCCTGCAATTAACTGTTTTTACAGTTGAGGCTTTTTCTTTTACCCACCTCTATCTGGTGGGTTTTTTTGTTTGGTTGTTTTCTTTATTCTTTGACTGCCATGATTGTTTTCTCAATTTCATGATGGTGGTGAGAGCGTTTAGCTCCATCCTGCTTTCTTAGGTCACGTTAGTGGTGGAGAACCCAAAGTGGCCTATGGGGGCTGCCCAGGGAAACCTAAAAGTGTAAGGCAAGTGGGTAGACATATCTCTCCTCTCTGCATGATACCACTTCGTGTGCCTTTATACATCTGTTATGTGTTGTTCTAGCAAAGCACTGGGTTGACTGTATTAGGGCACAGGAGCCTGCTCGCCTGGGAAGCTGGCAGTAGTGGGATGAGAGAGGAGTCTAACCCGTGGGACTGATGATGAGTAAGTGAAGTTCAAACAATAGCTGGAAGGGCAGATGCTGTAGTTAAAATAGGATGGTAAAAGAAGTAGAAGGGTTGAACTTTTAGCAAATACGCCGTGGTTTCTGCAGTGCGGTACCCAGTCAGTTGCTGCCCTGAGTCACAGAGGGTCTGCATGTTAGGGGCATGCTGTTCCAGGAGACCAAAGATAATGATGTACCACAACTTGTCATTTCCTTGTTTTCAAAAAAGAAAGTTTTGTTGAATTTGATGTTCAGATGTGAGTGAAGAAACATTTGAGGACTATGGTTGCTGCTTGTAGTTTTTAAAACAGCTGTTTCCAATGGGCTTAGGGACAAATGTTTATGAATATTATTTTGGTGTGGAACTATGTGCAAGTTCACTCACCTGATGAGACTTCATATTATATTAAGCCTTGTATCACCGAATTTGGGGAGTGTAATTATTTGTGGCCAGTGTAATTATCTGTGGTCAGTGTAATTACAAATTTTACTTGGATATACTAAAAAAATTGTTAAATTAGTGGAACTATATCCTTTTCCTGTCCATGGAAGATAGGGGAGTGGGTAGCTTCTTGCCACCATTTCCCACTCACCATCCTATTTCTATTCTTTTAACTCATTAAGATTTTCAGAGTCATTAATACTAACTCTTTTGCTTGTACTTACATCTCAAGCTTACTTGAGGGGCTTTATGTGAAACCTGGTCTCATGGCTGGTCTAAAATGCTGGACTTCTATTGCTGTGACCTCTTCTGACAAGGCTCTCATTCTCTAAGACCGTCAGCTGGAGCCTCTTCCACCCGGGTGTAATCTCCATCAGTTACAGTTCCCTCTCCACCTCGGAGGGATGGATCATATCTTTCACCTGTTTTTCTTGTATTCTGGATTTGTGTTGCCCTTTCAGTGTTTTCCACGCTTGTGCTGTGACCTAGAGGTCTTCCTCCTTGATTTTGTGCCAGTCAGCTGGGGCATCATGAATAAGGCTCATGCCCTGCTCTAGGAGAATGTGTTTCCAAATCCCAGCTCCTAAGAGCAATTGGGTGGAATGGCTTATACCTCCTTAAAAAGGTCAAGGAAGGGGGCACAGAGGTTCCCAAAAGTGCAAGGGCTCTAGGTCCTGAGATGCCACTGGGACAGAGCAGCACTGGGTGGAAAGGTGTTGTCTCCCTCCTCTCTCAGTCTTGTTTCAATTTTTTTGGCCTGTTAAAACCTTCAAATTCCAAATAATTCTTCACTGTTGAAACGTAGCAATTTTCACTCCAAAAAACCCATGAAACCCCTCCTAATGCTACTGAAACACTTTTAATGAAAAATAAGACTTTTAACTTTTAGAACATAAGCTTTTCTGCAGACCATTACCATAAAGCACAGGAGCTGTACTCTTACTTAAGGTAGTGGAAATAGTCATGTAAGGAGAATGGAAGATCTTTTTAGCAATGGTATCGGTTTTCATATTTTTATGAACTCAGAATTAAAAAAAAAAAAAAGAAAAAAACAGTTGATTTAAATTATTTGCGGTTTTTCATAAAAGCCATGAGATAAGAATGTATGTTTTTAAACAAAGAAGGGATAATCATTAATTATTTTTTCCACAAAAGACGTTGATTCCTCAGTACTAAATATATGTCAGCGTGTATGTGCTTTTAATACAAGACATGCTCAGTTTCTTTCTGAATTCCTCAGCTATGCCTTTTTTAGTACTGTTATGCGTTGTTTGCTTAGTTATCTGGTTTCTCTTTTATACCTCAGAAAGGGTAACGGTCATTTGGGAGGAACTGTGGGAAGCTGGAATGTAAATTCCTTATTGTAGATATTGCACATTTCTGACTCACAGTTCTTCAGTTGTGTAAGGAGGAAGTCTGCTTGTGGGCTGTGGTTATTTTTAAAAAACAAATAGAAGTATACGAAAATAAAGTTTTCCAGTAACCTACATTAGGAAACTTCCAGGAAGCTGAAAAATGACATTTTATACAAGTTATTTAATGAGCTCCTTTATATGCTTGCAGAAAACCTGCCCTTCGTAAAATGTTAGCTTGAAAATGACTGTTACTGCTGGTGAAAAGGCACTAGGTAAGAGCCCAGTGAATAAAGCCGCTGTGCATGCCGCTTGGCTGGTGTGCCTCTGCTCCGATGGGATGAGGAGGGGGACTTTCGAACCAAGGTGTGGGACTTTTTTGCCTCAGCCTGTGCAGTCTTCTCAGGATGCTGCCAGGTAGTATGTGCTTGATAAGAGATTATATGAGGGAACTGGAATTAAGATAACTTGTATAGAGGGCAAAAGTATCTGTTACACGTGAGCAACTTTTAATTCTAGCAGTGGTGGCCAGGTCTAAACTCCTGTGATAAGTGAAACCTTTGTCTTGGCCAAGTCTGAACTTTATGATGAGTCCCGTAATGAAATGCTTTATGGTTATGCTGCTCCTGGTTCCTAGCATCATGGGCGTATAGGAAAACACCAACATTCGTTAAAAACACTCTGTCCATCATGGGCGTGGGAAAAAGTATGAGTATATTGCCTGAGGGTCGGAAACCAAAACGTAAATGACTAGAATCATAAAATGATTAAAAGGAATAAAAAAAAGTAACTTCATGAATTTCTGAATCATGTTGGGAGACTTGTATTACCATATTGCCTGGAAGCACTTGTCATGGACTATAACCCTTCTGAATGAGGGTTTTTACGGGCATAGAAAAAAAGGCAGTCTTTGCCACAGGGGCAGCCTGCGTTGTAAGTATTAAGCAAATCATAAAATAATAGGAGCAGACAGGGGAGTCTGTATTGTCTGGCCTGATAAGTAAAAGTTTTAACATACCAGTGACCTAATTTTTGTCCAGATCTTTGTAGGCATCAAGGCAAAGGAGAGTTTGAAGGAGGATAATGGGATGGTGTTGTTGCTAATACTCCCACGTTAGGGGCAACAAGGGGAAAACCACAAAGATTCTTGCTTGAAAGTTTAAGTGGAGCAGAAGCATCTCAGTGCTGAATGAGAAATGATAGGCAAGGTGGAAATAGGCTGTGAAAGCCTTTGAAGGTGAAGATAAGCCATTTATGTTTTATGCAGTAGAAAAGGGGGCTCATCGGAGGAATACAAAGAGAGAGGTAACATAAATTAAATTCTATTTGTTGCAGGATTGTGGTTAGACTATCAGCAGGACAGGCTTGTGCTGCAGAGAAAAAGAATGAGGGATGAGCTGATGATAGCTGAATGTTGAAGCTGGATGGATATGAAATTAGCTAAACTTCATTGGTTTTTTTTCTCTTTTTTTAATTTGCAAAATTAATCTCTGAGACTTATATAGCATTTTGAGGTGAAGGTCTAAATAGGTGTGAGTCCAACATAGCACAGTAGTTATTGGTCCTGAGTGGCAAGCAGAATGGAGGTGGTGGTTAAGATGTGCTGGAGGTAGAAGGAGATCTGTATTTCAGTTTATGGAGTTTGATGTACAGGTTGCTCACGAAGGGAGTTGGTAATCTATGCCAAACACTTCAGTTTGGACAGAAGGAGACAAATGTGAGGTAGAGAAACAGACCTGTGAGTTACAAGCATGGTCAAATTTGTGTTTGCACCAATAAAACGGGGAGGAAGAAGCGATCTTGGCATGTGGAGGAGAAAGGGCTGATGCCCAGCAGGGTTCATGTTATTGCTGGTGAGGTGAAAAATGTCATGGGCAGCAGGTGAAGAGCAGGTTGAGAGAATAATAGAGTTGATCCATAGTTGTGTGTTGAATGAACAGGGGAGAATGAAGAAACCTTCAGGCCAGGTAAAACCTGAGATTTTGAGGAATATTTGTTGTTTTTATCATACGATATAGAACATGCTATATGTCATATATAATAATTATTGTGATATATTTATTAAAAAAATGTGTAGGAGGGAGAGAGAAGACCTACAGGAAATGTGAATAGGGAAAGGTCGAATGGGTGGTAAGTAAAATCACAGAGAAGTGGGAAGTCAGACAGTGGGTAACAGCAAAGGGGCTAGAAGCAGCCGGTTAGCGGAGAAGAAAACCCAAGATGTGGGAGGCTGTTAACTCTTTTATTTGCAGTCCTTTGATTAAATCTTGTATTACTCTTACAGAAACATGGCCTTTTTTGCTCTAAAGATTAGTTGATTAATTGGGTTGCTACCTGTTTCACAACTTACACAGAGCCATGTCTTGCTTGCCTTTGGCGAGCGTTTTTTACAAATACTATACTCTGCTCTTAAAATGTCAGTTCACACTGAATTAAAAGGTACAGCAATAGCAGTAATAAAGGAATATTAACATAACATCCAAATTCACTCAGAAGTATTCATATTTTGCAATATGAATACATTCAGCTGTTATTTGATCTTCACAAAAGAACCAAACCAGGTATCATCCGTGCTAAAAAGCAGCACGCCCCAAACATTCAAAAATATCCTGGACTTCAAATATGCCAACACATTAACGTTGCTACGTGAAGCACTTAGGAGCTGGAAGGGTTAGATATGTTTATTTGCTATTCAACCTTAATTTGTCCTACTTGTGCAGAGGGTATACATTTTAATAACAGATTTATATGTGATGTGATGATGCATGAAGTAACCAGCAAATATATCTAGACTTCTTCACTGCACGTCAGCTGTTCTTCTAGTCAACACGTGCTAGATTCCCCCTAAGCTCCTCGTTTCCCTTCATTCAGAAAAAAATATCCATAGCATCTTGCTGAGGTTGCCTGTCTTGGCTTTGTTGTTTAAAGTGTGTATTCCCAAAACCCATCACAAGCTGACAGCTTTTCCCAGCTAAGGTGCTAGTGGGGCCGAGGCAAAAGCTAGGTGCGGCGCTGCTCCCTCTGGGAACATCTGCGTGAGATGAGCACCTGCAGCTCTGGCAGAGCAGGGAGGCACCAGTGAGACTGAGGTACTGCCAGCTTCACGGAGCTGCTGAACAGTGGTTTTCAGATCACAGCTTCAATGTAGCCGCTTAAAGTTTGTCTACAGGTTTTTAGACCTATCCATGGCCTTCATGGGCATATTAATTATCCAGAAGTGTGAGAATTCTTTCCGTTTTGTCCAAATACGTTACCCTACCGGCATGTTAATGAAGTGTTACTCTTCTGTACATCTCCTACAGCGGAGGAAACTGTGTGGAAACATCTGAGTTTGCATTCGTGAACTATTTTGTTTGTTTGCTTTATTTGCCATAAAGAAGAATGCTAAGAACAGAACTTGGTTAAAGTCCCACTGATTTTATGAAAAAAAAAAACCAAAACAGTCTATGCTCAGCGTGATTAGGTGTTTGCGTGGCATGGGTGAGCAGGGCAAAGTACTGCACTTTGCATATAGCTTTTTTCATATATGTGATAGCTGCTGGTGGATAGTTACTTAAGGCTATGTCACTTAGAAGGTGGCACTTTTTCTACCAACTTGAACTCATGAGAAGGCATATTATTTTTATAATATTAAATCAGGTGTTAAAGATTCCAAGATTGAATAATTTGAGTTGCACTGGGAGAGTGAAAATGCGATCTGTAGTGCCATCTGCTGGATTTTTAAGTAAGTAAAAAAATATAGTTTCATACTACATTTAAAAATCATTTAAAATGTAACTGTGCGTAAAGATGACCCAAACCTTTGGCGTTTTTAGAAAATCTGTGCAGACAGAGTATACGTATGCAAGTGCATCATTTTGTCACTTTTTAGTCTTCAGTGTATATGTGCAAATATTTCAGATAGGTATACATTACAGGAATTTAAAAGTAAACCAGCAAAAAAGCAGTAACATAGTCTGTTAATCAAAAATTACATTCTTGGATTGTAATTCTAATATCTGCTTAGTGGAGATGATTGCAGCAGTATAAATATGCATCTTGGGCCAGCTCAAAAAAACAAAACAACATAAGTGATAATTTCTATGTGGTTTGATACGCCACTTTCTGATCAGTCAATATTACAGATTACCTCAATGCCCACTGTCTGTCCTACTAAGGATATCAGTGAGCTGTCTGAAAAGTTCGAGGTGTGTAAGATGCTTATGACATGAGTGTCCTCCAAGGCTTACAGTTTTTAATGAGTACATGAAGACATGAGCAAAGCTTTGCAGAATTGCCCATCAGTAATTTTTTTTTTTACTAGTTTACACTGTCAATGTAAAATATTGCATATTTGAATGAAAATGTGGTACTTGTATGACACACAGCTGAAGCATTTTTTGTGAAATGCCTTTGAAGAAAAAGGGTAGAGGAACCCACCATGTTTTCTTGGGGAAAAAAAACCCCTAGAAACCTCAATGTATGTTGTACTGTCCTACTGTAAAAGTGAATGGGTTAATTCTTTCAGTGTACACCTGAAAACTGTGTATTGGTTCTTGTCTTACACTACCAGTGGTGGTGCCAACCTGTCATGTCCATGTGGTACAGTACTGAGGCTGATGTTTAAGGGTCCAGAAATGGAGCCATAGCCATGATGCTATGATGTGCCCCTCCAAGCGGCTCAGTCTCTTCCAGAATTTTAGCAACAGAAGATATTTTTTTCAGTTGTATGAGATCTGATATGTCCCAAAATTCACCCATTGCACGATCTTTTTTTGATCACACACATACGTGCCACCTGTGTGAATGTGAGATACCAGGCACCCTCACCAGCAGAGCCAGCTTAAACGGATGCAGCTGTTTTGTTAAGAGTGGTGCGAGGTCTGCACAAGAGAAGTATGGCAATAATGTTGTTGGAGGAAGCTTATCCTTCAAGTTTCTTGACTTCTCTGTGCTATGTTCTCAAATGTATTGTTGCATTTGTAGATATTTTTCCTATTGCTTCTCCATGAAGGGAGGAACGGTTTTAATCCTATGTGTGGAGAGGTCTTTTCTGCCTGGTAAGTAAGTTTACTACATAATAAAATGTGGAGCAGTACGGAGATCTTGGGCCATCAGATGATGCTGTTGGTGATATGAACAGTTCCAAAGGCACAGGCACTTCTGTGTTTCTAGTAAAGGATGAACTTTCACACATAAATGTCATAAAGAGGTGCTCTTGGAGGTACCCAAAGTTTTATTACGTTGAGACAATATGTTAAAGAAGGTAGATCCATTGAGCAAGAAATGTGGCTAGAATGATATAGAATAAAAATTAAGGGACTTCTAGTTCAGCAATATTAAAATGTAAATATGTAAATATTAAAAATATTAATGATACAATATTAAATATGTAAAATATGTAAATATATAAACGTATGAGAATTTTAATGTTTTCTTACATCTACACCTGGAGGGATGTTTTTGTAATGAGTTCAAATCGTATTTGTACCTAACAGTTCTTACTTATTTTCTTAAGCAACAGCTGCTGATAGATTTTGTGGATTAAAGGATCAAATCTTAAGGAAGAGATAAATCAATATATTTTATTTCGGGTGGGATCAAAAAGTTTTACAATTTCAAATCAAATGACACTTAACAAGAATGGTCATTAACTTGTATGTACTGTCTGCTAAAGTCACCACCACAAACTGCCCCCCTAAACAACCAACCAACCAACCAACCAACCAACAACAGAAAGATTTTACAAAATAGTATTATTGGAAGTTTTTTTTTGCACTTCAGGATTTTTTTTTCTATTGTAAAATATATGTTCAATGAAATCTGTTGAAGATACCAATTTCAAACATAAATACTAATTTTTAATAAGAAGAACATTTGGTAGATTTTTTTTGTGGTCAACATTTTAAAACTAAATACTGAATTTTACTTTATTTGTTACTGTATTGTTACAGAACACATCTGGAAGGTGATTTTAACAATTATTTATTAATAGGTAGTATAAAATCTGAATGAATTAGATTTCATACTTGTTTCCTGATGTACATGGAGACTGTAAGAAGAGTACAGTTGCAGTGCATTGCTCACTCTAGCCATCTTCTACCTCCTGTATTTCTCATTTTTGAAGGAAAATTTCTATGAAACTTCTTCAGTCTGACTTATGTATGTCCAGTGTTAAGTAGTCCTGGAATATTTTCCTCTGGTTTTTGTTCTAATGTTTTTTGTTTTCTCCCCCCCCCGCCCCCCTTATCTTTGGAGGCTGTGTGGTTGAGGAAGCCTCCCCTTTTTGGCTATGCCATTGACCTCAGTAGTAGAACTAGCTGAATTTTGGGGTGCATGATGAAAAATGGTGTGGATATATGCCTATATTTCTCTTACATAGTGGCCTGGTTGCTCTTTCTGTCAGAGGGGATTGAATTGATATCTGCGCCAAGGGTCCCCCAAGCCGGTATACCATTTGCTGTTATTAAGTGTTTAACCTAACCTTTAGGTGCTTGTCTACATTAAGGAGTATTTAATAGACTTAAATTTTCCTTGCAGCTGGTGAAAATGTGCTCTATAGCCTGGAAGTTAAGGAGAAAACCTGAAAAATATCCATCTGTATTTTAGTTCTTGCTCCAGAGACTACTTAATATTCTTCCATATAAGGCAAATAATACTTCTGTATAAGGCAAAACTGGTGAGAGGGATTTGCTGCTGCCGTTATAGAATAGCCAGAGATACAGAGATCCTGGCATTCCTCAAAAAGGTGGGAAAGATAGCTCAAACCCTGCAAAAGAAGTAATTGAACCAGACCTTCCGTGGGCTGGGTAAGATTCATTCTGCTCTGTGAATTCTGCAACCGTTTTCCTCAGTTCCATTCCTGCTGTAGATAAAATGTGAGGATTTCTCCAGTAATGCAGAGTATGACATGCAAGATAAGCACTTGGTTTTGAACCCCTCATGGTAAAAAGGCCTGTCTTACACTGATGCAGAAAATAAGAAATCTATAAATAAAGTGCTACATATTTATAAATAAATGAAATCTCCTCTCACTTAAGTTTGGCGTAGTTGCTAGTACGTTCATCTACGTCTTGGTGCACACAGAAGGGCAAAACATCATTGTATTAATACACTTTGTAAGCTTCATACAAGACCAAAAAAATTCAGATGTAGACTGTCTAACTGGAAAAGAACAGGAAGAGGTGCAGTGCTTGCTGTTACCTTCCCTTTCCGCATTAGTAAAGATCCAGAGCTTTAAGTCTTGCTGTAGTGGAGGAGACCTGAATTTAGTTCAATGGTTCCATTTTTTAATAGAATATTTGCTGTAATAAAAATTTACCTACAGACTTCTCCATTATTGAATTGTGTTCTTTAGCTGGTTATTATACAAATTCCTGAATGTCTTCAGTTCTTTTTAAGCATTATAAGTGAGCAGCTGTGTAAGATAAGTTAAATTACATGTGTCATCCAATAATGTGGCCAAAAGTGTTATGTTTCTCCAGTATTTTGTCTAATTCTTTTCACCCACTTTTCTCATCTTACTTAATACTGCAAAGTTTTTTTTAAGCAGGATAGTAAAAAGTAAGAATTAAAAAAAACCCGTTTGCTACTTCTGCCAAGTTTTTCATTAGCATAAAGCATTAAGTATAATCCATCATGTTTGTAGTGAGGGGGAATAGATTATTTGGCTTCTTAGCTTTTGCTATTGCTGCATCCTCACTGGAATGTCCCTGTATGAAGTCACTGTTTTTAGTGTGGGAGTTGGTTGATGTGGAAGTTAGTTATGAGCACTGGTATTCCTGTCCAAATGGAATATGTGTATTTTACCACAATTCCTGTTCGTTAAGTTGAATTATCATTTTATAGGCTTGAATATCATCTTAAAGTAAAAATATCGACTTCACCAAAACAGTATTTCATACAAATAACACCGATTACTTTTATCTTAAAAGTCAAAACAAGTTCACCACACACACAAAAAGAAAACAACCCCCACAGAAACACAGAATTGTCTCACTAGAAAGACATGAGGTAAATGGTGTGAGTCTCAATGTTAATTAAGCAATTAGGTAGTTCAAAGCAGGTGGAGATGAAGGATAACATCAAGACCTCTATCGACAACACACCTACTGTTATAATTTATTAAACTCAAGAGTCCCTGTTTCTATTAATAATCTATTTATCTGTTCATGATTTTTTTTAACGTTATCCATGGAGATGTAGATTTGAAGCAACATCTGAAGATGTGGGTGAAGAGCCTGTAGGTTCCACATAGCATGGTGAAAAGACTGAGTTGTTAAAGGTGCCCTGCTGGACTCTCCCACTTAGGCTGTCTGAGGTCTTTGTTCAAGCTCATGAAAATCAAGGTCAGAAGTTGCAGTGCTGTCCTGGTGCATCTACAGATATTTTTCTTTCTTGTATGTTTTGATGAATAGTAAGATAGTTAAGAAAGTTGAAATATGATCATTTTAATTAAGCTTCAGAGCAGGGTTTCACATGACAGCTGAGCTCGTTGCTTGTTGCTGCAAAAAGGGTGATCCTGCTGTCCACTGGTCCTTTTCATTTCTGGCTTCAGGAGCTCATGTCCTACCTTCATCCCAGGTCACCTGCTGAGAGCAGAGGGATTCAGGAAGCAGAATGATGGGAAAACAATTTTTTTTTTTTTGTAGGAGAATTAATTTTCTGTTGGTTCAGGTCCGTGGGTTAGCTCACTGAGGGGGATCTGGTGAATGTCAAAATCAGTGCCTAAAGAGCAGTAACAGCTTGCAGCCAGGAGCAGGAGAGGAGCTGGATTGCCCTTTATGGAAGTGCCTGGACCTTTAGCTGGTTCCCCTCTGAAACTTCATCCTTGACAACAAAATCTCAGAGAAACTGACAGGAGAACATCTTTTTCCTCAGAGATAGTATCATAATGATAAGGAAGATTTTATCACTAAATATCTAATTATTATTATTATTCCTGACCTATAGAAGGGGAAGTGAAGGCTAGAGGGCTTAGTGCTTTTCCCTGAGCTCGTGATTAGAAGCTGGGTCTTTTGGGTAGCAGGACACTTAGTCAGTTGGCAGGCATGGTGTTGGGCTGTTTGTTATTTGGGGCAGCTGGAGGAGTTCTACTTCTTTGAACACCAGTCTTCATCGTAGGAGTCTATATACCTGCTAATACTCCGATATAAACCTACATACTCCTACAGCTAAGCTGGAAGAAATGTCTGTAATGAGGGACAGCAAACCTAACATAGTCTGTCATACTTAACAAGAGAGAATACTACAGATTGTTAATACATAGATTTGACATAGAAAATTGTTCTCAGATTCTTGTAGGGCCAGTGTGATTGTAGAGCACCTGTTGAAATCTTTAAGTTATATGTGTTAGTAATTTAGATTTTGAAAACAGAATTGTGACACTGTAACTGAAGAGTGATTTATTTTGTGTATTACACCTGCTGTATAAATAACGTTGATTAAAAAGCAGTGCAAATTTACTCAGGCAATTATATTTATGCTTTTATTCTGTACATGGTAGATACTTCTGTTTAAGACTATGGATTTTTTGCCATCTTTTTATATTTGGATCGATTTCTGGTGAAGTGAAATGATTTGCTCATGAGCTTTGAAGTAAACCTAGTAGGAATACATATATCTGTTATTTTTTTCCTTTAGATTCTCCTGTACAGTTTTCCATGTGCAGTGTGTATTTGATATGAGGTATATTTATTATTGTGAACATGCCAAGAATATTAGGTAGAGTTATAAATTGAAAGAAAGAAATACACAGTACTAGTATTTCCTCCTATTCTTGCTATATAAACTTTTTTCTCATCTATGCAGGAGGTTGCATCAACAATTTGAAAGCTATAAAGAGCAAGTAAGAAAGATAGGGGAAGAAGCCCGCCGTTACCAGGGAGAGCACAAGGATGATGCTCCAACATGTGGAATCTGTCATAAAACAAAGTTTGCAGATGGTTGTGGCCATTTATGCTCTTATTGCCGGACCAAGTTTTGTGCTCGATGTGGAGGTCGTGTCTCTCTGCGATCAAACAATGTAAGTCTTCTGATGTGTACTCTTAAGAAAAAGCCTCCTTGACATTGTCACGCTGCAGATTGTTCACCTTAAGTTTGGCATTTCATGCTTCATTTTACTTAAGTGTTTCATTCATCACTTTGTTATGAGGTGTTTATAAAGAAGAATAATGTATTTAATGATTGTGGAGATACTTAGAATTTGCAGAGTTAATTCAAAAAAAATGCATCGCATATAGTTCCACTGAGTGATGGCTTGAAGAAAACATACTTGTTTTTCATAGAATGAAAGGAGAAACCCTTTTGCTCAGGTACAACTCCACATTGATAAACTTTTTATTGAACTCTTGTTTCTTTTTAGATTTCTTTTTTATGGAGCTTTTCATATACATTTACAGATTTCTCTTACATAAAACCATTCGATTTTTTGGTTAGGAAAAAGAAACCCAACCACTTCTCTTACCACAGTGAGAGAGTTATGTCAATTTATTTAAGATGTATTTAAAAAGTAAAACTGTAGATTAATCTGGATTAGGTATCCTACTTTCAGGCAGGTGAGATAAATCTTTCGCCCTCTGATCCGCATGCAGTTAGCTGCCCACAAAACTGAAGGGTATCCAAGAATACCCTTTGTTCAGTCAAGTCCCTTACAAGGAACGGGCTGCTCACTTGCACATGAGCAGTAGGATCTATATTTGGAAGACCATTATCCAGTGATTATTTTTGGCTGATCATCTAGGACTATGGTGTGTTATAAAACGTTTTACAAATATCCTTTTATTGCATGAGTAGTTTTGTTCTCTGTCATGAGATGAGAGAACTTTCTCACATGGCTTTGAGGTGCCAGTCTTTTGTAGGGGAATTGTATCAATGCTCTTTGTATCAATACAAATTCAGTCAGAAGTGGTCACAAATTTTATAGCAGATAATCATGTTCACAGCAGAACTAGTTTATGGCCTTTTCTCTGTCTTTGAGCTAGACGTCAACGGAATAGGGCTTCTGAAATTTCATGTATACCAAAAAAAAACCCTCAGAAAAATACCCATTTCATCATTATTTTGGGAGTTTTCCATAACCCGGATGTACTTGTGAGTCCATTAAATTAAATTCACATTCTGAAAAAATTATGTAGGTGTATTGGACAAAAATATTCATGTATTCATATTTTAATATAAGTAGATGCATTACATTGCATCACCTGCAGGTGGTGTCATTAGAGCAAGACTATGAAAATATAGTTTACTTTGATATGTTACACTATACTATAAATTAGCATGCATGTGATACAGCTGATCTTTAATCAGAAAAAAATGGAATATATTTTAAGTATTTTTCACCCGCTGTTTCAAGTCATAGAAATGGAAAAGGGTCCATTCATTTGTAACTTGCCTTTTGTTTGTATGTTGTTTATGCTTCTGTGGGTTAGGGTGGGAAAACGTGTTTTCTACACATGCAGTGATTTCATCTTTTTATTTAAAGCTCTTTTTTTTTTTTGAAATTTTATGTTTTTATCTCTTTGTAGAGAGTTATTAAAATTGCATTTCTTTGAAATCTGTCTATTAATACTTGCCTATTTTATTCTTTTTCTCTTCTTTTTTTCTTTTCTCTTTTTATTCTGCTTCCTTGGATGCTTTCCCAAAGGAGGACAAAGTGGTTAGAATCCATGCTTTTTATCATTTATTATTATAATGTTGTTAGTTAACTGGGAAACATATTAATGTAAAAAATGGAAATGAAATTTTAAAATCATCCAAAGGGGAGGGGGGAAGAACAGGAATCCTAACACCCAGGCCCTGCCCATCCCCTAGCTGAACATACGCTTCAAAGATAGCCCAGCAAGGAAATCCAAGACTGTTGTCAAAATTAGGACAAAAGAAGAAATTAATTAAGAACTGAGAATTACTAATAGGCTAAAAAGTAGAGGAGGTTATAAAGTGCAATAAAGCTTTATTTCATAAAAATGTCTTAGGTTAACAATTTGACTTTTCGCTTGCAAGGTCTTTCCATCAGCTTCAGGAAATATAATTTAGTATTTTAATTGTAATTTTACTTTGATTTATATGGTTTGCTGTGTTTCACTTCTCGCTGCAGCCGAAATTCAGGGAATTCTTGTGAAATCAGCTTTTTGATTTTACATTTGAAATAATTTGCATAGGCTAAAGATAACGTCTTGAAAACTGGACATAAGTAGAGTGTGCAAGATGGAGTGAGTCCTTTGTGAATGCTTAGTTACCATTCAAAAATCTGCAAAACTTTCCGGATCCAGTACTGCCATATTCACCACTAGTGCCCATGCCCGGTCTGAGGTAGGTGAGGGTAGTTCCCCATTCACCTCTGCGCCCTGCACACAGAGGAGGGGTTGGCAGTACTTGAGCAGAACAGTGCGTGCCCAGTTCCCGCCTGTCCTCAGGGAGGTCTGCAAAAGGTGGTATTCCGGACTTTAACTTGGAGACTTAGGTAGTGGCAATTAGCCAACTTCACTGGCACTTCAGCCTAAATGAGTGTAAAGTCATTACAATCCAACGTAGTTCTTGACATGTGGATGACGGTGCTAGGCTTTTACTATGAAATGATGGTATGCCCCAACTTACATCTTAACATACCTGCAACCTGCAATTTAGTACTGTGCAACACCCAGAGAAAATGGTTTCTATCACACCTTCTTATTGTCGTAGTTTTTTTTTCTAAGGCAGTTGTGTTGTGAAAGCATGGTTGTTTTTCTAATGGCTATGAAATATGACTTGCTACAGCTTCATTCCACTGTTTTCTGTGTGGTATTCTGTACAAAGTGCTGAAACAATCCAGGACTTCCAGATTTTTTCCATTCTATTAATCTCAGTCACTTAGGATAGAGTGAGAGAAGTTTCAGCTTGATATTGATTCGTTACTAAAGCAGTGCATCACTGATGCATCCACTGGGGTGTATTAAAAGGCTGATGTGCTTGCAACAGAGTCTTCTTGAGGGCCAGAAAGAGCAATGCTCTTAAGTGCTGAAGGTGCCACTTAGGTACAGTTTAGCCACCTGTGTTTTGGAGAGCAATCCAGGTGAACTTCACCTGCTTTGTATGCTTGAAGCATCCTTCACACTTCAGTTTGGAACAAAAATTTCTCTAGATTACCGAAATTGTGATAGCATCTACATGAAGTAGAGATGGTGTCTTTGATGAGGTGACAGCTTAGGCATTCATCTTTGAATAATGGCCTTTGGGATCCAGAAAATAGACCCCACTGCACTAAAGTGCTCTGAAGACGTGTGCTGAAGACATACCTGACTCATTTGGATTGTCCTAAGTTCAATTAAATATATCCTTGTTGTTTGCACTTGCCTTGGTTTAGGTTTTGCTGTGTTGAACTCCAAGCTTCCACACGGCAAGAAAACGCCCTAATAACATACATGAAAATATCCTTTTTACCTTGTGGTGAAGCTGAGTTACATCTCTTTCTTTAACAGCTGAAAAGTTATGGAAGCCATAGGGAGAGTATCCAGTACTTAGTCCTGATTGATTGCATAAGGAACATGGGGAACTTTTTTATAAAGTACAATTGCTTTCACAGTGCCTGTCTCTGGAAGCTAATGGAATATATTGAATGAATTAATTCCAAAATATGACTACGTACCTAGCAAATAACATCTTTTATAAGCAGAACAAGTGGTATAATTTATATAACACAATACCAGAAAAATGTTATTTGTTAATTATTTTCAGTGGCTCAACGTTCCTGACTAATCTACATATAGGGAGAAACCATTCTTTATCTGGTGAATTTAATATTAGTTTGTTTAGATGAGCTTTGTTCACTCCACATGGATTTTTACCACAATAAATTTATTATTATATTAAAACCCATGCACCCAGTTCCTCCAAGCTAGGAGTGCATCAGTTGGAAAGGATAGTGAAGTGTGAGTTACCAAAGTGCCAAGCCCAGGAAAAGTCAAGCATGATCCTGGATTCTAGATATTTCCTGTAGAGTTGGAGAATTAAATGATTGTTGAGGGTATTAATGAGACCTCACCTGGGATGTCGTATACTGTGTGTTACCCATCTTTGATAAATTCAAACTGTGACAGGCACAAAGTCAGTCATACAATGGGTGATCAAAGAAACTGAGTGTTCATCATAGAAGAGTAGAAAGAGTAGAGGAACAAAATCTAAAGAAATTATAATTGATATCTAGAAATACAGTAAGTTTAAACAATAAGAATAACCTTTAAACTTGGGGACAGTGAATATAAGACCAAATAGAATAAGAGGGTGGTGAATAAGACCAAGTGAGTGTAACTTCGTTATAAATACTCTTAGCTTGGAAAAAGATTTTTGCAATCAGTAGAGTAAAGCTTTGGGAGATTTTTTCATGTGACTTATTGGAAGGAAGAATAACCCAATAAAAATTTAAAGGTTAAATTTGATAAGTTTAAGAAAGGATTTATGTGATGTGGTTGCTTGTGGCTGTAGAGGAATGTATTAGGTCCTTACTAGGACTAGGTAATACTGCGGGCAGAGCTTTTGAAGCTGTTCTTGACCTTTTCAAGTAAGTACCAAATCTATTTTAAGGACTGTTTCAAAAATATATAGCAGAACTTAATATGTTTTCTCATTGTTCGGAGTAACCTCTCAAAACATTAATTCCTTCTAGTGGGAGTTAGGAAGCATTCTAGGTTTATCATGAGAATTCTCCAGTGCACTTACAAAATTACTTGGCAATAACTGGTACGTCCATTAAAAAACACATACTTTTTAATGATTTTTATTCTAGTATGTCAAAACGCATACCTAAATATGTATCTTAAGTTCTTCCGTGTTCTGGGAGTATTGTTTAACTCTTCGTACTTCTCACCTGAGCCTGCTCTCCTTTCATATGGTCGCAGGCAGACCGCATTTTAGCTAGCTTGGTTATTCAAATCAGGCTTAAATGTAGTTGTGCAGTGAGAGTATTCACTGTGCTAATAACGTTAGTAATAATACGAGCAGTGGCTGGGTTTGAAAACTGTTGGCTGTTGTATGGTGTACAGAAAAAGTCCAAGTGTTTTCTCTTCCTTCATATTACCTTAGTATTCAGAAACAATGTTAGGTGAATGTGGCAACCTGTTCACTGTGAGCACTGAGCATTTGTATATACTTTTAAAGAAAGCAGGATATTATTAGTACAGGATTTTACGTGAGACAGCATTTCAGAAGGAAGTCACGCAGGTGCTTAGAGAAAAGCTGGCAGGAGTGACAACTTGTGTTTAATTTGGCGCAATGTTCCCTCGGTGTTATCGGTTCCTTATAGAGTGTCTACACGTTCGCTCTGGATCCTTCTAGTTTTGTTCTGTACGCCAGCATTTGAATTGCCAAAATGGTTATGGGTATAAGTTACTTCTCTCCATTCCCTTCACTCTCTCCTCTGATGTAAACTATCAGGGTTGTTAGGGCGGTGGAGAAGCCAGCAAAATGTCGGGCTGGTGCTTCTCCGTGGTTTGGCAAGGAGGGGGCCGAGCCCTGGCTCAGTCCTCCTGACAGCCTGGCTGCCTCTGCTTGCTCTGTTCTTCCCTCCAGTGGTACCACAGACTTGTAGAGCAAAAAACACCTGAAAACATGACTTCTTTTCTTTGCATCATTCCTGTAAAACTTTTTCCTAATGTTTGGTTAGGTAATGCAAAAAGAGGCATTTCCTTTGTAAACACCTAATATATGAAGTTGTACAGCTTTGTTTCTTTCTCCTTATAGAAAGAGAGATATGTTCTAGGGTACAGAAGTAGTCTTGAATGAGCAAATGCAGTTTCTTTGAATCAAAATTAAAGTATTTTGTGAGGTGCTGTGGGTGTATTGAACTAAATGAAATTTGTATGACATTGACAGAATTAGGTGGAAGATCCGTGTTCCAGATTAAGCCATATATTTCTCCCTAGCAATCAGTCTACCATTCTACAGATCTCATTAGGATTACAATTTTTGATCAAATTTAAAGTGAAAAGAATTGGGAGCAAATGATGAACAATAGTTTTGTCACTATTTTCCTGTGTTTTCCAGAAATGTTAGTTGTGCAGAATAGAGCAGTGTGCTTATTCATTTTTCTGTTTACATATGTAAAGGATGACTGGGAGGAAATCAGGATGTAAAATACGTTATAGATAAATGAGATTTAATTTAACTGAACTTAGTAGTGTATGATTGCGGAAAGTAATGTCGATTATCAGTGCTGAAATACTAGAGATAGATACACATTTCTGATCTGGGTTTCACTGAAATTATTTTCATTTTAGTATAATGTCAGTGATTTATACTTGGAAAGAAAGACAACTTGGAAACGTTTCCCTAATTGTATGTCAGGTGTTTTTACAGGGCGTTTGTCATTTAGTTCCTTTAAATTATGCTTAAAATTTGCTTATATAATGGCTTGCTAATTTAAGCCTTAACAACTTGAGCACATATGCCATGCAATTCAGCTGTGTACTAATGGTTTTAACAGAAGTTGTTAATATTGTCAGAACAAAATGTCTGGATTGTCAGGGGTGTTTCTGCATGCCTTTCACAGAAATCTTATGTCAAATTGTCCATTAAAAGGCTAATTTATGTAAGTTCTGACTAATACAGCTGTAGAACCAAAAAAAAATTCATTAGAAGGATGTAAAATTACATAGCGAATTGCAGAGTGATAGCAGATAAATTCTTTCTCTGTAGCGTTCAGTGTGATTGATTTGTTTCCTAAAAGATCTGGGGTTAGTATGCATCAGGGAAGAAGCACTGCTTTTCAGTGGTTGCTCCCTAGAACTGCTGCTTCCAGCAGATAAAAGAAGAAAAAGGAAAAAAAAATAGTCCAGCAAGAAACCGAGGAATTCTATATCTCAAGTAAGATGTAGAGCACTTTTCTCTGCTTTCTGGGAAGTTAGTTCACTGTCAAATAAATCCGACTGTTAAAATTTTTTAATTAAATCCTTAAAATTTGCTTGCTCTTCACCAAGTTTGCTGAAGCAACGTGTTTGACTTTAACACCTGTTTTTCAGTGTCCAGCTAGTAAAAATGTTCGCTTACTTCTTGTACACAAAAAAAAGCAGGCAGCTGGTGCTCACACACTGAAGTTAACCAGATCAGAGCTTCCTCATTTAATGGTTGGACTGTAGAAGAGTCACTAGACAGCTGGTTTGTTTGTTTTTTTCCCCTATAGCTGTAGATCAGCATTAAATCCGTAATCACTTGCTTGTGCTCCTTGGTTTATCCAGGTTTAGTTTCCCTGTTAGCCAAACACTTAAACTGTCTACTTGCCATGCGATTTTACAGCTGATGACCAAGAAAATATGGCTACTGCAGCCTTCTTTCTTAACCCATGATAAAGGGCTCCTGAATCTTTCATGGCTGTTTTTGCTGTTAGCATGCAAGCTGGGTAACACTGATCTAATAAACAATATTAGAAACTCCATGTAGTATAATGGAGCCTAAATAAAATAAAAAAAACCAAACAAACAACCTTTTAATCCTCTGCAGTGTTACTACTGGACAGGTTATCCTATTTTTAGTCTTGTACTTTCGGTACCTTTGTTTCAATTTAACTGATTCAAGAATATGGGAATTATTTTGATTTTTTTTAGTTAATGTCAGCAATACCTTTAAGTGTAATAATTCCTTCCATTGCAAAAACTTGTGTTGAAAAAATTAAATATTGATAAGATCTCAAAGGTCAATATGGCTTTTCAAAAAGGGCTTTATTCTACCTCCTCTTGCCTAATCTCATGTATCGAATATGCATATATATATGGTATGTGTATGTAAAAGCATATATTGTATAGATTTTTTGTAAGTGACTATACGTGCATGCTATATACGTGCATCCTACTATATAGTCTAATATGGGAAGTACGGAGCAGAATAAAGCTCTTATGAATGACCTTTTTAACCTTTGAAATCTATAAATCATTCCAGGTATTTAAATCAATTGAGGAATTATTATTTATATGCCCACTTATCTTGACAAAAAATGTGGTATGCCATAGCAGTCACAGAATCCCAGAATGGTTGAGGTTGGAGAGAACCTCTGGAGGTCATCTGATCCAACCGCCCCACTCAAGCAGGGCCACCAAGAAGAACTTGCCCCTCACAGCTTGGCCTATCCATGTATCTTTTGACTTGCATGGTGAACAACGAAAGAGTCAAGGATCTTTCATGCCATTTTTGTTACTTGTTTCTTCATTGTAACGACACACGTTACAAGCTTACACAAGATCTCCTCAAGTTCTGCTAGAGGATAAATAGTTCTGTGACTTACAGCTTTGGACAAATGACTTCCAGAACTGCACAGAATCCTTCAGAAAGAGCACTAACAAGTCCTACACTTTTTTTCAGCTCAGTGTTCAAAGAAAAAAAAATAAAGCTACCAGATTAACTTTAAACTTTTTGTTTCCTTCAGTGTAGTATTTTTATCATTTTTAACACTAACAACCTCATATTCTGTTTGCTCCAATTAGGTTGGTGGTATAAAGCCGAAGAGCAGGAACAGGAGAGCCTTTGAGTGATTCTCCCAGTAATGCTGTGTATGCTAGGGGCTCAGACATCGTCTGAGGCGTGGGAGATCAGTGTTGAACTCCACGGTGGTTAAAGCTTGCTTTCCCAGATGGGAATACAGTGCTGTCAGTACTGAAGTAAAGAGGAATATCTTCCTACTGACTTGGGTCAGTCTCACTAAAAAGGTAGATGGAAAATGTTGAAATGATTTTTCTGGTTTTCTTTTTGTCCAAAAGTACACATTGAGTTAGTATTTAGGTTTGACTTTGCTGAAAATGTACTTATTGCATTTTATTTTTAATAACTCTTTTTTACTCTTAAAGGTGTGCTTTCACAATAAAAGATACTAGCAAATTTAGTTCTGACATTCTACACCCTATAAGCTAGATCTGCTTAAATGGATACTTTAAAAATAATGGGGAAGAACTAATTTTTTCTCCCCATGAGTGAAGGCTGTGTGATTTTTTTATTGCTATTTAAAATAAAATCACATATGCTGAATACATAAGAAAAGTTTAATCAGTTCAAGAAAAAAACCCACACAAAACCAGCTATCGGCATTTTTATTGCATTAAACAGAAATGCTACCGATACCCGATCACAGTCGCTGGTCCACTGTGTTGCATGATTGTTGTCTTATGGTTATGTTCTGTATGAACTCCTCCTACAACAATAATATTTACTATGTCTCTTGAGAGAAGACTTTCAGTTTATCTTAATTTTTCAATGTCTTATACGGTGTTTTCAATTGAACAAGAGAACACTTTTTCCTGGGCTGATTATTTTTTCCCCAGGTGTGTGTTATTTCATAGTAAAAAAGGATTAAGAGAACACATTTTTTAGTGTATTCTTAATTTTGGTTCCTCATCCTGGGAGTAAAATAAGATTTTGTAGCTTCTTTATATTTTTATTTCTTAAATTTCTAATTGCTTGTGTGTCAGCAGGTGTTGCCCTTTTTATCCTTTTATTACGTTATTGAGTAATAAACACTGTTGACTGGGGTCTTGCATCTGTTGATCCATGAAAATTTGAAAATTCTAGGGAAAGATGATATTAGGGTTTTGAGAAGTAATTCTGGTTTCAGAAAATGCAACAATATAGAAATATATTTCTTCTCTTTTATGTCAAAAATTTGTTATTCTATTCCTTAAATCTCTATGAGTAAAGAAGTAGGATAAGGGTCTTGAGTAAAGGAAAATATTTTTAGGTAACAAGTTTCAGCTGCAGATACGTATTCAAAAGAAGAGTAAAGAAAATAAGTTCTAACAATTGAAATCTGAGATTTCTTGTATGCATTACACTTTATGAAGAAAGAGGATAAAGAAAGAAAATATTAGCAGTGAAACACAATATTAAGAAGTCATGAGAAGGGCCTGTTTTCTGTTTGATGTGTTTGTATACCTTAATATAATCAACACTATCTTATGAACTGTAACTTTATAGTAGGTTCTGATCGCTGCCTGTTCAGTGCACTACAGTTCTGAAAATGAACAAGTGTGACCTTATAGATTTAGTATGATAATGTATGGATATCTGGTGTAAGGTAAAAGGATACAGCATAAACAGTTTGAATCAGACATAATTCTGGTTGTTCTTGATTGTCAAAATATATATGTAATTTTATAAAGTTACAAAAAAACAGTTGACCAATTTAAAAAATTGCTAACACGATGTGTTCATATGCATGAAATCAAATTTTCTTTGTACATCTCATTGCTTACACTTATTAATTATGATAGATTCTAAATACGTTAATAGTATTTGATCACCCTTTTGCTTATGATTGTGCCATCAAAAAGATTTGTAGATAGCTATAATAATAGTCATACGTATGATTAAAATCCTAATTTTAAATAGAGCATTTCTTCTTTAATGGGGGATTTCTTCTGTAACAACAGGAACCTTTTAGAAACAAATCATAGAATCATAGAATGATTTGGGTTGGAAGGGACCTTTAAAGGTCATCTAGTCCATCCCCCCCTGCAATGATCAGGGACATCTGCAACTAGATTAGGTTGCCCAAAGCCTCGTCCAACCTGACCTTGAATGTTTCCACAGATGGAGCATCTACCATCTCTCTGGGCAACCTGTTCCAGTGTTTCACAACCCTCATTGTAAAAAATGTCTTCCTTATACGTAATCTAAATCTACCCTCCTTTAGTTTAAAACCATCACCCCTTGTCCTGTCGCCACAAGCCCTACTACAAAGTCTGTCCCCATCTTTCTTATAAGCCCCCTTTAACTACTGAAAGGCTGCAACAAGGTCTTCCTGAAGCCTTCTCTTCTCCAGGCTGAAAAACCCCCACTCTCTCAGCCTTTCCTCATCGCAGAGGTGCTCCATCCCTCTGATCATTTTTGTGGCCCTCCTCTGGACCCTCTCCAAAAGGTCCATGTCTTTCCTGTACTGAGAATTGTTATTGCTGACTCATTATCAACAGTCTCAGTAAAAACTAAGGCGTATACTTATAATAAATAATTTAAGCTTATGCAGTAAATACTTCAGGCTTATATCTCTTCCTGGTGTTTTGGGGACTAAGGTTAGTTAGCTGCTGTTAGGGTAGCTGTGTAGATGGTTTTGAACCACTGGTCTGTATAGATGATCATTTTCAAAGCATGGTCACCCCAGGAATCTGTTTCTGGCTCCTCCAGTTCTTCATTCACATCATTCCAATAACCTTGCTATCAACAGAAAGCAAAAATCAGCCTTAAATCCATGCAAAACCAGTATATAGCAAGCTGCGTTTTCAGCTGCGAGGTCACTGTACTTACTTGGAACTGTTCTTGCGTCCTTTCAGGACGTTACACACATTTAATTTGTCTTATTTTTCCCCAATGTGCTACTTTTTCAAGTCCTTTAGGTCATTGTATGAGTTGCTTTCAATTTATCATTACCTTTTGATAACAAGGCAAATCCAATATCACTACTATTAATAACAGACTGTTACCTTTATGGTGTCTTAAAATCCCAAACTGCACTGGCATTTTCATTGCCATATCAAATTTGCAGTTATTATTTCTGAATACCAATTGCCCTATTGTATTTCAAATTAAGCCAACAATTTTCTTTGCAAGGTATTGTGTATTTACTGTGTTTCTTTTATCTTCATTTCTGTAAGGGAATAACGTGTTAGTTGTCAGCAGTACAGAAATGGTTGGTATCATTAGACATTTCTAAACCACTATGTACCATATGTAATAAAAATACTCTTAATTTTCTCTCTGCTATAGAATACAGAACTAATGAGCAAATAACACTATGCTAATTAAAAAGTTGTAGAAAAAGTATATTCATAATATTAGCTTTAAAATTGAAAATTTTAAAATGTGTTTTCATATAACATTTAGCTGTGTCAGTTGCACTGCATATAATCTTTTTTTCAGTCTGAATCTCAGTTTGTAAATAAGTCATCTTGGAGTATAAAAAAACGGAGTTTGGAATAAAGAGGTGGTTAATCCAGAGATCGTAACTGGTATACGTAACTTTAATTTGTCCACATGTAGCTTCTCTGAAATCTGGCTTGTACATACTTATTGTATCAAAACGTTAGGGAATAAGTTAATTTCATTAGATAGATTTACAGCTTTTTTTGAAATGAATAATCTGCAAGGTTAGGTGGAGGACAATGTGGAAGCCATTTGGCTCTACCTGCGTGAGGGTGGGGTGAGCCTGGATATAACCCACTTTCCCACTGTGCATCTCTACAGTGAGACTGTTCACTGGAAATGAATTCATGTTCATGAAAAGAAGTAAAAGTGCCATTATTACTGTTGACAAACATGTAATGTATATACTTGTGCTGTGTCAGATTGCTTGAATACTTATCCAGCATTTGTTCCTGTTGGAGGTAGCCTGTCAATCAATGAGACATCTGACAGTCAGAATCCTAGATATTCATCGGTTTGAGCTATTTCTTGAATGCTTCACGTAAATTTATCCAAAATTTACACACATATTTATGAATGGAAGGCCACATATGCAATGTGCCCTCTATTGGCAGACCAGGGGATGTTGTTTTTGTGTTCTGTCTTCCGCAGCTTCAGTTGGGATGCAAAAAAAAAAAAAAATTGATGTAAATTGAAGTAAATCGAAGTAGAGACTGAGTGCACCCAGATGGGGTCTCTTCAGGAGCATAGGGTGGAGCTGGTAGGATTCCCCAGGGAGGCCTCAGCGTAAGTAGAAAGTGTGGAGGTGCCACAGGGATGGGGAAAAAGCCACAGGGATAGGGGAAAACTCCAGTGGGGGACTGTGCAGAAGTGGTTTCGTGGAAGCTGTGAAAAGTTGCTGCACATAGAACACAGCTGAAGGGAAGGGATTACTTTGCAAAGACATACTGGGCATACAAACATTTCAAACCTTCTAAATGTTAATCTAATTCACCCGGAAGATATGAACCTTGATATCTTTTCTGGTTGATATTCTAATGAAAGCTTAGCCCTACAGACTGGAGGTACTTTTGGTCCTTTTTTTTCTCTCTCAACGTTATTGAGGGAGAACAGAATAGCAAATATGCAGGAGACCTCCAGGGAAATGCCTAGCCTTTCTTCAGGCTTAGGAGGCTTGAAGGAGTGCATTACTCAGTGGGATGCCTGAGGGGATATGGTACACCAGCAGAGCTGACTGCTGATGCCCAAAGAGCTCAGTCAGAGCTATTGGTCCTGTGGCAGCAGAGGATGGAAGTGATTTTTATGTGATCAATGCACCTTCAGTTTTTCCAGCAGTGGTCTGTTTTCTAGATATACTTGGTTTTTATTGCTATGAGACAATCTAGCCTGTCACTTAGTTCAAATTATGCCCATCTGCAGTATCTGTGAACAGTTCTCCTATAAAAGTATGCAGTAAAGTGGAATATTTCTTCTGGTGACACACCATCCTTCTGTAAAAGACCTTAGATTTTGGTAACTGAACTGAATCCCCTTGTTCAGTCTCTGGTTCCTTATGGTCACAACAAAAACAGTATGCTGCCAGCTCCAGGGCACGTGAGAGTGCTCTCATTTAAACCCAGGTGGATTCGACACTCAAGAGTGTGCCCCTTGCCCTCAACGAATTCTTCTCTTGATCAATTTATTTCTTCTTGGAATTCGTGTCTTCCAGCTTGAATCATTATGGCCCTCATTCATGTAAGATCCTTTCATGTGATGGGATTTTTAACGTGATATGTAGGGTTTTGGACTAAATATGACTTCTAATATTCATTTAAAATGTCAATAGTTATGTACACTGCTGACACACAATTCTTTGTTTTTAGCAGTTACAAAATAACGTGGAGATGCTAAATAGAACTAAATTTAGCAAACTGAATTCTGGGGCTATTTTGTCACCCCAAAACCAGAGAGATTTTGGCTAAAAAGACATCTTGCTGCAAAGAGAGATTTAATAAGATTTACGACCTATTAAGCATTATGAGAAACCGACAAATAGCAGAAGAAATTTCCAGAGAACAAAGTAATTATGAGGACTGGAGCTGTGCTCTCTCTCGCTCTCTCTTTCTCTTTTTATTATAAATAACCTTAATCCTCATCCAGGATTAAAATTCAGTGTATTTTTAGCAATGCGATGTCCTAGATAGAAGATACTTCCATCTATGTCTTTATCTCTTTTATATCTTTTGCATTCCGGAGCATTTTGTGATTTTGCTTAACAGATGGATACTTCCATCTATGTATCTCCAGTGCTGCAATTAGTGAGGATTTAGGATAGTTTGCCATAGATATACCTGAGATACATGATCTTATTAAATATAATGCATGAGTTTGAGGACAGAACAGTGTATGTCAAGCAAGCAAATCTATAGACAAATTTTCTGTAATATTTTGTGTGGGTTTTTTTTTATTCCATTAATATGGGGACCCATTTGCAACTCAGCCTTCCTATGGAGATAAATTAATCCGCTCCCCAAAACTGTGATTATAAAATGGTATAAAATATCTGTTACTGGTTCTTTAATGACTGGTAAGAGATTAAGTGAAACTCTGCACAAAATGTAATCTGCATTTCCTTAAGGAGCAGATAAAACCTAATCATGTTTTAAATCCAGATTGAGATTTCCACAGAGCTGCAAGTTACTTAGGCTGAAGTTTAATCACTTACTGGGCAATTTCAATATTCCACGTTGTCATGGTTTAACCCCAGCCGGCAACTAAGCCCCACACAGCCGCTTGCTCACTCCCCCGCGGTGGGATGGGGGAGAGAATAGGAAAGGTAAAAGTGAGAAAACTCGTGGGTTGAAATAAAGACAGTTTAATAGGTAAAGCAAAAGCCGCGCACACAAGCAAAGCAAAACAAGGAATTCATTCAGTACTTCCCATCGGCAGGCAGGTGTTCAGCCATCTCCAGGAAAGCAGGGCTCCATCACGCGTAACGGTTACTTGGAAAAACAAATGCCATCACTCCGAATGTCTCCCCCTTCCTTCTTCATCCCCCAGCTTTATGTGCTGCGCATGATGCCATATGGTGTGGAACATCCCTTTGGTCAGTGGGGGTCAGCTGTCCTGGCTGTGTCCCCTCCCAGCTTCTTGTGCACCCCTGGCCTCCTCGCTGGTGGGGTGGGGTGAGAAGCAGAAAAGGCCTTGACTCTGTGTAAGCACTGCTCAGCAGTAACTAAAACGTCCCTGTGTTATCAACACTGTTTCCAGCACAAATCCAAAACATAGCTCCATACTAGCTACTATGAAGAAAATTAACTCCACCCCAGCCAAAACCAGCACACAGGTAAAACACCCGTCAACTAACTTATATACCACAGGTTTACAGACAACTTTGGAATTACATGTTATTTTCTCAATAATTTATTAGATTTGTAATTAACTTGCCCATAAAAGGCAGACTCCCATAGCAAAACCTTTGTATTGATGAGCTTTGTGAAAATGATTTGGGCTACTATATTGTAAAAAGTTGTTTATTACTGAGAAACACAGATTAATCGTAGAGATGAGCAGATGTTTCTGGGACTCTATAATGAGCATGTACGTGATGGTCATGTTGTCATGACTGGAGGAATTTTCTGTTTGTTGCTGGGTTGTTATTAATGGTAGTGGAACTTGTATCTCTGCAACATGTGATAAGTGATCAAAACTCATGTTCTATTACTTAGCTATGCATGCATTGGCAAAGTTAATTTTTCTCTTCTGTAACTTTTTTTCTCTGGCCGAATAGCTTCCACAAATGGAGAGAGGACAGTTGAAGGTCCATCCAGCAAACTGCTCCCAAGCCTTTTGTCAGCCTAACCAACAGCTTCACCTGTTAGGGTCATTCGGATCACTCCTGTTAGCTGTAGAGAAACCTGCTTTCCTAGCCTGTTTCAGGGACTGATCTGACTGTCTTTGTGGGTAAGTTGAAGAGACCACAGAGACAACTTCTTGCCCATGTAAGTGCAATGCAGCAGGAAAAGCAACAAGGTGTAGTAGGGAATGAAATGCAGGAAGATTTCATCCACTTGCTGTATTATTCTGGGTTTCGCTTTCAGCATAGGTGTAACCGTACTTTTGCCTATCTGTGAATATCCTATCTTGCAGGTTATACCCCTTTGCTGTATACTCCTAAGTATATGTTTTTCAAACAGCAAGTGTGTGTTCAGTAGAGCCTATTGTTCACGTTAGAGGAACTGCCCTCTTGGTCACTTCTATAGACTATTAAAGAGGAGGCTGGTGAGGTGTCCAAGAGAGATTAAGTCAGTACATTTACCAGTCAGACTGAGTAGGCATCGGTTCCAAATGAAAACCCCTACATGATACGTGAACTGTGTTTATGCTTGCATTATAGTTACTGGAGGAGATCGATGTGCCTCAGAGTGATTCAGCTTGCTCTGAACTAGACTGAATCCGCTCTGACTCTTTCTCAGCTGTACTGACTAGGGGCTCTGCTTGCCAAAACAGGCACCTAGTGTCATATAAGGTACTGCAGACTTCTACTGTAGCTTCCAGCAGCTACCAGAGATGAGGGTGGCTCTCAGGTAATTCCCACATCATACCTGACAGCTCCACACTCATATTTTGGAAATGTTAGGGTATTGCAGGTAGAACTGAATGCCAGTGTTGAGGCAGTTACAGCAGGGAATCAGACACCAGTGATGGCCTGTAGACACATTTAGAAACCTATATTTAGTCTTATCTCAAATGAAACTCTACACGCTTGTTCTGAATCTGCTGCGCAAACCTACGCCTTCTCTCCCCTACAGGCAACCTGACAATTCATACAGCAGCAGCAATCTTTTTTAGCCTTTTGTCTCCTACATAAATTGACCTTCTTCAAAGCAGATATCTATGGTCTTATGCAGTCTGTGATGTGTGGAAAGTTGTGAATATAGTCCGCTACAGAGAGATCAATTTGGGCTTTTTCCCATGTTAAAGACAAACATTGAGAAGAAAATGTTGTATGTTACTGAAAATTGCACTAACCCACAGTTGAATTTTCAATATTTTATTTAGGATATAAATTATTACTGTTAGAAAATTCTTTTTCCATTTCTTGAGTATAATTCATAGACCTATGAAGACCAAAATATTTTTTTAACTCTATGGCTATGCAATTAGACACTCAAAAACTCTTATTGAAAATTTGCTATCCACAATCTTCAGGTAATGAGAATGGCATAGTTCAACTGACTATGAGTATGCAGCTTCATAAAGATCAGTAGTCAGCTAAGGGAAGAGTTTACTTAACTAGCTTAACCTAGGCTAGAATGTTTTAGCCTTCTTGAGGCTAAGATGGCGATTGGAGAAAACCCAAGGTGGTCTGGTTGATTTAGAAACTGCTTGTTTTTGTAAAAAGAAGCTGACTGACAGCTGATACAAAAGAGAGGTGCTGTAAGGCATGCAGGCTGTTTCTCCCAAGTCAAAAATAAGGAGCAAGCCTAATGCTTCAGGCTACAGAACATTCAAGCAGGCTTAGCTAGTATATTTTGTTTCTCAGAAATCGTGCTTTTTCTGTAATGCCAGAGATACACACTATCAAAAGTTACTGTAGGAAAAACTTTATGGAGTCTCAACATCTGTTGCAAACTTTTAGGTACAGTTCTCTCCAGAATCCTTGCCTAAATTCCCAAGATATCCATTGGGAAGAGAGGTGAAAACTTGACAGATATGGGGCTCTGTTAGAGAGACCCAAAGATAAACAGAAATGAACACTTCAGTGACTGGAATTACATTAAAAGTAACTTGTTTCATAAGTCCCTTGATATAGAAGTTCATGACTGAATTAACTTTGATTAAGGAGGCTGTTAAATCCATCCAAGCTGCATCTGAAATGCATACAGATATTTTTTTTTTTCTCCTATTGAAGACTATGGGAAGGGACTGTTAAGACTCCCAAGACTGTAGATGGGCTTCCAGTCGTTTGTAAAACTGTTACGCAGTTTGTTTTACAAAGACAAGATTTAACCCCAGTCAGTTGCATTTCTTCATTTTGAAGGTCTTGTTAGAGAAGCTTCTGTGGTGGGTTGACCTTGGCTGGCTGCTAGGTGCCTCAACAGGGCAGGGAGAGAAAATAAACTGGAAAAGCTCATGGGTTGACATAAACGAGGGAGTTGGTTCACCAGTTACCGTCATGGGCAAAACAGACTCAACTTGAGGGAGATTAATTTAATTTATTGCCAGCTAAAATAGAGTTGGATGGTGAGAAACAAAGACAAAACCTAAACCACCTCCTCCCTCCTCCCTTCTTCCCAGGCTCAACTTCACTCCTCCATTTCCAACTCCTCTGCTTCATCCTGCAGAGCGGCGCAGGGGAGTGGGGAGTGAGGGTTGAGGTCAGTCCATAACAGCTCCTCTCTGCTGCTCCTTCCTTCCTCATGCTGTTCCCCTGCTCCAGCTTGGGGTCCTCCATGGGCTGCAGTCCTTCAGGAAAAGAATCTGCTCCCATGGGGGTTCTCCAGGGGCTGCAGCTCCTGTCAGGAGAACCTGCTCCAGCACGGTCTTCTCCACAGGCTGCAGGGGAATCTCCGCTCAGGTGACTGGAGCACCTCTTCCTCTCCTCTCACCTCAGTTCTCGCAGGGCTGTTTCTCACACTTTTTTCCTCACTCCTCACTGCCTGTGCAGCTTTTTGCCCGTTCTTACGCATATTTTCCCCAAGACACCACCACCGTGGCTGCGGGGCTCAGCCGTGCCCTGCGGCGGGTCGGTTGGAGCCGGCTGGAACCGGCTGTGCCCGGCACGGGGCAGCCCCGGCCTCTCCTCACAGAGGCCGCCCTGCGGCCCCCTGCCAGCGCCTGGGCACCTGCACCCCGTGCATCTCCAACCATCTCCCTGGCAGCGCTGAAGCAGCCTGAGGGAGGCTGGCCTGTACAGTCTGTCCTTTTTAGTTCTCATATTATTTTCTCTTTCTTTCTTAGCCACTTCTTTTTGTCAGTCTGACTGTCATGGGATCAGCTCACCATGTTCTGCTTAATTACTTTCTTTTCTTTGACCATAAATATCTGTAGTTACTGCTCTCTTCAGTGAACTGGTTGGATTTAATCCTTTGATTTGATGCACGAAACAATAGCTTGTTTTCAGTGTAAAGATGTAGATTTTTTAAATTTTACTTTGGAAGGTTTTCCTTTTTTTATTTTCTATCCTTTTTTAAAGGTAGAAGATCCTTTATACCGTCAGTGGTACATAGATTGTCAACATCCTCATTAGGTTGCTTTTATTTTTCATTTTGTTCTCAACTATTGATTATGTTTCTGATTACCTGCCAATTTTGAAACTATATCATGGCAAGTTTTGAGGCAGTGTTGCTTACAGGCTTTATTTCCATTATAAGTTAATTTATAATTAAATAATAATTTAATAGATAATAATGCGGCACTTAACCTCCCACTGTTACATTACACCTTGTGTAATGAATTAGAATCATACAAGCAACTTTGTATACCAAATGAAAATGAGTTAAATTATGATCACAGACCTAATTCTAGACTACCATCAACGTAAAATGACTGTCTTTCTATTTTAGCCCCAGAAGGATCAGATTTGGGGTTTAACTGCTTTAACATTTGCTTTTAAAAGCCACTCTTTTGGAAGTGCTAAATCACGGCAAGAAGAGCTTCCCGATGTATAACACCTTATATTGCTTGTAAGTTGGCTGTTTTCTCAAAACTTGTCTCACATATTGTGCCATCTACCCTTTCACTTGGTTAAGGCCTTCAATTTGTTTGATAGCAGTCTGCATTTTAGTGCTTTATTTTAGAGCTGTTCGTAGGTGACTAAGAACTCTATTTTTTGGCCATATCTATGTTATAAATGTAGCTACTACAATGTTTATGGGCTGAGAAATCACCTCCTTGCTTCTAGTCTTGGTTTTATTTTTCTGTCCTTTTAAGTATATAACCTGCCCAGCATATATTTTAACTGTAATTACTATTTCTTAGCAGTTTATGTTACTGAATAGCTGAAAGGTATGTACTCTCTTGATCTTTTTTCCTTCTTTATGTCCAATAGCTTTCTGAATGGCTAACTTTAGCTGCCCGGTAATTTCCTTTTCCAATTTAAATGTCACACAGTATTGTATTAAACAAGTGCAAAGAATTTATGATTCCTCTGCTTCAAACAGCAAGGAAAGAGAGCAGTGTTTAAGATTAATGTAGTATGCAGCAACTTTTAGGCTTCTGTCTTGTAAACTCTTCGGGGTGACTAAGTATAGCAAATGCCATAAATGTTTCAAAAAGAAAAGTTCCTTGTGCTTGCACACCAAGTGACATGGCATAGTCTGAGCAACTTTTTCAAACAAAATGCTTAAGTCCCTATATATAATAATATTTCTTACGGACGATAAGTAAACATATGTAGATTTAGAAACTGAAGAGTGACTTCTGCTTTGATTTCATTTGAAAGACAGCCATTAAAATCATACAAAAAACTTGATACCATAGTCTGACTTATGCAGAGCATGACATTCATTGCAGATCTTAAACCTTTCAGTTCTGCCATATTCTGCAAGCAGCAAATGCTTTATATAGCGATACTCTTAGCACCGGTGCTCCAGGAAAAAAAAGAAGTTTCTTCTAGTGGTTGAACATTAACCTTCATAATAGTTCTTGTTTCCTTAAAATAGACAGGACAAAAAAAAAAAAGTGAAGGATCTGCAAATAAAAGATTGCAATGCTGCGTGATTATTACAAAAGCTGCTGGATGTGCTTTGTTTCCATTTAGAGCTTTAGTGTCTCACATTCAATCTGTCATGGTTTTCTGCCATGTGCTGAGTCCTAGTAAGCTCATTTGTTACGTGGTTTGTCGTAGTGCACGTGTGTGAGGGGGCTTGTTAATATCTTATGCTGATTTTGCCTGAAGAGATTTAAAGCTTGCCAAAAAGCTTTTTTCTTAAAAGAGAAAGATAACCCTGAATCCCCAAATGCCTTCTTTCTTTTCTGAAGAAAAAAATCCAAACACGAAGCAAAAATCCCAAACACAAAGAAAAAAAACAAACTGAGGAAATAGTTTCCTCTGAAGTAAGTTTTATTTGTCCGTGCATCATCTCTGTTCCAAATGCGATAACCTTTGATATGTGACAACAAGACAACCCAATTTGGTTGCTTTTCTAGCACACTTGTTTCCTCTTAATGCCTGGTATTTGTCCTACTTTCTCCTTATTGCCTCTCTCTGAAATTTTCTCCTTCACTTGTCATTGCCTTTTTAATTTTCACCCTAGTTTGAACCTTTCTACCTGTTTGTCCATGTCCTCTTGGAAGTTCTTTCTTCTTGGCCACCTCATCCCACAAGTCTTCCCTCTTACCCTGCATTCTTTTGCCTAGAGACAATAAAGAGCTGAAGTGGTTAAGAGAAAGTTATTAAAGACAACAGGGCCAGAAGAGTCTGACCTCCAGTAAACCAGTCGTATTTAAGCTGGGATAAACCGCTGGTTTTAGTATGGTCATCTAAAACTTATAGAGACAACCAGAGTGGAACAGTGCTAACCTTATTAATATGTAGTCCACTGACCCGATTAAAGTATTTCAGTATAGAGTTAAAATTAATTATAAACTAGAGAGAAATACAAATGAGTGGTTAAGCTCACATTCTAGAAACAACAGATATTACTGAAATAAAATCTAGAAAACCTTTCATAAACCCCCCTGGCTATGGATGAGGGTGGAATTGTCTGATTTGTCTGTCTGTTTTGGATTTAAATAACCGAAGTTGATTTCTTTGGCTGGGATGATTCTGGTGGCTATATTACGTAATCCGAATTACAAAAAAAAAAAAAAAAAAGTTCAAAGATGGATTCACGAGAACATGCAGGGATCAAATCAAAACTGAGAGGAACAGTACTGTGCACAGAAAGATTATCAGACGGGCTGGTCAAATTGATGTTTTTAGTTCAAAAGATGGTCAAGCATTTTGAACCCAGCAAAAGGCTGATGTATCTGAAAGTTATTTATTTCCAGATGTATCACGTGATCAGAAGTATTCCTGGTTCCTGCAAACTCTGTGGTTGTGTTTAGTGTTCAGCTACTTCAAATACGGCTGAATACTGAACATTAAATACAGCTAACATCTCTACGCAGGAAAGGTGATCCAAGTTTAGGCAAGAGTAGATGGACCCCATCAGCTCTGGAAGCTGTTGTTATGGAAGGCTACCTTCTACCAAGCAGGAAAGAAGGAATTTGTCTCGTTAGCTGCCAACATGGTTCTCTTTCCTCTATGTAAGGTGCAAGTGCCCAGGGAGCTAGCATTTAAGAGGGACCTAGCTGGCCGTTAAATTTCTTCTAGCTCCTGATACACACAGAAACCTGCCACATACAAATCAGTTACCTGGCAAAAAAAGATTGCTTGCTTCTGTTGAACAGACTGTACGCATGAGCACAAAACGTCTTCACCGATGTATAAAGGTGGACTGAGGGTTCATGGTCCCTATATTTGTACCACCATGGAGTACGCATCCGTCTATTTCTGATAATACAAGGCAGGATATCCTTAACTGTTGCCTCTTCCCCCATACCCTTAGGTCATCACTGTGCTATATGCCTTTTATTTGTTTAGGAAATACAAAGCCTCATTAGATATCTGTGAATATACAGGTAAGTGCAGAGGATCAGAATGATTGTCTTATCATCTAGCAAAGTTCTGATCTCAGTTTTTGAACCTGTTTTTGTAACAGTAGCTTCATCGGATAATGAAATATCATTACTCTGAATTTCCCAACTGTAATGTTCTGCACTGCTTTACATCTTCTTACCTTATTGAAACTCTCCTCTTTCCCTGTGTGGTCTGCCAGTAGTATTGTAAATTCAGGACAGTAAACTATTGAAATTGATACCAGGGATGGTCTGTGAATTGGCTGTCAACAGAGCGCTGTTTAGATCAGTTAAAAAAATTATAATATTCTTACGCTGGCACGAAACTCCTACTGCATTTTCCTGCCCCATTTTCCTTTTCCTTATCTTTTAAATATTCCATATTCAGACTCACAGTTGTCTATCCCTTTCTCAGTCACCCTGTAGTCTTTACTCTCCTAAAAATCTACACTTTTCCTTACCAAAAATACATTGTTTTCCCCAGTTTTTTTTTTTTAAATCTTAGATATCCACTCAAATTTGTTGTAGAACACTGATATTCTCTCTTCCCCTTCCTCAAATCTTCTATCCCAGATTTACTGAGATTCCTTTGTGCTCGAGCTTGATAGCACAGATAGCACAGACTTAACCAACTTAGCCTCAGACTCTGCACCTGGAGCGAGAGGTGGGAGAATTAACAGAAAGGACCATGGACATCTCAGAAGGTAGGATCAACAAAGATGAAAATGTAAAAAAAAAACCCCAAAAGCCAAAAAACTTTGTCATCCTTTCCGTAAGGGAGTAACTGCAAATAAGATGTTGAGGCAACTTCTATGGTATGTTGTGGTTTCTCAGGATAGTCTGGTAGCTTTTTCAGAAGAGGAGGTCAGGTTGCTGATCTGTATAAAGCAGAATGTTGCACAAAGTAAGCATGTGTTTGTTTTAAAAATAGCTGTTATAAACATTCAAGAAGTTGCAGTGATGATATCCAAGTGGGATGAATATGCCTTCTGTAATTATAAGCATTCCATGCATTTACATGCATAACAAAAAAATAAAGCTTAAGTATTTTTAATTGTGTGAAGAAAACTATGAACTTAAGGGTGAGTCTGGGATAGATTGTGAATCATGAACGTGTATAACATGTATAGGGCATAATCCTACTTGGTGCTTTGTCAAAATCCTTACTGGGCAGTACTAACCATTGCAAAATACTCATTTAAAAGTAGGTACCATGTGATACTTAAGATCCCCAAAGAGTGAAAAGTTCTGTCTAGGTATATTTCCACCATGGTGATTTTTTTTTAAAATTCTGAAACCTAAATATTAATCATATGAAAATAATGTGCAATCATATAATATGAATTTTACTCTTTCACTGAGAATGTTTGCTTTTGCTTGCTTAAGAAAAGTTAAAACATGAAGGGTCAAGCTGGTAGAGTTTTGTGAAGATTTCATTTATTTAAGCTTTACAGTTCCAGGTTAATCCGGATTGTGTTTAGTTTTGTATCTGTATGTGATATAAAAAAGTATCTGTAACAGATCAATCAGAGTCCATTTCACATCTTTGCTCTCAGCCTCAGAAGGCCAGTGACAAGGGCACCGGCCATCCCTGGCAGTGGTGGTGAGCCTGGGCTGTGTGTGGGGCTGCCCAGACGCGGGAGGAAGCATACCTTTGGTGCCACACTCTCCTTCACTGAATCACTGAATCACTGAATTCTAGGCTTTGTGTGGACTTGGGGCTGTGGGAGCTCTTAGCAAAACTCAGCAGTCAGAACTTCCCAGCATAGGAGTTGGTGGGGAGCAGAGGGAAATTCTGGGTAAGCAGAGCTGATTGATAGTCATCCAACGTGATTTCCTGCAAGTGGAAAGATGGTCAAAGTGGTCAGAGAAGGCTTCTGTCAAGTTGCACAGCAGAGATCACTGCAATGAGATTATCCTGCAATATGTCAAAAACATGCTTTCTCTTCTCTCAACCAGAGTGTTTTTGGGCATTTGTCTGAACTGACAGTTCCAAATGTGCTGCACACGCTCCCTTACATTCCCTGGACAGGTAGTTATGTCATCCATAAAAATCTTTGTCCTAACATGATTGTCACTCTGCTGTATATTCACCTCATTCCCTCTGGGAATACTCCTGAACTGCCAGCCGTCCTCTGTTGCCTTCTATCCCTATTTACACAGCCAGTAATGGTCCTCTTCTTCCTCGCAGCCCCTGGATTTTCACTTCATGTCTGCAGAACACTCTGTTAGTCTCAGCTCCACTGTCTCTTCCTATGGATCCAAGCAGTCTCTGTAAGCTTTGCTCATCTGCTGCGCCCATTGTTCTTTCCCCTGAATTGTCCCTGCAGACAGAAGCACCCCGAACAGATCTCCTGGTGACCCCATGCTCCTAGTGGCTGTCAAGGCCAGTATGTTCTCCTGAGTAACTCAACAGTGACATGTATTTCACAGGTTGGGAAACCCAAATACAGATTTTAGGCAGACAATCTCTTTTGAGTCTAGAGGGAACACCATCAGCTGTTAACACCTTACTTCAACACAGGATAGAGAGAGTTAATCTCTCAAATCTCTGGAGATGCGCATATATATTTATATAGATGTATGATAAATATAAGACAACTTGGTTCTTACTAACTCATATTGGAAGCTTTTGAGCATGCAGTCACTCCACCAGCATTTGGTGGAGCTAATCTTAAGCTCTCAGATAGCTGAGGGAAGTAGCTGTGTTTATAGACTGTTGTATGCTCCTGGAAGAAAATAGGTCAATATGCTGTGGGCTTTCCATAGTCCCTTGTGTGAGTACAGTGCCTCTCCATCTCAGAACTTTTCACATTTTATGGGCTGTTTGCTTTAGAGCAGAAACCTATGTAGATAGTGAGACAAAAAAGAGGCAGACCTTCTAGCAGTAAACTATTGCAAGCATAGTAATACTTAACATAGTTGAAGAACCATAGGGCCAAGATATTTAAATTTCTCAGTGCTTTATTCCATAGAGAATCACAGAATGATTGAGCTTTGAAGGGGCCTCTGGAGATCCTCTAGTCCGAGTCCCTGCTCAGAGCAGGCCCAAGTAGATGAAGTTGCCAGGGCCATGTCCCATTGGGTTTTGAATGTCTCCAAGGATGGAGAGTCCATAAGACTATTTTTGATTTTTTTTGTGTTTGAGAATACAAAATCAGAATTAGTTCATGCCCATCAAGCCCCCTATGACCTCCATCAGTTGACCCACTCACTTTTCCTTCCATAAGCTTTTTTTTTTTTCTACTTCAAGAATTCGACTCTGTGGTTTAACTGTGTTTCTGTTTTGACTAACCTTCTTTACAACTTCTCTACAGCTACAAGTTTCCAATTTCTTTTGTTGTAAATTATTTTCCATTCTATACCAAAAAAATACCTCTTGCCTCTCTACTACATTTGTTTTGACACAGTTTTTATAAAAGAATGTTTATATAAGAGAATAGTATCGAAACATAAATAATGCTGTTGTAGTGCAAGCTCCCACAGAGATGATGTACACTCTCATGCACTATTAAAGACAGTCTCGTTCTGAGCATTTGTGTACTTTTACTGCAGTTTGTAAATATACAAGTGGATAAATGGAGTGGAAAGCTTCTGGTCACTTCTCTATGTTTTTTGAATGACAACTAAAATTTTATCAGTCCTGACCATAAGCTGTTTCATGCCATTTACCTTATTTTGCTAGACTTCTGTCATTTTTTAAAATTAATTCTATGTTCCATGTATATCTGTAACTATGGAAACTATGAAGTGATTAAAAGGAGTACAGTTGTTGCTTCTGTGGCTCATCAAGACAGCCAAATGTTCAAATAGTTAGACAAAACTATGTTGTTTTTAAGAAGGTTAGAAGAATATACGAAAATGATCTATGAGGTAATAATTTCTAGTGTAGCTTAATGGTCTATGAAAAATGGAGATAGATGTTACAGAAAATGTGACTAGCAATTCATGGCTACTATGTTATCAGAAATATATTAAGAAATTGTCAGGCAAGAGAAATAAAGTTGAAAAAGAAATTGATCTATAAGGAAAGAGTGAAACCAAAGCAGAGCTTCCTGAAGCTGTGGTTGTTGCTGGGGCTTAGAATTCTCCTACTGCCGAGGAAAGTAAAAATACTGAGGGTGAAACTGGGTAGTGTGGACAAGATAAGTGAGGAAGGAGTAAGCGTAGCAATATGGAAAAAGGATTTAAATGTAAGCTTAAATACAAGGCCTGTGGAGGAGTCAAACCATTGGGATGTTTGGGATTGCTGAGTTTCGAAAAAAGTGGTCTAAGCTTCATCATGATGACCTGTGGATAAATAAAGCCTGTACTGTCTGATACTCCATAAACTTTTCTTGAAGCTTTGCTTTTTTTCCAAAAAATGGAATTCTGAAGCCCAGACAAATCAGCCCAAACAATTAATAATTCCTGAGTCTCTTTGATTTTTAACCAGCCAAGTTAAAGTCTCTTTGATTTTTAACCCCTTCTTTCTTCTGGTACGATAGTCTCTTCTGTCTCCCTCCAAATTGTAAGTTTGTAAATTTTGATGATTTTAGAATTAGACCTAAAACCAGAGCTGCAAGGAAGTTCAGGTGCAAGGTTTCACAATTTGTCCAGGCTATAGTCCTGCTTTAGGAGGTCACAACTGTAACTGAGACAATACGATTTTTGTAGTATTTTTTTAGTGGCGTGTATTTATTAATTAATTTGTGTAGTAGATTCAGGAAAAAACACTTGTAGGGGGAGAATATTTCAAAGTACTGTATGTAAATGTGCCAGTGTGAATTTTTAGACAAAACCAAAGGCTTCTCCACTAGTGATTTTGGTTTCTTCCTTGAACTCCAAAGGCATTCTCAGAGAAGAACATTGCGATAGTGACTGGAACCTGGCCGTGTGCTGTTTTAGAGATGTTATGTCATATGATAACTTTATAGTTGCCTGAGTGTATCACTTCCAACACTCAGTTTGCTGCAGGATTATTCTAGAGAATGTTTAATTTTTGTGGAAATCATTGGGAGCTTTCTGAAAGATTGGCAGCTGTAGCTGAGAGATTTTGGCAGCAGGGCATGTGAAGAAAGGCAGTTGTTTTTTTGTTTTATTTTTATCTTAAAATGGCTAGTAATGCTGTTGCTAGCAGCAGTGTCAACAAAACTGGCATAAAATACCCTTTTGATTTTAACTCCTTGAATCATTGCACCACTGCAACTTTTCTGAATCTTTGTATTGGTGGTTTGTAGTGGGTTTAGAAACTTAGGCCAGAAATAAGATTAGGATCAATGTGTGAACTGTGTGTTCAGTTGCCTAGTAGGCATCTGATGCCATTTTTGATGCCCTACGGTACATATGGCTGGCAGGTATGTCATAACTCCTGTGGAAGGCTTACGCCCTCTTAAGTGGCACGTGGCAGCCAGGTGGGATATGTTAACTTACGTCTATCATTAGGCACAAGATTTCATTTTATTTTGTTGTGTCTACTTGAAAGTGAGTGGATTCTCTTTGGATGGAAATTTAAATACCTGCCATGCCTATAGTAATTTCTGTGTAGACAGAAAAAATTTAAACATCTTACTCTCATCCTTATTTGTACACATAGGATCTGATTTGGAAAGTTAACATCTCAGTTAAACTGTGAAAGGCAAGCAGGAAAAGAGTATGAAGTGCGCTCTCTAGTGCAAGTGGAAAATTCTGATAAGGTGGGCTTTTGAACATCCCTCCTGGATGCTCTCAGTCAAACATGGAAATGGCACCACAGACTTTAAGGTGACATGTAGTTCCGTGAGCAGTGGGGCCTCGCTCCCTATGAACATGTCTTGTGGTTGAATTGCAGTGTAGATTCTGTGATGCCAATAAAAGATTGCACTAATGAAATATTTATAGGGCTTTTGTAGAACTGCTTATTTCATGAAACTTGTAAGAATATAATCCCTTGAAAACTTCCGTGTCTGTGCAAAATTTTATTGCATTTGCCCAGTGGGTTAAAACATTAGTGGAGGGTGTGGGGAGAAAAGGGGGAAGAAACCAATCAACTGTCAGCATAAACCTCATTTTCTTGCCAAACTGGGATAAAAATATCAAGCTGAAAACCTAAGTTATGAAGAAAATCTGCTCGGCACAGGAATGGAAGAACAGGGAGTGCTAAAATGGCCTTTTATCACAGTCCTGAAATGGCTAAGCCCCGTATGTCTGATGAGCATCAGCATGAGCAAACCAGTCTCCTCCCTGCTTGCAGGGGAGAACAGTAGAGAATTGTACTGTCCTTTTGAACCTTTCAATCTAGAGGAGAGGCTTCAGCAAAAGCAGAACCTAAACTCCTAGGCTACTTTGGTAACAAATTAGACCTAATCTGGGACCGTTCCTAGGTGTTAGACTATCTAACTAGTAAACCAAGAGACGGCTGCTTGGCACATTCTTGGGCTTCTGCCCACCAGCACTTTCTCATCGATTTTTCTTGGTGGTTTGGGAGTTGGGGTGCTCTGAGGCTTATTTCCAGGAGACAGTTAGTATGCAGCCACCTTGCTTTGAAGTAGAGCAGAGATCCTAGTAGAGGTGCAGGTTATTTCATGTCATTCAGCATCAGTGCTCAAAAACATTTCTGTGCAAGTTTAATGTACTAATATGGGTGTCATTTCAAGATGTAGTTTAACAGAAGACAGCGAGCCACTGCTGTAGAGAAGACATCCTCTTCCCCTCATTTGCCTCAGTTCCTGGCCGTGTGATTTCACTACTCATCATACCCCTCCATGAGAAAAACAGATGTGACAAAAAATGAAGCCTATTAAAAACCACAGATAAATTTCTACTATGTTTTTAAATGCACGTGTGTCCTGGGAGGACCTGACAGTCAAGGGAGGGGATACAAGGGAGCATGCAGTATGATGAAACTGGGAACAAGGAAGGTAGAGGACATACCTGGATGAGGAGAAAGAAGAGCAGGAGAGGAGGGAGGTGGGGAAAAGACCTTCCCTTTTGATGACCAGGAGGCATTGGATGAACTCAGCTGTCTGTACAATTTTGAAAAATGTGTTTAATCAAAGCTTGGATTCACAAGCACATTTTCATTAGAAAAGTAGAGTTGTTTACTTACTTAGATTTTGGACTAATGTAAGGATTCAAGTAGATTTTCAGCTTCATTTATTTATATTTTAATGGAGTGAGGCCATCATGACACTTAAGCTACGTTTTTATTACAGAATTCATTTTGATACAGCAAAAGAGAGAAATGCAATGCTATATACTAATTTCATGGTTTGCTGCATGTTTTATGTTATCCCAGAAACATTAAGTGATACGTAGTTTAACTTAATTCTGTGAATGAATAGTTTTGTAAGAGCAAATTGATAACATTTCTTCCCTCTGACTTTCAAGAGATGACTGGTAGGATGGTGGCAGAGCTCTGCTGAAGTTAATGGTGCCTCAGGCAGAGAAGAGGATCTGCCTAATTAGATCTGCCTGAAATAACTAGTGTCTTCTAGAAGTGCATAGAAGAAGGTGGCTAAAGGAACATTAACAAAAGCAATACACTGAAAAGATGTTGATTATACACCCTTCAGAAGGGAAATAATTAAGATAGTATGAAGGTTCAGTAAGGAATAGCTTGTGGCCTGTTATGTGAGCAAACTTGTTACCTTATTTGCTGTACAGAGATGAAGTAGGATGCATGGGAGTCAATGTAACTGTGGGTTTGCCATTTCAAAACTCATGAAGCGTGAAGGAGTGTGCTTCTTATGGAGCCTCCTCAGAATCCGGGCTTGGGTGAAGGATTTGGGGAACTTGCTCTGACCTCAGTCTGAATTTTGCCTGGCACGTGTCACACAAATTTGGTATAAAGTTTGTGTCGCCCCCTAATGTGACTTAAGCCTCCCAGTGCATGTTTGGAAGTCTCCAAATTTGAATTTGAAAAAAGCCTTTTTTCTGCATTCTAAAATGCAGTTTTGAAATATGTAATTATGAACAAGTGTTCTTATTTTTGTAACTGAAAATGCTCTTTTTCTCTGTATGTATAGTTGTATATATTATTTACTATGGGCTCTTTCAAGTTGGAATTTCATGTTGTGTTAGTACAGGAATACTGTTCCTACTCATTGTGGATCACATTCAACAGTACCTGTAAGAGTAAGTTTGAGGAATATTTTTTCTGTGAATGAAATACCCCATATTCCACATGAAGGCAAGCATGGGATCCTTCTAGCATGTTTTCACGCAACCTGTAAAGTTTCCACGTGAATCTGTGTGGGACCTGTTGACCCACCTCCGCTGAGTCCTGTGTGTGCCACTTTGTTTTTGTTATGTAGCAGTAAAGCCCAGAACCCTTTGCTATGCTGTGAAAAATGCACATTTTTCCAGAGCCATGCATATGAATGAGGAGCACCCCTTTACTGGTTCTCTTTATGTGTGAATATGCATTGACCTATGCAAGGATGCAATAAACCAGAAACAAACCCAACAACAAAAACCAGACTCTGGATGTCTTGAATGACTTACGGTAGCACTGCATCAGAACTCACCATCCAGAAAAGAGTAAAGAGAAACTATTTTTGAAGTGACAGGCCAGAGTAAAATTGTCTAACACTCTTCATTTTACTGATGCATCACGTGGAGGTCCAGAAGCCACATTAGAGAACTGTAATCCTTCATCAGAGCATTTGTTTGGTTGCCTAACATCTGTGGATTGCTGAGATAAGTTATTACACAAACCTGCTTTAGTTTAGATTACTTTGGACCACATCCCAGTATATTCAATCAGGATATAATTCCTGCATGCTGCGAAATTGCTTGCTCCACATACTTCTCTCAAAATGTTTTTCAATATACAGTTTTGTCACTGAAACTGTTCTGTCACCTCAAGTTTTGGTTTTTTTTTTCCTCTTAAAGAAAAGCTTTTATTATTTTTCCTTTTGGACTGAATATATCTCAAGGCAAACATAGCATTTATTAAGTCCTGAAGAGATTGCTAAACAGGGATGGTAGTGTAGCTTCTATGTGAGTATAACGCAGATTTCCTACATGTGTAATCTGTGGTGATTAGTATGTATTGTGTCCAAACTGCAGTGTTTAAAGACAGCTGTAAGAAAATGGTTTTGTATTTACATGTCTAGTATTTCTTCTTTCTGTAATCTGTATTTTTCTGTGTCTATTTGTGCATTAGCTATTCCTATTTGTTTGGATCTTATAATAGTTTGCGTAAAATGAATTACAATATCAAAGGTGATTATGCAAATTAATGGTAATTTCTTCATGTTTATTACATACTTTACACATATTTACATGATCAAATACATTAAATTGTAAATGAAGTCTTGCCATCTTTACACATTTAGATGTCCTTGCATACATACACACATATGTAATTTAATTAGAATATTTAAATTTTACTTTAGTGTTCCTTATCCTTCCTTTAAACAAACTCTAGTTGATTTATTTTTTTATTAACACTTTTTTCAACTTTTGCTGTAAACTGATAAAATACAGGCAATGACATATTTTTCATTAATGACTTCGGTTTATAGCATTGACATAGATTTTATACACAGACACAAGTGTATGCACACTTGCTGTCTAATGAGCTAACAATTGTGTCAGATTCTATAAAGTCATTTAAAAATGTGGTTTTTTTTCCTTTTAGTCTTGCTATTTTTTTAAATACCTATAACAATAATACCAGATAGACTAAAAATCTATTGTATTAGAATAGAGAGTCTGATAAACTGAATCTCTGTTTTGTGAGGTATACTAGATGAAGGAAATAAGACATTTTGGAATCAAGGAATTTTTTTGTTAAAAGACTAGCATTTATTTTGTCAAAATTACTGTTCCTGTTATCCTGCTGAGGGTTATCTGGTTTTATTGTAATACATATTTGTGCCACTGTTGGAATAACTGTAGCTTTTGATTAAGTTTTTTTAATTAATTAAAATTCTAATAGGTATTTTATTATCCTTCTTAAATAGAAGAAATGTAACAGTCACCTTTTGATAAAGGCATAATCCAAATATAGGGAAAAGAGATGGATGTCTTCTCAGTGTGGTTTGGTCAAACAGTGCAGAAGTGGTATTGGAAGTTCTGATGTAGCCTTCAGACCTAAACAGGTAGTCTATTCTAGGGTGTTTTAAATAAATCTTAATTATGTTAAATATGTAAAATGCCTAAAATTTTCATCATGCCGTGTAGGCCACGCACTTTCTCCCCAGGCCAGAGAATAAGAGAGCTCGGTACCAGAGCTTTGTTCTGTTGCAATTTCTTCCCTAAAGTGATTGTTTTTTCTGTTCCTTTTAGTTTTAAGTGTTGTATAATTTTGCGACTGTTGCATCATTCCTGTGTTTATGCAAAATAATTTAAGCATATTTTTCATTCAAACTTTTGTCATCCTTCTTACCCTCTTTACAATTTTACCCATTCTTTTACTTCTGTCCACATTAAACTAAAAGATTTTCTTTACCATTTTTCTTATTTGTGGTCAGCTTTGTTTCCTCTCATCTCTATTTTTATTTCTGACAAATTTCCTACCTCTTGTATATTCTTCATGCATTTTTCCTCTTTTGTTCTTCTGCCCCAAAACTCCTTTTGTCTTTGTCTCATTTTTTCCTTAAATATTCACACACTTTAGAGTCCTGATTAACCTTTTATTTTTCTCTGGTGATTTACTCTTGTACATGAGGCTCTCTTGTGTTGTATATAGACTTGAAACATAGAGTCTTGCTTTACTGTGTGTGCTCCTGTTTATCTGTGTATCTGGAATTTAAAAAAAAAAATCTAAAAAATCGTAAGAAGCTCCGTTTATGTACACAGCTTAATTGTGATTGCCAGGGACATGTGTTTAATTAATTTATTTATTATGTCAGCTATAACTCAAAGATATGTTAAATGATCATTTCCAAGTAGTACAAAATATGATACTTTTGCATTCTTTTCATTGGTGCATTTAGTTCTCTGTTAGTAGGTTTCTTTAGGTCTTACCTTACATCTCTGGTAAGTAGTTGTGGATGTAGCTAAAACCATGCACAGTAAATGCTGAATTTATTTGCAGGATAATGTTGAGTCATATTACGTGAGAAAAATTAATTAAAGGGAAATAGCGTGTCAGTTTTCTGTGGTGGTGGAGGTTGGGAGTTAGCTGGGCAGGACTCTGCCACCTGAGCTACAAGTCCCGTTTACAGTCCCCTAGGCTTGTCCTGACAGCGATCCACACCAGGGAAAACAACCTGACCCACCCCACCAACTGCATCAACACCAGCAACAAGCGTTGGTTGTCTTGTCGGTGTTTGTTCAGAAGAGAGCTAGGGCTGGGCTGAGGGGGGATAGCTACAGGTAGGACTGACGTATATTGACAGCACATTTTGGAGAAGCTCGCATAGCATGTGCCTGTAGGATGCTTGGCTCTAGCCAGTGCAGTCAGTGCTTGGAGAAGCATGTTCTGGGTCCTGTCATGAGCACCAACCTCACCAGTTTAGAGGAGAGCAAGAGATCGTAACTGCTCTGTGATAGTGAGCATGCATTTCAGGGTCTGAGGGGTAACTGCACTGACTCTTTTTGTTGTCTTCAACTAGGTTATGTGGGTATGCAATTTATGTCGAAAGCAACAAGAAATCCTAACGAAATCCGGAGCGTGGTTTTTTGGAAGTGGACCACAGCCCTCACCCAGCCAGGACGGAACACTGAGTGATACAGCGACTGGTGGAAGCTCGGATGCACCGAGAGAAAAGAAAGCAAGACTTCAAGAGCGATCGAGATCACAGACTCCCTTAAGTACAGCAACTGCCTCATCACAGGAAATCTCTTCTTCCAGTGTGCAGTCCGACCGGAGGAAAGGAGCAGAAGTATCACAGCCGGCTATGGGCCTGGACCAAAAGCAAGTTTCATCAAGGTCTAGAAGTGAACCTCCAAGAGAGAGGTAATGCTTTCTGTCTCGATAGAGCCTCACAACCATAAATGCTAGTTCAGTAATATTACACAAGGCTGTCAGCTGGGCCTTGTGTGTGTCTAGAACCGTATAAAAACAAAAAATAAGTTGATTGACTGACCAAGGAAGGATAAATGTTCACTAGCAAATACATTGTCTGATTTGGTCTGTGCAACAGAAATGAGGAAAAAAAAAATTGTATTTTAGAGTTATTTCCAGGTACTTCAGTGCATTTTGGTGTACACTTTTAGTATAGAATTGTAGGTTACTTTTAAATTTTAAATTTGGCAGCTATTCTAAAGTTATTAAACAAAGAGCAAGCCTTTAACTTGATGAAATAATGTAGTAGAATTTAAAATATAACCCCCCCAGATATCCGTATGTCAAGGATGTCCTTATGTCAGAAATCCTTATGTGTTATCTTTTTATCAATGATTGTTATTATTTTTAGTAATAAACCAGGAACTATTAAAAAAGCTCATTTACACCTGCAAAGTAAACATTAATGAAGAACAGCAGTAGTACCATCTTGAATTCAGAGCAAGTTGTATGCAAGAATAAAGCCAACCGGAAGCAAACTATTATATATTAAGTGAGTAAATGAGTAAATTCCGGCACTGCATTCACTGTGATGAACGGGTTGAGGAGTAGTAAATCAAGAGAGGCCAATGTGATGAAGCAGTTGCTGTTCTTTTGGCTGCTGCCTGGCAGATGGCAGAGCAGTTGAGGAGGGAGCCTGTGGCAACAAAACAAGAGTCTGCCACAGAAGATTCTCCCTTGGCCAGAACGGTTGATGATTTTTTTTCGTACTTATTGAAGTTGAAAATGGGTGATGAACAGTGGCTAGTTACTTACTGTGTGGGTGAGGTCTGTCTGGGTTTAACTGTACCAAAACTCAGGTTAGTGTTATGTATATGTATGATGTAAACAAACACGTGGTGCCCTCCCCTAATTCTGTTGGCTTTTTTCCCCCGGCACTGGGAAGGCCCTCAGAACAGTCGTCACTCAGCTGAAGGGCACTTTTAGGGCAGCAAAACGCTTTCTATTTCTGCTTTGATGTCCAAAAGTGAGATGGTTATATTAATTATACAATAGCAATGTTCTCTACTTATCATTGAGACTTTCAAATGAAGTCCAAGGGTTCTGAATGGACAGCATCTATGGTAAGCTCAGGTCCCATTTACTGCCAAACACTCAGGAGGAACAGGAGATGGAGAAGAAGGAGATAGAAGCTTAACTTGGATCATATCCAACTTTGCCTGTCCTGTCAGGTGCATCCGTGAAAATCTGTGATATGTAATCTGAAGATGTATTGGTTGTGGAAGGAAAGATTCAGTGCCACAAAACAAAGTCCTAGTGACTTTGTCCTGGTGCAGGTTCATCTCAAATACAGTTTATAGCTATGTTCAGCCTTCTTCAAAATCGATGGATTCATATGTGAACTGGTAAACAAAAGGGCAACTGGAATGATGACAGAAATAAAAATACCCAGTATAAGGGGATTTTATGATTCTTTGGCTTGTTTATTCTCCCAAAGCAGAAGATGAAAGAGGAGAGAGCATAATTTTCATGCAGCTTCATTATTCATTGTTTCATACTTTGACTGTATAGAGAAATAAATTACATTTTTCATCCTCTTTTACTACCAGAGAAAGGAGTGCCATTAATTTATCTCAGGGAGTCAATTTGCTTTTCTTTATATGCTTATGAAACGGGCACTTCTTTTTAGTGTTTTAATAAGATAAAGGAAACTAGGTCAAATATTATTGTTTCTGGATATATTCTCTTTTATGTATTTTATATCCATATTACTTCTGTCTGTAAAATCGTTGTGGGAGATACTCCATTTGGTGGTGTATATTTATACTGTCAGGGTGCTTGAAGTGAATTGTGTATATGTGGTAGTCTGTAACCCTCATGCTGCTGCCAGAAAAATGGAGAACATACTCCAATACTTTGTCATAGTACTGCAGCTACTACGAAGATGACTTTGAGTCTTCCTGCTTACATGGGTAAATTATTTTTATCTGCATTTATCCATGTTAATATTCTTTGTGGTTTTACTCAATTAATTGGGCCATCTGTAATTTATGTTTTTGTGGACTCTGGAAGTTGTTTGCTCTTGGAAAATAAAAGTACCACTGGAAGGATTGATAGATTTAATTAATGTTAATGGCTCCAGTATCGTTCTATAGGTTTTGCCATAGCTGATACTGGTTTATAATCTATTTACCATAACAGTGTACGCAAGTATTTTTATTTTGCGTTTGGTTCTTCAAATCATTGTAGTCATTTTCATTGTAGGAAGAAGACAATATTGCTTTCAGACCAGAATGGCAAAGGTTTAAAGAGTGAGCGTAAGCGCGTGCCAAAATCGTCACTTCAAAAAGAAGGACCAGCAGATGACAGGGAGCGTAAAGAACGGCATGAAGGTAGAAGGCTTGAGAAAGGCAAGTCACAGGACTACCCAGACTTGCCAGAGAAACTTGAGGAAGGCAAAGTGCCTGATGATGAAAAACAAAGGAAGGAAGATGAATATCATACCCGTTACAGGAGTGACCCCAATCTGGCAAGGTATCCTGTAAAACCACATCCTGAGGAACAGCAGATGCGCATGCATGCGAAAGTTTCTAAAGCACGGCACGAGAGAAGACACAGTGATGTAGCTTTGCCACATACAGAAATGGAGGAAGCGGAGGTACCTGAGAATAAATTAGGAAAACGCTCACAATTACAGGGAACTCAGGACAGAAAATCTCTTGTGGAAACTCAGAGGTCGTACTCTATAGACAGAACAGGTGATGTAAGAATTTCTGTTTCTAAACAATTAACTAATCATAGCCCACCAACTCCCAGGCATAGTCCAGTTCCTATAGAACATGTAGAATACAAGAACCACGATTCCTTTAAAAAACAGAGCCGCCTTGATCCTAGCTCTGCTATTCTCATGCGAAAAGCAAAGCGGGAAAAAATGGAGACCATGCTAAGGAATGATTCCCTTAGCTCTGACCAGTCGGAATCAGTGCGGCCATCCCCTCCAAAGCCTCATAGAGCAAAAAGAGGCGGAAAGAAAAGGCAGATGTCAGTTAGTAGCTCAGAGGAAGAAGGGGCATCAACACCAGAATATACTAGCTGTGAAGATGTGGAGATAGAAAGTGAAAGTGTCAGTGAAAAAGGTAAGGACCTTTATGTATATTATGCACATGGCCATGGTTTGGGGAAAAAAAAATAATCTGTATTTTTCTCTCTCTTTTGCCTCTTTTTTAAGCATACACCTTTGTTTTTCCCCTTACCTTTCTTTTTTTTTTCCCCAACTGAGAAGTGTCTTATACCTGTTTTTACATTTGGTTTGCAATGTTTCCTTTGCATTCTTAGATGAGGTGGTTACACGTAGCATCAGCTGATGAATTTCTTTCTCATTGTCTTCCCTCTTTCACCTAGAACTGACAGGATTTAAGGGTTCTAGTTTATTCTCTCGGTGGTATCTGTACTCCTTTGGTCATTGCTTCACCCTTTTGTCTGTATGCAGAATAATTTTCTGTGAATGAATTGAAACGGAAAGTGAGTTCTGTAACAATCTGAGAAGACCATCATAATCTTACTGACACCTCAGTCTTAAGATATGCAAAATTTTAGTACATTTAATAAAATCTCAAGGATCTGCCAGAGTTCGTTGTTAACAAGGACAGGATATGGAGCAAGGCGAGTGTTATATAGGAAAGAAATGATAATTGCCTAACTTCTTGTCTAGATGAATTTGCTCCCAAGCTTACAAGTATGTTTAAAATCTGTTATTTCAGTTTGCCTTCATTTGTTGATGGTAACATTCAGTAGTAAGGAATAAATGTAGTACACTGTGTGCTTTTAAACAAAGTCTTTCTTCTAGCTGAAGAAGTTAATCGAATTCATGAATGGTGGACAGATAAAATAAGCGTCATCAGAGAAGACTGGGCTAGAACCTACCAACTGTCTTGTAACCCTATTTTGTCTTGAAGTGACACTACAGTGAGCTGAAGGCTTTTTGTGTCTTTGGAAGTAGCTTTTTAGCTCTGGTTTAATTATCTGTGTTTGTAACTTGAAAGTTTTCTGTTGGTGTTCATACTCAAAATGCCAACAGCTTGTCTGCATTGCCTTTTAGTTTCTGGCACTGTTTCCTGACGTGTCTTTGATTCATATATGCTAATCTGTCTGTCTTTATCTGATGTTGTAGTCTCCTGACAACCCCTAAAGCTCCATGTATATGTATAACAAGGGACAACATTTCTCTCCTATCCCATCTCGGTAGCTGCTTGTTTTAACTTTCTAAGCATGAACTTTTCCATTCAAAATATGGAAGCTTGCTTTTCTGATCATTTTTAAGGAGGGATGATGATCATGCCCCTAAAATCTTAATCCAGATTCCACTTAGACATAAAAAACCCTCACTTTTTTGACTGTGGGAGTTGTCAAACACTGGAACATATTACATAGAGAGGTTGTACAGTCTCCATCTTTGGAGATGCTAAAAACCCAAATGGAGAAGGCCCTGAGCAATCTGCTCTAGCTGACCCTGCTTTTGAGCAAGGGCGTTCGTTTGAACTAGGGACCTACAGAGGTCCCTTCTGGTCTCAACTATTCTGTCTTTCTAAGAGAACGCATCTCTCTCCCTTGTTTTGTGGCAATGTTTTATGCTGACATTTGGATTTGTGTACTTTTCCCTGACTTCCTCTGTTGGTAGTAGTGGTCTGTAATATAGCATTTCCTTTCCATCTTTGTTATTTGCTTTCATTTATGTGCATCAGTTTGAGGTTGCGTATGAAGTAGAAAGGATTTCCCATAATCAGTGAGGTGTATCATTATAAACTGGAAGGTCATTGACGTGAAAGCCAAGTCCAGGCTGAAAGTCACTGATACTAATATCAATATGTTGATATAGTTTGCTCTGTAATGGTCCTTTGTAAGTCAAACCTTTCGATGGTTGCTTTCAGGCTCATGACACTGATCTCAGCTTTTGACCAATTTCCCATTGTATTGTTAAACCATTAAGGGCTGGACTTTTTTCCTTCAGTGTTATGAATCCCATAGGATTTCAAATGTCGCTAAATGCTTATGTTCTCGATAGCTGAATCAAGTTCTCGGTTACATCTGAGACAGATATTTAGGCTCTCCCTTTAGACAGTGGAGGCCTTGATCTGTATCATATCACAGTGCTACCTCACTGTATTTGAATAAAAATTGTAAACAGGAGTATGGTAGGGACCTGTCTGACAACTGCCAGCTCAATACTTGATTAACATCGTTGAGCATTCCTTGAGACCTTATCTCTACTTGTCAGTAAGCTAGCACTGTGTTATTAATCAGAATATATACACACACACATATATATGTATATATATGTGTATATATATGGGGGGGTTATGCAATACATTAATTACAGAAATATATTTATTAATTTAATAGCTGTGAGATGTAGCTGTTAATGGTTTTGTTGCCTAATCTTGATATGACTTTTACAATCCTTGTCATTGGAAAAGAAGTGGGAAGTCTTTGAAGCTGGGGGTATAGTACAGAAAAAAGAGCTAGGAAATGTGAATACAAATGAGAAAGCAGAAGCATTTTTGGTAGTAAAATATCCAATTATTTTTAGAATTAAATTTTCATCAGTAGTTGAAAAAATCTGCAGTGTTTTGTAAGAATAGATGGAAAGGCAGGAAATTTTATTACCTAAGAAAACCTTTTAGAAATCCTTCAATGTTTTAAAAGAAGAAATGCCACAGTAAAAGGGTGTAGTGTTAAAAAATGGATACAAATAATTAAAAAATGCCCCTATTGTAACCAAGGTTAGAATCCCATTCTTTGCAATTTAGCAGCATTGTTACAAACAGAATTTCACCCACCATTCCTTCAGTGCTTTGCTTGTAATTTGTGAGAGATACTGCACAGGTCCCTAGTTGTAGCACTTTAGTTTATAAGCCCAGGAGCGTCTGGAATCCATCCTTTCTTATCTAAATATCATCAGCTCAGTCAGAAATCTGGTGCCAAAGTAATAGAAATGGAGCTAGAAAGATAGAATTATTGCAAATATTTTTTTTTAACTTTGAACAGCCTTACCTAGAAAAAACAAGATCTTAAAATTAATGTTCACATTTGGTGAGTGCCAATATAAAGCAATCAGCAACTGAGTAATAAAAGATGCACTATTTTCAGTTCTATATTGAACAACTAAAATAGAAGTTTTCTACGGAAAACTGCTTACAGAGATGTTTAGAAGAAAATGATGCCCCATAGAAATCTAAGGTATAAGTAGAGTGGATAAGACTGTATTGAAAATGAATAGCCAAAAATGACATATAAAGTAGATGCTGTGCAAAAGTTACTTTTTAACCTTTGCATTTCCTAGAAACACTGTTTAGGATTGCATTACCCTGTCTTCTGAGCACAAAAAACCTTCTAAAAGTGATGTTCTTAAATACAAAGCAAGGTAATTTAGCTAGTATATCCCCTGCTATTTACTGTAACCACTTAATATGTATTCCTTCAAAATTATTAACAAAAATAATTCACAAGCACTGGGATACTTTCTTTCAAAAAAAAAAAAGAGTCTTTTGCAGTCCACTGGGATTTTCCCTCTTTGGCAGAGGACCCAAAGATTTATGTCGAGTTGTTTCCATGTTGGAGTAAATCTAGAGAAAGAACTGCTTAGCAGTGTCCAAAAAGGTCATCTCAAATTTATTTTTAAAAAGAATCTGCAACCTTTACAGAACACTATTACTGATTGCTGATAATCGTTTTCATCCTATCGTTAATACAGGCTGTAGGACTCCTTATTCTGAAATCCGTAATAGTTGAACATTAGGTGGACTGAATTTTCAGTGACAACACTGGCCTGGCAAGGCTAAAGGAGTCCTCTTAGAAGGCATAAATTGCATTCATACTCACTTCAAAGACTTGCTAGAATAACATAAACCAGACTATTATAAATGAAATCCAGACCTCATTTTAAAACTGAGAACAGCTTCTACCTACTGCCATCCAATGAAGAATGCAAATTAGATTTGGAGTAAATTTGAGAAAAAATACTTTCTTTAAAGTTTAAAACCAAGAATTTGTGTAGAACTAGTAGATATGTGTCTAGACAAGGTTGTACGTAACTTCTTTTATCCCGTGATAGATACAAGAGGTATTCTAGACTTTTGTCATCAGTCTTTGAAACTGGAAGATAAAATAGTGTTGGAAATTGGAACAATGAGAGGAAGTACTGAAAGCTGCTCAGGTACTTTTATGTAAATAGATGTGCTAATGGTTTTACATTTTGCATGCTCATTTTTCATATTTGCCTAAATGTATATTTTGTTCACACCGTTTAGGCTTGAAAATATGCCTAATACTCGCATATAGGCAGCAAAATGGTAAAAAGCTAAGTAAAACTCACTTTGTATACTTTCTAGTGGATTTAATTGGGAGTGAGGAGAGCATGATAAAGTTGGAGTCTTGTTTGAAAAAAACCTCTTGAGATTATGTTCCAGTTACTTTCAGTGAAGATGTGATTGTTTCATTCACAATGCCTTTCTTACAGTAGCGGGAGGAACAGAGTGACCCAATTCATTTCATTCCTATGACATTACCCTTCTGGTTAGACAGTGTTGTGGGCAGGGTTCTTGCTGGGATCTTGGTGTATGCGCAGGTGTGAGGCAGGGAGCTTGTGACCAGGAGGAGAGGACCTGGAGGTCAGAAGGAGAAAGGGATGCTGTGGTTTGCAGATGAATGGGTCGGTGCTGGCTCTGCTCCAGGAGGAGAGGATCCGACCCCTTCCTCCAGCCTCCTCTGGTGTTTCGAGTGCTGCTTTGGGCGCTCGTGCTTGGGGGTGCTCCCAGGGGAAGGAGAGCATAAGTTAAATCCCTGCCCCAGTGATTTCTTCCAAGTGCTGTAGCACTTGGAGAGGAAGAGGAGGCTGGTTTTAAATGTTTTTAGCTAAGCTTTTTCACTGAGGTATTTTAAATCTGGAGTGTAGGCAAGTCAAGTTGTACTGTAACATCTGCTAGCATATTTTAACATCTGTTCGTGTGGAGAGTTGGGCATGGAGTTTTAAAATGAGCTGAATTTGTTTAAAAATGTGACTGAGATTTAACTTAGTGTAAAATAAAATAATTTTGCTAGGAAAATTGTTAGTTCTTAGAAATTAGTTCCAATTTATCTTCTAGTCCTTGTGCAATAATTTAGATCTACATCTCATTCAGATTTTGATGAAAATATAATCTAAAATGGCTCTAGTTTCAGAATTTTGGTCAGTGCTAACATTATTCAATGCTGTCAATATTCAATGCTTTTGAGTAGCTGTAATTATTTACAGTGCTTATGGAGTTGTAAATAAGTGCTTGTTAAATTAGTGTTGGGCAGTAAGAAATCTGTTTTGTGTAATGGAATTATGTAAAGTGCATACATGCATATGCAAATGAAATACGCTGAACATGAGTGGGAAAAAAGTCATACTGTTGCCAAGAAATCCAACACTTCACTGAGATACATAACCAGATAAATGGGGATGTCACAGAAGATACGTGGCTGAATTCTCCTTTAAAATCCTAATAAAGCCCTTTCTCTAGTTTACCTTGAGAAGGTCGTGAACATGCTGGAGGGAGTTTGTAGAAGAGCATTGAGATTGACTGAGGTCTATAAAACATCATATGTAAGGAAACGTGGGATGGATTGGGGTTGAATAGTCTAGAAAAGAAAGAAAGAAAAAAGAAAGGAAAAAACTTAAAAAAAAAAGGCAAGGAGGAAGGACTTAGCTTTAAATGGGCAAGAAGAAGCTGGAGGGGGAAAGAGATTGAGTGAGTGCTTCTCTCTTCCCCTGGAGGGTTAAGTTACTGCTAGGGAGGCTGAAGCTCGGTGCCAGAAACCGTGTGAACTCCGAGCACGAATAAGCAAAGTTAAGGAAAATTGTAATCGTAATTTCTTACTCAGTTGAAATAGAGGATTCCTGAAAATAAAAATTGATTTCTTCATCGCCTGCACTGAAATTGCTTGATGTTAGAAATACTGCTGTTGTTCCTGTGGCAGGCTCTGGGCCAAGGTGGGGAAATCTGGGGCTAAATCCACAGTACTCCTGACTGTAGCTTAACCTTTTTTGTCACCCTTTAAGTAATGACATTTGATAACCATTTCCAGTACAAATTTATGTGATAACAATCTGATTTTTGAAAAGGAAAAAAGAAATGTACATTTTGACTTATCAAGAGACTTGGAAGAAAAGGATGCCACAAACTGTTAAATCTTGAGTTGTTTCTTACATCTCTGGCAGTTGGCAAGGCATTATGTTTTGTTGTTATTAACGTGCTCTGTCTTCTGTGTTGCTTGATTTTTCATGTTAATTATTTTATTGTTTGTTCTTTGTCCCTTACCCTTCTCCTGCACATCTAATTCATGTGGGAGTAATTCATGTGGGAGATCCCACTTCATGTAAGCAGTGGGAGCTGCAGGTCATGGAGCACTTTTTAAGGGTCTAAGAGAGAGCTGAGAGCTTTTGAAAAACTTGCCCTAATTTTAGCTTCTGAGCACTTTTCAAAAGGCAGCTATACAGTGAACTGGAGTTAAAATTCTGATAGCCTGAACCGTGGCATGGTGTTATAGCCAGAGGATGATCCTTTCCCCCACTCTGTCCTATTATTCAGTATTTTGTATATGCATATATTTTTTGTATACCATGAAAGTTATGTGAACTGCTACTCAGGATTTACTGTTATTCTTTTAATCGGAGAGCTTAGAGGAAAAGGTGGACTGTGAAGGATGAACCAAACTGTGTTTGGTAAAGCTGCATAACTGTGAATGGTCTGTGCAGCATATTGAAGGATGAGTTTAGGTCTTGGGACTGAAATCCAAACCTTTTGCTTTTTTCCACCTGTATGGGGAAGCTGCCTCCCTTTGGGTGAAAAATGAAAGCCTGTGAAAGAAAAAGGTAAATGAATTATTGGCTTATCATAGAATAATACATACAGTTTTATTAATTTCAGAGTTAATTTTAATTAATTATAGAGGTAACTAGGAACAAACAAGTATCTGATTCTGTTATTTTCTGAAAAAGTTCATTCTGTTTCCTTTTCTTAGTTACAGGGATTCAGTGTATTCATTCTGATCATCCTAAATCATACTGAGTCCAAACATAGGGGTTATACTGTATGGTACTGAGTATTATTGGTTAGTGTTTTGTGATGATATTTCTCTGATACCTTTGATATCTTTTTTTGCTTATAATAGTGCACTTAATTACTGTAATACACAGGAACCATTCCAGTTTCTTTCTTTCAGCACAACTTTGAGTAGATAGACTGGCCTATTTGAGCTTTCTAAAATCAGTGTGCCGATAAATGGCCTCTAGGAAAAACTTGATTGTGTCAGAAAGAAGGTTAATAATTATGAAATGTCTGTGTTTCCTTCAATTAAATATGCATGGTTTCATCCTGTTCCTGCCCATTTGCTCATGTGTTTTTGCATTGCTCTAACATTTTCTTCCTTCCTTCTTTCTCCTTCTGTACAATATATGAACTGCACAGTCAGGGACTCCCCACCTACACTTTGGAATCACTGAAGTTGATTCTTGTCTCCATTTCACCCATGATACCAAGCACAAAAGTTCTATTTTCAAATGTGCACATCTCATATGGCCTAATTGACTGTATTTACTGTACTAGTAAATTAAAGAGCCATTCTTTGACATCTTTGGCCACGTAATGAAACACAGCACATTTCCATATGATGAAGCTTTTGCATTGCTCAAGAGAAGGGCTACATGGAAGCTTTCTATTAGGATTTATTCTTAGCCTATCTCCTGTCTAGAAATAAATATGAGAGTGCTAACTGACCCAGGGCACAACTGTTCCAGGGGTTACTGTAACGATAGAGCAAGAACTTGGCACTGTCTAATACACTGGTATAAATGTAGTCATTGTTTCTTATACATTTGAGTGTTTTCTTGCCTTGCATTTAAATTGCAAGTTCAGTGGAGTCTGGGGTTTCTTTTTGTGTTTGTACAGTGCCTAACTTGGTGACATTTCAGTCCATGACTGAGACTACAACTTGCCTTGATGATAATAAAATAGTATGCTTATTTAATGCCAGGACATATTATTGTTAGGTACCTTTTTCTTCCATTTATTGGCATCCAGCAGAATTCCAGATTACTGTCAAGCATCCTCCTGCATGCTTGCTTTTTCTTGTGGCTAACTGCAGGTTGCCTGCCACGAGGGATGCAATTGAGCCTAGATTCCTGTTCTCACTACCTATTAATTTGCTGTTAATGAGCTAAATTACCCTTTTGTTTGCCTGCTTGCTTTTCCTATCAGGTAACAAACTGATTCATGTATGTATACTGCTACTGCTTATAAAGACATTGTGGAGCTATTTCTTTCATATAAAAAGACCAGATTTCCAGACTTTTCAGCCTTTTTCAGCCTTTGAGTTCGTTTTTTGTTCAGTTTGAGGTGTTTTTTATGGTGGGTTTTTTGGATTTCTTTTTTTTTTTTTTTTTTTTTTTTTTTTGACTGATGGAGCCACCACTAAATGATATGACAGCTTGATGGTTGTGTGCATGGGACCTTGCTGCTCTGTTCAATTTTCATTAGTTACCGCTCACCCCCCGCTCCCCCCAGTTTTTAAGACCTTAGTATAATGGTTCTGATAACTGATCACATTGCTCTTCTGGTCCAAGTAGAGGACTCTTATAAGGTTTAGGTTCAAAGGCAGACAGGGGTTTTGTTTTGGCTCGCCCCTCAGCTTGAAGACACATAAGGACAAGGCAGAGTTTTACAGTTTTATTTTTAGTTTGATAGTTGTTTTTGTCTTTTCTTCATAAGTTTGCTGTGAGAATAGAAAGTCTGCAAGCAGGATACTCAAAATGTAAGGCAACAGTGATTATTTGTTGGCTAATGCACGTAGTAGAGAGCTAGGACCTACGTGCTGCTAGCCTAGTTCACCGCCTCCCTCTGCAGACACCCAACTGCTCTAAATGTTAAGAGAGTTGAATTAGTTACTTTTTGAGCAGCTACAACACTTTCAATCTCTGCATGTGTACGTTTAGCTTCTTAAAAATATCTCTCTTGCATGAGTCCCTTAGCTCATTCCCCTGACTAACTGCAAAAATATTATATGAAGAAATTTCTAATTGTGAAACACTTTCAACGTTAGAGGTATCTATCTTGTAAGAGAGTGTGAGTCTCAGAAATGCTCTGATTCTATGCAGTAAATGCATATGTACAGCAATATTTTTTAGACCCTCAGTATTAAATATTTTATTACACTTTCTTTCTAGCCATGAAGCAACTTCTAATAATACATTTTATTTAGAATATATTCTTTTCATGTTTGCTTCCTGTCTGTAAACACGACCTTTTCTATTTTAGAAAAGCAAATATCAGCATTCTTTACTTTGTGACCCATGGCTTTGCTGTACCTTATATGCAACTTAGATCGAGTCTAACTTGGTCCATGGAGCAAGCTGAGAAATGTGCAGGGGCAGTGTGGCTCTCCTAAACTTCCCAAATCCAAATATGGCCTTTGAAGGGAAGCTGGGCTGGTATTGGAACATTAGACTGAAAAGGGTATTTAACTTAATGTGTATTGTACGCTTCACTTGGGCCACAACTAGCGTGGGATTATTTTGCAATTCTAAATGCAGATCTGTAACGAATTTAAGCATATGTTTAACTTTCATTACGTAGAGGTTTTGATTGCACGTAGGGTCCTAACTTAATATAACTTTGGTGTTAGTTGTGGGAGCTATGTGTGGTGGAGGAATAAGTAAAATGGTTATATTCCTTGATGACCTCTCAGTCATATGTGTAATTTAAGACAGAATGTTTTCAGACATGTAGCAAGGATGAATGAAGCACATCACATGTTTATCTGATTTTAACTCACATGTATTTTATGATTTAATTGTATGCATTAATTTCTAGAATTTAAAGTTCCTGTTTTTGAAACCTAGTCCTCAGTTTGGTAGTTCGTTCTTCTGCAATGTGAGCTTCCGTTCTAATTAGTTATTCTCAAAATGATTGTTGGAAAAATCTTCTATTTAAAGCAACTTGCTCATGTTATTATACGAGTTTTGTACAGGATCTAAGTTGTCGGTATTTTTTAGAATTGCTATGGAACAGCCTTGGGCAGACCTGAGGGCACACACTTCTTTTTTCCCCTCTAAAAATCAGTGGTGCTCTAGATTTGTTTAGGAGTTGTTGTTCACAGAGTAGGAGTGGCTTTCTGAATCAGACCTGAGCTTTGAAATTTACTTCTAATAGATAAGAGTCAGTGTATATGTTTTAATGGTTGGGTTTTTATTAATTTGGTTCTTTTACTGAAAGTGTAAGATATCTTTTAATGGGAAATGTAAACTCAAATATGAATGTAACTTCAACTGTAAATTCAAATGAACAATTTCTAAAACTTTGCTGTTCTTATTAAAGTTTATTAACCAAACAGAATAAATAAGCTAATAATTAAAAATGTAAAAATATTTACCTACTTTTGTGGACCTACCTATATTAAACTTTCATGAAATTTTATTTCATTTTTGGAGATTATTTTTATGTTATGCTATTAAAAGAGCTTGGTGCTATGAATTTATTTTGCTGTGTTGCTCAGAGAAGCAGCAAGCACCACGGGTGGCTCTTTTTAACCCATTAGGCCACATGTTCTTAACCATTAAAGTTGTGCTTAATGAGCCGCTAGATGGAGCAGTCAAATCTAATTTTTATCTATCACACTCTGTTTATGCAAGACAATTTCTCTCTTAGCAAAGAGAGAGTCTGGAAATGCAGGCACACCTTCCTACTCGAACTGGTAATTTAAAAGTCTTTTTCAGATCTTACCTCCGTGTGCATTTTTTTCGTAGGCACATTTACATTGTCCTGGAGGTTCAGTGTTGGAGACAGTGTATGGAAAGTATATGGAAATTACACTGACGAGTATAGCTCTATACAAGCAGTTATTCATTACGTGAGTTGAGTCCTATCTTCAGAAAAAAATAAACATAGCAAGAAAAAGGTCCTCTCCTTTGAGGATCATAAGCCAGATTTTCAAGAATTTGGGGAAGTTTAGAGATACACGTTCACAGATGACTCTGTATGTTTGTGCTTAAGAAATCTTGCTGATACTTCTAGTGAAGTTGAATGTTTTCTTCCTACTTACGCAAAGCACATTTTCTTCCTACCTTATCTTTTTCTGTGATCTAATGCATAAGAAACACCTGTTTAATGAGAGCACACTGTGTTTGTTTCTGCTTCAGGAATGCTGCAGTAAAGTAGGTTCAGGAGCAGAAAGAAAAGATACAATAATGTATGTGAATGCTTTCATATTCTTTGTTTTATTGTAGTTTCATAACATTAGTAAGAAGAGATTTTTTTTGAGGGCATTCATGCCTGTGAATATATACGTAGATGTTTCCATGAATTAGAATGTGTCTGCGCTATTAGAAGGCACGTGTGCATTCCAGTACATCCGTTGCATTTAAATACTTCAGGTGTCATGACGTGTACTTGTAGGGCATCACCCCAGAGTGGTGTTAGAGTTAGCGAATAGAACTATGCATGAATATAAAATTCTGCAGATTTTTATTTTATTCTTTGCCTTTGTAAAGTATTTGAAAAGTCAGACTGTTCTGCATTAAAGATTATCAGCAGGTGTCACAAGAGAAGAAATACCATTCTGAAGCAACTGGATACAGTCCTTGGAGTGCCTCAGCCCTGCTCCCACACCTCAGGTGGGAATTGCAAATCCTGGCACTGGGCTCCTGTGAGTTTTGGGTAGGAGTGACAGATAGCTTTGCAGAGTGGGGAGCTCATGCTGTGCAAAGCCGTGCTCCCCAGCTGACTTGCTTTAACCCGTGTGCAGTTTATTCATGCAGGTCTCACCTGAATTGTGAGATGAGCAAAAACCTCTGCCCATGCAGTGAATACTAATCAGTGCCATGAGCTGAGGGCTAGTGAACTGCCAGTTTTGTCCAACTCCTCAAAGTCCTGGGTCACTCAGAGGTATAATGCCAGTTCTTGCCTGTCGTGCTCTGGATCTCTACCACAGCAAATTGGTTTAAGTTTACATCAAAATACATGGGATGCCAGGTAATTTAGTATTCTGCACAGGCTCAGATTTTACTTGAAATATGGTATAAAAGTGACTTGCATTTACAGAAAAAAGTGAACCTCACAAAAGCAACTCACAAATATGAATTTAAATAGATGTAGATTCTCAAAACTCTCTGGTGTTTGCTTTTTCTGCCAATTTTTATGTAACACAGTGAACCTTGTCAGCATACCCAGGTAGGTTCAGTTGTCTCCCATGGGGCAGGTCTTATGGATTTGCCAGTAGTGGAGTTGTCATCATCTTTAAGCAAAGACTGCCTGTGGGAGGGCAAAACAGCCCCCTGGGAATGGGAATTGAACTGAACGCTTAAGAATAAATCCAGTTGTGCTGCTGCAGGCTCTTTTCCACAGACAAGTCGCTCTGAAATGAGCTATACAAAAAGTTGATTAATCTGTTCCTGTTACCCAGTTTTAAATCTTACTGCCAAGGAAGACTTAAGGAATGACTATTCCTTCAAGCCACTGAAAGGAGACACTTGGGAAGATATTAATTTTTGCCAGTGAGCAGATTTTTTTTTAAAACAAGCAAATGTACCGTTTACATTCTGACTTCTTTTCAAATGTTTCCTTTAAAATTCTAATGTATAAGCATCCTTTTCCTTTAAAAAAAAAAAAAGCTATGACAACAAATAGTGATATTAACTTAAGGCATGTTGTCAGACATCAGTTATCTGTGCTATGGTGGACTTAATCTTACTTTGACCTAGAAAATTATTATAAGGATTAGGAATGAATTTTCTGGCAATGCTTAAACAAACGCAGACTTAGGCGGTAGGGAAAAGAAAAGTAGGGAATGTGAATTAAGTTGTCAAAGGTATCCTGAACTAGAGAAATAGAATGAACTAGTGACACGTAGATGTCTGTCACCCTTGGCTGTATAAACTTTCAACCACAGCCTGTACATGAATCAGTTCAGGACATGCATTGTCTTATGTATTTTAGTGGGGGGGGAAGTTTTGGAAGGAAAAAAAAAAGAATTGTTTTAAGGAATTTTGGTAAGGTGATGTGGCTGACTTAAATAAGAAGCTGTAATGACACTGTCACTGTAGGTCGAATCTCCTATTTTTGCTGTTGTCCAAGTTTGCAGATGATACTTTTTGCTTAGCTTCTCTTTTGGCAGGAAAACTCAGGTGCAGGTTAGATGACTGTGGTCTCTTCCTACAGGTAGTAACATTGAATTGATTCGAGCAGTTTAGTTCTGTGAGTTCAAGCCCTGTACTTGAGCATGGCTATCAAAGGTAGTGCTGTCATACCACCACTTCATCCCAGCTTAACCTGCATCAGGCAGGGAAGTGAATATGGGTCTTCCACATCCACATGCTGTAGGGCATGAGAGTTGGGAGAAATATGTCTCTATGGAGATATTAACACAACAACTAGAAATAATAGTTAAAGTTGAGAACAAAAAGAATATTTTGATAGTATTGGCCAGTAAATTGAAAAGTCAGCATCTGCATATCAGTTACCGTTTCACTGAAAGATTGGCTTTGGTTAGCAATTGAATGGCTGAGGAAATTGTTTGAATTAAGGTTTGGTTAAGACCACCTTTGGCTCTAAAAAAGGCTACGCAGCAGATCTTTTATAGATACTGTAAGTTAATTTGTTAAGTACTGCCCTTGTCACAAAGAAAAATACTCCACAACATCTCTTTTCATACAGAGGTCAGTTCATCATCCTGTGGTATCAGAGGAAGTCCAGAAGTCATCTGTAAATCTGACAGTGCAGCAGTGATGTTCTGTGTCTTGGATGTCAGTAGATCCTCCTCAGTTAAGTCCAATTATCAAAATGATCAACCTGAGGAGATGCTGTCTCTTTTAACAGATGAAGTAACTAAGATGATCGCATTGCAAAATTACTGGATCATGAGGGTTAGATAGCAAAGATCTCAGCCACTACATCTGTGGGACTGAAGGCCCAATGTAGATTTTCTAGTGTGAGCATTCTTCTTGTCTGTTTCCAATTTCACTGTCATTATCATCTTCCTCAGATGAGTGAAGAACAATTAAGTCAATCAGGGGTGGAGGATGGGGAAACACAATATTGGTGGCAGCACGGTACTAAGCAACTGGCAATAGAACTTGGAAACGATGGATACAGGAGCAATAGGTAGCAGAGCTTTACTGGCTCTTGCCTACCTGTGTGCTTGAAGGGGTTCCTATCATTTGGTCATGCAGCAATGCTCTTCTGTCTTCCAGCAGTCTTCCAGTCTGCTGCAAAATGGCGAGTGATGTTCTGCATAACTCCCCTAAAGGACCTTCATGAACAATGTAGTAAAGCCACTTGTCTGGGGTGCCAGTGGGAAGCACACCATAGCCTGCTCCCGGTGTGTGCGTTTACATTGTGTTTTTCCGACAGATGCCAAGTTACTTCAGTTCCACCTTGAATTGATTGGCTTGGATCGAGGTTTGAACTAAAAGCTGTGGAGTAACGACAGCATGACATTGATTTAGCTCAAGCTAAATAAAAGGCCAAACTTATTAGCTCCAGCATGTCCCTCTGTTGATGTGACTACATCATTTCTGCTTTGGTGCTTTTGTTTTTAGCAAGCTGGCCAAGAATATAAACAGAATATGCTCATGCCTGAATAGAAAGGAACATTGATGAGCTCTAACGAGTTTGATGGGTATTTGAGGGCAGACATTCCTTTTAGGAGCTATGTGTCTTTTTCATCACAGTTATCTCAGTTCTTAACCTCTGATTTTTCTCAGTAGTTATAAGAAATGACAGGCCGAGCTATGTCAATCTGTTGAAAAGAAAACCACTTCTGTATGTGTGGATATATGTATTTGTATATTTATATATAGAAGTCTTTCTCTTGTAAATGGTAAATGGTCAACACTTGTCTTTGCAAAGTTGTAACTATTTTGCCAAAGAATCTGAAAAATACTCAGTCCTCTTCCCTGGGCAGTACTTTACTGAAGAGAAGACACACTTATGTTGCACAAGTGCACAGAGAATAGAAGTGTTTTAATTAGCCCAGTGTCAGCCAAACTCTGCGCTTAAGCCTATCAGAAGCAAGTATGTTTTCTCTACTGAGTTTAATTCTGGATGCAAAGCCAAAGGCTACATCCAAGTTTTCTGTGATCCCAGGAGAGCATTTTGTGGTCTGGAGTGCTGCTAGCTGAGCAAAGGAAAGCCTTGATTCCTCTCCATAAATCTTTGTTCTGATACTTTTTTACATACCTAACATTTCACCACCAGTTGAAGTTCAGTCCTTTGACCATCACTTGAGTCCAGTGGTTATGCCAGTTTTCCACCCACCTTGTAGTTCACCAGTCAATCCATATCTCTTCAATTCAGCTACGAGGATATTGTGGGAGACTTGGTTGAAAGCCTTGCTACAGTTACGTTAAACAACATCTGCCCATGTCTGCAGATCTAGCAATCATATTGGTCAGGGATGATTTGCCTTTGGTAAAGCTATGCTGATTGTTCCCAGTCACCTTCTTGGCCTTCGTGTGCTTAGGACTGCCTTCCAGAAGGATTTGCTCCATAACCTTCCCAGGGACTCGGGTTAGCCTTCCCAGTCTGTAGTTTCCCAGGTCCTTTTTCTTGCCCTCCTTGAAGAGAGGTGTGATGTTTGATGTCCAGTCACTATGAATCTCCCACAATAGCCAGACCTTTTGAAGTGGATCAGGCAGGGCTATGGTACAAAATGTCACATACAATACCTAATATTGTATCTAAGACTCCTGCAATTGTATTAGAATCTATTCTCCTTTGTAACTTGGCTTTGAGGTCTGGAGACCATAACATGGATCTTTTCTGTTGTTTCTCTCATTTCCTATATTAAATTCCAACTTAAAGCATAGCTTGTTTTCCTTGAATTGCTCTTTCTGTGCTACTGAATTAAGCTTGGGACCATCCTCTGGCTTTCTTCTTTCAAAAAAATTGTTGTAAAACTTTTGGTTTAGAGGAAAGCTGCATTTTCACCCAGACATAAAACCAAATAGTACATTTAGTGGTTGGAATTTGACCTCTTAAAACTTGACAACTGTGTGAGGTTTTTCAATCTCATTCTTTTCTAATGATCTTAGAAAGTTTTATAAATGCAGGAGTATCATACATGGATTAAGATCTAGAACAATTACTAGCAGGTTGCGCATATCTGGCACTTAGGGAAATGGGAGACAGCGAGAGCTTCAACAACACCGTGGGGCACAAACAACCTTTCTAAATACATTTGGGAGAACAGCTCATTAGTTTTTTCACAAACACATGCATGCTATGGGAATGACAGGAACATTTGAAAAACGTCAGAAAACAAGCCCTATACAGTGCAGTCTCATCTGGAAGTTCTGAGGTTGTAGGGAGTAAATATTTTTCATATGTTGAGTTGGGTTGTGGCGAAATCCCCTTCCTTGTTTAGTACGTGCTGCAAGAGGAGGAGAGCATTCAGGATCCTGGTGAGGTATGTTCTGAAAATGAAGCAAAGCCCTCGATGCCAGCCCTAGCAGAACAGGAGGAGGTCCTTCAAGGAGAAGTGCAGAAGGGCCAGTGAGAGAGTGGAAGCGCTGTGGAAGCGCTGGGCAGTTGGCATAGTCTGTCTTTTGTTCCTTTTGCACGAAATGTTCTCCAGTTTTAGGAGAAAGCTTGGTATATGTTCCCTGGTCAGTAGATGTCCAGATGATCATTGTCTTTTGGAGTATATGAAGCCTGCACATTGTCCTCCTCTAAAGAATCATCTCCTAACAAGGACAAGTCAGTGAAATAAGCATATGCAGACAGTTGTGTTGTCTTTCTGCTAATACTGTGCTACTGGGGACACTGAAACTCGGCAGTGACCTGGGATGTCAGCCATGGCTTTTGCTGTTGACTGACAGGTGAGATAGTGTGTGAAAGGCAGCGTACAGTACCTTGGTTTTGATCATGTGATCCAGAATTACAGTGAAAAAACTTGATTAAAAGTGTATTTTCATTATTACTAACAGGTCTATATATTATTAAAGATGAAAGAACTGTAAGCTCTCATTAGCTTAATTATTTATCTTTTATCCCTTATAAGCTTCTCTTTGAATGGAAATTTAAATAGGTTGGTTCATCGTGGTTTTTTTTCTCACATTTTGGTTTCTAAACAGGCAGGTTTTTTGTATTTCTGAAGTCCTACAGTATCTAGGTGTGCTGCAGAGAAACATATTTTTACAGAGGAAGACTCTCTCTGCCAAAGAAATAGTTTTATTTTCATACAGTTTGGATATGATTAAATTAGATTGAATTCTTTTGCAAATTTTATTAGCTGTAATTCTCTAATCACCTGGCTTTCCCAAATATGCTGGTATACAGGTTCTGCTTTTCTCTTTTATCTTGAATACGTTATTTGGAATACAAAATGTTATTTCCATTTTTTTATTTAGAATATGTTTTTCTTATATAAAATCACATTTCCATGCACACATCTATTATGTAAGAGAAGTATTAGATCACCCCATTAATTTGTAAAAAATGGTAAATTTTTTCAAGGGCCATTGTGTTTTCAGTGTGCTAGAAGTAAATCTACAGCTTGGGAAGTTTTACATAACTTAAACCAGCCACATTTGCTTTACATGATTGCTTCATTTATGCAGTTCGTTAAAACTTGTTCAGCCCACCACTGCTGAATATAAATAATAACTGCAGCAGTGGTATTGATTACTTAGGTACCTGAGCTTGTGTCTACTGTTGGCTTTAAAGCACTAAGAAACTTCTTTCCTGTTCTATCCGGAGAGGAAGGAGCTTTTTTTTCCCATCTTGTTTCCTGAGGAGCATTAATTTTGGATTCCTAAAATCATTAACTCATTCTAGACACTGCAACTCCTTGTCATTGCAGCAAGCGTGTATGAACTAATGCAGTAATCAATGCTTGCACTACACTGCAGAGATTTGTTTTGATGACAAGAGCTCTTGTAGCCCTGTTTGGTGTCACCGGTGTTGAATGTTTGACGCTGCAGAATAATTTGGCTTAGAATCAGGACGCAAGGACCTTAGGGACTTCTTTTATATCATCTCCTTCACACTGAAGTGGATTTTTGCTTGCGTTACGTTTTTGCTACAGTTGCAGGCTGGAATTCAACAACCTACTAGATGCCAGTTGTGCTTTTTTAACCATTCTTTTGCTGATGCTGCTATGTTTGCTGGGTTTCTTCAGTTTCTGCTCCATACGTTGCATTCAGGGACAGGTAAACAAGTGGCTATACAGTGCTGAGGTTTTAGATATATTTTTATATTTTATATTTTTTAAAAATATCTCTTTCTATAAACAGATTTCGTTAACAGTACAGTTTGAGTGAGGACATTGTGTCCTCTGAATGTAAAGTATTATTTGTAGCAAATATTTAGCTTAAGCAGGGAATAAGGAACCATCTTGCTTGTAAATCTGTGTTTCAGTTATGTTTATACTTTGAAAGCTCGTGTCAAATATAATTTGACATTAGTGATGCTATCTGGCATGAATTTTTAAACAAAAATCTGTATTTTGAAAGCACACATCAAAATGTAAATGTGTTTCTGAAAAGGAATAATAATAATATTCCGATTGCATTATGATTATTTTGCATTATGGAGATGTCATGGATAAAGAATTTAAAGATTTACTTCAGGAAACAATTTATCATTCCTGTGTATTATTTCTCTTTAGCAGAAGACAATCGATGTGTCCTTGATCCCCTGAGTTGTGCTATTGTTAGTAGCTTTAACAAGTTCAGAATGGGATACGATTCTGTTACTTTTATTTTTGCATATTATTTTGGGGGAAAAAATCATCAAACCCACGTACATAGAATAAGAACATGTTTGTTATAGCATAATATACAGTTACGGTTATAATAATAATATATGGGTTATAATAAATGCACAGTTGTGGTTATTTTGTATGTTATCTCTGCATCATCATACTGATGCATTGCACTTTCTGAATCAGGGAAGGACACTAGCCCTCTCCTTGGGCGGACAGCAGAATCTGTACTTGGAATGAGGTCCTCAGCTAAATCACTAAACGACCACAGAGGAAAGTGAGAGGAAGGATTGACGATTGCAAGTTCCTTGGGGATTTTGCAGTGTGTTGAGAATAGCAAAGATCTTTCTTTAAAATCTTGTATCTAAGTGGTTGATAACACTGTCTGTAAAAGTAATTTTTAAAAAGTAGATTTTTCACAAGAAGGATTAATCCTAAAGATTGTGTGATAGAATGAGTCATGAAAGAGGTTTTATCCTCTCAAATATTACATCTGTGTTAGTTAACATATATTAAGAAATCTATATGTGAAATTCATTTGTTTTAGCAGAGTTTAGAGGAGAATAAGGGTATACTGAGGGCAGAATCTGGAGAGATGCATTGGAGAATATGAGGTTGAGCAGCAATCAGAACAGAGATGGAACTGAAACAGCAGCAGGAATATTAGGAAAACAAGATGCTGCTAAGGCTGGGAAGAGACAACGATCAGCCTTAGCTCTGCATGGAGTTTAAAGGATAAGACTGGAGAAAACCTTTGGTTAAGATTAAAGCCTTGCACTCTCTCTCACACTTAATATGTTATTTACAGCTACATAAAGAAGGTAAAACACCTATTTCTTCTTCGGGGTACCCACTGTGGTAGACAGCTGTAAGCTGCCTTCCAAAGACCTCTTGCACATCTTGGCATAAGTAGGTGAAGAAGGTGAAGTAGGGCTGGGATTGAGAAGTACAGAGCTGTGACACCCTGCTTTGCAGAGATTCAGGGCTGTGCTGTGGGCAATGGCATACAGCAGCACGTCTCCAGCCTTTGGAATAGCATGGAATTGGGAGAACTCAAAGATATTTTAAAATGACACTAGCCTCACATTCTGTCATCCAGTTTTGGTCTCTTGAGAGCATTTGACTTTTTTGTGGAATAGACTGTAGAGTTATAAAGGACTATTAAACCAGATCATCTGGCCATTGAATTCAAGTCATCTGTCTCCCATAACTACACTTCAGTTAAGCTAAATATTCCACTCTGAAAATTTAACTGTGTGCTGCAAGGAGAGAACCTGAGAGACTGAGCTGTCACCAAGGTCACTGTCATGTCAGGGTGTTGGTTAGATGGAAAGGTGCCCAGAAGACAAAACATGATGCAGAGTAAAGCAAAATCAAGAAACAACAACAACAAAACCTTAAGTTCTCCACCAGTTTGACCTATGGAGGTATTTGGTGGTAAGTAGTAGGCAAGGATAGCTGAGCCTGGCCTCTGCCCAACCCTGCTAACGCCTCAAGTGCAAGGGCAATGCTTTTCAGACAGCAGCCACGCTTGTATGCTCCTATTACCACTGTGATAGAGTGTATCTATCTCATCTTCTCGTGCACTGCTAGTCCTTAACTGGTTGACTTCCTTTCCCTGTTTCTACACTTGTTTATCCTGGTCTGAGTGTGAAGCCATTTCCTTGTCGACTCTGAACCAAGTCCTCTTTTTTCCAGTTACTTTTTCCAGTTTGTCAGGATAGCTTTGAAGTCCAGTCCTGGTCTCCTGTAACTGGCCATTCCTTTCTCCTTGGGGTCAAGTCACCTACAAATCTAATATGTTTCTGTTTTATTATCTAGAACGGTAATGTTGACTACTACCATATCCCAGAGAAATGTGACAGACCCTGCTTAATGAAAACTGGGATTTTTTGTTACCAATTTTAGCTGTTTAGAATATGCTTTTCCAAATACCTTTTCAGCTTATACTAGTTTTATTTAGACACTTTTTCTGGTGTGACTCTAACATGGCATGCTCATAAACAAAACTCCTGCTCAACTGAAGATATGTGACATCTGCTGTTTGTTACCTATCATACTGTAGTGGTAGGCAATGAAATTGGCTTAATTTATTACTGACACTTCGATTTTTAGGTCTCATCTCTTCTCTTCTTACTATCTTGAAGGTGATTTGTTTTGTTTTAGCATTTTTTCAGGAATTGATACTAAGATGACTGATCTATAATTTCTAGCCCCTCTTCTCCTCCCCTCTCCTTTAAAAATATGTGCTGTGTTTGCCCTTGCCCAGTTTTGTGGAACTTCATCTGTACTCCACTAATTCTCAAGAAATAATTCTTCCTGGCAATGAGATAGCTTCAGACAAGTCTATAAGTACTCCAGGATGAAGTGAATTAGCCTAGTGAATAATATACAGTCTAGACAGTCTGACCTCTTCCTGCTTTGGCATAACATCTAATTTTTATTATTAACAGACATTGTTACCTTGTTGCTATGAGTTTTACTCGAGTTTATTTTTAGGAGAACTTATTTTTTAAAAGAAAACTTAGCTGCCTTGGTATGATTTGCTGATAGAGCCAAATGGTAGCAGACTCTTTCCATAGTATTCTAGAATGGCAAGTACTTGGTACAAGATACTAAGTACTAGGGACTAAATATTTGCAGAATGATCTCAATTGCTTTTGCATACTTTGCTGTTTGCATTAAATTTTATATGTTTCTAATTTTGTCTTGTGTGCTTCCTGGTACTCTGTCACTGTAAGTTACTCACTCATAGGCAACTTTCCATTGATTGTTCACCTAGAAAACGAAACATTTATGGCTTAGCTGGTTGTGCTTCTGGTGTTGATATTATTTCTTCAAATGCTGCCATGATTGCTGGACTCCTTTTGCTGTTGTGGCTGCTTCCTTATTTTCTCTAAGGTTGGGGTTTTTTAAGGTTTTGTTTTGGTTTTTTTTTTTTTGGTTTTGTTTGGTTTTGGTTTTGTTTTTATATAAAGGTTTTGGATTTTTCTTCTGCTCAGCTTCCGTCCCTTTTCAAAGATCACAAAGTTTATTCACTTTCACATTCTTAACTATTTCCTTTCTACTGGTGGGAAGCAAAGCTCCAAAGGTCCTTTGCCAGTTGCTTTTCTAGTGTCAGTAATCTCCCACTGTGCGCTCCAAGGATTCTTCCTGCTCTATTCCCCTCTGAACTGGAGAAACGAAAGCCTTTAAAACCTCTCATTATCTTCAAATGCAGCATAATGGAGGATTCTGATGAATGCTTACAAAAACCCCAAACTCACCAGGCTCATCTTCCTAATTTGGTGCTCTGGCGTAGGTCCCCATCATGGTACTGCTGAAGTGCTTTTCTCTTTAATCATGATCCAGAGTATTTCATCTGCTGTATTTCCTTCTACAGTCCTGAAACTCAGGACAACCAAGAGGTTTTTTTTCCTCTTCAGACTTTCCTTTTAATCATAATATTTCAGATTAATTATCTCCCCCAGTTTTCATGAAAACGAAATAATAACTTTGATTATGAAATATAATCTTGTTGTTTCTCAAGTGACTTGTGCAGGTCTGAATGATTAACTCTATGTGTGTATGTTGGACAATCAACAGAAAGGCTCACTGTCTCTCTCCCTTCCCATTCCTGTGGTCCTGTGGATAACGAGAAACCTTCCTCCCAGTTGCTGTTGTTTCTGTCAGCATGTTTATAAACACCGTGTATTACCTTCTATATCTGAGCAGAAATGCCTTTCTTCTTTCCCCACGGTAGGCGAAAATGTATGTTCAAATAAGCTCCTCTGGGCATAGCCCATTTTGGTCACCTTATTTGCAGCGGGTGCTGCCAGGGCACTGATACCTCACTGGGCATTGTATCTGTCGGACTTCTAAGGCATGGCCTGCTGTTTAACAGCCTTACATTTTCTTCTGGTATGCTTGTCCTTGTTAAAATTCCTGTCTACTGGCAGCGTAGAAACACCCTGGGGTTTGAGGAGAATTTATTTTGAGTTTTGATTTTGAATCGTAATTTGTTCATAAATCAGTCTTTAACAAATACTAAGATAAAAAATATTCAACTGAATCTTTTTTAGAATTGTCAGGGAAAAAACACCAGAAGAGACCAAAATGAAAATATTACCTTCTTTTGCACTTAACACCTACTCAATTGGTTTAAATGTCCACAGGGGAAAAACAAACAAACAAACAAACAAACAAAAAACAACACACACAGCAGCTGAAAGCTATTTTGTCTACGTGGGCTTTTTAAAATACCTTCTCCCACCTCTCCATAAAAGGCAATTAAACCAAACCAAAAAAAAAAAAAAACCCACAGGAAAGAAAAATTGTGTTAGGCTGGAGAATAGCATGGCATACTTGAAGTGCTGGGAATTCCTTCAGAACAGCAGAAAAGTTATTAAGAGCTGGTCAGACTTTTAGTGTACAGGGAAGCTATGTGTCCATGTCTCCAAAACTATGAGCTCATGTGACTTTTTTGAGATAACTTGCTATACATTTTGCAAAATTCATCGTACACTGAACAAAAATATTATCAAGAGATCATGCCAAAGCTAAAATAGTATTAATTACACACCACAGGAACTCAAATGAAACTGTTTTAAAACAACTTAGTGTCAATATTGAATTGGAATTAAATAACAATAATAAATTTATTCCAAGAAGCTCTAAATTTCAAAAAGGAGATCTCCATCCATCCATCTACAGAATTAGCTTCCATTTAAGAGAGTAATCAAAGTCAGCAAAATCAGCACTCAGAGCTAGCTCTGAGACAACAAATTTTTTCTTAAATCTTTAGATACCACAGTATCAAAAATCAAGTAAAATGTTTGCCTGCTGATTTGAAGTTCTTGGTAGTGCTAACAACTTTTTCTGATATCCTCAACAAAATATTTTTAATAAAGCTTTTAAAGGAACTTTTCAAAGTAATGGAAGTTCATGCATCTTACTTAGTATTTTATATCTAGAATTCTCTCCAGGTTCTTTAACACTTGAAACACACTTTCTGAAGACCTTACAGAACATGCTTCTAAGAGCCATCGCTTTGTGGATCATATATATTCTTGGACTCACATGCTTACAATAAGACTTACACATCCTCAGAATAACATTTTAGACAGTCTCTGAGATAAAAATAAGCATCTAGCTGGAAAGGGTTGATGAACTCTTCAACACTCTCAGTGTTTGAGTGAAGGAACTAAATAATGCTGGCTCAAGGAGTCTCATGAGCAGACTCCCTAGAGATTCAGGAAACTTAGAACAGCTTCCTTGTTACATTCCCTGTGTCCGTATTAAAAGTTTTAGAAACATTCACAAATCCTCAGTTTGTTACTTGACAGGATAGGTTGTGATTTTTGGCTTCAAGCTTCCATTGGCAAGATTAGTAATCTTTGCTTTCAGTAATTTATAAAGCCTTCTAACAACACTGAGATAATTCAGGTTGGAAGTCCACCTTGTGAACAGACAAATGGGCCCAGTTGTTTTTGTGTTGGAAGGTGAAGGTCTTTTGCAAGTCTACCTTTTGAGAAACCTTCTTGAGCCATCAATGACCACAAGTGCAATACTTTCTTATAAAAGAGTGTATGTGTAAACTGTACTCCTCATTAAAAAAAAAATCACAATCCATAAAATAAAAAAGTCTTTGCTAAGTAAATATCTTGATAAGAAGCTCATGTTATATTTTAAACGGTCCACAGAAAATTCACCTTGCACCCAGATAAAAAGAATATATTGAAAGAATTCTTAGTAATCAGCCACTGACAAATCATTCCTTTGCAAAATCAAAAATAATGGTGAATTCGCAAACTCTTGTAAAGAAACAACTATTCAATACTAACTCAGGGAGAAGTCAAGTGGATTTTCTTTTCACTAGTTTCAGTTTAGTATTAGTGTCCTTAACAATTAAAATAGTATTTCATGAGTTCACTGCTTCCTTGTCTAATTACTTCTGGATTTCTGGTTTGCAAATACCAATTAGCATTGCAACCTGCGCTGTGCTCACAATGTAACTACTGCTTTAAGAAAGATTTTTAAACTAAGGGGTTTGTTTCAAAACAAAATGCTGAAGTGTTCATTTTTTGTGAGAAAGAGTATGAAGTGTCCTTATCTTCTAAACACAAAAGTAAAGAATGAACATTTATTTTCAGTGTGTGCTGGATAAGTCCAGGTTGTCAGTTATCTATATCTGAAAGCCTAGTGCTTGGTAGAGCCCCAGAGACCCTTTTTCAATGATTTTCTGCTACTCAGAAATTTAATTAAGATGTAGAAAAGCAATCTTATATCTCATAATTATGTTAAAATGCCTAAATAAATATTGAATTGAGGGAACAATCTGAGAGGCTGGCTCTAGCTTTGGGAGCTATAGGGGTCACAGGCATGTGTGCCAGGTCTGTACTCCACATACAAGTATTATTATATATATGTAAATTGTCATTTGTATGGAGTACTAGTCTTTATTTGAACTTTGGACTCTTACAGTATGTTAGCATTCAGTGTTTAGGACAGGTGCCAGCAGGGAACTCAAATCCAATGCAATTATATATTTTCTGTACAAAATAAAAGCTAAACTTCACAGTCATGTGGTGCATTCTTCCCACATACTGCATGAGCCAGCCTGTCCGTGAACTGCATAAATGGTAAAACACAGACCTTGTTCTGCAAGGATTTAAATTCTTAACTGTAGGCATCTGAAGTGGGTTGGTTTGAGAGCAAGGAGATAACGAGCATTTTTGTGAAGCTTTCTGTATAAATAAGCAATAGGTAGCTTTTGAATTCTCTGCTTGCCACTTAGATGCGAGGGCTGTCTGTCAAGCCAGGGTACTCGTGTTTTTTCTTTATGTGGTTAGTTAGCAACTTGACTATAATGATTTAAACATAAATTGTTTATCTGACATGATAAAATGGTTGGCATCTTTTTTTTTTCTTGGGCATAGAAGTACTTTCTTGCTTAACAATATGACCTATCACGTCTGTGACCGCAGCCAGATGTTTTTGATGGCAATAACAGTGTGCTGAAGACATTTACCAATAGCATGTAGAGTGGTCTTCTAACTCATGAATACTCAGGCTGTGAAGGAGGAAGGCAATCAAGTTGATGCATGGAGTTTCTTTACATTTGTTGTAACTTTCTGTAGGTTGAGGCGTGGCTTCTATTGATTTTTACCTTGGGCAACAATTGATCATTTCCATGAGATACTGATCCAGTTCTATGGGATCTGTGGAAGACGTAACAGAGGATGTTCCAGGTCTTTGATAAGCTTTATTGTTTGTTTAATGCAGGCTATATTTGGCCCTAAAAATTAACAAAGGTAAATACTTAAATGGCTGTTGCATGTGAGAATTAGAGAGATCTAGTCTGACTATATAGGAAGCCAGTTTGCACCTTAATTTTAGATGCAGCCTCTGAAAATAATTGTCTAAGTTTCCTAGTTACGTGATAGAACTGCTTTATTAATTAGCAGCTACATGTTAGGCTCAATTAAGTGCCTAACATGGGCTGACTGACTCTTATCATGAGACTGTCTGCTTCTTGTCTTAAGTAACTGCTGCAAATCTAGCACATCTGGATTTGAGCGAAACACCAGAGCACATTCTTTGCTGAATATATCGGTAGTCTCTGAATACAGTCTGGATGGATTTGGGAAAACATCTTGGGGTATTTTATCTCCAGTATTCAAGACTCTTTGGAAATCGGCATAACTGGTCATACACAATAACGGACTTTCTCATCTTTTGTGCTTGTTTCGGCTTTGCAAGAGAGACAAGGCTGTCATTTCCAGGACTTCGCAGCTTTGCAGGATTTCACTCAAAATCGCAGTATCCCAGCATTAGCTTTTGGTATGGGTAGTGCTGCAGAAGATGAAGTATTTTAGAGAAAATGCTTTTTTGGTGGTGTGAATCTTGCTTTCCCTTTATTTTGAAGGAATGCATGTTGCGGATATAAAAACAACGGCGATTTATTAAAGTTTTACTCCCCATCTTGAAATTGGATCGGAGACTGCAAAAGACTTCTCACAGAAAAAAACTCAACACATTTGTGTCTTGTAAAGTAGATTTATGATTATATCCATCTGTGTCCAAGAGTAAAGTAATCTAGCAGCAGCATGTTAATAGGAAAAATATTTCATTGCTGGCAGGATACAACTTTCGAATTATTCCCTCAGGAAAAAAAGTTTTAAAAATATATACTTATTTCAGTCCATTGGTCTTAAGTAAATCATGCATTATAACTGCAAATGCATTTTTAATGGTATGCTTTAAGTTGAAATACAGTTTTTAAGTTTTAGAAATATATCAGTAATGTACAAAAATAATGGTACGTGTATGTATATTTTCATAGGGGCTTATTATTTTTACATTTTTCATATTTTTAGATTTAAAGCATTGTTTAAAAAGTGTTTAAAAGCAGTTTAAGCCTGTAAATCAATTATTTACTCCTTAGAAAAGTTGTTTTTTCCTCTCCATAATGTCTTAAATTTGTCTTAATTTACTAGTTCTTTTTAGTGACTTTTACCAGTGGAGAGAGTACTCTGTGTATAGGTTTTTTTGTTTTGAGTTTTGGTGGGGTTTTTTTTGAGAAAATCTGAAATTCTGAAACTATGCTCTTAGACTGTAAGTTTTTGCATGTTATTTACCTATTTCTGTATCTCTAAAATACTAGTTCAGTGAAATTATTTTGTGTAATTAAACAAATAGTTCTAGGGTATGGCAGTGCAAGAACGGCATAAATAGGTATTAAGTAAAGAAGCAGCAATGACATAGGATGATCAAGGAGAAATTATTTTTAAAGGTCTAGCTGTAACAGAGTACTTAACTGCAGATATCAAGACCCTTGTGTCAGTGTTGCTAGCATAAAATATATTTTCAGCTCATTTGGGGATTTTGTTCCTTTCTGTTTTAATTTGTGTGTTCTGTTCTATGAGTGTTTATGAATGTGGAATAACTTGCACTTTCCATTGTAAAACCCTTTTTGCAGTTGTAGATTCAACAAAAAGTTTTCATGCCAGTGGTCTATTTCATACTTAATTTTAATAGGAATTTAAAAATTCAGTCATTTTTGAAGAATGTAGACTCTTTTCTTTTTTCTCCCCAATTCATGCATTTTTGCAGCTTTTAAAATATTCACCAAATTGTAGATCTATCACTTTCAGTCGAGAATTTTTGTTTGAAAGCTACCTTTATGCATTCCTGGTGTATCATCTCTGCTCCAGCTCAGTACATCAGCAGTGGCAGTGCAGTTTGTGCTCTCAGCTTCTGAGAGCAGAGAACAAAAGGACCATGGCCGTGGCTGGCTGGGGTGGACGTAGATGGTGGCTTGGAATTTACCAAAGTGCAGAACAGACAGGAAGGGTGAAGGGGACAGAAAGCTAAAGGTTTATGTGTGGGGAGGACGGGGTTGTGAGGATGTAGCTTAGTATCAAGGGGCATGAGGGGAAGGAGGGATTAAAATACTCAACCTGAAGAGAGGACACCAAAGCCAGAAGCAGGAGACAGAAGGTGGACAATGGCAACAAAACGGACAGGGAAGAAAGGCAGCAAAGAGTAGGTAGTGGGTGAGGAGGGAACATTAACAGGTAAGAATCAAGGCAGAAAACATATGAGAGGATCTTGCTACAGCAGGAACTTGGTGGGGAAGGATGCTAGATGCATGAATCAGGTGGTCACGGGTATGCAGTAACCAGGAGGAAGAGGAGCAAGGAAACTTGGACCCAGAAGCTAAAGCTGGGGAAGGAAGAAAGGAGAGCAGGGAGCAATGGGGACAAGAGCAGAAATGTCGTTGAGCGCTTGGACACACACCTCTGCATGCGGGAGCTGACATTTATTCCTGCCTGAACGTTTCTCTGTTGCTGAGCAAATAGCTGTGAAACATGGAGGCAAAGTGTGTTGTGTTTTGCTGGTGGCAGGCCAGCTCACACAGGAGAGAGTTGCTTTTTGGTGTTACCGTTGAGTCCATCACTGAAAATTGGAGAGCTCTGTGCCACAGGTCCCAGCTTACTGCCAGCACTTGGGGTGGCAGTCTGGTTCATTGAATTTGTTGCTCTTGTTGCAATTTTGAAGTCTATAAAGGTGCAAGGAATGATGCTAAAAATAAAACTGAAAGATCTTTAATGTGAAGTTAAGCTCTCCAAAATTGCAGAACTCCAGTAGCTAATGCAACCGTAAACTGCCTTGTGTGGTTATGCATATGATAATAATAATCTGTTTAAAAATAGGCTAGTGCATATGATCAGGTAGATGGCAAGCTATTAAAGATTTTATAATCTACACAACTAGTGTTTCATAATCAGCATCCAAATATTTGTAGAAAAAGAGTCAAAAATAATAAACTCTTCATGTAATTGTATATTTTTTTCCTTGCTAGAAGCATGCTTTGTTTGGGCTTTTATCTAAGGGTAGTTATCTATTCTAGAACACAAGCATCCAATAAAAGCCCAGTGCAGAGGGTATCGGCAATAAGTATCTGACTTTAATGATAAAGTAGGTTTTTTACCTGGTGGCTTTTAAATGATCGGTAAAGAGTTTGTAGGAATGTTGTTAGGAAAGCATGTGAAGAGTTGTTCCATAACAAAAACGAACTCTGGGACATAATACTTTAAAGACCTGGGAAAAAAAATCACTTACGAATTCAAAAAGCAGTATTATTAAACTCTTCCACTAACATATTTCAAGTGACCAAGGTTCTCTGCCTAAGTGAGAGTGAAAAATGCCTGGAGTGCAGGTCTGGATATAAACCTCAGTGAGAAGTGACTGTATTTCCTTCAGGGTCTAAAACTAACCTCTGAAGTGATAGTTCAGATTTTTGTTTGGTGGGGATTTTCTTTGTTTGTATGTTTAAAGGGATTGTAAGCTAAATGGCAGAATGATCTACTTTTTCTCAGATAAAATTAAAAAATACCTCTTGGTTATTTCACATCCAGCTTTTATATACTACTGTTATTGCAAGAGAGCATTACAAAGAGTTGTCGTTCTCATTTCTAATGACACTATTGCGTTTTTGTTAATACACTGTGGCAGTGCCCGAACGGATGAAATAACACCAAGGTTCAGAGCTCACGGGTATATTGTGTTTAAAACTAGTGCTAGCACAGAAATACTTCAGACTTGTTCGTGCTGTATCAGTTTCAGATTTATCCTTCTGTTGGATCTATTCTAGCCTGCATCATTCTCCTATGTCCTTCCCAATACCACCTGCACCCTTCCTCTTTGTAAAGAAAATTGCGCTCTGCATTGCACTGCCTGATATTCTTCCTCTTGCCAATTCCTGCCTTGTCCCTTTCCGTCTTGGAGTGCACAGTTACATCAGTCCTCTATCACAGACAGCTGCCAGTGAAGCTGGTAGATTTTTGCTACCAACTCAGCCTTCTACAGCTGTAATATATTAAGTCAAACTGTAGTTTCCTTAGCTTTCCATGAATTCGTATATACTCTCTCTGGTGTTACACCCTGCTGCCTTTTCTCCCAAACCCTACTCACAGTTCCCCTCCTTGGCCCGATGGGCTCATGACTTCCAGACCGCTGTAATTCATGGATTTATTCTTGATGTACAGAGTATGTAAGTTTGTCCCAAGCGAAATGAAAGATTGCAACCTCATATCTGCTGTTGGCACTGTTTGCTCTATTTGTGTGGCTGTTTTGCTTAGTGTTGTATTATCCTGTACCAGCTCCTGTGCCTCTCTGTCTGTACGGCACCTGTTGTCACAGTATTGATCAACTGCTTGGGAGATTCTCGAGTGTGGTTGACTGTTCTGTCCTTAACTATAGCTAAGTGCCTGTTTTGTGGAGTATTCTCTCTCGTGTCATCATTAGCTGTACTCCTGTGTGTTTGTTCTGGAGACAGGGGGGAGGAGGAGGGCTGTGAATGCGATGCATTGGTGTCCATTCTTGGAAGATGACTGGGCAAAGTCAAAAACAGCTGGAGTGCACAATCGACTCTGAGGTGCAATTCATGAAAAAGCAGAGGTCCAAATAAATGGATTATCGCGTGGATTTGGTTTTATATTATTAGGCTATATTGTTTTCAAATTTGAATCATAACACAGGTTTTGTATTTGCTTCATCAAACTATTGTGTATTAAAATTCATGCATGCAAAAGTAATCATTCATACATCTTTCTCTGTTTGAGAGATTACACATTTCTTTCTATTCATATTCTTCCAGGTGACTTGGATTATTACTGGCTGGATCCTGCCACGTGGCACAGCAGGGAGACATCCCCTATTAGTTCGGTAAGAAATTGGGAAAAAGAGGTTCATAAGTATGAATTAAAATGATTGCTGTTTCTTTGAGTTTAGCATAGATGTTTTGTTGTAAAAAATTACTTTATACAAATTATATGAGAATTTGGTTTATTTGATCATGGAAATTGAAATCAGAAAGAAATTTTCATCGAAATGTATACTAGTAAAATTGCCTGAATTTTAACTGGAATGTAATTCTTTTGTAGACATGATACTAGATTTCACTACACACCACAAAAGCAGCTGTGGGTGTGATGCTGCTCTGGGAGAGATTAGTGACTTTTTCTATTGACTTGGAGTGGGAAAGGATCATTTGGATTTTTATTATATAGTGAACCCATATGGTAGAGCTGTATAACACATATATTATTCTAAAGAACAGAATTTATGAGTGCACTTTTCACGTCATGGAATTTAAAAGTAAATGTTTAATTTTATTACCTCAGGTATGTTTTAAATGTTTAATTGTATTGAACTTAGACTTGTATTATAATTCTACCCGTAGACTTAGTGCTGAGAGTTTTTTTACAGTGGGCATAAATATTTAATGAAGCCAGAGTCCAAGAGATAAAATAATATAAAGCTCAGGTGCAATATGTAACCCATCTGAAGGATGTTTGTGGCTACCATAACATAATGCTCCAGAAATCTTATTGGTTTATAGATGTGCACCTAAATACAGGAAGATGGTTGCACTTCTCTAATTCCACTGCTGTTTTATTTTAACAGCATCCAGTAACGTGGCAGCCTTCTAAAGAGGGAGATCGCTTAATTGGGCGTGTTATTCTTAACAAGAGAACAACCATGCCAAAAGAATCAGGTGCATTGTTGGGGCTAAAAGTAAGTATTACATGGTTTATGTGGTAAATGAAAGAAACTTCCACTGACCTTAGACCTAGAGGTTTAATACACTAAATCAGAGGACTCTCCAATTATATGGTCATTTGACAAAAATATATTCCTCATTTTTAGTAAGTTTTGAAAGTTATATAGATAAATTATCCTTCTATGCAGTCTTGCACTCATCCATGGCAAAGGAGCTGAACCGTTTTGATTAAAAAAGTGTATGTTTATTCAGCTTCCTGTCTGCGAGACGTATACTGCACATTGTCCTGCCTTTTCTAGCCCTACTGTTTGCATTTCAGTCAAGTAATTCATCTCATAATCCACATACATACATGTCATCCAGATGCAAATGTTTACAAGGTCAGTGTTTAAAATCCACACAGCCGTTTGGAAACAGAAATTTTGTAGAAAAACTAAACATTTACACAAAAATTTGCAAAAAACCTTTTAAAGCATGGTAGGGATTGTATTAAATGTAATTCCAGTTAATACAGTGTCCCAAAATTAAGACATTGGCAACACTGTCCAGTTGATTTAAACCCCTAAGTTAGTCATTTGTAGTGGACTTTTAGGTTCATGTCCCTAAATTGCTGGAACACTTAATAGAGAGAGTGCTTTACTTCTGAAGCTGGTGGGGAGTACTGTGTGCCAGTTCAAGAATTTCTCTCTCCGTGTATGTTTTTAACTATGTGGAGCTCCAAAGATGACTGAGAGAATTTAATTTGGGTGTCTTCCTCTCCCCACTGAGAAAAACAGAAACAATGCAAAATATGAAACATTCCCATCCACTTAGGATAGTTCCGTCCCTCGCACGTGACGGAGATGTGGGTTGTCAGTTCTGCTCATCATGGTGGGAATTAAATCAGGAAAGAACCTTGTGAACATGGTAATGGCATGTCCTGGGTAAGAGCCATTTACCCACCTTCAAGTGAGATAGTGTGATGTGGGAATACAGAAGATGAGAACAGCTTCACTCTACTAAATGTCTAGTAGTCTGTAGCACAAGGCTGAATTCTTATGTCAGCAAGAATTTTTTTTTTAATATGTGAGAAAAAAAATGTTATGAGCTAAGGCCCCCACTGATAAATTTAACACATTATCTTGTGACAACTTTGTTGGCAGGTGGGCTTCTGAATCTTCTTGGATATATATCTGTATTAAAGCTCCTACTAGTAATTGTGGTTGCAACATGGGGAAATAATACTTAACTAACCAGCGTTCCACTGTTTCATTTTATTATAAAACTCCTCCCAGGATACTCCTGACAGAAAAACCTGACTGGAGAGAGTAAGACAGAGAATAATAGCAAGTCAGCAAGACCGCATTTTCTTGTTTTATATTTTATTAAAAATCTAATCTCTTGAGGGCACCTTTTTTTTTTCTGATTTTCCTGATCTCTGTATCAGGCAGCTGTCTTCAAAAATAGCTCTCTTCAGTTCTGTTTAACAAAAGCCAGAAGTTGCTGTTTTGTCCTGTCATGTGCTTGGATGAGAGGGCTTGGGTTTTAGCAGTAGCAACGTTCTTGTGAACTGTTTGCCTGTGTTTCATAACAGTGTATTTGCTAAGTTTTTAGTTGTTACACCAATTGCATTTTGGGATTTTCATACGTTTGATTTGATGTGCACTTGCAATTTAAACTTCAGAACATGACAGACCTCTATTTGCAAAAAATACATTTTCTTGGTTATTTATTAAGAAACGTTCTTTCTGCAACAAATTTAGATACTTAGGAAACTGCGTAAGATTGATTAGGCAAACACATTGGCAGGAATATCAATTTTATTCATTCTATGTCAGCTTTACTTCTTTTAAAGTAGATCTGGCCTTTTTGTATCTTTGACTTTTTCTTTAAGCCTCCGTGAAGCCCCAATGGACAATAGATTGCTTATGTATATTTCAAGTTTAATTTAAAAAATGTGAAAACTGTTCTGTCTGTATATTTATGCTTGATCTGACATCTGGTTTATGGCTTGGAAACTCACAAATTTATGATTAACCAGGTTGTTGGAGGAAAAATGACAGAATTGGGACGACTCGGTGCCTTCATTACCAAAGTGAAGAAAGGTAGCTTGGCTGATGTGGTGGGGCATCTCAGAGCAGGTAAATCAATCAGTTGCATACAAAATACATTGTCTTTTAATTATGGCTTTTTGTAATGCAGCTGTTAATTTATATTAACATTGGTCATGTCATATGCTAATACTTTTTAAATACAGGACAATACTGTAAAGTTATTATGGAATGCCACGGTTGCCTACATTTCTAATTTACTATTAACTCCAATTGCTTGGCTGTATCAGCAAAATACAAGGCACTCCTGATCAGTGCTGGTGTCAGGACTGAGTGTCACCGGTAAATTTTTGCCTGCTGGCTCAGGAGCTGCTTGTTACACTCTATAGAAGCAATGCAACATTTTAAAAACCTGTTTCATTGTGGCAAACAAAACTCACTACAGTTACTTCACTCGCACCAAAGTGTCACCTGTGTACACAATGGACTTTATTAGCCCATCTTTCAATGTGAATTGTTACAAATAAAAATGGAAAACAACCCCCCCCAAAAGATCTTAAAATATTTCCTTTATATAAGATGTATATTCTGCACTTACAAATAAGTGGCTGTGCTGTTGGCACTTTTCAAGCTTCTACATGAAGCGAGAACTATGCACAGCAGTTGGTTTTTGAAATTACTTCTTAATGGTTTATATTTTTACCATGGCTCTAAGCAACTGCTTTCCAAGGGCTGTCTTAGCAAACCAAAGTCTATGCAATGCCTTCTTAGAAATCCAGAAGCTCCGATGACAACTTGTATGAATTCAGGATAATTGCATGAAGCAAATTGTAATAAAGAAGTAGAAAAAATGATGAGTCTCTGAAAATATCCTACTTTGGTTTGGCATTTGTTATTTTTCTTTTTACCAAGTCAATATACATGGAGTTGATAGCACCAATTATTATAGTTGTTTATAGATTTTTAACTGCAGATTATAATTACAGAAAATAAGTTTTTCTCCACTAATCTTGAACTATTTGGGCTGAAATATTACATTTCTAATGTTTGGTCTAGGTTGTTTTTAAGTCAAAGCTATTTTTAATTTCTAAAAATATTTTTAGAGCCAAAATAATTTCACAGAAAAAATATATTGGTTTGCGCATGTTTTCAGTGAATGAAGGTCTATTCATCCTATTGTATGGGACTAAAACACAAAAAAAGGCATGAATGAGTCCTTGCTGTTAGGAAAACATGCTTTGTCATCTTTATGAAAGACCTCCAAAATTTGGCTAGTTGATAAATCTTTGAGTAATTGTACAAACCTCATAAATTTTAACAAAGGCAAATATGAAGTCTTGCATCAGGAACAGAACAACCCAGTACAACAGTAAGCACTAGGAGCCAATCATCAGCTAGAAAGCGGCTTGGCAGAAAAGTGTCTGGAGGTGCTGGAGGACAGTAAGTTGAACATGAGTCAGCAAAGCGCCCTTGCAGCAAATGCCAATCAGGTACAGGGCTGTATTAGCAGGATTGTCGCCAGCAGGTTGAGGGAGGTGGTTGTTGCTCTCTGTTCAGTGCTCATGAGGCTGTATGTGGAGTACTGCGTCCAGTTCGGATTCCTCTAGTACAAGAGAGATACTGACAAACTGGACCAGTTTGGACAGAGGGACAGAAAGTTGATTAGGGGTCTAGAGCATGTGGCATACCAGAAGCAGAGAGAACTGGGTTTGTTCAGACCGGCAAAGAAAAGACTATGGGAGAGCCTAATTCTTGTTTTTACCTGGCTAATGGGAGGGTGTAGAGAATCCAGAGCCAGACTTTTCTCAGAGGTGCACACTGATCACACAACAACGTGCACAAGCCGGAATGAGGGAGATCCTGTTTGAGGAAATCTTTTTTCTTTTATCTAGAGAGGATAGTTAAGGCTTGGAACAGGTTGCCCAGAGGAGATGTTGCATGTCCTTCCTTTGAGAGACCAGATCTCATCTGGTCAAATCCTTGAGCAACCTGCTCTGTCCTTTGATGTTGTCCCTACTTCAAGCAGGGATTGGAACTAGCTGATCCCCAGAGGTATCTCCCAATCCAAATTATTATTTTAGAAATGAATATTAAAAAATTTGGAGATTTGCAGCATAAGTCTGAAAAATTTCTATCATCTCTGCTGAACATGCATCAGTAAGTGGGAGTAGAATGCAAGACGCATTAATATTTCCTTCTAGAGGCATCTTAGATATCCTGGGATATATGCCTCACCAGCAGAAGTGGCTCCATAAGGGTGCAGGTGTCCTGTAGGTTCTGCCAGCCAACTTTGTGCAGATATCTTGGTTATCCTAAACCTTTACAGCATAAAGTGTCTAACAGCTCCTTGAGTGACTGACTTGCAACTCTGGGCTACTACAGTGGGACTTAAGACCAGGGAGTTCATCTCACCTCAATTTGTAGCAGTGTATCACAGGATCATAGAATGGGTGAGGTGGGTAGGGACCTCTTGAGATCTCTAGTCCAACCCCACTGCTTAAGCAGGTTCAGCTAGAGCAGGTTGCACAGGACAATGTCCAGCTGGGTTTTGCCTATGTCCAAGTTTGAGTATCTGGATGGTGTTTTCCTGTTTCCATGCCTGTTACTGAGAGCAGAAATCAGAATGTAAGCCTTATAGACAGCATCTCAGATGAAAGAGACAACGTAAAAGGGCTTGGCTGGTCAAAAAGATCAAGAACTAGACAAGCTGAGCAAAAGATGGATGGTGGTGATCTGGTTAGAACTAGCAGAAGTGCCATTTCACTCAAATCTCCATTTGGATCTCGTTTTCATTAAGAATAATTGGAGCCACTTCTGTTAATTTAGCATTCTGACTATGATGATCTTATGTTTAATCATCTTGGCAATTCTTTTTTTTTTAATTGTTTGATCTCTTAGTGACTCTCAAAAAGCTGCGTAAGTCCTCTAAAATAGCAATACAGACACCTTCCTCTTCAGGATTCTCAACCATGTTGCACCTATTTTGTCTTCTTCAAAATGTGATAGATTCATTGCTGTGTACATTAGGTTTAAATCGTGATTTTTAGTGTTAGAAATTTAGCATATGTCTCTGTCGGTTTTTGCTATTAAATTATAACTATTGCAAAGCTGGCCGCATCTTGTTCCTTTTAATGCCTGGAATGCTTTTGTAAGTTAAGCCAATTATCTCTAAAGCAATTGGATTTTATTTTAGGGAAAAACAACATGTTAGTTTATAACAGTTGTTAGCTTTAAAATACAGTTAGAATTACAGAAGAAACTAAGTGTGTTTTCACTGAGTTGTATAAATTTTAAATGAAGTTCCTAGACAATATCTGATTCTTGTTCTCCCCGACATAAGATTATGTAATAAATATACAAAATATTTAAGTCCATTAAATATACAAAATATTTAAGTCCATATACAAAATATTTAAGTGGTAGAAAATTAAACTTATGTCAGCAAGCATTTATTAAGTCTGTCATTAGAAAGCCCTTACGTTTTAAAGAATGCCAAAATGCTTGAAAGCCAGTGGAGTACTCTGTAGAGTCCATTCTTAAAATACCAAAACAGAGGCTGTTTGGGAAAAAGGACTGACAATCGCTGAAGTTAAAGAGAAATTGAAGCCATGTGTGTTGGTAGGTAGGACTTCAGTTAGGATAGTTTTCCTTGGCTTATTAACAAGCACAAGTTTGATCATTTGGCTTAGATCTCCTCAGAAAGGAGCAAAGGCAGCAGCTGAAGGGTTGTTCCTGACTGAATCTGATTAAGAAGAAATCATTGTCAATAAAGAAAGATAAAATCATTGTCAATAAAGTTATATGTGGCATCAGATAGTGGTTGTGAAGTTTTGACTGCTGCATATGATGGGGTATGAGAGTGTAAACTTGCCCTATGTTTCCTGCAGTTTAATTGTATGTACTGATCTTTCTTTAGAAACTATACTTCAAGATTTTCACCTTTTTATAATAATGCCAAAGTACAATGCGATGTACATACATACTATTTAAATTCCAGAAATGGCAAGCTGAAAAAAGAAAGTTATCTAAATAACTTTCACATCATGTTTTCCTTTCTGTCCCCTCTAACAACTTCAGGAGATAGTGACTCACTCCTTGCTTTTATTTTTGGTTCGTTTGACACAGAGAGTGAAGACTGCCCTTTTTGTAGAGAAATTGAAATGCACAGTATATAAATTGTAATAAAATGTCATTGTAAAGGCTTAACAGTAGGTATTTATATTTTTCATTTTTGAAGATTAACCTGTTTTCAAACTTTATTGCTGCTAGTTAATAAAGGATCTTTTAAAAAGACTCTTTCATTTCATAGCGCAATAACAGGTGCTGTATTGTTTTGGAAATACGTAATATGTTTGCACAAGTGGTTTCTTTAATATGTTTTGTGTGTACAAATTTTAGCTGTGTTCTGAGAAAGGAGTCTTGATAGTACCTCAAAAACCTTTTTTGGGTTTCCGCACAGCTTTTTAATTGATATCAGGCAATGTTACTTGTTTATATAGATTTCATAAATGTTTTGCACTTCTTTCTAAAAGAATATGGAAATGAGATAAACTTCTCTTTAAATTCAAGGGGATGAAGTTCTAGAATGGAATGGTAAACCCTTGCCTGGAGCTACAAATGAAGAAGTTTACAACATTATTTTAGAATCAAAATCAGAACCTCAAGTTGAAATTATTGTTTCAAGGCCTATTGGGTAAGGCTAAAGACTTGCTCCTTAAGCACAGTTATTACTTCTACTAATGGGACTTTTAAGGGGACTACTTGTGAGTTCATTATTTTTTATCTCTCAGTCATGGAATATGATTCATTTTCTATTATCGACATTCTGTATATTCCATTTTCTTCACTGTCATTTACAATCTTGGATCTTTGCAGTGATATATATAAGTATAAATGTTGTTTTCTGTATGGTCAAAGTACTAAGAAGATTTTTTTTGCCAAGTGGCAAAGTAAAATTGGTGGATCAAGTGGACCTGTGCATGAGAAAAATCTGTTTTTCAGGCTTTTAGCTTCATTAAATCAGAATAACTTGTACGAGTATTCATGAGTAGAAGGAAGACTCAGCAAACATTGAGCATTGCAGGATTTTAAGCAGTCAATGCTGGTAGGATTTTACACAGGCATTCTTCAAAGAGCTAAAAAAAAGGAAAACCAAAACTCTTAATTGAAAAGACTGTATCTAGCCTTAAATGATACTAGCATCAAAATCAAAAGTGGAAACAAAAATACCTTCCTATCTGTGAAGGTAATTTGTTTCATCAAAAATTAGCATTCACGTGTTATGTTTATAATCTTAATTTTTATTTATTATAAATCCAGGTTTAGGGTTTTGTGGTAACAATTCTTATATGCTTGATTTCCCAAATAAGCCTTAGAAAGATTGTAAAATCTGTTTGAATTGATAAGATTAGTGGGGTTGGCCCTGCATTTGTCACAATTGTTTTAGTGATATTCTACTCTCCTTCCCCAAACACGACTCTGTTGGGACCATTTTGAGCTAAGTCTTACAGGATTGAATATTAATCATATATTGTAAATTCATATTTGTATTGCGGAACAGTGTCACATGATTAACAATAAAAGTGACTCTTGGCTAGTTTAAAAAAAAAAATTAAAAGAATTTAAATGTCTCTGTAGTTTGTCGGTGACAAACTCCCAGAGTTCATGTGCACTCACTAGAAGTCTCTAAATATCACTGTCCTGTAGGTAGATGGTAACCTGTTTCCTCCTTAGGAATGCATGATTATTTCATTTTGAATTTGCTAGATTTCATCCTAATTGTATTTTTATCTCTCTCAAATATGATAAGTTTTCAGTTTTAGAAACAAAAAACATTATTCGTTTTCTTTCTGACTAAAACATTCTTCTTTTACATTTATTTCATGTCAGCTTTTGATGTTTGATTTTGTCTTACTGCGCAAGTGTACCTATATTTTACAAATGAGGTCTGCCTTTTTAATGGCAATCACTTTTAAAAGTACTTAAATAAAATTAACATTCATCGCTAATTCCAGTTATGAGTTTGGCCTTCTAAGGGAAAACGAAAGCTTGATGCAGTAATAGTGGTTGTTAAAAGCTAAAATTACCATCCAGATGGAGACTGTGGGGGAGTAGAAACCTTATTTTACATTGTTTAGTCGGATAAATTAGGAGACATTCCTGACTGAAAATTGCAAATTCAGTCCTACGTCTTTGTAATTAAAAATAAAATGCCATAAGGAGATTTTTGGAAGTCTAGTTTTTGTGTTTAAATCATCAGAAAAGAAATATATCGATACTGGACCTGACTTGAACTCCATGTCTCAGTTGAAGACAACCTGAAAATTGATTTGTACAACTGATGCAAAAGGAAAGTGCTAGATTAGTATTTTAAATAATGAGCTTTAGATATATTTATTGCTATCAGTATATTTGCAAATGTGTATCCTTAAGCTTTTAAGATAACTTCATTATTAAACCAATTGGATTATTTTAGTTTATGAATTTGATAAATCTAATAGCTTCAAAAAATGAAGTACCAGGTCACCACATTCCAGTGACAGATTCTTGAAGAAAAATTGAGAGAAAATACCACAACTGTTGAACTGAGGCATAGAATGTGAAGTGCATTCAAAATCAAAGAACATTTCTGAATCTGAGAAGTGAATTTTACACTCAAAAAGTGCACCCAGAAATAGTACCAATAAAATGTAAAGTTTTGCTTTGGATGACCCAGACATATTTATTTCCAGACATAGGCAAAAATAGAGCACATCAGTTTGTGCTTTTATTTTGAGATAAATGGAGTCTTGGCATGGAGGTTTTTACATATTATAACACCACTGTTCTTGAAGAGTTGTGTCTTGATTGATTTTTTTTTTTTTTTTTTTGAGAAGAGCAAATAAATATCCCAAAGCAAGTAGAGCATATAACTTTGAAATTTAAAGATATTTCCTTTCTCCAGCAGTAATGAGTCAAAGTCCTGTTGTTTTGTATCAGATTGGGATTTACCTGTCTGTCACCTTAAAAGTACAAAAAATATCAGACATTGTACAATGAAGGAAATCCTGATATTAGTTAACAAAAAAAAGAACATATTGCACAGGATTTTCTTTTTCTTTTTTTTTTTTTTTAAATAATTATACTGTATGTAAATTGTGTTACATAGTGGGAAATGGTTTGCTTGCATTAACAGATTACTTTTTTTCCCCCTAGCTTCTCCTTGTCTTGTTATCCAAATGATGTGATTGTTTCAAATTCATGACAGGGAATTTTATTTAATCCAACAAATGTAGTATATCAAAGTTTTGTGTCTACTTTAGGTGCTGAGTCAGCAAAATCGAAGCTGCTTGATACAGCATTAAGTGGTAATCCATTACACCTAAAATTCCTGTGAGGAAACAGGTTCCCGGAAGACCTGAAAAACGATGTTTGTCTGCATAATTTAGGTGTTTTCATCTCTCAGTATTAATAATGCAAATCATGTACCAGCACTTTTAATGGTCTCTATTTAAAAAGTCCTAGCATATAAGGTCTAAAAAGCCCAAATATGACAGTTTGGCTTAAGTGAGTAATGGGAGGACTGTAAGCCCACAAATTAGATGACTGCCAGTTACAAAACTGATGTCTGAACAATTTGCTCAGTCTTGTAAATTTGGATTTCTGTGTCTACCAGCAAATGTAATTTTGAGTAATGGATAATTGTAGGATGTTTATTAGAGAAAAATGGGAAACGTAACACTATTAGCAGATGAAGGCATAACAACAATAAACAGTAAAACCACAATAGTACCTTCAAAACTCCATAGAAACTAATTGATGCTAATGATTGCAACACAAGGTAGATAAGAAATCTATAAAAAGTAGAATTAATGGGTTGGCTATCTAAATATGAGGGGAAGAATTACCTATGAATATGCATACAATTCAAGAGGCGGTTAACATAGGGCAGCATAGAAAATCCTCTGGCAGTATGCTTTTTGAAGAAGAAACCTGGCATGGTAACTAACCGTCTCGTGTGCTCGTGTGAGCTCTATGGGATAGTGCAGGTAAAACAAATGTTTTTTCATTTGTCTCTCTTTTCTTTGTCAGATGCTAGCTGTCTTTGCTTGGAATTCCACAGATAATATCGCCTAAATTGTTGTTTCTCTGGTGTGATTCAGCTCCTCTGTGCAGGGACTGCTGCTGTGCTCTAGGTCCTCGCAAGCAGGTTGAGCCTCCATCATAAACCAGGCAGTACTGAATTCCAGAGTCACTCAAGTAATGTAATTAGTGCAAACTGTAGATTGATCTACAGGTTCTGATGGGAAGGAACGGTTTTGGAAATAGGAGGATGAGCATTAGGGACAGGTACTCAGAAACTCTGAAGACTCTGTAGGGTATAGCGGACAATGCTTCTGTCCCTAGAGCAACCTAAAGAAGTGTGGGTTACAACCACATTTGAATTTGGTTTGTTTTCAGTGATCAAGCTCTTGACTATAGCCCTCAGAGAAATTATAGCTGTTCCTGTGTTTTACAAAATTGTGATCCTCACAGACCATATATCTGCACAGAGTAGTCTCAACCTAAGGTAAAGTTTGGTTTAATTTATGTATTCATTGAGCTGTGGAAGGATCAGACATAAGATAGTCATATGTAACATCATGTAAGATCGCAAAACCTTGGCCTTTCAGGGTAGAAGAGAGAGAAAGACAAAGCTCGATGTCAGCAGCTCTTTACTGGAATGTGTCTGACATTACTTTTCTGACATTCACGTTGCTCTGAAAGCAGACCAAAACTTTGTTCTTATTTTCAATAAGTGGTTGTGCTACTTCTTACTTTGTTTTTACCATTTGCTTTGACTAGTCTAATTTTGAATATTATAAGTCATGAGGTTTCTACTATTTATTCTAAAGAGCTTTTTTTGTAAATCATAGTGTTAGAATATTTCCTGCAATCCGTAACAGCAGGCTAGATAAGACTCATTTTCTTACCTAATAAGCTTTAGAATGTAGTTTCTTTTTAGAATTTTCATTCTTCAATTAAAATGCCAATGTTTAAAAAAAAATACCACTCATATGTTTGATAAAGTCACTAGATACATAACACCAGTGATTTTCTTGTGAGCATGTAATACTTAAGAAATGATTATGTAAAGTGGATTATTGAATTTGTAAGAAGTTTAAATATGGACAGGAGCATAGACTTAAATTATTTCATGTCCATTCTGAAATCAATAGGAGAAAGCAGAACTGTTACAGACCTTGCTAGGATACTCTGCCATGAGTTTGGTGATCAGTACTGTACTGCATACTTAATTTATTGATTTCTTTGCTTTTTGTGTCTTGCACTTCTGTGTGGAGCTGTACTTAAACAAGATAAATATATTAGGGAAGAGAAGATTTCCTAGCAATAATTTTATATATATATAATATATATATATATAAAAGCTATATATATAAGCTATCCATTGTACTATAAAATTTTAGAGATTTCCTGAGGGTGAATGAGCTCTAATATGGTGGGAATAAACAGGGTGGGTGGGAAAGCTGCCAAATAACATTTCTATTGCAAAGCATGCATTTTGTCAGGAGTTGAAATTTATGTTCTGGCTTCCACTGTTCCTGTCAGTTTTTCATAAGAATTAGAAGGGGCTTAGAAAAATACATTAAAAAAAATATGCTTTCAGTTCTTTCCTGTCTGACGAGTAAAGTCTTAAGAAAGATCTGATTATATTTGTCATTTACCTTTACCTGGCGAGGACTTTTGTATTGCCAGCTCTAAGTGAGGAAAATACTATCAACTTGACCATTTTGTCACCTACCCAGGCATTATGAAATTTGACACAGTAGGTTGCACTTTCCATGTTGAAACACTCCTTGCACATATGAGCCTTTGGTTAGATATCGTAAATGGGATATTATTACAAACAGTGCTATACTGCAGGCGAAAGTGTTCGTATTCTAGTACAAGTAAACATTGCAAACATAATGTTGTATCGAACACAAAAGTCAGTTTGAATATGCTAAGTAAATATTTCAGATTGATGAGAATTGCCCTGGAAATTGAAGGGAGAAAATGTTAAGAGGAAGAAGTCTGCACAGCAGCCCTGCTGTGCAACATGTCATTAATCTGTTTATATTTTTGTGAAGTAGCACTATGCCATGTCAAGAATAATGCAGTTATATTTCCATGAGTTTGAGGAAACCACATTACTCTTGAATGACAAAGTCAAAGCAAAGAGAAGCACATTCTTGTGGAGTGATATGAGGTGTAAGCTGATATGAGACATTAACTGGGAGCTGAAATAGGCTTTTTTAAAACACATGCACTGGAAGTTTAAATTGCAGGGCATGAAAAGCAAATTTAAGACTGATTGGGCACTGTTACATTCCTTTTCTGATTTAAGTGTCTCTTTTTCGTAAGTGACTTTTATACACCCGGGAGTCTTAGTTTTATTGACTTCCAAGTCAGTAAGATAGTGTTTCACTGAACAGAGAAATGCCTGAATACCTTTAAAATGCTCAGCTTTAGACTTAAAATCTTGTAAATGTTCTTCGGAAAAGTTATTGTAGTTCCAATTTCAGATTATTTTGTGTAGATGAAAATATTTTCAAGTAATTCACTGAAGAGCTTTGTTACCCTTTTCCTGCTCTGCTGCTTCGCTAATGTTTGTACAATAACAGTAGTTTCTTGCTCTTGCAATGTATTTTCAATGATTGCTGAGAACAGAAGAGAGTCAGGAGCTTTCATTATCCAGATTTTGATGGAAGAGTACATTTGTTGATGGCAAAATTCTGATAGATGTGTGTGGACTTAACCAGTTTGATTTTGCTTATACCTGTATATGTGCTGGAGATGTGTATGTCGAAAAATGTCCATAACCAATGGTAATACGGTTTGATTATTTTTTTTAGCCTTTGAAGAAATGCATTATTCTTTTGTTTGTTTAACATTGCTAATGTTATTTGGTTTTTCTTTTTATTATTATAAGACATTTTCATCAGTTTCATTCCGTGAACTCCTTGAGACGTTTATATAAAAATTACTAGTGAGTTAATGTGTCTTATTTTTTTGATTCTTTTTCCTCCAAAAAATAGTTGCACATCTGTAGCTATGCTACCTTTTGCCACCTTTCTCTTCCTAAAAGCTCTCTAACTTTATTGTTCTGGTTGTAAAAATATTGTGGAATCCATCCACAATATTCACATTGTAGTGCTCATGTTGTTACATCTGCTAGTTCGTTAACTTGAAAGAAGTAGTTTGCATTAGTAAGATTTTCATGAATGCTAGTAGAAAATATGTCTTTATATATTTGCCCTTTCTTTCCTTGTAACCCATTAGAAGAGAAACAGATCCATATTTCTAAAAAAATATCCCAGAAACTTATTTGTTACAGCAGAAGGTCATCTCCGTTGTTTCTAATGACTATGTGTATATTCATATTTTAGTGATATTCCACGGATTCCTGAGACTTCTCACCCCCCGTTAGAGTCTAGTGAGTACACGCCTTGTTCCTTCACTAAGCATGGTCTTGTACCCAGCACAATCGTTTTGGCTATGAATTTTCTGAAAGATGAGCACTGGGAGACTGCATTGGCTCTGATGTTTTTGTATGACAAAATTCAATGGGTTTTGGTCTTGTGTGTTAAATTCGAAACAATATAGATTTGATTAAAAGCTATACACATTTCAAATGTTAACATGATTTTATTGTTTTCTTCTATATCTTGTGTTGTTAGTACCATACTGGTATACATGCTGTGGCCCAAAACAGTCATTTACTTGCCCTAACAAAAGAGAAAAAACAGGTAGAAGAGATTGCCAAAGGTACAAATGGTGTCAGGATTTCACCTCCTGCACCATCCAGCATAAGTGCAGAGTTCTTGTTTCTCTTTTTCTTAACAAGAAAGCACGGGTTAGGTGAACTTTTTGTGTATCGTGCTTCAAAAGAATGGTTTTCTTTTTAACTATCGCATTTGAACAGTGTCAGCTAAAGTGTGTGAGGGCCATGGCTCCCAGTCCTTTCTCATCTGAGCCTTGTCTGAGATGCAGCCAGAAACTTTCCCTGGGACAGGGTCCTGTGAGGCCACCGAGCGCTGTTACACCTGTCATGAGCTCATCTCATTAGTGGGGGCTCTGCTTCGCTGGTGGAGAACTGCTGGTGTCCAGCAGGCACTGGAGCATCCTCCATGCCAGACACATGTCCTGCGTACCTTCCTGTGTGCCAGTTCCTTGGGACTTAAAATTTCAGAGGGTACCGAGAGAATAATCCATGCAACAGATATGGGTTTATTCATCAAAGATTTTGAGATCATAGAATCATAGAGTCATAGAATAGTTTGGGTCGGAAGGGAGATGTGTAATTCTGTCAGAGGACAATATTTTATTTAAACACTTGATAGGGTTTGTCACTGCTACATGAGGAGCACTTTTTTGTATGTTATTTCAAACAAAACAAAAAATTGCAGGTTTAATCTGGGGTAAGCGTATCCAGACAGTCTTTTTCACCATGCTATCTACATCAGTTTAAAATCTTTCTGTATATTAATCCAGTTATACTGTGTATAAATACAAGCTGTATACAATTCAAAGAAAAAGCAATTTAGAAGTTATCCAAATTCACTTCAAAATTTTGGATGGAAAGTTCATGTGTTTCTCATGTATTTTTAGGTTCAAGTTCTTTTGAATCTCAGAAGATGGAAAGGCCTTCCATTTCTGTTATATCTCCGACCAGCCCTGGAGCCCTACGAGATGCACCACAAGTCCTACCAGGGCAGCTTTCTGTGAGCATATTTTGGTTTTCCTGAGTTGTTAATGAAAATCTGTGAAGTGCTGGTCCCTCAGCCCTCCACATTCCCAAGGTCTGTTGAGAGGTCAAGAGAAATGTCTGCTGTTGGTAAAGACTAACATCTTTCAAATGTTTTCTAAGACCCCCTGTATAAACTCACAAACCATCACCGTAATCATAGCAGAGGTAAAGAATTGTTGTCTTAATACACCAAAGAGTGCAGGAATTTACATTGAGAGGAGCCCATAAAAGTGCCTTGTAACTTGTCATCCTGTACACTCTGCATTGAAAATGGTTGCTCTTCTGTACATGCCCAGTAATCTGCAGACAACTACTACCACTTTATCTTCTTTATGCAAGCATTTAAAGAGCTGTGTATTTGTTAAGAGTTACACTGTTCAGTAATGCATTTTAATTTAGATACACACTGCATCCTGGAGCTGTCTGTAATACTAATTGAAGTTGTGCTTATTAAATATACTGTGAGTACTTAGACTTTGTTTTGTACATTCTTATATATTTTTATATTGATTATATTAATTTCTAAGTATACAGCAGGCTCAAAAATTTCATGATGTTATGATTCTCTTAAGAAATTATTTAGCTGTATATTATACTTTTCATAAGAACATTTGCAAGGTGACAAATCAGAGTGGATAGATTTCAACTGTACCTTGAGTTTAGCTGCAGTCAGGGCTTCCTATTTGAATGTAGCTTTTAAGGTGCAGATCTAAGACATGTTCTGGTTTAAATGCACTCACAGATACAAGATTATGCAGTGAGCACAATAAACAATGTAAGGATAATCAGGCATCACCATTTTATTCAGCTGTGATAAATACAAAAGTCTTTGGTATATACCATCATCTTTTCCACCTAACTTAATTAAATATTAAGGGATTTGAAATAAAACATGTCTCATTGTCCCTTGGAAAAAACAGTGCTTACTTTTACATTGTGGTTAATGTGGTGCAGTCTGAAAATTCTGCTTTTTCTGCATTTTCAGTAATGTTTTCTGGTAACTGGATTCTTGTAGGTTAAACTGTGGTACGACAAAGTGGGACATCAGTTAATAGTAAATGTTCTGCAAGCAACAGATTTGCCACCAAGAGTAGATGGACGCCCCAGGAATCCCTATGTAAAAATGTATTTTCTTCCAGACAGAAGGTAGTAGTTCTTCAGTTTAGAAGATTATGTTGTAATTTACCATGTATTGATTCAACTTTTAAATGCATGCTTATGAAGTAAAGAGTTCCTTTTACTGATTTGTTATAGTTAGATTAATTATAACAAAATATTGCACTTGAGTCATGCAAGTCAGTATCAAATTAACTTTGTGGACTTCTGGATGAATGTGAACCACTGTACAGCAGATAGTTTTCTCTTTTAGGCATTATCAGATCAGAAAGAATGAAAACAGTGAGTGCTGATGAGTAGATGGCATTTTGTGATTTACCTCTACAAACAATTTACAAGAAATATTTATGTTTCAGTGATAAGAGTAAAAGGAGGACCAAAACAGTAAAGAAAAGTCTAGAGCCAAAATGGAACCAAACTTTTCTCTACTCACATGTACATCGTAGAGATTTTAGAGAACGAATGCTTGAAATAACCGTATGGGATCAGCCAAGAGTACAAGAAGAAGAGAGTGAATTTCTTGGAGAGGTGATACATACAATCACATTGCTCCTGAGTTCGTTGTTTGCTTTTGAATACATACGCATATATATTTTATACATGTGGTTTTGTGTGTGTGCCTTGCAAGTAAAGTTAAAACCTGATAATTTTTCTACTAGATTCTTATAGAGCTGGAGACAGCACTTTTAGATGATGAACCACATTGGTATAAGCTACAGACACATGATGAATCTTCACTACCTCTGCCTCAGCCATCACCTTTCATGCCAAGACGACATGTTCATGGTGGAGAAAGCACTAGCAAAAAATTACAAAGTAGGTCCAAATTCCATTCATCTCTTTCAAATTTTAAATTAGAAATGCTGGATAAGGTGTAATGGTATTTAACTTTGATATACAAGATAAAAAAATATTCCACAGTCATTAAGCGTAATGAAAATGTGTGGCAGAAAAGAAATGCAAATTATGACATTATGACATCGCAGCCTTTCACCTGTGATGCATAACTTTGAAGTATGTGAAACCTGTTGGAATTGGTTTGGTTTTCACTAGCAAAAGAAAATTGTTCAAACATTTGTTTGCATAAATTTCCTTTTAAACAGAAAAATGAAGTTCATCATTATTGGATACTTTTTAATTATTAAAAGCTTTTTAAATAAAAAAGAAAGTCCATAAAGACTTATGAGGCTTAAAAACACTTTTCATCGTAAAGTTAGTCTCAACATCCAATATGCACATTATACAATCAGATGAGAAGTGTACTTTTGCAGCAAAGAGAAATTGTATGCGTGTATTTGGGAGGTAGAGTTGTTATGATGAGTCTGACTTCAGGTTAGTATAAGGCATATTAAAATAATGAATGTATTGGAATACTTGAATATTGTAGCTTCTCTGTTCATTTAAATTAAGATTTATTTAGAAATAAGAAGGACCTAGGGGCTTATTTTAAAATATATTTCCAAGCTATTTTTCTGTTTTTTCTTAAACATGGAAGAAGTCATTCATTCCAGCCCAATACATAGGAAATTGGTGCACGTTCAGGAATGAATTATAAAAATGTGATACTGCTGTAGTTGCTGCATGAGGATATGTATAGAGTGAGCAAATTAAAGGTTAGTTTTCATGAGATATTTGAACTTTTCTAAAAGCTGGCAGCACTGTTTCCTCTTCCCCTCTCTCACCATATGCTGCCACCTCTCCTTTCCTGTTCAGCAAGCTGATTCAACTTACTCACTGAAATAGCACAAAAGTATTTTTTTTCTTTTTTTGAGTTAACTTTTTGCTGGTTTAGTGAGATAAACTATCCTAGTAGAGGATTACTGAGGACTTGAGGGAAGGAGAAGGGGAAAGGAGGCTGCAGCAGCTGTAAGATGTTAAATTGCCTCGGCTGTCTTGTGAAATGTCACTGTCAGTCACTGCAGTTTAGTTCTCCTCCTCTATTGTTTAGACTTAAAATCATCTTTTTAATTTCAGTAGTACGTTAAATGAACATATTTTTACATTTTATAACACGACCAGATGTTCAGGTATTTGTTTACCTTACTGTTGTGCAGGATCTCGGCCAATCAGTGATAGTGACATCTCAGATTATGATGTTGATGATGGTATTGGAGTTGTTCCTCCAGGTGCGTGGGTGAACAGCATGGTCCTGCTTTCTTCTTCTTCTTCTTCTTCTTCTTCTTTTTTGCTTGTTTGTTTTTTGTTTTTTTTTTCCTTTATAACATTTTGGAATATTGAGGATACTGGTTTCGGAGAGTGCATTGTGAAAAAAACAGTTTTCCTGATTATTCCATGGTACCTGTCCTAAATCATGGTGAATTAAAAGATTCTACTATTCATTCATTGATATTTCTTTTACATATCATTCTTCATATGTGAACCACTGGATGGTTCAAATTGTTTAATTTTTCCAAGCATTATTTAAAATACAAATTAAAAAAAATCATTTTAAGATAGTAATTAAGATTTCAGTGTTTATTACAAACATTTTTTTTTATTTTGCTTTTTGCTTGAAACTTAGATATAATGCAGTCTCCCACGGACTTCATTGAGAATGCATGGCTGTAGATTAAGATGCATGTAGCATGGCTATATCTTTTATACTTTTCATAAGCCTTCATGAACTATCATTACCTAAATATATACTTGTAGACACTATCGTTGTTTGACTTTTAGTTCAGCATTCCTTAAATACTGAAAATCTTGAAGATAATTTTTTTTAGATGAATATGTTTCCTAATTGTCCCAGACTAACTGAAGAGTCACTATGTCATTGCCAGCACTAAATCAGTTTTTCTGTGGATCTTCCTGATGAAAATCACTGAATTAAATCATGGTGGGATTTGGAAAGCTCTCTATCTTCCTGATCTGTGTTTTAGATAATCTGACAATTTATTTATTCATTATATAACCATACAAATAAATCACACATTTTATTAATGCAATATCATTTTGATGTTTACTGAGCCAAATTCTCCTTCCTTTGATGTTGATTGGATTCTTTCCTTTAATACGCTTACCACCTGAGTTACTAAGAGGGAAATCTGTTCACGTATGGCTAGTAATGATATTTACTTTAATAAAGTGATTAGTCTTGATATTTTTACATCAGCTTAGAGAGTGAACATTTAAAATTAAAATAAATGATAGGTTCTAAATATTTTTTCCTGTTTATTATTTCTTTTTTTTAGTTGGCAATGTAGATGCTGGCATATCTGTGTAGACTTACTTACGTTTAAGGTTTCAGTATACTGTATTACGAATTGGGTCTTTTTTCAGCTGCCAGTTCTTCAAGGCATCCATTTGCCATATGAAATAAACCTGTGGTGGGTTGACCCTGGCTGGATGCCAGGTGCCCACCAAAGCTGCTCAATCACTCCCTCTCCTCAGCTGGACAACGGAGAAAATATAATGAAAGGCTCATGGGTCGAGATAAGGACAGGGAGAAATCGTTCACCATTGCCATCATGGGCAAAACAGACTCGATTTGGGGAAATTAGTTTAATTTATTACCAATCAAATCAGAGTAGGGTAATGAGAAATAAAAAGTCTTAAAACACCTTCTCCCCACCCCTCCCTTCTTCCCAGGCTCATCTTCACTCCTGATTTCTCTACCTCCTCCCCCTGAGTGGCACAGGGGGACGGGGAATGGGGGTTGTGGTCAGTTCATCACGCGTTGTCTCTGCTGCTCCTTCCTCCTCAGGGGGAGGACTGCTCACACTCTTCCCCTGCTCCAGCGTGGGGTCCCTCCCATGGGAGATAGTCCTCCACAAACTGCTCCATCATGAGTCCTTCCCACAGGTTACAGTTCTTCACAAACTACTCCAGTGTGGGTCCCTTCCATGGGGTGCAGTCCTTCAGGAACAGACTGCTCCAGCGTGGGTCCCCCACGGGGTCACAAGTCCTGGCAGCAAACCTGCTCCAGCGTGGGCTTCTCTACCCACAGCTCCACAGGTCCTTCCAGGAGCCTACTCCAGTGCAGGCTTCCCATGGGGTCGCAGCCTCCTTCAGGCATCCACCTGCTCTGGCATGGGGTCCTCCACGGCCTGCAGGTGTATATCTGCTCGACCGTTAACCTGCATGGGCTGCAGGGGGACAGCCTGCCTCACCATGGTATTCACCAGAGGCTGCAGGGGAATCTCTGCTCCAGTGCTTGGAGCACCTCCTCCCCTTTCTTCGCTGACCTTAGAATCATAGAATCGTTTAGGTTGGAAAAGACCTTTAAGATCATCAAGTCCGACCGTTAACTTAGTGCTGCCAAGTTCACCACTAAACCATGTCCCTAAGCACCAGAGTGCACTGCAGCTCTTGTCTGGTCCAGATTTCCCACACGTTCTCCCGCAAGGTATGCATGTGGGAGGGAACAACAAATATCCATATTTCCCCATAATGTAGGATGATGATGCAGCTTAGGTGCACTCTTAGACCATTTTGGCATAGCCTCTATTGGCTTCAACTAGATTAGCCTAGGATTAAGATATTCCTTCTCAACAGAAGTAAGAATATCAAAATAGAGTTTACATGTGGTGCAAAAGAAAATGTTTCCTTTTAAAGCTCCTTTTGATTCCTTTACCACTTACTTGCCAATGTTACCCACTGTGGTGCTTATATATGATAAATAACCTCTCTCTTTATTAAAGGTATGTTCTTACAGTTGTTAATTTATTCTTTTTCTTGAAATATTCAGAAGAGAAGGAAGTTATTTCGCCTTCTTGGCCACTGCAAAATGTAGGAGCACAAAAGTTCACTTGATCACCACCATAAGCTAAAAAAGGAATGATGAAAATATTTTGGCTAATTTAACTAACATTAGAAATCCTTAAAACTATAATGTCAAATGTTTTACCAATTGCTAAGGCAAATGCAGTATTAGCATTTAGTAATAACAGAGAAAACTCTTTTCCTAGAGGTTTCAGCAGCTGCAAAGAATCACTGCTTGTCGATGGAAGTAAAGACTGCTACATCAAAAATAATGGCACTTTGATAACTTCAAGAATATTTTAAGAAAAGTATTTTTCCCTTGTCATATCACAAATGTGTCTTATCTTTCATACAATTGTACTGTCCTCATTTGTTATTAGTATCTTGCAGTGATATATATATTTTTTTTAAAATCAGCTCATAGAGCTGTCCATAGAAAGAGTTTATATCAACAGCTGAAAGTAACTTTAATTTGAAGGTCAGCTTTAACAGAATTGATTTTTTACAGATTTTTGTGGTATGCCCACATCTACTTACATGAAGAAAATATTATTTTAAATCTCTTAGCCTCTCCTCATATGAGAGATGCTCCAGTCTCTTAATTATCTTTGTGATCCTGAGCTGGAGTCACACCAGTAACTCCATGTCTGTCTTGTACTGGGGAGCCCAGTACTCCAGATGTGGCCTCACCAATGCTAAGTATATAGGAAGGGTCAGTAAAGGATCAGTAAAGGATTTAATAAAAACTGAACATGTTTTGAGGCCTATCTTTTTAACCAAAACTTCAGTAACTTTCTTAATTGAAAAGAAAAAAAGCTGATATACAGTTGGCAATATCCCAAAGGGTATTTTTAATGAGCTGTATTGCTTATGCTATGGGTAACTCTTCAGAACAATTTATTTTTCGATCGTATGTATTCTGTGTAAATGGTTGCGTTGTACTTACCTTCCTCCTGTAGCAGCAGGTTGACATCAACACCTTGTCATTGTCTGTATTGTCTTAAAAAAAAAAAAGTTCTGGTATCAAATATTTGCTAGAACCATTTTCAGCATCCATCCAGCTTCCATTTCATGTCACACCTGACAGTTTCCCATGAGCAACTGAGAAACTTCTGCATAAACTACCATAAGCTTGGTTGCTGCTATCATGCTGGTCCATGCAAAAAATTTCTCTGCTCACTCTGGAGAGCACAGAGCCTTTGTATTTGAGGATATGAGGAAATGTCACTGTTGCTGTCACTGTCATGGTCACTATGGAAGTATGGATGCGATTTGACCAGCTTGACAACACTGGAGATAGTACTTAGGATAAATGTGAATTGCTGTTGCTCTGTCTGTTCTGTAAGCTTTGTGTACACACAATGCACAACTTTCAGATATTGTTCCCTGGATAGCCTGGCTATGAAGAACATATAGGATGAAATCATCTTTCTATACCAGATTTTTAAGTATACAGGATAATCATAGGTGTATTTTTTTAGGCAGAGGAGAGATGCCCTAGAAATATATTTTAAGCTGAAATTTATATTTAATTTTTTTATATTGATATTACATGTATTTCAGTACAGTTCCCTAAAGCTTGGAACGAAGTTTTGGATTTCTTTGATTTTAGTGTCGAATAAATGTAAACTACTGTTGCTTCTGATAGAGATGACAGGATTTTCTCTAGAACGAGCTTGTTTGGAAAATGAAATCTCTTTTAGCACATGCAGCTTAGATTTAATTATCCTGGGAAAAGGAATACATCCAGCTTTTGTCATGTGTAGTCTTTTTTCTTCCTCTGACAAAAAAACAGACATTTTCTGCAGCAACCTTAGTACATGGGATGAGGGAATCTCCACTGAAGTCTGAGGGAGTCCCTTTTTTGCCTCAAAATTTGCACTCAGTTCTTGTCCTGAGGTCAGGGAAATCCTCATATTTCTTTCTAATTTTATTACACAACTCTGAAACACTTTTACATCAAAGGTACTCCAGCATTACAGTGCATTAAAAACTGTGAAACATTGGAGTCCTTCTTTGTTAAAAGGTTGATAAACCTCGGTAGATACTTTCATGCATGCCATCAACTTTTACAGGTCTATTTTGCAGTCAATACTCAGTACAGCTTTGCTATTAAAAATGCCCACTAAGTGGCAAGCATTTGCTGTTTATGTAGCTGCTAGTGAGCTCTCCCAAAAGTTTTTTCTTCGTGTCCTTCTCTGGTTTTCAGACGACAGCCTCCAACCTCCCCAAACTTGAGTAATGCCACATTTTAAATATGTAACTGTATTCATTATTTTTATTTGGCATGTCTAACTCAGTGTTTGGGAACAGCGCACAAATGCACACAACATTATGATCACTGATGTTTGTTTCTGAGGTGCCTGATATGTGCTTATTACAAGTGCTTTTCTTTGGGCCCAATCCTACCCTCTAAGATCTATCAATACTGATACTGCTTCCTGTTTCCCTGATTTATTAACCTCATCTCACCTCTCTGCTTCAACAAATGAAAGAAAAAAGTTATTTTCCATGGTCTCACACCAGCCACTATACTATGAAGTATAAGACACGAAAGTTGGACAAAATGATAGCAGAGCTTGCAGAGCTTTCTGCATGTATTTTCTAGCTGACGGTAACCAGAAAGTCCATAGTAATACTGTCTAATCATCTTTTTGTTAACCTTGTCTCCTTCACACCTGCCTTCCCTATCATATTTGTACTGGTCAATATATTAAAGACAACAACAAATTGTTGAAGCCAATCTTTTTTTATTTATTAAAGTTGCTGCTGGTGTATGGCTGGAAGCTACTGCAGGATACTGCAGCACTTTGGTGCTCATCTGTTATCTTTGGATAACTTTTGCTAGTTTGCTCAGTACTATATAAAAGGTGTGGACACAGTTCTGGAGGCTGTAATATTATAAGCTGTATAATCAGGGAAAACAGTCTTAGAGTTCCTTGGATGATAAAATGTATAATCTAGTCAGTCCCTGTTCCCAGTTTTGTGTTACTAAAATAATCTGTTCTATGGTGCAAGATGTTCTTATTTTAGGATTACTTATCACTTTTTCAACAAAGTGTTTTTTCTCCTGGTCCGATAACGAGTTAATGCATTCGAATAAGTTAGATGTCCGTTAGAATAGCTTGGTAAACCAATGTACCAAATGATGGAAGAAAAAGCATGAATGTTTTCTTAATGTTTGTCATCAGGGTTCAGACTTGTAGCTGAACAGGTTATTAAGTGTCATTGAATACATGACCAAGCCTAATACAGACTTTGTATCTGGGCCACACTTTTAAGAGGGCTGTAACAATTTGGCAGAAGATCAGAGAAGAACTACAAGAATTACACAAATTACACAAAATATGAAAAAAAAAAAACAAACTTGAAACTCTATCACAAGATCCTTAAAAACTGCAATTTATTTAATTTATCCAATTGATGACTGAGTGACTAAATCATAGGCTTTTCCTGCATGGAAAGCAGATTTCTGAGACAGGCTGTTTTTTTAGCTGAACAAAATAACACATTACAGGAACTTAATGCTAGATAAATTCAGAGAAGCAGCAGAATGATTATTTTGGAATCTAAACAATAATTTGTGAAGTCATTAAGGGATGACTCAAGGGATGACCCTTTCTGTCATTGAGGGATTTTCTGTCAAGTGGTTCTTGTAATCTAACTTAAATGTCTAGAAGTGAGCAACTGAAGTCTGAGCAAATCACCCTAGGCTCTTCTGGAAAGATAACAGGCACCTTTTGAAAGCTGTTCATCTTATTGAGCTTCATTGTCTGTTTTAGGATGGGATTCAAAGTGCGTATCAAGGCAAACAGTGTTGGTACATGGAAAAAGGCACAGGAATATCAACACTTTAAAATGCACTAACATTCTGCTGACTTCTTTTTTAATTCCTATGTAAAAATGAACTATGAGAAACTTTGCAGCTCATTCATAGGATTTGGGAAAAATGTGCTGCAGAGTATGCAACACCCAATATTCTATACAACATAATCTAAATGCTCGTAATTTTTGAAAGTAGGTGGTTTTGTCAAAGTTCAGTAGAGAATATCTTTGTATTTAACTGAAACAACAGTCAGAAGGATGCTTTATATATGAGCAGTCCTGGATGAGTCTGTGCTGCGGTATAGAAGCGTGCCTTCTCCGTTTGTTAGATGAGGTAAACCTACATTGCTTGGATTCCTTTCAAATGTTTGCTACTGTATGATAATTTTGAAATACAACTTATTCTGGCTACTCCTTCCCAAGGCAGAAAACTATTTCAGTCCTCTTTTCCACATTTTCCAGTATGAAAATCATCTCAGTTTCTCTGTCTCCGTACATGTAGACATTTAAAGGTAATGCTTGTAATTTATCTTGGCTGCATGATACGTTGGGATGTACAACAGCTGAATGACCACTTGGAAGTTGTGTAAGCGTTTAGATGTGTGTTCCTGGAAGGACTAACCATCTGAATTCTTTCCAAACCCAGACTTTTATTCTCTAATTTCCTTTTGTTGCCCTCTTGCCAGTAGGTTATAGAACTAGTACTAGAGAAAGTAAATCTACAACGCTAACTGTGCCAGAACAGCAAAGAACAACACATCATCGTTCACGATCTGTATCTCCTCACCGTGGCGACGATCAGGGCAGGACCCGTTCACGTTTACCAAATGTGCCATTACAGAGGTAGGCACCACAAGTTAGTGAAACACTGGGTGGTTTTAAGTTTGTATAAACTGTCACTGTTAACATTTTTCTTGTTCAGCAATTTTTCACAATTTTAAAAGTTTTTTTTGTATATTAATTTAACAGTGTGGTATTTGAACTTGATGTATGCTTTTATTAATCATTCAAGAGCACTCATGAGATGAATCATAACTTTGTAAGACTTACCTCTTCTTACTGTTACTTTCTCTGTGATTCATCATCTGTGTACCATGCCTAATAGGTAGGTCTGGAAATGTTTTTTCAGTCAGTGCCTGAATCTTGTATGAAGCCACTGAAGTATATTTGTAGGATAATAAATAGTGGCATGTACAAATTGTATGATAACTCTGAATTGAGCTAATTTTGAATTAACAGCAAGCTGAAATTACCAATTGTATTTATAATGTGACATTTTTAATGGAAGAAGTAAAAAATACTTTACAGAATCAGACAGTGATTTATAAACCTCTGTTTTCCGCATGTACTGCTTTTAACAGACAACCTATTAATAGGAGAATCCTTTTTGAGCTTTTCATTTGCATGCTTTATGCTTTTTTTGAACAGTGCCATACAGACTGTTTAAGCACAAAACTTGACCCACTTGATTTTGCTTGTTTTATCGTGCAGGGCAATAAGCTTTTCTTGCAGCCTCTCATGGAACCCTAAAAATCAGCCAGTTTTTACCAGTTTTCCTTTCCTCCAATTTCTAGGAAGCTTTGTTCTTGAATTACTGCAAGAGCTTGAAGTTTTGCACTAGCAACATGATTACCCTCTAGCTGTGGTAGTTTACTGAAAATCTACCCTGCTTAGTTGAATTTTGTGTACAAAATTCTGTGCCACAGTACTGTCCTTATCCATTGTTTCTACGTCTAGTTTTTTGGAGTTCCATCACGGATTATTTAATACCAGAAATCTGCAATGTTTCAAAGTGATGCTAAGTTCTGGAAAACCAGCTTCTCCTCCCAGTTGAGAATCCTGATGATCTTGCTTCTGCCTTTCCATCCTCCGTGCCATATATGCTGTTCTTGTGCATTGAAATTTGTGTGCTGCTTCAGTCTCTGCATGCATCTCCCTCTGTTAAATCAGTTCTTACATCTGTTTCACTACCCACCAAATCACTTGCTGTTGCATTTCTCATTTTTTTGAGAGCTTCTCATTCTGCTTTTGCAAACAATTAATATGTGCTCGTGTTGTATCTTTCTGTCTACAAGCACAATGCACAAATGAAATATTTCATAGTCAATTCCACCCATCCTTTCATTTTATGCTTTGAAAAACTAATGCTTCTTGTTCCAATGGCAGTTATTAAACTGAAGGAAGAGTCTGCCCTTCAAGAAGTAGTTTCTTTTCTTGTTCTTTTCCATGTGAAGAGAGCTTTAAATTACTGTCATGGAGGTCAGGTCCTACTTGCATTTATACAAAATCATACCATTTTGTGTAACACTTAGTCTGAGATTGATAAAAACTGCTGCAAGTTCCCATATCCTATCCTAGAATTTTTTAAAGAATACTTGGAGATACCTGAAAAAAGTTGACAGCCCAAAATCAGCCCTTTAAAAATCTGGCTATGAATCTACAAATGCATAAAACTTAATTTCATGTGAGGTATTATCAGTTCTTGTGTTATCTCAGTTATTCTTTAAGTACAGGCTTTGAAAATGCCATTACTGAATCCATCAGTGTACACAGAAACAGGCATGTACTTCTAAATATGGTAGAAATGTCTGCTTTCTATACTTAGAGGTGTTTTTCTTTTAATCTTAGGAACTGATATTTTTTTAGAAGTCATATATTAACAATTTAATGATTCAAGACTTCCTTCAGCCAACTTGTACTGTAATCCATTAATCTGTGTTATTTTTGAGAAAACAAGATTATCATACATATTTCTGCCTTTCAGGAGTTTAGATGAAATTCATCAAATGAGAAGATCACGTTCTCCAACTAGACACCATGATGCCTCCAGAACTCCAGTTGATTACAGATCCAGAGACATGGATAGTCAGTATTTGTCTGATCAAGAAAGGTACATCGTCAGCCTGAACTTGGAAACAAGTTTAGAAATGTCTTTGTCGGTTTGCCTAATTTTCAAGTATTCAGTAGAAACACGACTGATTATAGTAATGGGGAAGGGAGAGAAATCATCCTAACTGACAAATCTAGTGTCATGGTTAAATTATCTATGCCTCTTTTTTGGTAAAACTGTGCTCTGGGTTGACAGTAATAACAGGTATCTAGACTAGCGGTTTTTGGGTGTTTATCCTGGAGTATTTTGCTGTTTGTTTCATGAATGAAGCCCAGAGATTTTTGCTAGAAAACCATAAACCTACATGAATGCTCTATCTATTCTTGTAACTCAGAATTTTTCTGTTTTGGTAGCCAGGAAACACCAGGCATGCCTTCCTACTAGTTGGGAGTTGCATATGCTATAATTTGCATTCCTGTGCTTATAGATTTTGAACATCTATATATGCAGTCTCACAGCATCTTATGTAACATTCTGGTGAACTTGGTACAGTCCCCAAGCATAGCAAGGATAGTTGTGGTGCTTGTAATTAGCAAAAATCTCCAATCTTAGATGCGTGACGTACACATCTCTCCCTGGAGTACATGCAGTGGCTACACTCCTCAGAGAATGCTTAGTCTGTCCTAGTAGGCATTGTTTCCAGGGGTCTAGGAATATCTTCTAATAAAATGGAAGATAACAAGAATATCTGTCTAGTTTATAGCTGAAAAAACTTTAAAATGTATTTCAGTTCAGTATTTGAGAAACATGATGATGACAGTCACATAGATTATCAGTGTTTGTGGGTTGTTTACTTAAAAAAAAATCATATAGCTAAACTATAATGGCAAACTTTTACCATTCATACATGATCAATTGTCCTAGGAAAGTCTTCAGATTTTTATTTTTTTTGCACTAAGTTACTATTTTTTATGAGTAAGGATGACAAAACTTTTCAAAATGATCCATTAAATTCAATACAAAACATACATTTCATAGTGATGTGAAGACATGTAAAGAATAAATCATAAAAATCTCTGGAACTCTGTCCAGTTTTGAAGCAACATAGAAATTGAATAACAGATGGCTTTTTCAGTTAAAGTAGTTCAGTTTTGTATATGATCTTGCCTGTTTTGCTTTTTTAATGTGATAACATACATATGGGAATCAATGAGTTATTTGGAACATTTTAAAATTCCACCTTATAGGCAAGAAGTATGTACAGAATTGTCTAAGTTGTATTGTTGTACTGAATTTCCTTTCAGAGGTGAATTGAAATGCTTTTTAAAAGTAGTAGTCAGATTTATAGTTAAGCTAATTCAAGTAATTTCCACTTGTTGCAAATGTTTAATTTTACTATTTATTATAAGTAGTGATATATTCAAAAGATTCCTGAAAATATTTATTGAATAGGTTTCTTATTCAGCAGATCTGAAGAGAAAGAGACATTAAAAAGTAGCTTTTGTCAGTAGAAGTAAATACAGTTAACTGTCTAGAAAATTTTCTTCCAGTAAATCCTCAAACCATGACATAAATGTTGATATATGCATGGATTATGCTTGGAGAGCAGGGCTTGCATTGAGGCTTGCTTGGAGATGAGCCATCAGACCAGAGCCACAGCAGCAATGGGCTGCTGGAGTAAGACACATTCTTCAGTTCTTTTCAATGTTCAGAAAACGCTTTTCAGAAGTTTAAAGATCAGATATGAAGGATGTACATGGCTTATTTGCAGGATTTAAAGATGGTCCATGTACTTACTCTCTTGAGTAATTATCTCATGTGCAGTGGTCTCCTTTTTCCTGTTTTCCTTTTCATCTTTCCACCAGATTTCTTCAGTTGTGGAGACTGTTTAACTCATGCAGGTTTTACTGTCTTTCAGTATATAAGAGCAGCATCATAGGGAAGATCAAAACCAGCTTTTGTTGAGGAAGATTCTCTATCACATCCAAGGATTTAAAAGGATTTAAAAAAATCTTTATTCAGTATCAATAGTGGTACAAGTATTATGTGTTGTTCATTTACTGAACCCTTCATCTAAACAAGTACATTCATGTAGATACCTAACCTAAACTTGGTTTGAAAGGTGAGTAATTACCCGATAGTTATGTGGCAGAAATTGCAGTTGCTGATTATTTTTGACCATTTTCTCAGTGATCTGTTATTGGTCCCAAATTAATATTGAATATTCTGAATAGATCTTTGTAAAAATAGTTATTATAGTCTCCTATTAAAGCATCTGGTGTGATAAATTTCCAGTGGAACTGATTTGTCCACTTTACATTTTTCATATATATGTATATACATATATACACATGTATATGTGTGTATATATATAAATCTGTTAGGAAAACCTTCTATTAAGAAATCTAGCTAAGCAGTATACTTCGCTCTGAATTTAGGATCGTCATCCAATTTTCAAGGACACGGCCCTTATAATTTTTTCTAGTGTTTCTTTTATTCCTAATTAAAGTCTATTAATGTGAGTACTAAAATATTCACATTAGAAAACACTGGTTTTAGAATAATAATCTTTATTTTAAATGTCTCCAAATCAGTTTTAATTTATTATAGAACTCTTAGTATCTTCTTATATTATCAGTAATCTACTGTGATGGATTCTCTTGTTTTTTTTTTTTTAACTTGAAGATTTCATGGTGGATTTGCTATTTTATATACCTTTTCTGGATGAATTTTATATTACTGTTTGCCATGGACCTATTACAATAGATACTCTTTGGCCTAGTAAAGGTAGAGTAAATACGCACGAAGTACCCTATAATTTAATGTGGATTTTGCATCTACTTTCAACGCTTAAGAAAATGGTAACTTTTTTCCTAAAATGCATATTTATTTGTAATTTAGAAAATTCTGTCAGTCCTCTGAGCTTATGAATGGAAATTTTGCTTAAAAAAAAAAAAAAAAACAATTCAGTTCACCTTTAATACATTTTGTTGCATCAAAATCAGGCCTGTGGTTCCAGATGCAAAGCTAAATCTCACACGTGACTCACAAGCCATTATTTCAAGCTGCCCAGTTTAGAATTTTAGATAAATATTACCTATACTGCATCAATTAAATGGGTCATTTTATAATGGCATGGAGCACAAAACACATTGAACAACAGCTGCTTTATCTATTTTGTAATCTCTTCTCTCTTTGTTGCCATAGAACTTCATATGATTCCCTGCTTCTTTTAAAATAGCATGTTTCCATGAAGTTTAGCTTTAATTTCATATTTACAATAATTAGGAGGTTTGGAGCTTGGTCTTTCTGACTGTGTTGAAGTGCGTAAAACTACAAGATTAATTCAAGGGATATTTCATATCATAGTCATATTTACCATAGGCATAAATATGTATTAATTTTACCATCTTGCCGGCTGTAGCATGTGTTTGGTTACAGTAAATGAAGAATAGAATAAACAGCTGATTTTCTCAGTTGGAGACAATAAGAAACAAAAAACTCTAATGGCTGATTAGCAATTTTTTTGTTTCTTTAGGATTGCCTTACAAAATACTGTCAAGAGCTATGAGTCAGAATTTATATTTGTCCAAACGTAATATTTCCAGTGAACATATATTTTTGTTTTTCCTGAAAGGGTGACTGGGTACTCTTCCCATAAACCGATTTGCAGTAAATTAGTAGCAAACCCTTCCTGCTTTTTCATGTATGTTTTTGTGGCTTAGGAATCAAAAAAAACCCAAACAACAAGCATCATTTTTTTTTCTAAAGTATTTCTTCATTAATTAGTTCATGAGAAAGGAGGTTATTAGAGAAATGTAGCTGTTTTATCGATTTCTTTTGTCATGAAGAGCTCTGAAACAATACTTCTGAATTTTGAAATGAGAAATCCCACAAAATTAAGTGCCACGCTAAAAGGAATTTGTTGAAAATGTAGTTATCACAGGCATTTTTTGTCTCATATTCTTTGAGAAGTGCAGTCTGGGTTTGAACATTATCAGACTATCTGAGTGGAAGCTTCTTGTTTCTTTTTATGTTTTCATTTGCATATCATTGGCATAACCCATGTCATCTAATGCTTCATAATTATATCTGTTTCACTCACCACCCATCCTGTCTGTGCAGTGAGCTTCTTATGCTGCCCAGAGCAAAACGAGGAAGAAGTGCAGAGTGCCTACATACCATCAGGTAAATACAGGAATTCGGTAATCATGAAGACATCCGGTTAGTTGTCTATACTATTTGTGCCCGACTTTTTCCCATAGCGGTATTTAGTCCCAGTAAGTAAAGAACTTCCTAGTACGTTGTGATCCAGGTGTCAGCTGTTCTTTTTTGTTCATTTTAATTCAGATCGAAATGTGTATGTATGTTTGTGAACTTCAGTTGTATTTTGTGGCAGATTTTCTGTCTAGTCACAGAAGTCCTGATCTGCCAATGCATGACAGTGTTGTTATAATTTCAAACATTCCTTTTTAGTTGTTTTTATGTTTTCTTTTATTTGCATTTTTATGTTTATATTATGACCGTGCACAAGCCAACAATCTGTACTTGTTGTGACACCTAACATCATGCTGATTTTGGTCACTTGTAGAGGAAAGAACAGTGATTAATGAGGGCTCACTGGGAACCCCAGATTTGAGGGGTCACTTGTCTTTTTATCTACAAATTATGCTATAAATTAAATCCAGGCATAAACTTTGTAGTTTGGGCTCATCTTCAGTCTTCATTAATCTCTCGTTCCAAAGCTTGGAGCTCCCTTTCTCAACTCTTCCCAATGTTGTGAAACTAAATTGGACTGAAATATCTTTATCTGACAAATCTAACTCTGCCTCCCCCGCCCCCCGCCGCTGCCTTTTTTTTTTCACCACATCTGTTAACCTTGTTAAAAATACGTGTCAGATTGGGTAGAAAATCTTCCAGTTAGGATCAGTAAAAATGTAGGTCGGAGTTGAAGTAGTTAACCATTCAACTACTTCAACCAAGTAGTTAACCATTTTTCTGTTCAGGATCTGGGTGTTGCTAAGAGTTTTACATCAGTGCTATATGTTTAAAACCATCAAACTTTTAAAAACACGTTGTCTAATGTACCTATTCATTTACTTGGTGTAGAATTTTCCCCTACAGAGTAGGGTTTTTTTTAATATGCCTTGGGTTTCTTTAATTCTCTTCATCGAATTTGAAACAGCATCAAAGATGCTGTGATAGGGTTCTGTTAGAAGGCACAATAGTATAAAGGTAAAATAATAAATATGAAAACTTTCAAAAAAAAATCTGTGTACCAGTGAAGCTGTTAAATTAAAATTTAAGTTTTCATTATCAGTAGAAAGAGTTTCATTCTCATACTTCAGCCAAAAACGTTTTTTCCTCAACATTTTAGGTTTCAAAGGTTAATAATTTCTTTCACTCGCTGTTATTTTATGTCAGTTCACTGTCATATAGCAGCAATTTTTCCTGCCTCCTTCCTATAGCCTTTTCTTTCTGCTGTATCCTGTATAGTTAAACCCCCCTCCTTGCCCCCAGGTCTATGCTTTTTCCTTTCCTTCTTAAAGATTACAATTTTCATTAGAATACTCAATGATAATGCTTAAATTCTCAATTAATGAAGTAGATATTGTATTATGATCTTCTGATGCACTTTGCTCAGCCACTATAGATTTCCAATAGTTTTACAAATCTGCTAACCAGTCTGGCCAGTTTAACCAGCTAAAATTGTGCATGGGCAGCAATAGACTTAGGTAAGAGCTACACTGAATTCAGCGATACAGCCCTTTCTTGCCTTTTTCGTTATTCTAATTATTGCTGTTATTTTTTTATGATCAAGAAAAGTAACAAATTCACCCCTTTAAAGTAACAGTAATGGTATACTATAAAACACAATGGTCCTTTTAATAATGTATTGAAGGTGAATATAAGGGCAATAGAAGCCAATAGGTTGATTTTTTAAAATTTAACTCTGAGGCTTATACAGCCTAATCCAAGTTTGAATAATACACAGAAAATTGCCAATATCCATCCTTGACTGAGTAGTCTCAAAAACGCTTTCAACAAAAATTTGGTCTGCGCATTGGTTGCTGTCTTTTGTCCTTTCTCATTTGTGGCCTGACATTTTTTCATGTTAGAAACATTATAAGGCTTTATCCTTGTTTTCTAGACAGCTTGCTGAATAATGTTTTAATTAATTGTTGAGACAGCTTCAGCTTAAAATGGGAAAGAAATTTTAAGGGCTTCATGTTAAATGAAAGAAATATTAATATGAGATAGTCCAAGCTGCAAAGTTAAGATATATGGTTAGTTTAATACATCAGTTTAGAATAATAGTAGTCCTAGCTGTCCATCCTGTCCATCTGTATGCAATTATTGACTGATAGCAGAAATGGTGGAAGGATGTGTGTACCTATGCCATAGAGCATGGGTGGTCACAGTCCATGTCTTAGGTCACACCTACTTTGATTGGTAGTATCTGCTAATATGCCAGGATTGACCTGATGGACAACCATTCTTTTATTCCAACTTTTCAACGTCACAGTGACTGCTGGTAGAGATGTCAGCAGTGATGACCATTAAACCTGTACAAGAATGGTCAGAGCTCCTCTGTTAAATCCCTCAGGGTTTTACAAACACTAGGGTTTCCAGGCAGAGAGTTGTTTCATCTGTCTGTGATACAGCCAGGCTTGTAATGTAGATCTGCTGTGCCTAGGTCCAAGCCTTAATAGGAAGCTGCAAAATCCTCAAGGCTGCTGGTCCTTCTGCTACTAGCACCACAGCTGTGTCCTGGTAGGATATGTGGAAAATTGTTAGAACTTGATTATTAACCCTTAACCATTAAATGGCCATGATTCCCATTCGGCAGCCACTGTCTGCCTTTAAATTTCTCCCTTGCTCACTGGGTAGAGCTGGATAATAAAGCAAACATTTCTGGTTCTAAAATCTCATGTACTGTAAGCGATGATATTAGACAGTTGTCATATAGCATCTCAGAGCAGCTATGCTGCTGTGCTGGCTGATGTAGTAGATCTCCTAGGGTTTTTTTAATTAGCTTATTATTAATAGCATTTAATTACTGTTAGATTTTGAAGCTGATACACCACTTCAAAAAGACTTCCACATTCAAAAATGCCAGATGTTAATACATCTATAATTGATTTTGTGATACTATATCACTGTTTTAGCAAGCTTTTAATGCTTAGCTACTGAAGAGGTTAACGTCTCTGTATGTCTAAATAAGGCATTACTGAGAGAAATAAACAAGTTTAATAAGAACCTAATCCTTTACAACAACTTGTATATTTTAATTAAAAATCTCTAAAAATGTAATTGAGATTACTTTCATTACAAGGAAAAAAATCTGAGCTGTATTAGTGTTGTCATGTGTTCATGGACTGTATTAACAAAAGTGTAAATAAAAAAATTTGTCCCTCAGATAGCTGTCACAGTAGTTGAGTTGAGTTGAGAAAAATATATATTGAGAAATTTACTCATACAGCTATTAAATATAGTAGAATATTATGCATTTATTTTATGTTCTGGTCAGTCTTGCTTTACCTTTATCTGTCTTTTTATTTCTGGCATGTTTTTGTGTTGTTCTGTTTTCTTTTCTATTCCACCACATTCAAGAAATTCTGTTAGGCACTATAAAACATTACCACCCAAGATGCCTTTACTAGAAAATGGTACTCATTGGAACCTATACAGGTAAGAAGTGTTTAGAGTCCACTGTAAGTAGTTAGTTCCTTTTTAAAAAATAAATAGTCTTGCCTTGTTAAATAAAAAAAAAATAAAATGTTTCATACAGTTTTTATAACTAAGAGATAAGGGATATAATACTAAAATAACTTCATATAACTGTCTAAATTAACCCCTACATTCCAAAAAAAAAAAAAAAAAGAAAGAAAAAACAAACCACTGTGTATTAGGTAGTTTTCTTCACTGTTAAAATTATATGTTGCATGTTTTTCTTTGTTACATTCTTTTGTTCATGTATATGATTTTGGTTACATATCAAATTTATTTTCATTTTGTTTAAATAGTTTTAATTTACAAAGCTCAACTCTTCCTGCATGCGCTAAGACCAAATCAGTGATTAGACAGGATATTTCACTCCTTCGTGATTGCCTTAATTCACAAATACCGAAATTTGGAGATGATCTGCTGGTTAGGTAAGAAACTGAGGATTAATTCCTCCCTCCTGTTTGGTATCTCATGTGGATTTGCAAAATAAATGAGCTTCACTGTAAAGTGATTTCACATAATATGTAGTGTATCACATCCTTTTATGCTGGCCTAAGATTTACTGCTGTTAATAAAGATTTAAATTTATTGTTTGGTATTTCTCATTCCACTTTCTTACAAGTGGATGTTGTTCTGTCTCATTCAGTTTTAAACATTTCAACGATCTTAGCAAAAAATTTCTAGCAGTCTTTTGTTTGCTTTTATTTTCTAAACAAATCTTGGCACTGTCATCCAGTCAGCTCTTTCATGTTTTCCTTAATTAAATCATTGTGATTCTACATTTTCTGTAAAGAAAGCATTATTTTATGAGTTAATATCTAACATTGTATTCCTTTCTTTGTTTTCTTTTTCTTTCTCTTCTACCATTGGATGCAATGCACTGGCACTAGTGAACTACAGCCCTCCCTTGACAGGGCTAGGAGTGCTAGTACCAACTGCTTGAGACCAGATACTAGTTTGCATTCACCAGAACGAGAAAGGTATAAAATAAAAACTTATGAATTTCTTGTCATCTGTGCTGGTGATCTTTATCAGTTTTGTTTTTCTTCATATAAGTACTCTACGTTCTTGTACATTCATGTCTGCTTTGGTATTTGTAGACATTTTTGCTCCTATATTCATGTATGTCATGTAAATTGTGTGTTGGAGTTTATAACCGCTTCTGGCTTCTTTCCTTGTTTTCGTTCAAGCTGATGTCATTGCTTACAAAAGTCCTCAGTATGCTGATAATAGCATTGCAGTGTTAAGTATTTTGACAAAGTACCACTTGGTTGTTAATCTTCATCATCATTTGCTAAAAAATATTACATTTGTTTCTTGCCTGGTCTGTGGACTGCTAATAAGGCGGTGACATAATTTATAAATTATATGACAAAATTCTCATATTTCAAACCAGAACTGTAGTTTGTATCATGACATATTTTCTACAAAACAGCCAAACTTCATTGCTTCCTTAATCTAGTCTTGTGCATCTGCTTTTGCAATTGCAAGGCAAATCACTGCATTAAGCTTTTTTTCACTCTGTGACATTATCTTAATGCTCACATAAGTCTTAAAAAGACATGTTTGCAATTTAAACGAAATATTGTTGTGTCACATACATTGTGCAGGCATTTTATGGATGCTTTCTGATTTTTTAATATTGCAATAGCTTGGTTAAAAATCTTAGGTGAACCAAGTACTATTGGTGTTTGACAGATGGGATTGTTCCACAAGGGAATTTTTCATCACCACCTCTGTTTTTGGCTAAGAATTCTACCATTTTAGACTAGATTTGAGCTTCACTAAAGGCAATAATAGGCTCCCATTGAGTGGGAATATGGTGGAATTATGATTTCATCTGTGCAATACATATTTAACTAGTGCGGCAGTTAATGCAAAGTTGCTTTGTCAGTCAGCCCACAGTGTGCTTATTAAAACAGTTGCATCACTTTCATTATTATGGGAGAGGACCTGTGAAGAAAGGCAATAAGAACGTACTTTTCTCTTTGAGATAACGTTTCTCTTGGGGTTTATTTTTGTGGAATTTCCCTTTCCCTTCTCCCCACTTCCCACTGCTCCTTGACTGGACTTTACTTCTCAAGTTGTGCCCTTGTTGCAGAGCAGTGACTAATGTTCTGCTGAGATATCTCAGATAGATCTACAATAGTTCATTCCTTTTTCAGGTCAAGCTCAAGATATCCTAGATAAAACATATGTGGTTATCCAAAAAAAGTATGACAGAAATCAGGTCACTCAGAATGAAATACAGGATACCATTCTAGATGTTTAAAAAAAATTATTGTAGCGTCATATTAATAACTGTGTAGATATATACAGCCGCATTCATCTATAAGCAGCTATTTAATGCAATAACATGGACTTAAGCAGTATATGTTTTGTACTTTTATTTCAAGATGCCACTCATCGAGTTAAATATTCAATGAAACAGAAGCTGGCAATTGTAAACTACCTAGTTAGAATATTATACTCAAAACTAAACCTGTCACTGATGTTAACTAGGTCTATTATGTCTTTATAAATCATCTTCAGCAACCTCTGTCCAATAGGCCCTGAACAGAATCTGCAGCATTTTTCATGAGCCTCCTCATAAAGAGAAGTGTTTAGTCTGTGTTTATGGCCTCTGTTAAACACGACATTTTGCCAAATCATCTGTGGGCCTGATCCAGAAAAAATGTCCATCACTATGTAACTTTTATGTCTTTGCTTTTAGAAGTCCTAAATAGTGACTAAATAGGTGCTTTTGATTTGGGGCCCTTCATGGGGGTATAGAAAAGCTCTTTTCTATTAAATTCTTGTTCAAAATTTCCATGATGGTTTTGTTGCAAATTAGAAGATCTGTGTGGCTCTGTCAGAGGATTAACAACATGCTTTTTTTTTCTTCAGACATAGATGTTTTTCCAATACAGCCCAATTTTTGGAGGCAGATGTTATATTTAATGTATAAGAAACACGAAATTAATCTTTTGTTTTGGGGGAAGCTAATTTTAGAATAGTTCATTCTCCACTGTTGAATGTATCTGCTTATGCTTTAACGTGAGGTTAGTGACCAGTTGTAATGACAGAGGAATCTTTAGTTTGAAGAACACTGAATTAAGTTCCAGGTATGTAGAAAGCATTTTGTATATGTGTGGATAAGATGAGAATAAGTGACTTACTTACTTAAAATAAAGTAAGGCAGGTTCGTCTTAAATAGTAAAAAACCTTTTTTGAAGGCTAGTACAACGAAGCACTATAATAGACAACACGGAAGAGGTTGTCTAGACTTCCTTACTGGAGACTGCCTAAGAAGAAATTAAACAAATATCTGTCAGGTGTAGTTGGTCCTGCCTGTAGTGAAGAGAAACACTACATGGTTTTGTGAAGTCCAATGTGTACAGCACCACTTTATGATCATTATATTTGAGGTACCTATGTTGAAGGTATTGTTAGTTGTTTTCAAGGTGTTTCCTTTTTTTTTTGTTCCCCGGAATAGAATTGTATATTTTATTTGCAAATTTAGGTTTGTAGTCCTCGAAGTGTAAAGACAGACTTCTAAATGTGGCATTATGTATTTTCTTCAACAAAATTATACTTACCTATGGAGAATTCTTTCTACTCATTCCCTCCAACCTTTTGTCTCAGAGGGTATAAATTAGATTGCATTTGGAATCAAGAGTTAAAATGGTCCACTTGACCTTTTTTAACAAAATAGTATTGGCCATGTGAAACTGATAGGCAGTAGAGCCCTATTTCTCTGTGTTAATGATTTATTGGAAATGGTTTTGATCCTTAAACTCTATATCACATCATTCTTGTCATTTGGAATGTTTGGAGTAATTATTGTTTTTTAAGATGCTTCCTTGGCAGTGAAAGTCATTGTGTTGACCCACATACACCAGCAGAAGGATACTTTCAGTAGTATATATGATTTGGGGATATATGTCTTGTTAGTTGCACTGAACCAAAAACAAAACAACAAAAAAATACATTCCTTTTCTCCTGCTGTAAGCTACATCATTTGAGCAAGGAAAGTCCATATAACTTGACTGGCAAACTGACTTTGCCCTGATAAAGCCCTGCCAAAGCTTTTTGGTAAATGGACTAGTTTGGTACAGAACGTAATCCTTCAAGTAAAGATGGGGGTCAGCAGAACTGCTACCTTGGACTTCTGGAGGGCAGACTTTAGCCTGTTTAGGAGCCTGGTTGACAGAGTCCCTTGGGAGGCAGTCCTGAAGGGCAAAGGAGTCCAGGAAGGCTGGACATTCTTCAAGAAGGATGTCTTAAAGGCACAGGAGCAGGCTGTCTCCATGTGCTGAAAGACGAACTGGAGTGGAAGAAGACCAGCCTGGCTGAACAGAGAGCTTTGTCAGGAACTCAGGAAAAAAGGAGAGTTTATCACCTTTGGAAGAAGAGGCAGGCCACTCAGAAGGACTACAAAGATGTCGTGAGGTTATGCAGGGAGAAAATTAGAAGGGCCAAAGCTCAACTAGAACTTAATCTGTCTATTTTCATAAAAGACAATAAAAAATGTTTCTATAAATACATTACCAACAAAAGGAGGGCTAAGGAGAATCTCCATCCTTTATTGGATGCGGGGGGAAACATAGTGACAAAGGACAAGGAAAAGGCTGAGGTACTTAATGCCTTCTTTGCCTCAGTCTCTAATAGTAAGACCAGTTGTTCTCTGGGTACCCAGCTCCCTGAGCTGGAAGACAGGGATGGGGTGCAGAATGAAGCCCCCATAATCCAAGGGGAAATTGTTAGTGACCTGCTACACCACTTGGACACACACCAGTCTATGGGGCTGGATGGGGTACTGAGGGACCTGGCAAAAGTGCTCACCAAGCCACTTTCCATCATCTATCAGCAGTCCTGGCTAACCGGGGAGGTCCCAGTTAACTGGAGGTTAGCAAATGTGATGCCCATCTACAAAAAGGGCTGGAAGGAGTATCCAGGGAACTACAGGCCTGTCAGCCTGACCTCGGTGCCGGGAAAGGTTATGGAGCAGATCATCTTGAGTGCCATCACACGGCATGTACAGGACAACCAGGGGATCAGGCCCAGTCAAAATGGGTTTATGAAAGGCAGGTCCTGCTTGACTAACCTGATCTCTTTCTATGACAAAGTGACCCGCTTAGTGGATGAGGGAAAGGCTATGGATGTTGTTTACTTGGACTTTAGTAAAGCCTTTGACTCCATTTGCCACAGCATTCTCCTGGAGAAACTGGCTGCTTATGGCTTGGACAGGCGTACACTTTGCTGGGTAAAAAACTGGCTGGATGACTGGACCCAGAGAGTTGTGGTGAATGGAGTCAACTCCAGTTGGTGGCCGGTCACAAGTGGTGTTCCCCAGAGCTCAGTGTTGGGGCCGATACTGTTCGATATCTTTAGCAAAGATCTGGACAAGGGGATCGAGTGCACCCTCAATAAGTTTGCAGACAACACCAAGTTGGGCAGGGGTGTTGATCTGCCTGAAGGTAGGAAGGCCCTACAGAGGGATCTGGACAGGCTGGATCAATGGACCGAGGCCAACTGTATGAGGTTCAACAAGGCTCAGTGCCAGGTCCTGCACTTGGGTCACAACAACCCCAGGCAATGCTACAGGCCTGGGGAGGAGTGGCTGGAAAGCTGCCTGGTGGAAAAGGACCTGGGGATGTTGGTCAACAGCCAGCTGAACATGAGCCAGCAGTGTGCTCAGGTGGCCAAGAAGGCCAATAGCATCCTGGCTTGTATCAGAAATAGTGTGGCCAGCAGAACTAGGGAAGTGATCGTCCCCCTGTACTCGGCATTGGTGAGGCCGCACCTCGAGTACTGTGTTCAGTTTTGGGCCCCTCCCTACAAGAAGGCCATCGAGGTGCTGGAGTGTGTTCAAAGAAGGGCAATGAAGCTGGTGAAGGGTCTAGAGCACAAGTCTTCTGAGGAGCGGCTGAGGGAGCTGGGGTTGTTTAGTCTGGAGAAGAGGAGGCTGAGTGGAGACCTTACTGCTCTCTACAACTACCTGAGAGAAGGCTGTAGCGAGGTGGGGGTCGGTCTCTTCTCTTACGTAACAAGCGATAGGACAAGAGGAAATGGCCTCAAGCTGCGCCAGGGGAAGTTTAGATTGGATATTAGGAAAAGTTTCTTCACTGAAAGGGTTGTCAGGCATTGGAACAGGCTGCCCAGGGGAGTGGTTGAGTCCCCATCCCTGGAGGTATTTAAAAGACATGTAAATGTGGTGCTTGAGGACATGGTTTAGTGGTGGACTTGATCTTAAAGGTCTTTTACAACCTAAACGATTCTATGATTCTATATATTCCTCTTCGGCACAGTATACACTACAATACTGAAAAAGATTCAGCCCCTACTAATATATCTATACAGTTGCACCATGCCTGCCTTTTTTTTCCCCCCTTTTTATTCCTAGCTGTTCAAAATTACTCTCTCGTTGAAGTTTCTGTGATGATCTGTAAGACATATGTTAGTTTACAATATAGTCATAAATACCCTCTAATGCCATTGAAAATGTTTTTTGCTGTCACTACTTCCTTTAGTATGATTTTTTTGATTGTCCTCTTCACTGTGACTCAAAATTTCTGATTTTTTTTCCCTTGTAAGTTGGGTACCATTTCCTTACAGCAGAGAAATCTGTGCGCGACCTCCCACCTCAAGTCAGGAAACCACGTTGATAATACTTAGTGTGGCTTTTATTCACCCTCTAAGTTTCTTGTGTTGCAAGCAATTATTGTGTATATTAGCAGTTAGAACAAGAGCAGTTGTACAGGTTGGTACAGCTTGTATGCTTTGGTCCTGAGAGGTTAGTCAGTGGAGATCAGAGCAAATAAAAGCGAGGAGCACAGCACGAGGATTAGTTCATGTACAACAGGGTCAGCGTATCTGGAAAATGGAGCCCAGCAGCTGTGTTAGATTTGTTCTGAGGTGCTTCACTGGAGCAGCAATCAAAACGTTTCAGGGATCTCCCACATGTTTGCTGTCAGCTGCTCACTACCACCTAAACAAGATACAAAGCTGAACAGTTACCTGTTACCTACTCATAAATAGATAACTGAGAAGTTGGAGCTGTCACTTGATCCAGTTAAGACCAGTCCTGATTTCATGTTGATTTTTCTAAGGTTTTTAGTAAGTCTGAAGTATTAGGTGTTTACATTGCATGCCTTTAACAGTTATGTTGAATATCACCATTTACGTTTAAAATAATGTACAGTAAAATAACTGTTTGCATTAGGTATGCAGTGTATTGTGTTTCCAGTTTTTTTCAACCATGTAAAGGAATAGGTTATCGCATGTTTGTCTGCATTATACTGTGGCTCATGGTCATTCAAAATTCAGTGCAAGAGAGCATGTTTTCAAAGTTCATACTGCATGACCTACTTAATTCTATCAGATGCTGTTTAATATTTATAGTGGATATCAGCATATTAAGGGCTTTGACTGAGTGCACTGATGCATTAACATTTTCTTTAACTCTTGCTTTGGAGAGAAAAAGAAACTAACTACTAACAACCTATTTCGTCTTGAAACTTCTGAAAGGCCTACCTAACTGTTCAAGTAATGCTAATCTCCTTGAAACCTTTGTTTTTTGCATGTTCCATAAATCAAACCCTTTTCCTTCTTACATGGACTGGAAGGATGCCTCAGAAAGTGAAATATTAGATAGTTGTGCAGAGTTTATGTAAACATTTTGCTGTTTGTACATTAATTAGTATATTTTGATTTTGTAAATTGTTACACATACACTTGTACTATTACAACCACATAATATCCCCACAAAATAAGCAACACCAGTCTATCGTATAGTATATATAATTCTAAATTAAATGAGCTTTTTCAAGAAAAAAATAATGTAAGACACCAGTTTTCATTCACAATTCAGGTCCTTTTTGTTAAATTAAATTATATAACATAATCTGCTGGCACGTACTGCAGGGATACAGAGAAATGATCAGAAGAGGAAACTGGCTGCACACACTTTCAGTATATATTTTTAAATTAAAGAGATTTTCCCCAGTACTTGTACACAAATATGTGTAGCTTAGTTGTAGCTAATTAATTTACCTTTACTCTGTCATTGCGTTCCGGAAAAGGGTCACTTACGCCTTAGAATTTTTCTTATAATTCATAGTGCTGCATTTTTACTGAGAATGCATTTTTCAGTGCAGAGCTAGGAGAGATGGACTTAACAAAGTTCCAGCCAGTAGTTGACAGAAAATGACCATCGTATGGTCTTTGAAAAGCTCTTCTACTTTGGAATTACGACTTTCTATGCGAATGACAGGCTTTTAGATAGTCTAGCATTTGAGAATATTTGGAAACTTAATGGTACACTATGTAAAAGATTTATATTGGTCTAAATTCTGCATCTTTGGGCATATATTCTTTTTGTTCCAACTGTAATGTTTCTGCAGTAAGCAGCCATAAGAATAGTATACTTGGAAATTAGAAAACTGCTAGAAAAAAATAATTAAATTACACACTTTCATTACTTTTTGGGGTATTTTTCCAGTCCCAAATCCCATATATTTAATTTTATCACAAACTAAATATCCTATTTTTTTCCTGTTTTATTGAACGGGCAAACAGGGGTAGATGGTCCCCCTCCCTAGAGAGGAGACGACCTACTAGTCCCAGGATTCATATCCAGCATGCATCTCCGGAGGATGACAGGTACTAGTCAACTCCTCCCAGTTGAAAAATGGCTTACTGCATCTTGCACTCTCAGAGGAGTATACTGAAATTTAAAATTATGCATATATGTAGAGAGATACTTATGACCTCCGGAAGCCCAAAATAAAACAGCAGCTTAGATATCATCTCTGCATTTTGTTGAACTGTTATAAAGCACCTAAGAATTAATGTCTTTTCAAGTTTTCTGTTTGCCTGAATGGTCACAACCCATGAAATAAGATATGTAATACAACAGAACATCATCTGTGTTAATGTTCTTTAGTCTGTTTTAACCTGCTTCTGTAAATGTTTGTGGTGTTTTCACTGTGGTGCTTTATAACATGATAAATATTTGTTGTAGAGCCTGTTCTTGTCTAGGTGTTTATTTTTATTTTTATTGTGTTTTTTTTCCTTTTTTTAACAAACTGTTCCTAAGGGGAATAAAACCCCACAAACTGATGTGTTTGAAATCTTGTAACACTTGCTAGTTGATGTGTGTAAAAACTGGCACTGTTCGTAAATTCTGTCCTAAATCAGGATGGTCTCCATGGAGCAGGTTTTCCTAATAAGGTAGGTTTTGATTAAAAACACCAGTGCTTTAAATAAATTTTTATGCTGAATACCACCTATGATTAATAGAAGCACCTTTGTTGGCATGAACTTAATACTCAAATCAGTTTTGGTATTCCATTGCTTTGGCGGTAGTATTTTTTTTTTTTTTCAGATAGATCGGGGGTGGGGGCTTTAAGCAGACATTATAATTTCTATTGAGATGCAAATTCAAAATTTTCCCTTCAAATTTTTTGTATTACAGTAAATGACAGGATATAGATGACTCATATAAATAATCCGTACATGTGTAAACTCTTATGAAGTTGCACTTAATTGTCCCTCCTTACAGATACTGCGTTTCTAGAAATTTTGCTAACACATCCTTTTGATGGGACAGCTATTAATAGATTACAAATGTACTTTGTTTCTTTTAGGCATTTTGAAGTAATTTCACTTCCTATTTTTCAAGTCGATGGAAAGACTATCTTTGACTTCAGTGGATCAGACTTGATAAAATCATATTGTCATTGAAGTTATTAGAATTAAATCATAATCATATCACATATCAGTGAAATGAGGTTTTCATCTAAATACTGCCATCTTTAGTGCAGAATTTGTAAGCCTTTTGATGTCAGCTGAAGTTTTGCAAACATATTACAGTAAAGCATCTGTAGGCTATAGAATCTGTCTATTATGGGAAAGAGTTTGAGTTGGAGAAACAGCAGCCTAATTTTGTTTGTGAAATTAGTGCCTTCTTGTGCTTGGAAGTCTTGCAGGTAGTCTGGTCATCAAATTCCAGTGATGCAGTCAGTGATGAACCTGGAAGGCGTTTAGGCTAACCCCAATCCTGATGACTGGTTGCAGCCTCTCAGTTCCAGGTTCTTTCTCCCAGATTAAGAGAAGTTTGGAGAACGTTGGGCTCTTTGCCTTGCATGCCCAATACAAAATAATAGCCCACCTTGAGTGCAGAAAGAGTATCAGTGAGGGAATCACAGGTTCTTTACCTTTGTTTTCTACTCTTTAAGTTTACATTCATTCTGATTATTTCCCATAGCTTTGGCAGTTGGCCAGTACCACTCAGTTCTGTAATTTATGGGTTTTTTTAAGATGAGCTTGTATCAATTTGACAACTGATGCAGTGAGTGTCAGAGAATGAGTGTCTGATGGATCAGCAAGGGTAACTAACTAACTGCTTATCCCCGCTTTCAAATCATATTTTCACAGATTAATTGACTTTGACAGATGTCATCTTACTCTTCATTTGAGTACATTCCAGATTTATCTTACAAATGGGCCAAATTTGCATATAGGGTGCAATCAAGAAGATCTATTTCTGAATACATTTCTTAAACACATGACATGCATTATTTCTAATTTTGATAATTTAAAGTCCATTTTTGCAACATTGTATTTATTGATAATGATTCATAACATAAATTTTAGTAAAGGTGTTGGCAAGATTGTTGTTATTCTGGAATTCATTCACTTGCCATATCATAAAAAGTGACTCCCTGATGTACCTTGACAAGATGAAGACATGGGTTATGTGTTATTTCAGTGTTAAGAATTAACAAGTATTTGGTTAGCATCATGTTTTTCTTTAAGAAATTTTAAAGAATAGGTTTTGGTTTGAATTTGATAGCATCATTGCTGGGAAGTTTCTTGGGTTTTATATTAGAAATGAGAATTAGAAAGTCTGTCTAAAGTGAAAGACTTTCTGGTAACTGGAGAGCTGCAAAATTGTGAAATTTTAAGTGATGATAAAGACGAGGAGAATGAAAGTTGAGCATTTAATGGTAGGTGGGAATTTTATTCAGACTCTTCTTTCTGAGAAGTCTGCATATAATTTCAGTATATAACCAAGACTGGATAAAATAAGCCTTTTAAAAAATTAATTTTCATATACTTTCAGTTAAGAGAAGTAGCTTTTGATGGTCATACATGCATCTGTAAGAATGCTTGTCCAAGAGTCGTCCTGAAGCCAGCTGTAGAGCAAGTACCCTTCTGGTACTCTCACAAAGAGAACTTGAGGTGTGCCGTGCACTGCCAGTGGCAGACTGATTTGGCCCGGATGATCCTTTCTTGTCTTTCTAGCAGCACTATGTGACTTGATCAGGGAGGCAGTTTGACAAGACACGAATTGAAGTGATAGGAATGAGTGTGAGGAGCTACCAAACCTTCAGAGTAGTTGTGACCTCCCAGCTCACATACCATGTAGATCCAGCCTTTCAGAAATCTTCAGGAAAAATCAGAAGGTATTGAACACGACATTCTTGATGGCTTTAAGGCTGCATAAATGAACAGACTCACTGCAAACCACCGAGGTCTCTTGTACAAGCCAGTAATAAATAATTTTAAATGTTAGACACTGAATTTTATAAAAATGTTATTTCGTCACTTCAGGAATAGTAATTTTTAAATTTGACAGGAATATTACCATATTTCTGTGTGTAGATTTTGTTTACCTTCAACAGCGATAAATCTTTTGAGGCACATGGGTCTTTGGAACATGAATAGCTTGTCTGTATATGAAATAATATATAGTGCTTGTCTATATACATAACAAGGCCTTATTGATCAGTGATTTGGTGTGACAGTTGGTAGATTTATGACCTTAAAGAGAAATTTTAACATTTCCTCACCATAATGGAGGTACAGATGCAAATTTATTGTATAACCTAAATTATTTGTGGACTGCAAATTTTGCTGAGTTTTCTCATTAAAAGCCAAATTTGATATTTGAAAAAAAAATCATACATTGATACACTTTATCAAGAAAATTTGTTTTTACTATATATTCCATAAAAAAACTGATAAAAACCCAACAAGCTAATAATATTTATGCCAAATTGTAAGCTGTGAACAAATTCTGAGGTTCTTAAACAGCTTCGGCAGAAATGAAAATAATATAGAAATTAAGAAAGATTCTGAACTTTATTTGAATTTAAAAAAAAAAAAAAGCTGAGTCAGTTATTCGACTTTGCTGTTGAATTGTTGTTATTACCATAGTAGGCTGGCAACAGAATATGAAGTTTTCATCAAAATATATGAAATTTACTTGCATTTTCAGGAGAATTTCACAATATAATGACAAAATATGCATTTTTTTTTTTCTAATTTTTCTAATTCCTAAGGGAAGATTTTCTGTATAGGTTTACGTATTAATCTAATGAACAATGCTGTAGATAATTCTCAAGAAGGATAATGGTAACTATTAAGCCACAGTGCTGCCGTTCAGGATGTAGAGTATAAAGAATTTTAAAAATATTGTTGTGGCTTTCATTTTTTACTTTATTGCATCTTAGATTGTTGATATTATGTCTAAAAATGTTAACATTTCCTTAAAGCATATGGATTAAATCAACAGAAGGAGAAATGAGAAATATAGCTTTTTTCATCAGATAGTGCCTTAATACTTTTGGTTTATATATTTGACTGCATGTCTCCACCTTCACTGCATGTGACCATCTCTCTGTTTCTGCTCATTCTGTCCAAATTCACATCCATGTTTCAAAAATTTGTGAAGAACAAGGACGCTGGAGTCTTGCATTCCAAAACAGGACAGTGTAGACCACCTAAGTGCTAAACCTGGAGCAGCACAGAGGTATCCTTATTTACTCAAATCATAGTTCCAAGTAAATGAGGTATTGGTTATAGTATATTCTTCATATGCTCTGCATAATACTTGCACATATTTAGGTTTTTCTCTTTTTATGTATAAGTACATATATGCATGTATTGTTCATAGATAATATGTAATCCCCTATAAAGTACATTTAAGAGGTTTAATTTGAGTATGACATGAGTGTTCTTATTCCCAGTGCATTCCTCTTATATTGTACATGGGCATGAAAGGACACCTACCTGTAAATACGGACCTGCCAATGCCCACAGTGTGCTCGAGCTGAACCAGGACTGCAAGCATCATAGTAGGCTGTTGAGCTATATAGAATTGTATATAGCATCATCTTAGCAAGAGGAAGGAAACAGAAAGGAAATTATCTAACATATTTCTAATGTGCTGCTCACAAGGACAGCACAGAGAGCAGAGAAATAAGTATATTCAGCTCAGTAGTGCTATATTTTACTTTGTCACTTTTCACAGGAAAGCATGTCCTCCTGTCAGCTTTTCCATCCCACAAAGAGCAGTCACTATGTGCTCTTTTTCTCTGTTGCACGTAATGTCACAGTCTAAGCAAGTGACATAAGGAGTAAGAGGAAAAAAGCCCCATAAACAACCAAACAGAAAATGGAGAGGGTGACATCATTTGAGTGACAATGCTGCTGCATTCAGTGGATCTAACCATAACTTTAATTACTTTGCTAACCTTAGGTTTTAAGTAAAGCTGCAGGATTTAATATGTGTTTCCCTGTGTATCCACCTTGTGGATACCTATTTGTCCTGGTAAAGAAAAACATTTAAAAGTAATGAGAATATACAAAAAATAAATCTGGAAAAAATAGCTTGAGGACAAAGGGGATTTTAATGTTTAATCCGAGATGCTATTTTTGGTAAGAAAATGTATTCTTTTAAAACCCAGAAAGCATCAGGTAATGAGCTCTGCTCATGCAAAAAACTTTTTGTATTTTGCTGCAGTATTTTCTTTGTTGTGGAGCATACTGCATCACATTATAATGAAATACGAAATATTGCTCAAGAAATATTGCAGTGGGCACAAATCATTAAAATCCACTGTGATTATATTCTTTGGGTATAATTTGGTGTTACAGCTGTTTAGGTATCTTCCAGTTCAGACACTGGATTGCTCTTTATAACCACAAAGGTTTCAAAGGAAAGTATATTTTTTAAAATATTATTTTTATCTATTTGTTTTGCCCACAGTAATTCTTTTATAGCTTTATATATGACATTGATTTATATCATTGTATGTTCCTATGCATGTTTCTTGCACCGGTGTAAGATGCAAGTTAGGGTTTGTCAACATTTCTGGTCTATCAATGAATAATCATCACTCCCTGTTTTTGACCACTGCTGAAATACTGTATGTACTTTTTATTCGGAAAAACTAATATATATTGATGATTATCAGAGATTTAAAATTGTAAATCCCAATTTGTAAATGCTCACATTACTATGGATAATAATGGAAACTTTGGAACACACGAGACTTGCAGAGATTTTCATAGTATATTTATAGTCCTGGGTCATAATGGTGAAACATGCTTTGCTTTTGTTCATACATTTATTGACTCATATTGCTGTTCATTGCTCTTATTTACTATCAGAGTAAATGCTTAGATTGTCAGAGGTAACTGGCGCCTCACTCTCCAAATGCCAGATAAAGTCTATAAAAGATGTATGTGGGAAAGGAGTGAAGGAATGAAATAAACTTCTAACTTATTTATATTGACTAGAAAAAAATAGAATTGTTTTAAACTGTTTCTCAGAAACTTGAACAAGTTTTAATACAATGAGATTTTTGAGAAGCCAAGTTTTTATTACTATAGTGACAGCATTCTTTAAATCTGATATGATGCAGTATTTGTTTTGCTTTTGAAATTTAGATTTAAAAGGAATTTTTAAAGTTTGCATTTGAATAGTATTTTCTGGTCCTTTCTGCAACATTTTTTTCCTGCTGTCTACTCTGCATTTGTTTTTCATGCTGCCAAGAGAGGACTAAAAGGCCTCTGAGGAGGCATTGTTTGTAATCACATATAGACTGTAAAGTGGGAACTAGCTGCACCGTTCAGTCAGGATTAACGTTATCATCTCCCCTGTTTTGCTACCTCATAACTTTCACACCATCAGCCTCAATCAAACTTAATGAGGGCCATGTGTCTTAAACCTCAAGTCACCAGCCTGTTCATGAAGCTAGTTGTCACTTTTTCATCTGTCAACCATTTCTGTTATTAGCTTTACAATATATTAATAAATATATAATCTTCATATTTTTGTATTCTTTTTCTTCTTTGTTTATTTCTTTTCTGACATGTCATTTCACAGGCAGTCCAGAAAAGTGGAAAGATATAGCAGCCAAAAACAACCTAGGAAAGCCACCGCAGCTGAAACAGAAAGGTAGGATTGCTGATCGATGAGTAAACATCTCTTATAGTCTATCTGATTCCAGTGTTTGGAGTATATCTCTAATAGGACTTTTAAAGAGGAAAATCTGTGACAGTACCAAAAGCTATGTTGTTGTAATTTACAGTATTCTTTACTTTGTGTCTGTATTGTTAGCACTGCTTGCTGTGTTGCATACATACGGAATTTTTCTGGCATTCTCCATCATTGCAGATAAACTCAATGGTAAAGACTAGCAGTCCATACATTTTGTGAGCCAAAATCTGAGACCCATTGCCACTATCTTGATCTCTGTAGATGAAATTTGGAAATGCATAGTATATTGCATTAGTATGGGACTAAACCTTTTCTGTGCTTTACCAATGATCCTTTTTCAAAAAATCTTGTCTATTTTGCAATAACTTTAAGGATGAGAAAAATGTATCAGCAGATTAATAATTCAAGATGTCTCTGATCAAATTAATTTCGCTTTATATTATGAAAATGTTGTTATTCATTTAAATATGTATAGAAAATTTTATAATCTGTCATTATATAAAGTTAATATAAACACTGGGACTTTAGTCTTTGTATTCATTGAATTTTCCTGTACCTGTATTATCATTGTAACTTTTAGCTTTGATGCTACAGTAGTATAGGGTTATGTATTCACATTCTTAAGAAAAAGTGAAAAAAAAAAGATATATACTAAATCGTAAGTACATCTAGTTAAGTTTCAAACCCTGTGTATTAGCTGAAATAAGAGCAGTGACGAGGGGTCAGATCCTGCCTTTGTCAGAAACACATTTATGTTATCTCTTGATTCTCAGAGGAGCAATGTACATCTGTTTACATTGTGAGGGTTGAAAAACTTCCATGAACAGACACATTTTTATTTTCATTGAAAATGCACATTATGTAGTAAAACTTCAGAGCTTTTATTTTATTTTACTGCTTCAAGTCCCAAATTATCGTTCCTGATCCAAAAGCAATGGTTACATTTCTCTTGGTTTTGGTGAGTCTGTTGTCACAACAGCCTAGTTGCTTTTTCAGGTTAGACCAGAGAAATTACCTAAATGATGGCTGAAATCCTTGCTGTGTTTAAACCAGGAACAGTTTTGCCATTGAGATCACAAAGCCATTTTTTCTCCTGTTCTTTTCCAATTTCTGAAGAATAAGAGGAGCCACTGGGACTGAGGTCCAAGGGGCTCACAGTTCTTGATAACCATGCAGACTATATGGTTAGAAAGCTTGGCACAAAACTGAGAAGGAAGGTAAGGTGGGAAAGAGATATGAAGTAAATGGGAGGGAAAAATGGGAACATAAACATAACCAGAAAGTACAGCAACAGAAAGGATAAGGAAGGAAAAGAAAATATGAGATTCTGATGGCAAAAGGGCAAAGCAAAGAGAGTGAGAGACACTAGCAGAGTACAATAGGAAATCCCACAACACTTGCAATTGAATAAATCAGTGTATCTGTATATGCGTTTACATTTCAAACCTGATATTTCAGTGTGTGAACTGCAGACATCTTTCTTCTACAGATGTTAAGATCACTGCATAGATCAAAAACATATACCTCAATAAATCCTGTTTACACTAATTAGTGTTTTACACTGATCTCAATATATGGAAGGTATAAATCGTAATCTTGAAATACTTAGAATTTCAGATATTGCAGGTGATATAGGAACTGATTTGGAGGGACTGTGATTATGAGGTGTTATGCTGAATACATCAGCAGCACGTGGGCTCCATCTCTAAGGATAAGCATGTAGTTATATTTATGAAGAAGGGGCCTTTTTGAGGCTTGGGCAATGTGTTTCTCTGCTTGAAATGACCAGCCCAGGTCTGAAATTTTGAGATTTTTTTTCTGGATATTTCAAAGCTGCTTTTTTTTTTTTTTTTTTTTTTTTAAATAACATATGATTGAGAATTTATTCATGTATATGAGAAAGCGTGAGTCTGGAGGCCACTGTGAAATATTGCTACAGTGTCTATATACAGAATTTATATGGGATTTAATGGATTGGAAGTTGATACTTCAGTCGTTGCTCTGCTGGGATAAATTTGGCATTGATATAGTAATGATTGTAGTCACTACCTAATGCTAGTGTTTAGGGGGAGGGGAAGGTGCTGTTGGTTTAGTGGTTTTGGGGGGTTTTGAGGGGTTTAGGGTTTTTGGGGGTTTTTTTTTGGGTTTTGGGTTTTTTTTTAAAACAATGTGAAATTGCTTTTCACAGGTGATTAGGAAAACTAAAAAAAGAAAAATAAATGTGGTGGGTTTTTTTCCCCCAAAGTTAAGCAAAGTTACCAAAAGTGTGAGTCCCCATAGCTACATTTTTACTTTCCAGAAGAGAAAAGCCAGCTCTGATTTCTAATGATCTTAAGAGCAATGAACCCAGTGCAACAAGAGCATAGGGAAACATGAATTGTGCTTCTTTTTACATCTTCATGGGACATGGTGTAGGTTTCTGTTTCCATAAAATGGGTCACTGCTATTAGATGTGAGACACAAATGCCTAAATAAGTCTGAGTGCTGTAGTTTATCATTTCATCATAGATATAATATTGCACTAATGCCAGAAAGTTTTGACAACAGGACAGGTGATTGCCTTTCTTGTCAAATGGCAAATATAACTCAAGACTATTTCTTTCTCAAATGTCCATTTCTGTCTTAGATTTCATCTTTATTTTGCCATTTGCAGATCGTGTCTACTATTAGCTAAGCAGATTACTGGAATAAGATATCAGCATGCTATCAGCTTCTCTATAAAGCCTTTCAACATGCTATGTAAGATTAAGTTCTCTATATATTGTGATAGCTTAGGAAATGTACATTAAAGGGAAAAAGCAAACCTTTTCAGGATAGTTTACAGAGCCTAACATTTCTCTTAATAATTTGATGAGATAAGCCTTCAAGATGGGATTCAGTAAACTCTTCTGAAAGAGTAAAACTGATTACGTGAAAAACAAACATTTTCAGTGCTTGTATGAGTGAGCAAAACTGTGGTAAAAATTAGTTCATCCCAATCCTAAAATGTTTTCTTTCAGCCCTAACTGCTCACCCCAGAAGTGCCAGATTTGAGGTTACCTGTCATATATGTTATGATATCTATAGTCTTTAACTGTACTTGCTATTTTTTACATAGGACCCTGTGCCAGGGGTGCGCTGGATTGGTGATGCTCTCTTATTCTTAGTTTCTCTTTATAGTTCTGTAAGTGGCAGCATGTTTTATTTGGTACGTGCCACTGAGGTATCAGTCTGAAGAGAAAAGAATTTGAGTTTTCTTGTGTGCAGGCAGAGCTAGAACCAGTAGGATTCCCCTGTAAACCATCGCCAACTGAATTAACAGGTTTGCTGCTTGCAGTGTTACCTTCCTCTGTGAGGAACCAGGAGATGAGATACACAAGTACGTGCTTGTTGCAGTCTCATTGCTTACCAGGTGTCATTTATCTCCCAAATTCCTCTCCTCTCCATATTTCTCTCACTTCTGTCTTGTTTCCTCAGTCACCCACTAGCTTTTGTCTCCCATGCTCGTTCCTTTTTGTCTCATTCTCCTGATCAGCCATTTGCAGACTACTTCCTTTCAGCAACTGATCTTTCTTCTAGGCCAGCAAGTCCGTAACTCCATTCTAGTTTTCCTCCAGTTCCCTCTTAGCTCTATTCTTCATTTGCACCCCAAGTAGCATATTTGTCTCAATGTAATACCCCAGCTAATGCAAGTCTTAAGCCTAATTTGTCTTCATTTTAGTTAAGCAGATCCTCTGTCTTTCTCTAGTGGAAGGGGACAGGTCTGTAAAAAGCATATTACTGAAAGAGCAGGAGGTAAGTTTCTGAGTCTCAGGTAAAGTGTCTGTTCTGTAATGGCAGGACAGAGTCTCCTAGTGCTTCGTTGGGCTCTCAGATAAATTCCAGGATACTTAGCCTCTAAAATGAGAAAAATCAGAACTGAGAACATGACGACTTTGTTAGTTTGGAGTATTCATTCCATAGTAAAAGCAAGCAAGGACCTTCTGGCGCAGAGTGGGATCCATATTTACCTTCTGGGTGTTATGATGTTTAAACATCGGATAAAGCAGATACTTAAAAGCTGATTGCATGCAATAGTTGGCATGGATTACTTTCACAGTTAACATGGAGAAACAGGCATTTTCAGAACTCAGCTCGTCTTCCTTATTGTAAGCATCTCTTAGAATCAGGGGAATCGCTCTCTGCAAGAATGTTATGGTTATCACTAGGGCAAGGCAGGAGTTAAGCTAAAGAAGTGTTAGGGTTTAAGAGAGAGAATATAGCAAGGGCAACACAATCCTGGTTTTGTTGCATTGTGACTGGACTTCCACATAAACTGTTACTGATGAAATGGCTTTGAAATCAAACCTGTTTGTTATTCTTGGTAGGCATCTGCATGTTATCATCTCATATATAATTTTTTTTTTTTGAGTGAGTTTTCAGTTTATGATAGTAACTAGACAGTTGCTTGGTTGCTTTGACTGTATCTTGTGGGAAAGTTGTGCTGGGTCTGTGAAGGGAGACTTCATAAGTCTGCAGAAATTTAAAAAAAAACACAAAAAAAACCCAACAAACCAAAAAAACCCACAATGAAATTATGTCACAGGAAATTGAAATTTCTGAAATAACAGCAGATACAGTAGTACCATTTACAAAATGCTGCACTGTTGGAAAACCAAGGAGGAGTAAAAAGGCACGGTTAGAATAGTTTGTCACTCCCCAAACTTGAAATGTTTCGGGTTTTCTTACACTTGCAGTGTATGCAATTATTAAACTACTAATAATTATGCTTTATTATACTAGCACGATTAAACATTTTACTGCATATTTTAATTATGTTTTCATTAGAGTTCCTTCAGAAATGTATTTCTGTTTCAGGGCTTACAGCAGAAAGATACTTAAATAGATTCTGTATTTCAAACTCCTAAGGAAACCAAGGGAATTACACATATGTGCTTACATATTGTCCTTTTTTAGGACACTAATTGAAATCCAGTTAATATTTTCAATAACGGTAAAAGGTATGTCTTAGAAAGAGAAAAGCTTTGTGGTAAAACTAAGTATTCATAGCCTACTCTATGCTAGTACTTCTGTCATATGTGTTGTTAGCTTGTGTTTGCTGTATTTAAGATATAGCTAGAGTTTTTGGCCAACTGTCCACTAGATGCAGTGCAGTTCAACAGTTCCACAATTAGGGTCATGTATCTGCAGTGGTGAGTGTTCTGCACTTCATCATTTTGAAAATGGATTTACATTCAGAATTAATAACTTCCATCTGAAATGTCAGCCCTGGTCCTGCAGCCAGGATTTGCGCTGTTCTTTGATGGAGGGGGGCATGGGAAGGTGTGCCTGGAGCTAACAACTGAATAGTTTCTTTTTGGCCCTGATGTTTTAGGGGTCTGCTACCATGTCTTTCTAGAAGGGGACTTCCAACCCCACGAACAACTGAACAGCCAGTCATTAGGGGAAAACATCAGGCTCGCTCGAGGTCGAGTGAGCACTCTAGTATCAGACCCTTATGCTCTGTACATCACCTAGCGCCCGGAGGGTCGGCGCCACCTTCTCCACTTCTGACAAGGTTGCTATTACATGTACAGCACAGCTTTCATGTTCTGCCTCCCAGGTGTCAGTGTGGTGTTGTACTTTCCTGAGCATACATGGCGCGTTCACTCATTCTGGCGCATTCACTAATTCTGTAGATTATCCTCTCTTCATGGTATTTACACTTCTCCCATATCCTTTACGCCGCCTATCTTCACCATCCAGATGGTACTTCTTGCTGTTGACCTTAAATAGTTATGCAATGTAAGAGTAAAAACTTGGCTGTGTTTTGTCCTTCCATTGTTGTGTTTTGTTCTGTGTCCATATGAAAATTATCAAAGTATTTTGGTTAAACACTGTGCAGGAAATCACAGGCTGTTCACAAAGCTAAATCATCTTACAGGCTAAAGAGAAAGTCAGTGATCTATGTAGTGTGAAAGCCAAAGTATTTTGAACTTGCTCAAATGTGTTACTTAGAATTGCAAGTTATCTGCTTGCAACCTTAGGGTAGTAGATAAACAGTGCTTATCCACTACAGTGAGTGTGATGTTACTGTAACTGGCAAGGGCATTTAATAGTAAGCTCTCCCCCTCAGCAGTCTGCTTCTTCTCATCTTTGTTTTACTTTCATAAACTTTTTCCCCAGTTATTAGAGGTGGTCCTACTTATTTTAAATGCAAACTTACCAGTGTTCCAAAGGTGTTTGGTGTGTTACACTCAGATGCTGTATCTGTATATAAGAAATCAAGTAGCCAAGGTGGTCTGAAATAGCGCTAGCTAGAATTCCGCCAAAGGGGTTTAGGATATTTACTTAGGTAAGAACATTAAAAATCTTGTACATTCTTCGTGCACACACACACGCACACACCCCCTCAATAACAAGGTTAAAGGCCTTTTTCTTTCTTTGAGTTCAGGGAAAAACCACATATTATCCCGTGGGAATAGATACTTGCTGTCCAGTTCTCTGTGGTCTTGTACAGTTATTGCATCAGCACAAAGGGAATAAAAAAGTGAATAAAATATAGAGGTGGCATTTTGTATTGCCCTTGCACCAGTGCAGCAGAACATACGTAAATTGTGAGTCATAATCATAAATGGTTCTTAGAAAACTGCTTGTCGTTCAGTGGTTTTTGACTAGTACTTTATTTAAAAAAAAAAAAAAACAAAAAAACCCAGCAAAACAAAGGAAAATATTTCTCCTTAGTTGAAGGTAGTTAGAGAAATTAAACGTGAGGCTTTGTAAGTTTAGTAGGTATCCAGACCTGAGTATATGCATATGGCATACAGCAAATGCAAACTTCTTCAAACCCATCTTCAGTATATGCAACTTAATATGTGTTTAAAGTTCAGAATATAAATATTCTCTTCATTTGGGTTATTTTACTTTTATCTTTATTTCATTTGCAGAATACATCAACAAGGAAGTCCCACACAGTCTCCTCCTGCAGACACATCCTTCAGCAGTCGCAGGGGAAGACAGCTACCGCAAGTTCCAGTAAGAAGTGGCAGTATAGAGCAAGGTATCAAATAATGAGCTTATGATAGCTCAAACTCTTTGATTTCTTACCTTTTTTTACTTAAAGTCTACTTCCATAACTACGTGTTCAATACTATAATTCTACCAATAAAGCAATGGAAGAGGATGAAAGCATATTTGTAGTCTGGGAAATCCAGTAGAGTTTGACCGGTGGATTATTACACATGGTTTAATTGCCTTAATTTTCTAGTACCCTTTTATGTCGGTCTACTTTAAAATTTCTATTATTAGAGTCGTGGTACTTTCCAGCACGTATCTAGTTTGTATTCAGCTAAAGAAATCAGGGGCAAAGATTTTGACACCATTCTGACAGTCTTACTCATTTCTTATTTTGTGGTTTATATTAATTGTTGTGCATTGTTAACATAGATTACAGTGATTAAGGATTGAAAATAATCACCATGGGAAATGTGAAAGTACAGGTCATCAGCTCTTTCTTTCTTAAGAATAAACTGATCAGGCAAAGAGTGCTGCTCTTTTCTGAAAAAGACAATGTAGATCTAGTGGTTGTGGAAGATGCTTTTTACATACTAATATCAAATAAGTATGAATATTGCTGTTTCCTTTTCTAGCAAAATACTGCACACAGAGTATGAGCTATTATGGTAAAACGAAATGGCACAATGAATATTTGCACATTCAGGTTTTCTTCTGTGTTTAAAGAGCCTGTTTTCTCATTGACTACAAGGAACAACTGAGATTGCCATGTGCCACAAGGTTTTCTTCTTCGTGGAAATTAAATAAATGCTTCTGATGATGAAATATTGTAGTGCTTTATAGAACTGTTGGCAGACAGCTGTCTTTAACAGATAAAGTTGCTGACCATGACCTTCGTATCATGATAGATTACCAGAGGGTTTTTTTTTTTTATGGTGGCTTACATTAACATGCAATCAGCTTACATTAATTTTATGGCTTTGAGCTGTGATGGCATACTACACTTTTCATTAACACATATAAAAATGTATTCTTGTTTTATACATGTGTTTATTCTGAATGATTAATATACTAACACAAGTGAGTTTTATTCATTTTAAACTTTACATTCGAGTCTTTACATTCGTCTTTACAAACTTTACATTCTCGTTTTGTTTTGTAGTGAATCTAGGATTGTCTGGATTATAAACTAGTTACAAACTACATTTACAGTTTCTATTTCTGCATGTTAGTCAGTTGGGAGTCTTTTAGGGAAATGTAATAAGTAATGAATTTCAATTTGCTTTCATGTTTCTTCTGCAATTTCAGAATGGTACAATATATAATGATGAATGAGCTTTTAATTTAATTTTAAGTTAGCTTTCCTTTGGGTATTCATCTGTCATCTTTCTGCTGTTCTTGATAACTGGTGTGTTGAGAATAAAATACTAGCTTATGTTTTGTTAAAGACATTGGAAATGAATGTAGAACTTAAAATGAAAATGAGTAGATATTGGAAAGAAAAAATGAATGTTGAGCAGAAGGCTAAAGCTACTCCAAGTTTAGAAAATTGTTGATACTGTGAACATCTGTAAAGTAATTCTGTTTCACTGAACTCTTATTTACACTTGCGGTTGATATGCTTGCGTCTTGTGTATAAAATGTACAAGTAGGATGCGACATATCTTTTACTTTATTGTTATATCTCATACCGCCTATGTCAATATGGCTGTATAACAGCACATGGAAATGAAGGCTAAAAAGACTTCCTTCTCTACGTAGTACTTTGGTTTTGTCTAAGTGACTGGCTTGTCCTTTTGAAGGGGAGGTTTTCTGATTTTACCCATATTTAACACTTTGTTCAAGCTGAGAATATATTTGCAGAGAAGTACTAAATTGAATAGATTTTATAAAATATTTTTAAATGGTTTTGTCAGGATTTTCTGAAATAAATGTGATAGTATGTATAAACTTTATATTACTGTAAGAAATTAAATTCGCTGAGGTTATAAGACCAATGCATTTTCTCTGATTTACAGTATCAAATTTTAATATCAGTTTCACCTCTTTAGTCCTTTTTGAAATGAGTATCGGGGTCAAATGGAGTGACTAGAAGGGGTCTGACCCTAATGTAGGATTGAAGCCAAAGCATATTGAGGTCTGTAAAAGATTTCCATTAACTGTACTTGAAACTGATTTGTGTCCTTAATGTTTTAAATTCACAGTCACCATGGGTATAGATGATGTCAAAATCTAGTGCAATATATAAATGTTATAGGGAGCATTTAAAAATTCTTCGCATTTTCTTCATTTATAAATAAAGCTACTTCTTGGTGGTCAGTATTGACATCCCGTGGTTCAAGGAAATCCTGTATGATATACCATAAGGTATCATTTTTATAGTAAAGTACTTCTTTACACTCTGTATAAATTCTGTTGTGTCAGGAGGGTTGAATACACATCTAAATATATACAGCTATGAATCTGTGTCTGTTTTACAAATTACAGTAATTGCTGTAGAAAGACTGAATGTCTGTATATCAAGAGTGGGCTTTTTATTTGCTGTTTGCATATTCAGGAGGCATAGAAGAATCCGGTAAAATAATTTTATTATTCCTTAAAGCTCTCATTAAGGAACACATGAGAGTTAATGAAGGAGTAAGAGACTGGTAGTGGTTTTCATCTCGAGAAACAGAGTGATATTTTAACTTGTAAATAAGATTTTTATGCTCAGTCTTTAATCTTTAGCTCTCAATTGTGAATGATCACATCCATGCTAATAAGGCTCCTTCTTGGACTGACATTGCATCTTGGACATTCCATTTTGTCATTGTCAAGTTTAGAACTAAAAAAACGGTTGTTTCCTTGTCTCTACCAGATGATGTTGTCTTAGTTACTGCTCTGGTCGGCAGTCTGAGAATCATAAAAAGTCAACTTGTGAGAAAATAAGGTAGTTTTAAAAGGTCCTTATTAGTAGACACACTTTATTAAAAAAAAAAAAAAAAAAAAATCTCATGGAAGTAATTCTTACAGAGAAGACCAAAGCAGTGGTCCCTATTCCATTACAGAAATCGGGTTGGTACTACTGATCAGGAACAGAGAAAAAAATCTTAAATGTAGAGGAAAAAGTCCAGTTTAAGGACTAAAACTTCAAAACAGCATAATCATGCACACTAACATAAAAAAGGCTTCTTGGTGATTATGTTCTAAAGGGGATGGCAGCTTTGCCTAGTTTTGGAGTTGGGAGGGAGGTAGTTATTTTCACTTGGAACAGTTCTAACTAAATAATATTTTTAGCAACTCCAGTACATGCAGACTTTTTAAAGCGGTTACAGTTAAGATTGTAGGCTTCTGTAATTTTTAGGCAGTGTGATTTTTATTTTAATCCCAGTGATACTGGAGGAAGACATGGCTGTATTTCTTTCCTTTGCAACCCCGTCAGCAGTATTTCCTGGAGTGCAAGACACACTGGGATGTTATTGCAACTAAAGGTCTTGAGATGCCTGTAAAGGTCTTGAGATGCTTGAATATTAAAAGTTAGTCTGGTATAGGTGTATCTGTGTGTGTTTTCAAAAAGTCATGATTTAGTAGTCGTTACCCTAACTTATGCTACTGAAGAAGAGTTTTTTATTTCTTTGTTTTAACTGATAATTTTATAAAAGGACCTAATAATGTGAAGATGTTTTGGCTCAGTGACTAAGGCAGTGAAATTCTAAGCCATGGTAAGGACAATGCTGTGTTCTCAATATGTCATCCTGTGCCGAGCTATAAGAGATTTGCATCAGTGTTTTTTTTTTTATTTGCATCATGTTTGAGTGGAACTGTGCAAATCATTAAGAGGGGTGGGGATTCTGCATTGAATTTGTTGTTCAACTGTTTCTATAACAAGTTTGTTACGTAGTTGTATGGTTTTTAAATGATACTTTTGTATTAAGCGTATTTCTGCGATCTTTACTCAGTCCATCCTCTGTCATTGCAACTATCAAATGTCAAGGAATTCTTGCTTGAATAGGATTTGAGGGTAGGTCTCTACACTTTTGTATAATGGTTAAGGAGATGTATAATGGGATCAAGGAAATTAATATAGCCTGACGATCTGTAGCATTTTTCTACACTCCTTTTTAGCTGCAGTAGATAATATTAGGGATAATATTAGGAAATCTAGCAAGTGAATAAGAAAAAACATACTATGTACTATTGACATTTATGAACCAGCAAGATAAATGTACAATGATTGTAGTGTAGAAACAATCTTTAAGAGCTAATTCATGCAAAACAGGTCTTTCTCCCTGTATCTGCTTCCATTTGGCTCATCACAGCATGATTTCTTTTTCATAGCCTCGACAATGTGGTTTCATGTTTCAGAAGTCCTATAATGAGAGTCAGGTTTGTGATAATCAGCAGCCTATTTACATGTAAAGAGCATCTGTAAACATAACTGAACTAGTGTGGTTGTATGTGTTTCCAGTGGCATCTGTTTACTGCAATAGGCCTTATGCAGTGACCTTTAGAAAAGCAAAAGTGCGACCAGCATTAAGTATTGCTGTATCTTAGCTCATGTTAGAAAAAGCTGCACGAGCGTTGTAGATAGCTTGTGTGCAGGGTGAAGTGCATGCGTGCGTGTGTGCTGCTGTTTCATGAGGGGAAGCTACACTGAAGACTGTGCTGGTACTGAATGGGAATTACTTGTATAAAGTTCATGTGTATAATATATGTACAAGTCTTTAATGGTAGTCACATCATAGAGGAATGAAGTGTTTTGATGTCCAGTGTTTCCTTTTAACAAGTAAGAATCACAATTTCATACAGAAAATCAGTGTGTTGTCAAAGAATACATTTGAGTTGCAAATATCTTTTTATATTTAACCAGCTTAAGATCCTAAAAAAAACCGAATAGCTAATGAAAACCGTTCTGTGTATATGTACTTAATCATTGAAATGTCATTACAGTGAGAGTATGGCTTGAGTAATGGTAAAAGATCAAACCCTTTCAGTTAAAACCTTTTTGCAGATTCATCAGTATAAAACTTGAGTGGCAAAAGAAAAAGAACAAGTAATTTCAATTTTAGATTTTAGTCTTTTAGCGTTGTTTGTTTTGTCTTCATATTTCTGGTTTTATTTTGAAATTATGAGGTGGCACTGCATATTTTGAGGCAGCTTGTGGAATCTTTACTCACGCTGGAGAGTATTTTTTCTCAGCATTGCTAACTCTTGCAAATGAGTTTAAGCCTCATAATCCTTTATATGTTTTCCTTAAAGACCGATTTTCAATAGTCCAGTAGTTATTGAGTATTACAGATTTCAGTTAATAGAAAATAAATTTGTAACAGTCGTTATTGCAGAAGAGGCTTCAGAATCTGAAACAGGGCTATGTGGTTCAGGAGTGAGAGTGATATTTAAAGCAATTTTAAGGTTTTTATGTCATTCATAAATTTGGATATGACAATACTGCTCGAGCGGAATACTTAAAGAGTCCACAATCTGGATCTCAGTAACTTCATTGTTCCTGTTAATTTTAAAGAAAAAGTCATAGGCTTTATTATTTGTCATGGTTTATCATTTTAATTTTCTACATTACTTTTACATATGCTGGAGTACTGCCTACTGTACATGCCATTGTCACATGTAACACATTTCTTTATCTAACTTTAAATTTGCTGATTTCTTTTTCTGTTTCCATCATTCCGTGCATTTAATTCATTGAAGAGCAAGAGACTTTTAACTCTTCCACAAAAGGTAAATATTTATGTAATTTTTTACAAATGTTTGGCAACTGTTAATACTGGCTTTTCCCTCAATATATTCCATGTCAGTATATAGTATTTAGTTAACAGTGTTTAACAGGCAAGAAGGTTGTTTCTCAAATATCTATATGCTATCTGATACCCCTCTATAGAATCTAAAAATGGATTCTCTTGTGATTTCTGATTTTCCTACTGAAATTCAATATACTAGATTTAACAGGAGTAGTCATGGTATGTTACATGGCTCAGAAGCTACTTGATTGATTTAAAGCTCACTCAAAGACTAAGACTTTACCTAAGCTCTTCTTGAGCTCGGCACAACATCTGCTTCTAATGATACAGCCAGGCTCTTGGCATCTGTGAAGGATGTTTCATAGGTCTAGGCTTAGGAATAGTTGAAGGTGATGATGGCCAGAAACTATCCTTCGTATGCAGAGAGATTGTGAAGAAAGAGCTGTGTTTTATTTGCACAACAAGCCCTTGACACTTGGAAAGTTAGTCATGTTGTAGGGCAGGTTGCTGGGGGCAGATATACAGCACTCACCTCCTATGAATTTGACCTCCTATGAATTCTCCATGTCTGTCCTGATACCAGTGAATCAATGAGCTCAAACAACAGGTATCTAAGGCTGTCCCACAAAGTGAAAAGTGTAGTCTGTCATGTCCCTATCGAGGTAACTTTGCAGAGAAGTCCTTTTTTTTTCTTTTTTTCTTTTTGCTGAAAGTAGGAGTTATCTCAAAATCAGAGTGAAGTTTGGAGAAAAAAAGCGAAAATATCAATACCTCTTAATGTTAACAGCAAAATACAATGCTGCATAAACATTAATAGCGCAGATTAACCTTTTCTGACCTTTAGTCCTGAGTCCTGCAGATCTTGGGAAATTCTGGTCTGAATACGGGCTTTGGTGGGTCAAAGCCAAATTGTGAGTTGACCTTGAATCGGAATACCTCCTACAACTTCTTTACTTGCTGAAAGGGTGAATCCCACTGATGCATTCATACTTGCTTAGGTAAAAATACAGCAGCTGTTCCACTAGCTATGAACTCCGACACCCACGCCAATACTCAGGAGTATGTTTTCATGATAATGTTAAAAAAAAGAAAGTGAAAAAAAAATATTTAACTTAGGTATTAGCAATTACAGGTTATTTTGCACTGTTAAGAATGTACTATGGAATGTCTTAAGAAAGTGCTAGGAATGGTTGATTTTACAAATTATTTCTGACATTTTTGCTTTCTTCAGTATTTATATTTCTCTCAAACAGAAGAATACAAATCAATCATGCCAGTTTGTTGTTTATGCCTCTGTCAAGTTCACAAACCTTGCCCCGTGATTTGGACTGCAGTGGATGTTTCTTTGTTTAAAAGAATTGACTTTATGCAGACAAACTAGACCATGCCTGAAACAGGTTTGTAAAAGAGCTTTTTTCCACAAGATTTGGATGGATCTGGCTCAAGATATGGGAGCGTGTAGAAGGTGGTGGGATCTCTATGCACACAGATTCCTCTGGCTCAGAGAAGCTGAATGCAGATGCAGCCCGGAGGCAGAAAAAAGAGTTGGGCAAAAGAAGAGAAGTGGGAAGAAATGGAGTGCTGGCAGTTTGGGGGGACCATGAATAGCTTAAGTTGAGCTGACTTACACTAGTAGCCCACTGTGACCTCTGACTTTCCTCAGTGCAGAATAAGAGATAAAAAGAACAGACAGTAGGTGAATGGGAGATGGATTTGGGGGGGTTACTGTATATTATGTAACAAGAGACATAGGTATGAAGGAAAGAATATACTACAGTTATGAACAGCACTGACCAGATAAATCTGCAACAAAGAAACCAACCATCTGTTCCGCTTAATCAATGGGAAGGGTTGTGAAAAGGTCTTCAGCAGGTTACTACAATGCTGACTTGGATAGCTACCAAAACCAGTGGTTTAGTTTTTTTCAAATTTTAAGAAGTATATGTTTGTTTCCTTGTTGTTTTCTCTTAAACAGAAGCTTCTGTTTGCATCATCCTTGAAACTCTTTGAGGAAGCACTGGGGGTTGCATCAGCCAGTTCAGATTTTTATATTGTCTTACCTTCCTTCTGGAGTGAGTTATTAAACTCAAGGTGGCCACCATGCTTCTGTGTGTACTATGTGCTTTGGTCATGCCTCAATTCTGATTTGGGAGGAGGCCCAGAGCGGTATCAGTTCCCATGAAAAGGAAATCCATGCACACAAGCCTAAAGGAGCCACAGCACATTCCAGTCAGGTACAGGGACCAGGGCTGCGGAACAGGCTTCAGAGCCCATCTCCCTCACTATCTGCATGTTGCCAATAACTACTTTTTGAAGTCGAATATGCAGAGAAGTGCTAACAAGTTCTTTCTCTTAGCAACAAATTGATTTGTCAGTGTTACTGGCCTTGTATTTCAAAACATTCATCTGCTCATGATTTCAAAATTTTGTGTGTTTTTTAAATTTCACAGTAGGGTTTGCTGTGGATTTTTAAAGCTATGAAACCTACCACAGGGATACTTTGTGTGTGCATGTTGCAAAACTCATCCTGAAGGCTGAACAGAAATAAGCTGGAGACTCTCTGTATTATTTCTGAAACGCTTCATCCTAGCCCAACACCAGTGTGAGTTCTCTCCCCTGTGCGGCACAGCCAGCTCTCCAGTGAATGCTCCCCCGCCTTCTCATTTCCCTCGCCCACTGCACTGGGGGATTCTCCCATCCAAATCTCATCACTGCTTTATTCCCCTACCTTTGTGCTGGACGTTGGTTCTGCATAGTTTCTTCTCCAGCTTCCACCTCTCACTTCCTCAAACCACATACTGTTTTTCTTGCCCTCATTGCTATCCAGAGAGCATCTAAGCAGCACAGAGAGATGAAGCTCCTGGCTTTTGCTGCGTAGAAAGGCTAAGTGCACATACCTCTAGACTGCATTGTAGCTGTTTGTCATTGTTCAACTTTTCTTCTTAGTATGAAGACTGAGAGTGAAGAATAGGTTAGATCTTTGTTGGCTTCTGCGATAGGTGCAGTTCCTTGTTCCCCTGCCAGAACCTGCTGTTTGTGCCACAGAAACACTGTTACTGTAAAATAGTTTTTATGAGATAAATTTTCATTTCAACTTATCTTCATAGCTTCCTTGTGTAAGCAAATCTATCATTTTAGACTTTTAGACTTTGTCCCTTAAAGTTTGCATCATAAAGGGTGTGTGATACCTGCTGGTATGGGTTACAGCTACCTGAAATTTTTATGCTGATTTCTTCTTGTTCTGTAGCTTACTCCAGCAATTAATAGTGCAGGTAAGACTTGGAGGATTTCCAAATTGTACTGTTTGCCTGCACCTCCTTTCTGTCTTGAACAGAAATATGAACTGCTTAAAGAGCAAATTCTATGTTTGCTGCAGACATCACAGAAAATGGTATAGCCAGTGCTAAGGCATCCAGAGGTTTTCTGTAGTCTAGAAAAGATCAATATGGTTATCATTTTTGATCACAGACCAGGTAGTGGCACCAGTTGTTCTTGGCATTAAGACCATAATTGATTTTGAGCAAGAATGTTGTTTTAGACTTCACTTATTGACTGCAAGTGATGGAAAATTGTTCCTGTGTTTAAACACCTGACTTAAACATACGGCTTAATACTTACATATTTATCTGACTTTAACTTCTTCATAGCTACTGGGCATTATTATACCTATATCCGCTAACTTGAAGAGCCTTCTACTGTTAGAAATCTTCCCACAATCAAGCCATCTTTGTCATCTTTTTAGCCGTTTCTTAAATCTGTTTCTGCAAGACCATGTCCTGGACTATGTATAATTCTCATGACTTCTCCCTAAATCTTTTTTACCAACAGTATGCTTTGAATAATACTCTCCCTTAGATAAATTGAGTTTCTTCCAGTTTCCATGCTTTGTTGTTTTTTTTTTTTTTGATGTCCTAAAACTCTGTATCTCTGTATGGCATTTAAGCATTTGTTCTTTTTGTAAGCATAAAGGCTTATTTTCATGTACCTTGCCAAAATTTCCCTTCTCCTTTCTTGCTTTATTAGTTGCTAAATAGCAACAAGCCTCCACTTCAGAGAGAGTGACATTTTTCTAGAGATACAAGTGTAGCATATACAGCAGTTCAATTTTGGCTGGAAGATGCTTTTTCTTGGAATTTGGTGATAGTCAAGAACACAAGATGGTCACATTGCTACACAGGAGGTGATTTCAGTGCTAAAACAATTCTAATCGTTTTTTCCAAATATATGAGCGGGTTCTTTTTAGATATTATTTATTGTTAAGAGTCAAAGCTTTCCAAAGTCTACAGAACGTAGAGTCTCTTTGATGATTGTTGTAATGTGAAAGAGGAGGATATCTAAACAGGTAAGCTCAGGAATTAAACACTAGAGCTAGAAAGGCAGCTACAGCATTTTCACTGTTCCTTGCTAGTTCAGTGTTGCTGCATGTGGTACAATCCTTATTTAAATGAGCCCACATATATTTCATACATTACGCTATGAGCTTAATAGATAGGTGTTTATAGCATCATGCCATTTAACAAATTTTGCAAATAATATATAGTTTAGTCTCTCTTTCAAACCTTAAATAGGGGACTTAAAACCTCAAAATTACTTCATTTTCTTTTGCACTGGTCACTACTGTTAGTGCAGCTTTTGTAGCTCTCACTGATTTTCATAGGATTGGTCTGTTTTTGATACCAGTGCAGGTTGAATTTATTTTAAAGTCAGATTTTGTGCATTGCTAGATTCGCATTCTGGATTCTAGCCAGGTCTAACCTGTCTATCAGTTAAACAGCAGATAGGGGTAGAAATGTGCCCATACCTGTTCTCTGAGGATAGAAATAAAAATGAGGACTGTCAACTAGTTCATGCCATCAGGTATAACTCTATAAACCTTACCATAGTGCTGGCATATTAAAAGGAGAATATAAATTCTTAGTAAAGAGATAATCTCTTAGGAGAATTAAAAAATGGCCATGTCCTTTAAGAAAAAACAACTGTTGGCCTGTCATAATTTTCTCTGAGGGTAGGTTGCAGGCTAAAAATGAGACAGTTGTAGCTATTTAGTTTATTCCCTACCTCCTTTAAGTAACATATTATGGATTTGCATATTTTAGACAACCAAAGGAGAGCATGTATTTTATAGGCTGTCAATAAAATAAGAAAATCACATTCCTTATGATGGAAACATTTACCAAGAACTGCCTTTAAATTAATCAAAACTTCTTTTATCACAAGAAATACAAGCAAGTTTTTTAATTACTTTATGAGTAAAAAAAGTATTCCATTATGTGCATATATTAAATTGTTCTTTACTAACACCATAATCACCTTTGCAAAGATTGGAAATCCAGATGTTTAGTTGTATTTCCAGCATATAGCATATTTAGAATCCTGTAAGATCTGCTATGAATTGCACTACAGAGTGCACAGTCTTCGCAAGGATGTTTCTTGAATGACGTGTGAGGAAGAGATCCAGGAGGAGCTAATGGACCTGCTAGCCTCTAGGATAGGAGATGGTCTTAATCTTTGTAGACTATGTCTTCTTCCTTTGAATATCATTCACAGTGGAAGCCAGATGGAACTTAGCAGTGAGTTGAGTAATAAACTGAGCAATACCTAAGGGAACTTTTGTTTGTTTGACGAAGACCACATTGGGCAGTTAATTCTTGGTAGCTTGGTATGGTGGGTAGACCCAAGCCAGCAATTAAGCACCCACCATCCACTCACTCACTCACTCCACAGTGAGATCGGGTAGAGAATTGGAAGAGCAAAAGTGAGTAAATCTCGTGGGCCGAGATAAAAACAGTTTAATAAGTGAAGAGAAAAAACAAAAAACAAAAAAAAAACAACGAAGAAACAAACCCATCCCACCACCAAGTGATACAAAAGCAATCACTCACCACCTCCCACCAGCAAACCAATGTCTAGCCAGTCTCTAAGCAACAGCTACCCGGAAAGACTACCCCCAATTTTATTGCTGAGAATGATGCTCTATGGTACAGAACATCCCTGTGGTCATTCGGGGTCAGCTGTCCCAGCTGTTTCCTCTCCCAGTCTCCAGCCTACTTGCTAGGGGGTGGGCAGCATGAGTAACAGAGAGGGCCTTGGCGCTGTGCAGGCGCTGCTCAGCAATTGCTAAAATATCAGTGTGTTATCAACACTTTTTTAGTCACAAGTCCAAAACTCAGCACCATACAGGCTGCTGTGAAGAAAATTACCTCCATCTCAGCCAGACCCAGTACACTTGGGATTACAGGAGTCAGAGCAGATAATAAATATATTAAGGGAGTTAAAGTATAACATTTTGATTCCATTCGTATGTCTGTCTTTTCTCTTCTGCATGGCTTGATTGTTCATGTACATCATTGTTGTACAACTTTGACATGGTTTACATAAGAAAACCCATTGTAGTAAAAGCTTTAGCTCTAAACTTGCACTCATCTAAGCAGCCTGCTTAATGACTTCTTTCAATTACTTCTTATACTGATTCATCTCACATCTGAATCAGCAGCTTTTGAAGAGATGAGAGTGATTGCTCTTTCAAGTGTGACTTGTGACACCAAAGAGAGTAACATGTTGGCACAACTGATATTGATGGTAGTTCTACCACTAATTTCAGACGCTTGTGATAAATCTCCATATTTTGAATTCTAGGGCCTCTGTAGAATTTAGAGGTCTTGGGATTACAGTGCTTTGATATGTAAATTACTGTGTAGTCCTCCTTCTCAAGAGCTGCTCCAGGAAAAGCACTCTGTAAATATTGATGTCCTAAAAGAAAGTAGAACCATATTTTTCTGAGAGACAGGTTAAATCCTTGAAGTATCGTTTATGTCAAATTTTTGTTACCTGTGGTAACCAGCTGTGTTCCAAGAAAGTAATGTGGTTGTATGGTGGTGTTACCTATGGTTGTTACAGCTTCTGCTAATGTGCTTTTGCTCCTGTGTTAGATTTTTTTCTGCTTCTTGTGATTAACATGTAAAGAGTATACCAGGCTACTTCTCAGGCAGACAAAATTTTCCATCACAGAATTGAGCTAGATACAACATATGTTCAGATGTGCATGGTAAACAAACCTGAAAGGAACACAGTTGTATTTTCTAGAGCAGACTTACATTTCACACGGTTGCTTGCGTAGAAATACATTACCAGCTAATTGCTGAGCTAAATACATTTTACTCCATGCACAAAACTAAATTTCTCCATTAGAGAATTTAATTTACTTCACAGTCCTCATTAATTGTTCTCATTTTATATAATGATATCTAATGATGCAAAACAGAACATAAGCATGGGGTTAAGATTAAGGATTTAACATAATAAATACCAAGCATTACCGAGTTAAGGTTGAATATTTACCCAGCCTTGACTGCAGTAGTTTTCACGTATAGTCACTGAAATAGCATCTCATTACCTAATAGAATATTATTTCTCAGGTATTGTAAGTAATACAAAGTAACATTCTTTCATATAAATTATTTAGTCTAACATACAGTTGACAGGGTAAAGCACCTAAAAGTCACACAATGAAAGGGTTATTTTTTAGAGTAACTGTAATCTGTGCCCCATACACATATAGGGCTAAATTTTTAAAGGGGTCTCAATTTTCCCTCTGATTTTATATTCTCAGTCTATTTCATGCATGTATGATAGGATTAAGATATCTGAGTTTTTGACTTCAGTCACTAATTGATGTATCTTAATCCTTTCATATCTGTCCATAAAATAAGAGGCCATCTTTAAAAATTTCACCTAAAGTGCTCAATTTTGCCTTCAGATACCTCCATGCAACTTCCATTGAAGTAATTGGAGCTGTGCCTGCATATCTGATGGTGGAACTGGACTCATTGCAATTAAGGTACACATTTACCGACATAATTAGTCATCTGGAATAACCGCTGGGCCCAGTGTGACATTCTGCATGTGCAGAATTTCCTAGATTGGACCCTCTGCTTGTGGGGGATTGAAGATTACGATGATAACTTTATTTCTTGCCTTAAATTTGTAGCTATAGCAGAACTTTAATGTCATTTGCTGTATTTAGTTTTCCTATTTTAAATAAGAAATGTGGAAGGAGGACATGAAAACAACATATTTTTCACAATGATGTCTTTGTATATTTTTTCATACCCAACCAGCGCACAGACATTCCATGATTTCCACAAACACGTTACGGATGGTACGTGCATGCACAATCATGATTTGTGCAATAGCACAAGTTTAAAATATCCAGCCCTGAGTGTACTGCTTTCTTTTTGTATCTTTGTGCTCGCAAAGCACAGACAAAAAGTAGATGTGTAAAGAATCCCACAGTTAAGTAGCAGCATAAAACCCAGGTATGATAACATTGGTACCTCTTAATTCACAATACAGATCTGTAAACAGCATGCTAGAGTACTTATTTTCCCCTAATTTAAAATTCTTTTGTGTTTTGTGATTGATTTCATTCAACTTTTAAATTGATGTCTCTCTCCTGTCACTGGTCTGGGGAGGGGCTGTTTATAAAAATCTTGACTTTTAAAACTAATCGTTTTGGAGGGAGTCATATAAATCCATGGTTGACCCAAAAGCAGAAGATTTTGCAGATGTTTTCCCAAAAAAAATGCCAGTCTTGAATTTGTGACCACACACAAAATTCCAACTAAAAGAAGTTGTTCTATGATGTTATAACCTGTTAAAACAAAATGAACATAGTGAGTACTCCTGTGATTTAGAATAGTGACTGATTAATATTTGGGTCTAGTTCTAGAACTGTTAAAAAGTGCCAGTTTTCGAGGTATTGGTTTTATTGGTATTCCTGTGCATTTATAGTGCTACCAAGTTAAAGAATGGCAGAATATATAGTTCCCTCTGAAAATTATCCACTGTCACAAAGGTTAACTTATTTTAAGGAAGCCTTAGTCCAGGGGCTTTCACACCACTATTTCTGTTAGTGCAAGGTCATCTTCCTGTGGCAAGCACAGCCAAGATTAGTTGCAATAACTTGTTCAAATTGAGAAGATGCTCTTTATAGCACCACAACTTCTTGAACAGTTAAGATCAGATTTCTTTTTTTAAACAAACATGGTCATAGGAAAATTGAAAACACAAGAACAAATAATTAATTTCCTTGAAATAGAAGTGAACATCAGAGAGCAAAGTAGTGCTTTTAAAGGACTTTTTGTAAAAAAAAATTACTATAAAATTACTGTATTTTTTACTATGACTGGTTGAATGGAGAAATTATTCCTCTCAAATAATCTTTAGCTATGGTAAGCAGTTATGTTTTAAGAAAATAGTAGGAGTTAATTACTTTAAAATAAATTTTAATACCTGTTTAATGCATTAATTCTTAGAATGCTACTGTAATATTTTCTACATTTAAGCAAATACATGGTTAGGTGATCATGGATTTGTGTCCCCTGCATCCAGAATACTTAACAGGTTTATCATTCAGCCTATCACCTAAATTCTTCCACTCTTTTCATATCTGTTGCACCAGCTTGATTATGTATAGGAAATTGGGATGTCTGCCCATTTTCAGGTAAAGACTCTTGCAATGGAAGTGGTTAATTTTTTGACATTAGTGTTCCTTTGTTCTGTGTTTACACCCTGCTTGTTCTACATGTTTGTACATTTCTTTGTTTTGTTGAGATGGAAGTAAGTTAAAATTGTTGCTAAACCGTTTGTTTTTCCAAAAGGTTTTCACTATTTTTAATTGATTTTCATTGTGTGTTTTTGCAGCAAGCTTAGTAGTGGAGGAGCGAACGAGACAGATGAAAATGAAAGTGCACCGTTATAATCAGACATCAGGGTCTGGTTCTAGCCAAGAACATGAGCGTGAGCAATATACCAAGGTAAAGTCAGTAGTATTGAAATGATACTTTGGCTTGAAAATTGAAGGCATAAACCTGTTCATTTAAAATATTATATAACCCTCCAGAACACTGTGTTATAAAGCCTGACAGAAATGTCTTCGAGTAACAGCTTTTTAACATCGTTTTTATCCCCATCTGATGTGCATTAGACTCAGTCTTTGATGTCACCTAAAATGAATCTGCAACGAGCAGGACGCTTCAGAACTAATTCAGGGAAGAAAGATCCTTCAACAGCTGTTAAACAAAGCCATGTCACCTCTAGCTTAGGAAGTCCCTGGCCTGCAAATCCCTGAAGGCTGGAAAAGTGGGCCATGGAAGTACCATTGTATGTTGGCCCTACTCTCTTGCTCTTCTCTAGGCCCTTGCTGTTGTCTGACATGTAGAGAGCTAGGCAGAATTAGATCCAGCTGTTCTCATATTTTTATAATTTTTTTGCATCCTAATAATGTCACAGATAAAGTATTTCCTTTCTTGAAATACATAGTGATTACTTTGATCTCCTTTTCTAATAATTATAAAGATTTCCTCTAATAATTAAGTGTACATGAAATTACATTAATGAAGTCATATAGAGGGACCTTTTTTTTTCCTTGATAATGCTAAAATGATATCCCACAACCTTGTAGGTTTAAAACTGTATAGGCTTCTGAGCAAACTGCTGAAAATGTCTCACACATCTCCACTGCCACTTACAAATCAAGCTGTGAGGGGCTGGAGCTGAAATTTCTGCTAAAGGCGTTTTGCCTTGTGGCACCTAACAGAGGGGGAACATTTGCAGAAGTCAGGAGGGGAAAAGTTTAGTTTGATTCTGTGTTTCCGTTTAGAGATGTGGCACTGTGTTGGTGTAGGCAAAGTAAAGGGCAGGGACAAAAGCAGGGGTAACTCAGTTGGGTGGGAAGCATTCCTGCAATTCTCCTCTTCTCGAGCCATTGAGAGTTACATGCTTTCAACGAGTGACCACAGGATGGCAGTATGAATGTAAAATCCACTGTAAAAAATTCAGACACACATAGCAACTGTATGCGTTAAAATAAGGTCTCAGAATAACAGTAGTTGGAAGAAAATCACAGCTTTTATTAATTTAGACTTTCGTGCTTCAAGAGCCACATTTCAAAGACTTCCTTCACATCAGTGAGAACTAAACGCTTGTATTTTTATTTCTACATTTTAAAAGAGGCGGACTTTCCATTTGTGAACCGGTGCCGTACAGAAAACAACAAACATTGTCAAGCTCTCAAGAGCTGCGGACTTCAGAACACTCCTGGTGTTTATTGCCATGACACAGGCACCGGGCTTTCTGTCCCTGCCCCTCCAGGGTCACTTCCCTGTGCTTCACAGAACTGGTGCGTCCTCCTGGAGGCACAGGTTAAAATAACAGATAAGTGAGGCACTCAGCAGAAACAAACTCAGAAATTTACTTAGGAATGGGTAAATAGGCAATTGGGCATCTAACTTGTGCTAACAGATTTGAAAGATTTGTTCAAGATCTTGTTACAGTTAAATATGGAGCCAACTTTAATCAGGATGTTTCTTTTTTGGGACCACCCCACTGTGAACATCGAACTTTAAATAGTTCTCAAAGGGAAGAGAAATAAGAGAAACAGGGCTTTAGGTCCTCAATTGCCAAATTGTGGGATATCAGTGCTATTAAAAAAAAAACAACAATTGGGATGGAAATTTCGAATGAGATCATCTGTCAGAAGCCACAATTTGTATAATAATTAGAACAGCTCATTTGATGTTGGAGTTGTCGTTACCTTCACAAGAGGGTAACTCAGGACAAGAGGGTGAGATGCAGTGTTTCTCTGTAGTACTTCCCAACCAATTAACATGTTAAAAAATGCATTTGATAAAGTTTGCAGGAGAGAAAGGTATTGTGCGATCTGGCCGGGATGACCAAACATATACCTTTGTTCATAGTCAAAGGCCAGTTTTCTGATTTCGATTAACTGTGCTTACAGATTGATTCAAGTATTCATATTTTCTTCGTTATGAAACATATTTTTTATCCTGACTCTCATTAATATTTATCATGAGCATTATTTTTGCTCCTCAATATATTTATCTTATTGTGCTAATGTAAATCCTATGTATGATGAAATAGTTGTTGGAAAACATCAATCTGCAATGTACCAGTTTCTCTTATCCTCTAATACCTAGAGTTTTCCAGTATCATCTTTAGTTTTTAAATATATGTGGAAATGAAATCAAAATTGAAATCACAACATGACGAGTACTAGACAGAAAGAACTCTGTTGAAGTTTATTCAGCATTTTTAAAAAAGGTATGACTGCAACTTTAAGGAAACAAATTCTCTGTCCATTGTTACAAGAAAAATATTTTTGGGGTACCTGGTGTTCTGAAAGACATTGGCTCCTTTCCATGCTAAAACAGTAGTAAGGAGAATTAATGACTTGTACTGGAGTTTAAATCAAAAAATCTTTAACTTTTCATGTTTTTTCTACATGATAGTTGTGTAGTCCTAGGTAGGATGGTCCAACCTATAATAAATTTTTAAGTGCTGAGAACAAATTATATTACCACATTCTGACACTCTGTACTATATTCAGTGATGTAGCTGGTTGCTTCATGTCACTATGGTGATAGTCATCACTTTAAAAATGTTACTAAAGCAAAGCTTGTGCTACTGTCTTTCTTTACCCTCAGAAGATGCTGAAAGAGTCAAGAAAATAAACCAGACATGAAGATTTAGACAGGTCTAATGAAAATGTAGTAAGTCATATCAGGTGGTGCAGTAAAGCTGATGACTGAGACTTCTAAGGACTTCAGACTATACCTAATTTCTGCTGCCAAAATCTGTGAAAAGTCTTTGAAAGCCGCAGGAGTAAGACTTACATTAAATAAAAAAGAAAAAATGTTCAGTGGTCTAATAGACGTTTTGGAATAGTGAGAAAGAAATATTAAGTAGTTATTAAAGAAAAAGCAGTTGCAAACAGAATTTGTCCCTCTCTAACAGAAATGCTTCTTTCTTTCCCAAGTAGCAGTGTTTGCCCACTGCTTCAAAAATAAGTATTTATATTTATTAGGGAATTTATGCTGTGCTGCACATGGAGAAAATATTCCCTTCTGCTTTTTGGAGCAATCAGCTCACACAGATTTGATTCTTCCACTATTTTAGCATTTGCAAAGGTACTTGTTTTATTACACATAAAATTCTCTAAACCTTTCAAAAATTTTCCTTCAGTATGGACTGGATCTGTTTTGCAATAGTTAATTATGTTTATGCAAAATTAATTCCTTACATTTAAATATATTTTCTCTTATATTGAAACAAGCTTTTTTTCCAGAGCTATCATAGCATGGGCTTTGCAATTTCCAATCCATTTCTGGTGCATTTCTTCCATTTTTTTAATTTCTCCCACTGAGTCTCTCAATCTTCTAGTCTCAGTAAGCAAGCACTAGTTTTTCAAGCATGCACCATGCAAGTTATTGTGTAGACATTTTTGAAGATCTGTGGTTTAAACATCCATTAATGAATTTTGAATAGGTAACTGTCTGCTCTACAACATTTGTATAGGTCTTGATGGCTGTTCCACTCTAATTGTTTTGGACCCTCACAGAGCTCACATCCTTCTTTTCTTCAGTTCCAAAGGAAAGACTCCATCATTTATGTGAAACAGTTAAATTCTAAAAAGCTAAATAAAAAAAACCCAAACAACAAACCCTCTGTGGATTTGGCAAAAGGGTTTAAAGAAGAGCTTTACACATCTGCCCGCCTTCTTTCTTGTATATCGGTAAGACTGTAGTGGCTAGTATGCACATATTTGTGCTGTTTCAGTGTTTGAGAGAGTCAAAACACTTTGGCAGCATAATTCTGGATTTGCATAGATATAAATGACAGTATATCTTAATTAGGCCTTTAATTCAAAATACAGTAAGTTTTTTATTCCAGATGCCACACACAGAACACAGACACCATGCTGCAGCTGCTCTGGCTTTCCAGAGAATGTGCAACACATTTTTTTGGAAGCTCTATTTATTCAAGAGAGTTACTCATCAGAGCACTGTAGTACGTACTTAAAAGGACATCACTCTATATTTAGATGCACTACTGACTCAGTTAACACTGTATGTGATTGGAAAGCATTTAGCATAAAAGTGTAATCATGGCATTAGTTCAGTGGCACTCTATGGATTTAACTTGATAGTTAATGTCTATGAGGAAGGGCTGAATAGGAGACTTGGGATGATAGGGAATTGATTATGTTAAGTTTTATGTGATGCTGGGCAAGGCACTTAGGGCTACGTATAGAAAATGCTCTTGGACATCGATGTGATGAGTATCTTCTTTTGATCCTCCTTCATCCACCTTCAAGAAAAAATATTTACTGTATATCGTATTGATACGACAATCAGTCCAGTACTGGTAGGGTTTCACAAAATTCAATGAGGTCCATTCATTTGACTCGTGGGTTTCACTGCAGTTTTCCCATGGTTTGACTTGCTCATTTTGAGTTGAGTTGGACACAATTATGGGAAGAATTACTTAGAATCACTGCTGCTTACTGGGCCCTGGACCATCACGTGAGCTGCTCCTAAGACACAGACCCAGATGCTGGTAGGAGTCAGAGATGAGGCCTGAACTCACGAAGGTGCTGACTGCCAGGCCATGAACCCCAGCAGCATTTGGAGTAACCATGTGTGAGCAATAAATAAAACTCAAGGTGTTTTGTGCATGATTCAGTATTTCCTGACAAAATTCCTTCTTAGAGTAACGTACCTCAATAGACAGCTGTGATCTCAAGACTTGCATAAGCCCCTGGATGAATCTAGCTTTTAATGTTTCCAGTCTGGATTTCTCTTTCCTCATTTGAATGTCCTCATTTTAATTCCCATTTAATTTTCTCATGTAATTTCCTCATTTTAAGCACTTGAAGAGGCACATATTTTCAGAGGTTAGTCACCTGAGGCTTTTTATGTAGTCAAAAGAGGGGACACTCCTTCAATTTTCAAGCTGTGAACTATTGTATTCTCCATGCCTTTGGGAGATAAATCTAGAAATATAAATGCTTAGTAATATGGAAGATAATATAATTATAATGGTCTATTAAATGGCTTCTAAAATGTGCCTTATAATCAGTAAAATTGCTAACATCATTAGTCATTGAGGAACTGTAAAAGTATTCATGAAGTACACTTTTGGTTTACGTCTATGCTCCTTCCGTTGACATTGACACATCTGCAGTTCATCATACCCCTTTTTTCTCCTTTTGCTGGCATAAAAGAAGCAGCAACTCCACAGGTGGTAAAGTAAATGGAAGAACTGCATTTCAGCTGTTGATATTTTGGATAGTTATATTGAAAAAAGTTCTGTCTTTGTAATACAGAAGCAGACAGCACAGATAGTTTGGGCATCTGAAGCTAGCTGCTATTAATGTTTGACAAAACAGGCCTACTCTTTAGTAATTTGCAGTGGAATAATTAATTGAGTGCTAAACAAACAGCCAGATTCAGGTGTGGCCTGGGACAAAGGCCAGCAGCCTATACCTCCCTCAACACTTAAGAAGAAGAAAGGCTTCCAGCAGGAGGAAGGAAGTCACTGCATCCAGGCTTGATGGTCCCCTTGATGGGAGAGCTCAGATGGTGTCAGCTTTCTCCAGCTGCATGTTGTAGTGCTTACTCTTGGACCACCACCAAGAGGACCATGAGTCGTCTTCTGCCATTCCAGATTCACTGTATGGACTCTCAAACCAAAGACCACAAGGAGAATGTGGACTTTTTGGTGAGGAAGAAAAGTAAATAGACATCATAATGCAAAAGAGGGGAAATCAGATTGTCTTCAGCAAGTACAAGTAAAACATGGAGATATTTCTGAAACACGCTGTTACCATGCATAAAAACCCATGTATTTGAGAGAGACTGCATGGTTGTATTTTAAACAAAGTATTTTTAAAATCTCACCTGTGGAGAAATCATTTCTAGATTTAGTTTAAATATGTAGGAAGGGTGAAATCTCTATTTCACTGCAATCAATAGAAATTTTATTATTTAATAGGATCATGATTTCTTTTGTAGATTGCAATTCTGTTTAGCTCAATGGAAAAACAGAACATTCCATGTGTTCAGATGCTTTTCATATTTTTAGATGCCTCATTTTAGGAAAGCTTAAAGGATTTATTAGAAATTCTGTGGGAATTTTGCATAAAATATCAAGGTTGGCTCAGGAGTGCAACAGTTTAACTTAAGCTGGAAAAAATTAACCATTCAGTTTTAGAGCCTCTGAACATTTATGTTTAGCGTAAGTAAAGTTTTCATAGCTTTTATTCTTGCTTTGAATTTTTTTTAGACTTTAGAAGAAAAATAGGTCATCTAAAGAAATTTAAATGTTCCATGTTTTAAATGATCCAAGCACAACATGTGCTTTGTATTTCCATTTCGGAGAGGTTTATTTTGCAGTCTCAAAGAGGGCAAGCAGCAAAATTATTTAACAGACTCTACAAGACATTTCCAAAAAGTGGTCTGAATAAACGTATCAGCATAGTCTCACCTTAACTCCATTGGTCGTTTATATTCAGATAAGTCACACAGTCACTTGGAATGAGAATCTCCAAATAAATGCTTGCTGTAGTTGAAAGTAGTTTTAAATATTGGAGTTCTTGAGTCCTCTGTGTTACCCACTTCATTAAATCAGAGTTCTGCCGCATTTGTTTGGATGTCAGTGACTGTTAGACATGTTATTTGAGCTCAAAATTGTCACGCTCCAAGCTGTTTTGAAATCATCTGCAGAGTTTCATTTAGTATTTGAAGCTGAGAATTTACCTTTAGTAAAGCAGAGCTTTCTCTCCTGCTGATGTGTTTATTGTCAGCCCCTCACAGGGGATTGCTAAAAGCTCCCTCAGTGTACACTCCTCACGTCAACACCCCAGGTTTTTATTCATAAATTGGTTTGTGTTTTTGATCTTGGCGTATGCCGTCCAGGAGCTGTGAGTAACCCTGAAACACATGCTGAGACACTAAATTTGTATAACCTTCATTTCTCCTACAGATTTCTATATTTACAGTCAGTGCTTAGTATCCTCTTTATCCCCTCCCCTTCTCTACTTCCGTTAACTTCTTCATCTTATCTTAGATGTTTTACCAAGAGGTTTCCAAGTGTGCTGTGTAGACCTCAAACATAGTTACTGAAAGACACCGGAGCAATAGAAGATAAACCTGGCTTGAGGAGAGGAGGCCTCATACATACATCTGTACAAACCCGAGCTTGTATTTGCCAGGCTTTAAAGTTAAGTCATGACATTTGCCAACTGACTCAGCCTGCAACCCAGTGCGTAGTTGCACTGGGGATATTCACAGACTGTCACAGCTTTGTGTATAATTCATAAATAAACTTTTTGCAATTTTACAGAGCACAGATGTTGAAAACGAACTCCCTAGAGTGTCTTGTCAAAAACTGCCTAGTGTTCCCATGTGTTAATAGTTTTCCCATAATATGCCCTGGGAAGTATACCACTGGTTTAGTTGCTTTGCAGCCAAGGGTGTCTTGCTCTCAAATGATAGTGGGTTTTAGTTTTGTGAACCTGACAATGGTTTGATCCTCATATCTGTGTGACTGAAGATTTAGGTAAGTGTGACATTGCTAGGATTGAAGCTTCCTTTTCATGGAATCATAGAATCATTTAGGTTGGAAAAGACCTTTAAGATCAAGTCCAACTGTTAACCTAGCACGGCAAACTAGCCAAGTTCACCACTAAACCATGTCCCTAAGTGCCACATCTACTCATCTTTTAAATACCTTCAGGCATGGGGACTCAACCACTTCCCTGGGCAGCCTCTTCCAGTGCTTGACAACCCTGTCAGTGAAGAAACTTTTCCTAATATCCAATCTAAAACTCCCCTGGCACAACTTGAGGCCATTTCCTCTCAACATATTGCTTGTTACTTGGGAGGAGAGACTGACCCCCACCTCGCTACAGCCTCCTTTCAGGTAGTTGTAGAGAGCAATAAAGTCTCCCCTCAGCCTTCTCTTCTCCACGCTAAACGACCCCAGTTCCCTTTATATATGTCTGACTGATGATGTGAGTAATATGAGCAGTATGTAATAGGCGGTGTGGTGTCACAGGTGGTTTTAACTGATCAAAGCTTCTGCTGTTAGCAAAAGGGTAATAATTTCTACCCCTGTCCACATATTCCTCCTGCTGGGTCTTCTGCTAGTTCTCAGTGCACATGTAAAAGCAACTAGATTAGGGCACTGATCTGCCTGAAAACAAATACTATTTTTGCTGAGTTACCTTTCTGCCTGACTCGTCCTGTAGTATCACGATACAAAGAGATATTTCGCAGTAGAAAATGTACTTTTTTCCTTTTCTGATAGACCTTAGGTATTGAAATCAATGCCCAATGTCAGCTTCACGTAGCATTACATTTCATTCAGACTCATACGCAGTTCTCCTGTTCCAAACTAACTCTGTACAAGTATTTCATAGCATATTTTTTAATATTTGAAAAATTTAAAAAAGGTCTGTAGCCAAATAGACGGTATGCATGTGCTTGAGAAGATGTCTGTCCACTGCATAAGTATTTCATTATTATAGTTCCAGTGTACTAAAGAACCAGCAGCCTATTTCAATTCCAATGCTGTAATTTATTTCAAGTGTCTTATTTAGTCCATAAATACCATGTTTTATTTCTTCATAAAGACATTATTTAATAGAGGCATTTCTCTGAATTTCATACAATTTTGTTAGATCTAAAAGCAGTTAGAGAGAATTGTCATACTTAGGTCGTTTGTTGTCTCAATATGTGCGTTATGTTTTGATGAGACTCCTCACCCTTTCTTTTCTTGATCTCTAGTATAATATACAAACAGATCAGTACAGAAGTTGTGATAACGTCTCTGCCAAATCATCAGATAGTGATGTCAGTGATGTGTCAGCCATTTCCCGAACCAGCAGTGCCTCACGCCTCAGCAGCACAAGTTTTATGTCAGAGCAATCTGAACGCCCTCGGGGCAGAATCAGGTGAGTTCTCAGCGCAGCTTCAATTGTATCACACCCCTTCTTTCATTTAGTGCCGAAAGACTTTCCAAAATAAGAAATTATTGAAATTAGAAGACCACAAGATAAGAACTTATGAAAAATGTCTATGCACATATAAACTGTCTTCCGTTGCTAGCCTAAGATGACAGTAGTTTTGCAGTTGTGCATCTAAAACAGAAAGCAAACTTCCCATGAGGAGCTGACAGATTCATGTATTTGTGGCAAGTGGAACTTGAACACACACTATCATCTCATTGCTGGCTATGAATCAGTGTAATCTATATGCCAATAAAGTATTACAGCAGAAATATTACTAGATTTTTCATCTAAAGAATTTTCTTTTGTAAAAGCTCTGTTTTTCTTTCTTTCAAGCCTTTATTTTGCTGTTTTCATGCATATGATAAATTACTAGCTGTGAAACAAGTATTTGTATAGCAATTTTGATATCTCTGGTTCAAAAGTAGTTTAATTCATTTGCATTATCAATAATCAAATATGTCTTCCATCCTTGATAATAATCTATTCTTGGTTTAGTGCTTTTGTCGATACACAGATTGGTTCCTGTCTTCATTTAACTTGATGACAAAACTCCCACCAGCTATGATGACTATAGGATTGGCATGATAGTCTATGATTACATCTACCAATGTCTGAACTCTCAAAAATTTGACTTTAAATGTTATAAGACATGAGAAGAATTAGGAACTATAAAAAAATTATCCCTGTGGAGGAAATCAGTCCGATAAAAGTCTGGATGGCATCACTTAGTACTTCAGAACATTTCTAGACAGACTCACTATCCAAGAAGTTCAGCTGCAGGCTTTTTGGTCTGTTCATGCAATGGGAAGGGATGTTAGAGAAACTCAGAAACTGGCCTCTATGTATAAACTAGCTCCACCTCATTGTTTTTGTTAAGGAAAGCTTACAGAGGTATTCAAAGTCATGTTTTAGATTGATGAAATTACAGCCTGACAGCTGCAGTAATCCACAATCCAGCAGACCACTGCGGTGGAACTGCAAATGTATTTAAAGTTATTCAAGTATTTAAAGTTATTTCAATTCATGTGTTTAAATGCTGCATTTCATTGTGTCCTAGCTTTTCAGTACTTGTCTCTTTACAGAGGGCCTTAGTCATACCAAAATACCTGTGTTTTCTAGGCGTTGAATTTTCTCAACTAGGCCCTGTCACAGTATCTTTGGCAGGTTGAACAAAATGGGATCTTTTTCCCATAAATGTCTATGTTGAACAGATCTTATCAGAAATGTTCCTTGGGTTCAGAATGTCTGATCACAAATATCAGAACCAGGAGAACCACTCACCTCATGTGAGGCTGGAAAGGGGGAAACCTAGGATCAAATCCTTGCTCTCATTCAACCTCTTCCATTCTAATGAGCAGCAGAGCACCTTGGGTACGGGATTAGCGGGCATAGTGTACAAAAGCAAGTGTCTGCAGTGGGAGCTCCAGTTCAGCTTTACTCTAAACCCCTGAAGTGAGATGTAAGTAGAATTCAGATGCCTTCCCTTTCTGGTGCTGTCCACAGAATCCATACCTCAGAGTTCAGACACTTTATAGTTGCTTTAATTTTCTCTAAATTCGGGTAGGACTTCCATAGTGAACAAAATGTATAGTAATAATATACAGTGCAGCTCTTTCAGTGGAAATATGAAGAAGAAATTAATAGATTCATAAATTACTCATAACTTCCAATATTTTTCTTCTAAGCTGGCAGTGGTTTCGCTTCTCTGAAAGACTTGTTAAAATAAGTCAGAGATGCCTAATATACTCTCTTTGCAATTAGCCTATTTCAACTATTAAGTGCAGTGGGGTGAAATCTAAAATAATTTTAGTGTTATGTTGGAAAACATTGTATCCAGCAGATTAACATCCACTGTTCAAAATTTTCCATTTGAGTTGTCCGCCCTTATTTTTGGATGATTGCCTATCATTGCTATAAAAAGGTCAAAGTCTTTAAAGACCTGCGAAAATGTTGTATCATGTGAATTAGATATCAAGAGAGCTCAGAATGAAAGGAAATTGGGTGTTGAAGAAAAGAAAAGGAGAAGGCATTTTGCTGATGATCTGAGCCAGTCAGCTTCCTACCCTCCCGTGTCTGTACTGGTAGCCTCTGTCACATACTCTTTAGTCAATTCTTTGTGCAGCTTACTTATTACATGGAAATGAAAAGTTAATTTGGGGAAAGAGTTGATTGTATTATGAACAATTTTTTCAGAGTGAGATTTGTGCTGTTTAACTTTAGCCTTAAAAACAATGTATCTACAGTGGAATTCACATAAAAATTAGGTTTTTGTTAAATTATTTGTCTAACTTCCCTAAGTCAACATTAAAAAGAAGAAAACGCGTGTTAGCTCAGATGGTTCACTTCATCTTCAGATAGATGTCAAAGACAGGTGAATTGTCCTTTTCTAGCATGAATTGTTGAAGGAACCCTAGATGACATGTTTAGATTGATTGTTTTAATTTTAGACATTAAAATTAAGTGAAATGGATTTTTTCTCTTAATTACTAATGTTTCTTTAAGTTCAAGGAATTAGAAAATTGAAGTTCAAGTTTGATTAGTAATTTGAAGTGCAAATTTTATTTTTGCCTTCAAGGAACCTGATGTTAACATGTATCAAGCAGGATGGGATGGGAGGGGTTGGGATGGTCAAGCAGGAGGGACAAGGAAAAGAGCATTTTTTAACTTCCTGTCTTCTGTCCTTCTGAAACGACATATCCACCATCATCTTCATTTGAAAGTGTGTCAGCCTAGTGGCCATGGCAAGTATGTGAGTGTAATGTTAAGTTTAAAGACAGAAAGTTCATTGAACTTCCTTTTTCATGCACCTACTTTTGTTCTCCAAATACCTTCTGGAGATAAGAGCTATGAAGAACCTAATAAGCGTATAGAAACTGAAAGGAGGTGGCCCAGTTTGAGCCATCTTGCTAAACTAAGTCATTCAACTAGTATCCTTAGGTGCCTTTTGTATCCAGAAAAAAATACACAAATTCAGAATACACAAGCAAGATTCCTGGTCTGCATCACCTTTGGAAAGGGTGTCTCTGTCTCTTTGTCCATTGAGTAGAGGAAAATGAATCCTAGGGCTATTGACCAGCAAGCTGAGTTAATTAAATTAAATAGAGAATACGACTGGAGAGTACTCCAGGGTTCCGATTAGTAACCTGAAGTGAAACTGTGCTCCTCTAACATTTCTACATGAGCTAAATAACACTGATTAGTTTTTCTTATTAAGAATTGTGGTGTCAAATTTCTGAATGTGAAGTGTGTCAGCTTAAGACAGCAGTAGTTTTAGTTAATGTTGTTAGTCAATATAATCCCATCATCCCTCATATTAATGCATCTGTGAAAAGGGATATAAATTAAGCTCCTAGACATATGAAAATATAAGATACTATCCTCTTTAGGGCTATCATTAAGAAAGGAAACATTTGTTGTATCATTACTTTTAAATGTCAGAAGGACAGATGTTTCAGATCATAGCGAGTGTAGTTGATATCCCCTAACTTCACCACCAGTTCTGCCAGCACAAACAGCTTCCTGACCTTTCCTCCCAAATCCTAATACAGGAAAGATCCTTAAAAAAGCTAGCTAATGCCTTTTCCCCATCAATCCAGGCAGAATCGATCAATCTCTCTCCTCTCTCAATTTTGAAGGTTTGAGATTCTATCATTTCAGACAATGCATTCTCTATTATCCTGTGTTTCTAAACAGTTATTTCTTTGTTCAAGCAGAAAAGATTTTAATACCTGGAAGCACATCTTTCTATCCTGTGGCTCTAAAGTGTATGGGTATTAGCTATAAATGTGTAACAATTAATGTTTTTTTCAGCAATTTTTAATTTTAATTAATAACTCCTTCAGTTACATTATATTCAAAGCTTTTATAGAATAACACACTATCTGAATAGCAAGGATAAAACCGGTTGATGCAGAACAACACAGAAATACTGTGCATCTTATTTGAATAGCTAGATAACAGTCTAGCTGTTCTTTGGGTCAAATCTCCCAAATGTAAAGTTTTGTAGTAGTAGGAAACTTGAGCATGCTGAAGAAGTTAGTAACATGGGGAGAATGAAAGCAAATCTTGCCTTTCCTTTAACCAATGACAAGACTGTGTCTAAACCTTTTAAGGCAGAAGACTAATTTCATTCCTACAGTCCATTTGTAATTGAATTACCTGTCAGAAAGCTGTGAATTAACATGCATGGAAAATACCATTAGTTAACCTTCAGTCTGGAGATTTTGTTGATTAACACTCCCAATAGGCTGCAAGAGGGAATTATGATTGATGCAAGTTCTAAATATAAGTATATAAAATAGCTTCTTCATTTCTAAATTGTTTAGCATTTTCAGGTGGATGTTATAACAAATGACTATGCATGATTAAACTAGTCTGCATATGAAATTATCCCAAACATCTTTCATGTTACTCTCCTGGGAAGTGTGGTTGACTGCCATGCTCTCTAGTGGAAGTGCAGGCAAATATCAGGAATTTTTATTCTGGGAACAAAATGGTCCCTGAATTTTGGGAACAAAGTTTTCTGGGACTTTTGACTTGAATCAGAATCAGACTTGTGAATATGGCTTGCTTTAGCATTTGGAGTTGGTGTGTATTTCATGACTGAAGTCAGATTGCTAGTCGTTCTTTATGGAGTTTTGCCTTCTTCAGTCATGGTCTTTATGAATTCATAATACACTCAAGCAATACTTTGTGCCTGTGTATGCTACAGATGTTACTGTATATGACTCCGGAACATTTCTTACGTCCTAAATGAAGCAGAGGGAAATTCTTCGTGATTTAATGCAACTGATTGATAAATAAGAATCTGTGCTAAATACCTGGTGATTAATCAGCAGCATATGGGCTTGATCAGACAAAGAGGAACATTTGCTCACTTCATTAAAAATTATGCCCAATGATGTCACTGCATCATTTTTCATTAGAGTCCTGTTTATGCAAAGATACCAAAGATACCTGGACTTCTTGGTGAAGTCAAGGGGGGAACTGTCATGCATGGTGGAGGTGAGCTGGAGGTTTCTGTTCTGGAGGATTTAGCAAGTTGGCTGCCCTAAGATGTTTCACTTAAATCTGACTGAACAAAATCCACCAAGTATATGAAAGACTAGACAACTACTTTTAAGGTAAATTTCTCTCTGTGTATCTGGATTTCAAACAAATTGTCCCTGCATTAGGAATATCACAGTTATCCCTCATTTTAAATTTGGAAATCACATCTTTAGTAAGAACTATATTTAGTATCTTAATAAATGTGTGGTATACCATAATATAATTATGTATGTGCCATATTTTCATCTGGTTTACATGTGTTGCTTAATTGAATGCATAAGTTTAATTAAAATATTTTAAATAGGCCTATCAAAGAAAGAGGATAATGTAATAGGTTGTAACAGTGGACTTAAACCAGTCCCAATTTCTTTCACATATTATACCATGCTACTGAATGGCTTGTACCTCAAACTTATATATGCTTCTTGGGATTCAGGTATGTTCTCAGTACATTACTGAAGGAAAAGAACTTCTTTGGTTCTCTCTGACAAACCTGTTCATTCTCAATTTCCAGAACAGCACATACAATTTTTATGTAGCTGTTATTCTTCCAGTACACTAGAACTTCAGCACTAGTGCACTTGAGCTTTGCATCAGGAAGAATGGTGGAGCAAAATGACAATGCATGATCAAGTGAGGAAGTGGTTGATGAGTTGGCAAGCAAAGGGTGCAGGGTGATGTAGGCAGGACCTCATAATCAACAAAACAGGGCAGGAAGAATCCCACCCCCAGTGTATGCACATGAATAAGGAGGTGCTTGAGAGGAGAGCGTTTGGGGGAAGCTCTTATACATTTTCTGGGAGATCAGTACAACTGGGTGGCTCTCTGAATGGCCTGTCCACTAATGCATGGGGAACAAACGAGGAATTATAGGTATGATGTGCAGCTGCAGGGCTATGATCTCATCAGGATCACAGATATATGGTGGGATAGCTCACGTGACTGGAGTGCTGCAACCCATGGAAGCACGGCAAGGAAAGGGTGTTGCCATTTGTGTGAGAGAGCAGAGAGCTCTGCCTAGAAATGAGCGGTGACCCAGCTGAGAGTTTATGGACTAGAGGGCCAACCAATGTCATGTTGTTGTTGGGTGTCTGCTATGGACTTCCTGATCAGGAAGAAGAAGTAGATGAAACCTTCTTCCAACAACTGGAAGAAGATTCACTTTCACGGGGTCTGGTTTGCATAGGGAGCTTGAATCATCCTGATACCTGCTGGATGAGCGGGCACAAGCAATCCAGGAGGTTTCTGGAGTGCATTGATGACCAGAGGGAAAGTCTGGAGCAAGTACTCAGCAGAGGATGATCAGATCAGGGAATATTTAAACAAACTGGACATGTACAAGTCATTAGCACCTGACAAGATGCAGCCATGAGTACTAAATGAGCTGGTGCTGACCTGTTAGCCTCAGCTCAACCCCTGGGAAACTTACTTCTGGCTCGTTGTGATGACCTGGTAAGATAGTAATCAACCACTTTGAGCTGATAAATGAGCTTGTGGTGACCAGTCCTCAGGCTTATCTTTAACAGATATCTGAACAGACTGGACATAAGCAGATCTTCAGGAATCTTGTTTCATTAAACCTCAGCTTTATTAGGTGACACATACGGAAGCATTTGGTTATAATTCAGTCCTATTTTGTAGCAGGTGCTGTCTGTAAGCCAATTTTCCCTACATCTGTTCTGTTTTATCTCTAAGAACATGGCACTGGAAGGGACCTCTCTGGAGTCACTGAATGTAGTCTCTGCTATCACAAAGAACTGAATCACACTGATTTATTTGCAGGATCCATCTTCAACTTAATTGGTTGCTTTTGCTCTCACCCACTTATTTTAGAAGGTTTTCCAAATCTAATTTCTTTGATGCTCTGAAAATTTCTTTGAGTTACAGGGTAAATTTATTCACAGGGAGTTTAAACACTTTGTTCACATTTGTCTCTGTGCCAATATTGGCATCTTATTTAGATAGGTTTTTCCTCACTTCTGTGTACTCCCTAGGGTATCATAGCAAGCAGTCGTAGCACAACGGTTTAACTAGTTGCTGTTTTACTCAGTTACGTATTACATCCTTTCTATTTTGTTGGTCGTCCTAGCAGCCCTTCTCTGCCAGTTTCCAGTTTGAATGAAACCTTGAATTCGTGTGACCAGTAGTGCAGATGAGGTCTCTTGCACAGTGTTATTAATTCTGCCCTAACCAACACATGGAAGAGTCCCTTTGCTTTTTTCATAACCATAATACTTGGTTGTGCTGGTTGTGTAGCAGTTGGCCAAAATGGTCAAAAACTGTAACCATGTCAGAAGCTATGCCTTTGGAGGCATAGTTACAGCTGGATGGTTTCCTCAGTTCCCTGCATCTCCTTCAGAGTCCTTTCTCCTTGGATATTGAGCATGCATGAAGAACTAGCTGATACCAGTGTGGACCACGGCACCGTGTTCTCTTCAGCACCCTGCTCCTGGCCTTTCCTCTGCAGGCTCTCCTTGCCACTTCAACCAGGAGGAAATCTGAGAAACTTAGGTCTTTTTTCTTTCCCCTTGCAGTTTTGGTTAGTAATACTTGCTGAGAGGGAAGATCCAGTGAATCCAAATTAGCTTTCAGATGTAACTGTAGTTTCCAAATATCCTTTTTTGTACTGAAAAGGAACTGTCTGCTAATTAATGACTTTGCTGTTCATTTCTTTCTTTTAAAAGGAATGAACTTATTAAAGTTGAGTTTGACCATGACTGAACATTTACACTAAAAGTCTGAATGTCACTGTGAAACTGAAGGTGACACAGCTATCCTGCAACATTAACTTTCTGGATCCACAGTTTTTGCCCAACTCCAACAATTCTGCCGGTTTGTCAGCAGGGATTAGAAGCACTCACTGCTATGTCTGCGCCAGTCTCTGAGAAAATAATGCGATGTTCCTTCTGCCGATGGTACTCTCATGCAAGGAGCTAACTGGAAATGAGGCCATTTAAATATTTTCTTTTCAAAGCATTTGGGGACTTTCCTAGTTACTGTGACAGTTCTGGAAACTCACATTTCTGGAGGGAGAATCTGCTGACTTTATGTAAATGTAGGAGACTCCCTAGCACAGGGTAGGGTCCCCGTCCTTAATGCTGTTGCATGTTTTTGGCCTGTTAGTTACTGTGGAGCCAGCTTCTTCAAGCTCTTAAGGTGATGAGCTTGCAAACTCTAAGCCAGGCAAAGGCTCCCAGTGACTCAAGACCTCTCCCTTCCCTGCTTCTAGACTTGCCCAGAGACACTCTGCTTGGAGTTCATTGGGAAATGGTGAGTGCTAACTGGCTGCTTTTCTGTGCTTGTAACTGCCTCTTATTCAGTAATATTTGTACACATAGATCCCTCTTTCTTTTCAGAGTTTCATTTCATGTTGCTTATTATGCTATTCTCTTACATAAAACGCTCGATGTCTTTAGTGTTGAGCCAGCTGAAGTAACTGAAGGTTTGCCATCTCATTGAGGACAAAAAGAGCAGCACTGATCTGCTGAAGATATCTCAAGGAGATGTAGCCAGAGAGCACTCTCTGGATTGGAAATAGATTTTCTCCCATTGCTTTTCCAGCCTCCCACATACTACATTGGAGCTAGTTTAATACAATTTATGGTGATGAGGGAGAATGGAGTAGAGAGAGTCTGAAGGGTCTTCTGACCTCTTCTCAGCCTTCCCAATAGTGCTGCCTGTTACCATCATAAATGTATGCATGTGATGTGACCTATGCAATAAAGTTGTTCAGTCCTTCCCCCACCCTCTGTTTAGACCCCCATCCTGACCAGGATGACATCCATCCTTGTCAGTTCACTAATTCACTTGAAATGCAGCAGTACTGCCCCACAGAGCCAGCTGAGCGAAGTTTAACGTCATGTCAAGGAAAACATAATACGCCAAGGCTTTTCATGCATTTCAGTTGATGAGACTGAGGTCTGTGTTGAAATAAAGAAACCCACTCATTTCATGTTCATTACAAAATAATTAAAATCTGTATATTGAATTTGTGCTACAGTGTACAGGGTGTAGTTAAGAGTCTTCACTCACAGAAAAAAAACAAAATGTAAAATCTTTTAATTATTATTATAGATATTGTGGACAAAACTAGTGGAGGCAACAACAGAAGAACACTGCAGTTTATTCATCAATAAAAGCAAATCATCTGGGAAATGGGAGCAAATTCACGCATAGTTTCAAACTGGCTTTGTGTGCTATATTCACTATCCCACACTCATGATCTGAACCTAGGAGAGGATCCTGAAAATGTGTTGAATATTACAGACTTTTTTGTACCTTGCGTATGTTTGATCCCATGTTCCTTATACAAACCCGTGTAAGGGCAAGTTAACGTTATGTAAAGAAAGGAATGAGCTATATAAATGTGCAGGGAAATATGCAGTACTGTAGCTTAGCATGAGAGGGATCTGTTTGGATATACTAGGCCAAATGGAATGTTCCTCATTTTTATAGCTCTCACTACCGGTATTCTGTATAAAAATAAATATTATTCTAATTGTGCAAGATGCTATCAACCCAGATCCTTGTCTGGCAAAAGAGACATTGTCATGCATTTGGAAGCACAGTGGTTCCTCATTCTAGGATTCTGAGGGCCTTCAGGGTGTCATACTAGAAGACATAGTAGATTCATCTTGTATACTATATATGCTGCAGCACTGCCAAACAGATGATATAAAAAAAAAAATCTTATTACTTGCATACCTCCTGCATGCCTAGCTGTATGCCATCAGGTGTTAATGATCACAGTGTTCTAGCAGTGTGCTTGTCTGGGTCTCTTTCTCAGTAGAAGCAGATGTTAGCAATATATGAAAGACTAGATCCCAGCGACTACAAATCTCCACAGCTCCACAAACAGCGGTGTGGCAATATCAGTCTGCATCACGTTGAAAATCTGGTCCTTAATTGGCATTTTCAAAAGGGTGTTTCATGCTTTTGTGGTTAAATTCTGCCACGTGCAGCATTTCAGAACATCACTGTGGAAAGTCTGTTCCACATTTCTCAGGCATAAAGCACTGCATAGTCAATTACATACCTGTAGCAGTACCAGAAATTATGAATTCTGCTCCATGTATATTCACATATGAATCAGATCAGCCTTTCTTTTTGAAAAATTTAACTTCAGATTATTACAGGTTGTCACATTTCTAAAGAGTCTTGGACTAAGTTCTCATTTGCTATTCATCTTCCATATTATATCTGCTTCAAAGCCTGCATAGCTAAGCATTTGCAAATTTATAGATGGCTGCAGTTCTAATTTATCATCAGCTGGACTGTGGATCATCAGAATCCATACTTCAATATGTTTCTTTTAATCAACTGTCAAAGCCCCAGTGCAAAGGCGCTCATTGAAACAATACTCATTTCTGTTCATAATATGAACTGGCATGGCTTTGGGGAGATGATACTGAAGTTGTCCTCTTTTCTGAACCTTTCTTTTAATTTTCATGATTTTTAATGTTCAAAAGGATGAGAGAGTTCCCAATTTATTTTTTAAATTATGTCTCTGAAAATTAAGCTTGACTGAAGAGTATTTCTTGACCTGAGTATTCCTTCCTTGTGACAACTTGTAGATCCTATAATTTTCAGGTACAATGTTTTTTTAGGGTGACTAGGCTGTACTTCACATAAGTATGAAATCCTTTATCTTCTATATGAACAGGAATCAATCCCTCCTTTCTAAGAAAGAAATATGAGATACTAGAACTAAGCTACACCGATTAAAGTAATTCATATAACACAATAATGTATTTCTTTTGTGATTAAATGTACAAATAACAGATTATCAGAAATAAGTGGTTCTTTTTCTAATTTGAATAATTAAATCATACTGATTTGAATAGCTATTATTAGTTCAGATTCAAATTTCAAGCCTCACACTGTAACCTGCAAGATTAACTTTGCAGTTTTGAGTTACAGTTTAGTAAGCTGTAACTGAAAAGCTGTGTAATATTTTTAAGCATATAAAGCCTCTCAGCTTCCTAGGAACTAAATATCTGGGTTTTAACTTCAATGTGTAGCAACTGCATTTTATTATACTATTGTCTCTTACATTATAGTCCTCTATACTAGATGGCTTCCAAAGGCCAAAGTTTTTTAACCTATGTGATTTCTCACTTAATAATATATAGAGTGGAACAGAATTCTTTAAAGTTAGATAAAAATTTACTTGTTTCTTTTGTTGGCCCTTCTTCAAACATGTCTTCTGCTAGTGGGGACAATGCACAGTGTTCCCCAGGATGAAATTTATTGAATGACTTTCTGTTTCTACAATCTCCTGTGGTCCCTTTTTTCAGCTTAGACTGGTGGGGGGATTTTGTTTGCTTCATAGAATCATAGAATCATAGAATCGTCAAGGTTGGAAAAGACCCTTAAGATCATCGAGTCCAACCGTTAACCTAGCACTGCCAAGTCTACCACTAAACCATGTCCTCAAGCACCACATCTATCCGTTCTTTAAATACCTCCAGGGATGGAGACTCAACCACTTCCCTGGGCAGCCTCTTCCAGTGCCCAACCACCCTTTCAGTGAAGAAGTTTTTCCTAATGTCTAACCTAAACCTCCCCTGGTGCAGCTTGAGGCCATTTCCTCTTGTCTTATCACTTGTTACTAGGGAGAAGAGACCGACCCCCACCTCGCTACAGCCTCCTTTCAGGTAGTTGTAGAGAGCAATAAGGTCTCCCCTCAGCCTCCTCTTCTCCAGACTAAACAAGCCCAGCTCCCTCAGCCGCTCCTTATAAGACTTGTGCTCTAGACCCTTCACCAGCTTCATTGCCCTCCTCTGGACACGCTCCCGCACCTCGATGTCCTTCTTGTAGGGAGGGGCCCAAAACTGAACACAGTACTCAAGGTGCGGCCTCACCAATGCTGAGTACAGGGGGACAATAACTTCCCTAGTTCTGCTGGCCACACTGTTCTTGATACAAGCCAGGATGCTATTGGCCCTCTTGGCCACCTGAGCACACTGCTGGCTCATGTTCAGGTGGTTGTCAACCACCACCCCCAGGTCCTTTTCCGCCAGGCAGCTCTCCAGCCACTCCTCCCCAAGCCTGTAGCGTTGCCTGGGGTTGTTGTGACCGAAGTGCAAGACCCCGCACTGAGCCTTGTTGAATCTCATACAGTTGGCCCTGGCCCAACGATCCAGGCTGTGCAGGTCCCTCTGTAGGGCCTTCCTACCCTCCAGCAGATCGACACTTCCACCCAACTTGGTGTCATCTGCAAACTTACTGAGGGTGCACTCAATCCCCTCCTCCAGATCATCAGTGAAGATGTTGAACAGGACCGGCCCCAGTACTGAGTCCTGGGGAACTCCACTTGTGACCGGCCGCCAACTTCTAAGCAGTAGAGAGAATTACCTTAAACTGCTTCACCTTAAAGAAAAATCTACTTTTAATTCTTCCCTGGAAACACTGGGCCAGTCTCTCCACCATCTTTTGTCATGCCAAAAAAATAAAATAATGAAGGTAATATAAGAGAGACTTCACTGTGGTTTGATTCTTCTCTTTTACCCAGCTATCTTCCACAGAAATCCAGGGTCATACTCTGTGCGTGACCCAGAGATTCCAATAGAGCAGGAAAACATAGGTTTTTCCTTTTTTTTCTTGCACACACTTTCTAGTTTAACTTCACAGGCCGTTAGAATTTAGAGTAAGGAAGGAGAGAGTTTTGCAGAGGCGGATCACACATCCAGCTCAGAGAGTGGATGTGTGATCACAGAAATGCTCTGAGTTAACAGCCCAGTTTGACCCAGTGTTGAGGCCAGTTTCCTCTTCATGGAAAGAAAGGAGTTTTTGGTTCGAGGCACTATTACAGAGCTCAAGTTTCTGGGATTCGCTGCTGAACTGGGATCTCAAAATATTTAAATAGTCACTCTGTATATTGACAGTGAACATCACCAAGGGATAGCCAGCAGAGGACAGTGGCCTGGTTCTTTGTCGGAAGGTCTCTCTTCATGCTGTTTGCTGTTGTCGTGTTGACGTTTGTACTAAGATGGATATTTGGGGAATTTGCGGGGAATTGAGCATTTGAAGCATATCTTCATATCAGCAAGCTTAGCTGTGTGTGGGGAGGGAAGAATAAATGGGGAGATGATTAATAGCTTTTTCTGTTGCACAATAGTAACAAGCATTAATGAGTGACTATCAGCAGTAAAGGGAAGGGAAGGATAGTGAGATACAGACTATGTGTGCAAGGACCAAATGGTTTCGATGAAGGATGAACGAGCACTCCCTGCCACCAATGAAGGGCTGTGATGAGTGATTTGTACACAGGTTCAGGGAAGTACATAGCCTGTGCTGCACCACACAGGCTTTGCTGGAAAGAGAGATTCAAGCCCATGGCAGCACTTATGCTGAATCAGGATGTTAACGCTTGTTCGTATGTTGTTCTTCTGGCTGGCTGGACTTCTGCATTGTGTTGAGCACTTGCATGGGATTGTCAAGCGCTTTTCCATTCCCATTAGCTTCAGCAATTAGACTCTTTAAGCACTTGTATTAACAAGCTAATTGAGCACATGGCAATAGTGACCATCTGCTTTGATTTCCCAAATATTTTTAACAATTATTTATTTGTAATTTATAACTACAAGCTACTAAAATCAGTATTAGAACTAAGGTAGTATACTGCTTCAGCTTTTGTACAGCATGACTAAAACAGTAATGGAATTACAGTCTGGTATAAAAAAAGACTGTTACAAAGACCAGAAAACAACTTCTATATTTATGACACTAATTATATTGCTGATAATTTGCCCAGGTATGACTGTTTCTGTGTAGTCAAGGTTTCTGCTGCAAACAAGACATTTAGGGTCACTAAGTAGAGACTCATTTTCTATATAATGTAATAAGCAGCATTTATTGTGCAGTTGCTTCAGTGGTTTATAGTTCTGTGTTTAAATACTGAGTGAGATTAATTGGTTGACATTGCAATGGAGATCTTCCCTCCCACAGCTATAATGGGAGCATCCATAATGTAGCCAGTGCTGCTGACAGACTGAAGACCTTCCATGAGTCTTACTATTAAAAATAAACAATAAAAGCCTTCATTGAATTCATAGCCATATGTTTGCTATGTTTTCAGAAGATTCCTTTTCATCTTGGAATTTTCCATTGCAAAGTCTTTTTTTAAAAATAGGTTGTTTAAATTAACGTTTTACTATGTGACTGGTGTTAATATTTGTTCAATCCAAAGAGCCTCTCACTATTAACAATGCGGAGAATGGCAAATGCAATAGCATTATAAGAAGCAATATTTTTCAAAGCATAGAATGCTTTAAAATCGTCAATGAAACTTACTGACTCCGTAGTTGCTAATCAGACTCCTACTGCAAGAATAAGATGAGGTGAAATCAAGACCATCGACAGCAGGTACAAGATTCAATCAGCTTTTTGATGTAGGCTTTCCACATTTAGTATGCTCATTTGCATTGTGTGTTGCATCCCTAAGTAAGTGTGTGTGTCCCTGGTACATTTGCATTAGTGCTGTGCTCACGAAAGATAAGTGATAACTAAAAGTAATAAGTAATAACTAAAACATGGAGGGTTGATAAATTAATCAAACTCAATTCAACTTTATTGAAATGAAAAGGCCATGCATACAAGACATTTTGGAACAACTCCGTTAGTGGAGGGCCACAACTTAGCAGGCCATGCTGCAGTCACCTCCCTCCTCCGCTGCATCTCCATGATCTTCCCCTACCCAGAGTGTCCATCTGGCAGACCAAAGCCAATAGATAAGTACTGAGATCATATAGCTGCCTTTCTTCAGCAGGGCACCTTATTTAACGTAGCTCTTATCTGCCTAGTGATCAGATTTGACAAAACTTGTAGAACCTTGGTATCTTCAGCTCCTTCCCAATGGATCAGTTCTGCTTGAAGTTCACCACCATGAGCCAGCAGGGCTATGAGTGATAGAAGCTGTAAGGATTGCATAAGGAACACAGGAACCAAAGCTAAAAGCCCAGAAATTTCATCTCTGAGTCAAAAAATGAAGTTCACTACTTTTTGTCTTTGTTCTGAGTTGCAAGTTTATAAGCCAAAAAATAATTTCACTTTCAGAGGACAGTGTGATAAATAGCACTTGAAACTCTTTAACAAGTCTGTACTCAAGACAGTGATACATTTTTACAAGCATTATTAAATTTTTTATGATTAGTTAGAACAGTATGGTGTGTAAAACGTAGCACAATGGTTACATTTTAAATCTGGGTTTAAAAAGCACACTAGTTCATCTTTTTATTTACAAGCTGGGCATTTGACTATTTTGTGTGCTTAACAAACTGATACCTTTATTCAGCTTCCCCCTAAAGGGGTAACCAATACTTGTCAATACAGAGAGCTCTTTTAAACGATTACACTACTCTTCAATTTTTTACACATACCGAAAGTTCAAGCTGATGGAAAACTTGTCAGTCTTCAGTGTAACTGTATTGAGTAGTAGTGGTATGACTGCTACTTTGCTTAAAATACAACAATTTAAAATTAACAAATATGGATGTAAGACCAAACAGTCCAAGCCAAATTGTCTTGAAAGATAATACAATTTTAATATAGTGCAAAATGCAACTTGTGACTAATGCAAATTCCCTAGCAGGGTTAGCAAAGACTAAGAGTTTCATAGATGTGGACAATTGTGTTCTAGCTGTCATCAGATTTGCGAAATAATGAAACATCTTTTTAAAACTTCAGGATGGTAATAGTGTTCATTCTTGCAACAAAAAGTATTTTGTGCAGCAAAAAGCCTGATCAAAACTTTTAGGCAAAGCCGTAGGGGTAAAACCTCTCTAGGAACCTTTTCAGCATTGGGCAACTTTAAGACTTGGTTGTCTCATCTGCGTTCCCAGCTGTCTGAGAAGTAGGGAGTATGTCTGCTTCTTTCTCAGTGGTTGTATAGGGGCACGGTTGACATACTCCGTATGTGTTTGTATGTATGTGTAGATAGATGCATGTGCAATAGCATCCTCTCTTCTTGTTTCTGGCTATTAGTATAATGCTGTTAAGTTAGAAAGATATATGGTTTTGATTGATAGGTGTATATTTAGGTAGAATTCTGTAAAATTCTTCCTGATCTAAATGACCTTATGCTGGCAATAAACTATCACATTGTGAGCTGGTCAGAATTTAAGAAAGCTAAAAGAATATAGCTGAGGACAGGTTACCCAAACCATAGCACAGCATAAGAAACTCACATAGAAGTAGACAGGGGGAAGAAAAGGAAGGGATTTTTCCACAGCTCTGGCACTGGAGTACCGTCATGCTGCCTGTGCTGGACATATGCCTGCTTCTGGATAATCCCTGCTGTAATATCTGAAAGTATTTGTCTATATTTTGCAGTTTAATTCCCTTTTTCAATTGATACAATCACATAGTGCATACACATACAGCTATTCATATACAACAGTTTTATCCCAGCGTATTATCTCATGTCAGTGACTTGCTAAGCCCAGACCAGGAGTCCTGCCTTTCGGGGCTCGTGAGGTTGGGCACGGCGCCACTAAGTGCAGCTCTGTGGCTTCTCACTCCAGAGCTAGTTTGTTTACGGGAAGCTGCTGGTCCCTGTGTTACTCCATGTCATCCTATCAAGAGAAGACATGAATAGTAACAGAATAGTAACCATATGGACTGTTTTCTTTTGAACAAGTGCTGGAAGAGAGTATATAGTCATTTGGTTTGAGAGCGATCTTTTGCATTAGTCTATGATTTTCTGGTTAGTCTCCGTGCCTCCAAATGATAAAACTTACGAGTAATTGGAAGAGAAATTCAAGCACAGTGAAGTATAAGAGTTCAGCCAGAATAGTGAAGGTAGGTTTAACTAAGTTCATCAATAAAATTTACTCAGATGTAGAAAGTCAGAAAACTACAATTTTAACAAAGTTTAGCTGGCTAAGCAATTCGCCGACTTTCACTCACTGAAATTGATAATGACCAGAAATGGAAGGATGACCAGCAAATTGGCTTGAAGAGCTGTCAGAATAAATTTAAAATCACCAAAACCCCTCAGGCTACAGTACTTCAACTGAAAACAGAAAGGAAAAACGTAACAGTTCTGATTTCTTAAGTTTATGGTTGTTCACTCTTCAGTTCTCGATATATTAGAATAAAATGTATTTTTATAAAAATTCACCTGATTAAAAATGTAGCCTAAAATGGAAAGAAAAAAAAAAACATTTTAGGGGTCTTAGACTGATGTATTTGTATTTAAAAAATCTGGAGAAGGTCACTGAAAAATAGCAGGATTATTGCTTGCATGTATGAATAAAATATTACTAAAATGAGTTCTATTGTTTACATGTGAAGGTTTTCAATGACATAAAGCGCTAAATTGAAATTTATGTAATATAAAGAATACTTACTAAAGAAAACTTCCACAAAACTTATGTGAAAAGAATATGAAGAATGTGAAGCTAAGTGCTGAAAGATAGGAAATGCTAGAACCAAGCCTGCCTGTGTAAGCCTGGCCTTTTTCTGTGTAGGCATACTCATTTAATTAGTCTCACATTTCTCTCAATGGAAATTGCCTCATTCAGTGCATGATATGGGCCTGTTCCAGGGATAAATGAAGACGGTGCACCTAGAGTCGGTCATCTTTAAAACTCAAATTCTCTTTGTTACAGAAGCCAAAATTTCTTTAGAGAATGAGTGGGGAATGGTAGGAAGAGAAAGGATGGTCTTCTGGCTCAGCTAGGTAATTACTGCTCCGGGAAATGAATCTCTTCAGGTTTCTGCCCCATAGCTTTTATGTGATGATTGACAAGTCACTTCAAACGTGTCTTCATTGGTGATCATATGCTGCTTGTTGCATGTGAGTTTATTCTGGCTTGATGCTGTGGATTCAATCCCCTCATCATGTGGAAAGTTTGGAGCAAAAAACATACATAGTTCTTTAACATTCTGGTTTGTTTAGCCCAGTTACATAGTAAAAGATTGCACAGTTATATGATCGCTGGGTTCACCATGCAAAACAGGATGAATGGCACATGAAGAAGCAGCGTGCTTTCTCTGCAGAAGCAAGGGGATAGTGAGTGTTTTGTTGCTAAAAAAGATAAACTGACCATTTCATGGGAGGGTCATAATATAATAAATACTTGTGATGGTATGTTGGAAAGGCTTGCGTTCAGTCTCAGGAATTTTTAGGAACCATTTTGTCTTCAGAAAGAGTGATGAAAAGAATCTATTCCCCAAGTTTTCTTATTCTCTTCCTACTTCAGTATCACCATGAGCCAGTCTCTTTCCTTCCAGGGATTATTGTCCATCTCACTTCTCGTTTGCACTCCAGTCAGATGACTTTGTCTTGGGCCATGCCTGATGGTCAGCAGAGAAGATGCAGCCTCCCTGCATCCTGGACAATCCAGCTAACTTTCCCAGCTCCAGAGCAGCCAAGAGAAGCAATTCCTGGGAAATACTGACTTTCTGCCTCTAGCCTTGAGGTGAAATAGTAATATTCAGGAAATGTATAATCTGTTTAGCAATAGGAGCTGTGAGTGAGAGCAATGCTGCTTTGTAATAGAAAGTCTCCTGGTATTTTAACTGTTGATCTCCTTGAAGTCTCTTAACATGAGAGTTATGACTTAAAGATGTTGTTTTACGGAATTTACAGATATTCAAAGGAACAGAAAACAGTTTGTGCCGAATAGAAGGATCACCTCATTGGCATCTTTCAGTCAGGCACCAGCCACAAGTACTTCTCAAAGTGAAATGAATTTACTTATTTATTTATTATGTGACAGTACAATATGCATTTTTTTTCCTTTTAATTCCTCCAAAAGGACCGGACAACCTGTCATGGTATTTCAGCTGAAGCTTAGAATAAACAAAAGAAGAAATTCATCCTTGGGCAGAAACCAGGCATGGAAAATTCCTACCTAAATTTTTAATGTTTGACAAATTTGAAGAATAGATGTAACTAACGGGAAAGCCAGTAACATTATAACTGGCTGGCATTTTGCATCTAAACTTTCCACAGTGTAAACATCCACCATGAGACTTGAAGTAAATTGGCAGTCCTACTTTGATTCTGATTATCCCAGTCACTGCAGCTCCAAACCAAACACCAAAACTGTTTCATGAACTAGTGCACTTCTCAGTTTCGTTAAAGAGAGAAACATTTTGAACATGTATTTGCTTTTTTGGGGGGAAATAGAGGGCAATAGTCCCCAAATTATTATCATGGAGGCAAGATATATGAAAACAGTTAAGCTAAGCTGCTATAAAAATTTAATGATGTATCCTTTTTACCCCCAAACAGTATATTACAGATGGAAACTTCTGGTTCTGAGGTCATTTATGTACAAAACCAAGGTGAAGCCAGTGTAATTAATGTTCTAATTATTCATTATCTAAAGATAATGATTTTTTCAAATCCATCATAATAAACTGCTTTATATGTCTGTCAGAGAGGGAGGGAGATGGAGTCTTTAATCCCTTCAGAACATCTGTACATGAAAAATGTACTATGGAGCATTGCTTGTGCATTTTTAATTCTCTAATTATGCTTCCGCTTTCAAAGAAGCTGTCACGTTACCAGCAGCCTTTCTTAACGATTTGAAAAAGGCTGAAAAATAATTTTAATCGGTTTTTCATTTAATTATCGCAGTTGATTAAGATGAAATGTCATTCATAAACTTTTAGTATAAAAGAACATTACACTAACATTTTTAACAGGCAGTACATGTTATTTTTAGAGTGAAGAAATGTAGGAAAATGGTTTTAGCCATGGCTCAGACCTCAGAGTAGCTCTCACTTGCTTTATCTTCATCTCAGTTCCTCTTTTTTAAAATGTTTTCTGTATTTTCTGTTAGTCCTGTCCTCCCACTCTTCCATTTAGCCTTTTTTTCCTTCTTCATTCCCTATTTGGTGGCTATTGCCTGTTGCTATTATTTACTTTTGTAAAGGAGCAGCGACCAATCTATTTCATGTCAATGATGCAGCCTTTCTACACGAAGAGCAGTCAGATCACAGGTACTTCAGTACGTCGTGCTTTGGAGGGGAAAAAGCAATACAGCATGTTGGAATAGGGAGAATAATACGTTATTGCTGAATGTTATACGAAGAAAGAAAAACTGGTGAATTCAGCTTTCTTGCTACTGAAGAAAGTTTTCTCCATTCAGTGGTGAGCACAAAAAACTCCACATTCTCGTAGTTGTTATACACACACCTCCCAGTACCTATTTTCTTGACACAAATTTAACATTTACGTGCTTGCTATGTTTGGTACACTACAACTTAATATATACATGGCTCTTTGCAGTCAAGTTTGGGTCAACTGAGCTGTTTGCCCTTTGATTCCCATTAGCCTGTCCACATCAGCATTAATAGCAATACTTAAACCTGAGCAGCATCCCTGCAGTAACTTAACTGCTTTCGTGGCGGTTTCATTTTATGATTCATGTGATGAGTTGGCTTCAGGCTGATAGTGCCATGGAGATGCACAGGCAGATGCATGGGCTCCTGCATACAGAGGCAATTGCTCTGCTTGTTTCAGAGAATATAAATTAACTTTCTGAAATGTTCTTGGAAAATAGTTAAAATCTGCTCATCTTTTGTAATATTCAGACTTAGATTCTGAATTATTATTCTTTCATTTCCTGGAGAGATGCTAGTGTTACAAGTTTAAAAAATAGAGAATTGTCAGAGCCGTGAAACTTGCACAGTTCACTGGTCAGTGTCTTACTGAGAAAGGCATTTTCACAAAACAGATTCTGATATTATATTCCAACATGGATATTTCCTGATCTTCCAGAGTAGGATGTTAACCAGTTAAGCTCCCAGAGGAGACTTCTGTAGTGAAGTCTTCCCCAACCCTTACCTCAGTGGGAGTTTACACATTGAACACAAATGAGGCTGGGACTTTGTCATTCCAGAGGCAGTATCTGTGTCACCAAGTAGCGCTTTTTTACAAGGAATATTGTCAAAACGAGATATAATTTACAAGAGTTACTGAATTTCAACTATCTTAATACACCACTGGGACTCTAATATGGTGACTTTACAGGAGGACCAAGTTTTTTTCTGATTTTAATAGCCGTTTCATGGGTTTAATATATGATCAATGTGCATGTTAGATCAATATGTAATTCCAGTTGGTACAGTCTGTACGAAATTATTATTTCATTGAATCAACTAACTTCTTTATGGTCTAAAAAAGTCTCTTGACTTACTAGAGAGAATTTTAATATGGGATATGTGTTTGTCCTTTGGTTTGAAAAGCACCATGTTTGAATTAATTTATGAAATACCATAAATTGTACAGTAATTAATCTTGCAGCAAACGTTATATATCATGTGTAAATATAGCTATATATTCTAAGACTGGCAGAGCAATTTGTGGATAGGTAATTTAGAGTTTGGATTTATTAATTATATATCATATAATACTAATAACGGGACTTTTAGTTTATTTTTAGAAATGTAATGTTCCTCATTATAATGGAGCACTCATCTTCCCTTTGGTCCACAACTATTACATGTTTAGGAGGTTATTAGTATTCATGAGCTACCTCGTTGCAAAAGGGTGCCATAGGGGCTAGGAATTAGTACGTGTTTCTGCATTCAGCAGAAGAGAAAGGAAGCTTACTAGCTCGTGCTGGTGAGGGCCAGGGATTCTGTCGAAAGATTCAAGTTACTGCAACTGTGTGGAAAGAACTTATATTAAAATATCATCTATACAGCAAGGAATACAGGAGATTATTTATTTACTCATGGCTTGCATTATTGGAAAAATGGATGGAGTAGAAATGAGTGATCATGAAAATAAACATCCGAAGTATTTTTTCATAAATTATCACTAAGTCTAAGAGAATGAAGGAAATAATACTGTAATTGTAGCAATGGCTAATCACTTAAGATTTTTTCCCTAAAAGGATATGCTTCCAGATATCATATGGGTGAGTTTATGGGCAAAGTTTGTTCTAGCTTCCTGTGTCTTACTATCTTTCTTTTTCAGGTGATATGTACTATTGGCAGGTATTTTATGTAGTTACTGAGAAATACCAAGTGTCTATCTATATAGTAATTTTCTCAATCCAAATAATTTGTCCAGTATAATTTTAAGCATCTTGAATATATGTATTAGATATCTGTATGTAGAAAGATATACAATGATTTAATACATGTAATAGGCTTTGTTTCATTTCTATATAGTTGTGCATGCTATAGTTTAATATAAGCAAGTATAACCCACAGTGTCCTTGTAGTGTGCTCATTTTACAGAATTTGCCTCAGGGTTAATTTTTATGGCAGCTTGTAGCTCAAACTACTCTTTGAATAAGTGTTTTATCTTAATCGTCCATTCTTCGTTCCCACAGCTACAAGTACAACTTTCAGGTAGCGGCAGCTTGCAAAACTGGAAGTGCTGCTTTCTTTCACAGCTCAGATGGCTGGCATGTAAATAAAGTCTTGATTTTGCCTTGTTTAGTACAGATACCACTTTAGATAGGATCCATCTCAACTGCATAAGTACCAGCAGGAAAATGTAAGCATTTTTCCCTTGGTAAAGGGAGCGGTGGCTTCCCAGCAGATGCAGGAGCTGGGGGGTAGTGGGTGACCCCTGTGCTGAAGGACAACCTGCTGGGGTCAAAGGGGTTTGGGTGTTAGTGATTTATTTCAATTAAAAAAAAAAAAAATCAAGAGACATTTTTTCCATGCTAAATTTCTGTGAAGTAAACCAGAGGCATAGATAGATTGTCTGTAACTATTCTTAATATACACATTTATGAAGTTGTTATGCCAATAATTAGAAATAGCATAAGATTTTTGCTGAACTAGTCATTGAAAGAATTGCTAAATACGGTAAAATAATTTTAAATAAAAATGTAGTGAATTATTTAATTTAGAAATGTTACTCTTAGTTATCCTGGTACTGAAAACTGTATTTGCTTATTGTGTTATGAAAACTAGGCTTCAATCAACAATATAACTTAATAATTTACCAATTTTAGCCACAGGCCTGCAAAAACTTGCATCTGCATTTAAATGAATGTGTCAATAATCCCAGCAAGTCCAGTAAAGGAAAATAAAATTTTAGGTATGTTATTATCAGAAGGGTTAAGTGCAAAAGGATATATGTAAATTCATGCAGGTCTTTTGCTTCTTTGTGCTTCATAAATTAAACTCTAACCATATTGAAGAAAGGAACAGTGTGAGCTAGGTGCTATTTCTCCAAGGGATAGCCAGTAATGGAATGGAAAAATATTGTGTTCTAAGGGTACTCAATTAGATAGTATAAGACGACTGAATTTTAAATGCCCGTTGTTTTGATACTGTTCCAATTAATGTCAAATATTAAACCAGCCCAGGGATTAGATGAACGCAAAGGAATCTTAATGTGTTTTCTTAGTTATGACAAGGGGAAGTATTGGACAGCTGTAGAATGTGATCCTTGATCCTATCCCATTAAGCCTGTTTCTAGCAAACTAATAGCTATTTTGTACTAGAAGTACACTAGAACATATTTCCTAGGAAAGTAGGACTTGGATATTTGCAAGGTAAAAACAAGTACAAGATTAATCTGAATTCCAAATATCTCAATCTTTTCTTTATTATGGTGAATCTTCTAGGTCCCTCTACGTGTCACAAAGAATGAAAATTGAAATTTATGTGGGTCTTTGAAAAAGCAATTTATCTATTATTCAGAAAATATTCATAGTCCTGGAATTAGGGAATTAATACATCAAAAATGGGATTTTCCTAAAGTTACAATACTATCAATTCTTATTTCTCAGTTGATGGACATAATTGTCGCCTAAACTCTTATTAAATAATGTGAGATTAGAGCATTTCAGCTCCATTGTGAAAAAAAGTGAAGACTGGCATAAAAACATCGTAAGATTAGTATTTATTATATTCATAAACACTTGAAATTCAGTAGAGCAAAGTCAATAGTATGATAAACAATTGGTTCTTTAATTGCACGGCAGATTTTGTAGCCCATTAAACTCTGTTGCTGTAAATGATACATTTATAGACTAGTATGTCAGCAAAGTACATGTCAATATAGCTCAAATGTCAACAGATGCTCTCAAAATAAGTATTTTCAGTTTCTTCCCTTTCTCTTACTAAAGTATTGATGCACAAACTCAAGAGTTCCAGAATTGACAACTCCATGGCTCAAAATGGGAACAAAATGACTACAGAAAGCTTTGAGTAGGGAGCATCATCAGCACCACAAAAATAGTCACTGAAATCCAATTCCAAGTGCTGGTGGAAAGGAAACATCCATGTGAAAAGGAATTATCCGTGTCTAATCACAGTAGAAAGTAGGACCTCTGAGAATGAGGTTTGTGTGATTCTGCTCCCTCCGAGTATCGGACTGTACTTTTGGTCTGCCCTCTGCTTGAAATAGCAAAGTGTCTCCTCCTTCAGAGAAGCAAACCGGTCAATGGCGTTGCCTTCTAGCACCCTATGGGCATGAGCGTGGGGCCTTGTTTCCTCAGCGGAGGAGGAGAAGGGACTCGGCATCAGAAACTGGCTGATGTAGGAGTGATGTTGGCAAGTTTCGGTTCGAATACGGGGATTGTGTGACAGCACTCGAAGCTAATGATGCAGGTTGATTGCACATTCAGATGGTATTATCATGTTGATCTCTAGTTTTAAGGTTTTCATGATAAGTGCACAAGTTAGTAACATCACTTCTTGAAGAGAAAACTTTTCCTAAGATTCTCTGGCCATAGCCAGAATTCTGTGCTAGAGCTATGGACCCATATCCAGCCCCACAATTAAGAAAGAAACTTCACTAAATCTTCCCAAATTGTAGAAAAATATTTTTATCAGAAGTTTCAGCATGAATTTTGTGATGTTCATCACTGCTTTTTTAAATTAATTTGCTATTAGAAGAATAATGACTCCTATGTGGCAATCCCAATTCATGTTTTTACATGCTACAGTGTTTGTGGAGAGGTAAAGACAGAAATCTGTGTTACTTGAAACAAAAGTAGCTGCCAGGTTAGATATTTTGTAAAGTCGAGGTTATTGCATTCGGTGAACAACAATATAAATGTCGTTATTTAGGGATCATTGCAACTTTAAAAAGCAGCAGTATATGTAGCCTATTAAATAAACATCCGTACTACATTATATATTAAAGCCAAGAAATTAATATTTATGTCTGTCAAGAAACTCGGTCTCTATTTTGAAAATGGGAAACATTTTAGGGCATTTTTTTCTCAATTTGATATTATTTGTAAGTGAACAGAACTAGTTTGCCTTACACAAAACCTTTTCCTTGATACTTGTATATTTATGGAAGATGGTCTTTTTTGAGTTTTTTTTTTAAATGACCAAAAAGTGCCGTTAAAATTCTTCCTAGAATGATTGAATATATATGTGTGTGTGTGTATGTGTGTGTGCTCACATGCATGTGAGGGACTGTGTGCTGGGGGAGATCTGCAATAAAGTACAAAGGAATTTTATGTGGAAACATCAAAATACATATGTTGTTCTATTTTTGCCATGCAAACCCAAAAGACAGTCACTAAAGTGGCAGTGGAATAGGAGGGAACAAGAGAGAACCTATTTTAAACTCAGTGTGCCTCAGGTGGTCCACCAAAATGTGTTGAGTACTTAGGTGCATCACAACACCTTGTTCTGTGTGAAGGTGGTAGCTGGTTTTTTATCTGAACTTAACAGGAGCAGATCATATGTGCTGAACATATAGTTAAATGCCTATGCAGAGATTGATAATGACCTGTTTATTAAGCGTTGTCTGTTCCAGGACTTTACTTTTCCAGCTGCTTCTTCAAAAAATATTGTCTATTTTTATCTGCTCTTACCTATGGTCACACATTAGTAAATCTTGGTAACTGTCAGTAAAACATAATTTAGGTATACATTATTTTATACTTTCCTGGATCGACATGTCTTTGGACAGGACTGATTGAAGCTTTAGCAGGGCCCAGATCCGTAGAAGTCACAGAATGTCAGTTCTTCTCCCACGGACCCCTTCATTTCTCTCTGGCAAGATTTCCTATCTGTCTGAAACTTGCCATGACATAAAGAAGCTTGCGCCTCTAACCCCTCTCTTTCTTATTTTAGCAGGGGCGGGGCGGGAGCAGGCTATCACATCTGCTGGGAAGGGAACCTGCTGGGAGGGACAGCAAAATTTGACTTCAAAATACAGAATTACTGAAAAAAAAAACCCTGAAATTAGTATGTTGCCAGTAGGTCTACTAATCAGCAATACAAGATCAAGGAATTTCCCACGTACTAGGCTGATTTAACAACTAGTCCTGAAGTGAGTCAGGCTGCAGCTTAAATTTCTGGGTCTCTGCAGAGTGATAGCTAACTTCGTATTGCCATTAGAGCTAGGGCATCGCTTGGTTGTAGCAGTGCTAGGGCTGTGTATTAGCACGTCCTGCATGTGCTGGAGATTGTTCTCTAGAGCGTGTTTCTGAATACTTTATCCAGCCTCTATGTGCCGGAGCAGAAAACGAATTTGTATAGAAACATTCAAATGCAATGCGATAGCTAAAGAAAATCAAACAGAACTGACAGAGCAATTCATCTTTCTGTCAATCAGTGAAAGTTCTGGTGGGTTATTAGTTCTTTCTGCCTCAAAATTATTTTGCCTTCATACTGTGATTATTGCATTTGCCTTTAAAGAAGTGAGAGAGCAAAGACGTAAAAAATACTACATATTATATTATCTCTTTTTGTGAAGTATGAAAATATAGAAGATGATATCTTCATATCTATTAGGCCTTAAGGCTTTGGTGAACAGTGCTGATAAGATACGTGTATTAACCTACGTATATTCTCTTGGCCCGTATTCATTTTCTTTGGTCATAAAATTGCTGGTTTATTGCTTTCTGTATCCTAGGGATATAGACAGGACGTCTCCTCATGACTTTTAAATGTTGCCTGTCTCTCTTTCTGTCACTCTGCAAAACATGAGAAAGTGTTCATTTTAGTTATTTCCCTCAAAGAAGTGAAGAACAAATTATAATACTGGAAGTATATACTCTGAGAAGCATCAAATTAACCTTTTATTTGCGAACCAAATAAATGAAAATGTATCAAGACTTAAAATTAATTTACTAATTAAAAAAAAAGGCTTTTGGAAATGCTGTTACACAGACAAATTAACATGTTTGTTTTTACTTTGTAACTGTAGTACATTTACTCCTAAAATGCAAGGCAGACGGATGGGGACTTCAGGGAGAATCACTAAGAGCACAAGTGTGAGCGGAGAGATGTATAAGCTGGAGCACAATGACGGGAGTCAGTCGGACACGGCTGTCGGCACGGTTGGAACAGGTGGGAAGAAAAGGCGTTCCAGCCTTAGTGCCAAAGTGGTTGCCATAGTGTCTCGAAGGAGCAGAAGCACATCTCAACTTAGCCAAACAGGTGAGTGAGACACACGCTCTTCGGAAACAGGACTCTCACCAAACGTGGTTTGCCATTATTTCATCTGTGGCATCTGTGTTACATGTATCAGGATATAGACCACTCAGGAGAGAATATTTTCCAGCTGTGAATAAATTTCTGAGATATTAATTGTCTTTGATCATTAGGCATCTGCAAGAAACAATATATAAATGCCTTTTAGAATATGTACCATAAGAACTTTCTGTCCTGATCAATGAAAAATGTTTTTATCTCTTGGAAACCTTGTTTACAGGTAGGCAAGGAAATGCGAAGAGACATATGTGGGTATCAACAGTGGATAATGGTTTGGCTCAGAGCAGCTTTTTATGTATAGGAAATTTCCTCTAGCAGAAGAGTTGAGTACGAATGGGGGAACTGAAATCTGAGCAAATGAATGACAGTTACATAACTCGGATAAAAGGTTGTACCTGTAGTGGCAAAAACCATGTTTTTAAAATCTACCTTTGATTTCTTAGTCAAGAGTATATCCAATATTTTTTCATTATAAACAACACTGGCAAATTGGGGTCAGTGATTTCAGATAAATTAGACGACAGCATGATGCTTCATTAGGAACATAAGACTTCCAACTCTTTATTGCGACTTCAGAAATCTTAAAAGCTTCGTATCTGCATAGCCTGAAGGAACAAAAGCTCATACAGAAAGATACAAAAGGGAAAAAAAATGTTTTAAAGTCCCTGTCCTGCTCCTATTGAACCCCAGTGAAGACTTTTGCTCTTGTCTTCAGTGGGAGCAGGGCCTGACCCTAAGGGTTCTTTCTTACTAAAAGAAGGAAAAAAGAAAGAGGAAAAGCTTCAGCCTAGCATAGAATGCACACATATTGCAGCATTCCTCTCACATAGTCAGGGTAATCTAAACTAAGGTAAGTAACAATATTGTTTATTTGTATCTTCAAATATCTCACCCTTTTCCTTTGCTTTTCTTTTATTGCCCGATGAGCAGTAGAAGTGATTCTTTCAAAATGTAAAGCTTGGTCAGCTTTAGCAAAAAGATTGTAATACTTTTCTACACTACTCATTTACGAATTTTAAGCCAGAAAGCATATAATCATGCAGTTGGACCAAATGATAGATGTAGTAGGCGTATGTGAAGCCCAGAATTGTAATTCATATTGTGTTGCTCAAAAATGCACTCTGCATGAATATTAGACTAGAATATAGATAGTTGTATACAGTAAGATGTTATATCAGATGCATCAGAATCAATGACATGCTCTTAAGGTAATAAAAAGTGGTACTGTATTATAGAAAGGATTTTAGGTTGATGTTTTACTCCACTTACTATAAAGAACAAAATATTTTAAGCATTTTCCAGAATGTTTTTGTGGTTTGATCTGGTGTTCCTTTCTAGCTCCTAAATCTCATTGAAACAGGAATTGCTGTGACAGAGCAAATCTTTGCACCATCTTACTCAGTAGTCCAGCTCTGACCAGGAACCAGGGCTGTATGCCTAAGAGAAAGGCACAGGGGGCTACCAAACATAGGATGATTTGCCTTCATGAGCCCTAACTCACTCTTCTCAGTGAAGTTATTTACTAACTTAAAATCTAAACTGTGATTTCCAAACCCTTCTCAGCATTATCTGTTTAAAACTCAGATGTTCTCATTCTTCATAGAAAGATACTATAGCTCTCCAAATTTTGCTTGGTGTAATTCGCAAAACAATAGGAATGTTGCAAGGAATGGAGCACCTAAAGTTATAATGAAACTCAAACAGCAAATCAAATATGAAAACTATGATTATGTATTATTCATGATTGTAAAACAGCCTTGAGAGTGATATTTACTTTGCCTTACTGTGGCTCAGGCAAACAGTACTATCTGTGGTATCAGCAGAGCAAATAAAATGTGGCATGTTTTGTCAGTCACTATTTTTTTAGTTAAATTATGTCAAAAATCAGTGAGTTGAATTAATGCATTTTTTAGAATAATATACACATGAGACTTGATAGGTTTTCCAAAGAAAATCCATTGTTGGAGACTAAATACTCATGCCCTAAATCAGGGACCCACTTTCCATTCTTCCTGTAGTGTAGTGTACAAGAGGGCAGGAGAAATCTAAAAAGCTCCAATTCATTTTAATGTCTTGTGCCTAAGTAACTTCATAATGTCTCCACTATTAAGAATTAAAAAAAAAAAAAAAATCTGTTTTCACAATATAATATAAACAAGGTCTTTAAAATTGATTATGTGAAAATCAGTTCTAATAGCCAAATTCTGAAGTTTTAAAACTGGTGTGGAGGTGCACGGGCCTCCAAAAAGTGGTGCCAGGTATGAACTTCTTCTGTAACTGAAGGTGTGCTCTTGACACAGAGCATGTATTTTAAAGGAAGTATCAAAAATACAGAAATGTGTGTGTAGCCTCCATAGCTGTTCCTGAATTGGTCAGTTTAAAATTTTTTTTCTTATGACTTACGTGGTTGTAAGTCAGGTATGTGTGACATATGTAGTTATTTGTTCCTGAAAACTCAAAATAGAAGATCAGAAATAAACCAAAAAGTCAGATATTTCTTGAAAATTGGAGGTTCTGTATTTTTGTGGAACATGTAGATCTGAAATTCTAGTTTACTACTGTCTTCAAAACCAGTAAAATTAACTTCCATCTTGCTTTTTTTCATACGAAGAAATGGTCAATAAGGGCTGAATTCAACTTTTTGTAGATAATTCATGCTCTTAGCATACTGCACAGGTTTAATCTTATATAAAAAATAGAAGTGATGTGTATGAAACTGCTACTAGGTAGCTATAATTTCTAAGAGTTGATTTGCTTTTCCAGTGAAAAAGGCGTGTGTGTGTGAGCCTGCGCATTCATGTGTGTGTCTATATCCACACACATGGGCCTTTTTGCATACATGGGGCAGATCCACTTGCATGTTAGATTTAGAAGGACGAGTAATCACATTATTTTGTGCACCCTTGTTCAGTGCTGTTGGAAAATATTTATTCTGAATATGTGCCTGGTCAGATTGTCAGTGAAAGAATTGGGTTTCATTCTTATGTAAATCTGCAATGAAAAGTATATGTTTCTGCTGCAGCTTCCATTCAATTTTGTTTAAGATTTCATAATACTTTCAGTAACTGTTCATTGAAATAACAAAATCTTTACTTACTATGGTTTGTTCATTGTGCCCACAAATTGGATAGATTTTATAGTTCATAGAAAAAAAACCTTGTCATCTTCTGGCAGTATTCCTAATGAAAATCCAGCTCTGCTTATGCCAGCACAGTTAAAAAGAAAAGAAAAAGGAAAAAAAAAAAGAAGCAAAACCCCCAGAAAGACCACAGAAGAATGAAAATAGCTCCAGGCATATTCTCTACAATTTTAGTTATAATCCAACTTTTCTATCTTTCTTTGCCAGCCAATTTTTTGTAAATAAATATATATATATACACAAAATAAATGTATAGCTACAGATTTTCTAAATAATTACAGCAACTAAACTTTAAATCATAGGAAAATGGTAGGAAAATAGATTATGATAGGAAATCATCATCTATTGTCTTGATTTTGTGATACAACACTCTATTCCCCTACAGATATTCTTATATTATAGTTTCCCGACCAATGAGTGACTGAGGGCAGTATTGATCATACTGCATTTTGATTTGGGGTTCTGGGTTTGTTTTGAAAGAGAGAAAAACTGCTGCCATAGGAAGAAGGAGTTTTATTACAGAATTTATACCATAGAGACATAATAATGCATTTCAGAGTGGATGGAGGTAATGGTAAGGGTGTCACCAGTGAGATGAGTTCTGGAGAAAACAAAAAGCTCAATCTCAAATAAACAGAATCCCATCCCTGGATCCCTCTCAGTTCTCTTGGTACACGCAGAGGCGCGCCTTAAGAAGGTGGAAGGATTCTTCCCTTTTGCTTTCTAACCCATGGTCAGCAGACAGAGGTCGAGAAAGGTTATCTGCTAGTAGGAGCACACTTTTCTTATTCTTTTTACGTGCCAACAGTGCTTTGCAACCATTCTGACACTATATCTTCACCGTCTTGCTATCAGAAATTTGGTAGCGTCACATCTCTATGATGTATTGAGCCTGATGCAATTGTCTGCTGGGTCAGCAAGACAGATTTTTCTCTTTAAGGCAAATGGGCAGGGTGGCTGGCTGTGTTTTTGTTTGTTTTGTTGAAGGACTTAGAGGAGTTTCATTCTTTAGCCACCTCTAATGGAGGCCAACTTTTCTGTCAAAAGCATTGAGAGTAAGAGTTTAAAAGGAATTACAAAATAATTTGGGACTGTTTACTTAATTAAGATATCCAAAACATGATAGCCAGTACAGATAGAAAGACTGAAAATACCAGCTTTGAGATCAATGTGAACAAAACTACCAGGGATGCAACTGGTGAGCCTTTTGAGACATGGGCTCTATTTTTTCTGAATATGAGTTCTTTAAGACTACTTTTATTTTCCAAGGTGCTCAACGCCATTAACATCAGTCTTCTGACTAGTTTTCCATTGACATTGCTTGAGAAACATTAGTGATCTCATATAAGATAAAGGTGAGACTTTGCCTGGGATGTTGTATGTTGTTCCCGTTACTGGCTCAAACCAGATGAGAGCGGAAGAGATGCAGAGAAGGAGAGCTACGGAGCTTGGAGGAATGGGGAGCTTGTCCAGTCTCATGTTACACTGGTATTGGGTCATTTTGCTAAATGGAAATACCTTGCCATGTTTATGGTATGAACCACAATGAGATATTTCTACATAAGAACCAAAGTTATTTGCTGTCCATCTCCTGTTTGTCAAGTTTAACGTCAACAACCTGAAATGAAGCCATAGGCATTAACATTTCAGAGAGAGGCTACGTACCGTGAAGTGCAGCTGAAATCGAGTATTGTCACAAGGTGAAAACAGAGTGAAAAAAGACCCTGTTCACTTATGTGCATCTGTGAACTGGATACTTGGAAGGAATCTTTAAGTGTCTGACTGCCTCATTCATGAAGTGGCAACCTGAGCAAAACCATGTGAGAATCTTATAACTTATTTGCCTATGTAAAAATTGCACATGTCCTTACATGGAATTCCCTGCTACAGTATATTTTCTGTAATTTCCTGTAAGTTTCCCATTAAAGAAGTGGCCTTCTCTATGTTCTTTTGTATTAAATTCCAAATTCCCAATTTCAGAAAAGATACCATCATCTAAGTGAGAAAATTGTCATTGAGCAGTGAAGTCCTCCTTTTCTGTTGTCACTCTAGCTTTAACATCACTTCTTCCTCATCTGGTTGACTGCCCCACATTTCACCTTCTAATGCTGATCTTAAGAAGGCCTTTTCTCATGGTTTTGTTGGATGACCGAAGTTTAGGTAAATGTTTAGAAAAGACAACCCCATTCATTACACAAAATGTCCTCTAGTGGTGGAGAATACAATGGTTCACTGGAGGTACTTAGTGACTTAGCAAGCACCACTATGCTGTGGTAAAAATAACACTGCCTGGGAAACATGGAAATTCAGCAGAGTAAAGCAATCTTCCAGGCTTGGAGCTCCATCATTTCAGAGTAGACACTGCTAGAAAAAAAAAAGTCTCAGTTTTTCATTTTCGCAGTCTTTGGTAATGCCAGCAGGGATAATTTTCTGTCCATCCTTGTAGTAATTTTATGATACAAGAAGAGATTTCATACAGGTCTAGATAGTACAGACAGATAAAGCAGATAATAAATGAGAAATAAATTATGCTGGAGAGTGGAGGCCTTTGGGATAAGGAAGGGTTGTTTGTTGTCTTTCTTGAGAAAGCCATTGCTTCTTTCTATAATTTTATTACTTTTTTACAAGGGTCGTGACAACCTTTTCTTGCAGTGGTCAGGCTTTTTTTTTCCCCCCACATTTCATTTTGATTGATTGAGTCTCAATTATAAACAACTACAAGAATGCATTTCTGAGCATGCTTCTTTTACCTCATAACCTCCGAGTTTATTTTTTTATTACTGTAGTGAAAGAAATTGTGCTTACTTAAAAAATTACATTTATTTGATAAGAATGCTGAGTGCTGGACAAAAGTTCAAAAGAGTTATTTTACCTAGACATCAATAAATCATCTATTATTATTAGACTGGATGGAAAGCATAGAAATGAGCAAGGAATACTGGATGTCAGGAAGAAACTGATTAGGAGGGAGGCATCAGCTGGTTTTATTAAAACAAGAGCCAGAGAGTGCTTACTGGTTGAGTTTCTAAGACAAAAAACACAGGCAGATCTCGTTAATATTTTAATGAGATGTAGTGTGTATGTTCCTAGAACATGCTGATGATACTGATTTGGAAAGTATGTCACTTCCAGGTCATACAGAGGAAGGACTGATGAGCTTGAGGACCAGAATAGTAGAACTTGGATAAAATGTGATAATGCAGATTGCAAGATCATTCTTTTCAGAATGACTAATGAAGATGTCCAGATGCAATCTCAGAGCTGTCATCTAGAAAAAACAGGAAGAGGAGGAAGACATGGGTATAATAAAAATCACAGGATGAATGTAAGCTCTGTGTAAGATCTGGCCAGGGAAAAGGCAAATGCTATCCTGGGTGCATCAGGCAAGGTGTTTCCTTGGAGAGCTAAGAAAAAGTTAACAACGTTGAATGAGGCACAGCTGACAGCTCATCTAGAACACTGGTCACTCAGCATTCAAGAAAATTAATGCTGGATGTTTGTGGGAATCAAGACCTTGAAGGATGATTTATTGCCTGATTTGTTCAGCCTATAAAAATGAAGGCTGAACAGGGATATGATTGTTCCGTAAGAATGCAATGAGAGGCAGAAGAGTTTTTGAAGCTAAAGGGCAACGCCATCAGAAACTGTGGTATAAGAACAAACAGATATAAATTAGTTATGAATAAATTTTGTATTTGTCTTGAAATTACAATAAAGTTTGTAACAGAACAGAGACAGAGGTATGTTAAACCTCTCAAAGCATTTAGCGTGCTAGGGATGAAACAGTCCTTTTTTTGTTCCTTATCTATCATAATCATAGAATCATAGAATCGTTAAGGTTGGAAAAGACCCTTAAGATCATCAAGTCCAACCGTTAACCTAGCACTGCCAAGTCCACCACTAAACCATGTCCTCAAGCACTACGTCTACCCATCTTATAAATACCTCCAGGGATGGGGACTCAACCACTTCCCTCGGCAGCCTGTTCCAATGCCTGACTACCCTTTCAGTGAAGAAGTTTTCCTAATATCCAACCTAAACCTCCCCTGGCGCAGCTTGAGGCCATTTCCTCTTGTCCTATCGCTTGTTACTAGGGAGAAGAGACCGACCCCCACCTCGCTACAGCCTCCTTTCAGGTAGTTGTAGAGAGCAATAAGGTCTCCCCTCAGCCTCCTCTTCTCCAGACTAAACAACCCCAGTTCCCTCAGCCACTCCTCATAAGACTTGTGCTCTAGACCCTTCACCAGCTTCATTGCCCTCCTCTGGACACGCTCCAGCACCTCGATGTCCTTCTTGTAGTGAGGGGCCCAAAACTGAACACAGTACTCGAGGTGCGGCCTCACCAATGCCGAGTACAGGGGCACGATCACCTCCCTGGTCCTGCTGGCCACACTATTCCTGATACAAGCCAGGATGCTATTGGCCTTCTTGGCCACCTGGGCACACTGCTGGCTCATGTTCAGGTGGTTGTCAATCAACACCCCCAGGTGCTTTTCCATCAGGCAGCTCTCCAGCCACTCCTCCTCAAGCCTGTAGCGTTGCATGGGGTTGTTGTGACCCAAGTGCAGGACCCGGCACTGAGCCTTGTTGAATCTCATACAGTTGGCCCCGGCCAATATCATAATATCCCATTGCTGTTCTCATAGGATTTCTTTTCTGATATTGTTCTTTTGTATTGCCATCTCCTGTTCCTCCAGACAAAATGCTACAAGATCTCAAATTTTCTAGTGGTAGTTTCAGAAAATTATCTTGGAAGTCAGAATTACCATGAGTACAGCTATACAGTTACCCACAGGTGTAGTTTAGTCTTCTGTAATTCACCTGTTGTTCACCGTGTTGTAGAGGAGTATTTCCAAGTCTTTGCTTGGATTGGACGTTTATCTCTGCGAGAATGCTTAGCATTTACACGTGAGCTTCCTTACCTACAGATACCTCAGTTTTGTTACGTCTGCACACTTTGCAAATCTTTTCCTTAACGTTAGACTCTGTGTACTTTAAAAGTAGCTTTCTGCAGCCGAGCAGAAGTGTGGTGGTCCATCCTGCAGCTCACTCATTAGCCTGGTTTGGCTGTTCAGTATCTCCGTGAGAGTCTTTCCCATCCAGGTTGTTATTTTTCCCAGAGCAGGCCATTAGAGCTTGCTTTGCATAGTTGTGGTGATCTATGAGGACAATGGCTCTGTTGCACAAAAAGAAGAATGGAGGGAGACTGACAGTAAGATGGATTTCTCTTTTCAGCCAATCTAAAAAAAGTCTGCAGTGCAGCAGTAGGGATGGTAATGGTGCCTTAGGGATGGTGACAGGACCTGGGCTCTAAACCTGACACCCTGGCAGCAAAGAGCACCCCCCTGCACCCAGCAGATCTTCATACCGACCTCGCATGCGCCCCCATGTTTCTGCGGCAGAAGGGGGGAAACAAGCAAATGGATGAAGAATAATATTAAAAACAAAGAAAAAGACCTGATTATTTTTGTAAGAGGAACTCTTTGTTCTAGTAATGATACTTAATTCTTTGAAACTATTGAGTGAATGTAAGCGTGCTCTTTTATTTACAGTTGCCGTCTAGCTGAGGAATTCACTACCCTTAATAGAAACACAATTCAGTTCCAGTTACTCATCTTCCAAAAGATTTCCTAATAAGGGCTAGTATTTTCAAACAAAGTCCTGCTGCTCTGTTGAGTTAGTGTTACATGTGGCTCTTTTCCTTTTTCCTGAAATACAAATTCTGACTTTCTCCTGTTACGGAGTTGGTTGACTTGTACTCAAAAGGATTCATTTGCTTTTCTGTCTAGTTGCACTTTCTCCTTGAATTTTTTTAATAGAGATATTACTGCAGTAATAACTGTACTTTGGGCCATTTCAAATATATAAGTATTGTGGAGTTTAGGAGAATTTATTCCTTTCCAAAAGTATAATCATGATTTTAGCTAAGCTGTGACATGCATGTCTTGTAGAACTATAATTTCAAAATACATCAAATGTATTTAATAAGTGTAGCTTCACTGTTACGTTTCTATTGTATTTTTATGAAATGTTTTCTAGAAAGACCTACTGATAATTCTGATTGTATTTAACTGAGCTTTGCTTAAAGAGGATTTTTGTTTGCCTTTTCATCTGATTCACATTGCATTCACAAGTTTTACTTTGTGCAAGTATAAACACTGAGCTGAAATAATATCAAAATTATGACATAAAAAGGAAATACAGCAATGCCAAAGTACTATCAAGAGGGAAAAAAATCTACTGTCTTCACATTAAACATTTCTACATAAATGCCTATCTGTAAGAGAATGTCAGCCTTAAATTTGAATTTTATTACTCTTCATATACTTCTTGCCTGATCAGGTCCACAGTTTGTGGCCTTCTGGAACTTGTGGGATTTTGTAGAAAGGTTTAGAGTACCTGCAGTCACCCAGAGGAAAAATACTCTCATTCTGTGGCACAGGAATGAATTCCTGTCTCCCAGAAGAATAAAGCCCCCTTTGTTTCGAGTCAGATGATCTAGCTTCATTTTGATAGACCTGAAATTATTTTTATTTTCCTGTCCAAAGCAGTCCTTTTTTTAACTAACAAAAACTTTGATTTTCATTTGAATGAGATAGCCTGTTCAGCATGAAACAACTCATTCAATTTTTAAGTATTGATGTGGGAGCTCAGGCTATCTAGTTTAAAACTGGGAAGAATAGAAATAGCTGGATCTTCAGTGTTTCCTTCACAGGGCTGTTCGAAGTGTCTAGATGAAGTTTGGGGCAGAACCGACGTGTCAAATACAATCGTCTACGCAAATGGCTGCTCAAGACTCTGTTAATGTCACCATTTTTTGTTGAATTTTGCAGATTCTCACACTATGGCCTTTTCCCTAATACTTTTAGTAAATGTAACACAGAGTTCCAGAGAGCAGATCAAAGTATTTCATAGAAAGAGAAATTTTGAAATCTGGCCAGTACATTATAGTATTTCTTACAAACCATTTATAGTATTATTTTTCTCATGTAACTGAAGAATTTGCAATAATTTTAAAAATGTTTTAAAACTATTCTTAATTCTTCCCTGCAAACACACAACTGAAATTTTCTTTGCACTCTTTTCTTTTACAGATCACCTTTAATATTTTGCTTGCTTGCTTGTAGCTTCAGTGTAGCTATAGTCAAGGACAAAGTGGGTCTTTGCATCTAAATATGGGCAGAGATTCTTCTTTGATTCCACCACAGTATTGCAAATATGAGTATCATATCTCTAAATTCATCAGGGGCAAGAAATTATGTAATTCTGGATCTTGTAGAAAATAAAACTGACTTTAAAATCTTAAAGGTTTTTTTTATAGAACATTTATAAAAATGTGTGGTAGTCATACATTTGATGATAAGATATTGGTGGGCTGAGTTTAAAAAAAGTGCATTTAGCTGAATGCAAACAAGCATTAGATTCAGAGACACTATTTTAATTTTATTTAGCACTTCTACATGTGAATGTGAATATGAGCTTTGAGGGATTTTTCTGTAATTTTTTTTGGCTAGGAATAGAACTGTTAGCAACAGAATCCAAATGAAAAGCAGTAAACCTAACCTTAGACAAAAAAAGAGGATCAACAGGTGTTTTTAAGGGATTTTCAAGGATCATAATGATAATGATGATAATAATAAAGCTTGCTGCTTTTATTGCAGGTGATGATGTTAATGCATTTATAAAAAAAATCTGTATGCATATCTATAATGTAACTAATAGCATCTGCAATACAGATAATGGCCCTTAGATACTCTGAATTGCGTATCATATGTAATGAAATATGAAGAACTCAGTAAAATTATGAAAAAATGTTCATAGGATTTTTTTTTAAATAATTTTAAAAAATTTTGGCAAGTCATTAAGTTTGATGAAAAATTATTTCAAATCTAACAGCTTATGATGTCCATCCTGAATGGACACAATTCAGCTTGAGTATTTATTTCCTCAAATATGAGTAAATATGAATGACATTTTAAAACAAAATGCTGACAGCATCAAATATAGCAGGTAGTGGTTCACAAAATATTTCAGTGTTGCTGAATCCCCTTTGTTTTTTTTTTCCTTTTTTTTGGCTGAAAAAAATATTCAGCTGAAAAATTTCACCCAGCTTTGCAGAGCCGTGTTGGTACATTGTTTCCCCAGGTAGGAGCTCTGCATATGAATAGGAAAGGGTCCGGGCAACAGCCACCCTGCACCGCAAATCTTCTCTCTGAGCACACCTAAGGTACAGTCCTAAAAGCAACTCCCTCCTCCAGTACTTTTTACAGATCACGAAGGGAGGTTGGGTTCAGCTGGCCGAGACCCAGATGACAGCAGCATTGCAGGACAGGAGAGGACAGATGATAAATGGGGACAGTCACTGGCCTCGTTCCCACATGCATCAGTCTGGCAGCATATCTGCTAGCCAGGGCTATCGGCCAGTCCAATGTTGACTTTGTTTCCAAGAAGAGAAGGAGCAGCAGTCGAATATAAAGTGTGTGACAGAGGAATTTGATCTCTGATTGTATAACATTTATTGTCCAGAGTCCTCTCCATACTTTAGATGGCATATAAATTAAATTAACATAAGTAATAACCATTTTGGCAAGTCTTAAAATAGAACAAAGATAGAAAAGATGAAAACAAGCACATCATAGCACTTGCTAGTCCAAACTTGTTTCCTGCCAACCAATCTGATACACAAAGAGAAGGGAAAAAAAGGATTGAGGCACCCAATGAATTTGTGCTTCTTCGGAACAAAGCTCGGCTCTTCAGTGGCATCCGCTTGCACTTGATGCGTAAATGCTGCTCATGAGCAATGGGCTTTATCCTGTGGAAATGACTGCTCTCTATGCATATGAATGACTTTCTTCATAACATACCAGGTGTGATTTCTTTTTAAGGAAGTCATCAGAGGCTAGTGAAAATTTAGCAGAGGTTTATATTTAAATACACTTTTTTTATTTTTACATTTTCTTTCCCTTTGTACATTACTGGTATTTCAAGTGCTTAAATTAAACCTTCAGTGATTTTTAGCCACTGTATTTGACCAGCCAGTTTGCTGCATCTGCAAAATTTTCTTTAAATTGCCAAGAAAAGACAAAGAAAGAAAATAGCCCAGAAAGTTAGAGATGTTCGTATCTCTAAGTCATCGGCATGTTGTCAAAGTGCAAATATTTTCATCAACTGTGGCACATGTTTACAGTTTCATCAGCATTTTGAACTTTGTGCCAGCTCTTCTTTAGTTTGATAAGCATACAGTTTTTAGAATATGATGGTCATATAACTTCCAAAAGGGACCAATAGTGTAAAATGTTAACTTTGTTTAAATCTGTATTGATTTCTATTGCAGTGTTAGGTGCTATGTATATTGGGTATGAGGTATAACTTACTTTAAGTAAGGCATGGAAATACTGTGCAATATTGAAGTTGAATTACTGATTCCTGTTGTACAGACCTCAATATAATTACTTACTTAGACCTCAGTAAACAGTACGTGTTGCCTTTACATATCCTCAGGTCTCTGTTGGAAGATTCATCCCTGAACTTGCTTGAATTTACTAAAATTTGACAATCTGTTTAGATTTTCAAACTGAAGTCTACAAATATTTAACTGCAGTGTCATAGGCTTAAGACATTCAAAGTACCGAAAGAGTAAACTACAGTATTTTTTTCGATGATCTGTTGTGTGTTTATCCTCATAAGTTACCTGAGAATTGCTTTGAAATGATTTGGTATTTATAAAAGTCCTTGATGCTCACAGACAGACACTCACATATAGTTTATTTCATTTACCTGTATAGTCATTTTTCATATTGCTAAAATTCAGTTTCTGGTGTCTGATAGCTTCAAAAGCATTCGTTTACAAGAAATGTTAGACATGAGATGTTTTTCTTCTGGGAAGCTCTAAACGTCTGGCAATCCCAGCAGAAGTTCCCTGTGTGATGGAAGTTTGACCAGTCAGAATTGCCTGCCCATTCCTGCTAGATTCTGAAAAATGCAAGATTTGATATTACTGAAAAAAGAAACCAAGGCAGAGGAGGCTATGTGAGAAGGCAATGTGAGATACTGCCTCTTTGCGCTGTCGGTACAGAGGAGAAACCTACTTTACTATCCTTTGAGCGCTCTTGCTGCCTCCTCTCCAGTTTCCTCATGGCTTACAGCTCCTGAGTGCGGTCGGACGATAATCACCCGAGGGGGTTAATGCTAAGCCTAGAGGAAGCAGTTGTCTTTCTGCGTTACTTCGCTTCTGTGATTTGTGAAGCACAGAAGTTTTGTGGCTAGATAAGATGGGGTGGCTGCCCAAACCAGACACCCAGCTTCTGGTTTTGAAGCTTGGGTTAACTGGGTAGCTTACTTTGATTTTAAATGATGCTTGTAAAATATCAGTGTGAAACAGTTTTGAAAATTGCTTTTTTTAATGGTGGCTTTTGTGTCTTTGGGATAAAAATCAGTGTCTTGGGAGTCCATTTACTTGTAATGATTTCTCTGGTCTCAGAACTTGTCAGATTGACAAGTTACCTTAACGCAAGTCCATGCAAATGGATTTCCTGTTTATAAGGCAGGTTAAAATGTCTGAAAAGCTCTTCCAGGGAGGAAGGAATCTCAGGGCTGCTGTTTTGATTAGTTTTGCTTTCACATGGCTGTTGATGGCTTTATTTATAGCTCTGCCATTTGATTAGATTTGATGGTGCAAAGTGTTCTCTCTCGGAGCGTGGCCAGACTGAAACACTGAATTAGGTATAGATGTGACCTAGGATTTATGTATAAAAGTAAATCAGTTTTACCCATCACTCTCCCTTTGAAAATTATCCTACTAACCATCTTTTCTCCTGCCTGAGCAGCTTTTTTCTAGAGTTCATGGTCAGGGCAGGGTGGGGGGATTTCTTTGACAACTCATCTACTTTCTTCAGTCTGGACTCCAAAGCAACTAAAACGTTAATGGGGGAAGATGTTCCAGGGGCACTGAAAACAAACAAACTCCAGGGTATATACACAGTAGGGTTGGCTTGTTTTTTGCATGCTAGAAGTACTCTGTTGAAGATTAGTATTTATTGATTGGAAAGGAATAATTTACCAGGAAAACATTTTGAGGGAATCACTTGTCTTTACCTTAGAGGCATACCATGTTAAGAACCAGGTTATTCTGCCTAGGTGGAGGTACTCCACAGCACTATGAAGAGGTCACTTAAGAAAGGTCATACACAGGATCCGATTAATCTAGTAACCAGACTCTTTCTCTGGAGTCTCAGTAATGGCCCTTGTGAGGCACAACCGCTCCAAGAGCTGGGTGTGACAGAACTGAGTTGCATTTGTATTGCACCTATTTCTCCTCTGATGTGAAAAAAATTACAGCCCTGGCAACAGGCTCATATCACAGCAAGAAAAGAGCTATCACCTCTAGCATGTGTTGGAACAGGCAACTTTGATATATTGATGCAGGGATTATAGAGCCAGGTCAGGGCTTAGCTCTTAACAGATGAACCATTGTCATTGACTGGGGAATCCAGAAGAAAAACTGACTGAGAAGGTGACATGGAAACTGTGGTGGGTTTGAGTAGCCGTTCACAGTTTTACTTTAACAACACTTACATAGTTGCAAATACAGTTTTATTTATTTTTGTTCAGGCAGCATTTTCATGCTCCGTGTCTGGGTACAGGCCTTTACCCTATACTCTGCTTCAAGGGGATAGACATGTTTATGGCCAACTTGGGAACAATGACAAGAAATTTGATGGGATCCCAAAGTTCCCCTTTTAGCCAAGGTTCAGGCTCTCCCAGTCTGACTCACAGTAGTTTCTGGTCCAAAGTTTGTCCATGGCCAAAATCCCAGGTCCATTAAATAGTCTTGCATTTATTTTGGAGCATGTGTTTTTAAACATCTGACCATGTTCCCCAAATATTCAGAAGAGTGACTTTTCCCAGTAACCACCTCCAGATTGTAACAGGCTCCTGCAATACCACTTAAAGTTTACTGACCTGGGCAGAGGGATACTCTGAAAAGGGCGAAAAGCCCCTCTCCAGTCCTAGTCACTGTGGCCCAGAAACAAATCTTCCTGTGCAAATGCTGGTGACTGAGTATTTGATGCCATAGATTGTTCCATTTATGTGGCACCGTTCTGTTGCATGTGTCAGCTGCTTTCATTGCTTTAGAATCATAGAATCATAGAATCGTCAAGGTTGGAAAAGACCCTTAAGATCATCGAGTCCAACCGTTAACCTAGCACTGCCAAGTCCATCTAAACCATGTCCTCGAGCACTACATCTACCCATCTTTTAAATACCTCCAGGGATGGGGACTCAACCACTCCCCTGGGCAGCCTGTTCCAATGCTTGACCACCCTTTCGGTGAAGAAGTTTTTCCTAATATCAAACCTAAACCTCCCCTGGCGCAGCTTGAGGCCGTACTTGCTCTGGATCAAAAATAAAACAAAACTGAGGCTGCATCTAGGAAGACTTGAGCAGAAATCTTCCAGCCACTAATTCCCACTTACCCGCTTATCTCTTCAAGGAATCCCATGTGTCCATGTCTCTCACATCATGCTTTTTTAATACACCTATATGGTACGAGCTGTACTTCAGGAGCTGGAGAGGGACTGTGGGACAGAGAGCAGGAACCCTGCCAATGACAGCTAGAGAAGCACTGTTCTTGAAAGAAGTAGACCAGGACCCGTAATCACAAAGAGTGGGATTAGTCTGAGGAAGTGTAGGTGTCCACAAAGTAGCTGTCAGTTCATCACTTCAGGCTTTCTTTCTAGCCAGCAGAGAGAAATGTACACTTCTGTGCATGGCTTAGCCATCCTCAGGTAAGTATCTGAGATAGATAGTAAAAATGAACTGCACCCTAAAATGTCTGTTTCTCTCTATGTGCTCTAAAAGGAGTCTGGCACGACTAGCTCCAGTGCAGCATCTACAGACACATAAAGTTCAGTGAGCTGAGTCCTACTTAGCCTGTGCACAGCCCCCTTTCTTTCTGCTCCCAGCCCTTTCCTTGGTTCCCCCTCAAAGGCCGGCAGTGGCAAGGGCTTCAGCTGCCCCAATCCTTCATCTCCTGTAGCCGAACCCTGCAAGGTTTCCTGTTGCCCCTCTTGCACAGAGGAGAGTTACACGGCAGAGCTGTCTGGATAGAAGAGGTCTTACTTAAGAAATGTCCCAGCTGCTGAGCTACACAAAATAGATGCTTCCTTGTGCTTGCAGCTTGGCATGCAATAAGCAAACTGTGTCACGGCACCAGGTTTGATCTCGCTGCATGATAGCAAAGTTCAATTTACAAATTCAAGAGTGACTTTGGCACACTTACAGTGAAATTACCACTTTTTAAACAGGGCGTGTTTTTTCATTGGTACAACTATCTTGAGTTTTCTAATGATATTTTTGTAGGAGATCAGATAACGATCTTACTGAGATGGAGTAATTCTCTACCTCCTAAGCGGTCTCTCTTATTTGGTCTCCTGATTGCTGAGCATCCATAAGAGCAGTAGGATTTGGTTGCAGATGTAAAGTTAGAGTTTTTTAAGTCTCTGTGTGAATGCTAATCAAGAGTTACATACACATGTGTGTCTGTTTTATATTTTTGTATTAATTGTGTGCATGAAGGGAGCCATTAATATGTTTATATAAAGGACAGTGAGATTGTCAGTCTCAGAAGAAAAGTACTGCCATGAAAAGCCTTTAAGAAGTCCATTGGTTAATTGTTTTAAATGTGATCCAATCAGAAGAAATAAGGGAAGGCAGTTATATGTCTGATGATCTCCTTAAATGTCTTACCTTTTCTGATAAGCAAATGTCATCATCAAAACTAACACTATGTAATTGGTATAAATCTTTCCAGTCAAACAAAAAATTGAATAATCGTGTAGATGGAAACAACACAGTGAATTGTAATTTTATTGTAGCTCTAATTAGTTGTGCTCTCAGCACAACTGTCATGATCCAAGCCTTTCATACATTGTCATTAGTCAAGCAGAATATGTAATAACAGCATTGTCCTGTGATACCTTGTTTATGATGAAAACGTAAGTACTTCCACTAATAATATTCTTTTTTTTAGCGCACCATTAACAAAAATATGACCTTTTTCTATTATTATGTGACACTGCCAGTTTCTACAAGCTGGGAGTATGAGAATGCTTTTAGTCTTCAAAGGGCAATCGGAGAGCACAGCAAGCTACAATGTGCTGTTACTCATGTGCTGCCATGTGTTTGGTGCTGGTATAATGAGCAGTAAATATGCTATCTTAGTTTTACTTGGAGTGGGGGGGATAACGTTTACATGTTAATGCTTTTATTCATACTATGCTTTTTTACTATTGTATTAATATCATTTTTCACATGTAATTGCAAGTAGTCTGTTGCTGAAAAAGCAAAAATATTTGGACAACATAGACTTTAGTTGAGTTAAAAGTGAGGAAGAAAAACGGTGAGGCAAATCAAATGTCCAGTTGGATCAATGATTGGTCCCAAAAGGAGGGCTGAATGATGTCAGTTTAGGGTGACAGATACGACATCTCCTGACTTTCTTCTCATCTTTTACTCTTTATCTGTGTTCATGCGGTACCCATCACTACAATATTGACAGTACTTGGGACAGAAGCCATGTGCCATAGAGAAGTAGGATCATCAGTGCTTTGTAAAAGAACTGTGAATGAAATGAAATTGCAAAATTGAGAAGTGAACCTTGATGCTTTGCATCGCAGGATTCCTTTTTCACTTAAAGACCTTCCTTCTTCCCACAGGCACGCTAGTCAGCATGTTACATACACAGGTAGTTTGTCTTTATGCATAAAAAGTTCTCTTTGTTGGTGGGATATGCTTATTTTTAAGAAATCAATTGCTCTTGACAGCTTGGTGCTGAAAAATCCCATTGATTTCAATGCTTAAGAATTTGGTAACCCGATAAGACTGTTCTGTAGAATAAATGGATGACCTTTTGCAGATTGTTTTTTTTCTGTTTGTTGTCCCAAGTTTTCTATCCTGTTCAGAGTTGCAGCAGCAGTATAGCAATCATTTTGCAATCCCAACTGGAGCAAGAACTGCTATGGCTACTATGTAAACATGTACTGTTGAACTTCACTTTGTAGTGCAATTTATTTTATGCGCTCTTAATTTATGTTCTGACTTTTTATAGTTCATGTCAGACCTCTTTAATAGTAGCGATGGTTCTTTGTTCTTTGCGTTGTTGGTGGTCATAGACCTTAAAGCATTTGACGAAGGAACGGTAAGTGCCATTGTCCCATTTTATTGAGGAGCAAACTCCAGGACTGGAAGTGACCTACTGAAAATCTCACAGTCTGCAGGAGAGCCAAGACTTCCTAAAACTTATGACTGTAATTACCAAATTAAAAAATATTTGTGACTGTTTAAAGTACCTAGGAGCCCATTATAAGAGATATAGTAATCTCATTGAAATGGTGCTGGAAAAGAAACAACCCAGAGTGACCACAGAGTGCGCGTGTATGTGCGTGAGCACGTGTGTGTAATCTTTAGTTAGGGGTGTTGTTTTAAGCAAAGATTCCATGGGACCTTAAATGTCCGTACATTAAAGTGTGTCTAAATATCACTTACATATTAAACATGTTCAATAATGTTTACAATACAAACTAGGACAGTGTTAGCTTTCTTGAAATGGGAATCTATGGCTGAAAGCAATATAATGTTTGACCCCTACAACATGTTATAGTAGGACTCACCTCTGGGCTGCTGGGATATAATGTGGGTCGTGCATACAATTATCCTTGGCTTCATTTAGCATCTTCATTTCTTGTGTCCTCCTAGTAAGAATGTTTCTGTTTGGGGGATTTCAATTAAATGCTCTACCAGCAAGGACTTGCTTTAAAGGTTAATACAATAGATTATTCTCTGCAGTGTTAAATTAGCTAAATAAGCAAGTAGTGGTACCTGATTACTTGACATATTTTAGTGATATTATTATAAAAGATATGTTGACCACAAGCCGAGTCAGGACTTCACTGTAAGAAGATCCCTAAAATCTTTTAATTTGGTGAACTCAGTTGAACTGTGAAGAAATGCGTAAGATATGTGAACAGCTCATTAACTAAATTAAAACAGCCACAAACAGATTCATCCATCATTGGATAGCCTTGAAAATGTGTATGTTTATACTCACATTCTGTTGACCATTCTTTCAGCTCATGTTTGGTACTTCAGAACATAGCATAGTGACATTTGTTACCTTACTTGATGGAACCGTGCTGAATTCTCTGTAACAAGATCTTTTTATTCAGATTGCTAGTTTTGCTATGAAAATGATAGCTCATCACTGTCATAAGTTATCTTTACAAAATACCTGAAAATACTGTGGTTACCTGCCTTGCTGAACAGGAAGATGGCATGATAAGAGATCACTTAAGCATACACCAGATATTCTTCTTTCCCTTTGTAATTCTGAAGAAAAGCAGACCGAATTTCACCCTGATTCTGGGTTGGTGCATTATTTGTAATTGTGTCATTGGGATGAATAGAACAAAACGTATTATAAACTCATGGATTGTGAGTTATATTAAAAACATAATATTATCTTATATTAATCATATCCTAGTAGCTAGGTAATTGTAATTATTTCAAATTTTCAGGCACCATTGTGCTGGAACAGGATTTTATGAGAAAGTTGACTTTAGTTTCTAAAGTGCATTATTTTCCTCGCTGTTGAAATACCATATTGTCACATTACAAACATATTGGAAGTTTTATTTCAATATGATGCATGAAGTATCCAGATGAGGGTGAGGTCTAGTCCTATGTATATTTCAAAGGGAATAGTCCCATGGAGATCTACACATGATGAACTTGGACCTTCGTGAAAATTCTGCGTGCTTTTGTGAATAAGTATGTAGGACATAAATGTGAATGAGTATGTAAAACATAAAAACCACTTTTTCCCAATATAGAGGAAAAGGAAATCTTCAATAGGAGCATGCACTTTGGATTTGTTTTAAATTACCCGTGCTTTTATGTTCAGTTTAATATAGTCAATGAGCCTGTGTAGCCCAAAGTTCCTCTAAAGATGGCCGAAAGATGTACAGAAAAGTTAAAGCCTTTGAAAAAGCTTTGTTCTTCATTGTGCATCTTCCTCTTTCCCAGCTTTACGTACACATAATGCAGTCTTCAGAGAAAGACCACCACTGGACAATGGTGTCCGATCCAGGGTTAGAAAGGTTGCTTTTACTTAAAAATTTCTGTGGAAGGAAACATAAATTATTCTAAGAACTTTTCTGCTTATGTATTGGAAGTTCTTGACTTGAGAGAAATGCCTTCAATTTTCCTCTAGACTGTGTTCTTTTTGTTCAAAATTAAATACAGGTATTTAATGCTGAGGAAAAAAGGAGATATTGTGAATATATATTCTTTTGGAAACTGTATGCAATCAGGCACATTGTATGAAAGAATTAGAAAGTAAAATAATTTTTAGATTTGAGTCATCTTTCGGTGACATTGGCTTCTGTTGCCACTGAAATGCACATCAAAACTCACTTCAAAAGAAACTGGAGATTGTCTTCATTACATATCTTCAGTGCTGCATCACTAACGGATAGGGTAAATCCTGTGATTGCAGTCTCCTTTTAAAAAATATCCTCTTCCTAATACCTGACATGCTGGTTTTGATATTTTTCATAGTCTAAAGATGGTATATTTAATAACATATAATCATTATTATTTAAAGGCTCAGAAATAGTTATTATACTGACTATGTATGTTACTTAAGCTTATTGAAAGTCACTTTTATATTGCTTCTTATTCTGGCATTAGCTATATCATGTAACTTATCCAGGAACTTCCCAAACTTTTTCTTTTGTGATATTTGCATGCTCTTGATGTCATCTTTCATTATGATTTTATTAGAAATTACCTGCCAATTAGCTAGTTTTATTATGTCCATCCAATCTTTACTTATTCAGGAGGGTAGTAAGATCATTTTAATATAAATGAGCCAGGGTTTATGCACATTTTATTGTTTCTTGTTTTATCTCCAATATTCCATCATGTGAGATTCTGTTGTACTCATGGACTTTTAAAATCTGACATATTATAGAGGCTATAATAACAAAATTGCATGTTTCCTTAAAGAGTATTTCATAATGACAGAGCAAGATCGTGTTTTGATCTTAAGTGTTACCTAACGTGATATTGATTGATATTGTATATGGCAATCTTTTTTTCTGTGCATATATTGTGTTTAATCCTTATTTTGACATTGTCTTAGCTGCGTAGAATTTACCTGTCTTATTTTTGACTGCTATTTAACTGTTCATTGCTATTTTTATAGCAGCCCGTACTCAATAACAGCTAACCTCTCACAGTGTGAACACACCCTAAAAGCAGCACTCTCATTAATGATCATAGTAATCCTGAGCAGCAAATAGAGCTTTATCTGTCCGTTCCAAGAAAAAATACTATCTGAAATAATTTGTGTAATATACAGATAATAAGAGATTAGTGCATCTGTTCCAAAGAGCCTGACCTTCAAACCATTAGCTCTGCAAGATTCAAGCACCATGGTGTAATCCTGCTATGAAAGGCAAGTTTGTTTTACTTCTGTATTTTATGATCTTCATCCATTAGCTAATACATATTGAAATCCCTGGAAAGATGTAGTACTGCTTGGCTTGAGTTATTCTATGCTAAGATAGAGACAAAAATTACTGTAAAAGGCAAGTTTCTGTTTAACCAATAGTAAGCCTAGGAACATGAAAATAAGGTTTGTTTATTACATTTTAATTTTGTGCTGTGTACTCTGGGGAGCCATCTTTCTATATGCTATCTGCAAGTAACTTTGGATTTTGAAATCTGTGGTTCAGACTGGCTGATGGATTATTGTAGATTTGCATGTTTGTTTTTATGATGTGGATTTGAAAGTTTCCCTTCATACTGAGCTGTCTGACTTTCTGCTGCCCTTTCTCATTTTCTTCACTGCCGATGTTCATATGCAATTTTTGTTTTCTAGTTTATTTTAAAATGATTGTCATCTTTTCATCTGTTAACGTCCATTATTAGCATACCTGGAGCAACAGTTGCAGATATTGTATTATTTCAAGAAAAGTGCATTTGATCGTTGAACTTACTAATATGCCTGCACCGTTGCATTGAAAATTGTAGTTCAGGTCACCTTGTGTTTTAGTTGGCATGGCAGTTTGGAAGTGTTTTGGCTTCAGAAATAACTAGGAGTTTGGGGAGGAGTTGTTTTTTTCTATAGAGATAGGCAGTATTAGCACCGTTTCGTTTTCTTTTTCCTTCTCATCATGCCTTGTGTTGGAAAGGGCTTTAAAATTTGGTAAACACTTGCCGTCTGCTTAAATATATTGGCTTTAATTCAGATGCTTTCAAATATTCATTTATAATATATGGCTAATTCTTCCTTGTGCTTGTATTTTTCATAGCTTTTTATTATGTTTGTAACAGATTAATTATATGAAAAATCTATTATCACTCAAGTGAACAGTCACAATAAAGAAATCTTGCTTTGTAATGAAAAGTTAGCATCATTTACCAGAGAAAACACAGAACAACTCTTCCTGCATCGGTACCCTTTCTGCCTGGTGTCTGTTGACCGTTGTCTCGTCTCCTTTGCCTTTGAGAAAGGCAAAGCCTTGCTAAGCAAGGTTTGCAACCCAGAAAGGAGAGCTGAGCAGAATGAGAAATGGGCAGCCGCGCAGACCTGTAAAAATAACATGGATTCATTTTTAATGGCAAAAGGCAGGGTGTTACAGAAAATCTTGCTCTCTCACATCACTCCCTACCTTGCACAGTAATCAAAGCAATACTGATGCTGTGGCAAATTTTTGTGCTGGCGTCTGTCTGTGGCACAGTTGAACCTTTACGTCTCGTCAGTAGAGTTTTCCTCAGTGCTTATTTGATAATGGACATAAACCAGCAATATTGGATGCAAACCTTATGATTTCGTAGCAGAGTTATGCCAGAGCATTCATTTGGGCAGTTTGGCTGAACAGTCTGTCTCTAAACTGAGTCTTCGTGTACAGTTGTCCACTTTCAATAATATAAACACAAAGGGAACAATTATATCTTACAGTTATGCGGTGTTTATCTAGCACAGATCCACTGTCCAAGTCCCTAGGTGTTTTTACATACTGACTGCTGTAACTAATGTAAACCAGTTTGAATGCAGTGCCACAAACAGCTATTTTAAAATGGAAACATTCAGAGACTGCCTCACTACTTACCTGCCTTAACTACTACTATGGATAAAAAGCTGATTAAAAAGATAAATTTTGCACCAGGACCGTCATTAAGCGGATTTGAACTGACCAAAAGAAGGAGCCTCTCCTGACTTTTTAGCCTCTCTTCTGGCAGCTGTCACCTGGGCTGACCTCAAATGTGAGGGGGGTAGGTCCTTATGTCATCGCAACACATCTGGCTTGGGACTTCATACCGTCACATTTAAAACTGCCTTCAAAAGTAATGCAAAAGAAATTCAAAAGCAGAGTAAACCTTAACATAGGTGCTTTGGCTCAAGGAGAGCACAGCTGCATTTTACTGCAGCTGAAACTTCAGTGGGATCACTGATGGTGATACAAGGTACAGCAGTGCAAACAAGGCTGCAAAAACAACATGTAGATTTGTGTTTAGGAATGCAGAAAGTTTAAATGAAAGTTTGTTTTAGGGTGCGGTACTTTGGAGGCTGCCCAGAAAAATGTATTCTGTAGAGAGCCCGAGGCTAATATTTCAGGAGGCAGATGAGCTCAAATTCACTCTTCCTGCAGTGGTGGAGGAACAAGCCAAGCTTTTGGTCAGCCTTTCTGTTACAGATCCAGAGAGCAGGTCAAACAGTTATAATCCTGGAAAGGGGTTTTGGTCGTACAAATAAGAAATATAAGGAATGATTTTTCCTGGGACTAGGAGAAGGAGCATAAAAGAAGAAAGGCTGTGACCGAAGTGAGAGCTTTCTGGGAGCCTATGGCATGAAAGCCTTCCCTCCACGGGTTTTTTATTTAGACTTTAAACCTCTGTTGAGTTTCCCTGAGCAAGAGCCTGAGTGGGAGGGAACTTCTGTACACTTGACGTAAGTGCAGTGCTTTGTGTAGAACCGCTCAACCTGGCAGCCTGGTCACGGAGCCTTTGCCACGCACGTGCTGAAGGCGTCTCGGGAGGGCGACCTGAACTGATTAGCAGCTACCAGCATCAGCATTTCATTCCTACCATGGCATTGTACTGATCTTGGGAAGAGAAATCTTTCCATTTAATTGTATTTTGCTTTTTAATTTTTTTTTAACATACATCGCAAGAGAATTGCATACCATACGACTATGTGTTTTCCAAAAAGGTGGTAAGCCACCCTCTCTGGGGTGCTCTGAACGTCATTTCTAAATGCGCGCTGCAGAGCAAGCAGATACAAATTACTTTAACCACTGCACTATGTAGGAAATCTGTGCCTATGCAATGAAAATAATAGGTGGACCTTTCTGCATAGGTGTGACATGAGATACACTGCATCCCTACTGCAGGGGATTTTGAATTTGTTAGTCACCTATGCAATATTTGCAATCATAAGTCCTGTTATATGTTTATTAGCTGAAATGCACAATATCATTTGTGGCATTTTTCTCATTAATCACTTTACGATACTTTAAATGATCAGCACTTCATAACTTGAAGATCCACTGGGGAGAAATTTATTGCATGCATGTTTTTCATTTTTTCCCCATTATAATTCTTTTTGAAATAGTTTTCTTCTTTTTGCTTGACAACTGCTGAGTCATTTCCTTTCTCCTTTCTGTCTTTAATCAACCTGATATCCAAATTCACCATGTACATTAGGTTGGGTACCTCCTTTCTTTGTAAAAGAGAGTGAGAGAAAGCACATGGGTCCCTACAATGCCTGAATGCGAAGTTGATAAAGGTGTGTTAAATTAATTGATTCTGAACCAAGTGCAAAAGAAAAGCATATTACAGTTTTGGAATACAGTATCAGAAAAAACTGAACAATTTGACGTGGAAACAACCATATGGCAAAGCCTGTTTCCTCAAAATGAAGTTTAAAGATGTAAAGAGTAGTTCAGTAATGAACTCAAAATGTTCGTGGGCACTTAGGAGGCAGTGAAACTTTAACTCTGGCGTGCTCAAGTCCCTCTAAGACAGTAACATCATTAAGACTTTTCTCTAGCGTAACTGTGATTTAGTATTTAATGCTAATTTGATGCTTTCTCAGCTTTGCAGTCTTTCAGGTGTTTTTGTACCAAAATTCATGCAGAATGAGTCAAAATCAGCAGGACAGAGAAACGTGTTTCTGGGTTTATCTGACTCTCCTCATCCAGTTCTGAACAGCAGCGTTAAAAAAATGCATCAAACAAGGTTGCCAAGAATATTTTGTGCTCTTCTCTGCTTGCCCATCACTAGAAAATACACTGCTGACTGAATTTTTTAACCTTTCAGCAATATATTATGAAGTGCTAGCTGGCAGGTAGTTCAGTACTTTTTCACTGCAAGGCCCTGTAATGTAATCACAGTTGTAAAAGGAACTTGTGAGTGAAGCAACTTGATCATTCCTTGCAGTGCTGCAGTGCCAAGTGGTTACAGGAGAACGAGGGAGAGGCATCGCCAGGACCCCAGAGATTTATTCTACCCAGAAACAGCACGAGATATTTAAACAAAGGTGAAGCTGCTTTAGGTGCTGGCTGCTTACTAAGGATTATATTGTAACCGATGTTTAATTTTGCTTAAACCAGAGGTAAGCCTGTATTTTCCGTGTGTTACTGTGATGAGCCTATGTGTTACTCTGATTTAGTAGAATGTGTTAGCCTGGGGTTATAACTTTGCAATGCTACAGTCACTAAGGAAAAAACCTGTGTCGGTGTGATACTGCCTCGATCTGATACACTAGAAATGATCTCTAAAGGCAGGTCAGTAACATTTTTCAAGGGAAATGTAACACCCACCTGGAGGTGCTGGTAGTGGTAAAATAACACTTGAAGGGCTTGAAAGCTGCAGTCCAAACAAATCAAACTACAGAAAAGGTACAGAATATTCAGATCAATTAACAAGATGCTAATTGTTGTGAGAAAAAGGAGAGGACTCTTTCTGAAGCTGTAATGTCTCCTGATTAGCGTGCTGTGCCGTTAAATTAGGGCTGAGTTACTACTCAGAAACTTTTCAACTGTACAAAAAGGCATGTAACATCTTTTTCCTAGAAGATGCTTTGGCACCAGTGGTTTTGACAGTGTTTCAATTTACAGTTTTTATGGAAATTATTAAAAGAATTAGACTTTGGGTTGCCATTATGTACATCACATAGTTCTCAGGAAATTTTCTGAAGACGCATAGCAATAGTTAAGTTTTTTTTTTAGTGATGTCTTATAAATTGCCTTATTGGTGATATCATCTTGTAAAACATTGTCTTTTAGTAATCATACTGTCCTTTTATGTTTTAATAATAAATACTGAAGTATTTGTAATTGCGAAGACTCTTATTTAAAAAACAGTCTCAAATTTACTAAAATTGTAATGGCCGCCTATAACCAAATAAGACTTCATGCAGTTACTGAAATATGTTTCAATTCTTAAAGAAATAAAATGTTGGTTTAGTTTATCTGAAGGATCTCTTCTACTTTCTTCTGCATTACAATTTTGTTTTCCCCTCCTGTATTAACCGGCAGCTGTGTCCCAGCACCCTTTCAGTGGACAAATGTTATCTCTATACCATATGTCAGTTCTCTTCTAAGGGTTGGCTGGTAATAAACAGTTGTGATATAATGCTGTGTTTTGCTGTAAAAATGTTACTGTGGAAGTGCAAACAGCTCTTCTGAGCTTCTTATTTCATTCCCTCTCACTTTCTCCTCCAGTCTAACAAAGCCAAGAGTATATGAGAAACTGAGTGCTTGACATTTTATAAACTGTTTATATAGTAAATAATTTGTTGGAAACATGACTCTGTTGTGTTACTAATTGAATTTCACTGAAATAGGCTTTAAGAGCTGAAAAACTAGGCATGTATACCTATTATCAGCTTCATTTACATATTCTGCTTTTATATAGCTCTTTGCATATATGTGAACAAGGTAATTAAGATGCTGTTTTTTCGTATGTTTATAAAGAGTGTTTAGTGCAATCCCAGCAGTAAAAACTCGTTACCATATATCATCACTGATTGCCTCGTTCTGGCTGACAGACAGTGGCTCATTTCACTTCATTGCAAGTACGTGGACAAAGCTATTAATTTAAAAATCTTCGGAGAAAAAATACTAGTAATTTAAGAAGCCATAACTGAACTTCTTCTGACCAGATACCCTTGCTTTTCCTTACGATACATGTGTTCTGGTTAGACACAGGTTTTCTTCCCTGATCGTATGTATCAGGATAATAACACAAACCCACCTGCTTATTTTACTTTTTTTCTGTAAATATGCCTAAGAGCATCTTTTCTTAAGGAGGCAAGATTTGTAAAAGCAGTTGCTTAAAGTTTTGAGGCCATTGTCAGGTGATAAATAACGGCCTGATTGTCAAGTTCTTGTTTAGTTTTGTTTTGAGCATGGACCTTAAGCAGTTCTTGTCACTTGTTCTCAAAGTACTACTTCAGCTTCACAGAAGTCAATAGGAGCTGTTGGATAAGTACAGTTACTTTCCTTTGAAATCTAAGTGCAAACTGTTAAGAGTCTGAGTTTGCAAGTTTGCTTTTCAATGAATAACAGAGTCAAAAGCTGAGATTCTCCAGTACACTGGCTAAAATGCCAGCAAAGCATTAATATAGCTGTTTAACAGCATTTCAGTGAGGTCTCCTTTTGTTAGGATTGGTGCTTCTTGTTCCTTTATCTCTAAATATGTAAGATAAAAAATACCATGTATATTAATGGACTAATCGCACTATCTGTTTTGTATTATCTGAAAATATTTATTGGGAATGAACTTGGTTTACCAGCTGAATGTGTGAATTTATGAATATAGTTATGAGACACCGTTTTTTCCAAACTCCTGAAAAAAACATGCATCTTGATAGATTATCCCACCTGAAAAGGTGAATATTCTTTCTAGAAGGTTTTGTTATTTATAGTAGCATAAATGTTGTTTGTGGATTTGTTTCAGTAAATAAAAATGGGAAAAAGTACATGATGTTTTACATTTGGATTTAAACCTCAGCATCTAACACCACAGAATATAAACAGCAGTCTCCTTTGAATGTATTGTGTGATAGTTGAAGGAAACATTTAAAAGACCATTACTGCAATATTTCAGATGTCTTTTTATAAACAGCATTATATATTCAGGAGAGTATAGTAGAATATACAAAATGGAAAATACAGTGGAGCGTTTCAGGATATAAAGTTTAGGAAAAAAATGTATTTAAATGTCATATTTTTTACTATTTAGCTTCTGTCCATAGTCACTGTGCACTTTCAATCTTTGAGATCAATCTGCTGCTGAGTTCATCTGAGACATGTACACATGTAAAAGAACAAATGCTGTTTGAATTATTTCTTCTTTTCTTTCTCTGTTTTAGGAGTATAATCCAAGGGGCACTTTGTCAATTCATGTGTAAATACATTTTGTTGTTGTTTAAAAGTGCTACATGCAGAGTGAGTGGGCTGCTGCAGAACTTTTAACACAGCAGCTCTCCAAGCAGCCAAATTTGAGGTTGTAAAATCAGAAAGCACCAGAAGGAAATGTGCCCCTTGGCTTTTCTTTTTATAGTCCTTTGAATTGAGGATGACCCTTACTATTCCAGCTGGCGTAATCTTGTCAGTGTCTCGCACAGTCAGTGTGCAAACCAACAACATGGTCACAGTCCTGCCAGGTTTCAGTCAGAGCTGGCTTGGAGCTGTAGTCCTTTCAGGCTTTCTTTGGATGCATGAGCATGCTTGAACAATTTGCCCTTGAGTCATGCGATGACATCGAGTATTAGTACCCTTCTGATTATCCCTTTCATTAGTGGATGTAGCAGTGGTGTATGCTTTGTTCTCTGGAGCGTTCTTTTGGACCAGTCATGAATTTTCCATGCCACATACCCAGGTGCTGTATGTGTGTAAATCTGCTTTCGGTGCTAACCCACTAGTTGCCCTCAGGTATGATTCTGGGCAATGCTCCCTCAAGGCACCTCTCCCTATAGGCAGTACATAGAAGACCATGTCAGGATTGTCTTCTTCTGCCCTACAGAGGTCTCTAACACTGTCCTATTGACTAAGTCACCAAGCTTGTGTCCTTGTGTATTCTTGTATGTCCCCTAGCCTTGTCCCCTGGCATGTAATACACACCTTGGCATCACAGGATAAAAGCTTTACTCCAGCAGGCCATGGCACAGCCCCTCCTGTTATTTCAGACTTACTGTACTGAAACAAGAGCACAATATAGTAATTGCCTCCAGGCACCACATGGACCCCCGAGAAAAAGCCAGGCCAATGGTGATGCCGTGTGCCATGCTAAGGGCGGTCACGGATACATTTTAGGCCATTTGTCCTGGCATCATCCTCTCTGAATTGGATGCCTTTAGAAAGGTACAGCTAGCCTTGAAGTATCTCTAGTAGGCCACCTTAATTCTATAGATAGATACTCTCACTGACCCTTTCTCACTAATATAGTTCTCCTGTCAATAACATTTTGCTCCTGGCTGCTATACTTGAAGGTGATTAGGAAGTACAGAAATTGGGGACACATCAATTGCACTGGTATTTTGTGCAAATGTAAGGTAGTCCATCCATCAACAAGCTTGCTTTTTGCTCTTCATCATTACTTAGATCAGAATCTCCATTAATTTACTTTTGTCTGAGAAAACCAAAATCAGGGACCAGTTTCTTGTCAGACTAAAAAGGAATCACTATAGGCTATATTTATAATAGGTAGACTGAGATAGCACACTGCACACGCTCATCAGTGTGTTGTAGCAGGGGTGCTACAACAAGGTCGTTGATGAATTGCAAAATGCTTACAAGCCGTGTATCTTTTGTAGCTGCAGATGGCTGCTTTATGATCCTTTTGCATCAGTTATTAAATCTGCAAAAATGATCATCACTGTTGTTCTGCAATAGTTTTTCTCTAGCTTGTACCTGTTAAACTACGTGTTTAGATGCAATTTATGCACATCAATCCGCATTTCTGCATGCAGAAAGCATTACACAACTGGCACAGCATACAGAAGAGTATAGACCATTTTGGAGTAAATTTTGCCCCTAAATGGTATTCAGTATAGAGCTGGTTTATCTTCAGTCTGCACGATGAATATAGTGTAATTTACACAGTGCAGGCAAATAACTGTAACGTTATAGAATTTAATTGTGCATATCAAACTAAGAAAAATCAGGAGCAGGACCAAGCGTTCTCCAATAGATGCCCAGACAAGAGTAGAAAATCTTCTCGGTATATCATAGCATAGATATTAAACTTAAATATTTTATGAACTTGTACTGTTCATATCAAGACAGTGATATATGATATATGCAGAACTGCTGGATTAACAGTAATACAAGATGAAAATGAAAGTTTTTTTAAAAAAAAACATTATCAAGAGCAGGAGAAACACTGGTCGTTGTTCAGATCCCGTATTTCATTGTGCAGTCAAGGCAGGACTGGAAGTTGTACCCCAGAGTGACTTCCCATTACCGGGGCACCTCTAGAAGTGACAGCAGTTCCCAACTCAGCTGTATGCTAACAGCTCCCTCCCTTGCAGAACGGCGTTTTGCTGAGAAGTTTGCAGGAGTACATCAACAAGATAAAATGTTCTCATTACTTTTTGTGCTATAAGTGGATGAAAAAAATGTGATATGCGTAACTGACCAAGGTTAAAACTTCCAAAACCTGTTCAATGTGTGTTTCAGTTCTTAGTCATGGGTAAAAGCGATTCCCTTTATGCCATAAAACTTTTGATGTACTTTACCATTCTATCTTGGGTTAGTTTCATGTTATATTTCTGATTGTACTGCAGAATATTAAGACTGAGGTTATAAAATGAAATATGCAGGAGGAGTCTAGTTTTCCCAGGAAACATTGTGGATATTAGTAGCGGTTACAAGAGAAGGCAAAAGAACTTTTTTTTAATCTTCAACCTGAAGAAAAATGTTGACAAGAAAAAAAAAAGAAGTGGAATCCAGCACAGTAAGAGAGAGAGCAGTGACTTGAAAAGTATTCGGAAAAAGACAATCCGGTATTTGCAGCACAGAGACAAGGTTGTGGACTTGCTTACGGCCGTGCACGAGGATTCTTGCGTCATGGTCTGTGCATTTAAAATCTGTGGAGCAAAGAAGTATGTTCAAGCAGCAACATGGATGTTATCCATGATAATATAAAATTACTCTTTCAAAAAAAAAAAAATGCTTGCTCTTTTGAATCTCTGCTGTGGCTCAAAGCTAAAATATTCATTTCTGTAATTTAGCCAATGGATATTTTTTACAGTGATTATTTCTATGAAGATGTTCGTCATTGTGCTTTCCCAGCAGCGTGACTCTAATCCCTAAGTTTCAGCACCCGCTGTGTTGTCCAGGTGGTCCAGAGCAACATCTCTTTCCCAATTTGTGCCAAGGTCATGATGATCTTGTAGCTACCGTTAGTGTCTCATCACTCCCATTTCCCGAGCCATGAATACTCACAGGCAACTCTGTTCAGCTGCTCACATTTCAGGCTCTACCATATTCTATCCTTCCAGTCATGCTGCCTGATCTGCCTGGCTCCAGAAAAGAAGGCAAGGGGTAAACCCCTTCATCTCACCTGCTTTGTAGGAGCAGATGGAAACAGAGGCACTTTCAGATGAGAAAGAGGGACAAAACACCATGGGTGGCAAACGCGTAGCTACTGGAAATGTGAGAATCCTGCTTTGGTGTAGGGCTCTGCATGTGGGTTATACTTCCTGGGCTGCCTTTTGATTCATTTTTGATGCTCGGCTTGCCTTTCAGCGTTGATGTGCTGGACACACTATCTGTTTTTAAAGACAAAGCTCAAGTCCAAAATGTAGCATTTGATTTTCTATATGCGGAGTCACTGAAGTTCCAGCAAATACCTTCCACAGCCCCCTGCGCTCTCAGAGTGGAGCCTGGTCTGCCGGCTGCACCCTGTCTGGCCCAGTCTGCCTCACGTTTAGCAGCACTGAAGAATGCATTTTCAGCTGACCAAGAACCAGGAATTTGGATGAGGTGCAATGGCCCACAGCAAAACCTCAGAGCTGTTGGCCTCAGGAGAGAGTAAAGGATCTGTGGAAGTAGCTGACTTCTTCCACTCAGAGGCATTTGTTTCTCTGCTTCTGGGTGACCATAAACAACCCCTGGTCCTGAAGGCTTAAAAGGAAAACGACAGCCCCTTTTGCTGTGGCGCTGTCTCTTCTTAGCCCAGGATACGAATTATTTCTTTTTTGCTTTGGCCATGTTTTCTGTCTGTCTGCTAGCTCCAAAGATGTTACTGTGATAACCCCGGGAGAGGGGGAGCTGCTCTCTCCTCTGTGATTTCTTCCTGCCCTCCACCAGCTCTCCAAAGAACAAGGGCCAGCTATTCTCACCAGCACATTTAATCACCCTGAGCAATGGGCAGGCTGTGCGGGGGATACCAAATCCATAGCTTTTATGTGAAGAGAGGTCAAGATCTGTCAGCTTCAAACATCAACCATGTCCATCTGAAACAGGAAGGTGAAAAAATTTTCAGAGCAATTCAGTCTCTGCAGCAGGTGGAGGTGGAAGAAATATTTATTTTTTCAGATGTTCCCCTGAGCAGACTGTGAAAAGGAAGAAGAAACTTTGCAGAGAGCAAATGAAGGAGCACTGAAATGAAGGGGAAAATGCAGGAGAATGTTTTTGCATGCACTTAGGTGAAACTTTATCAAAGCTATTACTTCCTGAGAGAGAGTGATGTTACCCATTGAATGACAGGCTGAAGTAAATGAAAACGAACAGGACACTGAGTTTGAAGACAACACACACTATTACATCACATAGAGACTTTGGTGGAAGTGTTTCAGTTAAAGGTCTTTGAGAATGAGTATCGTCCTTTAGAAGCATAATTTCTGCCATGCGACAGCAGAATCCACTGTAGATCAGCCATTGCACCTTTGCATTTTAAAGAATGTGTGATGGAAGCTTTTCCAAACAGATCAAGTCTTTAAAAAGTTTCACAAGATTTACATTACTCTCTAGTGTTCAGTTGCAAGCCTAGACTCTGTGAAGTCCATCATCTTCCACGTGGATTCTCCAAAGAGTTAATTCTACTTAGGAAGTGCTGAGATGAGAAGTTATGTAAAGCTCCTTGCTTACTTGGAAGAATTTCTGTGGTGATAAGTAAGGTTTTGCTGAGTCAAAACACATTATTATATTTTTGATACTAAGTATTTTAGTTCTTAACATTTTGCTGTTGAATGCGTGAAGGTTTTTTTTTTCCTTCTTTTTTTCCTGTGAGAGTTGTAACTTCTTTTGTAGTCAACCAACCTAACTCACAAGGCGGCTAGAGACACCTTACTGAGCGTATGGTTAGCAGGCACTATCACAGTCATCTTGTCTACATTCTGACTGTGTAAAGGTTATTAATAAGACACCTGATTTCTAAAAGTTTGCCCTCAGCTGCAGCCCTTTTAAAGAGAAGTCTTCACCAGTTTGCAGCTGAAGAAGATAGATTCCTTCTTCGATCAGAATAGTCTTGTTGTATTATTAAATAGTAAGAGTCAAGTCAGATCACTTGTTGGGGGAAACCTGCAAGGTCTGAAAGGCTTTGCTCTAAGTTGTTATTCTAAGTATCGCTTCTTTTTTTTCTGCTTTCAGAGGCTGGCAACAAGAAGCTAAAGAGCACGATACAGAGAAGCACAGAGACAGGAATGGCAGCAGAGATGAGAAGTCGTATGGTTCGACAGCCAAGTCGGGAATCCACTGACGGCAGCATAAATAGTTACAGCTCCGAGGGCAAGTAAGTGGCATTAAAAACATCAGTAATGTAGGAGAAGTTTCTTGTCTTTGAAAGAAAACTTGGGATGTGAACAGAGGTCCCAGCTCTGGCTGAAGGGGATAGCTCTGTGTACAGATTCTTCCTCTTGAAATGTTTGCGAAACTGAACTATATTAGGCACATAATACAAATTTCTTGAAAATTGAAATTGAGAGAGAACTTAGGGAATCACATTTTCCCTGCCATCCATTTTGTTCGTTAAAAGACAACTAAATTCAGACCACATTATTCCAAACAAAACATGGGGGTACTTTTTCTTTGAGTTATGTTTGGATTAACTCAGAGTTAAACTTCAGATGTTGTATGTAAATCCCTGTGATATGAAACTCTGTTCAGTAATACTATATACAAAGAAAGTTTAGTTTGGAGTTGGCCCAAGTCTCTTATTGAGAATTGTAAACCCAGAGTCCAGCTGCCCCTGTGGGGAATGGGGCAGCTGTTTTTATTCGCTGCTGAATGACTCGGTACGTAGGAAAGGAAAACGAAGGCAGATCTGACACAAAAGTGTACGTTGAATACTCCAGCCTCCTCACAGCTCTCAGCAGAACCCCACCACGTGTGCCAAGGCACAGTGGTCACTCGGGAATTCTTAGAAGATGCTTCCCCACAAAAGGGGAAACCGGGGGTTGGCAAATCCGCCCTATAGACCTGGAAAAAAATGAGAGATTGGGACTTCGTCGGCTTCATCTTTTTATGTGCTTACCATGTTACCACAATTGCTACTGCACATTGTATAAGGCACGAAGAGCCAGGGGCAGCCATGGTGGTAGCAAGGAGCTGTGTAAAGGTGCAGTTTCTCCATCATCAGATGATCTCATCACCCTCATTTTTTTTTACAATGAGGGTGGTGAGGCACTGGAAGAGGTTGCCCAGAGAAGTTGTGGATGTCCCATCACTGGAAGTGTTCAGGGTCAGGTTGGATGGGGCTTTGAGCAACCTGGTCTAGTGGAAGGTGTCCCTGCCCATGGCAGGGGGGTTGGAACTAGATGATCTTTAAGGTCCCTTCCAACCCAAACCATTCTGTGATTCTATGATAATGCTAAGAATTGCAAGAGCCATGTAAGAAAAACAGGCTCCATCATGAATAACTCAAAACCAAAGTAGATGAGCATCGGATGAAGAATGAGGGACAAGAGTAAAATATCCCAGTATTTTTCCCAGTATGATTCTATGATAGAGCATTACCTTTACCCTTTCAACACTCCATCCTGCCATCCTCCTTCCACTCTCTAGGCTGGAGTGTCAGTCTATAAGGCACCAGTCCCTCGCCATGGTGACAAAGGGCCCAGTAAACTGGACCCTGCTAAGGAGAAGCTAGGGGAGACTGTTTCCCTGGTTAGCAGTATGGGAGAGGTGGGAGCCCAGCACTGACAGTGAGGACCTTTTGAGGGGAACAGCCTAATCCTCTGTTCTACCCTCAGAGTGTTTCAGCAGATTTGGCAAGGCTGGGGCAGCCAGGGTCTGGATCTGGAGGTCACAGCAGGCACCTGGAGGACACAAATTGCAAGGTAGAGCCTTAAATCGTTGACTTGAGAATCATCCTCTGAGTAAGGCAATGAAGAGAGCAAGCCTGGGAGGTAAACGGAGTGTGTGCTTCTTATTGGGACATATTGCAGGTTGAGTGTGCATAGTGGGACTTAGTTTGAAAGTTATCCTTTAGAACTAGGTCCATCTTTAAGATAAAGTGAGCTATCATAAGCTGGTAGTCACACTATCTGCGTCTTATGTCTTGTTTCTGCCCCCTTAGCTCCTGTGCCTGCTCCCCATCTCTTGCTGCTCCAGCACCAGTTCTGCCTCTGACGAGTCTCCTTACCTCTCTCAGCGCTCCCATACAATAGATTCTTCACACCTGACCACGTTTGTCCTGCTGTTCTGATCCAAACTTTTGGCACCAGCTCCCTAACTTTTCACTATGTTTCTGTCCCAGACTTTTGGTTTGATAGAGTTACCAGCTCTTCTGGCTGATTCCTGCTCCTCAGTATACCTCAGCTTCGATTCCTGACTCCAAACCCGCTTTGCACTTGATCTTAGCCTTAAACACCATCCCTGATCTCCACATCCCTATTCCAATCCCTGGCAAGAGTAAAGAAACAGTGAGGCCAGTGAAGTGAGAACACCACCAATATCTAACAGCGACTCTGAAGGGAAGCCCAGGAGAATGGGCCAAAGGAGGCAGATAACAAAACTCAGGTGAAACAGTTAAATATATCTTGCTACAATGAAGGAAGAGAAATATTCCTTAAGCAGGACACAATGCCACAGGCAAAAGGGATACCACAGGGCTCTGTTCAGTGTGGTGCTCTAATTTGTGGCTTAGAAAACTTCTCTGAAGTCTTCTGTTTTTCTATGATCCTGTGATTTATCTACAGATCAAATCCTCAGATGCTCTGCAAACTTGCTTGAGTTTGACAGAATAATGTTAGCTTACAGCAGCTCTGGGTTTAGATCACAGTGAATGAAGAATGTTAAATGCAGAGATTCTTGTAAGAAAGATGACCAATAAAACAATTTTCTACTGTTTAATCACTTCCCCCACATGCATCACTGGCTTGTTTGCGGAACATGAGTTGGACGCAACTGCAAGGTGGAGGGGAAGCCACACAACTGCATCACATAATCAGGGGTACATGCACTGTGCCAGCTGATCCTAAAATCCTCTCCCTCTCTCCCTCCTTCTTCTGGGTCTTCTTTGAACATTAGAAATGCCACTTTTAACTTCAGATGTTATTTCTAGTTATTTCTATGAATCAGTTTTTGGTAGCACCTTGTATTCAGAATAGTAAAGCTGTTTGCTAGGTTTTCCCTGTCTCTTGTGAGATTCCCATCAGATCAGCGAGAGCGTGACTTTGGTTGCTTGAGTAGCATTTTGTTTGCAGTTCGCCCTTGACATTACTGTAGACGGGTAATGATGACAATTAGGAAATGCTCATGTTAAGCTTGCACAGGCTACTTTTCCTTCCTTGTGTGTGTGTACATTATGATACTGACTTTACTTCCAGGGTGATGTAGTTTATTGACAGTATCATGCCTCATCCTGCATATCATAATACCAATCAGATGTGTAGCTCAGCTGTGAACGCAGATTCCTACAGCAGGTACCCCAGGTACCACATTATGTTCTTCTGCTTGACCTATAACTGGAATTTAATGAATTAGAATTAATACACATTTAAGATGATTGTGTACTTGACAACCTTCATTATTACGTGTATAGCTAGAGGTGTCTGAAAAGCGAGAATGCTCTCAAGTGAACATTTTCAATGTTATTAGTCATTCCATAGCAAAATGTAACACGTTTTGGGGAAAAAGGCCAAAGAAACGAGCACGAAACCTTTCATAGCAGGGGCAAGAGTGAATGGGTAGTGCCACTGGGGAGAGAAGCAGATTGTGTGTCTTGTCAGGAAGGGTGGGCTTGAAGCTGCATCTCGAGGTTAGGTGAATGCTCTAACTGGTGGGCTGATGGTTGAACTGGAGACCTTGAGGCTCTTTTCCTCCTCTATCTAAAGAAACCTTCTTAAAAAAAGATTTCTTAAAACTAAACATCTGTGAAAAGCTTGCCTTTTGGAAATCAGAGTTTTCTAATGAAAAGCACTGTGTTGATATTTTCTGGCCAGCTCTAGTTACAGCCAGTCTATACGTTTATGCAGGCATAGTAAGAGCAGTTAGTCTTGAAGAGAGGAATGGGCTTTTTCTATCCAACAACCTGGGGTTTGCAAAGAGCTTTCAGTGTGAATTGAGTGACTGGAGCACATAAGCCTGATCTGTGGAAATCAAAGCTTTTCACACTAGATGTTTTTATTAAGAAGCTTTGTTATTATTTTCTCCAGTCTAATAGGGAATTTCCTTTGAGGGAGAAGAAGATACAGAGTGGTGGATGGCCTGCTGGGTAAGATGCTATCTAGACTTGGTTCAAAGTCTGTTCTTCTGTTCCTCATAATTGTGATGAGGAAGTCAAAGCTGAGTCCCCCCACCATGGATCATTCTTTCTCCTTTTTTTTTGTTTGTTTTGTTATTGTTTGGAGACTATATATCTATTAAAAAGAAAGTGGAGATTCTGGAATATGAGAAGACAGCTTGGAAAAGCACATATCATGGAATCACAGAATAGTTTGGGTTGGAAGGGACCTTGAAAGGTCATCTGCTCCAACCCCCCTGCAATGAGCAGGGACATCTACAACTAGATCAGGTTGCTCAGAGCCTCATCCAACCTGACCTTGCATGTTTCCATATATTCTGTGCCGATGCATTACAGTTCAGTTTGTGTCCTGAAAGAGAGGTGGGTACCAACTGGAGATCCAGAGGTGGCTACCGGAATATTTTGGCTAGGGAGTGGCATTAGGTTTAGCTCTAATCAACAGTAGTGCTACCTGCCAGTTTGCTGCTTCATTAAACAGCTGCAGCAATCAGATTAACGTAGTGAATACATCTGTTTTCCCTGTTTGTTCTAACTGATGCCGATGGGGTTTGGATGTATGTATAGATATAAAACAGTATTACAAGGTAAATCAAGCATTCAAGAATGAAGAATGATAGGCTATTAAATTTCCTGAGGCTTTTTATGTTTTCTCATACAAGGTCACGTGTAGTTTATTCACCTGTCAGGCTCTTCATTGCTCCTGGAGAACTCCTTAGCAAGAACTGTTTTATGGACTGCTTTGGGTCCATGTACAGAATTTCACTACACTTCTTTGGGGTCCATGGGAGACAGCTTGTTCCTGATGCTGCAGAACAATTTGTGGTTGCACATCCTAAGCTAGCTGCTTGCCTTGTACCAGTAGTACTTTTGAGGTAAATACTGTAGGACAATAGAAATTCATCCTGTTCTTATGCTTAACCAGCTTTTATTTTGCTTCAGCTTAATATTTCCTGGAGTACGGCTGGGCGCTGACAGTCAGTTTAGTGATTTCCTCGATGGACTTGGACCTGCACAGTTAGTAGGCCGACAAACACTAGCAACTCCTGCCATGGGTAAGAATAATATGTTCTCCTCTGTTAAATGAATAATAAGCCAGTTGACTAACGCACACACTGCCAGACTACAGCTCAAAAAGACTTTTACAAAGTGGCTTCCTTCACTGTAAACATGAAGGTCCTATACACAGTCACTGGTATTCCTAGCATGCTAGCATCCAAAATGGGATGAGAAACAGTATTTGCTCTGTGTGTGAGGTGTCTGCTAATCTCATTTGCAATCTGAAGATAGGGGTTGCACTTTACTTTCCACTCAGAATTATTGTGGCTTCTCCAGTTGCAGCTCACTGCAAAATCTCAGCTGTTAAGAATTTATATTTACTTGCCACAGATTATATTGGATGTGACAGACAGTTTCTGGCCAAACTCTGCACTTGTCCAAGCTTAGTTCACCTAACCCCAGAATGTGAAACTTCTGCCCACATCTGCAGTGCTCCATAATCAGTTGCTGCTAAAGCCAGTGTTTGTCACGAAAGAGACAAAATCCTTTTCTACAGCAGCTGCCTGGGGCTGTGATCTTCTCCGTGTCTGTATGTCCCTATAGTAGCATTAGCCGTATCTTGGTTATGAACAGAGTATGAGTGTGTAAGGTGTGCAACAGTGCAGTACTGTGTAAGTATCTTTGGAAAGGTTTGATTTTTATTTTGCTTATATGTGAGCAATTCTTAGACATGCATTAGGATGCTAAGTGAGGAGTCCTTGATCCACTACTTTAACCATACTTCTGCTGGAAATTATAAGTGGCCAGTGCTTCAGTACAGCTGTATTGGGAGAATCAGCTTCAGGAAGGGCTACTGAGCTGCTTCTGAAAAAGGAGAGAGAAGCAGAAAGAAAAATTGCAGAAGAGAGTGTTCCCCTCCCAACTCATGAGCAGAAGGAGACAGAAATTTTCTTGAGAATGCTTTGAGTACCCCCTAAGGCAAGTGTTGCTGTGGAAGCCCAGATGACTACTACTAATGCATTAATAAGCACCAAACTTGTTAAATTCATATTTTTTATTATTATTTTGAAAGAAAAGATATTTGTGAGATGATTTGCCCAATAAAAATCGAAGTGGCTCTATCGGTAAGAATATAAGGGTCTAGATTTCTTCCGTCTCTTTATTTTAATCTTGTTTTCTGATTAAATATTTTTCTGCAGATTACTTGAGTAATATGTTTATTTTCACTTCTTAGAACTGCTTTATTTACTACAGGCTCAAGTTTTAGCCCCCAAAAAAGCACTCAATCATGCTTTTTAACAATTTTCGGAAGACCTACTATGTGGTATCCTTTCACTAGTGACGATTTGAAAATGTTTGTATTATCGCTCCCCCTTCTGGTTCCCTGTCGCATGTTTTATTTTGGATATGCAAGACGGAGATGTGCTCTTAAAAAGGCTTGTTGGACTTTTCCTGTGAACTATTTTTAGTACAACACCGAGCTCTGTGTATTCAAGCAAAGTTTGATTGATAAAAAAATCTTCCCTGCTGCTCTGTCCTACCTCAAGTACCAAGGTATAAACACAGCTTTAATATACTGTTGGACAAGGACGTGAAAATCTCATTCCCAGTTAATTTCAAAATGCTGTCTTTCTAAATCCAGACCCCAAATTCTGTAGTTCAGGACTATCTGTGAGTTTGCTTTTTTAGACACTCGAGGTTTACATGTCAAATATATACATGCTCACGTGTTTCATGGATATTTGTATAGTTCATTTATTTGCACAGGCGTCATGTAGCTGCCCATGTCATACTGTGCATTTTTTGTTCTAAGTGGCCTGTTAGATTTCTACCCAGCTGATTCCATGATATATAAAATTATAGAAGTATAAAGCTTTGAGCAACAGCCCATAGTTGGCTTCCCTTGCATTTTATTGATCTAGATCAGACCAGAGCTTGGTCTCGGACTAAGCAGTTTCCTTTTTCTGCGGGAAATGTCATTTAGCAGAACTCAGGCAGGGAAACAAGTTTGACTGTTTAGTAGCGAAAGCAGCTTCTTATTTTAAGATGTTCTGTCATTTCATTCACACCAAAAATGGGTGTGGAACATTCATAAAAACAGGAAAATTGTCCCCCTTCTACTTGTTGGAGACTTTGGCAGAAAAAAGATTTCTTCTGAGCTCCTGGGGGGCAGGGCACGATTCTCTGACGCCGTGCTGTGACTGCGTGCCTCGTCTGGTCGGTGTCTCTGGCTTACGCTGGGGATCCAGTCAGGCAATTGTAGTTACAGAAGAAGGTTTCAACGTTAGCCTCTACCAGCAGTCCTCCTTCCTGCTGCATCAGACCAGGAGCCTTCGCACTGCCAGCTCTTGCATCTCAGCTTGGAGGCAGAAACTTCCAGCCGAGGGGATTTCTGAGCATGAGCTTGGGTTTCAGGCTCTCTGAGCGTGGGACCACTGTCAGGGCAGCGTGTCTCAGTGACCGGCACACTGGGGCGACAGTCCTGGGTAGGAAGGATCTGGATAATTCACCAGTGCAAAATTAAAGGTGTGGTGGTTATACCATAGTGTTGCTGCAAATTTGCCTGCCTCCACAGATCAGAAATATGGAGCTCTGGTATAAACCGTACACCAAGAGAGGGCACCATGCTCCCCAAGTGTATATCTTTTAGTCCTGGTTTAAGGATGGAGAAACTAAAGGGATCAGGAGGAGAGGTGACAAGCACACTAATGCAGCAGACTGGCAGCAAACTGGTGTTTCTGTTTCTCACTCTTACACCCTATCTCCCGGGCCGTACTTCTTCTCTAAAATGCGGGCTTCTTTCTTCTCCCTCTCAGGTGACATCCAGATTGGAATGGTGGATAAAAAGGGCCAGTTAGAAGTAGAAGTCATTAGAGCCCGTGGCCTCACACAAAAACCTGGCTCCAAATCTACCCCAGGTAAGGAAAAAAAAAAAAAATGAACAGAAAACAAGAATATGAAATACGCTGATGAACTGGGGATTGGAGACTTTTTGAGCTCCTCGTTAGCTGACACTACATTTGCATTTGTTTGGTTTGCTTTTCAACAAGGAACGCGTGCATGGATATATCCTTGCTACCAATGTCCCCTTCTTACCACCTTGCATCTGCCAGTTGCATGCCGCCTTTCAAGGAATGAGTTTCAGCAACTCAACATCCGTTCTGGAAGGAACGTTTGTAGAAGTATTTCTGCGTGTCTTAGGCAAGTCATAGATCTCAGAGGGGCTTTGTCGATGTAGACGAAGTCCTTTTTGTTTGTTCCGCATCAAAACAAGAGATGGAGAACAGATGAAAGCGCTTTGAACAGCTTAACGGACCCACATGCCATGGTCTTCTGTACGCAACAGTGCTTCAGGACAGCAGATTAGGCTAGTGCCAGTGCCAATAATTTGTATAATGGATGAGATTTATTATTGTATCATTTTATAAGGACATTTTTGGAAGTTCTGGTTATTTATAGAAATCTTTATTAGGAGAGATGTATAATCTCCACCACAACCATTGCTTACCATAACAACTGGAACAGTTGTTTTAGATAACGTTTTGTCAAAATGGTACTTTACAACCTCCTTAAGAGCTGAAGACGAAAGAGCAATTAATGTCTCTGTTATCTGAGTGACTTAGTTTTAAATATTCCTTTCAATGAAGCATCAAAGTTTTTCGTTTTGAAATGTCTGTGAACCCTAAACATACATAGAGACTGCAAAGTAACTATCAGTGACAGATAATTCCTGGCAAAGGGCAGTGTTTTTAAAATGACAGACATGAAACAGAATTGTTGTTAGTAACATTAGATCATTACATTCAAGGTTTATAAAAATCAAATTGATTTCTTATGGGCTGTGTCATTTATTTTATAAATATAATTGTATTCAGATTATACAGTGAAGATAGCGTGTGTCATTTTCTTTCCACTCAGCTTCCTTTTAAGGCATTTGTCCTCCAGCTCAGAGGTGCAATGTAGAAGTTCTTTAGTCCAAACATAAAATTCGTGATGTTCTGTTTGCAGCTCCGTATGTCAAAGTGTATTTATTGGAAAATGGAGCATGTATAGCCAAGAAGAAGACAAGAATTGCACGGAAGACCCTTGATCCTTTGTACCAACAGACACTGATTTTTGATGAAAGTCCACAGGGTAAAGTTCTTCAGGTCAGTTGCTTCCTAATCCCATTTTAGGCTCTCACGTGGAGAAGCACTTGCATGTTTACTTAAGTTTAAGCAATATGCGTAAACCCATTCCAACTCACAAAGCCTTTAATTTTATAAATACCAGCAAACACGTCCTTGTGGCTTGTGGTTTCAGACCTGCGAAATGTCTGCCTGTATTAAACATTTCTCTTTTGTTGACTCTCGCTCCGGTCCTGCCATGAGGTTTTCCCACAAGAGGGAGCAATCATTCACCCTTAAGAATAACATTCTCCTTACGCCACACATAGTGAAATACAGCAGGACTGAACATATAAGCCTGGGTTTGGGGACAAGGCTGACCCTGTATTTTATGTTCTTCCAGGTAATAGTTTGGGGAGACTACGGCCGAATGGACCACAAATGCTTCATGGGAGTTGCCCAGATCCTTCTGGAGGAACTGGATCTGTCCAGTGTGGTAATAGGCTGGTATAAATTATTTCCACCTTCGTCACTAGTGGATCCAACCTTGACTCCCCTGACACGCAGGGCTTCCCAGTCATCTCTGGAAAGTTCAACTGGGCCTCCCTGCATTAGATCATAGTAGCAGGTGCTGTCTAATAAAAACGTCACCCAGGATAACAATTGGAACCAGATATTCACATGATCAAAAACCACTGTTGGAGAGAGACAATCACTTCTGTTTTTGCTTGTAGTAGTTATCCAAAAATATGTCTGTTTGTCGAGAGATGGCTTAAACTGACAGAACAAAAGTATATCACATACGGCCAATCTATTAGCGGCTATCACCGATGCTTGTAACAATCCAAAAAAAAAAAAAAAGAGAGAGAGAGAGAGGGGGACACCTTTAGATTCGAACTAAGTCAAAGATGAGCCAAACTGGAAGCTCTCACTCTGTTAACAATGTTGTATTTTTCACATTTTGACAGAGCCCTCAAGCAGTGTTACCTTCCTGGTGTTTCAGCAGTTTTTCTGTACTTGTCACTTCCACTAGTTTTTTTGCCATGTGATTCTGCTAGTTTTGTAGAAGTCCTCACAACGCTAACAGAGACCCTTCCTTTCTTTTTCTAAACCAAACAAAAAAAGGGCTGAAGCATATCTCTGTAAGCATCGTTGAAGTGTTCAACAGCCACAGTTACGATTCCAGCGAGTTCAAATCGTTTCTCAGTTCTGGTACTTCCAAGTGTCTCACGTGGGAACCCAGAACAAATGACCGATCCAAGTTATATTCTTAAAAATAAGTAATCATCACAGTGCCACTTTTCCTTTGTAAAAAGCAGATACGTTTGCATTATATATAATAACTTTTATGTTTCTGATGTTTTGCATGGAAGAATTTTGAAGAATTCTGCAACTACTGCTGGGGACTGGTATAAAGCAGCTTTAGTCTTAATTTTGACATTGAATATGTTACTGGTAATGCAGTTTTCCTCCTGGAAACGGAGAGGAAATATTTACGTTTCTGTGTATAAATGTATATTTGACTTCCCAAAATGTTGACCAGGAATGGATTGAGCATATGACACTTTCAGCTGTACCCAGGCTTCTCTGACGTGTGTCGCTTCAGACGCACCTGTCTGCCCTGGATAGAGCATGGTATGAGTTGTTCAGTGTTTCACTGGAAATTCCAGTTGAAATATTCTGCACTTACTACTGTTTTTATCAAATTTTAGTTTACATTTCTTTGAGATTGATGCAAGCACAAGGCTTGATTTTTTAACGCGAGATATCTTACTTTTTGGAGAAAAAAAAAAAAAGTCAAATTTCAATTTGCTTTTTATTCATTTGAGTTCTTCTTGGCCTTGAAATCCCTTGTGATATTCTGTAAATGTGCGAACAACTGCAGATTCCTGCAGGTGCATTGATATGTTTCCCCTCCTTTTACAGGCCATTCGATTTTGTGATCACACAAATAGAGCAGCATGACTTGGAACTGTTCAAAGCTGCATGCACGTTTTGTAAAAAGAGATGAAAAAGGTTATTTAATAATGTATGTTAGTTCCACATAGGCCAGCTTGTATGTTGCATGTACTTGTACAGTTTGCTCGTAATTACTATACTGAAGTAACCAAGAAATCTAAGCCATCCATTTTTCTTATAGACATTTTGCAGGTTTTAGCCAGGCTAGGTCTGTGAGTCTGGTGCTAAATGTCTATAGATGGACTTTATTTTTTACCCTATGGAAAACGTGATGTAGTACGGACCAAATTCCTTCTAATAACTATTTTGGTGTAGATTCCTACTGTGGGGCTGTAACACATGTAGAAACTGTGTACACACTAGGTTTTAATTCATAGACATACTGCCTGCACCAAGTGAACTATTTATTATTACTCAACACGTGGGAATTCTTCTGCCCATCTTTCCATAGGGCGCAGATTGGTTACTGCTCGACCTGCTGAGCAGGAAGAACTCAAGCATTGGTGCACTACTACTAGATCCTGTTCCGTCTTAGTGGCCAAAAACCAACTAGGTATAATTCGATAGTATCTTTCTATTCTGACCACTTGTCTTAACACTCCCCTGTGCTTTTAAATGAACTTCCAACTCATGTTCTGTAAACATGTTTAATAAAATTTCCTTTTCATGTCCAGTGTAGTAGTTGTGCTCTCTGTATGTTCTGAGGTTCATCTGTGATTCTGCTTGCTGCGGGACTGTGTGAAATGTGTTAAGGAACAGTAAAATGATAAGTAATTTCTATGGTTCTTTTGATCGCTGTAATAGTGTATGTTGAAATCTGGGGCCAAAAGCTGAGGCCTGGTGAAAGTCGTGTTTGGTTGGCTTCCTTTTCACCGAGAAAGGAGCCAAATTGTGCTCTCATCTGTTGAAGCAGGCAAATTGAAGTCAAAAAACCAAATTTAGCCAAATTACAACCTGGTGAAATCAAATCAGCTTATTGGAGTTGAGTGACGCTGCGTCTGCTTGCAGGAGGCCAGTGGGGCGGTGCGCGTTAGAGCCAGACACCAGCTCTCCGTTCGCTGTGTGCTGAGCCGTTAAGACATGAGAACAACTCCTGATCTTTTGCACTTTTTAAACCCAGAAATACGTCCTTGTGTCGTAATGCCCTTACGGACAATGCATTATAGAAATTTACCTGAGAGCAGAATTTGGCGCTGAATTTTACTAGAGAAGCAAAGATTATGTACTTTGTTTGATTTTTAGTTTTCCATGTCCCACAGATACCTGATCACAATTTAAAAATAACATAAAGACAATATTGCCTCACTTTGAACACTTTTGTTTATTACTTTATTTATCTGAATACATGGTTAAGCTACTGAAAAAAATGAATAATTAAACATGGTAATTCTCTGAACAAAAGGCATGTTACATTTCTGCTTCTGTGTGGTGGGAGTGATCTTTTTAAATATAGAATTTGTCATACTGTTGCAAAAAGCCCTCAATTTCATAAATCTCATGGCTTTGAATATTGTGTCCAATACTAAGATATCTTCTCCTTTCTGATCCTGAGCAATAAATAAAGTTTAGCATTTCAGATCCCCCCTAGAGCACAAAAAATATGGCAGCAAAAGAACACCCTGAACTATTTCATTTATGGTGTTTCTGATGAACAGGGCTCACATATGCAAAGACTTCAGGAACAAAGCAGTAGGCTGTTCTAGGACAGATAAGTTGTGTGTTGGTCTTCTTTCCCAGGGACTGTTGCCTTTTAAAACCTCATTGCTGAGTGTTGGGATGATAATACACAGATAAATCAGCTTTAGTTCCCTCCTGGTTTTCCCTTGAGAATGCAGTACTGCCTTATATGTCATACACCGGGGAAGAGCAAAGATACTAAACTCGTAATCCCTGCCATATAATCACACAGTTATTTTCCTCGTGATGAGTAAATGTTCTAAATTTTGTATTGAAATGCAAATTTAGTGTCCCTCTTTGTGGGTGGAGAAAAAGGTTTTGGCCCTGACCTTTGTGTTAGAGAGACATCAGAACTGCTGTCCGTGGGTAGGACGAACCAGAGCTTCATCATCTCATTCCTTCCTAATTCCCAGAGAAATGATACGTGCACTTTTGTTGCCTGTTTTCACTAACAAATGACAGTCCCAAAAGTCGAGTTCAGCCCAGGTATGATATGCTATACATACAAGAAGAGTTCAGAGTGAATCTTCAGTGGCTGTTCTGCATACCTCAGGATTTTACTTACAGCCTGTGACTTGGCCTCTGTGAAGTCAGCTGTTCTACCTGTGGCTTTTTGCTGCTCCCATGTAGGCACCACTCTACTGTTCACAGCCCACTTAACTCTAGGAAAAAAGGATTATGGGCCTCATACTCTTCTTTTGCCTTAGTTGAAGAAAGTCATGGCAGATAGCAATGTGGCTCTTTCTTTCAAGCCCCAAATGCACACCCCACATTACCCTACTACAATTCTGCAAGCACAGAAGAAAGCGATCTGCAAGAAAGCAGACTGTTGAAGCATGTGGTTTCTCAACTCAGGTAATGAGTATTCTGGCCATCTTGAGTGATTAATAACTCTGCTAACAGCTATTAAGAGTAACAAGAGTCTCAATTAATACCTCATTCCCAGCCCATCCACTTCTCTCCAGGAGAAAAAGAAAATGCAGGGGTCACGTATGTATTTTCTCAGTGTCTGCATGGATGACCATGTATGCTGGTGGTTAAATACCACGGTTATGAAAGAGGGGGTGTGTGGCAGGCATGTCACATCCAGATCAAATGTTCTTCCAAGTTTTGTGATCTAAAATCGTTCTCCCTGAGGTGCCAGGGATAGGAGAGGAAGCTGCCTTCACTCCTTCTAGAGTCTAGCTGCTGCTGCTGATTCAGCTCCTGAATGCACAGCCTGGTGCCTGATGAAATGCCCCTCGGTTATGTACGTTCTAGTTGTTGGTTCGATTTGAAGCGATAGTTGTGCATCAGGACATAAAACGTTAGATGTTCTGCTTTGTTGAGTCAGTGTCTTAACACTCAACGCTGGTAGTAACTGAGGGAAAGGGTGAAAATGTGACAGAATCTGTAGATGACAGTGTATCAATGCAGCAATTCAGGTAAGGCAAATATACAGCTGTATTTGTGTCTCAGCTAGCACAAGAAATGCATCCTCGAGAGCTGAGTCTTTTGGAGGTTTTGGCTGCTAGAAGTGAGTCACCTAAGGGTTTCACAGAATCCCACGGGTGGCCTCTGAAAAAAATCACCTTCAGAAAGTGATGAGCAGCAGTTTGTTCTTATCATGCTCCGTGGACAACTCAGAATTATTCATTCTGATCGCCGTTCTTTAACAAGTCTGCAGTTTCAGAGCCCTGCTAAAATGCAGTTACACATCAGTAGTGGCCCACTTGGTAAAGCACTGGGTCCGTAGTGAAAGGCTGTGTGATATCACCATCTGTCTGGATTTGCACTAGGTCTGCAACAATTCATTTAGGTGAGGATTTAGAGTCTTTTTTTCACATTTCCTGCTGTTTTCTACTAGTGGGACGTAGGCTTCTGGGTGACTTTGAGAACCATGAATAAAATGGGGGCAGGTGCAATCCTCTAGTTCAGAGACATGGCATAGATATGGAAAGGGCAGAGCATAAATGTGGAAAAAGCAGCTGTGAGGTCCTCGGAGACTGAGATGCCATAATAAGATCCCATCTTCTTCTCCTGGCTCCCAAAGCCTTTTTTTACACCGACAAGTATCAGGAAGCAATATCTTCTGTACTAAACCTTGTCACTACATTTCAGCTACAGCCAAATAAAAATCCCTGAGCCACACACCTAAGCAGGACGCTGCTGTTTCCTTCGGTTTATACCGTCCCCCGTACGAAGAGTCTTTCATACAGATGATGTCTCCTGTCCCAGTCCCCTTCTCTTCAGGAGGCAGAGCAGCACTATCACCTCTGCATTCCCAGTACCACCACTTTTTCATAGCCACTGTTGTCTGGTCTGACAGCAGGGCTCCACAGAAGAAAGCTGCCCATGCACATGCTATGGCACCGGTTATAGAAGATGGAATAATCCTATTTAGAACAAGCTCATACAAGGGTTGGTAAAACACTTCTAGGTAGTTTAAGAAATCTTGTCATGCAGTTTAACCCAAAAACTAAGATTTGCAAATCCAGCAAATATTGTAAAACAGAAGTTCAAATAAATATTATGCTGTGTACTCAGAAAAGAAATTAGGTTTGATAACTGTATATGTGTACTGCAGAAACAGTGTCCACACCCAATGCAAACATGGCAGTATTACACTAGCACGTAGGAACAAAAAAGACCAATTACTATTTTCAGTAATGCAGAGGGTGAGGGATGGCCAAGAGGGAAATGTTTTCTAAATATTTAGTTACTATGCAAAGTCTGTTAGAAGCCGGGAGCAGCTTTTTCCTTGAGCTGCTGTTTGGTAAAGCAGCAAAAGGAACCAAGAGAGAGCCCAAGAACTTCACCCTCCAGTTTTAAAAGGCTACGTTTCTTCCAGTGACAGAGTCTGAGGCTGTGTGAGCAACTCTTGAGTGCTCAGGAATGAACAGGCAACCCAAAAGAAAACAATGAATGACAATTGCAATAGAGAGGCAGTGCTTCGAAACCACGTGGAAGACTGCCTTATGACTGTGAAGGCCTGAAAGCGCAGCTCTCCCTGGACCAGATACAGAACAAGAGTCTGGATTTGGAACGAGTCCCCAGATGTCCCTCTCCTGATACAGGTTAGAAGGCCTGGACGCCTGTTAGCAGCCAATGCTACAGAGCTTCTGAGCATGAGTCAGCTTTTCCTAAGGGAGCAGTTTGTACGTACAGCTTGGCCACGCTTTTCTCTCCAGATCTGACACGTGCATTGAGTGTGAGCTTAACTTTAAGGGGATGTAAATGGTATACTTAATTTTAAGATCAAAAAAAATATTTTGTGGAAGAGGGATCTTGCATCAGCCCTCATAAAGGATTGGCTAGGATGGCAAAGAAATCTGGCGCTCTCTAATGGGTGAACCAATGAGTCAAAAACAGAGGTCCCCATGGAGGGCAGGGCGGGCTTGGGGAGCACCGAGGGGAGGAGGGAAGGGAAGGAAATGGCACCTCTCTTCCCCTGGGGGCACAAAAGAGGGAGACCCAGGAAAAAACCCAAGGCATAACTGCTTAGCCCCTGTCTTTTTGACTGAAAGCTCCAAAAAGAAGAAGAGAATGGACAACTCCTTAAAGCCTTGCAGATGGCAGTGTATTTCTTCCTGAAGGACTGAAGGATTTGGTCCAACTTCATTACTTCAGTAGTGGAAACACAGTGTCTGGTGGCAGCAGGGCTTGTCAAAATGATATGATGCGCTGTTTTCCTTTCTGATGGGTGACTATCTAGCAGTCAACCAGGAGAGGAAGAGAAAGCTGATAGCACAAATAATCTTTGAGTCGCTCTATACCTAGTCTCAAAGGCACATAAAGGCTGTAATTGCTGGGAATGGGGAGTATCAACAAGCTTCTCACGGACAGCTTCAGTGGCTTGTTGACGTCTTTTGCTTCTTTTTATCTGGTAGGAAAAAGGCCCTAAGATTTGGGAGACAGCTGAAGTACAGTATTTGCTCTCCTAGAAAATGTAAGAAATGCTGATTCCCTCCTCTTGCCCTTTCCCTTGTCTTTGCTCCTGCAAATTGTGAAGTTTAGTGTAGTTTGGTGCCTGGATTCAGCTCTCAGTTGCTCTGCTCCGGTACTGCCAGCAGCTCACGATTCCCAAGCCTGTTGGTGGAAAAGACCAGCATTCCTAAACCATCCATCTTAAAATACAAAAAACCCCCAACCCTCAGGCCTTTTTCATTCATCATGTGCATGAAAAGACAGAAGGAAGAAACCCATCACATTTTCTTTAGTTGGAGATCTTGAAACAGAATTAAATTACAGCCACACCAGAAGTCACTGCTGTGCTATCTATATAATCCTTCAGCTCCGCTATACACACAGGCTTCTTTGTTAGATTTCTGTTACACCATTCAAATATTCCCTAAAACAAACCCAAAATGTAAAGGAGGAGAAGGAGATAGGTTGCCATGGCACTGAGCCACTCTTCAGGGCTTAACCTTCTTCTCCCTCTGTTCTTTAGGTGGGTATCTCCCACCAGCACTAATCTGAGCCTTGTTCTCCCATCACTTGTTTGCCTGATACCAGCTCAGAGCTGTACCTGCTGTCTCCAGAGAATACCTGTTGGATTTGATAACATTTACATTTCTTCAGCGAGTGAGAGTGAATGGAGGAAAGCAGAGGAGGGCTGTTGAATACCTCACCTCTCTGGGCTGCTCTTCATTTTGTACATGGCTGGTTTAAGACCACTATTCCCCCCCGCCCCGTACTTGCATATCTCATGCACACCGTGCATTTTTTACGGACTCTGGATTTGCTTCATCTGTGCTGAAGCATGTGGGAATTTCACCACTGATTTCAATGAGCCTGAACCCAAAGTGCTCTTGTGACAAAAGGCGACTGGTACAGCACAGCGAGGCTCTTTCAGCGACAACAAACCCCCCAAAATGCCGGAGGCCAGCCAGCAACTCCAGCTGCGCACAGCGCAGAGCCTCATTTTCCCTGTCAGGAGGTGGTGATCCACCCAGCGACGGCGGAGGTGGCAGCCAGCGGCAGCACATCCAGCCGAGGCCCCGCATCCGTGACAAGACGACATTGCCTGGCCCGTAGACGAGCCTCTTTTTTTTTTTTTTTTTATTTTTGTAATGCGTATGCCCTAACAAATAAGACCAAAAGCTGGCATTTTCTGGAAAGCCTCCCGCTTCAGAAGCGCGGCCATGGAGCGCGGCTCTGGGCTGCGAGAGCTGAGGTGGCGCCGGACGGTGCCGGCGGTGGCTGAGGGGCGGCGAGGTGGAAGACCTGCTGCTGTGGGCGATCGCTAGCCAGCCAGCTCTTGCAAATAATGTTATTGAGTTAGAGAAATAAATCTACGTGGGGACGTTTCTTTAGTGTAAAGCGTCCGGCTGCTTGCAGGCTGCTTGCAAACAGCGGAAAAGGAAAAAAAGCTTTCAAACACGTTGAAACACGGTGAAGCTTTCAAACGCGGTGAGCGAGCAGTCCGCGGAAGGGCGGGAGGCCGCCGCCGCCGCCTGGGCCGCCGGTACCTCACGGGGCCGCCGGTGCCACACGGGGCCGCCGGCGCCTCCCGGGGCCGCCGGCCCCTCCCGGCCGGCCGGCGCCCCGCCCCGCCGCCCGCCGCTCCCCCTGCCGCCGCCGGAGGGCGCCTCAGCACCGCGGGCCGCGGGCAGCCCTGCGGCGGGGCGGCGGGCCGTTGGGCCGTTGGGCCGTCGGGCCGTTGTTGGGCCGTTGGCGGGGGCGGCCCCTCGCCCCTCAGCGATTTCCCGCCCGGACGGGCTGGGCTTGGCCCAGCTCCCGAGCTCGTTCCGGCTCTCGGGCTAAGTCTAAGTGTTAGGCCCGCCTGGCTGGCCCTTCACCAGGTTGTCCAGCCGCCCCCCGTGTGCCCGGCCTGTCAGCTGAGGCCGGCGGGGCGCGGGAGCCGAGCTTTCCGCGGGCAGCGATGCTGCTGCTGCTGCCTGCTTCGGAGCCGGGGGTGGCCCAGAGCTCCGCTGTGATGTGGAAAAACAGGCGTCTGCTGTATTAGGCACTTTAATACAAGATTTAAAAAAAAGCCGTAGCGTTTTTTCCAAGTGTTGGAGGTATACCTGTGGATGCAGTGAGACGGGGGTGTGATCACTGGCTGTGCTTGTCTACTGGTTTTGCATAAGAGCTCTCAAAACAGTCAAAACTCAAAAGTTTTGAAGGAGAATTCATAAAGCATAAAAAGAAATAATGCTTATATTTAACAGCCTACCCTTTTCTCTGATTCAGTAGTGATTATGAACTCACTCAAATCAAGGCAGTTCCACTAAGGAGCGTTAAAAAGGCACATTTGTCCCCATTCCTGCATTATTTGCAGTGGCTGCTCTGACAGATTGTCAGGCTACTGTGTGGTTAAGCGACAACCCTCATTTCGTTTTCTGAGTACTACTTTTATTGTTAGACTGTGCTCTACCCTCACTACACCTTTGTTACTTTCATATTAAGCTGCAAGTCAGATACATCAGGAGAATTTCTTGTGAGCAGTGAAAGCTTGTGCTGGAGGTTTATTAAACTTTGATGATAACCTGTTTAAGAAGGAAAAAGAAGGTATTATTGCTGACAGCCAAAACGGTTTGATAACTCAGGTACTGCTCACCCAGCCGCTATCTGAGGAAGGTCAGCCGACAAGGGCATAAAAAGAAAGACCTTGCTCAGTCAAGAAAGCAGGCTGGATTTGGGGGAGCAAAGTCTAATTTGATACCAGAGCCATAAAAATACGTTCAGTGTCATGAAGGAACTGAAGGAGGAAACTGCACAGGACTGTTTTGTGTAGCCTTGTATAGCTACTGTGGCATTTAAATTGCCAAATGAGTGGATTAAAGTCTTCATGCCTTCAACTCGCCAACAACTTCAAAGAGTAAAACCAAAGTTTGGTGGGATCTGAGCTCAGGCTGACCTGGCACGGAGAATCTCACACGCAGCTACAGGCTGTCGGACAGCGCGTACGTGCAAGGGCTGAGCCCTGAGCCCAGTGCTAGAGCTTCTCTACCCAAATTATGGGGGGCTAACGACACATGGCCCTGGTTTGGGACGCTAACCCAGTTGCTGGGAATCTAAAAGGGGAGCACAACCAGAGGGAGATGACACTCACCGTGGTACAGCTCCGGGGGTCAGCAGGGGACAATTGGCTCTGCTGCCCCCTGCTAGTGACAGCTGCACTTCAGCAACGGGGTTCTGCTAGACGGCCATGAGGGAAGTGCTCACTTGATGTAAAGTGCTTTGGAAGATTGCTAGCGCAAAAGCCTGCAGTTGTAAAAACTACCAGTTCTCAGATTAGCTAGTGTGGCAGGTCAGCTGTGCTCTGTGGCAGCTTTGCACCAGGTCATAGCACAAAACTTCCTAAATTTAACCCTGCATTTCCAGCTTTTTGCAGCTCCCCTCTCCTGTGCAAGACACAGGAGGTCAACATAAGGTGTCCCTGGCATTTTCCCCCAAGCTCCTGGAGAAGAGGCTGTTCCAGGGGGTGTGACTAGCATATCCTTATGCCCTGGCAATTCTTGGTTGCCGGAAAAGCTTCTCGAGTTGGTGGCTGGCATAGCTCACAGCAGCCTTTAACCTGCTATAACATGCTCTGAAGTGAGGACAGCTGCAGGCAACACTTACTTCTTTTGAACTATGCTCCAGTCTGATGCGCACATGCTGCCCTTCAGCAAACTAGCACAATTGCAGGCAGAGAAGGGAGGGCCTTGCCTGCAAGCTACAGCCTCCAGTTGTGAAGCCCTCTCACTTCCTCATGAATGGGGCTGGCGAAGGCCTGCCGAGTTGGCTTCACCTGGGTATGCGAGCAAGATTCAGCAAGACTTGTTCACAGAAGTTGACACCGGACCAAGCCCTTCAGATGCACATTCCTGAGCCCACTCCTCCCCTTTAGGGCATTGTATGCCAGCCGCTCCCAGGTTTCCCCCTCACCTTTATTACCTTTTTGTAGGGATCAGCTCTGTGTGTGTGTGTGCATGCTAATGCTAGGAAGGGCTGTCAGTGTAGCTCTGCAGCCCAATCTCTTCTAATATGATCCTGGCTTCAGGCTGCGGCTTTTTTTCTAGTGCCTCAATGCACCGCGCGTGGATATTAGGCAAAGGCAAGAATTTGTTTTTTTCTTGCATGCAAAACAAAGAAATGCATTCTGCCTGGCCACAGCTGCCGCAAGCACAACTGCACCGCTGAACCAGCTGCGCTTGTTGTCCAACGGCGAGGCAGCCGGAGCAAACAAAGGAGTCACTCTGCCCCTTCCCTCATTGCCATTCCTCCACCAGAGTCCTCTAGACACTAGTCCCACAGTGGGGACTGCATAGTCGCTCTCTCTTGAGATGGATAGAGGAACCTTTGGTAAGTGAGCTGCAGCCATGTGCAGAGCACTAGAGACGAGGGCTAGCGTGATCCCGCAATAGTGGCCACAGCTCTGCAGCCAAGAAATGAAAGAGGAAAGGGGGAGTATTGAACCGGACGGTGTTACAAGGCAATCTGAGGAAATGCCTCCTCAGAAGTCCACTAACAGGCTGGAGATAATGGTCTTTGCCCTGCAGCCCTTGTAGGGCCCCACTGGTACTTAGCTCTGGTAAGCAGGGCTGGGAGAGCAGAGACTCAAATTATTAGCTCTCAGTGTGATTCAGAAATATCTGTCCACACTGCAGGCCTGACTCAGAGCCTAGAAAGGTCTTTGGGATCTATGAAGATAACCCGAAGAGGTCCAACCCTTGAGAAACGGTTTGGTCTTGTCTCCAGATCTGAGCTAATTTTTGGCAGATGCAGAATTTCCCGGATGAAAGTTACACAGAGCAGCTGAACGTACCTTGCCATTGGCTTTCTTGTTGTTGGTTGGTTTGGCTAGGTTTTTTTTTTTAATGCTTCTGTGGTGGTTTTTTGTATCTTTGCGTGTTTCAAAAGGATTGAATAGAAGTGGAAATGCTAATGGGTGTTTTGGCTCGTTGTGCCGTGTAGAGGGTTTCTGTGCCAAAGCGCTAGTTACCTAGGAAACTGCTGTAGGATTGAATTTGGATAGATGTGTTGTCAACTGCAAATGAGTAGAGTGGCTTTTCAAGAGGTGGGGAAGAGTGTAAAATGCACTGAAAATATGAATGCCTGTAATGTGATTTCTAGGTAAGATGGTGGTCCTGTCTTTTTGACTGGCATTTTGTAGGCACCCTGACAACTACACAAAGTGATTGCAGATGGAGTGCATGGCCATGCCTCGGCACCTGAATGCTCTCGTGTTTGTAAGCTGGGTGAGCATTCGTCTAAATGTCAAACCACGACTGTCTGCAAAGAATAGTACTAAGGTTACGGTTAAGCATTTTGCCCATTTTATTACAACAGAGTTATGATGATTCAAGGAAATTACAGCCTTTCTAGAGATTTGAACTGCAGCACTGCACGGACATTTGCAAAACAAAAAAAAAAAAAAGACTGATGAAACATGTTTAATGATTGAGATAGATACATCTAAGGGCTTATGCAATGAAGAAAAAAGTGATTCCAGAGCTTTTCCTGGAAATCGTCAATAATGGGCCTTTTTTAATACAGCAGCAAAAATGTGAGAAAGAAATTAATGCTTCAGTCTGGGGGAGTTATATTGATGTCCGTCAGTTCTGCCATGATGGCTAAATCTGCAAGTGGTTATGTATGCCAGGGGAGTCAATACTTAGAGTGGCCCATGGCTGAAAAAAATGAGAAAAGCAGTGGGGTTTACTCGGTTAGAAGAGATCTCCCACAATTCCTCCTATTCCTTCCCCTGCCCCAAAACACATGCAGGATTAGCACTTGGGCTTACACTGAGCACCAATTCCCTTGTATTTCACCTACAAAATGCACTTCGAATGGCAAATGCAAACTCTTAGTAGTTTATTCATGTTATGACAGGTGTCACCAGTTGGCACAGCTACATGTAATCTTCAAAGGTTTGGGTTTTTTTCCCCCCCAGCAGGTGAGCAAGTTTCCAGCCTTGAAAAGGCAGGTTGTGCTGCTTGTTTTGGGTTAGGCAAGTGCACCAGGTGAGAAGGCTGAGGTAAAGCACTGCCCTTATTCCTCTGGCTAAAGCTCTGAGGCAGGACCTGCTTCCAGAGCCACTTTGGAGGCCCGCTGGTCCCTGCTCCTTGCTGCCGTGCACCACCGGAACGCTCACATCCCCTGCATTTCTCTCTGCAGGTGCTTCTCTCCTCCCAGGGGTGTAAAATAAATGCCAAAGTCACCAGTCCTAACCTCTGTCCTGACCGCGCGGCTGTACAGGCTTCCTGCAAGGAGAAGATATGTATCTTGCTTTTTATTCCTGCTGAGCTATTCCCAGGCGCTACCTTCAGGGCAGAATTTGTCCCTCAGTGCTGAGGGTCAGATGAGGGTCCCACAAACCGTCTGATCAACTCGTGTCAGGCTGGCACATCTGCACGACTGATACAAACCATCCTGTGGATATAGCCGGACTCTGCCCCTGCCTACTTTGCTGCCCCGAGGCCAGGCTACACGGGTCCAGCCAGCTGCCGCTGCTGCACCGGAGGTAGGCACCAGCGTCAAAAAGAAGCTGTGATACCTCGTATCTCTTATCCATTGTTTATAAGAATACAGACACCCCTGATCACTATTCCTTCGACAATGTCTTTAACAACATTTACGTTGGAGGTCAGCCAAAACCTATAAAACTGCAGGCTGCCAGGCCTGGAGGTGGCTGCAATACAGTCTGTTGCATCCAGACTTTCTCTCTGGCCTCTGTCTTTAGAGAGGGGCTGAAGTGACATCCAGGGCTGGACACCCTTCCTCCCCGCTCGAGCCTGCGTGCACCGGCAGATGTGCACACAAACCTAAGCAGACTCCTCTATTTTGGGCCCATCTGTAACCTGCATAATGAATAATGTACAACGAATTTGTGGTCTACATGTTTATTAAGTGACTCAGTATTTCCAGTGGAGATTTTGTGCTCATGTTTTACTCACATCACAAAACCCACTCACTCTTTTATTATCCCCAGCAGCGGTAGGAGATAATAAATTATACAACTGCAGATGATGGTAACTATATCAACAAACAAATTGTATCAATTTTCAGTGTGAGCTTAAAGCTCCTATTACTGGTTGTGCAAATTCTGAAAACGGAATTTGGGAACGCTGCTGCTGTTATTAAACGTTCTTACCGGGCTGTAATCCAAGCCTTCCGCAACGCATCTCTAAAGAAGGTTTTTTGCCTACTGTGTACCACTGCTTTTACATAGGGGATTAGACATTTACATATGTAAGAGCAGAGAGAGAAATGTAATTTACGCAATAGTGACAGCTCCCATTCGTTACTGCGTGAAAGGGCTGAAAGATAAAATGCGCCTCGGTGGTGGAATTCAGAGCTAATCCCCCTCCACTGCACTTGCAGAAACACATTTCCACCCTCCGAAAAACAAAGGCTTGTAGCAAAACGTCAATCAATCAACAGCGCAGCTTCATTCTGTGTATCGAAGTGGGCTCACATGCTCTCTGGATCCTGTTTTAAGCTTAATAAGCTACTCAAATAATAATTTGTATGGCTGTGGAAAGATGTGAGCTTATGCCACAGCAGCCCTTTTGAAACAGCTGACACACCTGTGGCTAGGGATCGACTTTTTGGGGAAGCAGGTGTAGCAGTATTTGGAAAGCCATGGTATCCTTTCCAAGAGGAGCAGAGACTGTTTATAGAGAAACTCATTTCTATACAATAAAGGTCCTCGTCAGCCACAAGACGGAACACTTGGGCAAATGTAAGCGTGGCTCACAAACCATGCCACATGCTGTGTTCTTGTTTTAATTGAAAAGTTTCCATTTTTAGCTGTTTATGCTCGGTGGCTATGTGGAAAAATGGGCCTGGAGCTGCGTCTTTTACCCGAGTGACCCTCACCACCTAGGCGCTGGATGGGGCCTACAGGTGAGGGAATAACTATGGCGGAAACTTGCAGCAAGAGGAGACCGTCCAGCAGGCTGGCTGATGGTCAGGCTTTGCTCTGAACTTAGGATCACATAGTGATCCTAATCCCTCTGGGTCTGGGACAGGCTGAAGCAATGCAGAGCTGACTAAGCTGCTGCGTGACTAAGCCTCCTGGACCTCACCAGGCTCGATAACTAATACTTTGAACTGAGCTGCTGATCACCGTCCTGACACGCCAGCTGTGTTTTGCACATTTTGTTGCCCGTAAATACGGTTAGGGCTGTTGTGAGCCTTGTCTGCCTGCTCCTTTTGTGTCCTTGTTGCCAGGGGCTGCAAAGGAGCCCTCTGCCAGTGAAGCTGGGGAGGTTTCAACCCAGGAAACCCTTGGAAAAGGGCCCTCAGAGAGACTGAACTCAATCCCCTCCCTTGTAATTGCTATTGGGACCTGGCAGAAGAAGTACATATTTGCAATTAGGGCTGGCTGTTAAGGTGTTCTTGGAGCTCAACACCATTAACTTTGACACCGAGAGCTTGAGGCCAGACCTTTGAGCATTTCCTCCCGCAGCATCACCAATCTTTGCATGAATAAGTAAGATCAATTACAGACATAAGTCAGTTCTTGTTACTCGGATGTCTCTTATCCATAGCCTATACCTTCCTCAGCATCTTTTTAAAACAGCAACCAGTCACTATAAAGCCAGCAGTCGGTCAGGACATATGGGTTGTTGCTGTTGGACTTTTATAAGGATTTAGCTGCATTACACAAATTGCCAATTAAACTGAAAAGTCAAAATGAAGAAAAAAGTCAGGTAGTGTCATTAACAGCTTCAGACCACAAGAACCTATTCTCCAAATAAACACGGTATGCCTGGAAATCCAAACACATTCAGAATGGCTCCCATTTTAGCATCCATCGAATGCTTGGCCATTTTTTAATTTGAATAGTTAATCATCCACTCAAACAGGCTGCAATGTTCTCTTTATTTTATTGTGAGCCAAGCATTAGTCTTCCCTTCTGGAGGACACAGAAGTAACCTTTACCTAGGCAAAGTAACTCACTTTATTTTCATGGGAGGGATATTAGGTTTTGCTTCTTTTGTGTTCCCATTGGCTTGCTGTCGGTTTTTTTTTTTTGTTCTCCCTGAACACCTGTCTTCTTGCAAACACCCCTGCATCCTCAAAATGACAAGATTTACATTGTGTGCAGCAAGTGACTTTTAAAGCAACCTGATACTCACAGAGACAATTAAAATGTTTTATTGGACTCTTTCACAAGAGCAGGGTGCCCCAGGCCACTGCAAGGGATGTATCTTCAGTCCACGCAGAGGCCCCGCCGCCGCCCCCCGTGCTGGCAGTGCCCAGTGGCGGCTCCCCCAGCTGACCCTCCTGCCTTAGACCAGCTCCCTGCTCCCCTTGCTTCCCAGTGGCTTCCAGCTGAGGAGCAGAGCTCACGTAACTGCCCGTCTCCCTCTCCAGAAGCACAGCTTTTTGTGCTTTAAATTATTTTGGATTGTGACAGGGTATCTACAGCCAGGCCTGGACTAATATGGCTTTTTTTTTTCCTTATATCTGATTCCCTTATGGTGAGAAACTCCAGAAGTTACCATTTGAGTAAATTACCCTACAGTGTATGAATAAACATAAGGATGATTAACAGGAATAACATAACATATTCGCCTTAATTTCACAACAACATCTCCACTAGGAACATAATATACCAACAAGTGGAACTGTTACAATTACAGAGGTAATTTTAAATAAGCTTTTTTATGGCCACCGCTGGGTTTTTGGTCATATCCTGCCTTCTGTTTGTATGTCCTTTACACCGGATCCTCTTTCCTAACAGAGTCCCCACTTGCTGTGTCCTGTTTTCACGGCTTCTAGAAGCAAGAGAAGTGCACGGAGGCATGGAAAGTTACTCTTCCTTATTACAATAATGATATGTAAATGTATGCTACATCCTCAGCCTCTTCTGTAAATAGAGCCGTGCATGTTATCTTTACATTCCAGGGCTGCCGTTATTAAAACATCTCACACAAATGGCCATGCTCATTTGCTTTTGGGTGGAAAAAGGACAGGCTGGTGTTAAGTACATGAGAGCCTGGGCAAGACCACAACACCAAAACAAGCTGGCAAAGTGAGAGAGCATCTCTGGGAGTATGCCTTTACTAGTATGGGGAAAAAGATATCTTCTTAATCTAGGTTCACTAACCTGATTTCAAAGAGCTGTGAATAGCAGGATGTTCAGTTTTAACTTGGGTCAGCAGATGAAGTTCAAACCTTGTTGAGAACCTGATACTTTAACCTAGGCAAGCATACTAGGCGCTGGAGGAGACAGGGCAGGTTCTCCAGGTGGGAAGCACGGTGAGAGGCTGCGGTACGCTCCCGTGGGGTCCGAGATGAAGCGAAGAACTGCGTGTCTTTTCCAGCCGGATCTGCGGCCGTGCTGCCCACTCTGCTGGGACGCACTGGGAGCAGAGGCCAAGCGTCCCCTTGGCCAGGCAGCAGGCAGGGGCCGGCTGCGGGCAGCCGCGCTCCTGGTTTGAAGCACGCTTGCACGACATAGCTGCAGCAGCGCAGAGTCAGTTAGCAAAGAGCAAAGCAGCCCGTGCGCCAGTGTGGGTCAGTGCGGTTTACCCACAGCAGAGCTAGGTGGCTTAACCAGTATAAACTCTCTTTACGACACCAGTGAAGGCAACCAAGCTTTGCCATGTCCATCACTGTGGAAGGCACCGCCGTGAAACCTGACAGGAGACAGCCCACCTGGGTGGAGGAGGACTTCTCTGAGGGTTCAGAAATACTCAGTGTCACTCTTCCCAGAGAAGTGGTAACAGCCCCGTGCTTTTGGAAACCTCACCCTAAATTTTCCTGGAGTTCAGCCTTTCTTTGCATAATATTTACCCTCTTGCTTATTTGTCAGCTTCAAACTGGGAATATGGAATTTAAGTGGTTCGGGTATGGGGCTGAGAAAATAGTCTTTCTTTGCAGTAAAATTTACAGTATTCATTTAACTACATTTAGTTAAATGACAGCTGTTTGGTAGTCAACTAATTCTATTTATCAGTCTCCATCTGAAGGACTAAGAAATCAGGGCCATCATGATTTATGGATTCTTATTTAATCCCTCTCTGGTTGGTCAAGCACTGAGCAGGCAGGTTGGTAAAGGCTCTGACAAGCTGGTATGTCTTGCAAATTCACCTTTGCCTGCTCTCTTGCAAAAACACTCGGATCCCTCTTAAAATAAAAGGGTTAAAAATGATAATAAACTGTGAAATCGAGAGAGTGAAGACGTACTGTACCATCAGCAAGGACTAAACGATGACCGTGCCACAAGAATACACTTTAATCTTAACATATCAAGGTCAAAATCCGAAGATTAGCTCCACCTCTATACATCTTTTACTAAGAAAGTTTCCATTTCCTTCTTGACAAGTACGAATGTCTGTTACTGGCACTGTGAGTATGTGCCTTTTTTCAAGTCAACACTGTTTGCAAAATTTCTTTAAAAAAAATGACTTAAAGCAGGAGTTAACCCCTTGTTAACTTGAATTGACAGATTCTTGGTTCAAATCACTTCTTCTCTACCACATTGCTTTCTCCAACTGATTTTTCTCTTCAGCAGCTTACATTTCAGTGACATATTTTCTGACCTCTGTGCCATATTTTGCATATCGCCCTGCCTAATGTGCACTTCAGCCTGTAAGCAAATCATATTTGTTTTCTCCTATATCCATCCATCCTCTGGAAAATCTGGTTTTACAGCCAAGGTTTTACAGACTTAGGTACTCTATTTCATTGTAATGTGGCTGTGCTAGTGCCAAGATACATCAATTGCCTGAAAATATTGGTGTCTGAAGGGTTTGATTTTCTCTCTTTGCTATAATTAAATACTGTGCAGATGGAGTTAAGGATTTATTTATAATAATTACTGAATTTTTTTCTTCATCTTTCTCACTATTTTTTTTCTCATTGTAAAGTTTTGTGACTATTTTGGTTTGCTATTTTTGTTAGGCTACTTGTGGACTACAAAAAATATTATGCAATTGTGGGTCATCCACTCAAGAATATTAGATAAAAATTTCTGTGAAGGCAACTATAGAGCTGCTATCCATTTAAAATCTTTTTTGAAGTGTGTGGTAATAGATTTCAAACTAGTCTGGAATTAAAAAAATAATGAAGCATATTTTTGTGGATTTTTTTTTCTTTAAATGGATAACTTTGAACTTCAAAGAGGACCGTTTCATCAAGTAATTTGGTGAAGAATTTTTTGGTTTCTGAATAGCAGGACTGTGCATGTCCCAGGATGTGCAGAGATGGGTTGTGCTACGGGAGTGGGGCTTGTTAAGTTTCTGCTGCAAGACCCAGTACCTTTGGTAATAAATGGCAGTAATCTCAGGAAACTACCCAGACAGAAGACTTTCTGTGGCTCTGATGCTGCCACTGAATGGAAAGGGAATGTTTGTTTAATGACCAAACTGGCAAATGTGCCATTTTGTCTTCATAAATTTTGGGTAGAATCCGGAGAATGTTGCCAAGGGCAACCACTGCATCTTGAGGAATTGGAAATGAAATACAGGGAGAAAATAGAACAAAGATTCCTTAAAGGAGTTTACCCTACCGTATTCAGTGCCTTGTAAGTAAACACATGTTATTCCTCAGCAGGTAGCAGCCCTGGGGAATTAAGTGTCAAGTAAAGTTAAACTGCAGGCCTTTCCAACATCAGTCAGTGCTGAAGGGCTTCAGCTGACACTGTTAAGGGGAAGGGTGCTTCCACAGAGCACTGCCCTCACTCGCTCCTCCTCCTGTACTCCCCCAGACCATTGAGGGGATTTTCCTAGCCTTCCTACATCTGCCATCCCCTTCCCAAGGTGGTGGCATATTTCCCTCCTCTCTCCTTGCCCTCGGGGCCATAGAGCTGGTGTTGGGTAAGGATAGGTGAGCAGACACTACCGTAATCACAGTTCACTAACGCATTCCACAAACATCATCACTTGGGTCAAATGTAGCCAAAAATCCCTGATAGAAAAGGCAGCGATCTATGATTTGATCTTCAGTCCTGTGAAACTGGTCTAAATTTCACTGAGGACTTGAAAGAGTCATCAAACTTGGAGGAAAACTCATGCACACGTTGACGTGGGAGAGGTGGATGAAGGGTCGTTCAGAGGAGAGTTCAAACAGCTCCTGGTCCACTCAGCTGACCCCTGTAGCCTTCTGAGTCAGTAAGAGCAATGCAAAAGAAAAGCATGTAGCATAGTGCTGGCAACTATTTTAATGAATGACCTTACTGGGGGTGAAAAACTGAGAGATGGCTCCTACCCAGTATTATGACTGGACCCTCCTGACTGTCCTAGAAGATGGATGACTGTTTCTCTACGAAGAAATCAATTTATAACTCAGTTTCAAGCTCCGCTACACTTGGGATGGTTTGGCTCTATGGTTTGCTGTTCAGGCTCATCCCTATTAAAAAAAATATTCCGGAATTATTTTCCCATACTTGGACAGCTATATGGGCTGACGCTTCCAGACTCTCTCCCCAGAGCAAATTCTCTGAATTCATACAGCTCAAGTGACCTTTCCAGTTCACAGCAGTGACTACGATTCCCAGCATTTGTGTAAGCTTTGTAATTAGATATATGTACATATATGTATACGTATTTATACACAGGTCTATACATATACTACACATACACACATAGAGAGACAGAGAGAGTATGTATGTGTGTATGTATAAAAAGACTGCTTAGAATTTCAGCTCTCGTGTTTCCGAGCTCTGTGTCTATACAAGTTATGGAAATTCTGGCAAAAATCAGAGAGCGACAAGCATATTTTATATTCACTCAGCTCATCTGTTGAAGCATGATTTTAAGAGCCTCTAGCTATTTAAACACTTACTGTAAAGGGAGTGAGTAAATGGTTTGCTGGATTAGGATTTTAGTCAGGTTGTAAATTTTTAGAGATTTGGTCTGTGTTTGCCTGATTGTGTGCACAGGCAATAGATTTTGGTCCCTAGGAGCTGTCTCTGAAGGAATAATTAGAACCGCTCCAAGAACTGAGAAAATGCACTGAAAATTGCTGTACTATTTAGTTTCCAGTTTAATTTGGTGAAATTTTCCAGGCAGCTCCTCAAATAATAAAAGCAATAATGAATACTTTTTTTTAAAACAATATTTCTCCTTTGCTAGGCTTCTTTGACAAATACTTGAAATAAACCCCTGATTTCTCAGGGGAGAGAAAGCTATAGGGTCTGTTACACTTCCAATTGTTACTGCTTTTTTTTTTTAACATAGGTTACTTGCTGGCAAGAAATGTTTCAAGACAAAAACCTATCCAATCCAGCCAATATAATCTCCCTCCAACTGTTGATAAAATTGATAACTCTTTTTTTTTTTCCCTTGGGTGGATATGAGTAGCTCTAAGGAGTCTTCAGCATATGCATCTGGTTAGGTAAACATTTGGGATGCTGTTCAGTTCAAGAATGAGAAACCTGAAGTTGAATGTCTGTATATCTATAGGTCTTTAAGGTCTGAGCGTGACAGAGAGGGCAGGTCAACGCAGTCAGTGGAGCCTAAAGCTAACCAGCCATGGGGGATGAAATCCAGATGCCTGTGGAGTTTGAGATACCAGGGGCAGCACAGACACCCAGGAGCTGCGCAGGGCTGGCAGATCTAACGTGGGATGTATGAGAGGCCACGTGGGATATCCCATAGTGCCTAAAACAACTAACATAGATGCCTACGTTTAACCAACTTGACTGAGCCCCAGCTGCATGCCAAAGGCAACCTGAACCATGCCTTATGCTCCACCGCTCTGCTGATTAAGAGCTTAATTCAGTTGCCTGTACCAGGCATCTCAAGCCATTTGAAAAGCCTTGGGGTAGCCCAGCCACTGGTAAGAGGCCGGCAGATGTGACCCTTGCCTTTCTGGAAGAGCAGCTGGAGCAGTCAGCTCAGGTAACAGGGGCACTTCAGTTGCCCACCAGTGACCTGTCGAACTGCTCCCTAGATCTCAGTGACAGTGATGGGAGCTGAGACCCCAGCACACGTATAGAAGCCTTCAAGTATCTAAGTGGCCTCTCAGCCCTTTCCGTACCAGTCTGAAGTTTTCCAGTAATGTTTATGCAGCTACTTCATTCTTCTACTGTTTATCCACCCGCTGCCCTGCATTCTCTCTTCTGCGTATATGTACTTTGGCTTGCATATTTTGCCCGGACATTTTTAGACTTACCCAGCGTCTCCTCTGCTGGCTCACACGCTCGATCCATAAACTTTCCTTGCTGCCAACCAGCTTCCCACCAGAAACTCTCCACATGGCTCCCAGGCGAGGCATGAGGAGCATTCGTCCTCCCACCCCACTTCTCGTCCTTGGGGGGAGAGCAGACGCTGGAAAGCAACAGTGGCTGGAGCTGGAGACACCACCTCATTCCTCTGACAGCTGTCCTTCGCTGGGCCAAGGACATAACTGCTGCAACTGTCTTTCTGGCAATACTCTCATGCAATGCATGGTTTTGTTTTTGGTTTTGTTTCCATGGAAGACCATAGATACAGTTTCTTGTAAAATATAATATATATTGTATTTAAAGAGACCGTAACAATTCAATGATCCTTGGCCTTTCTTTCCTGGGGAATTGAAAAATGATGAATCTGGTGTTAGTGGCCAGGTGTACCAGGTCAAGTTGGGCTAAAAAGTATTTAAGTGAGTAAAATATACTTACAAAATTCTATCATTTTACATGCGCATGTCTACATATTTCTTCGAATGTCTGTCACGTTGCCATCCAGGCAGCAGTCGGTAGGTTTGTGCTCTGCAGTAGAACTCCCTGGAGAGATTAACGCCAGCAATAACCCAAAGAGGAAATGGAGGCAGTAGCAACTGGGGCCAGAAAGAAAGAAAGAAAGAAAAAATAGAAGCAAAGAGTACTGTTTCTAGAATTACCATGTCCTCTGTGCTTTCAGACCGAGATGAACGTGTCACAGCATTATAAATTTGTCTGTTAGCTAAACAGTACCTTCCAAGTAGCACAGCTAAGAAAAGTGGTACAGCCTAGAAGGACCCCGGTCCCTGAGCAGCCTTCCCCGACCCCCTGCCAAGTGTTCCTCCAGAATATTTACCTTTCACCACAACACAAACGTTACTAAGGTTTCATCTCTGTCTTGGTTTGCTTCTCCTTGAATGCATAGGTAATGTCTTCACCTGTCCATTCTGACAAATCCAGATGCTCTTTTGTACTTTTTAATAGGTTCCTGCCACATATGTATTAGTGAGCCCTGAATGTTATGTTCAGATGTTTTCTTTTTCTAAAGATAAGGTGATATTGGTTCCACCCTGTTTAATCTTCAGCCAGGCCATAGTCATCTCAGATTCCAATTTAAAATTATCCTTCTAGTGCTAGATGTTCCTCAGGGACCCATCAGCTCTACAACAGCTATTTGACTTGCAAACCCATGTGCTTCTAAACAGAGGTAACTTTTCAATTTATCCTTACAAGGGTGCTGATATCAGCATTAAAAAAAAAAAAAACAAAAAACAAAAAAAACAGGAGAAGAAAAGTAAAAACAAGGTGAGAACAAGCTGTGGGCCCAAGGAATGGCATTTACAGCAATCATGATGAATTCACCAGGCTCATTGCATTAATTATCATACTGAAACATCTAATTTCTTTTGATTGTCACAGTACCGTGGCAACCTCTGCGCAGGAAATAAAACCAAGGTTTTTTAAAATATGAACCTAATGTGTTTCACACAGTTGAAGGTAGTTAGAAAGAGGAGAGTATGTCACCCTAACTGTCTGAGCGTGGGATGTATTTACACAGTAGTCGCTTCAGGTTTTGGACAGGTAAATAAACTCACATTAAGTTTCTTGTTGCTGTGGAAGGTCTGCTGCTGGTCTCCGCAGAAGCTCGTGTAAAGGTCGCTCAGGTGCTGCTAGAATTAATCGAATCTCCTGCAGCAGCACGGAGACATGCCCTTCCAGTCAAACACAGAGTCCAAACGCTCCAGGCTCTTCATATTGGAATTTGACTTCAAAAAGTGGTTTGTAAGATGCTTAAGGCTTTGGCTAGAGAAAGTTTCCATTAGCGGTATTCTGGCACTAGTACCTCAATGATTTTTCTTTTCCTGTTTGTTTCACCGTGGTATTCTTATTATGTGTTTTGCTCGTGACCCTCCATGTCAGGGTGGCTGCTCTTCTGCACGTGTGCATATGGGCGACACAGGGCCACAACACGGCACGCAACTACGAGTCCCAGATTAGCAGCAACCTGCAGTCTGACTTCAATTAGCTGGAAGGATGATGTTTCTTGACTGTCTGGTGTTTTAAATGAACTGAAAATCAAAACCCTGTTTTTCTTGGTTCTCTTCCAAATTGCACACTAAGGTACAGTTTGCCTCATTAAAGATTAAAACAGATGTTGGTAAAAGGAGATAAGTCTGAATCAAATTTGAGATCCAAATAGTCCTGAGCTTGCGGTTTGGACTCTTCTCTTCCGAAACATAGGAGGAAGCACTGAACACTTCAGATCCATGGGATGAAGGTAGGAGGGGCTGCAGGGGCTTAGCAAGACCCTTCCTTCATTTTAGCAGCACTGTGAACTCTTTCTGCCTGTGCTGAGCTGCAGGTGAGGTGCCTGCTGTAAATCAGCAAAGACGCCCCATAAGGCATGGGGTGACAAGGTCCTGCAGAAAGACACCTTTGCCTTTGAAGAACTGACCCAAGGTGACCTGGATCCCATGTCCCAGACCCAGGGTGCAGGTGCTTTTCTTCTCCTGCAGCGGACTGCAAAATGGCCAGAATACTGCTGCTGTCTCTTGCAGTTTATTGAATTGAAAACAAGAGAGAGAAAAGGCCAGGGAGAACACACAGTTACAATGAAATAATTACAGCTAATCTAATATATAGTGGTAACAGCATCTAGGTGCCTGCTCACTCTGTGGAATATAGGTATAATAACGAGGAAAACTGTTGGGGTTTTGTTTCTTGGGAACATCATCCTGCTTCACCGTGACCTTCTCAGTTAACTTAATAAGCCAAGTATCTTTGTATGAAAACAGCTTCTTAGTTTCCACGCTAGAGAATGCACTGCCTTATCACTTACTATAATTTTGATTATGAAACAGTTGTTTTCATAAGCCTCACTTTTCTGTTGCTGGGAGCTAGCAGAAATCTTTTTTCAGGCTACCAGTTCCTTGTGCTTCCCAGTCCTTCAGCAATAACTCTTGGTGCAGGTGAGGGTTATATTTTAAAGAAAACCTCTTTGATCATGTTCTAATGGTTGTTTTTCAAATCCTTGTCATATATGTATATGATGTTAGTTGCAGAGGTCAGACATGTGGTTTGTAAATATACAGGTCAATGAAGATACCTCATTTGGCCTCACATTTGTTCTTTAAGGTAGCCTTTCCTACTGGTCATAAAGTCTTATGGTACAGCTTCAAGGAAGCCAGATACCTTGGGCACAGAGGGGTGCTAGTGGAGCCCAGAGCTGCTGTAGGCTTGCGAACCCTGATGGTTTTCCCTGAGGTGGAAACGAACACCTTTGGCCCTGGGGAGTAAACCTTTTGAAAAATAGCCTTGTACGTTACCTGTGAGTATTCCTTTCACTTGTATTCACCAACTTTTGTTTTCCTTCCAAAGCTGCTAGTCTCATCGTGCACCCCAAAGAGTGCATCACCCCTCAGGTCCCTCCGAAGCTCGGGCTCCCCCCTCCCCACTGTGCCTACGCTCTCCGTGTGGGCTGGCTGTTCCCACCGCTGCGCCGTAACTCCCCGATGGCACCAGCACCCTTTGAAAAAGCCACCAAGCTGTAGGCCTGATTTCACTCTCAAGCTCAGTAGGTGACGCTGATCTTGTGAGAGAGTAGGAGGCACATCAAGCTGAGGATGCAGCTGATCAGAAAATGTTTGACATTTTGTTTTGGTCCAAATGTTCTCTTATTAAGAACATGCTTCCCTTTTGACTAGTAATTGAGATTTCTCCTCTTTAATATTAATTATTAATCACTTGGCAAAGAATTTGCACAATTCATTTTCTTAACCACATTTTTAAAAATGCAGTTAGAGCCAGCCATGCTTTTATCCCATATCACAGAGGGCTATGATGAGGAGGTTTCAGGTGTTGCTTAGAGGTGTGTGCTGCTGAGCGCTTTCATACCGTACTTAAAAGGAGGTGTTGATAAAGTCCTGGCAAAAGGACTGAATGTCCCTCCTCCAGATTCTGTGAAAAAATAATTAGATAATATCGTAGATCTCAGGTTCATAGCCATGGCTGTCCACGCTGCCTCCAGGCCGTCTAACATGGCAATTTTCCCTGACAGTAGCTGATATATCTGATACATCAGTGGTACCTTGCCTTCCTCTGGCTGCTGTCACCCCCGCACCTCATCAGCCAATGTCTGCAAAGGACAGCTGGGATGAAATGGGTTTTCTAGCCCCGTGAATAAGGGTTGTATAGTCGTCTTTCTCAAGAAATCCAATTTGCACAATCCTAAATTCTCCCATTATCTACCCAGATGCCCACCCCAGTCTGAACTCTCAGCCTCTCTAAGACAGGAAGACAAGAAATTTCACTTCTGAATTATAGCATTTTGTTAAAAATACATTAATGTTAAAGTTGCTATTCTGACAGTCATATTAAAAAAACGATACAGTACTTGAGCTCTCTGTATATTTGGCTTCTGCTTCAATGCAGAAGCTGTCCTTTCCCAAAGAATAAGGAGCAAAGCTTGAGGGCAGGGGGAGGTTAGGAAGGTAGGTGCAGTGGCTTTGCAAACCAGTGAGCCACATGAAGAAGCTTATTAGTGTTTCGATTGAAAGGATACAGTGTTTGGTGTTCAAAAAATAAGGTTTAAAAAAAAAAAAAAAAGGATATTAAAGAAACTGCATAGCAGCAAATGTAGGTAATTAATCACTACATTTGCCTCAATGCTCAGTAACTACTTATGTCCATAGAAGTCACAGGGGATATGTAAAACCTCCAGAGGCACAAAGGTCGTTCCAAAGTGGCATTTCATGGGTGATGCTTGTATGTTTGACTACTGCAATTACGAGGCAGTGGGGAGCTGGGGAGAGAAGGGGGGCAGGTGCCACCCAGCCCCCACACTGCAGATGGGCACCCCCAGTGCGGTGCCACCACCAACCGGTGCAGCTCGGCCAGCGGCTGTCAGGCTGGCATCATGGCGTGAAGGTGCAGCCTTTGTGGTGAAGGCCGGGGGCCACGTCCCTCCTCTCCTGGGGTGCTCCCTGTTGTTTTGCTGGAGACAGGTCCCAAAACCCATCTGGGTCTCCTCTGGTCTCCTGAGCCCAGGGGAGCTGCAGCTGCAGTGGTGTTTGTGGCTTCCTTCCCCCTCTGGCTCCTGCTTCTGTGTGATTGAGAAGCTCTTTTTCTCTTCCGTCAGGAAGAGCCGTGGATGAAAAGGGAGGCCAAAGGGGTGACATCTGCCTTGCCCCGACCTGTGGACCCCAGCTGGACCTCAGCCGCCATGGCAGCACATGCTGGCCACCCTGGGTTGCAGCTGGCTGGACTGACAAGCTATGTCATAAACAACAAGTAATTTAAAATAATTTTAAAGGAAATAGTTAATATTCTGTAAGACTTTCAAAACTCTTTAGTGCTTATGAAAGACCCTACATTTCCCTTTCTCTCTTCTGTATCCTTGGGCTGTGCTTGTCCAGCCTCTCCTACAGCATTTCATCTACCCCTCAGTGGTACCAGCCGGGGCTGTAGCGCCCAGAAAAACAACAGCGGTGGCCTCAAAATCCCTTGCAAAAAAAACCCCGCTGTCAACAGATCTGAAAATCATAAGCATTTTCAAAATGATGAGAATCAGGAGATTTGTAAGTAATCTCCTTGGAACTCAGATGGTATTTCTCTTTTTTAATTCAGCTACCATTTTCCTCATTGCAAAATGAATGTAATTTAAGTTATGCTATTTTATTTAATTTTAAGAATACAACATCCATTAGAAAGTACATTATAAAGTATGTTTTGCCAGCAACATCTCCAATATTACAGTGAATAATCCTATTACATCCTTCTATGATTTATAGTGGAGTTTTTTTCTTGTCTTTAAGCATTTCCCAGTAGAAGATGGTAGTGTCAGGCTAAGAAGCTCCATAAAGATTTATGCACCTGGATAAAGAGGACACCTTTCGTAATTTCTAATTTGACTCCCATGTGTATTACTTTTTTCTGGAATTGTTTGCAATTTGCTCAAGTTTCTTGAAAAACATGAAAGTAGCACTGCAAAAAAATAGTCCTCTGTGTGGAAAATACAAGAACAAAAAGATCCCCTGAATTGAGGGGAAAAAAGACTGTAGGAACAGTGGATTATAGGTGTTGGTTCTTGGATCTTCTTTCTAATTCCGGTTTGACTCACTGTATAGCTTTAGTTGAGTTAAATAATCCCCTTTCACTCCCTCATTCAGGATCTGCAAGGATAATAGTCTTTTCCTGCTTTGCAGGGCTTTTGAAAGAGATACATGAATAGACTAACAGGGAAGTACAAGGCCAAATTAGTAGAAGTATAATATGTAGTAGCTAATGTTTTACTAGTAGGGAAAAGACTGTACCTCACTGCAAATCATTCGGACTGTGGCTGTATTGTAGGTATTTTCCCTTTTAAATCTGTCACTGGAAACTTCAGAGGACAGCATAGGAACAGGGTATTAAAAATGCGGTGGAGATCTAGCTCTTCATTGAGTATGAGTGAGGAAACAAGGTATAATAGAAGAACCAACAATGAAGGGAAACTTCTTTTTTCTAATTGAAATATTCCATATATTCAGCATTTCCTGTTGTGTAAATACATAAACAGAGGGATTTATTAAATAAAAAGTCATTGCAACTGTGTAAGCCTTTGCCACTTTAAGACCAGCACTACAAGGGAATATACGATCTGCATACTCTGACAATTGACTTTAATTCTCTAGCTTCATCATAGACATGTTTAAATCATTGGTAGTCTGTAAAAGATATACTTTTGCTGATAATATGAGTCAGCAGAAGCTAAAAGCCTTTACTGGGATTAAAGTAGGGTTCACAAGTGTTTTCATTGAGGTGCAGCTTAATAAAAAACAATCTTGGAGGACATACCTCCTTGGCTTTGCAGACACGTACACAGGACTGCTTCTCCCATTCCCTCTCTGTCCAAGCAAATGGAGAAATAATCTTATTCTATTTTTAGCTTCCTTTAGTGAGATTTGTCAGATGATAGATAGGCGAGGGAAGCTCAGCAGCCTCGAAGACACAGGTATGCTGATGCTCTGTGTCGGGTCCCCCCTAGAAGCCTATAGATCTCACGCTGAGAGCTGCCGAATTGTCCCAGGGAGGAGCAGGATGGCTTCTGGGTGGTAGCTGCAGTGAGATACTTGAACTATTCGGTCTTAGCTGTGCATTTAGGTGCTTAGTGAGCTCTTGTGTCTTGTTAAGCTCTCCACTTGTAGCTGCCTCCTGTACTCAAAGGCTTGTCTCGCACCTTTCTCGATGCTGAGGTTTGGTCATTACATGGTGGTAAACGCAATGAATCTCTGGAAGAATCTGAGTTAAGGATCCCGGAGAGCCTGCGGGTCTTTGCCAGCCGCGTGCTCCCCGTTGGGGAGTGACCACGCGCTCCCCCGGAGAACCGGAGGCCTGGGGCGGCAATGCCAGCAGCGAGCTCTCCTCCTAATTAATTGTAGCTGTACTGCAATCTGTTAAGGAGCTGTGTGATGGCAACTGAACAATGATAACTGGCACCCACTGATGCCAGATCATAAACAGCTGAATTACGTGTTTGGTTGTCCTAGTATTGGGGGGAGGGAAAGGGAAAAATACCATATGTTGTTTTTAATCTTTTTAGAGTTGTTTAATGTTCCTCTAGCACAAAAATGTTTTTTTAGGAGTACTTTCCTTTGCAGAATTTCTTTGTGACAAATTATTTCCCTTTTTCCCTTTCAGCCTGAATGCACACTATGCACTAACACATTAGATGATACTGTTTTCTTTTTCTAAGTATTGTTGTTTAGTAAGTTGCAGAATTCGGAAAATAAAAAGTCAAGGTAATTATGTTTTACATGATACCTAGGAAACTTACAGAATGAGCTCAATCTTCCCTTAAAAAACATTTAAGAAAAAAAATGGAGACTTGAAGTGTTGCCTTGAGCAGGAGTATTCAAAACCTTCCTGGGGAAGGACCATGAGGAGAGGCTGTTTGGCCACTAAAGTCATCTCTGAAGGAGATTCAATGCTGAGATTTTGCAGTTTAGGTGAGCGAGAGGCACCTGTATGGTTACATAGGTACAGAGGCAGGTACTGAGGGGCCTCGTATACACGTGCACCTTCTAAGTTACCTCCACATACTAAACAAAGAAAAAAAATCACAATTTTATTTTCTTATATTGAGCTTTTAGTGGCCATTATGAACAAATATGGTGGCCAGCTGATAGTCATAATCAGATCTTGTTCACAGTTTTATTAGATTAGCGGAGCATGGCTGGGGGGACCACCTCAGGAAGGCACACAGCTGGTAATTATTATGTATCCTTTTTATCTGGATTTAAGAAACAGCGCCTGCTTATTTCTCAAGTTAATGCACATGAAAGAAAGAAGACAAGACCAAGATCTTGCAGATATTAAAGTGGAAAAAAAAAATGCTGAGCAGCCACAGTTTTTGCAAGCGGTGCACACTGGAAAAGCAATAAAACGACCAGCATGGGCATATATCCCTGCTGCAGAGGTTTCCTTCTTAGCAAGGGCAAGTTTATCCATAAATTGCAGCGAGCAGAATATTGCTGCTGAACGGGAACCACAGACAGAAAGAAAACACACAGGAAAGATGAGAATAAATGGTTTGAACGCCAACATTTCATTTTTCAGGCAGAAAAGCAGGGTCCTCCTTAGCTCTCCGGCTTTCAGGCACCAAGAGGGGTCCTTTCATTTCTTCGCAGAGGCCCTTCAGGGAGCAGGGCCCTGTGAGAGGTGCATGGCCTCCAAAGCAAAGGGGGCCGGGCCCCCACGAGTTACGCTGTAGAGCTGGGGGGATTTCCAAGGACCTGCAATGCACCCTCCTTTAGCTGCTAGGGCAGGAGGGGACGCTGCTCGTGCGAGCATCCGTCTCTGCACCCTCCTTTCCACCAGACCACTGGTTAGAAAATCTCTGTCAAAACTCCTATGAAGTTAAATTTCAAGTTTTCTTTTCAGAAATAGCACTTGCTTTTGACAGAAAATTTATATTTTTTCCTCTTCCCTCTAAAGACTGAACAGTAAAAGCCAAAACATTTTGGCCAAATGTGTGGAAAAAATTTATTTGGCACTGTTGCCAACGGCTTGTGGGAGTCACTGTTTGGCTGTCTCACGCCTCTGCTCTCCTCACCAAGCCTTCGGATGATGATATCTCCCGAAATGCACTGTGGCAAGCATGCTGCTCTGGCATCTCTGCAAAGGAGAGCGAGCACGTGAGGGAAGAGCCCGGCCCCAGGAGCAAAGAGCGGAGAGCCCCTCTGCAGCAACATCTCTGGGCCATACGGGTACCTTTGGTACGGGCAAAAGTCAAAGTTCCAGGTTCAGATTTTTCTGTAAAAAGATAAAAAGTGTATTTAGGAGAAACAAAACCCCTTTCCAAGCAGCTCTAGGTAAAACATTTTTTTACCTTTGTTGTGAGGAGAGTGAAAGAATCATCTTATCTCCATCAGCTCATAGCAATGCTCTTGCTCGGATGCCCTAAAGCTCATTCTCTCCTATCATCTCCTACGTTTGCCTTTGCTATAGACCTTCAAAGACAGCAGCAAGGTAGCAGACTTTTGGTTTTTCACATGCTGAGATGAAGAAAATTCATTTTCTATTCCCTAGCAACTGCCTATGTAAACAACTACCAGATGAGCAGCAAAACTGGGTTTGAGAACTACAAGCAATTGACATCATTGTAAATAAATTGTTTTTGTACCTGAAGAAGTGTAAAAGAAGCAAAAGGAGTTAAATCTGAATGGCAATCTTTGTTTTTTCCTTTCATGAAATGCACATATGTAGCAGAGCAGAGCACTAAGTCCAGCCATCTTTTCCCAGCAGCACTCACAAATTTTCCCTGGCCCTGCTTCTTCCCATTGCCATTTCCCCAAAGCTTTTCCTGTAAAATTAAAGAAAATTAGGTATTTCACAAATGCAGAAATACTGCAGATTTTGACTGATTGTAATTTGCTTATAGTTGCTCCCATTCTGTGTGTGCTCCCACTTTCCCCGTTTGCTTCTCAGCTCACCCAGCTCACCTCTTGGCCATATTGCTGTGGCACCACTGATGCCGACCTTGCAAGTGCTTCCACTCGTCTGGCTCAGAGCTCTTTGGGGAAATCGCCTGTTCTCCTCTTCATGTCACAACCCGAAGGGCTACCCAGCCTGCAGATGTGTAAAGATCACGACCGTGGGTGTGCTGGTTTTGGCTGGGGTAGACTTAATTTTCTTCATAGTAGCTAGTACGGGGCTATGTTTTGGATTTGTGCTGGAAACAGTGTTGATAACACAGGGACGTTTTAGTTACTGCTGAGCAGTGCTTACACAGAGTCAAGGCCTTTTCTGGTCCTCACACCACCCCACCAGCGAGGAGGCTGGGGGTGCACAAGAAGCTGGGAGGGGACACAGCTGGGACAGCTGACCCAGACTGGCCAAAGGGATGTTCCACACCATATGGCGTCATGTGCAGCATATAAAGCTGGGGGAAGAAGAAGGAAGGGGGGGGCGGGGGGGATGTTTGGAGTGATGGCGTTTGTCTTCCCAAGTAACCGTTACGCGTGATGGAGCCCTGTTTTCTTGGAGATGGCTGAACACCTGCCTGCCGATGGGAAGCAGTGAATGAATTCCTTGTTTTGCTTTGCTTATGTGCACGGCTTTTGCTTTCCCTATTAAACTGTCTTTATCTCGGCCCACGAGTTTTCTCACTTTTACCCTTCTGATTCTCTCCCCCATCCCACCGCGGGGGAGTGAGTGAACAGGTGTGTGGGGCTTAGTTGCCAGCTGGGGTTAAACCATGACAGTGGGTTTGTAGGATTCTGTAATACACAAGGACAAGGAGGCTTTATCTTCTGCTTTATTACCACAAATACCACAAAAATCACCACTAGCAAGTATACCTATGTTTAATAAAGGGACTATATATATCTCAAGCTATTACAAATTACTATCAGCAATTAAGAGTATGGCAGCAATCATACAATCATAGAACCATAGAACACCAGGTTGGAAGGGACCTCGAGGATCATCTGGTCCAACCTTTCTAGCACAATCTAGACGAGATGCCCCAGCACCACATCCAGCTGAGTCTTAAACGTGTTCAGCGTAGCGAAGTCAACCACTTCCCTGGGGAGATTATTCCAATGATTGACTGTTCTCATTGTGAAAAATTTACCTCTCGTGTCCAATTGGAATCTCCCTGGGAGTAACTTGTACCCATTACCCCTTGTCCTCACCACGTGACTCCTTGTAAAAAGGCAGTCTCCATCTTCTTTGTAGCTCCCCTTTAAGTACTGGCACATGGTGATGAGATCACCTCTAAGCCTCCTTTTCTCAAGGCTGAACAAACCCAGCTCTCTCAGCCTATCCTCATACGGCAGGCTTCCCAGACCCTTGGTCATCTTGGTGGCCCTTCTCTGGACTCCCTCCAGCCTGTCCACGTCTTTTTTGTGTAACGGGGACCAGAACTGTACACAGTATTCCAGGTGCGGCCTGACAAGCGCTGAGTTGTTCCTAAATCTGACTTTCATAGCAAATATTGTTATCAAGAGCTGAGTATTTCTTTGAGACAATTCCACTGAAATCAGTGTCGTTCACAGATGCAGGTCTGAAATCCATGGCTTAGCTTTCTTCTATTATTTCGGTAAGTCTTCTATGTTTGATAGGATACTTTTTCCAACTGGCTATCCAGAAAGTGACCAAAAGGTAGGGTCTGAAAAGCTAATATGAAAAAAAAAACCCCTATTTTTTAAAAAGCCCACATTTCATTTCCACTAACAGCTTGTTAGAGGAAGATGAGATGACAAATCAGCAACGTGGAGGCAGGAAGGCCAGGCTGTGCAATGGTCAGCTAAATCCCTCCCATGCTGCATCAAACATCTGAGAAAAAATACTGCAGCATGAAGAAATAGTAAATCTACTTCTGCTTCTCATTCAGAAATTATACTTAGTGTTTCCCTTCTGCTGGTTGTCAGCTGGATAATGCTACTGGATAATTGAATTTATAGCTTTGGAAAAAAATCAAATCTATTTAGGGACAGTAGGATTCCTTTTCAGAAGGCAAACAAACAAACCAACACTTATCCAAGCAGCAGGATGCCTTGTGAGAGTCCTTTCAGTGACAATCCTCTGGACTGAGGCGAGGCTGGGAGCGGGTCTGTGTGTGCAGGGTGACGGGCGTCAGGCTGGGAATGAAGCAGCATTTTGTCCTGCAGAACCAGCTCACCCCTGACACCTCTCCTTCCAGCTGACTTTCTGGAACACCCCACATCTGCCAGGTGGGGTGCCAGCCAGAGTCATAGTAACCTGCAGCAAACTTACTTACAAAAAATGTGCAGGTAGCATGCAGGCAGCTTACCTTCCTGTAGTTCCGTTGGCACAGGACAGGTTTACTCCTTGTGCAGCATTGAACTCTTCAGCAATTATTTTAAAATGTGAATTAGCTAACTGGGTTATTCTCTTTCTTGTTGTGACTGGGACTCAGATCAAGGGTCCCCCAAACAAATTCCTCTTTACCTTTATGGGCACGTGTTTAGGATCTTGATTTGGATTGATGAAGCTTGCTGATTTTCAGTAAGTGGCCAACAGTGTCTTTAGGTAGGTATGTATATATATAAATTCAATATTACAGATATTAAATAATAGCAAAATCACCTGAATTTTAGATAAAGGATATACAGTGACTGCAGGTGGAATACAGCCTGGCTGTCTGAAGGAATTGGTTGAATACACCGTGGACGCAAATGTCATATTTCTTTTACCCAACAAGCACTGTACCCCCTTGGGGTGACAGAAATCTCAAATTCCAATCTGTAAAAAATAAGCTGCGTGATCCACATCCCATTTCAGTGTTAGGAATTGTACTAATGAAAATCTATCTATATCTGATTTGTAGGCATAGGAGGGTAAGAACACTGTCACAAAATAGGTATGTCAAAGTATCTATGGCATGAAGAACAACTAGATTAGGAAACATGCTATATAAACCATCAAGATTTTAGTAGAGCATTTGCCTTTTTCCATGATAGTATGTCACGCTGGGAACATGGGCCACCGAGGAAATGAAATTCTAAATATATTTAAAGAGGGATGTTGATGACAAAGACGGTGCTGTGCTGATGAAATCTCAGAGGTAAGCTCAGGAAAGGATGCTTTCTGGTCACAGCATAAAAGAATTCACACGGCTGAGGCCCAGGCCAGGCTTAAATGGAAGGAAATACTTAGCACAGCACAGATATAAGTTATAAAGTGCATTATGTACAAAGCATTTACGTACAAAGCATTTCCAAAAAGCCAAGGATGAGCACAAGGCAACAGAACTGAGCACGGCTCCCTAAGCAATGCTGGCATTAGTAAGATGCTGCCATAGCTCTGAACTACAAACACGTATAGGGAAATGAGATACAGAATATCGCCATTATTTTCTGGCTCATTTAATGTTGTGTATTTTTCCTCTGGTGAAAGTGAAGCATGAGCAGCAGAAGCCAGTGGTGAGTTTAACTGTGAGAGGGTGAGTCCTGGGACCTTCTGTCCCTCTGATCCTCACCATCCCACCTGGTGCCCAGCAGGTCCCGTGGTGGTGGTTGAAGGGCTGCTCCTGCTTACAGCGCTCCTCAGCCAGGGCTCACCCCTGTGTAGCCTCCCCTGGGGGGCTACAGGGAAGTGCCTGCTGGCTTGATACCAGGAAAAATGCCAGAAAGACTATAGGGGCAGCTTTGCACCTCTAGATAACATGCAGATGAGGAGACTGTGCTTTTTCCCACGCCTGCATTCAGTGTCACGGTGAGCCCACACTGTCACATCAGTAAGCCTAAAGAGGTGTTTCACAGCTGGATCCCCACAGCATCCCCAGTACCTTTGTACTTGATGCCAGAGGGCAGAAGGACTGCCAGAGGAAGAAAAAATATTTAGGGATCAGTAGATGGAGCAGAAACAGGTTGCTGCAGGAGAGAAGATGAAGTAGATGAACCTTAAGACAATCTGAGAAAGAAAATTGGGAAAAGGTGGAGATTATTATTGATTTATACTCTGTCAGTAAAGCTACTTTGAGGCTGATGCTATGCATACACTTAGAAAAACACATAGAGTATATACCAATATTTACATGAAGTGACTTTCCCTAAAATTTTAGTAGAAAGTAGAGTAACAAATATGACAGGGAGCTGTGATTTTTTTTTTTTTTTTTTTCCTGAGGTTACTCTGTCCAGAAGATAAAAGCTGTAGATCCTAAGGAGGGAGAAAAAACACTGAAAATGAAAGTCAGCATTAACCCAGGACCTGAGAGCCCTACTTTCATGCTGTACTGAAGCAGATGGTTTTTAATAATCAGAGAAACTATATATATGAGCCCCCATGCACCAAAGTCAGCTTGTGGGGCTGCTGGATGTTAAGCTAGAAGATTTGAAGCAAAAAATTATAAAATAAACAATTGACAGTTTGGGAGCAGCAGAAATTCAGCAAAAAGTTTCAAAGAAGCTTCAAAAGGTGGCTTTATGGCTGGTACCTGTAGGGCCAGGATATGCTGGGAACCGGGGAGATAACTTCACCCTTATCCTTCCTGATTAGAGACAGAGATTTGAAGTGGATCTTTGTCCTCCCAGCAGGATCACCCCAGTAACCTGTATGCTATGGAGCCTCTCTTCTGTCCCGTTTTACAGGAAATGGGGAAGACGTGTGTCGGTGGCTGCCCAGAGAGCCAACCAGCAGGTCACGGCCCAGCCTCCGGGCAGGCCCAGCTGCCAGTCCCTGCTCTGGTCAATAGTAAATGTTTTATACAAATTGGAAGCATGTTGACCAGTTGATACTGAAATGCACTGCCTACTGTAGACTATTCTACATGCAATCTGTTCCAGAGGAGGTGATAGGAGGGATTTGAAACAGGTTACCCAAGTCTGGTTGGAAGTCTCAAAGGAAGGGAAGACTGTTTTTTTTCTTTTCTTTGGACTTCTTTTCTCATTTTGGCCAAACATACTCAACAAAATCAATCAGGTGATTGATTCAAATGAAACAAAATTTTCAAGAAACAAGATATTTCATAAATATTACAAACTGTTTTCATGCAAAAGAAGAGATCAAGTTAGATAAAATAATATCAAAAGCAGAGTAGAAATCCAGAGTATTTATGAGATATTTCTTCACCCAGGCTTGTTCTGTAACTTTCTTGCTCTGACTCACAGAAGTATGGCTACTTACCTGAACTACAACGGGGATTTAGATACCTGGCTCGGGGTCTCCACAGGCTGTCAGACGTTGTACGCTGGAGCTGTGCTGCTGTGCTCTGTTCCCAGACCCCTGCCCTGCCTGGGAAGAAAAGTCAGGCAACTCCCAACTAAGTAAGTCCGTTCGATGCACACTCCCACGGAGTATCATTCTCTGAGCCTGGCCTGATGTAGCAGAAAGAAGAACGATAAAACCCTGTACAACTGCTGCACGATGGAAATGTTCAATATTAAGACAGATGTCACCTTTAATGTGTTGCTCCTCTAACAAGTCTACAGGGAAGCAAATAGTGGCATTTTTTCTTGTTCTTCCTTTACCAATTTTCTCCTGTATTTCCAGTCTCCAAAAGCTAATGAAAGGACATATCAGGATGTCTAATAAAGTGCTAACAAATGAGACTTTCTAATGTTTTTCAAGGTCTTGGATAATAAACACCAACCAGAGGTCTCCCGGAATTATTTACCAGCCATTGGGTACAGCAAGGACTCCTGGGCTAGCAGGAACCGAGTGCCCACCTTGGTGGCCCATCGAGAAGTACAACGTGGTCCCCTTAGCCCACCACAGTCATTGCACAACTACCTCTTGTTTGCCATATGCCCCTGTGAAAGGAAAGTTAGATAGAGACCTTTTTGCTGTAATTCTCACTGACTTTTGGTTGTTTATATAAGGCAAAGTAAGATTCTGTAATATGCTGGCCCTTTTGACATAATGACCAGGTTATCTTTTTCTGTTGACGGTTCAAGGTCTGACTATATTGGGAAGAAATGACAATCCGTAGTGGGACTGGACATTTAGGGTCGGAGTTACTGTGCTTATTTCTGCCTGAGTTCTGCTTCAGTTTTGCATGTGTAAGAAAACTGGTGCCCGTTTGGCTGCCTTGCAGAAGGACTGTTTGGGCTTAGGTGGAGACAGCTGTGGCAAGGCTGAAAGACACCTTTCATCCCCTTGCGAGAGAAGAAGCAGAGAGGATAAGTGACTATAATTTTGTGAGGGACGTCGTGTTCCTCCTCCAGCTCCCAGTGGACCCAAAACCCAGAAGTCTGAAATGAAGCCGGGGAACTTGGCTCATCTGATTATTTTGAAAGTGCCTGCAATGCTAGGAACTTCCATGACCATCTTAAGAAATCTGGTGGGTTTTGTCATAATACTGCAGACTCACGTAGGATTTAGGAAGGAAAATGCACCTGGTCTTTGGCTGCCATGAGTGACTTGCACTGTAGCCCTGTGGCCACCGGTCTGTTCTGGGTCCTGAGCTGCTTCGGCTGATGGTGGCCACGAGATTATCAGCCAGTTGCTGCCCTGCCTCTGGCCTATGTCCCCATTTCACCACTTGATTGCAACTTAAAATAATGCTCCACCTTCCTTCCTTCTTATAATACCTTTATTTTATATCACTTCTAAAGAAATGATGGTTGCCTTTCCTTTTGCCATTAGGGAAACCTGGAGTTTCTTTCTCTTTCCTTAACTAACATTCTGTTAAAACCTCTCTCAATTCTCTTCCAGCCATCTCTTACTATTAACATAACGTGTGTCTTTCCACCTCAACTGCCATTTTAGTCTGAAAAGTGACTGTGAAATTGCTTTTATCTGTAATGTGCTCCCTGTAAGAGTTTGGTTGGATCTTATTTCAGTGACAAAAACAAGCTCCTCCTGCTATAGCTGCCAAATTAACATGGCTAAGAAAAAAACAAAGTAGAGTCTGTTTCTTCATTGGTATCTTAAAAATAAACCTATTTAAGTAAAACCTGTCCATTTTGTTCAGACTTATGTGATTCTAGAGCCTGCTCCTGTAAATAAGAAATGATGCAGGTCCTTGTTTTCAGCTGTCTGCAGCTCTGAAAGCTGTCACAGACCCGGACAGACAAAACTTGTCATCTTGGTGCTTACAAGCTCACAGAAGAAAACTAGTTTTCAGGTCACAGATCGAATCTGCAATTAGTTTAATGCCCAGAGGCAAAACGGAGCAAGCTGCTTATTTGTATGCTGGGCAGACTCAGTTCCAAAGTATTGAAATCTTCAGTGTCATTTTGGTAATAGTTTTCCATTAAGACACCAATGTTTTTAAAAGTCTGGGAAGTTAAATTCCATAGCTTTTTATTAACTTAGGCCAGGCTTTCACTTTTCCAATATGATGCAGAAAAGGAGCCCTGAAGCCTCATGTGGCATTAATGAAGGCAGGGCTGCTGCAGGGTGGTGGGGGTCACAGAGCCGCTTTGTGCACCACATATCTCCCACCCGCTGCCCTTTGAAGAGGAATACCCCCTCGCCTTGTCAGATGTATAACTCACGGTCTTTATTGAAATGAATATACAAAGGGATAAAATTGGGCACTATCTTGTCCTTATACAACTGCCTCTATAAGTGAATTTGATAGGTTTCTCGTGATACTGTCAGCTTGACCCATTTTTTTGCATGACCCCAGCTTTGCAAGGTACATGTCACATTATCTTGCAGCAAGTAAAATAAATTATTCCATTTTAATTTGTTAAATTTAATATAAAATGTGTTTTAGCTGCATGTTTTAGTTTTGAAATCCCTTTTAACAACTGAATAATAGACAGTACTGTATGTTTTTATTTTTTCAAATCATTCACTCCCGATTAAAGTCATTAAGATTTATAGAGTTAGTGTACTGTCTGTTGATGCTGGTATTTTATTGCTTTACTGTCTCTTTGTAGCAGGGATCCAACTTTTAAACTTAGTTTGCCTTCTCAGTTTTCACCATAAACAGTGATGTTCTACGGTGTGTTTTTAGTGATGTGGCAAAAGACTGAATCATAAACAAAGGGACTCAGAAGGATCTCAAAAGATCACTCACCCCTACTTTGAGGAAGGTTCAACTGCATTTCTGTCATGACTCACAGATATTTGCCAAAATATTTGTTTTTGAAGGCATCCGGTAGTGGATCTCCCAGGGCTTGTCTGGTAATAAAGCCAGTGCTTCACTCTATTCTAGGGTTTCTCGTTAGGGTTTTCTTCTTATGTCCAGTCTGAATTACCTTTCTACAATGAAGCCCACCCATTCTTGCCTTCTCTGCTGCATGCATACAGAGAAAAATCTTTTTTCCCTTTCTCTGAAATATCTTGAGTGCCGTCTTGTTCTCTCAGGCTGTCTCTGTACACTGAACGTCTTCTCTCCATTCAGCCTTTCTCAGAGATCTTGTTTTCTGGTCCTGTGATCGTTCTTACAGCTCCCCTCTGCAGTCTCTGTGCTTGCTTACTGGCTCTCCTGAAGCAGAGTGCTCTGAGCTTTATTTGTAATAGAGCTGAGCTAGCACAGTACTGTTCTAAATCATTTTAGGGAGACAGCAACACCAGAAAGAAACCCAGTAATATCTTCTTTAAAAAAGCGAGTACAGAATAAGAGGATATGTTTTGTGATAGAAGCCAAACAAGCAAGGAACCAAAGAAATGGTTAAGTTTTCCAAATGAATTCAATATTAAAAAAATAAAAAGAAAAATCCCATATACAATGCAAATGCACTGAATAAAATATAGCTAATATTTCTAGACTATGAGACAGCTTGTATAAACTTGGCTGAAAAAATCTGCAGTAAGGGGTTTTAATGATATGAGGGAAATAATGTGCGTAAGCAATTTAAGGGAAAAAGAAATCCCCTAAGTGGGGAAAAGAAGCCTGTGCTGCTTTGGCCGAGGAGGGTGGTGTGGTGTCTGTACTTCAGTGAGAGAAAGAAATTGCATTTCTGTTAGTAAGTCTTAATGAAATTGAACTATTTATAGCAAGACAGTTGCTATAACAGTTCGGTTGCCAAAATTTTAAGGAAAGATCCTAGGTCATAATAAATGACAGCACAACTAGCAACTGAAATAAAGAATTTACTTTGCAGGAGAGAAGAGCAAAGAATGTGTTAATTCATACAGCATATGCCTACTGTCATTCGTACAGATGGATAATAAGGATATGTTTATATGGATTTTTTTTTTTTTGAGATGCATTCAGATTAACAAGTGCTTGCTTTCACAGAGATGAAACATGCATCTCCAGGGCCAGGGTGGTTCACCTAGCCTGGGCAGCACATGATACCGCCAGCGCTGGGATTTCCTGGTGAGGGTCCGGCTGCCCGAGGGCGGTGGGAGTCCACACCGGGCTGTCAGGCTCCCTGCCACTCTCCCTGGCTCCACCTTGGAGAACCTCGTGCAACGTCTCTTGTCTCTGTTTCTCTTTGTATAAAATGAGAAGAACATATTTTGAGTCTGTGTCGTGCCTTGGGTTCTGTGGACAACAAACACTTTCTCCAACAGGCAGTTGCTAGTTCTAAAACTATTTCTCAATGGATCTACCAGACACACCGTTGGGGTATGTAAGCCTTTCCAACACGAAGATTACATATGCTTTTGTCCTGAAGCTGCAGTAAAAGTGTAACTTAACTAATCCATTCCCAAGCACTAAAATGTAAAGTCCTCAAAAGCTGCAGTTCAGTCTGTGGCCCTGCAGGGACTGATCTCCTTCACCACCATTCAGGTTACTGAGGCTCAGGAGGGTTTCTTGTATTTGTTCCCCTCTTTGACTTAGCCTTCCCTTTGAATTATCCTACTGGACTCTTGAGTTATCCTACAAGCCTCTTCTGGACTCTGGTACCTCAAGGGTAATTCAGGCAATTAGTTGCTGTCTTACAGAGCTCACTGCTGATGCAAACCAGGTATCACCCACGAAGAAAACAAGAGAAGTGCTAAAACGAAAAATGCTGAAGCCTAAGACTGATACAACATGAATGTGCAAAGGCAGGACTGGACAAGGCTGTCTTTACTCCCCCATTTGTGTGTTACTCCCCCATATGTTGCTTATGCAATATGTAACATTCCTTGCTGCCAGCAACAGACTAACCCATCACACATAACTCACTGTCTGGCCATCACATCTGTAACTTGTGTCATATGATATTATGTAAAAAGTAGATGAAGCGAAAAGGAGTGTTACTGCAGTCTAATACCAAAATACTATTTCTATGTAATCTAGTACAGCAGGGTAGATGCGTTTCAAGAAGCCACAAAAGAGGAGAGAAATTGTTTTCAAGGTGTTAATCAAATATATGAAACTGATTTTGCCATCCTGAACCTCAGGGTAAAAAAGATTCAGGTTTGAATATTTCTTTCAAAAATCTGTTGCCAGAAAAATGGGATCAAATCCAGGACTTCGCTGGGGAAATGAATGGCAGAATTCCTGCTGGCTTTGATAGCACAAGAGTCTGGCTTCTGCTTAGGATGCAGTAAGAGGGGCTGGTTCACTTCCCTGGAAAATGGAGATGCCTTCCCTTGCCCCACTCAGAGGAAGTGCATTGGAGCTTATGTGGGGTGAATTAATAGTTCTTAGTTCTTTGTGTTTTGGAGACATTTGGACTGCATTTGTTCATGCTTCAATGGGCAGCTGGATTAGTTTTGGGGTTTTGCCAGTGATAGCTAGTCTTCGACCATTAATGTCTCAGACTAACATATTGGATTTTCATAATTCTGTAAAATAAGTTTTTGGATAATGACTCTCCTCATGTAAATCTGCAAGATATAATGAGTGAAGTTAGAGGGAAAGGCAAGCAGGAGCAGGGGACAGGCTGTGAGAGAAGGTTAGTGACAAGGGGCTCCTTGGAGAGAAGGAAGAGGATGAAGGGAAAGGAAGGCATGGGGCTGGCCAGATGGAGGATGCTCAGGGTAAGTTCCTTGAGACCCAGCCTCCTGCTGAATCACAGGTTTCAATTTTTGGTTTAGGCATAACCTCTAAAAAAGTATTAGTAACTGGTGCATTACTATCAGATAGCAAAGGATCCAGTTCACTTGAAAGACTTACACACACTGCTGTGGTAATGCAAGAGTTAATCATTGGTTACACAGATCCTCAGCGACTAAAACAAATAAGTGGGCCGATAGATAGAAACTATCTGTCTTTGCTGGGTCCAGGAAACCATTATTTTGACACAAAGAATGAGAGAGGGCAGATAATGGAATTGCCCATGCTCCAGGGCACAGACACACAAATCCTCACACATTGTTTCATCCAGCAAACTCCCTGATAAAGTTTGTTGGCTTTTTCCAAATGAAGTTCATCCAGATAAAAGATACACTTCTAAATTTCGTGTCCTTCACACACACCACAAATGCTGTTGGCACTATGGACAGGATTTAATGGCCTAATCTGCAGCATTATGATTTCACCTTCTTCCCTTAGGGAAGATGCAAAATAATCACAAAGTCCTGGTCCATTTACATTTTCTGGGCCACACTGGAGGAGCCCCTTGGGCTAGGCAGGCTGATCCAGGTTCTCTCTCCCATAGTAACACCTCTTTTCTTTTTTTGTTGGGAGACTGTATGAGCATTTCCCTTCTTTTCTGCTGTGACAGGGTTTCCACAAGAGCTGAGCACAGTTCCTAGCATGGTGAGGTGAGGCTGTCCCTCATCACTGGAGAGATGAAAGCCATGTAGACAAGATGCTCTGGCAGGATACTCTTCATCCTCTAGAGACCCCTAGAGCAGTCCAGATCCCTGGGGGGCAGCAGCAAGCAGGTAGCACTCTCTAATACCCCACACCTGAACCACAGGAGCCCTGCCTCCATTTTAAATAAATATGAGCAACTTCAGAGGATCTTGTATGTTAACATGGTGTCGGCAGATCATGGGTTGGAGGTAACTTCTCTAGGGGCTGAAAGGTTGCCTTCAGAGGGAGCAAGGTAGCCAGGCCATTGGGAAGCCTTTGGCCCATGCTATACTTTTGTTGACTCCTATATATTTGTACGTGGGAAAGTCTGTCTGTAACTCTGATGAGAGTGTTGCCTCAAACATGGTAAAAGCTCATGACTGTAGCAGAGAACACAACTACTTCTGAAAATGTAGGTTGATCAGTGCATGGAAGAGCTCGCAATCATGGGGGCCTGGACTGTGGTACAGGCAGTCCTTCTATCTCTGTTTTCATAACAAGGGGCATAGTTACACAGTGAACACCCTCATGCAGCCACTCGGCTAGAGGGGAAAAGCCTTTGAAGTATCCCTGTCCCATCTCTGCAGGAGAGCTGGGGGGTCCTCTGAGAGCTCAGTCCCAGAGACACCCTTTGGGCTCCGGTTGTTCTCTCCTTAAAAAGGAGTGTACCCCAATTCCCACGTGACTAAAGATCCCTGTTAAAAATATTGATGAATTGCATGCTGCATTTGTTACAGGTGGAGCAATCTAACTCAATATTTTATCAAGAGATCCTTGAAGTATCCCTAGATGATAAAGCAAACACTCAGTTGATATTTATTGTTTTTTGCCCTTATATTGCTTTGCTATTTCAGGTGTGCTGGCATACTCTAATTTTATTTCTCCCCTTATGACTAATCTATGATGAAGACATCATTGTATTTGCAAGGAGAGAAGCAGCTCTATAGTGAAAAAGGCCTTGCCAAGTAAGGCAGGAGGGAAAACAATACCTCAACACTTCTTGTCCACCATTCACCTGCCCTCCTACAATGCAAGCAATTCAATGAATATCGATTAGTATCATTCATCAAAACTTTCCAACTTAAAGTGCTAAATTCTTTCCCCTGCAGAGAGTTCTCTTTTATGGGAAGTTTGATGTCAAGGTCTAATTCTGCTTCTGCCTCCAACTCAACCTCATACCCAAAGCCACTTAAAGTTGCCAGAAAACTTCAGATTTAACAACTGCCTGAAGATCTTCAATGATCTCAATGATTTTTCTCCCCACAGAATACCACTGTAATCACTAAAAATTTTGCTGAATAAATAGACAAATAAAAGATACAGCTGTTTAGCATACATTAAATCTTGGCTCTATAATGAAGGGCATAATAAAAGTCAAGGTAAGAGGTAAGAAAAACAGACGGTTAAAACCCAGGAAGCAATGGAACTTCAAATCAGAATTTACACTGATGTGGAAATTTAAGCAGGATTAACATCAGGCTTAATGATTACTAATGCAATACTTAGTCTTCATTTTCCATTCCTGTCCAGACTTGCATTTGGTAAAATACTCTTGAGAAATACGCACTGTTATCCTTATTTTGTAGTGCGATTAAGCTTTTAAGCCTTTTCTACAAAAGCTGTTGCAATGGCTGAGGCTAGAAACTTTAGGCTGCCGTACCTACCTCTTCGCCATTGAATTGTTCTCATTTTGCAGATGTCCTTGGAAATCTACAGTCCTTCTCATCAGCAGCCTCTTGTCTAGGAGGTGGACAACTGGTGAGGCAGGTGAAGGCACCAGAATGGTGCCGCAGACCTGAACACGTTCTGTGAGGCTGTGAAAGTTTTGTCCTCTGCTCTTAGGCTAACTCCCAGCCCTACTTGCAAGGCCTGGCTGCAGCATGCTGCCAGCCAGCCTCTCACCGCTCCACCTCACACATCACAAGAGGACTGAATCAAACAAGTAAGGTCTACAGTTAATATTTTCACCAAACAGATGAACTGTGTACTGCTCTGTATATCATCCACAAGTGGCACATCGTGAAAGAGTCACCACCAAGGTCACAAAATATATATGCCTTGGCACTTCTCCTCTACCAGGGGAGGCCACTTAAAGGCTGCTTTCAGCACTCACGCTAACGCTTCTCTGTGGGTGGCAGGAGCAACGTGCCAGCTCAGCAGCTGCTGCTTGTCCCAACTTTCAGGACACCTCTAACCATTACGGGGCTGTAACTGGAAATCCCAAAGCTATTTTCCAGTTCCATTTTCACAGCCCCCAACACACATTGTGAAAATCTTCGAATCCCAAGCAACATTAAAAAACCTTCACCTTCTCTAATAGTGGATGAAAATACAGAGTGAGATGCTCTTTTATACTGTAGCTTTCCTGAATACTGCTTAGCAGTCAGAAATGAAATTACTACCTTGGCTTCATCATCGAGGCCATAGTGCAGTTCTTCCCTCACAATCAGATGCTTGTGGAGCACTAGTTGCATCAGCAGTTCATGACCACTCTGCACAGCAATGTGTTCCTCTGGGGTACTTCAGTAAAGATAATTTGTGGCCCTAAGCCACATTTTATGTCTTTTTAGTGCTGCATATGCATGCCAGTCCTTTAATTTAGAGTGGGACATTTGAAGTTGGATTTTACAGGGAATCAGGTTTTCCTTTGGTACCTGGAAACTACTCTGGGGAAATAACGATTTCCACTCCAAAGGCACCCTAAAGTCATTTGTCTCCTTCCAAACCGAAAGCAGGGTGATGGTGGAACCTCAGACTGCAGTTCGCTATGTGAATTGCTAGTGATTTGATTAATTTTCCTTCCATAGGAACATTCATATAAGAAAAATTGTAAAAGGAATGTTTATATTCATACACCGGGGACATTTCTGTTATACTTTACAACCTTGGGTTATTTCAAAAATATTTTAATTTACATGAAATTATTTAGCTTTTCTTATTCTATGATTCAAGGCCCTTTGTCTTATTTGATTATTGCAAAATCTTTAGAATTGCAGCCCACGGTTGCTCAGACACTCCCCCTTTCTCTGCTGCATCCAATGTTTGAGACTTGCCCTCAGATTTCTGTGCTTCATACCCTATCATTACTGTGCATCTTCCCTGTCTTCTAATATTGAAGGCCAGTTGCCACCACTAACTGGCTTCTTCAGATTCCCCCTTCTAGAAATTTTCAAATATCAGCTTGTGTGATCTTCTCCATCCTGGCCCTCATGTTTGGAGGAGCTCTCTAAAATCATCTGCAATGAGGCAATGTTGAGTCTTTCAGGCTCCTGATACAGTCCATCTTTGTAGGAAGGCCTACAAAAGCGTATGTGAACTGTAAATTGTGACCTCTGCCAGCAATATTTACTCATAATTTGTTTGTTTTCTCTATATCTGTCTGTTTTCCATCTGCTTCACTTCTCTGAGTAGAGCCTGGCATTTCCACCTCTTTGTATAGTCCTTAACACAGTGAGGTTTCAGTTCATGACTATGTGGCTTTGTACTGCACTACTACAAATAGTAAATGATCCTTGTTATTTAGACATCCTGGTGAGTAAGACTGAAAGTTTCTCAGGCCAGGATCTGTCTTTTGTGCAGCACCTAAAATCACTTGCTTTTGAAAGATGATCAGAAACTGCTGAGTAAATATTTTGTCTATCATTCATCTCAATGCAGCAGTTTAAATGATCAATATCTGTATTAGTTTACCCAAAACAGCTAAGTTTCTGGTCTGCCTACGTGTTTTGTCACTCTTGGGTATTTTCCTTCTGCCTCCTCCATCCTATCCGTGCTTTCTGAGCACCTTCCATGTAAAATTGCAGCAGGAGGGACAGCTTGCTAGCTGGTTTCACAGAGCTCCTGCCAGTTTTCCTTCTCAGAGTTAGAACTTTGCTTTGGTTACTGCAACAGTTTTGTTTTCTTTTGGGGGATATTCTGAGATACAATATTTTTTTATGTCTTTCCTGCATGGGAAAAATTGTTTGAATCCAAAGTGGAGCTATGATGTGTAGTGTGTATGAGAGAAGAAGAAAAGGGGAAGGAAATGAGGGGCATAAATCCAGCTCTTTGGTTCTGACCTGGAGGGGAGTGGAGAGTCTCCACTGGACATGAAGGTAGTGTCTCTCTTTCCTAAGTGCCCACTAGCCCTCAGCAAGCTCACAGTTCAGCAGCTATAACTCACTCTAGCAGCTTCTCTCACTGGCAAATGCAGATCGCTGCTAATGAGATGGCTGGCAATATTTGGCAGCTGCCGATGGCAGTGGTTCCAGAGGCAGCTTGCTAGATTTGGCATGCCCGCAGCATCGGCAGAATCGCAACTGATCCCATTGCATTCCTACGGATATTCTGAACACACATTTCTGTGTTTTTCTACTGGGGTGTGGCATGTTACCCTACTTTGAGCACAGAGTGTTTCTATCATTGTTCTTCATTTTTCTTTATATCACATTACATCCAGAGATCAGCCCAGTCCTTTAAGGTGCTGCTAAGCACACCCACCCTGCTATGTACATTCCCAGGGGGGAGGACAAAAGTTCAACTGTTTTCTGAGCAAGGCCCAAGCTCAACACTGGCTGAAGTATCAGGCTCTGAAAGCCTGTGGCGCTAAGACTTGAAGCGGACAAGGCCTGTTTTTCTCTTTGCCTTGGATATTTGTTCAAGAGCAATGATTTATGGCAGTGAGCTGAAACATGAACCTGACTGGCAGTGAAATTAAATATGGGTAGGCTGGTTTAGCAAAATCAGATCTCTTCCCTGTCAATGTAGCTACACTGGCTTCAGGTTGCGGGCAATAGCCCTAGGTCATTTTGGACCAGGAAATAGCTTTGTTTTGGCATTTGTTTGTGAGCTCTCTGAACAATAAAACTGCTCTGAAGGATTAGGATGATGACACTTTTTTGAGCAGGAGAGGTGGGGAGAGATTTTATAAACACATACACTTACTTCTCTCTTCCCCCACTGTTACCATCCCTGCTCAGCTTTGGCTGGAAGGTAGCTGACCAGTCAGAGGTGAAGCTGGGTCACTTTGAGACTCAGCTTCCCATGGCAAGATGCCACGTTTAGCAAGCTTGGAATTCGGTGCATGGAGGGAAGTCCGCACCTTGTTTAGGCCATCTGGAGCACAGGACTTTTGCTGTGCTAATTTAGACAAGAAATTTTGCTGCAGCAAAGGGAGTTTACATCACTTGGTCCTAGAGCAGCCACGTGCTCTGTTCCCAAAGTGTTGGATGGTGACTGTACATATGCACATGTTACTGACGTGCTTGGCATCCGTCAGTATGGACAAAGTGTTGCAGAGTGTGGTACTTTCCGGGCTTTGTACTTCCTAGGTTGAAAAGGGTCTGGGCTGCTCTCCATGGCTGGGAAAGATGCAAAATATGGCCAGTCCACCTGGAGTTTGTATTTGCTAAGTTTTGGAGTATGTTTTATTCATTTGTGTATAAATGGCAGAATGCCATGTTCCACTGAAAAGCTTTGGAAATCACTTATAATGTTGTCCCTCCAGAAGCCGATAAAGGTAGATCCAATTTAGGGAAATCTTGTGTCAGCTTCCCATAGTAGATAAGTAATTGCATTTTTTGTTTGTTTTCTTCAGGCGCTAAGTTCTCAAGGCAATCTGAGTGAAGAGAGCTTGATCCTATTCAGCTCTTCAGGAGTTGTTGAAACTCCTTTAAATCTGTAGATGATAGTGCAGCAGCGCGTGTGTGGGAGGAATGAAAAGAGAAGCTAGCAAAAGAAACCTGCCCTTGCTTTGCTCCAAAGTCTGGATCTACTTTCCCAACCTGATAATGTGTAGCCACCACACAGCACAAACCCCACAATCCAGACATTTTTCATGGCATTTCCACTGCAGTTTCAGCTTTGCAGGTCAGGGGAGGGTCACAGCATTTTGTACAGCACAGCCCTGCCAGCATCAGCTGTGTCTTTCAACTATGAACTGGCCCTTCACATCTTTCCAGCAGTGCAATGCTGCAAGGGGCTTTGGCAGTGCTGGCACACAGGAGCCGTGGGCTGCACCTCTGCTTTATTCCTCGCAGGAAGAGCGCCGCCTTTCCCAGAGCTCTTGCCTGGCTGCCCAGCCGCAGGACGGGTAGGATGTCCATTGCCATGCACAGGGCAATTGAGCCCTGCCTGCACCATCTTTTCCTGGTTCTCCCTGTTGTTGCCATACCCTATGTTTGCTGATTCCATCCAGATTCATCTTGTTCCTGGCACCAGCGTGGCTCTGTGGAAAAAATAAGTAAAGACATAATTAGCAAGACTTAACATCAGGCTTTTAGAGACAGTTTTGGACAAAAGTTGCAAATAAGATAAATATAAAAATGTATTTTTTATTTGTACTTAACAACGACATTCCTTTTAACCTATTTTCTATACCTGTCACCTACATTCTTCTGGCATGTCCCAGCTGCAAAAACTGGGGCTTCAGACATTTCCTAGGGCTTCCAGATGGCTCCCTAAGTTTTATATGACTCTACCTACCCCCTCTGACATTTCTTTCTAGTTAAGATTTGAGTACAAATGGAAATATTCCAGATGGCTTTAGCTGGAGCCAAATGCCTTCAGTACTTCAGAGCTGCCTAGACAGCCCACTAACTAATTGTCCCTTCTCAGTCTGTTCATGTTAAATTCCTCAGACTTCTTTTGGGGTTACAAAAATGTTCTTCTGTGATATACAATATCAGTAAGTTATACTTTGTTCACTGACATCCATATCCCCAGTTTATGTAAAAGACTAGATATAACCCATTCAATAACAGCATGAGCAGCAGACCCAGCAAGAGATTTGCTTTGCCCAAACAGGTCTGGCAGTTTCCTCCTCCTCCCCTCAAAACCCCCGTTGTTCTTGTGTGGCATGGTATACCTTGCAGTTTTGTAAGGATTATAGATAGTGCTCATGTAAACCAAGGTATATTTCCAAGATTTCCAAGTCTGGCTTCTCATAGTAAATAATGATGTAATCTGAATATGATTAATTATTGGAAAAGCAAATCTGGAGATACGGATTTAGAGGGATTTACATTGAGGGCTGCCTAAGATTTTTAGAGTTTAGTTCTCTTTACTTTTGCTATTAGTTGCAGCAGTGTTTCGTATCTCTTTTCATGTGCTTTTCCATGGAATTCTTAAGTAGAAACATAATGAAATCAGCACAATGGTCTGCAAAATTCTGAAACTAACATCTTCTTAGCAAAAAAGAAGCTAATTCCCAAGCAAAGGAAGCAACTGAATGCTTCAAATCCTTTGTTCCACATTGCTACCTAAGGAGTGCAGAGTGGCTTGCCTCATTAGTCTTCAAAGCATGACACAGAATATAGGAGATAAAAATATCAACAGGACAAGCTTTGCTAATGGCTCGGTTTTCATGTTTAAAAAACAGTTTTGTACTCTACAAGAGATCTAATCAAGAGAGAGTACAAAGGTTCATGCAACTAGAAATTAGCATTCCATTTGTCTGTCATAAGAAAAAGACTTCTGTCTAGTCAGGGCTTTAAAAGTTGCCATCCCATACAACAACATAGAAAGGAGAGCAAACTCTTTTAGCGCTTAGACCTGAAAATGCATAAAGCAGAAACCACTGCTGAAATGTCAAAAGACAGAAATCAAAGTCTCTTACAACATTTTAGGTGAAGTTGACATAGGCATTTTTTTACCCTACATAAAAAGACTAGCATAATTATGTCTATGGTATTTGAATGCATGCTATTAGAGATAAAACATTGATCAGCTCTTTTTATTAAAGATACTGTTAGCATTTTGTTAATTAGATGTATTATTACACAAAGATGATTGTACCACTTCATATTCCTGAAGAAAAATATTGAGATGGGCATGAGAAGCTATACACTGGCTGGCAAAAGAGAATGAGCATGGGATGAAGCCAAAGGTGAGAAAAAATGGACCTGGTGAAAGAGTCAGGAAAATCATGTTCACTAGTTCATGCTGACTTCCAGAGGAATATAATCTGTGATTCCTAAGTCTTCCTGTTCCCTGTGAACAGATTTCTATACTAGTATACCTCCGCCCCTAGTAGAGCTGGTTTTCTGAGTAACAAGTTAATGCTGCTAGCTGTTACTCCATTGCCTTCCTGTGCAGCTCAAGTGGCAGATCTCTGTGTGGTGGATCGAAAATTTCCAGCCCTGGTGATGACCTTCCTAAGTGTCGATACAATTCCACTTGAGAGAGCTTCTGTTTTGAATTTGCTGTTTCTTCAGTTCAGGTTATTATACTGATATTCATAGGAATATACAATCACTACCAAAAAGCAGTGTTAAAAATGGTATTAAGCTGGCAAAGTCCACTACTTAAAAGTTAAGAAATGTTGAGAAATTAAGAAGCACAGTGGTGCAGTATTACAGCTCACATCACATTACAAATGTATCTGGCAATAGTGAAACTTAAAAGCTGTTTCACATGAGTCCCAGCACAAGAAGATCTAAATTCCCAAGGAAATTTTGCTAAAGGCTTGTGAAGCTGTCCAGCACTCTAATTCTGCTACTGACCTCTGGACTTGGACTGGTAGATCTTTTCCCCAACCTGGTGACACAGCACCTTTTATTGTACCAGGGACTTTTATTGTAAAGTGGAAGAAGGGTTACTAAATAAATAAAGGGAAGTTACTGTATTAATTGAAGAGAGAGAGTCTACCAGCACAGCTCTGTGGAGCTTTATGTACAAGCCTTGCAAGTGAACTAGAAGTCAGACTTAACTGTGCCTCTGGCAATGGGAGCAGAGGGAAAAACAACTCTTGACCTGATTTTCTCTCCCTCTCCTGTTACCTTACAGCCATGCGTAAACCAGGTAGACTGTGAGTGTGTGCAGACTAGGCGGGAAAGGAGTACTCATTTTGAGCCAAATGTCCTCAAAGCTTGACAACAGACTTTGCCAGAAATTTTGCTTTTCTTATACAGGAACCAGGTGTGGCTTATGATACACTGATAAAATCTTTGATTAGACAAAATGTGACGAAAGTTCTGCATACACTAGAGTAAAGCTGAATAATCTCTGCCTCTGAAGCAAGCTAGTTTGCTGCCTAGGAGATAGGGAAAAGAGGAAAGGCTGTTAGAGAAGGCAGCAGATGTTTTTCTTATCTATATATCCTTTAGATGGCCTCATTACAGTAGTGTCTGGATATATTGTTCTTCTTCCTGAAGACTCTCAGGAGGTAAGGAAGTGATATTTCACCCATTTTCAAAGAGAATTAAGGCACAGGGGATAAAAAAATGTCTGTGGCATTGTAGGAGGCTGACCCCAGCTGCTCAGGTTCTATTAATCTATCTATGGACCTTCTCTCAGTACTGTTTTTGCTTCTTGCTCCATGCATAGTTTTAAGCGTCTGCAGGAACATTGCCTTCTTTTATGTGTGTAACTACATTTAACTAACATACAAGATTCTTCAGTAAAAACAATCAAAAGGGAGGAAACAAAAGAATGAAGTATGTACAGTCTCATTTTGACTTCTCTGGGCACATGATTATGAAAGTCCAATTGCATAAACACAGATTCTTTCTTCTTCTCCAGACTCAGCATTATTCAAGCAGCAATCGTAGATGGTGATTTTTGTACTGGAATGTGCTGTGTTTCTATTCACTCGTAACTCTAAATTTTATAACCCATCTTCCAATTTCTCCACTAAGCACAAACTATTAAATTCTTTGTGGACTTTGCTGTGCTTTCATCACTAGAGTGCTCCACGACCACTGAGAAAGATCAACCCAGACTCCCAGAAGTGCCCACTAGGTTTCAGTGCCTGATCATGAGAAACTTGAGGCTGATTTCTCATAAACTTAATCTCCTCTCTCCGACTTCCATGTTATACCTTTGCGGTCTCAAGCAAGCAACCAGAAAATAAGGAACATGATTCTTGGTCGTGAGTGAAAGTTTTAGTCTATATTATATAAAGGGCATCTGAACCATGCAGAAGGATGTGGTCTTTGAACAAGGGATTTAGGCAGAGTGTTGCTGTTCAAATCCCAGACTACAGTTCTGAAACCTCCTAATTTGGTCACCATCTAACATTTCTGTGCTGAAATGCCGTAGTGAGTTTATCACACTAGAGACTCAGGGTCACTGTGGGTTGTACTTTTATATATGCCTCAGCTATGACAAGGAGCAGTTTGTTACCTGGCTTATTCCTGAGCTGGCCTGGCATCTAGAAATGGTATTGTGACAGTTAGCTAATTTCTCTCAGTAATTGGTAGATCCCCCTTCTCAGGAGCATGTGTGATGTGTTACCTCAAAGCCAAGGAAACTGCCTGAGAAATTGGAGCCCAGAATTCCTTGTCAGCCCAAGTGGTAGCAATTTCAAATTAAATACTACCATTTTTCATACCTACTGTATACAGGCTAGTGGATTTTGGTGTCCCTGGAACATGGGATGGTAGGACTGTCTCTCAGGTTATGGGTTAGCCTTAATAATTTCCAACTTCTTGTGTCATCTGAGCAGTCATGTCCATTGTGGGTTGCTGTTCCTTCCTCCCTTGAGTACATGAGCAAACAAGGTCAGATGACAGCAAGTCTCCAAATACTTATGTATTTCCCCACTCCCCCAAAATTGTGGGTGTGAAACTGACAAAAAGCAGGGGCAGAAACATAACCAGCCTGAAACCCTGCTTATGTTTTGAGAAAAATGTTTGAGCTCTGTCTTGGCCAGCTCTAATTTAATCAGAGGGAGGATGCTGCTCCTGTTGTCTTTGGATGCCTTTTATAGCTGAGGTTGGGGTGAAGGAAGGTTAAAGCTGCAGCAGTGTAAATAATGTAACAGTATTTCATCTTAACTTGGGATCTTAAAAAATATTATTAGATGACCATCCTTCTGTGATAAGAATCTGTTCAAACAGTACTATTTGTTGAAATAATTTTTGTCTATTTTCACTGGGTGTGCTTTCTGAAGTAAGAATTTCAGAAAGCTTTAATAAGAAGCACATAAACAGCAAAAGGTTGAACTGTTGTCTTTGGTATGATCCCAGATTTTATTTGTTTATACATTGGCATAAAAAAAAAAATGGAAAATCAAGTTTCATCCAGGGAAGCATCCACTTATAATTCTATTCATAAATATCCAAAACATCACTTTATATTAAATATTTAAAGTGTCCAAAGTGTAGCCACTGGAAGGGTTTCAGGACCATTTTTATAAATCTCACTTCACGGTAGAACTTTGTAACTAGTGGCATCCTGGACTGAGACTAAGCTACACCACCCAGAGCCACTGTATTTCACAGCTAGTACTCCCGGGACTGGCCACGTGCCTGCCCCAGTTTGTGACTTTCATTGACAGGATCACAGTTTGCAGGGCAGCAAATGCTGGATTTCCCCATTCTGGCCCAGCTCTGTTTTTTCTTATCAGCTACAAATCAAAGTGGAGAGAGAGTGTGTTAAGATGGAAAATGCTTGATGGCATGCTTCTCCCTAAGCTAAATTAATATTGAACAACATGAAACTCATTGAGTGAGTCAGCCAATGAGTCAGCAGAGTAGTTTGTGGCGAAAGTGCAAGCCTACGGCTGATAGACGTGCTTTAGAACCTAAAATCCGCAATCTGTTTTCTTTATGAAACTTCAGAGATCTCAGGAAAACAACTTAACATGATTGCCCAGCTAGCAAGAAACCTTTTCCTTTATCACATAAACACTCCTCTATGTGAATTGAACCATAAAAGTATATCCACAGAGAGCTCATCTACTGCTAGAAAAGGTTTACACATGCTTCATTTCATTATATTTTTTTCTATGAGCTAAGAATATCTAGGCTTGAGTGAAATGATCACAGTGACACCAGCTAGCGCAATTCATACTGCTTGGCTTCTATTTGATATGAAATCCCAACAAGAATACAAAATAAAGAGAGGATAACTGTGTAGTCAATGAGTTTATTTTTTTTTTCGAAAGGAAAGAGTAAAACACTCTCTGAAAACTATGATCAGTTGTCTTTAAAATGTGCCCTGTTAGCAGTGCTCAGATAGCTAGTGCCAAATGTATCTTATTAAAGTCTAAAGTTATACATTGACAATACCTGGTTATAGCAGTTAAATAATGAAAACCATGAAAATTTAAGATTGGTATTTTTTTTAAAGGGATTTTTAAACAGAGGGATACTTGTCCTAGGCTGTGATTTATGGTATCTTACACTGTTTGCACTTTTGAGTTTAAAACTGCAACTTCACACATGATGGAAAAAGTTTTCAACCAAAAACAAAGTTCAGAAGTGCTTGCCAGTGTTGGGCCAAAATATTCTGTAATTAATCACTGTCTAAAAGGAAAACCTCAAAACCAAAAATGTTTTAGCTGGGGAATGTGTGTTTGTAGGCAGGTGTCGGGAAGAAGAGAGGAAAGATCTCTATGTTTCTGTTTTTCTTCTTTTTCTCTATGTTTCTGTTTTTCTTCTTTTTCTGATAAAAGATTTTTTATACCAAAATTTGGACAAATATTTTGTGAAATTTGTCACAGAAACATACTCCTCAATGAAGAGAAATGTCACCGAGCAGTCTGAAGAAAATCAGCTCTCTTGAATATCCAGGGAGGCTTGCATTACATGCCCAGCTCCTTTGTGAATAGGTTTTCTTACCTAGGTTGTGAATCTGTCTTGATCCTTTTGCTGGAGCCTCACTGGCTGTTGAGCTGATGTGTCTGGCAGCGATGCCCTGCTTTGTTATCTGTGGTAATGCTCTGTTTCAAGTTTGTCATAAGTAGCAGATACCCTATACACATCACTGGTGCTGCTGGAGCTTATGAGGGGGAAATTGGTGCATATGTGGGACTGTTGGGGCTGTTGCACTGGGCCAGCTCAGTAGCATTAAAAGGTTTTGAGATTTCACCCTCTCTAGAGAAAGTGCAAGAAGTCTCTCCCAAAGGAGCTGGTTATGAGCTAAAAGCACAGTTAGGTTCAGGAGCTCAGAGGTGAAATGTCTGTCCTTGTTCTCTCTTTGCTCTTCTGCACACTATCAAGATGCTGCCTGAGCAGGTGTTAGCCTAGAGTTCCATGATAATTAGTTTGGGAGCAGTTCTTATTGTGAGGGTCACTGAACACTGGAGCAGGTTGCCCAGAGAAGTTGTAAAGTCTCCATCCTTGGAGATACTCAAAACCTAACTGGACAAGACCCCTGTAGCTGACCCTGCTCTGAGCATGTGGGTAGACTAGACAATTGCCAGAGGTCCTGACCAATCTCAGCTGCTCTGTGTTTTCTATGAAGTACTAATGGTCCTGGCTAGCAGTTCTTCCTACACTAGCTCCAAGACCATCTAATCATTCCTCCTTTCAGCAGGGTAGCAGGCCCATTTCAAGACCTTGCTGTCTCACTACGCACTGTATAAACTAGAGTATCCCAAGAGACATATCAGAGTTAAATATCTGTCCTTCAGTCCCTGCTAAAGCTAAAGTTCCATGGATTTTATTTTAACAGAAAATTATTTTACTGTTTGTATTGGTGGAGCTCTCGGTATCATTATCAGGACCTCGTCATGACAGACAATGTTCAAATACAGAGCCAAAATGGACTGCTCACTTCCAAAAAAGTGAAGCTCAAGCATAAGCCAGAGAAAGGTGGATGAGAAATCCATGGAAAAAACAAGCAGATATTAGTAAACAGCATCAGGAACCTAAACATTATCAAATTTTTGTAGGCATTTTGGGAATTTAGTGAAGATTTCCTGAGCATGGGGGAAAGACATCAGCATCAAAGAAAGCACAGTAGTTCTTGTCTGAAAATCTAAAGAGTGAGTGTTGGTGGCCAGGAGGTGGCCTGATAATTTAACTTCACAGATATGAATGATTGGATGAGTATATGAGAAGAACATCAGTGCAAGAATAAGATGAATACCAAGGGCAAAGAAGCAAACGATGTTGGATATAAAATTAATATGAAATTAATATGAAACATGGGTTTATGCCAAAGGGAGGGAAATATATAGGTGAAGAGGAAAATGGTTGTCATAGCTGAGGAGGGGTGATAGTGACCAGAAATGGGAGTTTGAGGCAGCTGTAAAAAGAAGGAGAGAAGAGATGCAGAAAAACCTTTTCTTCTTAAGTTTAAAAACTGATACAGTAGTCATGCTCCCAGAAGCATCCCTCTGGCAGCTGGAGAGCACTGTCTCAGATTGCCAGATGTGAGAGTGTGTAGCCACATCTCTGTGGGTTGTGCAGAGCTCCCGTGTCGGGAAAGAGAGACGTGGCTGAGCCAGGAGCAGGTTGTGCCTGGCCCTGCAGGCATGTGGCATGTGACTTTGGTTCTTTGTCTTTTCAGGGGGAAATAAGGCAAATATTTTACTAGCTAAATGTCATAGTAGTTAACTTATTTTCCCACTTATATTGTTAAGCTTTAGGTAGAAAATATCCCATACCCTTGTCACTTAGCCAGCAGATGGGCAAGAGATCAAGCATATGGGAAGGACACTTGAGATGAATGTGAGCAAGTGTAAGACATCTTCTTCAAGAAAAGCACTGGGTTTGTTTATGTTAATAGGTGGGCTGTTTAAAAAGAACCAAGGAAATACACTATCCATATATGTAAAATATGCTCTATGTAAAAGATCGCTGTTGACCATATTTGTATTAATATTATGGTGCTACCTAAAATAATAGAGTTCCTGAGACATTAGCGCTAGTGGCAGGGTAAATGGGGTCACTGTATGAGCTGGTCTGTATGGCTGCCATTTTCTGAACTTACCACAGGCATTGTCACCTGTGTCCTGCATTGCTGTTTGTTGCTCTCCTCATTGTACAGCTGAAGTGCCCGGATTTGCCTGAGGGCACACAGGGAACCGAGCAGCTGGGAGAGACACAACTCCTCTCCCTCTTCCCTGACCCAGAGCTTTGATGCTGGGTCCACATGTCGCTTCAGCTGCAGCAGCAGGTCCTGAAACCTGGTTTCAGAGGTGTCTGAAATGTTACCCCATTAATCATACTCCTTCCTTTTCTTCCCATCTCCTCAGTTCATTAATGTGTTCCAGTAAGAGCCGTGGCACTTGCTGGCTCCTGCACATGGTGGTCAGTGTGCGGATCAAGCTGTATTTGGGCTTGGAGCAATTAGATCTCACCACCATCCTTTTTTCGGCGGGATGTTGTCTCCTCCAGTGCTCCCCAGGCAGCACGTGTGATGGAAGTGCTGCGGGTTTATGTCTTCGCAGCGCCTGTGATGAACTTCAATAAAAGCGTCGATGCTGTTGCAGGGGGCTGTTATGGCAACTGCAGGGGAGCTGCGGGCGGCACTGGGGAAGGCCGCGGCGGAGGTCTGCGGTCGCTATGGAAACACACAGGCCCTAACCTCCGCAGGGAAGATGATCTATGGCGGCCTCGCTCCTCTGTCTCCAAACACCTGGAGAGAAGCGGGTGCATGAGGTGACCATGCCTATAGGAAGCACCCGCAGGTGCCCACCGCCCTGGGTACCTGGGGTCCAGCCCCCTGCACCCCGTGGGCCCTTCTTGAGGAGCCCCTGATGCTGCGACGTCGGGCCCGCAGGGCCACGTCCCGGGCTGCCCTGGGTGAGGACGCAGCAAGATGGGGGCACCTCCTTTGTCCTCACTTACAAGTGCATCTGCAACGGCTGCAAAATCCTGTTTCCACCAGGCAGGGCCCCATGAAAGCATCGTTTTGGCCTTCCGTCCTTCCTGCCTTTGGGCCACACAGCCTGTCTCCCCACACTTAGCAGAGCCTGCAGCACTGCCCCTCACAGCCTCTGGAACGCTGCTGTTCCGTGAAAAATATCTTCTGCTGGAATATTACACGATTGGTCTCCAGAGGAAACTCATGACTTTTATTAAAAAGAGATTTCTAGAACTTTTCTATGTGACTTAAAAAAAAAAAACAACAACCCCAAACTAACAAGAACTAATTAAAAAAAGTTAGAAATTGCTAGCTCCAGCACAACACTGGAGAAGATGGAGAAGGTCAGTTCAGTGAAACCAGAGTCAGCACCATGCTCTCCAGGCCTGTGGAGTCTAATGGGATTTTTTTGCACCCTTAACAGTCAGAGAAGAAGATGAGCAAACAAGGGAAATAAATACACAGATTTCTCTTAGTTTAGACTTAATTAAAACATCTCCCATTCTTGCTTTAGCTGTTTCATGTTTTGTTATGTTTTAAAAGTCCTTCAAAATTGTCTCCATGTCTGTGCAGGCATTAATGTTTTTGAACAATCTTGCACATTTTTACAACATCCATTAAAGGTGTCAATTTAAACACTCTTTATCTTAAAAGACTAAGTTATTCCAGTTGACAAAGTCTTAATGGGTAAATTAAAGCTGAATATTTTAGATTCTCACAAGGGTGTGGATTAAAATACACTTCTGCTCTGTTGTGCCTTAATTCTCCATGATAAGGCTTTTGATCCTTCTAACACCTTGTATACTGGCAAACACATGCATATGAATAGCATCTTTGACTTACACAGAGGTACTTGTGAAGGAATGAGTTTGAAGGTCCAGGTAATATTTTTCTGTGGTGGCAGATTTGGCTTGATTATCTTCATCAATTATGAAATACTTTTAAGACCATCTCAAGAATGATGGATTTCCCTAGGGAAAATCTACCATAAACTTTACTCCAGGTGCTAGGTACCTGTCTCCAGACTCAGTTTTGCTCTCCCCCGTCCCCGCCAAGTACTCCACTATTTTTAATTGCATGTGTTTTATATTCTTTTGGTTTTAAGTCACATCCCATTTTCTGCCATGGTACAGAAAGGGAAACTGAGAGAGGTCATATTTATGAGTTATACCACAGAGTGAACTTGAGAAAGAATCCCGTCGCTGCACTGGGGTACAGCAGAGGAGAGTACAGGGTGGGACAGCAAAGTGGAGAAGCAAAGCGTAGAACAGAATAACAAATCTCAGGAGGGTCAGAAAGGTGTCTTCTCTCCTGTGTACAATGGCCTGGATCCCACAGTGAGGAGATACTGATGCCAGAGGAGTTCTGGATTACAGATGACCTTCTTAATTCACTGGCCAGTAAGCTCTCACAGAAAGCTAGATGTCTGGAAGATATTAAATTCCTACAGATTTTTCAGAAACTGGTCGGTGGTTAGTGAAGAATGGTCCCCATTGATGTCCCATTTAAGGTAAAGGTTGCTGAGTGAAGTCAACACATCCTCTACATTTGGCCTCCTGGCTGGCAGTCAAAAACATGTACTTTCAAGCCAGTCACTGTTCATGCTGCCCCTTGCCCCTTTGGAAATTATGTGACCTGCAAAGTTGATAGAAAGTGCTTAAGGGAATACGCGAATAAATACAGGAGTACTTGGAGGAGGGAGCATATGTTGGAGAAACTGGAGGTATGAGAGGCTGAAGCTGGGACAAAGGACAGAGGGACAAGGAGTGCACAGGGGATATGCAGAGAATAAGAACTCTGCTAGAGACAGCTTCCAAACTTCTGCTGATGACTTAGTGTATAAGTCTTTGAATATGGGGCGGGGGGAGGGGGAGAGGAGAAATGTTGCTTTTGTATATTGAATGACTATAGAAACCAGTTGGAGCTTCCAAAAAGATACTGCTTTTTGGAAGATTGAGTAATGAGTGCAAAGCTTTTTGCAGTAATAAGAATCTTTCCAATAGGTTCAGCTGGCTTAGATTTGTTAGATTTTTAACATTTCTTCGATGCTGTGTTAGAGGTCCCTGCTCTTAGGAGCTCATAACTGAAAGGACAGATGTTAAGCTAAGATACAATGAGAAAGTGAGAGAAAATAAATTATATGGATTTCTTTTTTGTTCGGTTGCTTGCCAAGTATGTAAAATCTTTGGCTGTAAGCTACTTGGAGCGGTAAGTGTTAACAATAAGAAGATGTAAGCTTGTTGAACTCGAAACCCTACTTCCCTCACAGATTAAATTTCCTCCACCATTTAAAAATGAGTGTACATGTTACCATGTATACTCTTAAATCCAGTTAAAGACCACAGTACTTAGGACCTTTGCTTTCTCTTTGTGCTGTCTGCAAACAACACAAGGAAGTTAAATGAGGCTGTTGGGTTTTCACCAGTTTTAAAGGTCACCATTGTACCGTATATTCTTTCGATGAATCATGAAATTCACTGTAACTGTCTCTTTCTTGCTCTGTGTTTTACAAAGTATTGCTGAACCTGAGCCACATCACTCAATTCCCTAAACCGATATAACTGTGTTTTGGCTGTATATTCTTCTCCATAGCAGATTGATTTTGTACAGCTCTGTTCAACAAAATTTATCTTACCCATTTCAATACTGTCTCATCTAGAAGAGCTGTTTAATGGTAACAGGATGACACACAAGGTAACCATCCACTGCCAAGTTGGAAATTTCAAAAGAAAATATGCCTGTACTGAATTCTGCTCTCTTACAGCTAATTACTGGTATTCAGTTACTTATGGCGAAAAAGACATTGGGATTTTATGGGATTTGTGAGGTCAGTTGCTCAGCATATCTGAAAATCAGAGTGTGTGTTTAGTGCTTAAAGATATTTAAAAATGTTCAGCCTGAGGACTCCATGTGTAAAAATGTTGGCCAACATACACATAATCACGTAGGGATGGAAAGAATGCATTCTAACGAATCTTTAATCTGTGCAAAAAACAATGGTGCCAAAAAGATTTCTATGTAATCCAAATTCATTTTGTTCTTGAAAAGCTGTCTGGAAGGAGGGAATATGAGACACAGTTCACACTCATATCTCAGGCTTAAATAACCAATTCTGATTGAAAGGTTTTACGTTAATTTACTGCCAAAGTCTTTGACATATAGCAGTTTTCAACTGATGATCCACTTATAATAACGCAAGGAGGTAAAGAACATGCATGGATATGTTGGTTGTGGGGACCCCAGTCATCTATATTTGGATCCTTGGGAGCCTGCAGTGTGCATTTCCCATGTGTGTCTGTCTGGGAGAAAGGCAATGAACCATGTTTCCAATTCTCAAACTAACTCATTCTGTGAGGAGAAAAAGTAAACAAATGAGAGCTCTATTACATATGTGGGTGCCAACAGCACCAAAACAATTTTTGGAGGTTTGTCCAGTGCCAGAGGAAAGGCCTAAACTTTTTAAAGGTCTGTAAAGTCTGTAAAGGTACAGACTTCTGAGGTTTGGTGATACAATGCTTGGTCCTATAGTCAGCCCCTGATCAGTGAGATTTTTTCAGCTACTTGCTTCTCTTTCAGGTTTTCTTCATGCATCAGAAATGCTGGCAGAGAGAACAAACTTATTCAGGAACGAATATGAAAGAGACTTTATATTCCTCTTTCCCTCTCTTCACCGTAAGTGCACTTTATGACCTTATCTTTCAGACCATTAACACTGAAAGATTTCAAATATGGCACAGTTACATTGTCCAGAAGGTTAACTAAGTGTCCTTCATCCTATGGTTTTTCTAATCATAGTGTTAAATTTGGCATTTTTGTCTCCCAGGCGTTTTGGTGAGTAAGTTGAAGTGTTCAGGTAAAGTTCAGGATTTTCCATATCTTTCCATTTTTTTCAAGGAATTGATTCCCTTAAAAGCGGTTATTAGTTTTTCTGCCAAATGCCAAGGCAAATATAGATATGCAAAACAATGACAGTGTAGTAGGTGCTTTCAGTGGTGTGAGCTGCTCTCTGTCCCTTTCTCTCCCAAAAGTGTTGAGTAAATCTTTTTCAGTCAGGGCATCTCAGGCCTGTGAAAATCATGCCAAAACTTCTATTTGGGTACCTAAGCACAAGTTTAAGAGCTTAACTTCAATTTTTTATTCTGGCTTTCACTGGTATTACTCAAATACCAGTCTGTTTCTCTTGGAGTGAATTGTTGAAATGCAGAGTTATCAGCATGCATTGTTAAAGTCATCATAAAGTAACAAACAGAACAAAGCCATACCATGTAGTCCCAAGAAGAGAAATCTGATCTTTTCTCATAGAAGAAGCTTACAGAAAGGAAACCTGCAAGAAAATTTTCCATAACTGAATATGTGAAGAAAAGAAATTGGAAATCAAAAGACAGGTAATGAAAAGACAGGACAAAAAGCTAACCAGCTCACACTAGCTGTCCTTTCTGGGAGGTGTGAATTTGCAGAGCAGAAGTGGATCACTGTCGCAAAAGTCCCTTTTGAACTATGGAATACAAAATATGGTAAAGTAGGTATGGAAGAATTTACAAATAACAAAGCTTGGAAGTCAGATTTAGGATCTCAAAAACAATATTAGTCCAAACAAGATTTTTGTAGTTCATCATCAGGTAATTTTGCCAGTGGGAATGGAAAATCTTTTGTCATTAAAATGATGACTTAGAAAGTTCTGCAGCTCCAAAACACCCTACTTAATGAATATTATAGGCCTTTCTCGAAAGACAAATATTTTATTTCTAATTAATGAAGAAAAAAATGTTGAGGTACTCTTGCTTGCAACTGCAATTTGTGTTGTTCTCTGGTTAATGCCTACAATGAAATCAGAATAAGTCCATTCTGTCACATCTTCATTTCTAAGAGAAAATATACTTGATTGGTACCAGACATCCAGATTAACAATTAGCTTTATTTAGCTACATGCCAAGCTTACTGTGTACTGTCTATAAAAAAACCTAGGCAATAAGTTTAGCAGAATTTGATAAAGTACTGGTTATCAAATAAGCAGTGAAAAGGTCTAATCCCAAATGTGAACAATATTTGAAAAATCCGGGGCAAAAAGATTTACGTGAGCAGTTTAATATAAAAATACCCTCAAGATAAATACTAAATGAAATGTGCGGATCAAATTTGGGATGCAGAAATTGTTTCCTTTCATTTTGCAATAACAAGATATGGTGGAAAGAATCTCTTCCTTCCCTTCCAGCTAATCTATTGCTCTGCACATGTTCGGTGAGATAAATAAGCACATGCCCAATTTTGAACACTTGAGTAGTTTCTATTTCAGAGGCACTATTCTCCCGAGAAGGTTAAGCAGGAGCCAAGTATCTTACTGACCTGGTCCTTTTGGACTTGCTGCCCTGCCCATTGAGGTCACTGGAAATCTAAACCCATGCCTTTTTCCTTCTCTTTTTCTCCTAGGAGCTTGAAACAAGATTTAGGTAGCCTTTAGGCCCACAAATTCAAAATCGTAGTGCAAAAAATACTTGTGCAGCAGCAGCTTTGTCTGGGGAATAGCTAACCTCTGTGACCATTTCCATTTCTGCCCCGAGACTTTCCCTGATGCCCAGATTTGCAAATGTGGGTATGCCTACTCAGGTGATGCCTGAGCAGGTAGTTCCTACCCAAACACTAGCCAGGTCCAAGACCAGAGTCAGTCTGTAGCTTCATCTCCCAGAGGGTCTGGCACTGTAGGACTGCTCACTGCCCCCTGACCAGACCTGATCTCTGGTAAAAAGCAGAAAAAAAAAATCTCTTTTTTTTTTTTTTATAATGTGGAAGTAGCAATCCCCTTTTATCTGAGAGGTTATAGCTGGGAAATAGTATGTCTCCTAGCAACCTGAAAGCAAGCAAATCCACATCCTTTGACCTGATAGGAAGCTCAGTCAATGGGCTCTACCGAATACTGCAGGCGCGGCGAGTGGGAGCTGGCACTGGCATTAAAGCTGAGAAGCGGAGCAAAGAGAAGCACGGGGTCAGGGGAGAAGGCAGAGGCAGCGCCAGTCCTGCCTGCCCATGTCCTGGCTGCACGGGCACCTTGCAGGACACAGCTGCTGCGTGCAAGGGGAACCAGCTATGTGTGCTGGAGAATAGTTCTAACCTGAACTTTATATTGAATTTTGCTTGGCTAATTTGTTAGAAACCTGTCAACGTTGCCCCTGCAGATGGGCAGGTGCTCCTGCTTCACTCAGGGTCCTGTCAGGGTCTCACGGAGCCACGCAGTGCTCTCAGGGGCCATGTTTCCCACCCAGCTGCTGAGATTATGAAAGTAGAGAGCAAAAGTGCAAACACAACCAAGCTTTCTGTTCACTGGGTATTGCTGGAGAATTTTTCACTTATTTATTCCTAAAATTATCTGGAATAATTGAGGTGGAATGTTTTGGAGAGGGTATGACAGAGGTATGTTTTGTAGTAATAAAGCCTCATGGCCAAAACTAACCCCTTCAAGGGAAGGATTATTTCTTCTTTCAAATACTGCTCCTTCACCTTCTGCACCCCTCTGTGGGGTAATTTTGGAAGCAGTATCCTAAATGACTGTGCATGCAGTACAAACAATTTCGGATCTCTGCTGGCATCAGGCCAGGAGGCTGGGAGAGGTGCAAAGTAGATTTGTAGCCTTGATGTTTTGTATATGTTAACGCCTCCAGGTGGGTTTTGGTTGCACGTTGTGTTGGTTTGCTGTCCATCAGCATACTGGCTGCCCGCAGAGGAGAAGGTGAAGGTTGCTGGGACCTGCCAGGGGAGTGGGGCCAGCTCCTGCCCACAGCCCCAGAGGTGGCTGCAGAGAAGCCAGTAGAGGAGCTGGAGAGGGACCACATTGAGCAGGACACCCTCCGCTCCAGGGCTGCAGGGGGAGCGGGCAGCCAGCACGCAGCCAGCATTGACAGAGGTGGGAGGGAAGGCATCCTGGGGAGCCAAGAGGAACGGGCACAGTATGATCCCAAGCAGAAAGCTTTAGAGTTAGCCGAAACCACTCCAGAAAGCGAGGGTACAATGGGCGGAAGAGAGATTTGTTTATAAACCCTTTTACTTCTGTTCCATCTCACCCAGTCACTTTGAGTGCTTCTCTATTTATGAAGTATTTATATCCTAATAAGACCTGTCTTTTTGAGTTTAGAAGCCTTTTGATCTTTCTGGGAAGTTACTACAGTGAAAGTAAATCCATTTGAAAGTGCTGGCTGGGTCCTATCACATTCCACTATCCCAAATTTTCAAATAATTTAATTTGGATGCTGATATTAAAAGTTTGAATTTTGAACATATTTCTGTAGGAAATATATTATTTTGGCACTAGTTTTGATGTTCTCTTTTATAGCATTCAGAAAGAAAATGAATTTTGATTTTTTTTTAAGAGACTGGACATGATGTATAGGCTCTGATTATTCTCAGTTTTCTGTGGTCCTTAGTATTTTGAAAATACTAAGACATCTTAGGACTACAGAAGAGACAAGGTACTGAAGGTTGAAGGTATTTGTGGTTGGACTGCTGGTGGAATACGTCAATCAGAACTTCCCCGTGATAATGCCTGACACCAGTTTTAAGGAGAGAAAGAAATGTTTCTGCTGTGTGTTTCAGGTACCTTTGGGCAACTAAGGAACCTGAAAGTTAGCCTTGACTATTTATTTAAGAAAGGTTGACATACTTCCTAATCATTCCTGCTAAGCAACTTGTTTTCTTGACAGTCTCCAAGACAGAAATTATACAACATCTCTGTAGACTTGGTTACAGCAAACCCAGCAACTGGGTGGCATTTAGTCGTAACTACAGTTGTTGTTATTACAGCATCACTATAAAGCCTGTGAGATCTGGTCCTGGATGGGGGGCCCATCAGCTGGATGCTGTACAGAAAGTGAACAAAGAGATGGTCCCTGATACCAAGCATGTCAATACCTTGAGAAAACATTATAAAGCTTTGAAAGATCTGGAGTGAAAAGGTAGCTTGTGGCAGCGAGCATCACGCTGTGCCCATAACGAACACGGCTGAAGCTGTTTTGTTATTCAGCTGCGGGAGGGCAGAAGGGCAAGGATGCCATTTTCTGTATTCTGGGACTGAAAAAAGACCAATGATGGTCAGTTACCGATCTTCAAACCCAAGTGAATGCTTAATAAGACACCTAATGCAGACCCTGAAATGAACATTTGTGTTACTTACCTTAAACAGAGCAAGAGGCTATCAAAGATAAACGAAGAATTAATGAACTACTTTGGGCTGAATCAGCCTCACTGCTTCTGCAACAGCATCTTAGTTTAAAAAAATAGCAGTTAAGAGGAGAGAGAAACACCTTTGCTGGGACCAGCTAGAACAGAGCAGTTTTTACTTTGCTTTTTGAGGGAATATCCAGCTAGATACCAGAGGCTCCCCAAGGAAAGGCAGCCTGGTAGCGACCTGTTGTTTCTCTTTGTTTCCTACATCTGCCATGTTCTCTTTTTAACCCAGTTCAGTGTTTCCTGTCCTACCTGGGAAAGCTTGAGAGAGGCTACTGCAGTAGATTAATCTTTCCCTCTGTAAACTGGCAGGCTGTCGCCTATCCTCATCCACTGTTAGGAGCCGCGGCACATCAGTCCTATCATCTTGGAGAACCAGGAATCCTAAAAAGACAGCTTTGCTCTTCTCCCTCAGTTACGACAGAGTAACATTTTTCCCACTGGGATTAAGCAATATCTTCTTAGCTTCTTTAATATTTGTTCCTTTGTGGGCATAACAAGGATTTTTTTAAGACATAGATAAAAGCTCATGTTGACTTTGGAGAAAAGAGGCACATGTTGTGCCAGAATTACCAAGAACCAAATTTATAAAAATATTTAGCTATTTAAGTGTAGTTGTGATTCTTAGGAGGGATCTGCTTTTTCTAGTGAAAAGTTGTCTTTCAAACTCCTAATCTTCTTGCATTCCTGCAAGTCTTGCACAGTCAAGTACAATAACCTAATGAATTCTACAGAATCCTTTCTCATGCTAGCAGGAACACAATAAAAATATCTGCACAGAAGAGGTGAAATACAGTAATGATGACTAGCCTAAGCAGATGGGGCCAAGCTCATTTCTGGTTTCATGGAAGACAATCATCAAATGTAGAATTACACCAGGATATTTCAGGTGCACACAGCTTCCAAGAATTTCCTTTAATGGAATGCTACTTAAGAAAAGTGAATTTACAGCAGATGTCAGTTAGAGCTAAGGAGAAGAAGATAATATGATGTAGTGGAGAAACATTAAGCGCATAGGTTGGTGGCACTTAACCACTGCATGTTAAAATGTTTTTTCAATTTTGTCATATTAAAGCCACCTGTAATCACAACAATTCTCTCCCTAGAGGTCTTCTGATAAGATTCTGTCAGAGCTGCTGAGAAGTGTGAGGAGCCTAAAGCAATTTGACCCAGGGCTTGAAATAGCTCTTAGGGATCCTGCTTTCTCTAACTTTTATTTGGAGAGTGAGTGGCAGGCAATGAATTGCCGGAAGAAGTCCCAAGTCTTCCACCAAGCACTGTTTCTGATCTTCAAAACCAGAAACAAAATCAGTACTGGCCTCACGCCCAGTGCACCCGTATAAGGGACGAGAGGAACAGTGTTGGAAATCAGGATGTAGGGAGTTGCGGAAATAACCCAGCACAGTCATGAAGGGTGGGGAACAGTGTAAACCTTCTGAAGAAAAGAATACCTTGTCCTGGAGTAGAGGTCTCAAAACCCATCCAAACTGGCAGATCCAGCGGCTTTTTTGCGATCGCTAGTCCAGATATGCATCCCCATTGCAGACCTAGGCTTAGCCATGCACTGGTCCTCTCTCTTCTTACATCTTTGTGTGGGGGGCAAACGCAGGAACTCTGGGCAGTGCCAAGATCCACCAAAGCCCTTGCCCTGGTTGAGCACGGACCCACTGTGCAATGCAACAGGGACTTGTTGCTCAGCCCACCAGAATTATCTCTAAATCACCTATCCAAATATGTAGGGGGTTTAATCTTTGATATAAGCTCTCTGCAGATCCAAGCATACACCACTGCATACATTGTGTTTGAGGCTCATCAGACTCAGCTTTACCATGCAACAGTGGTGACTAGAATTATGTAAAAAATCTGCCGTTATCATACAGTGACTGCAAGAAATGGGGCAGAAATATACCTGCAGTTACATTGGGCTTTCATAGTCTATCGCTTATTGTGCCTCTTTCTGCCACAGTGTACTGTTTAGTTGCTCTACCATTCCACATAAGTGTGGAATCATTTCTTGTTAGGAATATTCTCTGATAGCTCTAATATGAGTTCTGCTACTCACTATAATATCTTAGTTTGTCATATCATTGAAAATACCTTTTATATTAATCTCATAATCATAGATTGAGAACATGAAGTAGCACAGGCAGGCTGTGGAGTTTCCCTCCTTGGACATATTCAAAAGCCATCTGGACATTGTCCTGGGCAGCCTGCTCTAGGTGGCCCTGCTTGAGCAGGGGGGGTGGACCAGATGGTGTCCAGAGGTCCCTTCCAGTCTCAACCATTCTGTGATTCTATTCTAAAATTCAGATTCCCTTTAGGCTTTATCTTTAGGAATAATTTGGTATGTCTTCTTGACACCTATTTGGTAATAGCAGCAGTGAGAGAGAAAACAGTTGATTTTCAGCAAGGGGAGGGAGTTACATTCTACAGACACATTGCTTTCCATTTTCTGTGCCTAGTTCTTGTTTTAGCTGGTGAATGAGTACAATGTGTTTAGCATGAATTTCAGTGAAGAACTGAAGAATTTTATTTAGAAAATCTTTTCCAAATGCACTTATTTGCCTAAGCATCTAATTTATTCTGATGTACTTTTTATCAGTCTCCTTTTTCTTTTTACATAATGACCATTCTAAAGCATTCCATGGCTTTTCTCAATAGACTAAATGTACCAGTGCTGCCTAGACTTTATACGTCACCTATTTTTTATGGTTTTGTTTGTGTGTATGGTTTTTTGCTTTTAAAATGTGAGTTATTGTTTTTGTCAATATGTTCTTCCAATGCCAGACATGGATTTTTAGGATAATGTAAACTGGCATGAACTTATTTTGTTCTACATACTACCTCCTAACAGAAAAAGAAATGGCACTTACTTTTTTTTGTTTAGCTCAACGTATAAATTTAAAAACTGTTTCATTTTCATAACTATGTGTGTATGAATACTGGTGTGTGTGTGTGTATCATACTGATATGTATCAGTACATGTTCATACTGATGTTTATATGTGCATATATGCATACAATTATTATAGGACTTAAGCATTTCATGTCAAGGATTTAGAACTAATTTTCCTTTGTGTAGCTGAACAGCTGATTACAGATAAAGTGAAAGTCTGTGAAATCTGGAGTATGTGATTTCATGTTAATGGCATGTCCCTGTTTTGATGTCCAGTTCCTCATTAGAGGGATATGAATTTATCACACATCTTTAATACTCTTCTGCTTATCTATTCCGTCTTATCTGTTCTGCTTATCAGTCTTATCTATTTTCTATGCAAATCTAAATGGCAAATGGGAGGATATAACGGCATTTGCTGGCTTCAACAGAGAATAAAAATCATTTTGAAAGATGAAAATTCACTTAATCTTCAACAAAGTAGAATGAACATATAGACAGAAAGAGTCTTTGGGGATAGGACCCACATGACCAAATACATTTGTCTACTTGTGAGTTAGTTGTTACCCTGTGCACTGTTTATAGTTGATGGAGATAATTAGGCACTTTTAAGTGGGGTTTAATTCAGCATAAAGTAGAAGTTTAAAATAGATCAGATGAATCGCACCCCAAAAGTTCCTGTTTATTTCCACTAACTATAAAATGGGCCTTGGGTTCTTAGCGTAGATGTAGGTATCTATCTCCACTGAAGGCATATAAAACTGGTTGAGATAGATCAACCTGAACACAAGGAGGAGGTCATCTCCTGGACCTCATACTCACAAACATGGAAGGATGTATTAGGGATGTGAAGGTCAAAGGCAGCCTTGGCTGCAGTGACCATGAGATGGTGGAGTTGAGGATCCTGAGAGGAGGGAGCAGAGCAAAAAGCAAGATCACAAGCCTGGACTTCAGGAGAGCAGACTTTGGCCTCCAAGCTCAAGAGCGGTCCATCCCAGTGAGCAGAAAGTCAGGCAAAAGATTCCAGGAGGCCTGCATGGATGAACAAGGAGCTCCTGGCAAAACTCAAACACAAAAAGGAAGCATGCAAAAGGTGGAAGCCAGGAAGGCTAACCCAGCAGGAATGTAGAAACACTGTCTGAGCATGCAGGGAGGGGTTAGGAAAGCCAAGGCTCAGCTGGAGTGGAATCTGGCAAGGGATGTCAAAGGCAACAGACTGGCTTCTGTAAATAAATGAGTGACAAAAGGAAGAGTAGGGAAAATGTGGGCCTGCTACTGAAAGGGGCAGGGGCCCTGGTGACACAGGACAAGGAAAAGACTGAGGTATTGAATGCCTTCTTTGCCTCAGTCTTTACTAGCAAGACCAGCATTCAGAAATGCTGGGCTCTGAAGACCAGAGGAAAGTGAGGAAGATGTGCCGTTGGCTGAGGAGGATCAGGTCAGAGAATACTTTAGCAAACTGGACACAGATAAGTCTATGGGCCTTGATGGGATGCACCCACAAGTGCTGAGGGAGCTGGCTGATGTCTTCACAAGGTCACTCTTGATAATCTTTGCATGATTGTGGTGACTGGGAGAGATGCCTGAAGACTGGAGGAAAGCAAATGTCACTCTTATCTTCAAGAAGGACAAGAAGGAGGACCCAGGGAACTACAGGCCAGTCAGCCTCATCTCAACCTCTGCACAACTAATGCTGGGAACCATTTCCAGGCACATGATGGGCAAGAGGGTGATTAGGAGTAGTCAGCATGGATACACAAAGGGAAAGTCATGCTTGACCAACCTGATAAATATCTATGATGAGATGACTTGCTTGGTAGATGAGGGAAGAGCAGTGGATATTGCCTACCTTGCCTTCAGGAAGGCTTTTGACACCAACTCCCATAGCATCCTCATGAAGAAGTTGATGAATTATGGGCCAGATGAGCAGATGGTGAGGTGGACCAAAATCGGCTGAACAGCCAAAAGGGTGCTGATTACTGGTACAAAGTGTAGTGGGAGGCCATCAGTATATATGAAACGAGGTGTTTCGAATAGGGGTGGTGAAAATCTGCAGCTAAGAGATGGAGGCAGGGTCCTCACTTTATGAACACTGTGCAGTTTGCGAGGGAAAAGAGTTGACTCCAGAAAATCAGTGCCCTTATCTGCTTGAGAAGTTTTCATCTCTCTGTGTCTTTCATGTCCAACATGGAAGGTTGTAGGCTAAATTGCCCAAAAATTTGGTATCCAATTAGGAAGATTTCTGCACTGATGAATCTCTTACAGGTCAACAAAATCAAATGCTGGACTGGTGTTGGACCAGTCATGTTGCTACTTTGCCTGTGAGTATTTTGGGGATATTAGTGGACTGTGAGAGCAACCAGCTCTTAATGCAAGATGGGGTAGGAAGGCCAGAATGAAGAGAGAGAAAAAGGGCTGGTGGACTCTGTCTTGTGCTTCTGGTGATGAAGAAAGCGGATGATTGCTCTTCAAGGCCTGCAGTCTCTTTTAACTGCAAATGAAAAAAGCATTAAGTCTCTAGGCACAAAAAAGATTTTTTTCATGGCAAAAATGGTTAATATCATAACAAAGACTGTGGGAAATCAATTGCGATCTTTTGAAGAGCTGTGACTTAAATACAGAAGGTGAATAAAATGCAAAAGGAACAAGTCAATCCTGTTCCTAAGCATAACTTTCAACATACCCTCACTAAAAAGCAATATTCCCATCCCCACAGAACTGCAGAGATGATATCTGTGTGAAAGGTAATCATCCCATACCAAACAGACATCACAGGCAGTATCGTATGTCTGTGTATAAATGCAGAATACAGTCCTCTTCAAGATATGTTTCACCTTACTCAAATGTGAGACACTTTCCAAGGATATAGCAACAGAAGGCTCTCCAGACACCTTGCAACCAGTCAGTGTTGCCCCTTGTATGCACTTTTCTGAAGTCTATCCTGACAGCCAGCTTTCAGAGAATGGGAGATGGGCACAACCATGTGCTTGATGCACTTCCATTGCCAGACAGCAGATGATGAACATCACAACAGGATCACAACTGTGGGTTTGCACCAAGCTGCTTCTGGTCTAAATGTTAAGATTGAATCAGTGATGCTAAAAGGCCAGCCTGAGGCTCCAAACAGTTCAATTATTACTGGAAGGAAACAAAATTTTACTGTGTTTGCATGCTTATTTTTCCTTAGTTATGCAAGTAATTTTCCAGATTTTTCAGGCATCTTTGCAAGGAATTTTCCAGATTTCTCAGGCATTTTTGCAAGTATCCACTGATACAATGTCAAAGACATACATCTTGAAACTTATGGTTGCCATGATGAAGTCCTGTAAAAAAGGTCAGTTCTGCCAATTCATTTAACTGCTCTTTTGTGTGTAAGCATATATTTCTATTAAACAGCTTTTTTTTTTTTCTTTCTTTTTTTTTTTCTCGCATTGGTTACGTTGTGTTTGTGGAAAGTTCCTATTTGGCCTCTCCTCACCTTATATTCATTATTCTAAACATAGGTGTACAGGTTTTTGGTCTTTAAGTAGATCTGTGAAGCATTTGCAGTGAAAGTGTATATCATCCTTTGGGGTGGCATATGAAAAAATAATTTGTTCTTGTACAAATGGTAGTAGGTGGCAATATGGTGTATTACTGGAATGGTAGTTTTCAGTAGTGTCTCTCATGAGCCTGCAACAATTTAAATCAATGCCTTCAGGCTTTAAGTTTGACCTGTACCTTCAGCCTAGATCTATATGTTAGCTTGGGATTCAGAACTGTGCTGGGATCCAAACTCCCTAATTGTCCCTGGTGCTTATAAATTAGCACTCACTTTGCAGAGAGCAAATGGCTTCCTGGGCAGGGAGGCTGAGGCCCAGGCTGCTGTGGGGGGACCAGCCCACACTCAGGCTCGGCCCTGAAGCGGGGAGGGGGTATCCCCCCCTTCAGACCATACAGCTTTGAGAGCTGGAGTCCATAATCAGACACAGATATTAAAACAAAAAACCAACCAACCAAACCAAAACAAAACAGTATGCATCCTGGAACTCATATTTCCCCTCTTTAAGTGAACAGTTTTCTTTTTGCAACTCAGAAAGCATACCATTTATTTATTCTTCTTTTTTGCTGCATGCTTAATGCTAGGACTTAGGATGGTTCCCTCAGTTTAAAAGAAAGTCCATTTTTTCTTAAGGATGTTTGTTTGTTTGTTTCTTTGTTTGTTTGTTTGCAGGCTGTTTCCCCCATTCCCTGCACACATTCTGCTATCAAACAGGCAGAGATCAATACTGTGTTTTGGTGTCTGAAGTGCAAAATCAGTAGCAGAATAGTCCGAGACTTTCCTATGCTGAATGCAGGCTAGGGAAAGGAGTTAAGTCTTTAGGCAGCCAAAGTGTGTTGCTGGTCTTTAAAATGAACAAGTAAGGTTTTCCTAGAGAGAGCATCATTTATTAACTGGACAGAAGGTGTCTCTTGAAGAAGCAAAAGTTTACTGTTGCTATCCTACTTTACTGATTCTTTTTTTCATTTAAAAAAAAAAGGTCTAGCATCCTGGAATTTGCAGAGCCTTAGAGTTGTAGCAAATGTTGTCTTTCTGCAGCACCAATTCAGAGCACTAGTGATGACAATTGGACCAGGATCCATTTCTGCACTTTTTCTCTATCAACAGACTGTCATATGCAATTAGGACAAAAAGAGAAAAGAAAAAAACAAATGACTGTGCTTCCAGGCCTAACTCTACCACCAGTGAAGTGAACAAGAGCAGAATCTAAATCACATATCCCTCCCTATTTTTTGGAGTGAATGATGGACATTTGAGAGGTACTTCCTGCATTACATTCATTACTCGATTTGAGCTTGTTATGAAGAAGCAATAAGAAAGTTGGCACTGATTTCTTTTGGTATCTTAAGTGCTGAATGCAGCCAGAACAGGTATTCATGAATGGCAGTTTTAGACAAGGACTTACATATAATTTCTTCAAAGACCAATGCAAGGAAAAGAACATCTTAGGTGAGGATAGGAGATTCTTTTAAGTGGGGAGGTGAACAACTGCTTAATCCTTTAAACAGCAAATTGTCAAGAAATGTTCTGTGGAAAACTCTGGTTCACTCCATCCTTCCTGCAAGTGTAGTTTGTGGCAACAGATACTTGCATTTTGCTTTTTTCTCAAAGGACTATGAAGGAGAGTTCAGAAAAAGGCCATTATATCCACCTGCTAGGGAGGAGTTATGAGCATATATAATAGTGTCCAACTGATCATGGCTTTTAAGAGGAAGAGTGGTGCTGCCTGTCTACAGCATAGGAGACTAGCGTAAATCATTGAACACACAGAAATGTTAATAGTAGATGGCCCAAGTTCTAGGTATTGCGTAGCTTTTGTGGGCTCAAATCCATTCTTACCACCGTCCAAAATTCACAGACTGACATTCAGGTACAGCACTTCACTTTACCTAGTGCTGAAAGAGCAGAAATAAGACTATGTGAAATAGGCAGAAATAAGACTATCTGAGTCCTGCCCAAAAAGTCAAAAGTCACTTTAGAAAATGAGATTTTGGATTCTAAGACATTAAGAAACTCCTGAAAAGTTTATGCAAAGCCTAGTGGCATCCAACTTCAAAGTCACTGAGCTTTGCATCAGAAATACATTTGATCTTTTAATTTTGTAACAAACAAGAATGCTGCAGTCTTGCTGCTGAAAAACAAAACTTTCACCAATGCATGAAAATAATGTCTATCCAGCCAAAATGGATGTGTCTTCCATGTTTTCTTACTATCTGAATTTTCAGTAGTATATATATTGAGATTATTATAATTCCTGTGGGGAAAATTATGAAAACTGTCAGCCTAGGGTATTTTTGAATGAGACTAACAGCTTTCCTTGTCTTTAGATCGGAGCATTTAACAAACAGTGGGCTTGTAGGATAGGAGTTCTTGAGCATTAAAGTGATTGTGACTGACAGTTTAAAAATTACAGATGAGACGATCTTAGACTTTTTATTTGCCAATGAGACTCAACGCTAGCTAGACAGCTAATACTGAAACCCTAAGATTTCTTTGAAGATTCCTGTTTTGCCCCTAGTGACATATGTTCCACCCATAAATAAATGTTTTCCTTTCAGGCACCTTTGCTCTCAGAGCCTAAAGCTGCAAGTGACCCCTGAGAACACTATTTCTTTTTTACAGAGGTGCTATATGTGGGATTGTCTCTGCTGGAGGGCTGGAAGAGAAAGCTCCAGCAGCTGTGAGTACTGGCTGTGCTCTAAAACCCACCTGATGCTGAAGTCCTTAACAGCGCATGCAGGTTTTGAAACTGGATTCTGAGGAAAGGAAGTACAAAGCTTATTGTTTCTTTGAGCCCTGCTCCAAGACTGGCAAGCACAGTTGCCATAGGAAGGAACTAGAAACTGTCTTTGTTATTTTCAAATTCAGAAGTCTTTGTGCAGTAGAAGGTTAATCTCAAGACTGAAGAAAATTACATCACAAGGAAGAGAAGTTTGCAGTACTTTGAAAAGCACAGATGACAACATAGGAAGAAAATATCTGCTATGGCTGATAGAACAAGAAAAAAAAAAGATACTTGATCCTAGTACGATTTATAATTCAAAATATTAGTAGCAAAAATACTAACAAAGATGTTACTGAGACACAGAATTAGGGCCTTTTATGCTATGGATGCCATTTCTAATGGCAGTCTCAGTATCCTCAAAGAGAGCAGAATAGGTGCTTTTTTTCCGTCGGATCTACACAACTGGTATTCTAGTTAAGGAGTGTCAAGAAAAAGAAATAAGAAATGTTATTGAGAAGAAAGAAAATACACAGAAAAGATCCTTTGTCTTCTCTTTTCCTCTGTCTTTTCATTCTTTTCTCCTTTACTTCCGTCATTCCTTCACAGAGGGAGGAACAAAATCACTCACTTGTAAACATACGTAAGTGGGTAATATTTAATTACTTTGGTAGACAAGATGTACAGACAAAGAAAACCCCCATGCAGTGTGCACTGAAGTCATCATACGGTGAATGTGGGACGAGGATTAAAGGGACTAGGGCTAAAGGGGCAGTCCGTTGGCCTCTGCCAGGGTTGGGCTCCCTGAAGCAAGAGAAGATGGCCAGCAACTCATAGTTGATGTAAGAAGAAGAGGCCAATTCAGTTTCCACTGCAGAAGTAAGAAGGTGGATGGATGCATTCCACTAAGTTGCCAAAGAGGCAGGGTCAGCAGAGCATGGAAAATTAGAGACAGGAAAAGCACCAGAGCAACACTGGAGCTGCATGTTCAAGAATGAAAATCCTGAGCAAGAAAAGCAGCATTTGTAAAGTCAAGCAGAAAGCATCTAGTTACAAGAATAGTTGAGAGACAGACAAATAACAGGATATGGCTGGTAGAATAAATAGGCGAGGAGTCTACAGGCGTTTCCGTGAGTCACCACTGGGCTACATACAGTAACCAAAACGGCACGGAGAAATTATTCAAGGGGACACAAGGGAAGTGGATGCAAAAGAAATAAAAAGGAGGATAAAAGCGTTGTAAGGCTGAGGAGACAGGGAAATGGATGGGATGGAATGATGTCATGGAGAGATACCTTTCTTGGCCAGACATGTGGAAAATTGAGGTACATAGATTATAGTTCTGTTTATGACCCGCTGCCAGCAACTGCTTGTTTACAGCACTGAGGGTTAAGATGACAGCTCTACCTTAATATGACAGGAAACCTTATTTCACTGTAAGTCTGACTGGTCTGGCAAGGGATTGTGTCTGGTAGCAATGCAGGTCTGAAGAGACTTTTAAATCTAGTACTCATCTGAAAAGAACCAAAGTGGAAAAGGAAGAATATATCTTTCTTTTTCAGATTTATGTTACTAAAAAAGAAAGATCATTTTTTCCAAGAATCATTGCTGGATGCTGGTGGAAGCAAACAAAATCAAATGGGCAACTTGGAAATCAAAGCATATTTTAAAATGAAGGATTTGTTTTTATCCTCACCAGGAGTAAAAGCTGGAATGAACCGGAGCCTACTGTAACCATGTAAGTGTCTGAAATGAGATAAACAGTTTTCTGACTGAATGGCTATCCCCATGGCAATAGGAGAGGATCTTGCACATTAAAGACCGAAAGGAATGAATAGACGAGAAGGAAGCACAGTAGATCCTGACACAGCCCAAGGTACAGCATGTATCCTTAGAACTGAGCTGTGAAGGATACATGCAGAAAAAGCAGTCCCTGTATTTCCAGGGTTTATCAGTAATATGAGATAGGACTACATGGCAAGTCAGGCAAGGACAAAAAGAACGCTTGTTAATTTTAGAAGCACTGGGATTATTGTGTCTGGTGCATTAAAGGTGTATTATTTAATGGGTGTCTAAAACTTTTATTAACTTCTCTTCAGTTACATTTATTTTATATTCCATGGCTCAAACACAGCCCTGCATAGTTACCAGAATAAACTAAAGCCAACAGGAGCTGTGCCTATTTATTCCAGGGTTGGAAGGAGCTCTCTAGCTCCAGCTCTAAACTGAATAACCCTTGCAAACCTGCAGCAGAGCTCTATATAAATTGCTGATTTATTTTTTTTTAGTTCTGCTGTAAAACAGGAAATGAGAAATAAAAATGTCATTGGCACCAACCAAATTCTAAGTTCTTATTTTGGCAAGAACAAAAAAAAAGATGTTCTGACACAGAATGTTCCCATTTGGCACAAACAAAACCATTAAGGTATTTGAAAGAAAAGCCAAAGAAATAAAGCATTAGCTTCAGAAAATATGATGTGGCAATTCCATGCCTTTTCTCCATAGGTTCAGGGATCAGATTTCTCACCCAAGCTATGACCAGCTGAATTCTCTCCTCTCCTACATGCCCCATATCCTTGCAGAGTGCCCCACTCTCCAGCCTGGTAGGACAGCTCTAGGTTGAGCTCCCTAATCCCTGTTGATATTCTTACGTTCCATTAGAAAAAGGATATATATATTTATATCACAGAGTGCAAATGAGGGCTACTTGTTTGCTTGGTTTCAACCAGGAAGGTAAGAGGGCAGGTTTCAGTTCTCTCAAGCAGAAAATGGAACTTAATTTGAATCTCTAGTATCCTGCGTATTCCTGAACAATCCTGAAAAGCTCTGGTTCTTGAGCCCTTGTGTGACTGGGGTACATTATTCCTTTTTCTTTTATTCTGGTTTTGTGCATCTGGTTCTTAAAGCAAACAAACTCACTCACTTAAAACATTTCAATGCAGCTGGACTGAATTTGTTATTTAAATTCAGGTGGATTGAAATCCTAGTTTTACCAGTTATTAATCACTAGAAAAAAATCTACCCAGCTAGAGTTGAGAGGGAGTAAGTCTCCCCAGATAATCTTTACAAATCTCTCCAAGCTCATATTCAGTGGGAAACACCCTGGTCTTGACCCCTCCCTCCCCCCGCCCCGAAAGTCTCTCACACAATAAAATAAGGAAAGGGGAGATGATGAATTTTCTTCTCCCATAAGCAAAAGCATCCTCTGGAGTAATTTATTTTCCCTGATCCTTTTAGCTCTTTCACTGTTAGTGAAGCTAGAGTATGCTACCCTGCCACAGGGTCAGGGGAGGGTTGTGATAAGATGTCTCATGTTTTAGGATCACTGGACCATCCTAAATTTACATACATTTATAAAAACAAAAAGCTGAAGCAATGATTGGCCTTGTCCTAATTTCCTCCACAGTTAGCACAGTTAGTTGCACATTCAGATTTAAAGGCAGAGGCTGGAAATACAATCAATTTCGGCAGCGCTATATGACATCTTTGGAAACCTCAGTGGAAAGAGCCCAGCAATCCATAGTTGCAGGAATCAGTATGAACATTTATTTTAAATTGCCATGCAGGATCTGAAACAAGAACTTAGAAATCAGAGTGATCAATTTATTTCAGATGGCCTTTGGTTTGTGAAGGTTTTTCATGAAAGCAGTTTAGCTACAGGAGAAAGCACAAATAGCTACCTTCGCAAGCTTTCCGTGACAATGCATAAATACGATGCATAAAGAATAGTAAGGTTACAAAGTCAAGCAGTCTAATGGAAGAAAAAAGCAAATTCATAGAATCATAGGATAATCCAGGTGGGAAGAGACCCCAGGACGTCGCTAGTCCAACCTCCTGTTCAAAGCAGGTTCAGCTAGGCGGTCAGACCAGGTTGCTCATGGTTTTATCCAGAAGGGTCCTGAAAATGTGCAGTCCCCAGGAAACCTGCTGGGCTGTCCTCACAGTGTAAAAGTTTCTCTTTCCATGCAATATGAGCCTTTCTTGTTGCAATTCAGGTTCATTCTCTCTCATCCTGCCTGTCTCTGTCTTCTTGATGACCTTGTCATAGGTCCTAGAAGGCTGCTTGTAGGACCCCCTTAAGATTTTTCTTAATTAACTTTAGGAAACTTAATTAAAGTTTCCTCCTCAACTTTATTTTAGTTTCCTTGTGCATATGCATATGGCATGTGCTATGATAGAGTCTCTAATTACCTGCACAAATGCTACTTCTTTCTCAAGATTTCATCCTCATTTACTGAAAAGGATGGATGGCATCTTACTTAAAGGGTAGCAACTTATTAAATTTTTATTCTGCATTGTTAGCATGTGGTCTCATTCCTTGTTTACAGCACACTCTTAACCCCCTAAGGAGGTTTTTCTCATTATCATTAATTCCCTCACAGGTTTCTAATAGTATTGACTGTGAGACTTGTGTGGGAATTGGAATTTGCATTACATGAAATTGCATAGAATAGTCTTGTATTTTTAATTTCTGATTTAGAAAACAAAGAAAAATGTTCCTGCAAAACATTTTTAAATTAGAAATTGACCCATTTATGTGGAATAGCTCAGAGTGAACAAAGTTGTAATTGTTAAGTTACATGATCTGATTTCAAAATTTCATAATTTCAAATACCAGGTGGCCTGAAGGTGTATTATGCTTATTTTACAAGTAGGAAATTGAAGTACAGAATAAGAAAGTTCTAGGGCAACCATACATTTTGTATGTCTAAACTGAAACACCCGAGAATGTGGTTAAACAGAGAATTGAGAGAATTTTATGGAGTCTTGTGCTCTTCCAAATAAAGAGATGAACACTTGTGAACCTTAAGGAGATTGTGATGCTCTAGAAAGAGAATGGAAGGGACTTGAGTCTTTGTTAGTCTGTGAGGGTCTGCACAGGGACAAACATCTTGACTTAATTACATTTTCAGCTGTTTTGGAGGACAGCGTGCAGCTTATACATCTGCTGGGAAGGAGAACTGCCAAAAGTTGACACTCTGCTTACAAGTCCAGTGCAAAACTAAAAATAAGTGACGGTTTTCAGATTTGGCTAGTCTGCTCCCAGACACAGCAGGTTTTAGAGGACAGCACACAGAGGGGGCCAGCATCTCTGCTCAGAACAGCATCTGCATCCTCTGCAGTGGTGGTGATGTGTGGCAGGACATGGTCCCCAGCTCCCCAAGACTGTCTACCCCGGCACATCAGAGACCTCGGTCCGGAGTGAGCTCCTAAGGGTGGACGCAGCTCTGCGGCCGGGGACTGTGAAGACACCAGAGGCCTCTCACCAGGGGCCTCTCACCAGGGGCCCAGCTTCGATGTGCTCCTCACCTGCAGCACATGGGTACTGGGGATGGCCTGTGCTGCCAACTGAGGGAGCTGCAGGAGGGGGTCCACAGGTTGCGCAGCATCAGAGATGGCAAACAAGAGGCTGACTAGAGTTTCTCCGAAACCCTGCAGGTACCAGAGCCTGAATCCCCAGCTGCATCGACAGAGCAGGAGGCAGAGTCCATGGTTGTGACGCTGGGAAAGGGAGACTGCTGTGATGGTGAAGGCTGGAAGCTGGTGACTTCTGGCACCAGGAGGATGGCTCCAGCCCCATCTGCAGATCTGCAGCTCCAGAAGGGGGTCAGTGCCTTAGTAGCAGAGGAGAGGCTGGCTGCTGTGTCCATGAAGCCTCTGAGCTGGCAGTGTAAGATGGTGAAATTCAGGATTCTGAGAAAAAAGAGGAAGGCAAGGAGCAAGATCACAACCCTGGACTTCAGGAGGGCAGACTTTGGCCTGTTCAGGGATCTTCTTTTAAGAACCCCATGAGATACAGTCCTAGAGAGGAGTCCAGGAAACCTGGTCAGTCCTAAAGGATCCATCTCCTTCAAGCTTGAGACTGGGCCTTCTCCACATGTAGATAGTCAAGAAAAGTTGGCAGGAGGTCTGCATGGATGAACAAGGAGCTCCTGACAGATCTAAAACATAAAAAGGAAGTGTACATAAGGGGAAGCAGGGACAGGTCACACTGGAGGAATACGGACAGAGACACTATTTGAGTGAGCAGGGACGGGGTTAGGAAAGCCAAAATCCACATGGAGTTGAATCAAAAAAGGCTTCAGCAGGTACAATAGCAGCAAAAGGAAGACAAGTGAAAATGTGGGCCCAGTGCTGAATGTGGCAAGTGGCCTGGTGACAAAGGACATGGAAAAGGCTGAAGTACTCGTAGACACTTTAGTGGTAAGAACAACCTTCAGGTATCCCAGGCTCCTGAGATGAGTGGGAAATTCTGGAGCAATGGAGACTTACCCATGGTGGAGGATGATCACTTTTGGAAGCATTTAAACAAACTGAACATGCACAAGTCCATGGGATCTGACAGGATGTACCCATGAGTGCTGAAGGAGCTGGCTGGTGTCATCATGGGGCCACTCTAGATTACCTTTGAAAGGTCATGGTGGACTGGGTGAAAGCAAATGCCACTTTTGTCTTCAAGAAGAGCAAGAAGGAGGATCTCAGGAACTACAGGCCTGCCAGCCTTAGCTTGATCTCTGGGAATATCCTGGAGTAACTAATCCTGGAAATCATATCTAAGCATCCAGGGCAAGATGGTGACTGGGAACAGTCAGCATGAATTTACGAAGGGGAAATCATTCCTGACCAACCTGACAGCCTGCTATGATGAGATGACTGGCTCAGTGGATGAAAGGAGAGCAGTGGATGTTGTTTATCTTGCCACTGGTAAGGCTTTTGACACTACCTCTCATAACATCCTCACAGACAAATTGAGGAAGTATAGATTAGATAGGTGAACAGTGAGGTAAATCAAAAAACTGGCTGAAGTGCTGGGCTGAAAAGGTTATGATCTGTCTGTGGCATAAAACCCAGATGGAGGCCCATCAATAGTGATGCACTCCAGGGGTCAATACTGAGGCCAGGTCTGTTTAACATTTTCACTAATGATCTGGACGATGGAGCAGAGTACATCCTCATCAAGTTTGCAGATGATACAAAACTGGGAGGAGTGGCTGATACATCAAATGGGTGTGTCGCCGTTCAGAAGGATCTTGGGCTGGAAAAAAGGGCCAGTGGTTATCTCATTAAGTTCAGCAAAGGAAAATGCCAAGTCCTGCCCCTGGGGAGGAATAACCCCATGTGCCACTGGGGATATACCTCCATGCTGGGGGCCAATGGGTTGGAAAACAGTGTGGCAGAAAAGACACTGAGGCTCTTGGTGAACACCAAGTTGAACACGAGCAAGCAATGCACCCTTGCAGCAAAGAAGGCCAAAACCATCCTGGGCTGCATGGTGGGGAGCATTGCTATCAGGTTGAGGGAGGTGATCCTTCCCCTCTACTCAGCTCCGGTAAGACACATCCAGAGTGCTGGATTGATGTCTGGGCTTCCCTGTACAACAGACATGGACATACTAGAGCAAGTCCAGCAAAAGGCCACAAAGACGATGAAGGGATTGAGACAGGTATGAGGAGAGGCTGAGAGAGCTGGGACTGTTCAGCCTGGAGAAGAGACAGCTCAGGAGAATCTTACCAACGTATATAAATACCTGACGGGAGGGAATAAAAAAGGAGCCAGACTTTTAGTGGTATTCAGTGACAGGACAAGATGCAATGGGCACAAAAGGAAATAAGGGAAATTCCATTTAAACATAAGAAAAAAATACTTTACTGTGAGGGTTTTTGAGCACTGGCACAGGTTGCCTAGAGAGATTGTGAGGTCTCCACTGTGTAGATGTTCAAAACCCAACTGGACACAGTCCCAGGCAACGGGCTGTAGCTGACCCTGCTGTGAGCAGGGACTAGATGATCTCCAGAGGTGCCATCCAGCATCAAATGGTCTGTGATTCTGTGATTCTATGACTTTTTTCTCTCTGAATCTGACATTTCAGTACTCTCCACAGACAAGAAAATGGGTGGAGTTTGCTTTCATTACAGCTCCTTTTCTTCTGTTTCCCCTTAAAATATTCTCAGAAACCTCTTGCTTGTGGTCTTTTGGGTCTTCATGGATTTTGTGTAGCTTTCTCCATGTATTCTAAAGTGTAAGTCCTGGACACTACCACTACTCAGGACCTGTGTGGAGTTATGCTCAGGACAAAGTAAGGTGTATATACAGTCCATAGTCACATCTGTGTTCTCAGTAACAGATGGTGAGAAAAGGGTATCGTAAGGTCATGCTTCCCTTGTATCTTTGGTGACGCAACTTCCTGCAACCTGGCAGTTGGCAGTGTTTTTACCTGTGTCTTTAATGGCTCTTAATGGTCTTTTCACCCATGCATTTATCAAAGTAAACTTGAACCCCTTTATCTTTCTGGATTCCCTAACGTCCTGCAGCAATCATTCCACAATATTCATGTTTTTGACTACATCTGTTTGCTTTAAAGTTGCTACTTAGATTCATTTCTTTATTCCTGTGTTGTGACTAGTGAATAATCACTCCCTCTTCATGTTCTCCCTTGCACTAATGATTTCATACACTCTTAAAATATTCACCTAAGGAATCTTTTTCTGTGCTAAAGAATGCTAATCTATCTACTTATAAAGTAGTTGTTTCATACTCCTACTCATCCCTGCCACCTTCTTTTGTCACCTTCCACTGTCCTTATTTTATTAGACGTGTCCGTGGGCTGGGAGGACAGAACTGTACATAATGCTCAAGATGTGGACAGACAGTAGCATCATATTTTTTCTTTTCTCTGTTCTTTTGTTTGTTTGTTTCTTTCCCCTTTCTAATAATTTGTAATGTTTCATTTTAAGTACTGAGCAGACATCTTCCTAGAATGATCCACAATGCTTCCATGATCTTTTTCCTGACATGTGATAACTGATTTAGAGCCTTTCAGTGAGTATATCTAGCTAGAGTTATTTTTCTCCATGCATTTTACATTCATCTACATTAAAACTTACCTGCTATTTACAATTTTGCTAGACCTGTGGCTCTCCCACAGCAATACCCCAGTTTTGTTAGGCAGTGGTACATTCACTCTTTCTGGCTTTGCTGTGCTTTGGTTCAGCTATCTCATCCTTCTGTATTTGTGGCCTGCCTGGAGCCACCTTCTCCACAGTGGATAACTTGTGGTCATTCTTTTGGTGGTAAATTGAGGTGCTTTATCTGTTTCTTTATCATATTTACCTATTCTGAGTAACCATCTCATCAAAAGATTGAGCTAGTTCTTGCTACCCCAATGCTATTGCAATGCCATTTGAAGGAACTGCATTCCAAGCCGTATGAATTTTTTTTTTTTGCTTGTTTCCAAAAATTTCCATGCCTGATATCAGTGTATAGCAGTGAAGGTATCTTGTTTCAGTTTTCTGCAGGGAAAAAAAAGTCTTATACTTCCTCAGTGATATTCTTACGTTAACTGAATAGTATTAAATACAGATGCATGTCAATCTCAGCATCTTTTTATGTAGGTACTACATTTTTGTCACTAACTTATTCCAGCTACTTAGGCTAGTGGTAATTGGAGCCAGTTAATTACATTTTTAAAGTCAAATTTCACTGCAAAGTCATGCCTAGTGAAAAGCATACTGTAGTCAGGCCAAGAATACTATATTCCACAAAAATAAATGTGTATGATCATTTGTTTAAGCATTGTTACTGTCTAGCATTCTAATCTCATGGAAGGCAGAACAACTATTAAAAAACCCTCATCATAAACAGATATATATAATGTAAAAAAATGTCTACCTGTAATTCCTTAATAGGCCAAGTCTTCCTACATCACAAGCATTGGCTCTTTCAGATGACTTGCTATATGTATTCTTTGTACTTTTTGTAAGCCAAACAGCCTTAATGAAAGCAATTGTTCTTTTTAGGTCAACATTAAAGTCTTGTCCTGCTCTTAGGTTTTTGATTCTGTAAATCATCCATATACCTACCCTTTGAAGCAATTTTTTTCTATAATAGCGTAGCAATCATTATCTTGGTGCTTTCAAATAAAATCTCAACAGTACTGAAAGCCTTCCCTTACAATGGGGTGTAGGAATACACTGTACTTGTTCTCCAGGGCTATTTTTTGTAGGGTCTTGTTCCTAACAATAGTGCCAGGAATAATAGTCCTCATTTTCACCTGAAACCAGACCACATTTTTAATCAGATTCACAGTACATATTATGCCTCTTGACTTAGCTCCATTGCACTGTCAAAATGTTCTGAGTGCGTCTGCAACCACTAATTCTTTCCCCACTTGATGTTCAATTTGCAAATCATACATTTGTAGCTGAAAAAACAAGCTCTATTCTTAGCGGCAGCAGAACGGTTTGCCAGGCCCCTTTTGGCACTGTCAACAAGTGGTTTATGGTCAGTGTCAGCTAATAGTGGCCTCCCATAAATAAAAACATGAAACATTTTTCACCCATGGACTGAGACCAAAGCCACATTCTTTATTTGAGTTTATTGAAAGCTTGGGTTTTGTTCATTCCTGTGATGATTATTCTATTGGGGTTTTTAAGTTTTGACCACACCATTGTAAAGGATTGTGCAATGTTTTCTTAGAGCCATCAGTGAACAAACTTGTTTTGTATTTATCATCATAGCAACTCATGACTGAAATCTCATTGACCCCTTTAATCTCTTCCTTTTTTTAAGGGCCAGAATGAGTGTTTTGTCTTTATCAGGATACCAATTTACTACAGCCTTCTGGATCATTAAACACGAAAAAAATCACTTGCATTTACCATTTCTCTAAATATTCCTCTCCTTTCTAGCTAATAGAAAATGTTCCATTATAGTGTGACTATTTAGCTTCTTGGAGTTAACATCTAAATGAAGGGTCCTTTTTCTGCACTGAATTGCATGTGCCTGGACGTTTGTTTGTTCTCCTCATTGCTGTATGGTCCTGAGGCAAAAAGCCTACTTCCCTATCTTCTTGCCCCAGCCTTAGGGGGTTTTGTGAGATCACTGGGATTTTTCAAGTGTAGTACATAGAAAATAGGTGTGAACTTCTTTTTCCTCTGAATATAACCGTGCAACATGTTTACACAACTGGTTCCCTTGCCATCTCCAGCAAATGCATCTGCTGGATGAAACCAAGGGGTTTGGCACATTTCTAATGTGGTCTTTTCCTGTAGTACTATTACAGGGAATGTCTTTTCCATACTCTATACGATGGAGTGTAAATATCTCACACAGAAAAAACCTGGAAAAAGTTAATGAAAAGATATTACTACCATAACCTTCTTTTTGCTTTTTCAGACACACACATATGCAAAGTTGAGACCAGAGAAGCAATTAGAAAATCCGCTGCAAAGGCATGGTGAAGGGACGGTTGCTCAGCGAGTTGCAGAGTTGCAGGAGGAGAGCAGCCTGTGGCAAGAGGAGATGGGCAGCAAAGCCAAGCCACCGCAGCCCATGGCTGGCCGGTGAGCGAGCTCAGCAAGAAGCAGAACAGGCTGTTCCCGGGGAAGGGCAGTGACGCCCAGCAGCAAAAGGCCCCACGGGCAAGAGCCTCCTGCACAGGGGAAGCCAGAGCCCGAGGGAGCCATGCTTGGGGGTGCGCATCAGGCTGGGCTATCACCCATGAGGGGCTTCCCTGGCTCATGGGTCCTTGCCCCGAGGCACATGAGGGACACCAACACTGAGCTCTCTGATGCTTCCCTGATTATAAGCATTGGATTATGGCAGTCTGTTTTCTTCTGTCCATAAGGTTGTTGCTGTTTTTTTCCCTTGGAGCAAACATGTTTTCTTTTGGCACCACTTTGGCTTCTGCTCCTCTGACTGTGTTACAAGTAATGTGTCCCATTAGCTCTCAGGCTGATTGTCCATTTGTCATTGGCTTCATCATTGTCCTGTGAGGCTTGTTTGAGCTAGCAATATGGTGGCGTTCGTTGTTCCTCCTGTGCGTACGTACCACAGAAGTGTGCGTCCAAGGTTTTGTGTCTTTTTCCATATACTTGGCATTGGCAGTGCTGTTTGGCAAAGGATACACAGCTTTTTGTGCTATTTCCTTGTGGAAATTTATTTTGAGCTCTTGTACACTTTTCTATTCTGGGTCACTCTTTTTGCATGCCTTGCTGGGCTTAGATGTCCATTCCTAATGCATGTCATTCTGGACAGGTAGGCTCCTTTCCTTGAGAAAATCTAATGGCTTTGTCCAAAAGTTAATTTTGGGAACTCCACAACAGTCTTGTGGTGTTTTGTCTTGCATCTGAATCCAAATTTATCACTTTAATGTGTGATTTGGTTAGTGCCACATACCTTCCAAACTGCAGCTTTCAGCTGTCAGCCTTTGTTCAATATTTTTCACTTCTTTTTATTTCTTAGTGTGTTGAAACCTGTTTCTCCTAAGTTTCACCTTCATGTGGAGACACAGACAAGATAAGAAACAGCGGAGGACAAAGTCAAGGTGAAATTGTGCAAAATCAATAGCTACACTACTGTTTGTGTAACACAATGTGTGAAATGAACACAGTACTACACTGCACTGACTGTAGAAAATTTTAGCTTTCCTGATTTTTTCAGTTACTATTGCTCAGACTTTCCTAAAATTATCACTTTCAGAAAGTTCAAAACATGAGTAATTTCAGCCCCCAGACTCTGACATCCATGAAGAAACACATGTATAAAGAAAGGGCTGATTTTTAGTAGAAATTGTTTTAGTCTCTTAGCTGTTTAAGCATTGACAGGAATCTGCTGCCTCTTTGTACTGTCCCTTAAAAATGATATTTCAATAAAGTTTCTTGTCTAACGCAGCAAAATGGAAATAAAATTAAATTTTGATCTACCAAATGTTGCTGTTGAAAGAATATGTTCCCAGCGTATGAACTGGAAAAGAATATATTTGTTGCCTGCTTTCTCCTCCAGTTCTGACCTGAGTGACCCACTCCCCTGACTTAGCATCTTAGCAGAGAATATAAAGCAGCTCCTACTTTTGAAGGACAGTCATATAACTTCCATCACTCAGCATCACATGCTGTCCATAAAGCTTTTCTTGATGGGAGGGCTAAGCATGCTGACTTGAAATATGGAGTCATAGAATGGTTTGGGTTGGAAGGGACTTTTAAAGATCATCTAGTCCATCCCCCCAGCCATGGGCAGGGCCATCTTTCACTAGATCAGGTTGCTCAAAACCCCATCCGATGTGACCTTGAACATGTCCAATGATGGGGCATCCACAACTTCTCTGGGTAAACTATATGTGTCAGTTCTTACCCTAAAAACATTCATATTTAATTTTTATTGGTGCTTTTTCATGCCCTCAGTGAAACAATTCTTCCTCTTCAGGCTGGGAGTGTTTCTTCAGAGGAGTGCTCACTTGTAGGTTGGTTCTCCCACACTGAGCCACGAACACTGCTCCCATACAGCACCCCTCCACTGTGACCAAAAACCTTCTCTGGCTTTCGCAGAAAAACAGGCATCGAACAACATGAGAAGCAGGAGCTATTCTACCTCTCCACACCACCTATTAGTAGAGAAACACTTTCCTACCATGAGTCTATCCACTAAATGAGAACTTTCCAGCCTGACACCCTTTACCACTGTGAATTTTATGGTCTGCAAGCACCCTCCCATCTTCCTCGGCAGTGATGTTCAGCGATTACAGCACCCACTGATGTCCTCTGAGGTCCCTCAGGCCACAGCCCTCGCTGGCATGTGCAGGTCCGGGGCTGCCGCTGCACTGCGGGGCTGCCGCGAGGGCTGGGGCTGTGCGCGGGGCTGCGCCGTAGGCAGTGCCAGCTGGGAGCCCCGGGCACAGATGGCTCCCAGACACCGTGTCCTACGCGTTGGTACGGCTGCCTGCACTGGATCTGCTTGCAGTTAGAGAGGGTTTGATTTTCTCTGCATACCTCCCTTGGAAATTAACTGTTTCTGTTTCATACATCAGACACTCTTCTAAATTACAGGTACAAAATTAGTGGCTGATTGTGCCCTGCCATGGCCTCCTGTCGATGTATTACTGTTTGAACAGCTGCCTGTTTAAAAAAACCCTGCTTGTTCTAATTGCAGCTTTGGGCAGCATCTTGGCACAAAGCACTTTTGAGGTCTGATTGACTATTTTGTCTCTTTTCATCTTCTGTGGAATGATTTTGCTCCTTTACAACAGGCATGGTCTTCTCTGGAAACATCTAAAATTACGGCCATACAAATTACTGCACAGACCAGAGGGCGAGACATTCTCCCCTCCCAGCATTTCTGAGTGCACATGTTGGCTGGTTAAGTGCAACACTCTTGCATGCAGTGGAGCTGGGCCAGCTGACACCACTTGTGAATCTGGCACTTTGCATTTAGACAAAACTACTGTTTCATGCAGTATTTCTATTTCTTTCCTCTAAGGAACGAGTCCAGAAACTGCAGTCACGAAGGGGTTTACAAATCAGTCTACAATTTAGAGCCTCAAAACCGCTGTTCAGCTGCTATCTCATCCTGGATTAGAGACTGCAGGTTCCTGGAAGCCCTCTGCCCTAAAGTGCCAAACAGCTAATGCCATCTTAAACCCACCCCACTAGACCTCTGCATGAGGTGCACTGTGGGTGAGCAAGCTTGCCTGGGGAATGCTTGACTAATTGGGCACCACAAAAAATGCAGCAAGGAAAGATAACGGATGCAGACCCCTTAGTTGCCATCACCCTCACTTGTTCAGCACTTTTGTGATTACCCCTGGCATTGGACATCTGTGAGAAAAAATTGACTTTCATCTGAGGCCACCACAGCCAACTGCACAGGGCAGGGCGGGAATATTCATATTTCCTCTGGGTCTTGTTCCACTTGCCTGGAAGCAGTCAATATTCAGTAGTTCAGAAACAGAATGAGGATTAAATCTTTGTTCCTGGTGAATTAGGGCATCCCACCAGAAAAAGGGATACAAGGCTGCCAGGTTTGATGAATACTAAGTATACAGAAGTAAAACTACAGCAGTATTTAGGCTTTCCCCCAGTTAGATAAGTATATTGATCACTAGTCTATGAAATAATTTTCACTGTCCCACTGAAAGTAGGAACTTACCTGTAACACCTGGGTACCATTCCTGGATTCAGGCATAAGTTTGTATTCTCTCTTAGTAACTATGAAAAGTCTCTTCTTTCTTTTTTTTATTTTTTTGTTGACCATTACTGGAGTTGTATACATAAATGAAGATTAACCTCAAATGATGAGTTTGAGAAATTAACCACAGCATGATTTTAAACAAGTGAGATATCTTGTATGGATCTATGGTATTTTTAAACTACCTTTTTCATGTGCAATTTTGAGTCCTGTAGCCCACCAAGAATTCTTTTTCCCAGAATTTAAATCCATTTTTCTTTGTTTACACTGAAAATATTCTACATTCCCCAAGTACAGAAAACTACTCTGACTATAAAGCCTTGCAGTTGCAGCTTCTTCTTTTCTGTCACTTCTAACAGTTAGAGTCTTATTTATGACTTTAATATAAATTTCTTCCCTAGTGTATTTCTCATTGTGATCTTGTCGAAACTTTTGTTTTAAGTCATAAAAGTTCTTTATCCCCAAAGGCATTATTCTGTATCAGAATTTTGTCTTTTCTCACCCCTAAAAATGAAACTTAAGGTTTTCTTGATACAGTGTGTTAATTCTCTCCATCTTTACAATTTGTTTCGGTAACCATGGCTCCTCTTAGATTTTATGCATGTGCTTTATTTTAAACTTGTGATGAACTCAAAGTGACTGCAGTTTGTCTGAGAGGCTGGTGCGATGGGCAAGAAAGGATTTGTGCCCCTCATTTCTCAGACTTTGGGCTGGAGACAGAGAATGATACCTAAATATAAGCAACTAATGTAATTTGAGATATCAGATGGCTCAGATGTCTCAAATGTCCTAGGACATTTCAAGTCTATGGCCTTTAAAATGGCACTAAGTGTCTATGTTCAGGTAACCAATTCCCACCCCAAAGAGGTGGGATTAAGACACCTGAAGTTAGGTAGCTAAATATAGATGTTTACATGTGAGCTAGGTGCCACGCTTGCGTTATAGTTAACAGGGCTCAATTCAAACTGGCAGCTGGAGGCATGCTATCTGATGCTGCATGGCACTCCACATTTATTTTTAACTTTCATAAAGAGTATGCAATGTAGCTTGTATGTCACACTGGGGTGACAAGAAATCACTCCTCAGCCAGAGATGTGTCAAAGGCATTGCACAATTGCTCTCTTTTCAAACAAAATGGATTTTCACAGGCGTGCATACGTTGGGTGGCAGGTGGGCTGTAAAATTAGCCAGAGATGTACAAAAGCTTTGCACCCACAGCCCATCGTGCAAAGTCCCATGGCAGAGCATGACCCTTGCAGGCTCGATGTCCTTCTTGGTCCCAGCCATCACGGGTTCCCACACTGCTCCTGCAGCTCGGCAGCAGCACTGTTCCCGGGAAGCAGAGCTGAGGGAGCACCGGCACCTCCAGGAAGGCACAGGCCTCTCCAGCAGGCACAGCAGCGTGCACCAGGCATGCGGTGACGATGACGGCAGAAGTGCCAGGGCAGTGCTAGCAGGCAATTCCTTGCTGCCGCACATGCTAAACAGACTGTGCCGGTGTGCAGCGGACACAGCTGTACCCTCGGCACAATTACAGAGCTCACGTGGGAATGCCAAGGTCTGAGCATGGGGCATGTGCCAGATGCAGGAGGTGGAAATACTGCGGGGCATGCACAGACCCACCACAGGCACATTTTGCTCTTCAGGATACCGAGCGAGAGCAGACTGGGGAGAAGCCAACATGCACAGATTGACCCAAGGGCCTGAGTTTGATCTGCGACATGTACCCCTGTGAGAGTATGCACATCCTCAAGCAATACTTGGAGAGAATAGGTGGACCATGAAGCATCCATCCTTCTTTTGTAAAGCTGAAACTGCTCTAAGTCTTTAGTTAAAAAAAAAAAAAAGCAGACACCCTGCACAAATGTCCTTTCAGTTTAGTTTTGTGATCAAAAATAGTGTCCTGCTATTACTTTTTGGATAACAAATCATGCTAGCTAGTGCAGTGAGGTTGTAGGACTGGGATATCTAGACCTGCCAAGATATGTATGCTAACCAGTCAAAATGCATCAAAGATTAAAATTTCAAATAGCATTTTTCACTGAAACTTGAATTTTGGCACCATTAAAAAAAAACAACTGGTAGAGGATGGGAGGACTCAGTGAAGCTCCCACAAATATTTCGTTTGAGATATCTGTTCTATACCTAAATAATTATAAAAGTGTTGGCATCACATCTGTACTTTCTGGTTGCAAATTCTCTCTTAAAATGGGGAATAGTTAGGGTCAGAACCATATTAACTACTTGGAGGCCCTAAAATATGTCCACATCTTAGTGTTATAAGCCAAAGCCTTTATCTGACTAAACATAGCTCAGATATGTGTTTTAAGGATATAAGTATGATTAAGACAATAAAGACAATGTCTCAACAACACATTTTCATTCCCAAAGAACTAAACAATTTTTCCTATTGTCATAGCAAATGCCTTAAGGAAAGTGAACAGACTAAATAATTTCTAACAAACAGCTTCATTTTTTTCAAGGGGAATCTTGAAAACTGCTTTTAAAAATCACCCACATCTATTCAATATGCAACATGTTACATGAATGACAAGTTATCATCACATTAGCAATGGAAAGATGTTTTTCAGTAGAAATTTATGCAGCAGAACTAACTCTGAAAAGCGTTTGCCTTGTCTTTTCTGCATTGTGGATTTATTTTCTGGAAAGGTGTGAATGGCCTCCTAACATTGAAACCCAGCTAACATAATTACTTGCAAAGAGTCAGACTTCGATGGTTTTCTTCCTTAAAGCACCAAGAGTGAGGCTCACTTCATACAGGGAAAGGGAGGGAGTTGTAGGAAAAAGGTTCCTTCACAGCATTGCTAAGGTAAGACGTGTTGGTGCTGGGCATTTAAATGTACGTGGGCTGAACAGCCGAAACCGCTGGCCTTGGCAGAGCTGAAGTTCCTTCCCTGTGGCTGCCTATAAAGCGTGGCAGACAGCATCCACTGCCACCCCTGCAACTGATGTTGGAGAAGTCAAGAGGTGACAATGATTTAGCTAGCATCCTTCCGAAAAATCACATTGATATGTGACTGCGTTGTGACCTTTATTCAATTTTTTTTTTTGTCAGATGATAATATTTGGAAGTAGATGAAAGAAGCACAGGATGATATGGATATGAAGAGTAAGGCAAGAGAATGGAGAGTTACAGTCAAAGATGAAAGAGAAACATTAACATTCTGTTGAAAAACTTCCAAAGTAAGCTTCCTCCCAAAATTGTAAGAACAAATTCAGAGTGCTTTTAGACTCTTTTCTAATAAGCAGTTTGGACAGTCCACTATTACTGGTGGGACAAATCAGGTCCTTAAGTTGCTGATGTTTGGGAATAGTTGAAATTTATTCACGTTGTGAGGCCAGCTTTATGTCAGCTCCTGTCTGTACTCTTGAGGGTACCAAATGATGTCTTTCAGAGTAATTTTCAGAGTTATTGAAAACAATGTACCTATGTGTACAGGTATGAGGAGAAACGACAAAGCTCAATAATAAATAGAAATTCTGATTGTTTATTGTACCTGCTGATCTGGGTACAAGTACTGTGTTGAGTGATAAACCAACATTTACCTTCTAAAGAGGCTGCAGAAATAAATATCATAACCCTGTTCCTCATCCTAGTAGGGATGATTACCTACTTCAGGTTTTTTAGTGGCAGCAAAACTTCTAAACACTGATATTTCCCTTTCTAAATGTTAAGATGAAACTGCCAGCCAGTTCATCTGCAATTCCACTCTATGAAAAGACCTATAGTATGACCTAGGTCAGGAAAAACACTCTAAACACTCTAAGTTTAATACATTACTAAGCTAAAGACTTTCTTCTCAGAGAAGAAACACATACATCAGTTTCTATCAATTTAATATGTAATGAGTTTCTTAGTGGGAAACAAGCAAGTAATTGTGGTGAACCAGCTTTAGCTTTAGATATTTTTTTTACCTAGCAGCAGAATATTTTGGTGAAAACACTTGAATACAAATCTTTGAAGACTGTGATCTCCTTTTTGTGGCTTCTAAAAGATCTGTCATATCATTCTCCTTTTTTTTTTAACAGCACTCAATTACATTTTAAAAGGCTTCTATTAACCTCTCTTTTTGAGTTAGACTCAAACCATTCCCAATAAAAAATTGTTTAAAAAAACCCTTAAAGTCTGATAACTTCCCCTCAAACACAGAAGAGGGGAACCCTCTGTTACCCATACAGAAAATTGTTATAGGTCATATAGTAGTAATAGCCAGAGGACACTTTAAAGACCCACAAACAGGATTTCCTTAGGTAAATCTTTTTCCTTCAGAGCAGGCATTGTAGGTTTATTTTGAAACCATTTAGATCATGTTATTACTTTCTATAGAAAAAATGTATTTTATATAAGCAAAAAACCATAGCATATTCCCAGCACTAGCTTATTTCTAAATGCCTTCAAAGAACAGTCGGGGGGGAAAAAAGGGAAAAAAAGTCATCTCTAACATGCTGTACCTGCTGTAAATACTGCAACGTTAGATTCCTCAGTCTACTGTAGTCATCCCACTACAAAGCTGTGTGTGTCATGGATCCCGCAATGTACCCCACTTCTGCTGATGCGGGCGCCTTTTTAGTAGCTGACATTTTTGCTGCCATGAGAGATGGAGGGAATCTCTGGCAAGCACTAGACGTAATTTCTTCAGAGAAGGGACACATCCCACTCAAAAAAATATATATCAAGCTATGCCTTACAGTGATTCCCAATTTTCTGCTTTTAGTAAAATTTTAGTTCACCTTCATAAGAAGTCACCAGGATATGATTTAGGTAATCAGACACTTTAAATATTTTAGTATGAAAGATCTTCTTATATTTTAGCATCAGAATATCGTAGTTTTGTCAAGCTGAAATAGATGGATATTTTGCTCTCACCTCTTGAAATAGATGGATATTTTGCTTCTAATTTCAGGAGAATGAAGGATTTCCATACTGAGCATTTCTTTATTCTAAAAATATTGAAACAGTCCAAGAGGTAAGGACTTACTCATCATAAATGAAGACTGCCACAGTCTAGTCTTTAGTTACTGAAGCTATACCTTCTTGATACAAAAAACAGAAAATTGTCAGAGCACAAATAAGCTCAAACAAGTAGACGTTCAAAGTCCAGGGGAAAGCAGTAAAACGCATTGTGTGATTAAGCTGCTGAAGACTGACATCTGATATTTTCTGAGTATCCATTAAAAAAAGGTTTAAATATAAATTGCAGATTGGAGTAATGCATTCCAGATACTTGCTTGGTTGAAAAGGAAAATATGAATCCAGCACGCAAGTTTTTTCCATAAAAGGTGAGAATGCTAGGGTCCTGTCCCTGCAGCAAGGGCAGGAGGATGCCCAAAACATTCACACAGGCTTCTATCTGGAAGAAGGAGCTACACCCAACTGGTGGTGGCCTCTCAACAGAAAAGAGATCAATAAAAGAGTTGGTTGGGGATGTGAGGAGGTGAGGGGGCCCTCTTCTGCTTGGTGTTTAGGTTGGGAGTCTCTGCATCATGATTCAGAGCTAGCCTGGCAGCTGGAGCTAATTCAAGAGAAGCACAAAAAGCTTGGAGTAAAAGTCATCTTCAACCTGGCTGCTGTTTCTGGAGAAGACAGTGCCTTCATCTGCTAGCCAGCTCACTGGCTTGACGTGCAAGTGGGCTGAGTCCACAGGGGCTGTCTGTTAGTAAGCCTCACTATCAATGCTAAACAAAAGATTTGCAATGCAAAATAAGGAGCAAAAGAAATCAGAACAACAACAACAGAAATTCGATGTGTTGGAGTTTCTGCACTTCAAGTAAGCAATTCAAAATCCAAATTGAACTCCCTTCCGAGATAAGAAACTCTTAAATTGCACAGTCAGCTTTATTCAACATCATGAAATTCCTCTGGCAGCCCCTCAAAGTCACCTGTCACAGAACAGGGATTGCGGATTACACAGCGTTCCATCAGCAGTGGGTTTTTCAGGGTCTGACATTTGATTATACTCTCCATCCTTTCTAAATAAAAAGGCTGTGCATATTTTTAACAAGAGTGCTGACGTGTGTGTGCACATACATTATATATATAATAATGTGTACGTGCACTAAGTTATAATATATATCTACAATATATATACAAGATATGAAAGGCATTACATAATTCCAGGAAACTGTCAAAACCAGCCTTTGAATCACTGCTGATTATTGTTCAATGATTTAAAAAGGTGAGTGTTGCAATCCAAACTGACATTTTTATAATGTATTTTGTAGATAGATGCTGTCCCCAGGCAAGGCACCTGCAAGATGCCACTGTTATAAGGCAGGTGGCCGATTCCCTCATGCACACAGTACAAGACAGACAAACTTCAAAGCAGAAGCTGGAGAGCAGCAGCCTTCCCCAGCTCATTGCTATGTGGAGGCTGCGTTACATCTGCAAGGTGGTGGCAGGTCATACACTGACCTGCGCATTCACTCTCTGGTGCCCCTCGCCTCTTTCCAGTCATGCATCCATTTGCACTTCTTCATTGAATTGTTGCCATTCTCTGCAAAAAGACAAGGGAGGCTCACGCTCTGCCCTCCCTGCTTCCCAGCGCCCACAAACCAGTGTCAGCTCAGGAAAGAGCAGCGGTGGTCCATGTGGACAGAAGAGTTTAGGGAACTGCCTTTGCCCTCTTGAGCTATTTCACCAAAGGCCTGACTGAGGACATGCTTCCAACAGATTACCTCTCCTCCAATCTTTATCCCTAGGGCTGGTTTTCAGCACATTGGCAGCAAAGGACACTGTTCCCAGCTGGAGATGACACAGAGGCTCTCTCAGATGACACAATGCCTTTTCGCTTTCCCTCTTTGCTTCTGCAGAAGGAAAGGGAAAACACAGCTGCCAATTCCTGATGCACAGCCAGGTCCCACACCAGGTCCTCCCCCACCTCCAGCATGATGTGGCTGGCAGTCAGGATCTAACATGAACAAGTCCAGACCATTGCATTTCCCCTGTCCCGATCAAAACAGGGAGTATATCCGCATATTGAGCCACTCTTGGGTCACCGGGCTCCTAAGCAATGAGACGCCTTCTTTCTAGAGATGGAAACAGGAGAAAAGCAGAAGATGGGAGGAGGAGGTGGATAGGCTTCTGTAAAAGCCTCTGCTTTTTTCCATGCTTGGAAAAAAGAGGTAACTGTGGTTTCCACCAAATCAGATGTGGTGCAGGCAGGGAGCCTGGCCCACAGCCTCCAGTCCTCTGTGCTCAGCAGTGATGCTTTTCTGCTGGGGGATGGAAAGGGTGGTCACCAGCAACTCGGTGTGTTTGGCGAAAGACATGGATATTTAAGAAGCAGAAGCGGCATTGCAGTGGATAAACACATCATTCACTAATATCTAAATATTTTCAGAGTTCAGTAGTTGTTTAGTGTGGAAAAGCTGCGGAGAACTGGTGCCAGATTTGGCATCAGCAGGGATTTGGATGGGAATCGCTGACAGAAAGTTACACTGCTTTTTAAAATAAACTTGGCACCAGACCTGACAAAGTTTACCATCACTGCTGTAGAAAAAAGATCAGTGGAAGTATGAGAAAATATTGGAAATGAATATTTTATATGCAGGAAGATTAACAGGGAAGCCTCAGAAAAAAATTAGAGTGTTGCCCTCATCTTAACTTGTTATTCCACATCTTACATTTTCATGTAAGAAATTATATGGAGTTTTTATATTTTGGCCTATCTTGGAGATGATCTCAGAACATTTTTAATGGAGTACTCTTTTACTTGTAATTTAGTCTTGCCTGTATCTGACACCTAGGTGAGAGTGAACATATTCTTTGATTCAATAGTCATGAAAGATCACTCATGAAGAAGAAACTGTGCTGATATTTCTTCTGTGCCCTTTAAAATCTGCTCACATAGTACCCATTAAAAGCAGAAAAAGCACTGGAATTGGCAAAAAAAAGGTTCAAATGTCTTTCCTGCTTTTTACTAACCTTTCAATAGATCAGTAGTTTGATTTTTTTCCCAGAAATATCTGGTTTAGAGTTGAACCCCCTTTTTGTTTGTTTAACTGTATGGGATGAACTAGGCTTCAGTTTGAAGAACATTTTTATTGTGTGAAGAAATGATATTAATATCCGCCTCTCCTTCCTAACAGGAGTTTCCAGAAGTTGGCTTTTGAGCACTGGTGTATTTTTTTTCATTTTTTTTCTCATTGATAATAAAATTAATATATGGAAAAAAGCCTACATAATAAGACTAATCATTAAGATATGTTTTGATGCAGTGAGATCCCTATAATTATAGTAGTCTAATGTGCTGTTTAACGTCAATTACATCAGCGAGGTGTCATGTATTCAATGAGATGTTTCATGGCATGGGAAAACAGACTTTTTTTCTGTTATTTATTTTCACAATTGGGCAAGTGGGTCCTGTAGCTGATCTTCACATCCTTCATATCTTCAAATCAAATTTGAAAATCGGGTATGATAATAGACCTAATAAGATAAAGCAGATTACTTACTTAATATAGCATGATGCCAAGTTTGCCAATTAGTTGTGTTTCTAAATCACTGCACAAGAAGGTGGTTATTACCAGGGAGTTGTTTTTAACTCTAATTGGAAAACAGTTTTCGTGAAGGATAATTGCCTGCTAGAGCAAATGCACTGAAGTCCTTCAATCATTAAAATCCCTGCCCTTCAAATATGCAGGCAACTCTCATAGTTCCATCAAATTCAATGGAATAAGCTACATGTGTCACTATAAATAGATTGCAAAACTCCAGTAAAATCAACTGAAAAAAAAGGTATAGTGAAGCATCTAATCTCAGCACTGGAAAATTTTTCTTATTAAAAAAATTCTTTAAAAATTCAGACTCACATTTGTTTGCTACCTACCAGACCTGAAGAATGTCAAGAGGATTTATCTTTTGTATGTGGAAAATAAGTGACTGATGGATAATAAAAATGACTGTTTGAGAACTAAATTCTGAAGTAGATGCTATTATGCACTCTATGCCAGTTACCTGAGTGCTTCTGTATCTTATTATTACCTAAGAGTCTCATTTTTTTTATTTTAACAAAAACAAAACCTTCTATTATTTTGATTACAGTTGGTAGCAGAACATGTTTTCATTAAAATAGTGTAGCTCTCTTTAAATGCTTTGTGAAGTCTTGTCTTTTTTACTGAAATTTCATTTACGTGAGGAAAAACCAGGATGAAAGGCTCTGGCAATGTCAAAATAGCTCATTTTGACATCTTTAAATGAAAGTCTTATACTTTCCTTTTTGAAATGGCTTTTTACTTTGATTTTTGTGTTTCATACAGACATATGTGAGATGTGTAAAAAATCTAAATTGGAAAGAATTGATCCAGCTGAAACTAGATATTTTTCATTTTGCAGAACACTCTAATATTGACGATTTCTTGAACTGGGACAAAAATGTCTCTAGAAACTCAAAGTTCTGGAAACGTTTTCATTCTCCATATAATTCTAGCTTTCCTTTAAGTTATGGAACAGACATGTTACCAGAGTTACAAGTAAAGTGGCCCATAATAACTCTCTACACCGATGTCTACCCTGGAAGTGTGAACAAACATGAAAGCTTTAAAAGAAGCAGCTATCCAAGCACTTTTGGGGTGTTAATTGGAAATTCAGAGACAAGCACTTCTCTATGGTGATTCCATTTTGCAAATTTTTGAAGAGTAGAGCTGAGACTCGGGAACTACATCCACATGAGTATTTTCTTCAAACAACGAGCATCCACCCGTGCATGATGGAGATGTTCTTTTGGAAAAAAAGAAAAATTAACCCTTTGAAACCTGAGAAAGGTTCAAGCCTTCCTTTTCCCTTTCAAGACTTCCTGCAAACAATGCAGTGGTCCTTGGCTTGTGCAAAATGAGGCTTAGCTATCTCAGAGTGGTTCTCCATGGTTCTCCCCCAAGTTGTCCTTGAGACAGAAAAGAAACAGAAGCAGAAATAGGTGAAATTTAAGGATGTAATTCTAAAAATGGCAGCAAAATAACCAAATGTTTTAAGCTTTGGGATTGCAAGATTACATTTTTCAGAGGTGGCATAGAGGATTCACCAGGGACCAGATTTCCCAAAGGTCCCCTGGCTCCTTGGCCACGGTAACAGCAGGTTGTGGTCCATGCTGCCACCAAGCCTGGTCCTGTTTTGCAGCTGGCTTCAGCTCATTACGTGGGCCTTGTACTGCCCAGACAAGGTCTGATGCTGGCCAGGAAGAAGGGAGATGAAAAGCTGCCTGCTCAGCTGCTGGCACAACCTGCTACCTCACTTCTCCTGCAGGACAATGAAGAAGAGTAAGACAGAGTCAGTGACAGAGCAGCTTGGAGCACAGTTTTAAGTTTTTTACCATCACAATTGCCTACAGTGTGGTTGGGGAATGTACCTGGTGTCCCCATCCTGAAACTTTTCAGGGCTTCTGTGGAAGCACTTCTGAATCAGCACAGTCCAGCGCAGACCATGGCCAACAATACAAGACAAACAGGGTGTAGATGTTCTGTGAGATGTTCTTGGCACTGGTGAGGCCGCACCTCGAGTACTGTGTTCAGTTTTGGACCCCTCACTACAAGAAGGACATCGAGGTGCTGGAGCGTGTTCAAAGAAGGGCAATGAAGTTGGTGAAGGGTCTAGAGCACAAGTCTTCTGAGGAGCGGCTGAGGGAACTGGGGTTGCTTAGTCTGGAGAAGAGGAGGCTGAGGGGAGACCTTATTGCTCTCTACAACTACTTGAAAGGAGGTTGTAGCGAGATGGGGGTCGGTCTCTTCTCCCAAGTAACAAGCGATAGGACGAGAGGAAATGGCCTCAAGCTGCGCCAGGGGGAAGTTTAGGTTGGATATTAGGAAAAACTTCTTCACTGAAGGGGAAGTCAGGCACTGGAACAGGCTGCCCAGGGGAGTGGTTAAGTCTCCATCCCTGGAGGTATTTAAAAGACAGGTAGACATGGTGCTTAAGGACATGGTTTAGTGGTGGACTTGGCAGTGCTAGGTTAACGGTTGGACTCGATGATCTTAAGGGTCTTTTCCAACCTTAACGATTCTATGATTCTATGATTCTATGCTTGATGTTGTGGTTTCACCCACCTAGGCCTACGCCTACAGCCAGGAATGGATAGTGCTATGTGCAGCATCTAAAAATGAGAAGCAGACTTGCATGTTTCCCAGCTGTTAAAAAGTTGACAGCCCACGCTGTCCCTTTTGCTGCAGCAGCTGCTTACATTCACAGTGAGGGGACAACATGCCAAGGTAGGATGTCCGGCAGGGCTTTTGGAAGTGATGAGTAACAGACAATGCTACCACTGGGACATTTCTCACAGGAAAGAGAATGGCTTGGGCAACTCTGCCTGCCCAAATGAAGCTTCTGGTCAGGGCAAATATAAGTTGCCGATGTGCTCTGTGCCCTTCTATCTTCAGAGAATAAGCAGATACTCAGGACTTGTTAAAAATAATAAAAAAAAAAAACAACATTGTTTAAAAAAAAAAGCTTGTTAAAAAATTTAGGGAGGTGATTCTGCCCCTCCACTCTGCTCTGGCGAGATCCCACCTGGAGTACTGTGTCCAGCTCTGGGGTCCTCAGTACAGGAAGGACATGGACCTGTTGGAAAGGGTCCAGAGGAGGGCCACAAAAATGATCAGAGGGATGGAGCACCTCTCCTATGAGGAAAGGCTGAGAGAGTTGGGGTTGTTCAGCCTGGAGAAGAGAAGGCTGTGGGGAGACCTTGTTGCAGCCTTTCAGCACCTGAAGGGGCCGTACAAGAAAGATGGGGACAGACTTTTTACTAGGGCTTGTAGCAACAGGACAAGGGGTGATGGTTTTAAACTAAAAGAGGGTAGATTCAGACTAGATAGAAGGAAGAAATGTTTTACAGTGAGGGTAGTGAAACACTGGAACAGGATGCTCAGAGAGGTGGTAGATGCCCCATCCTTGGAAGCATTCAAGGACAGGCTGGATGCGGCTCTGAGCAACCTGATCGAGTTGTAGATGTCCCTGCCCATTGCAGGGGGGGTGGACTAGATGACCTTTAAAAGTCCCTTCCATCCCAAAGCATTCTATGATTCTATGAAATCCCTAAAGACTGGGAGGTGGGATAAATCCAGGCTTGCATGGTGCTGGTTTGTAATGTGAGTCTTCCCAGTTCTGTCCCCAGAATAGTTTATCCTCAGGCTGAGTATCAGCTTACCAGTGGGAAAAACAGAATGATTTAAAATGTGTTATGTAAAACCAAATATAAAAACAAATTGATATAATCTCTATGTTTTCCTTGGTTTCTGGTCATTATGAAGTACATGGCCAATTTTTCCCAAAAACCTAGCTAAGTAAATACATTTCTGACAGTATTTATAATATAATAATACATGCACATAAGCTCTTGCATCAATAATTTAAGCAACCTTTATAAAACACAATAAAAAAACTACAGAGTAAGTGAAATGTCTATCTTTTTCCTTTTTTTTTTTTTTTTTTTTTGTGAGTACAATTCATACCATTTAGGTGGTGCAGTTAAATTCCACTTTAGAAAAAGTTTATAGTACTGTAGTGAAGACTATCAGGAGAACTAATTAAAAATTTTTATATGACTTGCTGTTTATAGTAGTCCTGCTATATTATAATAATAACACTCAGGTATTGGAAAGATTTCCCACATGACGCTGTAAACATAGTTGAATTTTGATTTTCGGTAATCTTTCTCTAATGTCAAGCCTTACTGGAGCAAATGTGGGGAGAGGCTACAAACTATGTCTATACACAACTCATTCATTCCATGTTTAGCTTTGATTTTTAACACTATGCAGTTCTAACAGAACAATACAAACAAACTGCAGTACAGGTGATTATATGGACTACATTTAGAGCCAGATCTCCAGAGATGAACAGCTGGAGAAATATCCCATTGGATTGACAGGTTTGTGCTCAGAAAACTCTAAATTTGCCCGTCTCTTATAGATGTAACTACCAACTTAGTAAAGAATACCAAGTCATGGGAAAAATAAACAGCAAACAAGATATTTTAATATATAGGTACTACATACTTTATGTTACATTATGTATGAACTGTGGTTTGAGGTTTGGAACAAAAGCAATGGCTCAGTAACATCTCCATAATAATAATAACCTTGTATCCCAGTACCTTGCCAACGAACTACAGCCAGAAACGAGTCCCCAGGTCCATATTCTCAGCTGGCTGAATGGTCAGAGGTGCTGCATAGCCAATAGTTCCTACTGACTTGTTGAAAGTTAATGTTCCCTTGTTGTTCATCAGAATTTGGACTTAATATATAACTTAAGGCAGCCAAAGCAGAAGGAAGTTTCTGAGCATCCATGGCACAGTAAACTAACAGGGCCAGCTGCTCACCAAAACCCAAGAGCCTGACCCTGAGCTGGAGGCACATCCTACCTCATTCCTTGACACCCCACGCAATCTACGTCGGGATTTTATCCTTCCTCAACAAAACAGTGTGATGGGCGAATCCCCCTGCCTCTTACAGCTCCAGCCACATGGCTTAAGCCATCTTGCCAGGTGAGTGATGGGAAAAGGGACAAACAGAGAGCAAAGCAGTGGAGGAACTTTGGTTTGTTCATGTATCAACAAGGTGCTTGCAGGCTTTCAAATATTATATTAAACCAGTCAATAAGTAGATAAATTATTTTGGTGGAGAGGGGAAGGAAATGTCAACATCCACTGGAGGAGAGAGGAATATCACTCAAGTGAGCACACACTCAGAAGATTGTACTTCAGATTGTAATATTTTGCAGTAAAACAGCGGCATAACTTGGTTTCAATATGGGTTTAATCCACTCCTTGTCACCTTGCTATTTCCACCTGCACGCTTCAATTCAGGGTTGGTTTTTTTTTTTTTTTAAAGTGGTGCTCGAGTGCTTCATGATTAAAATTTTTAAGGCATTTTAAAATTTTCTGCAGGGTAACTGAGTCAGATTTTGATTGGTTGTGTATAATAACAGATGTTTGTTAGTACTGTAGAGCAATATAACAACATGCTACAAAATGTTCCATTAGAAATGCATACTTGTTATAAGAATAAGAACATTTAATTGATTTACTCTGTGGTAATAAATTTTGTACTCTTAGTCATGCACTAAAATAGATGTATTTTACACAATGACAAATGTACGAAACATCTCACTGACTAAGCAACGTCCGCTTGTGTCAGAGTTATCCTGACTGCAAGCACAGTCCTCTCTGTCTGTGGTAGACGACTGAAGAGATAAGCAAATTGTGTTGGTTTTGAATATGAAGGAAGAGTAGATGTATTTAACCATGAGCTTTCAAACCATTCCAAAAATTGGGGGGGGGGGGGGGGATATCATTGTAACATCATCTGAAATAACCAATTAATGCTCCAATTTTACAGTTGGGAAACTGAGGCATAGACATGCCATGTAATTTACCCAAATCTGTTCAGGGAGACTGCTAGCTGTGCTGATATGGGAACACTGAGCTCCTGGCAAACTAATGGATTTGCTGTAGTATCCTCCATATATGACACATCCAAGATAAATCAGCAGCAGTTAAATTAGAAAACAATCTTGCTTCTGATGCTTTCTCATGATATCTACCCTTTTTCTAAATGAAGAATTAATTCTTCTTCTTACCTCGTTCCATAAAAGTTCTTTAATCTGAAAGCTGAGATCCTAATACAGCTCTGGCCAAGATCTGGTTTGCTTTTATGTCCTGTGCCCCAGATAGCTTAGAAAAGGCGAGGTGTGCATTTTGGGGGTCTTTCCTGCAATGCATTATACTGCCTGCATAACTCCCAACTGAGCAATTAATTAGAGAACTTAAAATAAAGAGTTTTCAAACAAGCCAAAACAAAAATCCCAAAGACTCCATTCCTCTGCATGCTGAAACTAGCTCAGACAAATGCTTTTCTGATAAAAAACTACAGAAGGTTTACAGCCCCTGTAGAAAAATCATTTAATATCAATAGAAACCTTTCCTTTGTTTATTAAAATTTTGTAAAACCTGCATCCCAAATTGTTCCTAAAAATACTGCAGAGAAAAGCTTTTCTCAGGCAGACATCTCTATTGATCTTGCCATAAACTTCATGCTCTCATGTCGTAGTAAAATTGCTTAGTCAAGTCCCATTCTGCATGCCTCTAAGGAGGAACATAATGTCTAAAGTCAGTAGCAAATCGCAACTTTAGACACCTGAAGTTGTCTGGAACAAAATGGGCAGAAAGCTGAATGTACTAAATGGCAACATGGTAGATGCTGAACCCCTTTAGTAACACACATACTGAAAATCGGGGAACTTGGCAGGGGACTTCTAGTTAAGCTCCCCTCCAGACCTTTCCTGAAGGTGTGATCTTTGCCTTTCTGTCTCCTTAGAAAGAGTTTGTGCCCTCAGAACAAATGAGCAAAGTTAAGGGTAGGAAGTGGAAGCTTTTGGGGTCTTCTTTCTTCTGCAGAAGGGCAATTTAGGGATCGACAATTGGCATGAAGTTCTCTATTTAACTTTAAAAAACAATTGCTATTCAATACCATAATATCACTTGGAAAGGGCGTGGTAGAACTTTTCAGGATGTAAAGCAAGGAGGAAACAAATTTAAAGGTGTTACAGTGTGGTAAAGCCACCACTTGTAGCAACCACAGAAGTAATAAGGGAATACTCATTTTATGTCAAAAAAAGAATATCAGATGTGTTATTAAGCATTTTATTTTGCCAGAGCTGTGTAACAAGTCACTGTAATAATTGCACTAGAAGTCATGAAAGCCATGATCCTCAGGGAGACAAAGTATTCCAGACCTGTGGAATTGCTTGATCTTTGTCATGTTGCTCCCAAAGCAGATGCATGCTTCTGGTGATTGGGGTAAGTAAGATAGGTACCCGTAGCAAAATTGAACGTCAAAATCTAGGAGGAGCGTATGTCCTATATGCTACTGGTATAAGTGCATAAGGTAAGGCTACATTTAAAATAACAATAAATAGATGAGGATAGTCTTCTTTATACTGTTTCGGCAAGAGAAAGAGGACTGCATGTAAATATTAGCTTCATAATTTAAAATAGTTTGTTTACCTGCAGTTACATGTGTTTCAAGAAATCTGTAAGCTGCAGAATTCATTTTAAGTAACTGCAAGCATCTGATCTAGTGCAATAGTTTGACAGCTGATAAGCATATCATGGGAAATGTGTAGGATTTTGTGTCTCCACAGCCTAACACCAGTCAGGCTCCCACTACTCTGCTGCCTTCGTACCAGCCTCTTTCATCGGAGCACACATTTTAATGAAAAAAACATTGCAGTAATCAGTTTGAGAAGACTTCGAGCCAGGGATAGAACCTGGCTTGAAAAAAGCAAAAGCCTGGGAACGTTCTCCAGTGGGAAGCAATTAGAACAATACAGAAAAGTGAGGTGTTATTGAATGCTACAGGAGGCAAACCGAGCAGCGCAGCCATGGAAACCACCGTACCGGCGGGTCTCCTCTGATGGAAGGCGCAGAACCTCATTGGGACGGGCAGAACTACCCAATCCGCACCTCCTTCCCCGCTCTGCTTCCCGCTTACTTCCTCTTCTGTCTCGATATGAATCATCATCAGTGGGCAGGTGAAGAGGAACTGTCAATCAACATGCCTCTCTGTTCTCCAGAGATAGGCTTCTGAAGCTCTTGCCAATAAAGATAAGCGTGCTCTTCCCCCCATAGAAAATGTATTATTTCCTAGTCACCCCAAGCCCCAAATCACAAGATCTATCATTTCTTTTAAAAAATTTGAGTCTCACTTGAAATCATTGACTAGCCAGCACATGACTGCACCAAATTGCCACGGTTCTAAATAGTGGATACACAGCCTCTGAAAACAAACAGAAAAGCTGTCAGACGATATATGCAAGTGAGCCAAATATATAAAAATATGTATTTTCATAATGTATAAACAGGTACAAGCAAATAAATAGAACATACAAAATACAACACTCCATTGCTCTTGCCTTATTCTCTCTTAACTAGAGAACCACATGTGCTACACAAAACCTAAAATAACCAAAAATAATGAGCGGTATTCATTACTGATGTCATTCCACTGAAGTTAGCACAGACACAATGGGGAACAGAGTCTGGATCAGCATCTCAGCTACCCTTATTTAGATGAGTACTAATTAAACGAACTCCATTCAACAATTGTTCCTGGAAACCCTAACCCTCTTAGCATGTAATCACTTGTGGTAGTCATTAAAGAAAGAGATATATTTAACTTAAGGCTATTTCAAAACACTTAAGATATAAAACAAAATGATATTACAGAAACATGTAAAATACGTCAAAAAGAAATAGAAAACAAACAGACACCATTTACTATGGCTGGCTGTAGAAACTCAACACGTTCACATGATTAATATTTTGGAAATTCAGATAAAGAGGGATTGCCCTGTCTGAAATGTAATTGTTTCAACATATTTTTACATGGATACTTCTTTACGTATCTGCTCCCTTCAGGGAATAGCTCAAGACTGGCAACACTTATAAACCATTGTGTAAGCAGCCACAGAAGTATTTAATCATAACAGCATTAAATTCACGTTGACCAAATTCAACAAAAAGATGTGGGTTTTGCCACGATGTTTTTACCATCATTTACACACAAGTCCAGTCACAGCCGTGATGGTGAAGGGACTGCATGGTCAGGGGAGCGATACTTTTGATTGTTTTTTGGGGGGGTTGTGGAGTTTTTTGGGGGGTGTGTGTTATTTTTTCCCCCGATTGCATCAATTTTCCTACAAAATTCCTTTGAGGAATTAGTTCACATTTATTAAAAGACCCACACTGAGTGCCGGGGGGGGAGTGGGGTGGGGTGGGGAGGAGAAGGACATGTCCTGCCACCGCCGTGCCCGCAGCAGCCGCTCCGCGGAGCCCCACGGGGCGGCCGCCTTCCCGCGGGTGGGTGCTGGAGGGGGGCTCGGCGCACCCCTCCCCGCCGTGGGCCGCCACTGCCACCTGCTGAGGGCACCGAGCTACTGACGGTCCCGGCCCCCGGCGGGTCCCCGGGCCCCCGGCGGCCGCCCCGGGGCGGCCGCCGGGGGCCCGGGGACCCGCCGGGGGCTGAACGGTGCGGAGGATGCGGAGGATGCAGAGGATCAGCCCCGCACGTCGATGTTGATGTTCACCAGCAGCATCACAGCGCTAAGGGCGGTGTCAAATGAAGATAAATTTAGGGCCGACGGTTTTCTTTCTGTTCCCCCGCAGCTGGTCAGTCTACCAGCTCCAGGCTTCTAAACCAGCCAGTTAGTAAGTCTTAAGTGAAGAGAAATGATGTTTAATGGCCTCATGATAGCGGGGCATTTCCACAACATCTGTTCTGCTGTAAATTCTTCCCTTTTACAAAAAATATGGTTTGATTTCATAGAATCGTAGAATGGTTTGGGTTGGAAGGGACCTTAACGATCATCTAATTCCAATCCTCCTGCCACGGGAAGGGACACCTTCCACTAGACCAGGTTGCTCAAAGCCCCAGCCAACCTGGCCTTGAACACTTCCAGGGATGGGGCATTCACAGCTTCTCTGGGCAACCTGTTCCAGTGCCTCACCACCCTCACAGTGAAGAATTTCTTCCTTAGATCTAACCTAAATCTACCCTCTTTCAGTTTAAAGCCATTACCCCTTGTCCTATCACTACATGCCCTCGTAAAAGTCCCTCTCCAGCTTTCTTGTAGGTACCTTGCCTTCAGGTACTGAAAGGCTGCTATAAGGTCTCCCTGGAGCCTTCTCTTCTCCAGGCTGAACAACCCCAACTCTCTCAGCCTTTCCTCATAAGAGAGGTGCTACATCCCTCTGAGCATCTTTGTGGCCCTCCTCTGGACTCACTCCAACAAGTCCATGTCCTTCTTATGCTGGGGGCCCCAGAGCTGAATGCAGTACTCCAGGTGGGGTCTCACCAGAGCAGAGTAGAGGGGGAGAATCACCTCCCTCACCCTCCTGGCCGTGCTTCTTTTGATGCAGGCCAGGATACAGTTGGCTTTCTGGGCTGCAAATGTACATTGCTGGGTCATGTTGAACTTCTCATTAACCAACACCCCCAAGTCCTTCTCCTCAGAGCTGCTCTCTATCCATTCTCCACCCAGCCTGTATTTGTGCTTGGGATTGCCCCAACTCATGTGCAGGACCTTGCACTTGGCCTTGTTGAACTTCATGAGGTTCGCACAGGCCCACCTCTCCAGTCTGTCAAGGTCCCTCTGGATGGCGTCCCTTCCCTCCAGCGTGTCGACCGCACCACATGGCTTGATGTCGTTGGTAAACTTGCTGAGGGTGCACTCAATCCCACTGTCAGTGTCTCCAACAAAGATGTTAAACAGCACCAGTCCCAATACCGACTCCTGAGGAACGCCACTCGTCACTGGTCTCCACTTGGACATCAAGCCGTTCACCACATTTCTTTGAGTGCGACCATCCAGCCAATTCCTTATCCACCAAGTGGTCCATCTGCCAAATCCATGTGTCTCCAATTTAGAGACAAGGATGTCATGCGGGACAGTGTCAAATGTTTTGCACAAGTCCAGGTAGATGATGTCAGTTGCTCTTCCCTTATCCACCAATGCTGTAACTCCATCATAGGCGGCCACCAAATTTGTCAGGCACGATTTGCCCTTAGTGAAGCCATGTTAGCTGTCACCAATCACCTCCTTATTTTCCATGTGCCTTAGCATAGTTTCCAGGAGGATCTGCCCCATGATCTTGCTGGGCACAGAGGTGAGGCTGACTGCCCTGTAGTTCCACAGGTCTTCCTTTTTCCCCTTTTTAAAAATGGGGGTTGTGTTTCCCCTTTTCCAGTCAGCGGGAACTTCACCAGACTGCCATGACTTCTCAAATATGACGGATAGTGGCTCAGAACTTCATCCGCCAGTTCCCTCAGGACCCACGGATGCATCTCGTCAGGTCCCATGGACTTGTGCACCTTCAGTTTCCTTAGATGGTCTGGAACCTGATCTTCTCCTACAGTGGGTGGTTCTTCATTCTCCCAGTCCCTGCCTTTGCCTTCTGTGACTTGGGTGGTGTGGCTTGAGCACTTGCTGGTGAAGACTAAGGCAAAAAAGTCACTGAGTACCTCAGCCTCAGCCTTCTCCATATCCCAGGTAACCAGGTCTCCCGTTTCCTTCTGGAGAGGGCCCCCCACATTTTCCCTACTCTTCCTTTTATCAGTGATGTACCTATAGAAGCTTTTCTCATTGCCCTTGACATCCCTGGCCAGATTTAATTCTATCAGGGCTTTAGCTTTCCTAACCTGATCCCTGGCTGCTGGGACAATTTCTCTGTATTCCTCCCAGGCTACCTGTCCTTGCTTCCACCCTCTGTAGGCTTCCTTTTTGTGTTTGAGCTTGTCCAGAAGCTCCTTGTTCACCCATGCAGACCTCCTGGAGTTTTTGTCTTACTTCCTCTTTGTTGGGATGCATCACTCCTGGGCTTGGAGGAGGTGATCCTTGAATATTAACCAGCTTTCTTGGGCCCCTCTTCGCTCCAGGCGTTTATCCCATGGTACTCTACAAAGCAGATCCCTGAAGACACCGAAGTCTGCTCTCCTGAAGTCTAGGGTAGTGAGCTTGTTGTGTGGCCTCCTCATTGCCCTAAGGCTCTTGAACTCCACCATTTCATGGTCACTGCAGCCAAGGCTGCCCTTGAGCTTCACATTCCCCACCAGCCCCTTGTTGGTGAGAAAAAGGTCCAGCATAGCATCTCTCTTCATTGACTCCTCTGTCACTTGGAGAAGGAAGTTATCATCAACACACTCCAGGAACCTTCTTGATTGCTTATGCCCTGTTGTGTTGTCCCTCCCACAGATATTGGTGTGGTTGAAGTCCCCCAAAAGGACCAGGGCTTGTGAATGTGAGGCTGCTCCTATCTGTCTACGGAGGGCCTCATCAGTTTGGTCTTCCTGGTCAGGTGGCCTGTAGCAGACCCCCACTATAACGTCACCTGTCTCTCCCTTTGATCCTGACCCATAAGCTCTTGGTCAGCTCCTCATCCATCACCAGGTGCAGCACCATGCACTCCAGCAGGTCATTGACATAGAGGGTGACCCCCCCTCCTCGTCTCCCATGCCTGTCCTTCCTAAAGAGCCTGTATCCTTCCATTCTAACACTCCAGTCATAGGAGCCATCCCAGCACGTCTCCGTGATGCCAATAAGATCATAGCTCTGCAGGCAGGTGCGCATCTCTAACTCCTCTTGTTTATTCCCCATGCTACCTGCATTTGCATAGAGGCATTTAAGCTGGGCCCCCAATGAAGCTGACTTACTGGCTGGAGTGGCTGGAATTCCTTTGTGCTGCTCTTCAGGTGCTGTCCTGCTGACCTGTGATCCTTCTCCAGGCTCTGGGCATGGCGGGCACTCGTCTGAGAGCCTTAAGGGTCAGGTAGGATGAGTGCCCTCGACCTGCGCAGATGGTCAGAGAACGGTGCCCGGTGGCTGGGTTATGTGTACCTCAAGCCTCCCACTTGGCTGGCGGAGCGCCCCTCCTTCGAAGACGCGCCCTCCCTCCGCGCCCTCCTGCGTGAGCTGCCGTGCTATATTAAAGAAAGAAAACCTGTTCGTTTTGTAATGGGGAAGTAAGATCCTAATCAGTATCACTTGGGGTCTAAAGCTACACTGCTCTTCTGAAATTATCATCAGCATTGCAAATGCTCCCCTCATTAGAAAATAAAGTCAGTAATTCTTCATCCGTTGAGCAGAAGTAAACAATAAAATGTTTTTTTACTCTCTGGGGCTCATTTGTTTCAGCAGGAAACTGCCTCCGCTGTTACACTACTCAAGTGTACAGATTCGCTCTGGTAACAGAGAGGTATCCTTATCTGTATGGGTTTAAACATGGAAAGAGACAGTGAATGGAAAGAACAACTTCAATCAGATATTTTAAGTTACAACTGAATCGTGTGTTTATGGCCCCAGACAGCATGCTCTGCAAAATGTTCCAAAATACTCATCTCTAAGCTTTCAACTATTTCTCACTTCTGCTCCAGTGAAACATTTTGAGGGAAAAAAAAATAAAAAGTTTGCTATCAAGATCTAACATAAGGAAGGTGGAGTAATAGTGATAACCATTTCCAGCTGAGTTATGAAGGTAGTTTGTTGCTTTTATTTATCACCCATCATTATTACTTAGGCCATCATTTCTTTTTGAAATATGCAAGAGTTTTGCTTCTAGTACATGAGCTTTACACTATGAAAATCATTTTAGAACCATAGTTTTATAGTGCACCTTTTAGAAGATAATGGCTTAAATTTCTAGTTTCTCTCTTTATTGCAGTGATAGGATAGCTGCTTCTATAAACTAGTCCAGATAATATGTCATATCTCCCTTCAGCAGCTACCGCACACATGATATAGGAAACTCTCCTGCTACTGGTTACTCATTAAAGTTAAGTGATAGGGATCCACATGGCAAGGTTAAATTTCAACACTTTAAACCCTGCTGAAAGTTGCTAATAATAATGTTTAATTTTCATTCCAAGCATTTATGGTATCATCACCTTGAGCTGGTTATTTTGTTCTTCTCATTAGTTGGAACCAATGAACCTCCCTGCAGAATAACAATCTTCAGGCAGAATAACAAAATAGAGGCAGAATTTGACCCCTGCTTAAATTAAACAACCTAAATGGTTTTAATGTGAATGTCCTATCAACCAAAGACAAAGTCTGATCAAGATTTTGAAAAAAGGACTAGAGATTTCAACATCCTAGTAGGGAAATGCTAACAGAAACATGATTTTCAAACCAGGAGCACTCAACACTTTCTTAAAGTGGTCCGTTATGCAGGGCAACTGAAATAACTACTTCCTTTTAAAAAATAAAAATTTTGAAATGCTGCCTTTTTATTTGGGGAAAATAAGATTTGCAACTAATCATCCATAATCTCTTGACACTGGAAAGTCTTGCTGCAAAAAAATTCAGCCAAGTTCAAACCATCTCACAGGGAAAGAAAGAGATGAGAAAAGGGAGGATGTTCACTAATGCAGAGAGGGCTGGAGAAAGGAAGGGGAAGTCAATGGGCTACAGAGTGGTGGGACCCATGGCGGAGACAGGGCAGGCACCTGGTCTTGTGCTGTTCCTTGAAGTTATGCTCACACGGGACTGTGCTACAATGTCTCTCTCTGCTCATTCTCCAATCCCCTTCTTTTTAGAGAAGCAATTGGAGGAGCTATTACATCAAAGGCAGAAACCACTGCTATCCTTTCAACCTTCTGCCCCCTGCGCATAAGGTTTGTGATTTTGCAGTGGGGCAGGATATCAGCAGTGACAGATGCTTATGTGTCCTTACAGTATTGACCAGGTCAAACTTATCAATGGGTTTTTATTTCACAGGGTAGGTCATAAAGTATTCATTGCCCTAGGTCATCTAGACTCATGGAATAATTTAGGTTGGAAGGAACTTCTGGAGGTCATCTACTCCAACCTGCCCAACACATGGCTCTCGTCAAGGTTACATCAGGTTGCTTGAGGCCTGCTAAGCTTTGAAAAACTCCAAGGACAGAGATTTCACAACTTACATGGGCACCTGTGCCAGCATCCGACCACCCTCATGGTAAAAGGTTGTGGGTTTTGCCTGATATCTGTATTTGTACATCTTGTTTCTCATGTAAATACTCCCCTAGTAAATCTTGCCTATGGCATTTAATCATCTTCTCCCCAACCCTACAAGGATATTAAAAATCACTTTTGGCTCCTACGTTTCCTTGCAGACAGTGATATATGTGGAGACATAAAACAAGCTAGCTTTAGATACCTCGCAGCTTCTTTTTTATTCTTCTTTTGAAATGAAATAACTACCTCCAGCCTTTCTCTAGGAATATAGCTGTTAGACCATCCCTTTAAGCTGTGTGGAAAAAAGCCCTGTTCTCTACTGTTGTCTTATTCCCCATGTTTATGATTCCTGCTTACTTGTTGTTGTAAATATTGTCTTATTATTGTTGTCTCACAGCCTCCCTAGATCGCCTATATTCATCTTAACCTTTGCTTTCTTGTCTTTCATCTTTCTCCTGATGGAGATTTTTGAAGTGCGTGCTTTAGGATGAGATTTAAGAACATGGGTAAGTCAAGTGCCTAACCATGCTTGTAGAAGCCTAAGAAACTCCTTTCTGATGTGCTACAGTTCCAACAGCTCTGACTGAATCTCATTACTCATCCAACAGGAGCTCTTGAGGGCCCTGCTGACCTCAGACACTTTCCCTCCCGCCTTTACGATTTACCTAATGACAGGAATAAATCTCACTGCAGCCAACAGGAATGCAGGAGCAGAAAGGAGGAGCCCCAAGCATACAATTCCTACAAAAGGTTTCCAATGACTAGTTGTCCTCCGACACGCTAATGGAAGCACACGCTGTCAGAGTTCGTATCTATTGCAGCTTTCTGTGGTGCCTCTAGCTTATGAGTAAGTTCTTGTTATGTCACTTCAGTAACTCAGAGGGCACATCTTATTCAAATTCTTTGATCATAGATGCTGTCAAATTATTTGAACAGGCACATCGAAAAGGCCAAATATTTTGATATTTTTTGTGAAAAATGGCAGTAAATTATTTTTTTCTTTTAAAATGTACCTGCAGAATATATTAGGTTGGTGATTAACCATCTAATTTAGAAAGAATATTACTCCCGTTACAATGAATTACAGTCATTTAGTTTTGAGTCCTGTATTTATGCTATGAATAAAGTCTAAGACACAAGAATATTTGTATGCAAGACGAACAGCTGATGATTTTTTGAGAATATTAAATCACTCCTAGATCTCAACAAAGACTTTAGATGCCAGGAAACTCTATGCTTTGGCCCCTAAAATTTTAAGTCCTATTCCAAGAGCAGAAACCAGACTCCTATGTTAGGACTAGGCCATCTCAATAATGCATGAAGCGTATAGGCACCTCCATATGAGAGTCGCAGAAGCCAGGGCACCAAACAAGGAACCTTTTAAACTGGCCAGAAACATGCAGAGGGTATCTCCTCTTTTGTCCCGTACGTGAGATTAGTGATGCTGCCAACCTGTCCTAGTGGTCAGTGGTCAGAGTACTCCCTCCAGCCTCAGCATGGCTCTGCTGCCCAGGTGCAACACCTAGAGATGTTCAGTGTTTGTGAAGTATAAGCACCCTGAGGTAAGAGCACCTGAAGCGGTTGGCTCTCTCCATGCTGCTCTGCATAGATTTTCTTAAATTTATTTGGGCCAGAGAAAGCAAAGGTGAGCACATCTCCTGTATCTACAAGTTAGTCTGTGGAAACAAACAGCATAAATGCAAATTACGTTCCAGTTGACTCACGTGAAGACTGACAGGCTTCTAGGTATTTTCAGAAGAAAAATTTTAGGTGATTTTGAAATATTAATGTCAAAAATTTTAGTGCTTCAAAGATTAGGCCATAGTTGAATAGGAATTTTCCAAATCAGAGATTCTATAGTACAAGTGGAAAAGATGTGCAGAGAAGGGGGAAGGGGACATGGCCAGAAATTCATGTCTGGCAAATAATGAAGGTCACCATAGTCTAAAGGAAAAGCTCATTATGAGATACAACAAAATATCAGCCACCAGCTTCTTTCAGGTACATCTGTAGATGATCTAATGCATAAACTAAGACTACGTATTGCTGTGTCTTAAAGGAATTTTCTTAACTATAGGGATCAAGCTGAGCTTTCACAGAATATTTCCTCCATACCCAAAGAAACCAGAAACAAATCCAAACAAAAAAAGTCCTTGTCTCCTACACTGGAAACTTGAAAAAAAAAAAAAAAAAGTCCTCTTGTTGAATTCCTAAGAAGGCATATTCTGGTCTTGCTGGGTTTCTTCAAGTCTGCTGTGGGGTGTTACCATGCCTGCTCAAAGGAACTGCTGACTTGCAAGCTAGCCAAATGGCACTCTTCTCCTTGAAAACAAGCAATTTTGAAGACAATATCCCAAGGATCTCGTTTCTTATTTAGAAACTGTGTTTGGCTACAAAAGACTGCATTAAACATTAACATTTTTGATTGGCATGTTTTCTCCAAAACTTCTAGGTATTTTGGGAAATATGATTTTGAAAATCTAAATATTTTGAGAAATGAAACCTTTCTATCCAAAAAAATATTTCATATGCTACTCTATTTATATTATATTCCCAGCTCCTGTATGGTAAACTGCTCTGCAGTTCTCAGTATAGACTCATGTCTTTTTTTTATCTTTTTTTTTTTTTTTTTTAAATAGTCAAATGCTTTCATTTCACTAAATTAGAGAGTGGGAATGGTCTATGGAGCAGGCCCTGCACCTGTGGCAGAGTTGGCACCATTCAAGACATATGGTCTTGTTTTGTTACCAGACTGTTCGCTCAGGAGTCCGGATAGTTCAATCACAGAGGGAGGAGGCAAAGGAAGGAAGGAAGAAAAGCATCACAAAATAGTAAAAAAAAAAAAAAAAAAACAAAAACAAACAGAAAATGAAAGAGAAAGGAAAAGAGTTGAACAGAAGAGCTATTTAGGAGAGAGGGTGTTGGGGGCTGGCAATGACTTTACAGAGGCATGCCTTATTAACAGAGAGTGATGTTTAGATATTTAGTTAAGTAGGAATGAATGGAATCAATTAATTCTCTTATCAGGGATGAATATCTGATGAGTGAGAGGAAATACTAGATGTCAGGAAGCAAAATGAACATTTTGCTAGGACAGCTAGACAGCACAGAGGCAAGGCCAGGAATTTGTTGAGCTGGACCAGGCAAGGAGAGGAGGCCAAACCGTTCCTCTAGCTGGGCAGGAGCAAACGGCTCCTGGCAGAGGAAGGGGCCCACTAGAAACAGTTTGGGAACTGGCCCTGGTTTTTACAGACGTAATAACCAGGCAGAAGTGTTTCTAGCATACCTCCAGCCAAGGAGGCCCAAGTACTGCAAGTGAGCCATTCACATCTTGTACTCTGATTAAAATCTAGCCTGTGCTGGTAGTAACAGAGTGATTATCAGTGCCGGCCATGGTCTTCTTGGAATGAAAGTCTGGTCTCAGGGCAGCTCTTTCTGGAGACAGGTCTTCCTCAGAGTTAGCAACCTCGTAGCAGTCTAACAGCAAGGTCAACACATAAAAGGGACATCAAAGCTAAATTACTTTTGAAGGTACTCCCTCGAGTTCAAGGTTAAGAGATCTCATGAAGAATGCACCGGGAAGGTTGGGCAGCCCTTTCTTCTGTGTTCAGTGCATGAATGCCTCATGCTACTGGCAGTCTTGCTTCTTTCATTTATGTGAAAAAAGCTTGCAGTAAAATATTCCAACATATATTAATGTAATATATATAATATTCCAACATTTTGGAATATTAATATCAGAGCCCTGCTACAGCTGCTAGCATGTTACCTGCACTGACTAGACAGCTTGTAATATGCATCCTAACTGCTGTTCACCTCACCTGACATTTTGCTAATGATTTCTTATGCAATAGTGATGCTCAATTTGAGGTTTCCTGGAGATGTGTATCGTGTATTACAGGCCATACAACAGGTCCACATAGAAAATGAATTGTTCCTAACACCTCACTGCTTTGAAAACTTATTCCTGACTCTTGTATGCTTGGCACCAAGAATAGCTGTGTTTTTCCCCCCCTCCATATAATTAGGCAGAAAGCTAAAAATCTTACAAAGAGATGCAAAACTAGAGCATACATGATACCTCACCGTATTATATAACACAAAAAAGGTTATTAACAAGCAACTCAAATGAACTCAAAACATGATACCAGGGTAAAGTGACCTTTGCAAAGTGTTGCTACAAAGGCCCTCCAGCTTGCACTCTGGCTGCTTCTCTGTTTAAAACAGCCACTGCATGTACATGATTTGCACCGTTCCCCCTTCGCAGCATTTGAGTGTCTTACCACTGTTCCATGAAGGTATGCTAACAACCTCTCTAGGAACAAATCGCTACCACCCCATGACAGATATGTAATCAAAGCACAAAGACAAGAGAGATTTTTCAAATCCATCTAAATACTAAAAGCTGCATATAGGTACACAACTGGGTTTCAGCAACTCGATAAGCATCTGCCTGTGACTTGAGGCAACTACGTGCTCTGGTACTTTGGACTTGACGTGGGCAGACTCCAGCTCCTACCTGGCCTGGCAGCACAGAGCGAGACACTGAACCAGACATCCTGAACTCCAGCCAGTGCCCTCCAATACCACTGGTCTTCTTTGTTTCCCTCTTTTTTTGCCCTGAAACAAGGTTCTTCTTCTATTAATATCTACCCTGTGTCACGATTACACCAGTGCATTTCAGTATTCCTGTTACTTATCTGCAAATTTAGTCCTTGTGAAGGCCTGTTTTAACTTCTAGTGTGGCTAACCCCAAAATCGTATTAGTAAATGTCTTAGAAAATAAGTTTACATGCTGTTGCAAAACCAGATTTTATTGTAAGTAAGGGAACAAGGGAATATCACTGCTGTTTAAATAATTTCCTCTCTTTTATTAAAATGGAACCCAGAAACACTGATTTAAGACAACATATCACAAGCAACACACTGGAAAGAAACCCCTGAAAATCCCAAACATATGTAACATTTTGTTACTGATCAGAAAAGATTATACGTGTCAGCTGATCCTTCCACAAGTCAGGATACATAACATCTGATGTATACATTTGAAATAATGCAACACGATCTTAAAACCCGTGATTTACAATTGTGGAAGAATATGTTGTTGGCATTTGCCATAAAGCACAGTAATGGCAACTCCCCAGCTGCACTTCGGCATGCCATTTTCCATGTCCCTCCTGGAGGTGGGATATGCTGTACCTGCAGCCTCGAGAAGCCAAGATTCCTTGGGATGTTCTTGCCTTGGAGATTTCGTCAAGTAGATCCTCTTACTGACACCTGAACCCAGGGTGACCTTGGACCATGCGGACATGCTAGAATTTCACACGACTCATCTCTGTAGGTATTATATAGTCTGAAGCCAAAATATCAGGGGAATTTGTTGTCGTATAAATGTAGACCCGCATTTTGCAATAAACACTTAGAGGAGGACTAACTTTTTTACATAGTAGAGCTCCTCTGCCTGGTACAGGGCAGGCAGCTGCCTGAGTGCTCAGCATTCAGCCAGCGAATCATGCCCCAGTTATCTGACATATTAACATGCAGGAATCAGAATAATTACCATCAATCTCTTTTCATTATACATACTTTTAGAAGCATTATTTAATAAAATATAATAAATGGGAAAATACTTTTGTTCACACACTGTAAAAATAAAATATTTAATTCCTAAGAGCATTACTTTTGTTTGCTTCTAGCTGTCCTGGTATCTACGGCTACATTTCAATACTGGCCCATACTATTTGTGCTCACAGGCTGCTTTCCTTACTATTATTTAAATTAATAGATGATTTTAAGTGCCACTAGAGGGCACAGAATTATAACAATATTTCTTAGTGGATCACAAAAAGTACATCAGGAACAGGAGTTCAGTAATTTTTGTAGTTTATTGTCCAAATCCCCAGTTTAAATCCTCGATCCTATCAACGGTGATGCATGGGTGTAGTTCTGCTGCCGCAAGCTGTGCCATTGCCTACCCACGGCAATTAAACGAAGCTCACGGGACGGGGGCCTTACTGAGCCCTGCTGAGCGGGCTGGACCATGGGCTCCCAGATGAACGGCACAGTTTAGCTCTCTGGAACTTGAGTACCAACCCTCAAATATTTTACTCAAGTGACTAAGGCCAGTGCAGTATAAATCTAAGTATGGTGCCGGAGGCCCAGCTGATGTGGAAGGCATGCCATATGTATTTGGCTGTAAATGAGTACATAGGGATGAAGAGTATAAACACTTGCATATCAAACCAGGGAAATGCAAACAAGTAGTAAATGAAGGATTAACTAACTCAATTTACAATTCAAAGAAAGAGGAGTAGATATGTGCCACTGGAAAGCTTAAATATTAATGGGTTGCTGTAGATACTTATATTAACTACTTAACATCTGTTTTGACATGGGTGCTGTTTCTGCCATCCCTTATCACCCGTGTGAGTGGCCACTGCCGTTTGCACGTTAGGAAGTTCCTGTCTGAAGCTGCTGCAGCGGAGGAGGAAGTGCAGCGAAGCAAGCAAGAAGATTAAGCTCTTTATTTAAAGACGACTGATTGAAAGGCTCTAGAGACGCGGTAGCAGTAAATTAGTACTGTTGATGTTTCCACCTTGCTTTAGTAGAGGCACAAGTTAATGTCCTCAGCCAGACTTCACCGCTTGCTTCTTCTTTTCTGGAAGTTGGAGATGGTGTGTTAATCAAAAGGCTTGAGAGCCTGGCCTCTAACTAGCCAGTACCAAGAAAAAAAACCGAAATTGAATTGAATTTCAGAATGCCTCTATTGATTTTCGCATAACAGTAGCGTCCACGTTATTACTTTTCGTTAACCCTTCACGAATTAGCATCACATTTCCACACTGCGGTGCTCAGGCAGCAAAAACAGTGAGACGCAGCTATTTTTCGTGAAGTGGGTGCTGAAGCGCCCGGGCGGCGGCTCGCCCTCTCCCCCGGGCCCATCACGGCGTCCCCCGGGGGGCGGCGGGCGCTGCCGAGCCCCGGGGCCGGCACGGGCGGCGGCTGCCCGCGGCAAGCAGCCACGGGGGGGTGGGCGGGGGGCCCGGGGGCGGCCGCCGAGCACCGGCAATAAACGGCGGCCAAAGCCGGCGCGGCTGCCGCCAGCTCCGAGCGGGGAGGCGCGGAGCGGCCGCGCCTGCGGCGTGGTGGGGTGGATTTTTTTTTTGGTGTTTTTTTTTTTTTTTTTTTTTCCCCCCACAAGCTCACCTTGATGCGGCGGGGAGTTAAAGGCCCGCTCTCGGCAGGGGGAGCTTTGTTTTCTCGGCGCACCTCGGGCACCGAGCGGCGGCACCGCTGCGCTCCGGCCGCACCGCGCCGGGGCCGGAGCTGCCGGGGACCGGGGGGGAGCCCGCAGGGAGGGCAGCCCCCGCCGCCGCTGGGATTTGCTCTCTCGCCGCCGCGGGGGGCCGGGGCACGGCGGAAGCACCGGAGCAGCGCGCCGGGCTGCGCCGCCCCCTCGGGGGGACACCCGGCGGCTCGCCTGCGCTGCCCCGCCCGGGCCGGCCGCGCTCCCCGCCCGCAGCGGGGTCCCGCCGCCGGCCGAGCCTCCCCCGCGCCGCCGCCGCCGCCGCCGAGACTTAGGGCAGTCCTGTTACTTTCTCGGACTTACATGGACATTTCCCGGCAGCGCGCGTAGCCCGCGGCCGCCGCGTCCCGCCAGCCGCTTGCCGCCCGCCCCGCCGCGGGCACCGCCGCCGCCTTTGCCGCTTGCGCCCCGGGACGCGGAGGCGCAGGGCGGCGCGGGCCCTGCCTGCCCCCGCCGGCCCGCCGTTCTCGCCGACTTTCTCCGCCGCTGGGAGCGAGAGCAACAGCTTGCCCGGCCCGGCCAGGCCAAGTGCCGCGGGAGGCGGCGAGGGAGCGGGCGGCGACAGGCACCGCCGAGCCGCGGCCCGGAGCCCTCGCCCCCGCGGCCTCCCCGCCGGAGCTGCGCGGAGCTGCCCTCCCGCCGCCCCGTCCCGGGCCGCGGAGCCACGCCGGGCGGCGCTGCGGGGGCCGGCGGCGGGCCGCCGCCGCCCGGGAGGAGAGCGCGCCCGGGGGGGCGCCCGCTCCCTCGCCGGGGCCCCCGCGAAGCTGCCGCAGCCCGGCCCGCCGCGCCGGGCGCCCAAAGTGGCCCGCGCCCCCGCGCCCCGCGGGCGCCGCCCGGAGACCCTCGGCCCCCGCTGCCTCCTGCGGCCCGCCGCCGCGGGGTGTCTGGCCGCCGCCGCCCGCGCCCTGCTCCGCCGCGGCTCCGGCGCCCGCCCCGGCGCCCGGGGTGATGCCATGCCCCGCAACCACGGCGGCGGGGAGGAGGGCGGCTCCGCGGGGCTCTGGGTGAAGAGCGGCGCGGCGGCGGGCATGAAGGATGTGGAGTCGGGCCGGGGCAGGGCGCTGGCGAGCGCGGCGGCCCGCGGCGACGGCCTGCTGCTCCTGGGCACCGGCGGCGCGGCCGCCCCCGCCGGGCTGCGGGAGGGCCGCCGCGGGAAGCACGGCGCCCGCATGAGCCTGCTGGGGAAGCCGCTGTCGTACAGCAGCGGGCCGAGCTGCCGCAGGAACGCCAAGTACCGCCGGCTGCAGAACTACCTGTACAACGTGCTGGAGCGGCCCCGCGGCTGGGCCTTCGTCTACCACGCCTTCGTGTGAGTACCGACCCGCTCCCCTCTCCTCCCGTCCCGTCCCGTCCCGTCCCCCGGGCCGCCGCCCGCACCTGCCCCCGGCCAGAGCCGCGCCGCGGCGCGCACCTTCCCTCCGCTCCCCGAGCATCGCTCGGCGGCCGGCCCCCGGGGAGGGCGAGCGCCCCGCCCGTCGCGCCGAAAGTGCCCGGGAGGCATCGGCGGAGGCGGGGGAGCCCCTGCCACCTGCGGCGCGGCGCTCCGCGGGCGACGGAAAATCCGCGCAGCCCTCGGTGGGAGGTGTTGGGGGGGGGAGGCTCGGTTCACCCGGGCAAGCGGAGCGGGAGGAGAGCGCGGCGGGGAGCACATGCCCGCTTGTCTCCCCGGCGCTTGAGGCCGCCGGGTTGCGCGGGGGGCTGCGCGGCGCTCCCGCAGCGGCGGCTCCGAGGTTACGCGGGGCGAGGGGTGCCGGCCGCTCCCGGGCCCCTCCCCGTGGCGGCGGGGCGCGGTGGAAAGGGCGGCGGTACCCGCGGCGGTACCCCCGCCGTGCGTTTTGCTTCGCGGACAGGGAGCGCTGCGCGGTTTGAAAAGTTAGCGGCGCGGAGCCGCGCGGCGCGTTTCTGCCTCCCGCCTGGTTCCCGCCCCGCCGGGAGCGCGGGTGGCGGCGTGGGCCGCGCCGCCTTCCCACGCGTGTGCTCCCCGCGGGAGGCTGCCGCCCAGGTGCGCCCACCTGCCGCTGGCAGGGCCGGGCCGCCCCCGGGGAAGGGCGCGGTGAGCGGCCGGTGCGCTGCCGGCCCGCTCGCTCCGCTCCTCCGGTATCTGGCATTTCTGCGCTTTTTCTTTTAGCCGGTGACTCCTCCTGTCGCTCTCATTCTGAAAGAGCCGGTGACTGAAATACACGTCCCGTCGCATCGCTCTGTGGAGAGCGGTACTGTCACCGCGCTGCGAAACTTGGGCTGCTTTACTTAGAGAGGCTGGCCTGGGAGAGCCGGGTGAGGGGGACCCAGGACTGTAACTACTGAAAGTAACCCCAGGGTCCCCCAGCGGTGTTCCTTAGTTCATTAGCGATCCCCTGTTTTTACGGGTGTTGGTAATATTGGGGGGAAAGGCCCGACGCAAAAGCCTTTTGGATGGCTGAGCAAGACGTGTGATACAGGGTGCAAAGGAGTCATTGCACTGGGTCACAGTCCCAGATGAAAACGTTGCGATAAATTACAGAGGAAGGATGAGAGGCATTACTGTATCGGGGGTATAATACAAGGTATTTCTATGTTTGACCACAGAAAATATACTGTAAACAAACAAGAATATTTAATTGATACACTGTAGGTAACTATATTTCCATGATAGTCGCTGGAATCAAGCTAGCGGTTACAGAAGCTTCGGTAAAAAAGCAACTGTTCCCTGAAAGCTGTTTGATAGCAGAAAGAGTACTCCTCTCCCAGCAGCAGAGGAATCCCCAAATCCTACTTTAATAGAAGTTTTTATAGGGGAAAAAATACTTTGCCAGAAACATGGCAGTCTGATTAATAAGATACTTTGTGGATACATTTATTTAGCAGAGCATAATTGCTGTAGATACAAGCAGTAGAAACATACTTAATGTTATCTTTTGTTCAGTAAAAGGATTTTTGTCCACTTAGAAGATCTGCCCATTCTCTCTGTTTTACTGTGAAAATCAACTCTTGCAGATTGAACTTTCTTCTTGGAGGGTATTTATTTGGTACATTTTGCTGTTTGGGTTCTTACAGGTGTTATCCTGCGGTGCAGATGGATGTTAATTAATGTTGTGAGAATCACCGGAGTCTTTACCAGGAATTGTCTTACTGCAGTGCCTGCAGGTGCCATACAAAATCTGTAGATTGTCGTTTTGGACCTTTCTCTTTGAGATCATGATGAAAATCATTAAAACAAGGAAAGTTCAAGTTGGAAATAAAGTTGACAAGTTTAAACCTCGAAAAAAAAAAAGTACATTTCCAAACAGAGTGAAGTCATGACACAGCAGCACTGTAAACAAGGAAGATTGCCAGCTGCGTTTAGATAATTGCCTGCATAGAAAGAGTGCCAGTTTTAATTTTTAATTGCAAATGGCAATTTTGGCAGCTGTAAATGCCAACATTATATCTTTTATCTGAGCAGATCTGTGTGAAAGAGCTTGAAACATTACTGTAATATAAAGGCACCTAGTAATAATATTACTTTTAAGGATCTGTCACTGCTACGGTGTTTAAGGTGCATTTGAAGTTCCATTGGATTTCAATTTGACAGCCATCCTCATTGCCAGTCTATAAATTATTTTAATGTATTTATATAATTCTGATTTAATGACTGCCAGATATTCAGATAATATTTTTGGTGTTTCAGGCTCAATTTTTTCCAGCTACCTGATCAGGTACACTTGCATCTTGGAAAACATACATTCTCTCAGAATTAAAAAGAAACATAAAAATAAAACCCAACTCTTTGGAAAAAAAGTCTTGAAGCAGACAAGTAGTTAGAGTTGCAGAGACATTACTAAGTATGTGGATGAGATGTCGGCTCCTACCTCTGCTAAGCTATTCTTGACTGCAGTAGAGCCCGTTATAGCCCTGTACTATTTCTGTTCCAGGAATGGGCTATCTGGTGTGAGACCTTCTGTGTAGATCATTGGTCTCCTGAAATGAAGCACGTTCTCATCTGGAGGTTGAAATAACGCAAGGGTGGTTTCAGAGTTTCAATTTAAAGTCTTCGATCTAGAAGTTTCTTTAGGTTTGCCTGTTTGTTTTTGAAATAAGCAGCGGGGAATTAAGCACCAGTTACAAATAAGAAACCATTCATGCAGTGATATTTTCATTTCTCATTTCTATAGGGAAAAACACTTTAGAGCTGAGAATTATGCACACTTTGTTCTTCTTTTTTCTTTTTGCCCTTTCAAATAAGACAGAAAAATAGGCCAGACACCTGAGGAATGAGTGTTGTGACCTACATTCAGAAGTCAATTGGTTAGTTTATTTGTAAATATAAACTTGCAAAATGCTGGAAAAAACACCTGTTCTGCAAACTTCTGCTACTAGAGGAAGGATTTACTCTTGAGCAAAGGCCTTTGACTTCAGTATAGTTGTGCTGGGGAGTAGAACCATAAATGACATGTTTCTTGGCTCCTTTTTGTGTGCCTCACTGGTTCTTTACATGGAAGTCCTAGTTGAAAATCTAAGATATTTACGGGATGTTTTTGAAAAACTGCCTTTCAGATACCACAGTCTTCTGTTCTTAATCATTCAGGAACACCAAAAATACGAACACTTATGAAATCGGAAGAGAATATTCATACCATTCGCGAGTAATGAGTCAGTAATGTAAACTCCTGCTAGTAAAATATTTATGCCACACCACATCACCTACACATGGAGCATGTGCATATTTAACGCGCACGCATCTACATGAAAGTGCTGTGATACTGTAACTTTTCAAAAGCATTGTCTTGGGATGTCATAGGATTTCTTTGTTGTTGCTGTTGTTTATTTAGGTTATTTTGGGTTGTTGGTTGTCTATACATAAAAATGTATAGACATTGGCTTAGAATCATCAAAGGGGAATTCCAGATTTGTTGCAAATTTAACTCTGGGTTTCGTCTTCAGTTGTCATAAGGATTTTGTATTATTTTCATTCTTAATTGACATTCTGAAAAAGAGACGGCTTGAGAAGTTCGGGGAAAAAATACTACTCTGATACTGCTTATACTGGTAGGATATAATTAGTTGCATAAGTTTCCTAATTTAACATGTTGGATTTATTTCAGGAATAATAAAGTTTCTGTTTCTTACTGACTTCTTTGTAATATATTCCATGCAAAAGTCTTTAACATTTGTTGTGGGGATGTCCTTCTCTTTATAAAGGCACCACCTTTTGCTCTGGAAGCTTCTGAATCACAAATCGCAAGGCTGGATGCATGCACAAGGGCAGTATCACTTTGCATTACCTATATTGATAGCTTTCCATGGGCATCCTCTGTTGGCCATGGCTGGAGATGAGATATGATGCTAGATGAATTTAAGAGCCTGTGTGATGTTCTTCTTGTCCTTTGCGTTATTGATGGAAAAAGGCTGAAAAATTATTTCTGAAAAAAATCTAATGATGCCATCAAAGATTTAACTAGCGATTTTAGTTTTCCAGATCTGCCGGAAAGGACATAGCTTACTAATAATCAGACGGCTACTGAACAGCAGCGTCTTCGCATGTGGCCTAACAACACTATGTCAGACTGTGCCATTTGTATAATTAGGGAGGTTCCACATTCTGATCAGAAAAACAGTAACATGCAGCAGCCTAAATTCTTGCTTTTTCTTCTACTATTAGAAAGTAGGAGAAATGATTTTCTCTCTTTATTCTATCCGTCTCAAACCATCTAATGAACGGGTTCCACTGTGGGTAGATCTATGTCTTTCGTCTTTTCAAGCACCATTTCATAGTCAGGGTCTGATGTTAGGATAACAATATATTTTTGTATGCTTTAAAAAACAAATAACAGCATGATATTTACAAATAACAGATAGTAGGGTTAACGATATAAATGATATGGCAAAGCAAATCTTATTAGGTACTAAGGAGGTAAAAATTTTAAATTCTGTAGCACCTAAACTTTAGTAGGCATTTTCTTTCAGGGAGTGACAATGAATGATGGTGGATATTTAGGTGCACTTCGGTATAAATCTGCAGTGGTTTGCCGCATCTGAGGCTGTCTGTGATTCTATATGTGTGCATATTTCTCACTTAAACGCTGTTTGGAAGGGACCTTTGGAAGTCACCCAGTACAGCTGGGAGACACGCTCTTCCCAGTCATGTCAGCCGGGCTTTGTCTAGATGGGTCTTAAACCTCACTGGATGGAGGTCCCACTGCCTTGCTGGGTGACCTACAGGTCTGCAACACCCACCTGTTGAAAAAAGAGGGGTTTTGGCATGGGGAGGGAAGGACGGGAGCCATCTTGAACCTCCCAAGTGGCAGCTAATGGACGTTGCCCCTTTATGTATCATCTGGCACTAGCAAGAAGAATTTGGCCTCTTTATCCTTGTAATTTCCATTCAATTACCTGTAAGCTGCTATTAGGTCACCTGTTAGATCAGCCTCTTGCCAGACTGAACAAGCTCAGCTCCCTCAACTTCCCCATGTAAGATACAAGCTCGAGGCCCCTGACTATCTTGGTTGCTCTCCTGCATCTCCTCCAGCTTCTGCACGTCCCTGTTCAGCTGGGGGGGACACAACTGGGTGCCATAGTGTGAGGCCACATTGAGTAGAGGAGAAAAATAACTTTCTTCAGCCTGCTGGCCCCACTCCTCTAATGTAGTTGTATGCTGCTTGCGTTATTTCTGATGAGGGCATGCTGTTGGCTTGTACTCAACCTGCTGTGTCCACAGGAACGCCAAGGCCCTTTTCAGTGGGGCTGCCACCCAAACAGTGGGTTCCCAGCCTGTATGGATGCATGGGATTACTCTGCACCAAATCCAGATCTCTGCTTTTCTCTTAATTGAACTTCATAGGGTTTTATGTTCATGTCCTGTATTTCTTGTGCTGTCTCAGTCACTATACACTGACCAGAGACGTGGAGATACAACAATCTTTAAAACCGCTTGCACTTCCTCTGTGATTGGCAGAGAAGATAAAATGGTCAACAACGGTTCATTCCTCCTCTTTACTGGTGTTGTTCATGGACAGCAGTCCTCTCCTGGAACCCCGTCACAGGCAATAAATAACATCTAGTTTCTCTTTTTCACTTGGTTTTGTTGGATAGCTGTTGCCCACATCAGGATTTTCAGTAGATAAGTATCAGGAATGTTTATCATGTGATGTATACTTACCTTAGTATAATGTTTCACATTTTATTTTTTGAGGCTTGGTCTACTAAGTTTTCTCATTTGTACTGGCCTTACTTTCTGACTCAAGAGTAGTGATCCAGGGGAAAGAGCTAATTTGCCATAAAAATCAAAACTGATCCTCAGCCTTCTAGAAAGAAGAGAACCAAAGGCTTTCTTTGAGAAAGAGTCACCAAGATCTGGATTGGGGAAAGGTCATGCATGTGGACTTTCTTCTGTCATAAGGTTTATTTCTCGAATGGGATTAGGAATTGTGTATAGGAAGGTGAATAGTATCTTAGGTTAGTGTTTGGGTTTCACATTTTGAAATAAATGTACAGCCTTTGTGAGCAGAGTCTTCTCCATCTTTTCTCCATCTTAAACCAAGAAGAGAGTTAAGAGCTTTCTTGATAATTATCTTTTTACTGTAATTTTTTCCCCTCATGCAAAAATCATGCAATTAGCATTATATTTGGGGGTGAGAGTCCTATCTTAGATCTGTTTGTCTTGGTGCATCAGTCTTGGGCATGACATTTCTTGTCTTCCTTATTGAGCATCTTGTATGTTGTGGAGACTCTTGGTGAACTTTCTGTGGTCTCATCTGGTGAAAGAAGTTGCCTGAAATTGTAGATTTTGTCCAGGGGTCAGATGATCTATGAACACATAATGTGGCATTAAATATATGCTGTCTCAAAGGAGTAGTTGTTTTAGAGGATGCAAGAAAGATTGTAGAAAGATTTTAATTGCCTGTGAATCAGTATTTGTGTGACAGATTTTCAGAGTAGGCTCTAGACGATAACTTAATGAGCTAGATACTTTTTCTTTCCCAATACTTTTTAAGTTTCTATGGTATTTGACTTTTTAAAGCAAATATAAAAGTCATGATATCTACACAGACTTGAAGCTCTTTCCGTGCTCCAAATCTGACTATATTTTTCATAGCTATTCACCCTGTTTTACTGTTGTTGTTTGTAGCTTAATTAAGTTTCCTGAATTGGATGAAAAGTACAATTGAACTAATATTTTTGCAATAATTGCAAATAATTTCTAGCATCAACCAAATGGAATACCAATGATTATTCAGTCATTCATAGTGATTCCCCTATTCATGAGAATAAACATCACTAACGTATTTACCAATACTCGTAAAAATGCAGTGAAATTTTTCATAATAGTTTCAGTGGAAAGGAAAAGCACATGGTTTGTAGCTTAATTCATCTTTTTATGGAGAAAATAAATAGAAGGAAAAACTTTTATTCCTAGACAATGTAAACTCCTGACATTGCAAATAAAACTCACTGCTGTAAGGTAGTTGTTTCTTAATAATTCGTAAAATTTAATTGCCAAGTGCTTAACATTTTTATATGGTTCATATTTCCATTACCATAAATGTCTGATGAAAATTAATGAAATCTGCCACTGATTTTAATTGAAGCGGAAGTGAGTCTTCTGCACACAGGTGAAAAGGATGGAGTAGAAAGCATAAATAATACTATCTAATGAAAAATCTTTAACATGTATACATAATAGACATCATTTGCTACATTATTCCTAATGAGGCAGATGTTTATTCTTACAATAAATGTTGCTTTTTCCCTTTGCGAACCATTAACACAACAGAACATGCATTCTTGGCTTTTTTTAATTAATGCTGGTGTATTGAGATTCGCTTCTAAATATGTATTATATAAACTATACTGAGTTTGGGGAAACTTGTATTTTTTTTTCTCCTTTCTTGTTTTCTCTGAGGGATATTTTTTTTAAAGTTTGGTTTACAGATATACTGTATGAGAGCAGATGTAGATTACCCAAGGGATTGCCACCACAAGTCAGTTAAGGTAGAAAATTCATCAGCTGTGCAGTTTATCAATTGCAAAATAATTTTAAGCAGTTGCTGTGCTCATGTGAAAAGTAAACTTCCTTTAGAGATATTAATTAAAAGTTCAAAGGCCGTCTTACAGGTCAGCTGCACTTAATCAAGAAATATTTTCAATTTTCTGTTGAGCATTAGATTTATCTTGTGATAGCTGTCTGAGTTGCAGTGTAATTGTGTTACAGGAAGCTCAGCAAAATGTTCATCACTTTGAGCACTGAAGTGTAGTCTCAGGCAGTGTCTTCTACTTGAAAGACTGTGATCACTTCTTAATATATACAGTCTGGTCCACTGATTCAGAGGTGGACACAGTCCTCCAGCTAGATGTATCTGAATTTCTCTGTTTGGCCTTCACCCAAGAAAATCTTCAAATATAAATGTGTGTATTTTCCTTAACAGAGATGGACATAAATATGTATGCAAGCATTTTCTTGAAGAGTGAATGATTTTCAAAGGCATGGAGTACCTGCAGCTTCCTTTCATTATTCTATTGTGTATTCAGTGCATAATTCACTTTTTCTCCCCACTTGTATAGAATGAAGTTTAACAAATGAATCATGCTCTTAAACTGATTAGAAGTAATGAAGAAAGGAAGTTTTGTACCTGCCCTCTTCTTGATGTGTGCAATATATTCCTGTTTGTCTTGGCTTCCTTCTTGCTTTGAGACTCCCTAGTTCAGCAAAGGAAACATATTACAACTTTCAAGATTTCTGCAGAGTTTTAATTATTTTATTGTAGTCATACCTGGTATCGTATGGTAGCAACAGACTGGTGCCAGGAGTCAAACGCGACCAAACAAAGAGAGTAAAATCTTTCTGCTTTGAGAGGAAAAAAATGCTGCCGAACACATTGAGATGCCTCGCTAGTTCACTAGTGTTGTCAGTTAGAGCATCTGCACACATCCTTTTGAGGTCATTCAGTCAGAAATAGCATCTAACTTCTCCTAGGGCATTAAATTTAATTGCTTTGTACGGCCTAAGTTCATCCATAACCGTGGTATCTGAGAATTACCCATTAGAAGCAAATGTACAAATCTTCCTCTTCCAGGCTCTCGTGGCAGGAATGCACTTAAAAGTTACTGTTGGGGCCTTTCGAAATGAGCGTAAGGATCCTGACGTACTTGAGAGGGACTTTTGTGGGAAAATTAAGATGAAATATTGTTTTGGATGCACTTCTGTTAAGTAGTGGGGGTGGAGGGCCACTCATCTTTGTCAGTGAGCTTGGAAATGTAGGTCAGTCTGCCCAGGAGACAAGTCTGTTTCAGTAACCGCATCTTTTCTACGGCAAAACTGCCATGTCTTCAGAGGATGGCAGGTGATGGCTCAGTCGAAGCTGGCGTGGTGAGGTTGGAGCAGTGTCCGCGCTGCAGCCAGGGCTGGTGAGCAGGTGATGGCCTCTCCCCTTCAGGTGGCTCAGCAATGGAGAAGGGGCATTGCTCGGTTGCCAGGAAATCATCATCTTGAAAAACTCTTTTACATCCAAGAAAGTTATACTGACCTGAGTTTAGAAGTAGTCTCTAAAATCATTAGGAGGAAAGAAATCTGTTTCTGCTCTCATCTCCGTGCAGTTGATGCTTTCCTGTAGAGTAAGGTTTTTTTTACACGCATCATTGCCACAGGAAGGAACCGAGTCTTGCTCTTTGCTGCTCTCTGCAAAAGGATGCATAGAGGTGGCAGGAAACGCAAAGCAGCCTGTGTATGAGGGACTGAGCTACTTGCAGGTATCCGTGCAACAGGGAGGAAAGAAGAGCCTGTGCTGGCAGTTGGAGGCTTTTTATTAGACCTGTCCCTCAGACCCTTCTGAAGTCCAGTTGGGAGGCAGAACTTCTCATGCCTTTGGACTCACCCACTTGTTTTTACTAGAAATGTTAATTAAATGTTGTGGTTTTTTTTTCCCAAGGAGGTTCCAGTACACTTGCAGTATATAGTTAGTTGCAGTAAGTATGCATGCTCTCAAGTGATTTATTCAATTGCTAGTCATTTAATCTGTGGATGTTTCTCTCTCTGAGAAGATGTCCTGACTGCATCTGTAGACTGAAGATGAAGCAGAATTTAGAATAAAAGAGGAACAGCTTTGCTAACGTCTGTGGGTGTTGTAGATTTTATATAATAGAACAGTTTGTTCAAACAGACATATTTCTATCCCCTTAAGCTTAGAAACAATAGATTTCATTTGGTGGTTGGAGATACTGTCTGGAAAGAAGTTAGCCTTCCTCAAAGGTCGCACTGACAGCTGACTAAACTCATGATTTGGCTTCCGCGAACAATCTGTTTGCCAGGGTGTTGGAAGTGAGAGATTATTGTAGGCAGTGATGAGGCAGGTGGTGATCCTGAATTATAAATGCTCTTCGGAAGGAATTTTGATTTTCATCCTGAAAATGCTTGTAGACATACTTTTTAGTGGTATTATTAATAGTTTTAGGCACTTATATAGTAGTTAGTAGAAATTATCAAATTGAGCATTGATAAAAGCTCTGTCTTTCAATCAAGGATGATGGTGAAAACCCATCTGAATTAGAGACATGTTTATAAAGCTTCTGAAGTTGTATTTGAGAAATTCTTGTATGGAAGGATGAAGGCCTGTCCTGAAACCTTCAAAGCTACTATATTATGTATGTGCGGGCACTCCACATGAGATTTCGCTGTTTGGAGATATTATGTAGGGACAGTTATGCTGAGAGCACTCGTGGAATTGCAGAGGCAGGAGACATTATCTAGGTAGGAACGAAATCATCGAGGTGAGGGAGAATTTATGAATATCTACTTGACTGTAACAGTACTGTACTGATACTGAATATTACCTTAAGGTTAGAAATGTTCTTGTCTTATATTAATAATATGTCTTTAATTAACATTTTTCGCCTTTTATTATCTGCTTTCTGTAGAGAGAAAGCTGAAGTACCAGCGTGAATCAATTTATCAGATTTATATATAAATAAAACATGGTATTGATCTTTACATTTTTCTTCCATTGAGGTCTTGACCCTGTGGACAGACTTGAGGAAATAATCAGTAATGTTTTTACTACAACATGAAAATTTTATTCACTACCTAATTGTGTTTCTGATTGCTTTTCCTTTGGTAAATATTTGTGTGTTTGAGGGTTGAGGGGTGCATTCACGTGTTCTGGTAGCTAATGTGAAGAAGAATCTGTTGACTTTTTATTCAAGTCCAGCAATGGCCAGGTTTCTCTTTAGATTTAAAGGCATAGCTTTCAGCGTTTTTCTGTTTTTTCTGCTGGTGTGGTGAATAGCAGCACAATCCATACCTGCAAGATAAAGTTGCCCAGTGGACTGCAGAAGATAAAATCTCCTCTAGACTGCGGCTGATCTTGGCGATGGCTCTCATTGGTTGAAGTCGGGGGGTTACAGTCCCTGTGCCACCTGCACCCTCCTCTCCCTCCTTGCTGAGATTGAGTCTCAGCTGATTTATTCCCGTCTGGATCTACTCTCTGATGGACCTTTGGTCACTTTTTAGCTGCTCTTGCAGGTCGTTTGACAGGAAGGGATGAAGCTGGGTCAGCACAGTGCAGCCCAGTCTCTGACCTCCAGCATGGCTACACTTAGACTTGGAGGAAAACCTGAGGAGGTGCATCTGAAATTCCAGTACTTCTGAATACCCTTTAGCTCAGTGAGAAATACAATCCTTAGGGACTTTTTCTGCAGGAAGGAATTCAGTCAGTCTTACTCCTGTCCAGGGAATTTCTCCTTGAAACCATAGCTGAGTTAATGATACCCATAAAATATCAAAGACATCTAAAAATATGATAATACTGGGTTAAATGTTGTTATTGCTGCTGTTCATTAATGGGAAAGCTGGAGCTGAAGTAGCTGTACCAAACTCAAGTGCGATATCACACCAGTAAGTGTCAGAAGTGTTTACTTGGAAAAATCCTTTGTATGACTTTGCTCTCCAGTATTTTTTCATCTGCCCGTGTCTGTACATTACCTCACCGCAATCAAAGGTCATGGCATTCTTTTTGGCTTGCCTTTATCACCGGCTTTAGGAGTTAATCATAAATAATATAATGGATAGTGACTGAAACTCGGATGTATTAAGACAGCACAGATAGTGACATTTCAGATACGATCTGTATCTGGAAGATAAAATTAACTAGCAGAGTGCTCAATATTTAAGAAATAAGATTTTATGAAATTTTGATTGTGTTTTTCGGGTTTATTAATCCCTGGCAAAATCGTATCCTTCTCTGTCTTGAATATAAAAGAAGCAAATCTCTGTGAAATAAGACTAAAATGAAAATGATCCTGGATGAAAATGTGAACAGTTGTAAAGATTTTGAAGTCATTTAGAGACGAGTCAGTCAAGAGATCTGAAGTGTATTTGATTTTGGGAATGGGATAAGTATATTAGGGCGGTCCACTCATGTCCCAATACCTACATTTAGCATCCTGCAGTGAACCAGTGTTTGCCTTCATCACAGTCCGGCATGTATCGCAGAGCTGTGTCTTACGAACACAGAGGGTATCTGCTGTATTCAGCATGTTGCGATGGCTCAGTAATGAAGTTCCGTCTTTCAGCCTCATCTTGAAACGTGAGGTATACTGTAGTGGGTACGTGATGTTGGCAGGTTATGCTGTTCCAAGTATGGATCTGTGGATTAACTTCAAACTGAGGGCTGCCTTGCCTACCTCTAGAGGGTATGCAGGTGACGGCAACAAATCACTACACATACACTTCATACTGTTTTCTGGCAGGAGGGTAAAACTGGTATTTCACAGTCTAGCCCTGGGAATTGCTGGTTACGTGTTCTAAAAAAATCATTAACATTTTTAGCTTTATTAAAAACAATAATTAATACAGAACACAGGAAAATTGTTAGAATACCTTGTGAAAATGATGGCACACCCAGCTGCAGCTCTGCAGGATGTCATTCACTAATCCACAAACTTCTTTCCTGTAACAAATGCAGGAGTTGCAAGTTCATGATTAAATAATACCAGGTATTTGTATCAGTTTTGTTCTTGGGTGTTCTAGTTACCTATCTAGCTGTCTTCCAGTGTCTTTCGTGCTCTGCAAACAGTGAAAAATCTTCACAGAAGAAATCTGTCTTTTCTCTTGGAATAATATGGAAAGGCAACACAACGGCTTTGGTCAGCATCGTAGGCAAGAATGTCAATTCTCCCCTTACCTTTTTCTAAATTACCACAGACAACAGTGCCACTGTCTTTTACCAGGCTGGTAACCCAGGTGTCATTGTTGAGATGGACCTTTATCATTCCTAATATGATTTCTGTCTACCTAATATCTCAAAGGTATGACCTGTGTGTCGCCACAGCTCAAACTATCACTCAGACTCTTAATATTTCAGTTCTTGCAACCTCCTCCTGTCTGGACTCAGCAGTATGCTCTGAGCGCTCGTCCCTGTGACTGTATAACCCCTGTCCATCCACCCAGATGTAGCCCCTCTTACTGCCTAAGGAGAAAGTTATTTGTCTTCACTTTCAATAGGTGTAAAAAGGATCTGGCTAGTTAATTTTTAAAATTATATTTATAACTGAATAACGAAAACAGAAAGTCAACTTTGCACGATTCATTAAGTGGAAAAAAAGAACAAATGAAACTGATCCTTTTTGCTGGGTCTGACAACCTCAGCAGCACGCGTTAGAAATGCTGTTAATTCAACAATAAACTGACAGCAGAAGACTAACGTGGGTGCATTTCTAACGTACTGCAACTAAACCCAACTTCAGTAAACCCGTAACTAAAACTGTGGTGTATTTTTTTCCAGTCGCTTTTTGAAAGCGACGCTTGTTTTGGCAGATACTGTTACATTAGCTGGGAATTTCACTCTGTAACGATTTAATGAATGTTATATATCACGTGGTTAATCAGAGTTTTCTTCCTGCATTATTTGGCTTTGTCTGTAGAATCTGCGTTAGAGCAATGGATAACTGGTGGAAGAACAAGCAGAATGGCAGTGCATCTTCCCAGCACACAGCAGGGATACCAGGGTGCAGATGAATTAATGGTGGTAAAGATATACCTAGTCTTATGACTTTTTCTGAGGTTGGGAGCTAAAAAACCAGCAGATATTAAGTGGCTGATAGAGACTAGTAAGAACGTGGGGAAAATAGTCAATGGGATGCCCTGGGAGAAGAGATTGATATCAGTCTCACGGGTTCTTTGAAACAGGCTGTTGTCAAAATACTAGGGCTTGACAAACTTTGAGAAAGGTAGACATGAATTGGAGTAGTTTGTTTATTTTAAGGTATGTTTTTATGAAGCTGCTTCTCTCAAAACAGGCTTCTGCATCTGCATACTTTTGCAGTCTGTAGTATGAAATGAGGATGGACTTCATGCTCTTGAGCTGGTTTAATTAATTTCAGCTGACCATATTGTTGTGATACGATGACTGTGTCTTTCGGGACATTCCACCAAACTTTTAAAGCTTTGTATAAATTTTGTGCAAATTCTTCAAAAGCAGGAGTAAAAAAGAATATTTTTGCTTGTGACGTAGGATGGAACAGCAGTTCAGACCTTTGCAACTAAAATTCTTAAATAGTTTTTCTGTCTCACCAGCTAACCCCTAGATGACAGGTGTTTAAAATTGATGTATATTGTGTCTAGGTAGGCTGAATCCACTGTGTCTGCTGTTTCGGCTCTGCATTGGATCATTCAATACATTGTGTTCATTAAAATAGACCCTAGAATTTGTTGCGCACACACACACATACACTGAAGTCTTCTGGTTGTCTTTTGTGATTGCTTTTTTAGTGCCTCAGAGAACGTGCTGGGAAAGCTAGAAATTTATGGCCTTTCCGTTCATGCAACCGTAGCAAACCAAAGAGAACCCACATGTTCCTGAAACCTCACCCTTATTCATGTAGACGCCTTTGTCTTCCCCAAAGACAAAGCAAATAAGACTGTAAGCTCTTTTATCCTGAAGGGGGGAAAGAAAAAAAAACCCACTGGAAAAACATGGTTATTCCTTTTTTTCACGTGGAGGGTCATGGCAAGCTTTTGAGTCTGAACTGAAGTGTTTCTGGATTCCTTTTTCCAGTGGAAACGTGAAGGAAAGCTGTTTTTTCTTCTTAGCAGATTTCAGGTGTTTTCTAAAAAGCCACTCAAAATGGCTTTTTAGCTACTCTGCCAGTCAATATTTTCTTCTTTCAGTTGTGCCCAGTTGGTTTCCTGAAGGAGTAATGGTCTTTTCATACCTCTGTGCTCTCTGATTAACTCAAGTACTCCCTCAGAGGACCATGGAACTGGAACCTAAGGGCTTCCTAATGGTCACCCTTGTAAGAGAATGCCGTGGACATTGCTGAGGGGTGGGAAGAGCACAGCTTTTATCACAGTGGTTTATTTCTTTTGAAATTTCAGCACCAACCTGGCATTCAGCTCACACTGGTTTGGGCTTTCAGAAAACTCTCTGATGCATTCAAGCATGTAGATGTTTACAGATATATATATATGTGTATATATATATAAAATAGTGCTGACAAACATTGATGTCCCCATTGATAAAAGCAGAGAACATGATTTGTATTTTGTTGAGTCAAACACTAGTACTTTTGAATAGAGAAGTCTTTAGCAGGTACAAATGGCAGGCCAAATACTAAAGCTGTTTACTAGCCATTAATTCTAGCCTCAGTCCAGAAGCTCTTACTCAAGCAAAATACCAGTGAAGTAATAGGATGCTTTATCTTCGTATTCTTGAATTTTCTAAGAGTGCTGTGTAATTTAAAGAAAATTCTACTTCAGGTTTCTATCAGCACTGTGTCATTGCTGTCTTGTGCAGCCTCACAGGTGATTGCTTGTGCTGTGTGAACTGTGGTATGTTATATGGTAAATCACCTGCAGCTGCAATGGATCACAATATGCTGTAGACTATGTTTTTAGATCTTTGCTTTAACCATTTGCAATGAATAACAGAGATTGTAAGTGGCAAAATACTTTTCCTTGAAAAGTAGCCATTAAAATACTGCTGCAAAAGTAACCATAGAGTTTGGAAAATGGTATGGTACAAAATAATGTATTTTGCTACATACAGTTTTATTCATTTCTGAAAATGATTGTTCTCTTGCAGGCATGGAAATCTGGATATGTTCCTAATCTAAAATCAACAGGAAATACTTCAGTTGTTCAAATAGCTCTTAAACATATTTTAGTTTGATAGCTGATTGTATATTAGGTTTGCAGCCTGTGTGCAAAGCAGTGTTTAATAGCAGAGTTTGCTTCATAATGAATATAGATGAAGACTGTTCTTTATATTATCAATCTGAAAAACCGCATGTATTCATGTAATGCAGTTGATGTTAAGTTGCCACATTGCTTGGAATTTATTGCCACATTGCTTGACACATAGCTGTCAACTAAAAGAATTCCTTGCAACTCAAACTCAAGACTTATCACTTCCCATTTAGAAAATGACCTTACAAGTTAGTCAAATGACTGGATTAGCAAGGTTATAATGGTTCTATGGAAAAGCAGCTATTAATGGAAAGTTCTCAATATTGGCATGGATCACTTACTGGTTTCTCCTTTAATGGTTTCTCCTTCTCTGGCAGTTGGACTAGATGATCGTTGTAGGTCCCTTCCAACTGAAATAGTCTATTCTATTCTATTCTATTCTATTCTAATTGCTGTCATCATTGTCTATGTAGGCAGTGGTTATCAATGACTGTAATTGCTTTATAGTTCTCAGTCCCATTCTCTTACTGTTATGATTAATTTTTAACTTTCCTAAAATATAGGTAGAAAATATGTGAGGATTAATGTATTTTTTTGTTTTGTGCTTTGTCTAGCAACTTTGTGTAAGTTGCTAATTATTAATGACCACCCTTGGGGCATGAAAACAAATATCCTAACATTCTCATGATGAAATACATTTTCGTTTGAAATCTCTGGGACCAGATTTGGTCCAGTTGATCCACATAATTTACTTGAGTAGTATTGTGAAAAAGAAAGAGCAAATTAAAACAGCTCAACTGCACTCTCCATCATAGAGATGTTTCAGAGTGAAGAGACCTGGATGAGCATGGGTTTTTTGGGATCATCTGGTCAATTGCCCACCTGGCCTGGACCACTTGCAAAATATAGCACCCGAGCTTACCTTTTTAGCTTAAGGTTAATGACAAAGTCTCAGCATGAGTTGCTAGTTAAGTCTGGTTTTGTACCAGTTCTGTGTTTGTTAGAGACATTGAAGGAATTAAATCTGGCTGGAAGATTCTGTCTGCAGAGAGGGATTGATTATCAAGTGAAAAAACTTGCAGTTATAAAGGTTTAAAAAGGTGGTAGATAACAGTTGGTAATCAAAGATATCACTGCTTTAGTGCACTTATCCTCCTTTTATGTTTAATCCTGTTCTGTAACATTCAGTTTAGAATAGTTGGTCCTCTGACTCAAATTGCATAAAGTCACAGTTGTGGTGATACTCTTGGCAGTATGGGGGACAGCTGCTACTTTGAAACTGTTTCCTGTTGTGATCTTCTTCCTTGCCCTGTAGTGTATGCTGATACGTTACAACTTGCAGCTTGCGGTGTTTTATTGCTTAATTTAACCATAGCTTGCATTTCTTATGGTTTGATTGGTTGGCAAAGTATGCAGAAATTCTGAGTCAGATACACCTATTTCTGGATGCCCAATGTAATTAGGTGCAGCCCTGAAGCAACACGTTTTGTGCAACTTTCCAGGCACACAAAACACAGAAATACAAGAGATGGTTTAAAATTGTTTGGAAAAAAATAATACCATTTAACTTTGAGTTATGATTGTACTTGTTCTGATGAGCCCCTTGGTAATGACGAGATTCTGCCTTTTTTTTCCCCCTTTTTTCTTTTTCTTTTTTTTCTTTTAGTAATTATAACTTTGATACATATGAAATATGCCAGATGGACATTCCTGGAAGTGTAGGTGTCCTGTATAACCTCAGAGTGTCTGTACAGAACCAGCATTGTCATTAAAATCCACAAATTTCTGTTTTCTATAGCCCTGTCCTGGGGCATTGCTGTTGAAAGTGAGTTTTGTTTTTGTAGCTTGTGTAGTCTGGTTTGCATGACCAGCCTGCTAAGAAGTGAGCTGATTAGTGGTACTGCAGTTGGATGAGTGCTGCCGATGGAAAACAGGACTGAAACCAGCAGCTTATATTCCAGGGGACACAGGAATTATTCACTGCTGGTAATTTTTGGCTCCTAACAATTGGGTTTGAATCTGTCACTAGGAGAAGGAAGCAGTTTGACTATAATTGTCTTACTGATAAAGGAAAATTATCTAAGAAATGTTTCCTTGTATTTGAAGACTTAAGATTCTATTGAACAGATAAGTGTTAACTGTATCAAACATGATTATGCGCTTAATTGCTTGTCTGTAAATAATGGAGTAAAATTCTTATGGGTAGTAATTGAGACACACCTGGGAGCAATTAAGTACAGCAGTATATAATATTGGTTTCCTTGAAATACAAGAAATATATCAATACTCATGGCACAAAATTGCACACCTCCATGTACTGAAAATACTGCCTCCTAGGATAACCAGGTAGAATTTAAAGCCATAGGGAAAAAATTCCATTCGTTATGCACTTTTATAAAGAAACTCAGAATCTTCTTTTAGTCTTTCTTTACATTTATGTTTTGAGGTCTGCCATTGTTTTATCTGCCTTGTCTGAGAGCTGATGTCCTGAATCAGCTCTGCCTTTGGCTGAGAGCAGGCATGGCTTTCTCTGGGAGGGACCAATAAATGTCTACCGAGGTGGGGCCGTGTGGGAAGCCTGGCTGTCCTGGCATGCTTTTTGGTGCTCTTCAGCTGCTGGTCTGCTGTTGCTGTGACAGTTGCTTCAGATCTGGGTAGTCAGCCTTGAAGTCTGTAGTGATGTGAATACTAGGTTTGGATCACTATGTTTTTAGATCTATGGTTAGTTAGGCTTTTTCCCTATTGTGTATCTTCTTTTTTTTTTTTTTTTTTAAATAAAATGCTTGGTCTTTTGAGTCTTGTTTATTTCCCCTACTAAAAATCCTTTGCATGTGAATTTTTTTCTGTGAAACCTTACTTTAAGATTAAAAATGCTCCATTTAAAATATACATATTGCAAAATTGTATTAAATAGTTAAGACTAGATTATTCAGTTTCTTTTATTTAAAATACATTTGATAGTCCAGTTAAGTAGATAATAACAGTAAATACATTCCCTAAAATTCCAGTAAATAGCATGGACAACATCTTGAGTTACCAAGAGAGGAAAAATGAAGTGACATTGGAGACGCAAAGAGTGGAAATATAAAGCTAAAGCTGAATTTTTGGGAAATTGCTGTGGTATTTTTGGTTTATTTTTAAAAAGGGAGGAAATAATTTTTGTAAAGATACCATTCTAAAACCCATACACAGTAATTTTTTTAAAAATAATATTGATGTGAATGAACATTTATCCCTTGCTGTGTAGCTTTTGAAACTTTGGCATTTCTTCTGTGTTTTAACCTTTCCCTTCCTTTCTATGATGTTGTTTCTTTCTTTTGACCTAGCAGCCATACACTGGATAGGTGTGCCAGTGCAACGTGAGCATGTTTACCTGTTACTTAATGTATATGAGAGTTTATTCTTCATGCTAAATGCATACCAGAAGTACCACCAAGGGAATCAGTTCCAACAAATTGCAGACCCACCTTAACGTGCATCCATGCAATGGACTTAGAGCTTTCTGCATAAGTATATATCTATGTATGTACAAACATGCTGTTGAACGTAGCAGCTCCTGATCTCAAGGTAAAATGATGCAGGCTTTCTGCTTTCTACACCACTTAGGGCTAACTTGCACCAGAGTTGACAGGCTGCATCTGTCCTGTCTTGTACTTGGCTATGGGCCTTTTCTGGGCATCAAGTGGTAGTCCTTTAGCCCTTACACGTAGTCAATGGGTTTTTTGGTCCAAACTATCCAAAAGAATGAGAAAACTATGTTGCAGCCCGCCAGAATGGTGGTTTTCATAGCACAAAACTAAAATCCTGTATTTTATGATGTGTCAAGTAGCATATGAGCCAGATCTGTGGCCACTTCATCCATCTCGTGTTCTTCTCCCCAAAAATGAGGGGTCATGGGAGCAAGCTGTCCCTGAAGACAAAGAGCAAACCAGAACTGCGGGCTGAACAGCAGAAGTGTTCAGGAGTGCGGTGCCCAAGACCTCCTCCTGACCACCTTCTCTTTAGCAGTATAGGCATACTATAGATACCTATAGCTCTTTCTGCAGAGCCTCCCTGGGCCATAGTTTAGAAGGGGTGATTGTCAGTCAGAGCTGGTGGAGAATGTTCTTTGTCTTGTGAAAATGTGCGATTTGAAAAATTCCATCTCAAATTGCAGTGAAGAGTTGGCTTTCACTGTTTTCCAAATCAAATGTAAAAATATGTCTTGGATAAATGCTGTGTTTCAGTGTTAGCCACTTCGTACTTCTTTTAAAATGTATTGAGCTTCACTTCACTAAGACGGCTTTTTTACCTGAAATCAAAATGCTTCACAGACTCCTTGACATTCCTGTGAAGCACAAAGAAAATCAATAATTTCCTCTGATGAAAGTTTAGATGCTTGTGAATCAGTATTTTTTTTTTTCAGGAGAAAGTTTTGCTAGAAATTCCCAACCAGCCATTTTCTCTTTTCCACCTCCCCTCTTTCTTTTGCAGATGACCAGCCTGTGGAAAGGCAGTGACACTCCCACTAGAGATTTCTTGCTGCATTTTTCATGAGGAATTCACAGAGGGAGGCTGATGCTCTAAGAGATGAGCTTCTTCACTCTGGTTGGTGCTCTAGGAAGCACAGTTCAGAATTAAAAGTACAAAGTAGAGTTGGGGAGCTGAAAGAAAGGGTGGAGAGAGAGGATGGAAGTACTTCTGAATACTGGTTAAAAAAACACCCAGCTTAAACCTTTAATCACCTACTTCTACCCCTCCAGAAAGGTAAAATTATGTGAAAAGGTTGGTGAGTCTGTCTGGGCTGGTTTCTGAAACTTGGTGAGCAAGGACGTGCTGCTTTAAACCGTAGGAGTTATATGCATGAGCATGTATTTCACCCTTTTTTAGACTCAGACTTCTGTGTTCTTGGTAATACTTTCAGTTTGCATCTTTGTGTTCCAGGGCTTCTGCTGTAAGGGAGCCAAGGACCATGCAGCAGTGCTCCGCGGCAGAACTTAATAACCAGCATCCTGGCTGGCTGCAGTGCGTAACCGGGCTTGCACTGCACGCGCACCAAAGAGACTCACTTTTGCCTTTACTGTTATCAAGGGCCCAGGTCTTATCCCTCATTACTGCAAACATAGCTCTATACTGTGGAACAATCAATATTTGCAAACCTTTAATGAGCCAGCTGCAGCGTTGTCATGTTAGCTGTTCCAGGCTCCACTTTTGGTCCCGCTAGAGATGCAGACATCCCAGAAGGATCCAACTAAAATGAGGTGTTAGTCTTCCATATAGAATCATAGCATCGTAGAATAGTTTGGGTTGGAAGGGACCTTTAAAGGTCATCTAGTCCAACCTCCCTGCAATGAGCAGGGACATCTTCAACTAGATCGGGTTGCTCAGAGCCCCGTCCAGCCTGACCTTGAATGTTTCCAGGGATGGGGCATCTACCACCTCTCTGGGCAACCCGTATATTATTTGCTTACTTTCACCTGAAGCCTTGTATATCTAAATAATGTTTTAGAAGTGTATTGTGTCCCCTGGCACACATTAAAAAAAGGTGAGTGACTCCCTTCATATGTATTTCTTCACATATATTTAATTATAATTTTTCTACCTAGATATGTTTTTTTTTTAAAGACCTCTAATCAAAGCGAGCAGTTCAGATAGCAAATGCAGCATTTGTGGACTTTATATGAATGTACGGAATGTTTGGGCTGCTAAATAATTAGTAGTATTTTTGTGTTTAGTAGTATGTTGTAGTATTTTTAACCTGTTTATTTTTATCTATGTCTGAAATACTTTTAAGATGAAGAAGCCTTTTTGTTATGTGACTAATCAGAGCATAATTCAAAGCAAAGTTGCTGTTACAAGTTAGAAATATTCTTCAGGTTGTTTAACATTTCACAACTCCTTGTTGAGAGAATGCAAATGAAGCAAGCCAGTAAGTGAAGACAAGTTGATGTTACACTTTGGTGTTGCTTCTTTTAAATTTGGCTTAAGGCATAAAATAACAGCTTGAGAAGCCAGTGCAACAACCACTAACTTTTATGATTCATTTAAAGTAGTCACATATTGAAGCATGAAGGAGCTTTTTGAGGCTGCGCTCTTGATATAAAAAATATTCATAGGAAAAATGCGCCCTTAAATGCGCTTATGTTTTTCTGCCAGGTGCTGCTGGGTTTTTCATGTTATGTTATGAAATACCAATCAAGCGTCATTCAGCATTGAGTTCTGGGAAAATGATATGTTTGTTTGGCAACTTCTGTTATTCCTAACCTTACTAATCTCAGTTAATAGTTGTTTCTAGAGGAGAACCACAAGGAAGTGCCACAGGAACCTGTTGATCGTGCTGCAGTTCTAGGTGCAAGGGAGGCAGATGGCTGACGACTCTCGATACCGCTTTGCTTCGCGCTCCTGCCCACCAGTCTGTCCTGCTGTCTGCCTGCCTCCTCAGCTCCCTGCACTTCCAACTTGCCATCTTCCATCTGTTTTTCCTTAGTGGACCTCTCTGTAGGCAAGCTGAAGGGAAGCCCACTGAGCAGAGACATCCATGAGTTTGGTAGCTGGGGATTTGGAGATCCTACCACATTCCCATGTACTTTTTAAAAATTAAATAATTTAGGAAAGATTCTGCACTTAATATTTCTCCTAATTAAATTCAGAATTGAAAAATATCTGGATTTTTTTTTTTATTTCTGTGGGAATTTTTATGTCCACTCCAGATCTTGAATATTTTGTAGTTTAAATAAACATCTAAATGTTTTGATTGAAATGAAAATACACAACATGCTGGAAACAGACTGACCCAGACCATTTCCATAGTTTCTATGTTTGGTCTGTGGAGAACATTCACTATGGAGTTGCTTGGAGCTCCTTGATAACCTGCTACCCAAAGTTTCAGGGTGGAAAAAAAAAAAAGGGTAGCTGATACCCTGTGACATGACTCTTCCCTTGCTTCTCCTGATGCCTCCTGATGATCTCCACTCTCTACATATGTAGGGGAATTGGGGGTCAATGACAGCTGACAACTCTAGGTTGCACTTTTTTTTTAAAATTGAGGTTAGAAGCTAGTGCTTGATATCACCTTTGATGGTTTTGGGCTACCGTGTGGACTGCACAGGTTAATTTTTGTAACATGCAAGGCACACAGAATGTATTGAAATTCAGTGGGAGTGAGTTGTTGAGGTCCCTGAAAGTGCCAGGCAAATGCAGAGCAAATCCTCTTGCTGGGCTTGGCAGGACGCGGGCATGGCGGGGAGCCTGCTCATCAGCAGACAGGTATTTCTGCTGCGACTTTTCCTGCAATTGAAAAGCAGTTATTGCCACGCATTTTGCAAAGGTATGTGGCAGCCACACAACTTGCCTTATGTTTGTTGACCGATTCCAAGACAATATTGGTTACTCTCTTCTCTAAGTCCCATTCCTTGCTTATAAAGTTAGCAATTAAAATCATGCAAGAGGTGCTGGGTGAGTGGAGAATGAGTGTGATTTTAATTAACAGGTAGCCTCAAAAGCAGCAGAATTAATAAAACCTGGAATTATGTTTCTGGATTTATTTCCTGTTTTGGTGCCTTAAGATGATCAGAGTCTGGCGCTTTTTCTTCAGCTGTGGCATGTTACAGGTTTCTCCTGTGCATTTCTGGTGTGCAGTGAGAGCTGTGTCGCATGCTGCACCTTTTCTTTGGCACAGGATTTGCACACAGTTTCTTTCCCCTGCCAGGTCATTTATTTTCATTAAATATGTAAGAAGGAAACATTTTTGTGAATTCCCCCCTCTGTCAACTCTGATTGAAATCAGCTATTGGGTTGAAAAGTCGATTTGCGTTGAGGGGAGGCTGGAGTGGACAAGCATGCACATAAGCCACCTAATTGCAGAAGTCTTGTTTCTGTGAGAATCCAGCTCCAATCCCACTGCTAGCCCATCTGCCACTGAGGAGGACTAAACTGGCCGTACTCCCTGAAGCATCGCTAACAGTTCAAGACTGCATGGCATTTTTTTGAGAATACGCTTAGTTTGTCCAGGGACAGCTGACTTAAATGAATGGTAATAGTAACACTGATTTTCTTGTGCCATAAATATGCATTGTGCTTTGCAAGGAAAAGATGAGTCCTCTATCTCAAAGGTTAACCTAAATAAAATGCAAATCACAACATATTAAAATTGGCTTGTCACTTAGGTTTCACCTAAGGTCTTTCCACCGTGAGCAAGAACAGCATTCCTGTTTGATGAGAGTTTTCCTGGAAAGATAAATGTTAGGTACCCCCATGCCTGTTGCTTAATCCCTGTGGACAAAAAAGGTGATGAATATGAAGATGAGAAATCACACCCTTTTTCTTTTACCAGCCCGGAGAGATGTTGACGTTAAGCAAAGATAGTGCTTTCTGCATAGTTGCCAGCATTTAGAAGTGTTATCCAAAGAAAACTCTCTAAATAAACTGGGTGCCTGCTGGGCTGCAAGGAGTGAATAAACAGAGAGGGGCTGCCAAGAAAGCAGAGTACAGGGCACTGCTTGAACCAGGCCAGATGTATGGGGTAGATGGAGGAGATGTAGGGAAAAGGGGCTTTGCACCTTCAAAAGCTTCCAGAAATGCTGTCACTCCTTAGGGAGCTGATACAATCCTGCTGTGGGAACTACATCATATTAGATTGGACAAGTACTTGAGACTGTGTGGAAAACAGAAAAAAACACTAAATATATTCAGTATTTTGTACAGTCTTAAGTAAAAGAACACTTGCGCGTTTTTCTTCTCTACCCCTTTGTCTTTCACAGCAAAAGCATAAGCATCCTACTTTTTTGTTCCTGAATAGTGTCTTCTTTTTATTGATTTGGAAAATGAGGCTTTATTAGTCTTGAATGGAGACTTTCCCTTAGGTAACTGTTCTGTAGAACAGTTTAGTTTTTAGTGTTTGAACTCTGCTGAATAAATTGGTTTGGAGTAAATTATTTTAGTTTTAAATCAGCATGGTTTGATACCAAGTGGTTTAGAGTGCTTTTGCTGATCTGCACTGCACAGAAAATGCAATATCCTGCTTCAGCAGAATACCACGTAGTCATATCTCTTGCTTAAATTTTCATCAAGGCTGTAGACATTTTTGTTAATTATTATAGTGTCATTCACAATGTTGATAGCAAAGAAAATCACATATTGGTGGCAAAGAAGGTTTCATCCAAAGTGCCTTTGTTTTTCATTTCATGGCTTTCAGGAGAATGATGATTTTAAACTCTCTTATTTTCTACTGCTGATTCGTAACTGTAACTGAGAAATACTTTTTCTCTTGTAGTTTTTGGGTTTTTTTTCCCCAGCTTTAGCTCCTGCAGATTGAAAACTAAACTCTTGGTTTGGGTGTACAAAAGTAGAGACAGCATTACAAAAATGCATATAAAAGCAATGGATGGGATTAAAATTACTGGTCTGAAATAAAAGGCACACATCAATAATCCAGAATGACCAAATGCCTTAGAAACAACATACTTGATGTTAGGTACACAGTCTAGCTGATTAGCAGGAGCAGAGAGATTGAGTGTATGTGGGCATACACGGTGTATATGTATATAAACTAATTCAATTCTAAACTTGGCAGGTAATGTAAACGTCAGACTTGGTTGGCATAATTCACATACCTGAAGTTCAAAAAGCAGCTGTATCCCACCCTGTGCGTTTGAATGCCATCGCATCTACATCTGCTGAATGCTGTGGAAATCGGCGACACGATAAGGCACGTCCCCCTTCAGGGTTCCTTGTTTGAATGTCAGCTGTTCGCTAGCTAAAGATTGTCTGTGTCAAAGGAATTAGATGATACCTGTTTCTGGACATGTGTCTACATCACAAAACAATCCGTTTTATTTGTCACTAGTTGGCAGGATGGCTAAAAGCTCTAGGCGGAGAGTTTAAGAACTAAGTTACATGAAAGCTGAAATGCCATTTTCTTCAAGAAAAGGTCATTGAAAGGCTTGGATGGAAAGGAGGCTCTTGGAAAGAGGATGCTTGTACTGGTTTTTGTTGGTTTTTTGTGGGTTTTTTTTTCCCCACTAAAGAAAGAACATCATTGCCTGTCTGAAATGAAGAAAAACAAGCGACTAAGAACAAATGCCTAGCATTCCTTTTTATTCTGCATATACTTTCGATATTATTTTTATAAGAGAACAGTGGCATTTTAACAAGCCATTTAGTAGTATTTTAGAGATACTAAAGAAAATAAATTAATGACAGAGCATCCATTGTTTAATCAAGAATTATTTGCTAGATACTGATGGTTTTTGAAGGACAAGAACAGTTTCTGAAAAACTTAAGTAAACGCCATGTCTTCTTATCAGCAGTAAATGTGCAAGAAGTTAAAGTCTGTGTCCCTTTTAGGTTTTTAAGATTTGTAGAGTTGTAAACATTCTAGCAAAATTGCAGAATGCCAACAGAATTCTATTAAAAATATTATTATAAAGTTCTTTATAAAAACTTTTTTCCTATTTATGTTTTTATTGGCTCTCTGTAGGATATGGGTTCATAACCCAGTCATAATCAGTTCCACTCTGAAATTAGAAATGGGAATGAAGCCACTTTTCCACAAGTTAGAGAGTAAATGCTGTTTTTGTGCCAGCAAAAATGCAACTAATAATGGTGCTTCCTAAAGACATGAAGTACAAGAGGTGATGTATAAAAATGGTTATCTTGATGAAATGTGATAAGAAAAGTCATTAGAAATATATTGTGAATGAATGCAATTCATTTCTATCTGCATCTGTAAAGTAAAAAAATATCATTTTGCCCATTTATTTTATTTTAAATATGGTAAACATATGCCAATATAATTTATATTGTCAGTTAACATTTTATATGCTTCTACCTCTAGAAATTTCCAGGGATTATTTAATGTTTGTGGACTTCTAAAGCAATTTAAGCTGAAAACAAATACAAAGAATTGTGGAGCAGCCGTTAATTATTTCTTAGAATGCATGGGTTTTTTCTTCTTGGAATAAAAAACTGGAATTTAAGGGAACTAGAAAACCAGACAGAGAAGAGAATTCCTATCCTAACATGCCAAAATATGATCTTATGGGTATGCCTAATTTTTTTAGAATAAGCTGTATTTGTGTGTTCATGTTCCTTGTATAGACAATATAGACAGAAATACTCCATTCTGGTTGTGTAGTAGAGAGGGAAGTGATGAGAAATTTGAAAAAAGTGATTTTATTTTAGTTGCAATGCATGTTGAAAATGAAAGACAAAGTGTAATTAGTGTGTAATTTCTGTGCATTACCAAGCCGGGGGGTATGCTGCGTGGAGGACCTTTCTAGTAGGTTTTTCACAAGCTTGTTGCCCCAACCGGCAGATTATTGAGGAAGGGGTCTGGTGGTGTTTTGGGCTGGAACATTATTCTCTGTTGGTTCCCTTGGAGCTTCTATGGCAGCAAGACATCTTTGAAGGAGCCAAGGTGATAGTTTGTCCACCGTAAAAATGGAAGGAAGTCGTTCCTGTCTCCAGAGAGCTATCTGAGATTCATGAGTGTCTCAATGGGCCGGAGTGTTGAGGGACCCGAACCCAAACTCCAGCGAGAGGACTGAAAATGAACTTCCTTAAGCTGAAACTCTTGCAATTTCCACACATTTGTAGAAGGATAATTGCTGTAGGAGCCTAGGGAAGAAGTGATGTCCAGATTTTAATCTATGACAATTAATGCAATAGACAGAAGAAGCCATTTGCTCCCAAGCACCTCAAGGTAAATCACACATTAGGAGAACAGTGTAATCTGAACTAGATTTTTGAAATGAATTATATATTCTGAAATACTTCCAATCTTTATGTTTTAATATCTGAAAAATGTATACCAGAACCAAAAACACTGTTTAGAGAGTCTAGTTTATGGCATTTTCATCAGTGGGGGTTATGGAGATTATGATTTAAAAACTGCAAATAGAAGAAACTGGACAGACGGTTGCATAGTGCTTGGATATAATTTATGTACCTTTGGGGCATAGATCCCAGTCAGACGCAAAAAGATCCACTCAAAGGCAGTCATAGCCCCAGTTAATAATTCATATATATATATATATTAACAAAAAGTAATGTTAGGTGATGTCAGAGGAAAAATTGTGCTTTGTGACACGCTGTATTTTGCAATAACCAAGATATGCTCACATTGAATCTATGACAGACTTGCAGTTTTATTTCTCTTGGCTGTTCTGGTCCTTTAGCAAACTTGATCAAAGAATTCATTTCAGAATAGTCAACAGAACCCCAGGAGTTGAGATGGCCTGTGAGTCTTTACTAGGTAATGGCTGAAACCATTTAAAGAAGGTTTGAACTGAGATTACAGATCTGGCTCGAAGCTCCAAGCATGCCAAATGTGGAAAAACAATAAAGAAAAGATGGTCAGTTTGATTAAAAACGTGATGTTTATTGCAATTATAGCAGCTGAATACCAAGTACCAGAACAGCAGATACTTGAGACAGCAGATGTGTGCTATTGGGAGACATGGTGGATTCAGATAAAATTGTTCATTGACAGCTAGCAAATAGCTGTGCTGAGGCAGAGTGATGTTGTGCGGGGTGCTTTGGCTTGATTTTATTTCACTCCTTTATCAAGAGAAAGCGCTGATCTGCATTTCACGGTGCAGTATGATGCATCTCACCTTCCTTGCTTGCTGGTGGGATCTCTTCCTGCTACCTCTCCTAACTGGGTGCATTTCATGATAATGTTATTTATAATAATAATAATAATAATAATGTTAATAATGTTAATAAATGATAATGTTATTTATTTACTGAAGACAGTAAATTCAGTTCACCTCAGTAACATTTGAGACCTTTTTGAGTATAGTCCACTTTTGTGGTCTTAGTGTAAATTTTTGTATATTCTAGGCATGTTTTTTCTTTTGAAGCATTTTGTGTATGTCTTGTACCAAGACCAATGTAGCTGTTTTCTTGCTCAGAAAGCTGTGTGTTGAGCTTTATGCTTCTCAACAAGGACTAGAGTGACTATACCCATTTTTTCAACACTCATTCATATTTGCAACCCTGGATCTTTATACCCACCACATTTTTTCTGTAGGCGTGTCTCAATCCCTTCACTCCTCCCCCAGTTCCACTGCCTGTTGTTGCTTTTCTGCCTCTCTGTTTTCTTTCCTTTCTTATATTCACCAAGGGCATTTCTTTTTCCTCATAATGACTGTCATCTTTTTCTTTCCACCTTATTTTCAGGGTGTCTTAGCATCAGTAGACAGCACTTGGGTATGTTGTATGTCATTTAGTGCTGTCTGTGCCAGTGATGCCAGCTTTTATAAGCTTCACATGACTGAGAAGAGACCTGCTATGTGGGTTTTGTGGGTGTCCACTGAATCCCAGGCATCTGCTGCAGGAATATCTAAATAGCAGGGAAGAAATTGGAAGTGGCCATTTAACTTAAGTAGATATGGAAGAAGTTACTCTAGAGTTACAGTGAGAGCTCCATACATTTAACATCATTTTGATGACTGGCAGCATGTTTTTCTGAGCACCGTGAAAGAGCCCACGCTGAGGAAAAGCTGATTGTGAGCCCCAGTCTGAGGACACTGGAGCAGAGGGCTCCTCCTTGCACAAAGAAAGCTTAAAGCCTTATGTTAAAATAGGTACCTGCTATGAGTTGCAAAACACTTAACAGTCCATTTTTATTCCTTGGAAAGACAGCAGCATAACTTAACTACTGCCTGATGATGAGCAGACAAAGCGTGCAGAGCGTGTTGCTAGAGAACGGCGTAAAGGTCAGGCAAACTCAGCCAGTCCGTGGCTGCCAAGAAAACAGAGACAGTTGCTTTCAAAGACCACGGCGACTGGTTGTCCTCCCCCTCGGCTCCTTTATGCTGTGTGATTGGGTTAGCACTTCTCCGTAGCTTGTTAAGTATCGTGGTGTTTAGCAATAATTGGAAGCAGCGACTGTTGATGTAAGGGAGACGTTAGCGGTACTGCGAGTGCGGCTGCCAGTCCTGTACCTCTGGCAGCACATTTGTTCAGCAACGTTGAACCCTGTCTCAAAAAAGAAAACAAAGTTTTGAAGTACATCCCGCTAATTTGTTTAGTATCTGCTAAATTTGTTTAATATCTGCTAAATTCGTTTAATATCTGCTAAATTGGAACTTGATACTCTATTCTGAATAACCAAATGGCAAATTGGCAAATGATTTAAAAACAGACCTTCCTGTGTCTTGTGTTTCTTCAATATTACTGAAACAACTTCTTTTCAAAAAAGGGAAGCTGTCACTGATTAAATATGACACCACTAGGGCATTTAGGAAAGAAAAATCAGAGCCGCCTGTGTCATCCATGCAGAGAGCAATCGTTGGCTGCATTGACCCGGCTGTGGTGGGTACCCCTGTGCGCAGCTTGTTCGTCCTACACCTTGAAGCTCTTGGCTTCAGCCTTTAGGTCTGTTGCTTAGCCCTTTCTGTGTGCCTTATCAGCAAATTGTCAAGGTAGTATCCAACGATTGGGCTTTCAATGTATTTCCAAGATAAAGAAAGATATGAACTACTAAAAGCTGTTACTGTGTATTCAAAGTGTAGTCTAGGTGTGCCAGGACAGCTAAACTCAAGTTTAGTTCTCCTCTCTGAGACAAGGTATTTATTCCCCTTTTGTCCTAGCAGATCACACCATACAAGTCTGAAGAGGAAAAATGAGTCAAGGCCATGTAAAATAAAAACAGAAATTCCTGGTATTTGCAATGTAGTTATGAGGAACATCCAGCAAATTGGCACGTTTGCATCATCTAAGTTGTATACAGATCACCAGTTTTCACATTATGGAAAATCATGTAGTTAGTTCCATACAAAGGCCGTACATAATAAAAGAAAACAAATGACAGTGCACACACATTTCATGTCCTGGGAAGAAATAGCAGGGCTGAATTGTATAAATGTTAATCACGTCATTTACCCCATGCCAAAAGGGTTTTGGATGCTGGGGTGATTAAGACTATGAAAGAACACGTTCAAATTACAGTAGAATTTATAAACTGACGTTAATGAAAAATTAGTGCTACCTGTCACATAAATACTTGCCATAATGAATACAGATTGTAAGGCCAGAAAAATATCTTGCTTTAGAAAACAGCTTTCAATAATAATACACAGTGAGGCTAATATAGTGTTCCTAAAGATAGATATTTTTTAATTGAAAACTTTGTTGCCCTTGTTTCCTATACCATCAATGTCATGGTGAAAAAATAAGTTTTCCTCATCTTTATACTCTTTTCAGCTTGATTACATTTTCAAAAAGAAATCATCATAGCCAAATTATTAAGATATTTATTCTTTCAGCAGTGGAAGATTAGGTTAAACAAACTAAAGGTATTAATTCAAATTTTGGTGAGGATTCTTGAAACTGTTGATGTAGAATATTTACGTGCTCCCTGCATTTTTAAGAAATGGTTGTAGAATATGAAGCAGTCTCCTTGTTCCCTCAAAAACTGGGATTGTATTTTATACTTTTTTTTTTTTTAAAGAAAGTCAGAGGCATGTTAAATCACTTCTAGTTAATCTCTATTACCTTTCCACCAGTAGCCAATGCCACCAATGCCACCATTGGTGGAAAATGGGCTTTCTACCCTTGACTTAGTTCTGAGTCAGTGTAAAACAGAGCAAATGAATTTAAGTAGGTGCAAATCATGGCAAAGAGTTTCTGGATCTATAGATAATGTTCCAGATCTTTTAGGGATGAGTGGTGGATGCACATTTGAAGTTTGTGCTGCTGTGTGGAGAATTTTGCTTCTTCATTGATACTGTGACTTTTTAACATGTACAGGGTCAGGTTTAAAAGTTAGGTGTTCAGTATAATCACACTGTCTTTTCTTTGCTCTTGGATTAGAGCTGTACAAATTGTCTACTTCTGTAGCTTAACAAGTTGTATTGGAAGGATTTTGCCATTAAAAGACTGAACTGAGCTGTATCATGACAAGGCAACGTATTAATCTGTGAGGAGTACAAAAGTAGCACTGCTGTCTGGTAATTAGGAATTTTAAACATCAGCAGCTTATGGTTTTGAGTATCATTGGAGCTGGACATTTTCAAATTGATAGGTTTGGTACTGTACCAATAGCTTTAGAGGTGATACCTGCTCAAAAGCTGTATATACTATATAATTTACAGACATGAATTAATAAAAGACTATTACCTACATGTTCTGATGATAAACTGTAAGTAACAACAAGTCTGAAACTGTAGCCTGTCCCTGTATGCTGCTGTGTCAGTTTACACTGCTTCTTAGCATGGAAGCTTTCCTGTCTGCTATGTTGTACGGCATGGAAACAAAATCAGGATAAATCTCTGGTCTAGGAATCCAGACAGTCTAATTTTCTTTTGTTGTTCATGTTTATCTCGTCAGTTAAGTCTTACTCTGTGTTTGTGCGTGGAGATGCACATGCACATGCGTCAGCTTCTTTTTCTGTATTTTCAGGGTGGATTTGTAGCACTTGTCATAGTGCAGCCTTTGTGAAAGCTTTCTTTAATTGTGTCTAAACCCACACAAAAGCACGTTCCTTGTTTTACAAGCTAGCATTTAGGAAATATTAACTATTTTTAAACGCTAAGATCTTCTCAATGGTCTGGAAAAAAGATGCAAGGAAGTAAATTCCTAGTTCATATTATCAGCTTGCCATACTGAAGGTGTCTTGTTATGAGACTGGTGACCTGATAAGAAGAGAAAATAGAATGGATTCTCACCACAGAAGGTCACAGGGGTGTTCTAGTTTAGCAGATAATTTCAGAACTTGAGGAAAAAAATTCTGAAGGACAGAAACATCTCTGAACTCACAGAAACATGCCTACTAGTTTTGTATCCTAAAGCAAATTTTAATTCAGGATTCTTCTGTGTTTTATACAATATGCATTTTTTCAGCTAATAGACATTTTTTAGTAGTGTTTATACCTCTGTTATACTTCTGGTTGTCCTACACCTTGCCTTATGTTTCTGCTAAAACAAAGGGCAGAATGACATTTTTTTCTGGGTTATTAGGAAAAGAAGGTGTTACATGTTATGAAACCTTACAGCAATTGTTCGATAAAGTACAGTACAGTTTCTTAAGGAGCAATAAAATATAAATTTGCAACTATGGAAATAATACTTAGGGATAATGTCTTAAAAGAACTGTCTTGTGTTTCACTTTCTCCAAATGGACTTTTTTTGTTTTGTTTCTGCTTACTTACATACATGAAGTTTAGATGAAACAGTACTACATACAGATCTTTTCCTTCTGACCAGGATGGTCTCTTAGTCCTGATACATGGTCTCCAAATACATGTTTTTGCATTTCTGGAATGCACTCTGAACACCATGGCAGCCACAAAATAGACCTGAATTTCCGCTGTAAGCAGCAGAGTCGTCACAGCAGTAATTCAGTCTTGGTGTCAATAGCAAGCTATCTCCAATGTTTCCAGCAAGACCGGTAACTTGCAGTTTGTGTCCCAAATACGAGAGGTGCCAGGGCCCGGCTGTACGACCGATGGCTCTCTCTCTCCTCCTTCACAGCTCCCAGTACCATTTTCCCTCTCCTGTAGTTAAACCCCTTTCTTGTGGGCCCAGCTTTCACCTGGTGAGCATGTGGACTTGCCAAACTAACTGTTCTCCATGCATACCCACAGGAGAGCTCCTGAAACAGCCGAGGAAGTGGCGGGAGTGTATTTTTTGGGGCTTTTGGTGAAGTTGTCATTCTACACTTGTTGCATGTCTGCCGAGTTAGGACCTAATTAAACTCTACATTCTTCCACTGCTCTTTTCCATTTTTGATATTTAAAAATAAACCAGAACCCAATGCTGACATTTAAGTTCTCGGTCAGCTCTGCAGCTGGAGAGGAAGCACTGCCTTTATTTGCAAGTGAAACTTGCAAGAAGAGTTGTGGAAACAAGACTCATGGCAAAGTTTTGCTGTACCACATCTCCCTAAATGACAGGCAATGAGAGGTAGGTAGCCAGAAAATATGTACAGACTTCAGGCATTTTGAAGATGACATTTCAAAAAAAGAAAAAAATATAAACTTGACACTGGAGACAAGGACATGTGGCACTTGTCTGGCGTTTTCATTTGGGATTGATGAGTTGAAGTCAACACGTTACTGCCTGCAACCTGCAGAGAGATTTAACCATCTGTACTCTCATGTTTCTATAGATTGCGTCTGGAGCCTAAAAGACATAATGGGAGGACCGGTGAGAATTCAGGACGTTGTTTAACATTTTGATTTGCAAAGCAAACTTTGGGCATCACATCCTACAGTCACATGGAGAAGGTTTTATTTCAGCAGGAATCCACACCTGGTTTGAAAAATAGCACTTAATACTAGGAGCCGGCACAGAAATATTATTCAAAGTACAGTGTAATTGTCAGAGTTGCGATATGTTTGCTGGTGTAGAGAAAAAAAAACACGAATGAAAGGGTCGTGCTAAGTTGTTTCAGTTTATTATTAATACTTGAGCTACTTCATGGCTTTTTCACTGTGCAATCAGTATTAAATACTTCGTTAGAAAAGGCTTTTTACCACTAATGACTCAAACCTTGTAGTCCTCAGTTCATACAAGAAGTTCTACCCAAATCAGAGAATAGTGTGGGAGTAAGTACGCTCCTGTGAGTTTGGCTTTGCAGAACTGAGCTTTAATCATTTGCAGTCTGTAGCTTTGAGGAGTTTTTCAGCTTACTCAAGTTTGCTTGAAGAACTGTGATTTCCTTGCGGTGCACGCTCATCTTTGTCTTCTTTACTGATGAATATACATATATTCTGGATTTTTGGCTTGCTGCAGATTTCTCAGCCTTCGTGGGAATTATTTTTAGGAAGAAGATTAATATTTGGTGGTTCAGTGAAGGTAAACAGGCTGGCGTTCTTAAAAGTGAAGTTATATTGAAAATGAGATAAATGCTATAGTTAAACGAAAGGTAAATCTTTGATGTCATGCTCACACAGAACATCTGCAATTGCAGTGCCACTTGGAAAGCTTTGCTGAGAGATGGGTAATAAGTTGAAAGCTTAGGAAGAGTGGCTTGAAAGCTTAGGCTTTCTGTGTGATGCACTGGGAAAAACTTGGGAAAAGCTGAGTGGGCCGAGATTTTTTTTGGAGGAAAAGGCTTCTCATATGTATGATGTGGCAAACGTATGAGAAAGATGCTTAATGTCACTTTATATTTTATGTGCTTTCCTTTGGAGTTATTTATTTTCATTCTCTCATTTTAGCAGACATATATGGAGCGGGGGGAGACATAAATGTTCTCAGGACTGGAGATGCCTGTGAATTGTGATAATGTGCGAACAGTCCTGAACACTTCACTGTCTGTTTCTGTATTCAGAAATGATGAATTCATATGTGTGTTGTTGTACATATGGCTCACTTGTAATGCAGCATAAACTTAAGGGCAATGAATGCTCTTTCCCTTTTCTAACTATAGGTCAAGCCAGTATCATTGCCTGATCTCAGATTTGCATGATGTTTCTCATCCATGTCTCAAGGATGTGTCTTCAGTCATGTTTTTTAAGTGTGGGCCATACTAGCTGAGTTTTTTTTTCTGACCACGTTTGCTTTCACCTGAATTATTCTGAAAAACATCGATTAAAACATTCCAGCATACTTAAAAAAAAAAAAAAACAACAAAAACAAAACCAAAAAAACCAGAACGGGAAAGAGAAGGAAACACAAATGCTTTTGTTTACATTCAGCTACCAGAAATAAATGAAAACAAGTAACCAGGAAAGAAGCTGTCAGAGTTGCTGTGGAGCAGGGGTTTGCAGCTGTAGATGGGTCTCGCCTTTGGGACGGACCCAGCGAATATCTGCTGGCATTTGGTAACATTGGAAGCCTTTGAAAAGCAGGTTAGAAAGTCAGAGGTCGATTTTGCCAGGTTAGTGACTCCGGGATGTGTTGGCTGGGGCCAAAGAGGGCTTTCTGGAGCCGTGCAGGGCGCAGGGAGCTGGGAGTGAGCCCCAGGCTTGTCCCTGGTGTTTGCTGTGGTGGCTGGATGCCAGCTTTGGTGGAGGAGCAGGTGCTTGGCAGGGCCTGGACATCTGCATCAGGGCTCACGGGGAAAGGAGCCAAACAGGATGTACAAGCAAGGTGTCTCTTCCCCCACCGCTTTTTTGAAGGTCCTCCTGCCTTTGCACAGCCTGGAGCTCATGAATGCCTTGCCTCTAGACATTTGCTTCACAGCTAGGACATAGCTGTGGAATGATGTTCACACCTGGAGTTCTCTCACTAAAATTAATTACCAAAGCTAATTTTTTTTTTTTATCCATCATGAGATAACCAAAGAAAAATGGGCTAACCTGGCCATGGACCTTTATGTTGTGTTAGGGTAAAGGTGATGCCAATGGCATTCGCACATGTCTACCTTGGCTCGGTTTCTTAATTAATTAGTAGTACAGTGGTGTTATGAGGTTGGCTGGATTTCTTTCCCTTTCCTGCACTTCCTCTGGCACGAGAGCTTTTTCCTTCACGTTTCTTAGGGTGAGATGTTGCATTTCCTTCAAATGTCAAGTCTGTAGCAGGGTCCAGGCTGATGTATTTAACTGGATTTTGAGCTCCTGCCTTTCCTCCCCTGGGTATGTGTGACGCATGATACTGGCCCTCTTGAAACAAATTAATATAACAAAGTCATTTCAATCGTTCAATGATTTAAACAAGTAATTTAAAAACAATGAGCATACGTTGTGCATACTTGGTTCCCATCTAAATTAGACCAGGCCCTAATTAAGATAAATTGGCTTTTCTCTTTATTTACAGGAATTAGACGGAGTGAGGTTTTGTTCCCCTAGCAAAACCTGGATGCTTCCAGGCTTGCATGGCTGTTTCTGTCCAGTCTGACTGACCCTGCTCAAGCTGATTGATTCCTGTTTGCCACCAGGGCAGGGTAATAGCAATAAGGAGGCTTCTTCTGACCTGACCTGACCTGATGAGAGACTGAGGATTAACCACTTCAGCGCTGGCAGAAGGGGCCTTGCTGCCTCTTTTGCTGGGCGGGGGAATCTGCGGTGCTGTGGGGAAATAACGATTTGGTGACAGATGCAGAGGCAGTATTAGGAATTGCTAAAGAGGATACACTAGTTCATGTCACGTAAATCTATGGAGTTCTGGAAAAGGCACATCTTAAATTTTATTATTATTAATATTAAATTTTATCTAAGATGATTCTGTGGGTCTACTTGGTTACGCAGGTGACATGAGGAAAGCTGTCTGCTTCTGAAAAAGGCAGTGAACCAGTTTTCTGCCTGCTGCCTTGCTTGCTAGCATGTGTAAAATAAACATACAAGGTGTGGTGAATTACGCTTGTCCTCATTGGTACATTGTTGAGGGAGAGGGAAGCCTGTTCATTTGCTTTAATACATCTCTGCTTTCATCCTTTTCCTCATTTTGCCATTTACTGTTGCCAAAAGGAGAGGATGAGACTGCAGAGTTGGGAGCAATTTGGGTCACTGTGACTATGTTTGCAGCATATTGGGTAGTTAATGGGTAAGAATTAATTCTAATTACCTCCTTTCCAGCTGCCTGCTGACTTGAACCTCATTTCCCTTTACCTTTCACATCAATCCTTCTTTTATTTTCTTTTTTTCCTTCCCTTGACCTTCAGAAAGGTGCTTCCTAAATAAATATTTAAACAGGCCTGTTGTGGATATGCGAGTGAACTTAGACATTGTCCAGAGAAATCAGCTGGGTTAAACTGGTACCCAGAGATACACTCGGGGAGCTTTCCTCTTCTCAATGCACCTGTTAGGGTTCTTTTCACTTGTTGCTGCTGATCACACAGAAGCATAGCTCCTGTATAACAGGCATTAACATCATGGCCTACCTTTATGGCTAGTTTTATACAACAATAGTTCCCTAAAACCTTTGACCCCTATTAAGACATGCACACCATAAATTTTAAGCATGCCAAAATTAAGATCCCGTGTTAAAATTAGCCAAGAATATGGTGAACAGAGCCACCCCAAAGAAATGTGATGCTTGCAGTCGGCTCACATTTTCAATAACATACTTGAACTGCCAGAACATTAGCATACTTGTAAAATTTGAGGTTAACAGTGTTTGTAAAAATTTGTATTGCTTTGCATCAGTTGCCGAGCTGTAGCACACAAACATTATTATAAATAAACAATTTTGCATGCCTCTGGGAATTCTGTGAAAATCTTTTAGCAACTCCTGTTTACACATGTAAATTGTATTTCTTTCTTATGCACACGTGAAATATGACCTGGGTGTTTCATCCTTTTATTGCACATCTTCAAGCTCTTAAATGTGTTTGAAGGGTAGATGTTTTCAGAAAAGATACATATCATTTTTAAACAATACAAATCAAGATTTCAGTGTGAAATACTGCTGTTTCTCAGTTTTTACCACCAAAGTGCACAGTCTAAAAATAAAATTGCTGGCAAGTACTTAACTACAATAGCATAAGGAAGTGTCTCCAGAATAAATAAATAAACCAGCCTTTAGCTAAAGCATTGGAGTAAAATGAATGTGTAATTCATCTGGGAAGCCACATATTTGGAAGGTGGTATGCTATGGCTGGGTTGTCCAATTTATCAAGACAAAACATTTTGCTGAATGTTGCTTGGATCTGCTCGGGAAACCCTTATGATACCGCCTTTTTCCACTGTGCAGAGGCCATTAAAACTACATTACTTGGAAAAACAGTAGCCACTAAATTATGGATGTATTAGCACCTAAATGTGCAGTAGGAAAGAATTCTAACTTTGTAAACAAATTAATGATTTTTAAAACAAAAGTGAAAATTAACTATAAGATACTTCATATACTAGGATGTCTCAGAGTAACCATGACAACAGTCTGGGCTTCATGTTCAGTTGCTGTATCTAAGCATGTACATTTTTTTCTTAACTGAAAAAAGTGGTGTGAGGTACTACTGTACAAGCACTAGGAAAAATAACTATGCTCTTGTTAACTTACAAGTGAGAACAGAGATATGACACTGTAGGTATATTCCTATGCTTATCAACCAAGTGGTTTTTTGGTTTTTTTTCCTGTCAGCGTCAGAACTATTTATTACTCATAGTGTCATATCCCACTGACAAACCACAAAATTTAGATTTTCCCGATATCATTATATATCTAATATTTTTAGAACTGAAATTTTTTCTTCAGTTCCATGAATGTTATGACCAACAAATTAGACCCAAACTACATAGATATAAATGTTGGGTTTTTAATAAAAAAAAAAAAAAATTGATATGGGTTGTTTTGTTCTGTTTATAATTACAAAGAGAAATTTGAAGTTAAAATAAAAATTACTGTCGTCTTCTATGACAAATGCTTATATTTTGCAGCAAATATCTGAATTTTAAAAATAACCTTTGTATAAAATTAAACATTGGTATATCATCTGTACTATAGCCAAAGATAGTGAAACCAATCTACCTTCTAGGAGAAATATTTTTATTTTTGCTCATAGAAAAGTAACAAAACCACGATAGCATAAGCGCATGTTGAACTTCTGGCCGTCAGGTTGTCAAAAATGTCAGGACATACTTCCAATGAAAAGGTGATGTGGCGGCCCGAAGGAACCAAATGAAACGTCCCAGCCAGTTGCGCAGCCTGTTGAGATGTGATACAGGACCTACAGCAGACTTAACGCCTTCTGCCTGGCAGCATAGGGCCATAAAGTACAAGAATCAGTAAATTCAGTCCCATAAAACGATTGTTTTGTGGCCCTACAGCGTGAGAAGCCTTTCGCCATTTTGGCATACTCTGCGTAATAAATCTCCCGCTCTGGTTGGCAAATTATCAAAAACAATGTCCTACAAGTTGAAAAATTCACCAGATTGTTCCTTTACTATGATGTGAAGTTTTTCCATTACTAATGAATTAAGTATTAAAATCAAAACAACTCTGAGTTCACTGTCCAATCTGGCGTACACATTTCTCTGCAAGCAAGCAGCAGGAATAAATTCTTTTTTTCTTTTTCTTTCTCTTTTTCCCCTTCTTTGTCCAAATGAGGGGGCAAAAAGGGGGAAAAAAAAGAACACACAATAGCCAGTGCAGTAACAAAGGTTGTGTGTTGCTGATAATCTTTTATTTTACTTATTTTAAGGAACTACTATCACATAGACAAAGAAAACTTGTAGTTAGAGGACATGCTAAAGATATAATGGTCACATACCAAAAGTAGTGTGTTTTATACCTCTAACTTCATGCTTCAAGTTTTACTTTTCAAAGCAGTATGTCTGCTTAGAATGGTAACTGCAAACAGAATTTGTTCCCGTATTTTAAGCAAGAGCTTAAAGATATAATTATTACTGGTTAAATATTGGGTTTTATTTATTTTTTTAATTCTGTGGAGTAATTGCAGTTTCTACATATTTTTTATGTATTAGTTTGCTTTTACATTTTTTCAGGTCTTACATATAATACTTCCATTGTGTATGTATATATTTATTAAACATGCTACCTGTGATATTTCCTGAAGTTGAAAGTTGGATAAGTTTTTTTGTGGGCTCCCTAACCATAGCATTATGAATACTGTCTTGTAGTGACTAGATTTGAGGGATGTTTTTTTTACTGGTAGTTAAAACATCATCCTGAAGCTATTTGCAAGTATGTCCCCAATTTGATGAGCTGTTTCATCAAACAGGGTGGTTGGTTTTAGATTCAGAAAGTCACCAAGGACGAATGGTTGTGGTCTCTGGTTAGTTGCACTTCCATCCTTGTATTTTCCTGGAGTGGACTTTAAGCTACAAGTTTACAAAGCATTTTGGGGGCGGTTCTCCATCTCTTCTGTGCACCTTTACATTTTGTATATATGATTATCCTTCATGGGAACTGTCATGTCCTGCTTCCTGGGTAGGTCTGTTGATCTGTTTATTAGTAATTTTTTAAGTATTTTGTGTAAGATGGAGCTGCTCCAGGTGCTTTTTAGTAGGGCCTGTTGCAATAGGACAAAGCGTAATGTTTTTAAACTAAAAGAGGGTAGGTTCAGACTAGACAGAAGGAAGAAATTTTTCACCATGATGGTGGTGACACACTGGAATGGGTTGCCCAGAGAGGCGGTAGATGCCCCATCCCTGGAAACATTCAAGGTCAGGCTGGGTGGGGCTCTGAGCAACCTGATCTAGTTGTAGATGTCCCTGCCCATTGCAGAGGGGGATGGACTAAATGACCTTTAAAGGTCCCTTCCAACCCAAACTATTCTATAATTCTATGATTGTATGATATTGTTGCCTCTGCTGACTGCTAGGGCATTCACTCTGACTTTGGGGAAACTCAAGCTTAACATCCAGTATCCTCCCTGAGTGGTCTTTCTATAGATCTATTGCACAGGTGGAAAACTATTACCATTTTATCCTCATTTTTAAAATCTAGTCCTTTATTGTCCCAGGTATTTTTACTTTCCATGTGTCCACGAACAGAAAGTGTTGGGGTGTTTTTCTTGTTCAGCTTGGAAATAACTGTCTTTGAGCAAAGAGCCAAAAAGATTTTTTCCAACTGACCCCACAAGAGGCGGTCACTACTGAAATCAGAGAGTGAAACTGAAGCTGTGTATGAAAAATGCCTTCCCAGCTCCAGCTTATCATTTAAAATTGTAAAGTATTGGTCTGAATACTACTTTTGCACCCTTTGTTCTGGACCACTTTCATAGCGGGCATCCTGGTTTTGTGGCTTGAGACACATAATTTCAATGAAATGCACCAGCCCAGAACAAACTATAATATATATGCCTTTTTAGTGTTTGGAATGACAAAAGCACTTTGTCTACTCTGCTTCTGGAAGGTATCCTGAAAAATGGGAATTAATAAATGGATCAGACCCTTGTGAGAGGTCTAATTTTGTCCAAACAAATTGACATTAATAATCATTAATGTCATACTAATGTCGTACTAGCTCTAATTAGGTCCTGCTGCGCTATGTGATACATGCCTGTAATAACAGAAAATATGATAGTATTTCGCTTCCTCCCATTTCCCAGCAACCCGGACAGCTATGTTTGTTTGAAATCAGTCTTACTGAACATGAGGTCTTTGATAAATTTGGCAGTTTCTTTGTGCATACACGGCAGACTCACGTAACCAGCATTTTATCGTCAGTGTAAGATTTGAGGTAAGTCTGACTGTCACAGTTAAATACTTTCGAGATGTTTACAAGCGGTTTTGCTCTGAAGTGTAGCCCAGAAGGCTGGGGATTTGTTGCCCTTTCCGCAGGTGCTGGGGGGGTTACCGCTGCCAGCGTTGGCTGCCGTGGGGTTATTTGCCATTTGATATGTCTGTTCAGTGTGGCCTTCTGCCTCTAACAGGCCTTAAAAAGTCAGCATAACCCCCAAATCCTTACTTCTTAGCATAATGTGGTGTGAGGGGGGTTGTCCTGTATCCGTATGGCATTCCTGGTTAAGTCTTATTAGGCAGATTATCTAATTATAATTGTTATAATTTTATTAGAACAGACTTATTACAGACTTATAAAACTTGCTGAGAATTGAGCAAGCAGTACGGTTCCCCTTAGCTGGATTTTTATTGCTCTGATAAGGACTATATGTCCTTCTAGGTTACATATTTGGGGAGGGTGATAATTACTGCCATATCTGTCAGCAGTGTTGCAGTGCTTTGATACAAGGCTATTCTGCTCACAATCAAATGACTAAGAAGTTATTTTTGGCTTTGTTTATGGAAAAAAGACATTTTGTGAGATTATAGTTGGAGAGTCTGTGGAGCAAAAAAGACGAATAGTTTCTTGGCATCATAACTTAGAGAGAAGCAGGCAGAAGGAGGACCTCTGAGATCTTCAGTCAGCGTGGGGAGCTGGTGCTCTGGTTTGAAGATGTGAGCGGCCTCATGCAAATCCTCATCATGCTTGTGCACGGTTAAAAATTAACTCCTTTTACATACTGTTCTACATGAGGATGAAGTATCATGTTGGAAACTGAGTGCTTCAGCCATCATTATTGTTTCACAGCATTGTAGGATTGTTCTTCCTTCATTCATTTCCAACCGAATTGACATAATACATCGTGTCAAGGAATGAGGACTCCCCTTTCTGGACAGAAAATTTAGTGGGCTACTATTAACAGTTGTGATAATTTAAATTTAAAAAATGTTAGCCTATGGGTTCCAGAAGTGAGGTGTTTTTAAGCAAAAATGGTCTTAGAAAGACAAAATTAGATGGGAGAAAATACAATGCCAGACACAAAGCTGGACTTGATGAGGTACAAGAGGAGTATAGTTTGCCCAAATGCTATTTCAGGCTTTTCCTCGGTGTCTAGTAGCCTCTTAACATAGTACCAATACATTAATGGAAGTACCCACTAATGGAAAGATAATCTGTGTCAAGAGACAGCCTTCAGCTAGTTGCAGTTTGCATTAAACTTAAATTTATTATGAAATTAGAACTTTTTTAGCATTTAAACAAACTTCAGAGCAAAAAAGTGGCTTGCTGTTTCATGGCAAATAGAGCTCAATTTATTGTCTAGTTAGTAAATTTTTCTCTATATCTAACGCAGTTCCCTTATGCATAGACTGATTGAATGTCATGCTTATTTTGATAAATTTTTTTGATATCACCCTGGTTCCATGAGGGATCGCTCTTTTTTCTGTGGTTGATCTTGCGTATGTATTTGGCTTTGACTGAAGACTGTCAGGAACCAGGGAGGTCTTCTTCCAGGAAACAGCTCTGTTGCTGGGGCCAGAAGAAGATGCTGAAATGTGAACTGAGGCAAATTCAGAATGACGAGGTCTTTTGTGGCTCAGGACCAAGTACAGAAGCTGCTGCCCCACGCGGCGCTTGACTGTTGTGACCCCATTTGGCCACTTTTGCTTTAGGGCTGTTATAAAAATGAGGTTATTCCTGACACCGGAGATTACAGAGAAACTATTGTATGGTTTCTTTCTTGTTGAAAAGAAAGTACTATACTGATTGGTACAATGCTGGAAAGCTGGGAAGCTATAGGATTCACACCACACACCTGTCTTTTTCAGGAGGTGGATATAATGTGTGTATATGTATGTGTGTTGTGGTGTATAACAATTTGAATTGGTTTTGTCTACTTTATTCAAGTAAGGTTTTTTTTTTTCTATAAAGTTTTTCTTCCTGTTTAAAATTGTGACATATCACTCAGTATTTACTATGATATACTATTTATATTTTATTTCAAAAATGTTTAAATGTTACAAATTTTAGAGCCAGCATGTTTGACCTGTCACCAAATGTGAAAATTTCTAGCTTAACCTCTCTGTAGTAGTCTCTAGTCTGTTCTGTGGATAAAGAAATAGTATTTTCAGCTTGTTCAGTTCAATAGCTAAAGAGATTAATTTGGAATTGAAATGCAGTTGCATTCTCTCCAATTTTATATATAAAAAACAAGTCTCTTTTAATCTTAAATTCCTTAAAGATGTGATCATCAGGAGTTTCAGCTCATTCAGCTGAAAATACGACTTCCTTTTGATTTGTAGATCATTTTCCTAAACTGTGTTTTAATAATCTTGTGGAGGGAGGAGACTGTGTTTGTGTGTATGAATCCAGAAGTCTGATAAACGTACATAACTATTTTTAGAACATTATTTTCTACATTTTATGACTCTAGTTTCCATCAGAATGCAGTTTGACACGAAATACTCAAAAAAAATTACTGTTTCACTGTTTTATGAATTAAAATGCAAAACATCAGCAAATGAATAAATTTTCTGATACAAAACTGTGTAAATATGTTTTCATTTATATATAGTTTCTCTATGTGTGAAAATATATATAATCTTTGTAGCCTCCTGGTTAGCAACAAGTTGTGCCAAAAAATGGTGCTTAATTGGAGACCAGCAGGTTTTAGTAGGTAACAATCAAGAAAATAGGTCTCTCATTAGGAAACAAAATGAAAGAGCAAATATTCAAGAAAATATTTTAATAAATGTAAATAAATGTTTCCTATTAATTCAAAATCATGCTCTTTTCCATGATCAAACTCAGTTCTTTAAATTGATCCACAAATGTTGTATTACTTTTAACACTTTCATTATAACATGTAAGGAAAACATTCAGATTAAAAATAAGAGCATTAGATGGAGTATTGAAACTCTTCTATAATTGGCTTTCCTGAAAAGTAATTGTTTCAAAAGCATCACAAACAAAATCAATTTTGCTTTTGGATAAGCTCAGCTCTTTCCAGCTTTTTTCATTGACTCTGTGTGGTAGACTCTTTTGATAAGAGGTAAATCCCAACAAGAAGACAAAAGTGCTTTCTTCATCTCCTGTGCAATTTGGCTCAGACCTCTGGAGAGAGAAAACAGATTATTTCCCCTTTTTTACACAGATTGGTTTGTGCCCATGGGTATGAGTTTGTATCATGAGAAGGGGAGAGCATATTGAATCAAGTCTAGGCTATTTTCCAATAAACTTTTGCTTTCTTAGCAAGTCAGTGTTTAAGGAGTAACACTGATTGATATATTCCGAAGATTAAAGAAACAACAAGAAGGAAGCCTTTCAGGAGTCTGAAACAAACTTTCAAAAAAGCAGGTCAAAGTGGCAAACGTTTGCATAAAAAAGAAGTGTCTGCCCAATGGGAACTGAATATACGTTGATAAGATCAGAATAAGCAGTCTGCACTTTCAATGCAGCAGTTCACATGGGCAAAAGTTTGCCTTAGACTTACCTGTTCCTATTAATAAGAGTCCAGAACTTTTATATGTAAATGTGTCTTCAGTGTGCCTCTGGTGCTGTTTCTATGGTCATCTATAATCAGTCTATTTCCCTTCCTAGGCGAACAGACCGAATTGATTTCCATCCACCCAGGTTTTAATAATTCTGCACCAGTGCAGAGGTGTAATGTGAAGATGTTGGCCCTTACGCCTGTGGTTTTATAGTGCTTTGACATGTGTAGCAGAGGGTCTGTCCTGGCTACCCCAGGATTTTCTTAAGGATTATGAGATACAGTTTTATATAGTATATAACACTATGAGTGTTAGTTTGGGGTCTTGTTAGGTATTTGTAATCAAATTTACAGAAATATATTTATCTATCAATCAATCACATTTGTTTATCACATATATGTGTGATTTGTCTATCACATAGACATGGTTTATCAATTGGAACAAGAGAAATGAGCATTCACCAAAAGTCAGTTGGAAAGTCAATCAGAAGCACAAATGTGCTTCTAATTAGGAAAAAAACATAGAAGGATAATATTCTAGAAGCAGATTCTTCTCAATTGACAATAGAAAATTATAATATTAAGTAAAAAACAAACTAGTCATTCTTTTCTTGAAATAGCCTTATGGAATCAGCCTAGAGTTTTATCTACCCTAATTTTCAGTTTTCCAGTACAGGCCAGTAATGGATTCTTAGACAGAGAGTGAAGGAGCCGAGGTCCTCCTCGATGCCTCCCCTAGTAACCATCTCAATTTATGATAAGGAAGTGTTCAGGGCTTTCTGAGCTGGAAGTTGAATTCTTCCTGTTGTGCTCAGTAGACCCAAAGTGTATTCCACTGCACAATTTCATTTTATATCCCTAATTTTTGAGCTATGAGAAATAGTAAATGTTTTCTTTTCACTTCATGATTGTGTAGACATCCCTGCTTTAGTTGTTTTTTTTTCCCCACCCTAAAGACCTATAGTCTGTTATCGAACAAGCTGCACTGTATCATCATTCCCTGTTCTTTTTCTACACAAAAAGAAGAAATGTGAATCCCCATGTCTGAATTTGTAAAAGCAGGCGTTGATTAGGTTTCACCAGGGAAAAGTGCACTGGGCTGCAAGAGTGAGTATTTATTGCTGATCACAAGTGCGTAGAAATATGGCTTACTAATTTTATCCTAATGCACTTGAGAGGGAAGAAATCCAAGCACTGAAAATAAAAGCATCACATGTCCTCCATTATTTGCTTATGGAAGCAATAATACACAGTAGATGGTATTGCAAACATGAACTGATCCTTTTTCCGTTGAAATCAACGTCAGTTGATTAACTTCAGTAGAAACAGGTTATGCCCAAATGGTAAATATTGCTTGTGCAGTCTTCCAGCACTTGTGAAACAAATAACTGCATGTCCTGATTCTATTTTTATAAGTGCAAATTAAAATAAAAAGTAGCAGTTGATATTCTTGCTGAGCAATGTTGACCTATGCATGCTTGGTCAGTAATTGCAGTGCTGCTCACTAACTAAAGCTATTTCCTTGAGAGAAAGCAATTTTTAAATTATCTTGTATTTTCCCACGTACTTTTGGTAAACATAAATAAGAAGCTCCTGTCTTTCAGCCTAACTGCTCCTGATAAAAACAAAGCCAAGACAAAATGAGGGGTCTGGCAGTTTAACTTGTTAGCCATGATTAGGTGTATCTGAAGTATCCAAAAGGGACAATGAATATAAATGGTGTTTCTGGAGTTGCCTTGTTTTGAAATTCCCACGTCTCATAGATAAAGAGTCAGGAATGTGATCCTTGTAAGCAACTTAAAATAATAATAAATAATAATAATCATCATCATCCATTTGGGCTTTCAACTCACATTTCAAGATAATTTCAGAAGAGAAAGTAGGTTTTCTGTTTCCTGAGGTGAACCCATGCTTACTCTGGCTTTGGAGTAGGCATTATGTCCCCTGGCATTAGACACTGTCCTGGGCTGTGGATGCCTCGGTGGGAGGCAGTCATCCTACGCTCCCTTAATAGCCAGTGGAGAGAAATAGGCATTAGGGTGCAGTTCATCTGGCCTGCTTTAGACTTCTAGTTTCTAACGAGATGAACTGCCTTCTAAAAGTCTCGGCTTTTCTACACTGATTTTAAGGGTGAGGTGACATGTTAGGCAGTATCTGTCTTTTGTCAGATGAAGCTCGTGCTGTATGCTGCTATCATGTAGAGTTGTTTCTGTCACTACCATGCTATCGGCTCATTTTGCCTTGACAACATTTTCAAGGCCACCAGGTGCAAAACAGATGACAAAACTTAATTGTACCAAACCCACTGTCATCAAAGGAGGGTTTGGCTTTTTTTCCCTGCTCCTGGGAGATTTTGCTTCACATGATCCAAACCAAGCAAAGGTCTCATTCCCAGCCTTGGCAGAATATAGTCAAAGTCTATTCTGCTTTCATGTCTTTATGGAGACTCACATGTTGTGTCTGCAGAAAGCACCACTGCTCTGCAAGTCAACAGGCTGAGTCTCAGATAACTCCTATATAAATTGTTTTACCATTTTCATTTGCCATAGGACCCATTTTTAATTCAGTGTTTATATTGCTTGGTCACAGGACTACTTTGTCTAAACTCGGCAAGTATAGCGCACATAGGTCTCAGCTGAGGGGAAGGGTGAGATACACCATGTGTCTCAAACACTCTAGATTTAAAACCTGTGTCATTGTTTCTAGCTTCTGTAATTAGACTGTGTGGTTTCTTCTTATTTAAATTAGGTCAGTATGTATCTCATACATCCTTGAGGCTTCTTCCAAGTGGAGGTGCTTCTTGAAATGCAAAGCTGTTGCATCCATTTTTTTAAGTGAGCACCCGCATGTTCCTTTATAGGGGTTTTCCCACAGTCGTGTGACATCATAATTTTTTAAAAAAACTAATCTCTCTGACATTTGAAGTCTGCAAATGAAAGCAGGCCCTTTATTGAACATTTTTCAGGCTTAAGAGCTGCTTTCTTGCATTTGCTTTGCAGTTGACCCTTTAGTCCTATTTTGAGTTACCAGATGAAAATAAGGTTTCCCTTCAAAGGTTGGTTGCCAGGGGTAACTGGCACTGACGCCAAAAGATGAATACTCTACCTACTTAGGATAATGCCTACTTTGTGAGCTAAATAAAGAGCTAAATTGCAGAGAAGGAAGTTGGATAAATGTGAAATATCAAGGGAGAAAAAACAAGATTATTAGGGGCACAGAATTCAGAAAGGATTATTGCCTTTTGTGCCAGTAATGGTCTGGTACACAGATCGTGTACACCACTCTGCAGCCAGGCACTTGGCTCTCTCGGTCCCGCTGATCCATTGAACGGTGTCCGTCCTTTTACCTCTGCCTGGATAATATGTAGAGCTGTGGAAGTGAGAGGCAGGGAGGCGGAATATTTCACATAAAGTAATTACTTTGAATTTTACAAAGGAACGATGGTTACTGAGATTGAAAGAAGTTTAATATTTTGAGCTTGAGGTTGAGAGGCTCAGCTGCTGCTGGGGGAGTTACTGTTGGAATTCAGAATTTCTCAGTAAAATTCATGCACAGTTCGAGTAAACGAAGGAGAAAAACCTCTCTGTATCTAATATTGTATAATGGAAGGAATTGCTTATTTTGACATTTGATTTAAATGTGGAAGCAGTCTTAGTTCCTGTCTCCCAAAAAAAGCTGATGATGCTTTTGGGGATTATGGCCGAAGGAAGGAAGCTTTCAAAATAGTTCAGTGATAATACTGAACACTATCATCAGAACTTGCTGTCTGCTGATGTTGTCATATTTGAGAAAAAGAAGATGAAAACACATCACCCATATCGTTTAATATCAAAAGATGTAAGCTCTTGGTTTCTTACAGTTAGTTAACACACTGAATAATTTCTCAGTAACCGGGAGTTACACCATATGCAGTTACATACATTGATGTGATTTTCAGAAACTGTGTTTCATGTGTTTTTTCTCTAAAAAATGTAGCAAAAGTTGGGGTATGGACCTCTGTAAGTGACTTGGTGGGCTGAGCAGTCAAGACTGTTCCTTATAAATCTGTTTTCTGCTGTGGCTGTTAGGAGTTTTCAGGGAGATACAGTAGCTTGTTCATCAGATTTGTTCTGAAGATACAGAGCAGTTCTTCTCCCAGCCAATGCACTGCTAATTTTACCAAAGAAAACAAATGCAGTTGTTTGACTAACCGGAGACCACAAACACTAAGATGGCTCAGACTACATTTATGCTGGAGCTTACATTTACGTTGGAGATCTCTTCGTTGCTCTCTGCAAAGGCTGTCAACTCCCGTCACGGTTCTGCCAGGAGAAAGATTTCTGCAGGTTGGCAGCAAGATAGCAAACAAGCTGCTGCTTTCACTTTCCATGAGCTTTTATTATTATAAACCCTTTCCACTCTGGAGGGAATAAAGAAGAGTCACACCATACGCCATATAAGCATGACCTGAAGATGACTCTGTCAGTCATACTTCAGTGAAATGCTATGTGCTGAGTCCCCCCACCTGAAGTCAAGAAAGGGAGCAGCAGGAAGAAGTCCTGTTTGTTTTCAAATGTGCTTTTAGTGTTTTTTATAGGCCCTGTAACATTCTGCTTTGCTTTTAGTGCTTATTAGGGTTGTGGAGTCAGGGTCCAGCCCTCAGCATGTTCACTGCATTGGTGGTGTCACATAACACGTGGTCTAGGGAACTTGAGCCCAGTTAAGTACTATTTTTAGTAACTGTGTAATTTCATGAAATTCATTTGCTGTATCTCAGATCTAAGAAAAATAGCTTTACATAACTAAAAAATATACTAAGAATTAACTTAAGGATATACTAGAGCACTCTCAGCTATCCTGTGCGCCAGCGGATTTCCGTGGTTACTCTGAAGTCACCAGCAGCGCTTTTCATGGACAACAGAATGGCCAAATGAACATATAGATTTTCTCTGTGAACTTCACTTGCAGTTTGTCCTCATCAGAACAGAACTAAAATTCTCCACCTACGAAACCATCTGATAGATTGGAAATGTCTACCTTTACAAAAAAACAAAACACACCATTCTTTGCCATGTACCACACAGAATAGTAGAAGAGACTCCTGGCTTGTTTCCTGTGCAAACCATCCTCAGAAGCAGAGCCCCCACTGTGGAAGTTACTGCCAGAAGAGACCAGGCAAAGCCTGTGATTGACTGTTTCTCATTTCTAACTGCTACATGATTTTGCACAGCAGGCTTTCCAGGGAAGTTCCAGGATTGATAGCTAAATGTATGTACTTATGCTTAAAAAATACACTAACCACATGTAAGTAAGAACTCATAATTCACTCAGGACTTTACAATTTATTCATCCAAGTAATTTTACTATTTGGGATGCTGAAACAAAATTTAGAAGATGAGAGAATGGTTATTGTAGAAAGTCGGTTTTCTGGACTTCTCATGGATTGAGGTGAAATTGTAGCAATCATCCAAAATCCTTTACTAGTTTTTGCAGTACAGACAAAGCTTTAATCACTGCAGTTTAAACCCTTCTTAAGCTTATACTTATACTTATGCACACTGAAAAGTTGACTTAGTTTGTATCTTAATTAAAAACAACTGTAAATATAGAATGCTTTCAATATAAAAGGGTCTCCTCCAGTTTCACATGTCAAAATGTTCAATGTTTTTCTGACATTTTAATTTTGATCTTATCTTTGTAAAATAACGATCTAAGGAAAATTTCTCTAGCTGTAAAGTTATATCAAATGTCTGTGGATCTCCTGGGGCAACCTTGATTTCTTACAGTTGTCAGCAGGTTTATAATGAACTGAAATATTAGAAAATTATTGAAGTTTAATATACTGTCAATGTCTAGTGAAAACAAATGCCAAATGGCCTGTTATCTTCTTGATATTATCAATGCAATGTGCCTATGTAGACTTTCTTATTCACTGTATTTTAAAAAAAAAATCATAGTTATTTGTAATTCTAATTTTGCATTCTTTTCACTTCTTTTTTTACTTCAGTGAACACTATCTTTCATCTTAACCATGCAGCTCCATAAACTCTGCTTAACAGCTTTTTGGAAAGGACCAACTCCTAAAATAGTAAATACAAAAAAACCCTATGTGCATTAAACATGAATTGTGGGACTATTTTACTTCTATTTTTTACACGCTTTTGCTACTTTTGCTACAGAGATTTTAAGGTCCTAAAGTAACACTTAAGATTATCTAGTCCTCTTGTACAATTAGCGATGGCCATGCATGATGAATACCCGAATGAAGGCATCTTCTGGTTGAACTAGCTGACACCTTGCAGAAAGATGTTCCAAAATCCAGGTATTTTTGTGGTTAGAAACAGACATCTAACTTGAAGCTTGAATTTCTTTGTTGCTAGTTTATATGAGTTTGCTTTTGTGCCAACCATGTTACTTTGTCTCTTGTCTCTCCTCCCTCACTGCCCCCAAGGTATCCATACATATGGATCATACTCCCTTTGCTTTGTTTTTGCTGTGCCAAAACAGCCCTTCTCTCTTACCCTCCTCATATAAGATGTTATCAGTTGTTTTTTTTTAAAAAAGGTTGACTAGATTTCTCCATTGTATTCCAGATAAGCCTCTCACCTACGCCTCTTGCAGTTTACTTCTCTGTCTCTATGGGGGATGCTACTCAGGCTGTTAATTTCTCTGTCTATAAGGACATATACGAGGCCATGCTGGTCAGACCAAAGATACATTACCTATGATTGCCAGTACGCATAGGTATGGAAAGATGATGTCCTTCTATGCTCCAGTGAACTGCGGCTGTATCTCAGCGGGGAGCTACATTGACAAATACTCTAATTGTACTTTGAAGCTCTTTGTACTTGGCATTCAAATCTCTTCTAGTATTAGGTTCTTCAGCCTGATGTTGCTTGTTGTCAGCACTTACATCTCTAAAAGTGCTAGGCATGGTATTTCTTTCAATGAGTGTCTCTTGTAGATTAGTGGTTAAGAGTTTGGGAGTTGAATAACACAAATTTAGATTTATTACAGTATAAAAGTGCATGCTTCTGATTAGTTAAATATTCATGCAAGAATGTTGACCTCAAGGATTCATTCCAGTGAATGTTAGTGGTAAATTTTGTAGCATGATGATGATTTATATTCAATTAAGTCCAAAAGAATTTTGTATGCGTAAGTAAAGTTCAGTGTGGGTTTACACTGATATTAGTGACAACAGTGGGTGTTAAAGAACATGTGTTAAGCCATCAGTGTCCTGGTAAAACACGAGCAAAATAACTTCTTTTAAGACTATCACTATTCATGCAGCCCTTGAAATGAGATTATTTTCTGATCTATTTTATGCGATCAGTAGGGTAGGATCACCTCACCAATCAGAAGCTGGGTATCTGGACTTAAGACATCTACCTCAGACTCAGCAAGACTCAGCAACTAAAGCTTGCTTATATATTAACCTACAGAGAGGAAAAAAGGCACTCTGAGAGGCAAAGATATCGTAACTATCATCTTCAGTATTAATTTTAGGACACGATAAATTGCTCTTTCCAGGCACCCAACTCTTTCAGTTAGGTATGAGACAAACCAATTTGGCTATCCTTTTTACCAGTGTATGTGTGTGCATGTAGCAGGAGATGGGGAGTGGACTTCGGTTGATGCAAGGCCAACAAGAAAAGCCACACTGTTTTTAAAGACTGGTGCAGGCTTCTGAAGTAAAAAACCTGTTGTGATTTTATAAAACACAATTCCACACGTGATGACGGCAGCTTCCTTTAAGGAACTGTTGAGGTTTTTTTATACTGGAGTGTAACTGAGTATAATAACTTAATTCCTATTAGCTGCCCTATGAGATGCTAAAATAAGCAGTGATTCATACTTATTTATGCAGACATCTTAGACATTTGAAAATAGTGCAGGGCAGCCACATCAACTTTTCCTTCTCTTGCAATTTATACATGCTTGCTATTGGATATTATATGAAGATTTTTTATATATACTGAAGATTAACTTTTTGAACCTAAATATTTAAAAGACTCAGGCCAAGTAGTGTGTATGGGCTGTACAAGACAGAAAAAGATGATTTCATAACAGTGAGTATTGAAAATTCAGCATTAAAAATGCATAAAAGTATTTTGTCATATTTTTTCCACTTTGATAATGTAGCTTTTAAAAATGTTTTAATATTATAAGTTCAGCAATGGAGTGTCTTTTTTCTGTTTATTGGCAGTCATGTTTTGCTATCTGCAGTCAAGAGGGAGGAAACACTTTTTTTGTAATGAGTTTGTCTGTATTGCTTGGAGTCTTTGTATCTGAAGACTAGTATGGCATAATTGCCATAGAAGTAAAAGTTCAGCTAAATTGTTTGATAGATAAACGACATCGTCTTACAGAAAGTCATGTTATGATATATGTAAATATATTTGAAAATTACTATACAAACAGTTAACTGTGTATTAACATGGGAAAAGATTCCCTGGAATTATGTTTTATTGCCTGTATTTCTATTTCCTCATCATTGTGTGAGTTATTAGAATTTCACACTTCCCTGTTAGAAAACTGCATTTTGCAAAAATCAGAAATGCTAAACATAGCATTAAGAAGCCTTATTTAGATGAAAAATTGCTGGTACCTTCATTATAATTCTATTACGGTAATTCTGTGTGTGTGCTAATAGTCTTATTTGAGAATCAGTAAACTTTCCCAGTTTGTCCTGTACCTACAGCAGAGCAAAGATATAATATAAAGGGTTGTCTGTACGTGTTTGTAGTTGTAATGGAGAGAAATTTCTGAATCTGATCTCTTTGTGATTTGGTTTTAATATAACATGGTGGCAAGAGCATTTTAGATTCTTAGAAAGAATACTAATTGTCTTTTTTTTTTTTTTTTTCCAATTACCCGTCAATTTCTGGAAAACAATTGAGGACATGAATCTGTTATACTTTCTATGGCAGCTATGATTCAGCGTGCCAAAAGTGGAACCATGAAAGTATTTCCTTGATTCTGTATTCTTTGGCAGGAGCATAATGAATAATAAAATACAATCTCTTTAGAAAAACATGTGCTATCTTTTCACCCTAATTTTGTATGATTGTAATGAGAAGATTACTCGGTGCTTTTTATTGTCATATCAAGTTGCTAACTGTTGAAATACAAGGCTGTTGCTATATATTACTGCTAGGAAGCAGAGCATGCATGTATGTTGGCCTCATATCTAACATTGCAGCTTGCCGTCTTCTGTCGTTCCCACCACCTATAATTAGCTAATTGGTACTGTAATGTTTTCTTAATTTCTTTAATGTATGAATTAAAATTTATTAAAACCTTGATAAAGAAATATGTCCGCTTTGCTTTACAATGAGGAAATTTGTCAGTCTCATTTCTATAAATATTTGTAAATATATCTTTCTTTATGGAGTGTAGTATAATATATACAGACATACAAGCAGTATTTCTTTTCCCTAGGTAATTTCTTTCTGTCTGCAACATAAGCTGAAAATAATTCTCAGCTTGTCCACTGTGACCCCAAAATAAAGAATCTAATAAGTCTGCATAGTGTTGGGGGGAAAAAAGTACTTGTAGCACATCAGAAGAACTGTAAAATCATTATTCCCTTTATGTGATACTCCTTTTCCTGTATTCTTTTTGCTGTAGACCTTTTGAGTTATTGTAGTGGTGAAAGGGACCTTTGGTAGCTTCTTCTCCAGGTCCTCTATTACTGCATTGATGGATTGTTGTGTTTGTTATCAGAAGGCTTAGACATTTGAGCCAATAATTTAAAATGTGCCTCCATTTAATCACCCAAATAATTTTAATTGATTTAATTTAGTCTTTAAAGTTGGAAATACCCTTTCTGAATTTGTGATCATCTTCCAATATTGTTTCACAGAAGTGCGAGTCCTGTTGAAAGTTCCAGTTTGAATAATTTAAGTGATGATGGTAACTGGCTTTATCTCGTGCCATGGTGGCCTGTAGAAGGGAGGTGGTAGCACCTTCCATGCTTATTTCTGTTTATTAATAGCACAAAGAGAGAATCCATAGTGCAATTGTTGTTGAAAGAGTGTTTGGTGGATCAGTTACTAAATCTACCAAATTTCGATCTGTCTTATCTGACAGGATTCATCCTTTTTCTAATTAGAATCATAGAATCATAGAATGCTTTGGGATGGAAGGGACCTTTAAAGGCCATCTAGTCTATCCCCCTCTGCAATGGGCAGGGCCGTCTACAACTAGATCGGGTTGCTCAGAGCCCCATCCAGCTTGACCTTGAATATTTCCAAGGATGGGGCATCTACCACCTTAATTAAAATATGTTTAGAGTACTCCACCAGCATCCTAAGTAGCATACTATTTGAAGCTGTGTGTAAGAAGAGTCATTACTCCCAAATTATCTTTTGGAGTCCTGTCTTTTACATGCTTATCTGCTCTTTCAAACCATGCCAGTGAAAGAGTCTTTATTCTTGAAAGGACATGAGTTGGTGGGCACAAGTTGAAGCACACTAAATTCCACTCAAACATAAGAACTGCAGTGGGTTGACTGTGATCGGATGCCAGGTGCCCACCAAAGCCGCTCTGTCTCTCCCCGTTCTCAGCTGGACAAGGGAGAGAAAATATAACAAAAGGCTCGTGGCTTGAGAAGGGCAGGGAGATCACTCAGCAATTACCATCATGGGCAAAACAAACTCGATTTGGGGAAAAATTAATACCAATCAAATCAGAGTAAGGTAATGAGAAAATAAAAGCAAATCTTAAAACACCTTATCCTCACCCCTTCCTTCTTCCCAGGCAAAACTTCACTCCTGATTTTCTCTACCTCCTCCCCCTGAGTGGCACAGGGGGATGGGGAATGGGGGTTGTGGTCAGTTCATCACATGTTGTCTCTGCCACTCCTTCCTCCTCAGCGGAAGGACTCCTCACACTCTTCCCCTGCTCCAGCATGGGGTCCCTCCTGTCAGAGACAGTCCTCCACAGACTTCTCCAACGTGAGTCCTTCGCACAGCCTACAGTTCTTCACGAACTGCTCCAGCGTGGGTCGCTTCCATGGGGTGCAGTCCTTCAGGAACAGACTGCTCCAGCATGAGTCCCCCATGGGGTCACAAGTCAAAAAACCTTGCCATGCAAACCCAATACAAGAACATAAGAAAAAATATTTTTTACTGTGAGGGTGGTCAAACACTGGAGCATGTTGCTCAGAGAGGTTGTGAAGTCTCCATCCTTGGAGATACTCAAAAGCCATTTGGACATGGTCGTGAGCAACCTGCTCTATGTGACCCTGCTCTGAGCAGCAGGTTGGACTAGATGATCTCCAGAGATGCCATCCAGCCTCAACTGGCCTGTGATTCTTAACATGGATGTGATTATAAACATGATACCCTAAAACCTTAATCAGTATGTTCCTTCTCTGAAGCACGGCCCTGCTGCATGATCAAATAAGACTCAACTCTTGCTGCTGAGAAGACTGGTAGATGAAATGGTGCAGTAGCTAGGCTAGCTGAATAGTTTTAGACGTAATTCAATGCCCCAAAGCTTCCCATTGACTTCTGTGGGCCCAAAACTTGGAGATCCTCCATTTCTTTATACATCTAAGCAATGAAAATGACATTTAGTGTTGATTTTAACAACTTATGTGATAGGGATCTGTCAGCATTTAAATTCTGGCAGGAAATGTGATTTTTTTCTAAGCCTTCTTCCAAGTGTTTTAATTCCTGCTTCCCTGTTCAGGGTCTTTTCCTGTTACGCTCATCTCTTAAAGGCACAGTCTCCAGGACCAGCGTTTTGGCCCATCATGAAAGTGTTGACGGCCTCTGGAGATATACATAATGGGAATTTTGTGTTCTGAAAACTGGGTATTGAAAACATGTTTGGGAAAATGAGGTATATGATAGAGTTAACCATGACATCCACCTTGCTATCAGCAAGTTGGGTGGAAAACTGTACAAGTAGTATATTCTGTCAGCTGAAAAGGTACCAGATGAGAAATGAAGACCTGCTGTCATTGAACGTGCATGCATCAGAAACTGAGATCACAGCTGAAAAGGCTGATCAATAAACCAGATCAAAATATACAACAGAGTGGTGGGGCAACCTGCCAGGCGTGGGCTCCCAGGACAGGGAGCAGGGCTGGCAGAGTGGAGCCGTGGAGGTGACTTGGAGGGTTTCAGTGCCACCAGACACAGGTGTGTCTCAGCCTCAAACCCTAAGTGTAAGCTGACATCTCCCGCTGGGTCTGAGCACCCAGTTTTAGCTTATCCACCCAGCCGGCTCTCTGTGGCATGCTCCAGCGGTGGTAGTAACGTGATGGGCAAAGTGAGTTATATTCTGCTGGTTTTGAGCAAAATAGGAAGATGCTTACCTAAAAGCCACTGGACATGACTCTCATAAATTATTGTGTAATTTTGAATCATGACATTCAAATAATGCTGTAAAATTTAGCATTGTCTTCTGATTTCAGGTTTCTGACCTGCTTTGTAAAGAGACTTCTGTGCACAGTTCTGTTTTACCAGCTGCGTAGCCCTGTACTTCTGGCAACTTCTAGGCCTGTAGTGACAGCAGAACACGCATTTATGTTATCTGTTGATTTAATAAAACTGAACTGAAAATTACCATGGTAACTCTAGCATCATATGAATCAGCTGCCAGTCTGTGAGGGCATCACTGCATCTTTCTGGACTCTGCGTTACAAATATTTTGTAAGAAACCTGGGTTACTTATTGTTGTTAATGTTTTAGGATTTGCTATCTGAAAAAGTTCTAATCTGGATCTGGAAAGAAGGCTATGTGGCTGAAGTATTGTGCTGCTCCAAAGCAAATTGAATTCCCTCTGCCAAATAATCTCTCCTTCCCCAGTAGCTCTGCAAGTAATGCCATTAAGATGTTTGCATAATCCTCATATTTCAGTGACTGAACTTCTACTAGAGTATTGTGCAATTCTCTGTGTGTTATCTTTGTTCCCGACTAAGACTTTGGTAGCATAACAAGAATATCTGGGAGAAAGAGCAGTATCGCATAGCTTGCAGCTACTTTGTCCTGCCATCAAGTCCCCACAAAATAATTAGGTTTTACTCTCTTGAATGCTCTGGGAAACCAAGGCATCTACAAATGCTGCAGGAAATAATAATGATGAACTAGTGGGTGGCTCAGTTAATTAGCAAAAATCTTTTGAGTACAGAATATTAATAATGAATTTGCAGCTGAAGATCTGATGTATGTATGTAGAGCTATGCATGGCTGTGCAGAGATACCCAAGGTAGCCGACCATGTACGCTCAAAAAGAGAAGCAGCACAAACACGTTAGTCCAGCCTTTGTAGGGACGGTAAAGTAATGTTCTTTTTACCACTCAGTCATCCCACTGTAAATGTTAAAACAAAACTACCCCAAACAACAACGAATCAGTTGATTACGTACGTATCTGTAGTAAAACAGATAAAGGGGGTGAAAAATATTAACTCCCCCACTGGCTGTTTTGAAAATCGAATTATAATTATCTGTAATTAGTATTTTCTTTGTATTCACACGTTAATGATTGAACATGTTCTGAATACATGGTAAATACAGTGCTCGTGGTTAAAAACGTTTTTCTTGATGGATACCCACTATGAAATGACTGCTGCAGTTGTGCCCTTTGAGAGCTTTACTGAGGTTCTAAAATTATTTCTAAACTAATACATGTGACATTTCCAAACTATTACCTGTCACAATAAATCTGAAAATTCCAGAGTTAAAGAAAATGTGGTATCAAAGTATCTGCTTCATATTCATTTACCATCCCTTTCCTATTCCTTCTACCATGTTTGCATTAATATGGGTTAATAATGCTTTTTACTTGCAGCAGTTTGCAATAGGAGTGTCAGCTCTGTAGGTCTGTGCGTTCTGCACCTGCATGGTTGTGGGGGGCACTCTGAGGAGTTGGAGGTGGCACCACACACCCCTTGGGCGTCGCAGCACTTCTGCTTTTAAAACTTTTTTTAAACTTTTAGCATTTAGGAAATCAGCACAAAATGCTTTGTGGTTGCCATATGCCTATCATGCCTGCCCTCAGAGGGGTCAGCAGCTCTCATGTCATGTTGTAGTGCTCCCATGTTGGTGAAACGGTGTCTGTGGGAGCGGTAGCTTTCCCATGATGATGTCCAGGGGCTCTTGCAGGGGTGAAATAACTTTGCAGATTCCAGTGCTCTTGCAGGTCTGTTTCTTTGATCTTTCCCACAGTTTCCTAAATATGCAGCAATGTAAATATATGTATTAATACCACTGTTAGTAGTAAAACTATTAGGGTTGACAGGGTACTGCTGCCACAGGGGATACTAAAATGAGCATGTGACAGGCAGTAATGTTGTGTAGTGTGCACTTCTAGAGTGCACTCAGATGCTGTTTAATGGTGATTGTCTTACACAGGATAGAAAACTGAGACCAAACAGTATATACAAAAATAACTACTCAAGAACAAATAATTTCTGATGTTTACTGCCGCTAGGCATCTTTTTATTCTGAAATTCCATGAGATGGCATGGCTGCTGCATATCTCCTCTCCAAATTTCAACATTTTATCAAGGCCTGTAGATCCTCTTTGGACTTTTGGAAGTTTTCCTGTTGTTTTCTAAAATGTGAGTTAAATTGGCTATCAGTAGTGGATATTTCTGGGACTGGATAGTTGCTAGCTAGGCATTTTGTAAGGTACAGCAGAAGAGGAAGCTAGTCTCTGTCGAGCGTTTGTAGGAGAATAGAAGAAGAAGTTTTAAAAATTCATGTTACTGGATAAAAATATTACTGGAGAAAGTAATCTTAAAGACTGCTTTATTCAACTTCAAGCATTCTTTCAGATCCTCACTGTATATATCTTATAAGGGTAGTCCTGCTAATTAGTTTGTGCACAATGCTTATTGCATGGCTTTCCAGAATCCCATGTGTATTTACCATTTGTTATTTGTTAAGGCAAACAATCATTTTTTATTATGGTAACAATACCAAAGAAAAGATACTGGTACTTTAACAATCAGACTCTTCCTAGACAATATATGCAGTGAATGGTATTCTGGAATTCCTTTATGAGAAGTAGCTGTACTTCCCACTGTTTTAAATGGTCAGTTATACTAGAATTTCTCTTCCCAGAACTGACCACTTTTTGTTTTAATGCACAATGTGTTAAATAAACTTAAATTACATACTATGAGAAAAGACTGTTCCTTAGGGTAACATTCTTCCAACATGAACTCAGTGCTAGAATATGTATTTTAATGACAGAGAAATTATAGGCTGTCAAATAGTCATTTAGCAAGGCTAGAGTATTCTGAGTTTCTGCTGCCATTATTACTGCTTTAATAAAAATACACGTAACTAAAAAGAAACTTTTTTTGAATATAATTTGGTAAAAAGAAACAAGTATTTCAAAATCTAAACATAGAAACTGAAAACAGGGTAATGTGAAATACAGTTTGGGATAACAAAGCAATTTAAAACGGGTGTAAAAATACCATCAATAAACTACATAAAGGGAGATTCTGGAGCCTATCCCTACCCTGGGAAATAAAACCAAAGTTGAATTTCATGTTATGGTAGCAATTTAGTGGCAGTGTAAGCCAGATTTATATGAGAATCTGATACTGAACTTAGTAAAGCATTTGTACACGCAAAGAAGAGTGAAGAGAGACCATGGCCAGCTCTGGTAGTCTACAAAAGGCAACCGCAGCCTTCAGAGGGAGCAGCAGTGTCTTCTCCTCCCTCAGAAGATTGTTTGCCATCACAGAGAGCTTGGAGGAAAGGAGCTGTGAAAGAAGCTGTGGAGCTTCTAGACATGATAAGTAATAGTTTCTATTTTTCCAGAGTTATTCTATAGAATCTGACAGCTGTCTGCACCTACTCCATTCACTGTATGTCATTATTAGTGTCTACTGTGTATGGGGCTATCACACCATTCAGTACTAACGTCAGAGTTTGTAAGACTGAAATTTGTAGAGAAAACATTGAGACTACATGACATTCAGTTTATATCGCCTGCTTTTCTACAGAAACTAGATTCTTACAGTTTTATGCTACTTGTAGGCATTTCCATGAAGGCGACCTGCATGGGCAGATGCTGTACCACAGTCCTGCTTTTGGACATGATGAGGCAGAGAACAAGGAGTAGAGTAACGGTGCCTGTCAGGGAAGAAAGTTGCCTGGAAAAGAGCTCGAGGCAGTGGTGCATTATACCTGACATGCTGTGACAGAAAAAGCAGTTTTTCTTTTTGTGTGTATGATCTCCCATCACACTGAAAAGTCTCTAGAATCTAGCATTTTCAAGCCAGTGAAATTTAAACGTTCAAGAAGATTAGGCATTCCTTCTGAAGTCAGTTGGGTATTGGTAGAAGTTCTTTTAGTAAATGTTTCATGCATTCAGAATAAAGATGTTATTTCTCCTCAGAGAAACACATGCCTTTGACTTATGGACAAATTTTTACAACAAAGGGAGAAGCTACTAAGTGCACATCAGTGGTCCTAGTCCTCCCGTGGCCTGTGCATGAGTTTGTCTTTGCATAGAGGAGCAGTCCAGAAAGGGTACTGATTAATACCCAGTATGCTGGTTAGACACCAGTGGGATCCTCAACTAGGCCTTACAAGGTCATCATAACATTTTGGGGGATGTTAATGAGATGGTAATGGGAAATATGAAAAATTTCAGATAATGAAAAGTGATGGGGAGAATACCTATCTTCTGGAGAGGATATCTGCAAATATTCACAAGGGTCTGAACTTGTATTCTCTTTTTAGTTTGCTTTTGGTCTCTACGGAATTATTTTAAGTGCTGTATAATACTAAAGGAATTAGCAATGGAAGAATTAAATTTCTTAAGAAGCTGATAACCATGGCTTTTAGATCATTTGGGGGATTTTGATTCATCTCAGAAGGGATAGATGGAGCTCTTGCTGTTTTTCTACAACCTTTGTTCTTTATCGCATTGAGTAATTGAAATTCAGATTTCACACATATTTGATTCTTCAATATATATTTTCATTAAAAGCTTGCCAGTAATGTGAGCTATGCATGTTTTTGCGATATTCATTAAATGAGATTTGTAACAGTTTACATGATATTCTGACAGTTTACCAAACCTATCAGTCAAAAGCAGATGGCCTGCGTTGGTAGGATTTTTCTGTTATAATGAATATATTTTCAACATATGTACTTCATTTATAATATATTTACTAGCAAGATGTTATTCTTAAAAATCAGTTAATCAACCCATGATACCCTCCTACACTTCAGCTTGATGCTTGAACGCTCAGATGTCATCTGTCTGCAGTTCATTTCAGTAATGTACGTAATTATGCAACAAATTAAGTTATGTCATATATCAATCCAAAACCACTGAAAATACAGCTGTATTCATTTGTCACTTCTTCATACCTACCCCTTCATGAATGTATTTTGCAATTAGACATCCAGGTGTCTTTGACATCCAGGTTGGCTTTGGCACTTTGCCCTTTGGGGTTGCTTTTTGAACACAGCTGTGTTGGCCATCTCACCTTGAGGTGAAGCCCTCCCACTGGGCACTGTCTGGATTGTGGTGCAGTCTGGCCAGGAGAGGAGGGAGGGGAGGAAGGGCACAGAGAGATGAGGCAGACCCCTATGAGGCCGGATCGGCAGTGGCTTGAAGAGCGGCTGCCTGGTGGCTACCAGGGCTTCTCCCATGAGTTGCTGCACTTGGGAGCTTGCTCAGTGGGTTGCCTGCGTCCCAATTTTTGCAGCTGTAAAGGCAGTGAAACAAAGTGCAGGACTGTGGCCAGGGCCCAGGCTTGGGAAGATGGGAAGATGCCAGCAGCTCTGATTGCAAGTGGATTTCAGCCTTTTACCCACTCTGGGAAAGTGGGAAACCCCACGACTCATGTGCAACCTGTGGCATGACCAAGGGAAGTTTGGCTACCAGGGCAGAGGCACAGCCATGCGAACAATTGCCTTGGTGTGGACAAGGGTAGCGTCAACAAAACCAGCATCTGAGAGTATTTCAAAATAGAGACAGTTTCTTCTATCTCCAAGGCCAATATAGGCACTCAGTTCTCAAAGACTGGGGCATGGATTTTCAGTCTTTTGTAGGCATCTATATTGTTCAAAGCTATTTTGAATCTTTTCCTTTCGATCTCATTTGTGTTATTCATGTTTTTGTTATAGTCAGGATACCAGAACACGTTTGCAGCATTCACCTTTGCAGGTCTCTGCAACGTGCTGGAGCAGCATGAGGAGAAGGTAGATGAGGGTCTGGACAGATTGCTGCACCACGCACTGCTAGAGCATGCTGGGGAAAAGCAAAACCCGAGTAATCCACCATCCTGACAGTTTGCCCATGGATGACTGAGACTTAGGCATTTATATTTTTCATTTGACCTCATCTGACATTAATATTGGGCTCTACATATGTGAAAAGTGTGACATAGATTTTCTGGAAGTGAACTTACATTGAGCTACATTTAGCTGCTTTGTAACATCCAGTTCAGGACACAAGCGCTTAATCCAAAACTTAATTTATGAGATTAACTGTGTTGGTTAAAGAGGTGTTGTTGAAGGTTGCAGGCTTGGATCTGCATTAGGTAAGGTAATCGCTAAAGGTGGGCTTTTCTTCAGTCTAATCTATGTGATTAGTCCTCACATGCACACTGGGAACAAAGAATTTTGTTTATTAGTATTTCCATTACGGTTAACTATTGGGTTTTTTTGCATTTAATGTAGGTTTTAGTATAAAAACCCAACTATTTAAATTGCTAGCTATTAAAGTAGAGTATGGTTGGATAGCATACAAAATAATAATAAAAATACAAAATTCTGAGTAACGTATTGATAAGAAATTTTGATCCATTTATTTGGTAAAAGCACTTGAAGATTTTTTTTTATTTAAGCGATCTAAAATTACACAACTAAAGTTATGGTCTTTGTTCAATTTTTAATTTTTTAATAAAATGTTGAAACTTTCTTGTCCGTTACAATAAATTTGCTGTAGGCTAACAGGTGGTTGCAGTACAGCATCTGCACATCAGTTGTCCAAGCAAATTTTCATTTTAAAAAAAAAAAATAATTGAAATAATTTAAAATACAAGAACACATTATGTTTTTCATTATACTAAGGACAATTATTCTAAGGAGAAATATTTGAAGTTTGGTTTTTTTTAATTTAAGAAATTTTTCTCATAACACTATATGGGAAGTGGCTTGGCTTTGAGGATTTGTCTGGAGAAGCATTAGTCACATGCTATCCTGCATGTGGGTAATATCCATAATATTTGGATTGATGGTAAATATGGTTTAAGATGAAATCCTGTACGCTCCTGGAAATACTACTTTTTGTTGTCAAGAAGTATGTAAGAGAAAGAGGGTTTTCAGTGAACACAGTTTCTACCTTTATACAGAAATTCATGGCATTGATGATCTCCAGATTTAAGTAATCAGAATATCTGTGCTGGACTCACAGTAAATATGAAGCAGAAGCAAATGGATGTGAACTTCCAAAGTAATTCAGAATCATCGAAGTGTGTGTGAGGATGCCCTTGCGTCATCTGTGCTTTGTATGGCTTGTTCTTATATCGCTGTACAGAAACAGGTAACGGGGGATGTTATGGGGAAGTTTATTACAGCTGGAGAACCATGTCTTACATTTCTTGTGCCTTGCTATGTGTGTTAGATCATTGTAACATGATCAGCTTCTTAATTACATTTATAAGGACAAACGTACAATGTAAAGGTATTTCTTGGTTTTGTATTAGATGTATGTGTTTTAAGGGAGAAATATTTGTCTTACATAAAACTAAGGAAGACAAGGCAAAGGAATTTTGTAGATTTGACCAAAACAGTGTAAATTCCTAGTTATCATCTAAGTAAACTGTGATTCAAGAAAAACTGCTTGAAAATGTTCATTTTTCTTTCATTATCTGAATCAGCTTGAATTAAATTATGTATTTACGTTATCATAAGGCAGGATGTAGGGATCATCAGTTATACAGCTACAGTTGCAAGCAGTTCAGGAGTTTACCTATTTTCACAAAAACTATAATGCAAGCTTTTGTATAGCACTAGAAGTAATGTAGATGAATCAACTTAGGTTTCATACAATTTCTGCTTAGTTGTTAACCAGTAATAAGTATCCTGTTTTATGTTCTGTATCACTGACAGACGTTAAACTTGGGAACTTACTAGAACCAAACCTTAATGATATGTGGTGGTAACTTAGCAACTTAGTAGGTAAATAGTAGACACTATGCTGAGGGAACATTTTAAATAAAGATATATATGTGTAAATACATAGAAAGAAAGTGAACTTTTCCTGGCATGTGTTGTTCTTTTATTAGCATACTGACTTACATATCCAATAGACCATAAAACAGTTGATTTAAACCGAAAACAGTTTAGAAAAGATTATTTTATCTGTGTAAGATCTGTGTATTTTTATAATCTAGACAGTTATGAATATACACTTACTGTACATGGACAAAACTTTTAATTTTCCAGTAGCCAGGTAATGCAGTGTTTTTCCAGTTAATGATGTTAATTAGAAAGTGAAGTGAGTAAGAAAGGAAGGTTTATCTGGGTTTATAATGGCTTAAGTTTTTCATGAAGGAACTGCCTTAGCCAGATCAATTTGTAACAATTGATACCACTGTTGCACTGTCACTTAAATTCAAATTTTTGGGAAAAATTCATAACAGAAGCTTTTGAAAGGACAGAATTCAAGAGTGTTCCTAGACTTTAAATGCACTTTTTTTATTAACTCAGGTACCTACTTTCAGTTCAATATAATAAATTGCCTAGTGGGGTTTTCTCTACTCCTTGTGTGTTTCTTTTGATATAAAATATAAAGAGGGAATTGAGTGGAAACCCAAAATCTTAAAAAAAAAGTATTTTTGTTTCTGTGGGTTTTTTCCATGAACCATCCTGAGACATTAGATATTTGCAGCAGAAAGGCTCATTCATCTACAAAGATATTCAGGTTGTTCTGCTGCATTGTATGAGTTAAATCGTTCTCTCAGTTTTTCTCTGTCTCATGGCCTGTTTTCTTAAACTGGAATACTGATTTAGATGAATGTTGTTAGTGTGAAGAAATGTTTACGATTTTTTTCCAAAAGCATCTCCCCAAGAAGAAAAACCCTGAGAGCCTCTACTCACACATGCTTATTGAGAGGACCTTGTAAAACCTATTCTTCACTGCTATTAAAAGCTTTGTCATAAAATGCATCGAGTTTGGGAGAAAAGGTAATCATACTTAAAAACATCCCTCACATCTAATTTAGCAGCTCAAACAGTGTACAGTTTGGATAGCTTCGTCCAAACTTCATTAAATTAGTACTACTCAATACAACATAAGATACATTATCCTAAACTCATAAATTAGCTTTGCTTTGGACAAACTATTACATAGTATTACTATTTTGAACATTCAGGATTAGGGTAGAAAATAGATAAAATATTAATTATGTTTCTTCAGAAGAAAAGACATCAAGTTTGGGGAGATGTTTTAAAAATGTAAATGAGAGTAGGATAGATATATGCAAATAGCCAGGTATTTGTTGAATGATAAGCAGTTTTAAATTTACAACAATTCTAATGGCAATTATATATGATAGTAGCAATTTATATTCATTCCTGTTTCTCCCTGTTCTGCCTATGAGAAGTCATTACTTTTAAACCAGCAGGACTGGAGAAGTCCAATATCAAATACAGTTTTCCTTACCTTCCACTCTATTCAGTATTACAACTGAAACAGATGTTGTGCAAACCACTTGTGGGTTTCTTGTACTTGAATATTATCAGCATCCAATTTTACAGCAGTTTTTATCCATTCTTTGGGTACCGGCCTTGCTGAGGTTAATATGCGCACTTCTGGTAGGAGCCTTGTTCTCCCCCTTAGTTCTTGTGATTATAGTCTTTACCTGATGTTCTTCTCTTCTGTCTTCCCTCCTTTCCCTTGCAAAAGGAAGAGTGGTAATTCTTCTCTAGCTTAGTATGTTCTCAACTAGGTGATTTCAAGCTGGGGTCAGAGCCCTTTTGTGGTTGCAGGGTGTCACAGCCCGAGGTGACTCTCCTGGCTGAGCGAGGATCACCCATCCCAGCACCTCCACCAGCCAGCCAGAGAACATGGTAGCTTCATCGGGACCTGAGGAGTTGCAGGGTCTGCAGCAAAGATAGCATTGTACCAACGAGCACTGCATCAGTGAAGTTACATTGCTGTAAATCCCATAAAAGAAATAGGAAGGCCAGGCCTGAGCTGCGTAAATCCATCTTGGCTTTCCAGGAGGCTATCCAGGAGAGCTGCCCCAGAGACTGGAGACGTCTCTTCATTCTCACTCAGCTGCATCCTGGTGATGTTGCTGGCACCCACGGTTTGGCGAGACTCCCAACATTCATTTTCTTTCCTCGGTGTCTCCTTGCTTCCTCCTTCCTTGCGAAACCAGGATTGTGCAGCTTATAAGTGACCATACTGATCAAAAGCAGGACCTTGGAAAGCAGCAGATCAGCGGCTGTTTTGTGACACTTCAGTTAAGCTTAACCCTCAAATGCACACTTCCACTTCTGCCACTTCAAAATCTGCTTTGTCTGGATAGAATATATGTGGTGTTGTGAAGACATTCTCGAGGCAAAGGTGCATAAAAGAAAAAATGCATGTCTGTTAAGAATATCCATGTTTAAAAAAAATTCAACAATTTAAGCTCAGCATGGAGCATTGGTTTTCCAGAATCAAAAATAATTGGAAAAATAAGTTGCATTTCACCTAATGCAACTTGACAAAATTGTAAGAACAGATGTAAAAAATAAGCAATCAGGTAACCTGATCTTGAGGGAAGTAACTGATGCAAAGACTTGCCTAAGATATTGTCAGAGCTAATGTTATGTTTTGTAAATTAAAGCAAGCTTTCTATATTGAAAATAATAATGCTGCTTTGAAATGTTACTAGGTTTTGCTAATTTCCTATGGTAATAATATAATTAAATATTATTAAATAAATACTTTCTTAAAATATATCAAATGTTTAGAAATGCAATACCTGTATCTCTAATTTCAGAGCTCCACTAAAAACCTGCAAACAGACTGTAGGCAACTGCTTTTACTTTAGCTTGAATCCTCTGGCAGTTGCATCCTCTCTGACAAGTTATGTGGATTTGCCCTTTCTGTGTCTGAATGCAAAGTCTTTTTTTCCGTCCTACTAAACTCTTCTCAGTCATCTGAATTAGAGTGCAGAGAAGTCCTGATTCATCTCTGCTTGTCCTGCTCTAGTAGTGCACATGAGAAAGTAGCTGAATTTATCATCAGAAAATTTACCCTATGAGTGGACTGAGCATCCATGCCATGCTACAGCAATTGCACTCCGCATCCCTTTACAGATCCTATCCTGGAGACATTTCAGCCAAGTACCTGTTAGGTTGCATGCTTCATACATATGCATAACTCACAGTGTAGGGAGAAAGAGCCCCTTTGTGGTTTTACAGGTGTCTGCGAGCTGCCTTAGGTTCTCTGATGGGAACCTAAGGAGCTCTCTGCTCTCCCTGGCAGTCCTGTGGGCCTGCTGAAAGGACAGCAAGTTCCCAGCTTTCTCCTGTGAACTGCAGTTGCTGCACTGCTCGGAGCCTCCCAGTTGCTGCACCTCAGTTCCCACCTTGCCTTTTCTGCCGATGGCATGTGCCCTTCTGAGGTCTTCTGCAGGGATTTCTGGAAGACAATTCAGCCTCCCTTTTTTGTATATATTAAGTTATTCTGCTAGAGGCGTAATGTCTGGTGATCTCAGAGAGTAGCAGTAGTGCTTTGGGGAGAAGATGAGATGAGAAAAGAAGCCCTGACAGGATCAGCTGCGGTGGCTATGCAACATCCAGACATGGCCTCTGTGCTTCTGGCTCTCCAAAGCCGTGGACAGAACAGCTGGCAGGAGGCTTTTGCCACCCATACTGAGCCCTGCCTTTTTACAGAGTGAAAAGAAAGTAGGTAACTGTAGATAGGTAGGTGTACTGTGCTTAATACTTTAACCTCACAGATGCCTCACATAAATGGCTTTGTTCTTGTAGTAATATACCTTACTGAAGATACTTGCTGTCCTTACTGCTTCTACAATATATAAATGGTCTTAAGAGGGACGCTAATTACATTGGTCTGCCTTTTGGGAGGGTGTATCCAGTGCAGAAAGCTGTATCTTCTCGAGGTGACTGTTATTTTCTGCTTTTCAAGTGATTTATTGTTCCTTGAATAATTAATCTTGTGCTTAAAGGCAGGTATCATCCCTTTTGGTCTACTCTCTTCCTAGCCTTAACTGAGTTTAAATCATCAGTTGCTGCATGAAAGCAATGAACATGTTGCTTGCATTGTGTAGTAAGATATTTTACAATGTTTTCACAAATTTGGGTATTTTGAAGGGCAGTTCTACAATTCCAAATACCTTCCAGATAATAAACAAAATAAATGTGCAATAAAGTAGTAAACAGACCATGAATCTGAATCACTTCTTGTTTTTCAACCTGAGTTTTTCAAGGAAATTAGTTTATGAACTAGATTTCGAAGTCTGGACTCCATCAGTCTCAAGGAGAAAGAGCTGTAATTACATTCTCTCTCAATTTATGCCATGTATCTGCACTCCTTTTTTAGAATTTTTCTTTTTAATTCTATTATATTGAACTTAATTTTACATGACAAGTAACAGAATCATGCAGATAAGTAACAGAAGAAATATAATTGTTCTGTAAAGACCCCACAGTTTGCTGTAAGGATATGCGTACTTTGTAGTCCCTCACTAAGACTGCAGCTTTTGAGGATGCATCAAAGCTAGCTTTAGACTCTTGGTGAGGGTCCTGCAAACAGGAGTTTCTCACTAACCCAAAACTCAGGTGGACTAAATTCTTCTTGCTTTATCCATTTTCATGGATTTTATTTTGCAGCTCACATTGAGCAACAAACTACTGCAGTGGATTCCCTGTTACCAGTACAATTTTGTTACTTTTGTTGTAAATGAGCTGAAGTCCTAGGACCAGGTTTAGTATGGATATACATCTTAGCTAGAAGAAAGATTCTTCACAATATTGTCAGTACAATAGCTTTCTCTTTTGTGCTTTCTTGAACTTTGAAATATTGAACTTTCTTCTGTTACTGATGAAAAAGATGTGTTATAGTCACATATTAATCTACAGTTATTCTTTTCCTCTGGTTTAGAATCATGGCTGTCTTAATTCCACTCATAAAATTATGTTTTATAATTTTAAAAATCTGAATAATCTCAAGAGTAAGATGTTTTCTTAGTATACTTACAGTATCAGTGTTTCCTGTTTGACATTAAGAACAGGTAAAGAAAATGTTTGGTGAATACACTCCATCCTCGGCTACTGTGAAACAATTTGCCAAGCTGTTTATCCCTGACTGAGATCAGTTAGTGGTAGAAGCAGACTCAGAGTGTAGAGGCTTTGGAATTTTCATCCTAACAATGGCTTTTCTGCCATTTTCCATACTGGAACTAGAATTCTTAATTTTACATTACATCTGTATTTTTTCTTTCAATCTTATTTCACTAATAAAAGTTGCAGGAGTTCTTCTGTTGAATTTGTATTTATTTATTTAGGGGAAATGGGTCTTTTCTGAAAGTGTTTCCATCTATTCCATGGTAGCACAGTTGCTGGTATTCATGTCATGAACTTTTCATCCTCTCTTGATAACTTTCCAGGAGCTCTTAACTTTGGGAAATGAGAGATGCATTTTATATACTTTCTAAAACCAGGTTGTCTTGTTAGATCTCTATTTCAAACTTCCTTTAAAAATTCATTTTTGTATTGGAAAAGGAGAGGATAAGCTCAGTAATGGCATAGCTGGCTAACTAGGCAAGTTTTAATGTACAGTAATCTCTCATTTAATGAATAGCACTTAGTAGAATTAAGTGTTCTCTTAAAGTTTGCTTCTCTGCTGTTCCTTATTATTAATGCTCAAAGGACTTGTCACACTATGCTTATTCATAGCCACTGTTTGTTAGTAATTCTGCTTTTCTTCCATTGTTACAGAAGGTAGTAGTGAAACTGGTTTTTTATCACATAAAGCCAGAAGGGTGTATATGGAAGTGTATGGAACTGGCCTAAAGCACAAGTTTGTGATGAAGTAGGAGACAGAACAAAGCACAAGTTTGTGATGAAGTAGGAGACAAAAAAAGCTGCAGGGAAGAGAACAGACCTTTTTCTCCATCACTTCAAGAATGCCCCATCTCTTCGTTATGCAGTGACCTGGGTATGCACAATGGTGAGAACAGCTCTAAATGGGTATACTGGCTGGTCAGAGTATAACTGGTCCAACCAAAATGTGTCTGTGAAAAAGAGAAATGTGGTGATAATGTGACAGGGAAACATCGACTGGAAATCATGAGATGATCTTGAGGCTTTTGCAGGAGCGTTCTCTGCAGTTCTGGCCACCTGCATTCAAGAAGGATCAAGTCCAGCTAACGTGTGCTCGGGGCATCTGGCAGAGTGATCCTGTACAAAACAACTGATATCTAAAATGAAGCAGACACTCAGCACTGCAATTTCGGGTTGCATGTACATTAGTAAACTCACGAGCTGGGGCACCCATGTCGGCGCTCGAGTCTGTGTCCTTGGTCACTGAATGCAGGATTAACCGTGCTGCGCAGTTGTTAGCAGTGTCCCATGCCAGCTGGCGCTGTCCCAACAGCCTTGGGGTTATCATGGATCAGGGCCCCTCCAAGGCAGTCCCCTCCTTCTCCACTGGTTGGCTGCTGTCATGGTTTAACCCCAGCCGGCAACTAAGCCCCACACAGCCGCTTGCTCACTTCTTCCTGGTGGGATGAGGGAGAGAATTGGAAGGGTAAAAAGTGAGAAAACTCATGGGTTGAGATAAAGGCAGTTTAACAGGGAAAGCAAAAGCCATGTATGCAAGCAAAGCAAGGAATTCATTCACTACTTCCCATCGGCAGGCAGGTGTTCAGCCATCTCCAAGAAAACAGGGCTCCATCACGCATAACGGTTACTTGGGAAAACAAACGCCATCACTCCAAACGTCCCCCCCTTCCTTCTTCTTCCCCCAGCTTTATATGCTGCGCATGATGCCATATGGTGCGGAACATCCCTTTGGTCAGTGGGGGTCAGCTGTCCCAGCTGTGTCCCCACCCAACTTCTTGTGCACCCCCAGCCTCCTCGCTGGTGGGGTGGTGTGAGAAGCAGAAAAGGCCTTGACTCTGTGTAAGCACTGCTCAGCAGTAACAAAACCATTCCTGTGTTATCAACACTGTTTCCAGCACAAATCCAAAACATAGCTCCATACTAGCTACTATGAAGAAAATTAACTCTATCCCAGCAAAAAACAGCACAGCCCCACATCCAGAGAATAAGGCTAGGTCTGTTTTGTTTGCTAGCACAGACTGTATCCCACTGTGTGCTCTTCAGGCCATATCCATCAGCTCTAGCACTGTAGACACAGCCCACAAGGCTGAAGCATTTTTCTTCTTGATACCTCTTGCCCTATCCTAAAACACTACTCTTTTCACTTAGCTAGGGTTCAGTGCTCCCAGTGATGGCGGTAATGCATGTGAGCACTGGTGGTCACTTAGAAAAAGGGAACAACCCACCTCACTTCTTTCCCCTCACAAAAAAATTTAAGGCATACAAGAAAAACTTGCATCTGGTCTACCTGCAAGGAAGGAAGGCAGGCTTCATTAATATCAGCTCATGCTATTTCTGACACTATCAAAGAAAATGAACAAAATGTGAGTTTGATTATGGTGAACCTGTCAGAGAAGAACCATAAGAGAAATGCTGTTCTTTGTGTAGAGGAGATGCAGTGATAGATCACAACAAATAGCAAGTGCAAATAGTATACTACTTTTAGCAAGTGCAAATCACAGATATTACCATCTTTTTATTAGTAGCCCATAAGATATATAGCCAAAATGACAATATGTCTTTTATTGATTACTAATGAAAAGGTAATATCCATGATCTGTACTTTATATTTAGCATGAGATAATTTGCAAATAAAAGATCTGGTATTCAGTAAAACTGAAGGGAATATTAGTCTTTCCCTGCACAATGGTTTACTTAAAAACAAATTGCAAATCAAAGACTTTAAATTGCTACTATGTCATCCAAGAAATATTAGACTTGAAGGAGGATGAATAGTTTTAATTATGTGTAAATAGATTCATTAAGAGGAATGCAAAGGTCCAGCAATTATTCATTCTTTGAGATTAGAATAAGAATATTGTGTTTAGTCTTGTATCTTAATAGACCACTTTAATTTCTGTTTATACCTATTATTCTATTTCAAATGCACATTAATCTTCTTCTCAATGAAATGTATCCATTTATCTAACAAGAGGAAATGTTATATGTTCCTAGCTATTCATGCAATTATTTGAAAACAATGGGGATTTAAATTTTAGGTTGGCAATAAATACATTTTACTTTGTACTTGCCATTGTTGCTTTGAGTATCTCTAGACACTGTTGAGCATGAGAAATTCTCTGCTGTAGAGGAGAAAAATGACTTTATACACCAGGGGATTATTAATGGCATTTATATACACCTTGTCAGTGTCATCTGTTCAAATAAAATAATTGCTTTATTTATAATGTTTGCTTTCCTGTGTGAACTTATTTAGCTGAATTTTAGTTTAGCTTCTGATGAAGAGACCATTTGCACATATTTACAAGGCACTTTTTGTATGTGATGCAAATATCTATTCTCATACACAGGATCATTTACATACACATGCAAGTAATACCTCTAAGTGAGAGTTCAGAAACAAGCTAGAAAGCACCCACTTTTGAGTACTGTAATTGTGGAAATATGTACTGACAAATGATAATAGTGGTGTAAAGGCTTTCTCTTAAGTACTGTCACTCTTGATTATACAGGTGTAAATATGATCAAAACCAAGCTTATTACATCCAGGCTTGTTAATCTAGGATAACATTGCAGTCTCACTGGCAAGTTAGTTTCAATTATAGTTCTTAACATATTCCTACACTGTTGCCGTGTATGTTTTTGTGTTTCTCAGGGGGCTTGAATAGCATAGTTACCAAAAGACAGAAAATGCAACACAGTAACAGAGAAATGAAAAGTGTTTGGTGCCCCCAACCGGCCTCAGTTGAAGGGAAACCATTGTAAGAACATTCACTTTATTTTCTTGTATTAGTCAACATTTTGTGTCTGAATTTCTTCAGATTTGGTTATACTGTCAGATATCACAAGAAAAAAGACAAATACACCCTTCTATTCTGTATTGTTGTTTTTGTTGCATCTCTCTTTCACACCATGCCAACTTGAAGTCCAAGTCCAGGATCCCACTGCAACTCCTGTCTATAAGTGCCAAGTTCTACCTCTGGATACCCATAATTTAAATGCAGCGTGTGCAAGGGCAGTCAGAAAGCTGCCAGAAACAAGCAATGGGATGGAAGGAGACACCCAGAAGAAACAAAAAGTCTTTCTTGGGTTCTAATTCGTAGAATTATAATTCTAGAATTCTAATTATTCATCTTTTTAGTCAAATCTGACCACCAGCTTTCTACTTTTCCCATTGACCTTTTCGGGACACTTGAGACAATACAAGTATCCTTGTAATTGTTACCTCCCTTGGATTAACTGCCTCCACAGTCATCTGTTTTTCTGGTGATTTCTGTCTCTTCCTCCCTATTTGAGTTTTGTGTGAAGGTGCCCAAAGTGTCTGTTTTTCAAGTCTTTTTTGTTTTCCTGCTGCTGCCATGACAGTGGATGATCATCTTGAACACAGACTCAGTCGTCATCTCTGTGCTGATGAATCACAGATCTGCTCCAGACCTACTTTCTCCTATCTAGGACCTATTTGCTGTCATCTCTTCTTGCCCAGTTATCTCTAACTGAAATTTTAGTTGAATTAATTTTTTTTCCATTCAGATGCTGCCCAATACCTCCTTTCTTGATGTGTAGGGAAAGCTTTGTCTCTAGAAGATAGCACATTGGCCTGAGTGGCGTCTTTGACTCAGTCTTTTCCATAGCAACTCATTGCCAGACCATGACAAGTCTTGCAGGTCACCTCTCTATGTGATCTCCAAGAGACCTCTTTCTCCCTTTCATCCACAGACATAAATCCCTTATTTGCATCCTCACTGTCTTGCATTGTGATTACTGCAAAATCACTTTCTCTTGCCTTGACAGGTGCAGTTCTGCCCTTATGATAGCCATGTAAAATACAGATGATACAATGATCTGTCCAGCCAGTCTATTTGGCAGTCTCACCCCATGTCCATGAATCACTCCACTGGCTCCTGTGTCTCTATTGCATTAAACTTAAATGCTTGTCTTCGTTTTTAAAGCTGTTTCTTAAACAGTCTGAACATAGTTCATCTAACTTGTGTCTAATAAGCAGTAGTTGATTTCCTTGATTAATATACAAATTATATGACAAATATATCATTTTCTCATCAGTTCAAAGCTTTCACTTATGAGTGACAAGCTACCTCTGCATTAAAACCTCTCTGATAACAAAATGGGTGTAAAACACTGAAGGAAACAGCTTTTCATTTCAAGGACAAAAAAAAGATACAGAAAAAAAGTGGTTTGGTAAAACAGTACTGAAATCACAGAGTCACAGAATGTTAGCTGGAAGAATCTTCTGGACGTCATCCGGTCCAATGTTCCCCTCAAAGCACAGGTATCCTCAACACTAGAGCATGTCAGCCATGAATTTGTCTAGCCAGGTCTTGGAAATACCCAGGGGTGAGATTCCACCACCTTTCTGGACAACCTTGTCCAGGCTGCATTACCCTCCTGGGAGGGTGTCCAGTCTGAAGTTTCCAAGCCACAATTTGAGGTCATTGTCCCTTATTATGCCATCGGGCACTGCCAAGAAGAGTTTGGCTTCATTGTCTTTGCAACTTCCCTTCAGGTAGCTGCAGGCTGCTATTAGATCACCCATCAGCCTCCTTTCTGCAGGACGGAGCAAGCCCAACACCCTCAGCCTCTTGTCACAGGTCATTTGCGGTAGGGCCTGACCATCTTGGTTGCTGTCTGTTGGGTCTTCCTGAGTTCCTCCACATCTGTCTTGAACTGGCATCCCAAAACTGGATGCCATATTCCAGATGCAGCCTCAGCAGTGCCAAGTAAAGAGGGATAATAAATTCTCCCTGTGATGTCTGCACTCCTCGTAACGTAGCCCAGTGTGCAGCCCTCTGCAATGGCAGCACGCTCTTGGCTCATACTCACCCTGGCATTCACTGTAACCTCCAGGTCCTTTTTAGCAGAACTTAAGCACGAGTACATTATGCCATTGCTTCATGCCAGCAGTTTGCCATCTGTGGCAAACTGTATGATCAGTGCCATCTTGTCTTTTCATTTGTTATGGCTTATTGGATTTTTTTTGTTTGATTGCTTTGATTCTCTTTGAGTTTCTTTGTAATGTGAAGCAATTAAAAATGTTAAAATACCATTCCCCAGTATGTTGATAATAGTGTTCTTTGTTTCTTTTCTTTTTTTGGTAATTGCTCTGATTTTTTTCCTGTTTTCAAGAAAATTATTTTTATTATAAAACAAATGAAAAAATGGCCCTTCAAACTTTTTCTCCTTTTCCAAACCTACAAAACCAGATCTTGCTTAGTAATTCAGTTTAAAAAGGAATAGAAAATGATTGTTAGATTTTCTTATAGTTTAGTTGTAGCGTTGAGATCTGTTTTACTCATTTAATATTTATTAAATATGTGCTATTGATGTTGGAATAATACAGTACATGTGTAGTACAGTACACAGTCAATGCCCAACAGTAATTTCTTTTAGTCACCTGGCCAACTGTGCAGGAATGGTTTTGGCCCTACTGGGATGAAGGGAAGTTCATGGCCTTTCAATGTTGTAAGCCTTGGTAGGCACGTTAAGGATGTCAGACTATTCCTGTCACCTCCTTTGCCTTGAACGTTCAGCAATTTGAAGCTCATACCTGTAAGGGATTAGCACAATAGCGATACTGCTGAGCTGTGATAATATACATACAAGTAGACATTGGTATTAATGTAGTGGCACCACAGTGGCTTTGTACAAATTCTTTCTATTTATTTGCTTACCCCCAGAATCTATGCATAGATAAACCATAATTTTCTGTGCTTCTGTGGCAGAGGATGTGTCAAAACCCCACTGTTTGGCAGAATGAATTCAAGAAAGTGCAGGAAGATCTGATCCCCAGGCATCCCTGTCTCTCCTGCAGGTGGATCTGCAAGAATATTTAAAAAAATACATAATTAATCTAAAGTGTAAGAGGATTAGAAATGAAGTAGAACAAGTAGAACTTGGATTTTACAAAACATGTGTTTTATTACATTAGCTTTTTTTTCATATCTGTGGACTTACTGTGCATAACTTGTTATTTTCTCACACTTGTTTAGTTATTCAAAATAGTTTGTATTTTTGCAACTGATTTTTAACTCTTTGGATCTATTCAGAACATTTTGGGGAAGCGTTCATACTGATCTGTGCTGAATCACTGTGTGGCTGATCAGATGGAAGAGGCATGATGTTACTCATCCAATTTAACAGTGACAACAAGCAAGCCTTTCTGCCACTCATATTTCACTCACATACATAAAACCTACTCTAGGTGCTGCTCAGCCAGTCACTGTCACCCAATATTTAAATGTTTGTAGTGAACATCAAAGGAAACAAACTTGACTGAAGTTAATACTCCTAAAAATCTTACAGCTTCTTTGTAGTATGTGCCATTTTCTTTTTGTTCTTTGAATGTAAGCCACCTCTAGGGATCAGAGCTAGTGCCAAATTACTATTTTGGCTTTAAAATTACTTCCAATTATGTGGGCTGGAATACCTCCCTAAAAGTCTCCAAACAGCATATGTAATCACTACTTTATATTTCAATGTAATTTGAAATAGCTTGGATATTAAAATGGAGTTCATAAGGGCAATTGTGATTGCCCTCAGTCACAACACTGCAGGTTGTTTCTGTGGATCTGAAAAGTCCTACTTGCTGTAGGTATTCTTCTACTATCATTTCCACATATTCTTTGTCAGCTGAAGCACTAGAAAAATCTGATACTGCACATTAATTTTATTGTTTTGCTTTGCACATCCTGTATTCTGACAGTAATTCGTCATGTTGTATGCTTATTTAAAAAAAAAAAAAAAGCTAATTTTCCTGCTTTATGAAGGTCTTGAATTTTTAATAGCATTTCCTCCTATTTTCGAGGCAGTGTGCCTTCTCTCTTGTTGTAGACCCACATTTTTTAAATTCTATTGTGCAGTCTTTCAAACTTACTGAAGTTATTTCTGCAAACTGTTGGCTAGTATTAGGTATAACCAGACGTTTCCTCTGTTTTGATTTGTGCCTTACAAAGCAAACTAATGAAATTAGTAATGTGGCAGGAAGGTTAAAAAATGCTTACTACTTACATATCCATTTAAAACCTTGTATGAAATTTGACATTTTTAATAAACTTGTTCACCGTAGGTGTTGCCAAGGAGAAAAAGATCTGATATTATTTATCATAACTTTTAATTTTTTGGTTGATTCTTTTTTTCAAGTATAACTAATTCTTGTTCAGCCATACAATTTCAATAACAAAACCCACGGAATATTAGCCATCCTAAATCTAAACCATTACGTTCTGCATAGTGAAAAAAACTTCACTGTGTTGTTTGGAGATCAGTCTATTTGGTGGATGTTGTTTTTTCAGGGTAGGAATGCTATTGAAGAAACAGGGAGAGTAATGTAGGCTCGCTCATGAAGGAGCGCTCGTGTTGCTTCTTGAATAGATGTTGCCAATGGCTGAACAAAGGTTGGGAGAGAAGAACAAGCCTTCAGCTGCACCAAGGCTGCTTGGAGCTTCTAGAAAGTGCAGGGGGAGAGAGAAAAAAACAAGACTTGTCCTCACATCTTCCCAAGGTGGCAGTGACCACTTACCTGCCGATCCTTGGGTTATGTGTTCTTGTGAACAGCAGAGGAGACCATAGGCAAGATGTCTGTAGATGCTTCTGGGCTCAGGTGTACCTCTCTGCGATGGCTGAGGGGTGGCTCTGCTCTTCATCTGTTGGTCATGGATATGCAATTACTGGCACCAGCCTACAGCAGAATTTTTAAAAAATTGGGAAGGGAAGGGAAATCCTGCAGAGGCTTGTGTCTTTAGACCTGTCCAGGAAAGGAAGGGGGCAAGGGCACAGACTTGAGTGGGGTCTGAAAAATGTTTGTGGTGAAATCTCAGTTACTTAATTTGTACCTTTGCAAAGTAAAGGTTGCATTGGACGTGTTTCTGCATCCAGGCAGAGTAATATTGAATTTTGGCATGCCTCCTAAGTTATTCTCAGTCTATAAGGTCCCAGTGAGGTATCCTACATGTTATTTAATTGGCTTACCTACGTAAGGATGCCTCGAGGTGCATCAGATGGTGATTTGTCTTGTGACTTTTTACCAGTAGGTAAAAAGTAACCATTACTCCTGAGTCAGTAAAAGCTGACTTTGGATGTTGCTGTTTTGCTGAATATCTTCCAGAAAATGTGGTGTTTGTACAGCTTTTTGAAAAAAAAAAAAAAAAGAAAAACCCTAATGTTTCTTTTTTGTTCTGAAGAGTCTGTTGGTTGTTTCCTGTTTGTGGCTTTTGAGGCCTAACTAGACCAGTTACAGTTGGTGAGAGGATGTAAATGCACTTAATCACACAGAACCGATATATTTCTGCAGCACTGCAGCAGGAGCTAAAGAGTGGAAAATGGAAAGTACTAGAAAATAAGGCTCCAGTGTAGCCTGCCTCTTTGGATAATGAAAGTATGCATTCATGCACGTTCTCATTTGCTGTAATTTCTTCTTCCTCTGACACAAAAGTTATTAAGTATTTAAAACAGATGTTGCCTCCCAGTCTGATGAAGATTTAACAGATCGATTCAGTTGTTCATCTTGTGATACGTCGAAAGAGTATTTGACCTTCTCCCAATGTATGTTAACTGCCAGGTTGTTGGTTTGCATCTGGCCAGGGAGCATATTCCCACCAAACATACTCTGGTTGTGTGTTACACCCCACAAGAAATTAATCGTGCAAGCATGTGCCTCTTCCGAAAATGCAGCTTATTGCAGCTGAAAAGGAAGGTCAAAACCAGATCTTAAATTCCTGTAAGCACAGTATCCTTCCAGGTCAGGCTGGTTTCAGACACAGCCTAATTACACCTGTGGTGTGTGTGTGTGCAATGTGTAACTGGGGGACTTAATTTTTCAGACCTGGATGGCCGCTCAGTTCATATTAACATGACTTTGTGGAAATTTGTTCACAGATTTTGAGTTTGTTTGGTTGTTTTTTTTACCCCACAAAATGAATATATTTTGTCAGCAGCCAACAAGCACAATCTTTAAGATTTTACAATATTTGGACTCATTTTGAAATCAGCATGAAATATAAATTCATACTATTCTCATGCTCTTATCTACTTTTTATTTCCTCTCCATTTTCTTTTGTTCTGTCCAACCTCACAATCTTTTGCAAAGTGGGCACATATCTGAGGGAAGCAGGTACAGAAGAAAAACCCTTCAATTTTCTCTTGCAAGTTTTAATTTAGAATGGCTAATTCAGCACATTACGGATGCTACTGTTTTAGTTGCCAGTAAGGAATTAGCAAGTAATTATGGTAAGGGTTTGCCTTGTTTCAGAGACTGAGAAAGATAATGATAGCTATCAGAGAAGATGAACATAGAGGTGTAATAATAGACTTCTTCCTTTCAGAGTTTGCCCAATTTAAAAATAAGTACTTTTGCCGTTGGACTAAAAAGGTGAGTAAAAGGTACCTGTGAAGGAAGTGAGAAGTGGAAGTGACTATGTCATTGTAGTAAATTGGTATCATCCTTAGTTCTTTAGAAGCTCTAAACTTGGGTCTATGTGAAGGAAAACCATCTTTCACGTACAAAGAAAAAGCAGAACAACTTAGATGTCAGACAAAAAAAGAATAGCATTGTTATTTTTGAATGCTTCATTTCTTGTGATCCAGGCCCTCAGGAAACTCTGCCTCTACAGAGAAAATCAAATGAACCATCAGGATTATCTCTGTGTGCCGCATATGTTTACTTCTAGGTGGGTCTTTAAAATCTCCTGTCCTTCTGTGACTTATGACCATTTTGGAAGATGAGAATGTAAGGTCCCGAGTAAAAAAATTTCTGTGTTTTAGAAACTCCAAAGCAAATTTAATGTAGATATCAAGCTCATCAGCTAGGAAATGTTATATATTATGGGAACTTGCATATATCATACAATAGCATTTTAACATCTCCGTAGTTGCTCTTTTTTTGTTCTCGAGCTTGTTATCTCCATGTACCAGCATGAAAGATAGAGATCAGGAAGAGACCAGCTCTGGCAAATTTGAGGCCAGTGCTAATTCTCTACATCTGCAATCACTTCTTTTCCTAGCTGGACATACAGTTACCCAGTATAATCCCTGGCATCTCACTTGTCATTAAAAATCAGCTTTGCCACTAGAAAACTAGAAAAAAGTTCAGAGAAATAGGAATTATTAGTCTAAGCTCTAGGTTACCAATCCTATCCATCGCTGCTAGAATGATTATATCTGCAAGTAACATGAGGATTTTAACTGTAAAACTGCAGGTTTTAAAACTCCTCAGGCATTTTGCCTCATTATGTGCAGATCTAAAAGAACAATGAGTCCTGCTAGCTTAAATAATTTTATGCCTTCAAGAAATGTATGTACTTTCCTACAGAAAAATCAAATGCAGTTGTTATTCTCATTTTTTTCAAGATACACTAGCATTGTTTTTCAATTTGTTTCTGATTTCCAGACTTTCCTATTTTTCATGCCACTTACCACTGCTGTTTATTTCCACTGTGTTCTGACCTCCGAGTTTCTCCAAAATAGCCAATATTGTAACTGAAACGTCCTTAGTGTTTAAACTTGCTTACTCCACCTTTGAAGTGGATCAAGCAAAAAGCATTCTAGCAAGCTTGAACATTATTATTTGAACGGCACCATCTTTACATTGTAGGTAGCTTATTGGTTCTATTTGTCATCCATGTTTTCTATGTTCTATACATTTTTTTATTATGATTGCTTTTTCTTAATCTTTGTAACTAGCTCCTGCCCATAGCATCATTAAAAATTACTACCCAGACATAAACATGTTGTCCTGAAGTTATGTTTCTATTAGATGTATCTGTTCTGTTAATCTTTGGATGAAGTTGTAAAATAGCAGGGATGGACCTTTCATGTTCTGGTACATCTTGTATCCAGGCTTCCCCCACAGCCCAACATAATTCTTACAGAAGACCTACATTCCTCAAACAGAAAGACAGAACATCCCAGGTCACCTCAACCTGTTAAATTGTCTCCAATTTCAACGTCTTCTTTCTAGTGTGCAGAGAAGCACTTAAAGATAAGAGAGGAAAAGCTGTAACAGAAGTCACCAAAGACCCAGACAGTAATGGCACCTATAAGCTTGTCAGCTTGATGGCTAATCACTGATGAGATAAAGGCTAACAATAATGTCCAAATACAAAGACTCCAAAACAGAAGGAGTAAAAATGTAGTGAACTACAAAGGGCATCCAAATCTGGAAAGATAAATCTCCTTGGATACTGGAACAAAAGGAAGCCCAAGCTCCTGGGGTCAAACAGAATCATTAATTTTCTAATTACACCATAAAATGTCATAGCCCTTTCAATTCTCTCTTTTCAATTCACATTGTGCTTCATTCACAATATCCCACATGATTTTGCCATAGCTACTAGTGTGCTTTTAGCATTGTTCTTAAATAGCCACTGCTGCCTCTTCATGTTATGGTTTCAGACTAGCATGTTTTATTAGAACAAATAATGTTTAGAGATTGACAAATTTTGTCTTTGAAGTTACCGAAAAAATACATATTCTATTACCTCTTTGCTTGTACAAAAATTATACAAATTTGAAGTTTTTTGAGGCATTTAGTCTTTATTCTATCCGCATAGCCCTTTTTTACACTTCTAGGTAACAGAAGATTTCTATGAACTGTTCATTTACAGACATTGACAAGTTTTATAATGTCTGGGTATGAGAACGCTCTTTATCTGACATGGAGCTCTTCTATTATGTATTAAAATATTCCTTCAATATGGAACCAAACCAAATGAATGTTTGTGTTTCTTGCTTACAGCATGTATTACTGGATTTAAGAGGCAGAGGGAAAGTTAGGAAACTGCATTAGAGATGAGTGAATATACATTGAAATAGAACAGTAGGTTTATAAAGGAAATGAGGAAAACCTATAGGTGAGACTTGTCAAGTAATCTCTGCTTCTTTATAGAGGATATAGGTTCATAAATCTGAAGTTTTCCGTGTAAAAGCCTTCATTTATATTATAAAGAAACCAAATAAATATAAAAATTTACATCAGAGTTTCACACATTTGTATGGATCTTGGACAATCTCCGCAAGGATTGTCTTCACCTCCCCAGTGATTTTTAGATATCACTGGAGGAGAGGAAAAGAGGACTTGTGGTTTTATTTTCTGTTCTTGTTAATTCTATTCTTCTCTTCTAATATATTACCATATAAGATAGTGAAGTAGAGTAGCATTTGTTATGCTATAGTATTTACTTCTACTTCTCTGTCTTTTTTATACAGAGTCTCAAAGCTGACATATCCATTATAGCAGATTATATTTTGCCCTATGTTAGGAAATATCTAACATAAACTGATGTTTAGGTACCATACTGCTCAGCAGAAATGTCTGAGAAATACTCCAAAGTGCATACTTTAAATTGTCTCCATTCTTTGCATAATCAAATCTGACAATCGTATGTCCAGGACATGTTCTTTCAAATGAATGACAAGACGTGTGAATGAAATGTTTGCCCATTCTGGATAAATTCATTTTGAGGGGACGTTTTTGTTAGATAGGGACATGTGAAAGAACCCTTTATACTAATTTATAAAGCCTGAAGAAAATTTACCTCTCTGTTTAGTCTGTAGTAATTGCGTTGTTGAATGGTAATTTAGCAAGCGTTTCATAGTTTAACAAGAATGTAGTTGTCACTGTTATTTGATGGGTCATAGAAAAGTGTTATTGGTGCCATATTTGTTGTACTTTGCTTCCTATATTTTCTTAGATTAAAAAGGAGGTGAATTAAAGTTTTGTCTCTTGCCTAGCCCTTCCAGCTTTTTTCTTTCTTTTCTCTACATCTCTTGATGGGTATGTCGGAGTTCATCTTTTACTGCTGGGATAGGTCACCATATTAGCTTTGAACATTTGAGCTTCCTGAAGGATTTTATTTTTTGTATACAGAAAAGAAAACTAGCAGACCAGTTAAAATCTCAAAGGAGTACTCACAGTTTGACAAGCAAGGATTGAAGACAGCAGGAAATATAGCATCTAATTAAATAGTTGTCATGCTATTTTGGTGCTCAAGCAAATTAAATATGAGATGTATAGCTTAAGGACTGGAGCTTATCCTTGGGGTGTTCCATCAGAAATCGCTCTTTAGGCCATTGATGAAACCTGATCTCATTGTAAATAAGATATTAATTTTGATTAATGCCATGTATAACTCCCCTGCTAGCATGAATTCATAGATTCATGCATTTGGTAATGTCTTTTAGTGTTATCAGCTTTTAAGTGCAGTTTTGCTATATAAAGTTGTTTATCTATTTCACTAGTTGTTATAACACCAAGAATTATTCCATGTTAAAGCATTACCTAGTCTATTTATCTCATTACATATACATAAAAGAATGGAGCCATTAACATCCTGAAGAAACAGATTTGAAAATGCATGCTTTAAAAACCTCCTGTACCAATTAATTAAAACGTTTGAAACATTTGAACTCATTTGAAGAAAGATGGAAAATGCTACGAAAGGAGAGGAAAAGAGAGACCAATACCTTTTGCAGGGTCTGTGAAGAGTCTAGGTCCAATTTTGATTTATGTGGATTATAGAATGTCAATGGCGCCTGCTGGTTGAGCGTTATATGGCAGCGTGTTAAACTGTTCAGAAGTGCATTTTGGAATATTATTTTTGTCGATACATATTCTATCTGCAATAAATGTGAAAAAGATTACTGTGCTCTTGTTGTCTGAGGTTAGAATGAATAACGCCATTTTAGATCCAAAGAATGTGTGAGAAAGAAAATCTTGAAAGGCAGAATGATTTCTTTTCATCTTGCTGGAAATTGTTCCATTAGGATTATAAAACAGTAAGTAGAATGTTCAAGTTCTATTGTATTGCAGCTTTTTGTACATATTCATTATTCTTTATATAAGCATGTACAAAGAAGTGGAACTAAAGCAGACTGTCTTGCATTCTAGCTGCTGTGTTTCACCGGCTGCACACTCATTTAGGTGGTATTTACCCTGGTAATGATTATTTTAATGAAATCACAGTCTAAATTGGTGGTATCAGGGAGAAATCCAGGAACAGCCAAATGATTTAGTACCAAATGAGCAGATAGAGAGGGAAGCACTGAGAAGTTCGCTTGCATGGTTCTTCAAATTTGTATGTTCTGCACAAATAATCAGCCTGAAGTGGAAACAGTCCATAATCTTCCTCATCTGTCTTCTCCGGTACTCTATTCAGCAGAAGAACACTGAGCCCTAAAACATCTGAAATGAGGGGAAAAATGGAACTTGAGCCTGCCAGCATCAAACTGGCTTGAAAATTGACTAGGCAGAGTCAGGCAACCTTTTAAAACTGTTGCCAATGAGCAAAAGGTGAAATATATAATCCCACTTTCAGCTGAAACGTTTTCACTAGTGTAGTTGCTTTAGAATGTCTCTTCTAAAAATAATTGTGCTGAGAATTTTAAGGAGTTCAGTCAACATTCACATTTCCTATCAGGAAATTTACTTTGGGAGTTTTCTACATAAAGTAAAAAGAAAAGAATAGAAATTGTCCACATACATATACATAATAGTAAATAATCAGCCAGACTGTTCTGGGGTATGTTACACAGCAATGATACTCAGCTAGATCCCCCTAATTTTAGGTACATAACTAAGAAGGCTAATTTAGGAGTACTGACCATCTGCCAAGACTCTGTCCATAACTTATCAAGACAAATAGGCAACTCCAGCAAACAATTCAGATCTTAGCTGGACCAAATTTCTTTGGGAGGTTTCTCTTTGTCTCTACCAACTGTAGTGGAGAATGCAGGACAACCATGCCCCCCTATCCCAGGCACTGTCGTAACTGAAATTAGTTTTAGAAGAATCTGGACTGGAATATGTTCTCATATGGACAAAGTCAAACTAGGTTTATTTAATGCACCACTGTACACTTGCCACAGCATTCATCATCTGTGATAACACACTTTTATCTTGATAGGTCTTTATCTGAGGGAATTGTTAAATCTTTGCCTACTGCAAAAAATACTCCAAAGAAGATACACTGAACTAGAGAATAACACTAATTCTGATCAAGTCTGAATCTTGGTTTTCCAGTGTTGCGTGCATTGGAGAACAGTTTAATTTCTTGACAGGGGCAGAAAACTTCCTTGCTGAGTTATGGCATAAATAGGCCAATCAGCACTATGCCAAAGCAGAACTTGAGAGCTGGTAAAAATTACTGCGTTAAAGATGCATTCATTTTTGCCTTATATTTCCTGCTACACGAGTGAACTTAATTATGCTTCTCTTGTGTTCTTAGAAAAGTAATAAGAAATTTTAGCAACACAAGTTCAATCACTGTATTGTTCTGGTAGTTGATCAAAGATAACAGAAAGTGGATTCTTCACTTCTTTCACCATCTGAAGTTGAGAATTATTTCAGCAGGATGGGTACACAGCTTTTTTGATTGTGAGTAGTTTGATGCTTCTTTAGCATGGGCGTTTAGCTATAGGCAGGGCAGGAAAGTGTGCGTTTATACCTGGAGAACATATAGTAGAATAGGTGTTTACTTTTACTGTTTATCCAAATGGAAGAATTCTGATTAACATGTGGATCCATTTTGTCTGTCTGCTTACATTGTTTTATGTGCCTTTTGTATTTCTTTCCCCGACAGTTTATCTGTGTAGAGTAAAGGAACTGGTCTGATATCCTCATGTGACTTCTCTGACCTCTAGAATTCCGTATGTCTTCTGTATTTAGGATTGTGTAGTGCTCAATGCCCAAAGCATCAGTATGTGACTGCTAGAAGACTTGAGTCAAAAAAAAAAAAAAAAAAAGGAAAATTTGGTATTAGGGGTAGATATCATAAGGATAATCTTAAACAATTTACAGATGTTATCTTGGAGCCTGGATGAACTTAGGGTGGATTTTCTTTCTGGGTTCATGATCAGGATACTGTGATAACTATCAACTGAGGTCGGGGAGGAGGCAAAACCAGTGTCTGGTGTTTCTTTACTTAAACTTCTTTTATAATTTCTCTTTTAAAAGTTCTGTGAAGGACAATCGGAAACCTGGGCTGGAGTTTATCTGTGTGGAGTCTTTAAATATAAATACAGATAAAGGCTTAGCTCTCAAGGGTTATTAAGCAATTATTATTCTACAGTACTTTTTCCAAGTGCAAGCTCTGCCATTTGGTCAATACATTATAGAACTGTTTGAATTTTATCAGTGCAATACAAACACTGCAATGTGCTAGGTGTTTTAATTTCGAACTAACTGATCAGTGTTTGAGTGCCTGGCTGTTTGTAGGAAACACCAAACTGCTAGCCATAAATTCTTGTGAATATGAATGATGCCTTTCTTATATTTGATGATTGATGAGTATGTTGATAGTTCAAAATAGTGGGCTTCAAAAAATTTAGTAGTGAACTTCTGATAAGGTACAGAATCAATTTGCCTTTGAAAATGAAACCACCACCTTCTCCCTTGCTACAAAAAACTCTTAATATGATATCCAAATTGTTAAATTAATTTTCTCTACAAATCAGTGTTGAATATTTTAGAGTGGTCCCTTCCTTCTACATAAGGATTGAGAGGTGATCTGATAAACCAACGTGGTTTGAAATGTTATTTGGGTAAGATGCCAATTCAATTAACAGTAGCACCACAGTTGAAGTAGCTGTTACCTTTCATATACCGACATTGCCCCTTATCAGGAAGGTCTAAGCAAGGTTCTGCAAATCTCATATGATTTGAGTCACCAAAAAAAGCACACATAATTTTTTTTCCCCAGAGCTGGAAGTGAGTTTGCATTCTTTTCATGGTTTCAAAGATATTAAGGCTGGACAGTGGGTCATGAACATCTTTCATAATTCAGGCTGTAGATTTGTGGCCCCATATCATTACTAAGCCCCATAACTCATGATAGAAATAGAATCTTCCTTTGTCCAGTCCATTTACTCAGTGGCATTTTCCTCCAGCCTCTCTGATAAAAGAACTTTCACGTCATTTCCAGTTTTCATTCTTCTTTCTTCAGCTTCCAGTCATATGATCTTATTATGCCTTTTTCTCTGAAGAACCAGCTGGTATCAGAAGTTATTCTTCTTGTTACAGATCTCTAAACCTGCCTTTTGATAAGCCATTTAGTGTGAACTTCCACTGAAGATGGATGATGTAACCTGTGTTTTCCAGACCTTGAGCTACTAGTGAGTTTTTAACCTACTCTGACGTCATCTGTCTGAAATGAATAAAACAATCAAGTTGCACTCTGCCTCCCAGCAGAAAACATAAAGGTGGATTCAGAAGAACTGTCATTGTTATTCTCCTTTATAACCCAAATAACGTGTCACCTGCACACCCCGCCTCAGAAATAAAGTGTATACCCATTTGTGATGAAATATCCATATACATCATTTGATGAAAAAAATGAACAACACTGGAGCAACAACCAGTTCCTGCAGGACCAGACTGATTAGACCCTGATTTGTTATTAAGTCTGACAGTTAATTTGTTAATATGATTGTGGTTGCTGTACCACAATTGTTTTAATAGTTAAACTGTCGTGAGTTACTATAGCAGCATATAGGCTAATATATCTAATCCTAATGCATCATTATAGCTCCTTCTGTCAACTGAGCCCATACATTTATTACGGTAATATGTAGTATGTTTTTCCAGGTGTAATTTCAGTGAAGTCATTCTGACTAATATTTCCCTATTTCCATAATATACTTATTGAAGTCTTTATCAGTTATCCACCCAGGTTTGGGGCAGGATATGTGAGCTTAAGAGCCCTACAAGCCTTTAATTACCTATGTCAGCTTTTCTGTTCTCTCTGGCTCACCTCCAGTCCCCTGGAACTTGCCCAGTTTTTCAGGATTTATTAAAAAAACACAAACAGCCCAGAGATATATTTTTTTTCAGTGGAAGTTCACTCTGTGCCACTCCAGAGGCCAGAGTGTCTGCGAGGCATCTTCATCACACACTTCCTTGTAATGCTGTACCTAACACCAACATCGATAATATAAATATATTTTATAATTATATAATTATATAAATAATATAAATAATTATTATAACAAACAATAATATAAATAAGATATAAATCATTAATAAAACTGTCTGTGCTGCTGGAATAACAAAGAAAGATGGTGTTTAGAAAGTCAGAGAATAGTCAGGAGAGAAGGGGCTAAAAAGGAAGCAGATCATTTTCATTAATGAAATGGCAGTCTGTGTCTTAGGTCTTAAAATAACTAACTTAAAAAGAAGCAAAAGAGAAGCAGTATGTATCCCAAATCAGACGGAACTGGATTTCCAGTCCCCAACACTTCAGCTGGCCCTGCAGACACATGCATCCTCTGGAGATCTGCAATAGGGCACAGAGAGAAGTGTCCCCAGCAGTAAGGAACAAAACCACCTTCAGAGCAGCTTCATTTTCTTTAAGGACTTGCAAACCTCAGTTACTACGCAGCAAAACATTTTATACTGATTAATGTAAAAACAGAAAGGAGTGAACTGTAATAGTATGCTGAAACACAAGGTTGGCTATATGCTGACCCTTAGGAAGGACCCTTGAGTCGGGCTTAATCATAGCACAGCAACGCTAAGCAGAGAAATGTGACTCACAAGCCACTGAGCAAGGGGGTGGTGAAATTGTATATGCTTTTGGGATAAGGAAAGACAATGTTTAAAAAGTCTGAGCCTCAGACACTTAGAGAGTTATCTGGGAAATGTGTGCGTGCACACAAAGTCTGTATTGTGTTGTTGAAACTAAATGAAGAACATAAAAAATTCTGTGGACCCAGGTTGTTGTCTTCAAGGAACGAGGGGAAAGCATCATGGTCCTGAACCAAAGTGGTAGCAGGCAGAAGTGACCAAAATTTTCCTGCTTACTTCACTAACCCTTAAACCTCCACACCTTTCAGGAAAGTCACAAAGCAGCAAAACTATGTTTCCCTAATGCACCAAAAGTGATTCTAGGACTCCTGCATCATACGGCATCGAATTCTATCCATTGAAGTTTGTAGTGAGCCCACAATGTTGCCAATGACATAACTTACATTAGGTCTTTGAGGAAGATGCGCTGAAGCTTGTAGGTCATCAAGAAATGGAAAGTTGTTTTTTATCTTTTCTTGCTGTGATTCATCACCCTTGCTAGTGAGAAATGTTCCTTACTTCTGGTCTGTGTGGATGCAGTTTCCAGGCATTTGTTCCCGACATGGCATTTTCTAACTCCACAGGTGCTCCTGCTTTGCTGCACCCCATCTATGAATCTCGAAATGAGAGCTATGTGCTTGACCTCTGCTCCTGAAGGAATACTTGGCCACACTGCGAAAAAGGGAATCCTAGTGTTTTACTCATTGCGTGAAAACCAAAGGTAGCAAGACTTGAGCCCTGAGAGGGGAAGTGCAATGATTTCTCCTTTGTAACACATCTATTTGGCTGATTGACTTCTGCTGCATTTCCATTTCCTACAAGAAGTGACCAGGACAGTGATTCATCTTGTCAGCTGAAATCCGGGCATCTGTTGTTTAAAATGTGTAAATATATACTTGCATATATTTGAGCTTTCATTTTTTGAAGACCATTGCAGGCCATATCAGTAATTTGCTGAGATAAAAGTGCCGGAGAAAAAACTTGTTAACATGTGAAACATTTCCCACCTCAGCTGGTTTAAAACATAACAGTGCGGATCCTGCATGGTACGCAAACCTCAGGCTCCGATACTCAGTGGCCTGTGGCACACAGGTATAGCGCAGGCTGAAGAGCTCTGTAGTACCTTGCTTTTGCCTCTGAAGAGATAGAATAATCAAAACAAGTCTCAATTTTTTTGGCTAAGTTAAAAAAATAGAATTATGCATTTTGATAAATTCAATCTTTCTTTAAAATCCTATCCTTTACTTCTTTATCAGGCGAACTCCCTTTATTCATGTTATTCAGTTATTTTTCTAGCATTGTTAATAACACCTTCTATGTATACTATTTCTATTTTTGAGTTGGTTTTTGAATAATTACTGTTTCAGTCTTCTGGAATTGCCATGGTATTGCAGATGTTAATAAAACAGAACATCTGTATGTTAAGGTTATTGGGGTTTTTTGGACTCTTGTCCAGACTAAAAGATGCATATCCCTAGTAAATATTTTCTAACATTTATCCTAAAATATCAATCTCGACAGAGTGGAATGAAAAGTTCTGTTTATGAGTATCTTCTAAAATAATCATTACAGAAACCAAATCATATCTGTTTTCGTATGGACAAGCATGATATACTTATGGACAACTCAGCTGAAACTGGCATCTGTATTACTCTGTAAAAGGAATGTCAGCAAATAAATAAATATAAAATCAGGTGAATATATTTGATAGGAATATAGGAAGGTCTTTCTTTTGAAAACAGGCTATTTGTTAATTCATCTACTTTACTATGGATATCAAAAGAAATAACCCACAAGAATAGTAATTGAAAAACATATTTACTTTTTGATTTTTGGACACTCCACTTCTTCAGAGATGTAGGATTTTGTATAACTGCAATTACTGACAGTTCTTAGTTCAGTAAAACTGAGTGAAAAATAACTTCGATTACTACAAAATTCCTTGCATTTTTCATTTAACTTTTTTCCAGTTGAATTTATCCCAAAACTCAAATTTTTTGTTCTGGAATAAATACACAGAAGGCACATTTTGAAATATAAGCAATTTTGAAGTAAGGAAACTATTTTCCAGAGGAGAAGGGGAAAAAAACCCCACATTTATTTTAAATACACTTTGGATTGAAGAAGTCATTCAGCTGTATCTCTTATATGAAATCTGTGTCTGTGTTTAATTTAGTTTATCTGGCATTGATAAAGTACTTGACATAGCTGTAGAGCATCTAACTTTGGACTTGGAAAACACCAAGTCTACTTGAAATACTTCATTAAAGCCTATTTAAGAATGGAATTTTTTTATACAATTTGATAGGAAGGAAAATGTTCCAGTGTATTCAGGCCCCTTTACCAATAAACATTTTGATTGCTAAAATTACTGAAATGCTTGTATCACGTGCTCCTCTTTACTGAGTCCTCATGTAAAGTAATAATTATTCTGTTGGAAAGGAGGAAGAAAGGTAGTAAACTTCTCTAAATATAGTCCTGAATTCTCTGTGTGGCATTTTCAAGATGTTTATTAAATGCCCTACTGCACTGAAGTCTTGAGAGTCCACAGCTCATCATACACATACTCATGTGCTCATAATCCTTCAGCTACTTCTGTGGGCATAGAAGGAGGGGTATTAGTGTTTAATTATGTATAATATCACTTTTAGAAGCTGAATTGAAGTTATATTGGAAAGTGAACCAGAAAAACCATTTTTGCACATCATGTGAGTGGACATACCTTATGAATCTGTAAAGCAGATGGCTACTCTGCAATCAGACGAATCAAATATAGCCCTCAACAGCTGGTGATTAGACATGAAGACCCAGTAAGAAGTAATTCTTTTGGCTATCGTAGACAGGTTTTGTTTAATATTAAAAACCTCTATTTAAGGCTGAATTTCTATTCACTGTCCTTGTCAAGATAAAAATAAAGATCCTATATGTGAATTAAAATGAGGCACCTTTTGGGATATTTAAATCCTCCAAAAATAGTCCAAGATTCTGACCACAGCTAAGTTCTTATTTAAAGTCCTTGAAGACTGGATTTGCGTAAATTATTTTTAACTTCCTTTGTTGTGCTGATTGTGCCCCCTTGGAAACAATTTATGAATTTGTGTTGAGTCCGCAACTAGATTTAGCTGAAATATCTTTGAAAAGAGTAGACACCTTTGAAAAGGTGAATCATGCTATTTCAGTGGTTTCTAAAATAAATGTTTCTGCTTTTCATTTTGAAAGAATGTGTTTTGAAATCAAACAAATTTTAAAGGCTTTTAAAAAGTGATTAAGTAACCCAAGAATAAAATGAATAATTTTATTGACTGAAAGTAGGATAAAATATTGTGGGGTTTTCCCATTTCATGCCAAGGGCAAGTCCTGCCTACCAAGGGCAAGTCCTGCCTGATCAACCTAGTGGCATTCTAGGATGGAGTGACTACATCAGTGGGCAAGGGAAGAGCTACACATGTCATCTATCTGGACTTCTGTAAGGCCTTTGACATGGTCCCCCACAACATCCTTCTCTCTAAATTGGAGACATATGGATTTGATGGATGCTGTTAGGAGGATGAGGAATTGGTTGGATGGTCACTTCCAGAGGGTAGTGGTCAACTGCTCAATGTCCAGAAGGAGATCAGTGACAAGTGGTGTCCCTCAGGTGTCCGTACTGGGACCAGTACTGTTTAACATCTTCATCAATGACATCGACAGTGGGATCAAGTGCACCCTCAGCAAGTCTGCAGATGACACCAAGCTGAGTGGTGCAGCTGACACACCTGAGGGATGGCATGCCATCCAGAGGGACCTGGATGCCATCCAGAGGGACCTGGACAAGCTTGAGAAGTGGGCCCATGTGAACCTCATGAGGTTCAACAAGGCCAAGTGCAAGGTTCTGCACCTGGGTCGGAGCAACCCCTGGTATCAATACAGGCTGGGAGATGAAGGGTTGGAGAGCAACTCTGCAGAGAAGGACTTGGGGGTACTGGTGGATGATAAGCTGGCCACAAGACAGCAAGGTATGCTCACAGCCCAGAAAGCCAACTGTATCCTGGGCTGCATCAAAAGAAGTGTGGCCAGCAGGTCAAGGGAGGTGATTCTGTCCCTCTACTCTGCTCTGGTGAGACCCCACCTGCAGTGCTGCGTCCAGCTCTGGGGTCCTCAGCACAGGAAAGACATGGACCTGTTGGAGAGGGTCCAGCGGAGGGCCACAAAAATGATCAGAGGGATGGAGCACCTCTCCTATGAGGAAAGGCCGAGAGAGTTGGGGTTGTTCAGCCTGGAGAAGAGAAAGCTGTGGGGAGACCTTATTGCAGCCTTTCAATACTTAAAGGGGGCTTATAAGAAAGATGGGGACAGACTTTTTAGCGGGGCCTGTTGTGATAGGACAAGGGGTAATGGTTTTAAACTAAAAGAGGGTATATTTAAATTAGATATAAGGAAGAAATTTTTTACAGTGAGGGTGGTGAAACACTGGAACAGGTTGCCCAGAGAGGTGGTAGATGCCTCATCCCTGGTAACATTCAAGGTCAGGTTGGACGTGGCTCTGAGCAACCTGATCTAGTTGTAGATGTCCCTGCCCATTGCAGGGGGGTCAGACTAGGTGACCTTTAAAGGTCCCTTCCAACCCAAACTATTCTATGATTGTATGATTATTTTCATCAACTCTGTGAAAAAACCCACTATCAGAATTTCCATTTGGAGTCTACAAGAACTGATTTTTCCTCTAATCTAGCTTTGGTTTCGCTGCCTGTATAAGAAGTCCATTATTTACAATGTATTACTCCTGGGCTGTTGAGTCTAATCACCAGCTCCTACAGGTAACCACGACATAAGATAGTTAGAAACTTTCTTGTTTATGAACTCCATCTTCCAAATTGCTTAGGTTTTCTTCACTTCTTACTCCCACTGAGTGTTTCTAACCTTTGACTAGAAATCTCATATTCAGCCTTAGTTTTCATAGGTAGTTTATGATCATACAGTTTGTACATGTGATAGCACTGATTATTGGTTAAATATCTCTTCTTCATAGTTATCCCACTCATGTTTAGAAAAGAAAAACTGTATCCACTTTCAGCTGTTGCTTTGCTGGGCCGAGCAATCCAAGCTCTTTCAGTTTCATCTTCTGTTGAATACACTTCCATGACTTGATCATTCAATTGGGCCTTCTTTGCTCTTGCTTCAGATTAATTTCTCTTTCTTGAACAGTGGCCAAAACTGTACATGGTATACAGGATGTAGTTTCCAGACAGTGCTGCTAATATCCCCCTGTCTATACTGGAAATACTTCATCTATTAAAACCCAAGGTCATATTTAACATTTTTTCCACAGCAACCTGACACTGATGGTTTTTAGCCATTCTTGACCCACCCATATGCCTCTTTTTTCTCCTCTGCTATTTCAGTTGAATAGCCCCAGCTTAAAGCCAAAATTATTAATAGGATGTAGTCTTTAAGGACACTTATCTAGCTCCTGCTCAGTGGTTGGATATTTCTGAATTGGCATTGACATGTTTCCTCTCTTTGGGAAATTGCTACTTTCAAAACTGTAAAAGAAACCTTTGGATTTAGTCTGCTTTCATCTGTCTAATTCCAGCCAGCTTTCATATATTTTCCTCTGCCTTTATTTTCTTCATACGTGTCCCTCACAGATATGTTTTGTATACTTTCAAAATACTGAAATCTTTCACTCCAGCTCAGAATACCTCTCCTCCCTTTTCAGAGAGAGGTAAAACTCCACCATTCCCTCGACATGACTGGCATTATTAAATGTCTGTATGCAATCATATATTCATTTCAGGTGCCACTTCTCTCGGTGTTTTGTAAAGGTTACCAAAAGGTACTAGCTCCACCATGATGAGGGTGTCAAGCTTTGCAATTGCTTCCATGTCAGATGTGGTAGTTTCTGAATATATTTATCACTTCCTATTAGTCATGCTGTCTTTCACCTTCTGTTCTTTAGCATAAAATTTATTTGGAAAACAAGTAAAATAATTTAGGTTTTGGCTCATGTTAAATTGTTCAATATTTTGCTCCTTATCTCATCCCTTGTAAATGCTCTTTGTCATCCCAGTTTTGTTTGAGGCTGTGTTCAGAGCAAGTAGTTCTGCAATTGTACCACAAGGTCCCTCACATCATGTAGGATACAAACTCTCGAAGTTTTTCATCTTTAGCTTAAACAAATTCCACATCCCTGCTCCACCTTCTCATCCCTTTCAAGTCTCTTCTCAGTTCAGAACAGATCTTCTCACTCATCTCATTCTTATGTTTTTGACTTCTGTCAGAAAACACTTTCAAGACTTCCAAATTACACATTTCAATTACAGTGTCTTAATGTACTCCTTCGCCAGCTATGTGACGCAGAGCAAAAATCTTGAGCCCAGTTCAGGTGCATTAGTGTGCAAACACTGCTCTTTTTTCTGGTTATTTCTTAAGGTCTATGTACAATATATGTATAATTGATGGTTACGGTGAATTGTTGATGATAAGGCTGGGTAAATCTTAGGGTCAATTTGCACAGGAGTGAATGCCACCAGCAAGCAGTACTCCAGATGTTTGCAGCTTGAAGTCAGCAGTGCGGCTGCTCTGGCAGGGAGGCGGGAAGAGCAGGGAGGCAGTTTTTCAGCTCCATATCTTAGCTGGCAGCGTTTGCTGTGGGAGCTCATCCACCCCCCAGCAAAGACTTGAGTCCAGAACTCAGAAGATCTCACTCTCTTACATTGTATAGGTTACTAAAGCCAAGTTGCCTTTAATCTTTTAATGTAAATACTTCCATTTAAAATTTAAGGCACTTCTCCTTTCTTCACCATTCCTTCTGCTATGTGCAGATTTTAAAAAAAGCTGAATAAATTTTGCATATTGGTTATTTTGGGAGTAAAATTAAAGACACTAGACAGATGCAATATTACTCAGTAACTGAAGTTATAAATTTTGTACCAGGCTCCCAAAAGTAGTGCCTCACAGAAATATCTCTAATAAGAACAATGTCCCCATAACTGTTAAACTGTGGACACAGAGCATCTTCCAGGGAATAGACTAAATAGTCCCTATAGCTGTATGTTTACATCTGTTACATATTAATATTTCTATGTATTCTGTGGACATAACAAAATCACTCCAAGTTCAGTAATTTGTTTCCATAGTAGTTTGATTAGTGCATAACAAAAAATGGATAAAAATAGATACTTTGCAATTATGGAGGTAAGACACCAGCTGCATTCCCCCTTCTGTTTAAAATCTGTTTAGTTTTGGTTACCTCTTACAGACCAATGTAGTGAGGATAGGGAACACCACTGCAGCATGCAATATTCACACCTCACCAAGGAGAAAGCATTCCCTCAGCCTTCCTCAGGGGAGCTTTGATTTTGGGACCAGAGGAGAGGGAATCATTCTGACCTCTCCTGAGTTACAGAAAGGTGGTCCAAGGCTTTTATGAAGATCAAGTGTGAGCATAGACAGATGAAAATCAGACTTCTTCTTTCTCACTACTCCTTTCCCTGCCTGCAGAGGTAAGGCTTGAGGGTTTTATTTTGCTGAGCGTGTTTTTCTTTGGAGGGCTGTTCCACTCAACAGGGAGAGTGCTTCTGTTTGCCTTCTTACAGGGGATCAGGAAAGCAGCTGTGCAGACCCATAGAAAGCCTCTCTGATGTCTGCCTGCCAGGTCCCCCACACTATAGAGACCATCCTGCTGCATGCCCCTGAGCTAGACCTCCCCCTGGAGCATCATGTAGCAACTTCATCTAGACGTGCAGGAAGCCTGTTCTCATTTAGGACAACCCTTCTCATCTGCTTTTGCTGTGACCCTTCTGACAGACCCGAAGCATGGTCCAGGGTATCACAGGGTGTGTCTACGTTAACATTTTAGTTCATATCTTTTGAAGTGGATGTCCTGGTTTTCCCTACTGCTTGTTGTTTGGTTTGCACCATGAACAGTGTTGCAGCACCTTAAATGGTTTTCTCTGGAGTGAAAGAAATTGAAAAGATGAGTCCCGGGTGTTTGCATCTAGTGTACTCCAGCCACTAAGCGCTGGTGTTCTGTCCCCAGGACCAAGCTTGATTCAGGCTGCAATTAACCCCCCAAATTCACATGTTGTAAATACCAGGTCCTCAACACCAGCTGGTTTGCTATTGCACCACATTGTTTGCCCATTGTGCACGTCAACACAGCTGTGGTTTAGCAGGTGTATCTGGTAAGGAAGCTGAGGAAAGGTGTTGTCAATGTGTGTCAGAGAGAAACAGCCCCTTTCTTCATGCTCCTCAAATGAGTAATGGCAAAAAACAGAGGTCCTCATTGCACGTACATGTGAACAGTTATAAAATGAACACTTCTGTGAATGGCATGGTCTATTGCTGAGCAGGGGCGGGGCAAGATAAAGTAATGAAATTGTGATTTAAACCATACTCCGTCCTGTACCCATCCTGTTTTTATTCGCATCTTTGACAGGATTCATTTCAATATTTTTTTTCATATCATGTCAGATTTATTGCTCCAGAAAGGAGTTCATTTGTTTTCCTGAAGGGGTAATAAACTACCTGTGTATTAAGTTAGTTATTGAAGACATGAATTTAGTCCAAAGCATCTCTGAAGGCTAGTTTAAAATCAAAGGGAAGGAATGTAAGTAGCATGCAATAATGTGTGGCTCTTTCTCAAGACAGATACAGTGTTGATACTAATAAAATTTTCAATTCTTAGGAAGCGGAAAATAGTTTAAGATACAAATACTAATTTAATCACAAATACATGCTATATATGAAAATCTGAGCTGGGGGAATCACCTCCGTTTTGTCAAGTATTGTACTATTTTTGGAGATTGTATTGGTTGGATATATTAAACTACTATTCTTGCATTGCTAGTTTCCTAATTGGTAGTTACTTTACACATACTGACACAATGATAGTTGCCTTGGTTTGTTGCTGAAAGATTGTTGAGTGGTTATGTACATTTTATCTGGATTTGTAATTTGGTGGATCCAAAAATTGGAGTGTGGGTCCCATCCCCCATTGTAGGGAACTTGAATAATTCCAGGAATATTTTCATGGAAGTCAGTAGGACTGATCAGATGAGCATCCACTGCTTGATACTATTGGTTCATCATATGGATGTAAACTAGAAGAAATATCCTCAAAGTCTGCTTCAGCTAAATATTGATGAATAAGTAGAAATATCTATTGCGCATTAGCGTACAACACGAATTGTGCAATTTTGCATGCATGTTTGCTTTTTTCTGCTAGTGCACTGACAATTGGGCCATCAATACTAGCATGACTGCAAATGTGCACACACTTTACTGTAGGACTGTAAGGCACTGTGTTAGTATAAATGAACATTTTGTTGCTTTTGCTGCCACACTTCCCCCTGAATACACTGCTTGCTTTCTGAATCTATGAACACAGCCAGATTCCCTAAAATGTGTACTATTTTGTGTCAATAGAAAATAAGCTTAATACTTAACCACACTGAGGATGTGTCGGCCTTGAAGGGATGAGGTATTATAAACCCTATCACCACAGACAGTTGAAAGAAACAGTGTGGGAGTCACAATTATGGGTTCAAGAGCCTATTTTTCTTTTTTCTCCCACACATGCTCATCTCTTGTCATATTCTCTTTCAATAGTTTGCAAATTTCAAGTGTTTCTCAGAATGTCCTTCTGGTAAGGAGATTAATACAAATATTAACAGGAACCCAGAATCTGTTATCTGCATTTGTTCAAGGCTCCTCCACAAAGCAGTACTGCAATAATGTTTATGTGGCAGAGAAGAATAGCCCAAGTTAAGGTATAGATTTACATGCTGACCAACATGTGGGAATTAAGGCCATGAAGGAGACATTACTTGAAAGAATGCAGTATACTGCCTGTGAACCCAGAGTACGCTTTTGAATCAAAGTACCTTAATTTAAGTACGTTTAAATTTAGATTGGTTTCATTCATGAGAATGGGATAAGTGCTGGATAGATTGCTTCTATTATAACTGAACACAAAATTTTCCCTTTATGGATGCCCTGTTTCTTTCATGTGTTATTGACTTCTTCAGGAAATGCTGTAATTAGTACTTTGCAAGCATTTAGGATGTTAAGAGTATTCAGTATTTCTCTTCTGGACTTAAACTATGTGTATTTTGAGTAGTTCAAATAAAGGGTCTTCAGAATTTTTCACATGAGCAAAGTAATGTTATTTTTCCTAAGCTATGTGGTTTCAGCTCACACGGCTAAAGTCTTATGTAGTTCTAATTAAAACAGAAATACCTTCTTGTGGCCTTGTCAAAATTAAAACAAGACACCTTCTTATGGAAAATGTTTGACATCCTTAATCACAATCAATAATAATTGTTGCAATCAGTAATTAAAAGACAATTTTCCTGCATTCCAGTGCCTCAAGCACCTAACTTCTTTTTCAAGCAATAACTTTAAAATTAAGAGGCAATACAGGGTTCCATTTTCTCATGCCTTAGCTCCAAATGAGCCATTAGCATTCAGCAGCAGATAATTTGGCCTTGTGAGTTGCGGTTTGCTTAGAGAACGTTTGCCAATTAAGCAAAATGAGCCTCAGAGTTGTCAACAGTGCAATGATAATGTAGCAAGTGATTTTGGTGAGGTCATCTAGGTCATTTGGTGACCTCTCCTAGGAAATAATAGGTATCTGAAGAACATAGTCTGACAAATCTGTACTTGGCAGGATCACGTGCAAAGGAATAAGTCAGAAATTGGAAGTCGGATGCTGAACCAGAGGTAAACCTAGTCAGCTTTATATGAAATATTCTCGTCATAAACTCCAGTCAGCCTAATGTCTGCAGTCGACACAAGCCTGCAATATATGCCTAAGAGAATAAGAGCCAGTACTTGTTCAGACTTGTAGTCTCATTGCTAATCTGTGTCAGTAATGCTTGAGGATCAGAGTACAAGATACTAAAGAGGCATCATTGTCAAGAGTAGTTGTCATCCTTTGGAAGTTATACAAAACAGGTGACCATGTCTGTACTGCCAATTGCATGTTTTATCCTCACCTTATAAATACTCAGACAGTACCTGTAAGAGGAGATCCCTTCATTTTTTCCTATTTGTTTGTCTCTCCCCGTCTCTGTCTTTCTCCATTTTTTACAGGCATAAGGAATTGGAAGCAATACAACTCAGCAGCTCTTGTAGAGGTAGAAGAATGAAGAAGAGCAGCTGCTAATGTGATTGAAATGGGAATGTGGCCAGAGATCTGAGGAAATAATTATAGCAATTGTTCTGAGAGGCCTTACGCCGTCCTCTTCACACCGCAGAAAAAGCCATGCATGGGGCAGTTGAAACCACGCTGAACTCGAGTTAATGTAACCAGTTAAGGAGGGATGTCTGAAATGTTTCACTTAAATCACCAGCATTATTTTTAAAAGAAGAGAGGAAACTGGAGGATATATCTAGCTTAGTAATTTTTTTTCTTTTTTTTGAGGAGTGCTATGACATTATATTGGAATATATAGTAATCAGAAATTAATAAAAAAAGAGTTGTCAGGTCATTGTACCATTTTAAAGACCTTAAAATAATTTTTGTACAGCTTCAGAAGAAGATACAGGAGACAGAAAAATGGAAATTTACTGAATCTTGTAACATCTCAGATAAAGTGCGTGTTGCTTAACATCAGCTCTGAGATGAGCTCCCTCCTAGTCCATGGCAAAAGAGAGTTGCCGATTCATCCAGTGGCTCATAGGCTGGTTTGATGTTACAAAAGTGTGCTGCCCTCTTTGGCTGCAAACAGTAGGAGAACTGATAAATCTTCAGTGTAAGAACCAGTGAGACAGTTTTCATCCAGACCATGAATTTCATCACTCCGTGTCACAGCCTGGCAGCAGAAACCACTGCGATACCTTTGTGGCTGCAGGGATGGTGAGCTGCTGCATGGAGGGAGGAACAAAGGGCAGTGAGGGGAAAGCTTATATCCATCTAATGCAGCTACTACTCACTTCCTCATGTCAGATTGTATCTTCAACATATGTTTTTGGAGGCATCAACACTAGGAGATATCTCTGTCCTGGTAGTTCCAGGGAGCCTGGATTACATTAGACAATATGCCTAACCTTAAGATAGATGAAAAGTAACTGAAGTGAATACTACCCTTTCTGCTAAATTTTTTTTTGACAGAAAAATGCATTTTTGATTAAAAGTTTTGGGGTTGGTTTTTCATTTTGTTTTTGTTTTGTTTTTCAAAAAATGCTGACCTTCCATGAAAGGTTTTAGGTTTCCATAAAAATAAAATTTCTGAAACCTTCTCAGGGAAAACTGCAATGTTTTCACTTGGCTGCTCTGCCATATCATCTCATGGCATTTATAGAGCGGTTTATTTTTGGTCTCATCTTCTAGTCAATACATGTTCCTTTGATCTCCTGGTCTCAGTTTTCAAAAACATAATCCATCAGAAGGTATTGTGGGACGGGGGAATCTGGCTTATAAAGGAGAGTGGAAATGAGAGATATGGGAGCGACACTGACAAGCAGAAACATTTCCTTGTGGGAAGGCAGTGACCAACTTCTGGCTAGTCACAGCCAGGCCACATGGGGCTAAATTCTGCCCTGGACAGTGAATTTATGAAAAAGGATTGAAGGACAGAGATCTTCTCCATCATAAAAGATGGATGACAAGAGAAAGCTTTAGATCCACATCCCCAAAGCAATGACTAGGGAAACAGAGTAAGCTAGCAGCAAACTGCTGTTCTTGTAAAAGAGGAGGCAGACAGGACCCCATTCCTTTGCTGAGATACTCCCTGTTTGATTAGAGCCCTGTCTGAGCACTATCAAGATAATGTCATTGCAATGAAAATGAAATTAAATTTAAAACTTTTCATCTGGACCAGCTTTTTAGGTTCATTTGACTGATGTGAGAGACTGCATTATAATCTTTGAATGTTTTCTCCACTTGGGAAAATCAAGCCCAACTCGCTGTGTCCCAACGGACTGCCAAGAGGAAATGCCCCACATCGTATTTAAGTACTAATAGCAGTATACTTAGAAAATCTTTAGTCTTTCCACCATGAATGCCTTCATTTACAAAGAGAAATATGTTTACATTTGGATAGCTATGGCACCAGTGAGGAAAGACTGCGGAAAGAAAAAGAACTCTGTCAAGTTTAATTTAAGTAAAATTAAACCTGACATCAAGAACCGTAAGCCCTTTAAAAGTCTTTTTTTACGCTTTAGTATCTTGTATTTTTATAGCAGTTTCAGAATAAACTGTGTTTCTTGTAGCCACCCTTTGATATCCATGGATATTGTTTGATTATCTGTTTTGAATGGAAAGAAACTAGAAGATATTACTGTAATCTCTATGACAACAGACTTAAAGTGACTATTGCAGTCTTGGGAAATCAAGATTTCAAGGATTCCAAACAGAATTAGATCAAGAAAATTTGCTCATTATTGAAACTTAACAGAATAGAAAGACATAGTTAAATTAAAAAACATTGGCAGACAAAACCTTCTGTGGTATCAGACTATTTTTTGGGCTCAGGCAGGGAGCAGCACACTGCTATGGACATAGTAGTTTGATATTTTGGCAGTTACCTGAAAAACTGCTAAAGTGAAAGCTTTCTTTAAAAGTTCTGCTTGAACAATTGACAATTTATTGTGAATACATCGTCTAACTAGTCCTATAAAAACTTAGTATATACTTGCAAAGGCCCCATTTAAGATTAGTGTCCAGTCTCATTCTTTGGACTTATTATAGAGAATTCCAACAGTTAAATCAAGTGTGGAAATACTGTTAAAAGGAGGCATACCTCTCTAAACAGAGCGCCCCATAAAAAACTTTTCTATGGTATCTTTTTAGGGTTCATTTCAGTGCCTAGCCACAGGCATCTGGTCTGTTTGAGATGCTCTCGGATCTTTTCCAAGCCACCAGCTGTGGCTTCTGGAGGATGCAGGTCTCCTGCTGATTGTCTGCCAGCCTTGTACAGATGTCTCAGATATTCTAGTACGTCTCCAATGGCAATGGGTGCCAATGTTTAGGCAACTGAATCAAGCCCTTGGTTACTATGCATTTGGCCTGACTGCAAGTGGCTGTAATTTCTACTGTTCATGTTTTCTGTCCTTTTTATATGTCTAGCAATAAATATGGTTCAGTGTTTAAGCTAATGTCACACTTGAAAGTAAAATAATGTACACACAGGTTTACAGTGTTTCAAATCTGACAGTGGCTCTGGGTCACGTATGTCGTCTTGTGAAACTGGAATAGCACTAGCAGAAGTATGCTGTTGTTTATTCCTACAGTGCTCGGCCAGCATGATGACCACAAAGATTTCCTCATCTGCTGCCAATCTCCTGTGGCTCACTTGTACAGATTATTGCTGATGTGATTAGGTGTAAGTTATTTTTATCGTCTGCATTCATGTACTGCTATTTCAGAGCAGGTAAACTACACGCTTTTCTTAATGTGCCTGAACATGACTTAATTATGTCATTCTTTAGAAAGTGAAGAAAGCAAAGTGGAGAACAAAGATAGCAGGCTGTTCTGGCAGTGTATGTTTATTGGGGAGAAAGAATTTTCAAATAAACAGCATTTGAAGTAGAGATTAATAACCCCCTTAAATACAAACTTAGTTCCAAAAGCTGGTGATTCAAAGAAGAGGAGTTGGTCCTTACTGTCCCACCTGGGTGTCTAATGGTCTTCAGATGTGTTTGAGTGCTGGTGGCAAGGGCAATATTTGGGAAACTGAAGCACTGCCTGTTGCTGGCAGTGACCTTTGTGGTGAACCCCTGGCTGTTCCTCACTGACACCTATAGGTTTTCAACTACACAATTTACTCTTTTAACAGAGAAGACTATTGTAAATGTGTTGAGGATCTTAGATAAAAAAGAAAGCAAGTAGAGTTAATCTCGTTAAGTATCTCTAAAAAACACTTTCTGATTATGCCAGTCATACTACTACTGCAGCCAAGTAAGAGAGGAAAACTAAAGCAACATTTCTTGAGAGGTGTAGAGGGAAATAAGAAATGTTGTTATTATGGATTTGTTTGGCTTTGTTTTGTTCCTTTTTGGAAATGTGTTGGGGGAAAAACATCACCGGGACTCCTACGCCAGCACCTTGACATATGGAGCCCTGAGTTCTTTTGCAGGGTTTTATTTTCTTCCTGTGCATGTGTGACTGCCATCCATACTAATCAAACTCAATCAGCAGGAGGAGTCAACTGCTTTGTATTAACTATTGTTCTCCTGACTGCGGTATTTTAGAATAGATTTTTAAGATCTGCACTGACTCATACAATGCATATCTAATCAAAAGCAAATTAAACTTCATACGCTGGCTTGATATTAATGACAGAATAGCATTTACGACAGCAGAATAGTGACGCTCTTTATTGCATAAGACAAAAGAAAAAAAAAGTCCAGTGTTTTCTTTGTTTTCTCGATATATATTATTGTGTGTCCTTAGACTGAACTTTTAAGTTTTAATTAGTGTTTTTATTCAAGGTGATTTAATATATAGCAGATACATGTTTTTTAATCTGAGTCCTTAAAATTTTCTATTTCATACGCTTAAGTGGAATAAGAGTTCGTACATATTCATAGTTTGATGAATTGTGCTAACAGTTCTTTGTATTTTTAGGGAGTCTTTATCAATTTTCACAAGCAGTTTAAATCTATTATATAGCACTTACACTTATAAAGTTGCTATAAGTAGTTGTCTATCTGGTCATCACTACTATAGCTATCTTTTCTCTGCTATTTTGATACTTTAATTGAAAATACGTGTCAGCATTTTTTTCAGGGAGTTATAGTTTAACTATAAATATGACTAATAAACTAGTGTCTACAGAAATGACAACAATGGAGTAAATAAAGAGCCAAGGTAGATTTAACTGGCTGATATGGATGCTGGTCAGTGTAGGTATCTGAATGCGCTACAAAACCTACTCAAGAAGCCAATTAATTCTCTTTAACACAGCATGGCAAGTTCATATACTGAGTTACTGAGTTTCAAGGTAGCTTCTGTCCACTTCAGTCGCTGTGGCTTCAGACCGAGGTGTCGGGCAAACAGGGGTGTATTATATATATAAAAAGTGCTTTTTGTGTGTAACAGACCCAGAATGGCCCCGTCCCAAAGAAAAGTGTCCTACAGCATTCCAGGAGGCTTCAGTTCTTCACTCACGACAGAAATTTTCCCTTCCAAAGGGGCTGAAGTACATTTTGTTTTTACAAAAGAAGTAGCTCTTCAGTCCCTAGTTGCGATCCCTGTGAGGGTTTGTACATGCATCCAGGTACTGTCCCCTTAGGTGCACTGTTCCCTAATCCCAGTGCCTTTGGAGAGACACATCTTCCTGTCTCTACTCAAGAAGTGATAATTTTTGTTCAAGATGGCTCTTGCCAAACATAAACCAATAATCTTGTCATTGACTCCATTGGGAGTCCTGAGGGTGTAACTCCTATTCTTTTGATCTTCCAAAAGATTCTCCTCATCTGTTAATATGTAGTGCTTGTGCAGCATTTTTAAAGTATTGCCTGACCATTAATCCTCACAGCAGCCCCAGGACATAGGTAACGTTATCCCCATTATTTATGTTTGAGAAGCTCTACCTTTGAATTTGTCGCAGCATCATGCTAGTCAAGGTTAGAGTGAGGGGTCCCAGATTCCCAGTCCTGCCTCCTCTCTTCCAGAAGCCCTGCTGTCTGCTGTGCATTACCAAAGGTTTCTGCTTAGGATGTGCATGTTTGATGCAGTCAGAACAGTGAAAGGTAGGAGGGCTGGAGATGGAAATACTGTTGCCTATATTTCCTGTGGTTTTCTTGTGTTTTTTTGTTCATGGTTGTAGAAGACCATTATCCCACTGATCATAATAAGAAATGACTCGTAACTTAATAGCCTGGAGAACTTGGAGAGTTCCCTTGAGTCAGCATTTGTGCTAAGTTAGCCGGTTTGTTTCTGGATTTTTACCTCTTTTGGATTGTCTTTTTTCTTTTGAAACTACTCAGAGAAGAAAGAGCTAGAAAGCCTGTCATGATGGCAAGAAGACAATTAAGAAGTACAAATTTAACCTAGATTGTAAGAAGAATTCAGTACTTTTATTATTAAATTATATAGGAGTTTAAATGAGAAAGAAAACAACTAATATGTGCAACAGCCTCTAAAGAAAGCGAATCATTAGTAGATATTAGTATCTGCTTTATATTAATAAATCTGAAGCAAATCATTATCTGAAGGAAATAGCAATATATTATTTTAACTAAATCTCCACAGGAAGGTGTCTTATTTGTTCCTTCAGTGAGTAACAGTTTGTATTATTTATTTTCAGTTCAGCTACACTAGTGAAAGTAGTGGAATTGCTTCCGTGAATTTACCAACTGAAGACTGAAAGAAATTACAAGACTCTGTTACTGAATTGCTTATATTGTGGTGTAGTGACTTTAGAAAAAATACAAAGCATAAAGTAGTTTTAAAATCCCTATTGAGTTTTAGCATGATTTTCCTAAAACAAGCAGTAATTCTTGAGGTGGAAACATGCGAATGTGTATCAGTGGCATATCATCACTCCTCTGGCAAAATGTTTCTCAAGATCATAAAAAAGAAAACAAATCCCAAAATATTAATTAAAATGTTTTACTGGCTACTTTCTTTTCTACATGTGGGAAATCCCATTGGCTTTTCTGCCAAGTTCTCACTTCACCCTCTAATTGTGCCAGTGCCTGGTTATCCTATTAGACCCAAACATGCATTCCTTAGGAGCTCCTAGATCCTCAAAACTGATAGCGGATTTGCATACATTGCAGCATGATTGGACCAAAATGTATATCTGACTGTGCGGATATGGCTTTTATTTTCCTGTGATTTGGTCCCCAGATGCCACTGCAATGAATTCACAATTCTGCACTAATCGATAATAGCAATACAAAAATGTTTTCAATATGCTTTAATGTTGTGCTGTGTATACCATTGAACAGGAACTACTTAGACCAATTTAGTGGAAAAGACTTAATTTATATTGCCATTTTTAAATATTATCTGAATGTTACTGTATTAGAACACCAGGAACATTATAGCACCATGAGTTGAGAGATTTTAATGTAAATTCAGCTAAAATGTGTTTCATCTTTAAAGAAACAGCAGTGCCTTCTTCACTTTTTCAAAAAATCCAATTGAAAGAAAAAAAATTGCCTTGTGCTTCTTTGGTTTTTATGCTCTGTGTTGTGATAGGCTTCAGAATAAACAACAGCACTTTCTCCTTGCTTGCTAAAAGCTTATTTGAGGAAATTATTCAGAATGCCATACACCTGGAGATGAAAAGCTTTTTCGTTCCATCTTGAGAGATACATTAAATTGCTATTGTTTTTCTCCTGTGTTTTCCTAAGTGGTGCTTAATGATTATTTATTATTACATTTACACACATATGCATGCATATTTATTGCACCTTTTTAGGCCTTATTAGCTCTGTTTAAGCAACACAAATATCACAGAGTAATTTTGAAAAAAATAAAAAGAGAATATTGACGCTGATAAAATTGAGATTTGATAATGAAGAAGTTGTTGCACATCTACCAAGAAATTTAAATGATAGTTTTACATGCCTGTCAAATATTCTAGACTAACACTCAGAGCAGGTAAAATGAATGTATTTCTTTGAGAAAAGTATCTATCTATCTGGGCTGTACAGTCATTTTTTTAATGCACAGTTTCAGAAACAACAGAATTTTAGAAATATGATAATCCCTAGCTGTGAAGTAAATATTAATGAGGTTCAGCTATGCAACACAGAGCAGTCTGAAAGATCTCCTTCCAAAGCAGAGAAATCCATGCTGTATAAAGGTACCTCTTTTGCTATATTCCCACTTGTAAAATTCTGCCCTTAAGTCGCAAATTCATCTTCTGCCAGTAAGCTAGAAATGGAAACACAGTTGCCTGGGAGTTAATAAATTTTATTTGGATGCAGTTTTATTTCTCTAGTACATTTTTAAGCTAACTTTTTATTTTTATAGATGGAGGGAGTGAGGAGGAGACTAAGACTAGAATTTCTCAAAACAGAGTGTTTCCTTCAGATGCGTGTTGGCTGTGAGAGCCTTGCATAAAGAAATCATTCACACATGCCCTGGTAAGCCGGAGTTCATAGAAATGACACTGTGCTGCCCATAGCAGTTCTAGCCCACAGGCAAAACATTCTTCTGGCAAAATGCTATCAAATTCCCACTGACTCTGTTCACTTAAAGAGCAATTCATAAGTAAAAGTGCCTTGTTTTTTTAAAAAGGAGAGGAGTTGAATGTTCCTGGCGCTACGAGATGCCCAGCCCTGGAGAGCAGAACATATTTCCTCTCACAACAGGAAGTCAAGGGCAGGTTATTTTCATTCAGAATTTTTTGAATTCTTTTTTTTTTTTTATAGCAAAATATGCTACAGTATGAATGCTCTGCGTGAAAAGATTGCATGGCATAGAATAAAAGCTATCCTTCATCGGTATGACATCTGAGGGACAGAGAAGAGTATTGTAGTACAAGGCGTTCTCCCATTCTACAATTTGTATTGATATTCACCCAGCTGTGCACTTTAAAGTAGGAGATGAAGAATTAAATGTTCCTTCTGTTTGTTTTTATCTCTTTTGGATTTACAGTCACAATGTGTGGAGCTCAAAGTTTCATTTTGCATGGTCAGAACATGAAGCTAAAACATTTAAGAACATAATCTGAATTACAAAACTGGTAAAAAGATAGGATTTATTGAAAAACCTATGGTATGTAGAGTAACAAATTCTGTCTGTGCTGTTCACATGCATTACCACGGGTTAGTCTTATTTCTGATTTTATGTCTTTTTGGTTTTAATTATGGTATTTTTGTCTTCACTTCAAGGGTTGGATTGTCTTTAAGTGAATATTAAAGTAGTTGCAATGATGCTATGCCTTACGGTTTTGTATATGCTACGCAATAGATTCCCAGTGTATATTTAGAGGTGGAAACCTATCGACTGGACGAGTACTAGGTTATCATTCTACATTAATATTATAAAATCAGATGGATGATTTTGATTCGAGTTTACATTTACCCTTATTTTATTAAATATATTTTAGCATCTCCTGTATAGCTCTATATCTTCTTTAGCCTTTGCTATATACTGAGATACTTAGGATAAAGTAACTTCTGGGATGCATTGGTTTGCAGGGATCTCCTATTCACATCATCCCTCACCGAAAAAGTAAATACATTCGGTTGCATTGGTATACTGCCATTGAAATATATGGGTCTGTAGTATTATAAATGAAAGAGGAAGTTGGTGCAAATTTGTGCTTTCTTTTTTTTTAATTGACTGTTTGATTGTCATAAGTTATTCTTGATTTGTCCTCGAACAATGATGAAAAAAAGCTGTGTCACACATATGTGACAAGTTCTGGGAGCTAGACTACTTTTTCAGGTGGTACCAATATTACAGTCCAACTTTATGCTGCAAACCATGCAAGAGTATTTGAAGTCGTTGAAGTTTTTTACCTTGTAATTCATAAGATAATTTGATGATGGATTGTGACTGGGCTACGAGATAAATAGCATGTGAATTAAAAGCTGGTATTTCCACAGGTAATTTTCTCATCATGTCAATGCATTATGTAGAGTGTGAATTTCCTATCAGTTCTTCTAGTCCAGGGACTATCATCTTCCCTGTGCCTGTTTCACTGATGACTAAATTCTCACCTGTCATCTTCTCCAGCTTTCTCCTTATCTCTCATCACTGTTGCCCTGTGCCATTTTATTACCGTTATCCTTCCTCTGTGCTTCATTAACTCTCCCTCTCCTCAGAACGCTCTCTTCCAAATTCCCAATTTAGCCTCAGCTCCATTGCTGCTGTCTCTGTTCTTTGTCATCTACCTTTTAATTTAGAAATCTCATGGGGTTTTTTTTAGGATTTTTTTTTTTTTTTTTGTGAAAAGTAAAATAAATGTAAAAAAAGGTATTTGTTATTATTTAAAGCATGTACTCTCTAAATGTTATGGTAGATACCAGTTAGGAGCCCCATTGTATTTGTAAATCACACTGCTAGGTGCAGCCTGGCACTGAGGTGACACGTTGCCAGCCCGGTACTCGTGGGTCCCACTGACGCTGTCTGTAAAGCTCTGGCCTAACCCTTTTCCACAGACAGAACTACTTCCCATCCATGTTCCCCCTCTACGAGGATGACTGCCCAGGCATGCTCAGCATCTTTATCCCAGGCCACAAGTCCTCACTCCTGTTGGCCGCGGGAGCGGGCTCTGGCAGGATCGAGTGTTGTACAGCTGTCCAGCAGCGGATATCCGAACTGCCACTGCCCGGTAGTGCAGCGTGAACCCTCTCCTCGGAGCAGCGGGCTTGCCTCCTGGCAACAGCAAAGGGAAGAGGTTCAGGTTGCAGGGCTGGCAACCTGCAGCACACTTTTAACTTTGCAGTGTTGTCACCAAGGGGACAGTTGGTCCTGGGGAGGCAGGCACAAATGCCATGCTGAACTCCTCAGAGTTCACAGGCAATGTTCGTCATAGCTCTGGGGGCCAGAGGTGGGCTGGGGATAAAAGCTGCGGTGCCAAATTCTCTTCTCCCACTCCATTTGCTTGCTGCGTCTGCCCCGTTTGATTCCACTCTGTTGGAATCAAAGTCCTCTGTCACCATCTAATACTGCATATTTCAAAAGAGGAAAACCAGATACCACTTTTCTGATGTAACTCCCTTTGCAGAAGGGAGTCAGGCTGGTTGAATTCTGAATGCTGCATAATTGCCATTGAAAGTTCCTGTAGTTGCCAGAGCTATTAACTCTTAATAAATTTTACACTGTCCAAGTTCCTGAGAGTCACCGATGTGCTTTTACAGATCACAGAAACAGGTGATTTTTTCGGTTCAATGCATCCTTTTGCTTTCTCAGTAAGTTTTATCTTCATTACTCTGTGACGCTTACAAATACGCTATTACTTTGCAGTAAGCAACTTTTTCTTGGGAGGAACTGATTTAAGTGTGCCTAGCCAGCCACTGGAATTGTCAGTGTGGATCTATGAGAAATAAAGAAGTTAATCATCATTATCTTTAGCATATTACAGTTTATTTGCTTACTCATTATCTCCTTGAAATGGAAAACCCTTATGAGCAATACAAACAATCTCAAAGAGACATCTGATACTCATATAAATAGCTATGCTCGTTGCTTTTTTACCAACTCATATCTCTGATGATGCGAATTTACTAACCCCTGTAGCTGGAAATTAATCGGGAAAGTATATTGAGTGCTACAAAGCTCGGATCAACATCACAGTGAATAAACTTGCCCTCTTCCATTGTCTAAGTGGTAATTCCTCATTATTCATCTCACAAGAAATGGTGTCTTGTCTTGCAACTTAGAAAAAAAATGATTCCTTAGTAGTGCCAAAGTATCCCATGAAGTGATATGATTAATGCTCTTCTGACTAGATCTGCTGAATAAAGTCTTATTCAATTTCCCCGTGGAGACACAGTGAACCAATATCTTCGGCAATAATTTTTAAGCAGGAAGCTTTCTGCTTATCTCAGCTGTATTGTATAGTCATTTCAGAATGCACATTAAATAGTTGGAAAGAGGTTATAATGTGGGTGGATTTTCCTTAAGTCACTGAGGCTTCTTTCACTGAATACAGGTTGTGGTGGAGCTCTTTCCCTTTCTACCATCTGAGATCATTTAGACTTCTTCCACTTTATTATTGTTTAGTGTAACTAATGCCAGATAATATGGCACTTCCTTAATTGAGTGCAAGTAGTGCTGTGTTCGTCACGTCTTTTATTGGTTTTGGCCAACCACCTGCCGCAGACAGTTGTTATATCTACTGCAAATATCAGCTCAGATAGCTGACAAGACCCACAGCATTTCATTAAATTGTTATTGCAAGTTAGCTTCTTGATTCCTTTAACTGGCTTTTTTTTTTTTTTCCTATGGGAAATCATAAAGAAACACTGAACAACTCTTCTTCTCTTTTACATGTCTTTATTTTAAACAGATACCGCAAGAGAAAGCAGTAGGGCAGAAAACTTTTTCATATTTGGAAATTAGCTACAGGATGCAATATAAGCACCTTGCCATTGAATAAGCCTTGCAGTTTGTGTTGCCTGCTGTTGGGGCAGTTAATGTGCTGAAGACGGTTGGTGGCAAAAGTGAGCAGCGGCACAGGGCAGCCTTTTTCCCCACCACTGCATGCTGGGCTCCCATACAGTAGACAGTCTTGGCTCAGTGTCCTGCTCGGTGGCTTTTGCCTCCTTGCCTTGCTGATTTTGGTTTCTCCAGACTGTTGACTAAACTTATAAAATAAACCTAAAAGACCAGTTCCTCTTTCTCAGCTTTTTATTTGCTTTACTGGGGGTCAAAAATGTAGATGAAGCTATCACGTACGGCATTCTGAAAAAAAATGCTTAACTTTTTTCTTACAAGAAAAACAAGGAGTCACTTCCAATCTGCTATATACTGAGAAGAAATCAAGCAGACACTCGCAGGGTGAAAACACAGTATATGTCTGGCAAAGTTTTGGAAATAGTAGAATCAGTCAACTTTTGGATAGAGTTCCACCATAACTTGCAAAAACGTGGTTATTTGCAAGCAAACTTCCACGCAGTCTAAAGCAGCGTACAGTGTTCTAGCATGTAGTGATACCGTTTTTATTTGTACCTCTTCTAAACCTTCCCTTCTCTATAACACAAGCTCTGTAACTGAGTCTTTTAAGGCTCAGTCCTATATATTATAAGCAGCTGGAAAATTTCACACACCCACTGAAGGTTCCAATGAACACAAAATACCACAGAACAGATGCCAATAAGAGGTATTTTTAGCAGCTCATGTCACAGTTGCTGTTTGCCTCTCCCGTGACAGCTAATGAGCTTTGAATGGCTGGGAGAAATAGTGCATCCTGCAGTAAAAGCCTGAGAATGCTTCTCCCCTCTTCAACGCAGGCAGTAAATGTTTGCTTGGGGTCTATCTGAAGCTTTATAACAAACCATTACAGCATATTCTACACTGGCTAAATGGATTACACTGCAGACCTCCATTTCATACATTTATTTCCATAAGAATCTGGCATGACAGTTTATTGTTTGTTTGCTCTGTAATATTGCTGCTAGAGGTAACGTTATTGTAAACAGAGCTTGACTGAGTGAGCATTTGTTACTAGTAGTTAATATCATTTTCTTACATTTTCTTGGCTTTGGACAAGGAGTACTTAAAATGTAAGGAAACCTATTCTGTACATTTTCAGCTGAAGTTCAAGCTGTTTATCATTACATAATGGAAAAAATTCTAAAAATGTCGTCGACTGAGTGAAAGAAAATCATCCTTATGTTGGGGTTTCTTGTTCTTTCTCCCTTACTTTGCACCATTATATTACACAGAATGTAGCATGTTCCATTCCCAGGAGAAAGCCAGATTGATACTGAATGTGTAACCAGCTGGGTGTTTACCCTTCATTATTCATACTGACAAGGCATGAGAGGAAGAAATAGAAAAAGAAGGAAATCCGAAGTTGTTGGAATAGTTATTCTTTTTTGTGTCAAAAAATACTGATTTGAAAATTCAGTTCAAGTGACTTAGGAGGAAAGCTCCTGCCTACTCTCTCAATTTACCTGCTGTTTTTATGGTATATGTTCATAGAAATTATTGACTGACATATTGAGGTGTGTGGCAATTAGTCCTTTTTCTTTAGAAATGGGTTTATTATTCTTGTGCTTTCAGACACTGAGTGTGCAATTACAGAAAGCATGGGATGGACCTCCTTTCACTAGTCCAGAGTGAAAGTTGTTTTACAGTTGTTAGCCAAGTGTAAAAACCTGTGTAAACCCAGAGAACATTATTTCAGAAGATTTCAGAAGACAAGAAACTCAAATGATCAGATCATGACACCTTTTATATAGGCAGATGCAGGAGGTGCCTGTGGGATTAGAAGCACGCACCCTGGAGAGGGGCTGCCCAACATCTGACATGGGATTTTGAACACGCTCTTTATTCTTTCTCAGATGGCATAGAAACAATATGTATTTCTTGACAAGCGATCTTTAGTACAAGAAACAAGTAAGTTTATGGTAAACAGCTTCTATCCTCTTCAAGTCTAGAGTTCAAATTATCAGTAAGAAACATGTAAATAGGACTGTTTCCTCTCATTTTATAGTCAGGAAATTGAAGAGGAGTGGCTAGGGCATTCCCCGCTACAAATACATTTCTGCATACTGTTCAGTCTGAAACTTGTTACTTTAAGCACGACTGCAAAATGTTACTTATTCATATTCAGAAACTTTGGTTCTGTGTGTATTTTTTCTTTCTGCTTTCCTTGTCTTTGCAATCTTCAGAAATCTGTTTTCTCAGTTTTCTGTTGATTTCAAAGGTCATAGGCACATCTGTACTGCATTTTGAACTGTTTTGGCTGTGAATAGTTCTCTTAAAGTCAGTTTCCCTGGCTGCTAGCAAACAGTAGGAGAGCCTTAGATGGTCCTGAATACCTACGTCAAGCTTCATCTGCAGAAGTGAACTAAATTGGCCAGGGCAGAGGCCAAACATTGTTTCCGGATCATCCATATAATTAAATGTTTGAATGCTTTTATGGTTCATGGGCTGTTTCTGCCAAGGCCAACTGGATCTCTTGCAGACGTGAACACAAACCCCATGCAATGCAGGCTTTGGCTAAAGATGTGGGTTGGCCAGGGGCAAGAAGTGGAGGAGGAGGCTGAGATCCCACTGTTGGTCCTTCTCATTGAATGGTAGGAGAGTGGGAGACATCAGGGACATACTGTTGAGGTCCAGCTTTTAATCCAGGCATTTGCAGGTTTGCATTTTTGCACCCACTAGGGTGGTTCACCAGGATGGCCTCACATAGGCCTGATTTTGGATGTGACACTCTATTACTCTCTGACCATGGCTCATCATATAACTACCAATGTGAACACCTCATGGAAAATGGCAACTTTAGTCCCTTAGCTCTCGCTGATAAATGTGTCACTAGTATCTAGAAGAATCATGACCATCTCCCTGCTCAGAGTTTTGAATATGTATCCAAAACTGAGCTTTGCTTTCTTTTGTTCCTGAAAAAAATCTGTTTGTTGGTGACTGTTACACCAAATTGTCTTTTGGTCATTGCTGTGGAACACCAGCATGTGATGTCTTCAGTTATTTCCCACTTTGTCCAAGACTGTGTGCTGTCAGTGCCAATCAATTCAATCTTCTTTTTTTGTCTGTTTCTTAGTACCTCTCATGTTTCTTTATGCTTTCATTCTTCTTTGTTATTCTGTTGCCTTTTAAAATGTTTTGTATTCTTTACCATCTGTGATATTGAGCAGTTTGGCTCTTTTTTCCACATCCTTTATAATGCTCTAAGATGAGGTCTCAATTCTTACTGCAAATTACCAGTGAAATATGCCAAAACACTGGCGCTCTTGTTATAGATGATGATAATATTTCAGCAATGTTTTAAAAAAAATTTTTCTATATGTTCATTATCACTGCAAATAGCTTCTTGTTTAGTGGCAGGAATATTAACTATTATGAATGGTTAACTACTGCATCAACTGGCATACCTTGAGATTTTTAGTAAACCCTGGAAATTACTTTTCTGTCTACAGCAGCCTATTCTGTTGGCCTTCTATCAGGATCTTGAATTTTTCACAGTTCTTCAGCTGCCAAATGTTGGCTATGAAGTGATTAGTTTTCTGAGAAATCCACTCTTGGCCTCTATAATGAAGATAAATTCACTGGATTTCCATATCTCTAAAGAGTAACTTTTAAATAAAGGACACAGATTCTGGTGAATTTGGCTTGGATCCAATTTTAATGACTAATTTAATCATTCAGTAGCATTTCTATTTACCAAAAACAAATGTAAACTTTATACAGAGAGCCACAGATCAAAAGGAAAAAAGGAAACAATAAGGTAATTATTGTTCCTACCATCAAAATTGCTTTCCTTTGAATAAATGCAGTCATGTCAAGTAGCAGATACAGCAAACATTGACTGTGTCTTATAATATATAGTTAATTCTTCTTTTTAAGGGGCAAAATTTTTAATTTTTGCTAACTATTGGCAAATGTGAGTGTTTTATGAGAAGAACTTTGGCACTATCAATTGCCTCGTTTATCGTTTTCATTTCTAACAGCCTTTGTCAACCACATTTCATGTTGTACGGCTCTGAACATCTTCAGTGGGCTTAGCTTGTGAAATCGTCTATGTTTTCACACTAGAACATAACTAAGACAATGATGGAGACTTCTGCAGAAACCCCAGTGATCTTTCTCCTTTCCTAGAGAATGAGATTTCAATTTCAAAAAAGATTTTCCTTTTTTTTTTTTTAAAGACAGACAACAAAAACAGCAGAACACATCCATATGTCAATAAGTGTGATACTAAATGACTGCATACATCCAGCATCACATTTTGACCAACATTTTACAAAAGTTGAACCAAGACAGCAGGGCTAGTCCAAGCTAATTTTCATAACCAAACCCTGTGAAGAGAATATCACCATTGTTTTTATGTTAGCTTTATTTACTATTTCCCATCTAAATAAGGGTTCTGAAATGCAGAGAATGCAATTAAATATAGCAGGGCTTCAGAATTTTAGCGCTTTTCTTTCTTCCGCAGCAGCTGGCTGTCTTCTCTCTATATTCCTGGGCAAATGTGAACTGAAACTGTTGCATATAAAGATTTTTAGGTTTTATAAGGTGGGTTTTTTTAGCCTGCACAACCAAGGCTTAGTGTCTACTTATGCTTCTATGAAGTGAGCCTGAAATTTATCTCCTGTACTAGCAGTAAACTTAAATGTTCTCAGGAAGAGGATTAACAATTTGTATATTGTAAAGGTGATGCCTTAGAGGCATCATTCTTTAAAAATAAGGAACAGTGGTGGCTGTGTTTACTTTGTACAGGGAGAAAATTGATTTGCCTGAATTAGCTTTCAAAGTAACTTTATGAAGTGTAAGGAGAAGCAAAAAATGTCAGGATATTAGAAATCTACAGGAAAATAAAAGTACACTCATAAATAATATAATAGGAACAGTGGATAGAAAAAGTAAAAGATAAAAGCCTTTTTTTATATTCAGTGGAAATGCAGCAGCATATGTTTGCAAAGGCGGCTCTGGTATCTTCTATCTGAGGGTTTCCTAGTGTGGTTGTATTTTATATACTTTCAGTAGGAGCTGAAAACTGTTCTCTGTCATTAGCAACTTGTAAAATAAGTAACAGATGCTTTGGCTGTGTGTGGGTGAAAGAGAATGAGCTTGGGTTGTTCCACTTTGTATCCCTCTAGCCAAAACAGCTGTTTTTACCAAGTACTGACTGATCTGGATAGAATCAAGGTGGGTTCTGTATCAAAAGCATCTGAACGGTGACTTAAAGATAAAAATAGGAAAATGTGTATTTCTTTAGATTCGGTGCAGTTTGGAGAAGCAATGGGAAACAGTGAGGTGAGGTTGGTCACTTGGCTCTGGGGTCTGGGACATAATTTTTTTTTAAAAAAAAGGAAACAAGGAAAAATCAAAATAAAAATATAAAATCAAATATTCACACTCCATGGATATTATATAAAGGAGTAATTCTATCTAGAGATAAGAATTTATACATGCAATAAATGCTTCCAATATTTCTCACACAAATTTTTCTCTTGGGAGGAAAACCAGTTGGAAAAGTATTTTTTATGTGATTCGAATATGAGCAGAAAATATTTTTTGTTATAACATATTGAACTTAAAATATATCACTCTAATATCAGTGGCACGATTATTCTTGTGCACCTTCTCTAAATTCTGTTTTTATTTCTGATTTCATTTCATCATTTGGAAATTAAAATTTAATTAAGTGAAAAATGTCTTACTTTTTAAAAGCTGGAACATTCATGGAAATATGTGGATTTCCTTTCCGTTTTCATTTGTTGCTTTTGGAGCTTTTTTCTTTTTACTCTGACAATACTGATTAGTTGGACTGCCTGCTTTGTGGGGCTTTCTAACATTTTATAAAACTAGAGCCGTTGCAGAAAACATCAGAAACAAAACTAGAATAAAATTAAGAATTTAGTGATGAATAGGGAAAGACATTTTTGATTCTTATTCAGTGTCTGGTGAGCTCTAATTTTTCAAGATTTCTGTATTTCCACTTTGCCAGCAGACTCTATGTAATGTTTTAATATATGGCAGAAATTATTCATGAAGTACCTAAAAATGATGTGCAGTTTTGGCACTAAGTAGTCAAATATCAAATTAACTGGTAATATCAGTATGGTGCAGGTCTCCACATCATCGAAATAAGCAAAAGGACGAATGGGCAGGAAGTCTGTTGGGTTTGGATTTATTGTCGGTCCATCTCCACCTGGCCTTGTGGGATGGCAATAACGCCACAGCACGCCGCCTTGGTATAACACGGAGGCCCGTTATTATGGTGCAATCATGCAATGGTGTTGCTCTTCTCTCAGGGAAGTTGATCACAAGTGAAAGACATGAAGAGAATAATCTGAAGAAAATGCATCTTTCAGATGCCTGTTCTGGGGATAAAAAGCTTGGGGTGTGTGTTGTCGTCCCACTTAGTGTTCTGTATTTGTAATGAGGTTCTGTAAGTTTATAATGAATTTCCATATTTACAGTGAAAAAGACTTTTTCATATCAAAAGTATTGATAACAGAAACTGCAGCACAGTGTTTGCAGTGAATGTAGCAAAAAAGAGATTATAAAGGCAATGTAACCAGACTTCTTTCCAGTGCTTTAGCAGTATCAAGGGATTAATCACGACAAGGTCTATGTTAAGTAAGCATGGTTTCTTTTTTTTGGTATTGGTAAATGAATGCAGAAAGGCGAAATGCCCGCTCTTTCAAAAGCAGTCACTGATAGCCCCTGCCTGATTTAGAGCAGGTTAGCCTTGATTCTGAGAAACCGGGGCAGCCAAAATTCCCACTGAAGTGCTGCCAAGCCGAGGACTGATTATTACAGCAATAAATCAAGGTAGACTGTTTGGAACCGGTAGAACACATCTCGGTAGGGTTGTAGCATCCAGTGTAAGTGGTAACAGGAGAGATACTGACATCACAGGACAGAATATTTGATGTAAGTTACTGTCTCACCAAACTCCTGGGAAGTGGCCTTATATGTTTTGAATCTGTCTGCTAAGGCATTAGTGTTACCTGGGTCATAGGATAAAGCATTCAGAGATACCTGTAATTTTTTTCCTTTTCTTACAAGTGCTGTGTCATTTCTGCCACTGTGTTGCACCTTGGTTGCATAGAGCAGATAAGCACTTTTTCTTTAAAATAAAAGATTACTAATAAGAATACTGTCTGTCAGCTTCTTCTTAAACCCCCCTCTTCTTTCTGTGATGCCAGCCCTGTCACAAGTATGGCACTGATCCGAGAACTGCTCCCATGTGGCTGATACAGCTTTGGAAGCTGCTTTGCTGTAAAAAGGCGGAGAAGTGGAGTGGTTAAGTGAGCACCCCTTCCCTATTGCTTTCTGACTCTCAGGCAGAAGCAGCGAGAAGCAATGCCAGTCAGAACAGCTGAGAGGCAGTTTTCTTCTGCTACTCATAGCGTGGGATGGTTTGGAAGGTGGCTCCTCTTCTACTGCCACTGAACCGGCACATCTGGGAGGCTTTGGCCAACCACTGGAAGGGACAGTCTTTTCCAAAAGGCTGATGGGATTGTTTAAATTCCAGTAGGCACAGACCTGGAAATTAGGTATTATCATTTGGTATGTGGGAGCAGATTTTGCCTTTCACCATGGAGGATCTATAACACCACTAAACTTATGGCACTGCTATTTAAGTTAAGATTTAAGAAGAGAGGGCATGTAAACTGCCCAAAACCTCACATGTTTTTGTGGATTGGAGTTAACGAGGTGGGTAGGTCCAAACTAGTAGAAGAGCTGAGGAGGACCCCTGGACACCTGACTTGTGCTGGCAGGATTTGTCCTATAGACAGCAGGAGAAGAGGTAGTTGGGGAAAAAGAAATGGCCAAGGGTATCAATGGCCTTAAGACATAAATTTTCCTTTTCCCCTAACCACAGCTGTGTTCTCCAGGTATTGAAGGGTAGCCTGAAGGAAAGACCCAGGAAGAAAAGATTAATTTGAGAAATGCTTAGTGCAAAAATAATGAAACAGCGGTTCCCTACATGTGACGTTTCCTCTCTGCTTATTGAAATGCTGTTAAACATGCGCACATGCTTCAAGACTTAAAATCCTCTACAGTCAGTAGGTGAAAATCCAGTGTAATTTAACAATTGATCTTTGCCAGGGAGTTAAATGCAAATGAAAAACTCTCTAAACTAAATAGAAACTTAATGGTAGATGAGATGTAAATATATAATCTTTCACTCTGTCTCATCAGAATAAGAATTTAATTTAACTTACAAGGGATATGCAAATGGTTTCTCTGTGTTATCATTCATATTCCTTCTAATGGGAAGCTAATTAAAAGAAATGGAGAAGACAGAGAGGAAAAAAACATCAAAGATAAGTTTGACCTAAAATACAGGTTTTACATATCAGGTTTGCAGATTATAAGAATGTTTCCATTTTTTTAAAGTAAATAGTGTAGTATTAACAGTCCTCAAAATTCAATTGATTACAAACTGATTACAAATAAAAGGAATTAACTATGCTATTTTCAATTATCAGGGACAGAATTCAAAACAAAACTAATAACCTAAGCAAAACATTTAAGATAAATAAGATTCTTAAAGTTGTTTAACTTTTCCTAATTAAACATGAATAAAAGCATGTTTTATCTTAAGATATGTTTCTTATAATTGTGTTAATTAAGCTAGGTATGTCCGTGCTAGATTTACTCTCTAAGGCTGTAGTATTTTATAAGAGATGTTTGTAAATGAAACCCAAAGCATAATGCAAGACATCTCTCACTTTTAAAAATAACAAGTAACTTTTTAGCTAAGTCTACATCCTTCATATTGTTTCAATAAACTAGTCAGAAGTCATTCAAATAAACAGTTTCATGTCTGCTTTGGCCTGTTGCATGTAACACTTGTGGCTTCTGACTCAAAGTCTGAGCCAAAAAAAGAAATTTCCATCTGCAGCACCAGTAATTGTTAATTAAAACTCTTTTTTCTCATTTGCAAGAGTTGAACTAAGAAGCATTATAATTTGGCTGGTATTTCAGTAATTAATAGCAGCGTTATCACATTAGATGTACAAGATTTTTGGCTTGCATGAGTCAATAGCTTGCTTGAGAGGTTGTGAGTGAGTTGGTTAGAGTAAATTCTTAAAGAATCAATAGCCATGGATGGCATGGATTAAAAACTGGCTAAATGGTAGGCCTCAAAGTTATTTTTCCCTAGCCAGTGATCATCAAGGGGATGTAGCATAGTGCAGTAGAATTCCCCATGATTCTCCTCTCTGCACTATTTAGTAGTCTTACCAGTAAACAGATATTACACGTGGAAATGAAAATTGAAATAAAGAAAAGCGATGTGAATAATTGTTTTCTCCGATTGCTATAGGTTATGACATGAAGGTTACATGATTTTATGGTATGGATTGCAAAGGTTATTTTAATATCTCAAAATTGGGTAATTTGGTAAATCTGTGGATTCTCTAATTTGCTAGCTCACACTGCAGTTACATACATCTCTTTCAGCCAGTTTTATTCCCTTTTCCAAAGGTTATCTACACTCTTCTTGAGGCAGCAGCACCGGTACTCAAAAGATACATTGTAACTACTTGTTGTAATTTTTGACAAAAATTAAAAACAGCAAAAGTAAAAAACTCTTCACAGAATGTACACTTACCCTACTGTCTAATAATTAACCCCCTTCCTACTTTGAAAGGTGGGAAAAAAAGGAAAGGCTGCACCCATCTTCCTCCCATACTGGGTTTGTACACTGAATCCACTGAATCCTGTTACTTCCCATTTGTGAATGGGTGAACGACTTTAGACAGGGGCATGTACCCTTCCTGTGATTAGCTGATTTATGGAATTGTTACTTGGTGGTTGCTTTCAAAAAATATAATGCTTTCCTGAATAAGAGTTTGTTTGTTCAGAGTACTCTATCCAGTGGATCGGTACATATGTGGGTGCTGGTATGGACGGCAGGAGAGGAGATTAATAATGACAAATCATGAGGCTCATGGAGGTGCAGAAGAAAGCTAGGACACGGATGTGCATGCCCGTGTAAGAGACGGGAAAGAGACTCTAGCCCGCAATAGCCAAGTGGGCCACAAAGTGCGGCGGAGCCCCAGTGTGTGGCTGCCTGTCTGCCCGGGTAGCGGCCCGTGCGTGGGGTGTGGGGGTGTCTGACAAGCGAGCAGTGGAGTCAGCGTCTCTCCTGCCTAGTGAATACTGAGTTATTTAGGCAGAGCAGAGCAATTTCAAGACTGAGATAAAGAGTCATACTAATACCATACTTGCCCGAGACAGAAGCAATCAGAGTAGAGATTTTGGAGCTGGTTCCCCTCCATCGTCTTGGGCAAATGTTTGATCAGTGGCTTGTTCTGGAGTAGAGTTAACTTTCTTTCTTTCTCCTTCCTTTTCTGTCTTTTCTTCCTCCTCTCACTCACATTCTTGATTTCTCCTACCTTTTCTCTGCTTTGGAGCCTGGAAAATCTTCCCAATAAATCAACTACCAGGTCCTGAATGTTCTAAAAAACTTGTTTTGAATTTTTTGTCGGGCAAAAAGTAAGTTTTATTGAAAAACCTGCATTCAGTTTCCAGTGTCCACATACCTGGGCTCCTGCACAGATGCCTCAGGTGTACTTCCTTACTTTGCTTTGATTTATCCCTCTGGGTGCTGGTGCTTAATCTGTGTTTTTTAAGTTGCCCTCATAGCTACCTTTCTCTTCCTCTCTTAAAGAAAGGAGATACACATCTGGAATGAACTCTGACCGAGAAATTTTCTGGGAATCCTGTCGCAGTGTAATTTTATCTATATTTGACAGACAGGCAGGAAAATCAAGGGAACTTGTTTTCTGCATGTGTTGATTACTTTGAAAACTGTAATTAAATATGCCATCATTATCCATATTTTCCATTTCACTGTATTACTTTTTGCTATGTATGTCATGTTAAACATCCTAATATGAGGGACTTCATTGAGTTAGTCTCATTTTTTCCAGAAATGTTTTACTAACAAGTAAATATAATGGTAAACATTTTTCCTTTGCATCTGTCCTCTGTTTAGGACAGGTCTACTATTTCAAAGGTTTTCAGTGAGCAATGAAATGGGAAACAGAAGGTTGTTCCTCACTTATACCAGTTTTTAAGGAAAAATTCTTTCATGATTTCTTCGTAATTAGGTCTTCTTGAAGTTTATGAATCATAGTATTTGACTGCTGCTTTTCTGTTTGATTTTGTAACAGAATATCAGCTTTCCATTCAATAGTTAGTGGCATTTTTGGAACCAGACAGCTTCACTTAGGAGGCTTTCTGAGACACCGAAACTGGAGAGAGGGAGAAATTTTTGGTTTTCATGTGTATGTAAGAAATCTTAAAGGGTATTATCAAGTTATTCTTGGCTTTCAAAACCCCTTTTTTTAATTTGCCCCCAGCTTTCACTATGTTTCTTGAAACTGGGAAACTCATCTGGCTGAGCCACACTGTGCGACCCCGTGGACAAACCTGTCTGTCTCCAGTGATGACAGGAATGGAGATAGGGAGGTTAGCACCACTGGGCTGCAGTTTGCTTTTGGAAATCCCCTACTGTGAGTCTCTGCTAACATCTACATATTTAAATCAGATAACTGCGCATTGAAACAGATGGTTTACCATTGACTCAACTTATGCATCCAATTATATGTGCACTAATGAGAAGACTTCACATTCTGTCATTTGCTGTTGATTACACATTTTAAAAGATGGCCTCTTGTTTTAAAATTGATACTGGACCACCATTTACAGCAGAATGAAACTGGCTAGGTAAAGAAGTAATGTGGTATGTGGTAAGCAGAAGAGGAAATTCTAAGCAGGTACACGCAAAATGCAGACAAAGGCCTAGAAGGGAAATGAAGAAAGTAGAGATAGGGCAGAAAGAAAAGGAAATAATTTCTGGTAAAACAGGAAGTGTGAACTGGAGTGATGAAGTAAAGACATTCAGAAAACAGACAAAAAGCTGGTAGCACCTAGTGTGAGAAGCAGTGTATGCAAAATGCAAGTTAGTGTTGATCTTTGCAGGGAAACCACATCAAGGTCTAGGAAAAATATGAGACTTCCATTGCTGGTTACTGTCCCAGTGCTGTTTCAGACTGGAGCTTTGCAGTAGAGGCTCCAGCATGGGGTGTGTCTTGCAGAAGATCCAAAGATCTTCTTGAAGGAAGATCTGAAATGAGGCCTTTGACTATGTGGTTCACTGGTGGGGTTTTTTTGTCATTTGATAAAATAATAGTTCAGACTTTCTATAGCTTGGTGATGGCATAAACTGTTCTCATGTTCTGAAGGACAGAAGGATTCTGAATTCTGAATTACAAGCTGTGGTCTCTGACCACTTGCTTAAAAACACTCCAGTACTGGAGGATAGGAAAGTGACTTACAGGACACTTATTTTTCAGAGGACTCCAGAGAAGATCCATGATATCACAGATGAGTAAGCCTGTTGTCTGCAATTAGTACAAACAAATTAGAAGAAACTATAATAAAGACTAAAATTAGTGCATACATGAATAATGTGATATGTTGTGGCAGAGTCAGCATGACTTTGCAAAGGAGAATTGAGCTCTGTAACCCACTGGCACACTCTGAGGGTTTCCATGATCTGATGAAGGAGAACTGGTTGATATGATCTCCTTGGATCATATCAAAGGCTTTTGACAAGATCCTTTACCAGAGACTCTTAAACAAGGTTACCCTGGGACAAAAGAGAAGTTCCCCACAGAAGAAAACAACTGATTAAAAGGTGGGAAGCAAAGGCCAGGAGTGTATTTTCAGTTTTTATTCTATAGGTAGATCACCAGTGTAATCCCACATATGTGTATGCTGATCAGAATACTTATAAGTGATTTGTAAAGGGATGAATAAAGAAATGTTAAATGGCATGTTATTTAGAATAAGGACTGTTGTGAAGAACTGCCGAAGGATCATATGATACTGAGTGACCACATGTTAGAACGATAGATGGAATTCAGATGTGAAGCAATGCACAGGGGACAAAGAAGCAATCCTTCCTTCAGACACTGAGCAATGGGCTATTACCTAACGAATACCACATAGGAGTGAGATACCAGAGCTACAATAGACTGTTCTGTGAAAAGGTGAGCTGAACGTTCAGAATTGATCAAAAAAGGCAAATGCAATGTTTGGAATTCTTAGAAAGGAGAACAAAACAGAAAACTTTATGCAGCTGGACATATGTGTGAGTGTCGTGAATGCTGTGTACAGTTCTGGTTCCCTGAGTCTCCAAAAGGATGTTCTGAAACTGGAGAAGATTCAGAGGTGGTCAAGAAGTATGATAAAAGCTTTGTGGACAGCTTATATTAATATTGTGGACAGGCAATATTAAAGTGCACTAGGACTCTTTAAACTGGACGAGGTATGAGGATGGGGTGTGGCATAGCGAAGATGGATAAGACATTCAGTCCCTTCCACTAAAAGTAGCAGGGGACATGAAATAAAACCTAGGCCTAGCAAGCCGACTGGAGCAGAGGCAGCAGTTCTTCACTTGGAGTGGAGCTGAGCCAGGGAACTCTGTTGTGGATGCTAACAGTTTAGATGGTTTGGAAAAGTAACTGGACTAATTCATGGAGTTAAAAACGTAGGCTGTCAGCTGCAAAGACGCTGTGTCTGGCTAAGGCCAGGACAGTACTCTAAGGAAATAATATTATGCATTTCGCTATTCTTATATAATTACCTAGGCTTCTTCCATTGGGCACTGACAGATACTGTGCTTGAACTTTTGGCATGTCTCAGCATGGCCATTATCATGTTCTTGCGTCACGTTGGTACTGTTTGATGTCTGCTGTGAAGCTGTATTTAACCTTTGAACACAGAAGGCAGTATTAATTTGGCTGCTGTGTATCAGCTAGAGGTACAAATATGATCCTATCCAGTGTCTGTAAAAATAGGGTATAACATACAAAATAATATTACAAAGTGATTTAGAAACCTAAATAAGGTACAGACCTTTCCTTCTTTTGATATTCAAGAGACCTTGATGCAGGATTTATTGGCAACAATTTGTTCATATACGGTATTCTATGAACAAATTGGTAGACCTTTTATTCCATTACATCACCACATACTAAAAATCTACATTGTAGAAAATACATATGCCGGAACAAGATTTTTGATTTGCCAGCATGTACATATAAGGAGCGTGTTTCACATGGCATGTGGAAAATGTGTATATTAAACACCTGTAGATATTTTAATTACAAAAAATAAATTGTTCTGTAATTATATGTACTATAGAATTGTAAGCAGTACCGTTAACAGAATTAAGGTGAATTTGATATGTTCATTTTAGAAAATCAATATATAAATATGAAAGGTTATCACGATGCCATTGAGTTGCTCGCTTGCAGATTGCAATTGAGTGTGAATGAAGAATTTTATTACCCCACTGCCATTTTTATCTTCTGAAATGATAAGAAAGTGATAATTAAATGATTTAATTAAACTGTTGATAAACATAATAAGGCCCTGGGAGATTATTTAAGTATAATTAAGTTTTTCCTCTCAGACTGGATCTCCTGATATGATTAGCCTTTTCAGTGCCATAGAAAACAGAAGATTATCATGTACTAAATTTAGGCACTGGTCATTGTTGATGGATTAGAACCGGTGAATGTGAACGTGAATGCATCTGTCTGAGTTTTTTAAAGGTTACTAGCTAATGAGTCAAGAGAAACCCTGTGTAGAAAATAATATCTAAAAACCTGAATCATACAAAATTAAGGCCCTATTAAAAACCTGTCAGTGGAAAGAGTGACTAAATTCACCTTGAAGTGATATGAACAAGCTTAATCCGTATATGCTGCAGTGCTGTCAGCATCATTGGCCTGGGGATGAGCTGAGCTTTGTGTACATGGGCATGTGTGATATTTTCTTCCAGCTGAGATTTTGTAAAGACCAGCTGAGTGCTGTGTTAATACAACTCTGTCATCCTTGCTGTAAAGAGGAGTAAACTGCAAGAACACTGTACATTGAAAATGTTCATGTCTCTGTTATGTTAAACACCAGACTCATCCAGAAGACAAGCAGCGGTCTCTGTAACTCTCCCCCTGCCTTCCAGGGAAGGGTTTAACTTCCCCGGTGCCCGCGGCACATGGCCAGGGGCAGCCAGCCTGGGAAGGAGAGCAGCATGGGGGCTTCTCGTGGTGGCTGGTGGAAACCCCAACGCGTGGATCCTGCTGGGAGAGCTGCTCTCCTGGGAGACCTGCCCTCCAATGGCAAGCAGGTGGCAAAATGAAATGCCTCCAGGTCCTAATCAAGCCTGACTTCATTTGTGCCCTCTGCTTACATAGCTGTGGCGCTTACCAATTTTTCAGAGGTGCTCACAGATTGCAGGACATGCATCAGTGTGGGAAGCAAGGTTTTCTTGTGCTCCCCAGGCATATCACGAAATAATATAAGATGAATATGAATTTATGAGGTACTGGATTTGGTTTTGTGGGAGCTTTTAGGTCCTACTAACCCAGCTCTTTCTATATATCCATCCATCTGGGCCCAAAGTAATTCCCTACTTTTGGTTGAAAATATTCCTTAATATAGAGCTTATAAACATTGTTGTATTAAGATCATAAGGCAGCCTTAATAAGTGTTACATCTGTCTTCAGAGCTACAAAAGATACTTACTTTCATGAGGTGTTTATATGCTTTTTGTTACTTAGAGGATACTAAAGGTCTTCACTCAAGTGAAAGAGAAGGTGAAGCTGCTGTATATAAATTAATAAGTAAAAAACAGTGGAGAACATGTACAAGTGTTTATACATATAACATACTTTGTATCACTACCAACACCACAAAAGCAAAGGTTTTGCTGCAATAGCTTTTAACATTCAGGAACAGCTGTGCCACTCGTGTACTGTTTGTTAAGTCTGAGCTGTTGCCAATCAACAGCTGTGCCAGGATAAGAGAAAATTTGAACATAGTCATAGTTGGCAACTCAAGTCTCATCACCAACGAAGCTCACAGCCACCTCTGTGCATTTTCTTGTCAGTTAAATAAAATGTCACTCTCAGACTGGCAATATCCATTATTCTCAGCTGCTGGTTGTCTGTACCTCTGCTAGTGCAAACTAAATGTAAATGCCGTTTCCAGCACTGTGGGGATGGCAGGGGTAGTGGAGGGTGCAGGAAGGACAGTGGCCAGCAGGGCTGTGCAACTTTAGATAAGCTTCATTCTGATAGTAAGCAAATATTCTTCCTTTAGGCAATGAAGGCAGATCACTGAGTTGCTACCAAAAATGTCCTGTGTCAATATATACACCATAACGTTAGTACAGCTTATCCACCACATGTGAGAAGCCTCATAGCATTATAAATAACAGGATTAAACTTTGGAGGACTCTGCTCTAGTGTGCAGAAATCACATGGAATTACGTGCAAACTATTGGCAGAATTTAATAATGTAGCAATAATGTTTTGTTGCAATTACTGTGAATAGACACTGATATCTTTTCCATAGAGATGTTTTCAACACATCCTCTAGAAATCCACACAACTCAATTATATTCTGTGGGCTTTTTCTGGTGTTGATTTCAAAGTAGATACATCATAGGTTTCAGTAGAAATTTTGCTTTTGAGCCCAAGGGAAAAAACAACAGAAAAGATATCTGAAATGAAAACTATTTTTTTTCTTTTACTATGAATCTGTGTTAGAGAAAAGTACAGTGTGTGAGAGGATAAAGCACAGCACTTCCAAAATTATCTAAGCATCATTGCAGCCTTAGTTCCATTTTCAAAGCAACATAGGCACTTTGGAGCCCAAAGGCTCCAACAGGTTCAGATAATATCCTTATTGTAGTCTAAAATTGATAAAGTACTCCAGGTGCCTAATTCACACTAAGTCCAAGTGCTTTGATGCTTTCATAAGATCTGCTAGATACCTCTCAGAATCAATACAAACCTAAAGTCTCCTGAAAATTGGACACTCGATTTCACCAAAATGCAATGGGATGTGAGTGCTAATGTCACTTCTTAAAATAGGCTTTAAAATCCTAAGCTACATAGGGCCTGGTATTTAAAAGCATGAAGTCACTGACAGATGCAGAAATGGGTCAAGAGGAATTTTCCTAAAATCCTGGGGACCTCATGATGTTTTCAGAGAGGGCACAAAAAAGGAAAAAGGAAGACAGCCAGTTTGCATATCAAATATCTCTCAAATAATAGATTCTACAGATATTCACTGAATGAAAAGGCAGATAACATCCATACAGGCAAACATTTCTCCATCAAAGCATTAATATTTTTAGTCGCTGTGAAGCTTTGACTTTTAAACCTGCATAAATGGCTGGACATGCAAGCAGATGTTACTTGTAGAAGTATGTATGCTGTAATCAGCTTCATAAAAGTCTCACAAATACACCTCCTAATCCCACACCAAAAATCATTTATTATGGTCTTCTTGAGAGAGACACAGCATCTTAACTTAGGCTCACCCAGTGGTAGTGAATAGGTCCTAATTAGCGCATCCCGTTCATTAGCAGTCAAGGACATGTAGAAAACATGTGGGAGAGCAGGATAACTAGGATTATTGCACTTGGGAAGCACAGAGGTTACATCTATCCTAATAAATTAAACAGTGCCAGGCTGTGATCCTGGATGCTGGTTTCAAATGGTCTGCTCCGCGACTTCAGGAATAGCCTCTGGCATAGCTGAGGGCCGTGATAAGGAGCCCTCTCCCAAAAAATCACTTGGCCCTGTTGGGGCAGGGAAGTGCAAGCCAGAGACCATTGCCAACAGGCAGTTTGGATTTGGCCACCTTGCTTGGTAGGGTTTGCTCTACTGACATGATTCAAGCTGTGCCACCTGGTTTGAAAGCTGGAAAATGGTCTCTGGACCATTGATTTACTGCTATAGGCATGGCTAGAGCCCAGCAAAGGATATTGTGTTACGGGACAGTAAGAGATGTGAGAGCGAGCTTCAACTATGGGATACAGCTGTGAGGACATGACGAGTTTTGCTGCTCATAGGCTTACTTTTTCTGTTAAGATCTAGCCTTAAAAACAATTTGACATCCTATTTTTTTCCAGGGTCAAGAAGGTGACAGTCCATGACAGTACTAAGTCAACAAACACTGTTAGAAATGTTTCTGCTTTGCTTGTCCCTATTTTTAGTCCGTTCCCCTTGCTAGCAATGTGATGCTGCAGTACTACATTACTTCCTTGCAGAAAGGCACAAGTTCTGGCAATGTTTTGTGTTTTGCCTTCTCTTTGGAAATTCAGTAAAAAGAGTAAAAATCGATTTACCACATATAGGTGTCCTTTAATAGGTTTTGCCTTTGATGTCTTTCTGCTCCTCACTAGCTAATTAATTTGCTACTTAGTTGTAGCAATAGTCAGTGTGGAAAACAAAGAGGGCAAGAAGGCCTCAGGTTTACAGCCAGTGAAAATCTAGTTCAGTTTAATGATCACCATATTAAAACCAACAGAGTAATGTTAATGCCAGTGTCTTTCTACAAAAATGCCCCATGCATGTGGTCTGCATAGACACCTTTTTCCCACTCTGCCTTAAGAGAAAATGCAAGCTGGTTTTGGTGGCTTCAGTGTAGTAGTTTGGAAGACCTGACTCCCAGGCAGCACAAGACTAATTTCCAGTCACTGTTTGGTGCTCTGATAGGGTGGAACTGGAAACAGAGGAACGAACCTTCTAGGGAAGTGGAGGATGAACAAGTGGAGCATCAAATGAGGGGTGCAGTACCCCTGTGCTTCACCCTCCTTACCTTCATCTGAACAGCTGAGGAAGGGGTCCCAGCAGTGGCTAAGATGTCTTCATAAACTCAAAGTTATGTGGCTCTATCAACTACGCAGACACTTTGGTTTAGTAGATAAAGTTAGATCAATAGAAGAAAAATAATTTCTATAGTTCCTATAGAGAGAAAAGACAAATCTTCTGAATGTTTTAATTAGGGGCAAAAGTTCATTGGCCTGTGAGTAACTTTGTTACTCAAAACAGATTTGAGTTTATAGCATTTGTGGTTGGACACAATTTAGCAGAGTATATACTTCTACTTAGTCTGGACAGAAAACCGACTAATAAGAACCTCATGTTGGGTATAATCCAAACCCTAATTTAAAGTTTTTTCCAGTGCAAGATTAAACCTGCTTCTTCCTACTGATTAATATGGTGCCAAAATAATTTATGTCAGATTCATATGATGATAAAACTAAAGGGAGCTCCACTGGTAATATGTTGCTATCACAGTGTCATTGCTTGACAGTATGGACTCTAACATCCTTGGCTTGAAGTTTTTCTTCTCTAGCCTTTATCTGTAATGCTCAGATGTTTATTTCTATAATTGAGAAGGCTGCATGAAGGGATTCTATAGTCTGTCTAGAAATGTGCTGCAGAGAATGAGGGAATTGCCAAATCCTTTTCTGTGTAGTAACAATACATTTGATAAACAATATCCCTGGGTGATATTAGTAGGTATACTAATGGATGGGGCGGGGGGGGGGGGCGGCAACCAAAACAAAACAAGCTGGGTTGTCCCAGTAATCTGACCTGTGGAAAAAAGCTGTTCTTGGTCCCAAATTTTCAGAGTAACTTGGCCATGATCGAGTGAGCTGAACACACCAACTGCATGTCTGAGAGCTGGTGAAGGCAGGAGAACAAGTGCTTGTCTTAAATGGCTGATCTCCAGCTTCCAAGTGAGCATCCTCCTTCTCCTGGTCTTCTCACTCTCTATTTTTTCCAAGACAGTTAAATGTTTTCCTAAATCCCATAGGGAGCTATGGTTGGCTTTCAGTATGACATTCATACAATAAACATTATAATGAAGGATGTTATGGTCCAGTCTCCTTTTAGTTTGATGACACAAACTGGATACACAAGACTCACATTGCCCTTTTTTTGTCTCCAGAATTTCTCCTATTTATTTTATATAGTCCCTTTCATAAGCTTATGAGACTCATATTAAAACAAGTTAGGTTTCTTGCCCTGTACAGCCATTTCAGAACTCTAATCCTCAGATGTTTAAATACCTTCCTGTAATTTTAAGTCTAAATTTATTCATGCCCCATTTATAACCAGTTTACAATCTTGTATTACATTATGTTGAACTTATAAACCATTTACATGAACTCAGTAATTGATATATATATATTTTGATTGTATTTGTTACAGATATATAGTTCAGTTCAGCAGGTTGCTTATGAGAATAATTTGTAACTTTCTATAACACCTTTGATTGATACGTACTTAAAACCATTAGGGATAACAGTATCTCCACCCGTCTCCAACCCGCTTGTAACTTCTATGAACTGTTTATAAACATTTGTATATTATATATCATCAGCATACAGCTTATTTGTGAAATAATTAATGTAATTTCACTATAAGATCCTGGGATGTTACAGCTTGTGTAAGTAACGCTAAGTCAACAGGGAAATCTTCTTTTATTTTTTAATCAGAATAAATGTGCACTTAGATTTTAATATAGTAAATTCCTTAGTAGTAATAAAATCAATATTAGAAACACTTCTATGTGCATGGATGCTCTTTGAAGGTTTGGCTCCCTGACAATAAATGGAACAAGAAGGACCAATACACCTAATTCAGCAGCTGCTTGCAATGGTGCTGCTTCTGTTTTTTCTATAATGACACAAAAAAAATTACCTTGTTTTTCCAATGCACTGCAATTCATATAGACCTTTGTACTTCTGCACAAAGCAGAACAGTGTTTTTCATCTGATAACATCATATTATGCTGGATTTGTACAGTTAAAAAGCTTATGCAAGCAGTGGGGAATCTATACCTGGGTTATTTGATGCAAAGGAAGTTTTTGTTTTTCATTTGTTTTCTTCCATTAGGTTAGGCTTATTCCATTTTGTGTGATATTTGAATTGTTGAATATTTGGATGCTGACATTAAAATAAAGCAAAAATGCTTATCCAGAGCAGAGCACTTTTAGATCTAATGTGAGGGTTTTAAAATACAGAATAAAACCTATCCAACATTATCCTTGTTATGCACATATTTAGGATTTGCATGAGTACCTTGAAAACAGTGTAAAATTAACTTCTGGAAAATAGATATTAAAATTCTGCAGTTTGGACATTTTAATTTTGACATTTATGATGATTTTTTGCTATGCATGATTTCAATATGTTTTCACTTTTAAGATGTTTTTTTCCGATACTTCGTTATTCTGAGTAGTAAATCAGTAAGACAGACATAGTATCTAGGTATAAATCACCGTTCCCAAAATAATGAGATAGGGAGTAGAAGCATTTTTATTTTTCACAGCAAAAAGAAATGCATCATGTTATAAAAATGACAGCTTCAGTAGGGTAATAGCAAAAAAAAAATTAGATAAACAAGTTATTTGGCATTACAAATGAGATATAACGTAGATTCTGCAAACTTAGAAATTTAGGGATTCAGGTAGAAGAAAATACCAAATAAGAGATGCAACTGTTAAAAGTAAGCAGGGAAATCAGTAAATAACTACTTCTACGAAAATCAAAAGATAATATTAAACACCATTTAAGATACCTTGATTAACCTAATATATGTTTTTCTTTTCTTGCAAGAGCACATGTACCTAGGAACCGGGGTGGGGAAGGGGTCATTGTTTTTTAAAGTAATACTTGTTTAAAAATGATTTGCACAGTTTTCATACCCTTTGGCCACACATTTGCTTGTGTATAGAAAATGTTATTTTCCAGAAGACTGAACTCTATTCTAATCTTTTATCTGGATGTTGCATTAAAAGATTCCTTCCCCTTGGCCCATCAGTTTGACAATGTGATAAATTTAGCAGTTACACAAATGGCAAACACTGTATGCAATCATTTTTTGGTTTGTTTTTAGGAAGATAGAAATGGATAAATCTGTATTTTGTGCCTCAGGCTTATCTTCTGCTCAGTGTAGTAATCCATTTTACATTTTTACATTAGTAATTGTTCTTATCCAGAACATAAAATGTGTTGGAGTGACAAGCCATACAAATATAGCTGATATCTACTATTATTACCTTGAAATGCTGTACAATGGATATTTCGGTTCCATAGTGTTTCATTGTCATAGATTTGGGTAAGAAAAACACCAGTAAAAATGATAAGCAAAATGATCTGGTTTCTGTGTAGCAAGCTACCTTCTGCAGTGCTTGTAAGACGAGGAAGAAGAATACAAGAAGGTGATTTTGGTGATGAAACCTATACTAATCATGTGCCTCAGAGCATTCCTTGGCAGTGGGCAGGAACGCCTGTGCTAGCAAACTGTTATCACATTCCCTGGCCTGAGCTGATGTGGCCCAGCCAGCACTCTTCCCAGCAGGATGCCGGCATGATTTGCCATTAAAGTGGTCCAGAGACCATTCCCAAAAGGCAATTTTCACGCCGCAAGAGCCGTGCTGGAGGCGAGAGGGTTTTACTAGTGAGGATGCAAGCTGTCTGTGCCAGCTACCCTTAGTGCCAGCAACTTTCCCGGGCTTGCTTAATTTACTAGTATAGACATAAGAGCCAGATGTGCCTCTTTTACTGTGGCAGCACCAAGGAGCTTTAATGAAGTCGTGGGCTCATTTTGTGCCAGTTGATTGGAAACAATAATTGACAGGGCAGTGTAAGAAGACACAGTTAATACAAATTTCCTGCCTTACTCCCTGTAATTCAGTTATACCCATAAAATGGGAATTAACATATTTTTTCAGCACACTATAATACAGTTTTATTAATATTTGTGACATCACCATCATAAGCAGCCCAGAAAAGAGATAGTTAATAACACTGTTAACCTAGAATGAGAGCTGTGTTTTCTTGTAACACAGACACGGGCCACACGGTGAGAACAACACGAAATACTGAATGGCTGTTTGCGATATGACCGTTGTCTCTGCTCTGGGCTGAAAAAACAGGGATCCCGTTGGTAATCAAAGAGTACGTGATTACACAACTATGCAGTGAATGCCAGTAACCTGATGCGTAGACACAAGGGGTCCAAATGCAGGTTGCCCAAGGAGTCTTAGCACCAGTATGTCCTAAGACGGAGCATTCGACATTGAAACCTGAACTCGGTGTGTGCATGCGTGTGTGTGTTTGGAAAGAAAGAAGGTTTCCACTTTTAGCGAACCCAGATCTTTCCACAGAGGATGAGAGTTTCTGTAATAATCACATGCCAGTTGGCAGTAATTAAGAAAAGTCGGTGCTGTGGAGAAGTGCATTACTTGTCTAGTGCCTTCATTAGAATTGCACAGTGAGTGGGAGTACCTGGCTCTCTGTAGACTCACAGCTCTGTGTAGTACCGATCCTAATAAGCTGTACAAATATGTTCCTTGTTCATTTATTGTTAGCAAATTGCATGAGTGTCATTCAGAAGGTTGGGTACTTTGTAGCAGCACGACATGTGTTCTTTTCTTCTGAAGAGGTCCAAAGGGAATGAGCAGCCTTGTCCCCAAACAGGTTTGGCAAGGCTGCTGTTTTTGTAACAGCTGCAAATATATTCCCTTTGTATCCAGGAAGATTTTGAGAAATGCTCTTAGATGGAAGGACAAATCATGAGGTAAAATGTGGATTCATGAAAGGAATGCATTTCGGGACATGGTGGATATTGTACAATTATCTTAGTGGACGAAGCAAGCAGAAAAATTGTAGCTATTAGCATACAATAATGAGATAATTAGTCGGAACTGTTGTTGCTGAAGCTCTAAATACAGCTTTACTATAGCTATCTTAATAAAAACCAAGCTTCAACTTAGCTGATATTACGATGACATAAATAGATCTTTTTTGTGTGTCAGTGCTATTGTTGCAAATATTTTGCTCTGCTATTTCTCATGTCGCTACAAAGATGGTTTGTTAAGTGGGAACTTCACCATTTCTTTCAGATGGATTCGATTCTGCTGAATCCCACATCTCTAGATCATTAAACTAGAAATAGCAATATCTTCTTTAATGTATAATTCAGCAGATGCTATAAACATTTATAACTTTTATCAGAATGTAGATGTTCAGAGTCATGCTTTCATACTTCTAGCCTTTCAGCCTTCCTATTTTGACCAGCTGCCTCCACACCTCACAAAATGAAGAAAAGAGAACTCTCTAGGTCATATTTAAAATAACTTCTAAGAATATTAACTTTTAGCTCTCACAATAAAAGGATATTTCCTCTGTGAAGCAGTAACATAGTAAAGTGACTTCACCTCTCTACAACTCAGAAAAAAATTATCCTATGTGTGATGTAGATGTCCTAGATTTCACTGCATTCGGTTTGGGTTTAGGTGTTTTATGGTTACATATATACAATGATCATTATCTTCTTTGCACCTCAAATACTACATATCATAGGGAAAAGATGTTATACAGGGCTGTATGTCTCAATGTAATGTTAATAATTTCACGGATGCTGGCTCAGCACTTACCAGCAAATACAGCACAGGGGTGCTTAGTGTAGGCTGTAAATGTTTTCCCATGCTCAGACGCTCTGGCAGTTAGCAGTGGGAAGCCAACATTTTGAGAAGTCAAGGCTGAGTGCAGTGCTAGCATCAAATAATACTCACAGACTGAGGCATAGGATGGAAGAATATAATCAGAATAGGCTGTCTTCAGGGGCATATACTCTCCTCATTAAGGACTGATCTGAAACATATTGAAAGCAATAGAAAAACTACTTCTGATAAGCCTGTAAATCTGCTAATATAGGGTATAAAAGGTAAAAGACATTAGTCTCTGGGCAACGATGCTAAGATGTTCCTAGGAAGCCTCTCTCTCACTCCATGAGTTGCCCCTTCCACTAACTGCGTTGATAAAGGTGGTCCTTGTAGAGCCACAGGATACAACAGGGCTCATAACAGTTCCCAGTGCAGTCAGGTTGTGCCTCACCATCTTTTAGTAAATATTAAATTATTACAATATGGTTTAATCTTTTGTACACCATATTGTCAGCAAGACTGACAGCTTATGAATTTGTATCAAGGCCAGGCCAAAAGTGTGAATATCAGTTTTGTCTTCGCTATTCATTTTGGTTGTGTACTGCTCCAGAGAGCACAAAGGCAGTGCCAGGGAATGGGTGAGAAAGCAAAAGTCTCAGTACTCATCTCTTTTGTAGATTTCCCATCCTAACTCACAGAAGCATTGTGGTTAGTCGGTGCAAAATCAAATTTCTATTTTCTGTGTTGCAAGCTCCACTAGCATATCAGTCAGAGCCTGCTCCAGCTATGCTATTCCAGCTTGATAGCTGCTAAGAAGGATGTGCAATGGCAGCCAAGAATGTGGTATTTTCACTGGATTCCAACTTCACTTTATATAATTTTCCAGCTGCAGTAAACCCATCAAATTCTACCCTAAGAAGTATTGCTAAATTAGGAATGCATATGTATTTAGAAAATGGTTTATTCTTTTGTCTTTCCCCAGCCATAATGTTTAATGTTACATATTTTAGTAGGCCCATCTAATAAGTTTTCTGATGTAGTTCAGAGAGTAAAACAGACTGAAAACCCCAAAGGGAAATACAATGCCTTGTTCTTACCTTCGTTTAATGCCACCTGCCTGTGAGATAAAGAACCGATTTTGAATTCTGAGCAAATATTCAAGGCACCTTATTTTAGAACCCAGACTTTTTAGTGATTCATACCTATTGATAAAGTCCTTCACATTTTTATACTGAATCTTAATTTCAAAATCTAGATAGACAGTCTTTGACAAGCTGCCCTTTAGTAGATTCTCATATACAAGCTTATGCTGTCCTGGAAGTGATTTTCTTTTGCCTTTTAAATCTCAGCCTAGAACAAAAAGTATGTATTTTCAGCAGTGGTTCATTAACTAACTTGTAATGTTTCGTTGATTGACAGCTTAAAAAGTGAAATTTTATAGAGTACATTATGTAATATTATCGGAATACTCTGAGTACAGCTGATGCTCTGCAAAGATTATCAGGTTTATTATTTATTACAATTATTGTTGGGATTTTCATTAGGGTAGTAAACAAGATAAACGTTGATTATGACTGCAGCAAAACCAGCTTTGCAGTTCATGTATACAACTACTTTGTAGTGTGTAGAGCTTTCATGAAAAAACAGAACAGGCAAAAGTATTTTCGCCGATTTATTTAAGAAGATGAGATGAAAAAAAAATCCAAGAAGATCCAGACACTTGAGAATAATTGGAATACTGAGTTTAGTTCTGGACATGTCATCATAGACATTAGTTATCTTTCTAATACCTATGCATTTCTTATGGGAGAACAGCTTAGGCATTGATTTAGAGCAGGACTATTCTCATTAAGCAGTCACATCTGTGCTTTGGCTGCAAGCGAATATGCAGTTGGGACATCGTTGAAAAATTATGCAAACAAACATTACTCGTGTGTTTAAATTCCAGTGAGAGTGTTTAGCTGACCTCTGTTCCAATTTGACTCTCTCCCATTTTTATTCTGGAGTCACTTTTTATACCAAAAAATCCACTTGATTGTAAACAAATGGTTTCCAGTTGTAAGTTTTACATAACTAATGGTATTTTTCTTCAAAAATTCAAATTTATCAATTTGTCATTAATTTCTAGAAAACAGAAAGAAATACTCATAGTATAATCCCTCTTCCATAGGTTTCATTTTGGTGCTTTATCTACAATACAGACAGTGTACAGACAGTGTCACTTGCAAAAATATTAACAAGATAACCTTGCCAGTTAAGGTAGGTCCAAGTGAACTTAATGCTTACCATAGTAAGTAAATATTAAGTAAATACTTAGTATAGTAATACTAATGTAATAGTAATATAGTAATATTTACTATATTAAGTAAATATTAAGTGGGGCAATCATATAAATTTAATTTCATTGAGCTGTCTGTGGCTGGTGTTTTCCACCATACTTTTAGCAGTAGCAGTATGAAAATACTGAATTTTGGAAAAAAATGTCTGTCTTATTTAAGGAAGACACAAGGTTTACAAAGTAGATTGTCTCTGTTATCAATACAGTACCCATTGAGTATTTAGTGGTTATAAAAATAAGCATGTACCCCATCTGGATAAGCCCACTGATGTTGTCACATACAGACCTTTTCCCACTGTAGTTCACTCAGTAGTTCAGCTGTATGTAGCCATATACTAATTAAAATAAGATTTAAAATTAACTGTTTTGTTGGTGCCTTATTTTTTGAGGATTGGTGATAATATGCTGGTGCTTTCTCAAAATGTCGCCAAGGTGGCAGGTGGTAACAGGCAGGTACAGATGCAGTCACCCCAAGTCAAGCAAATTAACATTAACCCATATTTGTTATATGAAATACGGTTGATGGATGTTTCCACCCCAGGGGTGTTGAGGAATGTGTAAATTAAATACCTATTGTCTCTCCAACTGTGGATCTACTTTCCTCTTAACACAATGGTAGCAAATTTAGTTTAGACAAATGGCAGAATAATCACTGTAAACTGAAGTAAAAGTAGTCGAATACATTATTCTGCCCCTCATCAGTTTTAGTGGATGAGTCTTTAACTTCATTTTTGCATCATGTGATAACATATGAGAACTAAATTCAGTTTCTTTTAATCAGATTGGAACACAATCATATTTTACTTTCTCATATAGCATATGTTCATTATTCTGACGCAAAAAAAAAGGGAATCGTGTAAGATTTTCACTGCATTTGCCATTAATCTAGAGGAGAAACTGAGACTTTCTAACAATGACTTGTAACACTGTTCCACCATGCTTTGAAAGTTGTTGGCACGGAAAGCTGAGCTCATCAGTGTAAGAGTTCAATTTGAAAGCTTGGTAGTTCAAGCCAAAAACTCTTTTTAGTGTAATGGGAGTGACTAGAGACACAAACTAGGCAGAGCATGTGATTCATGTTAGCAGGAATTGAAATAACTGAATGTATCCTAGGCTAATATGGTAGAAGTGCCAGACTTGTCTGATTAAATGTCTTTGCCCATCCTTTCAAAAACAGAAGCAAAACCAAAGATACTGGGAAAGGATGAACAATTAAAACTTTCTGTAGTTGTGATACTACCTGTTTGTTTAAACACAAAATTTAATAAATATTTATTGATAATTGTTCATGATAAGGACATAATTTTTAAAATACTAATATTAAATAATCAGCTACAAAGTTATTCTTAATGATGTCCTAAAAATGCATTTAAGCCTGCATTGTTCTTGTGTTCAAATATGATCTAAATATTATTGAGTGATAAATCCTCTGTTGGGGTAAACTTCCATATCTGAAGTAAATTCAAAGGCTGGGATGATGGTCTGCTGATATTTTTTTGTTGACATATTGGTTAAAGAAGCATCTCCTTTGCAACGTTACAAATCCATTCAGAATAAGTGGAAAAGACATGCTTTAGAAATGTTTTAGCTCCATGAAGCCTCTAAGGACTTCTTATTAAACTCTTAAATGCAGCTTGTAAGCTCCTGCTCCAACTCCCACTGAAGTAAGTGACAAGTTTTTTTACCGACTTCAATGGCAGCCCATACTACAACTGCAGCTGTCAAAACAACTAGAAATCAGTCATGAGATCAGCCAGTACACAAGTATATATTCATCTTAGCAGAAATTATACTTTGGGCAGCTCTGAAAAGAAACAAAATTGACCTTATTGTTTCTGAAGAAATGTGTCTCCCACCGTACTGCACTGCGGAGGAAGTGAGAGCTGTCAGGACTCTGCTTTGAGCACTTAGGCATGCGAACTGGCACTAAAAGTGTGAAACTAAAAATAATAATAAAAAACCTTACAGAGCCAGTAATTTGAACTCTATTTTTGTCTTCAAAAATAAATAAGTGCCCATTACATTTTCGAGCGGTCTCATGGGAGGTAACAATACCAGTTCGAATCGGTCAAGAACACTGAATAACTAAAAATTGCTCATACAATTAAGGATAGGCCCGATACTAAGTATAGTTACTTAAGTGTAGTTGCTGCTTATTCTGTGTATTGTTACAAGGGTTATTAACCTCTTTATTCTGTAATCAGGGCCTTTTTTGCAATGCAGTCTTTGTAAGGCAAGTGTGCTTGTGCCCAAACTGACACATATTTCACTGATTTCAGATAGGTGCTAATGCACTTTGTGAAGTGTATCAGAAGAAGTGAATCAGAAAAGGAACTGAATTTTGCCTTTCACAGTTAGACTTCTCTACCCATACAATTTATTTTTTTGTTACTGAGGTAAAAGAAAAAAATCATTTGTAACACTCTATAAGCTTCAGAGAAATATTGCTTTTAAAGTAATTTTCCTGGAAGGGCTGTGTGGCAATAAAAGAAAATGTGCAAACTTTAAAAAAAAAAAATATATCCCTACTTTTGTTTCCTTTTACTCCCAGTGGCTTTCTGAAACCAAGCTCCTACTGCCACTGTTCAGTGAGCTATGTAAAGCTGTGTGCTACTTAAGGCACATCTGTAGTATCACTGGGTTTTCAAAGCAGATGAAACTGAGGAGAACATGCCTCTCCAAAAAGCCTTTCTAGGACATTCCTGCCACCATCTCTATAATCCCAAGCACTCCCTTTCCCATATGCAAACCATAGTGTGTTGCCTCTTTTGTTCCACTGCCATGTGTGGGACAAAAGGATGGAAAGAGCAAGAAGGAACTTACTAGGCCAGCTTTGTGGCCAAAACCAGTGTATCAGGGCAGTACGGTCTTTCAGATGTTTAATATATTTAGTGCTTATATCAAGATGCTCAATATCAGTCCAGGGAATTAAAAAGCATCTCCTAAAAAGAGTCAAGTAATTAAATCTGCACAGCCTAGGAAATCAGGATCTGTACACAGACACTGCCATGCCAAATCTGAAGGTTCAGTTTGAGTAAAGTAATATTTGCAATGAAGTTCCTTGGTGTGTTCCAAAGTTCACACAGTTTTTAAACAATATGAGCATGATATCCAGCAGTTGAAGTTTGGCAGCTCCCATATAAAACATAACTTTATTTTAAATTTGATTTTAACTGAATACTTTTATTCCTTTTTTACTATTCTGTAAAACTGTAGAAAAACAGAGAATTATCATGTTGCAAAGGTCTGCTTCCTCAAAAGGGAGGGAAGGTGGGTGGTTGAGCATTCCCAAAATGTAAGAGCAATTTTGAGGGGGGCAAATTCCTTGCTATTCTGCTGACAGCAGCAGGGTAGGGAGCTCTGCTCCTGTGACCAACCTGTGGGTGCAGAGCTGAGTCCGGCTGCTTACACCCATGTCGCACTAGTGACTGGTACCCCATGGAGGGGCTTAAGCAAAAGGACAGATCACTTGAGGGTCTCTATCAGGTCAAGGCAGGAGACCAGTAGCAATTCATTCAGACAAGATAGCAACAGCTCTGGAAGTAAATGAAGTATTTTAAAGTAGGAAATGGTATGGATTACAAACAAATTAATTAGATGAAGTCTTGAGGGTTTTCCTTTGGATCTAAAATCTTACATTCCAACTGTATTCCACTCAGCTGCCTAAATCCTGCACTGAAACTGCCGGAAGTTCTTAATAATGAGGTAACATAGAAATGTTAATGCTTAGTTGAATTTGAAACATTGAAAGCAAATAGTTCTTTTTCCTCTTTCAAGCACGTATGACTGCAGACCACTGAAGTATTAGTATTATTAGCATGAGTACTTAAATTATGAGCATAAAATAGAAAACCGAATGGAATGTAAAATTCCCATGAGTACCATTATGGAGAATAAAGTATGCTGTAGATTATCTGCTAAAATGTGTCTTTTAAACTGTAATTCCAGAGAATGTAGTGCACAAATTAGCCGTATATCTTAAGATAATGGATCTTAATGTGTTTACATTTTAAATAAACCACATTTCTGTATCAAGATTGTTATGAATTTAACCTCGGTGTTACTGGCTAGCCATCAAGAGTTTGAAACAGAACATATCTGAAAGACTTTATTCGGACAGAGCAAGAATCAGAAAACTGGCATTTGTTGTCAAGAAGCAAAAGCTCCTACACAGTGAATGGCTGAGTGTGTGACTGATAGACTTTGCATACTAGGTAGCATCTACAGTGGAGAAATTTGTTTGAGGCTATTTTTACTGATTTATTATCAAGTACATTTATTACTATAACTCCCAATATCCCGTTTTTCACACATCTATACCCATGGGGAACAAGGACCAAGTGGATTTTCTCAGCAAAGGCTGTAGGAGCACTTTATTAGCAGTTAACCTATGTTACCCAACTTCTCTGGGAGAGAAGAAAAAGTCTTTAAAGGGATTCCTACTGTCTCACTTCCTTCAGTTGTGCCCATTGCTGAATTTGCTGGGAACTCTGTGCCTCTTCCTATTTTAGCATATCCCGTTTCAGGTAGTCTGCAATCCCTAAACCATGGCCAACTGATGATCTACCCATGGAGTGCAAGGATCAAGCAATTCTGAACAGCGGGTCTACATTTTATTTGAAACAGGCAGTTTAGCTCTAGTCAGATAATGAATTAATTTGGGGTATATTTTTTTCCAGTGTCTATACTGGCAGCAGTTTTCCTGGCACTCTTTAAGACCCTATGACAACTACTGTAATCTGCAAGGTGCTCTGGATTTTCTCACTGGACAGAAATTGGTACCCAAGAGTAAATGTTGTATCCATTTCTGGTTTTTTTTTTCCTTCTTATATTTATTTTGATAGTGTCTGTCTCTTAGCAGCCACAGTTGCAACCTGTAATCATGCCTTATTTCAAGAGTGCTGGCCTTGGTTTCTCTAGTTGCCCAGTGCAGCAGATTTCCTTGGTGAGAAGACATATGCTTATGGCTGTATTAATTGGATGCAGTTATAAATTTTTTCTTCAGTTGCAAGCTGTGAACTGTGGTCTTCCAAGGAGGGGAAAAGCTTCTATACTGGGAGAGTATTTTTAATTTTACTTAACTCAATTTGGTTTCTTATTTTTGTTGTTTTGTTTTACCTTAAGGTAAGGCAAGGCTTTAGTAAGTCTGAATTGATCAAAATAGTCCATCAGCTGATGCTGAAAATACCCTTTATGGCTCTGACATATAAGACGAAATAATTATTTGACAACTGACACTGTATGCGTTCTTAATATCCATTAAAAACAGTAGTTGTCTCAAAGAGAAGAGAAAAGACTTGAGATCATGGAAATACCATTAATTTCTGATAATTCTCAATGAAAGTATATTATTTGTCAGTTTACTTTTTAAACTGTTTTGTGCAATGTCATATTCTACCTCTTTAACATATATTACCAGTTAGCAGCGTTATGTAACGTTCCCTGTTAATATCCAGCCTTTTTGTCCAATTACAGTGTAATTTGTTCAAACCCTGGCATGTAAAATTTGGCAAGGCGGCCTGTGTTGCAGCTGTTGCTGTTTTCTCCACATCTGTACAAGTACTTCCCCCCCCCCCCCTAATTATCACACATTGGTTTGCACAACTTTGAAATAATAGTGCTGTGAAGTGCATGAAAAATTCAGACTATAGCTTTGAACTTCATGTAAAAAATGTAACTCTGTATTTAGGGAATAGAAGTGAGAATAGCACCTGCACCAGCTGAGGAGTCTGCTTGGCCTGTAAAGTGCTGCTCTGTCTTGAACAGGATCCTCCAGGTTGTTTTCTGCTTTGTAGGAAAACTACCTCTGCCTGGGGAATTAGCAACAGGAGATAAGCAAATACACTGTTTGTAGGAACTTTAAAATGCATTCACCGGTGTTAGCAACATCCTGAAACACTTTTCTACATTTTAAGTGGAGCACTTTTCTTGTGAAAGGTGTTTGGAGAAGAGTCTGCTCCTCATTCATTTTTTTTTTTTTGTTTTAATAAAATTTGTTGAAAGCCACAGTTTTAAAAATACGCAGTAAGATTTTTCTTATGTAAAAATCAGAGATCTCCTAAAAGTAAATTCCTTTTGAAAATTAAATATATACACTGGTTTTGTTTTGTTTTGTTTTTAACATGGGTATGCGTATGTCTATTTGTAAACATTAAGATAGTATCAGGAAGCCCGTTGGAAGGAGCTCTTTCTAGTTTTCATGTGAATAAGAAGCCAGAAGACAGGATGCCACTTGTCATGTTCAGACCATTTAGCAGAAATTCATCTGTGAAAAAACTTCCATGCAAGAGGTTCTGAAGCTGAAGCCAAGAGCTGGATGAGACCCCAGCCTGTTCATTTAGAAAAAGAACTTTTAAAAGATAAATACCTCTCTACTTTCTTAATCAATGTCAGCAAAACTGATACTGGTAGTCTGGTAAGATGGTGAAATATAGTATCAGCTATGTGTGACAGTAAACAGCAATGTAGACGACATACTTCCCCACTGAATTGTGGAGCCCAAAACAATTTGTTTAAGAATATGAAGCATGTTAGACTGCAGAAATAAGCAAAGCCATGGCAAAGGGTAACAATCTGCCACTGTTGTCCTCTGGCTACATCATCCTTCAGAAAAGAGAGGTTACACGTAAATCTTTTCTCTTCTTCAGAAGAAAAAAAAAAAGCATTATCTGATCAGTAGAAGCTTATTTTGTAACTTAATCCTTCAAAAAGTGCTTCTGAAGCCTGGAGTATATTTTTGTAGGAGCTGCCATCTTGCTGTATGGATATAGCACATTTACAGGCCCACTCTTGTCACCTGGACATATTAGATTTCCAGACTGAACTATTGTTCAGCTGTATCCCTTCAGAAGTTGAAAGATGCAGAATGAATACCATTTTTTTTGTACATTGTAGCTACTGGTTATAACTTAAAAAATAAAAAAAAAAAAGAAAAAGAAACATGCCCTGAAATATTGTTGACACTGAAATGAAAATTCATAGAATTGTGATTAAATATATATCTAGCTTTAGGTAAATTAACTGAAGTCCTATTAAGCCATTATCCATATTTTCTTATTAAAGAGAAAATAATATTCTAATGGATTTATTTATTACCAGAATAATATATACTTTCATAAACACATATGTTGTAACCAATATAACACTCACTGTATGATACGGTTGCATGAGTACATTTCCTCTTAAAAAGTTTAAATTATTAGGAACTCAGGAATTTTAAAGTAGATCTTGAAGTAGCTTTATATTTTTAATATGCTAGTTTCTGTTTGGGAGATGGAGCTACTTGAGCAGAGTTTTCTGTTACTTGGCTTCTTCTATATGAGATGGCTGGGTACCCCAGAGAGACGGAAAACAGAGATGGGTGGATGATGAAAATGGCTGCTATCATTTCAAGATCTCACGATGATACTTGGGCTTCCTAACACCAATGCACATCATAGAAAAGAAAAAGGTGTGCTCTTCAAAGCGAATGACAGAGCACAAGTGTAACTAGTTCTTCTCTCTCCATTTCTTCAGGTAAAAGCCAAAGAACAGGAAAAAGTATAAAGCTGGAACCAAAAGAATCTCAGTTATTTTCTTGCAGTGCATTTAGTGATGAAAGCAAATAGCTGTGTCATGAGCAAGCCATAGCTGAGTGTTTGCGATCCATAAGGGCTACACACACTCTGCTACAACCTGATGACAGCATAAAGTGTCTTTATATTGCTCTGTAATAAAACTTCCTTATCACTCCTCAATAGTTTTTAAATTATATGGTTTCTGTCTGCCCTTTATTCCATTTACTCTCTAATTTGGGGTTGTATAAATGCTGTAGGCTCGTATTGACTTTCAAGGCAAACCTTGGCCTGCTTACAACCCGCCAGAAAATGAGCTAGGAAGAGTGTCTCACCAACTTCAAAGTAGAAAATATGTCCCAAGGTGCAGGAGGATGGAGGGGGTTGGTGCGGCAGCCTGTGGTGGGGTGATCACAGTGAGGGCAGGCAGAGCAGCGGGTGGCAGGAGGTTCTGCTTGGTTAGCCAGAAATAGTGCTTCACTGAGCAGCTTTGTGTGCTAAGTTCACTAATTGCTTTATATGGAAAGAGAAATGCATGATTTATGAAAAATATAATATTACAAAATAGTCAAACGGCCTTCTATAAAAACCTTGGCAGAATTGTTATAAGCAGCACTTTATTTTCTTAAAGGAGTAGACCCGAAGTGTTAATACTAGATAGATTAGACAGGTTAACAGGAAGAATGCCTCCATTCTGCTTTGTATCTCTTTTAAAAAAAAATTAAGGTACTAACTGGAATCTGTCAAATGACAACTATAACAGGGGAAATAAAGCACAATACAATAGACTACATTTATTTACAATTGTTATAAATCAGAGAGATTGTGGATGAAAATATGTCTTTAAAAAAATACATCCTTGGTGTTTTGTGAACTGAAATCCTTACCCACAGAAATATGCTGGAGAAAATGTATACTTTGCATGTTTGGCACTTATCGTTTATTTTCATCACATCAAGGGACACTGAGTTCCTCGATTTGTAGAAAGTACATAAACAAGAAAGCAAGTGATAGTCTTTATTGTATCTATAAACGTAGCTTGCAAGGCATCATTCCAGTTTACCAAGGCCAGCATGGTATAAGCAGGGGGGCTCCCTGCGGGGTCCGTCAGGGCAGGGCCTGGCAGCCAGGGCCCGTCCCAGCGCCCCGGGAGGAGCAGGGCAGCCAGGGGCACCAGGGCAGCCCCAGCCCCAGGTGTCGAGCACCTCCATGGGGACAGGCCAGGACATCTACACTACCAAGACTTCGCTGCAGTGTGTGTACCTGTGCTGACAGAGCTACGCCCAGATGCCTTTTAGCCATGCTCTCATTAAGTACTCAAGTGCCACACACCACATTTCTGGAAAGTTAAGATTTCCCTGATTTTTCTTTTTATGCTATAATTGCTGAAAGCTACAGAGGAAATTGTGGGGGAAGGTAATAACTGCTCAAGGTGTTGCATGTGAGTTGTGTTAATTCAGCTGGAGACAGGAGAGTTGCTGTGTAAACCAAAGGGGCCACTTCATTCAGAGCAAGAGCAGAAGGCCTTTCGTGGGAGCAGTGGCTTCTTTACCTGAGAGCTGTTTTAAATTAAAACAGAAGGGAAGTGCGGGCTGTGTCACCTGAACTGATGGGACCTTCTTTAAAAAGGAAAGGACATGGGGAAGGTTTGAGTTAAGGAGTGCATCACAGTTATTCTGTCATTCAGAAGAAAGAGAAACCAAGCCAGCTGACAACCTTATGTTGTGTTAATATGTGGGGTTTTTAAAACTTTCATTGGAAGAGCTCCTTCTGACTTGTCTCTTGAGCCTATCATCTCCCACATGTCGCTGACAAGAGTCACAGACGACAGCCTGCTGGCTGTGCTGGGAAAGCTGTTTCTTCTGCTATGGCTGTTGCAGTTTGTACAAGCAAGTCAATATAATTTTTCCTTGGAAGGAAAAAGTTCTGCTGCCTCCTGATTAAGGCAATTACTGAGGGACTGAGATCAAAGGAGCTGACCTGTGCTTCTTACCATACCCCTGGTCAACAGAACATCTTTTGCTATGAGACTACCATCAGAGGAGTTAATTCGGGACATCTTCTGAAGGTACATAAGGCAAACATGAAGGTGTTTAAATGGAGCCTCACCTCCAAATGCCTTCGTCTGGGGCTGCACGGCTAGAAGGCACGTCCCCTGGGTGGTGGATAGGGGATCCCTCTCTGGAGGGTGCACCGGATAAAATTGAAGAAGGTGCCGCAAACTAACGCAGCCTAAGGGAAGGCCACCCTGACAGAAAAACCACTGGCCCTCCAAGTCATGGGGGTTGGGCAGGAGGCCAACTACCTCCTCCCGGAAAAAAAAAAAAAAAAAGTTGCAGAAACGATGAGCATCAACTTTCAAAAAAAAAACCGGAATGGCGGAGATGGAGAAAATCAGTAATGAAGTGAGGAGGAGGAGATGGAACTGGATCGGTCATGTCTTGAGGAAAAAACCAACAGAAGACTGCGCTGTGGCCCTTGGGACTCCAGAGCACGCAGCCGCAGACCGATCGAAGTGGAAGAACGATGTTCGCGCCTTTTGTGCCTCCTGGCACTGAGAGAATTCAAATCAGATCATCTCCAAATGTACTTTATCAGAGGAGAGGAAAAGCATGGGCCTGATAATGCTGGGGAGAAAAGTTTGAGGTAGCAGTAGGCCTGGTTCAGCAGATGTGCTGCAAAGCAAAGAGGAATACAAATCTTGGTCCTGACAGGGTGGGAATTTCATGGTCAGTGAACCAGAAGAGAGTACATTGTTCCCAGAATGAATTTGCTCTCAGGATTTAGCCTGTTTGAAAGTTAAGTGATGGAGGGCCAGGTTCAAAGTCACTTAATCTCAGTATTTCTGTAAACTGCAAATAAACCTGCGTGATCAGATACTTGGAAAGCTGAAAGAGCTTGGCTGGAGGCATAATGCAAAACGCAAGCCATGCAACTGACCATGCAGGTTCTAGGAAAGGACAGAAACAGCTAAAGATCTTTCTGTAAACTGGCAATGATCTCATAATCTTTCACAAATATTTTGAAACTCTGATGGTACCTAATCAGCCATTTGTCGTTAGGCCAAAGACTCAGAAATCACAGTCCCAGTTTCAGTCAAAATTTGTACTTTTCTAACTCTGACCTATTCTCTTTTTTTTTTGTTAAGCACAAAGCCAAATATATACACTTTTGCTGCTTCTACTTGACATCACCTATCTCTGCTGAAGTGGCCCTATTGCTATTGACCCCAAAGACCAGTCTTGGCTTTGGTTTCTTTGTTTGCTTTAAAGTCTGGAGGTGTTAGCAGCTGTGCCTACTGAATCCAAAATCATGTGAAACTCAAAACCACACATCAGACACATTTCTTTGACTCTCTGTGCAAGACCTTGCTCTGAAGTGTTGCAGAGCACTATGAAGCAACCACTATTTTTCAGCAGATGGAGAAGCTATCCATGTAGAAAATTTTAGTGTCATGTAAAGCTCTAAAGTTTTATTCAACTTTTATGGATCAAAGTAGTACTACTGACAATGGTCATGGCTAATAAGCCAAACTTAAAAGTTTTTATTTAATCTTTGCTACTTGGCTGGCTTGTTTTGTCAGCCAGCGTAAAGCCCCCAAAACCTAAAAATTAATTTGGCAAAGTAATACTTAATTTCGCCTCCTCCCCACCCCAAAGAACTACACAGTAACACTTAGAATCCATCTTCCTCCCATAAGCATTAAATATAAGCACCTTTTATAAGGAAATCTGCTCTTTCTGGAGCGGTGGCTTCTGCCTGTTCCTGGGGAGGTCACTGGGAGCAGGAAGTCTCCTAACGACCACGTGTGTCCTCCTGAGACTTCCCCAGCCCTTCCTGACCACAGGCATTCCAGCAGCCCAATCACCATCTAATGAGAGTCAGGAAAACACTGCTAATTGATTTAATGAAGGATGTTGATTTACTTCAGATGAGAATCTGCTTCAATAAATCTAGAGCCACTTGAAAAAGCAAAAATATCAGATCATGTATTAGTTGTTTGATCTGAGATATGTATTTTAACCACTTTTCTCCTCTTGTTTGACATCCTGGCTGCAGGGGATTGCTTCTGTGTTCTGTAAACTGCTTTATCTTCTGAAGGTAGACTGGGGGTGGTTAGTCATCTCTGTGATTTATGTGGTTTGATATTAGAAAATTAATTTTATCCTCCAAAGATGGGTCATGCAGTATCTCAGTGCAAATCCCTTATTTTAAAAGTCCAGGCTGTTCTTGTCATATCTCCAAAATATTCTTGGAGAGTGGGGATACGTAGTGGTTACATAGCTGTCGCAGTCGTGGCCTTCTCATGCCTAGGCATCCTAGGAATGTGGAAGCCCATGACCCAGGGAGGCCAAGTTCTGGTCTTAGATGAGATCTTGGGAAACATTTATAAATTCATTCCATGCATCTGTTGGATTATAGCTTTCAGTATTCTCCAGAAATATTTTCCACTGTCATGTCATAGTGAACAACTATCCACATGGTGCTTATGAAGATGTCTCTGGAGCTGGGACATCACTTGGTACTGCTGAGGGCTGCTGGGAAACTTGGGCTGTAGTAGTCGAAGTGGGCAGCAGCATTAGCCCTGCCTGTGCTTTGTCACTTGCTATAGGATATGTGCATTAATATCACTTTCCCTATATCATGTGCTGAATCCCAGAGTGCTGGCAGACTAGTACTGACAAATCCCACTTCCTTCTGCCCCATGCTCCGAACTGGCTGCACAGAAGGCAGCTCTGGTCTGTGAGCCACGTGGCTGCGTTGGCGAGATGCTGTGCACAGATCTCACCAAGAGGCAGCACATCCTACCAAAGGCAGGCGCTATGCCTGTGTGATATGTGGTTTGTAAACTGGAGCTAACCTATGCTGTGGCCGTTCAGACTATTAGCAGAGGTGCCCAAGTCTGGCTGAAGGCATAGTCAGTCATAAGGGAAGGGGGTAAGCACACGTGAAGGTGAGGCTGAATTTCACAAAAAATTGCTGTAAATTCTAAAAATTGATGTAACATAAGCCTTTCTTTGTCCTGGCTGCTGGTTCTTACATAAAGTAAAAAGACCCACTGCATTATACTGACCATACCATAAAGTGATTTGGGTTTTCCTAGTGGAAAACCGCTATATACGATTTTTACCTTTTTCTTTTTTTTTTTTTTTCCAAGAGGAATAATCTGTGCCAAATATATTGCCAGATTTAGTCATTTATCTTTCCATGACAAAGATAATGAAATGCATAGCCTACCACCTGAATAAATCCTTTATTTCTCATTTATGTTGTGATTGATGCAGGAAATTGGTGCCAGTTTGGCAAATTTCACATTTATTTTGACTTTAACTTAAATAAACCTGAGCATAAAGTTAGCCTGAGAAGATGAACTGTGCAATTTGGGATTATATGACTTTCCATTCTAACATCTACTGCATAATTTTCTTATTGCTCTGGCTGTGCTATTGCTTCTGAAGAAAGTGAAAATATTATAATGGACAGTAAAGGACTGGCTGGAAATTGAAAATATGTCTCCTAAACTTGATTCAGATACTAGTTAGCTTATAGTCTGACCAGTGGAATGTTGTCATTCTTTCACAGAAGCTTTTTCTCCTCTAACTGTGAGTATTCTGGGGGAAGGCATCGCAAGTCAGACATCTTAAATCTAATTTTCACTGGTGCGGGCTCACTTGTGCCCCTGAGCCGTTTCTCAGCTATTGCAGACGCCATTGCCATATAACTAAGAAACAGAGGATTGACAGTGAATATATGCAAGGAATTAATTTCACAGATCGTTTATGAGTATGTCCTAGTTGTGCCATTAACCCAAAATATCATACTCTATACACCTGGACTCTTAACATGTTCTGAATGCCTGAGGCTGTGCAACTTGGTGAAAGAAGCATCATATTATCTGAGTGCCTGGAAAGCTGGGGATCACTGCAGTGTGTTCATGGAGCCTAACCTGGGCTTGATTTAAGCATTCCTTTTCATAAAATAGCCACTCCACGACTGTCCTGTTGCTGTCATTAAGTGGCGTTGTCAACTATTAGTTACTCTCTGTGCGAATTCTGGCTCAGATAGGAGTTACGCTGTGACTGAGGATTTCCAGTACACTGTTTGCCAGCAGGTGAAAAGTATTTATGTTATTGAAGAGAATTACCTCTTCTGAGAGGTTATTTCAAAGTCAACAACTCAGCAGTAGAGCAACGGGCTTTTGTTCTGTTTGGCCTTTCATAACACCATCAGCAAACTAAAGAGTATGAAACACTTCACTGCTCTAACCCAGTGGTTTCCAGTGGAGGGTCCCTAGGAAGCCCCTGCCCGTGCTCTTCTTGCCAGTGGCTCTTATGGCACTGGGCAGTTCCCACACTTTGGGACCTCTTGCTGCTTCCAGCTGTGAACTTGTGATCCAGCAGCTATAGATTGGTTGAGATAACAAGAGAATGAGCCCTACTCCCTTTTCTTCCAACTAGCACCACCTGGAACAGCATGTTTTCTTACCTGCTGTGATAAAGTTATCACACTGTATATCCTTTCCACTTTGATCCTCTCAGACGTAATTTAAGCTATCACAAGAGAGGACACAGTATGTATAAGTGACAAGAGAAGTGTATGCAAGCCATTGGCTATATTAGGACTCTCATAATGTACTTAAGTGTTCTGCTGCATTGGTATCTGCTGCAAATTATGACTATGCTGAACAATTACTATAAAAAGCAAGGTCTATCAAGGTAAATAATAACTATAATACTTCTGTTTATCATAGGGACTTTAGCTTTGCAAATATACATTTATGCATGTTTGGTTTTCTAATCTTTAAAATTAGATGTACTCAGTTAATATTTTAAGTTTTCCTTGGAATAAATGTCATGTGTCCCCTTTCTGAATGTTATTTAAGATTTTTGTTACATAATCATTTGCTGAAATGCTAATACTACAGGGATAAAAGCTGGTCAAACTAGTGATAGATGTTAATAGAATACAGTGTGCTTGCTGAGGATAAAGGTATTGCAATTCACAGTGTGCTTATAATTTGGGGTTCCAACCTTATGTTGTTACTTAGAATCGGATTTATTTGTCAATTGGGAGTTTTGCCTAAAAAAGGGAAGGAATATGTTTTTTTCCCTTATTTTTTTACCTTTTCTGTGCAGTCAGAACTATTGCTTTACAGTCTTCAAGCAAAAGCAGGTAAACAGTGGTTGGTTATAAGGTACTAAACATCGATTAATTCTATTGTTGTCTCAGGTGAGCTTTTGTAATGTTCTTGATGATGTTTTTTAAAAATTTACACAAAATCCCTTTTCCCATTTGTTTATTCCTTCTTCATAGAATCAACATATCGATTTCATAGTCATCAGAGTATTAGCAGTTTATATGGTAAAATAAATACATGTCTGTTGGGATTCATAATTTCAATTCATTGAACAATTTGCCAACAAAAGCTGGTGTTCACCCTGAAGGTCAGCACAATGTTCTGTTCCTTATTAGCTGTTTTATCAAAACTACCCTTGTTGTAAATCTAATTGATGGCCAATTTTGAAATTTTAATGTTACCCAAAAAGGCTGCGTACGTAACAAGGTCACATTCTGTCCCCGATATGTTCGTTAAACTCCCACTGACAACAGTGGGAGTTCTGCACATAGAACACAGGACAGAGGCTGGCCCTTGATCTTTAAACTGTTAATACATAAAAATTTAAAAAAAAGGCATCATTCCAAATCCTGATTTTCTTACTGCAAGTTTCACTTAGGCTAAACCTTCACTGTGAGTCACTATAATTTGATTTGAGGGAGAACTTCACAAAATACTCACTAGCTGATGCAGTGTTTCTGCTGGGTGCTCAGTGTTCAGCCTGTCTGCTTCTGGGATGACTTTAAGTAGAAATAAGCTCAGACAATTTACTTGTCTAAGTGATTTGAGACCTATTCTAAACTCCACTTTAAAAATTAGACGACGAATCTAAGATTCACTGAAAGGCTGTGTGCTACTAAATGTCTAAGTCATCCTTTAGCACTGCTTAGACTGCTAAGTAATGTGTCTTTTTAAGTGTTAACCCTTTTTCTCATTTTAAGCATTTTGGGGATCTTTTACAAATACTGTTCAAAGCAACAATTATTACTTCTGCCACAATACTTCCATTATGTTTACCACAGTTTCTAGATAGTATATCTTGTGTGACTTTTCATAGAAAAAATTAAGATTTTTAGGATTTTTAACACCTTAGGAGACTGGTAGTTATTTTTTTCTTAGTTTCTTACTGAAAGATTGTTGGAGTACCACTAGTTTTAATTGACTCTCATTGATCTTTGTGGATCTTGAGGAAATGTGCCTCTCCCTAACTTCCTGCTCAACACAGAGTGAAGGCATCAGGTCAGAAAGTCACAGCTACTAGAAATGAGGCAAAACTAGGTAAGTGATTTTTCACTTTGCAAGCTTAAGCCAGAATATAGTATTGCAATGCTTTCTGGCATAAGTGTTTTAAAAACATTTCTTTGGGCATTAATAGACTTTTATGTGAGGAACAGGGCTATATTTTACAGGCACAAACAGATAAAAATGTGAATTTGTGCCTGTAGGGCATTACATGTGCAAAACTGAAGAGCTGAGAGGAGGGTTAACAGTCTAGTCTGCAGAAAGCTGACTGTATTAATGCTTCTCATAAGCTGTACAGGCGTTAACTACAGTTGTTTATATTGTGCACCTCTGTTCCTTAAAGGATGAGATCCAAACTCCACTTGGAGATTTGCCATTGACTTGGGTAGGACCTGATCTAGTTGAAGATGTCCCTGCTCATTGCAGGGACGGTTGGACTAGATGACCTTTAAAGGTCCCTTCCAACCCAAACCATTCTATGATTCAATGAACTTTACCTGCAAATTGTAATATGAAAAGGCAGGGGAGGAGTTCCGACTGAGCTCAGATTTAGAAAACAAATCTGTAGAAATACCCTTTGCCCTCCAAAAAGAGTTTAGTCTAGACAGTCTAGACAAACTCTAAAACATGTGATTGTACAGGATCAGGGATAAACATAAATTTTTAAAAGGGAACCAGAGAGCTGACATCGTAGCATAGATACAAAGGCAGGAGCGGAGAGGTCAGGGAGCTGTATCAAGACTGGTTGCACAGATCTTTTTGACTGCTCCATCTTTCTTTGCTGTCCTCTGTTTAGCCGTCTGCGAATGATACCAGAGTACATCAGGCTATCAGGCTTTATTAACAATTTTCAGAAAACAGTTTGAAGAGTCTTGAACAAAAATCACTGCAGAAACATGAACACGTACAGTGAAAATGTAGGTATATTTGAAAGACAAGAAGAAAAACCAAGAGCTTGGAAACTTTTAAATCTCTCGAGGCACATAAAAACATTTTTTGGTTATAAAATTGATTATACTCTCTCTGGAAGCAAAGAAGTAATTAAAAAATTACAGTATCTAGTAAAAAAAGGATAACATATTCTTATGTTCCATTAGTTGTATTGTATTTATGAGGATTTCCCGTGACGATTGTTTTCTGTACTATAAATTATGTCATACTTCCTGCTGGTTTTGAGATGGGGAAAATTAAACATTGACAAACAAACAATTCCTTCCATCTCTCAATCTCCCTAGTAGATAATAACAATAATGACAGGAATAGTCTTCATTAACTGATACTCATGCTGAATTACATCCTCAGGCTACTTTCTGATTTTAGACGTGCAAGCTTTCCCCAGAAGCCCAAGAGAAGTTTCTGTAGTTAGCATATTTTTTAAATGAGAAGGGACAGACTGGAACAAATGTAAAAAGTGCCATGTCTGGCTGCTAAATCTGCCATTTGTCAGAAATCTCTTTTGTGATGATTAATCAACAATAAAGGACAGAAGTGCAGTGCCATTTTATGGTTCCTGGGGTTCTGATTTTGAATTGTAACATGGTGGGGAAAATGGCATGGTTATAGTAGATGTAGGCTTTAGAACTATCACTAAAATCAAAGCATGAGTAGATTCAGGAGAGTAACTGGAAGGTTACATAGGCATACATAGGTACATTTTAAACTAGCATTTTACAGTTTTTTAGTATTCGTCTCAGTATAACTGCACATCTAGTGTGTTTCTTTGTTGTAGTTCTTTCTGATAAGGTTTTTTTCTATTCAGTGGTGCTTCTGATGTACGAAATCAAATTTCTCTTTCCTTACCAAATATGCAATCCATTTTTATCTAGTAGTACAGCAAAGGAAGGAGAACCTTATGCTCAGTCTTAGGCTTCCTAATTGCTGATGAGGGGGCAGAAATGGCTTAATGTGGATTTCCAGACTGAAAAATGACTGTAAATAGCCTTGTGGAATTCTGTGCGTATTATCATTCAGTGACTTCCATATCACATTTTTTTTCCTTTTACAAGAAAGAAATGTTTACTGCTAACAGCCAACACTATGTACATGACCTACAAACCTAAAGTCAAGCTGGATTCTATCACCAAAAGCCATCACATCTCATTATCTTTGAACCCTTACTAATAAAGTTAATAGGAGTTCATGATATAAGAGAGGGCAGAATTTGTGATCTAGAACTTAGATAAAACAAATAAATTCTCTTGATGATGTGTGTGCATCCTGATAGAGTCCAGTTCCCTTTCCCATGCACAGATACTGAAAAAAACTGATGAGGCCAACAGATGCATATGAATACACAGAAGGAATAATCCTGTTGATAAAGAATTTTGAAATAGAGATCTGTCTCACAAGGACTCTTATGATGAAGGTGCAGGTTTTCATTTGTAGTCACTTCTCTGGACCTAACTGGTGTTTGAAAATGCAGTTCATTATCTCCTGTTGTGGGTGGATATTGCTGGTCATGAATGGAGGGCTGGAGTAATGGTTCACTTCTATTTGCAGAATGGAACACATGCTAACAACAGGTCGTACAATAGGGCTGCACCTCTTCAGGCTGCCAGGAAAGTGTGTGGGAACGGGATGTGTGTGGAGTCAGCTGTAGCTTCTTTCTGCCTTTGGAGGACCCAGGGAGACTGTAGCACCACAGAGCTTCCAGGAGGGCACGAATTACAGATAGGAGAACAGGGGAGAGAGAACAAATAGTGTTGAAATATAATACAGGCAAAATAGTAGTAGGAGCTACAGTCAGCTAAGGAAGCATCGCCTGCTGTCAGGGTACACAGATGTTGGCCTTTTCCTCTTCTTGAACCCACTTCTCTGCATGAAGCCTGTATACCTATCTAGTAGGAAAACTGTAGAACTCTGGAGAGACTATCCTACATGAAGGTTGCAAAACATGGCATTGGAGCAGAAGTTTGGGAAACAAAGTGGTAAGGGATTAGTTACAGAATCTGGTTGTGTTTCATGAAGTGTGTACAGTGCATCTCAGAAAAATGATAGTGAGCTCCTCACTGCTTATGGACACCAAGGAAAGTTGAAGAAAATGAAGGCAAATGAAAGTAAAATATATTGGGAGTATGATGCACAGTTTATCAGAATTAACTTTCTAACTACATCTTCCACATTAATCTAAGGAACCGTCAGCATTTTATGCCCAACATAGAGGTATGTAACGAAACCAGGCAATGAGGTATTTCTGAAAGGTGTTTATAGGGAGAAACCTTGTGCTTCAGAAAAGAAACATCTGACATGTACTTTGGTATTCCACAGTTACAGTGAAATTGTAAAAATTGTAGATGTGTCTAGTCAGACAGAGCTAGCACACCACCTGCTAAGCTGACAGGACAAGTGCCTGATCTCTCACCGATCAGGACCCAAAGTCTGCCCAGCTAAACTGTAAGGGTATGAATCATATTCCAGCATGTGACTTATACTTGACGGGTGTTGTGCATTGCAGATAAATACTGAGCTAAACATTTTTTTTTCATAAAAATTTCTAACCATTAAAAATTAAATGGTTTCATGCTCATGGTAACAAATATGTTTGTGAATTTTTGTGCTTAACACCTTTTTCCAGATTAGAATAACAGGAAGAATGATCTGGAAGCAACCTTGAAACCAATCAGAGAGAAATACTCATGCTGTGTTCAGAGCTAACCTGATCTGAAATGAGAAATCATTGTTCAGGTTCCCCAGGGATCATTGCTGCTACCTAAGAGAAATTTTGCTACCTCGTGGGTATGAAATTTTCTACATTTGGGGTATAAACTTCAATTCAAGATCAAAGAGAGAAGGGATATGCTAGAAAATTGGAGAAAGGGAAGCAACATCTAAAGGAGACTGGATGTTTCTAGGGAGGTATGATGTTAGCACATATAAATATATATATGTATGGTAGCTTTAATTAATTTATTTCAAGTGCTGATGGCAATAAAGATTTGCTGAAGAGTTTTTGGGATAGACTTCACAAGCCCTCCCAGGTCATGGGATACCTGGGCTTTTGAGTCTGGGCTGGAATTTGGCAGGAGACATTTACTGTAGTGGTAACAGAGACGAGCTGCATTCACAGACTCTGATATCTTAGAGAAGAGAGGGTAAGAGCAGCCTGTCTGGAGCTGACGAAATAAAATTAAGATTTATGAACTGAGTAATTTGGGAAGGTCTCACTTTGTATATATGTTATGACTAGCAATGCTGAACTCTTACCCAAGGGCTTCAGAGCGTGTATAACTTTGTTCTCACTATGTGTGCTGTTATTCCATCTTGATAGATGAAGACATGCAATCAGAAAAAATGGATATGCCCAAGGCTATTAGGCAAGTCTATAGCAAAACACTGGAGAAAATCTGACAATGCTTTCTTTTAAATGACAATTACAAACTTCACACAGGGGTTTGTACACCTTCATTATATACATAAATCAGATGGACCTAGTGAGTAATGTAGTTCATACCTGTGTCTTACCAGATGCATCAGATCAGAGCCATGCCAAAGTTTCTGTCAGGCCTCCAAATGTTTATCTCTCTGTGATTTTTCTCTTCACTGTCATCTCCTGTATCTTTTAACTGTTTTTTTTAATGAAGGCAAAAGGTGTCTATCAACTGGCTGGGACTAACACAAGCCTGAGAAGAGTTTAGGTGGCCAAAGCCATCCAAGCTGTGTGGCGTGGGGTGTTGCAGTGGTGAGTCACCTCAAGACAGAAAGAGCAGGAAGAAACACGGGAGTTATGCGGGGGCTGATTTCTGTAATGTAAAGGAAATTAATTGCCTAATTAGCAGCACTTGTTAATCAATGATTTTACAGTTTTATGTGACAAAAAGATTCTGGTCTAACACAAGTGACTTGTCTTGAAGTGGGTTGCTACTGAGTGGTGTGTTTCAAGCAGAAACAGAAGACAAATCGTAAAAATAATTTTGAAATACAACAACAAAAGCAAGAAAAGTCTTGTGGGATTTTTATCTTGGTGTAAATATTTCTTAGGCTATAAATGAAATATGTTTGGTTTTGGGGGGAGACACAAATCCGTCAGCAGAGACAATAGGCAGAGGAGGATGTTTTGTCCTTGAATCATTTGTGCTTTTCTATGACGAGCTATATTTAAAAGCATTTAATGAGAAAAAAAAAAAAATCTGTTTATGGATTCATTTGATACCAAGTGTCATTGATGAATGGTCAGCTGCTGTCCAAAGCCCTGGCTTTCATTATTGAGTTATTTAAATATGTATATGAGAGTACTAGAAAGAATTGAGATTTGTCATGTTTATTGAAAGGAAAAAATGTCCCAGACTGGGAGTACATCTATTTTTCAGTTCTCATTTCCACTTCAAAATCAAGGCTGTATTGTATTTACAAAGGACATCTGATCAGAAACTGCAATACAGGTCCTATTTAAGAGGCAAAATATACTTGTAGTTCCCAGGGGGACTAGGCAAATAGATCTTCCCTAGCTTTAGTGAAGTTATCATTGAAAATAAAAGTTGTATGAAGAAAAAATGTAACTCTGCATCTAGTTGACCCTTGAGAGACAAGTTTCAGATTTTACTTGTGGCTGTGAACAAATCTCTCGGGGCTTGCTCGTTAGCGGGTCTAAACCAGCATAGTGTCGTTGGCTCTCGGGCATGCAGAGAGTGAATTTTAGTCACTGTATTACTCACTTCTGCATGTATAAAATGGAATAACAATTTTCTGATGTATAAGCTTGATGCGACCTTATAATCGTGGCATGTTTGTATGCTCTGAATCTCAAAAGAGAAGTGTAGAAATTTGTTTGCAAAATATTTGGCTTGCATATGCAGGAAGGAAGCCCACATAACCCTGTAGCTGGACAAACTCCCTTAAACTGGCAATGCTTAATGCTGGTGTGAAGCAATAGTCCTGTTGCATGGATCAAAAGCTTGAGCTCTGTTACTCATTGGTCATTTCAACGATAAGAAAAAATCTGTATTTTAGTGCTCAACTCCATACCCCACTCACTACTTCCTAATCCCATTTTTCCACTCTTTTTTTTTCAACTGTTGTTTCTTGTCAAACCTTACAATCTTTCTTGGATATATTAATATTTACCACTGAATTCTGCTATAATACAAACAATAAATGCTCATAAAGCATACATTCTAGAAAGCTGAAGTTTTTTCTTCTATTTCCTATTTATTATATTATTATTTTCTTTATGATAAGCCATTCTTTGATTATTTTTTTTTTTCTCCAGTTCTAAAGGTATTGTTAGTCCACGGATATTCTAAATTTCAAATGTTTTCTTCATTAGTGTGCACTGGAGGAATGGACAGTTGCACTTTCAGAAATAATTGTTTGCCTAACTAGTACTGCTCATAGGATATTTAGGGCATCATCATCAGAAACATCTCTTGTGTGATTAGGTCAAACGAGCTCCTAAGTCTGTGCAATTCTCTGTGTTAAAGTGGCACAGCTGAAGATTACCAGTTATTTCTATGGGTGCTATAATACACAGTGACAGAAGATTTACCCTCTGGAAACTTAGCTGAGCCCAAGTTGAGCCTTAGTCCTACAGAGAGGTAGGACTGTCATTCCCCTCTAGCTCAGCTAAGGGCTGTTTGACAACTAACAGAATTTTCTTTTAGTCCCTTATTTTTTTCCAGACCAGATAGATAAATAGATACAGGCAAGTTTCCTAGACTTCCTGGTAGATGACTTCTCAAAAATTGTTTTAGTTTACTCATGAAGGATGCCACAGCAGACAGTCTTTTATTATGGTTATTAATCAAGGCAGCTACACATCCCCCATGGTAGCTGGATGAAGAGCATAATCTCAGGTGTATTAACGATTTCTTCCAGATATCCTCTCCTCAGTCTGCTATGATCTGTCAAGATTATAGTGAGATGAGTACAGGTCGATACCTTCAGACTTACATTCCCTCAACATAATGAATTCTTAATGGCAAGAGCGGATGGAACAAGGATTTTTCTGTGGGAAAAAGAAATATTATAGAGAAAAACTATAGTATGAATCAAGTACCTCTGCACAGTTTTAATACAACACAAAACAAATTATGGACAAAAATGGAGTACTTTGTGTAATTAAAAGTCCACTGCAGCTTATTTAGCCTGACTTTAAGAAATAGCCTGAACTCCAAGTGTCTCTTACATGTACTTTAAAATACTTGCAGCTACCAGCCTTACTTGACAGGTCTTATATTGATTGCTATCACTACTTTCTTTGAAATCTTTGAAGTGTAATAAGATCTTTTTGTATTCTATAACAATTTTTCATTGTCTAAATAAGCATTTTTTATCAATGGAGTGCTGACATAAAAGATACTTCATGTTTCTCTGGCAAGACCCAACCTACATAGGAATTTTCATTTCCTTTAGTCAAATTCAGACTACACAGCACCAAGGTCAAAACTTAGGAGAATGGTGAAGACCTGAATTTTATTAAGAGAAGAGCTGAGTATATTCCTTAAAACAAGCATTTAACTAAAAGTCTATGCCATTAGCTTGCCACACTTTTTCTCTCACCTACTCTGTAGATAGAGGTACTGCAAAGATTTCAAAGGAGGTGATAACAGCAATCAATACAGCACCTATTAAGTAAAGCTGGTGTGATGCAGGAATTTTAAAGCAAGAAAGCCTGCGCATGTTGTGGAAGGCTAAGAGCCACAAGGTATCCCTAGCTGTAAATATTTCAGTTTCTGGTTCTGAACAGCCGTTTAGTGCTCTTTCATTCGTGTAAGTACCTGCTTGCTTGTCTGTGCCACACGACTTACAGACTGTGGTGGAGTGACTCTGGGTAGTTCATGGAGGCACACAGGATCATTCCACGCAAGTGCACAGAAACAGGCATTATAAAATCTTGGCTGTTGTATTATCGTGAAATTTATTTAGAAAGCGAAGTAGGTGATGGCTTCAATATGCTGCCCCGAAACTGGAGATAAGCACTGCAAAAGCTCAAACATATCTAAGTAATGGTTAGGTCCGTCTTACTGCTTAGTTAAAACTGCTAAATCTCTCTCTTCAAAAATGCTAGAAGAAAATCCAGTTTATATGGATTGCTGCATCTGTTTGTTCATTTAGTAGAGTTATAAAGTATGGACGGTTGATAAGAGAAGTTAAAGATACGAGAAAGCTATTCTGATGAAGTGAAACTGTTTTAGGAATGTTGTTTGTTGTACTTAAAACACCACTTCTTATTAGTCTCTTCAAAAGTTGTTCAGGCCTATTACGGGATGGAAATTTATTGCCAATGTTGCCAAAAACCCCAGATGTCTTTAATAAATATTTTTTAGGTATTTGGAAGGGGAAAACATGTCTGTTACATAAAATCTGACAAAGGATCAAAGATTTTAAACAATATCTATTAGGGATAAATCCTATTACATTAACAGACCCTGGTGGCTTGCTCCATGTCCTCAAAGGGGAGACTTAGGTTTCTACCATTTTGGTGGTATTTCCTCATAATTTCTTAGAATTCAGGATAAATTGAAAGGAATCTGATGTGCCATTGCTTGAAAAGTGCAAGTGGGAAGACCCAAATGTGACTAGAAACTAGTTCTCTCGATTCCAGTCCTGGGCAAAATAATGTGTGTCCATGAATGTTTTATTGGAAAGACTAGGGCTCAAGAACATTTTGTCTGATAAAACTCTAAGGGAAGTTGTCCATGGAGACTCATAGTTGAATGAAGGTGTTTCTAGCGGTGGTAGAATAGACTCCAGAGGTAGCATTCATACTTTTCCATTATCTGGAAGAAAACAAACAAAACCCTGCAGGTAGAATTTGTAGATAACACATACTAATATGGTAAATAGTTATTAAAATATGCAGTACTTTGTGTTCAAAAATGTGTATATCTCTATAAAACCAAATACAAAGTTAGATAAGGAATTTGAGCTGTAGCTGCAGAAATTTGTATCCTGGAGAACAGTGCTCTGAAAAGACTATGGAGTTCGTTGTTGAAAAGTGATGCAATATAAGGCAAAACCACTAAATATTTATACACATATGTACAAGTAATACATGTTTTGTATGCTAATTCATGTAACATTCATATATACACATACGCACATATGTATATGTGTATAATATAGATGGCTTATATACATATGTATAAATGCATGCATTACATATTATCATGTATCATATGCATGTATGTGGATGCATACACTATCATATAAATAAATATTTATATAGTAGTGAATGTATAAACAAAGCAACAGTGAACATAAGTGAAGTGATTTCATTCACATAAGGTTAGTGGGGAAGGTAACTTGATGACAGTATAGACCTTCATGGGGAAAAATAACAAGTTACTGAAGAAAGCCTTAATTAAATAAGCACTATAATAGTGCTATATGTTTTAACTTATACATAAATATATTCCACAAAATCTGCTTCTGTGCATACCAGACCAAACTCAAGGTATAAGCACATACATTGTTTAATTAGATTGTAGGCATTTTAAAGAGAGCTCCCTCTACTGCATTAGCAAATAAAGACTTAATATGCAAAAAAACCCCACAAAACCAAAAAAACTATGGCACGTGTATAACTGATGTATTTTTTAAAAAAGGGAATAGCATTCCAGCACTAATCTTCTGCTGAACAGGATAATGGGAAAATTGCTTGCCTACTGATATGCTTTAAAAAAATTCAATGTGATTTATTACCGAGTAGGACAGAATGTGAAATGTCTTTAATAAGCTTAGTTAATAACCTTCCCTATTCTTTGTTTAATCATGTTAGTAGTCATTTGAGCATTTAATTACATTTCCAAAGGTCTTAATGGGAGTAGCAATGTTAGCTTATTACATTTAAATGAACCTGAAAAATACAGGCCATTACCTTCCTTGTGCAGCCTCATATTTCTGACAGGACATCGGCTTTAACAATTACATGTCTGCTAATTAATGCTGTTTTCACTAGGATTGAGCACATATATGAGAAACTTAATGAATCTACCCTTTAACTATTAAGAGATTTTTCAGAGGTTCCTCAGTGTATAAATGTGAAAGAAAACTAACCTAAACCCAAAGAGAAAGAATATAATACAATGTCTTTTTATTCTCATGCAGCGATATTCATTCATCTAGCTGCAAGCTACAAGGGGACAGATTTATTCCTGACATACCTCTATCAAATTCAGGAATCAGCAGAGTCATGCCAGCGATGAACTTGGCCCTAGATTTTCTAAAATTGTACAAACCCTCAAACACCCTTGATCTCCAAAAGACATTTTACTCATCAAACTGACTTCTTCACTGAGAGATACTAGGCACTTTTTAAAGTGTTTTGGTTTTTAGTTTTAGTCTTTGAGTCCAGCAGGGGAAGTCCCTGAGACTTCATAAGCTGTCTTGTGACTACCAAGCACAAAGATATGTGCATGCAGTATGCAAGAATAATGGAAACTTGTCCTTGCACAGTATTACATAATCCACATTAAAATCAGTTCCCCTTAGCACTTAAATAAGGCTTTTGCTTTGTCTTAAATAGCTAATGATTGGGGATCTCTGTAGAAATTTCAGTAGAATATGAACTGAAATTAATTTAATCCAAAATTTTATTCAGATTTGAAACTGACTTTTAGACTGCATTTTTTGACGTTCAGAAACATATGAGAGAAGCAATCTCCTCTCATTTGACTTATGCTCTGGAATCCTGTGCTTCTGCTTAGTGGTCAAAAATGGTGTCAAAATAAGCCAGATATACTCTCACACTCTGGAAAGCTGAAGAGTTTGGCTATGGTGGATACCTTGGGGTATTTATCCAAGTAGAATTTTTGTATATCCTGTAAGTGTTGGCATTGCCATAACCATGCCAGGCAACTCATACCATCTACATGTTAGGTTGGGGTTTGGCTGTATTCTGCTTCAACTTACAAACTGTAATATTTTTATTATCAGAAAAAGCAGTGGGAAAGCTTCAGGTCATATACTTGGCTCTTTTGAATTCATCAGCTGAGCATTTGGTCCAACACGCCTAAGAAGCAAAGACACATCTCATACCCTCTGACTATGAAAAATGGTTCTTTCATTAAACTCCCACGGTAGGCAGTAAGTAGAGAAATGTCGGTAGTACACCATGTGAAACTTAGCTCCTGGCCACAAGGTACGATAATAAGAGGAATGAACACCTATGTATTGTAATATATATATTATAAGAAGGGATTGATTGATTTTTATGTAAAATAGGGTTTGAAATCAAGAAGAAGTCAGAAAGCTGTAGTTACACAGGGGTCACAAATGGAATATTCTAACTCTCATATATAGACCGCTTTCAGACAGACTTACCCTTTCATTACCATGCTTCATACTCTGTGTGTATATTTGATTGCAGTTCAGACATCATTCAAAATATGTGGGATGAAATCTTGCACAACGTTGCTCTCCTTTAATAAGTTGCCTCTTCTGCTTTCGTGCCATACTTGCTTGACTAAGTTTGCAATTACTTATTTCTGTGAAAGCTGAACATGATCTTGCTTGGGAACCCTTGGGGCAGCTGTTGAGGTACAAATTCATGTTAAAGGAATGCCTGCAGAGAGTGGAGGAAAGAGGGAAAGTGGTGAAGCTGTGGCACATGCTTTCTAAAATCAAACTGTAGTTGTAATTGGGACAAACTTTTCATGTGTGAAAAGTTTTCATGTGTGACAATACATGTCACAAGATAGTTTAACTTTTCATCTTTCGGCACACAGGTTCAGCAGCACAGAGTGTCTCACAACATTTTATGTCTCTGTATAATATTATTGAGAAAATAGGGCAGTGCAATTTTTCAGGTACAAGAGGAATCACAGTGTTTCAGTACTTTCCAGTTTTCCTCAGTCGGCTTGGGAGTTTGTCCCCCAAAGAAATGAAAGAGGAATTTTATTGTGAAAGTGCAGAAAAAGAAGAAAAAGTGTGCAATGTCAATGAAAATAATTTTGCTTGGAAGCAAATTCATAATAGTATAATGTGTCATGAAAATTAGGTTTTGACTGATTAGGAAAGACAAGGGGAATGACAAGGTAAGCAAATCAAGTATTCAGTGCTGCTTATTTTCAGCTACCTCTTTTGAAAAAATATTCCTTACTGGTTTAAGCACTGCGAAAACATAAGGATTTTATAGCTAGTGGAAAATAAAACAATTTAAAGGGAATAGCAAACTGGAAAAACATAAGTCCCTCCAGACCAGTAAACATTCCAGTATCTTTTCAAGGAACTTGCTAATAAATTTGTGCCAAGTAATACTTCTAGTAGCTTCATTATATATAAATAGCAAGAGAGGAGCAGCTATAATACTTTTAACCCTTCCATAATTTTGTACAACACAAAGTCTCTTCTTGAAGAAGCACTTCCAGTTTGCAGGAGGCTGATCCTCCCAATTCATTTGACAATACTTTCTGCTTCATTCATACAATATTCCTGAACACGAATATACCACGCTGTTCTATCCTGTTAAAGTAATTTTCATGAAACGTAATTTTACAGCCTCTGCTCCTACTGCAACCAGTTTAATGTTTTGAAAGGCCACTGCCATGTCCACATTGTGCAAGCAATATATAGGAGTTTTGGCTTTTAATCAAGCGCAGCATTGAGAGGGGAATGTAGGTGGCTCAAAGACTCGTTTTCATACTTGGCCACAGTACCGAGGCAAGCAGTAGGCATCAGAAGACACTATTTGCAACGTTTTGCAAGAAAGTCACAGGTGAACTTAATTTTAAAATAGGCTGAGGTTTCAAGTTCTTTCAAAATAAACTGCAGAGCCAAATATGATAGTGTCTAGGAAACTGAACTGGCCATCAGTGCAATACATTCAAAAGCAACAAAACTGCATATTAAAATCATTATAAACCTCTGCCTCAACTTGTAGATTGATATATTGATTTATCTTACTTATATTTATTTTTGCTTATGTTATACATTTCATTTATATCTCATCTCTCTACAGTCAGAGTTCTCCTGGGTTTTGTTTTCTTATTCTGGAGGGATATTTCATTAATTACTCCCCTTGTTCTGGGGGCTGAAACATGCACATACGTAAAACATGTTTGCTAACAGTAAGAGTACTTGAACCGATTCAAAGGCAAGGCATGATCTCACTGGTTGTTCATACACTTATGTGAGCTCCTGTGTAAAGAATCCCGTCTTCTGCTAAATACAGACATATCCCCTGGCCAGCTGGGTGTTAGGCTCATTTTTATCAGCTCTCCAGAGCAGCTTCTATATTAGATTAACCTCCAGCTGCACACTCTATAGATGTTAAGATAGATGTGTTTCTAGCCTTTGAATGTAAATTAAACCAAAGCAAATGTTTGGAGAAGAGCCATTCCCTGCAAGAGTTAAATTTGGCAACCCAAATTGCATTAACATCTTACTTCTGACCAAGAAACAACCTCAGCAGAGTAAGTCCGTTCAAAGTCACATCAATGACCATGATAGTGGCCTCACATTTTCAAAACCTTATGTATGGCCATTCAGTCTTTAAGCTAGGACCTGCCCGGACACCAGGACAGATCATGGTGCTGCTGTGCCCCCAGCTAAGCACACTGCCCTCCAGGAGCAGCACCAGGGCCTGGGAGAAGTACCACATCTCCAGCTCTTTCCTTCTGGGCAGCTCCTTATATTGTTCTTAGGAGAGGTCAGTCCTGCCTAAGAGCGCTCTCCACCTCCCCATCGGTTATTCAAGAGAAGGTTAGTGCACTGGGATGCTGGGAGAGATGCTGTTTGGGGAGAAAAAGGGAAACAGGTCTAACCATTAAGTCTGAAATGCAAAAACTAAAATACTTTGGTTGTAGCACTGTTCCTTACTTGCTTTCCCTTCCTTGCCGTCTTTGTGATTTTGTATCTGTTACCTTTAAGCACCAAAGTATTGGCCTTCTTGGAGGGGTGGGGGCTCAAAATGGGAAAGAATGGAGACCAGAAGAGGTGTGCACATGTCTTTAAGATATAACTCTTTCTTACAAAGATAGCAGGGCTAGAGAGAAACCCTAAATAGGACAAGGAGGCCGAGACAAGTTTGGATGCTTACAATTTACAAGTAGAGAGTTGCATTTTAGTAAGAAATTATTGTAAAATAAACTTCCTCCTGTCAGGGACCAGCAAGGGCTGACTGCACAAGGACATGCCCTCCCTGGGGCTGAGCACCAGGCTGGTAGCGATGGGGCTATCAACAGCACCAGGGGATGATCTGGTCCCAGGGTCTGCCAAGGGAGGCTAAAGAAGCCAGAGCCAGAGGCAGGGCTGGAGACGAATTGCACCATACATGGCAGTGGGGGGGTCCACCCAGAAGACCAACTACCTACAGGGATGAGGATGGAGCTGGAGGCTGGCCCTGCTGAGGCATCACTGGGGTAGGGACGGGTGGCCTCAGGGGGCTGAAATGGGGTCCTTGGGTGTGGGCAGGGTGGGGAGAGCCGCAGAGCGGTTGGGCAGGCATAGTCAGGGCTATTGGAGCTCTCAGGGCCATCTCATCTCTTTTAAGCAAACTTTTTGTTAATTGCCATTGCTCGTAATGGGTACTCACTGAATGAGCAGTGAGTTTTATACAGAATAAGGCCAGTAGATGCACTACTGTGAATGTATTTGTGTTTGTAAATGAGAAGAGGGGGAAAGAGACAGCAAGCTATCGAGAGATGATTGCTAGGGAATAATAAAGGGAAAGAGACCGTAGCAAACATGTGGCAATTGCAGCTCGGGGACTCTTGCACGGTCTGTGACTCCTGCCGTAGCAAGCAATGAGCGTGCGAGGGAGGACGGGACAGCTGGCTGGGGCACAGCGAGAGGCAGGGAGGCAGATGACACTGTGGGATGCAAAATGAACAGCAAAACGAAGATGCTCAGAAAAGCAACCACTGTCAGAACAGGGAAGCCAGAGTTACCAAAAGATGCCTTGGCAGCGGTTGCCCTGCCACCGGGCGCAAGCTGGACAGAGCATCCTTCCGCCTCCTCCATCCCGTTTGCCTCCAGCTCTGCCTACTCCATCCCTGCCTCTTTCCCCCTCTGCTCTGGGGCTGTGCCATTGCACCTATTAGTTTTACTTTCTCTTCTCTTTCCAGTTCTGCCTCTGGCTTTCTGCATCCTGCATAATTCAGTGAAAATGTTTGCGATAAAAATGAGCAAAAAGACTGAGCTTTTACTGGTATTTTACAGTGATGGCTAGAGCAAATGCTCTGGAAACATTGTAGAGAGAAATATAAATACTGTAGCAAAGGGCTATAATTTTACCTGAAATGCCAAGTTCTATAACCAGCATAGCTTGGTTGTACTGAAAAGCTAAATGATAGACTAAGCTACTACAGAAAGCTGTAAGTATCTACTTATGAGAAAGAGAAATGTTTGAATTGTTACACCAAAGTGTTGAGTGGAGGCATTGTCTAACACTGTGATGAGCACTAGAATGCAATAACATTTAATAACTAGCAAATTGCTTGAAAGTATTTATGAAAATAAAATAAATTGCAAAACCAGAAAAACTTGCTGTTTAAAAGATTAAATTCAGAAATGTTTTTTCATATGTTATTGAGTGAAGCAGGAAAATAATATACCTACATTAGAAGTTCTCATGAATAGCCACAACTATCTTGAAGAATCTTAAATACGGTTGTCTGGTATTGGGCAGGTGCTTTTTTTTTTTTTAACAGCATTTACCATCAACCCATCTGAATGGAGATGAGACTTTCCCTGGCAAAAGAGAGTTCTGCTCTGAGAATAGCCTGCTCCCAAAGTGAAATAAACTCTACCAGCAATAAAGATGTTTTTGTTCCTGAAAGTGTTTATGCTAAGGATTTTGCTGGCATTGCTTTGTCACTGGAGGGTGTTAAGTCAAGGTGTTAAGTGAAAGTGAATTAGTTTAAGTGCACGAAAGCCTTGTTTAGATGCTCCTTTTGAGAGTTAAAGTAGTGAGGAATTAAGACAGCTTTGTTTGTGAATGAGGGACTGTGCCTTAGGGATTAATACATTTTTACTGCTGCATTTTTATTTCATATGTTTAGTTAATTCAGCTTAACTTTCCTAACCATACTGGTGCAGGCAGATCTCGAGGGACAGAGAAGTGAGGCACTGCAGAGTCCTATTCAGCTACATTGTCTAAGTGATGACAAGATGAAAGATGAGTTATTTAATTGCAGATTTTTATTTTTGGTAAATTTGAAGAGGCATCTTCTCTATGGTTTTGTGTACACAAGCATGTTGCGGAAAGTTAAGTCAATTTGAATGAAAGAATGAATTCAGAACACATTAAATCACTTTGCCTGAAAAGCCCCCACTAAGATCCCTTTAATTTTGAATAACAGGGCGTAGGGTGATGTACTCTTCTAGCTACATGTAGCTTGACTTTCCTGGTCGTATCTTTCTACATAAGCTCTAAATGTGTGACACAAATGTGTCTCACCAAAATCAATAAATATTTTGCTGTTGGCCTCCCTAATAAGAGTAGCGGACACTAAATGTCCAGAAATGCAAGTAAATCTACTTATGTGAACTAATGTGGATTTTTTTCTATTCAATTTTTTAAAACTTTGGGCTCCTGACAGGTTTGGACTGTATTCATGGATCAGGCAAATGTTTTATTTCTTTCTAAACGTTATTTCTTGTTTGAGAAACGCTGGGCAAAACCACTTTTTCACCTCAATATTTCACTGTTGCTATGCTGGCAGAATGGGTTAAGGGACACCAGAATTGCCTCCGATAATCATGATCGATGGGCAGCAAATTTGGATTGGTTTGTGTTCCAAGATTTTGTACAAGCCCATTTGTTGGCTGTTGTCACACTTGCTTACCTTAGGCATCTAACTTGGATACCTAAACTTCAAAGTCTGGTCTGTTGGCTCCATACATAGACAGAAAAGAGAAAAATAAGCTTTTTCAGAGAGCAGTTCAGAGAATCTCTCTTTCTCTCTCAACTACACAAGGATTCAGGGGTGATTCACCTGTGCAAATAACCTCCTCCCATTTTAGAGAATACTGTTCTTCCAGAAAGTAAAGGAGAAAATCAGTCTAAAAACTGGTAATCAGTTTACCCACGAAGTCTGCTAATGACCATGTGCCTCACTCTTCACTGACAACAGTGCAGCACCTGACTGAGGTAAAGGTTATCATATCATATTTGGTTAGGTACTGTTTGATCTTTGTCACCGTGCTTAGCATCAGCTCTCAACTTAGAGGGAGGCTTATATGAAGAACTCAAAAATAATTATCTTTTAATTATACAGCAACTTTCTGTTGCTCACTTAAATATTTGGTCTTCAAGCTGGAGAAATGTCTAAGATGCTGCTAAACGGGCTGCAGCTGAGCACACACTGTTGTTTAGTTTAGCTTTCAACAGGAAGCAAGGGGCACAGTGTGAGATTAGCGGCTTGATTAGCTGTTTGATGTATAATGTATAAGCAAGCCTCTGAGGATGTGGTCTCATAGAGCACGGCACTGCTTATTGAAAAGAAGCATAATATTTCTGTATTGAACCTGCTTTAGCAGCTTCAAAAACTCCCTACTAGCAATGGGACTTCCTGCAAAAATATTCGTTCTTTACACAGTTGTTGTGGCTTAGCCCCAGCTGGCAACTAAGCCCCACACAGCCACGGTGGGATGGGGGAGAGAATAGGAAAGGTAAAAGTGAGAAACCTCGTGGGTTGAGATAAAGGCAGTTTAATAGGTAAAGCAAAAGCCACGCGCACAAGCAAAGCAAAACAAGGAATTCATTCCCTGCTTCCCATCGGCAGGCAGGTGTTCAGCCATCTCCAAGAAAACAGGGCTCCATCACGCCTAACGGTTACTCAAGAAGACAAAACGCCATCACTCTAAACGTCCCCCCCTTCCTTCTTCTTCCCCCAGCTTTATATGCTGTGCATGATGCTGTATGGTGTGGAACATCCCTTTGGTCAGCTGGGGTCAACTGTCCTGGCTGTGCCCCCTCCCAACTTCTTGTGCACCCCCAGCCTCCTCGCTGGTGGGGTGGGGTGAGGAGCAGAAAAGGCCTTGACTCTGTGTAAGCACTGCTCAGCAGTAACTAAAACGTCCCTGTGTTATCAACACTGTTTCCAGCACAAATCCAAAACATAGCCCCATACTAGCTACTGTGAAGAAAATTAAGTCTACCCCAGCCAAAACCAGCACAACAATCTACAATTCATTGATAATAGATTTATACCTATCATATGCTGATGGGGTGGCTTATATGCTAGAGCACTTGGAGAATTTGCAAGGGATTTTTTTTTTCCAGTAAAGAAATTCAAGAATGTCCATGGTTTTACAAGAATTTCAAGTATTAGGAGGGTACTTCATATTTCAATAGTTTCAAAGATAAGTTTCAGTGCTGGTGTGTTGCAGACCTCTAGACACTGCATGACAGCAGCTGGGCAGTTGTTTGGTTACTGAAATGCCTGCTCTAAAATGGAGAGTTTGAGCAAAGAATACACATCAGCAGATGAAACATGGCTGCTTTCTGTTCAAGTCTGACAATTTGGCTTCAACAACTACTAGTGCTACAGAAGTCATTACGACAGTATTATGCAGAATGAAATTAGGTACAAGACGGGGAATTGACCTGTTTTCTGCCTATTCACATCACACCTCTTCATAAACTCTTAAGAAGTGTAAAAACTATTCTGTGGTCCATTTTTGCAATCTGTTAACAGAGGGAATAGTAGGTTTACCTGCTTCCCTTGGTGGCTGAGAGATGTGATAAGTGTTGGTAATGCGTGTTAAGATCCTCGAATGGGAAGGAGGTCTTAGAGCGGTGCCTGATGTTATTGTTTATGAGTTTACTGAAGCCTTCCCTAAAGGAACCTTGTCCCTTCCCCAGATACTGCCTGCTGTTCTGCTTGTGGTTTCCACCACACATGACAGATGGTGCTTAACGTTGTACATATTCCTTATATGCAGCGCACCAGAAACTAACCTTGTCTAAATTGCTTATAACAGAAAATGTTAAAATATCACTCAGTTATGCATACTTGCTTTCCAGTGCTGCTTTCATTCCTTCTCTTTTAGTTTTATTGTGTGTGTCTAAAAATACCGTTTGCACTTTTGGTGGCTGGTAGCTTAGACTTTTGCCTTTTCCTTTTCAAGAGTTAGAAGACAATTATAACACATGTTCTTCTGTAGTAAAGAGTGAATAGAAAGTCTGTTAAAGCCCTCCTCTGTACAAAATTTACTACAATACTGTCTTTGGATATCTATTCTTAAAAGTTTTTGACTTAAGCTATTTAAAGAATTGTAACAGTTCTCAGCGTTTGACTTTAACTTTTACTGTGGTTGTAAAGCTGATGGAAAACTGGCGCTAGTTCTTCTTTTTTGTACGATTATTCCACCACAGCATTACCATTCTCAGAATCTCATCATCACTTTGGACATTGATATGAGCTTTTAGCTCAGTAACAAAAATAAATTGACTAATCAAAAATTGAAAGCCAAATTGTATATACTAAGCAGAAAGCCAGTGACGTTACCTTGATGTTACACTGAAGGCAGAATTTATGTTGTCCCTGCCTTTCAATCAGAAAATGCTGTTGCCATGATAAAAGCTTTGCTTACTGAAGTATTTTTCATATATGAAGACAGAGGAAATTAAGATCTTGTAATCTTCCAAATATGCTTGAACCACGCAGTGAGATTTATTGATAAGAAGATAGTTTTACCTAACATGAGCAAATATGTCCTTCCTGCCGTTAAAGAGGGAATCCAAGCAATTGGACCTTTTGAGATTAGAAAACATTTTCTGGGAATGTGAAGTGCTTGTGGATACAATACAAGGTTGGGCTACTGTAGAATAATGCAGATGACAGAAGGGTGGGGAAAGGGTTTCCGTATTACCACTGAATATATGCAAGATGGTGAGGATGACTTTAAAAATACAGTCATAGCTAGCATAGAGACAAATGAACTAAATCTTTCATATCACTGACATTTATTTTACAAATTGAAATAAATAATCCATCCCTTCAATATGAATTAAAAGTGTGATGCTGTGCTCTTAGAAGCACATCTCCAGCTCTTCCTCACTGTTTGTATCCTTAACCTTGCATCTTGGAACCATACTAGAAGTAGGATATCTGTGACACAAGAAAATGGAAGCAAACTGCTCTTTTCCTCAATTCTATTACAAATTAAAACCTGGATGAGCAGGAGAATTTACCTAAAGTTAGAATACAAATAGAAAGGTTACTAAAAGCTTCTGGATAACATATAATGGTAAATCACTGTAACTACAAAGAAAGAATATGTAAAAAGTTTATAGATGACGAGTACATATAATTGGTACATACAATGATTATTGTAGGAAAACTAATAGGGGCATTGAGGGCACACCAAACATAAGACTGAAGAAAGATATGATACAGAGTGAGGCTGGGCAAAGCAGTAAGAAAATAGAGTTAAAGTAATATCGCTACAGAAACAAGGAAAAATAGAGTACCAAAATTAAATCAGAGCAGGGAAGAGGGGTTCACAAAACCATTTTCTTGGCCAGAAGCATGGAAAATGGGAGCACAAAGAATGTATTTTGCTTAAGTGCAGTTTGTGATCTTATGCCAGGATTGCTTTGCTTTCAGTGGCAAGGCTGAGAGAAGGTGACAGTTGTGGCTTATGTGGTGAGATCTACCAGGCAGCACATTTTTCAAGCTGAAAAATGGCACAAACCCCGGACTGGTATCACAGGAAACACGATGAGTGTGAAACAGCACTGGTAGATGCATTAACCACTATCAGTACTGCACCCATTTCCCCTTTCTGCAGACAAAAAAAATCAGAATACTAAACTTCGAGAAAAGCAATGTCAGCGAAAACAAAGCTGAATTAGGTTAAAAGTAGTAGCAATAGTAGTAGTAATAAGTAGTATATTATTAATAATAAGTACTAGTAGTATTAATAAGTACTACTACTAGTAATAATAAAGGCAATAGTAACCTCTAGATGCATGTGTATGTGTTCACTATGTTTTCATTTTGGAAAGAAATGGTAAAAATGGGCAAACCTGTATTCACTCAGCTCTCATCTAGATACTTTGTCATTAATATATCATCCAAAAAAAAACCCACAAAGAGAAAGAGATTTTTTAGGAGGAAATATTGCACAGACCTTGTCAGGAGTTTTATGAGCGAAGGCCAATTGCCCCTTCCTTTCTTTATTTTGCGGCACTAAAATCCAGCACTATACATGCGTTTTCTTCCAAAAGCCTCATGAATATTTCATTATATCCCTTTGAGGTTTAATGACGACAGCAACGAAGCGCCTTCCCCATCCCCTGTGACCTTTGTTGTCTGGACTGCCACACAGCATGCCGTGCCCGTTCGGAGGGATGCAATGCGAGTATGTGCTGACGTAGCGCACCCAGCAAGACGGGCTGAGCCCATCTGATGGTCGCACAGTATGCGATCACATTTTCTGTGTTTGAGGCAGACAGGATTGGCTATATGTTTGCAGGAGCTTTGAGTAAATTAGATTTAGGTATTTTCTATGTGGCACATTTCTAGCACTTATTCTTGTTGTATATTGCTCGCATCCCTTGCTTTCTAAGACCACCTGTTCAGGCTTATTTATTTTTCTGTAGAGTTACACGGTTACATTTGCCTTACCCAAGTGACTGTTGAACCCATGGTCCGGTTTTGTTTATTCCTTTGGGTCAAGCGCCTTCACAGTTCTCCTGCCAGTGGTCTGGCACTGTATGCATCCCTTGCTGTAAGGGAAGGAGTGAAATACCTGGGGTAGTCTGGCAATGGGAACTCAAAGGCTGGATATTTGAAGTCAGTTGTTGGTGTAGTCTCTCTCTATATATACCCTTGGACATGCCACTTAATTTTTCTGCATTTTTGTTTCCTCACCTTTAAAGACTTGTGTCCAATATCCACCAGGGGTGCTGCGTAAAGTAAATAACTCTGTATATGTTCATGTATATAGTCATTTGCAGATTGGAAATGCTCATAGATGATCTCTGTTTGTTGAGTACTCACTGAAGCCACTAAAAAAACCAGCAAAAATACTGCATTTCCAACACAGCCCTTCCCTGCCATATGTATTTCTTCTTATATAGATTTTGACAGGAGGGTTTCCTTGTAGCTGCAATGCATGAGCAAACCAGAATGTGTTGTATGCTTCAGTCTTTGGCCAAATCAAACAAAATGGAAAGAAACAGAGTCCCACCTTTTACAAGAAATGTTAAGCTCTATGTATTTTCTTTAAAGATTTTTGCACAGTTCAAGCATGGAGATTACATTACTTCTCTGGCATTTTTGTTGGTGGCTCCTGTGTTTAAAATTATTGCTTAAGCATAAGTATAGCTTAAGCATCTTCCCTTGATTTTGGCAGTATATAGCCTGTCGCTCTCATTCTTGACTGCAGTAAACAATGTATTTATAGGATAAGTTATAGAAAATAAATATGCTACAGCAAGCTGAAGTTTATAGAGCCTTTTGAATAATTCTAGTAAGATTGTGTTAGTAGAAGGTTAATGCAATTGCCAGCACTGTAATTACAGATTGCTAGGAGGTCAGGAAAAACAATTAATACCACCTAAATGGTGGCTTGAAGCTAAGGCGTTCATATGAGCCACTTAGTCCTGCTAATATCAGTTCAGAGAATTATATTCCAGAAGAGACTGCTTTTTTCTAAAGGGCCTCTCTCCCTATTACAGGAGTCTATTTCCTTTCTCCTTAGCCTTCTCCACATGCTGGAATCTCTCAGAGGACCTCTCATGTATTGTAACACCCATTCATGAGGCTCCTGGGGCCCCATGGGTCTGGCTCTCCTTTTCCATCCTGTCTCCCAATCCATACTAGCAATTGGACTTGCTTTCAGGTTTAAAACAGTAGCGAAAGTAGGTTCAGCAGTCATAGCCCAGTCTGCGCAAGTCTCTGGGCAATGCATCCAACCTTCTGCCCCAGATCAGTGCGTGGGGGGGTGTACTGCCCCTCCATCGTGCCTCGCCGGGCATGGATCATGCAGCGTCAGACTTAACCAGGCTTTTCTCTGAGATATTTTTATTTTGAGTTCACTCCTCTACACAGCATTTAAGTTCAGCACTCATGGCCAACACTGGTGAGGCAGCTGAAGTGTGACAAGCACGGGAATGACTGTGGGTGGGGGTGCTCACCGCAGTGCCACCCAGCCATTGGCAGCTATGGCATCGCAACTGGGACCGGGTGCTGCCAGAGCCCTAACCCTGGAAGGGCAGGAGACCCCAGACCCAGGTCCTGCGCGGCAGCCTCCGCTGAGCCACCCCTGTCCTTCCCTCCTTTCCTCCCCATCTCTCGCTGACCTCCCTCCATCCCCTGGTGCGGAGCAGAGCTGGCACTGTCTGTGGACTGTGCTTCTCCTGATGGGTCAGGGAGAAGCTGCGATGCCCTGTTGGAAACAGCAGTGCCAGCATCACTGCTGGGGAGAGGGGGACTGAAGCTTATTACAGAGTTAAGAGGTTTTTTAGACCTTCTGATAACGTTGTGCCTGCCTGTGGCTATGAATCTATACATCTGGGAGTTGAATCCTTAAGCTCTTATAAAAGGCTGGGACCAATGAAACCTTATACAAACTTCCACAGCATAAACCAGGCTGGAGAATAGTGGAACCAGTTTCTGAGATAAAAGAAAGATCTTACGGAAACAAAACTTCTGCGGGGTGTTTCCACTATACTCAGCTCGTGGATTGCCATTGTCACTTAACCTTCACTGACACCCCTACACTCCTGCAATGAGTTTCAGCCTGTCTCTGCATTAGGGTTAATAATACATCCACCATGTGTGGTAGGATAAGGCAGATTCTGAAGCACATCTATGAAACAGACCATTAATCAGGCTCTTCTATGACCAGAGACATCAGGGAATGAGAACAAGGGAATGGAAAATCCCTCTTTGAGACACATATGTTGTTTGTTGTGGCAAAAGACTTGCTTAATTCTCCTGCATCAGCCTTTGAATGGGAGTGAGTGTCAGGGACATCCCAGCTACTTGTTGGGATTGACATTTGTTTCCTTTGCTGTTGTTTGTGGTCTGCCAGCATGGCTCCATGCCTATTCCAGACACAAAGTGAAAAAAAAGAGGTAACATAGACATACACACTGGTGAAGGTTTCCAGGATGTTATTGCAGCTGTAAATTTTTTGAATCATTTAACTAGAGAGTTATTAGTGAAGCGTTTAGGTCAAGAGCTTCATATGAGTGATCTGACTACTGTGTTTCTAAAGCTGACAATAACGATACTGTCACTGAGAGAGTGCAAAAAGCGAGTGACTGTGGGTCTTGGCGGGAGATCAGAAAGGTGACCTTGGCAGCAGAAGTGTGGCTGAATCTGTACTGGAGCAAAATGCACAGAACTGAACTCTTCTCTGCAGCAATTACTGTACCCAAGCATAGGCTTGCACTGGCCCTCAGGCACACGTAGAAAGGAAAACCTGTGACCATATGCACTTGTGTCCTCTTCTTCATGCATATGAAGTGCACTGTACACCCACAGAGAAATCCCTCAAAAAGAAAGACCTTGTATTTCTCAGTAAATTGTGAAACTCACGGGCTTTAAACAGGCAATGCTTATCACAGTATGGAAACTTTATTGTTTTCCCCTGAGAATATTTAAAGTTAGAAGAGTATTCTAATTCTGCATACTTCAGACTTAAGTTATTTGAAAGCTGATATCATCATCATCAAATATATTCAGTTCATTCAATAGCTTTTGTCTGTCTCTCTAGCTATTATTTTATGGCATTTTTTATCCCATGACCCAACTAGTAGTATCATTTCTGTTGCAACAAATCTTAGAGTCTCTAAAATAATGATAATGGAGATATAGTTTGTCTGTCTCTGCTCCATGTTTGGGTTTTGGCCATTCTCATGTGTGTTGAAAATTAGCAGCTTGGTTCTGCACTGGCCACATCCTGGAAATATTATGAAACCTCCTGCAGAAATCTTGATGCTTTCAAGACAGGGAGAAAGTGCTGATCATTGATTTAATTTCAGTTTTCATTTATGGAGACCATTAAAGGTAATCCAGCCTTGAGTCTTCCGGACACACCACATTAAGCTAAAATACTTACGGTGGCGCTCAGCACCTCGTGGAAAACTTCCTCAAAGCGTTCCTCTTGGAATCAGATGGGCTCTACGGTCTGTCTTGTTTACTCCCATCCCCTTGCTTCTTTGTGTCTTTGGGTTTGGTTTTTTATTCTGTCAGTAAGTTCTGAAGGAAACAAAGTTTCATCCTTAGCACTAGTTTGATCATGATTTACCATTTTCAGAATCTTAGTTTCTACCAATTAAGAAATTTAAGAGAAATGTACTTAATTTAAAAGGAGAAAGTAATAAATAGCTGAACTAGGTCCTGGAGACATGGGCCTTATCTCATCAGCTGTGAAGAACTTTGGGGAGAAAGAAACAAGATAGATAGGCAACCAACATCTACAACACCTATCTTGTATCTGTCTACGTATGACACCAGTTTTTTAACCTGCAAAAAGGATTTTTTAGTTACCTCAGAATTCTTTCCTAGCTTCCACAAAAGAAGATTAGATCCTCTTTTCTCTTGAGTAACATAAGAATAGACTTCCCCTTCCCTGGAATATAGAGCTGGCTTGAGAAAAAAATAGCTTATTTTATTATACTGAGAAAATTATCAGCTTACAAAAGTCTAAACCATGCTAAAGAACACCATGTGTTTTCAATGTGTATAAAAACCATTAGTCAGTATGTATACAGGCAATAGTTCATCTTTCATTTTCAGGGAACTTTGTAAAGGAGAAGTTTTGAAATATAAATGTAAAAGGTTATAAATCTTATTGACTAATGCTTGTATTGACTAATTTAAAGTTATCTTGTTGAAATATGCTTAATGATCACCTGATACATATAACACAGTTATTAATCACAATACTGTGATGAGTTTGTTAGGACATTTTCTGAAATGATCTCAGCTCTGCTACTGATATTTGTGCATACGTACAGCGTGATGGAGATGGATGTGAATGCTGTTGTCAGATAAACTTGCTTGCTTACTTAAACTGGATGCCAGGAGCTTCTTTATAATTTTTGAGAAATATTTGAGCTAATGAATAAATGCTTTTCTTTCAAGGTGTTTAGACTATTAATTTGAAAATCACACCACACTGACCAAAGGAATCTAAACCAAAAAAGAAATCCAAAAGCTCCTGAGCCCTGGGACTCATGCCATGTGAGTGAGAACTTTATAGCTGCTTCAGTATGCTGTGAACTTCTACTAGCTGTACTGGGAAAATGCTAAATATCTGAAAAAACAAGCCTTCTTGCTGTTGTAATGTGTCAGAAATCTCTGGCCAGAATCCCACTGAGATTGTCATATACTTTTGCTGTGACAAATGAGTTTATGAAAGTTTCTAGGAAAGCTGTTCTTATTCACCTCTTGCTTTTGCAAAATCATTTTGAGTATATTTGCACTTAGAGATGCTTGAGCTTGTCTCTTCCTAATTTGCTTGCCTTCTTCTAAACATTTTTTATGCAGTGTGGGATTTTAAGAACTCAATCTGTCTAATTTTGAATGTTTCTGAATGTTGGGGTTTTTTGAAGAATTTAAGTTGAACTCCGTATTTGCATTTCGTTTAGAAAAGAGCATGCAAAGGAGAGCAGCAAAGGAAAAAAAGCAAAAATCTGATGAAGAAAGAAATGAAGGAACACAACACAGAACTGTATGGACATCAAGCTCACGTTTGAAGTCCTGATGCACTGCATAGGGTCTCATATTTCTGTCCAGGGTTTCTTACACTACATACCTTCTCAGAAACTGCACATCTATTCTGCTTGCATACAGCAAGTCAGACATATTTGGCACATGTCTGATTTCTCGAATCCAGCGCTGGGGACACAGGAGATCCACCCAGTATTTCCAAAACATCAAGCCTGTCATAACTGAATGATAGACCACAACACCTGTGTGCAACCTGAATGGCTACTTCCATCCAAAAATCCCAGAAATGCCTGCAGAAAGAGCCTCAGGTGTCTGAGCTCTTGAAGCTACCAGTTATCTATAAATTCTAGACCTGCTTATAAAGAATTTACAAACACCTAATATGGCAGTAAAATGTTAGTTTGGATTTCTTAAAATTTGTAAGAACTTCTGAAAAAGTTCTTGTAAGAGTTTATGCCTGGATGTGTCTTTGATTCTAGAAATATTTTAAGAAGAATACAGCAGTTACCTTAGTATTTTACCCAGCTAGGTACTTGGGTAATGATCTATGGCCATATATCATATATGGTATTATATCACAGAAAATATGGTCAAAAGGGACACTGAGAGTCATCTAGCCCATTATTCTGCCCCCAGGAAAGTTCAACAAAATATTTTTCATGGCATATTTTATATATAGCTGATTCAATTGAATAATCAGCTTACTGATTCAATTATTACTTTTTACAAGTATTACTTTTTACAATTATTACTTCAATTGTTACTTACTTTCCATTCAAATACTCTTACAGTATTTGAATGGAAAGCTTATGTTTGGAAGCTTAAAGTCCAAAATTTTGAAAGCACATCCCAGTAGCTAGACTTGTGTGAAATTCCCTGATGGGATACTCCCTGATGGGATACATCGTATCCCATCCTTCCCTACACTGAGAAGCAGGTGGTTTCCTCTGGCTTTTCACTGCGACAATATCAAGGCAAATCTAGTCATGGTCAGAAATCTACAGCGCATGAGGAGAGAGTGCTGCAAGATGGAGACCTTCCTTTCTCTTCTGGCTCTCCCCTTGCTACTCCTCTTCCAGGCTAGTGTTTGCCCTCCCGGCCTCAAAAATAATGTTGCACTCACATTTTTTCATTTGAGTCTGTTTATTTTTGGCCTTCCTCTTTCAGAGGAAGTACCTGTTAAATTGTCTGCAGAATGGAGTGGTCCAGAAAATTTGATCTCATAATATTTACATGAAGTAGCATAGTAAAAATAACACTAGCCGGTGTTAAAAGAGAAATGGAAGCTTTTTAGTCAGGTACAGCAGGAAAAGTTTTATGACAGATGAAGGAAAAGTTCTGTAACAATAATCAAGCAACCTGGAAACTTCTCTGTCACTAACCAAGTGTGATGTATCAGGGCAGTAATTTTTAAGTAAGTTCTGCGTTTCAACAAGGCTTTGTTTTCTGTATTTACATATTTGTGAAAATAAACAAAGGATTAAAATATATGAAGAATAAACAGAAAACAATGGTGTTTCAGAGAGGATTTGATGTCAACGATATAATGCAGTTAACTTCTGTAATCAAAACACCTAGGCAACATAAAAGCCAGTGCCACACAAAAGTGCCAAGCTGCTGTTAAAATTAGACCTTGTAGATCTTGCTTCACACAGAAGTGACTTGACCTCATGTGTGCTTTTGCATTGTAATGCATATATTTATGTCTTGAAATTCCTTTGGGATAATTAATATTAAAGGAGGAGTCAAAACCTTGGGTTTAGGGTGAAAAACCTCACAAAAAAACTTCAGTTCATTTCTAAATTTATCAGCTGCATCAGCACGTGATGCTGCAAAGGAACAACTGAGTATTCATTTCTTTCTAAAAAGTTTGTTTTCAAACAGTCTTATATTTCTTTAACAAAATCTGGGATTTGTATTGATGGGATGGTGGCGTTTTGATCATAGAAAAACATTTTACATAGCTGTTGCATGATCATTTTCGACTGGGTTATGGAGTAAGTGATCCCACATCTTCTATTCCTGCATGTGCATTGAGTAATCTTGACTTGGTTTATTTCAGACATAGGGAAATTGATCTTTCCTTGGGCATATTCAAAGATGGATCTGACCCTTATGGAGTATTTACGATAGCTACAACCAGTTACTCTAAATGTTTCCAGGAGTGAGAAGCCTTCTTTTTTCCAAAGGTAGAAACAAAGTACCTGCTTTTCTGTTATGGAGATGATAAGGGACGAATAGTGCTTTCTAAAATGTGTTTGTTCACCTCTGTGGAGCTGTACTGCGCCTGGCCCTGTGGTTCTGTCAGACTGACCTTCTCATTTTTAAAGTTCCTCGCAACATGAGGAACTTCTCTGGCTATTTGTACAGAGGCCTGTCATCATCAGTGTATGAATGCCGCTCACCAGTACATCTTCATATTAAGCCCATGGGACTGGGAAGAATTCTTCCCGTTTTAGAAGAGTTTCACAGAGGGTTTAACCCAAGAAGACATGAAGAGCTCGTTTCAAACAGATACAAGGTTTAGGTCATCCAGTTCATAATCCAATTACTTGAAAGATGAAACGGTTCTTTTCTTTCTGCTTTTTTAGAATATAAACCAAAGTATACAGCTTGTGATGGTATAATGGCTCAAATAAAAGCTGAAAAAGGTAGCTGTATTCAGTTAAATGTCACTGCAAGCAGCAGGTAGGTGAAGTCAGTGCTCACACAGTTTCTAACACAAGTTTCCAACATCTGCTGCTACAGCCACAATAGTGAAACAGCTTTGACATACACTATTTTTTGCATTAAGCCTGAGTACTTAGCTTCTGGATGGAAGTTCTGCTTTCTTGAAATCTGTTCAAAAGCTAATATATAGAGATTTTTTGTGTGTCATATTTCTTTGGCATTGGCAGTTTTTTTCTGGAAGGAGGGAGGAAACTCATTTCTGTGATAGTTTTAAGAGAATTTTTTAATTGTGTTAGAAAAGTTGGATGACAATCTCTTTGGCTTTGATTAGGTTATTATGGAAAGGAAATACAGTCCTCTGTGTTTTTCTCCTTAATTCTCAGGGCCTAATTCTGATTCTTCTCTAAGGATAAAAACATCCTCAATGGATTTAATTCTATTGCTGTATTCACATAAGTGATACTAATATTGGGCCTAGGGGTGACTTTACCATAGGGAATTAGTATTTGTGGTCTTTTTCTCAGTCTTCTGAAAATTCTGATTTGACTTTTAACCTCATACTTACCTGTATTACCTTAATGAGAAAAATTCTATCACAGTATAACTTGCTTTTGCAGTAAAAATGTCTACAATCCATCAGAAGCAACTTTAGGCATGCAATTTTCTCTTTTTATGTTGTACATACTTCAGTCTACAAATTTCAGAGGCATAGTTTAAATGCTGACATTATCAGAATGATGGGATTCAGCTCAAGTTTAAGATACTGTAGTAGCATGCAGGTAATTGTCTGGAGACACACTATGCACTTCATTCAGGCGCCTAAAATATGGGTATCTACTGACATTTGAAGTGTCCTAGAGTATCTTAAACATCTGTGTGGCATTGATAGGTATGACTCATGATCTCTAGGAGACTTTCAGCCTTCTGGTGCAGGAGCTGGATGCTGAACGTACTTTAAGGTACCTTACATGACACTACCAACAGAATTACATCCAGGTGGGTAAGCTCACTGTGCAGACCTGGTCATACATATTCAATTAGCCTGAAGATCAATTTGGCTCATCCAAAGATCTACTTTAAGGGTGGATCTAAATATAAGCATCTAGTCCCATTTGAGAAACCCTAGGATATCCAGTCCATCAGCACGTCACTCTCATGGGGGTCCTTCAACACAAGAATGAACTCAGAACTCTTGCATGTCTAACGAACTGGGACACATTTATAGTAACTGAGGTGCCATCATTTTTTTTACTGTGCATTTATTGCCATCTAACCATGATGTCTGGATCATGCCTGCATCTTCGGATCTCAGTGGTATAATTCAAGATCTTGATGGTTTATTTTTAAGTTATGGATCTGACCTGTCTCTCACTGACATACAAAGAAGACCCCTAAATTGAAATCTGAATAGATAAAAAAAATTCTGCCCCAAGGTATATCTTCTGTTGAGTCATGTTGGAACCACCTGTCAAAAATCTTTTGATTTAAGAAAATGGACAGAAGGAATATTTTAAATCTATATCAAATGTGAAAGATCACGATTAATAATAATAACAACAACAGTCAGACATATAACTTGCAATAAAGGTGTCTGAATATGAATGGTTGAGAGTCTTGACAGTCAACACAGTGCTGGAGCAACTTTTCTATAGTACTTTACATTGGCACAGGATTTAAAGGAAGGGGAGGGAAGAAAATAAGCAAATTTATTAAAGATAAGTGTATTAATGGATATTAAATACAAAAATACTATGACTGGTGGTGGAAGTCCATGACCTGCACTGGAGGCTAAGGAAGTATTCTGCATGCTCCCCCTATTCTCATACCCTGATCTATACAGCTGTTAGGGAGAGCTTTCAGACACAAAGGGCAGATGGACTTTGGCTGGGACATGCCATTGCTGTTATGCACAACACAGTTCATCTCCTAATTCCTAATTTAAACATCTAAAACTTGTTAAACAAATCTCGTCCTAAAAGTACCTGTTCTACAGGGGACCATAGGCAGCTAACCAAGGTGCAGACGTTTGTGTTACAGTTGCCTAAAGGTGAACCCTCCACCTCATATTTCAAACGTAAACAGAAAAAAACAGTTAAAATATGACTTCAAAATAATTGAATTGGGCTATAGTCTAACTTGTGGCAATAAAGAGCCAAACAACTGCTAATGAAGAGTGAGGGTTACGTGAATAATTTGTGATTCCTACATTTTTGCATGCATAGAACAGGATGCCTATTGATTGGAGTATTTCTTCTGTAGCAAAAATATATTCCTTGGCAGAAGTATTATACTTTATTCTAAGAAGTATATTTAGAACTCACCAAATTATGGTTTGCATCAGTAATATAATAACCATATATGAGATGTCATGAATTTCCTAGATGTCAAATTGCTAAATAAACAAATTAGTCAGAAGGGTTCCCTAATCCAACTGTTATGAGTCTCACACCATGCAATTAACTCTGCAACTCACCAGGGAGTCTCCTCTTTGTAGGATCCATCTTTCTTCTTTCCAGAGAAAACTTTAAACTTTGTTGTGCTGAATAAGGATGTAAAGAATTCTCATTTGCTGTAGATATGGCACTATGGATAATGTGGAAATAGTTTGTTATTGTCATTTAGCTATTTTGCATCTCAGAATGAGGGAAAATCCTAACTTGCCTAGTAGGACTGGAAGGGATTTCTTCCCTGGAGGACTGAGGTTCTTGGAATGGGAAGAGGGAGCATCAGTTTCAGCCAGAACAGGAACAGGTAAATCAATAAGGTTGAGAGGAACCAAACCAGGTCACGGAGGATGTTAGCAACTATTGCATAGCCAAGAGCTGTTCAGCATGGGCCATTTCTGACCTTGCACAGAACCAGAGCAGCTACCATCTTTTAAATAAGCAGGCAGGATAATTACTGATATTAAGTAGTACATGGTTTAAAGGATTGCTAGATCAAATTTTATACATAGGCACCAGAAGACCATCTACCTACTCCATTTTAGGTAGGGTCTTTTGCAGTGGAGGGGGTGGAAATATAGTGACTGTGTTTTGAATGCTAAACAAAGAATAAATATCGCTGAAATTGCTACAAATCCTATATATGTATAGAATGCAAGACAGTAAATAGGATTGGATGCTGATTATGTCACACCATTAAGAGTGCTTTTAAAAATATGGTAATATAATTGAATGTTAATCCATGCAGAAGAGAAAAGGAAGAAGTCTTCTTGAAGTCACAGAGAAAGTACACCTACCTGTCCTATAGACAGCCACTGACATGCTTTTTTCTCTCACTTCTGTAGCGAAGTAAAGAGAATTCTAAATATGTGTCTAAAATCTTTATTTTCCTCTGCAAAAGATAGCTCATGGGGAAGAAGGTGATTTGTGAATGCCACGGCATACAATTTTGCAAGTTTCATGTGGAGCTGTTTGAGATTCTCCTGGGAAGCTGGGGAGGGAGGCAACGGAGAGATGCTGGGTCAGCAGCACACGCTCATTTGCGCATGGTTGAAAGGAGGGATTTCATATGAAATGGTAGTTGTTAGACCTTCTATCTGCAGTGCTGGTTATGTATTTGCTATACTGCCTGGAAAAGACAGCAATTCACTGGGCATAATTTCTCAAGGTTAGCAAATGCCAGATACGACATTTTTTCCACATCTTCTTAAGTTTTTTTCAGAGGCAGGCAGACGAAGTGTGTTATAGTAGTTGAACTCCCATCTCATCACATTCTTTAGGTTTTCTAGATATATTTTTCCAGACATTTTCTCACACATCACCCCTGAACCTTTGTTTTAAAAGATTCTTGCTATCACCTGGATGGGTGGAAGAGAGCGTTTTTAACCAGGGACTATTCTGTTGACCTGCATCTAAAACAACAAGTATGGACCACAAAATGTGTTCTAATAAAAAGTACCATCTTTTCAATAAAGGCTTAGCACAAAGGGTAGCTTGGATGCTTGGCTCCACTAGTGCAGTAAAATTACGTCTGACATCTGTTTAATACAACTACATGGAGCTTAAAAGTGAAGGGCAAGCCTGAGGATTCAAGCTGATGGAAACCTGCTGCCAATGCAGTGTGTGCGCTCATGTAGTTTATTAATCTTGTCAGTTGTTATTACCTTTTTATCTGGATCCTGTTAACTTCGGATTTGTATGTAAGTCATGGAAAAGACCCGCTTTTGTTTTCTTTGTTCAGATATGAGAAGTCTGTTGGCATGAGTCTTCAAAGGCATTAAGTCAGTAGCATCATGGAAATTTGGCTATGTTTTGAACACTTGAGTAGCTATAAAAATTAGACTAGGTTATTTTAACAGGCTATTGTTCCACATCTTTCTTTCTATGTTTTTTTTCTTTTTCCTTTTTATAACTTTCAAGTCATTTAAAGCTGCTTTGCTTTTATTCCAGAGTTCAATAAAAGCTGTTACTTAGTCTGTGGAACCTTGTCATTTCGACATTATATATCCACTAGATATGTCAACAGTACATAGAAACACAATCCAAGCAGCTGAGACCTTTGCGTATGGAAGAGTATCACTCTGTAACAGACAACTTCTCTTAGCTTTATTTTTGTAGAACAAAATGAAAGAACTAAATATGCCTTTGCAATAGAGAACAAAATAGCAGAAGACATTAATTTGACCCTCTATTTCTTTTATTGCTCTAATTCAGTTACATCTGGTTGGATGACCTCTTTGCTGTGGACCCTTGGCAAGTGTTCTACTGTCATCTAATCTTTACATTTCCTCCCTTGACCCTCCTAACAGGAATAGACAGTTACACTAAGGCAAAGCTATGATCAGCACCCATCCATGCTCCCAGAAAGTTCTTCACTGCAGAATCTCACTACATTAATGCTGAGTATCTTTACAGTCTTCCCTTTGTGAGCCCTCCACTCTCATCTTGCCAACATTTTTGGGGACCAAAGTCATGCCTTCATCTCTTACTATCAGAAATATTCTTAGCCTGTGCAATGTGTAAAATAATTTTATTACCACTTGCAATACTTGAAGATAATCACTGTTGGTTTGGGTTTTGTTGCTGTTATGCAGTATTATGTAAGAAGTAGCTTAGTAATGATTTACTGAATTACTTTTTATGCATTTTTAAATGAAACTCTCTTATATTTTGTGGCAATAATCCATATAATTCATTATTACCAGTGCTATCCTACATAATATTCTACCTTTAGTTTCTTCCAGTCTGTTTTCAAGGCTGTCTTAACAAGAAAATGGCCTAAAGACTTTCTGGGATTTGATTTGACAAGGTTTTTAAAGTGAAAAATGAAGTTATTTTTTTCACAGCCCACACAGTGCTACATAGTGCTATTCCCTGCACTCCACCTCCAGCTCAGCAGCATCAAGTGTCTCCTCACTGGGAGCTCCTCTCAGGGTGACACTCAGGTCTGGCAAGTTAAGCCGATAGTCCCTCACCCACCCTGTTAATAACTTGGATGGAAGCTTGCAAGATAGAAAATGAACTGGAAAAAAACCATGGATTTGATGTACTTAAACATTTCAGGATTGTGATTGGCTGTTAATGTCATATCCAGGCCCATGACACTCAATCCAAGACCATACCGCCTACATGTGGAACGCTTTCCAGACACACTCAAGGAACCACAGCTTGCCTCCAAAAGATTACCATCTAAAGTCTGGTTTCTTTTCTTTGATTTAATACTGCAAAATGCATTTTGTAGCAATGGGAAGATATTTTAAGCTGTACATTTCATTTCAATCATTCTTTGAAGTTGCGGTCTCTTAGTTTTAACCAGTATTAGTAATACATCACTGCTTATATCACACATTATTTACTGTGTCATATAAGCGAACACTCTTATTTAACTGTAGTCAGACCATATTGTCTTTCATAATATCACATTTTAAATCATCTAAATGTCTTTCAGGGCAAAAAGAATTAAACTATTATCACGTTACTCGGGTTATATTTTTAAGGAAGACTGTAGAAGTTGCAAAATTTGAGAAACTTATGAAAAACCTCACTAAGTACAAATTTCCACCTTTGCAGCTTAACACTTGGAAAATGTTCCCTTAAGGTCCTAGCATTTTTACAGCCCTCACAACAGAAAGCTGGTTCTTGGTTTCAGGCTTGATTCTGCACCATTTCCATGCACACATTCCTCTGACTTCAAGGTTTGTCTTGCATCATTGGCCCTCATGTACAAAAATACTTATTATTTCAAAAAGTAGAGGTTTCTCAGGCTGGAAGCTGTACTAAGAAAGTAGTTTCTCTTCATAAACAAAGCTGATTAGTGGTGTATTTTATTTATTGCTGCCTGCAATGTCATTCAAAGCACTGTAGCAGGGATGCTAATGGAAAGAGGGAGACATTTGGAAGTGCTGCTGAAACACTGTCCTCAGCATCTTCTGGAGACATTTACTCACTGAACATCAAAGTGTGTGTTGTATAATCTTTTATTTCTTTTGGATTCATTTCTATTTATAGACTTGCAAGGACCAACAGTAGTAAGAAATGGCTCCTCTGTATTTTGGTAGTCGACTGATGTCCTGTAACCTGATTGATACTTAGTATAAACCCTGAGCTTTGCTTCTCATGATGTGCAACATTTCCTGAGTTCCATTTCATTGAAATTCTCATGCTTTTTCATAGAATTTATTAAAGACATTCTAGTACTTTTTTAAAACTTAAATTTCCTTAGATCTACAAAGAATTTCTTTGTAGGTGTGATGATGAAGATAAACCCGATACTCTTCTGTAGCAGATTCTTTCAGAAATTTATTTTGGATATTATATTGCAAATTGTATTCTTATGCCTGAAAAATCTCTGGTTAAGTCAGCAGGAGCTTTTGTGGACACTCGTGAGCTAGTTTCAATGCAGTCAGCCTGGGTAATGATAGTAGTGTAATTGTGCCAGGCTAGAGCCCAAGTATGAACTACTCAGCCTGTCTGGAAAGCTGGGTGAATAATGGGACAGCTAGCCTGAGCTAACCTCTGTGCTGCTTTGGCTGCACTTTGTCAGAACTCGAGCTAGCTTGTTTAAAGCTGACCTTGGCAGGCTGATGTACGCTACGGTCTCACTGTGTTTTCACACCTTTAAGCGCAGTAAAGGCCCGTCTTTGCTATGGCTTACTGCTGTGAACACAACATGTTTCTCAAACTCCAGATTTGTCACAAAAAAAGGGCTTGATTTCCTTTCAGGAAATCTTAACCTTATTAATGTCAACAGCAAAACTCCTATTCATTCCAACAGGGATGGGGTGTCACCCTACAAATGTGTAACTCATGTTTCTGCATCTCTTAGCAAGTGTAATGCATCTAGGAAAACTTCACATGAACCCTCTCTGTATCGCAATGGCAGTCAGGAAGGCATCTGCTTATATTAAGCCTCTTTCCTTACTAAACCAATGGGACTGAAAAAAATACATTTCTATGGCCTTGTGCTTGATAAGGAAATGAGCTCAGAAGGATGAAGCATGAGCCTAAAAGGTTGGCCATTTCCTCTGAGACTTTTAAGATGAAAGAGACAAAAGAAAAATAGTGTGTTTCTGTCTGACAAACTAAAATCATATTGATTAGGGTATTTTCACAGTTGAGTGTTCAGGAACGTGGTATGAACTATGGTGCGTGTCTCCGTTACTGAAAACAGGGCAATGGCTTCAGTCAAAAGTGAACACATTCAGTTATTGATTAGTTACGATACCAGAATTCATGGCTGCTTTATCCAAATGTTGCAAATTCTCTGGTTTTCAGTTTTCCTTTTGCAGTAGCTGTTGCCTCTGCTCTATAAATGTGGTAACTGTATAAATGAGGGAGAGCGCCTTTGGTGATACTGATGCAAAATATGCAAACAACTTCGGCTAAACATAGCTTTACCATAGTTTTGTTATATAAATGTCAACTTGAAATTAAATGTTATGGAAACATTTCTTTTATCTTTATAGACTCTACCAGCTGCACAGTTACAGTTTTCTCAAGTACAGTTTACATTTATGATGTTGTTTAAATCTATCAGATACATTCAACATGCACAGAAGAATTTTTTAAAAGCAAGCTGTTTGCATTTGTGCAGTAATTACCTATGGTCCAGCTTCAGTCTCCTCATATGCAAAACTAGTTTGTGCTGGCTCCAGGGAGACCAAGAGTCACTGAAGCTGGTAGCAGCAGTTTGATTTTTCCAGAGACCAATGAGACTCTGGAGACAACTTATACATGTGTGTTGCAGGACTCACACTGTACCATTATTTTACAAATCATGGGCAAATTTCACAGTATATTAGCCACTTAGCCAATTTTTTTCCCTTGGATATTTTGCAATGCCATTGCAAAGATTGCATTTTAGCCCTTATTTTTCTCCATACATCTGATTTGAGGCTTACCTAGTAACTGGAATAATAATAAGAATGACAATTTTAAATTAGAGTTGTATTATCCCAACCAACTCCTCTTATCAGGCAGGTTGCAAATAAATACATTTTAAAACAGTAGTGTCCCTTTACATAATAATATGTTATTATCCCTGTGGTGCAAAGTGTAAATATTAGGTGCTATACATGCAGTTAAAGCATTGGACTAGCTCAGCCTCATAGTGTAAACTGTCTCCAGTCAACAAATCTGGTCATGAAGCTACAGAAGCAGGCAGAGAGAGATTATTCCAGACACATCCCTCCACTGTGAGTCATGAAAAATAGACACCAGCATTCATTAACACTGCCAGCCTGCTTGGCCTGACATGGGCTGGGTTCAGTGGTCATTGGATTAGAATTTGGAAATTAGACTTCACTTCTGTCTGTATCTATCTTCCCTAGTTCTTGAAAAAGATTTATTCTGTACCGCCGTATAATAAGGATTTATATCCTTATAAAAATACATTTTCTTAGAGCTCATACTTAAATTTTGTAAATCATTCACGGTTTGTGTATGCATGCTAAAAATACACATGAACTCCAAAACTGTGATTAGGCAACCTGATAGCAGCAGAATCTGTCCAGGTCCACAGCCTAAGGTTCGGGAAGCCCCTGAACCCCAGCCTGTTTCCCTTGGCACCCGCTACCAGCCACTGCTGCAAGGGCTGGATAGGCTTTTGTCTGGTCCACTGTGATCGTCTGGAGAGTGAATGGCAAAGGACTTCATTGCAAAGTTTGTTCCATGACAAAGCAGACTTGCATGGACTTTCATTACTAAGTTTACATTTTTTTGAAATTCTGAAAAATGTAACTATTTAAAGAAACTTTGAGGTGCTTCATTTAGCTGTTAGCTGATGCGCATTCACCAGCCAAAGGCTTCCTGAGACAATAGGCAACAGGCTGTAATAAGACAGAATAACTGAAAATACGGGAACAAATCAAAATTGTCATTTTACCTTCAGTCTTTATAAGTGTTTTCTGTCTAAAGGCATTCTCATTTTATTTTTTCCTGCTATTGTGGAATTGCATTTTTCAGAAGAATCTTTGATAATACTGTCATGTCCTCCACAAGATGATTAGAAATGGAACTCAGGCATAAGTGCTTCAGTTGACAGCAACCAAGTGAGAAGGTTTGGAGTTTTTTCTTTCTGTCTTTCCTTTTGATGAAGCAAAATCAACCAAATGCTTTTGGTTGCCCCCCCTGTTCCTTTGAAGCAAAAGGCTGTTACAACAACTAGGGACAGACCACTAGATGCAAGGCAGATGTCTGAAATAGTACCAAGAAAGCTTTCTTAGATGCCTGCATTTTACTTTTTGTTATGTACTGGAGATTAATGAGTCAGCCTAGAGTCAGGAAAAATTCCTGCATTTCGAATTGTCAGGGCCTCAGAAGGTATTTTGGTCTTTCTTAGCAGACAGACCATGGTCAGCCTATTGCAATCATGTGGTCCTTCCTATCTGGTGCTTGTAGCTGCAGGGCCCTGTGGATGGGCTGTGCTCTTCCCAGGTCCTGAAGGCACAGAAAAGTTCAGTCTCCTGAAGCACAGCATTGGCTGGTACCATTCAGAAGCCTGGCTAAGTGAGCTCATGGTCATTACCAGTCATAAGCTCTAAGAAATATGTGAATATTCATTTTTTAAAGTAATTCTCTCTGTTTACCTACGTACTTATAAAAGCAATACAGCCGCCGCGGGATACATGTGCATTACAGCACACTGGCTGGAGTGGCCTTTTCACCTTTCAAATCAATTCTCTAGGTATTTCATTACAAATCCCCATTCTTCATCTAAAGCCAAGACAGCTAATAAGGTGGGTGGGTGTGGCATGTGACCTGCTGGGCCGTGGCCACAGGCAGAAGTAATGCACAGTGGAAAGACAGAACACAGCCTGGTAAAGAGGTGATAAACACATTTCCAAATGAAAGTGCTGTACTACTGGGCATCTGAATCTGTGCCTGGGCATTTAATTACAGGCTTGAGCCTCAGAAGTGCTCCACAGGCAAACTGAGACTCCTGAGTATGTCTGCCCTCAAAACATCTAGTCAGGACTTCTGCATCTGAAAATACCAGCTAATACCTGGAAAATCCATCAGTGCTGGGCAAGAGATAATAATTTATATAATCAAGATACCATTAACATGCATCCTGTTTTTTTACTTCAGTGGCCCAGGTTTGGTGGGCTTTTTTGCATTCTCAGTAATATAAAATAAAACCCTCTGGCAAACTAAAAGGAGTATTAACAAATAAGTTGAGTTATATACAAAGTAAACCATGTCTATCATTATAGTAAAAACAGTGTTTTAGCTTTGTTCTTGCTTGGGTTGCAGGAAAAATAACAGGCAAAATAAAAGAGAGTGCCAAGAATAACAATCTGGATAATGAGGATACTACAGAGAACTGTGAGATTATTTTAGGCTGAGAGGCCTTGATATCTGACCTCAGTGCTTCAATGTTAGGTTTACAGATCTTCAACCGAAAGGTACAAAGTAAATGAAGTTATTGGGGTAAGGAGGCGAAAACTAGAAGAGATTAGCACCAGGAGGGCAAGGATGCAGACCATCCCATCGTGCCAGCCCAACAAGCCCGCTTGTTCTTAATGTAGTAGATTGAGTGATGAAGTCTGGTGATCTGAAAAAAAAAAAAGAAATCTGGTGATTATACTTCGAGGAGTAAATTAATATGATGCTCAGTGTTTCTTATGTAAGAATTGCAACTTGATATTAAGAAAAAACTGTAACTGTGCGGGCAGTCAGGTGTTGTACCGGGCTGCCCAGAGAGGCTGTGGAGCCTCCTTCCCTGCACATATTCGCCACTTGACTGGACACAGCCCTGAGCAAGCTGATGTAATTGAACTTGCTTTCAGCAGGGGGTTGGGCAAGATAACCGCTGGAGGTCCCTTCCAGCCAACACGAGACTGTGATTTTTATGAATTCCCTTTGTAAAAGAAGCCATTGTGACTTCAGTTTTGTTAAAGATTAATATGATGATTTTAAAACACAGGTCTTTGGTATTTATTTGCCTGTGATTTTCTGAGCTCAGTGACGCTCTGGGCATACTGCAAACCTATTTCATACAGTTTTATAGGAAGGTTTGACTAAATGATCTTTTTAAGTTGAAAAGGGTTTCTGTTGCTTTGATATAGTCATTGAGTGGGTCACTTTTTCATCTGTGTGCTCTTATATGGCTGGCTGCATGATTTTCAGTTAAATCAAGATGCCTAGTCCTGCTCAGCATTTATTCTTTAAATCTACATAAATAAATGTTCATAACAGGTCACAAAATATATGAAAAGAAAAAAGTTCAGCTAGCAGAACTTTTTACAGGCAAATATATACAACATTTTTGGCTCACCCTGAATCCACTCTTTCGCTTGTCAAGTTTCCTGAGCAATTAAGAGACAGGCAGACATGCATCTCTGCTGGAAGGAGAAAAACACTGCTCTCACTACAAGGAGGTGCAGTCAGCTGCTGTATCTCCGTTAAGAATGATTCCTGGCTGTGTGAGTGCTCTCTTTGGGTCCCATACATAGCTTAAGTCACTCCTAGCATAGGAAGGACCAATTCTCAACTCTCACAAGCTTCTCGTGTACACTTGAGTCAACTTTTGGAAGACAGTTAAGCATTTTAGACTCTCATAGACTCAGAATTTGCAAAATCCCTACAGTGCCTATCCTGTATCCATTTTTAATGTGAATCTCTTGAACTGTAGGAGGCCAAAATATCATGTGTCTCTGCTCCACATTGTTAATATAGGGAAACAGACTACTGTCTGTCTTGATGGAATTGTCTGAACACTGAAGGCTGCAAGATGCTGGTGGTGGGAGCCATAGATGTACAACAGAGAGATGTTCCTTTGGCACTCGCACAGCCAGGAATTATTCTTAGCTGAGATACACCAACTAACTGCACCTCCTTGTAGTGCGAGTGCTGTTTTTCTCCTTCCAGCAGAGATGCATGTCTGCCTGTCTCATAGATGTGGGAATTTACAATCCTGTTCACTAGGACATTGCATGCAACTACTGAAGGCTCATACTTTGTATATTGAAGCTCCAGAAAACTGACTTTAACTGTGTGGTTAACAAAGGGATCTCCAGGGCTTCTTCTCCAATCTTGAAGCATACAGTCAGTGTTTGGAAGTATGTACTCACAATCAACTCTGATTAAACTAGGCACATAGATCATAGAATCATAGAATGGTTCGGGTTGGAAGGGACCTTTAAAGACTGTCTAGTCCTGCTGTGGGCAGGGACATCTTCTACTAGAACAGGTTGCTTAAAGCCCCATCCAACCTGACCTTGAACACTTGAGTAAGTGCTTACAGGATCAGCATCTGTGAAAGGAAACTGATCTGCTAAAGTAAAATCCATATAAAGTTATCTCTGTGCCTGTAATATGTCTTAAAAATGCAGACTTGTTTCACACTAATTTCTGAGCAGGACAATTTTGGCAAAGAGTGCAAGCCCCTGTAAGATAAAATGTTGGAAAGTAAAAGCACCTTCATGTGTTGTTTCAAACAGACAAGCAGCAGCTTTAATGTGTTTAAGAAGCTCAAAGGGCAAGTTTTTCCCCATATGGAAAATAAGTGATCACTTTGTGTATTTAACATTCTGCATAAGCATAATAGGTGTTCCAGAACCTTTGCAACTCAGCATTTAGTAAAATAACTCATTATCGAAACAGGAATATTATTGTTGCCAAAGCAATGTATAAGCATACCATTGGCACACAGAAGCCAGACATGTGAGCAGCAGCTGACTTCCTCACAAACATCCCAGGAGAGGCAGGTCCTGCTGTGGGCACACAAGATGCTGCCCTTCCATGCTGCTGCGTGCAGCCACTGCTGGGGTGCTTAGCAGCGGCACGTTGTAAGGACTTCAGAATATCTTGTTTGATGCACAGAAGAAATTACATAGCCCTCTTTCCAATTGCAGTGATTATGAGATAAAAGACCCTGAAAAATAGAGGAAAATGAGTCACATCATTGGGCTTTGACTGGAGAGACTCAAACAGAATAAAGCCTCGTTTTGAAAAGTAAGTAAGTGTTACATCTTGCTTTAGGTCACTGCGAGAGCTGTTCTGTTCTCAAAGCAGTGTGTGATATAAAACCACAAGCTCTTTGTTGTACCCACCTCAGCAAGGCCTAGTGCTTGACAAAGTGCTCTTTGCTTTTAAACATTAAGAAACTTAAAGCATACAAGGAAATAGGTGAACACCCCACTCCCCGCCAGATTTGAGACTTTGTGCTGCTTTCATGTCAATATCATGTGGATGAGCATAGAACCCCATGGAGAGAGAAGATAAGTGTTGTTATAAATACATTAAACCCAGGAAATTCTTATTGTCATTTGAACCCGTCAAGATGGGATTCTTCTTCTTTTGCAATCTGACATGCTTCTGCCATCAGGTCCTGGTCTGTTAGTACTGCTGCCTAACAACAAGAAAGGGCACTTCAGATTCCAGAAAGTGCAGAACTTATTTAGATTAAGGAAGACAAGACTAATGGCGTGGTATAAAACTGAACACCCTTGAGCTAAAGTGCAGTGATTGATTTTTAGAAGTAAGTTTAATACTAACAATGCATTATGTTGGAAAAATATTCTGTTCCATTTATATCCTTGTTTACTACTGGGAGAAAACTATAGGAAATTAACAGGATTTTCTTTGCACTGGTGATATTTATGAGTCAGCTCATAATTCCCAACACAAGCCATACTTCTACTGAAGTCAACGGTAAGGTTTCAGTAAAGACCAAAATCCAGCTATTAATTAATAGGAGTAAATTAAATTAGAGAAGTAAGACCTAGATCTTAGTACATTGAAGAAATTTTCAAAAATGTTTATTCTTGCTGCCGTTGTGACATTATTCTGCCAAGCTTAATGAGCCCTGGCATTTGTAGCTGCTTAGATTTCTGTGGTAGCTGTGAGCAGTGTGTAGCAGGCCTATAAGGTAGTCTGGACTTCTAAATACTGTTGTTATTCTTACTGTTTTTTGAAATTCTGCCATGAATATATGGTTTTGTTCAGGGCAGACTTACTCTTTCATCCTCATTCTCCTAAATGGAGTGTTTAAAAATATTATTCTGTATTTCAGTGTATTAAAAGGTGACAAATTTTTCCTGTCGTAATCAACCTGCTGAATGAGGGCATCTTAAAGTGAACAGATTAACTGGTATTTGTCATTTTTAATCATTTTGTACCATTCCTCCCACAGCCATCACAGGCTGATATAGTGGTGTGGCACAATACATATCAATTACACTCAGGAACTCTGATGTTTCCACTTAAAATACCTTTTTCTATTAAAAAAAAAATTGTGGTTTATTGTCTTTTCCAGTATTCTGGTAACATGTGAGACTTAATAGTATTTAGTGACAGCAGATAAATTGGAATCCCCATGCAAAGCCAAGTATCCCATAGATTCTTCATCTATATCATGAAAGTGAACATTGCTGCCATAATAATTGTGTTATTTTGCAGTCTGGGAAGCTATTTTTGGAGGATTTCTGGGTACTACTTTTTTCACATCTGGAATAATACAAAATTATAGAGGTAGCCAAGGGCTACTAAAAGGCCTTCTTGACAGATACAATGAAGAGGAGTTCCTTTTACTCATGTACTGCAGCAGTGTATTTGCATGACTATACTTGAGTGGTCCTTTCCCCTGAAGAACTCCTTTAATTCTCTATGTTATTGGCCACACACCACTGAAAAAGAAGTTTAAAACCAAAGCAAAATCCAATATATAATATACTACTGGAGAAAAATAGGATAAATAAGGAGATTGATTTATGTTCCAGAGCTCTTCAACAGGATGGAATATTTTAGGTGAAAATGAACAGCTAATCCTCGGGTGCTGCCCACAGTATCAACCTACCATAGTCAGGTAGGGCTAGTTGTCTTAATCCCAAATCTTGCAAGTAGTTTAATCCAAAATCTTTTATTAAAATATGCCAAGCAGGCACCTGAATTTGAATGATTAAATTTTAGTAGACTTTGCCTCCATCCTTACCTTCAATTGAGACGTAAAATAGTACTGAAATATCCATATTGATCATAAATTACAGCTCATATTTTAAATATGCTCGTTTGATAGTGCTTAGGTAGGGACTTAAGTATAATAATGGGTTTTCAACACAGTAACTTGACATCCAGAAGTACCTGTCCACAGTAAAAGATGTACTAGCAAGTCCAGCGAAAAATTTCATCCAGATACATGCTAACTCCCAGACCATACCCAGGAATTGTCTCAGAAAGTGTTATTTGACCCAGATCAAAAGGATACTAGTGGCAGTACTCACAACTTAATGATGTAGACCACCAGGAGCCATCAGGAGTAACAATGCCGTTCCCTGGCACGGTGTGATTTACTAGGGGTCTAGCTGAGTCACACTGAGTGGGATTAACTCCATAGGCTAAGTTAGACAGGCTTTTTTCCCCAACCCAGTGTGGTTTCTACTTAGTTTTAGCCGCCAAAGCCGTGGCACTGTTGGCCACTGATGGACGATTAGATAATAAAGGTGAGTGATGTCTAGCCCCATTACAATCAATCATGCCTTAGCTTCAGCAGAGCCAGAGCTGCGTTCCCAGCACTGAGCAAAGAGGAGACTGTTACTTGTGGCATAAAAAATACCCAGCAGTGCTACAATTCTTCTGTTCTTTTGATTTTGATTTCTTACTTCAAAAAAACAAACATGCGGTAATGGCAGTATTTCTATCTCAAAATCTGAAGACCTGAAAAGCTGATTTTGAAGGGTTTTGTGCTGGTGATTAATAGAACGCCTTTCTTACACATCTACATATTTCTTATATTTAGGATTATTTTTCTGGTTAGCAAGAGATCTGACTGTAGCGTGTTAGCAAACACTTTTACAGAAAAAGGTTATTTGAGTACTTCCCTTTGCCGTAGATTGTGGACAAGGTTAGAATAAATAGACTGCAATGGACAAATAATTTTACAAAAAAGATTATGCAGTGGTTTTCATTTCTCCAGCTTCATACTGTAATTCTTTTAATTTTCTCCATCACATTATAATAAAGTTTTTATCTGAGTTTTGTGTATGTTCTAAAAAACCACATAAATGCTTCAACCAGTGCTCAGTGATAAATACAACACAGTTTCTATTAATATTTTAAATTAATTTTCTTGGGAAATATCTGTGGTGAAGCAAAGGTTGCTTCCAGAGGAGCTACCAGACTTGTCATTGGGAGTTAGGGCTATTTGATACAAAAGAAAAAAAAAAAATACCTACAGAGTTATCTAAATACAGATTTTTTTTACTAAATTAAGCATTCATGTTTGAAAATTTTGGTCTACAAAAAGACCTACTCTTTGGGTGTGACAAAAAGAGCATTTTGTCATTTTCTACAGATTTGAAGCACCTGTATGTGCAAACAAGGATCCTGGGATGCAAATCAGTATCACATTTCCCAATCTTTAAATTAGTTAAAATCTGGAAGAACACATGCTTTATTCTTATTTTTGTGTCAAAAATGTCTCCTGTTGAAGCCAATGAAAACCTTTTGGTAAATATCTAGGTCACAAATATCTCTAAGCATTAAACCCATTGGAATAAGCATTTCTTGTTTTGTTTTGTTTTCTTTTAAGCTGATGTGCTTGCTCAAGGAAGAATGATACCTGCTTTATAGACCCCTGGAGAAATTTACCTTGACGTTTTATTTTTTGCCTATGATGGAATGGATTATCAAATGTGCATTTAATGACACTTTGATTGGTGTCCCATAGGTATCTGAGCTATTTCATTTGCTTGGTTTTGATTACATCTCCTGTTATAGCCTTTTCATTGCTTTGTCAGTATAAACCAAATACAATCACTTAGCAGACAATGCTAAAAATATGACTCCTTAAAAATATGACAGAAAAGGTCAATTTAGGTTGACAACACTTTTTTTGACACTGCAAACTTAAACTCTTTCATACTTGATGAGCTGTTCTAATTTTTAGAATGAATAAACATCCCATAGAGAAATTAAAAGATTGTTTGAATAAAATTTATTCATCGGAGTCTGACAAAACTCACCTTTCTAAACGAGTTGCTTCAGCAGCAAGTTCAGTTCTTAAAAAATTTCAGACATGAAATTCAGTTCAAATTTGTATATTTCTGAAAAGGGTAACAGTCCAAAGAAAGAATATATATAAAAAGCTGGTTTTGCTGCAAATTTATTTTTTATCTCAAAAATTATTTTTAAAGTTTCCTACCTGGTTTATTTTCACTTTTTAAGACAATGAAGTCTTCTTACTCTGCCTCTGCATAGACAGGGTTTTGTTGTTTCTGGGCAGAATGCAGCGCAGTATCAAGCCTTTAACGTGTTACACTCTTCCACTTGAAGAAAAGGTGGAAGTGCAAGTCATTTTAAAGAAAGCCTACAGGAGAAATTTATGAGCTTTTTCTATGGGAGAGCGCTTATTCTCCATGAGGCTTTTGTCAAACATTTTTAACAAATTGTAATAACCTTTGTCATATCTCATTTTCTTGCATAAACAAGTCACATTGAAACTATAAATGATGGAAAATTTAATCCACATGGCTTGCACTACCAAAACTGTTAAACTCTATTCTTTTCCACCATGTCAGCACTGCATTATCTGTTTTATAGAAATGTTGAAAAGATTACTTTTTAAGGGAGATACCACAGGACCTGTGTAAACGTCCTCCTCACACTTGCACTACCCGACGTTTTCACTTTCAGTTCTTCCTGAAGCTAGGAAAATGCTCCAGCATTTGTTTCTCTGAATCCTATTGGAGAGGATATTTCCACCCACCTCCAAAAACTCTCTGCTCACAGACACCAGGAAGCACACTGAGGCTGACGGGAGCTGTCAGGTTTCTGCTGCCTTCCTGTCTTGAGAATGCACATCTGCTCCAGGATGCAACGTGGTAAATGAGCTCTCAGTCTAACAGTAGGCATACTTTCTGCCCTATGGGAATTTAGTGCCTTGCAAAGTATTTGTATCTCTAACAGTAACTCCTAGTCCAGGAGATGCTGGTTTTCTCTGTCTCCATCAGCTCCGTGGCACACTGAAGCTGTGAAGTCTCACTTTCTCACACACCAAGAGGGGTGAGAGTGCCAAGAGCATCTAGCCAAGGTAGGGACCTCATGTAGGGCAACCCGCTTACCAAATGTCTGTCTCTGTGCTTTTTGTGAGAACTGTTCACCAAAAGTAATGGTCCCAATGAAAGTATTACACTGCCATAAATTACTGTCTCTTTCCTTCCTTTCTTTATAGGGTTTTTACGTGCTATTGTATTCACTTATCTAAACCTGTAATGGATCCATTGGTGATACACATCTAGTATAATCTTCAGCACATTTATTTACCTAATGCCTCACACAGATTTTATGCATTCAAGAATTAAAAAGTCATTTAAAGGTGATACTTGGGTACTCAACCTGGCAAGATCCTGATCACTGTTAGGAGAACGTGGGCACTGTTCCTGGCTGTGGGAAGGAATTATTTACGGAGGGGATCTAATAGCTTCTTTGTAGACTCAGACCTTGTGAATGCAAACAACTTTCTGTAAGTTTGCAAGGAACTGCATTAGTTCTGACTTTGTACCAGTGGGGAAAGTAAGAGCTACTTTTTGGTCATAATTAAGGTTAGCAAAAGCTTTCAAACATTTTCTACCTTCCATACAAAATCCAGGATAATGGCACTGCCAATGGTTTGCAAACAGTTTTGGTCATAATCCTGAATGTCCTTGCATTTACGGGCATTAAATTAGACCTCAAATAATACTGGAACATAACTCTGGTGGTCTAATCACTTAATTATGTCACTTTAACAGTGATACATTTTTATTATTTAGAGAAGAGGTCATAAAACTGTTTGCAGATGTTTAACTTTTGATTATATTAATTCTAGCAGTAAATAATGTAGCAAAATAGCTTTTAAAGATCTTCCCTGAGTGTATTTTTTTATGCTTACGATATTCCCTGAGTAACGTTTTAACAATTGCTTTAAGCTGAACATCCTCTTCCATATGAACAGCCCTTAAATCACAAAGTATAGTAAAATTCTGTTGAAAATTAAATAAATGGAGAATTGGTAGTTCCTAATTAACCAGTAAGAAAAGTTTATGAGAGGCGGATTGAATAAATATCAAAGCTTCTGAGTTATATTATCTTTCATAAATTGGCTTTTCTCCAATTAGTGTATGCTTTCAGAAGCAGGGGAATAAGATGAAAGGATCTGCATCAAAACTGATCACTGCTGAAACAAAATGGAAGTTGCTGCTTTTGATAAAATACAAGGCTATGGCAGTGCTTGAATAATTTTATGGGAAGTTACTGCCTAAGGCATATGTTTTACTGTCTGATACTGCATGCATGAGGAAAGACCATCTGTTTTTTTCAGCTTGAACAAATATATGATCCAGATTGAACCACTAGAGGCCAAATATAATTGCTTTGTGTTTTGCTTTGTACTACTCTCTACCTACAGCAGCCTCTTCTTGTATAGCATGTATCATAACACACAGTTCAAATGCTGGCATTCGAAAAGACTTTTTCCTCTATTGATGGTTATAAAATGACTGTCCAGGGCTTAATGCAATCCTCTACGCTTCATCTGTCACTGAAGAAATAGTTCATGATAGGAAAGAAGAACTTCTGATACACTTTGACCACCGTGGTGTTTGAACCTTAGGGATTTATTTTTGCTGGACAGATCCTTGTTTAACATCCAGACAGGTGAAAGGTGTTGCTCTATCCCCCATGCCTTCAATTGATGCTGGGAAAAAAAAGAGAGGTGCTTTCATTGCATGGCCTGAGTAAACAGATTAAATTAAAACACATCAGTGGTAGATAAACTACAGAAAATATTCCAGAACGCTTAATCTTTTTACTTTTGTTGTTAGTGTTGTGTTTTACAGCACCTAAAAGTATACTTTTAGTTTTGCAAGGCTAATAAGACTGGGTTTCTCCCCTCCCCCAAAGTGCTTACAGTCTAATTTTAGACATAGTATGCTGAATGGCAGTAAAAAAAGTGTTCAGTGCTGGAAGGAGGAATGAAGGATAGAGGGGCGAGATTTGAGTGTGTGGGTGGATAAATGCAAACATTTTTCTTTTGTTCTTTAATAATAATAATTAATAACAATGCTCCATTCCTTGTAGAGTTTCTGGAAAAAACTGAGAACAAAAGGTTATAGAGGTTTGGAAAAATAGCTTTCCAAGACTATTCTTATGTATTGCTGTGAGGATTGTTTCTGCTTTTCATGGATAATCTGCAGAACTATGTCTACCAGGTGCTAATCTGACCTGCACCTGGCTTTCCTGAATATTTGCCTTGATTTTGATTAATACACTGCTTAACTGTACTGGTTCCCTCTCCTGACACACATTTCCCATCTATCGTGAATTAACACTTTGCCCACAGTGATCTTCTAAATCACAGTCCTGAGAAACTATGGCAAAGCAAGTGGTGGGTGAGTGGAGGATGGTTTTGTGACTGCAGGTCTGGGCTGGGATTTAAAAGGTTCAGCTTTATTCCACATATAAAGACTCCGTGTAGCCTTAGGCAAGTCCCTTACCTTTTCTGTACCGTGGTCTCCAGCTGTGATATGGGAACAACAAGTTTTCTTTTTTCCTGCTGCGTCTGTTTTCTGTAATTGTGCTATAAGAGATCTCTTCCAAGTGAAAACTTGTATTGTGTGTTTGGACAAGACCCAGTACAACTGGGCCTCCAATTTAGTTGGTATTACTGGAATACAACTGAACAAGAGCAATTTTTAATACCTAAACACAAAGGAAACAAGAAAATATCATTTTAACTGATTCAGGACTAAAGAAACTCAGCAAAAGGAAATGACATCCTTTTACCGTAAATTCTTAGTCACTTCTTAATTTTATTTTGCCATCACGTCTTAATTTTATTTTGCCCTCTGCGCAAGCCTTAACCAGGAGAAACCACATTTATGCCTATGCCAGTAGGATGTAATTATAGGGGAGTTGTATCTGAAGACTGTAGCAGCTGAAACTACCAGTAATGTTCTGGGAGATTTTCCTTTTTAAAAAAAGGAGGGGGAAAGGGGAGCAAAATTGCTCACAAGGTGGATTTTTGTCACTTGAATGAGTTTTTTATGAAACCTTTAAGCATATATATGCTGATCCTTATCTTTCTTTATTCTGGAAAATAGACTTGCCAATGGTATGTGCCAGAGACTCCCTTTACCTTCCTGGATACTGTTTTATTTACAGTTCTTGGTAGAGCTTATATACAAGCTCCTACCAGATTTGACTTTCGGAGCACAACTTCTCCCCAGCAGTTAAGTGCTAAACTACAAAATGTGCCTCCAATGACTTATCGCATCACATATCAGATTTTCTACTAGAAATTCTGAAGAAATGGACTTATATTTTTCCCTAATGTACTGAATATATTACAGCGCTGCGATATTACAGCACTATGGAAATTCCGTACGTTATAGGGGAAAGAGCAATTTTAGCTCCTGAAGCGCAAGTCAGGGCAGATGCAATAACACATTAATGTTTGTATCCGGTAGTTAGAATCATAGAAGAATTTAGGCTGGAAAAGGCCTCTTCAGGTCATCTAGTCCAACCTCCTGCTCAAAGCGGAGCTCTTTCTCAAAGTCAGACCAGGGCCTTTTCCAGCAAAGTTCTGAAATCTCCAGGGACAGAGGTTTCACAGCTTCGCTGGGCAACTTGTTCTGGTGCTGAACCACCCTCCCTCTGACTTTTTTTCCTTATAGGTAATCATAAGTTTCTTTCCTGCAAACTGTGTCCTCTCTGTCTTCTTTATAATCAGAATTAGACAGCTGAGGACAGCAGTCAGAGGTCTCAGCCTCCCTTTGTCCAGGCTGGACAAACCCAGCTCTGCTCAGCCCCTCCTGTACATTGTGAGCTACAGCCCCTGACCACCCTGATGGCCCTCCACTGGTCTCTCTTGAGTTTGTCCGTCTCTCTCCCATGCTGAGGAGCCCCAAACTGGGCACAGCACTCCAGATGTGTTCTCTCACATGCCAAACAGTGGGAAATAATCACTTCCCTCAACCTGGATATGTTCTTGCTAATACAGCTCAGCATGTGGTTGGATTTCATTGCCACAAGAGTACATTGCTGAGTGATGTTCAACTTGGCCACCAGGAACACTCTCCCATACCCCTCAAGTGCTTTTCTGAAAAGCTGCTTTCTGTGTCTTCAGAATTCTTGTGTTGGTTAATGGAAACATTGTATTGAAGAGCCTATGAACCATCTACAAAGATCAGTAATTTCTATGCTTTTTTCCCTTTGTCCCTGGGAGAGATCTGAGTCCCTTTTGTATCAAGAAGGAGTCGTTTGTACTTTCTTGCAGGTATATATCTGCATTAGTTGCAATACCTATTCATGTTGGGTTAGAGCATCTGCTGACAAGAGTCCTAGCAAGTAAGACAAAAGCCAAAAGCCTGCCCTTTTTTCATGGACTCATTGCCCAGCATGACTGACAAGTGTTTTAAGAAGGAAATTAGCAAAACGTTGATAGAATCAATTATTACTACTTACAAAATCCAGTTCAAGTGCTAGAATTTAAAGTATAGAACATGCACTGCCTTGCACTCACTCACTGCTGATTAGTCAGTTCATGGTATTGTGGGTGAAATGAACTTCTCTTCTGATTCGTTTCATAGATGGTTTCACCAGCACAGTGGCCTTATTGTTGGTGATGCAGTACAATAGGAAAGTATATTCTTTATCATCCATAGTATATGCCTCAGAGCAATTCCAGCTCTGCAGGCTCATGTTGGTACATACTAAATGTGCTGTATGCTGTAAGGATCAGACATGCAGAATTTCTACAGTGATACCAAGTGTTTGCGTCTTCCTCGGAAAGCGATTTAGCAGCGTGTTGGTGCTTTGCCTTGCCTGCGTATATTCGTCAGTATCATGAAACATGCAAGTTCATGCAAGCTCAAAATTGTGGTTGTGTTTTCCTGATTGTAATCACATGACTTGTGTAAGACTTTCTTGATTCACTCCTTTGTTTTAACTTCTTCAATGGATTGTATAATATTAAGTTTTTTCCTAGAATGGAGCCTGGTCATTTAGGGCACTGATGCCATAATTCAAGTACCTCTCAGCTTCTGGTAGTTTGTACATGAGGTCTGTTGCTCAGAAGGAAGTCATTTAAGATGGGCCAAGTCATAGCAGTTAGGTGCAATATGCATCTTAGCTCTTCGATAAGCTTATAGAGCAGATATCTGTGGTCAATTGTGGGAGAAATGATTTTTCAGTCTGGGGAGAGGACTTTCCCGTTGGTGATCTTTCTTTAGAGCCTCTAAGAGTATCTGGACTGCATAAAGGTATGGGATTGTGATACCAACAGTAGCCTCTGTGTATGTTGGGTCATTTCTCCAAGCAAATAATTTCTTGTGTTTGTTTCCATTAATTCTACCAGTGCTGCTCAGAAGCATGTGGATTTAGTAACAGGCTATTCTAATGTCTTTAATGAACTAAGTTAAGTAGTGGTTGAATTGCCTTCTATTAATGAAGACTGTTCATTGATAGTCTTCTATTAATGTTGTGAAGTAGGATCAATATAGATACTGGATCAGGGTTCTGAAAAATATTAACAATTATTAATATTCTTTCTTTTTCAGTTTTCTCCTTGTGTTTGGTTGCTTGATTTTGTCCGTGTTTTCTACTATTCCTGAACACACAAAACTTGCCTCTGGTTGTCTCTTCATTTTGGTAAGTGAAACTTCTAAATACAAGACAGTTTTACAGATACTTTTATATACACTCAAATCCTCTCCCTCACCACGAAGAAAATAGTATAATTCCTGAACACTTTAAGAAACCAGACTTTTCATCAGGATGATGAAAAAAATATTAAAATAGAGGATTCCACTATCTTTTTCTTTAAAAACAGGTCAGATTGTATGAAAGTGTTAATAAAGTACTGTATTGCATCCTCTTCTTTCCTTGAGAATTGTTGTGTTGTATTACTGATAGTTTTTCTACTGCAGTTTGGCAGTGGCTGAGCATGAAAGACCTTTGATACTGCTGCTGCCATTTATAAAGTCAGTATGTAGTAAGAGGCACTTAAAATAGGAAATAATTTTGGTATCTTAGATACCAATTTGTGCTAGCTGTTGGTAGATACTGACATTTTAGTGGCAGTTGCTGCAGTGGGATATGGTAGTTTCATTACTTCTTCATAATACATGCTTTTGTATTATGTTTATCTCTCCTTTTTCCCTTCAGAGGTAGATATAAATGGCTTTAATCCCTAAAAGTGCTTAAAATTTTTCATGCATTGTATAGACGCCACTTTATTCATCTGCTTCTTGATGGGCCATTTAGTTCTGCAAGTGATGGCCTGAGGATAGGCAGCAGTGATCATTAAAATGTCACTGTATACCCAGAGTTACCATGGTTATTTCAGTTCCATGTATACAGCAGACTGTGGCTAGTTAGGTAGTGCCTGGGGTGAAGTACTGTTGACAAATGCCAGCATTTTAATTGTCATCACTGTATATATCCAAAAGCCCTGGTCTTCAGAACAGCTCCTTAATTAATTATGGCGTGAGCAGGCTGATAAGCATAATTATGGTGTATGCTATATCTCTACAGCATAATGTGCTACTGCATCAAGACACTTGAACTAAATGTCCAGAGCTGGCTAGGTGCAGAAGTGTGGTGCTCTGCTCCATCTGATAGTTTCTTAGCAGGGCTAAATAGGAGAGCCGTGCTAAATGTGGTATTTTCTTTCCTAGTGACATTAGCCCTTTTTCTTGAGAAAAGGTCAGGTGGCATTAAACCAGCTAAAAGTGATCGGATTTAATCCTATACTTATACCTAGTCCCATTATTTACATATCTGAACAACACTTTGCAAATGGAAGCTTGTTTGAACGTTCTGCAACTAGTTATATTATTGCAATTACTACACTAACTGCTAAGATTTTCTGGTACGGAAAACAGGAAAATTTGATTAATCTGAAAATACCCTATTTCTAATAGCAGGTGCTTTTGTGACAAGTAATCTGTTTCCCTGTATACTTATGCAAATTAGTTGTAGAAATGCTATTTGTTCTGACATAAAATATGCATTTCCCATGAGCCACATATTTGTTGATTGTGTTGGTACGCTTACCGCCGCTGATTCCTCAGCTGGCTGATAAACACATTCCCTGTGCTTTGCCATGGCTCGCCCAGGAGCCTGAATGTGGAGGAGCTCTGCGAAGTCCTGGGTTTGTTCCCACCGCCGGGCAGAGGTGCGGTGAGATCTGCTAGCCAATACACCAGTCTTTGTAAAAGGTGTCCAACAGCAGAGTGGAGCTGCTCGGGGTCTGAAGAGGGAAACGGCAGTACTTTCTGCTACTGCAGCTTCAAAGGTGGACTTTGTCCATCTTAACAGTTCTGACTATACATCCCGTGGCATCCTCTGAACACAGAAATGGCCTTAAGGAGGAAGGTGGATGGTTAATCCTTGAAGCATCAATACTAGCCTAGTCCAACATTTCTATGCTATAGCCTAGCATGTTCAGCAAACCCTTGGCAGGAATAAATCTACTGATGACGAATTTTACAGCTCCTGCTGTGGGTCTCTAATGGAGAAAAATATAAACACAGCGAAGTATGAAGTTCCAGAAGCAGGCTAAAGCTGACTGGTTTATTCCAGTTTGCTGATGCATGATTTGCTCCTTCTCTGCATACTGAATCATTAGCTATTAGCAATGTTATCAAAGGAGGCTTTTGCAACCGCAAACCAAGAGAAAAATACATTTCTACATTAACTCAGGAGCAGTCGTTTTGGCTGTGCCAACACATAACTGCAGTCACTAGAGTTTTCGCAACCTTTTCCTTGCAGTGATTCACACAACTCTTACAAATGTGTCATTTAGTAGAGACAGTTGTATTAACTATCAGAGATCTGGTTTAATACTGTTTTGCTTTGTGCTCGAGCTGGAAGATATGTGTTTATTTTCTAATGAAGTACCATACAAATACAACAATCCATAGAGCTGCCTGCTGGGTTTCTGTGAACTGTTTGCTTCGGAGATTTATTCCAGATGGTCCCCCCTACAGCCGTGTTAATTGGCTAAAAAGCTAATGTAATGTTCCTTCGACTTAGTACCTGAGCTGTTGCCTGCGCTGGCACCTGTGGCTTTTGACATATTGCAGCTATTCACAGTTACACGGGGAGGTTAGAGAAGTGTAGATGAGGTGAGCAAACCTTTCCCTCCTTCTCAGAAAGGCCAGAGGAGCCGAGAAGATTATTGTTCTGCAATCAGTCAATTCCATTTATCTCCCCCAGCCTCGCCTTACAAGGGAGCAGAAAACGTATCTCCTAATCACTGCATCCTAAATACGCTCTCAGAAAAATATGAGTGTGCGGTAGCTCAAAGTAAATCAGTGTTTAGGAAAGCAGTATTAGCTGAGGGCTTCTGAGCGTCAGCAAAGGTTAATGGGCTCATCTGGACTGCAGAAACGCCTGAGGTCTGCTCCCAGAGCTGATGCAAACCTGCCCGGCTGCGTCGTGTTGTACCCAGCCAGGGCTTCAGTTCTGGCATCTGCACAAGTACTACTGTGTTCCTAGGCATCTTCTACTTATCAGGGGGCCTGTCAAGGGAAACACATTTAATATTTGAATTTTATGCTTAAATGAAAGTCCTGCAGATAAGTTAAGTGCATGTTACATACAGCAGTGTTGGATTGTTACATCAGTAATTAATTTGGTTAGATTTTTTTCCAGAAATAATAAGCCTAATCAGGGGGAGAGCATCAGATAAAACTCCTTATACCTACAATTATAATTATGCTTTAGTCTTGTCTGTGCACACAGCTTCTGGCACTGAAGTTGTAGCAGTGATATAGCCCAGACAGACAGTAGAATAACATCTACTTCAACATCAAAAAAGCCACAAGCAGCTTAAGAATCCAACTAACACAGCAAGAAAATAATCTTTGGTGTATTGCTGATCTCCTACAAGTACGTTTTCTGGCACTTTTCCAAATAATAAACACAAGGAAAGTAAAACTTAGGCTGGGAAGGCAGAATCAAATCTTTTGGGGAAGATAGCCAAGAAGGAATATATCTGGAACTGGAGGTCATTCACTCTCATGACCAAACTCTCTATATTTTAAGATCATTTTCAACTAAAGCTATGTGAATAACCGGTTCACTTCTGTTTGTTTGCTGTCAATTCAAGAAAATAAATAAAATATTTTGAGTTGATCCACAAAGATTTGACAAATCAAAAAGTCCAAAAAAAGTCTTGGATCAGATTAAATGTTTCATTTGACCTGGCATAAAATATTATTTGTGTGTTTGAGCATTTTAGAACTTTTGGCTTAAAAGTAAAATTGAGGCTATACGAACGAAATGTCATTTTTATTTGAAGTGACAAAGCATTCAATTTTTTTCATAATTTTCTTTTTTAATCAAGATGGAGAGATTGCAAAACTCATGTGAATTTCTTCAGGACTGATTTTGTCAAATCTGTTTTGTTTTTTTCTCAGAAAAAGGCTGGGGTAGAAAGCTGTACCCAGTTCTGTAGGATAAGGGCCTCTGAAAATGTACTTTAGGAACACATTCTCCAGGCAGAAATAGCTCCCAAAGACATAAAAGCAGACAGCATGCAGCAGATGAGGCTAGCTTCTACACGTACTGTGGCCACTTATATGAATCCAAAAGGAGAGTCTAGTAAGTGCTTCTAGCAATTAAGATCTTCCTAAGATTTTTCTTTTCTAGCATTTTCCCATAAAAAATGTAGAAAGAGGATAAACATTGCTTAAAAAACATAGAGTATAACTGCCCCATAGCAGGCAAGCACATATTTAATTTGTCTCTGCTCTAGGAGAGTGAATCCATCCACAGAGATGTAATCATACAAATCCGCTACGAAATTTTAAAGCTGGGCAGAGTGGATTTAAAAAAAGGGAGATGGATAGTGCTTAATTCAAAAAGTAGCATTTTTCAGTTTAAATTTGTTGTCCCAGAACTTGAATCCCCTTGTGACGCTTGGATAAAAGACCAGCAGACCTAAGGAGAGGACTGGATGGATGGCTTTGTAGCACCAGCTAACAATGTATGAAGGGAAAAACTGAATCACCTTGAGAGATTTCAATTCTAGATACATTTCTGACAAAGAAGGTAGGGTATAGAGCACATGTTAACTGCAGTTTTATTGAGTCTTCTCCCGAGAGAAACAGATGAACTGATCCCTGAGATAAAAAATCAGTGATTTTCAACTTTACTAGAGCTTGTCAAAACTCAGAATCAGTGTTTCTCAGGTAATACTCATTTTCAGTGTTTTCTTTCATCCCCAATCAAAGGAAGGCTTTGAAATTTCAACATTTCTGCATAGAAATCTCTGAAAAATTACATCTGTTAGACATACAAAACCAATGTTATCAAAGACACAATAAGAGAGGGAAATGTAATGTTGATAAGGTCAAAGCCTTCATGTTTTCAGTCTTGTTTGGTTTCATATACACTAATATTATAATAAGGTGATAACAGGAGCATAAAACAATTCAACCGTGTCATAATAAACTACCTGTTAGCTTTGAAAGAAAATATTCTTACCTTATCAAAAGAAATAATTTCATGTCTTTGCTGATGAAATTGATACTCTCTATTACGTATACGGATTTCATCAAATCAGAGCTGACTGTTGTTATAAAAATTTGGAGCAGATCTCATTACAGCTGCTTGAGAATCTTTGTGTACAAACAGGGCAGACTTCCCATTGGAGATGTAAGTGCTGGTTGCACTTTTCTGAAACTAAAAATTATTAGGAAGAAGTCTGACAGAAGGCAAAAATGTAAATGTAAAGGTGAAGTTATTTAAAAGCACAACCGTAGATGTCCCCAAAGCTGTAATTCTTCCATCAGAAGGCAGCGTTGGCACTACCAACCAACCAACCAAGCTCTAAAACAAATAAGCACACACTGTAGCTATGGAGAGAGATGAAAGTAACAATAAAAATTATTTCATAACAAAGGAACAAGGCACCACACATAAAACTGTAAAGATATCTATGAAAAATCTATTGTCAATGGTGCTGAGGATGATAAAATACACTTCAAACACATCAGAGAATAAAGACGTCTTGATACTGGCATAAGCTTATTATTGATATGTTTCTGGGCTTGATTACACCATCAGTAATGTTTTGTCCTTTTCTTTTATTCTTCTGTATTAAGCAGAAATAACTTTTGTAAAGAGAAGAATGAAAAATCATATATTGAATGGAATCATTTTATCTTGTAATTAAAAAATGCAATATGCTATAGTTCTACTAGGAAAGCTTAAATAGGTTTGATGACTAAAGCTGACTAAAACAGCATTATTATACATGATCTGCCATCAGGGTAAAGAAAAATCTCATAACTGAATCACTTAAAGAAGTAGGATAACTATGAACGGTTACCTCAAGTGCTACAGCATTCAACAGCAAATGCAGTAGAACGCAAGAGAGAGTTTCAGAGTCGCTGCCAGAGCATTTCCCAGGCAGGCAGAGCTACTAACCAGGTACAAGAAGAAATCTCCATTTACTGTGAAATGTTAAGATCACTAGAGTTGCCACAAGTCAATGGCTGCTGGATGAAATACCATCCATGGAATTATTTTCCATTCCGTCTGAATGAACAGGGCATATGTAGAGAAATGGGTGGTACTGTGCAATGAAGAAAGATGGATGGAAATAGCAAACTCACAAGCAGTGTTAAAGGTAATACAACTCATGACCTGCTACTATTTTAACATTAAAATGGCTAACCTGTAGTAAGAAAGTCAGTGTTACTACAGTCTTACTGTAGTAAGAAAGTCACTATTTTTTAAATAGGTACATTGTACACTTTTATATTCTTATTATCTGTTCCTATATAAGAGCTGTCACTTAGTTTATCTAGTCCATGACATTATATGGCTATATGCAGAAAGTCAGGGGAGAAGACTGTGAACAATCAGTTTCTGATTCCCTTTGTTTCTCAACACAGGGAGGACTAGCATTCAAAGGTAGAGAATGTATTCTTAAAAGGGAAAGGACTGTCCATGTTATTCGGAAAAGAGCCTTTTAGCCAGCCATTCAAGGGGCCACTTTATCCAGGAGAACACAGAATCTTTATGAGGATTTTGAGATTAAGAGTGGAAAATGGGGAGGATTAGATGTTAATGGTAGGCTGTCAGGATTCAGATTAATAGGGATATCATTCTTTGAGGAGAGAGAAGCACTTCTCCTTTCAGGCTAATCAACACATTGTGCTAAAGGACCAAACCAGCTGTCCTTGACCTCCTTTAAGGAAAAAAAGAGCAACACTCCTTGCACACAAGTTGCACACAACATGACATGTCTTCCTTCTTGTTTTATCAGCTTAAGTGATAACAAGGTAGCATGGCAAACCACTTCCAAGTCATAAGTGTAACATTTTCCATAGATGTAGATTTGTAATAGTTTCTGCTAGACACTGGAGTATTGAATTTTATTGGCTTCACACCAGAGTTTGATAAGGATCCAAACTTGTTATATGGAGAGCATGAGCTACCTCCTTACAACAGGCAACAAACTGTTTAAAACAGTAAAAATGGATAGATATCAAACTCTCTATCAGAAATTCAGACCTGACCCTTGTTAGAGAAATATTGATTTGCCAAATGGAAATGCAGAATATGTCTCCAGAGGAAAGCCAAAGTACATGGTTATAAATAATATGTAAGGAAAAAGTCTACAAAACACTAAAATACAAAAGGAAAAGAATGCTGGAAAAGGCAGAACATCAGTGATATGAAAGCTGCTTGGAAACCTAGGGAACACCCACCATCTGAGTAACATACAGAAACCATAATCCACTGAGTCATTTTGCACAGATGTGACAAAGCATGCAAAGACATAGCGTACTACAGTCAAAATGTGAACTTTCCTCAAGTGAGAGAAGATATCTGTTCACAAGATTCAGTATAAAAACTGTGAAGTCAAGCAAATAGATATCAAAATGCAGACAAATATCAAAAATATATGTAAGAACCTGGAGCAGACATACCTATAATACCAAAATCCAAAGGGAGTTTAAAGTGTGGGTGATGATAGTAAATACACAGACACACATTGAAACTAGGTCCAGTCCTGCAGACTCTGAACTGTGGGTGTGCTACAAAGATGAATTAGCAAAGAAAGTACTGCTTGTTTTAAACTTATAGGCTTCCACAGGGTGCCTAAGGAAAGGGTGTATGTCATGGACAGAATAACAACTTTGGTATCAAATCAGAACCAGACAGGAATTGGCTGATTGCACCATATGAAGATATGATCACAGGAAATGAATGTCTCACAAAGATATATGTATGTTTTTGAGAGGATGTGGAAGGGGTTTGTTCTTTTCTTTTTCCAAGAGACCAAAATTCCATAAGCCTTGAAAAAAGATAATAGGAAAAGCTGCAAAACATTCAGCAAATGGCATAATTTGTAAAACACAAGACTTGGTGTACCAGCTCTCAAAGTCTAGTTATTGGACTGAAAAGAGGGAACCAAGTCAACGTTGTCACTCAGCCTAAGGAATTGAATAAAAATATTGTAACTAAAAACTTGTTTAAGTAACAGAAATATTTGGTGAGATGACAGAAGTTAATATCTTCAAGAAACTGAATGCATAAGCAGGATTATGGCAGTTTGGGTAAAGTGCCTTCCAAGTCCAGTTTGCCAAAATTTACCAATTGTCAGGAAACACTTTCTTAAAATTGCTTTCTGAACACATTTGGTGCTGGAAACATTTCAGTGCATATTATCCCAGATGCTCATAGGTCTCCCAGTGGTCAAAACATGCACTGATGTACTCCTAGGGAAGCTCTGTGAATAAGCTTTGTGAACTGGGAAACTGCAAGAAGAAATCACTTTAAAAAAAGAAAATAGCAAATATAATTTGCAGACTCTCTAGGATTTAACAACAACAAACATGCTAAGACCAAAAAATAAAAGAATAACTATCCCATCCCGCTCTGCTATACACCATGTCAAATGTTATCAGTTAATTCACATACATGTGTTTGGCTGTAACAATTAGGCTAAACCCCTTGCATCAATACAAAATTAACATGGATGCCAGAGCATAAAAGGATTCAGAGTCTGTACTGGCTCTGGCACCCATTCTGCATTTCTTTTGGACACAGCAAAAGATATCAAATTCTTCACAAACATTTCAAGAGGAAGATTTGGGAGCTGTGTTGCTACAGAGACATGTGCTTGAACGTCTGCCTGTAACATGTGACATCAGAAACGTGACTACAGCAGAAAAAAATGCGTGAAGAAATCACAAAGGAAATGCAAAGGCCTGGGTACAGCTGTACAGAGCTTCATTGTTTTCAATATGTGTATAATTTTAAAATCAAAATGAGAGCATTTACTGCTGAGATCTCACTACAGAGAAAGAAAATGTGAACAAGCACAAAGCAGGATACAAAAATACTTGGAAAGTAGGGAATTATTCTATAGTGTGAGTTTCATGGCTACCGTCTTCTTTCGGGAATTCTCTCAGAAATGTAGTTGTACCTGACACAAACAAATGATCTGGCACAAAGCAGTGAGCGTAAATGGGAGGGACTGGAAAGAGCCATGTTTAAGGGTGATGCTCTATCTTGGGAAGAGCAGGACAGACAGGATAGGTGGTGAAGTCAACATTTCCCATTGCCATTTTCCCAATTTGAAAAAAGGTTTTCAGTGATCACCAGGGTCTTCTTAGAAGAACCACGTCCACCAAAATCCAGCAGCCAAAAGGAGTTTGGGGATGTGTTTGCCCACACGTGCACTGACATGGTAATCGCAGTAACCGTGATGGCCAGCGGCCGGGAGCACAGCTGCCCAGCACACCTGTGTGGCACTCATTCCTGTGGCACCAGCAGATCCTCAGCAGCCGGTCTGTGGTGGTGGTGTGAAGTGGGTTTGCTGATCTGGGGAGGCTTCATGGATGCTGAGGAAGGTTAGCACCGTTTCAGTGCTAGGAATCATGTATTGGGTCTGATATGGTAAATATTTGTATTTACTCTGTAAGAGATGATGAAAACCCTAATTAAATGGCAGCTACCTAATTCTGGTGCGTGCTTTTACTGTCTGATTCAAAACTGGGTTCACTTGACATAAAAATTCTGGGCTTTTTTCTGTTGTAAATGAATAAAGAAACATGACTGATAGGTGCCATTTCAAGTAATAAACACAAAAAGCTAAAAGGGAGTTGGATAGCAGAAGTCCTATATAACATGTGGCTAATTAAAACTAAGCATATCACTGGGATTTTAATATTATATCAATAGACTTGTAGCTGTGTATTAGATTAAAAGGCACAGAACTGATTTCTCAATCCTCTATTAACGTAAAATCAACATGGGAAATCTTAATCATAATTTGGAAAAGTAAGTGTAGTAAAAGCATCACATTCATTATAAAACTGATAAATGACAAAAAGGTGCATAAATTTCATTTCATGCTTATTGTGTATTGCACTGGGAGCTGAACTGAAGGCTCTGGTTGTGATTTATATGCCACTAATAGGGTCTATTCTGGGTTATATTTTCAGATTTATGGCCGCCTCTCCCACTGTTAAACTGCAGTTGGAAAGAATTAAAACATTAGTTCCTTAAGTGTATATATGCACATGGAGATATACTTGTTAGCTGTTTAGATCAAAGATCTCCCCTTCTAATCCTGAATCAGGAATAATACAAATGTGTATTCAAATTCTACTGTTATTTTGAACAATAAAGTGTGCACATATTCATATCTGCTGATTTTAATCTGGAAACTGGCCAGCATAACAGAAGTGTCCCTAGTCCGCCACCAGCTTCTGCATCACAACTATTTAAAGCTCAGACCTTCCTCAGGTTTCTCTGAAGCAGACTAGTGTTGTGCTTCCCCTCACATCCCAATAGTACCTGTTTAAAGTGTAGGGCCCAACTCTGGTGCTCAGTACTTTGATGCAGTAAAGGGTTTTTTTGCTTGGGAGAGGGATGCAGAAGCTGAGTGTTATGTTCTTCCTTTAACCGAAGGAGAAAACAATCGCATCCTCTTTGACGATGAATAACAAAGCATTGCTATTTGACTGGTATCAACTATTCATCATGTGTCACCATAAAGAGATTTTAGCAGCTGGTGACATTCTTAAACCAGTCAGCCATAAATTAAAGGATGAGAACATGTCTGTTCTCCCTCTTTTCCAACTGATTTGGAAACAGTGGACTTCCCTGTTTATGAGTTTTTAGGGAAGAGAGGGCACTTCCCGAGCTCTATTAGATGACATTGCTCCTCCTATTCCTGCTGTTGTGCTACTGTAGTGAGTCTGTGCTGATTTACACCAGATGAGCATCTGCAGTGCAGCTACACTGCAGAGATGTTGTCTTCAGTAGGGAAAGACTTGTGGCCTTATTAAAGCTTATTTCAGGGGATTAATTTGATTTGTTCTAGTCCATTTCCCAGGCTTCTGACAATGTCACTTGTAGACCCAGTTCTCCTATAAGCTCAAGGCAGGCAGCTCTTTACATCAGTCTGCAGCTCTGTTGTCCTAGTTCGCTAGTCTTTAGAATACTTAACAACACAATTTCCATACAAGAAATATAATTAAAATAACAGTAGAGCCATTGTCTTGTGGGCAGATTTCTTATATCCAAACCTCAGCTCATTTACACATTGCAAAATAGCCAGGAGCATCCTAGAAGAACGGCACAGAGTGCTCAACTTTGCTCTTTGTCTCATCTTGAAAATGGTTCTAATTCCCAGAAATGACGGTCTACCACCAAGGCACCTAATTTCAGCAGCAGCAAATTATTTTAAGTTTTAATAAGCAGTTATGTTAATGAACAAGAAAGCTATGATAAAACAGTTTTTTGCTGTTTTAATGTTATGCTTAGGGAAATCCTTATCATTAAAAACTACCTGAGAAGCATGCTAATGTAAACAATTTCAACAAATCATCACTTGTATCCTAATTAAAAAGGGGAAAAAAAAAAAAGAAAAAAAGTTCTCATCGTAGCTGGATTGTACAAAGTATGCTTGATTTAATTAATTATCAGCCCTATTCATTAGAGTCCTACAGGGCCGCCTGTTAATAGAAACCTTGCTCTGGATGACCTCTTATTTTCCTTTCCTGTCATTTGTGTGACTCTCATTGTTCCAGTGGCAGAGCAACCAAGGCACATGCAGATGTAAAAAACTTTAGGAGCACACTGGCACCTGTGCTCCTTATGCCAAAAACAACTGTATCTTTTAAGCCCGTGTGTTTCAGCCTTGCTTCTCCCATGTATGCATAGTTCCCTGTGACAACTGGAACTGCAGAAACATTTCAGAATGACATCAGTCTGAATGAACTGTGCTTTGAGAAGGAAGAAAGACTTTCTACTGTCCAAACTACCAATTACAGCTAACTGTGAGCTTAAATATCAAAAAAAGTTACAGATTGTGGTAACTGTGGTGCAAGGCCAGATGCAGCTGTGATTGCAAAAGGATGACAAGATAGGAGAAAAGGAAGAAATGGCAAAGGCCAGGGCATCCCTGTTCTACCTAGGAAGGGAAGGGTTAGGTTTCCAGTAAATCTAAACTTGCTCATGAGTTCAAATTCAGCCTTGCTGAATTTTGAAGGAGGATAGATTTATCAACAGTGCAGGATTTTCCCATTCTGATGCAAATGTTGTTATTAATATCTATACGTAATCCAAAATTAATGAGGTTCCATCATATTATACATAAGACAGAGATACTTGGAATGCATCATTTCTACATGAACCTTACAAATCATATGAGGTCTAATGATTTATTCAATCACATGCCTTTCCAATTATGTTCTGATCTTCTGTTTCAATTGCCGAGGAATTAAAACCAAATTATTTAAAAGCCTAGATTTATGCTTAATTTTGTAATAAGCCATTCCAAACGAAATTTTAAAAAAAATCCTGATCTTGTTTGGGATGTGTCCTTCCAATTTTTGTCCATGGAAAACCAAGAACCTCGTGACTGTGCAGCTGCCATAGGAAAAAATAATGTCATTCCCTGGCCTGCATTAACCTTGACAGAGATTTGAGTTTATGTTGTGACTGAGTGCACTGATTACTAAAACATTACTTTTTTCGCAGTGGTGTGGGATTCTTTGTTTCTCTCTGGTTCCAACCTGGACTAATCCAAAATACAACAAAACTGTCATATATACTACTATGAAGAATTTCTGTTTCAATGCATTCACATTTTCTAGGAAAATCATTTTCCTTTAGACTTTATTTATGATGATATGTATTCCCTTCAAAATCGGTTGTTCTTTGAGGAAGTAGGAATGACCAGGATATAAGGATCATTTTGAACCATTTCTATTTCAGAAAGTGCAAAAATAAGCGTGAAACCCCATCTCCACTTTGTTCAATGTCTTTTCTGTTATTAAAGCTTATACTGTATTTTAAAACCTCCACAAATTTGGTATGTGTGGAAGAAAATCATATATAGTATTTTTAAAATCAGCAGTTCTTTTAGCATTACAGTGCAGAGAGCCATATTTACTGTATTTGAGCTCACTTACTACAACTACAGCAGCTGTTGTTAAAATTTACTTAAGTAGCAGAAACCTCAGTTAATTTTGAGAGAATATCACCAGGCATAAGTTCATAATGTTGCTAGAAATGGTAACTATTTTTCTCAAGGAATGAACAAAGATGTTTCACAATGTTTCTCCATGAAAAATATTATACTCTTACCCCACCCTCAAAAAAACATTTTTGATAAAACACCCTTTTGCTCTTTTTCTCTGTCAGAATAGATATATCTCCAGGAAGTTTCTCTTTGTAGTACTTGTATATGCATTTGTGTGTGAGAGACAAATAGGATTTCTGCCTCTGAGACAAGTACACCATGTAGTACAAGAGACTCTCAAACACGTGCTTTCAGCACACAATGGCTTTTTTCACCTTTGTATAACTGAGCAAGCGTAGCAAATAGTAATTGCTAATGGTAGTACAGATGGTGAATACAAAACTGCAGAGCGCTAGTAGCAACCAGAATAGTAAACTACCAAAAAATATTACCTCTTTTCAACTTCTACCAGCAGTTTTGTGATACTAATTTAACTGAATTGAAGCTGTAGACTAGTCATTCCAGAATCATTAAGTACTTTCTGTTCTTGCCACTTCTGCATTGGAGTGCCTACTGAGGTCTAGAGTGTGACAGAGGACACGCTTCTGTGTGTGTGGATCAGCTCCTGTAAGATGCCTGTGACAATTTCAGCGTACTTACAAAGCAGGAGGTGTTTCTCATGCATCCGTACATACAGTATGTTTTCCAGGGAAACGACAAACTTTAGTCAAATGAAATGTGATTAGATTTTAACAAGGAAAAGATTTTATTGGAAAGAAAGAATGTTTCATGCTTTGCTGGTATCCTCTCCTTTGGTATCTCTTACTCTGCCCCAAAGAAGAAACTTCATCAGGAGAATCAGATGTCAAATGACCTGGATGCCTGCCATCAACCCCCATAAATTCAGAGACATCATCTAACAATTTGTAAACCAGATTTGACAATTCATGATTTAACTACCACTATAAAAGTGGTAGTTAAATAACAAAAATACTTATTCTTCCTTTTTTCCAGTTGGCTTCTTGTCCATTTTATTCTTGGCCTATACAGGATTTCCTACAAGGAAATGTACCACATGGTAGCCAACTATTAAGAATTATTGTTACTATATGGAGAAGTTCTTCAATTTTGCACATAATCCTTTCTAAAGTTGTGCAATAACTCTGTCCATGGAATTAAGCTGAAGTTTCTTGCAGTCGAATGAATAAAAAGAAAACCTTAAACAGTCAGACTCGTTTTTCCATGTGTTCTTTTCTAACAAAATTATGACATTTTCTTTAGCCACGTTTTAGCAAAGGGATCTCATTCTGCTTGTGTGATTTAGGCATTCAATATGGGATTTACAAAACTGGAAACGAAGACACTGAAGAAGGTTCTAAAACATCTTTCAATGTGATGTAGTTATACAAGCTGACATGTTTTAGGAAGGAATACTATTTTTTCAAATTGTTCTATGACAGCAAAAGCAAATTAAATTCACAATGTTTCAATGTACTGCCAGTGATCATAAGCTAGTAAAGCAACATTACATGACACAACATTAATAATGTCATTTGTTCAGGTAAATTAATGCCCAAGTTGACATATGTGATATTTACAGCCTTATTGGCTTCCAGAGTTGTAGGGTCTCACAGACTAAAAACATGCAAACTCTTAATTGGGAAAAAGTCAATATTGTATCAACCGTACCCTTGCAACTATTCCTCTAATTTATTTATTTGCAGTGTTTTCTTACCAGTACCACACTACTCTTCATCCTGTAGAAATAACAAGTTAATTCGCTGACAAGGAACAGCTTTCTCCTGGACATGGAAATACATTCAGCTGCCAAATAAAATACAACTTTCATCCTCTTCTTCTTGATGAATTCCTTAAGAAGTTCCTTCAAGTACTTTTCTCCTTCTTTTGGTTAACACACAATTTTTTATTTTATCATTTCAAAACCCATAACTTTATGATGGCATTCCAGGAGAGAATCGAAACTAAGTTTATAATTTCATACCAGTGTGTAGGTACTGCATATTATAGGGATTCAGATTTCCTTAAGGTATGGAGCTGAATTGTGCTCCAAGCTCTACTGCTGCAACTCTGCTGACCTCACTGCTGTACTGAAAAATTTCTTCCAATAAAAGCTGCATAAATACAAGTTGATGCTATTGAAATGGATAATCTTAAAGAAAGTTTCAATGTGAAAGAAAAGCAAGCCAGACAAAGGAGGTGAGATTTTTAAATGCTTTCATTCACGAGTTGTCCAGGGAAAGTTATGCCTAGTATGAACATTCATTTACTGTCTTACAAACAGTTACGTACCCATTCTATGTAATTACACTTGCATGTATCTTAACCTCCTTCTAGGAACAAATTGATTTCCTAAATGTTTCTGCATCATCTTAATCACTTCACCTGTATATTGCTACAATGAGAATATATCTACCAAAACGTTCAGCCTTCAAACTAAGAACTAATTTTATGGATGTGGATATATAACATATATTCTTCACTAGCTGTCTAAATTACGTGTGGTCTGATCTTCAATATCCAAAGTCACTGAATATTTTGCTTTGGTATTTTTTGAGAATGATTCAGTCCTTCAATATTTCATAGTTAGTAGCTGATCTTATCAGATATTTAATGTTATTCAGATTAGATTTGGACCCCTCACCAGGGAGCTCTGGGGACTGTGTTTTGTGTGTAGATGTGCAACCATCCTGGGGAACAGGGTCCCAAGTTTGGCTTGGGATCTTCATGTGCTCAAGGAATACTGGTAGACACACACAGTGGTCATAAGTTTCCTGATGCTTCAGTGTTGGTTATCTGTAACAGACATTTTTCTTATTTTCCATTTCTAGGAATTTGTCATGATTGTTGTCTTTGGTTTGGAATTTATTATTCGTATCTGGTCTGCTGGATGCTGTTGTCGATACCGAGGATGGCAAGGAAGACTGCGCTTTGCAAGGAAACCATTCTGTGTAATAGGTGAGTGTCTCAGCTCTAGTTTATTTTAAGATAAAAATAAAATCCCCCCCCCTTCTGTTTTGCTTTTGAATGAAAACTAATGGAATCAAACTCTGTTTGCAGAAACCAGGTGTAAATCCAGAATAGCTGTGTGTCACCTGTCACCTGCCCAAAGCTTTTCTAGATATAAAATCACAAAGTCCCTAAATACCAGTCAGCCTACGTTTCTTACGTTCTCCAAAAGACATCTTCCTATGCATGTCATACTGCTGGCATGTATATTGGAAGAATGAGGGACTGAGAGCTAATCTCGTTGAAAATCATGAGAGCTGTATGCATTTAAGGAGCATGAATATTAGACATCTTGTATATACAGGCATACATACCATGAACATATGTGCATACATTGTGCTCTCTTTATTTAACCTCTGTGATCAGACATGTGTACACTGCAATAAGTTTGAAAACCTACCTAGAAATGTCTTCTGACAACACTGCTGCTTCCTGCATTGCTGCTCTCTGCATGACAGTCCAGGTATCTGCTCTGCCAGTGAGTCTGGCATAGGATATAGCATACTTCTACAACTATTTCAAGAAACTCTTCCTCCCCTTCTTTGCTCTAGAAATTCTCTCTGAAAATGGTGAATAAGCCCACAACCAGTCAAAACCCTATTTTTAAAAAGAACCTTCAGGAAAACAGTTTCCCAATAAAGGTAGAAATCAAGGATGGCTAACCAAATTAATCTGATAATTGCTTATTTTACTAATGTTTTGGAGCAAATGCTTTTTACAGGATATCTGTGGAACTTCAGGATATCAATGTCCCAACTTCTTTCTCAATCTCCTTCCTCTCTCCAGCCTTTAATTTCATCTGCTTGTGTCTTAAATTAATTTATAGACGATTGGGGCAGGAAACACATTCTCCCATGCATCTATACAGCAGCTATCACACAGAGTCACACTCTTATAGCAGTTACACACAGGTCTCAGTGTAAACAGTGAATAACAATATTGTCATGTAGATGAATGCAATCCTGGTCTAAAAAAGAGTTATGCAGTGTCCTGTGGCATCACAGACCAGTGCACTCGTTAGGGCTAATGTGTAAAGCGAGCTTTTGCCTTCTGCCTTATTCCCTGGTAAATCCACACCTTCTCCCACTGCGGAATTCCTCCAATGGAGAAAGGGGCTTTAGCAAGAGGTGCATGAGTAGGTGGAAAGGCATCGCAGACTGTCTCCCCCTCAGAAAGAATCACCCCATCTATGTTATTGTATGTCACTGTGGGAGAGCAGGATGTACTGGGATTGGCAGTTGTTTTGTTCAGGCAGCAGCGGAGGTGGGTAGGTACCTCACCCCACCCTGTCCAGCCCCAAGGTTCCCACGACTGACCGAAAGGAAAGTGGAAAGAAAATTTAAAAATCTTACCAGCCTTTCCCTGTCAAGGGAAAGCTAGAAATTCAGACATTCACTCTGCCTGCATCAACACAGCTACCCTCCTTAACCAGACTTACCATTATTCCAAGATTTTGCAGTGCACCTGAAACTTTGCAGTAGTCAGGTGTTGCCAGCACACAATCATAAGAAAGCAGCAGACTGTTAATTTAGTAAAATTAACGTACTTCAGCCATTTAGAACTTACTAGAAACATATAAATCTTTAAAGACTTTGAACTTACTAGAAGCATTTGACATCCCAGAGTGGTTTGCTGCTCTCCCAAATGCTGTGGTGCGGGAACACTAGCAGTTTGTTCGATTCAGCTTTCATTTCTCCTCCTTTTCCTGTCTCCATTCAACTGGTGAGTTTTCTGCCAGTGATTATCTTCAATCTGAGGTGTTAATTCCCAGCAAAAGTGAAGAGGGGTTCTTCCTTGTCCAAAACTCTGCGTGTTATCATGGGGTGACTGACGTAGATTTTCCCCCTTTCCTTTAAACAGCTCGTAGCTACCCTCCTACTCTTTGTGAAATAGTTCAGGCAGGTCTCCTGGCACAGGCCTCAGTGAGTGTCGGGGTTTACTTCACTTGATCGTGATTTTTCCTCCTTTCTCTGGAGTTCACCTGCTCTTCTTGTTGCACCTATGTTCATGTAGGCAATCTCTAGCCTTAAAAGCATCTTCTCTGTTGCCCTTGCAACTCCATCACTTGCTAGCAGAATTAATTAGTAGCCAACAGTCTTTTGCTTGTGAATTTCTTCCTATGCTGGTTCACTGGATGAAAAGGGAACTTTGTTCTGCAAAACACTGTACAGCTACTAGCGCAGCTTCTGGAAACTAAACCAGTAGCTTGAATTTCTTGCCATTAATTATTCTGTGTCTCTCTTCTTCTGCTGATTGATTTTTGTCCATTTCTGGACTTTAGCGTCCCTGAAGGGAGTTTCTGATGTTCAGCATCTCTCCAGATTTGATCTTTTGAGGAATAACTTTTAGCAAGTCATCTTGCAGCTCTTGCTACATAAAGTAACTATTTGCCTGACACCTTGGCTTTGCAGTCATAGCAAAGTGTGCCCTAGCAGCAAAGACCAATGGGCTGTATTAGCTAGAGCACCATCAGTAGATGAGGACATATGACTATCTCCCTTTACTTGGCACTCATTAGACCACGTCTAAGATACTGCACCCCATTTGCCCCCTCCAACACCATAAATGAAAGACATCAATAAACGAGTGAGCTCAGTGAAGGACACCAAGATGATCAGTGCTGGAGCATTTGCCCTGTGAGGAGAGGCTGAGGGACCTGGGCTTGTTCATCCTGGAGAAAGGATGGCTTCAGGGACAACTCAGTGAACTCAGTGCCGAGGTCTCCTTAAAAGCACATAGCCAGTTTCGGCTTATTACTTCTCATGTGTTTGTTTAATTATTTACTTACACATCCATTCAGTTATTCTTTCTGCTTATTGTTACAGTGGAACAATATTTTAGAAGACTCCATCTGTTTACTATTAATTATATTTGCTATGTATCTCCAGCAGATCTGTTCTCTGATTATTTTTGTGATCAAACACAAATCACATAGGGGAATGGCCTAAGAGCTAGAAATAATAAATTTGAGGATTGCCTCAAGGGTCATATTCAGACAGCCTTTATTTTTTTTCATTAATAACCTAATAACCAGAAAAAATTTATTCAGGGCCAAAGCTCTGTGCTTACATTAGTGTGCCTACAATGTCACTACTCTGACAAATTAGTTCACCAAGCATCGCTGTGTGCTATCAGGTTAATAATAATATCTATCAAATTATTTGACAGTTTTGTACCCTTGCTTATTTCTGTGAAAATGGGAATAATAGTGTAGTATTAAACCTTGATTTGTATTTTGTTCCATGTCAGGAGTTATCTGCCACCCCTTATTTTCTCTGATTGTATATGAGCTTGTGTACGTAATGTAAAGGGCATACCAACATACCCTCCTGGGTACTTAATGTACTTAAAGATGTATTTACTTCTGCAAATCCTGAATTTCCTGGGCATATCAGTCTGAAGCCTGGCTGTTAGCACTGCAGAGCAATGTTGTTGCGTTATACTGTGCAGAAGAGTAGCAATCCAGGCACCACATCTCCTAACTGCTGCCTCTGGGGGCCAGGGATGCCAACGCCCAGGAAGAACTCTGTACCTGCCTGTGCCTCAGGAGGACCCATGCTCCCTGAAGATCCCTGAAATAAAAGAGGACATGTCTGCTTACTGTAAAGAAAGTATCACATACCTTTCCTGTAAAGCCATTCAGGGACACTGAAATAAATGAAGAGTCCATTGTTCTTTCTCTGGCAATGGGCCTCCTGGATGGTTGCATGGGACCTGACAAAATTAAACTTCTGGCCACTGTCCTATGCGTATGAGAGGTTTTACCATCACAATGAAATCTCACTCCGTGAGGGCAGCTCCCATGCAGTGGCATATTATAAAAATACTGAGGAATAATAAATAACAAGCTGTGGGTCAGGAGAGTAAAATCCTGCCAGTCTCACCTGCATGTCTGAAGTCTGCTAGGCTTTTAGAGGAACTTCTTTCTCTCCACTGACTCTGTAGGAGACTTTGGGACTCCTGCGTGAGGAAGCCTGGCAAGGGCAAGAGCAAATGAAGAGCATGCGAGCACACTTCCCATCAAATGCTGGAAATAGTGAATTTTAGTGCCTAAACTTTATGCAACTTCTAGATTTAAATTTGGGGTTTGAAACTCCTGTTTCAGAATTTTTTCACCTTAAATTTGATCCCACTTCTGGTAATATAAGATTTCTCCAGGGCAACTAGACTTCCTGGTGGTCCAGCCCAGTGAAAGATTTCATGTATTTCAGTTAGTCCATTAGCAGTTTCCCCACAGCTGCTTCTATTTTACCTCTAGTCAAGCTACAGCATGATGGAAATGTCACAAGTTCAAATTCTGTTGAGGCTGCAGAATGAACAAATTCCCAACAGGAAGCTTAAGTCCATTATCTGTAATCAGGCTCTTGAACTTCATGGCTGGCAAACCTCGTTTCAGAGCATTAAGTGATAGCAGCGGCTGTTGCATATTACTGGATCTATTTTTCATTAATTAGAGTGGTAATGAACCATCATATGGCACTTTTGTCAAACCTTTATAAACAGATCCATATCTAGTGTGTTACAAGATCTGCTGAACCTTTAATTTGAATTAATTCATCATACTTATGTAATGATATGTTGTGTGTCTGTCACCTTGGTATTCAGACACATTATATAGTTTAAATACAGACAGATAGTAAATCTGCTGCTCATGATAAACAATATAAACAGCCCCTTTCCAGTATAATTTGAACTCTAAATAACCCAGCAATGGTCTGTAATTAGTATATACTCGACCAAGGAGACACATCTCACATCACATCTCATTATAAATCCCAGCAAAACCAAGTTCCAGCAGGAGCAAATTCCACATTGGGGGGTCTCCTGCCAGCCTGACTTGAACTCATCTCAGGAACACATTGCCCACTTCACTCCAGAAAATACTCTGATAGTAGTAATGGTATTAAGACTGGGAATTGACATTTCCTCAGATAATTTCAGCAGCCATAATTTTGTGCGATGAACAGAGGTGCTCTTTAGGCTAAATCGGTCCCAAATTGTGTAGGTTTTTAAAACTAATATTTAGTGGCATATCTTCATGTTTGACAGTCCTGGCAGTACAGTTTTTAGAAATGCGTAGGAAAAATAATGTCTTTTGAATATCATCTATGGCCTTATTCTTTCACGTTTACTTTTGCTGACTACTACCCTCGCTGCTGAGTAAGGTACCATTTCCTATGAGTAAAGCCATCAGGCTCTGGTCTTCTCCTTCTAGAAGTTGTATGTCTGCTATTCAAAAGAAATCTGCTAGTTTGGTACAATGCAGTTCATGTTGAAATTTCTTTTTGGTATGTGCTAGAGAATTCAGCAGCCTGCGTTTGTTGATTGGCATGGTTTTTTAATCTTACACTAGTGTCACTACCATGTTATTTTGAGTAGAGGAGTGCCTATCATGAATTGGGCAACCTAAGTGAGGTGTGTCTAACGAGTTCTTCTTTCCCGCTGCAGAGCTGTGGGTAGTGTCACATTCCCTGTTCCTGAGGCTTGGAGATTGCGGTTTTGATCTGAGGGCTGAGCTTTTTTTCCATCCATATTCTGTGCATTTGCTATCTGCTGATGAAGGAAGTCAACAAGGCTAGTGTAAGATTTCTGATGAAATGATTCTTCATTGAAAAATATTGAGTAATTGAAATCAAAATAATTCATGGAAATAAACCAGTTCCCTTTTCCTGGGGAAAGGCATTTTATATTCAGTCTGGATCTTTTTCTCTTTATCATCAAAATTAGAAGCTCTCTCTCCCAAACATGCAGAAGAGCCAATAATACAGTTTCTGGTTTCTGGATAACGTATGGTTGAATTCTTGCTCTGGGAGATTTGGAGCAGGAAATTACAGTCTCTCAACCCCATTGAAACTATCCAAACATCAATAAATATTCTTAATTGGTCCAGAGAGAGATGCTGACTTACCCCGTCACCTGGTGTTAATTGTAGTCATCTTCTACATGAGAAACTTTGATTTTGTTCATCCAAAGAACAATCAGTCATTTGTAAAGAGACAACTCCAGCAGTACAAATTAGGAGAGATCCACACCAGAATGGATGAAATAGGTTAGAGCACTGGCATGTGAAGAATCAGAGAATGAAGACAGCTTTGTGATAGAAAGACTGTTAAAAGCCAGAGACCTTTTACTAAAATTAATTTATTTGTGATATTCGAATTAATTTATTAGAAGGCTATTGAAGATATTTTCCCAAGCATGAGGTAGTTATGTCCATTCCAAACAAGACTGATATAACTCAATACCTGCGCTAAAATGTTTAGCGATTCCTAATTTGGTTCATTTTTGTTAGGAAAGTCTCCTAAAGTCAAATGTCACAGGCAAATGATTTAGAAATAATGAGGTTCTCTGTCCATACTCACTCAGATTCTGTAAATGATTTATGGAGTCTTTCAAATGATTGATGATCTTTCATGTTTGGATCTCAGAAAACACATTGTAGTTTTATAATAATTATGATAATAAGTTAATATTATTAAATACTATACATTATAAAATATTATATATTATGAATGTATATTATAGAACTTCCAGTGCTGCTTATGAGCCACAAGGTTTCAGTGACTTGGAAATGTACAGTAAGAAGGAAGAAAGCAGCTGACAGACAAAGAAGCAGTCAACATTTTCTGGTTTTAGACTTGGTATGTTCAGTTTTGCTCATATTTTTTAGGGACTAGCTTTAAACTTGTTGCTACTAGAGATACCGAGTATATGAAGATGCTTACAGAAATACCTTTCTTTTCACTACCTGTCTTTATTCAATTTGAGATGTTCATATCCTGCCTTACTACACTCAATTCCCATCATATCCATAGACAAGATAGTTGCTCAAGTTTCCATACATACGCGTAAATTCTCCAATCCAAAATTAAGTAATTGTTAATGTAAGCACTGGTGTGGAAGTGAGAGCTAGACAGGATTGTGCCAAATTCACTTATCTACCTACCTCAGCGTATGGAGTCTCAAAAGCAGTAAAAGTGTTGGTTTGTTTTTCAAATTTTATTGTTCCTAGCATCTAAAAAAAATATATTTTTAATGAAGTAAGTGAACAAGGTGTCAGAGTCTAATTGATATGCAAGGAAATACTCAGCTTTCTTGGCTTCTTTCCAGATGTTGTGCTGCAGATCAGCTGCTTCGGTGTGTGACATTCCTTGTAACTCCCATCTCAGGTCATCATCAGCTCTTTACCATAGCTCCTCTGTGAGAGGAATTGCCGCTTCAATGGCTGTACAGGTTTTGCTTTTGCAGCAGCAAATTATGCTCTCCAGGCAGAAATCGTTTAGGAACATTTCCATGTTGGTCCAAAATAGCATCCTATTAGGCTAGGTGTTTGCTATTTTGGACTGCTGCAACTGCCCGTTCCTCTATCCTTAGTGGACGTGCAGCCTCTCATGGGGCTATGATATCTCTAGCTTGTGATACCACTTTATTTCAAAAGCCACTTTCAGTGTGTCTTCTGTTTTGCTAACATGCCTGTACTTACTTAGGGGTGTTTTGGCAGCATGTTAACATAAATTTCAATGTTAATGCCTTGGTGTGGTACATTAGACAACTGTCAATCTGACTATTTAAGCCACGTTTAACTACTCTGGCAGGTGTTAGTTGATCAAATCGTGCTTACTCTTGTGGTGTCCCAGCCTTACCCCTGTGAGCCCAAATGAAGAAATTTGAAGAGGTCTATCTGGAGTTATCGCCTTGGCATATACTGCAGGAATCTTTCTAGAATATTTTGAAAGCGCTATGCAAATAGGGGAAACATAGTGAGAAATGATCGCCCTCGGTATTGTATTGTGTGCAACTACCTCATTCATGTTTTTCTGTAATAATAATACATTTAATAATCCTTTTGCACAGATCACTTTGTTCCTTTTACATTCATCCTGCAGCATATGACAGCAGGCAACATGCTGCTATCTTCTATTTGCTGTACGTCTTTCCATCTCTTTGGTGTTTTTAGTTTATAATTGTTACTCTTATGCCTGTTTAATTTTGCAACTTTATTGCTGTCTTTGCTGAAGACTAGTTTATTTCTGTTCAGGTCATCTGTGTGTGAGCCAGGTCTCCAGGAAAAGGGTTGTAGGTGCAGTCAGTTAAAAACAGTGGTTTCATTTTTCTTGCTTGTATTGTCATTTAGAAAAACAGGCATTTTCAGTTGCTTTACAGATAGATAGTCTTGTTTTCTTCAAATGCAGTTTTCTGGTATCTGCTGAGCTTTAATTTGTTAACTGGCAATGCTGACAGTTTAAAACACAAGCTTTGCCCACTGTTATGTTCAGTATAGTCAAACTGATTGCCAGGTGTCTTCATCCAGTCTTGCAACTAGCTTATTAGTGATCACAAAGCTTGAAGAAATACAGTTTCCACAGATGTTTCCATTCTTTTACATCCCTTCAGAGAACTGCGTGTTGCCACCAGCACTGTTAAAGTGACTGATGGGCAGAGTATTCCAGTGGGAATTGCAGGAAATCTCTATTTTTATGATCATGCCTTGAATGGTTACACTCCAACTGCTACATTAGAAAAAGACTTGTGTACAAGAAGAGAAAGTACAGTTTTTTTAATTCCTCCTTTTTACAGCTGCTGTGTTAAATACAGCAATTAGGAAGGATTTGACAATGTAACAACATTGTTACATTGTGTAACAGAGTTACGGTATTTATATTCAAGTTTAATACGGCTAAGTAGAAATATTTGCATATTTCTAGATGGCAAATTGGGCATGTTCTGCTTATTTTAATTTCCTCCCTTCCTTTCCAATCCCTAGCACTTAAGCACCTGGCTTGCATAACCTGTAGTCTCCTCTTAAAGAAAATTACATTTTTTTACCTTTTAAGCTTGTGCTGATAACTCTCAAAAGTGAGGATCTGACCTTTCCGCTGATAGATGATATTGCTGTCAATAACAGATCTAAGGAAGGTCCACCAGATCTATTTTACATCAACCTATGTAAGCTCTGAAATGGCGTAAATGCTAATTTGAGTCTGGCCTAAGCTGTCCCTGCTGCAGAAAAAGGCAGCCTCAGGCGCTTGCTTCCACCCTTGTGCCACCTGGTCCTGGTGCCTCAACGCATGTATGTGACCATCTTGGGGGCAGCCAAGGCGACTCCCCTTCACCAGCCCAGCCTGCCATGAGACCCCCACACTGGGGACTGCTTCGTTTCAGATGAAAATGTCACAAGGTGGAGTGGAGAGGTTGTCATGCAGAGTGGCACAGTCTACTGTATTTAAGATCTCATTTTGGGTTTGCCTCCTGTTGGGTTTGTGAGAGGGCTACCAGATTATGTTTTTTTCCCTCTTGGACAAGAGCTGAAAAGAGCTGCTATTTCTTTCTTGACATCTCCCACACCAGAAAGTCTCAAGGGTGGCTGCAAGGTGCCCCACACTAGTGTTCTCCAAAACATATAAAGCTTCTCGCTGGCACAGTAGTGCCTCTTATGCTACCCACCCACAAATTGCAGGCAGGATAGCAGCTGAGGGTAAAGAGTGGCTGGAAATCTCTGGTTCTGTATGATCTGAGCAAACTCTGTGTTTACAGAAACAGAGGAGTCCCAGGAGGCACTCACACTGACTGCGCAGACATCCAAAATAGTTGTGTAGGTTAGGAATGCAAGTTCTGGTTTTAGGCAGCGGAGAGAGGTATATGCCTCCGGAGGACAGCTCAGAAAACTTAAGGTAGGAATTCATCTCTTTCAGTCAACACTGAGGGACCCATGTTCCTGCCTTCAACACCTGCAGTAAATAACTCAGGTAGATACTGGATACCTCCTGTTTCCCCCCAAACCCCTGAATTTGAGAGCAGATTATTAGTCTCTTCCCTCTCCACCTACAAACAGGCTTTTCCTCTCCCTCAGAGACATGCTCTTCTCTCTCCTGCTCTTTTCAGCATCATTACTTCCTAATTTTTGCCTGTCCACTTTCATCCTCACACTCAGGATTTTTCTGTTCCCACATTTTTTTGGCCTTTCCACTCCCATACCACTGCATCGCCTTCATTTTATGCACAGCCTGAGAATGCGTTAGACGGACACTTCCAGAGAGCCTGCCCGCCTGCCCCTCCCTGAGATTTTAGAGTGTGATTGAAAAGCCATGAAAGTGCAGGCTCCTGCCTGTAGATTCCTACCTGTGTGGTTTCAAGGACCCAGCACAGAGATAGCACTGCTTCCCCTGCTGGGCTGGATCACGTAGGAGCCCCATTTGGTGTCTTGCTACACACTGACTAGTGCCAGATACCTCTAAAAAAGGTGTTAATACCTGTAGCCCAAATAGCAATCACACAGTATTTTTGTTCGGACATTGGGTAATTCGTGACTGACTCATACGGGAATTTTGGATCCCCTGAAAAATCTAACTCCAGCAACTCAGGGAGAAACATCCAATCTTGTCTTTAATTTTCCCTGGTTATTCCTTTATATCCCGTGGCAATGAATTTTACAAGTTAATTGCACGTTGTATTTCTTTTTATCAGATTTAAATTGTCTTTTGATCTCACTTTTATAAGGAAGGGTAAATAGGAGGCATCCAACAGACCTTCTTATCTTCCACTAGTTTGCATACCTCTATCTGCCATCTCATATTTGTCTTCTGACTAACCACTCCTAAATTATTCAGCCCTTTCTCCATACACAAGTCTTGCCATGCCTGTAGTTATTTTGTTTTTTTCTTGCTGATAACTTTGTGGTTTTCTTACAGTCCGATCTAATGAACCTCTTTATTCATCAGGTGTGTGTGTCTGACTGTCCGTCCTGCTGCCTTTCCCTCCAGAAATCTTCAGGTTTTTTTTCTTTCCACAATAGCCTTTTTCACTAAGGTCTACTATCATCCAGGAAAAAGCCTCAGACATAGTAAAGTGACTAGCAAACCTTGTTTTCCCAGGGCTTCTAAGGGCCAAACCAGTTACTGGGCAGAATAAGTCAAGATTTCTGGGAAGGATCTGCGTGTTACTCATGGTTTGTTTCTTTGGTTGGACACAAGTTGGGTTGGTGAACACTGGGTCAAAGCTACAGTTTTAAATGTGTTTCTGTCAGCCTGTCTTAAAGCCAAATAAAACTCCTACTGAATAAATAGTGCTTTACTCCATCTGGCAGATGCATATTAATAATGTTAAAGATCAATTATTGGAAAAAGGCTAATAAAGTATAAATCCATGAAAGGCTTGCAATTGAACTTAATCTTAGCTTGCAGGAGGCCCTTAGATTTTTAAGATTTATTGAGCCAGCTGTTAATAATATAAACATGTTTGCTGAAGACTTATTCAGTCCATAGAAAGAGTGTGTACTCAACAGGGCCATGAACTTTAATTGCTAACAGTACAAAGACAGGTGAAATGTTCCCATTAATGTTGTTATTCTTATCCAGACTGAATCAAAAATGGTAACTATAACTACAGTTTAAAATTCAGTATTTGTTGAGCTATTGTGATTCTCAGCCCACAGAGAAATATTTTGATTATCTACAACAAAAAGTAAAATGACACTATTTTGATATATTTGTCATCATGGCCTGAAAGTGTGCTTCTTTTACACAGGAACAGTGTACGTACACTTTTAGTACAATGGCATATTAATGAATAATACCAGTTGATCCATTCTTGGGTACGAAATTAGTATCTCATCATAAACTTTGATTAGAAAATTACAAAACAAAAATCTGACCCATCTTCCTCATTCTGGAATTTCATACGGGATTATTTAGTTTTCACACCTAAAAAATGTCCAATATTGACTTTTTGAAAATATTCCTTGTTTTTCCATTTCAAAAATTGTTTGACCTACTGAGTCCTAATTTCTTGTATTTGGTTAGCTTTACTAACAACTGTCTTTGACTTGTTTCCATTTTTATTTTATTTTGTTTCGGGACAAAATATGATTGAGCTTTATATGAAAGAGCTAAATATGAAAGAGCTTTACTCAGGGTGTAGCGAAGGCATACTAGGGTGCCTGTGAAGAAAGGGTGCTGCTTGGAGTATTCATAGATAGAGGAAATGCGATAGTTCTGCTCCTTGACTTAGAAAGACTATACAGCTGCTTTCTGTGGTTGAGGCAAGAAATCTTAAGGTAATTGTTTTTTCATTAGGATAGGCTGAAGAAACACGCTAAGCATGGGACCAGCTTAAAAACAAATGTTTAGCAGAAGGGTGCGTGAATTCAGTTTTAGATGATGCGTTTGGTTTACGTTCCCCTGGACCACTTTGCTTTGCAGTGTCCGTGTGAGTGCGTGCTGGGAGTCAGTGGCAGGGATTTACACACTTATGCGATGTGCCGTGGAGGAGTAAGCTGAGCTGCCACCATATCGCGTTTCATCAGTTGCTGCCAACCTCAGCCAAGCGGACGCTCTTGCCCTGGCTCAGGTACATGCCGGGCTGAGACCCGTGCCAGGGTGCAGTGACACCTCCAGGTGCCAGGGTGAGGTCTTGCATGGCTTGAGCCTGCAGTGGGGCTCGATGTAGTCTGCCCTCGCTTGGACAGGCTCGCCAGTAACATGCCATGGGGTACGGCCCCATTTGCACACAGCTGCTTCGTAGAACCGACCTCGTCCCCAGTACTGGACTCTGGGGGCTCCCGTCAAATCTGGAGTTTCAGCATCAGGACACAGTGCTGTAGCTAATCCTCACAGTGTTTGCAGTTATAAATCCTTTGAACTGACCTCCTAAAGCACACTTGCAGTTTAATGCAGAGTTTATTTTCCATGGCACTGAAAACACATGAAACATAACCTATTTTATATTATATGGTGTTATGGTTTAACACCAGCCAGCAACTGAGCACCACACAGTGGTGCTTTTATAATATAAAATACACATGTATTTTACACATATAAATATTTTACACACAAAATACACATATATTTTATAATATAAAAGACATATGTATTTTATACATGTATAAATATAAAATACACGTGTATTTTATATGATATATTATGTCATTATTACATATTACATAGGGTTTATATATCATGTAAATAGTACTATGTGTTATTTTATATGCATGTTTTAAATTTTAACTTAATTTATCTTAAATAGTTTTAATTCCTACCATTTTCTCTTTGCCAGAAAAGATAGCTTTACATGTTGGTGAGCTACTTTTCTAAATAGACCCACTTTGGCTATGTAAAATTAACATGTATCCTAGAAAGAAGATGTCTGTATTTCCAGGAGGTCACTTTCATTTCCTACTACCATATTTTGCTTACTCAGATGATTCCAATACATTGCAAATGAAAAACAGGGGTGGAGAGAAGGGTTCAAGATGGTTCATCTCTTTTGATCTCTTCACTGGAATATTGCTCAGCTGATGAGTAAGAAAAATCCAAGTTTCTATGCACCGATCAGTTTTAGTGGACTCCTTAGAATTGAAGTTAGTGACTGATGTAGCCATTTTCCACTGTTAGAAGAAAAAGAAATCAATAGAGTGGAATAGTAACCTCTGGACTTTATTTTAAATTCCACTTCAGTGCCTAGACAGTATTACACATTTTTTTATAACTTCTTTCTCCTCTATGTGCCACTGCCATACATCCCTATCTTCCTGTTTTTCAACAGCAATAAAAGTCAATTTTCACACTCGTCTGTGTTTATCTCTGCGAATTATCTTGATATGCAAAACTTTTTCACCTTCCTACTTCTAAAAACAACAAGTTGTTTTGCATCTTCAAAAAAGATTACAAAAGGAAGCAAAATCACCAACTTGTTTTGCCTGTAATGACAATTAAGATGGTTTCCATCCAGAGAGTGTTATATGTTTGAAAATGCAAAGACCTTTTGGCTGGAGTGACAACAACATCTGCAAAAATCAAACAGCGTCATCCATCCCAAGAATTTCCTGAAGATATCCTGCCAATTACTTTTACTAGTAGGTGATGATTAATCATAACCTGTCTGGCATCTGAGCAGAGAGATCCGATCCCTGACCAGAAAGAAAAGCTATATTCAGACATAGCTGAAAGCAAATTTTGCCAGGACTCAAGAACCTGAGCACCATTATTTTTAGTATATACAAAACTCAGATTATCTTGTATTGTTTGGGGGTTTTTTGTTGTTGATGTTCTTGTTTAGGCTTTTTTTCTGTGTAAAATTGAAGCCTTATTGCTGTAAATCTACTCAGCTTTTTGTGGGAGGTGCAGAACTCAGCTTCCTGCCTCTCCCAAGTTATGCTAGAGATGTTCAGGTGATATAATTCAATGGATGACATTAAACTGCTTTTTTTATAGGCGGAGAATAATGCTTGAGCGTATCATATTTCAGAGGGTGAATTCAGGTGACCTCAAAAGACCGTATGTCTCCAGGGTAGTCTCTAAAAATCCAGTTTGCAAATTTTGACAATATCTTGCACATACTGAGTTGTACTTTGTCAATAAATAGTTCTGCTTCTTCCAATGGGACAGTTTACAAAATATTATAACATCCATCATCTTTCTAAATATGGTAATATCAATCATCTCTCTACTCAGAGATGTAATTACAGGTTTAATCCTTAAAAAAAAAAAAAAGTTAAGATTCTGGACATTTTAAAGATAAAAATATTGAAAATTCATGGTTTCTGGGCTAAATACTTATGCAAGGTCACTAGAAGTTCAGCCCATATTAGACCAAATTTTGCTGCCATAACTATGTGAAATATCCCACTGATTTCATAGCAAGGGGACTATTTGCAGAGCAAAGGAACTGCCACCTGCTAAAAACATTACAATTTGCCTCTTTTCAAATTAACTGTTGCAGCATGCTCTAATCATACTTTTTATTCTTTGCCCTCTTGAACCGGTAGAGGGAAGTGGTTAATCCCTTGTTTGAAGCTAAAAGCATTTTTGCAGCCAGTTATGATGAAACGATCTTTTCCATTCTATGACCTTTCTCAACAAGTGCTCAAGGAATAATGATACAATTATTTCCCTCTCTGAATACCTCTCCATTAGGGTATTCAGAAGCCTTAAACTCTATGATTGTCTTTTTCTTTTTTTTTTTCTTTTTTTTTTTTTTTTTTTAGCTAACCCACAGGAGCATAAAATACACTAATGCCAAATATGTTACTAGGCTGTGCAAAAAGGCTGTTGTTGCTATAGACAAGTTTGTATAAACAGACCTTTTCTTTTAGGAATCTGATAAAGAGCAACCTTATTTTCAGGTACTGATGTATGGCTTAAGTCAGGTGTTGGTCATCAGGCTATACCTTAAGCTGCTTTAGACTGCTGATTTATATCAGTTTAGGATAGAGTCCATTGAATATATTTTTATCATGTTTCTATAGTGTGATGTGCTCAAGTACTCCAGAATGTGTGTTGTGTTAACTTTGTTCTGTAGTGTCTGATTAAAATTCAAAGTACATTTCTACATTGATGATACCCTCTGGCCCTGGCCAGCTAGCTATGGAGATAATTGTAGACAAATTGAAGGGAGTTCTGAGAATAGCAATAAACATGATGAAGCTACTGGAAGGACCAATATACAAAGAGATATTAGACAAACTAAAATGCTGGTCATTCCCTCCCTTCCACCACTCATACTTCCTTGTGACTCAGAATAGAAAGTTGTTAATTATTTCTATGTAGTTGTTGTTGTTGCTGCAAATCTGGATTAAAATTTATTTAAACTCCTTAGCAAGTGAAAATAATTGCTCACTGTGCTGCAATACGCATGCATAAGCTGTGCTGTTGTAACCAGACGGAGCCAATGTCAAAGCACTCTTGGTGCTCTTATTCAATTATGGAGCCGAATGGCTCTGTAACGCCACAGAATCAAAGTGCTGTTTTTTTCAGGAATAACTTTTAAATTTAGGATAATGAACTGTCCTGAGAACTATTTACAAGAAATGACCACTACAAGCTGTGTCTTTTCTCTGGGTCACAGATAATTACTCTAGCCCAAAATTAGACCTTAGGAGGACAGCCTAAGGGTAGCCCAAATTTGGCCATACTGTTGCCAGTTAATTTCCTTTGTGAGTTAATACAGCTGCAAGCTAGATGAACCACATTCTTAAGATTTTCTGCTTGTTCCTGCAGTTTTGGGGGCAGATGTGTCCTACTCTTGACCTAGCTTGTTGCCTCTCTGTACAGTTCTGTAGCCAGAGCAGACGCAGTAACCGACAGCCATTGCAGCTTCCTGCATATTCTTAACAAGGATGTGTAAACTGGGAGCATTTTCTGTGAATTTATAGCAAACACTATTTTCATAATATGATGATGATCCTAAAATTATTAAATATTGTTTATTTTCTATTCTGATAAAATCAAAGAAAAAATATCACAAGATTCATTTAACCTGTATTGGCTCAAAGTGTCATTTCTATTTAGAAGGAAAGGATATTCCAACATATCGGCATTAAATGCAGGCAACAGGAAAAGCTCTCACTCACATCTTACACATAAGACTTTGAAGACTATGAAAGAGAGAAAGATAATGCAGGTTTGTGTATTATTTTGAGCATGTACATGAGCTATGAGCAGGCAAGAGATAGTCATGAATTGCATTTCCGAATATCATCCTGACATTCTTTCTGTAATATTAGAGATTGTCCTGGTGGCACATCAAGGCTTTGGGATATTTTGCTATATCCAAGTAAAGCTTCTCTGTTCACCCTTTTACCTATTCCAATTAAGTTCTTTAACTGGGCCCATTAGCATGATACCCTTGAATACTATAAAACCTCATGACATTCAAAAAGTTCATGGTAGGAACGTTACATTGAAAAAGTCACTACAAATAAAACAATCCATTATGATAATTTGTGATGCCTCCTTTTTTATCATTATGAATCTCTCAGTCACAGAGTTGGAAGTGCTTGTAGCTTAGAAATGCTAACCTCTCTTCCAAGCAATCCAAAGTTTCTGACCGAGCTTGAGCAGGGTAAGGCAGCCCAACACTGGCCTTCCTCTGTGAAGTGGGTAACTGAGGCTGGCACATGTCTCGTGACCTAGCTGAAACTATTCCTGAGTTTCAGGTTGTTGCATTATATGTCACTATTTTAGTGAGACTGGACAATATACAAGGGTAATCTATCACACACACGAGTTCTGGGTTAATTTTTTTTTTATTTTTGGGGGCAGAGCCCAGTTGTTAACACAGTGGCTGTCAACTAAAAAAGCTAAATGGAAGAATTCATTCTTTGAAATTTAATTTGAAATGAAGTGTTCAGAAGCAAACATTGCAAAAGCTGCTGAGAAGATCTGAAATTTCAGACTGGAGTTAACCAGGGAGGACACTATCTGCAAGAACAGGAATATGAGAGATATTTCTAAAAAGGGAATAAAATCAATCTCATAACTGAAGAGATGCTTAACATTTTGAAAGATCATACACAAGATACTAGCTTTGAAAAAATCAAAGAAGTAAATGTGCCTCAGAAAATTTTGTCTTCTAATAAGTCGTTACAGAGAAGTTGTTTGGAATTATACTGCCCATTACTCACTCTCACATCCCAAACTTTTCTGTTTCTTTACAGCAAGATATGGAGTAAACCCTTAGTCTCAGTTAAATTAATCAAAATGTTGCTATTTACTTTAATAAAGTTGGGTTTCACCCATAATCCACTTTCTGGGTTTGTTTTTTTCTTCCTCATTTCCCAGTTTTGCCACGAAAAGGCAAGAGGGAAAAATATTGATAGAAGAGAAAAATATTGATAGGAGTTTGTTAAAGCCTTCTTAAACTGCAGAAATACCATGGAGATTTCAGCTAAATTCAAGTGGAATGTGAAAGGAAATTCAGAAGAAGATTTTGCTCTCTTACTTATAACAGGGCAAATGGTACCTGAGGTATGTTGGATAAAAATGTGGCAGGGAGAGAACCATAAAGTACTTAACTTCTAATTTTTCCAGTATAGGTATGCTTAGATAAGAAAACCAAGCAAGTTTCACATATTCAGAAGTGGCTTTCAACTGATGCAAACTTTTCTTTGGACTCTGATTCCATTCCAAGAGAGGTTTGTTTTGATTTATCTTACACCTGTTCCTGGCAAGTTAAAGTACACTGAAATAATGTGCCTGTCTGCCTTCCTTGCCTCAGAGGGAAACACAGCCAGGGAGGCCTGCCCTAGGCAATGGACACACTCTTTCCTTCCCTGTTCCCAGCCTGAGGAGTTGGTGGGGATGGGTTTTTTTGAGGGGGTGTACTGTGAAGAAGTGAGGATGATGAGAGAGCAAGGTGTGAAAAAACCACCAGCAGACTGGGGAGGCTCTCTTCTCTCCTCCAACTGTTTTTTAAATGTGTGCCAGTGTGTTTTCTGCTCCTCCGTTTCCTCAGCCTCTGCTCACTTTGCCTCTCCCCATCCCTACCCTCCACCTACAAGGGTATACACAACTAGATAACTCCCTTGGATCAATACTTTAAAAAAGGGAAAAGAAAGCTATGCTGCTGTTGGCTTCTTTGTCTCTCATGGTCAGAGGGGACCAGAGACCTTCAGTGGAGCAGAGGGTTCCCAGCAGCACGGGGCAGATGCTGTGCAGTGCTGGCAAAACCGAATTTGAATTTTTTGCAGTGGGGGACCTCCAGGAAACTCCATGTTATAAGGAAAGGTGTCAGAGCTCCTGTAATGGGCAGGAATAAGGGCAGGGGCAAATCATTGGCTTTTGTCCTATTGAGAGTGGCTGAGGGTAACCAAAGCCCCCAGTAAGCACTTCAATAATTTCCAGACCAAATGCATGATTCATAATATTGCGGTGACCTTACTGTTTTTCAAGTTCTAAGAATGATTTGCAGGAGTCCACACTGCTTTTCTAATGATATCTGATTTGCTGCTAGCCAGTCACCACTAATTAAAAATGGCTGTTACATTGCTGCTCTGCTCGGAGCAGCATGGGACAAGCTAAGCTAACCTTGCCGTCATGTTAATAACCAGGGACACTCTTTCTTCAACACAGTCCATGTTGCTCAAGGCTTTCCAGCATGCTCTGTGTGAGCCCCAGATCTAAATAAACACACCTAAATATAGAAGTTTGCTTGTAGGTGGGTACGTGTGTGCTACGTGTCTATACTTCCAGTATAGTCGGTTGAGATCCAGGGCTTAGTTCAGCAGAGTACATAGAGGTGTCCCCTGTTACATGATATTCCCTGCTCTCCAGTGACTTCTCCTGAAGGGCACAGCCTTCCCAGGTCTGAGAGCATAGCTGCTGGACCTAGGGGATGTCTCGGATACCTTAGGGCATCTCAAATGGCACTGGACAAATAAATTCGGGCAGCTGAATCAAGCCTTTTTTTGTACTGAGCCCAGAGTGCGAGTCAGCTGAGCAGCCGGCAGGAGCCTTCCTGAGGATTAGCTGCACCTCTCTCAGTTGACGTAATTTCCTTGTGCTGCATGGAGAGTTCAGGCACCTGCTTCACATGTAGACACCTAAATTTAAATGTCTTCACATGGAGCTGAATTCCACCCCATCTATTTTTCTGATCTCCATTACAATTTGTGATGTCTTTAACTCTTCCTGGTCAGTTATCCTGTTTCTGAATTCTCACCCAGACCTGCTGCATCTGGTTGCTGTGCTCTTGAGACTTGTGCTGTGCAGAGATGCCCTAGGATACTTTATCCATTTCTGGCTCTTCCTGATCTCTGAACTTGTTGGATTTACATCTAGAAGCAAATCCAGCTTTTTTGGTAGCCAATTATATAGTAGCCACCTATGATCACCTAGGTAGTAGCCAAAGGCATTTTAAAATGTCATAGCATAAGACAGGCAGAAGATCCGCCTACCCTAACATACTATGTCCAACAGTGACACTAATCAACAGTGAACAGTCACGGAAGATTACACAAGCAGGGAAAAGATACAGCAATATTTCTCCATAAGAGTCTCTCAGCCTCCAATAGCCTGCTACTTGGGAGACGTCCTGAGCCAGAAGTGGGCTCTTGGTATTAATTAGCCCGGGATTAAATTTGCTCCCATGAGATCATCCTGCTGGCTTCAAACTCATGTAAACTTTTAGTATCTTGTGACAAGGATTTCCACAATTTAACAGGACACTCCTTAAACCACAGATTGTCTGTACCCTTAGTATTGTAATAAAAGGGCAAAGCCATCCATAGGTGAGTTCAGGGAAACCCAGGATGTCTGCAGACAAAGGTATTTGAACCTCAAGTTACTTTGGTGGCTGAGCAGAATGAACCAAGGCTATTTCCTACTGTACTGGAGCAAGCTAAAGAAAGAGTCTCCTGCTCATAGGTACAGCCAGCGTCCCTCGCCACTCGCCTGTGGGGGGTCTTTTCACTTACTGGGTCATTTGTGACTTGTAGAAGCTATGCTTGGGACAAGATGAGTGTTCATACCCAACCCAAAAGAAGCAAAACTCATGTCAACAAGAACTTGCTTTCAGGAAGTTTTTCACTGGCAAACATGGGTTTAGATTATCCTTGCATATAAACACACAAACACCACAAAATCCTAAGATTTAAACCAGGTGTTTCTTACAAATCCTCTTTAAGCTTTTAACAGAAGGTCAGGAAATTAATGATGAGGGGATGAAGTAAAACAGCACTTGTTCTGTCCCTTTCCAATCCCTGCACACCGGTGTGTCTGCCCCAATCATCATAAAAGAACATTATGTCTTCTCACAGCATCCGTGTGCCATCACTGTGCTGCTTCTCCTCATCTCCCTTTAAATGCTGTTCTGGCTCAAAGGGCAGTTGGCTGATTAGTTCATGCAGAACAAACTCGCTCTCACAGTTTGAATCTGTGACCTAAAGAAATAAATCCTAACACTTGCTGGGCTTCAACAAACTTTCCAGGCTGCCAGCTAAAAGAATGCTTCTGAGTACCCAGCACTGTATTTCGTCCTTTCCAGGAAATGGTACATCAGGGGAGTTGTGCCCAGAAACTACATGCCTCAACCACACAGTCTTTGTACTCATAGGAAATTTGTATGTGTGCTTGTAAGTCCGGTTCCACTGAACTCTCACCACTAGGGCTGCTCTGTTTTTTTCTTACCTTTGTTTTCTTTTTTGCCTTTTCATAAGAAAGTTACTATGCGAAAAGATATAAAAGGAAAAAGTTCTAGTCCATCTACTGATTTATACAGTTTGCTACATCAGGCTTCAAAGCTGCTACATGAGGTTCCTTCAACACTGCTCTTCTTATCCATATGTGTTCAAAATTACTACCCTCAGTTTTCACCCTGCAGGCTCCCCAGGCAGTTTTTGACACCAGCCCTGATTTCACATCCCTAACTCAAACAGGAATCTCAGAGCTTCGGATTCCCACCCACCGCAAGAGTCGTCTCTCTTTTGTCCCCTCATTCAGCTCATGTACATGTATGTGTTATTTATTGGTACTTGGACATTAATGTTTTCTGTAATATATTTCTTTCAGACATCATTGTTCTCATCGCTTCAATAGCAGTTGTTTCTGCAAAAACTCAGGGTAACATTTTTGCAACATCAGCACTGAGAAGTCTTCGTTTCCTACAGATCCTTCGTATGGTGCGCATGGACCGAAGAGGAGGCACTTGGAAATTATTAGGTTCAGTAGTTTATGCACATAGCAAGGTACGTAATCCTAGATGCTGATTTTGTCTGGTTGATATCTTCTCTTGATGTGATTCAACAAGAGGCCAAGGAAACAAACATTTATCAGTTCTGAGCAGAATACCTAAAATTTTCTGAAGTGACATCAAGTGTAATAGGCATTAGAACAAATACATCAGGCCATGTTAAATGCTAACAGTTTTTAGAATATGTTGAAAATGTTGTACTTGATATGCTGTTGTAATTCAATATATATTGGTGAAGTTGCTGGAGCATCAAACTATCGGAGTAGATTCGGTCCGGTTTTAGAGAAAATTTGCATCTGTAAGGAAGCATTTGACTTTTAACTACTCAAATACCAAAAAAGTATATAGATATTTTCATTATGTCTTCCTTGAAATGCCATTCTGCTCAATCTTTCAAATGGATATTGATCTCTGATTTCTTTTATCTAGGAATTAATCACAGCCTGGTACATAGGATTTTTAGTACTCATCTTTTCATCTTTCCTGGTTTATCTGGTGGAAAAAGATGCAAATAACCAATTCTCCACATATGCAGATGCTCTCTGGTGGGGCACAGTAAGTATAGAAAAATAATATGCACAGTTTAACCAGTATGCTAGAGTGCTTTGAATTTCACCTACTGTGGATTTTAACTTAGTGTGCTGTTCAGTGAATTGTTTTCACTGGCAGAAAAACTGGTCTGAGAAGCTCCCTCCTCCAGCTATTCATTTGCACATCCATAGTTCATTTCACCCCATCCTGCAGAGCTGCTGTTTATGTGTTTCGGCTGCAAACCAGACCACTGAGCCTTCAAGAGAAGAAAGCATTTTATTTTTTAACCCAGATCCTTTCAGTAATACAGTTTCTAATATGGTCCCACAAAGAGCTGCTTTGATTCAAATCAGAGGGCTGTAAGCTGCAATGCAGGAAGAGAAACAAGTGTCAGGAAAGAAAAAAGGAAAAAATTCTTACATCAGCTTTGTTGTTTCAGAATGATGTTGTTTCTTCTTCCTCTGTACCCTGAGCACAAAAAGCAAGAATAAATATTCCCATTCTGGTTCAGCAGTATTCTCCAATTATTTTTACAGGTGTAAAAGCCCTGATTTAGTTGAGCTCATGCTTAACTATCAAATCAATTGTTTTTACTTTGTTGAAATCTGCAGGATCTAAGTACATGCCTGACTACTTTTCTGAAAGAAGGAGGATTATATGAACATTTACATGTTTAAATAAACTAGTCTTTAAATGAACAATGAAAGACTAGGTCTGAAATGTTGATTTTTTTTTTTTTTTTTTATGGCATAATGTTATGGTTTTTTGCTTAAAAATGCCCTATAGTGAGCTAGACTCCTGCACTGTGTGGGAGTTACTTAGGCAGCTTAGGAAATCTGCCCCAACAAAGCCTATGGCAGAGCTATTGCCAGGCAGTGTAAAACTGCTTTTCTTTTCCTTCTCATGCAGTAGAAATACCATGAGCTCTCACAATGTGTGGCTATTGAAATGATGCCTGTGAGATCATTAATGCTGACATAACCTAGAGTACTCATTAGTTTTCCTGGAATAAGTGCGAGACCTGAACCAGCCTCTGCCACCTTTCCTCATCAGAGGGATGCAGAAATGAAGCTTTCTCACCTCAAACCTTCTGCTGACAAAACTTCATCTGGACTCAGTAGCATCCACAGATTCAGAGCATGCACAGGTGGACTGTGCTAAAGCCTTTTCCAAAATGCTTTGAATCCTTGAAAAATACTTTTAATAAGTTTTGTTTACATTTTGAGCAAAGGTCAAGGTCATATCCTATTAGTAGGACTAGTTTGTGTATTTGAAATTTGTTCATCTAAGGGTTAATCATTTGTTACATGTCTTCCCTAGAGACTATATTTCTGTGTTATCAGTGCACAAAATTGAGAGCTTGGAAAAGCCAGACCTAGTAGCTCTTACTTGTGGCTTTACAAATATACAGAAATATTTTTCCTGAAACTTGTTGCTTTAGAGCATCAACACAGATCTCTAAATGCACTATAGTCCATTTATAGTCCTGTAGTCCAAACACATGTAAAATTCGTGTTGGCTAAAGCCATGAGAGAAAGTTTTGCCCTCAGCCACACCACTGCAATTTGTTTTGTGGTTTGTCTGTCTGTAACTGAAGGTAGAATTTGACCCATGCAGGAGGAATTTCACTTCTCTTCAAAAGCCGAGGTCCAGATTTGACTTAAAGCTTTCTGACCTGCCATATTGACACAGTTGTCAAGCATCTGGCTTGAGATGCTGGTGTCCTCGCTGATGGGTACCCTGGCTCCAGCAGTCTGCAAACACCATTGTCCCCCTGGGGGTGGCAGTGGGGACATGGTCCTGTGAGAGACCCTCCTAAGGTCATGTAGGTGGGATGTGGCAGTGTGTGGGTCTGGGAACGTGCATTTTCAGCCGCTCTATTCTCCAGGAGACATCCTCTACCTCTCTGCAAGGACGTGTTTGACTTAGCACTGCATAGGCAGGGAGTTTGGACTAAGCAGAGGATTGTACCCACCTGCCAGCAGGCAATAGTGAAGGGACACATATGCATGAGGAACGGGAAAGTCCCAGCAAACTCAGACCTCAACTCTGACGTCTGACTGAGGCTCATGCCAGATCCAGATCCTTCTCCCTGAGCAGCTCTAGCAGCAGGAACAAGATCTTTATTTTAGAATTTGCTTCTCCGCTACCTGCTGACTGCTATTTTTTAAGGAAAAACCCTGCTAAGAAATAATCATTGTATAAAGTGGTGCTTAAAATATTTTGTACACTATGAAGTGAAAATGTATGACTCATAGGTCAGACAAGAAGTGCAACTGAGAAAATAGGAATCTTTTCTTGACTTCAGCAGGAAAAACAACAAATTATAATCAAAAACCTGAAAACAATCTATATTGTATATTTCTCTATCTTTTCTTCTTTCCCCAGTGTGTGACATGAATACATTTAAATTTTTAATGTGCTTAAGTGCACAAAGTTACTGAAAATCAGTGTTCCCTCTTACCTGTTATCTTTGCCATTTTAATAATAGTATTTTTTCTATAATATGTAAAACAGTATGTGGGAAATGCATAACGTGCTTCTTAGTCATGGTTGTTTTTACTGCCAGAGTAACCCACATGCAGATTTTGAAAAGGTCAGATTGTGTGGCATTCTAGGGGAAATCAATGCTTAGTCTCATTGATTTGTTTATTTGCAAAAGTTGTTCTAACTTAAACCACAGAGTACCTACCAACTCCCAGACTGAATTCTGTGATGGCAGAGGTACAAGAAGGAAAAGACTGCATTGAAGTCAGGCACAAATAGTCATTTTAAATTTCAAGCTTTTAGAGGCACTTATGCCCCCCCTTAAAGGACCAGACCCAGAATGAAGCAATTAACCCATTCATTAATTCAGATTATTTGAGGGCCATACCCTGCTATGGTCATTTCACTGACTCCATTTTTGACGCCCATAGTTTTACACTGAAATGAAAGGCAGGATATGGCATCCTAATTTACATATGAATATTCCACTGTATTTGCAATGGCACATTTGCACTGTGCAACCTGCAGTTTAAGCATCATGCTAATGTTACTACTGTGAATATTCTTGTGGTTGGGGTCCCCACAGTGCTGCCTAACACAGCAGCACACAACACTGTGTGTTATATGAAGAGTTCAGGTTCAGAATTTGCTTTGGTAGAGAAGGTAAATTCCTTTAACAGAATACAATAACTAAACTATACAGGAACAAAAGGACAATTCAAAAACTTAAGGATTTCAAAACCAAATCATGCATGGTTTTCTGAGAACTACTAGTGTTAGCTAGAACTGTGTGTGGTTATAGCAGCATTTAGTTTGTACATTAATTAGTTTTACCTGCAAATGTAATGTAATTAAGATTCCTGTCTCTCTTACACATTTGACAGAGTTCCTCTTAATAAGTCATTATTTTCTAGTAGTATCCAGTAGTTGCAGTTGGATATGGAATGGCTCTGGCACTCCACAGTGACCTGTAGGGGAACAAAACACCTTACGATGAATAATCTTGTCACAATTACTAGCTCAAACAAGTTAATATTGATGACATTTTTCCCATTTAATGTAATGATAGCATGAGCAAGCTACATTTTTTTTCAGTTAATTGATGTCAGGTAAAGATTCAAAAGGTAAGGACTGCTAGCAGAACATAAAATGACATCAGAAAGAAATATTAGGGTAGAGGAGGGCCTCTGGGGTCCTATCTCATCTAATTGAAGGCACCTAGGTTATATAATCACATTCATTATTATATTACCTCACTTCTTTTTAGCATATTTATTAGCTCCATCAATGAGATATAACAGAAGTTCTATCATTGTTGTGAGTTTTGAGTCTAGCCAGGTGACACTGCCTGCCTTGGCTGGTCTGCCCAGACACCTCATTTACAGAAGCAACCAAAACGGAGCATTTTGCATCTGGTACAAAAGAGAGGACTCAGCTAGCCCATTTAGCCATGCAGGAGTGTGATTCAGTTGCCTGAACACAGGCATACAGTGCCATGGAAGATCTGTTGCAGAGTCTGCTGCCTCTTCTGTGGGTGGTCCCTGGTTAGATGCCCTAGGGTGGCTCTACACATTTGCTTTCAGGCAAGCCTAAGTCCTACATGGATGAGTTACCTGCTGGAGGAATCTGTTTCCATTGTGCATGTTGCAGTGACCAGGTCATGCTGAACACCTAAGCATTTTATTTTTCAAGTTGGATGAAATGAATCCTATACAAATAAACTATAAAAGGTTTGGTTTATTGTCCTGGTTTAGGCTGTGGTGATCAGACACAGGGCTGCTCAGCACGTACCCCCAGAAAGACATGATTTGCACTCCTTGTTATTTCTTTTACTGTATCTTGATCCTCTTTTTCACCACTTTGCTTCCCTTGACCAAGTCTCCTCTCAAATAAACAACCTGTCCCTAATTACCTTCACAGGTTTGCTACAGATTTTGTAGTTCTGTTACCTAGTCACTCTTGGCCTTGTATGGTACTGCTGATGCAGTCACCTAGGTGTTGATGTCCTTGCAAGATTGCAATCCCCAAAAGGTCCCAAATAATTTCCTCCAGTCACCTTTAAACTTTGGTCACTTCTCCCTTAACCACTTGTGGGATCCAGCCTTCCCTCACAGTGCTAGCGGTAACTTCCATCTGCTTCTTACATTACTATCAGTGACATCTGGAAATTTCTCATGTTGTCATGGTCTCACATCCAGTAGTTTTCCACACCTTATTCAGTTAATTTAACCTCAGGATTATTCCAGTCTGGGCCTTGCCAGTGGTTTAGTCATTCGCCTGCAGCACTAAAAAAGATACTGAGGATTATTCTTGAACTTGACCCTGAAGTCATCTGGAAAAATATTTTCTTAATTGTGTGTTGAGAGGAATATAAAATGAAGATCAAATCCATTTGTACCAGTGTTGAGTAAGATGATATGGCATGGTGCTGACACCCATACGCCCATGTAAAGGCTGTCCTGAGATAAAACAGCTCAAAGTGAGCAAGAAGCCACTGATACTCTTAATCATATACTGATACCATCAAGTCTTCAGGACCTAAAAGAATGGAGGGAAAGGCTTTAATATGGCCGTGTTGTTTTCTTTGGAGAAATTCCAGAGATACAGTCTGTGTGACTGCTCCTGGTTTTGGATCACTCCCAGATGTCACATCCCAAAGGTTCAAGTTTATCTTTGACTTTTTCAGAAGACAGTTCAGTGGCCATATCATTAATATGCAGATGACACTTAATTCTGTTTCCTTCTTGTCAGCCCAGGCAGGAGATATCTCTGTATTTTCCAGCGTCTGCCAGAGATAGCGAGCTGGACAGAAGCCAAGAAACTGGGCTCATTCCAGAGCTTCAAACTGCTTGGCTATGACTGGCCTGGAAACAAATTTTGAGGAACTTTTGTTCAGGAATTCATTTGTTCAAGTGCTTCATTGCTCTCAGGGTCTTAATAGCCTCAAACTGTTCTGCGCTTGCCCTCCGATGAGAAGAGCTGGGAATACCCTCTTCAGCAAACAAAGGAAAACCAAACCAAGCCCCTCTGCCAGGCCAAAAGCACGGTTCCATCGGATCACCTCTGCCAGAAAAGAGGGAGCTGCATTCCCATCTCCCTTCCTCCTTATTGCTCAATCTCAGCCACGGACTGCCTTGTGCAGGCCCTGGAGCTTCTTAGGCACCTCCGTGAGATAACACAACTCACCGAAACAGTAGAAACAAACCACACAGAAATGTGGATAAGTCTTTCCACCTTCCTGGGTTGCATTGGCTCTACAAAGAGCCCAGCAAAAGCTGGGAAGAGGGGATGGGGCAGGGAAGTGAAGAGGAGCAAGGAAGGAGAGTGAGACCTGATAAGCATGCAAGGTGGTGTGACTGCAACCAGGCTTGCATTACAAAACTTGAGACCTGATAACCACTTGAAATTTCAGCTGCAGCCTTAATTCAGCTCACTCTCTTTTAGTCATTATGGCTTTCTAAGGGTAAATTACACCCACAGCTTGTTCCCAACAATGTGAGCAATTAAAAGCACTGTTTACTATCTACAGAGGCCTAAATAGTTGAAATCTAATTACTTCCAAAAGACTTTCCTTCTTTTGTCCTGTGGTGACCCCAGCATTAAATAGAATTCCTTTGGCCGTCTTGCCTAGGAATGAACTTTGAGGAAGCTAGAAGCAAAATAGTGTCTCTAGAAGGCATTTTCCTGAAGAATTCATTCCTGCCAGAATATTTGCTAAGCCTGAACTTGCCCACATTTGGTACACGATGTAAACTAATTCTCCATGCACATGTTCTCCACTAATAACAGGCCCCGGAGTCCTTGGCATTCAGCCCACTGTTGTCTATCTTTGTCCCTTAACATCGTGTGCTGTTGCCTGAGCATGCGTCCCACAGCCTCCCATCCAGCCTTCAGAAATCCTCCACTCTGCCCACACCTCCTCCTGCTGCCCGCACCAGGCAGCGGGGTGGGTTCAAACTCCCCAAGAGGGAAATGCAGAGATGTGACTTTCTCCTGCCAGTCCCGTCCCCAAGTTTGGGACTGGCATGCTTCCCAGGGCAGGAGTAGCCTGGAGGACATTTCCTCGGGTTGGGGAAGTCCCTCAGCCACACACAGACATGAAGCCATTGTCTTTTGCCTTGGAGATATGCTCAGTAAACCACAACCACTCACCATTATCCCAGCGGCATTTGCATATGTGCTGCATTTCTACGTGGCCCCTGGTCAATGAGTTGCATGTGGAGGAGAGCCCTCCCATGTGTACCAAACTCTGCCGTCATCTGCACTGGTGCTACACGGCAGGGATGCTGGCCTCCGCAGCACAGCTTTTGAAACATCTGTATGCTGAGCCTCTGATTATACTCACCACATGAAGGGATTACAGATGCCCTCCTCTGTCTCTTTGACCTCTCCCCACGTAGGACTGAGCTAACATTGTCCAACAGCCTGAGGTACCTCTGCATCTGCTGCTGTGTAGTAGTCTTCGGAGCTTCATGTCGGGAGTGATGTAGGTATATCTGGGCCTGTCATAAGAAAGGTGAAAGGACCAGGAACTTCTTAAAGCTCCTTCCAGCTTTTGATTAGTGTTTTTTTGTGTTTCAGATGATCCACTTCAAATTGTAGTGATGGGCTTATAGAAAATGCAGCTGCTTCTTGCTGTTCCTTTGACCTTATCTCATCTGTGAACTTCAGCTTCCTTTTAGTCCTACTATATTTTTCCACTATGTCTGTGTAATTCGTCTGTGTAATTTATGTTTGTGTAGTTACGCAAATAGATATAGTTATATTTCCCTGCTGAAAATAGGTGAAACACCTTTACATCCATGGAAAACAACACTTTTTTCTGTCCGACTCACATAATTTCCCATCATTTGCCTCAACTTTGAGATCCCAGACCTTCTGTTTTATTGTTTTTAAAACTTCTTTATTGCTTATTTAGGTATTTTTCTCACATTCATTATTTATCTCAGTTTCATTCAGGCATAAACAGTATTAAGTTGTCATGGAAAAATGTATCCATATAAATTTATTTATGTATGTTTTTCTTTTAGAAATAGCTATACATATTTCATGTGTCTTGGATTATTTAGTGGAAATGCTGTTTCATGCCATGTAAATAATCTGCAACTAATCTCTCGGTGACTTCTGGTAAACCACAATGTTCATTCATTTCTTTTCAGATCACATTGACAACCATTGGCTATGGAGACAAAACTCCTCTTACTTGGCTTGGAAGGTTGCTTTCTGCAGGATTTGCTCTACTTGGCATTTCTTTCTTTGCACTACCTGCTGTGAGTACGCTTATAAAATTTGTAAAAAGGTAATAGAAACTTCCGTAGCTCCTGCCGCTGTTATGACACAAAAAGCTGAAGGAAGCTCTCTACATGAAGAACAACTGTTTAAGGCTTTTTGCTCTGTGACAACACTGGTGAACTACTATCCAAAATCCAAATGAAAGGTTTGGTGTTGCTGTCATTGCTTGAGTTTTGGGGAGTTTCTTTGGCAAGGAGAAAACTGTGAAATAATTCTAAACTAGGTAGCATACTATTGTGTAAGGTTGAAATTCCTTTCTTTTGTTATGAAGTGTGGCTCATATATTACTGCTTTTCTTTCAGATTTTTTTTTAAGTCAGCTGATATGTTGTTCTGAATTAGATTCTATTGAAAAAAAAGAAGTGAGATATTTCTAATAGGTTGTCTTGTATGACCATGTTCAGGTGACCAACACAGAGTAGTAGAAGGCATTAAATCAACCAAAAGTTAATGTGGTTGAATGTAAAAATGCAACTATCATTTTCTGTGAACGATTATAAATAAACATGACAGTTGCTTTTAACAATGTTCAAGAGATTTTAATGGAAATGGGAATCATCTAATGACTGAAGTATAGTGTAGCTTCAGAAATAACTTTTCATTTTTGTGAGTGAATTTCCTTTCTTTTTTAAATTAGTATTAAATAAGCATGAAATCAGAAGTGACATTTATACGTTGTTGTATTGCATCCTGTGCAACATATATGGAAAATCAATATTTTAATGCTCAGATTCATTATCTATAGATCACTACAAAATATGTATGTTACAATAATACATTTGTTTTCAACCATACAGACAAAACAGGATTAAAAGTCAGCATTTGCCAACAGCATTGAATCCTCTAGTATACTGCATTTATTTCTTATTCTAAGTACAGAGGGTATTTCAGTATCTCTGGCATATTATAATGCATTATAATTATAATTATAATATATTACCTGTTTGTGAATCTTTGACATTTAATGGCAGCTACTGTAATTAATTCTCTTTGTTATCTAGTCACCACTAACAAGAAAGTTAGTGTTAGCAGGACTACAATGAACACGTAAAAGATTAATAACCTTACATATTAGAGATGCCAGAACTTTTGCTCCTCGTGTCGTATCTATGTACAGATACTCGATTTCCTCACAAACACTTTTGTGCTGAATCTGTCTGTAAAACAAGATATATGTGTTAATCTTGTGCATTTCTAATATTACCTTATTCAACTAAGAATCAAGTGGAAATATTCTTCCTTATAATGCAGACACATCCAGCAGAAATTACACTCCTTGCAAGCCAAGGAGGGAAACATTCTCAGTCTTTGGGTCTGTTCAGCAGGAATCAAATTTGTCTTACTTATTCGAAGGTAAAAAAGCCAAAAGCGGAGACATTTCATTGTCAGCTTTTTTCATAGCCTATAGAATGAACAATGGGGACTACTTAGATGGGAAAGAGTGAGAATTTTCTAATTTTTCTAAAATATATACAATATATATCCATGGCCCTTAGAGTTGCAGGAACGTAGTGTAGCACAAATCCAGGCAATGGTTGGGATGAGTGGTCATTGGTAGCACCACAGATGTTATCTCTTAAGTAAGGAGTCTCCTGCTTCACCACAAATGGGCACTGTTGTTAAGCCTTATACTTTCATATACTGTCATAAATGTGCTATCTGAAGCAATCATATGGGGTAACATCTTCACAAAACCTTTGTAGTTGATTGTGTATATTTGTTGGAAAAACTACCTACATAATGATAAATGGTGTATTGTATTGCAGGGCATTCTTGGCTCAGGATTTGCATTAAAAGTGCAGGAACAGCATCGTCAGAAACACTTTGAGAAAAGAAGGAATCCAGCTGCCAGTCTAATTCAGGTAAATATGAAACCAGTGAAAAGATAACAGTAGGTGATTTAAAGTACATATTGGAGCAAGTTTTATTATTTCAATGTGGAAATTTTTGTGGAAATAATGGTTAACAGATTGGTTAGCTTCATGAAATAAGTTTGTTCAGTGATTGCCATGTGTTGCTCTAATTGCATATATAGCATTTCTATGCGTAGTTTTTGAGTTCTATCCATGCTGAAGAAACCAAGTCAAGGATGTCAATTGCATGCCTGCAGTTAGCAAATTACTTGGAAAAATAGAATTGATCCCTAGACAACCCAACTGACAGCACAGCACTCTTGCCTATATTAAGCTACTTTTCATCTGCTACAGGGTTTAGAGTGCTCCAATGAGTGATATACTTGGTGAAAATGAAAAGTGTCCTGCCCAGAGAATTGCTTTCACTATTAGTCAATTCAAAAGCTGGAAATGTAGGCACTACCAATTCCAAAATGTCTGAAATTGTCTGAAGTGGTTTCAGCTCCAATATTGACATGATGGTGCAGATCAACAATTTGGAAAGATTTTTTTTAAGCAAAAGTGGCATGATATTTGTTAAGCAGCTGTTTTGTATGTTTTTTTTCCCTCTGACTTAGAGTCCTAGTTAAAAATGAGATAATCCTCTAAAGAATGAAAAAAAGAAAAAAAAAAGGGAGGGAAATAATCTTCTAGCATCCTAGTTTCTTTTCTTGGGATCCCAAGTGTTTTATGTGTGCCACTTATGCTGTTTTTTTAATTCTGGAATTATAAATCCAAATCAAGGAGCTGAGCATGAGTATACTAGAGTTCCCTGATAAGTTCAGGATAGATGCCAGGCTGTCTCTGAAGCATTTTCAAAGTTAATAAATGTTTTCATTATTACTGTTCAATGATTATTAAATACTAAATATTTGAGATGTAATATTTATTAGAATAATCAATAAATATAAATATACTCCTTTTGTATCTATTGTACTGTAGAATGAATATCTGGGATATTTTCTAACACATACATTCTAATCTACTTCTTCCAAGTTTGGTTGCAAGAGGAAACACACAATAGATTTAGGTTTTGGATGTAGCTTTTATTATTATTGTATGACAGTCCAACCAAAATATTAGTAAGACAGCATGCTAAATAGATTAAGAGTAGCTAGCCGACTGATTTCAGAAAGTGACTCTCAATGGGCAAAAGCATTGTGAAAGAAGAAAGACATTTGTGGTGGGATCCCAATGATGAAGGTTATTCAGCATTTACATGTTCATTTACATGTTCAGCATTTTCAGTGATCTGGAAATTAATATAAAGTTGCTGATGGAGATATTTGTTAATGGCACAAGACCTGGCAGAATGGTAAAGATGAGGGCAGGCACATGGGAATGAACACGAGGATGATCTGGGTGACTATCCAAATGGCTTAATATACCAAATACAAAACTTGATCTAGAAACAATGAATTCAGACTATTACAAGAGGACTCTATCCTAATATTAGTGACTCTGGAAAGGATTTGACCAAGGATTAGAAACACAGAGAAGAAAGACTGAGGAAGAAGGGCCAAGAGCTTCATACAAGTTCCCAGTATGTTAATCCAGCTGGTTTATTACAGTCCTTAGGTACAGAACCAGAAAGGTAACAAGCAGGAGAAGGCTGATATTATCACTGTATAAGGTGATGCTGGTACTAACATGCTACACATCAACTCAGCATCTACAGTTTGTAGATGAGATTGGAAAATTGGAGAAAGCGAAGAAAACATTGGAAAAAATTAGTCCAGGACTGGAGAAAAATTCACATTCATAAATGCAGACTGTGTCTGAACTTCATATCATTGTCTGCTGTAACAGTGCCTGGGCTTTTTTAAATTGTCTGTTGTGGACGTTGATAATGAACTACCATGGAAATCAGTGTGCTCTAGTTTATCAGGATAATGTCTATTTTCTAATCAGTTACTCTGTAGAATTAGTCTGTGCTAACTCCTTTGTTGCCATAGATATACTGTCTGCTAGAGCCTTTACCTGACTTAAAGAAAGACAGCTAAGGTATCACTATAGAAAACTAGAATGTTTCATAGGGACATACTTTTCTCAATATGTTTAGCTTATATGAAATATTTAGTATGAATATTATTTGAACATAAAAGTCCAGAGAGGAACTACTGGAACCTACAGGACTATTAAATGTAGCAGAGAGAAACATAACAAATATCTCTGGCTATAAGCCAAAACCAAAAAGTTTCAAATTAAAAATAATGCAGAGATTTTTGACAATGAGAATGATCAACCAGTGGAACAATCTACAAAGTAAGTAAGTGACAGGTTCTCCATCTGTAGATGAAGACTAGATGCATTTCTGGGAGATATGCAGTAGGAAAACACAGGGTATTAGACTCCCTACAAGAATAACTGGATGACATTTAATGGCTGACAATATACAGGAAGCACAGATACTCAGCTAGTACAAATTATTATAGTTATGCTGACATCAGGGAAGCTGTTCCAGTTTATCGAACTGAGGATCTGTCTTACTATCTACATGCAGTTATAAATCTAAACAGTGAATACATTTTCAATGCTATGCTTTGGTCACTTACCTTTGAAATTATTTATTTCGTGTTTTTAAACATTTAGCAGTGTCTCAAACCACAGAGAATACTTCACTTTTCTTCTAAATGCTTTTTGTCCGTTTTTCATTATCATTTACAAAATGTATTATGACACTTCCTTTACCTCAGGCTGCAAGTTTGTGTGGGTGTCCCCTATGGACTTCTCACAAATAAATCACTGCGATGCTTTTTTGAGCACCTTTATGTGTTGAATATCTTCTGGTGCTCCCACGAAGCCAGTAACTCTTACTTCACTGTGTAAAGTGTACCGTGATTCACAAAAGTTTTGGTAGGTTTTTACTGGTATTTCCTTAATCAACCTAATAGAGCACATCCCAATCTGAGCAAAATCCCTTCTCTCCGTAATCAGTGCGGTGGCATTGTCACTTCATGTTCTTGGTTCCTTTGTGCTTTTCTATTGTTTCCCCATACCAGGCTTCTTGGCGGTTTTATTCTACCGACGCCAGCCGAACAAACCTGACAGCCACCTGGCGATATTATGAAAGTATTCTTCCTCCCCTCAGGCATGTATCAGTGCTATGAATGATAAAAGAAAGCCATGACTTGTATTGGTTACTAATCTGCTTTTCAATTTTTTGTTTCATCCCCTGCTCCCTCTTGCCTTGTTTTTTCTTTTTTACCATATATCCTGCACGTAGTGTGTATGGCGTAGTTATGCGGCTGATGAGAAATCGGTTTCCATTGCTACCTGGAAGCCTCATTTGAAGGCCTTGCATACCTGCAGCCCTACAAAGTAGGTACAAATATGGCAGCTGGTGCTGTTCTCGATGTCTGTTCAAGCTTATAGAGAATTACTATTTGTCTGTTTCGTCTTGGTTTGTCTTCTTAAGTCCTCTCATTAAAAATTTCAACTAACAAATCATATCAATATTATCTAGGAGCCTAGAACAGTGGGACAAGTACAAATCATTGCCATTTATCTGAGCACAGGCATTAGAAACATTTCCCCAAAACCCACTCATATATCAAGGTTAATGTTTCACCCAGTTCCAAATTATCCCTAAGGAGGAAAATATTAAGTTTAATACAGAGCTTGTTCCTTGATTTAATGGTATTTTTATGCCTGTGCCTCTATAAGGCTATAGCTACAGATCTACCTTTGTGAGGAAAGAGAGCCTTGTGGTATTCTGCAGGTGAATGCACTGGGAAATTTACCCCTTTTCATCGTAACTTCTGATATATTCAGTATTTCCTTAGGGCAAATTATATCCTCAGTTATACACATAGTCAGTGGAAGATGACTAAAAAGAACTGATATCATAGTTTGGCAGACAGGAAATATTTGATGTCCTAGTTTGGGTGAGAATTCACAGAGCACTGGCAGCCCAAGACTCTTCAATAATTCAGTAAAAGATTTACCACAAGGTAGTAAGTTGACAGATTCAACACGAGGCACAAATCAGGAAGTAAAAGATACTCGATAAAGATCAAAAAGGAGAGCGCGAAGAGCATTATGGGAAAGCTCTGATAAGCATCCTAACTGTTGTTATTGCAGACAGTGCAAGAGAATTAGTGGTTTCTCTCAAAGCTGGGTGATGAACATCCACATGACAGTAAAAAGGTAATCGTGTGCCAAAAAGCTCAGCCAAAAAGAGGTTTGGCTGGGTACCCAAAGCTGATCTTTGAATTTCAAAGAGTTGACAAGAACAGAGCTATAAGTAATCCATTACCATAACTGTAATTCCAAAATGCTCCAAACTAAAAGGAGCTTTTAGATTAAAAGTTACATGGAATGTTGATTTTTGACATACACAAACAGGTTGAAGGCAACATTGGTATAAATGGACGGATATAAAATTACATAAATAATGAAGCTGTATCCCACCTAAGATATTCTAAAATATGACTGTCCCTCAAAAGTGCATCTACTTGTTATTTTAAATAAGCATATTCCTGTGCTATCCTAAAATTAAACCTTTTTATTTACCAGAGATAACTTTATCTAATAAGAGCCTACAGCTTTCTGTTATATATGTGTCAGCAATGCATTTTGCCTAAGTGCTTTGCCAACTCAGTCTGCAGTGGTATGTACTAAGCATGTTATGCATGTGTTAAAACAACTGAAAAGTTTCTTTTTCAGAAGCATTGTAGTTACGAGTCTTGCTTGAATGTTTTTGTGGTTGCAATGTAACGTGTGTGTTGTACACTAATTAACATATCCATTTATGTTTATCATATATCTAACATCATCTGTAACTAAGTAATGTGATTACTATCTGCATAACAAGTATGTTTTTCCCTCCCACTCCCTGACCTGAAGAAAAGAACAAGGGGAAGCTTCTAGCAGGTTTGTAGTTTCTTTTATTTCTTTTATCTGTGAAATCGCTGCTGCTTAATGGTTTTTAGATGTTTCAGGTTCTGTACAGTAGGTTCAATGAACTGTAACTGTTAACTGATAATAATCACAAATTGTATTTTTTTTAAACTCGTATCAATAGACTAATGCTGCTGAAATTTGCTTCCTTGTCCCAGTTTTTGTATGGAAAAACAGGCAATTTTTTACTTTTAACTTTGAGGGGGAGCTCAGTTCGAACAGTGGCAGAGTAGCCAGGGGAGCAGCCTCCCCAGACCTCGCTCCTGGGCAAGGATGCGGCCCCCAGCTTCTGCCATAAAATCGATGCTCAAGGTTTCCAGGAATCGCAGTGGAAGCTATAGGCACGTAGTTGAATTTGGCTTTGTGAACCAGCCCACCAGCCCTCTGTCACAGAGGGAGGACCCCCCCCAACAATGCTGGCTGGCTGTCTCCTTGGCAAGGGTCTGTGCTGCCCTGCAGGAGCATCCTCAAGGCTTCCTCAGTGCCACATCTCCATGTTTTCCCAACCTTTTCCTGCCACCCCCTCCTAAAGAGCATTTTGGGACACGGTAGGTGGGAGAAAAGCATCACCGCAGTGGCTCACCTCCTCCCAGCTGCACGGTTTGCACTCTTGCATGGCCCTGTTCAGGCGGAGGAGGCAGCCTGGCGTCTCTCCTTAAATAAGCCCCACCACTGTTAGCCAGGAGGACAGACGGGGTTTCCATCCAGCCTGAATGCCGGCTGAGGACCAGCCGCCTACAGCACACAGAGGTAGTCTTTGGCAGGGCTATCCTCCTGGGATAAATAAAGGCCTGGAGATGCACAGTCCTAAGGCAGTAAGTGGAAATGCTGCTCTTTGCCGTACTGATAGCTCAAATCCTTAGGGACAGGAAAGGACTCAGTGGCTACAAGAGAAATTACACTACCTCGGAAACTCATTAGGGATGGGAGTCAGCAGGCGTTCGGCAGCTGGCTCTGCCGTCTCAGCACGACCAGAATAGTGGAGTTTACCTCCAAGCAGAAAACAATGAAAAGCCAAGAAAAAAGTGTCGGTGACACATCAACCCCTGAAATACATCCACCCCCGAGTTGTACTGTGGTTCACAAACTGTTCTGGGTTATTCTGAGTTACTCAGTCAGGGGTGGAAAGCCTTCACACCAATTATCCAAGTCCCGTTCCACTTTCCAGATTGCTCCTCTGGCGCCTGACTCCATCCTTTTCCCCTACGTGCACGTAACTGCTGTTGGTGTCACAGTAACTCGAGGGGACTGGATTTGCTCTGAGATGTCCCTTGAGCACTTCACCTGCTCTGTCATTTCTGTGACTTTTCATATATGTTACCTCCATAGGCTTGCTAGCAATGTATTTATCTCATTAAATTACTACAGCCTGATCAAAACTTTTTACACTCATCAGCCGTATTTCCTACTCCTTCAACAGCAACATTTAAAATTGACTTCAGCTTTTTTAAAGGTGAGACTGAAGTTGGCAGTAAATGAGCACGTACCTCCAAAACAGCGATTTGTGCAGAGAGCAGAGGTTATTCCCAGTTGTACCTGAGAGCACCTAAAGGGACAAATTTACTTACAATAAGTAGAAGCTAGATGCAAAAAAACCCAGCTGTCAAAATTATATTACATGCTCCATGTTAGCGATAACTGTTGTAGTTTTAAAAGTAGTCAATGATTTAGCCAGATTTTTTCACTTTATTTTCACTGAATGGAAGATGTTTGTCCCTTCTGAAACTTTTAACTAATATGTGTACTGCTGCAAATTAGTGTAGGTATAAAAATGAACTAGTCAACTCCTGAGATCCTGGTCTACAGTAAAAACCCTACAGACCACTCAGTGCCTTTTTAAAAAAGGTGTGTTTTGTCGGTGGCTGTTTATCATTCTTATGCTGATATATTGCTGTATGTTTGTATCACTTAAAATACTTGTGGTGTATGTGGTCTTTTGTGGTAAAAATGTAAATGCAAACTGCTGCAACATACTTCGAGGTAACTGTCATCGACTATTTAACTTCTTTCTTACTGCAATGCTGAGTGACTTGCATGGGATGCTATGTGAACTAAGTAAGCTGCTTCTTGTTTCACTCTTTAAATGAAGATGTGTTTGCACAAGTAGTGCATTGGATTGCTTTCTGAATATGCTCTTCGCTCTGTACTCCATTCTAATAACGGTGGAGAAAAACTCTTATTACTTTAGATAAAAGTTAATTATTTTCTTTCCTGCCAAAATGACTTTTATATTTATAGAAATGAATTCTTGCATTTTGTCATGTATAGACCTACAGTCTTTCATTAGGTAACTAAATGTTGCTGTGCATTTGAGTTGAGAGAGCTGCGCTTATGAGGCTGTAGCTTCATACTGATTTTAAGAAAAATATGTACATTATATTTCTCAAAATATTATACACAAGTATTCTAATTAATCATTTATCAAAAGTAATGGTAGAAAACCTCTCTGGTGTATCCACGCTGCAAATGAGATATTTCTATAAATCAGTCCTAGAGTTCCGCAAGTCATTTAAAAAGCCTATATGCTGAATTCTCCATATCTACAAATGCACACACTGAACGCAAATAATATTTATTTCTGTTCAGTCACACAATGTGGCTGAAATTCTTCCTCTGCAGGAAACTAGATCAAGACTGATGAATCTTACAACGTCCTGAGAGTATAAGGAGTCTTAAGCTGTGTGTAGGACATGCATTGGGTGTCTGCAAAGAATGAATGTCACCCACCTAGTGTTGTAACTAGTGAGCCTGAATATGAATTCTCTACTCAGACAACTCTCTCTGGTGCAATAAGGAGGAGTTTTGCCAGTGTAGGAGCTTGGGGGCAAAACTCATCCCTGCCCTGAGGGAAACAAGTAAATTGTACTCTGGAATTCTCTCTACCTCCTATATCATACCTGTTTCTAAAAATAGATTTAATGTAAACTCTCTGCATGCACCATACGAAAAAGAAATTGCCAGTGATGCAGAATCTAACTTGAGGTGGAAAGCCTAACCCCTTACCTAGCAGTGGAATGCTTAGTAACACGGTCCTCTATTTCCCCTCACTCCTAGTAAGCTTTGTAGTAATAAACAGAAGCTCTTCAGGATGTACACCCCTCGGAAACATAGGTATTCAGCATCCTGCCTATTCACATGATGTTTGAGAATGCCAACTAACATCAGGTGCATGATTCATTTACTTCCCCTCCTTAGTGCTTTAAAATTCCTTACTTCTCCAAAGGAGGTTTCTTGATTTTTTTTTTAAGTGCTTGTGATTCCCCTCGTTGCTTGTTGCCTGCAATGACTACTTTAAGACAATGGCAATAATACCAGTTCTTTGAATCTCACCTGGTCAGACAATTGCAGTGTGCAGCACGCCGCAGTTTGCCGAAGCCCGGTTCCCCTCCTCTGCCTGAGACTTGAACTTTTGGAATGCATTACCCTGCAGAGACCTAAAACTGGGGGTGAATATTTGGGTAAAGACACTTCCCCAAGTCCAAGAGGATTTTTATAACCACAGCGGTTGAGTTCTCCATCTAATAACTAGTGGGGAATATCAAGCTATAACATGCTAGGCAATGCCAAGCATCAAAACGTGCAATTGTTGTTGAGAAGAATCCCCTTGGACACAGCCCGTGGAAGCTGTGCCTGCACCCTGTACTGGAAGGTAGAGGGATGCATGTGAAATCAACCATCTGCTTCAGCTGAATTCTGTGGAAATTGTGTCTCTTACCAAAAATGGTAATTCCTAGATGGATGGATCTTACAGGAAGAAACCTTTGATTTATAAGTGAAGCTTATTACATTTTTTTTCTTACTTTTTAAAAATAATTTAAAAGATAATGGAAGTACAAACTGATGATAGAAAATGGAGATTAAAAAAAGTTTCTCTTAATCCGGAAACTGTTTGGAAAAAGTGAAAAATACACAAAATCCCTGAACTTCATTTATTTTTTCTGTTTGATGATTGAACTTTAACACATTTTGTCCCTGACATTCTTGTTATTACTCATTGAAGGTATGAGATATAACACTACATTTCTTGGGTTCATGCTCCTAGCATGAGACTGGTGGAGAAGTCTTGAACATTTGAACTTCAGGCCTCACTGTACTATCCATTGCATTTGCATTTGTTCAACTGAGTTTAATTTCAGTAAAGTCATCTGTAGGCTTGGTAAGAATCAACATCTGTATTTATTGGAAGTTAACTGCTGAAAATTGGCACGTACGTTTGCTTGCTGTTGTTTGTCATGGGTGATAATTTTTGTCAGTTTTAGCTTCTGTCTCGGCTCAAGATCCAAAGCATTCTCCCTCACCCTCAGGCCATCCAGTTACTTCTGATTCATTTCAATTTCTTCCTATTCCCGCTTCCACCAGCTGGCTCAGTATGAAAAGCTGAAAAACAAATTGTAAAGCAGCAGTGCTACAGGTCTGCAGCTGAAGCAGGGCAGAAGATAAACTTGACCAGAAATGCAGGAAGACAGGCAGGGAAATAGGGGAGTGGGACTGGGATGCAAAGAGATGCTCCGTTAACCAAAAAATATAGTAAGCTGGTCCACGGAGACAGACAGAGCTGTGAGTACGGGAGAGAAAAGCAAAGGTTTGTAGGCATTTCTTGATTAAACCAAAATCTTTCCAAGTCTAGTCGTTTGGTCCAGCAGAGAAGCATTCTTTCCCCCTGCAGTGAAGCTACAGTGACCTCTAGTGTCCCTAAACACCTATTCCTTCATAAACCAAAGGTGGAAAAGACAGAATTTAAAAAAAGAAGAAATTAGAACTAGAAAGTCCTTTGCTATCCCAGGGAAGTGAAGGGCTCATGCCAGTACTGACAGGAAGAATAAGCAGTAAGATCCTACAACCGACCTGCCAGAAGGGAAACAAATAGAGAAAAGTCACTTGCTTTTTTTCCCACAGGTGCCAGTTGTAATTGATCTCCACTTCCAAGCTCAATGCTTCAAAGCTTCAGTGTTATTGATATGAATACATTCCACAACTTGCAACCTGTGAGAATAGGTCCAAAGAGATTAGCATTGCCAGGGAAGATTGTAAAAGGAAGCAAATATGTATATAAACCAACTGGGATAAACTATCAGTCACGTAAGGCACAAGAAATGATGGACAGAGACACATCTAAAGGAATGCAGACATGACTGGAGACAGCTGTGGTTCTCTCAGATCCTTGTCACTGAGGTCTGATTCAGGAACTTGTGCAATTTTGTTTTCCTGATTCTTTCTCATGGTTTTTGGCTTTTGGACCAACATTCAACTTAAAGTTTGGGAGTACTTACAGGGATATGTGAATTTCCAAAGGCCATGAACAGGTTTACATTAATTCAAGGGATTTCCTTTGGGTATCTTGTAAAAAGAGAGGAGGAAGGGGGAGAGACAAAAATATAATAGGCTAGGTCCTGCAAGCGGTGAAGGATTTTTAGCATGGCACTGGACAGTGCTAATCCAACCATCATTAAATCAGAGTAAAGGGCCCTAAAGGCTTCAGTGGCCACTGATTCAAGTGCAGAATGCCCAAGTATCCTTGAAAGGGTATAAGATTATCTCCACTCTGTATCTCTAATACTTCCTCCACCACTATTGCAACAGAAAATCAAGAGCCAGGAACTATATAACCTATGAGGAAAGGGACTTTCACTGGGGGAAAAAGCCTAGTTAGGATGCCCCCAAAATGCTCTGATTCAGTTATTCCTTCATGATCTGTTATTTATTATATCTAGAAGAGCCCCATGGCAGGGTGCTCCCAAGGACAGCACCTTTCTTCTCCCAGGCATGAATTCTCCACTGGTGCAAGTCATACGATTTATGCCTACGCTGAGTACAACCCAGTGACTTCAGGAACATTTCCCACCAGTCTCAAAATAGGAACAGGGATCCAAGAAGCGAAGAACTGCTATAACCAGTGTCTTTGGAGAAACTCTCAAGATGCAAAATAGAGTTTCCAAACCACGCTTCCTTCAGGGGCTGTGTTTCTCTTCACGATGCAGCATTCTCCGCATGGACCCTTGGCATGCCATTACATTGCCATTGCTACAAAGCGGATTTTTTTTTTTAAGTATGAGGTCTGCATTTTAAATTAATACTTTCATTCTCAGTGTTGCACTTTTGAAAAATGTCTCTAGTACAGATGAAGTGTCTACTGTTCCTTTCACCATTGCCTCATTGCTTTGATTTGGAGAACTAAAGATATTCAGGTTAAGTAGCCATTGTGTACCATTCAGCTTTTATAAATGAAATAATCATGTATACAAACCATTTAAAGGCAGCCAGTGCTTTCATTAGTACAAATTAATTGACAGAACATCATGTGTGCTTTTTTCATTTTTTTATTTTACTTTTTGTTCTGGAGTTAATGGGATTATAAAAAATGTGGTCCATACTGATCATTTTTATGGCTATTTTATCAATTTTCCTTTCATTTTAATTAGCGCAACAGGAAGAGAGCTGTCCAGAAACTTTTTTATTCTAAGATTTGTCAACAAAAATATAATTTGATTTCATGCTTCAATAGGAAATACAATTTGAGCCATAAGAGGAGTTAAAAAAAGCACAGGGGACACATGCCTAGGAATAATATCTATAATAAGAAGTCCATTTTAATTCTGTTCCTTATGCTGTATGACAATGCAATAATGTGGTTAATAAATATCTTACAGCTTATATTTTCATTAAGTTGTACAATGCAAAAGATTCCTGAGCTGAAATGTAATTCAGTCTTGAACTGTAATTCTTATTGAAAATTAAATTTTAGAACTCACTTTTCTTTCGAACAGTAGGTTCTGCGGGTCTTTTGTATTGCTTATGTAACAGCACACAGTACTGCAGGTGCGGGTAACAATTTGCAATGGAAACAGATAACATTTCCAGCACCATCATGTGTTTATTTCAACAATTGCTTACTTTGGGCAAGGGAAGAAGGGGATTACATTCAGAAATTATAGTAAAGGTATTCCTTCAAGTGATTCAACATGCCATATAGAAATACATTTATCTAATAATCTTTCTATTGATGTGCTCATTTTTTAGTGTTCTTGAAAATTATGTCATTATAAGCTTCCCAGCATGTGCTTTGCCTGCTACAAGCTGCATCCTTTCTGCTCTCAGTGATGTTTGTATTCAGAATGAGATGCTATGCTATGCTATGCATGGACAAAGATATCTGATTATCTCAACATTTCACAGCTGCAGAAGTTTATAACCACATTCCATTTCATGTAATTACATATTAACACTGTATTTTCAGAGTGCAGTAGGTTAAACATCCAAGAACCACATAGTTCATGTTAGCATTAGTTAATTAGCTGCAGAATTCATTTCTGTTGAAAACATCTTATGGGCAGGCAGAAGTTAAACACAAAGACTTTGAGAGTACTAGAAAGTCTCTTAATTTCAAGTACAATTATAATTTGCAGGTAGACAGTCTTTGCTACAGGTGTTTTAAAAGCACACCCAGAGCCCATGCCAAGGCAGTAAGACTGCAAGACCCAGTAACATCATACCATGAGCAGCTACCGTATTGCCCCTATCATCTCTTGCAAGAACAGAACCATTGATCAAGACGACCATTCCCTTGTACAGGCAATTGAACTTAATCTTGTAGATAAAACAAGGCTTCCAAACCTTGGTATCAGACTTCCTTTCTGTTTCCCCTTTGTGCCTTCTGCTATAGGAAGAGAGAAACAAAGGCAAAAATGTTAAATAATGAAAAAGCATAGGTAGATAGTCAGGATGACCACAGGATGTTCATCAGATATATTTGGACGTGAGCAAAGCTAATTTAAGCACTGGAAAATAGAAAAACTACACGAGCCACATTTAGCTGACTGGAGGGGAGGGTTAGAAGCACAGGAAGGAAAAAAATCAGCTTACAATTGGTCAACTGTAAGACCACGGGGCCACCATTGATCCAGCAGTCACAGTCATGACCTTGGCTGGGCTCTAGTACCTGTCCTAAAACACCTGTCCAATACCACCTGCAGGTAGTCAGCTCCCAGCTTAATCTCCAGCAATGACTTTAGCGAGCACACAGCGTATCATTACATTTCCATTAATTGGTCATCACGCTGTTTCTTGGATGTTTTATTAATTTTGGTTTCGTCTTGTCCAAGCAAGTGCTGTAAGAAGGAATTCTGGGTATGAGTGATCACTAACAATGCATATGGAAAGTTGGAAGTGCCACATTTTGAAAAAGCATGAATATACTAACAGTATTTTTGCCTGCTTAAAAAAAAAAACAACACTACATGGCATGCAGTAATAATAGAATACATTTCGTTCTTGTTTATCTGAAGAGATGGCCAGAAATGCACTGAGCTGGGCTGACTAAGATGAAAATGAAGTTATTTAAAAGTCAAGGAATAATAAAAAAATCTTAGACATTAATTTGTAACAATTGGGTGAAATTTGTTTCTCTTTGTTGATTTCAATTTCCTTTACAAGGTTATTCTGTACTGTAAAATAGACTGCCATTGATAATGCCTCTATCAAAAAACAATTACATCAAATCAGTTTCATTCCCAAATGAAATATATTCAATGAAAATAAGTGTGTAATAAACAGATTCATACTATTGAGAATTTTTAGAAATTATTTCCTAATACGATACGATAGAAAAAAAGAGTGGAGGAACCATGAAATAAAATACATTTCTCTTCTTCACAGTCAAAAGCTAAGTTTTAAGGAGCGGGTCCGGATGGCCAGCCCACGAGGTCAAAGTATAAAGAACAGGCAGTCTTCAGTTGGAGATCGCCGGTCACCAAGTGCCGACATTGCCACCGAGGGCAGCCCAACCAAAGTCCAGAAGAGCTGGAGCTTCAATGACCGAACCCGCTTCAGGCCTTCGCTGCGGCTGAAGAGCTCGCAGCCCAAACCCGTGGTCGACGGTAGGAGTTTTCCATACCTCATTTGCCATTGCGTGCGATGGCCAGCCTCCTCACGCTCTTGCACACCTGCACTGTGAATGCAACCTGTATTTGGAAAGCAGAAAGAATTGTTATATCAGGGCAGAGATACTAGAAAGCTATAGCCTGCTTCAAAGAGCATGCTGACAGGAGTTTTTTTAATAAGAAATCTTGTGTCAGTGGTGCATAGGGAGCAACTGGTGGAAAAGGGGGTCACTATGGACAATTGCAGGTGGACTAAATTCATCCCACGGGTCTGGCTGCAGCAGCTCTGCTGTTGCGGCCCCTCTCCCACTGCTGGGCGCAGCTGCTGCCCCAGCCCTCTGCCTCTTGCTGGTGGGCCGCACACCGTGACAAATGCTGCGCTGGCTGTGCCTTTGCCAACTGACAGCACAGCTTGTACAGCACTGCCCCCCCCCAGCAGAGGAGCTTGCTGAGGAGATGGGAGATGCCCTCTTACCTCCCCTGGGAGCACAGCCACCTGCCACCAAGAGATATACTACTGGGTGCTTTAAGTTTTACAGGGTTGTATCAGGTTCAGTAAAGCAAGCGGCTTTAGCAAACAAAACCAGTGCTAGTGCTTTTATGTATTGCTTTCTAAAGGGTATTTTAGATGTAGGAAGGACTCCTAACACGTGAAGAAGTGGATCTTTGTGAAAATGGCTCGCTGACCCCACAGCAGGCAGGAATGTAGCCTTTCCCACACGCTGCCTCCCCATGGGAATGGATGCTGCCCCTCTCTGCTCTCCATTGGCCAGCTAAGGTCCTCTCTGGCATTAAACTAGTCAGTGTTCAGGCAAAGATCTTCATCTGCAAAAGTTTGCCAAAACAGAGACAGTGACTCCCCTAACCAGGGAACACCAAAGCTGGTGAGAGCATCGTCCCGACAGGCAGGAGCTGAGAACACCAGATGAGCCCAGCCCCTGTAAGGGATGGGTCCTGCACTGGGTACCGCTGCCCCAGTGGATTTGGGTTTCTGCATTCACATTTTTTCCAACTTACGAACGTTTTGATCTTTCTTGTGGGACTCCCAGGTAGAAAATAAGGGAAACAAACTGATCGGCTACAACAGGAGGCAATGACGCTGACTGTATGGGAAAGGTACAACATAAATCATTTGATCCAAGTAAAGAGATATAAATTTAAACTCTTTCTACGGTGGCAATTATGCATGTTACATCCAACAATTGTGGTAAAACTAATTAGACAGAAGTGCGATTTTGGTGTCTGCTTCCTTTTTAAGAGCACATATTATCACAGACGTGTAGATTGCAAAATACCCATTGAACTGAAATGCCCCATCCCTCAGCTGAGGACCTCCTACGCAACACATCTCTTCAGGAAAAGCCTGGGTAAATAAACATTTCCTGGAGGGCAAACAAGACAAACCAACAGTGTTTGCTAAGGTCATCGTTCCAGGCTAGCCCTCCCCCACGGAGACCTCTCAGATGCACAAATCCCGGATTTGGCTGCGTTACAGTGAGCTACTGGGGTGCACTGGCCATCAGGCTGCTATCCAGGTTGCTCACCACTCCTCACTCCATTCTGGGGCACAGACCATGGGTCATGTCCTGCAGCAGCTGTGGCACAGGGGCTGTGTGATGCTGGCCTGGGTCTCATGCTGACGTGGAGCTGGGACAAGACCGCTTGCTCCACAAATGGAAGTGAGAAATGCTCTAGGTACCAGAGTGTGGCTGAAGTTGCCCTGTCTAAATTTAGGCTTCCTACATAACCACTTATATAGCAAGAGTATCTCCCCAAAACCACATCAGAAGTGATTTCATAGGTTAAACCCCCGTAACTCACTCTGAGCCTGGAAGTGACCTAAGAAGAGAGCAATTTGTTGAGCACACTCCCAGGGTATCAGCGGCTCACTTCTGCTCCAGCCCCACAGCCTGCACCTCACTCAAGCATCTGTTTAGTTTTTCATCAGCCCATTTGTCACAGAAACATTTCCTCAGTGTGTCCTCTATTTCGTCCTGTACATATTGCTGTTAATAGCAATGACCTGCACAAGAAAATCGGTTTCCCTCTTATTGTCTCCCTTTCACGGAAAAGGTGGCATAAACGGCACCTTGGGTGTTTCTATAGATAAAAGATAATAGCAACAACAGAGTGTTCATTGCTGTGCGTAAACCCTTAAAGATCTTCCCGCTCCTCAGGGCAAGAACAGCCTGTTTCCTTGTCAGCGGTTTCCAGCTACTAGTCCACCCTTATGAACTGGGGCCAACAGATATAACCAATTTCTCATCTGTGGCAGGAGGAACAGCTTCCATTGTGTCCAGCTTTTAGGCAAATGCCAAGTTTCCACTCTGGGACCCTGTCCAGCTACTTCTAGGACTGGTATCATCAGAGAGATGTCCAGTGTGCTCACTGCTGAGAGGCAGCTCCCTGCTACCTTCCCCAGTCCATTGCAGGAAAAGTCAGGTGCTACCAACCTTGATTTCTTTTTTTGTTTGGTGTGTTACCAATTTCATAGTTTGATATGCTTGCTGCATTTGACAGCCCAATGACAAGGATCTGGAGATGATGTATTTAGTTTAGAACATCTTGCATTTTTCACTGGATGAAAATACAGTATTTGCAGCATTTTATTAATATCGCTCAGTTGTCAAGACCTCCAGTTTCCTCCTTGAGGCATTCTCTGGCCAAAGGATTAATTATTTTGGTGTGCTGATATTCCAGCCAAAGTAGAAGCCCTCCCCTTTCTAGACGAAAGTCTGGGCACAAAACAATACCCTTGAAAATCTGGTCCTTCTGGTGATTCTTATATCTCCATAGCATGTTTGGGGGGAGAAGAAATGACACTTGCAATAGACCTTTTGTACAGAGACAACATAGTACTGGGTACTCAGTCCAGTGTCGAAATTTTATATCAGTGATCTAATGAAAAAATAATAACATCTCACTATGAAATTCCCTTTCCAAAAGAAAAGACACTCATATTTGCTTGATTTTTCCTTCACCGTATGGGATGTGGGGTTGTAAATGTTCTTCCGTTAGTGCAGGCAGAGGAGGAATTACCTCATTGCGAAGGTCAGGTGCACTGAACTCCATGTAAAAAAAAAGCAAAGAAGCAAATATATAAGTAGAGGGTTCAGAAACGAAGAGAAATTGTTAGTGTACCAGGATGATCTAAGGCAGATAGTCAATGTAGCAACTTTGCAGGGCTGACTGAGTTCTGATAAAGGACATGGTTGGAATCTGGGCCAAAATGATCAGGAAGAGACTGCTGGAAAAACTAAACATTAGCAATTAGACATTGCCCTGTAAAGGGATGTTTCCAATCCAGACAGGAGCTTATGGAGGCAGTTAAAAGGCTAACATGATTGAAAATGTAGTAGCCTTGTTCTTAGGCTACCTGGTAACAAAAGTTTACTAACGCTTCCCTGCTGCATACTAAAACCACAGAAGGAGGGTTTCTTGGCAGTAAGCAAAACACTTACGCTGGCCACAGGTATCTCCCAAAAGGATTTTGGTGTAGCAGCCTTAGAACAGTATGACCAAAACTGTTGCACAAATGGCTTTATTTATGGGTAACAACAGTCCTCTGAAACTGCCTATAAACCATTTATTGCTATTGCCAAAGTGGGCCTGGCAACAGCAGCGATTATTTCAGCTACGTATGTGCATTTGGAAATGGAATCCAAACCTGAGAGAGCTTTGATGGCTGGAGAGAGCGTTGGTAGCATGGCTGCAGACACTTTCTAGAGCATTTAACAACAGCACAGGGGAGCGAAATTGAAAACCAAGACTTATGTAATCTGATTTAAAATCCATGCCCAATCTCTGGTGAAATGTGGCTCGCAACTGCCAGAACTCTTGTTGAAGAGGAGACCCTGCACAAATCAATGAAGGTGCCAGGATGCTGTATTTCTAATTCCTGTTATCAGTTTAAAAGGGAATTATCAGGACCAAGCAGATCAAAGGGAAATCTTCACCACTCAAGAACAGTAAATAGTGAAGTTTTACAAAGCACGCAGTTAAAAGGATACAAGAATCATATAGGGTCGTGCAAGAGCCTCCCGCGAAGGGATGCCACATCACATGGGCGAAGGTCCTGCCTGACCTCAGAGCCGCACACCACCATACCCGTACACCAAGCGAGCCAGGAGCCACCTCTGGCCCCAAGGCCTCCCCTCATGCAGCACAGCTTGTATCCCTGCACCAAAAACAGGGAAACCGCAGCCAAACTGCCCATGGGGAATGGCCCCCAGCACATGAGAACACCCACTGGCGGTGGCCAAACCCATTTCAGAGTCTGTGCAAACGATTAAATAGTACGGGTGATCTCACGCCATTGCTTAAGGCTCTGTGCCTGTGCCTCATTGTATTTAGCGTAGGTCCAGCCACAGAGACTCACCTCACAAAATCTCTCCTTTCCTCTTTTCTGAGGAACTTTTTTTGCTTAAATCATGCTCCAGTCTTGCACAGCCACAGCTGAAGTAATGAATGGATATTATGTTGTGCATGCAGTTCTCAGTGAGGGACAAAAAATGCCCTATTATACTTGTTTTCTACCATCCTATGCTTCTGAGCCACTGCATGAGTTATTGTGCCTTTACTGTAACCTAGAGACATTGTGTAGCTTTTTGAATAAAATCTCAAAAGCGTTCAGCACTGGAGATATTACAAACATATTTCATTTGATTAATTAAAGTAAATTAAAAAGAACTCTCTAAGGAAATATTTGATTTCTTGCACCATCCCTGAACATTATACGCTCACACGACCTCTAGCCTTTCATTCCCTACAGAGTACTTGCACAAAATCCTCAGGGTAGAGTATATTATAATAACCATGGAAAGAATGCAATTGTGCATTTCAGCCCCCATGTCCTCAGTTACTACCACGTAATTTATGTATTGCAAAAATGACAGGTTTTCCTTTCAGTAGCACAAACATCTTGACCTTGTATAAGGTTCACTTGATGTGGCAAAGGTCCTTAGTTTGGTTGCTTTTACATCTCAGTTAGCTTAATTTGCTGATTCAAAATGAAGCTGCATGATGTCGAAAGAAAGCTGCTCAATTTGTGTAAACCTCATATGATGGGACTAAATGACATTTTATTAGCAATATATCAATTTGTGCTAGACAGGAGATTTATTTTCTTGTGATTGTTTAACTGTAATTAATTAGGAAGATCTTATAAAAATAATCTGGCATTCTGATCTAAGCTACGAGTCATTTTTTCATTTTGTGTAAATAAGTACAGGCTATTGGTTTTGAGGCATTATTCTAGTTCATTCCAACCAAGGTCCTGGCTGTATGAGCCCATAATTTAGTCTCTCTCTTTACGATATGTCTTGAGGAACCTGCTGTGCACCGTTGCTCACTGGACTGAGCACTTGCTCGGTGGTCGCAGGTGGATGATTGGCAAGCTCAGCTCCGTGAGGGACAGCAGCAGACCACCACACAGAAGTACGATTTGCATGGATTTCAGATAACCTCATCTGCAGTGAAGAGTGAACAAATGAGTTAACAAGTCATTTTGAGAGGACACTCATAAAACTTTCCAACCACCATGTAACCCACTTGCACAAAATCTGAAACGTTTGAGGAATGTTTTTATTTTTATAAAATGCTATTGGGGAAATCCTTCATGGCTTTTTAAAATACAGGACTCTCCTGTGGCTACATTAATCTAAAGCCGCAGTCTTTCTCTCTCCCTTTGCCCATAGCTACCACCTCCTTCAAACAGGACCTGGAAATCTCCCAGGGTGTAGGACCTCTGTAGGCCTTACGGAATATTGGACATCGTATCAACTGTGTGGTACAAGGTCTTGCAGAGAGACAGTCAATTAGGCATGACATTCAGCTCATTAGTCCACAATTCTAGATCTTATCATACATATCTGCAATTTCTTTTACAGTTTTATCTTCTTGTAAGTGGTGTATATAAAATAACAGAGAGATGTGTTATCTAAAAATACACTAAAATCATGTTTAGAGTCACCTACCACTTTTCTTTTTTTACTCTTCTCATATGGCCATCTAAACTTGCTGGCTAATGTGTCACTATTTATAATAAGACCAGCCATTTTAACTGCACAATTATTATGTGCATAATGAATTGTTTTTAGAAAGTCTCCTGGTTCTCCATATCATCACTCAAAATGAAAAGGACTCCTTTTTAATTAAGTAGTGGGAGCTGTTCCATGAAATATTGCCAGTGCAGAAAATTTTTGAGAAGTTAAATAATAACTAAAGATAATTGAGAGTTGTTAGCAGGGAATGCTAGAATTTTAGATATTTGGAACTTGCCCGCATTATATGATAACTGATATAAATTAGGTTTCTGACCTTAAAAAATTGTACTTACAAAGAAAGGAGACTAGATAATTATACTCAGAATATGTAAAAAACTTTCCACTAATCCTATCTTCCATTTTGGCCAAATCTGAGCTTTTTTAGAAATGCTTTCACGTATAAAATGTTGTTAGGGATATTCTTCGTAATATTCTGCTTCATACTGCACTGCAACTACCAAATTCCAGTTCTGATGTCCTCTTCTCTTCCCCATCTGGAAAGTTTTGCCTCTTTCAGGAGAAAGGCAAGGGAGAAAGGCACAGGCTATGGATACAGCACTACTGCACTACACATAGGTACTGCCTGCAGGGTAGAGGCTCAGGTCATGCAGAAGGGAAAGGGAGCTCCTACAAGATTGTACAGAAGCGTTCCTCCTTCCAGAAGGCACGAGTTTCCTTCCTTTCCTGAGAAATTGCTTTCCAGCATGGCAATAGTAACCATTTCATGAAAGCTCCCTGTAAACAATGTTTTCAAATGTTGTCATCCTTATTCCTTCTTTCTTAATTTTGCCACTTCAATACTGTTGTGTACTACCAGGGATTTTTGTGTCATTTTCTAGACAAATATTAAGCATCTAACATGAAGAGCACATCATGGAAGTTTACTTGTTGTGCTTCCTTCCTTCTTTCATGATTAGAAGAAACTTTTTTTTTTTTTTTTCCAGGGATCAAGGAAATAAATACATGATTCACTCCCTTGGGCCTCCTTTTTCTTGGCCTCTGCTCTGGAAAGCATGTAAACATGGGCTGCCGCCTTTCTCTCTTTGGGGGAGCCTTGGGCGTTCTTATCATTAAGCATGCGATTAAGTTCCATCCCAATTAGTGTTGCTTTTTTCAGTTGATTTTTCCTATGGAGTTTAGCAAACAATCACGGTAAAACAATTTATGTGAACTCTTTATTGAAAGAGAGTCAGCTTGTTGTTTAAAGCAAAGGAAAATTTGAAAGAAAATCACTTCTAGGGGTAGTGAAGGGAATTTGTATTCATGGTTCAATGAACAAGAAAATAATGAGAGCTCATGAAGAGGTGAGAAGTTTCATGAAACAAATTTAAACAAAGGCACTAGGCTGAGACATTATATTTTGATAAAGGGAAATTGCATGACTTGTATGCACATAAACCATGAAGATGTTTGTACTTAGAATAATTTTTGAGGGAAAAACATAAGTGAGGTTTTGTGTAACATTCTGTGCATTATGACATTTGTGGAAATACTATAAAATATGTACAGGATATCTCCATTTTTTTAGAGAATACAGGCTAAATCCCCAACTTCCCACAGCAAATGTTCAGGGTGAAGAAAGGTACTTCAAAGGCAGTGTGAAGCTTAGTGAAATGCACCTACCTTGTGGGCATTCTAGGCATTATCTACAGCAGCATAACAGGGGCTCTACATTGCTTTCAAAAGGGGCTGAAAGAACAGAATAATGAGAGTAGTAAGCTGCCAGCATTGCTCCTTGACCAAGAGGGGTCACCTGAGCTCAGTAGCCATTTAACAGTAAGGCAGTTGGGAGTCTACCACTGAAGTAGCTGCCTGGGCATCCCTGCTGCAGCATCACCCATGCAGCAGCACATCGTGTGATGGGACAATCTGTCCTCCAAAAGCTTTGAATTTACGTCTAACTTTACTTGCCCAGAAATTAGATGCACTGAATTCTCCGCTCATTTTCTTTCTGACCATTCACGCAGAAAATGAGTTTGGAGATGTGTGCGCGCCACGTTGGGGTACCCTGCACTGCTGCCCTGGGCAGCCAGAACAGCTCTGTGCTCGGATGAGGCTGCCGAGCAGGATGGAGAGCAGGCTGTGGAGCTGCATTAGGAATTGCTTGGACTTCAGTTCCCAAGATGAACTCTGGATTTTGAATGACAGTTATACACTATGGCTTGATGTAACTCAGCACCTGTGAAAATTAGGCCATGATCCATTTTTCACCTTGAGTCATGCGTTACAATGAAAATCAATCAGTGCTTTTTTTACCAAGTTGACAAAATATTGTCTTGTAACGTGAATAATTCAGAGTCATATGCAGACTACCAACTTAGGCACCTATTTAGGTTTTGCCGTGTCTAAAAGGTGGGTACTCAGCCTCAGCAGAATGATTTAGATCACCCACACGAAGAGCCCTAACTACCTCCTACGCAGTCAGAGTAAGATCTAAGTGCTTCTGAAGGCTTCCAAAAAACAAGTCAAAGGGTCTATGCTGGATCACCGCACCACTGACTACGCTAGGAGCACTTCCATAGGACTATTCATGGTGTCAGCACATGCACTTATTAATGCTGGATTGGTGTTGCTAGCATATGGCAGTTCCCAGAAAACATTAGAGTACAAAATCTTTTCGATTCTGTTCAACAGGCACATAATTACTTGAATGTTACTGACATTGAAAGCATGGAGCTGAGAGTGATCAGAGTGGTGTCACAGTTTTCCTGATGCCAAAGCATGTTATTAAACAACAGAAAACACTTCTAAGAAAGGACACATGATATTTACAGAAATAATAAATCAAGCCTTGTGCTTAACTTTTGCACAGAGTCATATGAAATGCAGCTACAAACTCGTAAATTTTTTGTTTGTGACATATAATGTTTTGGAACAGTGTAATTTTTAGCCCATTCATTTAGGGTGATCATAAATGACTGGAGTTTGCATGAAGAATGCATAAATACTGTGACAAATGGAAATATCAAGACAATTTTAATGACTTGTGCATGCCTCTCTTCTATTTCTTGGTAATTGCTGATTTGCTGTGTGATTAAATTGAAGACTGCTCTTAAGGAAGACTGAGGAAGAAATTAAAAAGTGGCAAAGACAAGACTTTAGCCCAAAGTAAATAATGTCAAATACCATAAGATAATGGTGAATGCCTCATCAGTTGTGAAATAAATGCTTTCCAGATTGATGTTTAGGATCAAAACACATCCTGCATTATAAAGATGCTGGTATTAGAGCAGGGGAATTGTTTCTGGATTGTCAGACTGGCTGACACCCCTTCTTAGGGAGACTTGCAGGCGTACGTCTAAATCTGTATTAAGAGACACTTTGGCCATTGTCGAAACTGGATTCATGAGCTGCCCAAGCAACAGACTTGAAAGGCCTGTTTAGCTGTTGGTAGAGGCTCCTGGAGAGAAAGAAGGACCTGTGCTAACCCCAGGAAGGCCTGGCAGAGAGGCTGGATTCACTTAGAGCAGCTGCTGCTGAAGGTTGCCTTTGCAGCCCACTTGGACCATGCACAGCCACCCTGATGGAGAGCAGGAGATGTGGCCAAAGGGTACGGGGAAAGATGAAGAAGCAGATGTGTGCAGGGCTAGGCATGAGCCGGCACCGGAGGGTCTACCTGCCCCAGTTAATGATGGGGAAGGCTCTCTCTGGGAACAGGCAGCTCCATGGAGCAGGGCTTGTCAGAGGCTGTAGCTTAGCCCCATCTGGGAGCTGGCAGGGATTTTAACAGCTGGAACTGCTGAAGCAGCTAAACTGACCACAACACAGCCCCGACCTCAAGGATGAACTTGAGAGGGACAGAAGTGATACAAGTACATCTCACCTCATAACTATGTCATGCACAACATGAGCTTCCACTGGAAAAATTAATCAGAAGGTGAACTTAGATTTCAGTGGGGTTTTAAGCTGGATTTTTTTTTCCCAAATTGTTACTCTGCATTTCCCAAACTTTTTCCCAAGTCTGCTCAGTATTATAAAGAAACATGAATGTTTCCCATATGAATCAAACAAGGTTCATAGTTTTTCACAAGTTGTATTGACATGTGGTACCGAGTGCCTGCTATGATGAAGGAAATTCATGTCAGTGGGAATATTACAAAGAGAAAAAGAAGGTGATTTATGAGGAGCAGTATCTCTTCTTAAAGCTGGCTTAAATTTATAAGAATTTTCCAGTGTCTGTCTAAAGTTTTTGCTGATTTTTGTATCCACGTGAGCAACGTGAAATACTGTAATTGTACCACACTGTTCTCAAAACGGTTCTGCAAAGATATACTGTGTTAAGGAAGCCTTTGTATTAATGACAGTGTACTCGGCAAATGACCCAGGAACCGTATCAGTGAGAGAACCATTCAGAAACATGTTTATTTTAAACTTTCAGGTTGGAGTGTCCTGTTTCACTGGGGGTTTACATGGTCGCAGCTCTTGTGACCTTAGCAGAATTATTCCTAATTTATACTGACATAACTGAGTAGATTCAAACCTTAGAGAACCACTGGAAATACCAGTAGCATAAAAAGCTCTGGTTTTAGTATGGCAGTTAGAAATGAGCTGGGAGATTTCAGCACTGCGAGAAGTAACTGGAGAAGCAGATCAGACATCACACCTGGAAAGTTAGTGTCGTGGAACACCTAGCACCTTCAGAGATAGAGTTTTAGGTAGTGTATATGCCTATCAAACTAATTACATCATTTATTTTAGCGAATTACATTTTTGGGCTTTCAGCAACAGTCAAAAAAGAAAATATGTTCTTGAGGGTAATGAATTAGCCAGAGTCATAAAAATAAATTATTATGGCCAAATATTAAATCTGTGAAGACAACAATGCAGCAATAGCAATTCCTGAAGATGCAGCCTGGTACAATGCTGTTTATTCTAAGATAGCACTCCTATTAGATTTAAAAGGTACCATGAAATTTCCAGGCACTTCTGACTGACAAAGAATATTTTCCCTCTTAATTTACAGTCTTTGTGAAAAAGGAACTTGCAAAACATGTCCTGCAATCATTTGTGTCTGATTGTGCTTTGAATTTGCTTATAATAGAAGCCCCTGAAATGGTTTACTTGCAGTGTTTCCGGATGACTAAGCCCATGTTTTAAATAACAGCACGAATGTAGGTAGGGACATAGAACTGGGAGGAAATCTCCTCCATTACTGAGGGTTACTGAAACCCATCCTTTTTTCTCTATTTCATATGTAACTATTTCATTTTACACTCTCTTCTTCATGAAGCAGAGACACTTACATGTTGAAATACACTGACCTTGAGTGAAATTCTTCACCTGGGCACTTGGACTTTATGCAGGTGAAGAAAGATGGTTTGGGAGGAAAACACATCTACTCTCAAGACAGGTTTCCCATATTTCATGTGCCTTCAAGACATATATTACATAGGGGCATCCACTGACTCTGCCCCTGTTGCTCCGTTCCAACTCCAGCGCATTTTAAGGTTGTAAAATTTCTCGGTTATGCATTGGTCCCTGTTTTCTTGTGTACTGAGGTACACTGGGCACTTCTGACATTTCTAGTTAGTTCTCAAATGGTAACTGCAGAGGCAGTGTTAGGAAAGGGTAGAGGATCCATTTTTTTTCAGGCAAATAAATACAGTAACTTGGCTTAAGCTCCTATTGTTAAGGCAGGCTGCAATATCTATATGGCTCTGAGGTTTAAGGTGGCAGTTGATCCATGATGGATGTCATTCTCTATTAATTTCTGGCGAAAAGGTACTTTGTTTATTTTCACCTGTAATAAAGCATTGGATCATTCCACAGCCTCCTTAGTAAACAAAATGGATCTTCTCCTTTGTCTTCAATGTCAGGTTGATCCATAGTAGTAAAAAAATAACAATTTAATTAAACTTCAGCATCTTTTGATTCTGCCATTACATCTGTTAGCTCGCCACTTTCCCTTAAGACAGAGAATGTGATGAAAAGCAGTGAGACATCAGGAACAGCCTCACTGGTACTAAACTATTAATTTGTTTGAAAAATAACAGGGCTTTCTTGCTTTTGAACTTCTGCTGTTTACACTGGGGACTATCCAGGCCTTTTATGACACAAGCGCAGACACAGACAAGTCCATTATATAGTTTGTAAACTGGTGAAGCTCTGTCTTATTTGATTTGTAGTCCTTATTTTTCCAGAACCACTGTGCAGGTGGTTAGAAAACACTAAGGAAGAGATTTTTAAATGCTGCTTGTTTAGTCTGCTCTTGTATTTTGCAGCTGACACGAGTCTTGGAACAGATGATGTTTATGATGATAAAGGGTGCCAGTGTGATGTGTCAGTAGAAGATCTCACCCCTGCTCTTAAAACTGTCATCAGAGCAATCAGGTGAGTAAAAAATACTGAATGAATAAATATTTGAGATGTCTTTAATTAAGATACTAATTAACTGCCTGTCAATTAATAAAATGGTAGTTAGTTGAACCTATTACATGGCTACATTTGTTACATAACTAATGCTAATACAGTTTATTTATGCTTTCTTTTCATCAGTATTTTATTTGTAAGTCAAAATATTTTATCTGTTCTGTTATCAGCTTTTCAATGTCTAAAAATGTTACATAATTTGATTCATAAAAGAAAGAGAGTAATGAATGCTGTTTTCCACTATATTTCCTGTAATCCAAATTACTGTAATCCAGTTTGATATACTTTTACTGAATGTATATCACCTTGCCTAGAAAAGTTATTTCCTTTAAAAGTTTAGGTTTTTATTACTTTTCTGTATTCCTGAAATTGTCTGTCATATGACTTTTATTTCAACTTTCTTCTGGTAACAGCAGAATAATTACATTCATTCAATTGTGCAAAGCCTTGCCTGCCACTATCCATTGAGCTAAATATAAACCCAATAATTTAAAACTAATAGTCTCCTTCTTTTCCAAGAAAGTAGCAAACTGCATTGAAACTTATAAAATTACCTGTATTGAAAGCTTAAACGTAGCATTAACCCTCTTGAGACTGCCAAGGCTCTTCATCTTCCCGAATATTTTGAAGTGCAAATCCTGACAGGCCAAATGCCCACCATAAAGAGTACATGGACAAGCAAGGAGAGCTCAGGCATTCCCTCTCTGCTGACGGCAAACCCGAGGTCATTGCTGGGGGTCACCCCGCTGGCTCTGCATCAGTCACATCAGTGCCCAGCACCCTTCTTGCCGACAGGATTTTTGCAGAAATCCCCCTACACAGCAGCCATAGGGGATTTCTGCAAAACCCAAAGATAATGTTTTCCTGCAGGAAGACTCTCGCCTTAGTTGTCTCAGCGCTATGGAGGAAAGAACTCAAGCTCTTTATCAAATAATTTCATACAGTGATAACCTACAGCCTACTTGTATTTTCTTCCCCTTTTTTCCACTGATTGCCAATGAAGACAGATAGTGAGTAAGGCTGTTTCTAATACTTTGCTACTAGCACAGACAGCTTGACAGATCATTTGCAGATGTCTGTTCCAACCATTTTTCCAACCTGCCTGGAAATGACCTCACAGGACGTGTCAGATACCAGCTCCGTGTCCCACAGACACTGCAACTGGCAACTCAGATGTCACCGCCAAGAACCAGCTCTTGCCAGCAATGTTTCAGCAGGTGACGGAAATCCTTCTACACAGTGGACACCCACCTACAAGGCAGACCTATTCCTTCAAATGGAAAATGCTCAAATTAGGAACAATCACCATAGTCCATTGGCTCTGGTGCCAAAGATCCTTGTCTGTGGTGTTGCATTTTAAACAGACTGGTTGACTCTTGGCTCCAAGTGCACCTTGCCACTGTACTGACAAGTAATACTAACAGTCATCTCATTCTTAATACTTTTCAAATTCCTTAAGATCAACTTGACATTTTAATACTAAAGTCATGGAGCTTGTTTTCAAAGACACCACTGGATTGTTCAAACCACCACCCGCATCTTTGCTTGGTTCTTTTAGTAATTATCAGCTCAAACGGAAAGTAACCAAATGTGAAGGACGTAGTTGGCAAACTTTCTCCACAGTGCCATCCACAGAAATGTTCTAATAAGAAGTGCAAAGGTGCAACAGTTTGATTGTTTCAGACATGCACTATTTAAATGATGAGTCAACATTTTAGATTATCTCCAACTTTTTCTCTGCACACTTGGCTTACCAAAAACCAACTCATTTCACCACTGAGGTTGAGAATAAGAATTCTCCATCTCCATTTGCTATCAATTAGCCACGAATCTCTCCCTGCAAATGTTAGTGTTTCACTAGATTGCAAGTGGCGCATACACCTTGCTTCAGAAACATACCTTTGTTTGAGATCTGTAAAGCAGTAATATGCCATGATCTTCAGACTTCTGTTAAATGCTATACCTTAATCTCTCAAAACCAAGAGATTGATAATTCAGTTTGCCAGGTAGCTGATACTCCTCTTTCTGATTATTCAGAGTATCCGTTACCTGCCTACACTGGGATCTATGCAAACATCTGAAGAAGGATCTGAGACGCTATATAGTAACTGTAGAATTTCAAGATGATAACATCTACCTATATGGAAACTTTGTGCCTCATTTTGAAGTTTGTTTTTAGCAACGGCTTTGAATTGCAAAGGCAATGGGGGAGGGTGGAGGCTGTTTTTCCTTTCTTGCTGCTATACAGGAGCAGATAAAGACAGAAGGTACTTGAATAGCTTCATGAGGTAGTAGTCAAAAGACTCCAAATGTAAGCACATACAGTTGAATCCATTCTGGCTACATCACCTTGAAAAACTGCAATAATGGAGACTATTTTTTCCTGCTTAGAGCTGGGTACAAATTGTTTTACAATGATACAAATGGTCCTTTTGTTTTGGGGAAGAAATGAAACTAGCAAACTTAATTCATGCCTGAGGGTTTACAGAGGTAGAGCCTCTCGGTTTTGGAATCAGAAAGAACTAGGTTTTTTTCTGTGAAAGGAGCCTAGAATATTCTGGTTACTGTTAGGCTGGACAGCCTTGAAATAGCAAGAGACAAAAACTGATTTATTTATAATCTTTCATTTTGGTAATTTCAAAGTGTACTGCTTTAATTTTAACCTTGCTTACTCACATGTTTCCCAGGACTACTTTATTCTTCAAAATAACTTTTTGATTTTAATCAAACAAACCCCAAAACTTTCATTTTGAAACGGTCAAAACAGGAGATGGAGAAAATAGTCCTTTCCTGAAAAAGTTCTTAACATATTGGCCCTTTCCAAAAACAGGACTCCCAACCAGTCCTACTGAAGACCCACTGGGCAGACCTATCGGGTAACATGTCAAGCTGTCAGCCTCCTCTCAAAGCCCCCCCCAGGCTGAGTCTTCCAAAGCCCATCTCTTGTGCTGCCCCCTCCACCCCCCTTACTACAAGCTCCCTGTCAGGAAAGATCAAGCAGGCAGTAGGGAAAGTAAGGAAAAGCTGCTCGATGCATTTTCACAATGTTGGGTGAGTAGGGAACAGACAGGTAGCGTGGTGAAACATGGCGTGCTCCACAACATACCTTGGGCCAGGCCAGCATAAGTCCTGCTCCTCCGCAGCCTCCGGCTGGGATCAGAGCACTGCACAAAGCAGTTCTTGCCAGCAGTACACTGAGCCTTTGTGCCAGCAGGTTTTGTAGCACTACTCAACCAGCCCTAGTCTTGTCATGAACAAAAAGCCATTAATATCCTTCAGAGTTCCTGGAGACTAACAAAAAACATTGCATTTTCCAGCTCTCTCTGTTAGTTCACAATGATGAATGTATATAAAAGACTAAAAAGAAGATAAGGATACCTTGTTTCCATATATTGAGATATCTCTGATCATTTTTCATAGCAAGAGGCACTAAATTCCGTAATACTCTCCACAATGGAAATGATAGAATTATCCTACTATTTATGGAATACAAAATTATATTTGAGAAGCATAAATAAATGTGCAATAGGAAGTAATTGTAATGGCAGGAAGATGAACTTGCTGACCTAAGAGGTCTTTTCTCTCTTTAACTTTAGTGATTGCATAGATATATTTTCATCTGTTGTTAATAAGAAATAATAATAATAAATATAGCTAAACGTAATGAAATTTGAGAATTCTTGAGCTGATAAGCTGTATAGTTGAATAGTCATACATATTTAACAGCCAAAGAAGGAAAATATAATTTACCATTTATGTTCAGTCTTTGAAATGTTTCTGCTACACCTATAAAATGTATTTTTAGCAGCCATTACGAATTTGTTCAATGGTGGTGTGTCAGAATCCTCTATTTCTTTTAAATCCCAACACATTGTACATTTTCTGCCCAGATGGTCTTCAAGAGTCTAGTCAAGGCTCTTAGATGTGTCTTTGGCTATGACAGAACTGTGCTTGGAAGAAAACAATGTCTCTGGCTCCTAGGGGATGGGTTAGTCCAGGTCAAGACCCGAGAGAGGAGGCAATATTCACCCACTCACCCCACATGTAGTGGAATCACCTCTCAACCACATTTGTCTGTTGACCTCTCTGTATTGGATCCCGATCTCTTGTGCACGTTGTGGTGTACCAGGAAGAGGGTTAACTGGCAAGCTAAGGGTAGAGAGACAGAGGAACCAGCACAACTAGGTCTGTGTGCACCTGCTTCCCTGATGTAGTAAGTGAGTAAACAACCTGTGGGCACTTCATCTAGCTATGGGCAAAACAACCTACCTGTCTTTTAATCTTTAAGGCAGAAACCATGTGTGAGTTTACCTGAATCCCAGTAGAATGAAGCTCCATTTCTTCCTGAGATAGTGACAAGACTGACAAGATACAGGTTTAAAAAAATAACATGAGTACGACAGGGTTGCACGGAGGATTAGAGATGTTCTGACTCAGTGCCAGTTCCAGTAAAGTGCACTAATGACAAGGAGAATAGCTTTTAGTACTGGAAGGGGCAACATGAATGGAAAATAAAATGCCACAAATGCCAGGAAAGAGATGCAACCTGCACCTTGAGAAAACACTGAAATTCTAGCTTGGTGCTGATTCTGCATTTGACAAGAGTTAAATGAAATGGATGCTGCTTTTGACTGCTAGGGGTCAATAAGACAAAAGTTTTTGGCCTGTAACTTTCTACAAATTGCCAGGCCACGTAAAGGTTAGTGGGACCTGTGGTTTAGATGTTAACTATAGACAAAGCACCTTGATATATTATCATGGAATCATAGAATCACAGAATGCTTTGGGATGGAAGGGACCTTTAAAGGTCATCTAGTCCATCCCCCCTGCAATGGGCAGGGACATCTACAACTAGATTGGGTTGCTCAGAGCCCCATCCAGCCTGACCTTGAATGTTTCCAAGGATGGGGCATCTACCACCTCTCTGGGTAACCTGTTCAGTGTTTCACCACCCTCATTGTGAAAAATTTTTTCCTTGTGTTTACTCTAAATCTACCCTCTTTTAGTTTAAAACCATTACCCCTTGTCCTGTCGCAGCAGACCTTGCTAAAAAGTCTGTCCCCATCTTTCTTGTAGGCCCCTTTAAGTATTGAAAGGCTGCAGTAAGGTCTCCCCGCAGCCTTCTCTTCTCCAGGCTGAACAACCCCATTGGTCTAATTCAACACAAAAGACTTCTTTTTCTGCTATTCTCTGGATGCATCGTTGAAATAGGCTACTTTTTATAGCTATTGCTCACCAGAAAATTCTCACGCTTGTGACTTGAGTACGTTTACAACCGTGTATCGTCTTATCACATTAGATTTTTAAAATACCACCTCGCTACACAGCATATGGTGATTTAAAAATGCAAATAATGTTTTAAAAAAATCATGCGCACTACACGCTTTGTCCTTTTGGGTTAATCCTTACTTTCAATTCCTGCTCTTTGGTCAGTACTAGCAGTTCAGTACTGCCGGTGGCGACTCAGTTTAGTTTATGATGAGTCTTGTTTGCCCCCTTGTGGCATAACTGGAAAAGACAGAGCGAGCTGTAGTTTGTTCTGTTCCTCCTGTTTGTGTTAAGGGCTGGTGCTTCAGATACTTGGGGTATGGATCACTTTGTGCGGATTCTCCCTTTTTTCGTATGGGTAGGTTATCCACCTGTGCCCGCATAACTGAACCCTTCCTTTTCATCACACAGGAACACACCAGAATAGGCAACTTTTTATTCTAGAAGCACAAATGAAGGAAGCTCAAAAGCTTTTTTGTTCACAATTCAACTACTTTTGAATACGCTCTATATAGCTGTAATAATCTCTCAGGATGGGTGTTCAAGTCTATCAAGTTCAATTACATAGTTATTTCAACATATAGAAAGATAATTGAATTTTTAAAATAGACAGTAAATAACTACGGAAAATCAACTAAATTTAATAACCGCAAAGCAGTTGCTAGGCTCTATCACTGAAAGAATTCAGGTTTTCTGTTTCTTAATTAACTTTCAGGCTTTTAAAACACCAGTCTTTTATAACTCTTCATTTTTTTGCAGTTTTTGTAAAATTTTATATATTCGAAGCAAAAAGGTAGTAAGCAATATGGGTCTGTTCCAAACCCTGCTGAAGTTAATTAAGATGGCAACACATGAGCTAATAACTAAACCAGAAATAGTAGTTACCTCTCACTGATATAGCCATGAGGCTTTTGGTCCTGTGTTTGACTTCTGAACATTATGAACAAACTGCCTTGATAACCAACATCCTGTTATAAAGCTGCAAAGCAGTAATGAAGACTTTTGTGCACACTGATTAAGAAGCTTCTATGGCTGTTAATAAAAGCTAGTCTTCTGTCTCTTCTCTTGTAAAATCACCCAATTGTGGTTAAATTCAGTTGTCTTCAATCATGCTATTAATCTTCTGGCTCTGCTTTTCTAATACAGCTTCATATTTTTGCTTTATCAAGAGCGTGGAGTAAAAAATTGTGACCACCAAAACAGAGAGAATGATACTTTCTTGTATCTCAGCTACATCATTTATTCTTTGTAACCTGAATAAAGAACTAGATTCCAGGAGATTGTTTGGGCTGCCAGACTATTATGAACAGAAATCTTGGCATCATTTGACAGCTAAAAGAAAAAAAAATCTGCATCCCAGCTTCAGAGGCCTTCAGATTACAAAAGACGCCGAAAGCCATTAGTCTGTAGAACTGGCTGACAATGGAAAAGAGGAAAGTGCATCATCTGACATATTTAAAACTGCATGGAGATTAGTCCTGGACTGTCAAGGTGATGGACTACTCCTAACAGGCCTTTTCCATTTTTAATTTCTATAATCAGAATCGTGTCTGGTTAATATTCAAGGATCACCTCCTCCTAGCCCAGGAGCGATGCATCCCAACAAAATGCCAGGCCTGCACAGATGAACAAGGAGCTTCTGGACAAGCTCAAACACAAAAAGGCAGCCTACAGAGGGTGGAAGCAAGGACAGGTAGCCTGGGAGGAATACAGAGAAATTGTCCCAGCAGCCAGGGATCAGGTTAGGAAAGCTAAAGCCCTGATAGAATTAAATCTGGCCAGGGATGTCAAGGGCAATGAGAAAAGCTTCTATAGGTACATCACTGATAAAAGGAAGAGTAGGGAAAATGTGGGGGGCCCTCTCCAGAAGGAAACGGGAGACCTGGTTACCTGGGATATGGAGAAGGCTGAGGCTGAGGTACTCAATGACTTTTTTGCCTTAGTCTTCACCAGCAAGTGCTCAAGCCACACCGCCCAAGTCACAGAAGGCAAAGGCAGGGACTGGGAGAATGAAGAACCACCCACTGTAGGAGAAGATCAGGTTCAAGACCATCTAAGGAACCTGAAGGTGCACAAGTCCATGGGACCTGATGAGATGCATCCGTGGGTCCTGAGGGAACTGGCAGATGAAGTTCTGAACCACTATCCATCATATTTGAGAAGTCATGGCAGTCTGGTGAAGTTCCCGCTGACTGGAAAAGGGGAAACACAACCCCCATTTTTAAAAAGGGGAAAAAGGAAGACCTGGGGAACTACAGGGCAGTCAGCCTCACCTCTGTGCCCAGCAAGATCATGGGGCAGATCCTCCTGGAAACTATGCTAAGGCACATGGAAAACAAGGAAGTGATTGGTGACAGCTAACATAGCTTCACTAACAGCAAATTGTGCCTGACAAATTTGATGGCCTTCTATGACAGGGTTACAGCATTGGTGGATAAGGGAAGAGCAACTGACATCATCTACCTGGACTTGTGCAAAGCATTTGACACTGTCCAGCATGACATAGAATCATAGAATCATTAAGGTTGGAAAAGACCCTTAAGATCAAGTGCAACTGTTAACCTAGCACTGCCAAGTCCACCATTAAACCATGTCCTCGAGCACCACGTCTACCCTTCTTTTAAATACCTGTTCCAATGCCTGACTACCCTTTTGGTGAAGAAGTTTTTCCTAATATCCAACCTAAACTTCCCCTGGCGCAGCTTGACGCCGTTTCCTCTTGTCCTATCGCTTGTTACTAGGGAGAAGAGACCGACCCCCACCTCACTACAGCCTCCTTTCAGGTAGTTGTAGAGAGCAATAAGGTCTCCCCTCAGCCTCCTCTTCTCCAGACTAAACAACCCCAGTCATCATCCTTGTCTCTAAATTGGAGAGACGTGGATTTGGTGGATGGACGACTCGGTGGATAAGGAATTGGCTGGATGGTCGCACTCAAAGAGTTGTGGTGAACAGCTCAGTGCCCAAGTGGAGACCAGTGAGGAGTGGCGTTCCTCAGGGGTCGGTATTGGGACCAGTGCTGTTTAACATCTTTGTTGGTGACACTGACAGTGGGATTGAGTGCACCCTCAGCACGTTTGCCGATGACACCAAGCTGTGTGGTATGGTCAACACGCTGGAGGGAAGGGACACCATCCAGAGAGACCTTGACAGGCTGGAGAGGTGGGCCTGTGAGAACCTCATGAAGTTCAACAAGGCCAAGTGCAAGGTCCTGCACATGGGTCGGGGCATTCCCAAGCACAAATACAGGCTGGGTGGAGAATGGATAGAGAGCAGCTCTGAGGAGAAGGACTTGGGGGTGTTGGTTGATGAGAAGCTCAACCTGGCAATGTACACTTGCAGTCCAGAAAGCCAACCGTATCCTGGCCTGCATCAAAAGAAGCATGACCAGGAGGGTGAGGGAGGTGATTCTCCCCCTCTACTCTGCTCTGGTGAGACCCCACCTGGAGTACTGCGTTCAGCTCTGGGGCCCCCAGCATAAAAAGGACATGGACCTGTTGGAGTGAGTCCAGAGGAGGGCCACGAAGATGCTCAGAGGGCTGGAGCACCTCTCCTATGAAGACAGGCTGAGAGAGTTGGCGTTGTTCAGCCTGGAGAAGAGAAGGCTCCAGGAAGACCTTATAGCAGCCTTCCAGTACCCCAAGGGGGCCTACAAGAAAGCTGGAAAGGCACTTTTTATGAGGGCAAGTAGTGATAAGACAAGGGGTAATGGCTTTAAACTGAAAGAGGGTAGATTTAGGTTAGACATAAGGAAGAAATTCTTCACTATGAGGGTGGTGAGGCAACAGATTGCCTAGAGATGCTGTGGATGCCCCATCCCTGGAAGTGTTCAAGGCCAGGTTGGATGGGGCTTTGAGCAACCTGGTCTAGTGGAAGGTGTCCCTTCCCGTGGCAGAAGGATTGGAATTAGATGATAGTTAAGGTCCCTTCCAACCCAAACCATTCTATGATTCTATGATACTTCAAGCTCTATACCAGTGACAAGCAATCTCATTTTTAACTGGAAGTTAGCAGAATGGGAAATATAACAACCTAAGCGCTGTGGCAAAAGGCTGATATTATTTGGAAAGCATTTATGTATAATGCAGAAAACAGTAGAGGATCACTATATATAATTAGTCTGACTCTACATAGCTATTATCATAATGTCTGTCCTAACTATAAAAAGTATGGTTTTCCTAAATTCCACTAAAACACCACTAATCTATTTTTATCACAGAGTGCGAGCCATGTTTTTGTTTTTATTATCATTCATTGTCTTACAGCTGCTAAATATATACGGAGGGAATATATTAGCATGAAATACTGGAATTTGGAATATACTGGAATTTGGAATAGGATACCAATTTACTGTCTCTGCTTTTTTTAATGGCAATAGATAGCAAATATCAGCAGTATGGCCCTAATGAGGATTCATAAGCTCTGTAACACAGACCAGAATGGCCAATACGCCTGATCCCTCGGCTTCTCTCCCAGCTCTCCCACGGTTCTCTCTTCCACAGTTCTCATGTAAACCACGGAGAACTGCAGGTTTTACCACCTGACCTGGAAAATCGGCTCACTGTCATTTACTTTCCAAATCTGTCATTTCTACTATTTAAAATTTGCAGTTTAATATCAAGCTTTTCATTCTAAGAAGAGCTACTCAGTGGACATCACATATTCACATAAGCATCACAGAAACTTGTGCAAGTCTCACATAAAAAACATATGCCATTCATCAATTTTGGATATTTACTGTTATCTGATACTTACTATTCTCCAGTAAAATTCAAGGAAAAAAATCACCAATGCTAATTGAACAATAATTCTGATAGATTTCAATATGGAACAAACATGAAAACTTCTCTTTAGCCTGCAAAGTTTGATTGTAAGTCAGCAAAATAAATTAAAAACAAATAATTAAGCCTGAATGTTAATTAAAAATAAAAATTGATGAAAAATCAATTGGGTGCATAAATTTTAATTTTTTACAAAATGGAAAGCAAATAACTTAAAATGAGCACCAGAAAAATACTGCTATTATTTATGTTTCTGTAATCGATTTGTTAGAGGAATCTTCCTTCTAACAAGGACAGAAGTAGCTTAAGCACAAACGTAGCTTACAGGATATCTCACTCAAGTCAGTGGGACTAATGCCAGGTTTAAGTTAAGCACGTACTTCAGTACCTTTCATATCAGGCAGCCAGCATAAAAAAGCCAAATAGGTGTATACGGATAAATTAGACATGCTCTGCACTCTTTAAAATAGTGTTACCTGATCTCTCTTAAATAACAATTCAAAGGGATAGCTACAATGCATTTGTACTTACACATTGGTACTTATAATATCAGTTTTGTAAAGGGAAAAGTTCACTTGCACAAGCTGTATTGAAAATATCATCCATTTAAAAATTAGCTGTCAAATTTTATCAGTGGAATATATTATATTGTTTCACAACTGTTGAAGATTAATCTGTGAAATGCTTTTTCCCCACAGAATTATGAAATTTCATGTTGCAAAGAGAAAGTTTAAGGAAACGCTTCGTCCATATGATGTCAAAGATGTCATTGAACAGTATTCAGCAGGTCATCTAGACATGTTATGCAGGATTAAGAGTCTTCAGTCACGGTAAGGAAAGAATAATTTTTGCTCTGCATAAGCATCTTACGTTATGTCATTCACTGCATAATGAATATTGCTAATGTTTAACATTCTTGTGTCGTATTTGGGTACAAATTGCCATCCATGCTTCAGCCCAGCCTCTCTTTCTGTGAGCACAGCTGAGCCAGAAATTACATTGTGGGTAAAAACAAAATAAAACCATGTATCTAAATTGTCCCCAGAAAATGGAAATCTGAACAATAGAAAACGTAATCCTTTATCTGTTAAGTCCATTCATAAACAAGGAATTTAGTCATGAGGTTGCGAAAAGGATGAGGTCGACATTGAGAACTGCCTTTCTCCCATCCCAGACTCTTTTCACATAAAAGAAACTGGGAACTGCCGGTAATGTAGTATTTATGTAGTTTTTATGTTCTAGATTCCCAGCAATAATGATTTAAAAAAAAAAGCAAACTAGCATTACGTCATGTGTATCATTACCAGCATCAGGGCTGAGATTCTGGCTTCAAACTGACAGCTTTCCCAGGACTCCATGCTGCTGTTAGGACGGGAGAGCTGAGGGTGGCACTGGGACGTCTGTTCCCCCCCAACATCAGGCTGCTGGAAAGGCCACCTCCTCTTGCCCTCTCAGCAACTCTAGCCCTGGCTCTTCTAGATGATGGCTAAGTTCTGGCCCCCGGTTAGTGCCAATGGAAAAGAAAAGCTGTCTCTGAGCTAATCTCCAAATGCTCAAAAAGCATTCATGATTTTTTCTTAATTTTTTAGTAAAACTAGGTAACTTCTTTCTCGGGTGCTTTTCTGAAGTCCTATGATTTTAATTTTTAATGTACAGATTAGCAAGCACTTCCATATCATCACCGTTTTCAGCAATCACAACAGCTTTTGATTTCTCTTACAGTGTTGACCAAATTCTTGGGAAAGGACAAATCACAGCAGATAAAAGAAGTAGAGAAAAGAATCCTGCAGAGAATGAGACAACTGATGACCTCAGTATGTTAGGACGTGTAGTCAAGGTGGAGAAACAGGTAGAGTGATTATCTGTGTCGCTTTGTCTTGCTCTATCGCTCATGCCTTTTGTGCGTTTTATTGCCAGTTTCAAAGGCTGAACAGGTAAAACATTTTTTTTCTAATATCTGCTTCATTTACATGTTGAAATAAAATTGATATGAATCGTATTACCTTAACTGTCTTCCACGTACAGAAAAGTAAGGAAGGAAAAATCGCAGGATACTAAATTTTTTTCCCTTTTATCAGCTTGCTTATGAAAAATCTAAATGGCTTTCGACAACCTTCTTTTTCAAGAGTCAATAGTGTATACCAAGCTCCTCCCATTTTTCTTTTCAGCAGTCACATTTTCCCTTTGCTTGCGTTCCAAATATTTTAAATTAGTATTTAGCCTTAATGTTAACCTTTTCCTCTCCCTCCTGTAGGTACAATCCATTGAGTCAAAACTGGACTGTCTATTAGATATTTATCAACAAGTTTTGCGAAAAGGATCTGCATCCGCGCTCACTTTGGCCTCCTTTCAAATGCCACCTTTTGAGTGTGAGCAGACTTCTGATTACCAGAGTCCATCAGACAGCAAAGATTTGTCTAATTCTGCACAAATTAGTGGATGTGTATCCAGATCAGCTAGTGCCAATCTGCCTCGTGGCCTACAGCTTATACTGACACCAAATGAATTTAGCACTCAGGCTTACTATGCTTTTAGTCCGGCTATGCATAGTCAAGCAACGCAAGTGCCAAACGATGGACCTGCAACAATTAATAATACATCAAACCAAATAAACCAGGCAACTAAGCCAGCAACTCCAACAACATTACAAATACCACCTTTCTCATCAATGAAGCATATCAATAGGCCTGAGCCCATTCATATTATTCCTGTAACCACACAGGAAAATATTTCCGATGTCACCGCTTGCCTTGTTGCATCAAAGGATAACGGACAAGTTGCACAGCCCAGTGCGACAAAGGATCTCACATGGAGAAAAAGTCTGGATACAGAAGGGGAACCTTTGCTCTCAGTTAAACCTGTGGTGCAAATGGATTTAGGAAAATCTTTATCTGTACAAAACCTTATACAATCAACAGAAGAACTGAATGTACAGATTGCTGGCAGTGACTCCAGTGGTTCCAGAGGTAGCCAAGATGCATACTCCAAATGGAGGGAGTCAAAATTATTTATAACTGATGAAGAGTTGGAGACAGAGGCAGGAACAGAGACTACTGAAGCAATCTCGCGCCCATTAGTGGAAACAACTCTCTCTGCTGACTCTCTAAGGACTGGAATATCAAGATCATCTCAAAGCATTTGCAAGCCAGGGGACGGTACAGAAGCACTCAATCTGCTCCATGTCAAACTTAAATAACAGCTTGTGGGCTTTCTTCATTGGCTGGGTCATTCCTCTAGTCATACATATCATAGCATGAACTGTTTTGAAAGCCTTTTTAATAAGATAAAATCACAAAAATCAGGATGAATCTGAGAAGCAGTTGAATGAGCCCATATCTCCTAGTTGCATGAAAATGCATGTTTAAGTGATGGCTAACGTTCAAATTTACACCTACAGTACGGCAGCCTTTATGTAGTACAGTAGGTTTAAATGATGAGTTGCCTACAAAGCTAATGCTGCAGGATGTATCAAAAAGCAAAAATTTGAGCATTTAGACCTAGTGCCGTTTCTACAGGGCAGAAGTAAAAATCGTAAGGTTTAAAGCACTTTGCTTCTGAACTAATTAAATATATATATATAATGTCCTGATTTAGATGATAGTTTATGTTTACAACAAAAAAATTATCTACAGCTGCTAGCAAGGTACCAAGGAAACCAGTAATATGGGATTAGAAATGGCTGCCAGTTGCAAGATACACACATTAGCTCATCAGTAATCAGTTATTTTTAACTCTGAAAAACAGTACGTTAATATGGTTTTTTGGTGATTTAGTGCTGTGGCAAAAGTACCTGACACACCACTATCACATTGTTCTTTATAACGAGAACATGATTTTGCTATGAAAAGTTTGTATTTTAAGGATTGGGGCTGGCCTCAGAAGTGGATAACCTGGATGACTGCACTAAAAATACAGGGGAATCTCTCCTTCTTCCAGTCTCATTGAGGAGCTATCATCTTGTGAATCTGAAACGTTTTGGCAGCAGTGGGTGAGGGAAGGAAGCAGGCGCTGCCTTTACTGTAGAAGCAATATTTCCTTCTGTGGAAATTTTGGCAATTTTCTTTGCAGTCCCAACCTGATACCATGACAGCTCTTCATAAGGCTGGGAAAGGAGGGAAAGTAAGGATCTGAAATACAGAGTAAAACTAAGGAGAGGTAGAACAGGGAACAGAGAAAGACAACACAATCAATGACAAAAAAAAAAAGAATATGAATTTAGATGGGAAGGAAGGGAAATGATTGCAGAAAAATAAAGAAGGAAGGTAAAGAGGCAAAAAGATATTTTTTTTTAAATCCAGCCTGTCAGTCACAGATATTGAGTGCTATTTCAAAAAAAAAGGCGATGTAGGCAATTAGAAATGGAAATAGAAATAGAGAAGACCACCTTCACTGAAAAAAAAACCTGAAAGCAAGAGCGTTTTTGTTTGGTTGGTTTTGTTTGTTTGCTTTTTAAATAGAAGGGGAGAAGGAGAGAGGGGAAAGTGGTCACACTCTTATAGCTCAACACTGTGTCCCAACTGCAGTCATTTCTTGTGAACTTTCCAAGAAAGGACCTTCAGACTCCTTCCTCCTATTACCTGAGTTTTCAGATTCAAAGCCTACATCAGACTGAGCATTCCTGCTTGATGCATCCTCTTTTTTTCTTATCCTAACGTACACGTCACTTCTGCTGAGACGCAGGAGCAGTGTTAGTGCCTATCTGCACAGCCCCAGCAAGGCTTCGCCGCTGGAAGAACCCTTGCGGAGCCTAAACAGGCTTTCGCTCTTCCCAGCTGAAGGAGGTGTCTGTGCGTTGCCTCCCCCCAGATTTATACCCCGCCTGCACCACAGGCTTGTAGACAACCTGACTTGGGCTCAGCTTCCCTCTAGCAGCAGGAACACCGAATGTACGGGGGTGCCAGTGCCAGCTCACTCAGGGCAGTCTTTTCTCAAGGCCCAGACCTGCTGGGAACTTACTATGTACATCAAAAACGTCACTCCAGTCTTAACCATGGCTAAATGCTGTAGATTGTATTGTGAAGGACCTGATCTGTTTACTATGAAACCATTGTAATTTCTGCTTCCATATTTCCTTTACAGAAGTATTCCTGGATGTTACATGATAACCTTATTATGTGAAAGTACATGCAAACTGTAGAGTGTATATATTGTGTCGTTATACGGGGTCCACGGATGGTACACTGCGCTCCATGGCTTACGCCAGAGCAAACTTCATCCCGAAAGACACCTTGAAGCACAATTTCCTCACCACTGATTTGCCATATAATTTATCACATTCAGTCGTTCCTGTGTTCTTTTATGTGTAGTCTGATCATACTAAAGCCTGATTACAACAGTAATTTTGTGAGGATAAATAGGGTTTTTTCACATCTCAGTTCATTTAACTATTAACTTATTTGAATGTCTGCAGTTTATCCAGACAGATCTGTAAGTTTAAAGTCCTATCCAAAATTTAAAAACTTACACGTTTTTTTCAGGCTTTTCTTTCTTTTTTCCTAAGGGTTTATGGTGCCTTTCTTGCCTTTCATACAAAGCCTCCTGCTGGCCTAAGCATAAACCTGTGCTTAAGTCCAGTTAAGGAGCAAGAGACAGGGCACATGGCAACTGTGCGTCAGTAACGAAACTCCCTTCCCCTCCTTGACGAGACTGAAAAATCAAGGCATCGCGAATTGGACTCCACTCTTCCACCTTCATCTGCGCGAGCAGATGGTTGCACCCCCATTGAGCCCGGAAGGCGTCAGTGGGAGAACTGAGCGTTGGCCGGCCCTGCCTGGACAGATTCCGTACGGAAACAGGGCCGTGGGTTTTGCTGATAATTTATCTCACGGAAACTTGGTATTTTTGCCTTAAATGACATGCTTGAGTCCTTCTAGTTTTAAGTTAATTTATTTAATAGAATTTTGTGCACAGAAGAATAAGTTCTATAAATTATGTATGAGAATGTTAATGTCTTTACAAAGTACTAATAAATCCAGAAGATCGTATCTTTTCAAATTATGGTTTAAAATCCTAATTTTTTTTCTTTTATGCTCACCATTATTATTTTTGTAGCTGCAAGTCTTATCATATAGGAATTTTTTAACATAATATTGATAGAAAATAGAAAGAGTAGTGAATATATGAAATTCTGGAGAGGAAGAATTGTCTGTTTGGATTTTTATAAGTTTTGCTCGTATTTCCTCATGAGGATTTTCCTGTTTCTACGCTCTTTCTTTAAAAGACAGTGTCATGACTGACAGTCATTCATTGGTTTCACAAAAGAAGGAGCTGTCTGGCTTTTCAAGTCTTGTCCTGAGCTGCTTGTTAAAGTCCAGCTCGTAACAGCTAATAAGAATTGTTCATGAGTAGGGACAAAGGACAATTCTTTTCTGATTTACAATCCACTTGAGGATTGTTGAAGAGAGACTTTGAACTTAAGTAAAAGCATCAGGAATGAAGCCTTATGCAAATAACTGTTTTCTGATCAGCATGTTTCTTGTACCTGATTGAAGAGAGAACCGAAAAGAATAGTTTTGATGATTATTATTTGTTTAAAAATTTGTATTTGCTCCTGGCTTACATGATCTATACTTTTTATTTAAATATGAATATAGTGTTTTAGCCTAGGGTTCAAGATTGCAAAGATCATACACTTTTATTCACAGTGCCCACGGTTGTTCCATATGTTTTTCAGATAATCCTACTTAGAGTGACTGCTCTCATTATAGTATGGTGACGAGTAATTCACCTGCTCTTCTGTGATAAGTCAGATCATACTGAATTGCTGATGTATAGTAGAACATCTGATGTACAGTAGTATTTCTGGATTGGGACCTGCAATCCTTACTCAAGGAAAAATTCTATGGAATTCATTCATTTTAATGGAATTCAAGAATTTTTCTTGAATTGGGAGCTCAGATTCAAATCCTCATTTTGTTGGGCATCTGTTTAAAGTGAAAATGGTAATATTCCAGTTATTTCCTGAGGAAACTAATACTTAGCTGAATTTACCCATGTCACATTGACGATATAAAAAGTAACGCACAAAAGTATTGATGTAAAAAGGGAAGAAGAGAAGGGGCATTTTTAAAAAGCACAGAGAAAAGGAGAATAATCAGAAAAGAGGAGTAAGCAGGAAAAGAAAATATAACAGCAAAGGAACGAAAAAAGGGTTTAAACACCTGAGGCTAAATTCATCCTTGGATGGCTTCACTGACTTCAATGAATTCACTGCCCAGCTGGGTGAAGTTCAGCCTCCATTGGGATAATCAGGCTCAGTTCCACTGACCTTAAAGGAACTGCACCCACCTCTACCAGGAATGAACTTGCCTCTCTGGGCCAACTTTTATCCTGACTCATATGTCATGCAATCCTTTTGGATTCATTAGGTTTGAATGAAATACAGGTCAGAAAAGAATTTGCCCCAGATATTTCTGCTTCACATTTTTTTGTCAAGTGTGTTAATTGACTTAATTCAAATGGATTACAACATCACACAAAGTGCTGTCACTGTCTAAAAAGGTTAATTGGTTTTTGAAATAAGAATTGTCCCCTGCAGCGTCAGTGGAAGCATGTACTATTTTCCCGGTCATTCATCTGGATGCAAATGTGGCCATTCTTTCAGCTGTGGCCACACACAGGACAATTTCAGACATATCCAATATCATCTGCTATGGGAAGCATTTTTTACTTCTTTGAAAGATAAAAAGCCTGTTTCATGACAGGTTTAGAAAGCATGAAGGCTGCTTCCACTGACACTGCAACAACATTAGTCAGTACATTACAATGTTAATTGTAACTTCTTGACAAAGTTGAGTCCATATTGTTGTTAATAAAAATTATTTGAAAAGTACCATGATTACTGTTTTTTTTTTCCTTACATAAATGATTGTATGGTGTAAGCACATATCAGGCAAAAAAAAAAAAATTAAACTTGCTCATTGTTTTCCTTTTGAAGTTTTGTAATTTTTTTTATTAAATGGACCAAAACACCACAAAGGAAGTTTACTAGAGTAAAATGTGCACAAACTAGTCTGATACATTCAGGTTCTGGTAACTGTTTACAGCAGAGTTTACTTAAACTTCAGATGTTTCAGCACCTCTATGAAAATTAGTTTGGAAGTTATTATTACCTTCCCTGTTAGATAAATGGGAATTGCTTCAGGATCGGCAGTCAGGGGCCTGTGCAAGGAGCAGGATTCCTAAGGGAAGGCCCATCTGCTACCTCAGTTTAACCTGAGGACTAGGTGAAGCCCTTTCCTCTGCGCTGAATCATGCAAGTTCCTCTAGAATGCTACTGCACCAAATCTACAGCCTTCTTTCCCCACTTAGCTCTTCCTGGAGTCCTGCTGAAGATAAGCTTTAGTATTGGAGTGTAAAGTATTAAATATAGAGAGGCTGTTCTTGTGGTGAAGTCACTGCATCTGTGGAGGCTTCAAAATCAGTGCAAGATACTTCCACATATACGTGACCCCCTACCTCTTCGACATCATCTTAGATATTGAAATTTAAAGATGCAGTCTCCAGAAAGGCAGATTTTTCCAGGCAGCCATTTGTATCCACAGGCTACGTGAACACTGCCAAGCTCTGTCCAAGAAAAAACATAGGACAGTGAAAAAGGCAAACATGTATGCATACTCTTCTTTTGTAAGACTGGGTGGTCTTTCTTCATGTGTACACAGAGATAGTAGGGAAGGGTCAGAAGACAGCAGTGTGAAGTTTTTCCTGTTGAGTTACCCTGCTGATCACAACGGCCAGGCACAGGCGGTAATCTGCATCTATAAAAACACCTATATAAATATTCACCATCCACCTCTGTACAATAGGAACACAAGACTGTGCCTAAAAGAGAAATTTAAATCCTCATTCATTAGAAGATTTTCAATGTAACTGAAGGGGGGGGGGGGGGGTTTAGGTTTTTCTCAGGTGTTTTTTTTTCTGCTTTTTTAATGTGAGGGTGATTAACACTGGCACAGGTTGCCCAGGGAGGTTGTGGAGTCTCCATCCTTGGAGATACTCAGAAGGCACCTGGCCATGCTTCTGGTCAACTGGCTCTTGGTGACCCTGCTTGAGCAGGGGGGTTGGACAAGATGACCTCTAGAGGTCCCTTCCAACCTCAGCCGTTCCGTGATTGTTTCCAATATTGTATCAGCTTTAGTACATTTAATCATACTAAAATCTTCATTAAAGCTTGAGATTAAATATTAAAAGACTTCCCTAAAACATTCAGACCACAATGTATTAGCATGACACGAGCCTAGACACCTACCAAAATTAACACACTGCCACCCTCGCTCCCTGGCCGCTCCTTGAGGGCTGCCTGCCTGCCTGCCTGCCTGCCTGCCTTCCCCTTCCCACCCCACCGACTTCAGGGGCTTCCCACACGTTCAGGACCGAGTTCTTGTCCCTCCTGTCCTAAAACACCGCCTCCTCCTGAGGGGAGCCCACCCAGGGCTGCCCCGAGGCCGGCAGACAACGGAGCCGGAGAGAGGAGAGCGCAGCACTGGGAACCCAACAGCCCTCAGCGGCCGCGCAGCCCGCGCGCCTGAGCACCACCCCGGCGCCTCGCCGAGCCAGCCAATCACGGCTTAGAGAGCGGCCCGCCCTGGCCAATCAGCACGCTCCTAGCCTAAGGCGCGCCGAATCCCGCCACATGGGCCGCGGAGGCGGACGGGGGAGCCGCCATGTCTGACTGGGACACCAGCAGCGACGAGGACACCGGGGCGCCGGGTCGGCCGCTGTCTTCTGCCGCCGCCCGGTGTCTGTGGCAGCCGCCGGCGACCCCTTCGCAGAGTCGCGCCTCCGTAGAGGGCGGCGGGGGACGAAGGAGCGCTGACTGGCGGCGGGAGGCGGCGGCCAGCCTCGGAGGGGAGGAGTGGGAGCCTCGAGGCGCGGCTGGCTCCCGCGGCCCCGGAGAAGCGGCGCGGCAGCGGCCGCCCCGAGCCGCCGCCGGCCAAGCTCAGGACGCCGTGACGCCCCTCTGCTTCCACCTGGACAGCGCGCTGGTCGGGGCTCTCATAGGTAATCACGACCGCACCCCCACCCCCTGGGGTGCTTGGCCCGCTGAGGTGAGCGGGTGGGGGCGGAGGAGAGGGCCCGGCCGCCGAGAGGTTTGTTCGTGTGGGCCCCTGCCCATCCCTCTGTGCCCTGAGGAGGTGCGTCGCTGCCTTGCGTCTCCCTGGCCGGGGAAGGGCCGCAGCCCCTTGTGATCCCCTTATATCTTTCTCACCGGGGGATGGCAGGGTGCTTTTGCAGAGTACTGGCTGAAGCGTGCAGCTCACCTGCTCACCGGGGTAGCTGAGCTTTTCTTCCCTAAAGTGTTTGGGTTGATGTCTGTTTCTCATGGCCAGCAGCCTGTAAGTGGGCTGATGCCCCTTTCTAGTCACATGGAGGAAGGGTGTCTCTCTCTTGAGCTGGTTTTGGTGCTCCATGTCCTCAACTGAGGTGCCTTCCCCCCCCTCCTCACGCACCTTGTGTTTGGTTAATTGCCAAAAAAGTTACCTGCATTTTCCAACAGTTTGGTGTCACAAGTTCTTTCATTTATGGATGCATGCACTAATATGAATGTCTTAAGTTTTGGTCACAACCAAAATACATTTGCCATGTGTAATTTTTGATGGTTTTGCCTAAATCTCTGTAATGCTTGCAGTGTATCTTTATAACAGGTCGGGGCGGAACTAAAATAAGAGAACTTGAGGATTCTTCGGGTTCCAGGATAAAGGTACCATGTGCTGTGTGTCATCTGGGCCTGGATTCTGTTGGGAACATACTTGGTTTTGTGTCTATGTAAACTAGAGTTACTGCAGCAAGTTAAAGGGTGTTGCTGTAATAATTTTACTCTTTTACAAGAATTGGTAAAAATGAAGTGGAATTGAGGGTGTAACTTGACTGGTATGTGAAAGTAGGAAAAGCTTACTGATTTTTTTTTTTTTTTTTTTTTTAAGTATGCATTAATTTCCCTTTCTTTTAGATAGGGAATTAAAGAGCCTTTTCCTGAGAAGGTCAAATTCAGGAAAAAAATCAACGACTGTTTTCAGTATATATTCTTATATAACGTTTGCCTTTGCAGTATTAAAAAACTCAGTAAGATTTTATGAACATAGGTTATAAAGGGAACCTATGAAGCTGAAGTAAAGATTTTTGGTAGTGTTGCTGTGCAAAACAAAGCCAAGATGTTGATCGACGATGCTGTTACAAGATCTGGACAAAACTACATTAGAGGTGGGACTCAGAGAGGTAAGAAATGTGTTTTTGGAGAAAAAAAAGAACTGTGGATTGTCTTCCTATATATTTGATAGTTTGCTGGAGTGTTTTTATATTGTTAGTATTTTACTGAAGTGAGTGAACTCTCACCTTGTTCTTGGACAGTGGCATACCTCCTTAAAACAGAAATATCTAGACATCCTCCTTTCTCAGCTATGAACAGTTCCCCCCACACACACTGCCAGACTTCTGTGAAAATCTGTTCCTGTGTGTTTTCAACAATTTTAATGAATGCAGAATGTTAGACTGCTTGGTTTCTTGCATTATCAATCCAATTCCCCCAAAATACAAGTATTTGTTCTAGTTTAAGTTTTAATGTAGTATCTGTGCAGTATTAAAATTCAGTAAGGTTTTGTAAATGTAGTCTATAAAGCAAACGTACTGATGATAGCATAGACGATGCTGACGTCTTATTACTTTCGTAGGAAGTTAGCATTTAAGATTTGATGTTGCACATCATGCCTCACTTTACTAGGCTTTATTGTGTTAACTTTGGCTCTTACATGGATATATAAGTAATGATTGTATGTTGAGATGCTGCTTATATTATTGGTGTTTGTCTTGTTTGCCTGTGCAAAAAGTTGTTAGGAGCACATACAACATCCATCATAGCTGTTCATCTGAGGCACTGATGAGGAAGAAGGGATCTGAGAGTTGTGTTAGAATAAGGAATGGAGTAGTTATGAGTTTTGATTTTTTTGAGTTATGAGTTTTTGATTTTTTGATTTTTTGATTTTGATTTTTGATTTTGATTTTTTGATTTTTTTTTGAGTTATGAGTTTTTGATTTTAGAAGTGCCCCAGAGGGTGAATGAGTATGTTTCAAGAGGCTAGAAATAGTTAACACTTCCTTAGTATGTACGACTGTTTTCCCCATGTTTCCTGCTTTTCCACTAATACGTGATTGTGTTGCCATTTATATCTTCACTGTAAAACCCTTCTTTCTTAAGAAGTGTTAACCTCATCAAAAAACAGGTATAGAGTGTAACTACACTGAGACTTTATTGTGGTGATGTTGGATGCTTTAGAAGTAAACCTTGCTCTTTTAGCTGTTAAAAAATACAGCTTTCTGTCTGCATATCATCTACTGGGTTCACAAGTTTTTTTCAAAAGCCTGCTACACAACAAGCCTTGTTTATAGCTGCAGAAGCAGCATTTTGGGACCTGTCATTACATTCTTTACTTAAAAATGTTGAAATGCTCCTTTTTTTTGCCAGAACTGGATTTGTACAGGTTTTACCGACATTTCAGGCTAAGACCTAGGAAAGAATTTTCTATTTAAATGCTTCATGTCTATTCCAAATCACATAAGAGGCCTTACAATAGGAGGAAAAAAAAAAAGGTGTTTGTTTTGAGGAGGGATTCTCCCCCACCCTCCAACAGATTCCATCAAATAGCAGCATTTTGGTATTAACTCTGCAGGAAAAACTTGGGATGATATCGAGCCTGAAGATAACCCAAAGAAATCAGTGATTAATTGGGCCTCTCTTCGAGAAAACAAAGCTAAATATGAAGCTATGAAGTGGGCAGGTTAGTTTTAAAATTTTTATTGTATGGTACTTGCCTTCATATGATAAATCTGTTGAATGCTTAAATATTTTTAATTTTTGCTAATCTTTCAGTGTCCAAGTTAGTTAAGTATTTGCACTGAAGTGGCCGTGTCAGCATTTCTCAGCATGGTCATGGAGGACACTGTAGTTGCTGTGTGAAGACTTAAACTTACTACTCAATTGGTATTTTGACTTCACCCTTTGAAAATGCTGTTCTTTTGTATGTAGCCACAGCAAAAATCTGAAAATTGTTAAATATTATGCTATATATGTTAGCAGAAATTACTTTAGAACTTGAAATGTGGAGAAGTGGTTCTTTTGCAGATACTTAAGTGTTTGTCTCAGCCTTCGTATTTTAGATGAACAACAATAATCGTCCACCACTTTTGGCTAGTTTGCTAGTACAAGGCACAGTCTGGGTTTTGGGATTTCCATCTTAAGCTTTAGCAAACTTACCCTGAATCTGTAGCATTTCTTACTGACTCAAGTTTACTTTTACTGATTGTTTAAGGCTTGCCTCCAATTGAGAAAAACTTCTATAAAGAATCATCAAGGACTGCGTCTATGTCACAAGAAGAAGTGGAACTGTGGCGGTAAGATCACTTCTATAGGGAATCATCTGCTTGGCAAAAATAACTATTAAGGTATAAAGCCCAGAAAGTGGGAGATTAAATGCTGAGACAGAAGCATTAATGTTAGGGTGTTGTAATAACTTAGATCTTCTTAGGAATTAAACAGTAACTAGCAGATGAGGTATTATTAGTTGCTTGGAATATTAACTTCAGGGATTAACTGCTTCTTTAAAAGTGTTTGATCTAGTTGACTTTCAGAAGGGAACAAAATCAAGATAGTTCATTGGCTTTTGGTTGTTTCTTTGCGTTTCATGAGACAGCATGTTCACGTTTTCTAGGTCCTTCCAAATATTGTTGTTCACATGTTGAATACCTCTTGGCTGCCATTTTTTCCCCATGCATTGTAGTCAAATACCATCTTCAAAACAAATTTCAACTTCTGTTGCTGTTGTCTTCCAATCTGTCTGTCTGTCTTGTTTTTACAAGTACATCCTGGTGAGTACATGCCTTAGTTAACTGTATCCATTCATTTTGATCCAGCAGTCTACATCATTACTTTGCAAGAAAAGCAGGTCATCTCTTTCAGGTGATTCTGTTCAGGCCCTGGTAATAGTTTCAACCCCTTTCAGTAGTTCTAATGAAGTTGGTGAACATTCTTGAAGCGTTACCTTTTATTACTTTTCTTTTTGCGTGCTGTCTGCTTTTTTCTCTTGCATGCCCACCAGAGAAACCTTGCCACAGTGAGTGAAGCATGGAATCAACACCCGTTTCCTTAAAGTATATGTACGTGTTATTGTACAGTCGGGAGCAACAAAACATTGTTCTGTAGGTTCAGAACATGCATTGAAGAATAGTGCTTGTGTGATAAAGGAATGTTTCCTTTTTCATCTAATCTGTTTGCTTTAAGGAAAAAAACAGTAATTGAAAAAAAATATTTTTGTCAACATGAGAAGAGGTTGAATTACCCATTCTTTTTCTAACCCACATCCTGCTTGAAGCAAAACTATTTGTTGAATGGAATTTTCAGAAGAGTACAAGACTGTAATGAAGACAAACTACTTGCGCATATTAATACCTTTTAATTGGGGGGAGCCTCAGAACCTCAGTTTTTATGTAGCTTTTTGTGTGCAGTGTTGTGTTTTGGGTGGTTGGTTTTTGGGTGGAGTGGGTGGGTTTTGGTTTTTTGGGGGGTGTGTGTGTTTTGTGGTTTTTTTTTTTTTTTTTGGGAGCTTGTCTTACTGACCACGTTCTTTTTACTAAACTGTTCTGTTTGTATTTTCTAGAGCATCCAGGGAGCTGCTCTGAAAATATTTCGAGAAGGCTTTTGTCAGAACATGGCGTTCTGACAAAGAAGTCCAATCCATTCCTATGAGTTCTAGGTTGTCTTTAGGTTTAAAAACTTGTCACAGTTATTTAATTTGTAATAGAGTGTAACTGAAGTCTGATATGACAGGACTGCAGTTCACGTTAATATCCATGTATAACTTCAAATTAGTCATTCTTAAGAAAGAATGGTAATTGATGCCTCCAGGAGAAGTGTTTCTGTAGTAAGGCTTTCTTAAAAGTTAGAAGAATAGTTATAAGTCTCATTCAAGAGCCTGAACTTGTTTTTTTTTGTTCCAGGAACTTAAAAAAAAAAAGTCAGAAAAGCAGTCTTTTGTGTTAGCTCTACTTCTTCAGATAATGAGAATTTAAAGCGATTGCACTTTTTTAATTCTATACAGAAAAGAAAATAATAATATAATTTGTGATGACTTAAAAGAAGGTGAAAAGCGCTGCATTCCCAATCCTGTTTGTAAATTTGAAGATGTATTTGAGCACTATCCTGATATTATGGCTAATATAAGAAAAGTTGGCTTTCAAAAACCTACACCAATTCAGGTACTTCTTCAATTTTGATGACTCTTTAACTGAAGCTTAAGAGAAAAGTACATTTAAGTATTTGGTTTTTTATGTTAGTCCCAGGCATGGCCAATCATACTCCAAGGAATTGATCTTATTGGTATAGCACAGACTGGTACCGGGAAGACATTAGCGTACTTAATGCCTGGATTCATTCACTTGACTTCACAACCAATGTAAGGACTGCTCACATGTCGGACTTGTTTAGCCGTGGATACTCCCCCCTACTTCCCATGGGATGGTTTTCTAGTAAAGAAGATAATAAATCATAAATTGCAAAAAAATTGTAAACCTAGTAGAATAAGTACCAAATTTGTCACCATTGACTCCGTTAGTAGCAGTGTACTGAGAAAGTGTAGAACAGTATAAAAATATTTGATGTCAGATGTGAGGGACTTTGCCTAGCTTTATGTACCAATATTCTAAAGATGGCTTATTGCAGATCCAAAGATCAGCGTGGGGGGCCAGGAATGCTAGTCCTTGCTCCCACTCGAGAACTGGCACTTCAAGTAGAGGCAGAGTGTTTGAAGTATGCATACAAAGGAATTAAAAGGTAATCTTACTTCTCACTTGCTTGTTAAGTAATTTTTTTTTTTCCTACCATTTGTGGCTTAATTCGCCTACTAAAATAATTGCATTTGCTAAGAGGGGAGGGGAAGGTAGTCAATGCAGAGTTTGTATCTTCCCAGTTTTCAGATTGTCTGTTTTGACTACTCTCATGGTGAAAATCTATTTCTTGTATAGTTGGGGTTCTCTGTATTGTAGCTTTGTCTGTTGCTTCTTGTCCTTCTGTGTGGACAGCTGAGAAGAGTCTGGCTGTGTCTTCTCGGCACTTTGCTGTTAGGTAGCTGTAGACAGCAATAAGATCTCCCTGAGCCTTCTCCTCTTCAGGCTGAGCAAGCCTGGTTGCCAGCTTCTCACATCACGCACTCCATTCTCTTGACCATCTTGGTAGCTGCCTGCTGGACTTAATCCAGTATGGATATGTCTGTCTTGTGATCGAGGTGGTGGGTACAAAAACTGGGTGTTGTGCTTGAGATGTGGTCTCACAAGTACTGAATAAAGGGGAATAACGGGTTCTCTCAACCTGCTGGCTACCTTCTCCATAGTACACAGCTGGCTTTCTTTTCTGTGGGGTTACACTGCTGAATAGTGTTCAGTTTCTTGCCCACCCAAGTCTTTTCTGCAAAGCCATTTTCTAGCATGTTGGCCCTCAGCCATGAGGTAATTCCATCCCCATCTTTGCTTCTGTTAAACTTCATGGGATTCCTGTCAGCCCATTTCTCTGGCTTTTTGTGGTCCTTCTGAGTAACAGCCTAGCCCTCTAGTGTATTAGCTGCTCCCCCAATTTGTTTTCATCCACAAACCTGCTGAGAGTGTAAATCTTCATTTAAGCTGTTAAACAGACATCCCTGCACTCTGAAACTTACTTTTAGGGCTCTCTGGTAACTTTGTATAGCATTCCGAATTAGTCTTGTAGTCATCAAATACTGAAATGTATGTTCTGCTTCCTTCCCAAAAACACTAAGGAGTTTTACAGAGCATGTTAAGTTTGTGTGTAAGCCTAATACCTTACCGAGTGCGTTGATTGTTTTAACAGGAAAACATCTGACTTTTGATGGTACTGTTTAGAAAATCATGCATTCTTTCATAAGTCCATCTGGTTTTGGTGTGAATATTTTCAGAACAACCCAAAACATACTCATAGCTTAAGAGCTGTCTTCCTTTCATGATTACTTTCACTGCAGTTTCAGTGGAAAGCTATTGCTGAACTGTTGAGGGAGTATCATTCAGTGTTAAGTCCATTATTTACTGTGATGCTGGCAGTCACACTTACTGTATTCCTTCCTCTTGGTAATACCAGATGATACTTTTTAAAATGAATCAACATGGCGGCATTTATTTGAAAAAGGTTTACTTTAGTTGAACCTTAATACACTGCTTCCGTAAAACATTTTATTTTTCAGTATTTGCATATATGGTGGTGGGGACCGAAAAGGACAGATAGACGTGGTTACCAAAGGTGTGGATATTGTTATTGCTACTCCTGGCAGACTGCATGATCTTCAAATGAACAACTTCATAAATTTGAAGAGCATAACATACTTGGCAAGTAGCTGATATGGAATGAGTAATGCACCAGTTGGGAAATGGTTGGCTTAGTGTGAACTTAAGTTTTAATGAAGTTTTCTCTGAACTTTTTAATCTTAATTACAATATATCTTAACAATGAGATTGGTGTTGGAGGGATGGTTCATAATTGCATAATTGCATTGCAGATGTGGAATATTCCCTAGAAAAAAATAAAATAGGCTCCTAGCACAGTAAGCATTTTAAAGATGCTAAATTGTTATCTCATATTTGTAATGTTTGCTGTTTTAAAGTTCATTTTGTCAAGATCAGTTATTAATGGATGAAATGCCATTCCCAAGTTGTCTTTCCTCTTCTTTTAAAGGTTACCAATGGCTCAAGTTCTTATTAGAACTTGTGCAGTAAGCACCAGAGTCACAAACAGTTAGTCAGTCACACAAACATTTAAATATCTTTCTTTTGATCTCAGTGGGAAAATAGCCGTGTAAACATTGTTGTGAATCCTTATGTCTTGATTTCATTCTTGCCTTTTGTTGTGCTGGACTCTTAAAACCATTGCTATTTTGTAAAATACTTTTGTATATTTAAATTATTTCTGAGTTGTCTGTTTAACTGGCAACTTGTTGCCTGGTTTGACAATTTGGTCTGTTTTCCTTCCCTTATCTCCACCCCCACTCCCCTCTAAGGGTTAAACACTCATTATGCTGTAACAAGTTAGCTCCAATTCTAGCTAGTAGTTGTGAGCTTACTGGCAAGGCCAGTGGTGGTGTAGCATCATTAGAAATTTGGCCATCTGGAAAAAAAGATAATTATTGGAAGACAGGAGAGTAGCCTCATGTAGAAGAGTAACACATACTTGCTAAGCAGGAGGAAAAAAGGCCTGAAAACCTGCTTTCAGACAACTATAGGAACGTTAGTAATCTTTCTCTACCAAGGTGAAGTATGGTCATACTACAAGCACACGCTGCTTTGTAAAGCAAAGAATATGTATGTAACCAAAATCAAATGTTTCAGTATGTTCAGGATATGCTATAGTATGATATTACGAAAAAGAATTAGCTATCAAATTGAAAAATATGATGATGTAAAGCAGGAGAAAACCATTTGTTGTTGTACCGCTAGCAGTTAAATGTTGTTAGAAGATTGAAACCAGTGCAAGGACCATGTTTTGCAAAGTGGTTAACGTCTCATGCCTCAGACTTTCTGGAAATGCTGTGCTTCTTTAGGTCCCATATGAAAAGTTGGACATCCAAAATTCTGTTGTTTTTTCATGTTACCATATATTTTTTCCTTGTAGTTTCTTGTACTTTTTAATGTATAAGGTGCTTTCTGTTTCCACAGCTTCGTTGTCAATTTTCAGCCAACAAATAATTTAACCTTGCAGCCTTATTTCAGAGAAGAGAGGGGTATTAGTTTTCAACTTTAACACCTTAGATGAAGAGCGCTCTTCATTGAAGAGCTTCATTTACAGTTTTCATTTAAAGGTATTGATGAGCCTTGTGAATGCACCCAAGGTGCACTGGGTATTATTTGCTGGTATGATATAATTGTTTCCCAAAGGACTTCTAAGGTCAGAGACTGGGATACAATTGTTTGTTTAAAAAAACCCAAACAAACAAAAAATCCAAACTGTCTTAGAATTAGTTATATTTGAATATACACTTTACAGAAGGTGAATTGCAGGCAGGGAATTTGTCTTCTTGCCTGACAGAACCATCAAGTTCGTTCCAGTCTTGATTCAAATATTTAGGAACCTATTTATTCAAGATAAGCTGCTGTTTTTCATGATTTCAGAAGAAAGACTGGGAAATTCTGTCATATACAGCCTTTTGATTGTTTACAATACACGTCATTTGAGGATTTGCTGTGTTCAGTGTAAATCAGTATTCATCAGTAATCAGAGTGCTTTTTTCTTTTGACCTTATGCTCATAAAGCAGAAGTAAGGAAATTGGAGTTGTGTGTGAATAATTGGGAAGCATTTAGGGGAAAGAGTATACTAAAAAATTTAAATCATGAAGTAGGATATAGAAGGTAGATTAGAGTAGTCCTTTTGTTCTTCAAATACAAAAAAATAGTGCAAAACTTACCAATAAGTAATTTAAAACAGAGGAAAGAAAATAATTTTCACACAAAGAACTGTCTTGGCAAGAAATTCTTACAAGCAATAAAACTGAAATTAATAAAATTAACAAACAAATAAATGTGTGTAGATAACAAGAAATCGAAGATAATGTCAGTTGGAGGGAAATTTAGTTTATAGACGAGGACCTGGCTATGAGGCATTTGGAAAAAATAGTGCTAGTATCTATTTTATATCTATGACAACCTTTATTCTTTGTTAAGCAGCTATCAGAAATAAGGAAAGTAAACTTCAACTACTTGTATCCATCTAATACACATACTTACATGCTTTCTTCTCCCTTTCCAGCGAAGTACCAGTGTGCTTAATAGCTTAGAAAGCTTCTGCTGCTGAAAGGGGCGTAGTAGGCAACTCTGTATATAAAATTAGTGATGTTTCAGCTTTGCCATTGTATTAGAATCCAAGTAGTTAATGAAATCTTCATGAGTCCTTTGAAAATAAAGAGAATTAAATCAAGAAATAGCATTCCTGTCCTCTGTCTCTCAGCTGATGATTTGTTATTATTTCAGAGATTTACACAGATAATGTACTAAAACCCTTTAATAGAATAAAACATCTGAAAAGAATGGAACAGCAAAATCAGGACAGTAGAAAGGGATTATCATCAAAGTCTTATGTTTCTACATAAGTGACTAGAAAATGTCAATACTTAAAAGCATGATCCATATAACTTTGGTTTATATAAACTCTATTTAAAAATTAAAGGAGAAAAAGCAGTCTTAGATGGCAGCCTTCTGCCTTCGTATGTGAATGTTTTCAGAGTCTCAGGTGTGCTTCTATATTAGAAAAAAGATCTGTTCCAGATAGTTGTACTTGGACCTTCAGCTCACTTGTTTTCATTTGTTTTTTTTTAACCAGATGAAACAAGTTTGAGCTCTGGGAGTTCTGCAGTGTCCTAGTGTGAGCCAGAATGTACAGTGTGGCTTTTTTCCTACTTCTAATGAGGAACTAAATTGATAACTGATATTTTGGTCTGGTATGAGATCTCTAACACCGTAGAAATGAGATTTCCCCTTTAAATTACTGAACATTTCTTAATAAAAGTGTTTTGTGTGGGGTCCCCCCAGGTTTGATTGGCTTTGGTTTTGTTGGGTTTGTGTTTTGTTTTTGTTTTTTTAATTCTGTGCTTAATTTTAGGTACCAACCAAAATATTGTTAAAATAACAAACAGTTGTTGTTTCTTCTTCATTGACTTTAAGTGCTCTTAAAGGTGCTGTGGATTTTCTTGTTCTGCCTGCAAATGTATTACTAAATGAAAAAGTTTCAAGGACATTGAAGAGGTGAAATAAAGTTGAACAGGATCTGCAATGCATTACCGAGTGGATTCTGCAATTAGTTGTTACCATTAAAATGGTCTGCTATGTAACGTCTTGCCGAAACCCTTCTCTAAGGAACTAGATGCAATAAATAATCTTGTTCTGAACAGGTTTTAGATGAGGCTGACAGAATGTTGGATATGGGATTTGAACCTCAGATAATGAAGATCCTAATAGATGTGCGGCCTGACAGACAAACTGTTATGACAAGGTATGTAAATGTAATAGTGCTCAGTACTTGAACACCGTAAACGTAAGGTTATTGAACAAGTTAACTTCAAAACTAATGTCTCAATTTTAATAAAACTTTTACTAGCCTGAATGGGAGTGGCATCAGTTTTCTTTCTAATTCTGTCTAGTCAGTCCTAATGAGTCATTTGACAATTTTATTTTCATTTCTTACCCCTTTTCTGATGTTTTGCATCAGCTATAAAAACAACTGAGTTCTTCCCAAGAAGGAAGGTGTCCTGGGAGTGCTAGAATTTGCCATACCAATTTGAAATGCCAACTTCTGTTTCCCCATCTGGGACCAAACGTGTATCCTAACCTTCTGATCAGTATCTGTGCTAGTCTGTACCTGAATTAATTTTGAAATTATGCAGCTTTTGGGAGCTTAACAATAGAATATCCCCAAAATAATTTTTGTTACCGTATTTTGCATTGGAGCTGTTTTGGAAATAAAAACAGACTAGAAGCTTGCTTTTTGGGTATCATTGAACTACTAAAGTCACTTTTGGCCTCATTAGGAAGGGTCCATAACTGTTGCCTGTACTTCTAACCTAGGAAGTCATCTTTAAAGCTTGAGTGCTGTTTACTACTAACTTCTTAAGATTATTTCTAAATGTTATATAAGCTCACTGCTGTCACTGCATACTCAAGTGTTTCACGGGTGTATAAGAAAGAAAAGAAAGAAGAACGTGATGAAACTAATGAATTGGAGAAGATTTTGCACTCTATTCTCATGTGAGTGTTTTCTTCTTCACTTCCTGTTTAGCGCTACTTGGCCTGATGGTGTTCGTCGCCTAGCGAAATCCTATTTGAAAAATCCTATGATTGTGTATGTTGGCACTCTTGACTTAGCAGTAAGTATAAGTAGAAAAGAACTTTGTTCTTATATTTCTGTAACAAGAACTTGAAGTCCTAGATCTTCAGTAGAAGACATCAAAAGCAGCAAGTATCAATCAAATTGAAGTTTGAATATTGTACTTTGCAGTGCCACGTGTTCTTGCCTGAACCCTTGTTTTTGCAGCTTTCACTTCAGTTCAGCAAGTCCTTGTTTCTTACTTGCTTTTCCCTCTGAAAGTCGTCTTTCTAATGCGTAGGGCTCCTTATCTGGATCTGTGTTTCTTAACTGCTGCTTTCTCAAAGAGAGTGGAAGCTCTCTACTAAACTCCTGGAGGGCACTTGTCTAGAGCAGGAATGTATGTGTTAGAGTAAGAACTGTCTTTAAAGTCCAGAACTTCTAATACATAGATGTAGTTGCATACTTGTCATGCTTATGCCGCTATGTTTAGTTGGCTTCAGTACCAGCAGAATTTACAGAAATAGTAGTTTTCCAAGATCTCTCCGTCCTGGTCCAGAGATTGTTTTGAGTTTGGTTCTTAAATTACGAAATCTTCCTTTTCAGTTCCACTTTTTTAGTGATAGGGAATGAGAAAACTTAGTATCGAATACACTTTTAGGTAGAAATGGGGGGGGGGGGGGGAACATACTTTTCATCTGTTCAGAACTATGCTTTTGTCAAAGGCAAGAGGATCAGGATTTGAAAGATATCAACTGCTATTGCAGCTCTCTTGTGTAATGCATTCATCTCTTTTATAGGAGCTTAATTAAAGAGGTGACCTCTGGAGGGGAGGGGGAAAGGTTCCCATGTGGGGAGAGAATCTTTCTATGTGCTTGATTGATTCTTCAACACAACATCATGATGCAGTGCCATGAGAATGTCTAGACCTTTATACTACTTAGGTAGTAAACCTTAGACATTCTATGGCAACCTTCAAATCTAATGGAGTAAAGTTGGTTTTTTATTAGCAAACTGTTGGAAGACTTGGACAGAACTGATCATTTCAAATATATTACAGAATCTTCTTTAAAAGCTTGTCCTTTCAAGCAAGACTGGCATTGTTCCAGCTTGCTCCGGATTAATGTAAAATATACTCGTATTAAAGTACTTCAATCTGATTTTCACTAATATTAGGAATATTTATTTCACCTCACTGGTCTGCTAACCTATGCCTTCTAAGTCTCTGCAAATATATGATTTGGCAAACTGCTTAAAGATAAACGTTACTGTTCTCCTAAAGCAACTAGGAAACAACAAATAAGTCTGCATTGCTTGAACTCCAAACTGATATATATTTTGGTTTTAAAATAGTTTTTCATGGTATCATATTACTAGTTTTAGGATATTGTAATATGGGAATTAACAGAAAACAATATTATTCTAATCTGTTTCTACTTAATATCCCTTTTTTGCTGTTTAACAGGCAGTAAATACAGTAGAACAGAGAGTTATTGTTATCGCTGAAGAGGAAAAGAGAGCTTTCATGCAATACTTCATTGACTCTATGAAGCCAAAAGATAAGGTCATCATTTTTGTGGGAAAAAAACTTACGTATGTAATCACTTCCCAGTATTACATCTGTTCATTTTTTCTAACAGAAATACTGGATAGTTTCTTAGTCCACATAATAATTACCAAGTGTAAGAGCTGTCATCAGCAATGTGCTGACGAGTAGTATTTTTATTTATTTATTCATTTCTCCAGACTGACCAACAGTTTGTATCCTTTTTAGTATCATTAGTGGTGGTGGTAAATCTCAATTTCACATAGTTAAAGTAGATGTTAAGATTCTTGGGGGTACATTAATGTGATGCACTGTTTACTTGCATATGCAGCTGGTGCATACAAGACCTGATTGGTGGGGGGGTGGTCATTGTACCATACCTGAGCTTTTTGAGTGAGTAACACAAAAATAATCTATTATTTCTCTTACATATAAATAAAAGCAAACATTTATGTGGGGAATAGTCTTGCTTCCATACTGTTTTATAATAAATATCAGCTGACCTAGGTAGGGTTTTGCCCTTAGGCACACGTTTAGCTTTTGTTCTCATGTTATTATCTTTTGGATCTAAATCTAGATGCTGCACTTCTTTTGTTGTTGTTTTTTTTTTTTTATTTTTAAGAACTATTGTTTTATTTCATCCTAGAGCTGATGACTTAGCAAGCGACTTTGGTCTCCAAGGAATTCCAGTACAGTCACTTCATGGTAACAGGGAACAGTGTGATCGAGAGCAGGCTTTAGATGACTTCAAGAAAGGTACGTTTGTACCTAAGTACTGGTTTGTTTAGCCTAGGTTTTTAAAGCTTCTCATGTGCAGAACTCTCTCTCTTTGTAAGTGCCATGTCTCTTCAGTACCATAGAAATGAAAATATTAGAGCTCTGAATGATATGCTTACTTTGTTAATTTGACAAACAAAAAAACCAGCAAACAAAAAGAGATTGCTCTTCAATAAAATTTGGAATGTCTAAGAGCTAAATAAAGTAAGACTGATTTTATTTTTGAAATCTCTGTGGAAAAGTCAATATTGTGTTAGTCTACAGAACAGTAAATTTAAGTGTAAAATGATGGTGCTTTCAGTGAAACAGTTCTGTTCTTGATTATGCCAGTAGGGTTGTACTTTGAGGTTATGTGATCACATGCTAATAAAACAGAGTAGTCCTATGATAAGGATGCCAGCTGAGAATATAGTTGAAGTTTTGTTCTTTTCAAAGACTCTTCATAACAGCTAGGCATGTTTCTTCCTTCTCCTGCACCCTGCTGTTCTACCTGTGAAATACAAATAATAGTAAAATGACATTTTGAGTGCTTACTTACCACCTTGTATTTGAAGCTAACTCAGCGTGACGTGCAACAAGCATATTTTTCCTTTATGTCTTAACAATAAGTGCATTACACACCAGAAAAGCAATAGACTGGAGTATATTTTCTGTTTATTCCATAAACTCCCATTCTCTCTCTGTTGTACTTACTTTAGGCAAAGTCAGAATACTGGTAGCTACTGACTTAGCGTCCCGTGGCCTTGATGTGCATGATATTACTCATGTTTTTAACTTTGACTTTCCTCGCAACATTGAAGAGTATGTTCATAGAGTAGGTCGTACTGGAAGAGCAGGGTAAGTGTTTGCAAGAAAACAGTAATATATTGTCAATATTTTATGCACTGCATAGGTGTTTCTCTTGTCAAATGCTAGAGCTACAGGTGATGTGGAGCGGGGGAGTGAAGACTCCAGAGTCTATCAAAGTATGTTTTAGATAATAACACACTGTTTTATGTTTTAAAATTAGTTCACTGTTAAATTTAAGGCAAACAAGTTTTCCACTCTTCTGTTATTTCATTGAAGCAGATGGGAATGAGGGATGCTTGAAAGCTCGTTTAAAAGTGGGGAAGAATTACAGTTCAAAACTTCTGTGTAGATATTCTGAAATGTCACTTCCTTGTTTATCTCTTCATGAGCCACTGGGTTGTTTGGTTTCCTAGACAGCCCATTGGGGAAAAAACATACATAAATTCAGAGTTTTCAGCCTATTGGGGTGGTGTGGTTTGGTGTTAGGACTTTTGAATGCTGCTTTCCCAGGTTGGCACAAGTGTGATTTTTCTTGTGTATGTGTTCATTTTAATCACGATATGAATGTACGTCTCTTCATACTTAAGTATGTTATCTTTATGTTAGGTTTATTGTCCAAGTTTAAATTAGTTGTGCCTTTGCTCCATTTTAGGTGAATTGCCATATTCTGATCTTTATGAAAAGCTGCTTTCTGTCACGTGCATAGTAAATACTCAAGCCAGTTTTATCTACCAGTTCAATAATACTGCCTGTAGTACAATTTATTACTGTATAGATCAGTAGGAAGAGCCTAGCAGCAGTTGTTTTGAAGATCAACAGTTATTTCATTCCTTGTTTAGGCGTACTGGGGAGGCAGTAACGCTTGTCACTAAGAATGATTGGAGGGTTGCATCTGAGCTGATTGAAATTCTGGAAAGAGCAAACCAAGTAAGAATACATCTTACTGGGTAAGATTTATATTGGTTCTGGGTTACCACCTGAAACAGTTCATGAAGCTCTAAGCCTACTTAGACCTTTCTTGGTGAGTGTTTGTAGTGTCTCAGGCAAAAAATGAGTACTTAAGTCTCCCCTGTCCTGGATATCCTTAGCTGTATTTTACCTTACAGATGAGTCCCAGAAAAGAACTGGGAACTTTAATCAAAGCCTTCCACATGCAAAGAAAAAATAACTAACATATGCACACATAGAGGTTTGCAGAGGAATAATAGGATCTATTATTTCATAGTATTTTATTCCATTTGTATTTCACTTCTGCATGCATGTACCAATGTTCTTGTTTAATATTGCAAATATTAATAATACTTATATCAGAAGAAGCTCAACTATCTATCAGTTTATTATATCTGACGGTTGTGATATCTGCATGTACTTTTCCAAGCTATCTTTCCTACAGATGTTTGTAAATAGTATGGGAAATAGGACTGGAATGTGATTTGTTTGTTCATTATAAAGAAACATTTTTTTCTTGCAGACATACCTGAGAAGCCAGAGACAATTATGTTGCTGTTTCTTGCTGTAACAAGAAACAGTATTTTGCCTGATTTATAGTAAACCCTCAGTTCATTCCCTGACTTGAAATTTTTTAATTTTTTTTTTTTATTGGGGGGGATGGGATTTTGAGTACAAACTAAATGCTTTTACCTAGGACCTGCGACTGTTATTGTGGACACTTACTCAAACTTTAAACCCTGAGCTAGAACTTGACCTAAATCTTCTGTTTTACAACTCTTCTTTGAAAGATGTTATGCCACTTATTGCAAACCTGAGAAGATGCTTTTGAGGGAGGAAAAAACAAACAAACAAACAAAAAACCCCACAAAACACCAAGAGTTGTCCCCTAATAATTTCTTAAAGTTGCAGGTTTTGCAGGAGAGGGAGTGGGGGGGTGTTTTTTGTTTTGGGGTGTTTTGGGTTTTTTGGTTTTGGTTGGTTGGTTTGGTTTGGTTTTCTTTGTTTGTTTGTTTGTTTGTTTTTAATGTAAGAGATAAAACCAGTAATGATACTTCGAAGCCACTTAAATAGAACTTGGAGGTGCCTTGTTCTGTATTCTGGGTCAGCTGTTACCATCCATGCCTTGTCTCCTGCTGCAGACTCTGGAGTTCCCAAACTTTTTTAACGTGTGATAGTTCAAGTGCGAATGGGTCTCTGAGTTCAGAGGAGAAAAGAGCATCTCTGAATCCTTACTTTCAAGGGTAACTGTTAGTCACAACATTATTCTCAAAGTTTTAGTTACAGTTGATAGAAGGGAAGTATCCATACAGGCAGGGTTTGGTTTTTTTTCCTCATGACAGTGGAAATACATTACTTCAGTCTTAAAGCATCATGTAAAAGAGAAGGAGAGCAACTGAAAACATAGTCTGAATGTTCAGAATACTTCAATTTCAAAACAAGTAAGGTGCATTTGTTAGCCAGGTGTTTTCCATGATTTTGAATGTACAGATAATCTCTGTAAAGAAAAACAGGTACACAGAAAGATTTCTATATCATGCTGCAGGGATCTTTATATATAAAGCTTACTAAGAAGCTTGGACAGATTTATTAGGAAATCAGGCTGGAAAACACTGATCTCTGTAATGCCAAGAAGAGTGTTACATTGTAAATTATGGCATCTTTATCCTTTTGTGTGTTCTCATTTGGACTACCTACCATATGTGGCCTATATGTTTAGCAGATACACAGATTGTCCATGTAAAAATCTCAACAAACCACCAGATGCTGGACATTGCCTCACTGAGATTTTTATGTTCCATATCCTGGCTTCTTCCCAGTCTTCCCTTGTGCCTGTTCAAAAAACACTCTTGCAAGAAATTATTGCAGTTTTGGTTGGAATAAACTTTGTTTCATGCTGTAGGAGAGGATCCGATCTGATACTGAGGAAGAAAATCATCCAGTGTTTCAACTAAAAACTAACTTGGTCTCATGACTTCTATCTCTGTTGATACAAGTCTGTAGTGACTTTCAGCTAAAGAGATGCATCTTTTTCACTTTATTTTTTAAACAATGTCTAAAACTTAGGCAGAATAGACTGTTCCACAGGCATCCTGTTCTGTGGACTCCTGACAGCCACGGCAGTTGTTTACCAGTAAAAGCAATTCAGCACGTAAAATATGCACTAGCAAGCTGACGCTCGTGTCCGCTTAAGAGAAGTTGCTGACAGCAAATGGCAAGCATTGCTGAATTATAAAGCCTGACAAAAGAAGTCGCAACTGGAGGAATATACCTTCCTGTTCCACCAGGCCCTTTGGCCTGGCTGCATTCTTCACCTGCTCAAGCATTGCCAGGTCTGGGCATTCCTAAGGAGACTTAGCGTTATTTGTACTTGTTTGCACTGTACTGTTTGCACTGTATTTGTGCCACTTGTGGAGGGACAAACCACAGAGGCTGAGCAATCGCATTAATACCATGCTCACACACGTTGCAGAAGCTCGCTCTTCACTCTCTGATCAGAAAACTGATTCTGGGCTGGATATCTTCTACCTGCTGCATGGTTACATGCTGTAGCAGATGGTTGAAGCAGGCAGGTTTTGGTAGCTGAGTGATCTAAAACCTCTTCTGACAGTAGTCACTTGTACTGCTCTTTGCAGTAAACATTGCATTAATGTCTGTATTATGCCTTATCTGGTTTAAGAAGACTTGTTGGACGCTGCTGTTGTTCCATGACCTATAAGAATGGCATATGGGCTTTTTTGTTTTTTTCTTTCATTCAGTGACCAGTGTCACTCAGCCTAATAAAGTCTGTCTGTAATTCTTTGCATCTGGCCTCAGCCCTTATGAACATGAGTAACTCTGAGGTGAGAAAGTGTGCTGATGATACTGTTTACCTCTTTTTCCACGTAACTACAAACATGTCAGAAAGCAGTGTGGATCTTGTTTGTGACCTCCCAGTGGTGGGAGACTGGCCACTTTCTCCTGCCCTTCTTTTCTTGTCTTTTAGCTTTGTTTTATCTGTATGAGAACCCTTCCTACGGCAATGCTTTCTTTAAGTACCAAAGTTTCTCTTCAAAGGCTCTTAAAACTTCCAACATGAATTTAATATCAATCATAATAGTGTAACATTCAAAAAAAATATATATAATATGGTATCACCTTTTAGTGGCATTGGACATTTTTTCCAGCTGTTCATTATCACTGAAAGATGCATTTCTATCTGAAATACAAATGTTTTAATGGTCTGGTTATATGTTGTCATCAGATACGGTGATACTAGCGTACATATGTAATTGAAAATTCAGGGACACTGTGCTGATTATTTTTCAGTATATTTCACTATAGTTTTATGTAAACAGATTTCTCTATGCATCTCTACAGAAAAGACCATCTGCAAAGTGACAGGAGCCAGATAAGTAACAAAATCAAGTTTAGGAACACACAAGTCAATAGCATTTTTGTAAAGGAGAGTCTAAAAGTTTAGATTTATTTAAAAATGACCTTGTTCTTGTGCTGCTTTCTTATCAGGTAGTTCCTAACGAGCTTATTGCAATGGCAGAAAGATACAAACAATTTCAAATCAGAAAAGAAACTGAAAAGGATATACGAAGACCTCAGAGGAAGCCCTCAAAATAACTAATCCCTTGAAGTTACTGAAACAAAGTAAGTGATTTTAGTTAGTGTTAGCATCTATGGGCTTGAATTTAGAAGTTTCTTTTCTCAGTTGATTGTTTTCTGTACCTGTCCCATTTAAATAAAATGCATTTTTAAAAAGTGGCTTAGAAAAGAAAACTGGATTAACTTTTATATAGAAACAAATCTAGTTTTGCGCTTGGATGCTATTTTCACTTAAGAAGAATTAATTTCATTATTTTTTCTCGTGTGATGTGCGTAAGTTCTAAAACCATGATCTACTGGTTAAAAACAAATATTGTGGGTTTGTTTGGTTGTGTGGTTTTTTGGTTGTTTGGGGTTTGGGGTTTTTTTAGTTAAATGCATTATTAATATATAAGAATGTAAAAGATAATTTTCCCTTTTATTTTCAGAGAACTGTAGTAGTGAATGTAAGCAATTTTTGACAGTGTGGCTTCAAAATATTGTACTTTTGATATACCACATCTGCCAGTGGCATGTAGAAGTATTTCCAAGGATAAGTTAGTTATTTGAAAACTGTTCTGTTCGCAGTAACTGATGTTTGCTGAAGCAAGTGGGGGTTTTTTTCTTCTATTTTAGTCATTTTTTTGGTAAGACTTGTGTCTCAAGCTTTTTTTGAGAGAAGTCTGCATTTCCTCCTAATGGAGGAGTGCATAACAAGAAATATGTGTTTGTGGCTAACTGGAAAAAAACAGCTTTTACTTTTGTTCTCATGGATGTAATTTTCTAGCTTAAGGAAGAAAAAGAGAGTTTACTAGAGCAATGTTACCACAGTCATGAAGAAAAAATAAATTTGAAGGTCAGCTCGTATTTCTTTCAGATAAAGTTGATTCAAATTTTACATTTGGATGTCAGGTTCTGTCACACAGACTGCTAATGATAATGGGGTAATGGGATATATTTTCACTCTTTCGACGTTATATGGGAAGGAGCTATTCCTTCATTTGACGCTTGGTCTGAACTTGTCTTTCCTCATGTGTCATACGAGTAAATGAGAAATTAATAAACTGAGACTAGTGAGATGACAATATTTTAGTAAAATTATTCTCTAAATGTTCTTCTGGCCTTCCCTCTTTTTTTTATTTGCTCATAATTGAGGTGAAATCTGGGCATTATTTAAGCCAGTAAGTTATTTTGTCTTCAAAAAGTAGGCTAAAAATACGAACTTCCCATGGCTTCTTTAAGAAAAGCAAAAGATGTATTTACTTACAGCACAGCAGTTCCCAAATGCTATGTATTTATCACCTGCACAATTTTAGTAATAGGAAATATAATAATTGTTATTTTTTCCTAACACACTCTTCAACATAAGAAAAATAGAGCTGTATCCTGATTCCAAGAATGTCAGACTCACACTGCGTTTTAGTTTTGATACCCTTTCACATGGAGACTATTCCTCCTTGATGTGGGTTGAAGATACGTTTCTTTCTACACAGTTCATCACGTAAACGGTCACTGGCACAATAACTTTTACTCCGTTGCAGCGCATTAGGTAAGGATCGCTTCCTGACCAATGTCCATTGAAAAGACTAATTTCCAAAGCAATTCTGAAGACTCAGAAAAGATAAGTTACTTCAAGAACTTCATATTGTTTTGATATCGTGTTCTCCCTCTGCTCACTGTTGCTGGTGATGGTCCTCTGCAAAAGGTCTTCATCCATCCAGTTGATCTGGTTTATGTCAAAGTAACTCCAGTGACTTTTTTTTTTCTTTTGAAAGCAAGAATGTATTTTGGATATTCTGCAGTGGATTTTCATTTTAAATAAAATTGTCAGTTTTCACTTCACCCAGTAATCGATGCTTTTATATTTGGAGTCGTAGAAATTACATGTGGGAAATTAACTATTGCAAATTATTCTTCTATATGTTCTTACTATACCTTGAAGATATTTTGCACATGACATCTACATTTGGATAGGGAAGATAAATGTTGAAAACATCCTATTTCTTTGAAGCGTTATAGCTAAGCAGCATGACTGAAATGTGCAATTTTCTTTCAGTGTTCTTGATTTTGTTTTGTTTTTTGTAGTATCAGACTACTGACAAGTAACTTAAGGTGCAGATCTTCTGTTTTTAAATACATTAATCTACACAATTAGACAGTTATTGTAAACAGTGTTTTTAATACCTCTCCTGAAATATTGGGAATCTGTTGTTCCATTGATGGCTTATTGCTTTTGAAAGGAAATCACTGCTTGCTTTATCTTCCGGGCTGAGCAAGTTGTATTGGGGAATAAAAAAGTGTGGCAGCCGACACTCTTGCAGGCAATCCAGAAAATAGCCCAGGTATCTCTGAAAGCAGTGATCCAGGTCTCCCACGTGCCAGTCTGTGTCCTTTGGCCACATGACACACGAGTGGAAAAATGCAGTTTTGACATGATATGAACAGAATTTTTCCAACTCTTTTGTATGTTTCATTTTAAGTTGCTCTAGAAGGTACTTCAGAAGCTTAAGACAACTTTTCCTGTTAAATAAATAAGAATTTATTAAGTGCTTTCTGCATAGTCAGTTCTAAATATGCATTTTAGATATTTAAATACACATTATTCATGAAAGCAGTAAAAATATTCTTATTCTAATAGAATAACATTATTGAAAATGCTTTGAATAAAATCTGAAAATAAGTGCAGCAATAGGCTGGATAATCCTTGAACTACTGCGTATGAAGTCAGATTCTAGCAATGAAGGATTTCTACTTTAAACAGTAGTTTCTGTGCATGCACCACTTCCACTGGTAGCTGCAGCAACACCGAAGCAGAGCGTCGGTCAGCAGCGTGCTTACGCAGGACAGTCCCCCAGCTGCAGGTGCTGCCAGTATAACGTGAACTTGGAGCACCACTTACGATTGAAGCGGCCCTTTCAGCTTGGATTTTACACTGAAGGAAGTGCCACTACCTTCCTGTGGCACGCCACAAGGGGTAAAAGGCATATATATAGTTTAATACACTGCTAGGTAGGGGCAATGAGTGTCTGGTAATATTCCAAAAGCAAAGGTGAAGAATTAGGCATTAGTTCTCTTGCGACTTTCCTGATGCAGTATAAGATGTAATTAAGTAAACTAAGAAGTTGGTTTGCCGTTAAGCAGGTTCTGTACCTCGCGTGGCTTTTGTTCTTTCTCTTCAAAGAAATGTGGAAACAAGTTTTTATTGGAGTGAAAAATCACATTTATTCATCCTGATCCCATTCAGCAGTTCTTTTCTCACCATCATTTTAGAAATCACCTTGCTATGAAGTGTAATTTTGTTCCCAAAGCTCAGAAAGCTGAGTCATCGGACTGTTAAGCTGGTTCTTCTAAACAGGACTGGTTTAGGAAAGATGATTTAACAAGTGACATCTTTTTGCTTTCTAAGGCAAGTCTGGACTGTAAACCTGCTGTGTGATTTGTTTCCACCTCTCGTTGAGTAAACGCAAGTCAGACGTTCAGCGAGTACATACAATGTTGTACTGCTGTAGAACAACGATGCCTAGAAGCCTTATTCTTGCTCCCTATTACAAGTAACAGATCAAATTCTTTAACTGTTAACCTGAAACAGTGCTAGACAGTGCTAGCCTGGCTCACGCAGGCTTAAAGTAAAACATTCATATGAAATACCAACCTACAGCACTTCGGTCTGTCAGACTCACAACACGTCTTTGTGTTGCCATGGTTGTTCATCATGGTCTTCTCAATATGCGAGAAAGAGAGTCGCCAGGTGTTTCCTAAAGTTGAGTACAAGACCGTTAAATTGTTACACAGCAGTAAGTACCGGTGTCTGCAACTATGAAAAAAAAAAAGACACTTTATAATTGACTTAATTTTCAATATCAACAATTTCTTTGCGGTTTAAAAAAAAAAAAAGTAATTCAGTGACTACAGTTATTTCTAATTTCTCCTTAATTGCCCAACTGCCCCTCACAAAGACAATTAGAATGTTATTAATATAGGACATAGTTAATTGTTTGGGTGCTTTAACTGTATTCTTAAGGATGTTTGGATTTACTTTTAAGTTTAATTCTGAACTTTGCTGCATTTGTTGAACACGATCTGGGGAATTACACTACTCAGAAACCTACTACCTTTGAATTTCTGTTCTGTATTATTAGCCTTACAGCGTAACCATTCTGGTTTTGAATAAAAAAATCTTCGCTGTTGGTTTCAGTTTCTTTGTGCAAGTAATATGCTTGTGAGTTTGCCTCGGGTAAGGTGACTGTTCCAAAGCATTTATTTTTGTTCTGGTAATGTTTCTGAAAAGCAGTGATTAACATAGCTCAACCCCCTGTTTTTAGAACACCCACAATCATTTCTCTCTTCCTTAAGTAAGTTGGACTGTTTCCCTTGCCTTTTTGGTTCAGGTACTCTTTACATTTAATTTTCACAGGAAGAGAGAGCCCAGTAGAGCAGTAATGATTTATTTGGCATTGTTAAGATGGGCATGCTAATTAAATAAAAAAAAAAGAGCAGATTGCCTGAACTCTTTTTGCTGAAATCATAATGCAATGACAAGTTGGGATGTTTCTGCAACCTAAGGTAGGCTTGGTGTGACAGTGGTCTGGAGGAAAAAAAAAAAATGTTGTAGCTATACCAGAGTTCAGTGAGAAATAATGTATCTTGCTAGAAAAGTACACGGTTTACTTCCTGCAGAAGTACATAACTTGTGTATACAGTGCCACTTCGAGGGCTGCTCCCTGCCTTTTTAGAAATCTCCTTTTAATTCACTTTTTTTTTTTTTTCTTATAAAGCAAAGGAGTGGGTGTTGCTGTCAAGCCCAGCGCTAGCACAGGAGAGGTCCGTATTCCTGTGTCTGGCTTAGTAGATTTCATAGAACGCTCTTAGGAAGGGTTAGTATACAGCCTGGCCGAGCAGTTCTGTCTTTAGATTTCAGTACAGGACAAGCAGGGTCGCAAATCGGATACTGTATAGAGGGATTTCAGTTGACTTTGATCTGGATACATCCAGGATGAGATAGCGATCTGTACCTCAAAGGCAGAATACTGAACAGAATCTGGATACCCTTTTCATAGCACTTGTAAGTGATCAAGTTGTAGAGAGGATATTTCTTAAGTTAGCCTTATTGTCTGTATTTGAGGTACCTCTTAGAACCTTTTCTTTTTTGTTTTGTTTGGCTACTAAATAAATTGAATTATTTCTGAACTGTCCCCTGACTTTTCTTCCCAGCCACTCTTCAATTTTGAGGCCATCCTGTGTGCTGGGCGGCCAGCTCTGCTGAACTTCCAAAGTCAAGATGATGTCCACTGATATGTCTGCTGGAGGATTTTTGATCTGAAGAGTTATTGCTGGGCTTCCAGCCTTTCTCCTTTTCACAGTTACTTCCGGATCTAGTAACAAAGAAGAAATTTATTTTTATATGTGTATAAAAAAGACACTTTTTTTAAGAATGTTAAGGTTTTTACTTAAGAGGAATTTATAATCAATCAAAAGAAATACCTGAGTTCAGTCACTGGCTCTTTGTCCTGCAGGATATGGATTTTTAAATAAAACATTAAGAAGGCCTGCTGAGGAGTTCTGTGAAATAAGGAATACTTTTTGAACTGCTGTGGTTGCTTGATTTGCTATCTCTACAGAATCAGAAATACAGTAATGTTTTCCAGTGAAGTTCCTCACTGTTGAAAACACTGGGGCTGAAGAGATTTGGCCACAATGTTTCTGAAAGCTTTGGAGAAAAAGAGCACCCTAAAAAGGGATAAATTTTCTATATAGATTGATATAAAATATTAGGTAACGTATAAAAGAAAGCTCTTCCTTTTGCTGCCAGTTTAGCAAATGGCTCTTTGTATACAGCAGATTCAAAATACATAGGTCACGTAGGAAGTACCAAGTGTGTGACAGAAACCTTAATATTCATTATTTTCATATAGAGAGAGGATTGCGCCGTGGAGCGAGGGGTTCGTCCCATAATGATGAGCTGGGATGTATTTGTGGGGATTCTTAGCCCAAGGGCAAACCGAGACACCAGGGAGAGGAGGGGTTACAGTTGTTATAGCTGCATGGAGCAGGAGGGGTTACAGTTACAGCTTCGTTGCCACAGAGAGACAGTTGACTGGGGGGAAAAAAATCACATTAACGACAAGGCAATGCATATGCGCAATGTAATTAGATTTTTAGCGCTCCTACATGAAGCTTGTTCTCTCAGTACTTACTTTTAATGTTTTTTACTTCTTCTTTAATAATTTTTCTGAGTGCTTGAAGCATTTTAAGAGCTGATAATTTTCCTTCTTCATCTAAAAACTTCAACAAATACCGTTCTTTTGGATTTCTTTTGAATCTTAGATAATAATAGGCTCCAGTGTCATCACTTTCATCCAGCTGAAGTCTTTCAACAGGCATTACAAGCATGATGTCAAACTCATTTGGTTCAGATATCTGCAAAGTACGAGAATACAACACTCAACGTGGAACTTGGGTTTTATTCTCTTTAGGCTTTTATATCAGTTGCGGTTTTATCTACTTGGTCTGCTTTTCGTGTCTGGTGTGAAACATGCGCTTATTGCTGTGGGTTTGTATCACAAGATTGCTGTGCATTCGAGTGGAGAAGAGCAATTTACTGATAGCAGTTCATTTCCCAGCTTTCCAACTTATTAATATTTAAGAGAGTTTTAAGATCCTTAAGCTGTTCCAAGTAGTGCATAAAGGCTGATCTTAGTCATTCTTTTGCACAGAGGAATCGGCTGTGAGGAAAGAAAACGCACTGCTCTGCCTGAAGCTGGGTTAAAAAAAAAAAAAAAAAAGAGGCGTCCCCATGTTTGACTTTGTTTCAGATTGAGCTAGAAGCAGAAAAAAGGCATTGCTATTTCTCCTGCTTTTTGAAAGAACTATAAGCTACAACTATAAACCTAAAATTGGCACCCAGCGTTTCACGCAGGGCTGTACCCGACGACTCCTGCGGTTAACACTGGGTTTACCTGCGCGCCGTGCAAGGGCCGGGGCTGCGGCTTTAAAGCGGGTCCTGTCCCGGCAGCGTCTCTCGCTAAATGCACGTACGTTCGTCTTTCACTAAGTCAGCTATCTGATAACTAATCGTTGTTAATTAGCACAGTAATCCCTAAAGGCCTTCCCCGCCGGGACGGGCCAGCTCGCCGCTGTTCTCAAGCGGCGGGAGCAGCGCGGGCTCCGGGGCTCCACCTGCAGCCGCGGACGCCGCCCGTTTCCCGCCCTCTGCGCGGCGGCCCCGAGCCGGAGCCCGCCGCGGCCCCGGGGCTGCCCCCCGCCCGGCGCCCCCCGCGCCCACCTTGACGTGCTCGTAGTAGCTGCCGGCGCCCAGCCGCTCGATGGAGCTGAAGCTGTCGTCCCTGCTCCGGATGGCCTGGATCAGCTGCGGGACGACCTGGTTCACCAGCCCCGACGCGTCGGACACGTCCTGGCGGCCCAGGGTGAGCCGCGACAGCACCTCCCGGAGGCGCAGGGCGCCCGCTGTCGACGCGGGACGGCGCGGGGCCACGGGAGCGGCGACGGCCCCGTCGGGCACCGCCGCTCGCCGCCGCGCCGCGGGGGCTCTGGCGGCCGGTGCCCTGCCCGGAGGAGCGGGGGGCGCCTCCTCTCCGCCGCCCGCTGCCGGGCCCGCCGGCGGCCTCCTGCCGGCGGAGGGTCGCCGCGCCGGGCCGCCGCGCCGGGCGGGGGATCCGTCCCTCCGCGGCGCCCTCCCTCCGCGGCCGTTCCTCCGCGGCGCCCGGAGGGTGGCGGCGGCGGCGCCCGGACTGCCGCCCCCCCTGCCCGCCCCGCCGCCCCGCGAGGAGCTGCGGGCTGCGCCCCTCGCCGCGCCCCGGCCCCGCGAGGCTGCGGGCCGCGCCGCCCGCTCGCCCCTCTCCCCTCTGCCGCCGGCGCCGTCCATGGCCTCCGCTCCCTCTCCGCCCCCGCAGGCCGGCGAGCGCGGCCCCGCCGCAGGGGAGTTCCCGCCTTTCGCCTCAACCGAGTTCCTCTTCCACGCAGCGCCCCGCCGCCGAGGAAACGAAACCGCGGCCCCCCCCTGCGCTGCCAGGTGCCGCCCCACCGCCCGGGCGCAGCACAGCCCCGACGGCCGGGCCGGGCCATCCCGCCGCCGCCCTCCAATCGCCGGGGAGCGTTTTCCCGCCCGCGGGCGGCCCCGCCTCCCCGCGGAAGGAGGGCACGGGAGCACCGGCACCCCTCGGCCTCACCAGCCGCTCGCTACCGCCGGAGCGGCGGGACGGGCCCCGGCAGCAGGCGCCGCCCCTCGCCGGGGCCGCTCCTCACGGAGCGGGGGTAGCGGGGGGCGGCGGAGGGGCGCCCGGCCTCGCCGCCGACCCCCCCCCCCGCCCCGGGGGGGAGCAAAAGGTTCCGCCTCTCCCGCCCGCCGCTTCCGGTTCCGCCGCTCCCCGCGGCCGGGCGGGCCCTCGCTGCCGCCGCCGCGCCTGGCGCCATGTTGCTGCGCAGCAGCTGGCGCCGCCTGGCGCTACCCCCGGCGCCGCGCCCCGGGCACCGCCGGGCGGGCAGCGAGGCGGCGGCGGCACCGCGCTACGAGGTGGTGGTGATCGGTGGCGGCCATGCGGGGACGGAGGCGGCGGCGGCGGCCGCGCGCGGCGGGGCCCGCACGCTGCTGCTCACGCACAGGATCGGGACCATCGGTACCGCCGGGGGCGGGGGCGGCCGGGGCCAGGCTGGGCGGCGGGCGGAGCGGGGACGGTGCCGCGGGGAGCCGGTTTCCCGCGGGCGGCGGGGGCCTGGCCGGGGGGGTGGCGGGAGCCTCGGGTGAGGGTGTCGGTGCGTCCCTCCCCAGGGGAGATGTCCTGCAACCCCTCCTTCGGCGGCATCGGGAAGGGGCATCTCGTGAGGGAGGTGGACGCCCTGGACGGGCTGTGCGGCCGGGTCTGCGACCGCTCCGGCGTGCACTACAAGGTGCTGAACCGCGTCAAGGGCCCGGCCGTGTGGGGGCTCCGCGCCCAGATCGACCGGCGCCGCTACAAGGAGAACATGCAGGTGAGGGCGGGGGCGGGCCGCCGGCTGCGGGGCTCGGCCTGGGGTGACCCTGTGCGGGGGCGGGGGGCGGCTGCCTTCCCCCGCCCGGGCTTGGGAAGGGGAGCGCTGCGGGGAGCGGCCCCCGGGCTCCCCCGTTTAAGGATACACAGCCCTGCAGACAGGGCTGTCTCTATGTACAGCCTGGTGAAAGCGGCAGCCGCTGTCAAATGGGAGCGGGGGTATTCTAAGAGAAAGTCACGAGCGATGACCAGTTTAAAAACACGGTTTTATTTCCAAGGATTTTTTTGTATGTGTTTGTGGGCTGGAGTATTAGAATGAATTACTCAAATCTGAAGTGTTAGCATAAACTACAGAGGATGATGGGGGCGGTGGTTTTTAATATTTTTCTGTCAAACCTAGATACTTTTCTGTTTGGCACTTTAATGCAACGTAAGTTGTCGGAGCTCAGCATAGTTTAAAAAACTCTCTAGCACTTTATAGAGGTATCTGTATTTACATAGATATTTATACAGGTCAGGCTTCATGACCAAACAGTTTCTTTTGAGCTTAAACTCTATCTGTGAATGAAAAGTTCTACTTGATAGACCAGGATAGTACAGTGACCGAGTGTCTGCCAACTGACCTGGTAAGAATGGAAAAGGGACGAGGGTGATGGACGTTTTGGAAGTGAGCAGGGTGTGGGACTGCCCGTATGTCTCAACTTCCTAGATTTTTGCAGTAACTCCTTTCATGACAGAAAGAAATCCTTAACACACCACTGTTGACAGTTCATGAGGCATCTGTGGAGGATCTTCTCTTGACAGAGCCAGAACCAGACCGTCCCGGGAAATGCCAAGTCACAGGAGTCGTTCTGGGTACGTGCTAGTAACTCAGCAAGCACCTTCACTTCCTCCGCACCACGAGCGGCCTTCGGGGTGAACATTTCTGATTCATCAGTGAGAAAGTTGAATTAGCCGATAGAGGTGATTTAGGCCGAGTGTGAACTCAACTAGGTTAGTATGTGTAATGCAATGAAAAACATCCCTGGACTGATAGGATATTGGGAGGTTACATAAGTTTAATTTTCTTCAGGCTAGTGATACTGAATTCCATGCTGTGTTTTGAGATTTTATTTGGTAAATGGCGTATGCTGCCGGCAACGTTACAAGGCAGTGGTCTCCTGTTACTAGCAGACTCATGCTTTATTACCCTTCGCTGTTCTAGTAAACAAGCTTTCCGAAATAAAGGCCTGGGTAGGAATTTTTCCCAGGAGTGGGTTTTCTGTGTTAGGGGTAACATGCTTAGGAATAAAAAAAATATAGGAATAACTATATGCTGTTTATAGCAGTATTATTGCTATTAATTAACTAAGCGGTATTATAAGCTATTAATGCTTTTACTATTGAAATGCTGATGTTGTTAAATAATACAAGATGGATAAACCCTCCGTGAACACTCTTAGTCTAGTTTTAGACAGAAGCACCAGAATACCAGGGCTTTGTTGATACTAAAATCTGTGCATCTCTGAAAACTTGCTGTTTCAGGGGATGGGAGCACAGTACATGCTGGGAGTGTTATCCTGACCACCGGTACGTTTCTGAGGGGTATGGTCCTCATTGGACTGGAGATGCACCCGGCTGGGCGGCTAGGGGACCAGCCAGCCATCGGGCTGGCTCAGACTCTGGAGAAACTGGGATTTGCCATGGGCAGGCTGAAGACTGGGACACCGCCCCGACTTGCCAAAGATACAATCGACTTCAGCAGTCTGGAGGAACGCAAGGCTGACAATCCTCCGGTGCCGTTCAGCTTCCTCAGCGAGTCTGTGTGGATCAAGGTGGGGTAGCACGCGTCAAATGCACACAGAGCCCGCTGGGGAGCGGTTCCGGGAATGTCGTGCTCAGAATCAGCCAGGGAGTTGATGGCTGGGAAAGGGAGCTGGGCTGTATTCATACTGGAGGCGTTATGTTTCTGAGGACTCTCAAATGCAAAGGGAGAAATTGCTTGTTTTCTTTTGAAAGCAAGTACCTTTTTCCTCTCAGTTCTCAACTTAAGAACCAAACTTTCTTTTCTTTTAGAGTCAGAATTGCACGAAATATGATATTGTTAGTAGTATTCTTCATGTGCTGGTTACATGGGTGGTTTACAAAATAATTCCAGTATTAGACCTGGATTGTGGACATTTATGATGTCTTGCTTGTTACCCCAGCTCTCGAATAAGATTAAAATGTTGAAATTAGAGATGATTAATAGTGTTGATTAGGAAAGAGAAAGGATGGAGTTATCCACAGAGCTCAGAGGTGGCATGTTAACAGAAACTGAAAAGCAGAAGAAATTCAATTTTCCAAAGAAAATCTTGCAAAATGGATGGCGTTCTTACATGATGTAGTTAAATAGCACAGAATTAAGTATCGGGAGTTAATTTGCCCCAGAGCATGTAGGAATTGCAATAACCTATTATAATCGGGGAGGGGGCGAAAGTAATATCTCTTTAAGTCCTTGGTATGTGTAGGAAAGGTTTCAAGGAGTTGAGGTGCAACATTATTACTATTTTGAATGTCAGTCTGTTGACTTTTTCGGACAAATCAGTGAAATACTTTACACGGTGTTTTTTTTTCAAGCCTTGAATTTTCTATGTTAGTTGCAGCATTTTGAGAGATTTCTTTTTTTTTTTTTTCTTCACCAAACTCTTTAATTGGCTGTTAGCGGTAGAGTCAGCACTTACTCCTCTTACTTCAGAGCTTTGAATTCCTGTGGTTAATTTGAATGCTGTGATATAATGTGTTACTTTAATAGGAATATCCATCCTGTAATTAGGAATACCGTGTATAGAATAGAACTTGAATTCTGGGCTCCCAGGTTCTGTTCCTTCTTGGTCTGCTTTTGGGCATGTTGCTTAGGCTCTCTGATTGCTCTCGTTCTGTCTGTACAGTGGGTATGACAGCGCTACCCATCTCTCCAGGAAGGGAAAGACAACTGTCATGGAAAAGCCCTTAGAGATCCTCAAACAGAGTTGTTCAGTAAGAGTACAGTGTTGTGACTGGATTAACTTAAAAGTGAGCTTTGGCCTCTTTCAGCCAGAAGATCAGCTGTCGTGTTACCTGACTCGCACTACCCTGAAAGCCCAGCAGATAATCCATGATAACCTCCACCTGAACAACCATATCAGGGAGACAACAAGGGGTCCGCGGTAAGTGTGCGGCATCATGCAAGGCTCTCAACGGCACAAGCTGACAATCCGTCTGAAACTGTGGGTCTCCCCTGCTTTGCTTCTGGAAAGTTACTTTTTCTCCATGTCAGGTGGTGCTCATGGCTATTTACTCTTTCAGGTACTGTCCCTCTCTTGAATCAAAGGTTCTGCGCTTCTCAAACCGAGAACATCAGGTGTGGCTGGAGCCCGAAGGCTTGGAGTCCAATGTCATTTACCCCCAAGGCATGTCGATGACGCTGCCGCCTGAGCTCCAGGAGCAGGTGATCAGATCTGTCCCAGGCTTGGAAAAAGCCAAGATGTTACAGCCAGGTGAGGGGGGTGAATAGTTTTAAATCTATTTGTCATATTGGTTACCAGTTAATAAAACCCAGATTTTGTTTAGAGCGTAGCAAAACAAAAGGAATATGAAAGAAAATTAATTCTTGGATGCAGGGATTTTTCCTTTGTTGTTTTTAAACCATAAATAAAAGTGGATAACCTAAGTCATTCTGCCCCACTGATTGCCTTTACTGATAAATAGGGACCTTCAAAATCCCTCCCATAAGATCTGTCTTGTTGTTTGTCATAGGCTACGGGGTGCAATATGATTTTTTAGATCCCCGTCAACTGACTGCTTCTCTGGAATCTCGTCTTGTTCAGCGCCTCTTCTTTGCAGGCCAGATAAATGGCACGACAGGCTATGAAGAAGCTGCAGCTCAGGTGGGTGAATCTAATCGTGTATACTCAGCATTCAGAAAGCGATACTGCCTTGGCATTTGTCTTTGATAACGCAGTCTTGCTAGGCCCATCTTGTGCTAATGAGATGTTCTTTCTTTTGTTGCTCACCCCGATTCCAGACTTGCCCAGATATTTTTACTTTTAGAATCTACAGTTGCTGTTACTGAGATTGCAGTAACAAAAGTAATGGGAAGCACTGTCAAATGTTTCAGCGTGGAGACTGTGCAATGGGTATAACTGAAGACGTGGGAATTGTCTCTGGTTATGTCAGCAGGGGCCAAGAAGCCCTTCAGACAGTCGTAGTATCGCAAGAAAGAAACTGCCCAGATGACTAGCACAGACTATTGCGTTTTCCAGCGTACAGTTTGACACGTGGGTCTTTGGAGGCAGATGTGCTGATATTTTAGCCACGAAGAGACCAATAAATGTTTTTTGTTTTGTTTTCTGTCTGCCTAGGGTGTGATTGCTGGGATCAATGCTTGCCTACGGGTTCATGGCAAGCCCCCTTTCATCGTCAGTCGCACCGAAGGCTACGTTGGTGTCCTGATCGATGACCTTACCACTCTGGGCACCAGCGAGCCATACCGCATGTTCACCAGCCGTGTGGAGTTCCGCATGTCCCTCCGGCCTGACAATGCCGACACCAGGCTCACCCACAGAGGTATTTTATTATGGTGGCTCTTGCAGTGAGCAGCCCTGCCTGGTAGTAGACCTTTGTCTCATACGCCTTCTCTGCAGGTTTTGAAGAAGCTGGGTGCGTGTCACAGCCGCGATACGAACAAGCAGTTAAGATGAGAGCTGCTTTAGAGGATGGAATTGCAACACTAAAATCCCTTCAGTTCAGCATATCCAAATGGTCCCAGTTAATACCAGAAGTTCCCATCAGTAGCAGTCGAAGGTCGCCTGTCAGGTAAAGGTTACCGCTGAAGCTTTTTGGTCTGATCTACGCTTGCTTTAGCACATCTGGCTAGTGGTTTCACAGCATTTGTCCCTCCTTCCTGAAGCCATCTCAGTACGCCAGGATTCCAGCTTTATCACCTTCAGGGGACAGACATCTGATGTTTGCCTATAGAATAAATGCGACGTTGCTGTTTTTACTATGCCACATTTCCTGGTGCTGACGTAGGCTCCCAAAGTAAGGGGGTACTCCACTGGCCCAGTCAGTTCTTGCTGTCTTATTGAGAGCGTCACCAAGTGGTGACAGTTTTGCAATGGGTTGCTGCTTTGCTGGAAGCTTGATAAAGCAGGGATTGATTTCAGGCTAGTGTCAGGTGGTAGCGGTTCTTGTACACAAAGGCCCTTGCTTCCCTTACCCATCCTTTATCTCACCTTACCTTCTCTGTTGTTTTCATGGAATCATAGAATATCCTGAGTTGGAAGGGACCTACAAGGATCATCGAGTCCAACTTCTGTCCCTGCATAGGATGACCCCAAAAATCACACCCTATGTCTGAGGGTGTTGTCCAAATGCTTCTTGAATGTTGTCAGGCTTGGCGCCGTGACTGCCTCCCGGGGGAGCTTGTTCCAGTGCTCCACTACCCTTTGGGTGAAGAACCTTTTCCTAATGTGCAACCTAAACCTCCCCTGGCATATCTTCCTGCTCTGCCCTCGGGTCCTATCATTGGTCATCAGGGAGAAGAGATCAGCACCTGCCTCTTCTCCTTCCCTCGTGAGGAAGCTGTAGGCTGCGATGAGGTCTTCCCTCAGTCTCCTCTTCTCCAGGCTGAACAGACCAAGTGAATCAGTAACTAAGACCTGGCTGACTCAGTCTGTGTGAAAGGTTCCCCTTGATGCCCTTACCTCTGGCTAGCTGGCTGTTCATTTTTCATAAAGAAATTTTTTCATAAAGCCCTCTTGAAGAGCTGAACTGCTCGTGTGTACAGTGAGAGGAGATAGTAGGGAGGTGAGCTTGGCTCTGCAGTTGTTCTGGCTTATGCTGAGATCTTCACAAGTTTGGGCTGGGAACAGCTGTAAATCTGCCTTACGCAAGTGACTCCTTCTACCATAAAAACTTACTCTTGTTCTCCCCAGTGCCTTTGACATCCTTCAATATCCGGAGGCCAACATGGAGGTTCTGGCGAGGGCTGTCCCAGAGCCCCTGGGAAAGCTTGCTCAATGGAGAGACCTGGCAGAGAGATTGAAAATAGAAGGTAGAGTACCAGAGTGGGATATGTGCAGGTTTTGTTCAGTAAGGGGACAGGCAACCCGTTCATCCCAGTGTGTTTCATGTTGCTGCTTAGGGAAATGAAACACTGTTACGAGAGCATGCACCTTTTACCATAGGCCACAGCCCGATGCAAGGACCCGTGCTTCACTTTGTGGGGTGAGATCAATTATTCATGTTCACTCCGGGGTTTTTCCTCCTTACTGCCCTGTCAAATAGACCACCCTTTCCTGGGATGAGAGGAAAAGCCAACCTGTGTATCTGAATTCCTGTAACAAATTAAAGAGTATGAGTTCTTCCAAAGTAGTGATGTGAATTAGGCTCTTTAGTCTGTGAGGCTAGAAGCTTCCTGAGGAGCTTTTGACCGTCTCGGAGGAATTGCTCATTCTGCTTCCAAGAATTCCTGCAAGTGATGTGTTTCACATGAACATCTATATCTGGTCATTTTGTTTCCCTGATCTTCCATCACAGCTGCTTACGAGTGGTGTGTAGTCAATCAACAGCAGGAAATAGAAGAAGTGCGTCGTGATGAAGCCCTCCGACTGCCAGAGGACCTAGATTACTTTGCCATTGATGCATCGCTCTCAACAGAGGTGCGGGAGAAGCTGGACTCTAACCGTCCCCAGACGGTAAGATACTGGGCCACAGCAAGGTTGAGCAGCAATGAAATCCCTTCTGTGTTGTCCTAAGGAACATGGGGGGTGAGGAGAATCAGGGAAAGGAATACCCACGGGTTTTGATCTCATTTCTCACTAGCTCCAGTGTGTAGGTTTGTTCTTAGTTAACTTGTTCCTGTTTCCACACGCAGATCGGTGCAGTCAGCCGCATCCCTGGAATTACACCAGCTGCTATCGTTAACCTGCTAAGATTTGTGAAAACCAGTCACCAGAAGACACAGAAGCTAAAAGCGTTACCTCCGACTGGCAAGTATTTACCAGGGAAAATGTACTCAGAGAAAACAACTTCCCAAAGACAGATTTCAGCAGAGTTTTCTGAAGAGGAGCCAGAGAGTACCTTTGTTAAAACACCTTTGTAGAGAAGTGTACCCCTCCTACCAGACAATGTGGCAACATCAGCTGTGCTCACGAGCCAATTCACAGATAAAACTGATGCTGGCTGGATCCAAAGCAGTTCTAGTTGTGTCCTGTGGCACTGTCATTGAGTAGAACAAAGATGATGAATGCTCGGGAACCCAAATACAGCCTGTGGTGTTGCCAATCCAAATGAAAAGACAGGGGAATTGCTTTTAAAATTCCACTCATTTGGAAGATGTCAGGTAGTCAAAATCTGTTTTAAAGCATCTTGGAAAGGACGGTGTTTCGCTCATCTGAAACAAGTAAGAAATGTTACCATGCTGAACCCACGGCAGCCCAAGAGGATTTGAGCTGGAAAGGGTGCTCTGTTGACATTACTACTTGGGTTTGTAGCTGTGCAGTGACCGCACACGGTCTGATGTTTTAGTCAGCCAACGGGAGACGCTTGGTTATGAAAATGTGCGCCGCGTGAATATTTAAACTTACGTAGGAGACCGATTGAACGCTATCCTGGGCTTTTTTTTCTCTCCTTTAAAATAAATAAAGCTTATCTCGAAACTTGCTGAAGAACTTGGTTGTCACTTAGCTTTCAGTGTAGCCTTGGCGATTCGCTGGGTCACAGTTCACAGGAAAGGTGGGCCGAGATTCGTGAGGGAGCCGGTGAAGGCAGGCGCAGTGAGACTCGCTGCCTCGGCCGGGGCGCTGAGGAGAGGCGGGGGGGCACGTCGCAGCCTGCCCCGGGAGCCCCAGCGCCAGGCGGGGGGGTGACTGACCGGCTGACGTGCTGGGGGCCAGCGGGTGGGTGGCTGGGTTTCTCACCAGCGCTGGTCCTGCAAGTGACAGTAATATAACTTGCATCCGAATGAGGTACGCTTGGGGCAGTCAGTTTGTCACGTGCCATCAAGAAACTGAACAGCTAAATTCAAGCTGTTGCTGCGAGCCTGCTGAATCCTCGCCTGACTTAGGCAGCGGTCTCTGATGCTGCTCTCGTTTCTGAACATCCTCTGAATTGGCTGTGCAAGCAGGTTTGGGAACAAGTTTTGTTGGAGTTAAATACAGCTATCATTTTGAAATTACAGTCCTGGACTTTTCTCTGTCTGTTTGCTCTGAGTGAGTGGTTTCTTTCCTGTCCAGAGAAAGGAGTCAGAGCAAATCCCTTTCTGTTGATAGGGGCCCCATCATGCAGCAGGAGGATGGGCAGAGCTTACAGCTTTGTTTGGGGCATCTTCTGCCCCCCTGAAGGCATCTCCCTGTCACCAGCTATTGGCTTGTACGGAACAGCTTTGGACACGCGATCTGTAGCCTATGTTCCTTTCAGCTTTGTTAGCTCAAAGAATTACTTCAACTTTGTAAGCCTTATGTTTAGTGTAAGGAAGGCAGCTACGCTTTCTGCGGTGTGACTTAGGCTGCAGGTATGGTGTTCTCCGAATTCCAGCCATGTGAATCCGAAGCAGCCCTGAATCCCTTGTCTCTCTGCCTCTTCAAAGCAGCAGAGCTTCTGATCAAGAAAGTCTCATGCTTTCTTCACTGCATTATCTTTGCGTTTTGTTTGGTTTTGATGTACCGATGTCTGTAAAAACTTAGATCTCGTTCTTACAGACTAGGAAGGAAGCCCTAGTGACACCTTCATCCTCTTGCTTTTAAGCAGATTGTGCAGTCTCAGAACTGCATTTCCTAGTTCTTGTCAGCAGTCATTTGACAGGAAAACCTTGTGTGTCTTGATGTGTGTCTTGAAAGGCAAGCCCCTCACACCCTGCTACAAAAGCAAACACTTTTTCCTCTGCTTTCTCTGCTAAATTTCTCTGCTACAAAGGCCTTGGTACTGGTCTCGCACACACCGGTGTAAATCAAAGGGTGATTCCGCTGCACTGGGCTCCACCGGTGTCAAAGGAAGAGCAGAAGGAGTGGGCTTTTGCTTTTTTTGCTTCTAGCAATTTAATAATGCACAGCTGTGGTCTAAGAGTGAGAAAGAGGGGAGACAGTTAACTCTGGGGGAAACTGAAGTCAGAAGTGCATGGATGCATTGCTTTCCCGCAAATCTTTTGTAACAACTGCTCTCCATCTTTCAGTGTGAAGTGGGTCTTTGGCCACTGGCGAGCTCCCTTGTTAAGACAAGGTGTCCTCTGTTCACATAGGTGGGTTAATGATGTCTGCGTTTGCTGAAATGGCAAACCTGGCGTGTGCACAAATTTGAGGACTGGCTGTTCCTCAGGTATTAGTTTCATGTGTATAGGGTTTGCCACAACATCTTGTGCTTAGTGAACGGTTCCTGTTCGAGAAGACTTTTAACACGAGAAGAAATCGTAGCTACAAGTGGTTCTATTTGTTTTGTTAAGAAAACCAAGCACCGAAAGGCTAAATAATCGGCTGTAAATAGCATGGACAGATAGATAGAATGCAGACATGGTGCCATCTGCTTTCTAACTCCAGCGGGGATTTGTTACAAGGCCCACGGTTTGGTTTTTACACGAAGACAAAGTGAGCTTAGACCCTCACAGGTCCTGCGGTCTGGCTAAGCCTGACAGGATGGGAAGGGCAGAACCAGAGGAGCCTGCCTCTAACGTGGCTGGCTGCTTGCTTTTCCTTGGCCGTGCTGTAATGAATCGCGTTTTGTCCTCCTGTAATCCTTACTGTGACCAGGCAAGCAGGGAGGAGAGGATGCGTGGTGAGGCTGGCCTAATTCGTTGCACATACCAAGGGTCTTTGTGTTCCCTCTTTCAGTGCGAGTCTCTTTTTTTTCCCTCCTGCAGAATGCAGGCCTGGTGATCAGCAATTTTCCCTAAGCCAAATTTCCTCAGATCTCTACCATTCTATCTTGTACCAGATTTTCAAGACAACTGTCGTCTTCGTTTCCTATTCTAGCTTTCATTTTATACAGTACTTGGACTGCCCAGTTTCTTCATCCTTTCTTTATTTCTGCCTGGAAGATGAGAGCAAGAGAAAAATAGGAAGAGATTTTATGCTAGGAGACACTAGAAGCTGTCACCACCCCATCTTTGATGGTCTCGGTGCTGCTGGAATGGTTGCGATGGTGCAGCAGTGGCTGTGCTAAAGGTTTTTTAGTACCCCACTTTGCTGGCCCTTGCAAGTACAGATGCGCCTCCAAAGTGAACATCATTGCCTTTACACTTTGGTAAGTAACGATCGTCACTTGTATTCATTTTAGATGCTCAGGGTTTATTGGCTTTGATGCCTACACCCCCAGGTTGTGCTCCTCCACCCTGTGACGAGTATCTCAAGGCCCCATTTAGTGGATGCGGGAGGAATCCGCTGTCCCCGAGGAGCTGCCGTTCCCACCAGGGAGCTGCTCTCTGTGCCTCTCCCCAGACCATGGCCTGTGCTGCTCGGAGTCTTTGCAGGGGTTTGTTTCCCTCTCTTGGCATGGCTTCACGGAGCTGGTGAGAAATAAATGCCTCTTTCCCCTCTTGTGCTGAAAGTTAGTGGTGGCCGGGGCATTCAGCTGGAACGTGGGAGACTTGCTCTGCGATTGCTGTTGCAAAAAGGGCAGAGAAAAAGGGATTGATGCTTGATCTATTGTTTTAACCACAGGGATGCTTTAGGGAAACAAAATTATGCTTTTGTCTCTTTTCTTTCTAAACTGCTGTGTAGGCTTAACCCTGCACATGTAACTATGAGGGAGGAGACAGATGTGGCTTCCCATCAGAGGCTTTCTGACTCTGTAGTCACCATGCGCAGTGGCTGGGCCTTGACCACTGTGCCAAGGAGTCCAGTAGTGGCAAATCTAGCCTGAAAGCTGGAGGCTGCAACCTCTTCACCTCTTTGCAGACTTAAGTCTAGATATTTTGACAACCTGTGATGTCTCCTTGGGGTGCTCGGCTGTGAACCACAGGCTCGAACACGTCCTCAGTTTCCCCATCTGTGTCCCTACAGAGCCAGCGCCTCCCCACTACAGCTCCCGGGAGGAGCAGCGTTCAGCAAAGGCTGATGCTGCGGTGGAGATGGGAGGCGGATGAAGTGAAGGGTGAAGGTGTTCATTTCTAGCGTTGGCTGCAGCTCCCAGTGCAAGCCCCAGGAGGCATCGCTGGGGACCGATGAGCACGCGCTGATCTTGTTCCAAGTGACTTAGGGCATGATGTGGTTAACTGAAGAGCAGGCACGGAGCCAGATGGGAAATGAGCTCACGCCGTGCCTTACAGGGCAGCAAGGAAGAGCAGGGAGCTGATGACAGGCTTGTGACTAGTCTCAGTTTCAATTTTATGTGGCTTTACTTGAAAGTTTCCGTGTGTGACCAGATGGTGGCTTGTGTCACAAGCATATGGGATTTTTGGAGTCACAAGGCTGCTGTAGCTGGTACTGCCGAGCTGGCTGCTTCAGCGAGGTTTCGTCCTTGTCCCACGGCACCTCGCGGGGCTTCGGCCGGGCGGCCGCGGGCCAGCTCGGTGACACTGCCCCGGCGCGGGGCCGGCCGATGGCGGTGGGCGTCCGGCATGAGCTGGAAGCGGCTGTACCAGCTGCAGAGCGGTCACGTCGCACGCCGTCATCTCAGTTCTCCTCGCAGCTATGCCACAAGTGTGGAAATCCTGAGGATTCGTGCCCAGAAATGAGTCGCAAGAATTACCCTCGCGAGGCAGCGACTGCGGCAGGGCAGAGCCGCTCTGCTCTTGCTCGGGGTTGCTCTTTCCTTTCCCCTGGTCCCTGGGCACACGGACATCCCCTCTGTCGTCTCCAAAGAAGTAGAGTACTGCCATCCAGAAAAGCACTTTAGCAGCAGACTACATAATGCTAGTTATTATTACTAGAAATAACAGTCAAGTAGGAGCAAACCTACAATTACATTTAAATTCACCTACTCTTTTTTTTTTTTTTTTCCTCTGGGAAAGGCTATTTAAGGGCTTGTTTTACACAGAGACAACTCTTAACACCAAACAAGCCTACATTTCTTTCTCCAAAATACCCATGCCCTGTTAGCAGAGCCACAGTCCAGCTTACAAAACTAAATATTTACTAAATATTTAATAATACTAATTAAATATGTAATAATAAATAATAAAGATAATATTATGTATAAATAATAAATAAATAATGATAACTAAATATTTAGTTGTTTGGGATTTTTTCACCCTATTTACTAAGGAATTAGCTTAGAATCCAGCTTCAAAATGGGAACTGCAGAGTTTTAAGAAGTCTGGCAACTGCAATAATTAAAAACAAGAGAAAATTGGCATCTTATGTGTGTGTATATATATATGTTATATATATAATATACAAATGTACGTGTATGTGTGTGTATACACACATATATCAAAGAAAAAAAAAAAATGGAAGTTTTGCCTAAGATGTGCCCAGGTGGCTGCAGATAAGCAGAATGTGAACCTTTCATTTAAATTTCAGCCCTACCTGCAATAAAACCCCTCTGGGAGGGGAAGGCTGTCTTGCCTTTCCTTCGCTGTGGGGGTTTGGGACCGGCTGCCTCCCCAGCCCCCCGGCTGCGCTGAGCTCCGCAGGACAGGGCCCTGGGGTGGGGAAACGGCCTCTGCTCTGGCTCGTCCCCTTTGTGTTGAAGAATTTGGATTTTACTGGGCTGAAAGGGAAAAGGTGGCTGTGACTGCTGCTGGCAGGGCAGGCAGGGCCCCGAGTTAGGGGTGAGCTGGCTCTGGTAATGTCCAGAGAGTATGTAACAAAAAATAAAAGAAAAAATAACATTAATATGCTATAATATGCTATATCCACTGACTTGTGTTTGTGCTGGGCCTGGCCTAGCAGGTGATCCTGCAGAAGGACGACCAGGTTACTGGGTTACTTTGCTCAGAGAAGCCAGGAGAAAGCCCTAGCTCGGTACATCAGCACGCCGAGGGCAAACCTGTCGCTACAGCATCCTTCAAAGCATCCGCTTGGCCCACAAGGGATGTTTCACCAGTGAAAACTTAGATACCTTTGAGGTTTTGTTTTGTTTGTTTGTTTTTTTAAAAAAGAGGAGGAAAGAAGGCAAAACCTGCACAAATTCAGAGCCGTTAAGCACAGCCACCCCTTGTGCACCCCACTGCTGCCCCACCGTCCCCCCACCCGCAGGCCGGAGACGCCCGTAGGGGAATCGCACTCCCATTTATCTCCGCATTTCCTCAGTACTTCATCCAGCAGCTTTTGAGGAAAACACGTGTTTAACTGTCACCTTATCAGTGCGGAGAAGCTAGCAGATTTGAATTACGTTGTGTAAATATTTGAAACATGAAGGATTAAAGAATTATCAGTAGGCAGCCAGAGAAAGTAACCTCAGTTAAAAAAAAAAGCAGACAAGGATGTAATTGATTTATAACACAGAAATAATCTGAAGGGACTAAGGAAGATTCAGAAAAGGCTAAAAGCCCCACAGCTCCTGCGTTTTGGAAACAGATACAGTTTTTCTGTCTACCAGGTTTTCCTTCAGCTCTTTTGCGCCCTGGGCGCTCTCCTTTTCCTCCTGAAGTGAAGGGGTTTCAGCCTTCCCCTTGGTACCTAGTACGTACGTTGCAGGAGAAATGATATTTTGGCCTGATGTTATTTTCCATGGTTACAGTTAATTCTGTTTATTCCTCGGTTCAGCTTATGATTTGGCTATTGTTTAAGATTTGCAATTTCAGAAGACTAAACTCCTAGACAGAAAGGACTATTTGGTGCAAACAACACGAAGAATTTGAGGACTTCAAAATAACAGAGACCTGGAATCTTGTAAACTCAAGGGTGTTAATACTGTCAGGAATTTGCACTGAAAAGAGAGAGAGAAAATTCTCCCTACGAAACTCCCGGCTCCATCATGGGGTTGTTTAGCCTGGAGAAGAGGAGGCTGAGAGGAGACCTTATTGCTCTCTACATCTACCTGAAAGGAGGTTGTAGCAAGGTGGGGGTCGGTCTCTTCTCCCAATTAATAAGCGATAGGACGAGAAGAAATAGCCTCAAGCTGCGCCAGGGGAGGTTTAAGTTGGATATTAGGAAAAATTTCTTCACCGAAAGGGTGGTCGGGCACTGGAAGAGGCTGCCCAGGGAAGTGGTTGAGTCTCCATCCCTGGAGGTATTTAAAGCACAGATAGATGTGGTGCTCGAGGACATGGTATAGATGGACTTGGCAGCGCTAGGTTAACGGTTGGACTCAATGATCTTAAGGGTCTTTTCCAACCTTGATGATTCTATGATTCAAGCAGGCTCTTTCTCCAGTGCCCTCCCTTGCACACCCTGTGCGGGTAGGAAAATACCTGGCTAACAAGTTTGGCCAGCACTGAAGTGAAGGGGCTTTTAAAAAAAAAAAACCAACCAACCACCCACCCAACCCACCCACCCCCAAAAAACAAAACAAAAAAAACCCACGGAAGGCTCAGCCTCCATCCTTCACAGCAAGTAAGGCTCCTACGCACAAGCACTTTGGGGACAGGCAGAAATGAATATTTTATGTCTGGAGCTGTGCTTTGCAGAGCCCAGAACAGGGCAGCAGGGTGCTGCTGGGGAGGCAGGGAGCTCCTCAGCCCTCCCCTGTCCTCCTCCCACCCCTCCTCTGCCCCCAAGCCCCCTCTAGACTCTACATAAACCTTTAACTAATATGAATTGAAAACAGGCGAGATGTTTTTGTGATCCAGATCAAAGCGATGCTGTTCTCAAACAGGCACTGAAGGATTTAGCACCAACAAGGAAAAGGACATCCCCGTATACTGCAAAGTTTAATTTGTTTCTACATGATTTTATCTTGACCAAATCTAAAATTTAAAATATGCATTTAGAGAAATAATCAGTAATTTGTCAGAGTTTGTCAATACCTTTCGAAATATATTGAGCCAGCTACAATCAGAACGTGAATTAAGTCTTCCACCTGCAATTTCAGTAAAATTAACTACTCCAGTTACCAGCCTTGCGCAAGCTGGTCTGAGATACGATTGAAAAACCCTGGGACAGCAGCCTGAGCAGAGCCCTTTATATTCCAGCCTAAAATATTCACCTAGGGAAACAAAACCGAGCAAGAAATTACTTGGCTATAGCTGCTCTGGCTGTGCTGCTCCATTTCCCTACGCGGACCCCAGCTTTGTTGTATCCGCGTCCCCCCATACCTCACCACAGACATTTTTGGAATATTTCTGTGTACTAAAAGCCCTCCGGACTCCCAAAGCTGAAAAGGAAATTAAGTTTCAATCTTCCAGCTCCCCACTGCCTGCTTTCAGCAATAAAACTCAAAACAGATTAAATAAGGCTGATATTCTAGCCTAGTTTTCTGCCTTCAGCTAGCTGCATCACCATGGCAGTATGCTTTCACACTTCTGTATAAACATCAGGAGCATTACAGGACAGTATGGAAAGAGTTAAGGACAGCCGTAGAAGTTGCTTAAAGAAATGAGCAGTCAGAAGACAAATACAGTTCTCAACTATTAACATTTATTAAAAGTTTGACCAAAGTAGTTTTATTCCCAAGTTTTGTTTACAAAAGTCTAACAATTCCCCCAGGTAGTCAAAGATTAATAAAAGAACCGAGATGGCATTTGTGTTAGTGCATAGAAAGCAAAACTGCTCTACAATAGTTAAAAAAAAAAACAACAAAAAAAAAAATCAGAATTTGTGTATAATTGAGGTTTTAAAAACTTGAAAGCAATTGCTAGTATCACAGGCAGAGCGATCACAAGCATGTTTTTACTGTGTATAATGTAAAGTTATTAGCTGCAATACTGTCTCTCTCCCCTTCTCCTGCGGCGGCAGAACTGCCCCCTCTGCCCCAAACTGGGAAGCTGACTCTTGCACCTCATCAGCCAGGCAATTTAACACCAAACATCTTCCCGGCAGCTTTTGCACTTGCCACACTTTGCACTTTTTCTAATCTATGCACCGCTGATCAGAAGAAAACAGCCCCCTGAAACAGCCGCCCAGCCTGCCTTCAGCCGCTGCCCGCCCTTCAGCTCCCGCTGCTTGGGACCAGAGCCACGTCCAACGCCCGACGCTACTTCAAACCTTACGGTGCCTTAAGGCTTCAGTCTGAGTCAGTTGCTTATTACAAGCTTATTTCCGAACTGTAATTGAGCACGTACAGCCAGCCGAAGACAACGCCGCGCAAAGAGCACGGAGGAACTGCAAACAGACTGGCCGTTGCGTATCCAGGCCGCCGCCGGCCAAGCCAAACATCCTGCACCTACACAGGAGCGCCGAAGAAACCGAACAAACGCAGAGCTGCGCCGCAGTTCGTGCCAAAGCTGGTTTTCTTTTCATCCCAATTACAACCGTGCACTTTGCTGAACCAGTCTGACCAGCCTCTTGGAAAAAAAAAGTCAGCGGTCTAACTGAAAAGCATGCAAAGGTTTGGCAAGATCCTTGAGCTTTATTATGGCAACGGTACCTCTGCCTCGGTTTTGAAGTGACGTACTTCCTGCTGCCTTGGGGATACCAGCACACCTTTAGAAGCACAACTGAAGAATCACAATCAGATTCCTTTACTAAATTCCAGTCTTCTACAGAGATTGAAGCGCTCTAGCCCTCGCTTCCACCGTACTCGGTACACCTATACCTTCAAAAAGCGTATAATGCTCCCAGGTTTTACTGTAGTTAAGACACAGAAGGTGAGCAGAAAAAGAAGAAAGATCCAGCCAAAGCAAACAAAGAACATGAAAATAAGTAACAGCAGTTCCAGGTTATCCAAGCAGTACAGATATGTTGAGAGTTCCTGCAGAGCAAGCACATAGCTGAAGGAAAGGAAAACAAACGAGAGAATACAGCTGTTACAGACAGAACAAACAGACTGGTGTCATGGAACAATAACCCTTCAAAGACACTGCATTCTTTTTGAACTGAGGTGGGGACGCTGTGGGGAAATCGTGTTAAAGGTTAGTAAAACAGCTGCATCATTATGCAAGCCACATCTGATTATCCATTAACTGCTTGTCTCGATTTACCAATTCAAAGCAAGACTTAAATGGGGATTCCAGAATGTAATTAATTACAGCTGGTATTTCTTACAGCCCAAAATGTTGTACTTGGATTATTGATCTAGTAATTAATAGTCATCTTCTGGACTCGTTACCCAATTCGACTTCAATTGACTGATCCAAATCTTCAACCCCATTATGACAGCAACAAGCACGGGGTCCCGCCCCGTCGCTGCGTGCCGACATCGCAGCGTGCGTGGACCCCGTCGTCGCTCTGGGGAAGGCACCAGGACCTGCTCCCAGCGGGCGCCCTGGAAACATCCTCGACCCAAAGCTCAGGAATTCAAGACCACCGAGCGGGAGAGGTGCAAGCACCACCCTGTTGGAAGTCAGTGGAAACGCCCGCTGGTTTCTCTCTCAGGTTTGCTCTTGAAATAAAAACTGAGCAAGATGCCATTATGTTGGGCCGTTCAGAGATTGCCCTGACAAGCATCAAAGCCTCCTTCTGAGCAAAAATTTAATTTAGCTACTGGATGTCTTACTATATATATTAGAAAATATTTAGATGTGTTTCATCTTGAAAGATGCTACATAACAGTTAACCAGTTCCCCGGAAAAAAAAAATCTGTTTCTGCCGGCAATCAGAAAAATCTGTGTCCAAGACTTATGGGAAACCCGACACTCGATTCTTTGTTTATGCTTTGTCAAGGCTACATGTCTTTTTGCTCACACTGTTTCTTCTTCCCAATATAAAGTTTTCTTGGTTTACTCACAGAATGCACCACAATACTGCAACTGTTACCTAGTATTTGTGCTATCCAATCTGAAACCATCTTTAAAGAAGAAAGCACCACAGAAGTAATTTTTTTTTTAAGGCTTATATCAGTTACAACTAAACCTGCAGCTGAATTTTGCTCTACTTTTCAGAAACAACAAATTTGAGTATTTGCTTTGCAACTTCTGAACATACTCAAGTAACATTCATCCTTTCTGATCCCACCAGGACTGTATATAGGTTTTGCTATAAACTTAACATTAACCCAAAGAACACACAGACGTAGCGTTGAACTTCTGTTTTAATGGTCTCAAATTCTGTGACAGATTTTTTTGGTCAAGTTTCCATTTTAAAAAATTTATCGATTTTAAAGACTAATAACTTAAACTGCCACGAAACAAATGGTCCACAAACATTCCTTTCCTTCTGAAGCTTTTACGATGCATTGTAATCATTAACCAGTCTTTTACTATTAAACTTAAATGGCCAATTGAGACAAACAGTTCTGAGACCGTTCTTCCACCACTGATTAAGACTGAGGTGGCAGCTGATGTACAGAATTTTCATTTAGCCTTCTGGGCCTTCTGGGCAGACTTTGTGACCTTGCCGGCTCCACCAGCCTTCTTGTCAACTGCCTTGATGACACCAACAGCAACCGTCTGTCTCATGTCACGCACAGCAAAACGACCTGGAAACAAAAACAGGTTTTATGACTTTTGCCTAGGGCGCCGTACTCGCAGCGTGATCTGCGCAGCGGCAACGCGCAACTTGGGGTGAGCGGGCAAATACCACTCTAGGACAGTAAACTGCATGAGATCGGGAAAGAGATACAGAACGATCAGAAGTGCTGAAGTTTTGGTTCCACTTTGATGTTTCTATTGAAGTCACAGCTTTTAATAGCATTTTACAGAACACACTACATCCCGATACCAGAAACCAAGGAGTGTCTTTTCCAGAGATCAGGATTAACCAATTTTTATGTTATGAGATGCCTTACCCAGAGGAGGATAATCAGAGAAGCTCTCAACACACATGGGTTTGCCAGGGATCATATCAACGATGGCAGCATCTCCAGATTTCAGGAACTTGGGGCCATCCTCCAGCTTCTTGCCGGAACGACGATCAATCTTCTCTTTCAGCTCAGCGAATTTGCAGGCAATGTGAGCAGTATGGCAATCCAGCACAGGCGCGTAACCAGCGCTGATTTGGCCAGGGTGGTTCAGGATAATAACCTAGAAAACCAAGAAAGCTACGTTATCGCTGGGATAATTTTGAACACTGATGTGTCTTAAAAGAGCCAGGGTTTTCCCGTGATTTGCTTCAAGCAAATACAACTCAGAACACAACTCTCTGTCGCTTTATAGCGTAGCCTACTAGTTATCAAAGAACAAGACTCTAGTATTTCACAATCCAGAGCTACATTTCAAACATCTTCCAACAGCTGCAAAAATTACCTGTGCAGTGAAGCCGGCAGCTTCCATTGGAGGATCGTTCTTGCTGTCACCAGCAACGTTGCCACGGCGAACATCTTTCACAGACACGTTCTTAACATTGAAGCCAACGTTATCACCAGGCAGAGCTTCGCTCAGGGCTTCGTGGTGCATCTCAACAGATTTTACTTCAGTTGTAACGTTGACAGGGGCAAATGTAACCACCATGCCTGGCTTCAGAACACCAGTTTCCACACGACCAACTGGTACAGTACCAATGCCTGCAGAAGAGAAGCAACGTTAGTAATTCAGATCAATGAATATATGCCCTTACAGAGGAAAACACTCGAGTGTTCTACATTTTCCACTTGAAAAAAACAGCTCTCAGGCAAACACCTGCATTTCTGTCCCATACGTTAGCTGCTGCTGGCAAGTGAGAAGCGTTACAGAGAACACATACCGCCAATTTTGTAGACATCTTGAAGAGGCAGACGCAGAGGTTTGTCAGTTGGACGAGTTGGTGGCAGGATACAGTCCAAAGCTTCAAGGAGGGTGGTTCCACTGGCATTGCCATCCTTTCGGGTAACCTTCCATCCCTTGAACCAGGGCATCTGTAACAAAAAAAAAAAAAAAAAAAAGCTCAGACATGAACCGTCTGCCAATTTTAACAGCACAAGGCTAGAGAAGACAAAGTGGCATATCTTAGTATTATCTTGCTATGCTACTGTGGAGTAAGAATTTGTGAAGTGCTGGGATTTGATTTTTGATCTTGGCACTTCCAAACATAACTATTTAAAAAAAAAGAAAGGGGCATTTTACTATTGCATAATTTATCTCAATAATGCTCCTAGTTTCATTTCTTAATATAAACAAATATCAAACCTACGTTAGAGCTCGGCTCCAACATGTTGTCTCCGTTCCAACCAGAAATTGGCACAAAAGCTACGGTGTCTGGGTTGTAGCCGATTTTCTTGATGTAAGTGCTGACTTCTTTGACAATCTCTTCATATCTCTTCTGGCTGTAAGGTGGCTCGGTGGAATCCATCTTGTTGACACCAACAATCAGCTGTTTCACACCCAGGGTGTAGGCCAGAAGGGCATGCTCACGGGTCTGCCCGTTCTTGGAAATACCAGCCTCAAACTCACCAACACCAGCAGCAACAATCAGGACAGCACAATCAGCCTTTGAAGAAAAAGAAAAAAAAACCCTCACTCATTATAATGCTTGCACACGTGTCAAAGTATTAGGGGAACCCCCCTAACCACCAAGGAACAACCTGCCTGAACTCCCAAAATCCTTAGTTCTATTTACATACCTGAGAAGTTCCAGTAATCATGTTCTTAATGAAGTCTCTGTGTCCAGGAGCATCAATGATGGTGACGTAGTATTTGCTCGTTTCAAATTTCCACAGGGAAATATCAATAGTAATACCACGCTCACGTTCAGCTTTCAGCTTGTCCAGGACCCAGGCATATTTGAAGGAACCTTTGCCCATCTATGGATTAAAAAAACAAACAAACAAACAAACCCTGTGTTTTATTTCCCCCTACTTTTTTTTAAAAACACGTATTTACATTTACTTCAGAAAGATCACACACTGGCGAAAGAGCAAAATCTAAAAATAGTAAGTGGTTTAATACTGAAAAATGTTGCTGCTTGTACAACGAGCAACAAGATACACTTGGCACTACTAGTGAGAGATGCCAACTGTTTTCTGTTATTTAACCTGTTGACAGTTTAGCCCTCTTGACAACTTGTTAATTGCACTAACACATCTTTAAGATAGATCTCTTAAGCCTAAGCCCTACTATCAAGTGTCCTCTACAAATTTAAGTTCTCTTACTAATGCAATCCCTGCGATAATCAACATCGTAACTGTCACTCAGCCTAATATCCACTACATTTCATTCCGTGATGTGCTCGAGACCTATGCTGTTATTACACAGAAAAAACAGAAAAAGGGTATAATCAACAAATAAGATTTTCTACAGGTTCAAACACCAAAATCCACAATTTCCCATTTTCAGAAGTAAATCTTATCAGAGCAACTTCTTTAATTTTATCCTCAACTACATGTAGGCAAAGACTTGAAGCTGGGAACTCCACTGAAGTCCCGATTCCACACATAATTATGCAGATAGAGCTTTAGACTACCTTTTCTTTTCCCTCGTTCCCACTTCACAATTCGAGCTTTGCCAACTAACACAATGGCGGATTCAACACTTTAGCACTTGTTCAACTACGGGGACAACTGCAACCCAACTGCCGCCCTGTGGCCACAGAACACTTGCGCACTCCTTCAGCCACTGGGACAGTTGCAGCCGAAGTGCCTCCCTGCGGCCGCACAACAGCCTGCAACTTCACTTTCGCGACTCAACCTCTCTTTATTCGCCCCCGCACCACGGAAATTTTGCTGGATGCCCCAGGCCCACTCACCTCAGCAGCTTCCTTCTCGAACTTCTCGATGGTCCTCTTGTCGATACCACCGCATTTGTAGATGAGGTGGCCGGTGGTGGTGGACTTGCCGGAATCGACGTGGCCGATGACGACGATGTTGATGTGGGTCTTCTCCTTTCCCATTTCGGGTGTTAGTTAGGGTCTTTCTTTCGGCAAAAGAGAATCGACACCTGCAAGTTCCCAGAAAAACTCCAGTTACGCCTCGAGCGCCGCCGCCCTCCCCGGGCCGCCGGCGGGGACCGGGCCGAGGGGGCAGGAGGCCGCCGCGGGCGGCGATGGCGGCGCCGCGTGCGGGGCGGCCCGGGGAGGCCCGGCCGGGATGGAGGCCCCGGCCCCGCCCCGCCGGGGGAGGGGAGGGGCGGCGCGGGCGGGAGCCGGCCGGGGGCCCCCGCCGAGCGCCCCTCGCCTCGCCCCCTCCCCGCGCCGCCGCCGGGCTCGAGTTACCCGCGGCGGCCGGGGAGCGGGGCGGCGGCGCGGCGGGGCCGCCGGGGAGCGCGGAGGGCGGGGCCGCCCCGCTCCTTTGTGTGACGCACCCCGCCCGGGCCGCCGCGTCCTCCATTTTGTGGAGCTGGCGGCAGGCAGGAAAGGCGAGCGGCCATTTTTCTACGCGTGCCCCGTCCCCTCCCCCCTCCCCCGCCGCCGCCCGCCACGCACCGCGCCTCCCGTCGCCACGGGCCTACCGCCGCCCGCGCGGCCGGGGGCAGGCGGCCCGGCGCCTCGCAGCCCACGCCGGCATGGCCACGCCGCTCCCCGGGCCCCAGCCCGGGGCCTCGGGGGATCAAGGGGGTCGGGGTGAGGAGGGGGATCGAAGGGGACGAAGCGTCGCCATCTCTCCGGCGTGCACTCTCCCGCCTGCCCGGTTCCCCCGCCCCTCCTTCCTTCCCCCCCCCGGCCCCCATCCCCCAGCGCACCGCTCCGCGGCGGCTGGCGGGCGGGCGGACACGCCCTGGCTCAACACTCACCGGGCCCCCGGGGTTCACGGCCCCCCGGCCCGGCCTTGCCCCGGCCCCTCCCCCGGCCCCGGCCTGCCCCGCGCGGACGCGCCTCACCTGCACGGCGGCGGCAAACCCGGAGCGAAAAAGACCGACGGCGTGAACGCCGCCCCTTATATACCCTGCGCGGGGGCGGGGCCTAGGGGACACGTCACCGCTCCCGGCGGCCCCGCGGCCCCGCCCCGCAGCCCCGCCCGGGCGGCCGCGCGGGCAGGGGGCGGTCCCGCCGCCGCTGAGGCGGCCCCGCGCGGCCGGGCCCTCTCCCGCCCGTGCGGGGAGCGGGGCCGGCTCCTCCGTCCCTCCGGTGCCCGCGGCGTGCTGTGGCGGCAGCGGCGGTGGGGCGGTGCGGGGCTGAGCGGGGGAAGGGGAGAGGTGACCCCTTCCCGCGCAGGGATCGACGGCGGCGAGGCGAACCGAGGGGAGCGGGCTGCGGCTCCGAGGTGGGGCGGAGCGGCGGCCCCCGGCGCTCGGTCAGGGCCAGCGGCTGAGGACGGGCACCGCAGCGGAGCTGGAGGCGGCGGGGAGGAGAAGGCGCCGCGCGTTGCATCGCGGCCCGGTCCAGGGGGATGCAGCAGCTGAGGAAAGTCCCTGGGGAAGAGCCCCAGGCAAATTAATTATGTTCCTTATTAGGGACACAAAAGAACTCCACGGGTGAGATTAGAAATGTTCAGCTGGTGACGCTGACTCGCCTCCATTTGTTCCCTGCTTAAGATCATGGAATGCATCATGTTCCAAGGCTCCCAGAAACGGAGGTGGGGAGGCAGCAGGAACTGCGGGAAGCTTATGACACCAGAATGAGAAACAGCATCGTTTGGCTTCCATATAAAAAAGCTTTTGGCAAGCTTTTTCTTTCTTTCTTGTACCATTAGAGAACAAAAGTTAACTTTGGCACAAAAATACAAATCAAGGCGGACACACCTTAAGCAAAGATGCCTCTGAAGTGCAAATGTATTAAAAAGAATCACTTCAGCGTTTAGGATATGTGACTTCTGTGTAAGAAACCCAAGCTGCAAGAAGTTCCCCCGTGCTGTATTTTCACATGAGAAAACTGGCAGCCCTAACAAATTATTTTGGAAATGATGGCAATGAGGAGTCACGAAACAGCTCACAACATCAGAAATAAAAGCCCTCGTGACCCCAGTGGATTGTTCTGCGCTTTACTCGCTCCCTAACTGATGTAAGAAAATCCATTAAATATTCAACATGTCCTATACCTATTCAAGTGAAATTAAGCTGAGAAGCTGAACAAATATCTGTGTTTGTTCTTTTAAAGTGATCTGCAAAGGAAGCAAAGCTACATGCTCTGTTTTCTTCAGATAGGTTATGTGCCTATGTTAGAAACAGTTACTTACATATATGCAACTATAATCCCATTCATTTGTTGGTATGCTCTTCGGATTGAGGTTGTAAAGCATGGAAATAGCTTCTTGTTCAAAAACAAACAAAAAACAACAACAACAACAAAACCCCACCTCATGCATCTACACTTTCACTTGACTCCAAGTTTCTCTAGCTGAGATACACCCAGCATCAAACTCACTACAGAAAAGAGCTGTAAACTTAGTATTTCATGGATTGATATGGAATTGAGGTGTTTGCATAATATCTAGTATTTTTCCACATGCAAAATTAAAAAAAAAAAAAAGGGTGCATTTTGTTAAAAAAAAGGTGATTTGAGAGATGTTACGTTAGAGAGGATGCTGAGTTTAGAATACACTTTTTACACAAAAATCCAGTTTCAGAGTAAAACCTGCAATAAGGTTCAGATATTGTTAAACAAACTCATTAATTTTTAAGAAAGTAATAAAGTCAAGCTCTTTATCTTCCCCTCCTGTGTTTTTAGGCAGGGACTGGGGGCGGGGGGAGCTAGAGATGGTTCAGCTTTCCTCAAAACTACCATTTAGGGGCAGTTATTAGTGAAGACATTGCATATGAAGACACAGTAACAGAAAGGCAGGAAAAGGGAGATGGATCACTTTCTGGAAATGGAAATGCATTATCATAAAGTGATTTAGTGGCTTGGGTTGAGGACCAAAAGATGGTACTTGGTAAGAAACCTAAGCAGCACTTTTCGGGTCTTCTATAAAGCAAAGGCTGTTTGTAAACACAGCTAAAAAAGGTTTATTATTCAGGGTGGTTTGAAGTTAGCTTCTAAAATGTCTCTTTCAGTAGGGGGTATTTTTAATGGACTGATCTGTCAGAGTATCCATTCTCATAAAAAGGTAGTTTAACAGTTTCCAAATGTAGTCAATGACTTGTGCCTCAACTGGGAGAGGAGAAAGGAAATGTGTTACTGATTTCTTACAGGGCCCTAAACTGCACATTTCTTTTTTTAAGGGACTTTTGGTTTTGGGGGTTTTTTTTAGAAGACTATTTCATAAAGGCATTTAGATCTATGTATTTCTTAAGATGGCAATTTTTGTGGTATGTACATAGCTGAAAGCTATGAAAGCTGAATTTGTTGGACAAACTTTTAACCATGGTCCTAGTCATGTCCACAACAGTTGGTTTTTTCCCCTCTCCATTTTTTTAATTGAATTTTCAAAAGAATTTTATTATTTCCTCTTTAATCTGTCCAATACATGCTTTTATTCTCTCAACAACTAGAATATCTCTCATTGTCCATTCTATTAGTGGAACGTTCCTATTATCAATCTCACAAATATTTATACAGCTGGGGAGCTTCAGATATATGAGTAGCCTCACATAATTCAGTGGAAATGCATTCTGAAGAATCCTCTCAGCTAACAGAGACAGGCATGCACTGGACTAAACCCAGTATGCAAATAGTCTGTTAAAAATTTTAGATTTTGTTCATTTGGCAAAACTAATCTCTTTGATATGAAACATTTAGGAAGAAACGGAGATAAGAAGTCAAGGTCTTTCGGGCTTTGGAATAGTGCTTATTAAATCCAGACTGGCTTCAGAAATAGGAGGACTTTGTCAGGAAAAATTACTCATTCTCCCTTGACTGCTGGTGAGCATATGCTAAACTGAAATAACCTATGTCCACATATGCCTCCAGTGTAAGAACACATAGAAGGGTTCTCTAAAGCATTTGTATTCTAGGAACCTATAGAATAGCCACCATTTAAAAAAGGTTTTGAATCTCAGATCGAATGATATTAAAATGAAAGTTAGGCTGCCAGTATATCTAAGCCAAATATTCTAACTTTAAAAAATAAATGTTAATTGGATTTTGAGATCACAGAAGCTACTGTGGCATTACTTCCATTTTAGCGTGTGGCTCCAGCGCATACAGAATGTACTATCAGCTTAGAACACAGTCACAGCCAGTGAAATCATGCTAGAAAATAAAAGATGTGCTCACTGAGCACCTCTGAAGAATTTTAACTCTCTTGCACGCACATGTGGAAGTGGCATCTTTTTTGGTCAGACTCCTGTGCAAAGATGAAGGTAACTGGCAGTTATACAACTATTTTAACTGCAACGAACAAGGTCATTCAGGAGTGTAAGCAAACAGACTTTATAAGCACAAGACTTTAAACACAGATCTGATAAATACAGTTTATCAAGCTCACTATATGTGGAAGAGGCACTAAGATTTCTTGAGGGCACTTTCAGAAAGTGTGATGGAAAAGCAGTCCAAAATTACCAATAGTAATGGCTGATTAGCAAAACGAGATTCTGGCACACAGCATCATTTTGTAATACAATTAACCTCATACTTACTGTGAAATGCCTTCTAATCCCTACATTACAATTATCATTATGTATACATTAGTCCAAATGTTCAACATAAACTATAGCATGAGCACACAGCTTTACTTCCATCTATAAGTGTTCTTTAATGCATTGATTCTTAATAGAAATAAAAAGCATCTACATCTGTTATGAAATCCTTTTGCCTACATGATCCTAACACTTACTACCAGATTTTACAATCTTAATAGAATAATGGTGTTATTCATGTATGAAGAGATTAGACAGAAAACTTGCTTCAAAAAAAATGGTGTAACTGAACTGGGTGAGGTAATCTAAACTACTTGAAAAAAGCTACTTTTGAAAGTTATTTAGCTCTGTACTAGTAGCTGATATTTTTATATAAATGAAATTACTTGGTAAAAGGAAGAGACAACAGTGAAGACACTTTAAGCTACTGTCTTAGGAGACAGCACAAAATAAACCCCTCCATCCTTGGAAGTCTTGGACTGGATAAAGCCCTCAACAACCTTGTCTGATCTCATAGCTGACCTTGCTTATAGATTCAGAAAATAAGGTCTTGCAGTAGGAGGTATAAGAGAGTGGCCTTCAAAACTACTGAGAGTATTATTGGGGTGAGTAAGCAGCTACAATTTTAGAGGCTTCTGAATAACTTAACGTGAGCCTCTTAAAAAGGCATTGTCTCCCCTAAAACAAGTTTCCTGTGGGAAGCACTACTGTTCCAGTTGGAGCATTTGCAACAGGTGAAGGACTAATGCTTAGAGGACAGTCTGCTTCAAAAAAAAAAATCCTTTGGACAATCTTTTCAAAACACATTTATCCACAGTGTGAGAAGGCTAATTTATATTGAATTTTTCGTACCAGTTGAACCTTGATACTGAAGGTTTAGGATCAGACAGAGTGGGTATACTGCAGATGCGACCAGAACTAACAGCTGTATTTAAACCCCTGTTCTGTTCTGTGGAGGTCTGCATTACTGAGCTAGAAAATGAAAGTATCTGATGTAGAGCAGAAGTGTCCTAAGCGGGAAGGAAAGGACCTCACAGGTGGCTGCTTCAGTAAGAGCGTTCTGGAACTGACTTGTAGACTCCTGACAAAGCTTCCTAGACTTCATTAGTGCTAGGCTAATTTACACCAGCTGATGAGCTGGCTCCAGGCAAAAAGCAGAGTTGCTAGACACCAATGCAGAATAAAGGTGAAGGGCTGATGAAGTAACCACCGTTATGGAGAAACAATATAATTTGTTAAACTGTTCTGTGGTTTTGCATTAGTGTTTTCCAACAGCAAACAGGCCACAGCATGTGCTCCTCTTCCCCAAATGGAATCACATTTTTGCTATATCCCACCACCTTTTGGACACCCTAAATGAATGGTAAGCCCTTCTAGGAGTTCAATTCAAAGAATACCCTAAATGGGAGCATAAATATATATATATACGTACATAAATAGTGCATTGTGCATAAAGAAAGTGTCAGTTACTGAACAGAAATCCACTGGGTGACGGCAGTTTAGCTCTTGTTCTCAATTTATCATGAACTTCCAAAATTCCATTTTAAAGCTCTGGTCTCTTCTGCTAAAAAAATCATTTTGCCAAAAGCAACGCATTCATCCTTTTGTGCTGATAAGCCTGTGACGAAACCTTTAAGTGGGACCTCAACTTCTCACCCACTGACCGTGCATTTTAGAATTCTCCTCCGAGCCCTCACAGCAACTGAGCTATGCTCCAATAGTTTTGCTAAATGTCCACTCATAAGATTAATTTTGCTGCCTCTCACTATGGTAGGTTTGGAGCTGGCTTGTGCGCTTCGCAAGCTGGAAGGTCATCAACAGAAAACCTATCATTCCCCATTCTCATCTTGCAGACCTTTTGCATTCCCCCCTTTCTGCCTTTCCTACCAACCCAAATAAAGGCAAGTTTTCCAGGAGGGAGACAAAGTCTATAGGTAGATTCCTAGAAAAGGTTTATATGAATCACGAAAACCTGAGATGCAGCTTACGGCTGCCAGGGAGAGGAACATAATAAAGGTGATTTTGGTGCAGACTGCAAAAGTATGCTACAAATTGGAGACCGTGGATGGACAGGCCAAAGGAAGAAGAAGGGGAGTACCTGAGATTTGGGCTAGTAAGGACGGTGCGGACACATCCAGCTGTTCAGCTGAAGTGCCGTCCATTGTTCATTCTCCCATCTTGATATCGCTGTGGTTTTCAGTCTTGGCATCACTCAGGCCATAGAATCAGTTCCCACTGCGATCACGTGTACATCGTGCTATGTGGTAACCCCAGTAACCAGAACCGGTGCAAGTCAAGTCATTTAGAAGCCTTGCTCAGATTTGGTGTATATAGCACATGCTTGACATTTATTCAGTGAATTTAGATTTGAGACAATTAAAGTTTGGAAAGATTTCAGAGAAGAACTATGGGAATAAATCTCAGTCTGGAAAAGTATTTATACTTGACCTGTTCAATCTATACGGAGTTTATTGAAAGGCAGTTTGGCTTAGCTTCCAGAATTCCACAAGACAGAAAATCCTGTAAAGGAAGAATCACGAGTCTGGGCACAAAGACATAAGAAGATTCAAGATCGTTGGTAGTTAAATTAAGGTAGAAATAGAAGCCAATTATTTGTAACTGGCAATGAACAATGGGAACAGCTTGCTAAAAGTAGTAAGCCAACAGATGTAGAAGTACTCAATATTTAATTATGTTAGTAAAAAAAAAAACCAAAAGCAATAAAGGAGAAAGAACTTGATTGGGGGGGAGGGGGAGCAGGAGGGGCCATTTACTTAAAATTCTGCCTTTGATTTTAGTTAGCTGACTCTAATACAGTCTCTCTGAAGTGTTTGGCCAGATGAAGCTATCTCAGAGCCACTACTGATTATCTTTGAAAGCTATGGAATAGGAAGGTTCCAGAACACTGGAAAAATAGAAAAAATATCCCTAAATTGAAAAAAGGCAAAAACAAAAAAAAAGGCAAAAACAAACAAAAAAAAGGGCAAAAACAAACAAAAAAAAAGGGCAAAAACAAAAAAAAAAAGGGCAAAAACAAAAAAAAAGGGCAAAAACAAAAAAAAAAGGGCAAAAACAAAAAAAAAAAAAGGGCAAAAACAAAAAAAAAAAAGGGCAAAAACAAAAAAAAAAAAGGCAAAAAAAGGGCCAAAAAGAGGCACACGCATGAGCTGGGCAGTTATGGAACAGTGAGTCTAATTTCAATTCCTGGAAAAATATATTGGAACAAATGAACTATTTTTAGGAGATAATAGGTTGATAAGTAACAGCCCCAGACTTGTTAGGAGCAGATTGCATCAAACTAATCTTTTCTACTGTGACAGGTTTAACAGGCTCATGGATGGGGAAATGTGGATATCATTTAACTCACGGGAAGATTTGATGCTCCTTACAGGCAACTTGCATAAAGTAAGCTCAGCAAACTTGGGACAAAATAATGGATGCGCAGGAGACCAGCTGACGATGACACGTGCTCAAAGTAATTGCTAATATCACTACGAAAGGTTGTACTAAATCAGTTTACGTGGGCACAGACATTATTCCACCATACAAATATACAGCTATAAATACACGCAAGTGTAATTTTAAATTGCACACTTGGGGGGAAGGGGAGGCTAAGCACTTCAGAGGTCAAGAACAGAATTCAGAGTAATGTGGGCAAGTTAGAGAAATGGTCTAAAATAATTAGGAAATAAATCAAGGTTAATATTTGTCCTTTTTAAGGAACAGTTCACTGCACAAACACAGGAGAAGTAGCAGCTAGCCAGCAGTCCTGTAGAAAAGGACCTGGGGTTAGAGTGGATCACAAACTGAACATGAGTCAACACTGCCATACTCTTGTGAAAAAAGCAAACATACCGAGATGTATAAACAGAAGTGCTGTAAGATACGTAAAATAAACCTTCCGCTCTACTTAGCGCTCATTAAAGCCTCTACTGGGATACTTTGTCCATCTTAGGAGCCATGCTTCAAGACGATACCTAGAGACAAAAGCACTGGAACAGATTCTGTGGGCAGCTGCTGGAACCCCCGTCATTACCCATCTCCTTACAAGCACCTAAATACCTATCAGGAGTGGTTCAAGTATAACTAATACTTCCTCATTATGGATTAGATATCCAGAAGTCTCTTCAAGCTTTAAGTTCCACAGGTTTACATTGCTTAGAAGATCTGTGCGATCATGAATGAATTTCTTATACGATAATTCCATCCCATGTTGTTTTAACTTGGTAAGGAAATCTCCCCAGGACTTTAATGTATTTGTATCAGCTGAAGGTCTATCTTTTTAGTTCTAGTACTCATATCTGAATGGAAATTCACAAATATTTCAACCAGTAATCATGCATCTCGCTGTATAGATTCCATCTTCCACACTAGACAATTGAGTGTATTTTATTGAAAACCAAAAAGCTAGCCTCATATAACTAACAGAGAGGTGTGGAAGGAAATAGAATAGTCAGTCCTAAACTCTAACCAAGGAAGAGTCAGGCTGAAAATGAAAGATGGGAAAAGAAATTTCGTAGCACAAACTCTTCCTGCCGCTGCATAAGGCAGGTTATGTTAGAGCTGTTAGGAGCTCAGTAGATTCCTGGCATGATGTTATAAAGCATTCATTCAGCACTAGTTTCTTATCAAAATGAAATGCTGGAAAACATATTTGGTTTCTCCAGCAGTTTCTAAACAACAACCAGAAGAATGCTAAAAAACAGCGCACACGATGACTTTCCCACGGGCAACGATACCATCACAGGAACTATCAACTAAGTAACGTTACGGGGGAGGTCAGTCCATGCACGCCGCTACTCCTCAGAGTCCCTTCCGTAAGAATACTTGTGAAAAACAACAGCTGTGCTTTTGCAAGGCAACCCACAGAGGAACGGCATTTCAGAGGTTAAAAGCTTGTACCACACACTTGTACAAGGTAGACTTCGGCCCCTTTAAACTGGGAACAGGTGTTGAGTCAGCTCTCCGCTCTGCACCGAGGCCAAATCTCGGAATGGAGGGGAGCCAAGGCTGACATGCCATCCCGTCGGGCCACCACGAAGGAGGACGCGGAGGGGAGGGGAACACGAACTGTAAAAGACTGATGCTTGAGCCTAGAGATGTGGCTATCCCGCAGGCCAGAATAAAAGTAAAACATGTAAAAAGGACAGTACGGGTTAGAAAAAGATTACAAACTGATTCATACGAGGGAGTCGTGTTACTGTCCTCTGCTGCCTGAAACAGGAACTTTTCTGCTCTTAGCAGGAGGCAGCCTGTACTGCTGAAACTGTGAATAGCAATCAAGGATCCCCTTTGTGCAAAGCAGGAAGACCTAGAAGGTCTATCTTACTTACCGGGCGGTCTCCATATCACAGTCTGTGCAATTCCTAAGGCGACCTGAAGTGTAAAGCACGCTCCCGAGTTTTCAATTCTGTATGCCGTTTTTGGTTCAGCACAGAGGATATCAAATCACCCCCCAGCCGTTTTATGTACATACGTTGTCATTCACCATAGAAAACCTAATTGTGTGTACACACTACATACAGGTACAAGTACCGTAATAAGAAAACGTGTATGAGTGCACACAAGCAGTGACTCCCTTGCTTCCCCCCCCATCGGAATTGGGTCCCCCCACCATCTAAGATGGGGGGGGGGGGTGTATGTGTGAGTGAAATGGCAGTTGTAAAGAAATGGTGCTTTTTAGCAAAGGAGCTAAGATCTACTTTCTAAATTTAGCTCTGTAGAGTCATTAGAGACAAACTGCAGTATCACTATTTATGGGAAATAGTTTATACTTGCTTTGCAAGCTAATGCAGTCCCATTTACTTCACAAAGCTGTGCAGTGAGTCATGTTACCCAGCAACGTTCACACACCCATATGAACTACGGAAGCAGAAACTCTTGCTCACTTGCTTTCCCCTTTCCTTCTGGGATATTCCTGAGAAACAGCATCCACTAGCAACGGTTCAGAATAATGACATTCCTATGAAGCAGACAGTGACCGGTGTGGGTAAAACAAACTGTAATATAGAAAATATGGAAGGAAAAAGAAAGCCTATTTCAAAATAAGTTTTTAATTCCTTCTCTTAAGCTTACATCTAAGTTCAGCAATTTGGCAGGTGTTACTCCATGTCAAAGCTAAACCTATGCAGCTGTGAATACCTGCCAGAAGAATTGCTTTTCTCCTCTGTCTGTCTAAAGGCTTCCTGCATTGGCTCTAGCAATTGTATAGCTGAAAGGGGAGTGAGAGCAGTGAAGCTACCCACAGGAAAGCTTTTTTGGTTTTGTTTTGGTTTTAGTTTTGTCTATTCAGTCCCCCAGTTGACCAAATTAACTCCGTGGCCACACGATCCCAGATTCAACCCAGAGAAAGTGGGATATATCATTTAGGTAGCAAGACTCGGTTACATCAGATTAGCTACAAAGTGAAATTGCACTCTTATTTATTCTCTCGACTAAGCTATATGGTCATTGTAACCATCAAGGCTGAGCCAGGCTGTGTCACATACTACACACATACCTAAGAAGCCCGGACCTGCATTTCATGCTTAAACTTTGTGAAAATACACTTACCTCTTTCAAAATGATTCCGAGTGTTTTTCCATGGCAAGTCTATTTCTCCACTGCTAATTCTTAAGTATTTGTTACTCAGCAGAGAAGTCAATGGTAATACGCACAAAATAAGAATTATAATTTACAACTTCACAAGTTTACAACAGTATTATATTACTTCTCACTGTGTGCATGACTAGGTAAGGTCAGATCATCTTAGTCATCTCAGTGTGACCCTAATCTTGTGACAGCCTCTATAGTCTCTTAATGTGGAGTTCTGAACCAGGAATTGCATGCCATTTTTTTCTGTTGTTGTTTGGTTTCTTTTCTTCTCCTTTTCTTGCTCTACAGGTGTACAATGCCTGCTAATGGGGGCTGGGACTTAAAGGGTACCATCTCAAAGCATATAAGCAACAACAGACAATAGCCAGGTACACCCATTGACCTATTAATGGCAACATGCAACAATTATATCTGATCACGTATTGTTCACTTTCTACTCAATTAATTCTTATAATATGTTGAATAAGCAACAATTACAGAAGTGTCCAAATGAATCCAGAGTTTAAGTTTCATTGAATTTTGCTCAGAGGTTGTTAAAAAAAAAAAAAAAAAAGAAAAAAAAAAAGAAAAAAGTTATCCACCACCATGTTCTTATGCCACATCTTAGAGAAGCCAAACCAGGTGTTTGGCATTTCAAATTGGTAAAGCTAATATACATACCCTTTAAGCAGCAGTTGACAATACTCTGTCATCTATATTCTATAGCAGCTTTTTAAAACCATATCAACCAAATATGTTTTCCATTTCAATTTTACACACCACTCCATTCTTCTGTATTTTCCTTCTTCCAGACATAATGCATTTTGATATCCAGTGATTGCCTAAAGCACAGGCGGGGGGGGGGGGAAATCACTGCAAAAGAGAGAGAACAGTGACTTTTTTGGATTACAAGACCAACTACCTCAAGGCTTCTCTAAAATGCAGTATGAAAACAGAACTATGACAATAATCTGTGCTTTGAAATTGTGATTTCAGCCAAACCAGCAAAGTTTCCAAACTGTTGCCGATGCATCTTCGATGTCTCCCAGAATGGCAGCAGTGAAGTGTCTCGCGTACTTTCTCTCTGACTAGGCTCAGAGAAAAGGAACGCAGACCACGCCTGGAACACAGGCAACACCTACATCACATTTACCAGAGGGAGTCTCCTACTATCCCTCGGATATAGGGGCATCTCCCAGAAGTTACCCATTTGTGAATGAGACCAGAGTACCTTTGTTTTAAATGCAGAAAGTAGAGATTAATTGAAAATGAAAGAGAAAAGAGAAACCACAAACCTGTGCAAAAAAGCCCAAATCTGTTTTTCACTATGCAGATTACCAGAGATATCCAGCATAACATACAGCATATCACCCTCATCTTACTTTAACATAAATATAGGATGGTTTGAGGTGGTCCTATCCAGCTACTCTCAACAGAACAAAAATCGCTCCTGCTACCATCCAAGCAGCAGTGGAACTGGTTTTCAGTGGTTATTAAGGTAAGCCATGGTGATTAAGCATGATTTATAATCCTGTTGTTCTTATGACATGCTAGGCAAGTCTCAGTCCAAAAGTACCCACAAGGTTTAAAAAAAAAAGATCTGTCATCACTGTACTTGAGAGTGTCAGTATACAGTTCTCAGTTACCTTCCAATAGGCACATGTCAGAGGTTTCAAAATAGACACAAAATTCCCAGTGGATGAATTATAAAGCAGGTGTCATATTACTGCAGCTGGAGATGCAAACAGAACGTTTATCAGTATAACCACGTTTTTTCTGGTTAATTTGAGGCATATATAGTTTCTACTGCAGTGCTACATTTGTTGAGAATGTAACAGAAACTGCAGAGTTGAAAAAAAAAAAAAAAAGTTAGCACACATACACAAAATAACCTTCCCGAGCCCTTTTCAATCAGAGGAGAGAAAGCAAGAGCATGGAGCGCAGCCCTGCCTACCAGGAAGTCCCTGTTGGCAGTGAAAGTGAGATGAAATGCAGATGTAAATGCAAAACTACCCACTGGTGCAGTGATTTTAAGGTTTTCACCTCCATAGCTTGGTGGAATAATTTGGCAGAAGTCTTGGTCACCAAAAATAAATTAAAAATAACCATAAGAAATTCAACGCTTGGCACTAGAAGTTATAAACTTAACAACGCTCTATAGACAACTCACCTGCACTGGGAGTTATTATGAGCAGCACCGCTTGCAGTATAAAATACACGAAATTGTCTTTTAATTCCTTCCTCCTTTTTAAGCAAGACAGTTTAATCCAGAGTACCTATACCTGCCTTTTCTCATATTTTATACTTTGTTGAATTTTGTTTTAAAAGTGAATAGCTACAATGTGTGGATGTTAAATAAAATATCTAGTTACTAAGAAGAGTCACATGATTGACTCACATTCTATACAAAAAGTAAGAGTTTGGATACTATTTTCTTTTTCCCAAATACTAAGCAGAATTACACTATACTAGAAATTAGTTACATAGTTGCCAATTTGTCACTTAACTGAAAAACTAGACTTGCATCATACTGATATCCTTAATAATCTGTCATTTTTAACTTAGCTGACATACAAAACATGAAGCTGATTTTACGCAGACAAGGGAGACTGCACTGGCCAGATGCTTTTGCTGGAGGAAGCGTCACCCCGTGGCTGGAATCCCTTCCCAGTGGCGCTGCTTATCGTTGTGCCAGAGCCTCCTGCTTTTCAGACCCCTAGTTTGTGCCTTCATAAAATTAGCCAGTGTTTAGCTTTTGGTTTCCCTCCTGTGCTACCCGTTTTCTAGATGCGAGAACCTTCCACAAGGGAACCAACTGTATATTTAGTCTGACAAGGCAAAACATGAGGAAAGCATGCACCTTCACATCACAGCTATCCAGGACTGAAAGCACGTAACCCTGCTAATCTAACAGTCACAAGCAGATTGCTGACTTTTCTAAAGCTTTGGGGCTGCAGAGCCTCATTTGCATGGTATGGAGGCTTTGAAGAGCAGCAAGTCACCCACAGTACTGGTTGCCACTCTCCAGCTGCCTCCCCCCAGCTCTTCCAAGCAGCTGTCTGTTATACCACCTTGTGAACAACGGCAATAAGGCAACATAACGATTCTGTGATTCTATAACGCCAAGATACTCGGGAAGTGACTGAAGTCACTCAGATGGAAAACACTGGACATGTAAAGACTAGCTATTCGTACTTCATTATCGTATCGTTAATATATCACTAACCAGCATATTTCTGCCTACCTATTTAAGGTCATTTTTCCCTCTGAAGGAGTCAAGTAGGTCTACTCAAACCTTTACAGGAGCAGAACTACCACTGGGCCTCTTTCCCTTTGAGGATGATAATAAGGGTTAGGGTTCAATGTGAAGCCATTTTCATTTAAAGCAAAGGCTCTAGGACACAATTACAGCTGGAGGCAGTGATTTCAAACAAACTGCACGTGGGGGTGGAGGGGCCTCGGAGGATACTTTGGGGCATGGCTGAGGCCTGTTCGGGAAGGTTTGGTACATTCTTTACGAGTAGTTCTCAGATCAAAATCAAGTGCGGTAAAGGCACTATGCAAAAAGTGAAAATAAATAATCTTTATTGACTGAGCTAATTGACTTGCTGATCTTGAGATTTTTGAAGGATCAGCATTTTAGGAAAAAAACATTTCCAACCAATTGCCTTGAATTCTTATAGTGCCTTATCTATATTGTCCTCTGTGCCTTCTTATACATGTGTGAGCTGCCTACCGGGTGGCTGGTAGGAGAGGGGGTGCTGGCTGAGGACAGCCGTGCTGGGGCAGAGGCCTGCCATGGCTCGCCATTGTTGCAGAAGCATGCACCAGCTCAGCACTGCCCCGCTACGCACTCTAAATCCCCGCTTTTGTGTTTCCTCGCTGCCAGAGATAGCTGCTCTGAACAGCAGCCTCCTTGCCTGGCGCACTGAGACAAAGAATTGTACAACCGCGTAGCCCATGACTCAGCTGGAAAGACATGAGTCAAACAGCAACCTCCTCAGAACAACAGGAGCTGCATATTAACCATCCATCTGTGCACGCGGTTGCGATTTTGCGTCATATTTTCTGATTCAGAAGAATTAAAACAGGCACAGAGGAAGAGGAAACCTGTAGAGAGATTTATTTTTTCCTCCAGTAGGAAGACATCTGCCTCTGTAAAAGTGTGTTTGTACAGGTTGCACATTCTCTGAACAGCGAAACTTTCATCTGTGCTTCTAAGTGACACGCTTACTATTTAACTGTCATTGAGTAGAAGCAGACAGATGGATTTAGTTTGGAATTTTGTTTTGGTCTGTTGCCTTTTCTTTTTTTTAACACCATTAGATCCTCAGTTAGAAGTGAAGCCAGCTGCTTATAATTCAATTCCAGCAATTCAAACTGGTTGCTTGCATTTTGACTGGTTGTTTAATAGAGTTGGTATTTCAATGGTCAAAAGTAACCTTTGAAGTTAGCATCCCATTAAAAGGAGAGCTGGGGGCATGAATCACAGCTTCTGTGGCTTGTGATTTTAGTGTGTTCTTAGACTGATTGAAGACGACTGCTGTGGATTGATTTTCACAGCCTGTTTGAGTAAGAAGGGACCATTTGAATCTCAAGAATGTAGCAATGCCTGCAAAGTTACAGATATCTATTACATGTAAGCTTGAGTGAACACATTTTGCATGCAGTTTGACTGGGGTAGTCAACCTCAGCTGCTGCCCAGCTCTAGAGATAGTTCTGCCCACATATGTCCATTTTTTCACATTAAAGGTGCTGGCTGCACACAGGCAGCTACACAGACCTTTGATATACAGCTGCCTGGTACCCCTGTTTTCTTTCTAAACCTTTCACAGCTCCACAAACATCATGCAGTCCTTGTTCTCAGCTCTTGAGGATGAGAGGACTGACAAGGTGGGCTGTTCGCAAAAAAAGCTGCCTGATTTCTCTTAAAACAAGGAGTAAGTTAAGTGCCGATTATTTAATTCCACACACCCCCACCCCCTTCTGTGCCAGCAAGGGGAAACGAGGCTGATTTCCACCCTCTGCCTGCAGGAATGCAAGTCCACTTCTCCCATGGGAGGGAGAGTTTAGGCCTGTGACAGAACTGTGGGTTCTGTTGCTGGCAACATGTACTTTACCAGTTACGTATGACAACACAGCCTCGCCACATGCCATCTCCTTTGCAGATTTGGCTTTAGGTCATACTACAGCAGCAGACACTTAGCTCTCCATAGCTGCTTAAAGTACCATTGGCATCAACATGACTCTGCAGAGAGACGTTAAATTAACGCCACTATCCCTGTGTGAATATTCTGCCACAATGTGATCTTTCTCTATTGCTATGTACATCTTGTATTTGCCAGTTTTCTCTAGTTTCAAAACCATGCAGAGATGCTTAGCAATTCTACCAGCTATGTATTAACAAGTCAAATATCTTGATTTCTCATTCCCGCCACACAAGGGCTTTTAAGCTTAAGCAGAAGCTATTTTCATACCAGAAAACATTAAGTAACTGCATTGGAAGCAGATTCCAGAATATGCACACCTCTAAATCTGAAAGAAAAAAGACAAAGACGGCACTAACTAAACAACATTCCAGACAAGAAATTAGCCTTTCCATAGCCATTCCAAATGAATTTATATTTCAACTTACAGTTGAACCAGTTATCTAGTCATGGATATTTCAAAAAACACTTCAACTTCAGTCTCAGACCTTTAATCAGGCCTGCTGACTGCAGGAGCAGTGCTTAACTGTGCAAAATGAATGCCAGTTATGATGAAGGGAATGACAGAGATTTGATGGCAAATAATTACTTCCTCTATAATTGCTATGGGGTTTATTTTCCATCCTATCTGAGCAGAGCAACACATTGTTACCTCCTTTCTACTGGACAGCAAAAATGACCCTCCCCTCCCCTTAAAGTTATTATGTACTTTCCCAGCTGAACAAAACAACCATGCAAGATGCACTGACTACGCGCAGCATGCAAATTTGAAAGCATCATAAGTCAGTCAAGTCAAAACCAAATTTCACTTAGTGACATTTTGTACATTCATACAGTTTAACTTTAAGATCATTCAGAAGACAGACATTTTTTGGTGTTATTAAAGGAAATGCCCTCCTTTCTTTTCTTCTCCTCCCCCACTCCACCCCACCCTTCAGGCAAAGGCAGTTGAAGTGTTTTTGCTTAAATAATAGCATTAGAGCTACTTAATTCTCAGGAGGACTGGCAGACTTAGGTCTTAGAATAGAATATTTCAGTTGGAAGGGACCTACAACAATCATCTAGTCCAACTGCCTGACCACTCCAGGGCTGACCAAAAGTTAAAGCAAATTATTAAGGCCACTGTCCAAAAGCCTCTTAAACATTGACAGGCAGTGTCAGTCTTGAATTGAGCTGCAAAATATACTCCATTTCAGTTTCCTTTTAAAGATGGCCACAGCAATGATTCTTTTTATAGTGTCACATTATCACAAAAACTACCTGTGATTTTTAGAATATTGTGTTTTCCCTAAATTGCTTACAAATCATCAGTTGTTGCAGGACTCTTGCTTAATTTCCTTTTAATGAATACATGGAAAACTCTTTTTTTCCCCTTCAGCAGAGACTGTTTAAACTTGTAGATACAGAAGGCACTTGTCGCTTCTTGTTCTCCATGAAGCCCAGATGGTCAGGGAAAAAGGAGTGGAAGAAAGATGGTGGTTGGGCTTTTGTTTTGTTTTGTTTTGTTGTTTGTCTTTTTTTTTTTTTTTTTTTCCTTTCTTCCTTTTCACCACATCCCCCTACCCTCCACCCCCCAAATCAAAAGCAAACCAACCCCCTGGCTCTTCATCTATTAAGTCTTCTCAACTAGTAAGGTGATTCAGAAATAGAAGATCAGTCATTTACTGCTAGAACGCTTCAGCAGAAGAGGTTGTCAGAGAAACATCAATAGAACCATGTTTTCCATCAGAAAACATGACAATATCCAAGTCTGGCTGAGCTAAGCTTAGTAAGTGTCTACAATGGAATTTAATTTAGGAAAAGACCAGAAAAATTAATATATTCATTTCCTATTCTGAAGCAGCCATATGGAAACTTCTGTATACTAGAAAAAAGTTTTTAAGAAGTTCCTTTCATGAAATTTCCTTCCAAGAACACTTTATGAAGAGCTATTACCACTCTTCACTCAGCTCTACTCTATAGCAAATGGCTATCCTTTAAGGGGAGGGGAAGGCAAACAGAATTTTGGCTTAATAAGCCACACTTTCCATTGCTATGCCTTGGGCAACTCCCAGGCACCCTCTCTTGCAGTGTGTTGCAATCTTGTACAGGTTATGTTGCAATAAGAGCAAAGTTACCATTATTCTAAAGTTAATCTGCATTCACTTGAAAATGCACATCAGTACCTGAACCTTCTTCTTAATTACTCCACTACCTGAGTTTTCATGTTTTGTGTCTGATCCAGGCCTGAACTCTGCCAATGTGTAATTTTATTAAGTACGCTACTGAGAAGCAAAAATCAATTCAGCGTTTTTGGAGCTTACACAGGATGAGGAAAATTACTTCTCAAAAATAGCATGTGAAACTCTCCTAGGACAGCACTGCTTAACCGATAAGGCCAAACAGTTAAAATTTCACGTGCAAATAACTTTTCTCAAAAAAATGCAATTTTCACTGAATTGAGTTATGACTCTTTTGAGAGCTACATTGGCCAGATGTGTATTGGAGCTTCTTAGAAAGTACCAAGTGTTAAGTTAGATCAATGGTTTTACACAAAATAAAAAACTGATTTCTCTGTCAAGCATTTGAATCATGTAGATGTAGTTTTAGTTTAAAACATATGACCAACCACCATTATGGCAGCTTTATGAAGGAGGGGAAGTAGAAAGGTTGCAATGGTGACTTAATTGGGAGGCTAACAAACTTCTCTTTAAGTACTTATCCCTCTGAGATCCTCTTTATATCTTCAGTATTATCTACTTCACTGTTGGTGAATACAATACTGCTAGTGTGGTGGTTTCCTCCCAGCAGGCACAGTAATAGCAAGATGTGTTAATACCAAATCATTCATGTCAAATTATATCCTTTCCTTAGCTTCAAGTCAGATATACCTTCTTCAGTATAACAACTCAGGCCAGTGCCCTTGTACTAGTAGAGACAGCATCTTTACTGACAGGTTTCAGAAAAGGATTTGGCCATCCAACAATTGTCTTGAGTGAGAATAATTTTGATTTATTTGATTTGATTTGATTGCTCTTAAGTCATGTAATTTAAGAGCAGACATTCGGCTTTTTGAGATACAGGTACACAGGAGAAATGGGAGACCCTCTTAAGATGCTACTCACTGTAACAGCTTACAAGACAATAGCAGTGTTTTAGTTGTGATGGTTGAGCTCATAATGTAAAAGAGGCTTGAAGTTTAAAAGCATGTCTCTCTTTCCCAGATGCTCTAAGTGATCTAACAGAAGACACTACCTTCCCATATGAACTTTGTCTCACTGTCTTTGTAATGTTTAGGCTTCCTCACCCACAGATTTCCTTCCTGGCAAATGCTAAAAATATTGGAAGACCTGTTAAACTCAAAGGTTAGTTCATTTATCATGGAATCAAACATTCCCAGAAAGTGGAACAGGAGAAACTGGCAAACAAGTAAATAAGAGATTGAGAGGAGAAGCCAGAAAACAAGATACATCACAGGAACAATTCAACTTCTGGGAAATGAACTACGATGACCCTTTCACATAGCAAATACAGTTGTTACCAGTTACAGAGGAACAGGTAGATGGGGAAGCACCATGCATGGGTGCCCATACATTATGAAGAGTTATATAAACCTTCACTAGTTTAGCATTGAAAAAGCCTACGTAAGTTAACTCATTTTTGGACATCAAATACTTCAGACTTCTTTAAGGTACATGACTGACAGTTGGTACCCTTGGAAGAAAGAAACAGTGAATTGAAAACCACACCCGTTACTTTGTGGCCTTTCCTCTTTTGAAAAGCATGATGAAGTCACTTTTCCAGGCTGTAAAAGACCATGGTTCAGATCTCGGGTCAATACCCATGTCACATACTGTAGGATATTCTGCGAAGAGTTATTCCATCGCTGTTATGAATGTTGGTAGAACTTTGCACTAAATGTTCCAAAAAATATTTAAGCAGAACTGTGTCAGAAGGAGACATTGAGGAGAATGCACTTAAAAATACCTGGCAACACTAAGGCATGCTCCCAAAGCAGTGGTTCAACTCCTGCTCTGAACGGGTGAAATCTGATTTTGAATCGACTTCCCTCATTCCAGGTGGACATCCTAATTAGAGGTTTCTTGATAGAATGGAGAGCACAACTTCTTACTCTGGTATATCTGTTAAGGAAATGCAGCAAAAAATAACAATCACAGGATTGTTTCAGGAAAACAGTCACCACAAAAAACCTACCCAATTTTTGTCAAGATCCTGTGTCATACAGGCGAACTGAGACAAGAGGTACTCAAAACCCTTGTTACTTCTGAAAATACAGAATATGAGAAATGTTTTTGAACAGATGAAACTGAGAGCTGTGCAAACAGGAACACGGCAATGCAATAGAAACAGTATCATGATTAGCAGAAAATATTTTGACAGATTTTTCCTACAGATTTTCCTTTTTGTGAGCATGATGCAGAAAGGTAACACTTAAGTGTTTTTTTGGGTTTTCTTGTTTGTTACATGTTAAGAGCCTTGCTGAAATCAAGAGCAAGAATCCCATCCTATGTTTTGATACTTTTAAAAATAAAATTGGAAATAGTAATGTACTACTAAGTTAATTGTAGCCTGTTGTCTAGAAATAATATAAGGATTTATAGCAATTTTTTCAGTCCCACTTTCCAAGCTCACTTAAAAGTTACACAGTATACAAAACGAGTATTAATGGTGTATTAGATGAGAAAACAAAATCTAGTATGCTGGTCAAAAATTTCTAGACTGCTCAGTTGCTGATATGCCTAAAATTGATTCAGTTTTAATTGAATCCAGTTCAGGCTCATTTCGGTGATACAGAGAATGTCTGTCTTCACTTCTACTGCATCTATTCCCTTAAGCATCTGTTTTTTTAATTTTGATATTGAACTGAACTGTTTTCAAGAAAAAAAGACTAAAAGCATGGGAAGCTGAAGTTTCCAACTTCAGAACAAGTGAAATACCAACCCTGTCCATATGTTGCCCTGCTCATGATCTCTAGAAAAGCAAAGACATAATTTAATCTATATCCAGAATCTTGGTTTTTTTTTCCTTTTTAACCAAGGCTACTGAAAGAGTACAAATTTCTGTAAACACAAAGTGAAATTATTCCTTTTAATACAGTGTCAGGTAGAAGATAGTACTCACCTGTAAAGTTAGACAAGAAACTTCTGAAGCAGGTAATTTTCCAGGAAAATATTAGCCATCCCTTAATCTGGTCACCAATCTTGTTCAGCACACTTTGAGAATGGAGTTCTAACTTCAGGGAGGTAGTAATTTTCAACAACAGATGCACATGTAAATATTCATTCCATTTATTGTGGAAAAAGTGAAGACACAACGTAGCCTTAACATACTCCCACTGAACAACTACTAATTAAATCTGGACTTCACACTGTTTATTGTGGAAATGCTGCAGACACAAACACAAATTTAAACATAGTTCCACCATCAGAGAACATGACACTTCAAGGAAGGTCAAAACAAAATGGCTCTTAAAGCTAAAAAGAAGAGGCAGATGCCATTTCCTAGAAATGAAGGAAGGTAGGCTCCACTGGAGCAGCTTTAGTACTGGGCTTTTCTTTTGGATTGGTGGTAAATGAAAAACCCAGAGCGCAGTGATTTTTCTTTTTTACCTAATTGCTCCAATCCAGGAATCTTTGGCACAGGAATTTTCCTTTGCATTGTGACTACAAGATTATTCAGCCATTTGTTCTTAACAAGGCCACTGTTTTCATAGACTTCATTTAATCCTACTGTGTGGCATTTAATTGCATGTTGTGCAAAGGATGCTCTTAAGTGTCAAATTCTATGTTGATAAGAGACTAACAGCATCGGGTTATTGCACTAGTTCTTTTTTACTCTACTTTTATGTAACTAACAAACAAGTGTGTTAGAGAACTGATTTTCCTCATTATTCCCTATGCTGGCCTTATTTTATTGCATTTACACTGACAAGCTGACAAATATATCTACATGCAAGAGGAAAGAATTCCACTGCATTGATTTAAAAAGACAAAAAAATGAACTGCCAAACTGAAAGTTATTTTAAGGTAAGCATGCAGATATTCTATTTCTAGTCCACTCTTGCACACTGCCTAGATTTAAACCACAAAGTTGCACTGCTTCTTCTTTGCAGAGAGGACTAAAAATAAGGCCTATTTCAAAAAAAACGTGCACCACAGAACAGTAACACATGGCTTGTTCTGTTAGTCACAATGGTACATTTTACTTCCTCATTGCTCTGTATCAGTTGTGAAGCTGTATTCATGAAACAGGGAATGTTTATATATTGAAAACTTGTGCGTAAAATAGAGTAAAATCATGTGTGCGTTTCTTAGACATCGATTAAAACACTGACAAAGTAAAAGCATTATAAAAGATTGTAGAAAACTAGAGTTCTAGACTTTTAAACAGTGAAAAACTTATCAATCTCATCATGGAAATCAAAACACTTTTTGGGTACAATTCTTTGCATGCCATTCCTCCTTACAGTGCTACATAATCACTTTGCTTTTTCCTCTCATTTCAGTATCAACAAACATCTGCCTACACATTAACTCAGAAAATATTAATTAAAAACTGGAAAGAATTGGAGCCTAGCACACCAATTTAAAATGTTGTCTCTGATCATATATTTGATATCAAGTCCTAGCATGAAACTATTATATTTAATCCAAGTAGTTTCTTGTTAGGAAATAGCACACATATGCTGTCAAACGATTTTCAGTACAAAAGATACACAGATAAAACAGTTTAACTGAAAAGCTCTGACGACTCCTAGGCATCAGTAGGGAAGGCACTTTTCTGGTCACAGAATTCTAGCACATTGGGATTCAGCACAGCTTTGGTATTTCAACATCTCCTTCAGTTTCTATGCAAGTGATATCCACTGACTGCCCAGTCCTGAACTTCTCCACTTGCAAATAATGCAAAGAAAATTGCTCCAAATAGATTAATAGAAGCAGCAATATAGAAAACAGTCTGCCATTCTCCCACAGTATTCTGTCAAAAGGGGAAAGAAAAAAAAAATGCAGTCAATTTGCAGCTCCACACTCAAGAAAAAGTAATTTTAAAACCGATGCTACATGCCTTGCCTATTTAAATGTAAATGCTATTCAGCATGATTTCATGGCAACATAAAGGCATTATAAACATAAGAGATCAAATCATCAGTATAGTCAACTTCAGTTTAATAATACAGCTTACACAGATAGTCCTATCAGAATTGCATTAGACTATCTGGATCAGTTTATCATCTGAGATGCAGAACCTTCATATCAAAATTCACATTTGCACGAAGGCTACACAAACTCACAGAGAATGTTACTGTAAGGGAAAACACTACCTTGCTTTCAAGTCAGGTGATCCAAAAGCTGAAGTGCTCTGCACTATGCAGTAAGCTATTCTTAATGACTACTATGTGGATATTCCAGAATCATAAGCTTTTTAGCCCAAACAAGGTAACTATCTTTAGTCAGATTTCAAGAGGAATCCTCTAAACTCTAGTATTTTAAAAAGGCCTTAAGACATGGGTAGCAAAAAAACTGTGTTTTGTTTGGTTTTGGGGATTTTTTCTTCTTTTCCGATAAAGAAGTAGTATCTGCAGATGTCTTAAGGTTTTTTTCTTTTTTTTTTAGTTCCAAATGACCACTGTAACAAATCTGTAAATGATTTTACTACAGAAAAAGAATAATACCAGAACAGTGCATTAGTATGGGGGGAAAAAAACCCAACCAAACAAAAAAAAATCCCACTTGTTAAGATGTCTGAAAGAACTAACTTGTTTGGATTCATGTGTTAGTGAATATTTTCATATTATTTTTAAGGAAATCCTTGGAGTGATCACTAACTCCAAAAATTCAACTGTATCAATAAACTTACTCCTCCCATCTTCCTTTCTTAAACTATTTTAGACTAATTCATATAGTTGATTAAAAAAAAAAAAAAAAAAAATCAAACAACTCGTCACTCCCTTTTTCTACTCCAAATCACCCTTTGGCTAAACCATCTTGGAAGTCAAATCCAACACTGTTAAACTGTGTCTTGTGAAACTAACACAGCCCAGAATGTCCTAATCCTGTAATGTACGTACAAAGGGATGCATTATAAAAACAACATATTTGAATCTAGTCTCTCACCCATCTGACAAATGCTGACCTTATAACTCAACACCTCACATGAGAGACTGATTTTAAAAAAACAAGTAAGAACTTGTCTTAATTTGCTAAAATAATACCACAACTGTCTCATCAGGTTGGCATTTTAACAGAGTTTTACTGTGATAAAAACATATTCATTTTATTCCTAGAGAATATAAGGGGTGAGTCACTAAAATTTTCAAGTCCTACACAGTTCTTCGATTTTATCTTCATTTTCCTGATCAGAATCAGAAGAATAAAGGCTAGGAATTAAGTCATTCACAGCAATGGAACAGTACGACTTACATGTATAACCCAGATTTCATTTAATGACTGCAGACTTGAGAAGACAATTTCCATTCAATGGAGATAAAAATATAACAACTGAACAAATAGTAAGCAGACTTACATTATGAGTGAGGTTCTTGGCAATAACTGGCCCCACCATTCCTGGGATAGTAGCAAAAGAATTTGTGATCCCAAGGAGAATTCCAGCATACCTGCAACAGAAATTGTTAATGCTGCTTATTAACTTACCCTGGTTATCAGTCATGGAAACAATTTTGCCTAACCTTATCACATCGGCTTCATCTTGATCACACAGACAAATTAAAACACAAACATTCCAGTGGGAATGGCTTGCTTTTATTCTAATAACAACTCACTGACAACTTGGTACATGCATTTTTAGGGACATGGTTTAGTGGTGGACTTGGCAGTGTTAGGTTAACGGTTGGACTCAATGATCTTAAAGGTCCTTTCCAACCTAAATGATTCTATATGTCTCTATTTTCTAGAGGCTAGTTTTGGAATTTAACTTCAATTACTCATGGCTTTGCTCAGGATCCATAATCCAAAGCCACATCCTCTTTGCTAAGCCACAATCAAACTGTCTGGAATGGATCCATCGGAAAAGTTCAGAAAGAAACATTGCATGCCTTAAAGTAGAAAGACTACAAGGAGTACGACAGAGTACTGTTGCCAAACAGCACCCTGTCATACTCCTTGGAAGAGCTGGTTCAGGTATCATTGCCAAAAAGTGTCTGCCAAGAAGGCAATATTACCAGTGTGGATCGATATCCCCAGTTACACTACAGAGTGTACGTTCCAAAGATCTGAGTTCAGAGCACTGCGGTAGTCCTTCCCTTCAGCGTTCTGTGGGTCAAGGCCAATGGGAAACGGGTCTGACTTAACCAGTTCTGCTGGTTGCCATTCCTGCAGCTCCATTCTGAGGCTTCCCGTTCCATGAATGGGTTGCTCTATCGCACACATGTGCATGCATATGCACCAGCAACCATAAAAACTTGCTGGGAAAAGCTGATAAGTTGCTTAATATCGGAGTCTCAGCACCTCATCTCTAGGCAATTACAGATCTCTCTCATAGGAGTGTTGCAATACTGAAAAATCATGTTTGAAACTGTACCACAAGTGCAGACTTGTGAGAGAGACTGAAGAGAAATAAGAGCTAGACATTCTACAGCAGAGCTCAACCTTCCAGCCACCAGAGCACAGATCCCTGTGGTTCGGATTTTCATGGTGGATTTGCTGGCTGAAGAATCATACAAAATACTAATAATTGCAGTTTACCACAAGAGAAAGGACTTATCTCCCAGTGATCATTCTAGGCTGTTTAGCAGAGTGAAATTATGTCCTCACCAATTTTAACATAACAGAAACATAATTTCATCTCTAAAGAGAGATGCATAGCTTTGACATTTTATTTACCAAAACAGGAGAATTCAACCATACCGCATTGTTACAAAAGGTTGTGATACGTGTATCCAGTCCAACAATATTAGAGAAACATGTGTTTTTTCCTGAGAAAGAGAATCAATTATCTAGCCTGCTACCTGATTTTTTTCTTGAAAGTCAACACTACGTATCAGTTTAAAGCATGGCAATGTATTTTAGACTGAGCACCAATGCCTTAATTAAAACAATCCTTACTTCTTATAAATGTAGCATGTAGTCTTCCTATCTTGAAAGTGTTTAAGAATTAATAGGCCTTTATGAAGCTGAATGTGAAAGTGTAAAAGTTTCCCCTAGGCAGATAAGCACATATAGCAAAACTCCATTTAAAGCCTTTAAGTAGAACCAAATGCATTTTGCAACCAAGTGCAACATGTTTAAGTACTACAATACTGCTAACACACTTTCAAAACTAAACATAGTTTAATAGTTTCCCTGGTCGCCAAAGATCTTTGGCAATCAATTGCTGGCGAAACGCCTCTGGTTATGCCCAGTGTTTCTGACATAGGTTGCATTCTTGATAACGCTTGCTGTTTGATGCAGATAACTGCTATGCCACTCCCTCAGCACAGCGGAGACTCCCATATGAAATGGGAAAGCAAAAAGTGACATGTCTGTAGAGCAAGACTAACAGTAAGCTGTTGGTCAGGTTCTTATGGCATAGTGGGCATAACCAAATACAAACAGACTTGCAGAGCAGTTAAGTAGTAAAATCAAGAGTGAAAAAACAGATATGTGAATTGTTTAATGTATAACAGAGCCAAGGGAATATTATGAGGGCTCATGGTAACAGCAATACTGAAAATTGTAATCATGGCAACACATTGATGTAGATTTAAAGGGCTAGAACAGCATACATTTTCCCCACAAGGACAATCTTGTCTCCCTCCCATCTGACCCCCCCCAATTCAATACACTGATGGCATAATAAATACATGTTAGAAACCCAAGCCACATAGCAAATATTGTTTTTCCTTCAGTATCAGTATTGTCATTCACTTTTTCCTGTGAATATAATCATTATTTCTTTGGTATAATGCAAGTTTTAGTAAGAACAAGGGACCCTTTGCTATTCTAGTCAGCATACTTTTAACCAATTAAAATGGGCATTTAAGTGCATTTTGAAACTGCTTTGAATCACTCCTGGTTATTCTAATATCTTTCAGTAAAATTAAAAAAAAAAAGATATTGAGCTCTGGGTAAACTCTTAACAGAGGTCTCCCTCACAATTTTACGCAGACCCCATTTTTAGATTTCTACAATTATGTCAAGCATTTCCTTGAAACTGTGAATGTTTGCCTTGGCCATTTCATCCAACAAAGTTTAGACAGTTGCAAAAAGTTAAGTAGGGGGAAGAAAAGGCTTCTTTTTCCTACGTCTTAGATGTTTTTGTATTTCTGTATTTGAAGAAATTTTTTTTCTATGATGTTTGTTACAAGAACATGCCCTTTTCCTTCTCTGGCTCCATTTGGACAGATTTACCCTGAATTAAAGCATGTATGTGCTGAATAGAGAATCACTGATTTCAATAAAGCATCATCCACTCTGACCATGTTCCCATCCAGGAAAGTTTTCTTGCATATGCAGCCATTCGCCTCTAGAGACAATGCTGGGCCAAAGTTTCTGAACTATCAGCAAGACACCTGCCTCTCCTGCACTCATCATCAGTATGCTCCCTTCAGCCTATCTGAGAGGAAAGAAGGGCTAGAGGAACTTGTATGGTTTAAACGCAAAGGGAATAAAAGCAGGACTTTATTGAGGGTAGGAAGAATAGAGTGGGACTTGGTCAGAGGGATCAGCAGCAGTTCATGTGGTGAATCTAATTACGCCTGCTGACATGTATCAGCATTGTGCCACATGATTTTTTTTCCTGTGGCTTTTTTCAACACCTAAAATATCTGTATACTTCACCCTTGAAATAAACACATTAGAAATGCAAAGTGAAGTGTCTCTCAAATTAGAAAACATACACAACATCCTAGTTCTGGAAACCTCAGCTGTCACCTGCATATAGAAGTTCCTTGCGCATATGCCTCACAGAGGCACACACTGCAGTTGTGCAATTTCCCTTCCCTTGTGAGAGCTCTGTTGCACTCACTGGACAGGATGAATTGTACTCACTTAATGAACACCATTTAATAATTTGTTTCACTTCGCTTGCCCAGTGCATGGACCCAAGCCTTACTTTCTGCATACTACTCAGCTGTTGCAATTAGAATTTTAATCATCCCAAACACTTTCCAGTAGAACTCTTCACAATACTAGTTTATTTTCACAACACTCAAGAGATGGAGATGACAACATGAAATGCATCCTATAGATAGGAAACGAAAACATAGGCCAAGAATGTTTGTGCCTACTGGATGCTTGATTTGAGATTCTCAGGAATTCATTCTAAGAGTATTTAACAGCATTCTTCATATATTCAAAGCACGCTCCACTGACTTCTGTCTGCACTCTGAATAATACGAATTTTGCAAACCAGAACTGAATAGTTTGAAGAGGCATAGAAAACAAGCAGTAAATCAGCTAGGCCTCAATTAATCTCACTGGATCCAACATTAGCTTCTCAGCTGAGATGCTTAAGTTTGGACTCCAGCTGTTGCAGACTCCCTTTACATATTATGGTAGTCTGAACCAGCCTCAAGAAGTTCCCATCACTCTTCATAACGAAAGAATTAAGAGTCCAGATTCCTAAAGTCAGAGAGTATGAACATGGTCCTCACAGATGATCACACTAGAGTCTGATCCAACTGACTTACCACATGCAAAAAACGTTCAGCTACCTTAAACACGACCCTTCTTTTCTCCTGTAATGCCCTGCCTCAGCCATTATGTACTCTCCAACTACAACAGCTATGAGGTAGAGGGTTTAGGAATGAATGCCAGTCTCCCCTTCAGTACAATGCTAAGTCATTTCTAGAGCAGGATCCATCCTGTGCAGTGAGTGAAGAAAAGGTCCTCTGCAGAGGAATATTACCACAATGACACAAAGACTCATTTGTGATGTGCAGAGGAATACTACAACAATGACACAAAGACTAATTTGTGATGCACAGAGAAAAGGAGGCAAGTCAAAACTGCACAGATATCCAAGTTCTGCCATTAAGTAACTTACAGTAGTAATGTCTTTTGACATTAATGCTTATGTTTTGTGTTTTTAAACACAGAGACATAAAATAAATAACTCCAACTCCTAACCAACGTTTTACATTTTTAGGAAACTAACTGTTGTAGTTCTGCAAAGCTAAGCTTGAAACATAAGTTGTATAACGGCCCCATAAGATCCCAGATGTACTGCTTTAACTACATCTACTTGATTTAAAACAAAGGGCAACACAGAAACTATTCTTCTTACTTTCATATTCAATTCATAGTACAAGCTGTTTATAGCTGGCCACTGACACGTTTCCTCTTGCTTGCTACCTAATCTCACCTGCCAAGATTAATTGGGCTCCCACTATTTCAGATGCATCTGTTAAGTCAAAGCTTGTCCCTCATGGTGGACATGACCAACATCCTTCCAGTTGCCAAACTCTGGATACCATCTTCAATTTGGACCCGAGGTCTCCCATATAAATTGTCCAGATCTCAAGAAATTTTTTCTAGGTAACATTTCTACAAAGTGCTTTTTTTCCCTCTTCACTTACACTCTTTTACTTTTACACATTAGTACAGAATCATTCTCTTTTTTGGTCATAAAGTCATTTGACCCTGCTCATATCTAAGTGCTACCGCAAACAGGTAAATGAATGACAAAGCAAAGTGCTTGACTTTTATCAGTGCAAAGAATGCTTATGTGGACTTTCAGAACAATACACATGCATCCACGCTCTTCGGGAAAATGATGGATCTATCAGATTCTGAATTTGTAACACTGGAGAAATTACAGCCTGAAGTCTAACCTTCCATTCTTCAAAGTTAGTCGTTTAAGAGCAATTGTACATATCTGATTCATCATCTACTGATAACAGGTCACCTACTCATAACAAGATTTTGATACCAGTGTACAGAATGTTTTTCAAATACAAATAATTTGCCTGTATCAAGGTGCTTAAATATGGTAATGTTCATGCTAAAGGTTGATAGCTCTGGTAGAAAGTTTAGAAGAGTGAAACACTTACTGTATGGTGCAGTTCCAAAACCACTGGCTATTAAGATCATGAATCAAATAGGACAAAAATCTAGTAAATATAATTATAGGAATTATATCATTTATTACTGCAGGATCAAAAATGGAATTATTCTAAACTGTTGTTCATATCATATCCTCTGCCAAACTCGCACTTTTTGCAAATACAGTGCTTAAAATTGTAAACCTGAGTCACTGTCAGTGTTTACATTCCAGGTCTGTACGGCACATGGTCCATAGCTAAATCTCCCAGGCACCTCAGCTATTAAAAAAAAAAAAAAAAAAAAGAAGTGGTCATAGATGTATTGCACGCACTAACAATAGCTTCAGCCATACTTACGAAGGTGCTATGTCCAGATGGTTGATGCTGTAGCCAGATGTACAAAATCCTCCTAGTGTTGTTGATATGGTCACGAATGCAACGGCCAGTGCATAGTTGCAGCCTATGAATCCAGCTGCTACTAAGAACAGCGCAGGTCCAATCATTCCTTTAAGACAGAAATCTTAGAATCAATGGACTTTTAACATGAGAGACACTAAGAGGCACTAAGCTGTGTATACGTTTTCTATACAACTTCCACCGCCACCTAGTGTACAGAATCCAGCACTGCACACATGCGTTACAGTGGGCCTGTAAGGAAGAGCAGATGGGTTGCAAACCTGTTACTGCTTCAGAAAACGGCAGCCACATCAGAAAAACCCCACTCTAGCTGCAAAGAACAAACTTCAACTACATAAAAAATTAACAAAAATCAACAAAGACTAGAAGTGACTTCACAAATTAATTTTAGTTGTTGTTATAAAAATAATAGAAGCTGCACGGACACTGGTAGGTGTACAGTGCACTGCAAAGAAATTATCTCCGTTTAACTCTCCAGGTTTCAGGAACAAACACTGACTTCTGCAGATAATACTAAAGTAGAGCTGGAAGGGTTCATACAAATACATACATACATACATATATATATATATGCATATTTCTCCTGCAGGCATTTTCTAGAATGAGTTTTATTTCATGTTTACAAGATCTGAACATCTGGTGTATCTATACTGAAGCCTGCTGCACAATTTAGAGAACGCAGGCGAGCTTTAGAGATGCTACATCAGGTACTGGGAACAGCTTAGCAGCCATCATGAGCTGCTGCACGCTGCTTCCTGTCTGCAGTCAACTTTGGTACCTACCTCCCAGTACCAGAGCCCGCCTACATGACCCCATCATGATCTCTAAACAGCTCTGAGTACATGCTTTTGTTCATGAAGCCAACCTAACAGTCCTGCTTTTCCTAACAAAACAGTATGTTTCCCCCTCAGTTGTACATACTTGGGTGTGAGGCCCTGCAGTAAACTGGATCGTCAAAATAGTGTAGGTTTAAAATAAAAACAATGCTTGAGAGTTTATTATAAGAGCTGCTTTAAAAAAAGGAATTGAATCAGCAGAATTGAGAAGGCAGTAAGGATGGACATACATCAAGCAGGCTGCAACTTGTGTGGATCCTGTGCCTAATCAATCTCTCTTTTTTTTTTTCCCTTCTTTCCCCTGCCCCCTCTTTAATCAGCACTCAACTTCTCCTTCCTAAATACAGTCTTTTACCTGTATTCGTTAAAAACCCGATGTTGTTGATCTCTTGGTGATTTCAGATCATCTCTCCTCCCAGTTAGTCAAGACCATTTGGATTCTGTTTGGTCTTCCTACCCTGGTAGCAACTGTAAATTTTGCAAGTGCATTCCTATTCAGTTACTTAAGTCTTAAATAAACAAAACTGAACAACACAGGGCTGGGAATAGCCTCATGCAAAACAATATCCTGTCTCAGTCTAAGAAAGCTGTTCACAAGGTATCATTCTGTCAAGCAATTATCACCACTTTAATGGTGACTCTACCTGACTGTTTATTTAATTAGTTTGCTTGTAAGAATGATGTATCTTGACCTAAACAAAGCTTTTGGCAATCTCTTATCGTTCTCTTATCCAATAGGCCTACTTTTCTATGGACAAAGATAGGATTTACTCTTGACAAATTAACGTACCAATAAAGCTGCTCCTCTCAAGCCATGCACAATCCTGCCTAATCTCACAGCAGAATGTCACACTACTCTCCCAAACCCTTAATTTTTCCCAGACTGATACTATGATATGTTCCAAACCGAGGCGATACTTGCACCTACCTATTAGGGTAAAACATTTGCGAACACAAACAGTGGACAAGTTCTGTTTTTCCCGTAAATAATCAGCAATTTGCCCAGACAGAATTATACATAACCAGCAGCCAAAATAAGGTAGGGCAGACAAAAACCCATTCTGTTAAGGAGACAGAAAAAAAAAAAAAAAAGACAGTTAAAACAGTGAAATGACAATTCAATATGCTGAAAAATCACTTTTGCTGGAGCATTAACAGAAACTGAACCAGATGTGTCAAAACCATCCATCCACATAACTATTGTTGGTATTACCATAAGAGAGAAACCTAGGGATAAAAAAGTAAAACATTTTAAAGTTACCAGTGTGTAAACTCTCCATTGCATGACTTAATCCATAACTTGACCAGTACAGCCAGACCAAAAACTCAAAGGTTTAAATCAGCAACTGGGTTCAGGAAAAAGAAAACTATACATGAAGGTATCTCATGGATGTTAACCCGGTCATGCAAGTTTTCAGAAACACCAGTTTCAAGTAGGGCAGGCTATAGAGTGAGTTACTAAACCAGGTGGAAGCTGTAAACATTATTCAGAATTTTGAAAGCTATATGGAATCTCAGGGTTTTGTACTACTATAATTCTTCAACATTTCATTATCCCATATCTATCTGCTGAAAATCTCATGCTGATTGTAATCAGAGACAAGATACAAAACTAGAACTTCCATCAGATCCAGGCTGGACATCCTACGATCCCAAAGCAAATTCAAAATTCAGGACCCGACATTACTTACACTGAAGTCGCCTGTTAACTCCCATTACTTCAAACAAGAGCTGTTTAGAGACTTCTGCCTGATTCTGCATGTTTTTCTGATGAGGGGAAACAAAAGGTACTACTAAGCTGCATGAGTTTACAACCTCTCTGTACAATTATGGATAATTACTGATAACAGAGCTATAATTTGACCTAATCTGTGATTAAAAAGAGGTATTTGGATAGCTATTGGATAGAAATACTCCAATGTTTATATACTATTATAAAATGTATATTTGTCAAAAAAAAAGCAAAAGCTTCCCTAGGAAACTTATTTTGATATGAGACCAGAAACACATCCCCACTTGAAATCCACTCTATCAACACTCAAACATGCTGTCTGTAGGGTTTCAATGCTCAGCTTTCAAAGGCAGTAAGTAAAATTCTGAAAAACAGAACACAGTCTCAGTAATAAAAAAAAAAAACCAACAACTTCTTTTGAAGTACTGTTCAAAGACACAGCATTATTTTTAACTAATCCCTTCATTATAGGATGGAAACTGGTGGACTATACAGTAGCAACTGTATAATATTTTAAACAGTAATGCAATTTCCATCTAAATGTGTGGCAACAAAGTTAGTCCAACACTATTATGCAAGCTTTTTTTTTTTTTTAATGTTCACAACAGTCAGCACTCTAAGTCACTCCAAAAAAAGAAGAAACATAACCCAGAGACATAGGAAACCACTTCACAGCAGAATGTGTTAGCATTTAATGCAACCCCGTTTTACAAAACACATGCAATCAAGGGCTGTTGTAGCAAATGACTTTCATAGATGTTCATGCAGATATTCCCTCAAGAGGCATAATAAGGAACCCAACCAGCAACTGAAGCTAGTTTTTTCCAGCTATTTTGCAGCTTGCCCTACTGCAACCTTCTCTTCTAACACTGACGTTCCCCGCCTTTTCCTCCCAAGATTTCTGGCATCACCTCCTTCTTGCATGGCGTGCATCTTCAGTTTGCTCTAAACCAGTCTCGTGTTAAACCAGGAAAAGACTATGCTAAACTTCTTGAAATTTCTGAGCACCTTTTTACTTGAGCTGTACCAGCTTCTCCAGGTAAACCATGCTATCATCAAAACTTTCTCATTAAAGAAAGACCAGTACAGTCACATAATTGCTATAAATAAGAATGTTCCACACCCCCCCCCATGATTTTTCCCTGATAAATAATTTCATTTTTAAAAATTTCCTTAAAAAGCACTATTTCTGGACCTTAAGCCTATGGTTTTGTTTCATCCTATTCACCTTACTAAAAAAAGGTATTTTACCTCTGCTGCTCACTGAGGAAAGGAAAGGAAAGAAAGTGACAATTTGGAAAGGGATCCCGTCAGACTGAAGCTTCCTCTCCCCTTAAAGTACTTTCAAAAATGCCACTTGTCCTATGATTTCCTTAGTTTTATTTTTCTTTTTTAACTGGAAATGTTCTCCTTTGTGAGTGCGAAAAGAAGAATTAGATAGTATTTCGGAAGCCATAAAACAAGCTATAAAATCTGAAGCAATCGTACAAACCATTTAACAGAGAAAAATATTTTTATAGTTATTGTTTTAAATCAGAGCAGTTAAAAATGGGTAACATGCATCTTCAACCAGAAAAATGAGCTCAAAAGCTATTAAGCTAAATGTCAAATAAGCCCTGAAAAGTGGAAATTACAAGGCAGGCAACATTTTCAATGCATCCGCTTAATTGTGGGGATTTATTTTACCATTTCCCAGCTATACATTTACATTCCAAGGTTCTCAAACAGTTTCCTCTGTTCGAAACAGCAGGGAAGATCTCTGTTATTTCATTTCTTTAATTCAGAAGAAAGTGACTATATTTTTATTTATCTCACCTCCTGTGCATCAAACCGCAGGATCTCCTTCATATATGTGGGCAAGAGTGTAAGAAGTGTATAGAAGGTCCAGTTATAAGAGAAGTGTGCCACAACAATAGCCCAGAGTGGAAGGGACTCCAGTATAGGTCTCCAGGGAACAGATTTCTGTGTAGAAAGCTAGCAAGCAGGAGGCAGAGAAAACGGCAAGAGAAAGTGCGATCAGGACATTGACATGAACTTTTACCAAATGCAGTGTTTTGATCCTACCCAGATTTATGCTGATCATTCATTCTGAAGGGCACAAGATGAGTCTCAGTTGATAGATGCAAGTCATCAGCAATGAATGAATTATTGTGTTCAGTTCTCACTGAAGGTATACTAATGTATGTTACTGCTCTGTTGTTTACTATTGCAAAATAAACCAATTACTATTATGTTTTGTAATCAGAATTTCAAAAAGTATGCCTTCCCTTGTTGACATCCGTTGCCTCCTGCTTTTACTATAAATGATTAAAGTCACCCCTCACGTGTTTATTTAGCTGAATCTTTCCTATTCAATCCTAGATATTAGTTTTGGCCTCTCAGTTAGCTTCACAGGTTGTAAATACATATCCCCTGTCACCGGAATAAACTCTTATGCACACTTTAAGAAATGGCTCATTAGCATTTTCAAAATGTTTTCTCCGCAAACAGCAATCTCTTTATTACTCTAGAAGACACATTGAAAAAAGGTTGTAAAATGTTGTATTGCAAAGTTTAAAGACATCATACAGGTCTGGATATAGTTTAAAGAGAAGCGATAGACTTGGGCTTTTGAATTAAAAAGCACTGAAAATGTCTGTGACAAAAGGCATTATTACAAATGCTTTGTTTGATTACCGATTGTTTCTCATTTATACAACTGCACTGTATTTTTAATTTTTTGTTTGTTTTTTTCTAGACATCAACACAGCATGATGCTAATGACAATATTTGTGGTTTATGTGCTTACTTAAGTAAGTATGACTATACCAAAGTGCTGTACCTGATCTTTTAGAGAAGAGAGTATATATTCTCTTTCGGCATGTGAAATGCTCCTGTGAGTTTCTGGTGTATCACTAACCAACCACATCCAGAAGAAGAACCAAAATACACCAAGTGCACCTATTGTTGGGAAAAGATGGGTAAAGAGATAGAAATAAAAACATGAGCAATTATATCAAGTGAACAACACTCTTGGATGATTTAGTTAGAAGTTTTTTTCCAAATATTGTAATATAATTTTAATGAACATTATGTTTCTATCTACTTACAAACAGTAGTTCCCCAAAGTGGATTAACAATGCATATTTAGAGGTAATAAACAATAAAGAGGACTAAGCATGAAAGTGGGGGTTTTGTGGTTTTCCTTTTTTTTTTTTTTTTCCTTCCTCTTGGAAGTGCCTCATACAGCAAGAAAGTTGCATACACATACATATTGTATTTTTATCAGTCACATGGAATAGCCACAAGGGATATGGCTTACCCAGAGGAAATAAAAATTCACGTTAAGTTTAATCACAAAAAATACTTTATGCACATACACAGAATATCATTACATACAGCTTAACTGATGTACCAATCCTCCTTTTCTTTTTTAAGCCAAACCCCAGAATTGTCATTTGTAAAAGGTAACTTTTCAATAGTCAGTCCAAATCAACTGTACTTACATATAATTCTAACATTGTAACTTATTTAATTTTGTCCAATTCTTTGTTTTGAACCCCCTTTTTTTTTTTAAAATACAAAAATTGGAGGTGGTTTTGTTGAGGAAAGTATAACCCTTGTCTTTTATTCCGGTTGTCCCTTCCCCATGCAGAATACAAAACAGCTCAGACATGTAAATAGACCTATAAAAAGCATCAGTTAGACCTACGACATGCTGTTAGAAAAATATTTTCTGTGTTTGAGCTTCTTCTAGAACATAACTCACAGTGAACATGCTATGCCTTGCATTTTGAGCATTCCTTCAGGGTTCCTGTGACCGCTAGAGAGATTTTCCACACAGTTTCCATTTAAAGCAGCAGTGACTTTTCACATGTTCTTTCATTGAGAGTAGAAGTTTGTTCCTGGGATTAAAGTTATTAACTCAATTTCACACTTCAAATAAGAAATTTCAGCCTGTTGTTTCCAAGTGGCAGGAGAGGTAAGAGCATTTGACTTATACCAGCTTTTATCCAACTCAGAGACAGCTTTGCTCATTGGAAGCAAGGCTTACATAGACATATACAATAATCTACTTAGCTTTAAATATGTCTAATTTCCCAGGAGGAATAAAATGGCAACCCTACATATCAAACCCTTTTTTAAAACTTAAAATAAGTTTTATAATATACCGTGCTTTTCAAACAGAATATGGATTATACTTTTAATAATTAAAAAAACCACTTACCAAATATGTAAAACACGTAAACCCAGTTCATATAGTAGCAAATTAAACCAGATAGTGGCAGAGACACAACAGTTCCCAGCTGTGCACCTACCAGAAGAAAGCAAAACAAAGTGGAAAAACAATAATTAGTCCTCCTATAGACCCCTTAAACTAAGTGGCATTCCACAGTTATTTTATTTTTCCTGTAATAAATCATGCAGACAAGATTTGTCACCACCACTAGAGGACTGCCATTTCACCTTAAAGAAACACAGGCACAGTAAGCCACTTAAGCAGCTCCAAGTAAACAGAGTCACAAAGCCCTAAGCATCCAGAATTACAAGCAAAAAGCAATAAAAGACAGGTGTTCTTGGCACATTCATCTCCAATAAAGCGAAGGCTCTAGTACACCCAAAACAATGCAAATTAGTTAACTAGCATTGCTGCAAAACAAGAGAGAGCTGACCACAGTACAATTAAGGACCTGGGCGGGGAATATTCTGACTTGATATAATCAATTTGCATTTCTCATAACTCCTACTAACTCCACAGAAACAGGAATGCTAGAAACAAGAGCCAGAAGGCATCCACATAACCAGCAGGTTCAAATCCCACAGTCCCTGAATTTGACAGTGTAGGATCAGCCAAGGAAGAAGGGAAAGATGAGCAGATTCCAGTTCAGACACAAGCCAAAAGCAGGAAAGAACTGTTCTTGAGTTTATAATTCAATATACATTTTGCAAAGGATGGTGGGTCACGCCTCCCCCACCCCCACCCCCCCCCCCCAATCTAAACCAGAAACCCAACCGATTTTATTTACATACTTAGGAACTCTACTGGTGATAAATAGCAGACCTTGTCTCTCAATATTAGTTATATGATCATTTCTCCAAACCTAATCTCAACTCAGAAAACATTATATTATGTTGATACACTGGCTACCTAGATCCCATCTTCAAGGAAACAATAATTTTTATTTGAGGCAGAAAGCTTCAACCACGAACAACAAAAACACATACTTCATGCAAAATATAAATCAAAAGAACAACTACATATAACCTCAATCATATGTTCTCTTAGAAAATCAACATGATCATGATTAAGTAAGCCACAGACCACATGACTGCCAACCATGAAAGAGAAAAAGCTTTCTGCTGCATTCAGTGGGTTTAAGTGGCTCGTGGAATGGTCTGATGAGTGCCTGAAATAGCACAAAGGAAGGAATGAGACACTTGGCTAGGAGGGAAGTGAGGAAATGTGAGGAAGAAAGGATTAAGGCTTCATTCCTCTTGACACAAGTGAGCCACTAGACTGGCTTAGCTGCTTGACAAAGCGTAGCTGCAGTTTGTCTTCTTCATGAAGCCCAGGCCGAATATGAAAGCTGTAACAGAATTAATACTAACAAGAGTGAGTAAAACAAACCATTACTTCATTAAGTGAATGCAAAATTTGTCATGCTCAAAGCAATAATATCAATTTTGACCAGTAAATTTAGAAAGCTACATTTTTCACCTGCCCAACAAATACTGCATTGAGCAATGTGACTGACCAATAAACCCCTAAAACGGATGAAGGCTCAGTGATGATGGGCAAAAGCAATGTGTCCACGAAGCTCAGGGAATAATACAGGGTGTGACTGACCACAGCTGTTGCAAAGAAAACTGACTTTATCTCAACACAAAGGGGACCAGAGGGAGGCCTTTGTTTTAGATAAACAGCTATGTCAGTTGAGTGGATCAGCTGACTATATCAACTCTTGAGTGGATCAGCTGGTGGTGTAAATGTTTTTTCCCCCAAGTTCATTAAAAGTTCATTAAAAGTGTGACTGTTTCCTTGAGTTAGCCAGACCAGCCTGAGGGGAGTGAATACGTGGCTCAGCCCAAAATACAGTATAAAAAACAAAACAACTAACAACAGAATTTCTAAGAGAACAACAGACTTGAGCTGCCTTCAACCCACATATTCCTTCCCAGAGACTGGGGATTCCCAGCGTCATGACAGCGAGCATATTAGAGATCAGTAATGCAAGTGTGTGGTGCAATTGCTATATTTTGCTAAGCGTTAACTTACATTTGTACTGTGCTTTCAGTATATTTTGTATCGCTCTGCTAAATCAAAAATCCTGTGTAATATCAAATATCTTCAAATAAGTAAGTTTGATATCAAACATTACACCTTCCACACGTAGAATATCTAAAGACCTGGTCAGGGAGTATTGGACTGACAAGGAGCTCTTGCAGCAATACCTGGGAGCTTGGACATTTTCTTCCTTGAGTTCCTCCAAAAACACTTTTAAAAAAAACAAACAAAAAACCCCCCAAAAAGCCCCAAGCAAACACCTCTATCCTGTGATTCTGACCCAGCTTTTTTCTTCCTAATACTAAATCTCCGTTATTTACGGTATCTTCTATTAATCAGCTTCACAGTAACTCTTTGTACCACTTTATACTAAAGTTAGTCTGAAGTTTACACTTAGTTGCAGATCAATACCTTTTCTCAGGATTATAAGAGCCATGAATAAATGAAGATAATGAATGCAAAGCAAGATTTAATTAAATGTTATGCTTTCCAGATTAAATGCTGATTAAAATTTATAATATAAATCCCTTTGATTTAAGTCAATCCTTCCTGTTACTGCAGTAAAAATGTATAATCCCGTTATCAGCGTGGGAATTTCTCACCTGCATATGAAATACTAAGGAGCTTGCTGCGTTCCAGTGGAGGAGCCCAAGAAGACCACATTGAATGCATAGCTGGGAAGGTAACACCCTAGAAAAAAACATTTCATTCTGTTGGAACGCAACAATTTTAGAACTCCCTTCAACTTTGCACGTTGCAGAGCATATTTCATTAAAAAGCAGTAGTACAATCTGTTAGTGTACTGTTTAGCAAGAAACCACTTTAAAAAAGTGTGGAAGGCATGAGAGTAAGTAGGCAAAATTAATTTATCCTGCTCTTGATTCTGTATATACTGGAAAAGCTGCAAGAATACAAACAATACCATTCTGAGCTCCTGGTTTCTGACAAATGAGAAGGGATAATTCTAGTTTTGTCTCAAGTGTCAATAAAACCTTTTCTTATTCAAAAAGCTTAGGCTAAAATACAGGGCAAACCTTTTAATTATTCAAAAAAATTAAAACTAAGCCACTCAAAATGAAACAATCCATACACTTATTCCAGCATACCAACACCCATGGGGTCTAATCACTACCATTTATTAATAAATTATTCAGATACATTTTCAAGTTACATAGACAAAAAGGATTACCTCTCCCAGTCCTTCCAAGGCTCTGACAGCTATGAGGTAGCCAACTCCCAAATTTGCAGCTAAGGGAGTAAGCAAGGTGAATACAGAAGTACCAAAGACACCAAACCCCAGTAACAGCTTCCCTCCAATTTTGCTTGCAAGATATCCTCCTGGAATCTGAGTAATGATATAGCCATAGAAAAAAGAACCAAGGATCCATCCCTGAGTATCAGCGTCCCAAGAATACCTTTCTCCCTAAAAAGAGGAAAAAAAAACAAACAAAAACAAAAAACCAACAACAAAATGTAGTAAGCTCAAAATAGCAGTTTCTCTGACCATGTTTTATATAACTTTGATCCATCATTTAGTCCTTTACACCTAAATTACAAGTCTTTCATGGCCTCCTCCCTAGGGTCTCCTTCCTCTACACACATCTATACTGCAATCAAAGTTGTGCTGAAAGCTACTTGAGGTAGTTTACAGTCTGTCCGGACATATCTAGCCCAAGTATGAAAATCATCACAACGTGAAATGTAACTGCTCGAGCAGTTATCCCTTTTTGAGTTCTAAGCAACTTGGGTTAGGTGACACGGGTACAGAATACATAGTCTGCATGAGTGTGAATCCCACTTCTGCATCACAGTGTGGACATTCTGTCATGCTCTAGGAAATGGCTTTTCCTGCAGAAAATTTATGGACAGAAAAGCAAACAAGGAGATGCAGATGCTTTAATATAAAGAAAGAGAGCAGTCAAGGACAGGACTCACAAGGGTAGGTGGAAGAATGGGATAAGCACAGCAGAGGGAAGATAAGTGGACAAAGTAATAAATGCAAAAATGATCAAGATAAGGAGCCTGAAGCTAAAACAGAAGTCAGCAAGAAGTCATGAACTGTTGCCCAATAAAGTGATTTTGAAGTTTGGGATCACTTCCAAAAGCCCAATTTACAAGCATCTAAATAAGCAGCATACATTTCACAGAAGTGATGAGACAGAATCTTCTTCCTATAAAGTTCACAGTTATAATTTGCTTGTGATAAATAATAAATGACCTCTAAACAAGCTAACAAAATGAAGGCAGGAAGACACAAGAGTGCTCGGTAATAAACCTCAGTTATAAGGCGAGATCTATGTAAGTTCAAATTCCCAAAGTTGTGGGTTTTTTTTTGTTTGGTTGGTTTTTTTTTAAAGCATTTTTTTCATATATAGCAGTTCTGTTCAGTTAAGAACTGTGATTTTAAAGATTACTGGAAGGGGAGTCAGAGATAAAAGATATAAAGACAAGAATCATGATCTAGGAAAGAGATCAAAGAAGTGAGGAGAAAAATATTACATGTTAATTTGTAATGAAATTTCTTGCCATTGAGACTGTATGAAGAACAGGCAAATATGGACAGTGATGTGAGCTCTGACGCAGATGTAACAGTAACAGTTGATCACTGGCATATAAAACAGTGAGTCATAATAGATCTACAAGGTCAGATTAGCCAATTTGTAAGGAACAGCACAGAAAGCATGTACGTAAAAAAGCCTGACCCTGAGCACAGCACTTCTAAATTAGCTAGTCATTTAAGGCTATTATTTTTCAGAATAGCTTTAAAAGAACCACTGAAAAGGCCATCCGGTAAAGAGCAGACTGTTCTCTTGCCACCTAAGCATGAGTCATCAATCACAGACTTCTATTAAAAAGACTTTTACATGCCACATTACAGGACAATATGTTTGAGACCTCACCGTTGTGTTGCGAGGAACATTTATGGTGGAGGAATGCTCTGGACACACACTGGAAGTCGTGTTCTTTGCTAAGCTTGTGTTAGGTTCTACCATATCCACCAGAGCAACGCTTAGGTTCACACGCAATGCGTACAGGAGGAAGAACCCAAAAAAGGCCAGTAGTGCTAGATTGTAGCGAGCTGAGCAGCATGCAGGGACTGAAACGAGAGTAAATGAAAAGCTTTTATTTTAACAGAACCTAACAAAATAAGAACAACTGGTTTTACAAACAGCAGTTTTTACTAATAATCTCAGAAATATATGGGTAAGAAAAAAATAGGCAAGAAAACAAGCTATTTGTTTTAGTCTTAAGGGGTGTATTCAATAGAGGTAGAGGCTGTGGGTGGAGGAAAAAGCCCACTTTTCTACTGATGTGCAAAACAAATGTAGTTCTGGTTTACACAACTGGTAGCTACCCACACAAGCGTAGGGGCTGCAGTGGAAGTGTGGTGTGTGGTCTGAGGAAATGGATTTAGAAACACGGTTTCAAAAGTCCTCTCCAAAATACAGTAATATTTATTCAAAGTAGAACTTCACACTAAAAAAAAAAAACCCCAAGATTAGTGGGAAGCCTGTCATATACATGAAAACGGTTCAAGAAAAACAGAGAATCTTAAAGTAGTCCTAAAGAACAGTCATTGAGATTCCAGGCTGTTTTCTAGGACAAGTTTTCCTTCTATAAATTTGCTTATAAAGGAATATGCATTTGCTGACAGCTGCCAAACAGAGAAAGCTAGCAGAAAGGGGAATGGCAAACACTGCAGTGGTACTGTGAAACAGCAAGTTTCCCAGCTGCCCAGGATGCCCCTCTTCTGCAGTCACCATACAACAATGAAGTGGACAAAGGAAAACGAGTCTTAGATTCAGCATAAAAATCTGTGTTGTGGCATTAAGTCAACTCTGTCAGCTGTTTAAACCCAGATATCAGACTCTGTACTGTAACACAGTTATTGATTCCCTTCTACGGTAGTACAACGGCAGCATTTGGCAGAGATTGTTCACCAGTATCAGGAGATTCAGATCAGAGTTGAGCTGTAACTTGGCCAGCACATCACCAGTGGCAATAAATTTTCTATCTATACAAAATACAGCTTACAGCTCTGCAGATACTCTTTATGAACTGGGAATGCCTGAACCTACTGAGCAGAAATGTCAAATTGTTGAGAAACTACTTGAAGAATCTGCTGAATTTACAAATAGTTAGGGGGTGGAGTTTCCCCCCTGTGAAGAAACTATGGTGCTAACGGAAAATTTTATAACCTGGATGTCTGAAACTCTGGGAGGGCTGGGAATCAGCACCTGCAGATATTAGATCAGCCTACAGTGATCTCCTCTTTCTCTGACTATTCAGAATTCAAATGACGAATAGAACAAGTATATCTATGAACAACAGGATTGACTGGAGCTTCATCTGCTACTGCAGTACGTCGCTTGACTGGATTCTCTGATCTGCAGTAAGAAGCAAAAAGCATGCCCTGTGGACAAGCTATCTAAAGACTCTCCCCTTCCCAGTAACTTCCCTGAAACAAAGAAAGAGCCTATGCGATTTTGTCTTTTTCAGTTCGGGCACCAACAGAGCCTTTCTGCAAGACTGCATTTTTCATGAAAGCAGTAGAACTTTCCCATTTTTGAAGTCTCTAAGCCTGACCAACTTCATGTGAAGTTCATTATGGCTGAACAAGTTGTTAAAATGACACAGAGAGGCTCTATTTGCTATGTCCGCTTAGTAAATAAGTGAGGTTACTGTGCAAACATGCAAAATGTCTTCCAGACCTGCGGTAATTGGAAGTCTTGCCTCAGCAGCATTTGAAAAAGGCATATCTGATTTTTAAATGACATGAAGGAGAGTAGCCAAGATTTTATTGCTTACTTTAAAAACAATAATCACTAAAAGCAGGAAGTGCTTACTCCACAAAAACTAGTCAAGCAGCTTCATTGTCCTTTATTGCTGTTTAAAAAGCAATTTGCCTTAAGTAGAAAATGTATAGTCATATTATTTATAACAATGAATATAATTACAGGTAAAGCTATTTAAACTTTCCACTGCCTGTATTTGCTGGGGTTAAACAATAATAACAGAAGGCTGAGTATCACCCTGATGAAGTAACCCTTCCTTGGAAATGTAGATTAACTGGAACATCCATTACTCTTCCTCTGGAAGCCTCTTCCTGGTATACACCTTGTCTGGAGAGCAAGCTCCACAAAACAGTTGGGCAAGAACTTAAGATCACCAATGTCAGATTTTTTTGAACTGTAAATAGCTTATGATAAAAATCTAACAAACATGTAGATCTGCAAGTCTGAAACAAATGGCTGCTAAATTATTGCTTCCCTGTCTTTCCACTGAAGTGCATTTGCAATACCTAAGAACATTAGATCAAGGTAACAGAACAGAAGATTCAAGAAGATTCCAGATGCGTTTCAGTCACCCACCTCTTCAGGAGAATACCATAATCAGAGACACAGACATTCACCCCCCTCAAGTTTAAGGCAGCTAACCATGATGTTCAAGGTCTTACCTTGATTGGTAGTCTTGGCTTCTACATCTATTGTTAATTCTGATTTCAGGGACATGCTTTATAATACCGTAGCTATAATTGAACAAGATTCTTAAATTGCAGCTAAAGAAATAGGTCTGTGCTGCCAAGTTGCACGGCAGTTAAAGGAAGTTGCTCTTCTGCTGTATTTTTCCTTGTGGGTGAGGTGAACCACCTCAACTGGAGCACAACGCATTGTGCAAACTTAGGAACGTATTGCTTTAATAACCGGCTTGAACTCAAATTTCTCTCTTCTGGCACTTTTAAGTAATTTTGTTAGCAGCCCCTCTTGCTACAGTTACACGTTTCCCAAGTAGGTTAGAGTATTTTTGCATAGCATACTGAAGAAACTCAAAATCTTACTTTACTCTTTATAGTTTGTCTGTTCTGGGAAACCAAACAGCACAAACAATCCCCTAAACACCTTAGCTCTGTTTTTAAGCCCTGACTCCATAACGATCCTCCTCTCCTATAATTATCTTTGTGCCTTCTTCCGCCTTCCTTCCTCTCCATAAATCCACAACAAACAATCAGTCGTACTTAAATTCTGCCATAACCTCGGTGGACGCCAGCAATCGTTGACAGCTGGGCCGGCATTTAAGCTGGAATTACCCACTCGCCTTCCCTGAAGAGACACCAAGCCGAGGGCCGGTGTTTACACGTTCAACGAAGGGACGGGGCTGCACGCCTGTTCCCCGCCATCGGCGCTGAGGGCGAAGCCCCGACCCCGGTCAGGGCGCAGGGCCGTGTTTAACCCAACACCCTCCGACACCGCCGCGGCCTCAAGACCAAACGCACTGAACGGCGCGGGGCGGGAGGTGAAGCCCCCGAGGCCGCGGAGACCCGGGGCCGCCGCTGCCCTGACAGGGGAGCGGCGCGCGCCGCCGAGCAACGGCCGCGGCAGGCGAGGGAGCGGCCCCGCGGGGACGCTCTCGGCCCGGGCCCCGCGGCTCCCGGGCCCCGCGGCTCCATGGCAACGCGACGCCGCGACACACGGGGCGCGGCGCCGCCGGGGAGGCGCCGCGGTCCGGCCCGCCCCCCCACGGCGCCGCCGGGCTCCGCAGCCCCGGGCCGGCAGGTCCGCCGGTGCCGCTGTCCCCGGTGCCGCCTCCCGCTCCTCTCACCCGTGCCGGGCTGGGACTCCTTCAGCAGTGGGGTGCGGTCCTCTCCCTCCTCGGTCTCCATCTCTCTGCCACCCGGACCGCGCAGCGCGCCCAGGGCCAGGCCGCCGGCCGCCACCGCTGAGAGGACGGGAGCGCGGCTCGCCGCGCCGCAGCCCGCCCGCCCCGCTGTGCTGCGCTCTGCTCTGCTCTGCCCCGCCGGCGCCGGGCAGCGGCAGCCCCCGGCGGTCATGTGACGGGCGCTGGCGGGCGGAAACGGCCTCAGCCGCAGCGCAGCGCCACTGCCGGCCTGCCTTCGGCCGCCATCTTTGGTGAGGGCAGGGGCGGTGGCGGCCCGCCCGTCTGCAGCGCGAAGGCGGCCGCTCCCTCCCTCTCTCCCTCCCTCCCTCCCGCGGGGCGGGGCGGGGCGGGCTGACGGGACTAACGGGCACCCTGACAGACGGCCGGACTGCGGGTGTCGCTGCGCGGCCAGACGCGACTGTTTTAGGAAAAGTTCCTCATATTTAGGACAAATCTCATCCGCCGAATCACGCCTCCCCTTCCGCGGGCCGCCTCCGTGGCAGCCGCGGGGAGGTGGCGGCGGTGAATGCGTTATGCGTTATGGCAATAAATTGCAGTACCGCGGCGCAGGACCTTTTTATTCTGTGTGCGTGCACAGTGCCTGATTCTGGAGTGATGCCTTAAAATGCACCAATATAAATGAATAAGCATCATAGCATACGTAATAGAGCTTTTCCCCTCGGAATCCGTGGTTTTCAACCTCAGTGAAAGCTAACAACAGGGTAGAGGTCTTTAAGTTTCACAGGCTTTTACACGAGAGCCTGCCTCTGCTCGCTGTGCCCTCGCCAGGGCTGAGTGCTGAGTCATTTTTGCGATCCCGCCGGTCATCCGCTGAAACCCTTGGCTTTGCTACATGCCCGTGCCATCATACCGATGTGCAAATAACTGCCCGGAAAATTCTGCGTGCTGGAAAATGGAAGAATATGAAAGATTCCTGGCAGCATATTTGGCTATATCCTTTCATACAAGGTAGATATACTGAGTTTGCAAGTATCAGTAGAATGGCTGCAGCTGCGTGCCAATCATACATTATTACGTCTGTGCGAACATGGGAAGCAAACCAGGACTTTCGTCCTGGTTCTGAAATTTAGCCTAAGACTGTCTCCTGTGAGTCAAACTTACCTGGAAGTCACTCTTACAGCCAAAATTACAGAAGGAAAAAGAAATGCCTTATTCTGACAAAGCACACATCAAACATATTTTGCAACATGTTATGAGAAGCGGCGGTTCGGTTTGTAGTACTTGAAGACTTCAGCTTTGCATTTCACACATGCTGTACTCTTCTTGGCCTTTCCGTACGTAACGCCAGAGAGAGACCCCAGTGCGCTGGCACCCAGCGCGTGAGGAAGGAAGTCTGGGGGCGTACGGGCCAGGACTGGTGTGCCGCACAGGGTCATGGATACGATCACTTCCATCCATAGGCTGAACCCCAAGCTCTCCCTAGACTCCTCTCATCATAACACAGGGAGGACAAGGGACTTCAGGGCCTGGAGCGATAGACAAAGCTTTTCCTAGGCTTCCCCTTCTTTTTTTACCTCTCTCTTATTTCTTCTCACCAAGGCAAGTTGTATCTTAAATCTACCTACACTCTCAGTATGGGATAATGCCAACAAACCTCGCAATAGCAAGGAACGTGGATTTCTCTGTCCTGCTGCCTCCTTCTCGGATCTTGCAGACCTTCACTGGTGAGTGAATCTTCCTCGCTTAGTGATACACTGCACCAAAAGCAGCTTGATTGCGAGGCTGCAGCCCCAGAGTCAAAAGGTGACACCCATAAATACAGATCTAGGAGTGCGTGAGGAGCATTGGCCTTTGTCACAGCAGATAAGAACAACATTCCTGGAGGCTGACTTTGTGTATAGCTATATGTAAACAGGCGTGGTTTGCCTCTGGCCAGCCTACCAGGCAATGCTGGTTGTTGCCTGCACTCTGCTCTGCCAGACTCTGTGTCATATGTGTGATGCAGTCCTGATGTGAAGTATTTGAAGTATTTTCTGACTTTTTTTATTTTTATTTCTAAAAAGGACTGTTGTTCATATTCAGCCACTTTTGCCCTGGTTACTTTTAATGCTGGATGCAGCTGTGCTCTGTGCTGGGTTGGGGATGTGGTGAGCGGCACTGCTCAGCGCCCCGCTTCCCTTGTCATCTGACTCCACAGCACGAGAGAGGAGAACAGCAAAGGTTTACACTTCCTTCCCTAAATCCCACCCTGACATTTCAGAAAATCAAGCTAAAAAGACACGCTGCAGCATGTCTCATAGAGCAGCAGATGGCTCTCTTTCCTCTGAATTCCAGTTCGGAAAAGAATCCTTGAATGGTGACTGGGTTTTAAGAGAAACTCCAGCCTTGTTCCCTCCAGTGCCATGGCTCCTTAGGGCAAGCTCCCATACTCATTCAGTGGTGCAGACAGGATACAGCTGTGATGATGTAGGAACACATTTTAACCTGTTTAACACTACCTATACTAAATAGCAACCCTCAACATTTAGGGTTGAAGATGAGGAAGGTGGCCTGGGAAAATATATCAGTGATACTAACCTAAGTCACAGCATTTCCTCACGGAGCAAAATAATGTTTCTTCTGTCAGGTTATGAAGTTTTATAGGATATAATAACAAAGTTGTGTGTTTCTGGGTTCCCACATCTTTTTTTCAGTCTTTTTTTTAAAATTAGTATTACAAGATACACTTATTTATTTATGCCCTTTTAAAGAATCTAACTTTCGAAGTTTTGTTTTTCAAGATAAACAGAAGAAAGGAGCAGAGAAACAGAGCTCGTACTCACAATATGAGAATCATCTGGTTATTCTTAAATAACTGGAAATAACATAAGCAGAGTTCATTGAGTGAAGACTGAAACATCTACTTCTACATTTGTCTAAGCCTCGTTATACACAGTACAGTATACAGCATTTTTATGTTGTAAATGCCTAACAAGGATATTTGTGTTTTAGACTGACAATTTGCAAAATAGAAGAATATAAAGTTCAGGTATCAGATCATTTGGACAAGAAAAGATATGCACATGCATCCAAGCAAAAAATTTCTCAGGTTTCCCACAAGAGGGCAAATTACAGTCAATAAAAAAGGAAAAGAATTAGGATGCCTTGAGCTGTGCAGTCCTTCTGCTGTAAAGCTGAATACAAAATCATCACTAAATCATGCATAAGATGATGCTGACCAAATCAGAAATGGTTTATGTGACTCTGGCAGTACAATGTGTTTTCATCTGTCTGGAAATATTCTGTCTGCTGCAAATGCCTCAGGGCTCCCTGTTGCTGCGGATATTCTTCCCTGGGGGTTTATGTTGGGAGGGGAGATACTCATCATGCCTGCTTTTCTTATCATTTGTTAGCAGAGGCACTCCATGCAGTTCAATTTTTGGCATTGGCCATGACAGCAGAAAGCTTGGGACTTTCCTCAGTTAGCAGCATTGCTTTCGTATGGAAGAAAGTACTGCCTTCAGCTCTGGAGCCCACAGCATAAGAAGGACATGGACCTGTTGGAGCAAGTCCAGAGGAGGGCCACGAAGATGATCAGAGGGCTGGAGCTCCTCTTCTATGAAGACAGGCTGAGAGAGCTGGGGTTGTTCAGCCTGGAGAAGAGAAGACTCCAGGGAGACCTTATAGCAGCCTTCTAGTACCTGAAGGGGGCCTAAAAGAAAGCTGGAGAGGGACTTTTTACAAGGCAGCATAGTGATAGGACAAGGGGTAATGGCTTTCAACTGGAAGAGGGTAGATTAGGATTAAGATCTAAGGGAGAAGTTCTTCACTCAGAGGGTGGTGAGGCACTGGAACAGGTTGCCCAGAGAAGCTGAGGATGTCCCATCCCTGGAAGTGTTCAAGGCCAGGCTGGATGGGGCTTTGAGCAACCTGGTCTAGTGGAAGGTGTCCCTTCTTGTGGCAGGGGGGTTGGAATTAGATGCTCTTTAAGGTCCCTTCCAACCCAAACCATTCTATGATTCTATAAAAAGAAGCACATATTGCATCCTCTACAAAGTACTCCTCTGGGTTATATAGCAATGCTCAACTAGATTCAAATAAGTAACTTAGGCTTTGTATTGCTTAAATTTTAGTGTTGTGGTAGCCAGTGGAAGTATAGATTGGAAGTACAGGCAATCTTGATGTCTAGACTCCCTTACTTAAAGGTATTCTTCCTAAAGAAAATGGGAGTAGCAATGATGCTGGACATTTCCCATTAAACAGCTGACCTCTGTTCAGGACACTCATCTGTACATGGAAACATGGACTCATATTTCTCCTCTGTCAGTGGCATTTAGTTTTACCTCTGCAGTGAATGCTGAACCTCAGGCAAGACAAGGCACTGGGGCTTTGTGTATCTTCTTTCTTTTTAACTATAGTTGTTTCCTCATGTATAGAAGCCATGAATGCCCTTAGGGAAAAGACGCATCAGCCCTGTGGATGAGTTCTGTATTTGCTGGGTTAATGGCTTTAAACGCTTCCCTGAGGATATATGGACTACTAAGGGATGTTGGAGAGCTTGCTAAGAAGTGCAACTCTTTTGTCAATGGGCTTATGAAAACATACAAATAGCTATAGTGCGTCAGACCAATGGTCCATTTCCCTCAGTATCCCGTCTCTCACAGGAGTCAATAGCAAATGCTGAGGGAAGGACTTTTACAGACCAAACACAGGGTGATACATCCTCTGAATAGTCTCTGCTGTTTGAATACACTGACTGGTGACGCAGGCCCTTCCTGAGCTCTATGTGGCACCTCTGTACCCAGTAGTCCCTAACAGATTTGCCTGTCAAGAATTTATGCCATCTGTTTTTGAACCCATGTAAAATTCAGCATCCATTTTCCCTGTGGCAAGGAGTTCCACAGCTGAATTACATACCACGGACAGGGATATGCCTTTACAGTCTTAGACTAAGCATGCTCTGAGAAGAAATGCTTATTTTCTGAATCCCTGGTGAAGACTTGCCTCTCCCCGCGCGCATGCCTAGCCATAGAAATGTTGGCTTTTAAGGCATTCTACTAGTGGAGAGTCAGGTACTGAAATATTAGGGATTTACAGGTTTTGGGGTGTATTTTTTGCATTCCAGTGGTGTGCATAAATGTTGGACTTATGCTTTCATCTGTGTGGCTCAGTCTTGCGAAACCTTGTCTTTGTACCTGCCTGGTGCCAGGCTAGAATGATTCTTTCAAGAGTTTCCACCCCATGATGCGGTGCATTATAATACTGCAATGTTGAGGCTGTTCAGATCTGTGGCAAAATAAAATTAATATCTGAGTTATCCTGTCATGAAAGATGGAATGATGAGGATAAAAGATGCTGGCATCTGATAGGTTATCTCAATAGAGTTTTGTCCTGTTCCTGCTGGGAAAGCCTGCTGGGAACTTGATTGGTAGCTGCATTTGCCAAAGCCTGGAACTGCCCAAGAACATACTGCAGCTGTCACTTAAGTATTTTCTAACTTTCATTGAACGTGAACTCTGTAGTGAAAGTTAATGATAAAACCTTTAAAAAATATTTCCAGTGGCGAAGAGGCTTTACTTAATCTTAGACGTGCTGGTACGTGCTAACTTGCATTATGCATAATAGGTGAGAGATCCTGAAAAATACGTGTCAATAACTACGTAAATAATTTTTGCAGAGATCTGAGAAAGCTGGATGGAACCCGTCACACAGGACAAGATGATGTGCTTTTTTATGCTCAAGGAACACAATATGCCAGTTAAGGTAAGAACCTGTGAATTAGGTACTTAATAACTGGTAGTCTCTTGCATAACAGTGAATCTAGGTGACTTGAAAATGTGTCTGATAGTGTGAGATCCCTTAGACTGGTTGGGGAAATAGAGAATGACTTTACCAGTTTTTACCAGCAGGTGTCTAAGGAAGACATAAGTCTGAACATTCTCAGATGTTTGGTATCTAGGTGTGCCTAGCAAAAAGAAACAAAGCTTCTTGCAACAATAAAGACACTTCTCCTTTGACGTTGATTTGAAAAATGTTGAATTTTGAAAGAGTAAATGTGATGTCTTTTTACTAAAGCAATTTGTTACAATGTTGCCCAAAATTATGCCTCTAATTTGTTACTCTGTGCTCCAAAATTAAGCCTAAATTTATGGTAATTATAATACTTTCATAATAGAATCAATCTGCTTTTTCTTTTGCAAATATTGGCAGCTATCCCCAGCTATTACATCTAGAGGATGTACATAAAAACTTTACATAAAAATGCAATAGGACTATTACAAAACAAATGAGAAATAAAGAGGGAAAGGAAGAGAAGGAAAGAGAGAGAGAGAGGGAGAGGGAGAAAAGGAGGTGGGTCCCATTTGGTTAACTTCTAAAAAGCTGAACCTAGTTGTACAGTAGTGCTCATACTGTCTCAGATGAGTCATTTGCAACTGAGGAGCCTTTACGTAGCTTTTTCATGTGCTGCGTGGTGACTGGTGGCAGGGTGCAGAAGCTGCTACGTAATCCAAGCCTCTGGCTCTGGAAGCCAACCATCCCTCAGAGGTGCCAACATCGTGGGGGTCTCTGGCACCACGCTGCAAGCCCAGCCTCATCCTGCTGTGGAGCGGTGGAGCCTCTGCAAAGCCCTTGTCTTTTCCCTCCTGCAAACTGGCTCTGTGTCCTTGCCTACAGCAGGACATCTCTCTGGGACCTCTCTCCAGGTTATCTTGCAGTTGTTAGTCCCATGAAGATTTTAGTGTATGACTTACAGCTGTCACTCTCTCCACCTCAGGATTTGGAAAGTAATATAAATGTTTAAATTTAGACTTAAAAATTCTCAGCGAAGCCAATACACCCCTTATGAACTCTCAGTTTCTTCATCAGGTTTGTTTTTTGTCTTACCCTACACTTCAGATATAGCTGCAGGCAAACTGTTCTTTCTGGCTAGCATGGAAAAGTCTTCTCCAGTCTTTAATAACTTTTATATGTTCTTTAAATACCTTACAAGTATTTTTCCTTCTATTTGCTGGGGAGCATCAAGCCTCAAGGGCTGAAATTTTTTAAGACAGATGTAAAGTATATCTATACTTTCTTTGCGACCCATATCGTGGAGTAGACCCTGGCTTGACTCAGTTGGTGTCAACACATCCACATGGCTCAGGATGACTTTTGGGACAGCCTGGCCATGTACACGTTGCATATCAGTTGGATCGAATCCGACTTTCTGCTTTCTTACCACCAATTCTAATTTTGATTTTATTATGCAGTGTATAAGAGCTGTTTGTCCTGTTGTCAAAATTTCTGTTTACCAAAGAAGGGGAAACAAGGCAATAGTAATTACTGAAGTAATTCAAATAGCAACCTGATGGTGGTTTACATTAAAGTAAAGTGCAGTTGGAAAATTTTAACAACTCTGTTTCAGACGTAGTAAGGAATGTAATTGCAAACTCCTGAGCTCTGTATCATCTAACCACCAGGTTCTGCAGTCTCAGTCCTTGGAAATTTTCAAGATCTTTCTGGATAAAGCCCCGAGTAACCTTGTCTGACCTCATTGCTCGCCCTGCTTTGAACAGCAGGCTGGATTAGATGACATACTGAGTCCTCTGCCCTGAATTTTCCTGTGGTCTTGTGAGCCTGTGACCCTTCTCGGGAGCAAAAAACATCATGTGCACTAGGTGTTTTAAATATAGTTCGTTTGGGTTTTTTTAATATCTGAAGTAAATTACTGCTAAGAAACAAAATGAGAAGAAAAGAAGAAACTCCCAGAACCGCTGTTAGTGGTCAGAAAAATCACAGGGTGAATCTTCAGCCTAAAAACATGGCTAGGAGGCCTTAGAAAGTTGTCCAATATAGGACACATTTCAGAGTATGACAGCAATATCCAAACATTCGGTTGCTACAGTAAGGTTTGGAAAGATGCAGTTCTTGGATCCACACCCTCTTCATTTAAATAAACACTACTGCTGCTGTGGGTGGTTGGCAATGGAACAAACAGTTGCTTTTTGAACAGCATGAATGAATATCCTATAGTGGCATTACTCAAGGGCTAAGTTTATTTAGACTTCGGCTTATTTGGTGACTTGAAACATGAAACCTTTACTCAGGTCCTTCTTAGTCACTGAGATCGGACTCCTGACCCTCCCTCCTTTCCTGTAGGCAGTATGTGGTAAGAGTTAGTCCTCAGGGAGAGACAACTGGTATTTACCTGTGTCTAAACTAAACACAAAGTTTTGTACAAGTTTTATAAATAGTTTGAGTGTATTTTTGTTAAATAATTCTTAATCACTTCTGTCTATAGAAGCCATTTTAGCTGCTACAGAAACTGATTCTGTAAGAGACGACTTGCGTAACATGAGGTTGACTCTCATGTTATGTGATTGTCAAATGGATGTAATCTAAAATAGAATGGAGGTTCTGAGAGGTTTTACCTACATAATTGATGTCAACCTACCTCTACTCTAAATAACTATTGCTTCTTGATACCGTGGTGGAGTTGGTTGGAAAGTGAAGGATTTTTTTTCTTCTTTTTTTTTTTTTTTAGATTTAAAAAAAGAAAAGCTAAACTTAAACATGATCACAATTTTAACTTTTGACCAATTTCCAAGCAGAACGTTTGGCTTTCATTTTTAGAAAGAAAAAAGCTGTCCTGAAAGAGATCACATCCTACAAGAACTTTTCATTTTAACAACCACTTCTAATTCTGTCTTCTTTTTTCTGGTGTTGACCTTTTCTGGACATGCCAAGATGGAGGAAACCAGGACTGAAATAGTATAGTCTCCACCATTGTTAGGTGCTTTTCTTTCCCTCTTGTCAATTCTATTTAATTTCCTTGGGAGCAGATCCTTGCTCTTTCTTTTCTGGGATACATTCATCTCTCTGTGTATGATTTTGGTCCCTCGGCTCAAGAGCAATCTCATGGATTTTCGTCATGCTGCCTGGAGATCCCCTAGCCTGATTTTCTGTATGTCATGGAGTACAGAGTTTCAGCAAGTTGCCCCTCTATTTAGGCTAGTTGTTAGGTTTAGACTTTTGAAAAGACATTCAGGTTTGATGAGAAGACATAAAAAGAAGCAGCAGCCACCACTTTCCTTGGTAGTGTGTTCAGGAAGATAACCTCTGTTGATAGTATGTGCCCATTTCTAATTTGCATTTGATTGACTTTAATGATTGACCATTAGTTCTTTTTACACTTTTCTCCCATAGATCAGCACCTCTTATTTTCTTCCTATGAAAGTGTCATGGAGGCCCCTCTCAGTCTTCTCTCTCTGATGAGTTGAAACATGCAGCTCTTTAGTCTGTTGGTTTAGGGCATTGTCTCCACACCTTGACTTACTTTTGTGTAAAATGTGGGAAATGAGGTTTGTCTACACTATGAATTGCTCCCAGGCCAGTCTGCTTTTGAAAGGAAGCTGCCTCTGCCTACAGGGATACAGTGGTCTATAAAACAGACTGCTGTACTAACATCCCCTTTTTTATGGGTAGGTGACTGTCGTAAATAGCTATTACAGAAACATACATTCTTTAAAAAAACCTGCCAGTTTTTATGTACTTAATTAAAAGTGAAGTTACAATGTATGAATGCATGTACTCCAGAATGCTGTGATATACTACTCTATGACATTGTGGAAACACTGGTTTTAGAAATTCCTTTTTTTAAAAGCTGTAATTTAAATTTACAGTTTACTTACAGGCTATAGTTTAAGACAATTGAATCCTCAGGGAAATCTCAGTTTCTTTAAGATGAATTAGTGTTAATGCACACGAAATTGTTTAATAAAAATAAGGTTTTTCTTGGCCGTTTCAGCAGTATTTGCAATGAGGAGAGGTTGCACTGACCTTTTGAAAATCCTCAGAAAGCAAAGGGAATAAGGGTGGCTAAGATAAAATGATTAATGAAGCTTGGTAAATGGAATTTCATCACATACAATTGTAAAAAATATTGCCCTAGGAAAACAGATTTTTGAGGACAACCTCAAATCATTACAAAATAATTTGTAGACGTTATTAACTTCTCTCACTTTCATAAAAACAGCATGTTTGTACATGTTTTAACATGCCCCTACGGTATGGTTACACATTTTATAATCGGAGAAAAATGCTAAACCAAAATAAAATTGAGGCATAACTTCTACTTCGCAATTAAAAAGGCATTGTGTGAACCTGCTTCCTAAATGTTCTGTTCATATGTATCAGATAAGATACAGTATATCAATCAAAGTTAAGGGGCTAAATGCAGCAAATAATGCAAGAAAACTAATTTCTTCATATCAAAGTTACAGGGATTTGAGTGAGGTGGAGGATACAATTTTGAGTCCTCACCTCACTGAAGGCAATAATTTCAGTACCATTGATTTCTGTAAAGCCAAGAGTCTACTTTGAGGATACTTGCAGAGGAAAACTGAAAATTCAGCTACACGTAAAAACCTATTACGGATACCACATTTACTTGCACCTTGGAGGACATCAGCAACAAGAACATACAGTCATTTTGCAGTCATTCATTATGGTTCTGTGAGATCCGTCAACTGCCAAGAGCTGTTGTTCTGGGAAAAACAGGGGGCAAGGTCCTAATTTTCATTCTGTTATGGTTCTGCACTGCTCAGTCAGTTTAAAAGGGCTGTAAGGCCAGGGAACTTGGTAACTGAGGACTATCTTTGCTGTAGGGGAACTCCTAGGTGTATCATTTGTAGATTCACTCCTCAGACTTTCACATAGTATAATTTTGTCATTCCTTCTTTAATTCCCTTTCTTTCTGAATCTCATTTCTAGAAGTGAATCTCTCAAAACCTCATGGAGTCTTAACCATGATGTCCTTCTGCATTTTATGTGTTTCCTAAAAGACAGTGCTTTACTTTGTTGGGGTATTTCAAAGCACACATATAATATTGCATATAATGCAATAATACAATATTTGCATATTTGACCACACTAATTTTTTATGGGTATGGTTAAAATGTGTGCAGGTATTTTAAAAATAAAAATTAAAATATTATGAAAATATAAGCATATAATTCCAAGATAATAAGCTCTCTCTATGTTATATTAACAAAGAAGAAACTTTTCTCCTATTTGGACATTGCTTGCTTGTTCTTATGCCAGCCTTTGAACAAATAGAAACAAAATCTGATACCTTCAAACAAGCCCTGATCCAAAGCTTGTCAAAATTAATGTCTATCTTTAGGTTTGGTTCATTGAATACTCAATGAGGACACTTAAGCTATAGTCATCTTACCTGCTCTGGAGATAACAAGATATATTTCAACTACTTGTCTTGATTCCCCGTTTAGACATTTAATAGAAATTGGTACTTTTAGGATGGGATTCACTTGATTAATTTAGAAGGCCACTTTTGAATATCTGCTGATTCAAACGTTGGTATCTTAATGAGTCATATAAATCTGGTCTGAAAAGTGCCTACTTCACTCCGTTGTCTATCCAGTGAATGTAAATAACTAGTTGTAGACAATTGCAGAGTCCACATTTGACGAGGTGAATCCTACCCACTATGCCTGGAGTAACAGTTCAAGGTGGAAATGAATTTGCAAATAACATTATTTATCAAGAGAGATGTCTTCAGGTACTAGGAAAAAAGATCTTAATTGCAGTGCAGACCAGATTTTCGTGAAACTCCACCCTGATGGCTCAGGGCAAGTTTCAGTGTGTGGCACACCCTTTGTCAGCATAATGTAAAACGTTTTGACACATTCCATCTTCAGAACCAGCATCAGAAGTGTTATTACTGAGAACTTCTGGGAGAGCTTTATATCCTATGGTCCTGTCAGTACTTTCCAGCAAACGTAAATTCTTCAGGCTTACATCCAAGCAAGGAATGTGCCCTCCTACTACCACGAAATGATCTTCCACCCACCTATTTTTAGTATTCACTATAATTCTCGTCCACTCACTATGAATGATAAACCAGACTTTTGCTTCCATCCTAGTTCCATGAGCTGCTGAATCACAGTTTCTGCTAGGACCTCATCCAAAGCATAGGCTTTAATTAAAAGATTTATCCATCCCCTAAATGAGCTTTGTTGCAGGCCCTGAGTTCAGTAATGCATAAGGCAACTGGCTGAGCTTTTGAAAAGACAGAATATTGTGCTGGAAGAGACTATAGTGATCTTCTAGTTCAAATTTCCACATAACATAGCTCTTCAGATTTCCCTGAATTTGCCTCATTTCATGGAAACACACTTTGTTTGCACCACAATCTGGTTGAATGCCTGCTGCATCCAGCTGAATGTCTGACCAGACAAGTTCATCGTCTAATGCTAAAAGCAGGACAAGGCATTGGCCATTCGAGTCCTTGCTGTCATAATTTTTGTTCAGATTTTCTCCAGTATTTTAAGTACTGTAGTGATTAGGTTTTTACATTTACCAAACAGTACTATTTTCTACATGTGATATTAGAGAAAAGCAGACCTTGCTGTGCATGCGTTTATTTTCAGCCAATCTTCATACAATTAGTAGTGCTTGCTAGGTGCTGCAATCCTTCTTATTTACCAAGGCAGAAGTTGCTTTCTGGACTCATTAAGGAACCATTAACAAAATTCCAGCAAAATTAGGTTCCTGAGGAGCAGTGATGGTGGTAACAGTGGAATTTTCATTATGGTCACACGTCACAGATGGGTGTAAAACTTGAGTCTGGTGATGCTTGCTTAACTCCAAAATGTGAAAATTGAACAGAGATGGATTTTTCAGCTATCTTCACTGGCATGCTAAACACAACGACAAACTGTTTCACCTCCCAAATTGTGTCTCCAGAGTATCCACTTCACTGGCTTGGAGCAGTTGAAGATTATTGAATCCTCTCATGCTAGGTTATACTCTTTCAAAATTATTTCTAATATGCAGAAATCAGGTCCAAAACAAATTTCCCTCACATGGTGATCTCAGTAAGTTGCTGTGCAGTTCCCTGCTTCCAGTTTTGTGCACAAATTAGTCTCTCAGGTGTTTGTCAGAGCCAGGCATTTAAAACCTACTTAGGCCTGAGACACTGCCAAATGGTTATTTCTATGGTCTTGAAAATGATGTGTATCCCAGCTAAGGTCTTTTGCTTAATTAAACACAGATCTTCTAGCAGTTTAATAGGCCTGTTCTGGGTGGACAGGTATTTTTTAGCTGAGGATGTTTTGTGCCCTATAACAGAAGCCATTGGGTATGCAAAAACTTTTCAAATCTAGGCTCCCCTAAGTTTAAATTTGAACCACTCTAGCACAAACTGAAGTGCTGCTTGTTTTTGTTTGAGTTACCAGTCTGACCCAGATCAAACTAAACAGTGACATGTAACTGCATAACGAAACCCTAGTGTAGACAACCGTAAATGGAAATGAGCAGATTAACAGGGCGCAGGGGAATGTAACAGTCCTGTAATCGGTAAGGTTGCGTGATAAATTATGCTTACCAGACACACAAGTCAAGTCCAACAGAACAAATAGTTTACACTTAGGGAGCATGAATAGGCTTAACCCAATTCTCTATAGGTATGCTTATTTTCCAGTTACACCTGAGTCATTTTTATTGTCTGTGTGCAGAGGAATGTACAGAGGAGGCTTGAGATACATGGTGTAGTTATAGCATACACTGGCTCTAGGGCTGAAGTTGGCTTAAAATTTCCTTATTTCATCTCATATCTGCTCACACTCCACAGTTTCCTATCTACATACTGTGCTGACACTTGTGGGGCTGTGTTGCAAACGGGGCCACTGAAATGAGCGGTGTTAGAAATAAACCTCTCTCCAGAAAGAGCTGCATGGCACAGGCTGCAGAGTGGGGCTGGGAGGGCTGCGGGCCGCCTTGCTGGGAGGTGCTGAGTGGAGAATGGGAGAGGGAGCTCCAGGGGCTGGCTGTCTCATGGAAACCATCACACAGTATAACTACTCCCTGTTCAGGTACCGTATTTAGTGTCGTTTGGGCACCAAAGAAGGACCACATTTGATGATAAAAGAATGTAGGAGTTGAAGTAGTAGGATGGTCCTCCATTAATTTAACTTGTCTCTGAGTGCATGGATATAACTGTAAGAAATGGAGCTTGCATGTTGTTATGGAATGGCATCTAACATTTAATTTCTGTTTATCCATTTCTTATCAGTGATAAATCTATTCAGGACAGATGAAATCCTAATATTAATAATCCATTTATTCTCTTACTTCCTGCTGTAGGATTCCTTTATTGGTATTTTTGTAGAAGAGAAGATCAAATACATATACAAAAGTATCTTTAAATAACAAGCCCTTAGGAGAAAAAAGGGAAGATGAGAGTCCACAATACTGTGGCACAACTGGGCAAAATCTGTGACATTTGCAAGCACTTTCACTAATGGACTTTTGGGCTACATCCATGCTAATGAATTAAACAGTGCCAGCAAATGTTCTTGGGACTGGAAGCTGATTGTTTCTACCCTCAAGCTGACCTGGGCATGGTTTTGCCCTGGCCAGCAAGTGCTCTCTTGAACAATTCACAGTGTGGTTTGGGGGTTAGCATGGACCATACCCAATAGGAAGTTTGGATGTGGCCACCTTGTTTCGGAGACCAGGAGAGCTGATTAGTATTGACAGGTATGGTGGAGTGCCAGTTGGGCTCAGTGCCAGAGACTGGAGAAATGTGTACTATGAGTAGCTTTACCATCAGAGGCTGGGGTGCTTGGGATGCAGCACTACTTGTAAGCACTTTTTCCCACCATCTCCAAGGAAAGGAGTGCCAGTGACTGTTCATCTTCCCTGCCTGCTTCTCACAAGCAACAAGTTAAGGACTTACGAATAACAGCAGCAAACATCTCCCAAACTTTGTCTCATCATGCACCTTTTGCAGGTGAGGAGCTGCCAAGACTGACCTTCCCGGCATCAGCTGTTGTTGCTGTAGTATCACGCCTTCCCCAGTCTACAGAGGTGGCACCCTCTCTCCTGTCGCTACAAAGACTGGCACTCCAAAAAGCATGAAAACTTACAAAAGCAAATTTAAACGATGTGAAAAGACTGCATGACTGCCTGGGATACTGTTAGAGCACAGTGTTTATGTACATTTACTGCTAATATCTGATTTTCATAAGAACAATAGATGATGCTTCTGTTCAGGGCTGTAACTGACGGTATTTTGCCTGCGTAACGCAATGCAGAGGATGCCAGCCCAGCACTGCCGGAGAGGCAGACTTCAAGAACTGGGTGGAATTTCCAAACGTATTAGACTTGTGCAGCGACGGAAGAATTCAGATGAATCAAAACATTGTTAGATGTGTCTAGTCTACACAGTTATAATGAACATGCTAAAGGAGCAGAATCTCATCCAAGCTACTTCAGGGCACTTTTTGGACTCTGAAAGTGGTTAAGATGCATATGCAGACATGACCTTATTTTGCAGATATTGGGCAGAGAGGACAGCCCAGCCAGAGCTACATTACCAATCGGTTCACGTTTAAGTAGCTACGAGGCTCCTTGAATTTCTACCAGCATCGCTCTCCCCGTTCAGACCCAGAACCGTTCCCGACTTGCCTCCGAGCCCGAGCCCCCTGCCAGCCCGCCCCGGCGGGCTCTCCTGCGGTGCAAAGCCTTATCGATAAACGGACAGGTCCCGGCAAGGGGCTGGCACTCAGCTCGGCGCTACCGGCAGAAAACCTTACTCTCCGTGTTTACTTTGCAGGATGTGGTGTGCGTCTGGGAATCCCACCCGCTCCCCAGCTGCATCTGCCCGAAGGTGCGGGGTGCGAGGGCTGCGGGGAGCGGAAATGCACCGCTGGATACAGATGTGCACACGTCCATGTCTGGCTGCTTGGCTGCCCCCCCCGCTCCCCCCGGGCCGGCCTCGGGAACGCCCCCGCGGGTGCTCATGCGGCTGCCGCCGGCGGAGCCTGCCTGGCGCTGGGGCAGCGGCGGCCGCTCCCTTCCCTCCCCCGCCCGCGAAGGCGCCTCCCGCCCGGCCCCGGCCCCGGCCCCGCGCACAGCGCCGGACCCAGCGGGCTGCGGGCAGCGCGGCCGCGGGGCAGCGCGCACCGAGCGCCATGGCGCGGAGCCGCGGCGCTCTCCTCCGCCTCCTCCTCCTCCTCCTCCTCGGCAGCTCCGCGGCGGCCGGGTACGTGGGGCCGGGTGGGCCGGGGGCGGGCGGGTGCGCGGGGCTCCGCGCCTCCCCTCCCCTCCCCGCCGGGCGCGGAGGCTGCGGGGGGCAGCGGGGCGCTTCCCCGGGGGCTCCCCCGCGCCCGCCCGGCGGCCGAGCGGGCGGAGCGGCGCTGCCTTCTCCCCGTCCTGCTGGGTAGCGCCTGGGGAGCGAGCATCACCTCAGCCGCCGCAGCGGAGGGCAGCAGCAGAGCTGTGCAACATGTATCGTACGGTATTATGTGGACGCTGTTACTTTTTGGGGGATTGTATTTCACTGCCTGCCCTTTCTCCCTCTGCCCGCTTGGATTTTCCAGACCTACGTTCCTGGTGGCAGTTCCCTGGAACATCAGGCCTGGAGCAAACGTGACGGTTGGGGTGGCTCTGCTGCCGGACAGCCCAGCGCAGGTCATCGTAAGGGGAGAGGTGATCAGAGATAACGAGACCATCTTGAGCGGGGAAATGATCTTTGAGAAAGGTAAGAGAATGGACTTGGCCTGGAAGGATGTAGATTTGCCTTCTCCCACAAATATTTTGTTAATCCCAAAATATCACAGCATCTAAACAGCACTAAAATAGGAACTTTATTTTACCAAGCAGGGGTCACTTATGGGAAAATAATCTTGTACTCTGCTGGCTCTGTGTGCAGGTGGGCGACTGAGCTGGATAGCGAGTGGTTGCATGGGTGGGCTAACCCATTGTAAGCTCTGAAAATAATCTGATCGTAGCGAAGTGCGATGGATGTGGGGTTTCTGAGGCACCAGGAAGTACTCTGGTCAGTGTCGTGGGGCCACTGAAGAAGAAGTAGAAGTAGGGGCCACTGAAGAAGTAGAGGAAGAGATGCTCACTGGTAGGCTGCTTGTTAAGGTGCACAGTGGAAACAGGTGGGGCGATGGTAAGGGTGGAACGAACAAAGCCATAAAGCATCTGGAGTTGGCTGCTTCTCATGCTCTAAGAAAGGGAGGACCTGAGGGCAATAGGAAAGTGGAGATGACAATAGGAAAGTGGAGATGGCTGTGTCAGACACCGTTACTTGGAAGCTCTGTGCATTTGCGGAAACAGAAATGTTTAAGGATCAAGGACTGAATCGTGGGACAGGTCAGGGATTGAAGACAGGTAAACCGTAGGGCAGACTGATTTAATGTATGCCCCCTGGGCAGCAGCAGAGGACATGGTGGCAGTTCTGAGTAGCTGGAGAACAGATATCCTGGTCACTGCTCCTTTTCATAAAGACCAGCTGGGAACAGAAGCATAGAGATGTCCTGCCTGAGATTTGCCCTCATAAGAAAGAAAATGTTTTGTCTGGATAATCCAGCTTTCAAACTGCTTTTAGCATGAGGCAATATAAATGACACCCAAATTCTAGCTTTTTATTTGTCAAAAGTAGAGAGTCTGGGGGCAGTATGAGGTCCTAGAAAAATCTACCCTGCTATAATGCACTTTCTTCTTGTTGGTGTCAACTAATTTTTCTATTAATGTCTTATAGTTAATGTAGACGACTTAATTGGAAGCACCACACCTTTATTTCAAAGCCTTCATGAAAGCCTACCTCTCTTCATAACCTGTAGACAAGACTGAGGCTTTGAGTGTGATGGAGTGCATTTGACCAGATCAAAAAATTCATGGCCCCATGATGTAGAAAAGCATATCTGACCAAAACTCTTCTTGCTATTTCAAATATTCTGAAAAAGTTTTCCAGAACTATGCATTGGCAGGTTTTACTTCAGGTTGGATATTGTTTATCCACTCTAATTTTATATTGTTATCAGGTATATCTCCTCCAGCAGCCAGTGTAAAAACATAAACCTGAGGCAAATTTCCTGTAGTGGTATGGCTAATTAAAAAAAAACCATCTAAATATTCATTCCTGATTTAAATCAAATTTATACACCTCATCTGTTAGTGTCCAAATTTAACACTAGTGGTTGTGATGAAGTATGCCTAAGGGAATTACTTTAGGAGGACAGATTTGCTAGCACCTAAAATCTGCATGCAAATAAACCAGACTGGCTGTCATGCCTATGGTCCTTGCTCTTAAGTCTCCATAACACACTACATGCCATATTTAGATTTTGCTTATTCAAAAATACAGACCAAGCCTATTGGACTAGACATAGCAGAGGATTCAGCAGTGGATAAAGTAATATTCTTATTCTGTGGAGAAAAGAACTTTGATGTATTTATTATGATATTAGTAGCGAGCTTGCCATTTTAAGTTCACAATTCCTCTTCAAACCATTCCTGGCAGTATTTTGATACAAAACCAAAAGAAACCCAAACCAACTGATTTATTGTTTTTAAAAGAAAAACTGTCTTTTCCTTTTCTTCCTCTAACTATACTGGCTTTTATTTCCTGCTTCTGTTCTGCTTAACGTCAAGTTCAGTGAGCCTTGCATGAGTTTCAACCTGTCTGCTGTTGTTTCAACATAAAAAAGCAGACAACCAACTGGTAATTCCAAGCATGTGAAAATACGTGGATGTCTCTGTCTGCACAGCACACAGAACGATGCTTGACACTGGGAGTTGCTGAAGTCAGGAGGAACGGTGGGTGATCAGGAACAGGTATGAGACTGTATCAGACTGGATACAGTGAGGAAAAAGGAGAAATGCCATAGTGCATGACTTGAAGTGCATGGATTTATTGTTAACTTTTCATCTTTTTCCTGTCTTTTAAATATATATTTGAATTTTCCGTGCTTTTTTACTTGATAAATGGAACAGTAAAAAAAAAAAAAAAAGGGTGCTGACCATGAAGTCTATTTCCTCTTGCAAAAATCTTAACATTTAGTATGTGGCCATCCATTCTTTAAAGTCAAGTTATATAATTTGTTAGTCATTTGTTCTCTGTGAACAAATACGTAAGCAAAACTGTTACGGGCCAGAAGCAAGGGAACTGCCCTGTAACAGAGGATGTAGTGTTGAAGGTGTGTATCCGAAGGTGCTACAGGGGTGGATCAGTTGTGAATAGAGTTACTCAGAGAGAAAGCAGTTTGTCTGAATAAGATTCTAAAGCTTTAAATTCTTCACTGAAGAGCAAAACAACCTTAAGATTAAATATGTAGCGATATTGTTGTAGCTGCGTTAGCCTAAGAATGTGACTGAAGGAAGACTGAGGGAGATTTTATTAGGCCAGCTGTTGCACTTGAAGGAAAAAAACCTGAACATATCTCCAAGCGCACAAAATCTTCTTTAAATGACATAATTGCTGCTTATATTAGTTCCCAGAAAATGTTGCTTTATCTGTCACTTGGGCCCATTAGGTTACAGAGTGGCTAATACAGTGGTATTACTGTTCCTGTGGTGCACATGAGTTTGATGACTTTTATTGCCATGTGTCTATGCAAAATAAGTCTTAAGGGAGGCAGGGCGTAGCTGAAGTTGTTGACTATGCTGAATATCCAGAAAGCTGGAACTGATCTCCTACCTTGGTTGGGCTGCAAATTCAGTGGCACTGTTGCCTAAGCTGGCTCAATTATGATCTGTATTTTGTATTTTTCCTTGCATGGTGACAGCAAAAGCAGGTGATTAACTGCTTCGAGAAACTGATCCAACTGAAAAATAAAGTTTTTATTTTGTTGAATATTTTTTTAGGCAGACAGGTTCCCTGCTTTAGTGTGCAAACATTTGTGCTGATAGAACTGAGATGGGCACAGAGTTGGGAATTGGATGCTGGGGACAGAGGACAGGCTGAGGTTTTTATTAGTGCTGTTTAATCTTGCAGGCCAAGTTCAGCCGAGTACCTAAGCGTAAGAGCTATTACATACCTGTCTGGCAAAGTGCATCTGCAGTTGCTTAAGGATGTGCTCTGCTTCTCCAGCAGCAGCTCAGTATGGTACATGTACTGGTCTAAATTTCTGAGTTAGCTCCATAAAAAGATGTGGTTGAATTAGAGGCACAGTTGTTTTTTCTTTATATAATATAACTCTTGCTTTATATAAGAAATAGAGTGCTTGCTCTCTGATGATTGATAAAACATTCACTGTTTTAATGTTACTGGAAGTGGAATTTTGATATCTGAGTGATTCCTGGGAAATTGTCCATTAGAGAAAGGCTTTAGCAGTGGAGGTTGGTTCACATCTTTATTGTGCTTTTCCTATAACAAAGGGAAAAGAAATCTATTTATTAAAAAGTGGCTAGTTTGTATTTTTCAGAGTGAGGGAGAAAGTGTGCATGCACACGTATTTAAAGAAGTGCTAATATTTTGAGCTTGGCTCAATATTCCAGAATCCAAATGTACTGTAGCAAGGGAGATTGTTTAAGACTGATGTTTTGGTACAGAAATTAAGTTAATTAAATTAAATGTAGTGAAAACAGACCAACTGAATGTCTGCAAGCAGGGTGTTGCTGCTACAGGTAAACTTTGTGTGAGCAAGCACAACCAAAAAAAAAAAAAGTCAGTGCGTCACCAGGAGAGAATAGGTTTCCATTGTCTGCAGCAGACTTTAGAAAAACACAAAACACTAACTAAAGCTGTTTTTGTGCTCCGTATCAAGCCTTGATACATTTTCTGTGGAAATGCAGTATCAGAAAGATCCTCACCCTGATTGAAAATGACTGCAGAAAATAGCAATGGCTTATGTGCAATTTGAGCTGTTGGGTTTTCTGGGTCAACAGCAACAAAAAAAAGATGGGAATAACAGACAGGCAAGTTAAATTTTATGCATGATTGGCTTGATTTTCAGTGATTACAGTGAAGGGTGACTCTTGCCATGCATATTTATCCAGTCATCGATCAATAAAGATGTAGTTTAAATTGGCAAGAAGTGTTGTCTTACAAGGTTTGCTACCCAGACATTGCAGTGTGTGTTAATGTATGAGAAACCTTGTACCTTAATTGCGAGAGCTTCTGAAAAGTCTGTTTTCCTCGTGGGTGCTAGAATGATTTGGAAAGAGTAAGTAGCATGTAAGTTGAAAAAACAAATTTGTTTTAAGAAAGGCTTTCATATGTAATGAGGTGTCATCATTTACCAGACTGTGTGAACGTTTTTAATTCTTAAGAGTAACATTTAGTTAGAGCTTCTGATATTTAAGGTACAGCATAATGTATTTAAGGCATGGTGAGTGAGAACTACTTTGTGAACTGAAGAATCTGGTTTACAATAGCACGCGTAGTTTGGGTTCCCTGTAAATTACTTGTACGTGTTAATTAATTTGCAGTGCTTTTCTGTACTTCTGGAGAGGAGTAAATGTACTTGCTAACAGAGGTTACTGAGCTACAGTGTGGTAAATACTCAGCTAGGATTTATGAAACATGATAGAGTTTGTGAGAACGTCTGTCAAGCTCAGACATGTAGTGATCATCCATATAGACAACGGAAAATCTGTTTTTACCAGAAGGCATGTTTTGCATACTTAATAATATGGTTCTGACCACATTAGTATGTGAAACAGTGAAAAACACTAGGAATCGTAAGTTGTAAAGTAACAGCTAAATGGGAATGAATGGCCTAGGTACGCCAGTCCCTTTTGTTAACCTTGAGTTGCCTCTGTACCTTATTTCAGAATAAAATGACTGACTCATTGGTGGCCACAAAATCTATGCTGAAAATCTGTGGGGCAAAGTGTTTTGCTGGCAGTTTAGTGGGACAGCTCCTTTCTGCCTAATTCTGTATCAATGCCTAAAAAGCCACACGGCAAGAGACCAGGAGTCCCATGATTTTGTGTCCATAACCTCCACCTCCAAATGTATGTGTAACTGTGCCTCATGAAAAATAAGTTGTCAAATAGTCATCACATGCAGATAACCTATGCAAAAGCAGAATGAAGTAAAAGTTTTGGGGAAGGCGGTGTTGGGGCTGGGTCCACACATGAGGGAGCTACTAGGGAACAGGGTGCTCTCTTATTGGCTTTCATATTGCTGGAGTACATATAAGAAAAAAAAAACAGGTTTCTATGCCTGTTGTTGAATCCATCCTGCTAACAGGCCCATTAAGTAGTTTGTAGAAAAATGGAAGTAGCAATCCCATCCAGTACTTGAGCTTTATCTTATTGATTGGATGCTGTTTAAGATTTGAGGGAGAGTCCTCCTCCTGTGGCTCAAGGCTTACGTGCTCATACGCGAGGTCGTTGTGGTCACCATGTTCTTCACCGATATCCAGCCAAGGAGAGTGTGGCGTATTGAGCACTACAGGCTGTTTCGCAGCACCTTGAGAAGGGTGGAATAATTCACTCATAGCAGAAATGGTGGCAGTGGGGCAACTCTTACAGAGGAGGGAATATTACATGCACCAGTGTGGGATTTCCTGTTGCTACTGTGAACTGGAGAGGCTTTACAGCTTTTAGGAAAGGGAGGAGAGAGAAAAACAAAGTAAAGGCTGTGAATTTGGGGGAAAAAAAAAGTGATGCCAATAAACAACAGGAATTGGGAGGTAAGATGCTATCAGAAGCAAGAAGGAAAGGAAGCAAAGGGAGAAAGCTCTTGAGGGATTCATATTGAAGGGATAAGTACACGTTACCCTAACATAGCAGAAGGGTAAGTAACTAAGGTAAAGTAACTAAACACAACCTTATCACTGGCCAAAAAACAACAGAAAAAAGGAAAACCGTGTGTATAAACTGAAAAGGAGATCAGATTACAAAGGTTGAGCATAAAGGAGTAGCATGAGTAAGAAAGGACAAAACTGGAAAGGCCAAGCAATGAGTAGGAAGGAATGTAAAGGATAGTAAGGCAGGATCTTTAAATATCATATTGGTAGCAAGAAAGCTAGCAAAGGATGTGGCTTGCTATTCACTCTGATGAGAAGGGCACTGGTCAGTGATACTGAGAGGCAGTAAGTGTTCAGTCTTCGCTAAGAGGATCAATTAACTGCCATGGAAAAGAGTGAAGAATTAAAGCAATAAAAGGGGAGGAGCAGGTTAAAGAGTGCTTTGGCAAAGTAGATGTTTAGGCCTGATAAAATTGCCTGTAGAATATTTAGGGAATTGACTGAAATAATTTTAAAACCGCTAGTGAAGTTTTGAGAGCATGAGTGAAGAGAGAGGTTCTGGAAGATTGAAAACCTGCAAATAAAATGTGTTCCACCATGGGCTGGCAGGGGTTGTAGGTGGAGAAGCAGCAGGATATTGTTATATTTTGACTTTAGTAAGGCTTTTGATAGTCTGGCATGGCACTCTGACAAGCCAGCTGGGGAAGCGGGGACAGCTTATTTAATATGTTTGTGGCTAGATGGAAAATAATATTCACAAAGTAGGTCTAAGTGGTTCACTCTCAAACTGGAAATGGCTTGCCCTGAAACTGTATTGTTCAGTATGACTGACATGGATGAAAAAGGCAGAATGTTTATTAGATTAGTGAAGGGGTGACAAGGATGCTGCAAGGAAGGATTAGATTTTGAACTCATTTTGGCAATATGGGAAATGATCAGGGAAAAAACTAGAGTGTGATTCACTAGGGCAACTGCATAGTTCTTCCCTTGTTGAGGAATAAAAGAGCGTGCATTTACTGGATGGGGAACAAGGTGAGGCAGCAGTCCTGCAGAAAAAGATGTGTGTGTGTGTGTGTGTGGGGTGGGTGATGGTTTAAAGGTACCGAAAAGTGAAAGCTTGTAAGTAATACTGTGGTGCTCAAAAAAGAAGGCAAACACTGTACACAAATGTATACACAGAAATACTTTCTGTAAGCTATGAGAAAGTATTCTAGTAATCTTCACAGCTCTAATTAGGCATCCTGGGGAATGCTGTGCCTGATTTGGGGCACTCCTAATGGAGGCTGTGAACCAACTGGAGAAATTCCAGAGAGAGCAGAGGGAAAGATCAGAGATCTCTCAGGAGACAAGTTCAAACCAGACAGAAGAAGGTGGGCCTTCACATGAGATGGAAATAAATTGTGGAACTCCATATCCCAGGTGTTGTGGATGGAAAATGTGATTGCACAAATTGATGAGACAAAAGTCCATCAGGGACCAGTCCAGTATAAAGACACTAACTTTGGCTTTTCAAGCCCCAAGCCTCCCCCAAGATTGCATAGGCTGGGAAGAGTAGCCAAGGAAGAGTCACTGTGTACTTGTTCTGTTTTTACGCTGTTCAGATGTCTGTCCTTGGCCATTGCTGGAGACGGGACCTTGGGCTAAACAGACTTTTGGTTTGACCCTGGGAGTCCCTTCTACATTCCGGAAAGCATTTGAGGAGAGATGGGAGGAATTGGGGTGAAGTGTCAGGAGAAGTGTGCTATGCACCTGGTTATTACCCTTCAGGTATGTAAAAGGTAGCTTTAAAGAGAAAGGGGTGCAAGCTAACAGTGGATCTCCAGATGGGTCTAGAGTAATGTCCTTAGTGGTGTCTAATTAGAAGGAGATCCAAGCCGAAGTGTTGAGGGCTATAGAAGTACCTGCAGAGGCAGGAAGCAGTTGGTAAATTGATGGGTCTCCAGTCATACACAGGTGACTTCTCTTTTCATGAGACTCTTACAACTATCTGCACTGGCAGTGTTGCTAGTTCCCATGCTTTGCTATCCTTACACTCTGTGTTGCAGGCTGAAGCTAGAACTTGCTAGCAACTGCAGAGTTTGGTGGCTTTAATTACAAAAATGCCTGTGCATGTTGCCTTTCTCCTGTCCTCCAGAGCTGTGGTACCCTGTCTCTTGACCGGACCTTCAGGTGATAAATTCTGGTCCAGTTCATATTATTACTCCTGACCCTTTACACCTTTCACCATAGGCAGTGCTGATACCCCACCTCTCTCTCCCCCTTTATAATTTCTGACTGCTTTTAGACCCCAAAATTGCAAAAAGGATTGAAGAGGATAAGGGGCGGTGGAAACAAGGAGTAGGGTAATGAGTGGCTGTGGAGGGAAGTGTACGTAGTCCTGGCAGCAGGAAGGGTTTAGGAGGCTTTGTGGAGCAAGTATGTACCCCTTTGCTACAGGCCTGTTGGCTTCATTTGGCTTTGGATGTCAGCCCGTATACTGAAATCCCTATTGCATGCGTTTGAGTGCTGTCTTGCCCCTTCTGTCGTCTGGCCCAAATTTAGCCATAACTTAACAGCAGTGGCTCACATTATGTATTTTGGGCTACTAGCGTAACTAACTTGTAACTAACTAATTTGGGTGCTAATTTTAGGATAATAGATGAGAAGTATAATACATTTAAAGAAAACCGTGAGCTCAACAGATTTTTTGAAAACACAAAAATAGTATATATTTTGGATAGGAAGAAAAATCTGGAAGGACGTTAAAGAACATTATTTTTTATTTCTCTGATGTGAGTTTTTGATATAGACTCCACAGTAGAAAAAATTCCATTTACCTCTGCAAAGAAAATGCTTTTCTGTAAACATTTCCTAAGCATGGATATGTGAACACAGCTGCCAGAAGAAGGATGTGGCATCATTTCAGTAAATCAATCTGAAGTGATTCCAGTTATATTTTTCTGTTCTCACACAGGACTAAGAAGGAATGAGGATGTAGGTAGAAAAGGTTAAGTGAGAAAGTCTGTCTGTAGTGATGCCTGCCACATGAGCTAGAATATAGAGTCAAGACCTGAGTTTGTGTAAATTAGTTAGAGATTGAAGCGCTGCAGTACTGATTTATATTGGCACAAGCTCTAGTTCACTGTGCCAAGCCGTACAGTCATTTTTCTGGAACCTCTGTCCTTTTTGGGGAGTGGAAGCTGAAACGTTTACATCTAGTCCTAGTGCTGGTGGTGTCAGCTCAAGAAGGGGTAGCGTAAGTTTCTGGGTTTGGGTCAGGCTCATGCAATGGGAAGAATGTAAGATGCCATCATTTGTGCAGCTCTCCATAAGTCTGAAAAAAATATGCATGTATTTGGCTCTGTAGAATTTTTTCCTATTTGCTTTGCTGATAACAAGACTATTAGACCTCAAAAAAACGGCGTGGTGGCAAGGTACACTAAAAAGATGACTGAATTTCCCACTGCCATCTGTACTGGTGACATGTCACTACCACACTGCCTTTGGTTCCTCTTCTGCTGGACTGTCCTAAATGCCAAGGACTCTGAGCAAGAGGAGGCAGGACAACGTGGTGTTTGTTTCCACAGTATTTCCATGTATTTCCTCAATGCAGTATTTATTGAATGAATACAGTACAAGCTTCAGGAATTCTGTGAGAGAAATGATTTGGCGAGTGACAGGAAGGATGTTTTTGCTTGAAGGATCACGTGACTTCTGTGGGGATTTTTTTGGTTGTTTGTTTTTTAACTTTCCTCAAGATTAGTCTGGAATGGTCCACTGAATTTTTCCTGCCTCCCCCTGCAGCTAGGCCATGGCTCCAGCTGGGAGTTTTCTTTAACTAATTCCTTGCAGTATCACAGACGCGTGCTCTCACCGGTCTTTCCCGTCTGTGGCCAGTTGTAGTCGTGCCAGTTAGTCCACTGCTGCGGAGCAAAGACATGACGAGTCAGAACAAAGCGTTTTGTGGTCTGCAACGCTTGGTGCAGCTGGCGTAGCTCTTCTGGGCTCCTTTCTAAACCTACTTTCACTGCCTGGCGTTAGTTACCCGTAATCGTTGGGAGCTTTATTTAATAACTGAAAGGATCCCTTGCAGGGATGTGCCAAAGGAGGGTGACAACTGTTGCCATTTCTGGGGACAGTGGACTCGACTGATGTCATGTGTAAATCATGTGGAAGTGTTACACACTGCACGTGGGTAAAAGTGTCCAGCTGCATGATAGCAGAGCTTCCAGCAGAGCAGTGCCGTGTGCTAACCGTTGGACCATGGTTAACTCCTTATAAACCTGAGATTGCTGTACCATTAAATATATCTTTAATTCATCAAGTGGACAGAAAAATGTGGTGAATTTCAGCAATTCAGCATTGGCGTAAAGGAAATATTTTGCCTACGGCTCTCACTTGACCACATCCGAAGCCATCCCTGGGTGTAGCCGAGCAGAGCTCCAGGGGATTGATTGCAGCTTGGTAGTCTCTGAGAATATGGGAAAATCTTGCATGACAGAGAAATTCACTGCAACGCCAAAGAGCTTTGGATCTGCCCAGGCTGCTCAGTTCCTAACAAAATAATTACATGGTGACATGAATTGGAAGATTACCTCATGCCCTGGAGCCTCCTTTATGATTTTTGCTGGCTGGGAATGAGACAGCACTCAGGGCTTTATCAAGGCAGCCAGGGAGGCTGTAGCTCCCTAACACCACTTCAGAAGGTAAATGCTTTCTGTGTTGCACAAAGGAGAAGTGACTGTGATTTAAATCTCCCTCCTCCCCAACTGCTTCTCCCTCTGCATCACAGCTGTATCTGGCTCAGACCTGATGTTAAGTCTCCCAGGCCTGGGAAGAAACCCAGTATTTCTACCTTAAGATTTCTGTCTTTTGCATACTAATTGTTCTCAAAATAGGTGGAGGCAAGCAGACACTGCCCTGAGGAGAAAGCTGCAAAGCACCTGCCCGGTTATGTGAAAGGGTGCTTTGAAAGCCGTTAGATGCTGTGCAGGGAGATGCGTAGCAGTCCCCTTCGGCGCTCTGCCCTTGCGGTGCCTGTGTGCTACTAGTGTGTTTGCATTGGCATGGGTAAAGATGGAAATAGAAAGCCCGTGGTGTGGGCTGTGGTATGAATATCAGATTTGTGCTTGGTGTCTTGCAGTGTACTGAAGTCACTGCTAAAACTTGCTATAATTAGCTGTGTCGGATAGGTTAAAGCTAGTGTAGCAATGCTTACCATGTGCATATCCACTCAGGCGCATGTGGTAAATAAAACTAAGTTCCTGTTCCTTGTTAATAACTAATTATCAGCAGTGACAAAGACTTTTTTTTTTTTTTCTGGTGCCACAGTGTCATAGGTTGTGGCCATACAAAACCCAGCTTTAGCACAGCCTTACACAACTGAGAGAAATCTCAGGAGGCAGCTTTATACCATCTCTGTTGTTGCTAGTTACCCTACATCCAGCCTCCTTTACCAGTGAAATATCATAATCCCTTAAAAAAAAATCTTCCTAGTTAACAGTAACTCTGTCTCTCCTAAGTTAGGAAGATAAAAGTTTCCTTTAGATAAAATGATGTCTCTTTTAGTGTGATTGTCTGGGCATGGAGTTGTTTGGGTAGATGGTGGGAATAAATATATTGGTCAGTCCAGAGGGATTTACATTGCCTATGAATCGGGTACTCTGCAGGACTGTGTAATTGCTCTCCCGTAGCTGGTGGCCGTCCTGTAGCCCTGTGTGCCAAGCAAGCTTGGCCAAGCGTGGGGCTCCCTGCCACCGTGCAGTGGGGCAGGGTGCCCCCTCCGCTGGCTACTGAGAAAAGAAGTGTGTGTTTTGCCTGAGACTCCTGGCTGGAAAACCTCAAAGGCTGGTGGGGTTGCTCAGAGTCAACGACTGCCTGGGCTGCTTTTCGAGTATAGAGTAGAGAGGGATGATAGGAGAAAAATTGTGGCTTTAACGGTAGCATAAACATGTGGAAAGAACTGTGTTGCTTAGGGCCCAATGCCACTCGTCCCCGTTAAGCTTTTGAATACCAGAATGAAGTACTGGAGTGTGCTACCCACAAACTTCATTTGTGGGATATAAGTCATTTGGTTTAAGCCAGGTTATAATTTGAATAGATGGTACATGCTGGATGGGATTTTTCCTTTAGCACACTGGCAGCAGCCAGGACAACCTGTGTTCAGTCCATCGAGACTTCCTTCTGTTTGCCACTGTCAAAGGAAAGAATTCCTTGACTTTTAAAACTAGCATTTATTGGAGTTCAAAGGTCAAGTGATTGCTTCATCTTGGAATGCTTTTATGTCCAGGATCAAGAAGGGCATAAATTAAATAAATTAATTAAATTTTTTTTGCTTACTCCATGAAACAAATGAGTAAAAGATAGGTGTAAACCCGTTGCTTTTTAGGGGATATAAAAGGGTCTAATTGAATGGAATCAGCAAAAGAAATATGAGTCAATATGAGTCAGCAGTGTGCCCTGGCAGCCAAGAGGGCAAGCCGCATCCTGGGGTGCATAAAACACAGCATAACCAGCTGGTCAAGAAAGGTGATTATCCTGCTGTATTCAGCGTTGGTGCGGCCTTGCCTTGAGTACTGTGTGCAGTTCTGGGCCCCGCAATTTAAGAAGGATGTGAAGGTCCTTGTATCCATCCAGAGGACAGCAATAAAGCTGGTTAACAGGGCTGGAAGGAATGTCCTATGAAGAATGGCTAAGGACTTTGGGCTTGTCTAGTTTGGAGCAAAGGAGGCTGAGGGGAGACCTCACTGCTGTTTACAGCTTCCTGAGGAGGGGAAGTGGAGAGGGAGGTGCTGAGCTCTTCTCCCTGGTCTCCAGTGATAGGATGCGTGGGAATGGTTCAGAGCTGCACCAGGGGAGGTTTAGACTGGACATTACGAAGCTTTTTTTTACTGAGAGGGTGGTCAAACACTGGATCAGGCTTCCTAGAGAGGTGGTCTATGTCCCAAGCCTGTCAGTGTTTAAGAGGCATTTGGACAATGCCCTTAATAACATACTTTAACTTTTGGTCAGCCCTGAATTGGTCACGCATTTGGACTAGGTGATTGTTGTAGGTCCCTTCCAACTGAAATAGTTCTATTCTATTCTATTCTATTCTATTCTATTCTATTCTATTCTATTCTATTCTATTCTAAAATACATTACATAATTCAAATTAAAGCTGTGGCACTAATGGGTCCATGATGTAATGATATCCAGGATCTTAACAGCACATTTATTTGGATTCTAAAAATATTTGAGGCCACATTATCTAAAATAGTTAAAATAATAAGTTATATTAACCCACATACATGAATATGTTTATTACTTATTCCCATGGTGATGTAATGCAGTGAGGATGGTTAATTCTGGGTGGTCCTTTGCTTAAGGGTGGTAAATCCTGTGCACGGTTTTGAAAATTTTAGCCTTTATCTGAGCTGCAGAATCAATGGAAAATAATAACTCTGGTGGAGCAGAGGATTGAATAGATTGTAAAGGTGTTTCAGTCTATGTGAATGTAAAGGAAAATGTTCAAGTGGAGAACATGGATGTCAGCCCTCACCAAACGGAGAAGTAATATTGCTGTAGACTGAAGTTCATACTTTTGCAGCCCTGCAAAAGATATTGCACGTCTTCCATCAACCATGTAAGGGAGGAAGGGGTGGAGTGGATGTATCTGGTGAAGAGGAGGCTGAGAGCCGGTACCCAGTGAAGACGCAGCTTTAGGTTGTTGTAGAGGTAATGGCTTGGCACAGACATACTGCCACACTGCTGGCTTTGTTTCATACCAGTGAAACCACCAGGTAGGAGGTTACCGTTAGAGGGAATGGCCAGTATTAAGGCAGTTTTTTTCCATTTTGCCTTTCTCTAATAATGTGTAGTTTAAAGTCTTTTCCTTTTTTATTCCTTCTAGAAAAGTTGTTAGTCTTGATAAAAATGACTACAAAAAGTAGTCACCTACTAAACTGCAGAAGAGATTAATATAAAATATGCTGGGTTTCTCTTACATATGAAGAAATTGCAGAATCAACTTCTTTGCAGAAGCAGAGGGATGCTTTGGTCTTAGGGCAGTGGTACCCGAGAGGGGAGTCATTCTCAAGGATAGCAGAGCCAAACCATACCTTTCTTGTTCAGGTAGCTCCCAGCTGGAACACGGTTGGCACCCTCAGACCATTACTTAAGTGGAGCACTACATTTCAGTTCTTCTGGGCTGTTCTGCTCTGGCTGGTTCTTTTAGCAGATTTGGGATGGTAATGATTGTTAGGGAGTTGCTGAATTTGGTAGCCTGATCGTGGGGTGATCGTGTCTCTGACCGGGGTATTGGGGTTCCCCCCTGCTGGTGTGCCTCTGGGCTTGCGGGGATGGGTATATGATGAGCTGAGTGCTCCCTTGGGATGGGGCTGGGTGTTATTGGGGTTCCCCCACCTGCCGTCCTTCCTTTGTGCTCCTTCATGTGTCTGTGGAGATGAGCTGCTTATCCCATAGCCTAATGGTGGCTGACAGTGGCCTTGACAGAACTTGGGAGGAATAAATGCGGGGAATGAGATGTTGAATGAAGTATTAACACAGTATGCCAATACTGACTAATGCAGCAGTTGCTTCAGGCTGTATATTTTTTAGTTTCCTGTCCAGACAGTGTTTGGCAGCAATCAGCTGTCCGATAAGCATGTGCGTGCTGGCCAGCCAGTCGCAGCCATTGCGTGTGTGTTGGCTGCACGGTCCATGTGCCCTGAGCTCCAGAGTAGCTGCTTCAAGGGAATTTAATTGTTCAATGGGTATTACAGGCAGTGTGGGAAAGGGGGAGGAGCACTCCTAATTAACCTGATAATGATGATGCTTTGGTAAGTTTTTATAAAGTTTCTGACAGTGTGGTATTTCTTCTTTTTTATTCAGATTCCTTTGGGACTCTTGTTCTTCCAGTAGTAAGTATTTCTTTCCTTTCCTCCTTGCTCAGAAAATGTTGACTCTCTGTAACTTTTCATCAGTTGGTGTTCATGAGATGATGTATTTTGTATGTGATCCTAGCTATTTTCACATTCTCAGATGAGTGTATTTACTGACCAATAAGCCAAGGAGTTTTCAGATCAAGTGCTCTGCAGCTTGTTGCAAGTAATTACAAGATTTGGGAGCTGATTTCCAGCATCAGCACGAGCTATCATAAAACTTGAACACAGAACTTTGCTTTGTGATTTTTTTGACTGGCTGATATCTACATCTCTATTTCAGACACACCATGAGGGCTAATTAGAGCTGAAAGAATTGTGCAAAGCAATAATTGAGAAATATTAAAATGAAAATGTATTTATACGCAGTCGTCTTAAGGATTTGGCAATACACGTTCAGTGAAAGTACATAATAAGCTAACTTGTCAACAAAAATGTATAATATCGAATTGTGTGTTGAGTATGAATCCTGAATTTATAATCCTGGATGTTCATCTTGAAAACCCGATCTAAAGAATTATGTATTTATGTCAGGAAAAAAGTTTTACCAAAGTCTTTATTTTTTTAGACATCTGTAAGTCTGAGTATCCCTAAATCCAGTGGGTTTAAATTCTGATCTCAAATAAACTGTATATCTGATTAAATAATCTGGAAACGTTTGATAGATGGATAATCAATGACAATGAGGAGCTCAATATTATGAAGACTACTAGGTTGAAATGCATCTGTACAAACTGTAGATTAGCAAACATAGAAAATTCAGTTTAAAAAAAAAGGTTAACTTAGCAAGTTCCTTAATACAATTTGGCCAGGTCCTAAAGTGTTTAAGCACCTAAAACTAGGCGTGGTGAATTCCTTCCTCTCTCACCACTATCTGAAGTGATGAAAACTGACTCATTTTTTTAATAGTAAGATGTTTTTTTCATTTGTGTAGCCACGGTAGACTTAGGTTTTGCCCAAAGTGTAGTTGGCTGGTAGCAGAAGGTGGGTAATGAGTTTCTGGTTTCAGACATCATCTTTTCCAGAGGAAGCAGTAGCTTCCTTGTCTGAGGTGCTCGTGACGGTGGCTGGTGTGTTCAGAAGTACGTGTGATGGCCTTTTTCTCTCTTAGGTTAGGAGTGCCAAAATGGGGATAGTAATACTGTTCACTTGGGGGATGTATTGACTAAGATAAAATAGTTTCACAGCAAGTTCCTACCACCTACTGTTAGAGGCTGCCTTGCTATATTTGCCTTTAGAGAAGCAGTTGGAGGGGCTGAGGTAAATAGTTACCATTATTGTAGCAGTGACCTTCTGGAAGTGTTGTATTAGTGCAGTTTCTGTTAGCATAGATGTGTGAACCAGAAGGTGGGTTACTTTGCACCTCAGCTGCCCTAATACACTGCTGTGGCAATGCAAACTTCATTGCCTCTGGCTTTTACATCCAGAAAGGTACAACGGGCAGTTTTGTCACCGTGTTGCAGGAAGGAAAGATCTTTTGAAATATAAAAAGTACAAAAATCAAGGGAGCAACCCACGCCATCTATCATTATTCATGACAGGAAAAAGATACAGAAAAATATATGAGGTCTCTAAATGGCATTTACAGAATTTTAACGAAGAAATCAAAGACAATCCTTGCATGTATGTTAAAATAATGCTGTCAGAGCACAATTCACTGCTATGATGAGACAAAAAAAAAAAGCTTATTTTCCCCCCATTTTGATTTTGAATGTTTATAATGTTTCCTGGACTTCTTGTAGGGAATCCTGTCTACTTTTTAGGGAATACACCTTCTTTAGTAAATGGTAATATTCATAGCTGAATTAATTTTGAGGTAATATTTGACAGATGCAGTAACTAAGGCTGTTCCTCCTATTTAATATATTCCAGGATACTTGGCGTGGAAGTTGGAGAGTGTTGAAATATGTGAATCATATGTTCTTGGCAATGTGTATACAAAAACCTGCAGTTGAAGAAAATGCAGAATCTATTTCAGTGTGGTGCTTTGCACCTAAAATTTAGTTAGATAAGTCCAGATTTGGAATCTCTTCTTCCTGTGTCATCATACGTTTGCTCATGGGTGAAAAAGACAGCCTGTGTATTTTTCCCCTTCCTGATTTTTTTTTTTTTCCTGGCTTGTTTTTAAAAACAGAAAGTCAACAGAGAGGGATGAAATTGTAGCCAATTCCTCTTTATAGGTAAACACACAGAGAAGGAAATTTATTCGATACAGACATTTGCATCTACCTCATTTGTCACCCTGTGACATTTTTCCCTGTTTGGGAATTTCTGTTACTTCACTGTGTGCTCTTAAAATGAATTTTGACAGCACAACAGCCTTTCATTACAGAGCTTGGTAGGATACTTTTGAAGTGCTGTGCCTGGTGAGTTAACAGCTGTAATTTTCATTACCAGTGCAAGAGGAGTGCTTCATTTCCATATGTTATGCCGAAAAATGCAAGACTGTCTGTTTTAGTTGTCTTGACTTCAGAGGTTTTACTCCAGATTTACTGCTGTTACTGCAAACAGAAGCATGTGACTCTTAAGCTTTTTAGCAGGGCTACTTGTTGGAACCAGCTGTGTGTTGTGTTAAAACCCCTTTCCTTCTTCAAAGAGACACTCCTAAGCAGATGGTGGTACAGAAGCCGGCATCTGGGCTGGAATCTGGGGTCATTCGTTGTCTGTGTAGGCTCTGCTCGAGGTGAAATTCCCGTGTGCTGCAGCAGCTCTGCTTTGAGCCTTTTGACCCCTGTGGCTGGGATTCCTCCTACCTAACTTTAGACATGAACTGATGCATCTGAGTTATGAGTTCTAGATTTCCTCTGTCCAGTGGAGAGACAGAGAGGGAGACCTGTGCATGGTTATTCTGATCTTACGTGGTATAAATTTCCTTGCCAGTGATGTCTGTCTGTGTTTACTGCCAGCACTGAAGGAGCCTTCAATGTCTATCCTAAATAAGTTAACCATATCAAATGTCTCTTCCTTTATTCCTTAATATTTTGGAAAGAATAATTATTTTACTTTCTAGATGAGTTGCAATATGTGCTGTAATTATGAATCATTAAACCGAAATGAGGCAAAATCAGTGAGGTTTCTGTTGAAAAACAGTACCTCACCTCATGAGATCTTCATTCTGAATTTGATTTTTCTACCCCATAGAACATGAAGCTAAAGCTTGTAAAAAGAAGTGCAAGGTTTTCTTACTGTCCTGCTCATCTTGCCTACATATAGCTTCTTCAGCTCTTTTATTTTTGGAAGATTCATTACCAAAAAATGATGAAGTCAGAAAAAAAATTAGCCCCCAAATCAAACCCAAGAAATTTCTAACTAACTGTGAAAAGAAAAGAGAGAGCACAATGTGTGTGTGTGTGTGTGTGTGTGTCTGTGAATGGCATATGAATACATAGATACTTAGATTGTTGAAAATCTGATTACTACTGAAAATTAGATGCAAATCTGTTGAAAAGTTGCTTCTGATAACACGTTTTCAGGTAAGTGTTGAAACGATACTTTAAAGCCCTGAAATCCTCTTTCTCCTTTTGAAAATTTACATAAGTTGACAAGTTCAGGAATATGTCAGATCTTTATGTCAAATGTTTTTGGAATAATAATATCTTCAAGAATATTTTGGATAGTTAAGACTGTTTTCTTTTTAGCTGCCTTTGAACAGTGCTTCTGGGAATTATGAATTACTGGTGGAAGGCCATGCTGACAGCCGGCGCATCTTCTCTAACCGTACCAGCTTGATGTACATGTCAAAGAGCATCTCCGTATTCATCCAGACTGATAAATCTATGTATAAACCAGGACAAGACGTGATGTTTCGGATTGTCACCTTCTATCCTGATCTCAAACCTTACAAAGCGTCTCTGAATATATATATCCGAGTAAGTATTTGCAGGAACCTAGTTATATATTGGCATTTCTCATATGTTCCAACTTTGTGACAAATAAAGATCATGTGTATTGCTACCTAAATCTGGCTAGCAAGGCCACTCGCATTTAACATGCAGCCTGACTTTTCTCCTAGGACCCTCGGAAGAAATTGATTCAGCAGTGGTTGATGGAAGAGGGTGATTTGGGCGTAGTTTCCAAAAAATTTCAGTTATCAATGAACCCTCCACTAGGAGACTGGTCCATAGAGGTGGAAGTGAACGTGAGTATTAACATTGCCAAATCAAGAGAGATTTCATTTCTCCTGATAGATGTGAATAAAATTGTGTTTACTTTGGTGAAGCAAAACCAGAAATAAGCATGAACCATGAGAAGAGGGAATACTTCACTCACGGCAAACCCAATGTATTATGCAAACCTGACCAGAATTTCAGTAGTATATGGTTTTGTAAGGAAAGATACTAAAAAAACCATATATATTTTATCCTAAGTTCTGTGTTTTGATTCTAAAATACAAATGTTATTTAAAAAGTGAGGGGTTTTAATATTGATATAAAAAAAGATCTTATGGAGTACTACTTTTTTTTTTAGGTGAAATGCCCTTATGTTTATTTTGTAAGTGAAAATCGTACAGAAATTCATTGTGCCCTGCAGTGCAGCCAGTCACTGTCTCAAGGGATGTGGAATCAAAGACTGTCATTTACAAATCTCTGCCTAGTTTTAGGGGTGTTTCAGCAATTCAAAATGACTGAGGATTTACTGTGGAAAAAATAACTATGCAAAATAGAAGGGATAAATAGTAAAGCAGACCTATTGCATAACAAAACCGGTGTGATCTAGTTTGCATATTGCTGTTGGTAATAGTTCTATCAGTCAAATCCTTTAAGCTGTACACTCCTCACACACTGTGGAACATGTTGCAAAAATAGCCGAAGGTTTAGCTGTTCAAAACTCTTGTGTGTCAGGTTTATTCAACCTGCTTTAAATGCCTGTAATTTGGGAACTGCATTTCCGACTTGGCTTGCAGTGGCCGTTCAGAGATATTTAGCAAGTACAGACAGGACTGCTTAATGTTCCCTAATAAGGGAGATGATGGGGTAGAAAGCAGAAAAACTCATGTGGTCCTGTATTTCTTGGGAGTAATATTTACCAGTACCAGTTATATGCTTGATAGATTTCTGTAGGCTGAGGTAGGTGAGGGTGGTGCTCAATGGAGTGTCAGGACTGGATTTTTTGAACACGTTCTCATCTGGGTGTGGAGTCATTACTGTTGTCTTTGATGGGAAAAATGTTTTAAGTTGTTCCTGCCCTTGTCCCTGTGCTCAGCCGCTCCTTCCCCTCCCTGTGCTGCTGTTCAATAGCTTCTCAGTCACACTGAGGCAGCTGTAGTAAGGCTGAGATCTAAAGCGGCCCTGTGAAGTGACCCAGATTGAAAAGCATCTCCATGGTTTTCTTTGCCTAACCCAGACCAGGTCACTGATCTGGCTGACAGCACAGCCCCACTCACAGCTGCACAGGTGCTTTTCAGGAGGTGGGGAAGTGTGGCTCGGACATGGGAACAAAGGCTGGTGACAGCAGTGGGCTCCTTCAGCAGCTCGCTTGCCAGGCAAAAAAGTGTGTGTGAAATTTTGCTTGGGCTTTCTGCGAAGTCTTGAGTAATCCTTAAGTCAGGAGGACTCAGCTGAAGGAACTGCAGCAGCTGTTTTCAGGATCTGAATATGACTGCCACTCCCTCCTGAAACAAAACCAAAAAGGAAAGGAAAAAAAATTGTAAAATTGAAAGACAAATGCCTTAGATTCATCTTGGCTAATGAAACAGCTGTGAGAAAACAGACAAGTGAAGTGAAATGTTAGTAGGCCATAGGAGATGGTATTCTAAATTTTAGCTGTGTAGTGTGTACTACAGAAGGTTAATGAGCATGGAAAACATATGACAGGGTGGGAATCTCTTCTTAAGTCATGAGTAATAGGGAGAAGACAAATAGGGAACATTTTGTTCACTGTCTCTTCCAGTGCATGGTTAGAGGGCACCAGGTGAAGGAGGTAAAGAGCAATTTTAAAACAGCATAACTGAACTGTACAGCACAGCACTGGCGGGTGTTGTGAATACTGAAAACTCAGGTGGGATCAAAAGATGTCTGGACAAATTCACTGAAGTACAGTCCATTAAGAACTGTTAACTGGAAAGCCCCGAGGCTCAGGCTGGCACAGAGTCACTGCTGCCTACCCTGGTTGCTGCAGTTCTCTAGGTGTTGAACCTTGGCTTCTGCCAAAGACCGGACATTGGCCTTCACGTTGGATCTACCGGGGTGCACTCTTTCCTAGGTTGTCTTTATCATATTTTATTAAGAACATCTCATTTTTTTCCCCACTCTTATATTTTTAAAGCTTAGGGTTTTAGCATTGAGTGTGACATTGAATGCGGTGTTTAGGGTTCTTAATAGAGCTCTCAATGCTTCAGTGGCACGAAGAATATCCAGGGGCTGGAATACTGTCCATCACTCTAGGGTATCTTTCTCTATTCACCATTGTTACAGGAGACAGTTCAAGGTGGAAAGTACTGCAAAATGCTTTTGGTACATTTAACAAAATGCTGTCTTGGGAAATGGTAAACTTGGGCAGAACAGAAATCAGATTATTTTTTTCTATTGACAGAGGAAATGGTTAATATTTAAGAAACACTGCATTTAATAAGTGGATAAAAGGGGAACTAGGAGATAGATATCAATATAAATGAATGTCTGAACTCTTGCATATTTGTAGGAAATCTAAAGATTCCAAGGAAATCTTAATTGTTAATAAAAGTATGAAAGAGTTTTTAAAGTTTGCTAGGAACAAAAGAAAATCCAGTGGTGGCAGAACCCAGTAACATAAGGAAACAGTAATTATGTGGCAAAGATGGAAGCATTTAATAGGGGTGATGGTTCTGTGTGGTTAAGTGAATCTCAGTGTGAGGAGATTTGAGAAGACCAGCAGAAGATGAATGTCCTTAGCAGAAAAGAGTAAGTGAGGTAACATGGGAAACTCCAGACCTGTCATCTGGCATGAGAAAAACAATCACAAAGGTGATTTGGGGTTCCTCTGATAAAGAATTACATTCTTTAAGGCTATTATGGATTTGGCTAATAAGGTAGATTTACTGATGTAACGGATTTTTGCAAAGGCTTTTCATTGTACAAAATCCTAATGAAAAACAGCAATGTATGTAAAGTCTGTCAAAGAAGGGTGGATTGATTTTTGGGCAATCAACACTCACCCAGGGTGTTTCTAATATAAACTGATGACAGAATTTGCGGATGGAGTCAGGGGAGAAAGCTCCATGGTGGGAGACTGCAGAAGTCCCATCTGTTGACTGTATATCAAAGGATCAAATGAATCTATGGATTTATTGATTACAGTCTGTTAGTGCCGTTACAGGTTTTAAAAGGCTTTTTAATCTAGTGGAGAAAGGCATAGTATGAACCAACTAATAGAAATTGAAGCCAAATTCTCTTGGGCATATATATGTCTTTCATCAATGAGGCTTTTAATCACTGGAACAAAAAAAAAAAAAAGGGAGTGAGAGCTTCTCTGTTACTCAGTGTTTTAGCATCAGGAATGATTGCCTTTTTGGAAGATGCATTATAATAATGCAGGTTGCTATAGTAGCTGAATAATTGAGTAACCAAACCTGGGATAAAAGCAGGTCAGGCTAAATGGTTCCTTCTGTCATTAAACTCTTTGAATTGAAAATTAAAATAGAGGAGAAAAAGAACAGTGTATTATATAAAGAAAAAGACTTGCAGGCTTTGGGGTCCAGAAAAACCTGGCTATCCTTACAATTCTTATCCTGTGGGAATAAAACAGCAACCCCACGCCCCACATGTAGAAGCTTATGTTGTTTACTTTCAGGCTCCTTTTCCTCCATCATTCACACCTGCTCTGCTTTAATTTTCAAATTCTATGTTAAAAGAACATAATTAGAAAGCAATATGCATTATATTTCTGTAGCATGTATAGTTCTGTGCCTACACAGCATCTTGTGCTGGATAAGGCTATCATGTGCAGAACATATTAAATAACTATTGCAACATTCACACTATTACACTAGGTCTGTCTAGTGGGTTGCCTCACAGACTTATTTTTTTGATAGCATGTCATACCATTGGGTTAATGAAACCTGCAAGAAACCTTGCAGAATAAAGAAAAAGAACTTTTCTGATGGGAAGCTCTTTTTGATTCTCTTGGTTACAAGTGAGCTTATGCCCTGAAATACAAGGCCATAATGGGATGGGATTCAGTTTGAGGTTTAATACGAGCGGTTGTCTGTATGTAGGTGATATGGTGGAGATTTAGTTCGTGTTCAGTGAAAGCTAGTGAGTGACCCGGATCACTCCGAGTGGGTATTCCTAGCTATTGCCTGGATATTCCTAGCTATTGCCTGGATATTCCTCACTGTTCTGCAGCTGTTCAGCGGTCCAAGGGAGGTAGAGGTTTTTTCTGTGTCATATATAAAGTTGTATGGATTCATCAATCCCTGATAACAGAGGTCACTGAGAACTTAGATTTACTGCTAAGGAATACTTAGTATATATCTGGCATTTTTAATAGAAATGCCTACCTATCCTTAACTAGTACAGCTCGCCCTGGGTCCACATGGGATCCAGCACAGCTTATGGATCTACTCAGGGCTTTAGGAACATCTTCAGATGGCAAACCCAGGCTGATCTCCTCATGACTTAGCTATCCTGATGCCACGACCTGAGCTTTCTAGTTAAATAGTCAACTGTACAGCCTTTCTATCTCAAGTTTCCCTCTTGTCTTTAAAGAGTGTTGTTAAGTCAGTAAATAACATTTCCCTTCCACTGGTTACAGATCAGTTCCCAAGTGTACCAAGTTTGGATTCCTGGAATTACCGCCTCTGAATCCTGTTTTAAATCAGGTTCTGGCTGCTTGCTGCTGTTAAACATCCTGTAGTACTTTTTAATAAGAGTTCAGGTGTTAGTACAGCTGGTCCAAGAAAACTCAAGACGGAGTAATTACAGTCTGGTTCCCAAGTCTCCACCTTGTATTTTAGTTGGATATCATATATTTCCTGTTGTGGAGCCTGGTGCTGAAAGGCTTTTAGTGGCCGAGTTTGAGTAGTAGGAATCTCTGACCAGAAGTTGTTCCTAGCTATAAGGCATTTTGTAATCTAATATGTGGAAGTTGTTATTTGGAAATTTATGATCAAATATTGAAGAGTGGTAATGTTTCAGGTGCAATGAGGACTTTCTAAAATATTTCTGAAGAGAATTATTTTTTTTTAAAAGCTTCGGCTGTAAAGCAACTTTCAAAATCAACTGGGGTTGATTATATAGTTTACACTTTAAATTTTTTAACTTTTGAGGTTTTATGTATGTTACAGTGTATCCACAGTGAATTCTGTGATGTGTTACTGCTAGGTCAGCTACAGATTTCACATGTGATCCATTGAGTTTGAGGTTATATCATTACTTAAAATAAGTGTCACCCTCCTTCAAAAGTCAGACTGTATGTAAAACCTTTGGACTTGGCTGTGTATTCAGTAGTTGCAAACTACTACGTAGTGCAACCGAGTAGTTGTACTACTACGTAGTGCAAACGAGCACTGATATTTAATCAGGATCTGATAGTGTGAATACTGGCGACAATGGTGGGACTCCCCTTGGATTCTGGAGACCGTGCTGGTGGATTTGAACAGCAGTTTGGGAATTCACACAGAATTTTATTTTGGGGTTTATTTCCTGCATGTGAAAATAAAGCATGAAAGTGATGATGAAACGCTTCTGTTAATTCTGTCTAGCCAAAAATTGTTTTATTTAGCTGCAAAGCAGAAGCGGAGGCGTGTTTCTGAGGCGGGCCGTGAGATGGCGGTGTAGCCCCGGGCATACAGGCGGTGCCAGCACCGCGTTTTCAGGGCAAAGCCCTGAGACCACACCCAGAGTCTTTCCTCAGGCCATAACTTGTGACGCACGTAAATGTCAGAAACAAATAAGAAAGTGGACCTAGACCAGATTCGTTTCAGGGACTTTCAATTGCCAAAGAAGAAAAAAATTTGAGGGAACAGTTCCTGTGATCTCACTTGTTAGATTAGACCCAAATGACTTCAAACAGGACTGTTTCTCATCACAGTAGAGCAAAATCTGGACGGTAGTTGTTAGTGATTCTCAGGTATCAGGATGCACAGCATCTAAGGCTCAACTGCAGAAAGGCTCCATCATCCTCACGATCTCAGAATACTTATATGAGTCTCTTTTTGGCACTGTTTTCTTAACACTCTGGGCAATGTGCACAGAATGTAATAGATGTTTTGCGGTTGAAGAAATGCTGATTTAGAGCAAAATGCTAATAGTCTGGAAGGGCGAGTGTGTTTAAGAAGCAGGAGAAGGCATGGAAGACAAAAAGTGTACTAGAATAAAGCAGCGCTGGAAACAAGTAGAATAAGCATGGTGTTATTTTCCTGTCTTAAAAAAAAACAGCCTCTCTTGCGTTGTATATACAACTTACTGCTTGTCTCAAAAGCCAGCACTCCTGGAAACTGGTTTAACAACTTCCACTCCAAAATATTTGAACAATATTTGCCAGAGAGACAGCCCTGCCCCGAGGAGCTAAAATGATACGGAGTGGTTGAAGTGCTGTTACTTGTCCTATTCCAAACCAGTTTGGCTGAAAAGCATGCGTTAGTGGGAAATCTGTCTTGGTATTCAAATCATCAAGATGACCTAGTAGGGTCTTTTCCTTTCTCTGCACTGTGAAGCACAGCTTGCTTTCTGTCATAAAAATTGTCATTTTAGAGAAGGTGCAGCCAAGAGCGCTAGTCTCACTTTAATCTCTGTTTTCTGCTGCTTACAGTTCTCTTAGCTTTTAATTAATTTTTTTTTTTACTTGTAAGGTAATGTGAAACAAAATCTCATTTTCAAGGGAGATGCTTTTCCATCCTGCCAGCTGGGGTAATGTTCTGTTCATGGTTTGCTTAATGGCGAGGGTGACATATATATGCTTAACATTGGAAATAAAAGATGTACAGAGAATCAGACATGAGATAAATTTACTACAGGTCATTTTCCTAAGATACCTGTTCCTAAGATTACCTGATAGTAATCTGATTGTGGACTGCATGTCTGTGCTGTAGCATTTTGTGTTGTAAGGTTTATGATCTGTACAAGTGTTGTAAAAATAGCAGATTCTGTGTTTATCTTTTCAAACATAGGAATATAAAAATGGCAATTATTTTGGTGATCAGTGACTTAATTATGAAATTAGTAGCAATCTGATTTTTACTTTGATACAAGTCTTTTGCGAGGAAAAGTGTAAATATAGAGGTATAAGGGGCTTGGTCTGAGATGCCTAATTGCAAAGTCGTTTATCAGTTGTAATTGTTTCCAACTTGGATCCTGGTCCTAGGGCTTTTCCCACAGGAGTTCTCAGTTTATCCTCTCTTGCCACAGACACTCATTCCCATCTGACATATCTTGATTCTACCTGACAATTGGTTATCCATATTCAGTCTCCTTGGCCCCACATTTCAAACCATGTTCACTGAGATACTCCAGCACATATGATAACTTGTAGTGGTGTCAGTGTTCTCAGGAATAATCAAAGTAATCAGACTTCTGAGCTCCACATCAGCATAACCTCATCAGGCAATTGAGGAGCAGCTGGCGATATTAACCTTTCAAAATAGCCACCTCCTAGTGACAGACTGTTGTCATTCTTGATTTTTCCCCTATTTCCCAGAAGACTCTTAAGCAAAGAGGCAAAATAACCTTTCAAAAGGAGCCTCTCCCTTCCTGTCCTTTGGGAAGTGGAGACTCCTTTGGTTTCTCAGCCCATTCTTCCAGCCCAGCTGAGCTCAGATTTTCCTCTTGGAAAATCATTGCTCCAGTGTAATCCCTGTGTCAAGCAGATCAGCTGAGATTCAGAGCTCCAGTTCTAGCTGCTGCTGGTAAATCACTTCATGGCCTTTCCCTGCTGATGGCAGCTTTTGGTATGATGCTGTAGAAGAATCATTGAATGAGGTTTATATGTCTGCCGACAAATGACATACATGCTTGGTCAGAATCATAGAATTGTTTACTTTGGAAAAGACCTTTAAGATCACCGAGTCCAACCGTAAACCTATCACTGCCAAGTCCACCACTAAACCATGTCCCTAAGCACCCACATCTACATGTCTTCTAAATACCTCCAGGGATGGGGACTCAACCACTTCCCTGGGCAGCCTGTGCCAATGCTTGATAACCCTTTCAGTGAAGAAATATTTCCTAATATTGAATTTAAACCTCCCCTGGCGTAACTTGAATTACTCACACTTTAGCAAGAAAGAACAATTGAGTAAGATTGAGCAAAATTTATGTGGCTGACTACCATGACTTTTTGGTCAACTGTCATTGTATCGAAGAACAGAAATAGCTGCTGAATTTTTAATGTTCAGAGAGTGAAAAAAAAACTTTAAAATTAATTTCAAACAATGTGCTACATATGGCTTTATGTACCCCATCTCAAAGAAATGCCAGAATATGCTTTCAGATACCCTCCTGAGGAAAAGCAGGAAATAAGTGAAAAAATTAAAAAAATGGGAAAATAGATGAGAACATAAGTAACAATATATTGTATAGTTGTTTATTGCTTCCATTGATTTTTAACTAACAAATAAACAAGACAGGAAGATATAACCCAAGAGTATCTCTGCTGAAGTAAGTATGCACTGTAGACTGTAACAAAATTTTAGCTGCCTTTTGAGTAAAGGAAGAAACTTAAGATTATACATGCTTTTGAAATGGCCTTGTCCTCTAGGACACTGTAGGAGCTTCTCTTTTGTATAGAGATACTTGAGTTAATTTTAAATGAGCTAGTAAAGATGCTGCTGGTAGGTCAGTCATGGTTTATCATGATGACTGTGAGTACTTATGGTAGGTAATTTTATCCTAGCTAGCTTGGAAATTTGTTGTTTTATACAGAAACCAGCCGTATGTAGATGTCTGAAGATCGGAAGCTCCACAAGCTCTTCATTATATATACTCACAATCTGCGTCATGTGAGCTTCTGTTTCCTTCTGTGGTGCAAATACATACTACTGGTTCCTACAGGAGCTTTGTAACAGGAGCTGATAATGGTTGAGCCATGATTTAAAATCACATCATGTCAGAAATTGTAATTTAACTTGAATATGGGTGGGATTTTGCCTAGAAGGTATGTTAAACTTGCTAATCTAACCACAATTGTATGTATTTTCTCATATGATTTTTTTCCAATAGGGTCAAGTTCATTATCAAAGATTTAAAGTGATGGAATATGGTAAGTGTTACTTAAGGGCATTTAGTAGCGACCAAAATTGGTAGTTGATTCTCCATTGATTTATACTAGCTTCCCTTGGCTAGCACAAACCTTTTGAGTACTCCCAGAAAGTCTAATGTCCAAATCTCTTGCTTCTCTGAGACTGACTCTGTGTCCTGGGAAAAACGTTGTCTTATCAGCTGCCGTGTTTATCTTTGGTAGTTTTAATGACCTACTACTGTAGTGTCTGGATGTCATGCAATCTTTAAAATACTTACTTTAAGCCTATGAGATGCAGTTATTGTCCCTGTTTTTCCAGGATCACGCAGGCAATGTGGTCATCCCAAAATATCTGTATAATGTCTGATCATGAAGCTTGCTGATGATTCTGTAAAGGCCGAATAAGCTAAACATTTTATATTTCAGTCTTAAAAGCTTGTGTGCAGGCTGCTCCTATGATGCTTGTTCTCCTTTCAACAAAAAGTCTTAGTCTGGGGCATGCATAGGATTGGGTTAAAAATATATCTTACCTTATATTCCTTAGGAAACTGTAGTAGTCTTTATAATATTACATGTCCTACACTTACTACTTAAAAAAAGAAAAAAATATTATTTCTTGTGTGAATGTAATGCTTTCTGTAATTTTTTTTTTAAGTTTTACCAAAATTTGATGTTATGATAACAACACCATTATACTACTCTTTGAAAGAGGAAGACGTAACTGGTGTTGTCACTGCAAAGTAAGTAAAACATTGATACCATTGTCACCCTCACTCTTAAGAAAATTATTGTGGGTCTGTAAGAGTCAAAGTGAAAACTCATATTTAGAATGTTAAAAAAGTACCTTCTAGTCAAAATTAGTTGGCTAGCATCCATTTCTAGTTACTGGATTTTGTGATAACAATGTTAGATAGATCTTCAGACTTCTAGTTGTTTTTTTTGTCTGGTAAATGTATTTCTAGACTATAGCCAAGACATTTTTAGCTACCTTATTCAGAAAATTTCTTGAGTGTTTTACTTATGATGTATATTTTGAGGCTTTTTTTGTTTGTTTTTATGGCTCTTTTATGGTGCTCTCCAACTTATCACATCAAGGTCTGTAGGTAGAGTTAACTGTATTTTATTAGACCACTTGGAAAATTATGCAAACTTCTATGCACATCTTTCTTGATCCAATTTGTCCACATTGTGGATTTGAAGTATAGGCTTCTCCTGCCTATCAAAATACCTATACCTGTAAATGGGTGAAGCATTAAAAACTCTTGAGAAATTCAGAAGAGACTTCACTGTAGACTATTGTATAAATAATATTTTATTTTTCAGCTGAACAAATATCTAGACAAAAAATTTAGCATGCATTAATCTCAAATAGAAATTAATTTTATTTCGGGAAGATGAGAGCCAGATAGAGCTACCTGGTAGATCCATTCCAGAAGACCTGAAATAAAAGGTCTTTTGTGGGTTATTTAATGCCATAAAATACATACCTTCTAAACAAGCACTCCATTTATAAGTGAAATGCAGAAATGGTTGTTTAACAAGCTATATAAATTAAATATTTGGACTTTTGATAAAAAGCTTCCTTTCCTAGAGGGAATGCAACCTGATATTATAAACCATCTAGGTTTCTCATAAAGGGCAATTTTTTTTAAAAAGTTTTCCTCAATTTTTTTTCCCATTCTGCTTTTCTTTTGGAATACATTATATGCCAATGTGAATTTGGTTTCCTAAGTTGTTTTGGTCTTCCACAGGGTACTTGGCTCCTTCATTAGGTATACTCATAAGGTATTTGAAAGTGTACATGTCTGCTGCAATAAATCCAGACTTGGACGCCAGTGAATTGTCTGAGATTGAATCCCAGCAGTGCAAAAGTTTTACTGATATGTCATAATTATTTATAGGGAATGACTTCATTCCTGGTGACTGTTTTTATAGGCATAATGCCTCTGCATACAAAGAGTTTATATGTTTCTTACACTTGTAGATGTCATAAAACCCTTTTCCTTTCTCATCTCTGGAGTATTATTAGATTAAGTTAAGTACAGGGATGCTACCCAATGGCAGTATCATTTCAAGGTTAATGGCAGCTTATTACTGTAATTAGGTCTGCTTGGAAAGACTGAGTTCAGGTGCAAGACAGTGTTGTCAGAGTTCTTCCTGTAACTATGCTATTTGATTATTCTTTCCCCTGCTTTTCAGCTTTGATATTTCTTAAGTGGCTGCCAGTCACATCCATGATGATTTAAAGTACTTAAAGTTACCACATCTGAATGTATTACTGCTGATGGACTAGAATGATTTTGGGTTCCTCCCTGCTTTCTCTGTCTGAATCTGATAATGTCATGGTTTCTTTTACGTATAACTTAGAAACATTTATACAAAATTTTTATTTTATTACTGCTCACTGACTGCAGGTTGGTAATGGCATTCTAAGAAGTGAATATATTACAGTTTTCAGATTTGCCACAGCTGCAAATTATGTTTGCCGTTTAATAATGCCATGATTTCTTTGGACTGTGATTACTAAATAGTTTGAGTACAAATATCTTGAGATCTCTCATTTTGTGTTAGCAGCATTTGGGAAGCAAAACACTTGCACTTCCCACATCCCATTTTAACTCTACTGCATATTAATTATGATGCTACATTGGTGTTCTATTAAATAACTTGCTTCCATCTTAGCTTAATATAGTTAATTTTCCTACATTGTACAGCCCATAATAATAGGAGTGGGTCTATAGAGCTCATGTGCAGGAAAGTGCAGCACTGTGTATCTGCTCCAGGTTTTGGGCTTCTGACTTTCGTGTCGATAAACTGGTCTCGGTATTGAAAACTCCATGTTTCAAAGTACAAATGTGTTCTAGCCATGTTTGAGGCCAGGGAAAAATATTTTAGTAGAATCTTTTGCCTTGAGAGCTCTTCAGGAGCCCAAGCCCTGGAGGTGGTGTGTTGTTTGACTTTGACTGATGTGTTTCAGGTACACGTATGGAAAGCCGGTAAAGGGAACTGTAACAGTCACTTGCCTTTCTGTCTCTTACTGGACAAATAAGAGAAATATAACAACAACAATGGAGGTGAGTCTTCTGTTAGCAGTTTGTGGCGTTGTAGACTTTAAGCCTGTGTCCCCCTTTGTAGGTTAAATATGCCTGGGACCATTCTTGAGTGCTGAGTTCAGCTGGCATGGTCTATGGAGTCACTTGCATGGATAGTGTTAAACTGTCTTTAATTTCCAAAATAAAGTGTCTACATTCAGACTGCTTGTGGGAATGATACTTGGGTGCTGTGGTCCCTTGAACTGTGCCTGGAAGTTATTCTGGAGAGTGCTAGTTGGCCCAGGTAGAAAAACTTTGCAGGAGCCACTATAGCAGCATAGGTGATGGAGGACCCATGCCCAGGAACACTGCCTGGCCCCGTGTGTGCCCCTGCACACTCAGCCCTGTGTTACAAGGCCAGAGGAGACCACTGCAATTGTCTAGGTGGAGCTCTGGCATGGTAGAGACCAAAGTGTTTTGCCTATTAATTACATTGGCGTTACTGTTCTAGTTGTAACCGGGAGCATGAAATTTAAAAAGGCACGCAGTTTGATCTGAAGACTTAAAAGTGGTGATAGATTCATGGCATCCTTTTGCAAAATCAGGCATTTTACTTTTGAGCTGTGGACTATGTTTAAAACAAGTTCAATTTCTGCTGAATTATGTGCCTGTTGTTTTCTGTTGGCTGACTTCAGCAGTTGGCTGACTTCAGTGCCTTCAGCAGCACTTAGCCTACAGAAACTCTCAGCTCAGGGATGCTGGATAGGGTGTACCCCCCTCCTCAGGCAGGGGCCTGTTCATTGTATTTTTCAGTAAAGCATAGGCACCACTGCTCTGGCCATGTAGAACTGGATAATTCTAGATATTAGGGGGAAAAAAAAAAGTAACTTTCTCCATAAGGCATTGTTGACTAAAAAGTAATGAACTTCTACTGGATTTAATAAAAATGGTTACTGAAAGCAAAAAATAAAGGTCAGCTTTCATAATTTTCTGGTGTTGATACTCCAGAACTTGTATGTGGGGAGGACTACAGGACTTATCCAGAAATAAGCTGTTGTAGATGGAAATGTGTCCTTGGCTTTGCTGGCTCAACATTTTTTTTTTTGTTCTCCATTGCAGATAAATGGATCTGTGAATGTAACCTGTAATAAGCTTATGTTACAAAACTTGAACGCTGATCAGTCGTGGCACCAAGGTGACAGTGATTACACAGAGCCAATAGAAATTATTGCAGTGGTCACCGAATCGCTCACAGGTGTGTGGCTGTGTGATGTCTTCCGAGAGAAATCCAAAGAGTAGGTGGTGCTGGAAGAGCTTACCGCTGTGTGGAAGGGCTTGGAGTGCTAGAAAAGCATCATGTGCTGATGGCAGTATGAACCATCTACATGCAAATATATTATCTGAAAAAAAATGTTATCTGAACTGTTGCTTGCCTAGATATTAAATAGTTTAACCAGCTGTTAACTCAGTTGAATACAGTTCTATGCTAAAAGGTTTATTAAATAGCCAAGAAATATGTTCAGATGCAGGCTTAAAGTCAATGATTGATCACTTTTGATGAGAAGAACAGGCATAAAGAATTTCTAGCATTAGCCTGAGTCTTACAAACTTAGTTTAATCATAAACTTACCTTACTTGTTTGTTTGTGAACCGCATCAGTAGAAAGACTTCTCTGGCCCCACGTTGTCCACTGTCTACCCTCTTCTAGACCAGCTGATTTACAAACTGAGCCTTTTTGTGAGTTCATGTTCCACTGCACCTTGCATATTAGAAAAAAATCATTTGTACAGAATTTCTGCCTGTCTCAGAAACTAGGTTTCATTAGTGACTTTCTGTAGAAACCCTGGCAAGGTGAAGTTGGCTGATTTGGGATTCATAAGTTCCTTCCTTGTGTCATTCTGACATAGTCTGCATGGAGTAGAGCGCTATGTGGTATGGATTATTTAGCGTTGTGGAAGACAGTACCAGTACATATACCACCTTTTTACTGATCCTTAGCTGGAAGGCTGAAGAGTGATAGGAGTAGAAATGCTGAAAAATATGATAGAATTATTTAAAAATGATGGACGGTAAATAGTATTGCTGCTAAAGGAATATGTATGTTAAAAGCATGTTGTCTAAACACATACAATTCTTCAACAGGAATCTCCCAAAATTCAAGTACCATCATATTTCCAAAGCAAAGTGACTATTTTATTGAATTTATGGACTACACTAGAGTTATAAAACCGTCTCTGAACTTCATAGCTACTGTAAGTTCTTTTGTTTTATTATGATCTGTGCATAAACAAATGTGACTTCTTCTCCTGCATTTTTGCTTAGATGCCAAAGTTTGCCTTGGATTTTTAAGTATAATTTACAGATTTGTTTTCAAATTACCTCTTTTTCATGATACGTATTGGCAAATACTAAACTTAGAGGTGTTTGCTCTAGAAAAGGATAAAGTGGCAGGGAAAGCTCTAGTGTTGGCAGGATATATTTGAGTATAGTTTGTCAGCATTCTTATGGAAGAGAAATCTTTCTGGTTTATAGCTGTTTGTTTTCCATTAGGTGACTGTGCTTTAAAACAATAGAGTAGTTATTGAGTCCCAACCCTCCTAATAATATTTGTATATGGAAGTTCATATATATATACACACACAAATATATACTTTATATAATGCATATATATATAATTAAGCAGCATATTGCATATTGCCTAACTGCATTTTACTTGAAAAGGGGAATCGACTTTACAATTTTTGAGCCTTTACTGTATAGAAATCAGACCTAAATGCCAATAAAACAGGCTGAATATACGCTTTCAGAGTAGATTGGCTCAAGCCATAGCTTTGTGCTGGCCTGATCATTTGGGTGTTTGGTTTTTGTCCTTTTCATTTTCCTTGCCAGCATCCCAGTTTGACTCCATCTCTGACCTGCTGCTTCTTCCTCTTCCGAAGGTGGGCTGAGTGAGAGGTAGCTGAGGCATTTAGCAATGCTTGCAGCTGGCAGAGAAGAAGGTATCAGTTATGCTCCCAGAGGAGTGTGAAGGAACAACTGCTGCTCTTACTAGTCAGTGTAGACTCTGTACAGAGAGAGGATAGGAAGATAATGGCAGAGGAGGAAAGGTAATGGAGTGACAGACCTCTGGATTGAAAAAGGGAAACATTAGTTTGCTGCTTTTAAATGTAGAAGTTGAATTTTTGTGGAGTGTGGAATGCAGAAGGAGAACGGTTTTGCTATGAATGAGAATCTGCTTGAATGTGGGACTAAAGGTTGGTGTAAGTTGTGGTGCTGATTGATGGATGCTGGAGTTGCAGACTGTCAATTTTGGGCCTGTTTTAAGTCTTTTCTTCAGTTCATTTGATGAATCCATAAAGACATCTGACTCAGCACCATCTCTGCTCATCTGAGACATTTTCCTGCACATGATGTAATGTTAGGATGTCCTTTGTTGTAGTAGTGAGATACAAGTGATAAAATTAAATATTCAGGCTGTAGGTAGGATATGTATAATTTGTGTGAGAGACAAGCATCTTCAACCAGAAGAGTAATTGGGAGAGCTGAAAGGCAGGTCACCTTTCAGTTCCATCTGCTTTGCTTTTGCTCTTTTTTTATTCCCTGGAGTTATGAATAATTTTGTTCTTGGACGACTTGCCTACCTGCAGTGCTTACAAGGGATTAAAAATAAAGTTACTGATGTGTGAGAAATCTGAGGATGCCCTTGGTTTTTTTGATATGATGTGAATGCAAATATGGTTACCTGTCATGCGTCGTGCATTTTAGCTTTACCCTGTTTGATGGGTGTTTTCTTTCTTTTTGTTTTTAGCTAAAGGTGACACGTTCTGATAGTAACCAGCTGACAGCTGAAGAGAGGCAGAATCTTGTCACAATCACTGCACAACAGTCAGATCTGCTTTTTCACCACTCTTCACTTTCTCACCTTGAGAATGAGGCAACAGAGGAGAGAAATCTGACAGTCCATGTCCTGAATTATACGGTCCCAGAAAATGGAATAATTGATATTGAGTTTCCAATCCTGTCTGATACAAAAACTCTGAGAGTTCAGGTATTGCTTTGTAATATGTTACTTTGGAGCAGTGGCACACCAAATTGAGCGGGCTGTGATATGCTATTCTTGCCATCTGCAACAGCTGATATGTCACCTACTGTTATTTTCCTTACCTCATATTCATGTTAGAGCTGGAAAGAAAGTGACAGATCCTGTGTAAATGTGATCTAATAATTGCACCAAGATAGCAAGGGAAAAAACAAAACATATCCAAAGCAAGCAGTAAAGTGGTCCTGAACTGCAATTAAGGCTACCATGATCTTGTAAACAGTACCATATATGTGAACATCACACAGATTTTGCTGTTCTCTTAAGAGCTTTGTTTTGCATTGTCTCACAGGCAGAGTTCCTCAGCAGTAGGACTGACATAGGTGTTTATGATGTGTTCAGCTCCCCCAGCCAGACCTATCTCCAGGTTAAAACAAAGAGCCAGGATATAAAGGTACAATCTGAGACAAAACTTGCCAAAATAAGAACCGTTCGAGTTACTCATCATGTTTCCATACTCATCCATATGAATTGTATGCTTTTCCTAGGCTGGGAAGCCTTTTGAGCTGAGCATTGCAAGCAACAAGCCAGTGAGAGAGTTCCACTATCTGGTAAGTTACTGTTTTTATATATGGGGATAGTCCAAGGTGACTTTTTCCAACTTGAGAAATACTCCAGTGAGTGGAATGTGATTGAACGTTAGAGAGATTCAGCATTTTTTATTGTGCTTTGTGAAAGAGGTGGCCCAAAAACTTCCTGTCCACTGGGATGGTCCTTTTTGAAAGAGAGCTCCATTTCACTACCTAGCAGAAATCCCCGTGGCACTGTAAGGAAGTGGTCTCTGGGAGAAGTGTGTCTCTGATTGGGGTGTTGGGTTATCGCTGCTTGCAGCTGTGTGAGACAAGGCTCAACTGTAAGAGCAATACTGTCTCTGACTGTGCAGGGCACCTGCGATGGCAGAAGGGGCAGGGATGTCCCAGGAGCAGCCCAGGCTGGGGCTTGTCAGCAGGACCTTGTCAGCAGGTCCACCAGCAGATGCAGGTGGAAGCAGGGGGCTGGTGGAGCCTGTACGCAGGTTCAGGACTGTCAGGGCTGAGCCTGCAGGCACGGGGTGAGGAGAAGACCTGCCTGCTGAGGAAACAGATGGTCCAGAGGGCAGGGTGGCATTGTTAACAAGGGAGCTTCGTAGGAAGCATTTTAAAATAAATGGCTTGGGTAATGGCTTGTTTAATGGCTCAGCTGCTGTACTGTATGTTACAGCATCTGGATTGAAGGGTTTCTTATAAATACCATCATCAGTCTCCCATCCTGTCTTTAACACATGCCTGTCTTGTGCGCAGTCTACACCATAATGATCATGATAACTACAATTCTTTTTCTTTCAGAGACTTTAATAGTAAACTGAATAAGAAAAACCTTGGGACAATATAAAATGTGGGCATTCGTGTATTTTCTAAAACAGAAACTCTCTAGAAGACTTAAAAAAAATCAGGTCCATGCAGTCAAAGGCAGGGAACTGCCCTTCATGGCTCTGTCTTCATTAGTAAGTGGTATGGTCCAATAGGAACAGATTTAGAGTGAAAAAGTTGATGCTGGGGGCCTGAACTCCAGGTATTTCGTGGTCCCTTCAGACTAGCTCTAATCTAATCTGGTAAAATGAATGTCTGTTTTTAACTGGAACACGTTAGTGGGCCTCAGTTCACACTCTCCATGGTGCAAACCAGTGTGGTAAGTAGGGGTGTTTGGGAGATTTGCTTTTAAAATTGTATTCCTGATCCAAACTCAAATGCTATTATAGATGACCCACATGGCCCAGCTGTATTACTGTTGTATTTTTATGTTGTCATAGCATATGTTGTGCTGTGCACTCGTTGTAGTTCTTTACTTCTCCATAGTGATACAGGAATTAAAGCATGGAAAAAATCTATTTCTAATATTTAAATATTACATTACCCGCCTGTTCCATACCCAGTCTCAAAGAACTGGTCAACCACTTAGTTAAAAAAAAAAAAAAAAAAATTACAGCTATATGTCTCTTATTTTAACAGCTATTTGTAGAAGAAATTGCAGAGCTTATGACATATTGAGATACCAATAGGTTGAGTGTTTCATTTTTCCCTTTCAGGTGTTATCTAAGGAACAAATTATGGCTTTTGGCACAAAGGCTGCAAAAACATTCACTTTAACAGCAGAAAATTCCTGGGCTCCTTTGGCATGTGTACTTGTATTCTACGTTGATGAGCTTGGAGTGGTTGTAAATGATGCTCTCACTGTCCCCATTCAGCCTGTTTTGGATGACAAGGTAACTATATTGAACTCGAGTCTGAGATCATGTTTTTGTCTGTTTGTTGCATGGTAAACAGTATTTTAGATCATAGGATTGTAAATGTAAAAAATTCCTCATTGAGGATCTAATCTGAGGTTTGTGTAAGTCCTTGGAAAGACTTTTGATAATACCAGTGCAGTTAGGGTCCAGCTGTTGCATATCTGAAAGAAATTTCTACTAGCCCTATGTTTTCCACATAAACAGATGCACAGCGTCTCCTTGTGTTTTTAATAGTTTGGTCAATTACTGAGCCAAAGATTGCTCTGGCCAATATAGTGGAAAGGTACTCATAAGTGCTCTAAGTGTGGAACTGTAAACGTTTATGAAGACGTTGTTCTAGCCAGATAGTGGTCACTTTGTACATGGTGTGTCATCAGTGAATGTGGCCAGTGTTCGTGTTTCATGTGACCGTGCATACTTCAACTCAAAAAAGCTTGAAGAGGAGTGGGAAAACTACTACTGCAGCAATGAAATGATTTTCCCAGCTTACTTACCAGGATGAGATTTGGTTCTTTGTGCAAATAAAAGCCTCGCTGTGACTTTTTACAGGTGAGACCACCCAAAGGCTCTCGATGGGTTCAAATTCTTCCTCCCCTATGGAAACTTTAACACTTATAACCAGACATCAGCAGGGAGACTGTTTGTCTTACTCCTGCATGAAAAATTTCTCCATTTGCTTCATGATTTATCCAAACTCAGGATATGAGCGTTGTTACCACAGGATAAGGAAGTGGAGAGGAAGGATGGTGAGAGAGCTGCAGGCACATGTTTGTTGGTTATGGTTATTATGTACCAGTATCTGAAGAATCTAAATAAACAGAAAACAAATAAGATAATTTAGTTGAAACTTAGGAATTTTAGGATAGCTATAGGAAGATATTTCTAATGAGGAAGGCATAACAGTTTGGTTCAGCCTTCTGGAAACAAGCTGAAATCTTTCCACTGATTGCAGTGTCCACAAATAGATTGCATTATATTTTGTAGCAATGAGGTAAGGTCTGATCTTGAAAACACCAGTTTGATTATACTTTATGGATGAAAAACACGATCCTAGTGTATATACGGAGAGGATGAAAAATTGAGATGATTGATAAATTATGAGAATTTAGTATCAACCTACTGTATTTGCTGTATTTCACTGGATAGTGAAAAAATGTAAAATAAGGAAAGAACTGATCTCAAAGGCTTCAAAATTTCAAGCTATTACCGTTTCGCCATTTCAAGCTAGCCACTGAAATTAATTCATTACTGTGGAAAGCTACTTTCTCTGCAATTGGTAGCCTTGCCTAACATTTAATTTCTGTAAATGAGTTGGTAAAATCAAATATACAGAGCTGCAGTGCCATAGTGTACCCAGAAACAAATCGTTTTTCTGCGTGTATCAGTCTGATACCCATTTACAGTGAAGCATATGGTGCTAATCACATTTATGTTGGCAACATTATTGTGTTTGCTATTGCTCTGTGATTTTCGTACTGAATGTGCTTGGAAGATACCATTACACAGTTTTATCAGAGGAAGGGTATGATGGGGCTGTAGACTGAGACATCTAAATACATGTATTTACAGGTAGGGTCAGGATTCAGTTGCTTAAGCACAGACATCTAGTGTCGTCCAAGAGGCCCCAGGGTATTCAAGACATCATCATGGGATGGGTGGATGTTTCAAAGGTCCTATGGGAGACTATGGGAGACCTATCCCTTTCTGGAATGGGAGCTGAGGGTCAGAGAGCGTGCTGTGGGACAACTCAAGTGTTTCCAGGTGCCTTCAGGTGACTGAGTCTCATCTCTGTATGTGAGTTATATGTCTAAACTCAGTTTACGGAGAATCAGTTGCCCCAAAAGGGTGTGGTTTTAAGTTATTCTTCCTGGGCTCCAATGCCTGCTCCAGAAGGGTAAGTCATGTGTCCTGTCTGGCAGCACCACTGGACGTGTCTTGGATACCTTTGAACATCTCAAATGGCACTAAGTGCCAGTGTTTATGTAACTGAATCCCACCCACAGCCAGTACAGTCAGTGGAGCCTGTAGGACTGTTTTCTTTACCACCACTTGGATTTATGCTTCATGGTGAGCCAAAGTGCTATCTAGTCTCCATTATTTCTTTTGACTCTGTGTGTGATGGGAGCTCGAACACTGAACTGAAATGTGGACAGCTAAATGTAGGTAACTTAAGTGTGGAGCTAAATTCTACGTCAAGACTTTGTAGTAGTGGTGTTTTGATGAGGGAAAAGAGTAAAATTGTTCATTTTAAACAGAAATTCTGCATTGTCATCTGATGCAGTGGAGATGGGATGTGTTAGAAATACCTTACAGCAGATGACCCTTCCTCTCTTCAGTACCCCAGGGAAGGCATATTGATGCTGTATTAGCCTGTTTATTTCCTTCTTCCTTACCCAGGCACCTATTACATATATCCCTTTTCTGTATTGATCTCACTGTGGAACACTTACTTGTAATCTTTGAGGGCTGAATTTTTTCCCAAAATAGTCTTTCCCTAAATACGTTACATGCTGTATTGTGCATTGATAAGCAGTGAATGTGTTTCTTTTACTGCCCTCAGCTGTAGAAACTGGTGTATCTTTGTGGCTCAAGAGATTGCTGCTCGTATACTAAGAGCTGGTTGAAATGACAATGGATCCTGATGCTGACTTTCCACCAGTCCAAGGAACTGATGAGCTAGGAGAACAAGAGAGCAACATGAATGACGTAGTATTTTCCCAAAGTTCCTAGGAAAAGCTAATCCGGAGTCTTAATTATAGCAAATTAAGCTAAGAAAATGCTTCCTCAGACTTGTTAGTGGCTTTAAATGTCACTGTATAATTTAAACCAGTGCCGTTTTTTACTTTTTTCTAGATTAAAATCTCTTGGAGCAAAGACAAGGTCAAGCCATCTGAGAAAGTCTCCCTTAAAATCAGTACAACAGAACCAGGATCAGTAATTGGACTTGCAGTTGTTGATAAAAGTACAAAGCTTCTAGGAGAAAGCAGTGACATAACAGAAGATTCTGTAAGTAAATGGGAAAAAAGGTTTTCATTATTGCGTTTATGAAAGATCTGTGTTTATGGAAATGTTACAGTTCTGTGCTGAATGAGTAATGTTTTTTGAGCAGGATTTTTAGTCCTTAATTATGCAAATATTTTTTACTTCTGCAAGTAGTTTATCAACACGAGAGTAAAAGACTGTAAGGCTTACAAGGTAATAGGCCCAGCATTTCTAATTCCAACTAATACTTTATTGTTCTTCCATTTGATAAACTGCTCCGTTAACACTTGGCAGTTTCTTTCAGGAGAGACAAAAAAGTCAGAAAAACTCCCTAATGATTTGTGCTTTATGCTCTTCAAAATTAGTAATATAAAACAAAGAAAGAATTTTATTATTTGAAGAGCAGAATAAATTCGTCTTTTTGAATTCCCTTTACTTGCAGAAGCTCTAGTGCATCAACGATTTGAAAGAGCTGACAAAATACATCATTTCAAAAGTGCTCAGATGACATAGCCTAAGTGCCATAGAATATCAGCGGGCTGTAGGCTCCTGTTTCAGGCTTATATAGTCTTGGTCACTCTTCCATCAATCATGAAACCTTTGCAGCCTAATCCCCTTCATCCTGTCATGGATTCTTTTCTCTTTGACATGAGAGCTAAGTGAGCTGCTGCTTGAGGTACAGCTCTATGAATTAGCATCTACAACAGTGAAAGTTCTGAAAAATGTGAGTTTGCATTCACTCTTTGGATGATTTTGTTTTTCTTGTCTTAGGTCTTCCATGAGCTCAATTTATACAGCACAGTGCAGTATTTCCCCTTGGTCAGAGGTTCTTTTGGTGTCTTTCAGGTACCTTTTTTTTTTTTTTTTTTAACTCTAAGCTGGGTTTTTTTACTGCTTAGTGATTTGTACATCACTTGCTAGAAGAAAATGCCCCTTTCAAAGTTTGGGACTGTCGACAATGTACATGGCTTATATGGGTTTTGAATTGTGAAATTTATCACTATGTAAATACTCTGAATGCAAAGAAATATGTTTGTATTTTCATGAATACAGATTGCTTATGCTTGATATTGTCTTCTCTTTGAAAAGTTTTCAGTCATTAAGGCAATATTCAGATTCAGATGATCTCAATTTTGTTGGTTCCTGTATATTACTTGCTTTAGTTCTCTGATTGCTTTATTATGATTTTATTTTCTTAAAAAAAAAAAAAAGAAAAAGAAAATAGATAAGCACTGTTGATGTCCTGAATGTCCTGTATTGAGATATACTGTATAAATTTTATCCAGAAATGCAGCCTTTGGGTATCAACTGATGCAATTCTTGAGGAGGATAAGGAACATTTTCTTTGTAAGTAATAAAAATAATTGTAGCCAAATCTAATTTACTGAGTGGGGAAGGAGGTCCATGGGTTAGGGCCCCTGTTAGGTCTTCTTACTGTACTGCATACAGGCTGCATCCAGCCTTGCAAACCATTACCATTTCCAAGGTTCAAGACATACAAAACGCATATGACTAGTATTTTAAAAAAATCCTTTTTGCTGCTGTCCTGAGCAACACTACCACTTAAAGGCCTGAGGATGAATGGAGTTTTTATTTGCAGTTCCAGTTGGTATATGTTGCAGTGGTTTGTCATGTGTAGCCATATTACACCAGTTACATAAGCACTCCGGAGAGGCCATGTAGAAATTTGTGTGAAACTTTTTTTATTCTTAAAAAATAAATAAGCAAGAAAAAAAAATAGTTCCTAATGTCACAGTGTAGTGTTATCATATGTAACAAAGCTATAGATTATACTCCAACCACTGTATTAATTTGACTTTTCTTAACTGTATTAATTTGATTTTTGTTAAACCTAGATATTTGTAGGTAGGACAGTATTTTTTATTTTGTAGATGGTGGAATGATACCCATAGAAGATGGTTTCGGTGATGATATGCCGGTATCTAAAAATGGACCTCCTGATTTCATCAATCTCTATGTGAGGACACGTTTTCCAGAGACTTGGCTTTGGATCGACACTAAAACTAGGTATAAGATTAGAAGCAAATGGAAACTGATTTACACTTGCCGTTGTTATTTTGTAGGTTTTAGTAGCATTCTGCTCTGGTGCTGAAGAACACTGTTTAAAAATGTAGTATTATTTATATTCTACTACCACCTAGAGGCCACAAGTGAGATTGGAGACCCACTCAATGAGGCGTTGTACAACTGCACAAAATAGGACAATGCCTGACTGAAGGCCTCATAGTTTCAATAGAAACTAGATAAAACTCCTGGAGACAAAAGAAACTCTCTTCCTTTTACAGATGGAGAGATAACAGATAGGGACACCCAGTCTTTTTCTCTACAGTATATGAGAAGATGGTGATTAGCCCGGACAGGGAAATCTGTTCCTGTCTGCACCTAATTCAACGAGCAGTTCAAACTGTCAAATGATAGTGAAATCTGACCTATGTTGTGAAGCACAAATCTTGTATTCTTTCACAGCTGAGAAGTTTGAGAAGCCACCGTCATCTGGGATTGTTTTAAAGGATCTGTAAAAATTGATTACATGTAATGTGATTCAATGTAATTACCTTCAATTCTTGCAATTTAAAATAATTTAATTTTTTTTAATCATTTTGATCCCATCAAAAATATTTCTAAATGATTAGGAAAAGAAAAACAGATGATCAGCAGCTTTTCTTGCCAAGAGTTTGGACTTAAGTTTTGATGTATTTTAAACATTTTTGTCCACTTACTGATATCTGTAAATGGATGCTTTTGAAAGTCTGCTCTCCCCTTCTGCCATCAGATCTGACACGGACACCACAATGGAAGTCATTGTACCTGATACCATCACATCCTGGGTAGCCAGCGCTTTTGTGATGTCTGAAAACAGCGGGCTTGGAGTGACGACTGCTCCAGTGGAGGTACTGTGGCACCAGGCAGTTCTCCTTTACACGCTGGTAACACTGTAGGTTATTACTGGAAGCTGTATTTTATTTCTAACAGCAGCCGTCTCCTTATATTAATAAAGTGCTTGAGAGGCTGTGTATATTCAAACTGTAAAGAAAACATCGTCATTGAAGACATAGGTGATAACTGTATCTGCCTCCCCTTCCTGCTCGTATAAATATCTCTAGCATTATACAGATACTTGGGTACCTATTTCTGTTGGAGCAATTGTTAGGGTAGAGCACTTTCAGGATGTACCCACTTCAGAATCTTCTTATGTAGAAAGGGGGAATGATGACAGCGTGTTTCCATGTTTTCTTGGCTCTGCCAAGAGGGCTTTCCATGAATTGATTGTGCATGCAGGGAGGTTTGCACAGACTAGCTGGGAAGAGGTGGCTGGGATGGGAGAAGCACGCTGTCTGCTGGAAAGATCATGCCACTGCACTGCTCTGCTAATACCTCAGGAGGGAGGATGGGAGAATTGCTTAGACTAAATTCTAGCCTTGCTTTCATTTATCTGTCAAAACCAGCCTTGGACTAAACATAGGTTCTACTTTTTGGGTGACTTAGCTTGAGGAGCAGAGTGGACACTGAGAGGCAGCAGTGGGATGAGATGCCTCTTGCTGCCAAGTTCTTGTCTCCTGAGGCTCTTTTTGTGATTCCAAGTGTTTGAGTTGTTTAGCAATTTAAGCTAAATTCAGCTTAATCCTCAGGTTAGATCTCTAACCTGCGATTCGCAACACACAAGGGCAGTTGTCCTAGGCTCACTCTGTATTCATGGAAACAGCTGCTTAGAGAGAATTATTTAGCCTGTTTAAAATAGGAATTACTTTTTGAAGTCTCATTTAGCTAGTATTTTATATACGTTGAATAATCCTCTGAAGGTAGTTATCTCCTTCCATTCATTATGTAAAGAAACTATGTTCCTAACTGAGAGAACTCCACGTAAGTGCCTAAGGTTAGAAAGGTGGAAACTGTGCAGTACTGGGTCACAGATTTCCAACTTGATGCCAGGACTACTCCAAGCATAGCTTGGAGACAGCCATTTACCCGTTTAAGTTCTCATGCCCTCAGATTCATGGGGAGGGGCAACTTTTGGGATCCAAACCGAGATCTAGGTCCAGATTTCATAGTTGGCTGCTACACCAGACACAGAACATGTGCTTTGAACATCCTGATCATAACTCCACCACAGAATTTGGAGCCCAATCTGGATTTTGCGGCTAACGCTCCTTTGAGACTAGAATCATGATTCTCATTTCTTTCACTCGACTTGGCAGAGATGGGACAGAAAGAGGAATAGTTTTCTGATTCAAACTGTATGAAAATATATACTTGGCCTCTCATCCACAAATTTGAGAAGGCTGCAAGTAGAACAGATGTTGAGATTATTATTCAACTATAATCACCCACATGCGCTGTTCAGTACTTCACCCTCGTTGGGATGTTTAGATTGTGCTTAGAGTTCCATATGGCTGAAACATGTTAATCAGTACCATACAGAGAGGCAAATAAAAGAAATGCATGGAAACTGGAGTGGGGAAATAAATAAGTGACATCTGCGTGCTTAATGTCATTTACCGCTTTGCATCTTGTTTTTATTTGACTTCTACTACACAGAGTGTCGATAATTTTACCCTATCGTATTTTATTGTAATATACCGGAGTATTCCTGTGTGTAAAACTTCAGTATTGCAAGAGTTTTAGAGAAAAGCAAAACAAAAAAGACAAAGAAAATAGGTACATAGGGAAAACTTCAACTAAGAACTAACCAAAATTTCTCCATCAGAACTTCTCTAATGTCTAATATTTAAAGAAGTTTTTGACACTGAAAGCTTTAGGAAACAACTTTTCAAAGTTTTAAAAAGAAAATGTTGGAATACTTGCTTGCTAGAAAGAAAGCTGAGGGCTTTTTGCATTTGAAACTCAAAACACTTGAAAGAATTTTTTTAATGAAAACCAAATTAAAACCATTTTTAGTTGACATTTCAGTAATAAAGGGTATCATGCTTCAGCCATTCCTATTGTACAGATGTTCATAAACAGTGAAATTTTGATCCTATTCAGCTCGATGAGAACTTACCACTGATTTCTTAGAGCCAAGACTTCATCCAAAAACCTCTGTTCACAGATAAAAGTAACTGCTTGCTGGTGTATTTCTGCAGTTTTTATTTTAATTAAGAAAAGATGTATTTTTACGAATATAACTAAAAAACTTATGCCAAGACTAATCTTACAAAATAACACATCATTCTAAGGTGTTGGTGAATTACAGAATTCAGGAGAGTTATGTTGTATTCCAACATCCGTTCCTGTATTGACATGGAGATAGGGCAGCTGACAGGTTCTTAATCCTTCATTACTTGTGCAATCAAAACAGTTCACAGTTACCTTCATGAGATCTCAGGACAGATCACAGCTTCCAAACTTGCCAGATGATAGGCTTTTAGTCCCAGTTCAGGTGCCTCTGTTGGAACTTGCCCTGTCAAAGCTGTCAGCAGCTCTCATCTGAATGGCGCTGCTGAACTCCCACAAAAGTGCTAACGATCAGAAGCATCTTTGGCTTCTGCTTCAGCCCTGCAGTAATACCTTTTGTTAACTGTAGAGTACAAGTAAACATACTCTGTCATCTGAATTTAAAAGTGATCAGAAGACAACTTGTCATTTTCTTGCTAGTATCTGATTATAGGGGTTCACTGCTGATTTTGTTTTGCAGCTAGAAGCTTTTCAACCTTTCTTCATTTTCCTGAACCTTCCATACTCTGTCATCAGAGGAGAGCAGTTCATTTTGGAAGTGAACATCTTTAATTATTTGAAAGAAGAAGCTGAGGTAAAATAACAGTCTCTTTGTGCTTGACTGTTACTAGACGCTGCAGGGTTTTCATCACCAGTGGAGACCATGTCTTTCTCTTGTGAGAACTGTCATATTTTCTTCAGTGGGTGGACCATAAAGCTATTTCTTTATACACAAAAAATGTGGCAGCTTATGAAAGCAGTTTTTCTAAATTAACGCTTCGTATTGCAAATGTTACTGTATTTACAGGTTACTGTGATCCTGGATATGAACGATGCTTTTGAAATTATTCTAACATCCAATGAAATAAATGCTACGGAAAATCAACAGTCTGTATCTGTATTAAGTGAAGATGGGAAAACTGTTCAATTCCCAATCAAGCCAAAACAGCTGGGAGAGATTCCCATCAAAGTGACAGCAATATCATCTGCTGCTTCTGATGCTATCATACAGAACATTTTAGTAAAGGTAAACAGTCTGCAGCTTGGCGTGTTCCTCAAATAAATTGTTCCCTAAAATAGACAACAGAGTGCAGCAAAAAGGCAAGCCAATTTACTTGTCTGCCTCTTGCTCTGTAAGGTTGGTTTCGGGTCAGGTGGCTTTAAGTAGAAACCGCTTCTTTTAAAATAATTTCTCCTTCAAAATTCTTTAGATCTCCTTCCAGGAATGAACACATAGATCTGTTCTACAGCAGATAGTGCGTCAAATGCTTCTAAAAGCAGGGTGAAACCTATTTGTGCATCAGTGAACCCCTGGTGCTACAGCTAGCTTAATAGTCTGTGGAGAGTGGACCACATAACTGTGTTATGGATAAGTGTGATCAATTTTGCCATACACCTGGCCTTAGTACAAAGCCTATTTTATATGAACATTTCTATATTTTGCTAGTGGTGGAAATTTAGCCCCCAGACTTTCTGATAAACCAGAAACTGATAAGACTTGCCTAACTTTGGACATCTAAGTCTCATTCATGTTAGGCTCCATTTCAGTGGAAGGTGGTACAAATGTGTACATCTCATACTTACGATTCTAGAATCGGAGAATGGTTGAGGTTGGAAGGGAGTAGTCCAACCTTGCTGCTCAGGGCAGGATCAACTACAACAGGACACTCAGAACCATGTATGGTCAGGTTTTTAATATCCCCAAGGACAGGGACTTCACAACCTCTCTGGGCAGCTTATTGCAGTGTTTGAACGCCCTCACAGTTAAAAAAGTATGTTTTTATGTTTAAAAGGAAATCCTTTTATTTCAATTTGTGTGCGTGGCCTCCTATTCTGCTGTTGGGCACCATTGAGAAGAGCCTAGCTTCACCTTCTTTACAGCCTCCCTTCAGGTATTTATACACATTGGTGAGATCCCCCTGAGCCTTCTCTTCTCCAGGCTTGAACAGGGCCAGTTCTCTCAGCCTGTCCTTTGACTACTTAAAACCACTACTACTCAAAACCACCACCACTACTTAAAACCTTTGACTACTTAAAACCTGGGGGATTGTGAGCTGTTTTCAGGTGGAGGCACTTACTGCCCATTCTGCTGAAGTTCAGCTGTTGTGCAGAAGAGAATAAAAGCCTGTTAGACCAAGCTGTAGGCTGAGGAAACAAACTCATTTATTTTCTCTGCCTCAAGGACGATTTTTCTCAAGGGATTTTGCATGCATGAGGAAATGAAACCTTTATGGTCACGTAGCTAACTTCAGGTTAAGTCCCTCTTGTATGACACACTGTAGGATTGCAGACAGCATGACAGGTACCACCTCCAGCCTTAGCATTTGCTCGACCATGGAGCTCCGTGCTTGGCAGAAATGCTCTCGTTGACTTTGCAGGTGTATTTTTGTAATTGACACGTGGTCTTAAGAAGCAAATAATGGAGGTAGGTCTTTATAAGAAAAACATTTCTGTGTCAGTTTGGACAGGCCAATAGCTCAGGTTCTTGATGTATTAACAAGCAGCACAAAATACCTGACAGTGTTTTAGATCCCTCAATACAGTAAGCACACAACTCCTGTCCTAAAAGCAACAAACTGTTGGAGATTACAATAATCCTGTCTTTATTTTGATAGGCTGAAGGACTGGAACAGACATATTCTCAGACAATTCTTTTGGATTTGACTTCGGATTTGAATAAACCACAATCAGTGTCAAAAACTTTGGATTTTACTTTTCCTTCTGATGTTGTAAGTGGCAGTGAGAGAGTGCAGGTCACTGCTGTTGGTAAGGATTATTTTATTCTGTTTCCATCTTTATTACATATTGGTCAGCTATTTTTTTTTTTTTAAATAGTTTTTTGCCTGCTGGGCTTTTGTTGAACTCAGTATCTAAGATACATGTGTCCATTTTCAGAGTTAGAGAGGGAGTTAGATTTTAATAAGGAAGGTCCTGCAAAGTTTGCTAGTATCTTGGTTTAATTCTGCTTGTCTGCAGAATAAAACCTAAAACCTGACAGATTGTTGTTTCTTGTGACACCTAGGCTTTGATAACTGCGGGTGAGAGAAGAAATACAGGAATTTTCAAATACGTACCATTACTGAAACATTTTCCTGGATTAAATATTTTTTTTTTTTTAAATGGTGGCTGTTTGAAATTACTCTGTAGTTGGAAAGGTCTGTGGGGAAATGGGTCAGTGGGCACAAAGCTGATGAGAAGATGGAAGTATCTTTTCTGCCTGGTTAGTGGTATTTAGTACAAATGTTCCTAATGTATCATATTTTATCCCAGTTTAGATGATCCCACCCTTTATGTGTGAGGTATGCATTTATTTGCAAGAGGCTTTTATTTATTTTCATTAACTTTTGTCTTTCAGGTGATTTACTTGGGCCTTCTATCAACGGTTTGTCGTCATTGATTAAGATGCCTTATGGCTGTGGCGAACAGAATATGATCAATTTTGCTCCAAATGTTTATGTTTTGCAATACCTGACTAAAACCAGGCAACTGAGAGAGGATATTAAATCAAAAGCTGTATCGTTTATGAGAAAAGGTCTGTATGCTTAAAAGAAAGACGTTAGATTTTTAAGAACTCTTACTAGTAAAAAGATATCTGTGACTGCATTTGGTATTTGAAATACTGCTCTGTTGGTGTCATGAGAACTGGAAGAAAAGCCCGTCTTCTCTTTCTTCTCCTCTTTCTTCTGGGCTGACAGAATTAAAGAGCAAATGATTTTGTTTACAAGGGCAAGTTTGCTCAGAAAAAACATGTTGTTTTTATATAGTTACTTTTTTTCAGATGAAAAATGCATTTTAGAAGGGAATTCATATGGATTTCCTAGGTGGTGGTTATTTCTCCTTTGATAAAACCATGTGTGAGCAAACATTTCTTACCTCTGCTTGAGGCACAGAGGTTGAAAATTAGTCAGTGGGCAGAGTGAACCATGTTCATCCCATGTGTGTATCTGTCTTCAGTGACCCCATCCCCATCCTGCCATGTCCTTGCAGAGCTCAAGGAGAGGCGTTTACTCTGGTAGTTGGCTTTCACCCACCCAAGTTTTAGACTTGGCCAGAAGTGAACTCTGTGCTGGAAATCAAAAGCTGGAAAATTTTAGTTGGAAATTGTTGTATATTTTAATTGGGAAATACTCCAGGGCATCACAAAGTGTGGAGAACATAGTTGCGCTATGCTTCTCTGTGCCTTTTGGATCAGATAGTGTCTAACTGCGATGTACCACACTTGCCACATGTCAGTCTGCATGCTGAGAGCCTGGTGCACAGAGAGGAATGATACCATCTTCATGTGAGCTACACCCTTACTAAGGGACCATGATGACATTTTCAAATTTTGTTTACTCTCTGTAAGTCTTTGATTTTTTTTTTTTTTTTGGTGTTAGATTTTTTTCTTTAAGTTGTTGACATTTTCCTTGGAAAAGACACAGCTCAAAATAAATTTTCCGTTCACCAGGATCCCAATTTTCTGTCAAAAGCAGTTAAATGATTTTTCTTAAACTCTTCGTACTACATGGTTTAGTTGAAAAGTAAGGTGAGGGGGAAGAGATGTGTTATGTAAACAGCTACTCTGAAGTTTGTAAGCAATCTACCACTCTTTGAAGCCCGAGTTTTGCTACCATAATTTTCTGAAGTTTTCCAGTAACAGATTTATTAAAGTTATTTCAAAGCAAGTGAAAATTATAGGATTAAATGTCACTTATATACAAAGCATTGTGTTACTTAACTTGTTCCTGGAGCTTTGAATTTAGGTACATGTTTTTAACACTGTAGTAGCCAAAACATTTGTAACCTTAAGATAGAAAAGAACCACAATCTAAAAAATACTCTGTTTTTTTTCTTTATTTTAGCAATTGACTTCGGTTGTTGCACTGATTTTTTTAAACTGTAACCTTAAAGTTGAAATTTATCTTTAGTTTGAGATGTAACTTTTATAAGCTCAGTTTTTGAAAGGATTGTCATGAAGTTTAATTTGAAACAGACTTTATTTCACATGTAAGAATTCACTAAATATTTGGAAAAGTAACCTCATAATCTGAAGTAATATAATTAATTTTAAGGCTAAATGCTTGTGAGAAGAAGGAATCATATAGCTAGCAGAGACTGCTATATGATCTTTCTTTTAGCAGTTTTTATTTACCTAGAACGAAGGCAAAGCAAAAGAAAAGTTGCCTTTCAAAAAAATTCCTTCAGTTGTGGGAGTGAAAGATCCCATCTTGAAATCACTTCTTCAGAAATAAAAAAAATCCTGGTTGGTCTGAAAACTTTGGTGCTAGACCCGAAGCGAGTAATGAGTTTGAGCAGTATTTCCAAGCTGTTTGAAATGTGAGACCCTTTAGTCTTTCACATATTTCTGAAGTCCTTTCCATCCTGATGCACTCCTCTTTTGCTCAGCAAGCCTCCTACATCTCTTGGGTTCCAGCCAGTCCTCTGGGAGTACTAGTGTACATCTTCCTAATAGGATCCTTCTTTTCCTTGCCTTTCCACTTGTATTTGTTGACATTTGAAGTATCGTTTTTCATGTCTGATTGAGTGTCCATTGGAACGAACACAGTGGTTCACAGCCCCCAGGTCTCCCGTTCCAGCATTTCTGCAGGCTTTCCCGTGTTAGATACGCTCGTGCTTGGAGACTTTTGCGTGACTGCAACAGGGTTGGCATTGAGAAGAAAGCAAGCAGACTGTAGGAAATAGCTGAGTGATTGCTCCGTCCTCCCTCTGGTTCTGCTCATCTTTCTGATCCCTCGCAACCTTAACAAATTCTGAGATAAATTTATCCCTGTGTAAGGGCTGCTTGGCAGTCTTTGTTAAGCAGGCTGTTGGTCTTAGTTTAGTTTTTACGCTACCAGCAGGGTGGTGATTATACTACTTATTGCTGTATATTGCCTGTTCTGCAAAGAAGCAGAAGACTTCAGTTTTCAGGCCTTGCAGTCAGATACTTTTGAAGAGGAAGCAATCTATTTGTATGTATACATATATTCGTGTTCCTTATAGAACATTATTTGGAGGCTTAAACTTTGACAGTGACTTTTGCTTTACTTGGTGAGAAATGCCACTTATTCCTTCTTTTTTCCTTGCACTCAAGAGCGCTTGACTCCTCAAGATCATTAACTGAGAGGACAGATTTATCTGTATGGGAAAGATTCACCAGTTTTAATCATGTAATTAACCACTGTTGTTGTGCTAAATAAATTATAAACCCCCTATATTTAAGTGGAAATTGTAATTTCAAACTCTTCTAAAGAGACAAAAACTAAACCTGATGCTACTGGGGTAAGAGTTTGTATGGGAAGGTGCACTGGTATACTGTAGCAGTTCAGATTCGCATCTTTATATCTATTCCTCTTCTATTATAGAGAGACCCTGACTAGGATTTCATCTTACACTGTAACTTAGATTGAGGGACCAGGCCATTTGTTCCTTAGTAATTAAGGCTGTGGTTCAGTCACTATGTATCTATATTCAGGATAGTATGTAAGTGGGTGATTAATCCTTTATCAGTGAAAGCAAGGAACATTTTTCAGGGTGTTGTGGTTTAACCCCAGCTGGCAACTAAGCCCCACACAGCCACTCGTTCACTTCCCCACGGTGGGATGGGGGGAAGAGAATCAGAAGGGTAAAAGTGAGAAAACTCATGGGTTGAGATAAAGACAGTTTAATAGGGAAAGCAAAAGCCATGCATGCAAACAAAGCAAAACAAGGAATTCATTCACTACTTCCCATCAGCAGGCAGGTGTTCAGCCATCTCCAGGAAAGCAGGGCTCCATCACGTATAACGGTAACTTGGGAAGACAAATGCCATCACTCCAAACATCCCCCCCTTCTTCCCCCAGCTTTATATGCTGAGCATGACATCATATGGTATGGGATATCCCTTTGGTCAGTGGGGGCCAGCTGTCCCAGCTGTGTCCCCTCCCAGCTTCTTGTGCACCCCCAGCCTCCTCGCTGGTGGGGTGGGGTGAGAAGCAGAAAAGGCCTTGACTCTGTGTAAGCACTGCTCAGCAATAACGAAAACATCCCTATATTATCAACACTGTTTCCAGCACAAATCCAAAACATAGCCCCATACTAGCTACCGTGAAGAAGATGAACTCTATTGCAGCCAAAACCAGCATGCAGGGGAACAGTTGTAGTTGGATGGACCTCATGGGAAGTGTTTGTAAATTCATTTGTGTAGGACTTAATGATAGTTGCCTGAGGGTTTTCCTTCTGCCTGGCTGATTCAATATTGTGTCTGTATCTGTCAGGTGGTAGACTACTGAATATAATTTCTTAATTATAATAGCCAAAATAGTAAAGCCAAGGAAAAAGACAAGGTGGGGGGAAAGAAGAAAAGATGTCTTGTGAAATGCTATAAATAGATATGATTATTGTTCTGGATACACAAATGGCAAGCAAAATGTGAGGGAAGGAAGGCTTTAGATATCAGAAACTACAGTGAGTAGCATATCATAGGAAGCTTTTAATTTCTAACATTAATGAACATTGGTTCTGCACTGAAGTCAGCTGTTGAGTAAGGATGCTGCTGGTGGTTGTGAGCAGCTAGTGAGCCCTTAGGGCCCTTTTATTATAGGTGTTCAGCAGTCAAGAGAAAGCTGTGCTTGTTCTGGATACTGAAAAATCTTCAGATACGGTTTAAATGGATCCTTCTCAGGATTTCAGGATCTTCAGGTCCTTTGAAATTGTTCACTCATTTCAGAACAGCCTCTTCTAGCATGCTTTTTCTGATAGCTCGTCCTTTGATTTGGCAAAAGCAAGCTACTGAAAGGGTCTGTTTTTCAGCAGCATTTGTAGCTTTGCTGCACCCTTGCCCTTCCAGTTGGAAAATACTTCATTTTTGCTTGTGCTTCCTTCTGCTGGAAAGATAGAGCGTTTCTGTAGGTGCACAACTCCAGCTCTCGAAAGCAATGAAGCACTGAACTATAGCTGCTACTCTGCTCTGCGCTCGCTGCTGTGCTCCTGGAGCCACCAAGTTATGTGGGAGTGTGTCTCTCTGCACTCTGCTGTCGTGTTTGGGTGGCAGGTGAGCGGGAGCAGGAGCTTCTGGTTCTGCTTCTTTAGATGGATCCTTCGTGTTACTGCTGCCCGCTTTCTCATAATCTTCTGCACCGTTTTGTGTGTTCCTACATATTTGGGAGATTTTTTATGAAATAGGAGCTCAAGTTCTGCCCTTCTCAGCCTTAGAAAGTGCCTCGCTTCACATCAGCAGACAGTTTGTGCTGGAACCCGCATGAGAGGAAAGTGTTCAATACCTGTCTCTGCTTTTCCACTTCAGGCTACCAGAGAGAGCTGCTTTTCCAGAGGGATGATGGCTCTTTTAGTGCCTTTGGAAATGAAGATCCCTCTGGGAGCACATGGTAAGTAGTTCTGCCAGATTCACTGTGGAATTTGAATACTTTAGATATTTTCCCTGCGACTAAAAATTTTTTGTGAAGCTGGTAAAAATTTCCGGCTGTATTAGCCTTCTGCCTGGTTTTCATTAGGTGTTTAGGCCAACTCTAAGGTCATTCTGCTGGATAACATGCTGTCAAAGCCATTATTAGGGCAAGACTTTTTAATTTTGCAAAAGATGAATGGTGAATTATTTTAGCCAGGGGAATAGCTTGATCTGAAAGTTTTTCTGTTGCCTTCCTCCAAGGAATGAAGAATAATAGTTAAATGACTTATTCTTGCAGTTGACTGAAACCATTTAGGGCTCTGTGTTCATTATTGCTTCAAACAGATTTTCAGTTCTTTCCATACTGGAGGCAGAAGACTGACTGAGGCATTCCCTAGGGGGTGAACAGAGTTACTGGTGGTAAAAAATTGTCCTACTTATCTTTCTTACACCTCCTTTTTGAGACTGCAAATACAGCTGAAAAAGCCTTTTCAGTGCTGAATTTCACCCTGAGAAGCATAGTAAGCATAGTAGTGGAAGCTAGATAGATAACAGAGACAAGTTCCAGCACTTTGTTCAGCTAATCCATGTTCAGTTAGTTTAAATATATATTTCAGTACACACTGCTGACTTTAAATAGAACCATCCCAGTTACTGTGCCACTGATTAAGTCACTCTTCCTGGAGTCAGTGAGCATCTCTCATTGACATCGGCAGGATTTGCCTTAGACTCAGTATTGATGGATTGGAAAATGAAGATAATTTATCTATACTGGCAACTCTGGTACTTAAATAGTGCAGTGGCAGGTTATGTGAGTGCACCTTTGGCAAAGAAGGGAGTCAAAGCAGAACTTGGGATTATTAATGAATAAAACAACAAAGGTTGTTTCAATGATATCATTAACTTAATTAATTATTAACAATTAATTAATTAACATCACACTCATAACCGCATTACTTTGTAAACTATGATTTGTGTCACTTTAGCCTAGCAGCAGAAGGCAGGAGAGCAACATTTGAATAAAGATAAACATGTGCTAGCACAAGTCTATACTCTGTATTTATTTTTGAAACATAACAGCTGCAAAAGGAATGATCTTTAGGAACAAGGACATATATTCATTTTTTTGGTGGATTAAGCTTAGTCTACTTGCTTGTCTGGCTGAGGCATGTGTTTTCCTCTGTGCTTGGGAAGTGTGTGTAGAATACCTTATGCATCACAGTATTCTACATAATCTTAAACAAAAGAAGCTGTAATACATTGCTAATTTTGTCATATTTGATTAACTCTTTCCCCAAGGTTATCAGCTTTTGTATTAAGATGTTTCCTTCAAGCTCGTCCATTCATAGATATTGACCAAGATGTACTCATGGATACAGCTAAATGGATTGTCCGGCATCAGAAATTAAATGGAGAATTTCATGAGCCTGGGAAAGTGTTACACAGTGATCTTCAAGGAGGCACCAATAATCCAGTCACTCTCACAGCTTACATCATGTCATCCCTCCTAGGGTTCCCAGATAAACAGGTATTGGTATTCATAAATAGAATACATAGTTACTGGAACACTTCAAAAATTGTCATACTGCCTGGCAAACACTTGGTAGTTTAAGGAAATAGAGGGACATCTGAACAGAGACAAAATTTAACCTGATTTTGTTAAACTTCCCTGTACTTTAGCTTATCTACCTTAGACAATACGAAGTTGTGCAGTTAGGCCCTTCAATTTTATGTGCCTTTGCAAAATCTAAAGGCAGTTGCTTTTCGAAACAATATTGTCATGGCTTTAGTCCAAGAACTTGCAAGGAAATTTATGGGGGGAACTATCCTTAGAGATGTTAAGTCATTCCAATTGATTTCATTGAGATTACTCATGTTCATAAAAGACAGTGCCAGATCAAAAGGCTTGCCTTTGAGGTTCGTGCCTGTGACTCTGGAAGAGATTTTCAGTATTTCTTGGTTATTGTTTGGTGATAATAATGTTTCTGTTTCTGTACAAATTTTTATTTTAAATTATAATATTTCAATATATATTTTATTTACTGTACATTCTTCAATATGATCTTCATTTCCAGCATGCTTATGTCATCAAGAGTGCTACAAACTTTCTAGAAGATAAATTAGAAGAAGGCATTTCGGATAATTACACTTTGGCACTTGTGACATATGCATTGTCCTGGGCAAAAAGTACAAAAGCAAAGGAAGCACTGAATATATTGAACCAGAGGGCAGAACGCCAAGGTATTGCACAACTATTTTATACAGTTGTATAGATGGATTTTTGTCGAATTTAAAAATATCTATCATATATCTACAGCTGCATATGGAATTAGAGATGAAGAGAATCCCTCTTCTGAATTCAAATCTGTTTGGAGTATGTTATAGAGAATAAGCTAAGAACTTCCAAGACAGCCTTAATGAGAAGTGTCCATAAATGAATGACAATTCACAACAAAGCTAGGCCTTTCAGTCTCAATTACCATGTTCCTGATGGAAGTACCATGGTGCTGTTGAAGAACATTACTTGTCAGTTTTTCCATGTTATTATGTGCACTTGTAAGATCAGCCTGGTTAAAGAGAGATGGATGGGGTTAGCTATTCCAAAGTAGTCTGGATAGATCAGGAGGGTGTGGGGGGGCAATTAGTTAAAATCAGTATCGGAATGAATTGTTGAAGGATTGGGCTTTCTGTAAGACAATACAGAGGTGTGTTGCATTTTCTGTAGGGACTCATCTCCTCATCATGTTTAACCTCTTCCAAGTTCAGCATGACTGAATTTTGTTCCCTGTTTTGGAGGAAGAACAGACCATATGGAGTATAATAAGTGGAAGTTTTTGGTTCAAAATAGTAACTGTCCTCTTGAAAAATCCAAAGGAATTCATGTTCTAGCCTAGAAATAGGGCCTTTTGGGTATTGCTCTCTGTTTACTGAGTTAGGCCTTTCGGACAGTAACACGGGAAGAAGTCACTTTTTTGGAAGGTTTCACTCAAGAATGAGCCTAGTGAGCAGCCATGCTACCTGAGGTGCCTCCTCTAGTCCTGAAGAGAAGGGAGCACCCCAGCAACGAGGTGGCCTTTTCACAAGGGCTCTTCTATGTGAGCACTTCAGGCTGACAACAAAAGGATCAATGTAAAGTTCACTGAAATCAATGGAAGTGACTATTTGGACTCCAGCTTTTTTTTGTATCTAGATTCAGCCATGGCTGAGGAAGTGCTTAAGTCAGTCCTTTATGGAACATATGCCTAAACATGAACACAGTTTTAAAGAACCTTGCTAGATCCCATACGTAAGCCTTAATTAGGATGTTTCCCTTAAGTCTTTCCCAGAAGTCCAAAGACTTCCGTCTGTGGATCTGAGGTTATTATTGGTTTCTTTTGCAGGAGAATTTCGTTTCTGGATAACACCTGCTTCTGAAATTTCTGATTCATGGCAGCCACGGTCCATTGATATTGAACTTGCAGCATATGCTCTGCTCTCACACTTTCATCAAGACAGATTAGCAGAGGGGATCCCTATTATGAAATGGTTAAGTCAGCAAAGAAATCACCTTGGGGGATTTTCATCTACTCAGGTAATATCTTGTCTCAAGGGGCTTTGTTATACTTTCTAAATGAGCATTGTATATTAAAAAAAAAAAAAAAAGAAAAAAGGGACCATTTGGTTTCTACATAACAATTAGTGAATTTTGTTTTCCTGTAACAGCCTTGGTTACGTGCAGGCTTGCATTCTTTGCGATATTGACAAACATGGACTACCAGTTTTAGTATTTTGGCAAGTATGATAAAAAACAGAATTAGAAGGTCACCTTGATTATATAAAATATTAATAACAAAAGATCTTAAATTAAGAAGAAGAAGTGATGCCCATGGAAAAATTATTAATCAGATTTTCCAAGCAAGTGTGGTAAATATCTGTGCTTATTTTCTTTCCAAGGAGAGAAACCTCTTTCTATTCTTTCCATATGTGGGTCCTCAAACTCCTGAAAGGCTATTAACTAAGATAAGAAAGTAGGTTTTTGAAAAACAGCTTAACCTAGTGTCTCTGTTGGCAGCTGGTCTTAACTTAATAGTGTACTTTGTCCTCATTGTTACGTAGATTTTTGATGGGCCATGAAATTTGGAAGATCTACATTATCTCCAGGATGTTTCCATGTTATTGAAACCACATCTTGTAAGCTGTGCTGGCATCCAGAAAATTTATATAGTACTTTGGATTGCATTAATTTAAACTAGCTTTTAAATTAACTACAAATGCTGATCACAGTAAAATGTCACATTTCATCATACTGCTTGGTACCCAGCTGTACAGGCTATCCTTCATTATTTTCAAATGTTTGTTGGTATTAATCTGAGATAAATTAGTTCTACTAAATAAAATGCAATTTAAGAACCAGCCTGGTTCCCCTGAGGTTCTGGTATTTTTCTAATGTGTTAATTCTTGCTTATTATTTGAAAAGGCTGATTGAAGCACTAAATGAGTTGAAAAAGCTTTTCTCTATTCTCCAGAAACCATTTTTACTTGAAAGTTTGAAAATCCAGCAGTGTACCATGTACCCCGAGGGTGAAGTTAAGAAATGAATTTAATCCTTTTGTTCTTCCATAATCTAAACTATTTTGATTTCAAAATTACTCCAATGTCTCTCTAGATGCCTTTTTTAATTTGTGGAAATAACCCCATACTTTTTGTTAACTTCTAAGATTGCTTTAAAAAAAAGTTTTGAGTGTTTCCTTCCATGAGTTTATTACATTAGAAACTTAATATATTTTTAAACAATAAGGAGGAAAGTAATAAGTTGCATGTGTGATGTTCTGTAAGTTAGGCTATGATAACTCATTGCAATTTGTATGCATAGTGTAGCTTACTATGAATTTGCAATCAGTATATTTTGCTTTATAATGCTTTTAATGTTTGAGCATAAAATGTACATATCTCATATATACAGGAAAACAATCCATACAAAAAATAGCATATATATGAATGTAGATTTAAATGGTAGGGAAGAGTAGCAAATTTTGCAAAGCCTGTGTTGCTGGGCAAGAGGGGCCTATGAGTCTGGGTTGAGACCGTATTCCCTAACTTTTCAGGTTGTGTATTGGATGCAGCATTGTCATACTGAGCCGTGCACCTCGTGCTTCAACTGTGAATATTTCCTGGTGAAAAGCCTTGGGTATGCCTTCTGCTTTAGACCATGCCCAGGGGCACATTTATCTTCTCTGTAGGTGGTTCTTTGCCCTCTTGTTTTTCACCTGTGTTTCTGAGAGTCATTTGAGCATAGGATGTGGAAGAGCTCGGAATTCACCTTGGCAATGGCAGATAGCATTTCTGAACATCTTGAACTCTGTCTCAATTTAGGGCAAGAAATGTAAATGTAAGAAATGTATTTGTAAGGACTTGGAAAAAGCGCTTCAAGGTATTCCTTGGTTTCCCCAACTTAGGTAAGGGCAGGCATATTTCTGCTTTCAGATGTTTAAAATCAGATTCTCCAACAGGATCTTATAGCTCCTTAGGTCTATAAGGTAGATCAGATATATAGACGTGACTGATAGGTCGCTGTAGTTTCATTCACTTCAATGTGAAAGAAGTTTTGTAAGTTTAGGCTTCCAAGCCATAGATCTTCATCGGAAACTGACTGGGTAAGGGCAGAGTCATTCAGATGCTTTGTCACTGTCTTCTGCAAAGGAGTAATCAAAGACATTCTTTCAGGGTAAATATTGGCCTCCTACTGAAAAAGTCTGACACTTATGCCAGACTATTAAATCTCCCTGTAGCCCATTAGTTGCATCTATTCTGTTACACCACATTAAGCACTGGAATTGGGATCCCAGCTGTAGTGGTTCAGTGTACCAGCAACTTTGGCACTGTTGCTAATCAACTGATCTTTCTGGATTTTAATCAGTGAAGCAGGTCATCTCAGACAAGGACATGGCACAGGAAGGAGAGTGGTTTCTAATCATTTAAAGTGAATAGGCAGCATGTGCTGGTACCTTAAGGTACGGCACAGTCACCATGTTGTACTTAATGAGCTTCTGTTTTGTTAGAATTTTGTTACTAGACGTGACCTAAGAATGAATAAAACATCTCTGTATGCTGAGCCTGCAAGGCCAATTCCTTCACTGTCGCTGGTTAAAAATAGGTGCAAAATTAACTACACAAACTGTAAAAATCCCTGAGAAGCATTAGAGACATATAATTGATCACTATATTTTTTTCCAGGAAATAGCGGATGTCAAAATTCTCATTCACTAAATGTGCTGGACCAAATGTTCAAAGACTGCCTCTTCTGTTCAAAACCTGGAGAGCTAAGCCTGCAATTGTACACAAACAATAGAGAATTTTAGATGTATATATGATAATATGTTTATAAGCATATTCTGCAGTGGTTAAACAATTGCACAAAACCTTTTGAACAAATATAGAGTATAAAAACTGGGCTGAGCCCCTTTGAAATTGTTGCCGGGGTCTGACAGAAACTCATTTCAGGCTTTTTTTAAACAAATGTTAATAGTTTTTCAGACCTATAGCTTTTGCTTTGGTGATCAAGGTACCCTGAATAACTCCTGTGCAGTACTGGATATTTAATGCATAGGCACTCAATAAATCTAGAAAGCAGCAGTATCATTACTTTCCTCATTGGCTTTCTCTTCCCTTTCGGCATGGTGTGTGATTCTGACTGCTGTGTCTACCGGCATGTCAGGTCTTCCACATACCTTGCACAAGAGGAAAACTTTCTTAGCTGGCTCCCACCTCATTCTCTGTAGCGTGTCACAGTAGCTAACTTGTTGTCCTGTGTTGGCATTCCTCTTCTGTGCTGGGATCCTTCATGCCAGTGGAATCCCAACAGAGATGTGAAGGCGGCTGCATGAAGACTCCAGCACAATCAAGAAATAGGACATGGCCTATACACAGATAGTTCACTGTGCAGGCTTCTTCTGTTTAATGCAGAAAGATTTGTTTCTCTCAACAGGACACGGTGGTGGCTTTGCAAGCCTTGAGTCTATTTGCAACTGTCACTACTGCAAGCAAAACAGAAATGGATGTAACAGTGATAGCACCTTCTTTGAAAACGCCAGAAACATTTTCAATTGATAGTCGAAATCGTTTTCTGCTTCAGACTAAGGAGGTACTGTAGAAAGTGAGGAATACTTCTGTAAAGTCTGCTGACTGAAAGTACTTTGAAAATACTGTTTACTCATCTTTCTTTCAGATTGCCCCTGCACAACCAATGACAATTACAGTGACAGCGGAGGGAACAGGATTTGCTGTCTTTCAGGTACACAATGCAGTTATTCTTGCTAAGATATGCTCTCTATAAGGAAGGTGTATTTTGGAAACTTTATAACACATGCTAATAAGAGAAATCTTCTGAAATGTCTTAAGTCAATACCAAAGCATTTTACTAACTGAAGAATGCTGTGAACCAAATATTGTGTGAATGGACATATTCTTGTGATCATTTATGTCCTATAGCCTGGCCTTTTAAGTACTGCTGGATGATTGACAGTTTTGAGGCACTTCTGTGGGCCAGAGACATATCAAAGCAGCTCTGTCCTCCTGCAGAAATGCAGTGTCTGTTTGCAAGACAAAGAACTGCAGTGGTACATTGGCAGGCACAAAGGTCAGAGTAAAAAAGGCATGTGGACCAGGCAGAAATGCCTCATCGGGAACCTGTGATAAACTGTGGTAAGGCACAGATCAGTACAGAACAAGATTACACTGCTAGTTATTATTTTCCTTTTATTGAAGTAGAATACAACAATAGTGCAAAAGCTAAAAATAAGAGTATTACGGCCAGGTTCTCCAGCAATTTTTACACTGTTCTGAAATAGCATGAAAGATGGAGTCAAAGGAGCCTGCAAACTACCAACAGTGATAGATGCTTAGCATCAGCCAAAAGTGGGGGCATGGCAAAGAGTGGAAGGAGGTATAGTGACCCTCTCTCTGCCTGTCCTGCAGAAGACTGTGTTTTGGTAGTATAAATTCAAACGTATTTACTGATATTTAAACAAATTAAGCTGGGATCAGCACATACTGTATTTAGAACTAGCAAACCGTAAATAGCCTTTTTATGCTTTTCAGCTGCTTGCTCTTCCACCATAACAGAGATAATGTTCTGAAGAAATTCCGCCTCCAAGATTTTCCCTAACTCTATAAGAAATATCATATGAGAAGAAGACAGTATTGGATCTGATTTGATGTGGCCACTAATGGGTCTCTCTTCCCTGCTGTCCTGTCCATGGTAGTGGCTTAGAACCACACAGGTGATAAGGAAGACCTTTGAAAAGCTACGGATAATACAGAAATATTAGTCTCTGAGCATGAAAGACTCATTTTATGGGAAGTATATAGATAAACTCATAATTGCTGAGTATATCGCAAAACCAGAGTGAGTTCCTACTAGACTCCTTCTAGTCGTACTTAGAAAAACTGAACTTAGACTGCCTTTAATGGTCTTAAAGTTTTATGCCAGGTCACATTCCATCTCAAGTTCCTTCCAACCTGACCTTCGCTTCAGTGTTCTTATGCATCTGGCAAGCAAAAAAGCATGGTGATGGTTGGTAAATATGCTTTTGGATAAAAGACCTTTACAAAGAAACCTTCAAGGCTACCTATCAGCAGTGAACAGCAGCTAGAGATACACCTCATTCATGCAGCACCAGTCTGCAAAACGCCCAGTGCCATAAATCATGACCTGTGTTTATTAATTCCCAGAAGTGCAAATGAAGTTTACAGCAGAGTTCAAAAGTTTCAGAGGATAATTTAGATTCAGACCTGCAGGCCAAGATAGGAATGAACATCTCAGCAAGACTGCGTTCACACATCTGTGGTTTCAGTGTGTGTGTGTATGTGGAATGTAACAAAGTGGGGCTCCAGAACAGTTAAGACTACTTAACCTTAATCGTTGTTGAGAAATACTCCCTGATATTAAGTCAACTAACTTGTCAGGCGAGCTGATCAAAAACATTTCAGCAAATTGTTTCTTGCTGGAAGGCACTGATTTGTTGAAATGAATGCCTTTTGTGGAAGCGCATTGGTTCCAATTATGTTTTTGCCAGCAGGAAAATTTCACATCCAAACCAGCATGTCTGGTCAAGACTGAGCAGAAGTCTTCCACCCAGAATAGCCAGTAGTTGACTCCGTGGTTAGAGGACTCCTTGGAAGTATATAGCACCATGGATTAAGTTCCTGGTTTGTTGTATGAACATGCAAATGTGCTCCCAAATAGCTGGTGTTCAGGAACGAACACCAGGTTATTGTCTTCATTTAGGTCACTGTGCTGTTGCCTTTTTTTCTGCAGCTTTGAATCAGAGATGCTGTGACTTGATTCAAAATATTGTACTTAACACACTGGAGTAGCTTCTCCAAAACTATTTCTTTGCTGCGATCAGTTCTTTCCTTCTGCTTCTTTTGGCCGGTCTGGTATTCTAAAAGAAAGAGCACTAGTGCCATTTGAATGAGATTTCTCTTTTTCCCAGACACAAGCTAGATCTGGGTCGCATTTAATAAATCAGATAGCATATGACATTGCGATCACATTTCTTCGGCTGGGTTTCATTGTCTTAGGCCCGCCAAAGTACAGTGGTGAGATTCACTGTTCTGGGACTTGACTTTCTGGCCAAATGTATCGTGTCAAAACAGTAATTCATTTAAATATCACAAAACAAGATTCAGTCCATTAATGGAAAAGGCTGCTTTCCCAACAGAATGGATTTTTAGAAAAAAAAACAACTTATTTTTTTGTGAAATCTCACTGTCTGTGTGTGCGAGTTGGCAGTGCATTCACTCTTGACCCTGCAGGATCTCATAAAATGTATTTATTTTGGATAGTATAATTGCAAAAGCAGACATTTACTTGTAGATTTCTGGTCCTGCTGTCAACAAAGTCTCGTAGCTCATCTCTTCATTATGTGGGCACATACTATGGATGACTTAAGACACTGACTCTTCAAGAGGAAAGAGAGGATGGTTGTAGGGTTAGGGTATATGAAAGGCACTCTCTAGAGAAAGGAGTCGAGGAAGCGATCTTCCCTAGGTGGCCTGCTGAAAGTCTTGGAAGAAACATCTCTCTGTTGTCTGGAACCACTGTGAACTGGGCTTGGCAAATGCCTTAAAAATTTGGCGTGGCCCATGCCTTCTGGAAGGAAGGAGAATGCCACTGAAATCCAGGACTAGCGATGAGGGGAGGGTGGGCAAGCTCAAGGAGGATGGGTACGGGCAAAGCTGATAGGTGAACAAGATCTCCTTCATCTCCTGGTCATGTATAGAGAGGGAGTGAGGAAAAACCTGAGAATCACCTGTTGTTACTGAAACTCACTGACTGTTTATTCCACTCAGCGTATTTTTACTAGACTTAGGCAAAGGACCGAATGTTGTTCAGTGTGATGGTACTGAAAAGGTACACAAGGTACACTGTGAAATGCACACATATTTCTCTGTTACAGTTTGAGTAGATACTAAGTAGTCAAAAAGGGACATAAAAATATTGGAGATGATTTCACTGAATTCGTACCCTCGATCAAGCACATTTGTGCTGCTAGTTGAAGAACAAAAAGGATAGGAAAAGAGACATTGATTAGGGCATTGCAAATGAGTCATGTTTTTTTGAAATGTGGTTCACTTAATTGGGTCAGATACTGTTACAAGCATCTCTCTCATGCAGAAGATTAGCTTTTAATTTTCTCTTATTGGGCCTCTCACCAGAACTGGTTGGAGTATGACAAGACTGGACCAGTTCTGCCTTTAGCTTTGGCAGCTGCTTCTTAAAAGGGTTAAGAAGAAATGCAGTTGCTCATTTTGTTGATTTAATGCTAGTTTCTGTATAATAGCCTTCTGTCCCCAAAGTAAGAGTGTATAAAGAAGGAGGCTTTAATTAAACTCTGTGTTGTGAAAAAGATTTTTCCTTCATTGTCATGAGAAATCAGGAAAGTCAGACCATAACAGTGATAACTTATTCCATAAAAATACTAGCTGATTGACCTGTTCAGTATGTGGTTTCAGACATCCTGCATTGGCAGTAAATTCCTATTCATTAGCTTTTTCTGGCAAAAGTTAAAACAGCTTTGTTTCTGTGATGACAGATTGTTGAGGCACCGCCAGCTTGTCTTTACCAAACTTTCTGCGTGCCTTTAACTGGCAGGTTTTCTAGATTGGCTTCGTCCTTGGTACTGCCTTCTCCTGCAGAGCAGTTGTACAGGATAAATCTTCAGTGTTGCACCACAGTTGTCCTGAGCGCCTGTACAGAATTGGCTCTGTACTCGTACAGCATGCTAAATTCAGCAATGCAGGGCAATTGTTTGTGTAGATTGGAAGAAAGAGCATAACTTTCATATCAAGGAGTTAGAGACATAGGAGCAAAAGCAAAAATCAGGAATTAAAGACTCCTCTGTTTGCACAGTGTTGCTAGCCTATAACTGACTTGGTAACCTATAACTTGGACAACCCCCATCATACCTTTAAATTTGGACTGATTGATAGTTTTCCATTTGCTGCCAGAAACTGTTGTAAAGGGACTATGATTTTCCAGAAGCATTCTTCATTCCCTTTTCCTTAGCCAAGCAAAGTACATGTTAGGGTCTTGCAAGGGGAGTTATTTGACCCACTTTCTAATTATTTTTCTACCAAAATCAAAGAAGAAGATCCCCCCCTGCTTTGCCATGTGTTTTATCTTGATGGCTAAAGGAACAGATAATGATTATTAGTTTGTATGTGAAAACTGTATGCAAACTTACTGTTCTGTTGTTGGTGAGAATCACTATTTTGCCAATGTCAACTATTCTTTGATAGTAAATATTTTCTTAGTTTCTTGTACTTGATTTTGTCATTCTAGGGTTTTGAAAGTTGAGCTTTCTGATTCATCACACTGAAGTGCTTAGTCAGCAACCGATTCTCTTGTCCTCTGTTAGAGGTGGTGTCCTGTTTGTGCCACAGCAAAGGGATGCTGCAGTTACCATCAACATCGCAACGGGTGTTAATCAGTCTGAAGCACCTTAGAATGTTTTGTCAAAGTTAAATTTCATTTTTGGTGTCTTTTATTGGGTATAAGTACACGAGTATGCTAGAGCAGATGTGCTGGGACAACTGATATAGTTCATTATCCTGTATCCCATAGTGGCCAGTAGAAAGAGAATGACCAATGGAGGTTAGTAGGACAGGGCAAACATGAAATGATATCTCATTGGTGTACCCTTTTGCCCTTTACCAGTTTGCAACACAGGGCCTTCCCAATCCACAGGTCATCTCTGTGTGCTCTCTCTGGCTTGGTAGATATTTCCCTGACAGATTTTTTTTTCTTCCATAAATATGTAACTTTTTAAATATTTCTAAGCTTTTAATAACCACAGCTTCTTGTGGCAAGTAGTTCTGCAGCTAATGGTGTATTGCATGTAGAAGCACTACCTCTTTCTCCTCTTGAATCTGCTCCCCTAGTTCTTGTATTTGGAGAGAAGGCCTAAGAGTGACTGTGTTGGGTCAGAGCAAAACTCAGTCTAGCCCAGTGTTCTGTTTTCCACAACAGCCAGAGGTGGATGCTCAGGAGGGAGTATAAGAAGATAAATACATGTAATATATTACCTGACTGTCTTCCATGTCTTACTGTGTATTATTCATAGAATCGTAGAATCATAGAATCGTTTAGGTTGGAAAAGACCTTTAAGATCATCAAGTCCAACCGTTAACCATGTCCCTAAGCACCACATCTACCTGTCTTTTAGATACTTCCAGGGATGGAGACTCAACCACTTCCCTGGGCAGCCTGTTCCAGTGCCTGACTACTCTTTCAGTGAAGAAATTTTTCCTAATATCCAATCTAAACCTCCCCTGGTGCAATTTGAGGCCATTTCCTCCTGTCCTATTGCTCGTTACTTGGCAGAACAGTCTGACCCCCACCTCGCTACAACCTCCTTTCAGGTAGTTGTAGAGAGCAATAAGGTCTCCCCTCAGCCTCCTTTTCTCCAGGCTAAACAACCCCAGCTCCCTCAGCCGCTCCTCATAAGACTTGTGCTCTAGACCCTTCACCAGCTTCGTTGCCCTTCTTTGGACACGCTCCAGCACCTCGATGTCCTTCTTGTAGGGAGGGGCCCAAAACTGAACACAGTATTCGAGGTGCGGCTTCACCAGTGCCAAGTACACAGGGACGATTACTTCCCTGGTTCTGCTGGCCACACTATTTCTGATACAAGCCACGATGCTATTGGCTTTCTTGGCCACCTGGGCACATTGCTGGCTCATGTTCAACCTGCTATTGACCAGCACCCTCAGGTCTTTTTCTGCCAGGCAGCTCTCCAGCCACTCTTCCCCAAGCCTGTAACATTGCCTGGGGTTGTTGTGACCCAAGTGCAGGACCCGGCACTGAGCCTTGTTGAACCTCATACAGTTGACCTCAGCCCATTGATCCAGCCTGTCCAGGTCCCTCTGCAGGGCCTTCCTACCCTCCAGCAGATCAACACTCCTGCCCAACCTTCAGCTGGATGTAGTTTCTGTGGGCTTAGATAATTTTGATTCCACGAAGTTGTCTATTTTGCCCTTGAACACTTGTATAGTTTATTATATCTGCAGCATCTTGTGGGAAGGAATTCCACAATTTAATCTTGCATTGCATTAAAAAATTTCCTGTTCATCTTTCCCATGCAGGTCAGTATTCTGTAGACCTTTACTGTGTCCTTCTTCCAACTTACCTGTTGATGGCTGAATTTTCATCTATTTTACCATTTCTTAAATGGTAAACAGATCTGGTAGTAATCAGTCCAAATCCCATTGCTATGTACATAAAAATTCTTTCATTCTGCAACTCTTTGCAGTAATCCTAGTCTTTGCAACCTCAAATAAATTAGTATAATCAGCAAACTTTATCACATCAGGATTCACCCTGTTTTCTACATTATGTATGAATGTGTTTAACAGTGGTCACCCGGCACAGATTCCTTTAGGATTCCACTCCTTTCATGTATGAACGTTCATTCCTACCCTCTATTCCTGTCTTTTAATAGCCCTTTATCCCATGTCAGCTTCTTTTCTTCTGGTACCTTTGGCTAGTAATCTTCCTAACCAATTACATGCCAATGTAACATCCAGGTAGCTTATACTAGACAGAGCTCCGTTGTCCATGTTTTTTCATTTGATTCAGGTAGCTGGTGGGTTTATAGCAACAACCTATTACCCAACATGTCATATTTACTTATTTGTCCATTAATTTGACTCTTTATTATAGTTTCGACCATCTTTTCAGGTACAAATACTGAGCTTACTTGATATCCACAGTTCTCTAGACCCCCACCACTCTTTTAAAAATTGCTGTCACATTTGTCATCCTCCAGTCTGGTACCAAGGCAGTTTTAAAGAAAAACTGCAGGTAATGATTAAGCTGTTTCTTTACCTCATCAGGTTCAATTCTGTAGGCAGAACACCCTGGTTTTTTACTGCATAATTTTCTGTCATGGATGGTAATGTGAGAGTACTGATTGTACAATTCCAGCTCCAGCATTTCTGCTTTGGCTGTTGGCATTGGTAATTTTATTTTGATATTGAGATAATCAGGCTATCTCCTAATTATTCAGACCTCTTGTAGGGACTTCTGGTTTTACCACTCTTCTACCACTGTTTCAAGCATCTTATACACGTCTGCACTAGAAGAATTGGAAACTCTTCAGACACTGCCTAACAGATGAGCTTATTTTGTGTTAATGTTACTGTCCTCTATTGGACATCCCGTCATACTTCCTTACTTGGCTCACTTAGCAGAGCTTGGCAGTTGTTGAGCGGAAAGGGCAAGAGCTCTGTCCTTGAGGCAGACTGACGACTGTAGCTTTGTCTTTGCACAGATGAACCAGATGATGAAACCGCTTACTTAACTGAAAGAAAACTGTTGTTCTGAGCTTGGAGTAACATGCTATTCCTCATCTGTTTTGAGTGTATGTATGCTGTGACATGAAGACTGAAAACGAATTCTGTACATATGCTATGTATTTGCTCTTGCTCTGCTTTCATATACAGCCTGTCTCTTTTAACCCAGTGGGTATCAGTCTCTGAAGTTCGCCTTTATTCATCCCATTTCATGCTGTCAGGAAGTAGCTGCACACACTATAAACCAGCAGACAGCAACTAGGGAGAAAATTGCTGGTTATCCTAGAGCTCCCTTGTGTTTGCCTCAGTTCTGTCCTGCTAATTGCATTGGTTCCGCTGCATTACAAAGTGTTCAGAAAGGATATTTCTTTCAGAGAATTCCTGTGAATCTCGTGTGTGCAACTGTCAGATGCAAGGCGACGTATCCTTTTTTATGTGAGCACTCCTTAGGCATTATACTGTTACAAACGTAGGATTTTAACCACACAGATTTGCTTTACGTATGTCATCTAATGTCTCTACTTGCAATCCACAGCTCAATGTTATTTACAACACAAAACACCCTGATCAGAGACTCAAATCTGTCCAAAAACAAGAAGCCTTTGACTTGAATGTTGATGTAAAGGATGACAAAGATGATAAAAACCATTTGACCTTGAATGTGTGCACAAGGTAGGTAATTCAGTTGGAGCATCTCATACACCTCTTTGTCTATACAGCTTTTAAATTATTTAAAATGAGCTAAATTATCCGTTTGTGTGTATGGATTTACTAATGTATAGGATATAAACATATAACTAAAGAGAATAAAAGAATTGCTTTGTAAAAACGGCAGTAGTTAAACTAAGAAGCGATTCATAAGTCAATAAATAGAGTGATAGATCTTTTGTGCAAGATTGTTGCTGGCCAGGTCATATTTTTTTACTAGTATGTAAAGATAGTGGTGCCCTAAATGTTAGAGGTATATGGAAAAGTTTGTGTGAAATACAAGAAAAAGCTCAAAGGCTTCTTTGGTGCAACTGCTTCTTAGCTATCTGGAGAACTGTGGACAGACTTGAAAATTGAACCAATGTCTTCCACATTCTAACTTCTACTAACAGACTGTGACAACTGCCCATTACTCTTACCTTTCACAAACAGAATGCTTTGCTTCTGATCTAGAAGTAGATACTTTTTTTTTTTTTTTTTTTTTTTTTTATAAAAAGAGAAGGAAGCTCTGAAGTGCTGAAAACACCATGAAATAGAAGTAATCATTCTTTGGTCATTTCTATTAATAAACTTTGCTCGGAACAATTTTGGCAGGAGTCAAAATCCGTGTTTACATAATGATAAATTCAACTGGCGTTTTGTCTTATTGTGCAAGTATCTTTGTGGTCTTTCATTTACCAATATTTCTTACAGTTATTAATTTGGTAATATAATATAATATAATACAATATAAGCATCATTCTAGAGTTGAAAGAGGTGATGAGTTTTCCGGCTGGTCTAATTCTATGTGCTGAATAAGGACGGGGGAGGGTGCATCTGGGATGATGTTTCTTGTTCAGTAAACACCTACTAAGAACTGCGCTGAGACTGCGGAAGCATCATCTCAGAGACCACAGAACAGCCACCAGATGTTACCTGGACAGAATTTGGATCAGATGAGAACAAGTGACATTGAACAGTCATATTGCATATTCCTAGGTCAGCCAGTCATTAAACCAAGCTGTTTCTTTGACTGCTTTGCTGCCTCATTTTTACTTGCTGTGAAAGTGTTTATACATGTTTTTAAAAGAAATATATGAAGATGTTTGTTCTCTGGCAGTTTCTTCAATACGTACTTCTTATTGTAGTTGCAGAGCACTGCATATTTCACAGAAAACCTTATAGGACATCATATCTCTCCCTCTCTATTTATGTTTTTTTATCTTCTATCTTTTATTATCTACAAGGGTGTTGAGATGACTACATTCTTTGTATGTTAGGATTTCATTTGTTTGTGAACACTTCCTCTAGAAACATTGTTTTCTTCTTGAGACATTGTAATGGGTTCCTTGTAAATGCAAGATTTGCAAAGTACCACGTGATCTGCCATGATTACTCTTGTATTCCTTTCCTCCACATCCTCTTTTTGTTATTTATTTAAACTTTAAACACCATATGCCTAGAACTGTTTTTATGCTCTGCCTATCACAAGGGACTGTGACTGGAGATGGAGCCTCTAGGTGACACCATCATACAAATAATCAGCTATAGTGAATATGAATTCAGTACAGAGAGGATTGATTTAATTTTGGAAATAGCCAGCAGGCACAAAGCCAGAGCCCTGTTTTTATGTGTTTCTGGTAACCAGTTCAGTGATACAGATGGTGGGCAGGGACACTAGGATACACGAGAGCTCTTGAAATAGAATGGGCTTTTTCTCTTTTAAAGTTTTCTATGAAGTGTCAACAGCTTTCTAAAGTCTAGCATAAACTCCTGACATGTAAAGGGCTTACATGATGGGTCTGGGATAAGTCTTGGCTAAGCATTCTGATTTTCTAGCTAAGACCTTTGGCTCAGTAAGGTCTCCATCTCTCTGGGAAGGCTCTAGGGTGATGATGTTTTAATTGCAAAGTGTTCAAAGGATAGGGGAAAATCTAGTGGCATTATAAAACTGCCCCAGGAGAATATTTGGAACATTAAGATCCATTAACTCTTATCATGGAAAGTGGACTGGTATAAGTTCTAGTAAGTGTGTGTTTCTATTCTTTAGGCTGAGACTTCGTCTCTGGTTGCTTGGCTTGATAGACTAGTGATCCTCTTCTTTTTTCCCTATTGTCGTGGTTTAACCCCAGCCAGCAACTAAGCACCACACAGCCGCTCACTCACTCCCCCCCGGTGGGATGGGGGAGAGAATCGGAAGAGTAAAAGTGAGAAAACCCATGGGTTGAGATAAAGACAGTTTAATAGGTAAAGCAAAAGCCGCGCGCACAAGCAAAGCAAAGCAAGGAATTCATTCACTACTTCCCAGCGGCAGGCAGGTGTTCAGCCATCCCCAGGAAAGCAGGGCTCCATCACGCGTAACGGTTACTTGGGAAGACAAACGCCATCACTCCGAACGTCCCCCCCTTCCTTCTTCTTCCCCCAGCTTATATACTGAGCATGACGTCATATGGTATGGAATAGCCCTTGGGCCAGTCTGGGTCAGCTGTCCTAGCTATGCTCCCTCCCAGCTTCTTATGCACCTGGCAGAGCACAAGAAGCTAAAAAGTCCTTGACTAGTGTAAACTCTACTCAGCAAGAACCAAAACATCAGTGTCTTATCAACATTATTCTCATCCTAAATCCAAAACACAGCACTATACCAGCTACTAAGAAGAAAATTAACTCTATCCCAGCTGAAACCAGGACACCTATATATTGTATATAATATATACATTATCTATAGTAAATTCCTGAATTAGTTTAAAGTTGGTCTACTTATAATCTTTACAGCATGATGTGGCTTTCTGGTAGAGAAACCAAATGAGGCAAATACAGAAAGACTGCTGAAATCTCAACCAGTTTAGCTAGCTGTGGGTATGCATAGTCAGGTAATGGAGGCTGCAGCTTTGCAATTTTTTTCTTTCTCTAATCTGCAGAGTATTCCACCTTCTTTTAACCAGCTTGATAGTGATTGGTCATGGTCATTTCAACTGGGTATCATTTATGACACTGGAGCAGATAATGTCTCATTGAGCTTGAACTGATTCTTGGTTAGAGGAGCTAACTCACTGTCTGGGAGGCAAATACCCAGGGCTGCCAGTTTCTTCTCTGGTTGGTCTTGTTGCCCGCATACCATTTCCAGGCATGGGAAACTGATCGCTGATGGTTCTACTCACTCTCTTGTTTATGCTTTCTGCCCACACTAGCTTGGTGTTGTTTTCTCCTCTTTGCATCATCTAGGAGAGGGTCTCACACAGATCTCATTTCTGAAGAGCTGAAACATAAAATTGAACTCAAAAGGTTCTCAGTTCTCTTCAGGTACAAGTTTTAAGTCTTCTTTCTTTCTCTTACTGGTCATTCTTCTTGCATGGTGATTTTTTTTCTGTTTTAAGAGATCATGAAGTTGAAGAGATGATTCCAGGACCTACCCCCAAGGCTGTCTCTCTTCTTCATTAGAGAGACAGATCCTCATAACTTCTAGGCATATATTTTATTCACTTCTTGACAATACCAAGCTGGTTTGGTTACCTGTTGGTATTTTGGTAGCATCCCAGGCTGGCTAGACAGCTTGGGTATTTTCCTCCCCTCTTATTGGTAATTATGCAGAAATAATTACATCCAGTTCCAATTCAGTTATTTGTTTTCAACAGCAGCTACTTTGGCACAGCACATCATCCAACAGATGGTTTCATTTGTTTCTAATTTTGTGAGCCAACTGAAGTCAGCAGTTGTGCTGTATTTCTTTCAAAGTCATATCTGCGTTCAATCAGCCATCCTGCCGGGCTTAACAGCATTGCTTTGAAAGTAAGTCTTCCCTTTTCTTAAACCATCCAGGTCTACAAAGAAATAGTTTTATCCAATTACTTTCAACTACTGTCAGGCCTCCAAAATGAGGATTGGAGGCATTTCTATTCTACTATAACAATAATCATTTACCCTCCATGCCAACGCGGGGGAAACCTCTTCTGCCACCTACTTTATTTAAAGCAATACAATCTTTTGCAGGTAATTTAAGTATCACTTGTAGCACAGAACACCATAAATATATTTTGATAGTTCTGTTGTGCACCATAGTATGTAAGGCTTGCTCAACAGAGCAAAGCTTTTTAGTCCAGCATCTGATTCTCATATTGGAAGAAGATAAAATAATAAGCATTATTTAGGAAAAAAGAGGGAACTCAGCTTATTAAATCTTCTTTTTCCAAAATCGGATTAATAACATGGCTATGCATTTTAAAACTGGAGCTTTGAGAAATAATCTGATGATGACTTTGTTAATGGAACCATCAGTCTCTATGAAGAAAATATGAAAATAGTTGGGAGACTTTTTTGGTGTATACGTTTATCTCACCCTCTAAAAATGAATAAAAGCAAAACAATGCATCCATAAGAGGAAATATGTATATTTCAGTTCAAGAGTTCCTACAGCAGTTTCTTAATTACTTCTTTTGAAACGTGTTTAATTGCAGTATTCCCTGCATATTTGTGATGTAAACCTGCACTTATAGGTGCCAATGGAAAGCTTCTAGTGGTGTCAGTGTAGTCTCTCATATGATTCATGTACTGCAGTTTTCTCAGTGCTAAACCTGCTTTTGCATATGTGGTTGAAATTATCGGGCAGAATAATAGAGAAATCAATTATTACCGCTTTAACATTAGAAATTTTCTTGTCGGCATTTTGTTCCATTTGTTTGTTAAGTATTCTTAAGCATTATTGCTTCCGTAGGTGGGATTTCATGATCAAACAGTTTCTTTGGAGCGTCAGCTACTGTATTTCTACTAAAAGTTTCTTTGTCTCTGTGTTTTGAAAAGGTACTTGGGTTCTGGTACAGCTCCCAGTAGTGGTATGGTCCTCATGGAGGTTGGCTTACTCAGCGGTTTCTCTGTGTCACCAGATTTCATTCCATTAGACAAGACAGTTAAGAAGATGGAAAAGGACAATGGAAAAGTCAACCTATACTTAGACTCTGTAAGTTGAAAATAACAAAGAAATGTGTTCGTAGTGATGTTAATCTTGACTCTGCCATTGTTTGGTTTAAATTGGAAAGACATTATGATTTTATTCTTTGGGGGCGTCAACATCTGCTATTCACATTGAATTTATAGCTCCACTGCTTTTCAGTGAGACTGATGGGTAGGTACAACTCAGCTATATTTGTAAGGGGTTTCTAGATTAAGCCTCTTAAAAATCATGTATAAGAAGGCAGACGTTTCAAGAAGTCTGAAACTTGGCCAAAATGCGTACGAATGAGAGAAGCATCTTTATATGCATCCTGATTCCAAGTCCTTAGAAATGAAGGGGACTGCCGCTGAGCTACAAGTCCTTACCTCTTCCATGAAACCACCATCCCAGCATTCTCAGATGTTTCTCTTTTGTTTTTCTAGCTAAATGAAACACAGGTTTGTGTGGATATTCCGGCTGTGAGAGACTTCAAAGTGGCAAATATCCAAGATGCTTCAGTGACTATAGTGGATTACTATGAACCTAGTAAGTGTCAGTCATTCCAAATGGATCTTGGTGATTCAGAAGTTTAAAAGAAAGTTTCTTTTCATGGAAACAGGACGAATTTTAGTGAAGAGAAAGCCACATTGCACTGAAATTTACTTTTTTTTCATTGAACTGCAGCCTTTTTGGACATTGACATGCCAAATTTTCTAACAAATAGTAGTGTTTTTCCATATACATGTTTACTGTCCTAATGAGTTGGTTCCTCAGCTGGTGTGAATTGTCGTAACTTAATTGTCAGCTGGTATAAATTGGCTTCAATCCGGCCCACTGTGTTCCCAAAACTACCAAAATGAAGCAGGAACTTCACTGTGGTTCACTTACCAAGTTAATGATAATCTTTCAAGTAGCTTTTTCATCTGTTTCTTGTTTAAACTAAGAGTCCTTCACTGGAGAAAATGCCAGTGTTTTGATTCTATAGTTATGTAAAAAAGATGTACCTGGGAAAAACAGTTTCAAAGTTTTTTGGTTTGATGGATTTTTTTGTACAGAGTGTTTTAGAGAAAGGCAGCAATGTACAAAGATCTTGGGCAAAATGAAAAGCAAAGAAAGATTACAAGCTGCTGGAGAAGATACTAGAGAGGTTTTCATTACACTAGTCAGCTGAAACATTATTAAGGATTTGGGCTTGGTTTGAGATAAGGCATTAAAAAAGCTGTACAGGCAATTTTCTTCATGTTGGTTTGTTTTAGCACAAGACAGAGACAATCAAATATGCTATGATGTGTACTACTTTAGCTAGATGAAGATCTCATTTATTCTTTGTAGTCTGAAATGCTTGTTCAATCGCAGAAGTTTAAACTAAAATAGGAAATTAGCGGATGTAATGAAACTGTCCATTAACCTAGAGCATGTTTTAAGTCCTAGTGGCTTAACAAATTAGAGTAATTTTTATTTGAGGCAAACACATAACACTTAGAATCTGTGGCCAAAATGAATTTCCACATGCTTTAATGACTAGGAGAAGAGCTCAGGACCTAGTCTTTTGTAAGAATGCTGTTAGATAGGCTAATGAATAAATGTATAAAAAAGTCACATATAAATTCACATGTGTAAATACTTTTATTCTGTTTAAATACATTTAGTGTCTATACATTCTCAGTTAATAAATCAATATTAATTTAAAGATATGAATTAACATCCTTAAGGACTAAAATTTTTATGATGTAATCAGTACTGCAATAGAAGGCTTTAACTTTAAGAAAAAGATTGCTTCAAATATTATTTTACAAGATGCCATTCCTATTACTGTGTAGCATAGGCATCTTATTGGTCAACATATATACATATGCCACAATTCTGAGTTCTTCTGAGAGAGCTCCTTCCTATCTAATACAGGAACATGCTTTTGTTTTAATCTATTATTTTCCATCGCTCTCATAGTTGGTGACCCAAGCTGCAGGTGTATATTTTTTGTGATGGTGACAGTCAGATTCCTGTCATATTCAGAGCTAGGAGATATCTAAGGATTCCTCATGCTCTGGCATGTATCAAAAAGTTATGTCTGTGTGGCTGATAATACAACTGGTATAAGAGCTGGGTTGGATGCCAGTATAGCAGTGCCAGCAAGGAGATCTACCAGGGTTAATATACACAGCTGCTCGGCATATTCAGATGACTGTGCTGCTTCTCTTACCTGACTTTGCTCAGAGCTAGTTGGGTGTCACTGTTGGGTAAGCGTTATGCCTCGTAATGACACATTTTTATTTTTACTTTTTTAATATCTTGAGGCTTGAAAGGAAACTGAATATAATTTCAGTTAAAAAATACTACTAATAAAAAAAAGAAATTGCAGTGTCCCTAGTTGGAATGAAAACCCTCAAACCACGAAACCCACTATGGGAATGAAACTTTGCAAAAGCTTGTTCTGTAAGCAATTACCATGCATTGATGTTTTTGAAATGAATATGGCCTTCCAGGCTGCTAGTCTGTTCAGCTCTGTAGCAACACTTCAGGAAACTGGGGAGCAAAATACAGGAGCAGGAGCTAGGTGAGGTGGGCAGTGCCAGATTCAGGAAGCTAAAGCTTCCAAACATAATAGTGAGAGAGAAAGCATCAATTGTGAGAGACCTAGCTCTTGAATGTCTTAGCCAGTAACCTGCCAGGTAAATCATCCCAGTTCCTTTGTCATAGGGGTTACTGCATAGGCAGGGGCAAAATTCCTTTTAAAATGTTTGAACTGGGTCTAACAGTTGAGATTGAGGGTATGAAAATGTGCTTTTCACCAAACATTTGCCTGAATATATTGAGAACGTTTTGATGTTTTGGGAAAAGGACAAAGTTTAATGCCTAGGCTTAAACACCCACTCTGGGAAGCGTTTTGCAGTGTATGATGAGGTCTGCATCAGTTTAGTGCATCCTTTAAAAATGCTTTTTTTGTGAAGCTAATTTGTTGGCCAGTTCTCAGAAGTTCATTAACTAATGTTGACTAACCTTTCTGAACAGGGAGAAGAGCAGTGAGAAGCTACAATTCAGAAGTAATGCAAAGTATAACCCCTTGTGACTTCTGTGAAAGTGATTGCAGTCTTTGCCAACGAGATGGTTCTCCAGCCTTGCTTCAACACTCTTCGTTGGCCTCCTTGCTCTGTGTGCTATTTGTCCTTCATGTAAACTTGCTGTGCAGTTGGGTGCTGTAAAAGGAAACAGATTATGTGTCACATTTAAGGTTTCTGTAAATTATCCAAAGAAAATTTTATGTTCAGATACCAGCCTGTCTAGTGATTACAGTGACCAAACTCCTGCTGCGTTCAGGGAGAGCTGGGCTGGCCCATATGGTAAATTTCTGGCTGTGCCAGAAAACTTCTTTAAGTGTCTGCTGGAAAAACTTTCCAAGTCTTAGTTTCATACTGAAGTTATTTTCTGAAGAAGCACAGAGTTAAGTGAGAAAGAGTCTGAGAAAATACAAACCTAGCTACATGTTCCCATTCCCTTTTCACCCCAGCTTTCGATTGTGCTTGGTTTTTAGGGACATATGTTAGTTTACCATGCTTTTCCGAAACACACTCTGCCTCTCCGTTGGGGTGTTGGTAAGCAGAATGCTGGGAGCTTGGTATCAGAGCTCCCTTTGTTCTGTTCTGCAGACATGACACTTGACATTAATATTGAATTTTGCAGTATGCTCACATGGGGAAAAATATGAAAAATAAAAGGAGCTGGCTTCAGAGCAGATCCAAGAGCCAGAAAGAGCGTTCACAAACTGCTGAACGCTCCAGAAAATTGTCAGTCTTTTTTTATCATTACAGAGGAGCTAGGTGGATTTTTTTGCCAATTCATAAGCTAATCATGTTTGAAAATAAGGCCTCAGGATGTTCTCATATATTTTACTCTGGAAGGCTTTTACTGTAAATGTATCAAAGATGGAGTCTATGTTTGAGACTTCATTTTTCCAGGGTTATTCAGAAACAAACCTAATTCTGTTTCCATGTGAGAACGCTGGTGCCAGCTGGCATATTTATGGCCAGCAGGATGAAGATTGCTTTGACCCTTTTCTGGTTTTCGGAAGTCTTCTAGAAATGTCACTCTGGGGCATCATTTATGTCTTGTGTTTGCAGTGTCGTCTTGTCAACGATTTAAGCGGCATAACCCTAAAGAGCTGTTTACTGCTCTCTGTGCCATGTCGGCTGGTTGGCCCTGAATGCCATCTGTGCGTGCAACTCCTGTTGTTGGTTGGCGGGAGAGGCTTTTGGGAGATGTGGGCTGGACATGCATTCAGTCCAGCAAAACAATTGGCTGCTTGCTTAACTTAAGCACATCCTTGTGTGCTTTAAGTGCTTTGCTGAAGTGGAATGGAGGAGAGGGACAGTGAAGGACAGCAGGCACTTTTACACCCAAACCTGCTCTTTGCACATGGAGAGAATTTCAGGTCTCTATGAATGTGGAAACGTGTGAGCGTGGGATCCCTTCCCTCCTGAGTGAGCGTATGAACGTCTTCCCTGTCTGGCAGCCTATTTATCCTTCTTGAACACTGCCCATGATACCTAATGCTTACTTCTTTTTGATAAGGAAGCCAAGTCAGTAACATTTCTAGTTACTAAAATGAAGTTAATAGCTGTCGTGCCAACTAACAAGAGTTAGAAATTTTAAGGCTATTGATTCCCTTTTTTTTATAACCTTTGTGTGTATATGTGCACATGTGTGCATATGGCAGTCACTTTCCTTGAGCAATTTCTAATTTTTATTCAAATTTTGCTACTGCTTAAAATGTATATTTTTGTATTTTATGCTCATCCATACTTTTGTTCAAAAAGGAAATTAGTGCATGATAGCATGGGAAGAGGCCTGAACTTCCTAAACTGGGTGCCTTCTAATACCGAGGTATGGGTTTTAACTGCAAAACTAGTTTAGGTGGGGTTATTTGTTTTACTTTAGCTGTATTTAGAATTCACAATGTTTTTCACAAACTTGGGGTTCTGTTCTGTCTCTCTGGCAGAGCTTAGGCCTGGTTCTTTGTAGTCAGTTCATGCTTTTCACTTGCCTTTGGTGCACTTCGGATCTAGCCCCTTGAATAGTTGCTTAGTGCCTTGACATGAGTGCCCATGCTGCTCTCTGACCCACATGAAGTGGTATCGTATTTATTGAAATCCAAAGCACTACTTAGTCAATAGGATGCAGGATCTGACCCTCTGTTAGTCATGCCCTTGGTTACATGGCTCCAGAGCTAATAGAAACCAAGATACAAACTGAAATGTATCTTTGCGTCTCAAATCCTTTACCCATGTATGGGAGCATAGACTGAATTGTGCCAAGTGTGAGATCTGGAGAACATTCACACTCTGAGCTGGGATGTGTTTTGCTGTGGGTGCACTGTGAAAGCGGGTCTTCTTTTGCCTTTGGGGACAGCAGCCTCGACATGTCATTTGCCTCCATTTATTATAATTTCAGGAACCCAAAGCTCACATGCTTTCTGTTTTTACTATATGTAGAGCTTCTAAGAGGAACATTGATACCTGACTAATGTTAGGATAAAGAGACTTATTTTCTAGACAAGATGTACTGGAGATAAACTACTCCTTTGCAGTTGATAGTAGGAATAAATTAGTTTTATTTTGCAGGCAGTCCCAGCTTCCTGAATATCCTCAAGAAAAATGGATTTAAACTGCTCAGCCTAATTTCAGACAGGGCAGCTTTTTCTAGTATTCCCTTACATTTGTTTTTGAGACAAACAACACATGTTTTTAAATGACTCTTGGCTGCCTTGCACACCCTACCAAGAAGCATCAGTCATAATGCACCATGTCATGGAAATTGTGGGAGTCAGTGAACAAACATCCTCTTTTATTTTACTTTTTTCTATACAGCAGGCATATCATTGCAGACATCCAAATCTGCCTCTGTACTAAGCTATTTTAAAGGAACAGTGTACATCATATGACTTCAAACAAATGTTTACACTAGGTGGCCTTGAACTTTCCTATACCAATGCCTTTGGTCACTTTGCAGTTGCAGCTAGTGCTTTGAATGAGTTACAGAGGATGAATTTTGCATTGTGTGTTGGCAGTGAGTGGAACAGAGGAAAGGGAATATTATGTGGCATAGTGACTTTTTTTGTTTTCCTCATGGTTATGTAGGAACCTTTACACAAATGCTCAGCGTATATATTTTTCCATTGCTCTGTAAAGTCAGTTTTTGATGTTAGAGGGGCCATGCTCCCACTCAGTTACTAGGAAATCTTTTAGCAGAAGATCTTTAGGAACTCTTTAGGAACAAGGTCTTTAAGGAGCTTTAAGGCATGGTGATAAAGGCAGTCAGGAAGAGGTATTTTGTGATGGAGTCTTCATGTTTCATTGCCTGAACATTTTTGTGTGGTTGCTCTTTGTTTGAAATTTGAGCGTTTTCTGGTACTTCTGTGCCCTTTTCAGCCTCGTGCTGTCAATGGACATAGTCTATACAGAGCCATTAATAAACTATTAAATCAGTAAGAAATAATAATTTATTTAGGATTGAGTTTAAAACAAAACCATAATGCATTTTAAAGTGCACTCCCCAAATTCTACCTTTGCTGTCATCCATGATCTTAGCTGAAGTTTTCTCTACAGGTTTCTCGTGTGCATCATCCAGAAATCTTCTATACTGAATGTTGTTGTACAGAACAGGGAATGAGTGTTGCCTAACAACAGGTTTACAGCACCTCAGAGTCTGCATGCTGGGCCAGCTCGGTGGCTGGTTTGGTTCCCAGCGCAGCACCAACACGCTCCCATTTACTTCACAAGCAGGAGCTTGTGGCTTGTGCACATCAATGGCACCTGATAACGGGGGAAGTGGCCAGAGTGGTGCAGGAGAAACAGAAGAGCCAAGGTCCAACGTTACGTGCCTCTCTTTTGGCTTGAAAGGTAGTGTTGAAAATCTAACCTAAGATTCAAAAATTGGTTTTATTCAGTTTTCAAAATACTATCCTAGCAATACTTCTCCAGATGTGTTGCCCAAGTTGGTGTGAATATTGACAATATTTGGTTTAAGCAGATTCCTGTAGAAAGCATACGTATATACATAGCCATTATATAGGCCCCAGTGTACTACAGTGTCGAATGTATGTGCAATTAAAAACATACTAGATCTTCACAAAGTGCCCAGACCACCAACATTGTGTGATGTTCTGTCTTTCAAAACATATAGTCAGGCTTTTAGGAAAAATTATATTTGGAAAGCAACTGGTGCCTAATGGCATAACTTTTCTATCTCAAACACTAAGAAAGGGTATTCAGTTTTAATTCTAATGGCCAATAATATTTCTGTTATAGCCTTCCTTCTTCTACCATGAATCTTTATCCAGTGAACCATCTTTATGTGTTTAGTCCTCTAAATACATAGAAGATTTTGAAATTAGGTGTTCTCATTAGTAATTTATCCATAAAATATAACAGCAGTTATTTGATCAGGTCTTTCAACTTATTATTAGACTCTCCTTTTCCCCATATCAAAATATTTGACTTCAGTGGTTTTTCTTACTCAGTTTATTATATTTTTGTGTGCTACTTGGAAATATCATTGCACTAACGCTATTCTATGCAATAAAGTCCGACAGTGTGCTGTATTAGATCAATCCAGTGATTATTTTTCCTAATGGGTAGCTTGCTATTTTCAGATATGTATGAGCATTAATTGCTTACGTGCTACATTTGAGTCACCAGAACTCCAGTGTTAAGATTTCTCTTTAATTTCAAATCATACATTTTGTTTCTGTATTCCTTAGTGCTCACCCAAAAGCTTCATCAGCCTTGCTCAGATCTTATGATGTCATATTATGAATTGATTTTTTAGTTGTGGTTTTTAGTATTGTTAGGTTGGGTGGGATACTAATATGAGGAAGAAAATATAAAAAAACGCTGGCTCAGAGGAAGTATCATATAAGCAGGTGTAATGTACCATACATTAGCTGTCCTACTGGCTATTGCATCTCTTCTTTTCCATTTCAGGCCTTAAGCAATTTGAACTAAAATTCTTGGCTGCCTTGAGACATAGTCAGATACCCAGTTTGATCTAGTTTAGGATCATCCTACACATTTCCACTTTTGATCAAATCAGAAATGGTAGAAAAAGAATGCTTTTATGAGCTGTTTTGAGCAAACAGAGGTGAACTAACATGCCAGCTATGCAAATTGCTTCTGTCTTTTCAAATAATAAAACAAATGTTAAGGAACTAGACTGTTTCACAGGATTTTGGAAAATTGTCATTGATCTATTTTTCTTCAAATAAAGTTTGCAATAGCTATTTTTAAATTCTATTAAAGATGACTTTTAATAATATATGTCTAGTGTTTGCTTGTTTAACAATACAGCCACCTGTAGTAGATCGTGGTTTCTGTACTGTCTTGACCACTGCCCATCTTCAGCATATCTTAGAGGCTGCCTCACCTGTGTTTTAAAGCTCATACTTTGAAGTGGTGCAATGGTGACTTCCATGGTCAGGCTGCTAACCATGGCCTTACAGATCATTGTTTGGGACTTTTCTGATTAGGGGTCACCACATTTTAAAAGCATATTATTTTAGTCAATGTGAAGTTATTGGAAGCTTTGCTGTTAACGTCAACAGAAGCAGTATACCTAAGATTATGTGATGAACTCAAGGCAGGCCCTTTGTGGTCATGGAGAACCTCAGGAACTGTACTGTTTCTGTGAACAGGAGCAAACCTTTGAGATACAGAGCGTATTGCTGTATGGGGCCTGAAGTGGAAGTAAAAAAGCTTCAAGTAATTGTTATACCAAAGTAGTTTATAAAAAACCTAATTGAATTGATGTGCAAATTATTTTTTTTTCAAGTGAACTGCTATTTTAACTGTTGTTTTTCATGCTTTAGAAGTTTGGCCTTCATGACACTACCTTTCCCTAATTCTCCTCACAATTCTCTCACCGTTCCTCCTGCCTGCCTTTGGAAGAGTTTCCTGGACCTTTTCAGCTTCAAGGTCAGATTCTGCTCAGCCTTGCTCAGCTCTTTTACCCTGACCTCTCAGTGATCTCGCCCATGAGCTCAGCAACCATCCCTGTGCCGATGTCTCACAGATCTACCCTTTCCTTCAGAGCTTTTGTTGCCTGCCATGACTAAAATCCTTTTTGGTCTTATGTATGGATAATATGGATAAACTCAAACTCAGGGTGGATAAAGGACACTTGGGACTTGTCAGCACAGATTTATGAAGCTGAAATCACATTTAACCAACCTGATAGCTTTCTATGATGAGAGGACTGGCTGCGTGGATGAGGAGGAACAGTGAATGTTTATATAGACTTTCTCTCATAACATCCTCGTAGATAAACTGATGAAGTATGGGCTAAATGGGTTGGCACTGAGACTGAAAGCTGGCTGAACAGCTGGACTGAAAGAGTTGTCAGCAGCAGCACGAAGCCCAGCTGGAGAGCAGTCACTGGTGGTGTACCCCAGGAGCTGATGCACGCATGGCTTTGCATCCTCTTACGTGCATTTATAAAGCTGTATCATGGCTTTCCTGCTGCGGTGGGTTGACATCGGCCAGCAACTAAGCACCCACCAGCTGCTCACTCACTTCCCACCCCCAGCAGGATGGGGGAGAGAATCGGGAGGGCAAAGAGAGAAAAACTCATGGGTTGAGATAAAGACAGTTTAATAGGGGAAGGGGAAAATAGGAAAAAAAAAAGAAAAAGCAAGGGATGCAAAGGCAATCACTGACCACGTCCCACCAGCAGACCGATGCCCAGCCAGTCTCTGAGCAGCAGCTGCTTTGAAAAGTACCTCCAGTTTTATTGCTGAGCATGACATTATATGGTATGGACCATCCCTTGGGGCAGTTTGGGTCAGCTGTCCCAGCTGTGTCCCCTCCCAGCCTCCTGCCCACCCGCAGCCTACTTCCTAGGAGAGCAGAAGGCCTTGACGCAGCTGAAACATCAGTGTGTTATCAACACCATTTTGGTCACAAATCTGAAACACAGCACTGTAAGGGCTACTAGGAAGAAAATTAACTCCATCCTAGCCAGATCAGTACACCTGCAAACCCCTCCAGCAGGTCTCCTTTGCTGTGATTTTTCACGTGATGATGTGTGTGAACACTCACAAGCCTTATGCTCCCATGGAGCTGAGAGCTATTACGATGACCAGCATCTCCTCACTGTTCCTTGTGCCCTCTGCCTCTGTGTGTCTGCTGCTGTCTCTTCCCTTCTGGTGAGATTGCAAGGCTCTTGCCGTCTAGGTAAAGCCTACCTTTTCGTGTACCAATGTACAAGTTTGTTGCAATAGGGTCTCTCACTGTATGTTCCAATAATAGCCTTTTATGGGGAAATACAGTAAATCCTGGGAGTATAAATTTGGAAATGTTTTATTTTGATAGAATTTAAAACACCTCAGTTGTACAGATCAAGAATCCACTGGAGTAAAATTACTGTATTAGTTAGCTTCGAAAAAAATCCCATTCTATCATTTGTTTTGCTCACCTAGAGTTCTCCCCGCAATCCTCAGACCTTGTAGAAAATACACCTATTTCCAGATGGCAGCAGATGATAAAAGATACCGAACGTTTCAGTCTTGTTTCTTGGGTTTTTCCTCCCATATGTGTAACTGCTTTAAGAGCTGCAGGTTTGTGGGTTTATATTTTTTTCCCCCAGAATGAGAAGATAATAAAGCAATAAAAACACTCTGCTTAATCTTATTGCCATATGTCTCAGTTGTGTGTTCTTATTCTTAACACATAACTTATGGTGATGTTCCTTTAATAGAAAAGCACTTCCCAAAGTGGAAGATAGTTTCATGGTTTTTCTGTTTCCTAAAAATATTTTCCCTTATGCTCAAGACAACATTTGCTTGATGTCTGCCATTTGTTCTTGCTCCCTTTCTGCCTCCTTTCTGCCTGTTATTAGCACATTAGGGATTGAGGAGTGGTAATCTTTAACGGCATTGAGAACTGCAGCAGGCTGTGACTGCTGAATGTGGAGAGTATAAATTTCTAATAATATAAAATGATGGATGCTATTTGCAGGCTTTGCGTGCTCTGCAAATGATCCTTTTCTTGTTTTCCCTTTGATTCCTTTCATTTGAGTTTACTTCTGGTCGCTAGCGTTATTACTGCAGTCCCAGTAAACACAGCACAGTCCTGAGAGGTGACAGGACTGTGACCTTAGGGGAGTAACCGAGGAGGCGAATCTTCCTATACTGTCTGAATAATTGATGGAAGGAGATGGGTTTCTGAAAAGGGTAAGTCAGAGCACCTAAATGATCTCCTGTTTGATTTATTTGTTTATTTATTGTGCTTCTGCTATAGGGGGAGCCTAAGGAGGCTGATATCCTAGTGAAAGTGTCTTAAGATCCATCAGGCTCAATAAGTTAGGGGGAGAGACGAGATATACATGTAAGGGTAAGAAAGGGTTAGTTATGAACCACCAGTGCATCCTTTGGCTTCTCTTGGGAATGACCCAAGTCCCCGGCATGACATACAAAGTCCTGGGACTCCATCAGAGGTAGACCAGCCCTTGAGGGAGATGTGCCCTGTGAGACATGGAGCTGCTTCATACAGTGACCACCTTTGTGGTAAGATATTTTCCATGTGAAAAAAAATGCAGTCTAACACAGCCATGACTTCCAGGGTTGATTTTACCTCCAAGCATACTGTGACCAAGTACAGCTGTATTTACCTGAGCAAAGCAGAAGTTAAAACCTCATGTATCAGAGGTTAAACTAGCCTTGAACTGTGAGAGATGAGGAATAAATTGGATGTAATATAGAGTATTGTGCAGCTAAATTTTCATACCTTTCTCTGGAAGCATCCACATCCTCACTACTGGGCTGGATGTGTTTCTGCTGTTATCTGCTGTAAAGGAAACTCTTAAGTCCTTCTGGTGCAAGGATCCCTGGATGGAACTGCCACTTGCTTACCATCCTCTTCTGGGCTTTGATAGCCTTAAAACAACTGACAGTTGCAGTGGAGGAAGGATTATGCAGGTCTGGCAGATCTTTTGAAGCCCCAGAAGGGAAAGTTACATTGAGTCAAGTTTCACAGGGGTGTGTTGGGGTCCTACTTGGAAAGCTAGAAAAGAGCCTTATTAAATTTGCAGGCAGCAATAGACTGGGGGGACTTCCAGCACTGCAGAGACCAGAATTCAAGTTGACCTTGACAAAATGCAGAAATGCTCTAAAAACATCGGTTCCGCTTTAACAGAGATAACAGCAAAGCCCTGTGCCCAGGAGAGACAGTGCTCAGCTGTACGGATGCAGACTGGGGAATGACGAACAAGGCAGAAATCCTGCAGAAGGAAAGCCGGGATGCAAATGGCTCAGTCACTGAACGCTGGCCAAGCTATTGCATCTGACAGCATTTGTCAAGCTATTGCAAAAGAAGCAAACATGTTGGGTTGTGTAAACAGGAGCGTTGTCCGAAAAGCAGTGCTTTCTCCAGCTGACGTTGCTGCAGTCTCAGCCGGAGCAGCTGCTCCGACGTGGGCACAGCACTCCAGTGACAAGGGGCTCCACATGGAAACGGCAGCCGAAATGATCAGGGACCTCGCAGGCGAGATGTATGAGGAAGGGGTTAAAGAAAGCAGTGGTTTAATCTACAGAACAGTTAATGCGATAACAGTTTGTCATGGAGGTTATTATGATAATAATAAAAATAGTAAAGAGATTTAAATAGCAGCAAGGAGCATTTAGTGTAGATATTAATAAAAAGAGTCAAAAGATCTTGAATACTTAAGTTTCTGAAAACAGCTTGTAGGCTAAATAATGTCATGGAAGCCTAAGATATAAAATCCAACTGTTGTAGCTGGACAACTGAAAGAGTGCGAAGCCTGAGAGCGGGGCTTTTAAGCAGTTAGGTACAAATGAGCTCGGAATGCCTGTGCTGGCCTGGGAGGCTAACAAAGGCCGAGGTAAGACATGGGGGCAGCTCCTGGAGGAGCCGTTGTAAATCCCGCCTGGGGCATGGACATGATTTCTCAATGTCCCTGACACACTTATTTATCTGGGTCCAGAAACCTATCATTGACTCTACTTCCAAAAGGCCATAGCAAGCGCTTGAATAAACAGTTGCATAGTGGAACAGGCTTATTTAGATGCAAAACTTGCTTTGTGTTTATATTCCTACTGGCAATTTACATTTAGGTTTTGTCTTGTGTTTTAGGTAGTGTTTGTTGCATTTGGTATCCTGTCTTATTTTCTTCATTTGCCTTCAATTTTAAGTCTTTTATGAAATCCATATGGCTGATTCCTTCCAAGCTGTCTACAAGGATTGCTTTGTACTTTTACCTTATAATATATTTTCTGTAGTTTTATGCACTGTTGTCTGCCATGATCTCCCAGCTGATATATGAACAGATTAATAAACCTAGAAGTGTATCTTCTAGGCCAACACTTTTATTACGGTCATTGAGAATGCAATAAAACTGATTCACTGTTTGTGAAAGCCTGCAAGAAAAGGGAAACCACTGAGTTTATTACAATGCCATTCAATATATTTTATTATTAGAAGAAATTAATATACAGTTAAATTTTCAGACAGTTTAAAATTTGTAGGGTGGTAGACAACAAGAAGTTAATTTTGCAGTCTGACTGGAGATACTTGGTACTGTGGTCTCCAGACTGAGTCACTTACATGGAAATTTGAATTTCAGTTTTGTCAATAATTGTTTAATTTCAAAATATTTTTGTATTAAACATGAACAAAACCAAAGTTGTATAAATGTAACATGAAACAACATCTTAAATCAATTTGGCTGTCAATTAGATTTAAAATTTCTGGTTTCAATATTGATATTACCCCTAAAAAAAGCAAAGTGGGAAGATGAGACATGTAGACTACGGACCAGTTCCTAGAAAGGTGGTTTTGATGCAGGCTACAAGATAAAACATAGAAGCAACCAGAGCTTGAGTTTAACTGTAAATATAGGTGCAAACATACCATCTTGTCCTACACAAGCAGTACTGGAAGCATCAGGCAGATGCATGTGAAAGTGGTGCAGAAGTGTTGACTCTTTTTTTTTTTCTGACCCATGGACACCTTTAAAATACCTCTTACCACTTGCAGAGGAAGCGCAAGTTGGTGGTGCTCTCTTTCAGACCTCAGTATCGCGTTCCCTTTGCTGTGGTAGCACACGTCTGTCTGGCACCAGCAGGGTGCTCGTGTCTTGAAACCAGCCGAGACCTTAGGCACTGCTACTTAGGCAAGAGAGGATTTGAATATGTCTGGAGCAAAGAATGAGAAATCATATCCCTAATAAAGAGGAATAAAATGATATAAAAAAGAGCCTCTTGATCTGATTCACAACAGCCGCCTACCAAGGAGACTCGATGGATTTCCCTGGGGACTCTTCTGGCTCACATTGATGGAAAGGGAGGATTGGGCTGAGGGATACTTTAGGCAAGTGGATAGACATTTCTTTATATTTTTTGAGAGATGAATGCTTGTTAAAATGCTGGATCAAGGGGCAAGGATAGTAATATAAGCACATGTGGAAATAATGTACTGAGAAAGCTCTGTGGTTTCATATGGAGAAAAAAGATAGCAGCCAACTCTAGCTCAGTGGGCAACCAATTAAGCCAGAGATCTCTCTGTACATTGTATTCTAAGTTCAGTACAAAAGCATGTATCAGCAAGGTGCCACATGACTTTTTTCCTTTATAGTTTGCAGTTTGATTTCAGGAATGACCTATGCATCATCACCATAGTGATCATTTAAAGATGAATGGCTTGGCTGGATGTTAGTTGAGAATCAATATGATTTATGTGTCTTGTTCCCATGCATTATCATTTTCCTTGGTCAGTTGTTCACATGCAGCTTAGGTCTGTTGTTTCTCCCTTCTTGGTTTTAATTGGATCTTAGTTAGAATAATAAAAATATGAACACTTTTAATGTTTAACAACATTAAATTATATTGAGACAGTTGTAAGGAGTGAGTTTGCCATTGCTTCATATTCTACTTGTTCCATTTAAAATGGGATGCTACAGTTTTCATGGCTCCTTCCCTGACTCCATCCACCATGTTTCCAATATACAGAGACCAACCACAGTCTAGAAGACTCTTATTACAGAGGAAGCAAAGCCAAAAAAAAAGGTGTGAATTCTTTGTGAGGAAGCACAGTGTGTGGTCTCGAAATAGTACCTCTCACCAAAGGAGTAAGAGACATTTAACAGTGCGTTATACAGAAAACAAAGCCTAGTGTGACCTATCCAGCTCTGCCTCAGCTGTTTCTCTAGTTTCATTCTTTTTCCACTTATTCATAATGATGTTATTCTTCTACATTTACAATAAGTAGGATTGGGATAATGCTGCACAAGGTCAAATACAGGAACACTCTCAAACACAAACCTAAACGCCAAGTCCCTCTAGATTAGCACATTTTGCCTGGCAACTGGTGGGGCAGATCTGGCTTGCAGGAGGTTCACACCTGGCCCTTTTTACTGGAGGTGATCAAAACCAAGTTGTGTGAACTGCAAGCAAAGCCATGAGTCACCTTGCGCTCCCCCAGCCCGGGCAGCTGCAGGCATGGGGTGACGAGGAGAGGGGCAGTGAGCAAAGGTGGCTGCTTGGGGCAAGAGCAGCCTGGCAGGCAGCGCTTGCTATCTGCACTGTCCTGCCCCAACGCCCAGGCATGAGAGTGGCCATCTCCCACCCGGGGCAGCAGCCAGCCTCTGTGCCTGCTCACTGTTTAAAAAACACCTGAGTGTGTCTGAGGGACATAGGGAAAGCTGGCTGTGTGGAAGAAGGAAAGCAAGAGAGGGAGAAGGAACAAAACTTGAATCAGGCTGATGTTAAGACTGTTGAGGTTAAATCAATGTATAGATCAGTATTTATTCTGTGCTAGTGGCAGCAAAAATGACTCTTCAGACTGACATTACAGGACCTGTTTTACAGGTTGCAAAACACATTCCTACATGTGCTCATTCAAGCTGCATTTTATTGGTCTGAACATGAATCTCTTGCTCTGCATCACGTGCAGTGTACGTGTGAAGGATGTCAAGGAACAGGACATGCTAGCATAAACAAGCCGAGCAAGAGTCAACAACATCAAGCTGCAGTGGAAAAAGGCAAACAACAGACTCCAATGTACAAACAAGAGTACAGCTTGGAAGTCGTGAGACACCCTTCCACTTCTCCGCTACTGGGAATGCCACGGCTGTGTTTTGTTGAGGTCTGCGACAGGAAACCAGTGGTCTGGCTGTGGAGTTTCCCGGGGCAGACAACAAGGGTTGGCTAGAAACCACAGCCACCATGGGAAGGTTAAATGAATTAAGGTCTCTTGAAGCCCTTGGAGGTAGGGGTATGGGATAAGATGTTTCTCTGTCAACTATGTCTAGCTATATCAAAAACTCTTGAAAAGTTGAGGAGAATAATTTGTTTGCTGTGACCATGAGAGGTAAGATTAGAAGCAGGTGATTAAATTGCAGAAAGAAAGTTTTGGTTGAAATATCAGGGAGAACCTTGCTAAAAGGACAAACAAACTGTGGGATAGGCTGTTGTGGGAGACAGCCTGCTTCTTCAGCAAGACGCTCTTTAAGAGCAAGTTAGACAAACATCTGCTAATAATGACCTGGGTCTGTACGAGTCTGTCTAGGTGGTGGAGATGGAATAAGTAATCTCTTGATGTCCTTTCCCGTGCTGTTTTGTTATGAGCTGATGTTTGCAAGCTCTGCTGCAATGACACAGCATTGCACAGCTTTTATAAGAGGCCTACTGAGATGTGCAGGGTGTAACTTTCTGCTGATGCTAAGTGCTGAAAAACTGCTTTAAATTTGTTGGAGTTACAGTGGAGTTATGTGGTGCAAATGAAAATCTAGCCCATAATTCCCTCCATAAGTCAATGCTGATTCTTAAAAGCACAGTGGGACTGCCGGGACATTAGATTTCTAATTTATAACAGGGTTCACAGTATTTGCAGAATGAAACAGTTGCTCTTGAAAATGCCTCATTGAAAAGTATAGGATCAGGCATTCTATAAGAAGGGGTATCAGATAGAGTGATTTGAATTTCTGAGTTTTTTGGGGGTTGACTATGCCTAATAAATGTGAGCAGGCAACCTAACTACAGATCTGAGTTGCATAAACATACACCAGGTACCTTTTTCCCAGGCTGTTCCTAAGGTGAGGCCTAATCATATCATAGGTTTTATAGGTTTCAAAGCCCAGCTCCTTATTATTATAAAGAGATTTAAATGATGTCTTTGTGACTGTGCTGGTTACAGCGGTGTTGTTAGATTACAGTGTGCAGATTCAGCTTTACAGAGTACGAGCAAGCTACCCGGGGAGTGTTTTCATTAGTGGCTACGATTCTGTGCCAAGCTTTGTCCTCCCTATCATATTTCTGCTGAGCTTTCCTACTTCTTCACCATTTCCTTCCCCAGGGATAAAATCAAAATGCTAGAGGTTACAAAACCAGAAAAATTATACTGAATATACCTTGGGCACATAATAGCACTCACAAAAAGCAAGATTGTGATAACCAAGATAACAAGAACACTTTTGATTTTTAGTTACACCTTTCCATGAAACCAAAGCTCATGTTTGCTTGTCCAAACAGATGTTGAACAAATGAACTATTTATCACTGAATTAAGTGTGTGCTGAAGGCAGGCTGTTAGGCAGAAGCGCAGCTGTACACCCAGTACCTTTAAAATACATCTACAGATGAGGCTGGCATGGTCCCAATGCTTCCTGTTATTATATTTCTTGCTGTACTTACGGCTTTGCCACATTTTAAGTGCTGTGGCTGGCTGTGCAAGGGCCTTAGGAGCCCAGGACTACACAAGGCCCCAAGAGTCAGGGCCCTTCTAGGGTGTCTTAGGCTTAGGAGTCCTCATGAACTTTCTTAGCAAGTAGCTCTGCTCTTGCTGCTCCCTGGCACTGAGGTGGTGGGGAAAAAAGGTCCCTTATTTAAGTGACTAAATATCTATTACATGTAATAGATTCACTGGCGTGCTGTAAAGCACAGTATAACGGGTGGGTTTTTCATACTTATCAACAAACTGCTTCTCCAGGAAAGATTGTGTTGAGGATTGAACCTTGAAGGGGTCAACCATGCAACAGACTACTGTAGGGCATCAGCCTAGGTAGAAGACACTGGCTGATGGAGCTAACTGTTGGCAATGACAGCTAATAACCATTGGCCTGATTATTCAAAAGAGAAACAACCCCTGTTCCTTGGGAGGTCAACACAATTGCAAGATGGAGACTGATAACATGGCTAATAAAACAAATAGGGAATTTCTCTTTTCCTGGTGAGAATACTCACTACCTCCATAAAGGCAACTCAGAGAGAGAACGAGAAAGGATATAAAGATGTCCCGACATCTTTAAACTTTTCGCTCTTGAAAAATTCTTTGGCACTGCTCTGCATCTTTTCAAATATTCCATTAACATTTACTGAAGGAAGTCTATCCTGGTTGTTCAGCAACACTGCTTGCTAGAGCTGCTAGTCACCATTTCAGGTGACTGAGAGAATGACAGAGAATGTAGCTGGTAGCACACACTTGTCGAGCAGAAATCAACCAAAGCCAACCTGCAGGATTATGTGGGAGCAGCGATAACTAGGGAGAGATTTTTGACCTCTGCAAGTTACTAGTTTTGCATATCCACATGTGTATGGCTTGAATAGAAGCACAGCAGTTTGTTATTTTCTGTTCTATAGCTTGCAGCTGCATATATAAACACTTTAAATTTGAAATCCTCCCAAATCTGTGAAGTCCCCAATGATGTAGGTCTTATATCCTGGCAGGAGTTCAATTCAACGTCTCCAAATGAGTGTTGATGAGGTATGCACACTCATCAGATACTTTCCAAATTTCCATTCTTCTGGGGTGCAGATGCCCATGAAAGAAGCCACAATGCTGGGCCAGAGCAAATACCAGAATTGCTGCCCTTGAGCCATTGTAGTTTTACCATCTGGGAAACAATTGATTGCATCCATTTTAAAATCAACTGCTTGTTATTAACTTTTTAAAAATTTATTATTTCTTAGTGAGAGCAGTAATCTAAACATTAGCACAAATCAGTGCACGCCTTGCAGCACTTGGAGCACAGACAGACCTAGGTGTAGAATTTTCTTTGGAGGCCACCAATGAGCCTCAGCTGAGGCACCTTCTCAAAGTGCAGATGTAATGCTCAGCCACCAGCTGCACATATTTTGGGCTTTTGGGCCATCTTCAAGTACTTATGTTGAATATTTCAGAATCAGAAGTGGAGATAAATTTCAGTTCTTGGTTTCTCAAAATCCCAGGGTCCCAGGGAGCTGTAAGTGATCTGCTTCTTTGAAAATGAGCTCACTGCTGTCCGTTGACCTACCTACGATTATAAGAGCTTACTGGTAGGTTCACATTGGAAACAACATTGCCAATAGTCAAAATGAAAAAATCTGTACATACAGTATCGGCATAACTTGGGTAATGCCTAGTGAGTAAGCCTGGCAGGGTCTGAAAACCAGGTGACAAAAGTTTTTTTTAATCCTCTTTCTCCTAATGACAACAAACAGCCCAGTGTAACTCTAGTTCTACTCTTCAGCATGCTGTATTGGATTTTATCTGGTTTTATTAGGGTAGTCAGTTTTTGTGCAAATCTTTCCATACATGAAGTTAAGCAGAGAAAATAAAGGAGGCAGAAAGACCAAATGACTATGCTGTTAGACTTTTTTCCCTTTTATTACTTACAGCAGAGCATGCAAAGCTTATGTACCATCATGCTTTATGAAGGAGGCTGATGCTCAAGCAGAAGAGGTTCACACATAATTTGTAACTGAAAATCCCACTTTTTTAGCTTACTTGGGAAATGCCACTAGTTTAGAGAAAATGCACGTTCAGCCACAAGCCGTTTTCACTGGATCCTATGCCCAAACCATCCTATTAGAGAGTCCCAAAGCCACAGGAACTTACCGAGTTTTCTTTCAAGCTTCTGGATGATCTACAAGTATTTCAGTAAGAAGTCTTGTGTAGACTCCTGGTACAAGATTAGATCCCTTAATTAAAGAAAGAATAGGCAGGTCAGTACCCAAAGTTTTTTTAAACAGGATTTTCTTTTAAATGTAATTATAGAAATAATTTATAGCTGGTTTTATAAAAGTATATCAGGTAAAGTATTTCAGATACATTCACTAAAAGATTTTGCAGACAAAGAGATTTTCAAAAGCTCGAGAAGCAGTTTAGTCCCCAGCTGCTATGAGCAGCAAATTCCCATTTTGAAAAACCTCCCGTAACTGATTGTAAATGATGCTCTGATTTCCTAAACAGATTTTCTGAAACCAGATTCTACTTCAGATCAACCTTTTGGACAGCCTTACAGGTACTAAACTAATGGAATATGGTGTCCAGCCTCAGCTGAGTGTAACCTAACTGAAAACTTGTCAACCAAAAACGTTCTAGTCAGATCATTAAACAGCTGCTTCATGTTCTTTTTCCGGGGGTATGTGAAACTTCAGGCATGCACACACAATATCCAATTTTAAAAGGTGTGGTAGAGGAGCGGTTGTCACTTCAGCATGCTCAGGTACGTCAGGACTTGGTGCACGTGTGGTTGTCACTGACTGTATCGTTACTGTTAGCTGGGACAGCTAAGGAGTCCTTCTCAGTGGCCATGACCCACCTGTGCCAGGCATCATACGATCATGGAGGAAAATGGAAAAATGGAGTCCCTACTCCAGAAGACTCACTATCAACACATGCAACAGAGAGGACACAGAAGGGTCCGGGCAGCTGAAGGAACATGAGGAAATAGCGAGACAGCTAGAAAACAGCAGGTAGAACAATCTTGATTGATAGTATGTGTCTGGTAGAGCCCAGGTGTAGGTAACACTCTGGACCAGATCCTCTCATCTTCTCTTTGAATCTCATTAAAGCTACAAAGCATCAACACCTATAAACTTACTTTAACTCTGTAATTAAATGGGCCTTATGCTGCTTTGCATGATTGATACTTTAAGGGCACATTAAGATCATTAAGATTTCTTTGAGTAGGACCCTTAGTGGTGTCATGATCAGTTTTAAGGGTCAGAGGAGGAACCATGGTGGGATTTGAGTTCAGCTATAAACTTTTGAAATGATTGCAAATTTGGGGATGACAGATTGCCTCTTGGTTTAAATATAAAAAAAAAAAAAAAAGCCTTCCTTTTTGTTTTTATTAGTCCCCCATGTAACTAAATAGTTATTCTGGAAATATCATTAAAATGGATTAAAAAGAAATGTTACCCATAAGAGAAGTTTCATCATTGTATTCAATTTTCTCCATGGAAAACAGTAGGTTTTTAATGTAATTGAATGTCAAAGCTCTGCAGATGTAATTGCTGTGCTTTTTAAAAGAAAAAGTTAATTAAGTAGAAGTGGCACTCCCCTGATTAGCTTTTCTCCCTTTTGGATGACTGCTGCTCCACCTTTGTGTGCAGAACTGGTGAGTGGAAAAATCACGCAAGAAACCAAGAAATGAAAGAAATTAAAAGCACCCTAAAATCGCTGGCTCTGTCTCCTTTTCAGCAAATACCATCTTCATAAATAGAAAGGATGACCACGGTATTCTGGAACTGCCTTGCTGTGCAGAAGGTGATTCAGAAATGGAGGCAGTCCAGAAGAACAATGGGGGTGGTGAGGAGAGAGGGAGGATTCCAGATTTAATAACATTGGAAAATTTGAATCAAACCTGAACTTCATTAAAGTTTCCGAGTTTCTGTCCTGAAATTTGGAAATATCAGAACTGTACAATTTCTCCAGTGGTTTAATACTTGACTTTTTTGCAGCTTGGGGAGAGATGATAAAGCAGCTCAATTCCGAGTTAGCTCCAAAGAGCTCCTGCATCTTAGGCACACTTGCTGCCGAGTACTGTAATAAAGCCAACAGTTTTACGCCTCCAAGAGATTGACCTCATTGCAAGGGCTTAGGAAGCAACGTATTTTAGGACTGGGAAAATCTTTATCAGCCAACTATACTGGGAAATATTTGGGTCTGAGTGAAGGGTAACATACATTCTTGTATAGGTAAAAAAGATACGTGCTCGTCTAGCTGTACTTTAGAACGCTGTATGTACTGTTCTGTAGGTGGTATGTGATGTGTATGAACATCTGGAACAAACAGATAGTATTTTTGATAAACAGTTGGTGCTACAATCATTTTGTAGTTTTTCACAAGCCCAGAGGTCTGTTAGAAGGTATTACAAAAGCTGAGCATTTGTTTGCAAGGGTCGAATTTTGAAACAACAGGAAAATAAGCAAGATCCCCAGACATACATATTCAGAAGGCATATTTTGCCTGCCAAACTGAGGTGCAAGCACAAGGGCCTCCTGAGTGCCCAGTTTTGAGAGTTCAAGATGGCTCAGATGGCTGATTTGGCCTGAGGTTTATTATTGCCAGTACATTGGGATAAAAGAAGGAGTATGGATCATGTTGATATAATTCCAGGAGATACCTGCAGAAATTTCTCAGAATTTCCTGGTTTTCATTTTCTCTTCTTTTCAGTTTTGATGCTGGATGTGAATTTTCAAACCAAGATACTCTCGAGAGATTTCGATTTTGAGAGTGTTTCATGATGAGTGCACTACATATCTTTGCAATGTCATCATTTAGCACTTTATGGCAATGATTCCATTCTGTAAAAGTTGTAATTCACCATAAAGTTAGGGAAAAGACCATAAAACATTGCTGGAATTGCAGAAAAATTGCAAAGTCTAACTCACCTAGCAGAAGCTTTGAAATTTCAGTAAGCTGAGGTTCAGATTTGATTCAAATATTCCAGATTCACTGAGTTGTGATAGTTTTCCTTAAATGATCTTCCTGACCTCATTTAATAAAAATACCTTAAATTCAAGACTGATATAGTCTTTGATATTTCAGAAACTTGGCGGGGGTGGAGGTGGTATTTGCACTTCCCTGAACCCTTTTGATGATATTGAAAAAGATACTGGTTTTCTCACAGTATTGTCTAGAAGAGTCCAGTTATGGTAGTGCCTATTTATCTTATTATGGATTAGACAATGTCGGATATGATGGAGCCCTAAACGCACCTGTTATGTGAAAGGCTGAGTTTTAAGACCTACATCGCATGAAAACTACATCTCCAAATAAATACCTTAATATTTGTCTGTTGTTATCCCCTTATGGGCTGTTTTTCTTTGGACCAGAAATTCTAATTGAGTGTTAAAGAAATGCTTCCCCCAAAATGTTCTTTAAATTTCTGAGCTCTGGGTAAAAAACTAATAAGCCTAAAGTCATACCTTATGGTAATACAATTTTTTTTTTGTCCTTAAAGCCTCAAAGAGATCAAGACTGCACCAAAGTAATAAGAAGACCGGAAGAAGTGGCATTCAAATTAAAATAAAACTTTGGATTTTGACGAGAGGCAATATTGAGATACTTGCTTCGGAAGAAACCGTTACTGAAAAACAAAACCCCAAGCCCAAAACCTCCCAAGGAGAAACAGATGTTTTTGGCCTAGTATGTGTTTATCAGTTCTTAAAATTCCAGTTTCACGCCTCCAAACTCATAAAACAATGAAGAACATCATTAATGTTTGCATATGAATACATTGTTATCAATAGACAGCTCCAGTCAGACTATTGATGAACTGTACATTAGAAATTGGTTTCAATTCTCTTATTGTATCAACATCACATAACGTCATGATCTGAACTTCTCAAGAGCGTGAATGAGGTAGTGTTAAATTAAAGCTTCTAACCCAAGTTAGTCCCTGCACAACAAAATGTTTCCATCCATGCTAGGAATCACGTGGATCACATTTCAGGACTGACCCTATGGATTAAGCTAAAGCAATGGAGCTCCAAACCATATTTCCTTGCACAAAGAAGATTTTCTCACCGCTTCCCACACTATGAACATACTTAAAATGTGCTGAAAGTGGGCTTGGCACTATGTATGCTGTCTGGTAAAATAGTCCCTCCCTTCAGCTGTCTATAGACTGAAAAACAGACTGAGAGAAGATTAACTGTTGAGAAGGCAGACAGCAAAAGAAACTTGAACACTTTAGGAAAACTTAGCTGCAAGTCTTGCGATGAATGAGAGCTACTTTGTTTCAGGAGTCTCTGTGTCTACTGATTATAGCAATGGCCCGTTACTTAGAATTGATAAACTGAATTTAGAGACTAACATTACAGGATTTCTTTCTTCCTTCCTGAACTTATATGAAGTATCATCACTTAACTTGAAAAACAGCATCTTTACCTCATAGCATATCGAATAACCGAGCCTATTAATTTTTTCCAATTTTAAAGAATGCCTAGCAATAAAACTTTTTAAAAACATTAAGCCAAGTATCAGCCTTTGCCATTCAGTGAGAAGACTGGTGTGTTCTCCAGATGACAATGGATCAAATTGTCATGGTACTTAGAGATTCATCTAGAGATGCTGGGCAGCCTTAACTCCCAGGCATGTCAGAGGGGCTTAGGAGCTCTCAGAAACTTGTAACTTTGGAGGCTTCTAGATGAGGTGCTGGCATAGTGCTTGTTCAGGCTGATGAGCTGCATTCAGTCTTATTTCCTTTCAGGGATGGATAAGACCTGCCATCTAGCTCATGAGCCATGCTTTCCTTTGTCTCCTGAGGAACATGCTGCCACTTACAATTCCAGAGCAATGAAACACATAGTCTTTTAGTAAATTAAAATATGAAAAAAAATGGTGTTTTCAACTAGCAAAGTCAGTGATGTTTTCTTCGCTGAACTGGCCAGGTTTCAGCGCAACTCAAGGCTGCCTGGAGAAAACGCTGGCCTGGGAGTCAGGTGTGGAATCAGAGGGGGTGACTCTTTTGTCTCTATAACAGCCCTTAGTTCATTAAGTGTTGCTGGAGATATCCTGAAAATTTTTCAAAACTGAAAATTCACAAATTCTGTATTGTGGGCCACAGGGTAGGTGCCAACATATTGGCCTGTCTTCTTCACCCCCATGAAAGTCTCATATAGTTCAAATTAAACAAACCTAAACTAAACAAGAATGAGTCAGCCTTCTCTACTGCCATATAACCTGAGGTGATCTCTAGGAAGGACATATCTGTTTTCTACTCCCTTTCCTTGTAGAGGTTTTCCCACCCAGATCTTTACCTACTGAACAGCTGCTCTCTGCCAGGCTTTTTTGTACCTCTTCCCTTCCAGTAGCAGGTCACTCTTGGGGTTGCCCGGAGGACTCCTGTGCAGATTTCCTCCTCCTCCTCTTCCTCTGCCTAGCTTTTGTTGACTTCATTGTTGGGGCTTCTGCTTCCCTTGAGAGAGTTTGTGACCATCCAGAAATTACCTCTGCTAGGAAATTATTCTTTTCCTTAAAGGAATGTGTTCTTAAAAATAACACTAACCTTTCAGGGTAGACTCAAGGGATGACTAATACTTTGGCGTACTCTCAGCAGTTCATATTCTCTCCTTCTCTCTCTTTCCTTTCAGTTCCATTGTGTGGATTTTCTAACTCTCTTTAGAACATAATTGGAAAGCATATCTTTGTTTATCTCTTCCACCGCGCTTTTTTTTTCCTCTGTAACTCATCTTGCTACTCTGGAAATATGAAGGACTCTGAACAAATAACAATGGGTAACCAGTGCTTTGATGACCATTGTCCTTATTTTCTCTAGGTTCTTTCAGACACAGCTTTTATCTTCCTCATTTTTTGCCATCTGTGGTGAAGACAATGCAAGCCTTAGCATCTTGCAGTAGACATCTGTAATAATCCTCCACTTCCCTTCTTTTATCTACAGTAATTGAGCTCAGTCTATCCTCTTCAGATTTAAAGGTTTTGGAAAGAATAGACAGTATATATCTCTCTTCCTTTTCCCTCGTCCAGCTGAAGTGGTGTGTTTTTTTCTCTTGGTTTTATGAAGAGGACTAGATGATTACTGTACTGTCACCAGTATCCTCTGCTAAGTTGCATAACTGCCAACTTGAAAATCCTTCTGGATGCTTCGCTTTCCCAGCACATGCTGTTCTACTGTTCACACCATTTATTCTAATACTTGTCAGCTATACAGTGCTTTTTTTTTTTTTTTAATACTAATCAGCCTGAAGACCCCATGAGGATAAGTGTTAGTCCCTTTTCAAGGAAGACATAATCAGAATGATTAATTTCTGAAGGAGAAAGGGGTGAAAGCCATTGCACCTGCTGGCTTCCAGAGCAGCTAAAGTCACAGAGGCAACTTCAAGGCCAGGTTTCTAGGAGTGTTGAACTGTTGTAGCTCCTGCTGCCTTCGGTTGGAGTGGGAGGAGGCGACAGCCCAATCCATGTCTGCTTGGGGAGGGGTGTGTGGAGGCTTGCGGCAATGGGAGGCCTCCTTGTGATTCTACTGAGACCAAGAGGATGCTGGGGACCCAGCCCTGGAGGAGGCTCTCCAGGTCATTGACCTGAGGCCAGCTGAATTAGATAATCCCTTCTGGTAGCTGACTGGACTCCTCCAAGAACAGTCTGGGAGGCCACTTCATTTGCCATCCCCTGTTCCATTTAGTCCTTGTATTGGGAATCTCATTTGCATCCACATTGTTCTGCTTGTTAGAAACCTCTCCTAACTTCCAGACTATATTTATCATTTATGCTTATAGTCTAGACCACAGAAAGCAGCCAGAACAGACAACTCCAAGAAGAGGTGATCACAAATGGTGTGTTTTTTTAGCTTTTTTATGGGTCTTGGGTGCTTACAGTTTTCTAAACAATTAAACAATATGTTGTCTGTCATGATCACTTTTTTTCTTTTGATTTCCAGCCAGAAGTAAGTCTTCTCTTAGGATGCCACTCTATCCCATCTCATCAGCTCAATGCCCTCACAGGATGAATGCAGTGCAACACACTTTCTGTGGGACAGCTGCCCTTGGGAACATGGGAGCATGCCTGCTAATGAAAGTGGCTCAGAGTCAGAGACACGCTTGTAACATGGAGACTCCATCAATTGCACTTTAGAGATAACAGTGGGGTAATAAATGAGCTCCAAAATAGTTCAGATAGCTTGGAGTCATTCAGGGACCCCACCTGAAATACCATTGCCCCATTTATTGCTATGCTGTCGGAGATGTAAACAATAAAGGCAGGTGGATAGGTGCCCTATGGAAATAAAAAGGAAAGGCATTTTCCATCAGGACCCTTTGACAGTGCCATTCCCCTCTGTGGTCCAAGATCAGCGAGGACAGACCTTCAGGGCACACTACAGTGTGTCCTGTAACTGATAGAGGGGATCAGGAGTGTGCTGCCCTGTTTGTTCTTCACCTATTGTGCATGCCTTTCTGTTTGGCTCATTTTCCTTTTCCTCGGTCTGATGTAATTTTATAGATGAGGCATAAATGGAAAGATTGCAACAGACCTCTAGTTGCTTTTTCCATTGACATAATGCTTTATGCTTTTAAAACTGTTTCAAATAAATATGATAATTAATAGAGGTAGTCAACAAATTAGGAACATAAGGCATTTTTGGAGGATGAGCAAAGACCACCCGGCATATCACATATTTCCCTTACACACATATCTTCCCAGACCTACTCTAGCCAACTGCTACACAAACAGCTCTAATATTACAATCCTAACAGTTTTATTGGTTATGTCTAGATTTGCCACAGTCATAATTAAAAAGTGTGCTATATGCTTGACCAAAGAATCATAGAGCATCCCAGAAATGATAGAAAACAGGACTGCTAGGAACTTTAGCTGATCATTATTTCCATTGCTTCCATGACCACTTGTCATGCCTGACAGATATTTGTCTAACCTGTTAAAAGTTTCAAGTCAGCCATAGTGCTGCTTTGGTCTCACAGCTAAACCAAGGTTGCACTTCAACAACCAGCCCCCTACCACTCCTGCTCCCTAACAACAGGAGTTCTTACTCCCAAAAATTCCCATCCTGTGTCCTTAATGAAATTGGTGTTGGGATGACAGGTCAAACCGGGGATACGTTTTACTGTTCCTGGGCAAAAAATATCTCCCTAGAGTTTCATTCCATAAAGCCCACTGGCACAAATGAGAGCTGCAATTTCTCACCCAGGCATTCAGAAGCAGGTTGTTTTGCCAATCGCAGTAGCAGCAAGGGTAGAAACCTATTTTTCAAAAGTCTTGGGAACCTGCTTCTCCTTTTTTTTTCATGTACGACTTTTTATTCATATAGAAGCTCATAAGAGAAGGCGCTCCCAATGCTCGGACACCTTTGGCAAACTTTGAAGTGTATTAAAGGGATCTCTTTGCATTTCCTTGAGCATAGCCCCAAAACACGGCTAGATCAGAAGGAAGGAAATGAGTTCACCCCTCTGCCATCTGCAGAGTTTTATGTCCCTCGGTTCCCCACCCACCTCCTCACAGGCGAGGAATACGATTCTCTCTCAGAGACTAATGACTGCATGTGGCTCAGGGGAAGAAATAATTTCCAAGGCATCAAGCCCTAATAGAGAATTTCCTGCTGTGCTCCTGCAACACTGGGGCTCAACAATAGCGCATGGCTAAGGCAGCTCTGACCAGCCGCCAGGGGGAACAGAGGACATCTCTTAGGAAAGACCTGGCTTCCTAAGACTGGTTTAAAAAAACCCAGTCTGGCAGACAGCCCGTTGTCAGTGCAAGTCTGTGGAGAGCCCACATTTGGTATCTTCATGAAGGGAAATGCCTCATCAGAAGTGGGAGGCTGAGCTGATTAGCTGCAGCCTCCAAACAGAGCCGAACCATTGCACTGTGCAGAGCACAGCACTGTCGTCTCATCTCCAGCTGCGGCTGACACAGGCTCAAAAGACAGTTGCAAAGTTCATACCCAAAAAAAAAAAAAAAAAAAAGAAAGGGCGCAATCCTTTAGCCATCTGGTAAGTGGAAAAAAGCAAACTTTGCTACAGTGGTTGCTAATCTTCGCCTGGCGGCTGGGATGCTGACCAGACACCCCGATTGCAAAACCAAAGAGCAGAAGGCAGGCATGCACCTGTCAGGAAACGAGCAGAAAGTGTGGCTCTTCCGACTGCTTGGCACAAGCAGCCTGTATCACCGACCCGGAGCCAACCCCACGGTGTCCCAAAATGCTACGTAATGCAACTGACAGCTCCGGTCAGTGGAGACAGTGATTTTAAAGCAGACTGCCACTGCTATTGCCCTCGCCACATCCCATGGTTGTTCATTAATGCAGTCTGGAGGCCTTCACAGTGGTGGAAGCTCCACATATCTGAGAACAACGCTGGCAAGGCAACATCTCAGTCCCTCTTTTATGAGTGTCCTAGCCTCAGTGAGGGGACAGTGTGGTGGGAGGGGAGCAGAGGAGGCAACAGGGCTTCATTTCTGCCACCTCTGCAGAGGGGTAGGAATGAAGGCCAGAGGTAAAGGGAGTGAGCGAGTGACCCATTGCTCCTTTTTTAAAAAGAAATATTTAGGCTCCTGTCTTCAGGGTTATGACTTCTGAGTGGATGGGGAAAAATCCTAAAAATCAAGGGACAGTACCAGAAGCAATGGGGGAAGAGCAGAAGTCCCTGTCCTGAAAGCACTGGTGAGATTTGTTGGTTTCCCACTTATTGCTGGGTTTTTCTTGAAGCTCCTGTCCTGAGGTGCCTAGCTCATCCCAAGCATTGCATGGTGAACTGAAGACAGACACCTAAAACTTAGATCTTGCGAGGCTCAGAGCACCCAAGACCCTATGGACTTGATCCTAATGCATGCCCAGTTAATGTCTGATGAGAGGTGAATAGACTGGCCTGCCTGAGAGCCAGTGCCATCCACAGTCCATGCCATCAATAAGAAACCGATGCTAGGCTGGTTCCAGTCAACCGTAACCACAACCCAGCCTGTTTCAAAGTCCTCCGAGTGACAAGTATGCCTTTTGAGTGGGGCTGGCAGGTGGGAGCTCTCGACTTTCCTTGGCTTTCTTTGCAACTCGGGGTGCAGCTCAAGATGATAGCAGAACTTTGCGAAGTCCCTGAGGCTGGGTCTGGGCAGACTCTGCAGCTGCCGCTGCCTGCAGGGCAGGCAGGGTTGGAGCTGCCTGTCCCGGAGCTGCGCCAGGGGCTGGTGCTGTCCTTGGCCGGGGGCTCTGCCCTCTGGAGCTGCATCCTGCTGGAAGCGTGGCCCAGGGAAGAGCTGTGCAGCAGACAAGACTCATCTGCTTAGCCTGGATATTTAATCAGGAGGGGATCATTTTCTGTGGAGGGCCGTGTGTCCACAGGCAAAGGAGATGTCAGACTGGATTGCCAGAAGTAGGTGCCTGATGTAAGCGTAGCTCAGGTGGGGATGTCTTTTAATACCAGTAGTTAAATGCATTGGAGGCAAAAAAAGTAAGACAAATCCTGTTTATAGACTTTCACTTTAATGAAGAAAAGTAAATTTGCTTTTCCTGCTTTTTGCTTCTTACATATCTCTCTGAATGGGCATCGTATCTGTAGCATTTTACAGTTATGGAGCAACAGTGCAAAAACTGGCATTACATTCCCCTGAGTTCCCATCCTATTCCCATGGGGATTTAGGGAGGAACTCCACCAGACACAGCATTTGGCAGGGCTTTGGTCTTTATTTTTTTCTGAGCCCAGAAAGCTCTATTTCTGTTTGATCCTGATGAGACTGGTGTTGAGGAATTTGCCACCAGTGAAAGGGCCACTGAGCTTTCGGGGAGGATGAAACCGCAAATGTTCATTGTTACCTCTGGATGAGAAAGGAAAACGGCATGCACAGTAGCCTTATTTAACCTGTGTGCTGCCCCTCAGACAGCCTGACATCAGGCCTGCCGCGATGGCAAAATAGCGCTGCTCTGAGTCTGCAAAAATAATTAGGATATTCTGCTGCTGCAGGGACTGGGGCCAAGCAGCAAAGACAATCTGCCTTTGAATGCAATCAAACGCAAGTTTCTGCTCCGAAGGCTGGGGGGAAATGCCAGGAGGACAATTTGAGCGCTAGCGGGACGTCTAGCCGCGGGGTCGGGCAGCGTGCCAGCCTGCGCAGACCCGCTTGGCCACCGTCACCTGCCTCCGTCCGAGAAAATACTGGGACATTATAAGAAGATTTGTCAACCAAGACATTTAGTCTTCCAGTATTTAAAAGATACCCAAACCTTTATTGTGGCTACTACTGCTAATGGTAATAATCGCAGCAAATTCTGATGAATATAATGGTTTACCTTGAATTATCAGGACCAATGAGTAAAGGGAAAATGGCAATGTTCCAGTATTATCACATTTGTTTATAGTTTAAAATACATTCAGGACAGATTCAGTTTCTTTTTCAGGCTGAAGTAAAAGAAGGTTTGCAAATACGGTGGCTGAGCACCTGTTAGACCTCTTGCCGGTCTCTGTCCAAGCTTGGATCCAACTACTTTTCATCATCAAGGTGAAATTCCCAGCATCAGCAGTGCTGGAAATTTGCTCCTCATTCATTTTTCCTCTAGTTCCAGCAATGAAATAACACTATAACAAATGCATCAAAACAAGCCTGGAAAAATATTTGCTGTAGTACAGAAAGCAGGAGATAAGAAGACTTGTGAACCACTGCAATTTCTGTGCATATGTACTCAAATCAAATCAAATTTGATTTGCAATGTATGTATTATTTCTTCCAGACTCATTTTTTTCTGCAACAGTTGAACTACCACGTCATTTGGTATAATGTCTGTGTGCTTTTTTCCTAAGACAGGTCTTGTTTGTACTCTCCTCTAAAGCAGGGAACAGTAACTCTTATACATGATGTGATTTATTATCCCAGCTGCTCTTAAACAACACAGGCTTATAGTTAAATCAGTCTGCTGAATAAAATTATTAGTTGAATAAATCTGAGGCGCGAAAGAAACTCAGTGAAACTTCTCACCAATATTTCAGTCTCCTATCTGAATAAAGCCCTTTTGCTCAGACTTTGTGAACAGCTGACTCCATAGAGTATATATTTTACAACCTCAGCATTAAATATATAATTTTCAAGCAAAGATCCCGATGAAGTGAAGGCATTTGAATACCGGATTGCTGGTGTTTGCAGTGGGAAAAGAGTAAAGCAGCCAGTAAGAGCCACCCATGAGTTTGTTTCTCAAGGAGAGGTGCAGCCCTCGCTGCAGCTGTGCCCGGGGCTCGCTGCCTCCGGCTCTGACGCAGGGGATGGCAGGCAGCTCTCAGTCCCGCCAGACTTCCTCCGTTTTTATACCCAGGCACTCAAGTCTTCTAGTTCATCGCCTGTACTGTCGGAAACTGGGTTGCTGAGCCACCGCCACAGCTGGATGTCATTGCTGGTGACGTTTCCCTGGTACAGAGAAGGACTTGCTGCCTTTTCAGTCGTTCAGGGATGACCATTACTAGTCAGGCACATCTCACCTGCCCAGCAAATCAAGCCAGTAGGCAGCTGGCAGCCAGTTATAGTCCCCATTTTAGAGCTGAGGGTGGAGACAAAGAGGGATTTCCTGCTGTCCAACACCGAATACCTCCCAGCCCCTTACCTTGCAGCCCTACTGACTCCCTTGACTAGTCTCTCTTGTGGTTTAACACAGCAAAATGCTCCTGGGAAAACAAGAAACCTCAAACCATTCCTGTTCACAAATGCCAGGGAAGTCAGGTTTCGCCCCCCCACGGTGCGCATTGGACTCCTATCCAGGCGTGGCCATGGGGGTGGTCCAGTCTTGCTGCAGCAGGGTGGCCAGGGGGCTCAGCCAAGCCCCCCACCATGCCACAGGAGAGGGCTTTGAGAGGGAAAACCCTTTGGTAAGCAAAGGGATTAATCACACCTAGGGGTGGGAATGGCAGATCAGAAGCACAGAACAAAGGGAAAAGATGGCTTTGATTATAAGAGGATTCATGAAGTCGTCACTTGGAGAGAAACCCAGCACCTGGGGAAGGGATGTGTCACTGGGAGGGGGAGAGCAACAGAGGCTCTAATTTTCATGTGTTTTTCTTGGGCCACAAAGCAGAGATCACACAGGGGATGCTGTACCCTGGCACCACTCTGCCACGCACTGGCTGCTAAGAAATGAGCTTCGTAGTCCTGCTCTGCCCATGAACCTCTCCCTGGGGGATAAATCCTCACCCTTTTCACAGGCACTCAGGCTGGGAGTTGTGTCCTCGATCCAAAGCGAAAGGATATTAACCAAGATTGCATGTGGGTATAAGCAAAAAGGCAAACAATCAGTTGTACAACTGTGGCTCTTCATGCGGAGCGGACTTTTGCTTTGTTTCCCTGAACCGTCAGGGCTCTACATGGTAGAGCAGCAATGGATATCTCCCAGGGACAGAGATCAGGGACGTAGCTGCTTGGAAAATTTCAATGTGAAACAGAAAAAAATTAAAATTTCATCCAAAAAACCCCCAAAACTGCAGATTAGGTTTCAGCCAAAAATGTCAAATGTTGGGGGGAATTGCTTCAAAAAAGCAAATGATGAAAGAATTGTGGTTTCCTATGAAAAAGCAAGAGAAAAACTTCCAGGAAGGTTTTTGCCTAGTCAAAAATGTACTTTTCCATTAAAAAATAAAAAAAGATTAGATTAGACAATTTCTCCCCAGTTCTGGTTAGGCCCAGCATTCCTGAGAGGACCATATCCACTAGATGTCAGTCTATTGCCATGCAATAAAAACAAATGAGCCAGAAATGTCATCAGGAGTTTTTCAGGGTGAGGATATTTCCACTGAGCTGTCTTCTGTCAAAAATGTTGCCAATAACTCCTTAATTTCTATAAAATTCCTCAGCTTTGGATTTCCAGAGTTCTTCAAAGTGATTGCAACACATTCCATGGACTATGCCAGCCAGATATTTTTCCACTACCACATCTAACCCCCGGCTGACCTTTGATTCACCAGATCTTTAAAAACTTTTAAGCACCATCTGAATGGCATAAAAAGAGAGTTTAATCCCCCCTAACTTCTCAACCCCTCACACCTCCCCCTTCAGTTCATGGTGTTACTGATTTTCTAGAGACAGAGAAACAAGCACCTTGTTTAGCTGAGGTATTTGTACACAGCAAAAAATTTCTTTCTGCAATATTTTACATAGCTGAAGTGAACGTCTTTCTCCCTGATACCAACACATGAAGACCAATGGGGTGTATTCCATGAAACATACTGTTTAAAAAAATTGTTGTGATTATCCTGCTCTCAGCAATCATTTGTTTTGGGCTGCAGGTGTTGCAAAAAAAAGGCCAAAAAAGCCATTGGAGATAATGACTGCAGAAAAGGATATTCTTCCCACCACACATGACAAATGCTGTGCTACTGTAAATTGCTCGCACTGACTTTCATTCCCAAATTGACTTCTGTGGAATTTGTGGCAGTTATATCACAAGAAAACGTGGGCATCCGTTTCTAAAAGTTGTGGTCTGGGTGGTAGGCTGTTTCATTATATTCTGCTGCTTGTATCTTCATCAGTATTGTTTGCACCTTCTTCAATATTGATTCTGCTCCAAGAAAAATATGTGGGATTTACCTCTGGCATGGAATGCAATAGGAGAAATTATTTAGACCCCAGATGAGAATGGTGCTTTCTTTCACAGCAGCAAAACTATAATTTCAGGAGGTTTGTTCACATACTTTCCCTGCTGAATTAGAACCTGAATTTTCAGAAGATCGAGACTCTCTTTCACGTACACATATGACTCTAACAGCAAGGGCAGTTCAGATTTGGAGGGTTTTGTATACGACAAGCCAGCTTTTCTGAACAGGACACGGAGGCAGCTGGGCAATACTTTAAGTACAAAATCTGCTAGGGTATCTGGGTTCAAGCCTTTTCTTGATGATCAGTTGTAATTCCTTCATGCTCAGAAGAAATTCTGTGTCTTAAGAAAAGTTATAAAAAATTTTCTGAAGAAGGCTTTTTTTTTTTTGGTACAATTAATTTATACCTAATACTTGCAACTAAATTTCACGGGCTTGCATAGCTCCTACACTTTTTAATACCGGTTTATTGGGAGATAGATAATCAGTTGGCAAAAGTAATAATGTGTGCATCAGATTTGTTTTTTGCAGACTGGACAAAATAGGAAAGAAAAAAAGATCCTAGTCAGTCATAAAACTTCAAAGCCTCACCCTCCTTACAGAATACATGAGTGATGATTGAGAAATGTACCTCCTCATATTAAATACCCTCCTGTTCTTCTAGGTGGTGGGCATCAAGCCATGCTTCATAGTAAAGGCCTCAGGAGAGACCAGCGGATAGTTCGGGTGACCACCGGCCTTATGCTGGTAATGAGAAGAATACATTTGATCACAAATACTGAAGCCTCATCTTCCCCTAAGAAGTTGCTGTGACTGAGCTGTACAAATTAAATTTGTTTTTTATTTCTAAAAATAAAACAGTGGCTGGCATAAGAGAGGTGTAAATATGCAGTTAATAAACTGAGTCTCTTGGTATTGACTGGAGTTTAGTGCTGAGAAAATTGTCAGTAATGAGACCTAAGAAGCCATACACACATAGCTCGCTCAAAAGGAGCCTAAAGTTTGGGAGAAAGCACTAGCTAACTACATATTCTGACTTGCAAGCACTATTTCCAGCCACATTTGGCTTTCATTTACAAGTCTTACTTTGCACATGGGGTCTGTCTCACAGGTGTAGTGTGTTCCAGACAGCAGAGATCAAACGAAATTGGATAACTCTGCCTATTGAGACTTAACACATGATGTATGCTGGAAGATATGATACAACACCTTTGGTCCTCCGTAGTTATTCATAAGTTGGAACATACTCTTATTTAAAGAGGTTCACTGGAAAACTGTTGTTTAATTTGTTCTAGCCTAACACTTACCTTCAAACCATAAGTGGGCTTTTCTCTGTAACTGCAACAGTTTATATGAGCTGTGATCTCTCAGGTAGGTCTTTGTTTTTCAGTTCATCCAGGATCAGTAGACTGTCTGCTGGTGACAATTATTTCTCCCAGGTCTTTGGGAACACACACAGTAATCAAGCAGTTTAAACAAGGCAGACAACCCAACCCTGCTCTGTCCCTGTGCAGTTTCACTGTTGCATGAGTCCTACCTTAGAGGGTCACCAGAAAGCTTTACATCTTCTCACATAACAGTCCAGGTCCCTCTCCTAGATGGGAAATAATACTGCTTTTAGCTTCAAAGTTTGTTCAACACACTGCAAAGCCACATTTCCTTTTTAGCTAGCTGGCAAGGTTAGGCTTTGCATGTAAAATCATCTGGGAACAGACTTTCTCAAGACAAGTATTCTGGGCCCTTCCTTTGACCAAAAAGGTATAGCTTCTTTTTATGTAATTTTCTTTTAGATTTGGCTCTGGGGCTAGGAAATACAAAAAAGTTAATTTTATTCTGAAAACACTCCTTAATGACAACAACAGAAAAAAATCCAAGGCTTTTTTTATTTTTTTGACCACTCACATGGAAAGAATCTGTTAGAAAATGTGTTGCTAATAATCTCTCAATGTAAGATATCTTTAGGATTTATTCTGATACCCCTTTCCCTGAAGAGTGTCCTTGGAATAATGGTAAGGCTTATATGTTCCCACAGTCCTAGAAACTATGTGGTGTGGGTTTTTCCTCCTGTTATAAGGCCACCTTAACTTAGATAGTTGAAAGAATAAGGGCCAGGTGAACATCCTTCTTTGAAGGTCCCAGTGATCCTTCAGACTGTGAATAGAAAGATGAACCAGCATCATGTTCTTGCACAGAAACCCAAGAAGAGTTTCAGCCCCGGGATGTAGTCTCCCCAGGTAGCAATTTATTTAAAAATGGCTCTGTTGTGGAAGGATTCTTTGCGACAGGCACCGAGAAACAGAGGAAAGACTGAGAGGTCTAAGATGAAGCATGTTGTTGCAAATGATAGGAACAGGTGTCCAAAATGTTAGCACAAAGCCTGCAATGACAAAAGTGGTCCAGAAATGAAAACTGAGTATAGTACTGCCCTCGCATTAAGGAAAAGTGGCTGATTGGAAGGTGATAAAAAGTGACTAAAGAAAAGGAAGCAGTTTCACTCAGTCTAGGGAGGCATCCATGAAGAAGAACATTAATTATGTCTCCTGAAAGAGAAATGCCATTTCTGCAGTGGAAGCCAATTAGCAGCTAATTGTTTCTCTCCATTCTTGAAAACGACAATTAGAAAATGTTACGCACTGAAAGACAATGTGAATGAGGAGACTAGATCAGCAGTTAAAATGCTGATTTACAAAGTCCCAAGAACAGTGTCTGCTCCATAAGGGAAGATGGGGAGAAACGCCACTGCCCTGAGGTGCTCCATCTTGACTTGGTGTGATAAACAGGGAGACCAAGAAGAGTCAAGAGGTATCCTAAGGGAGAAGCTGCTGGCCATCAGACCGTCTTTTTGAGGCCAGGAAAGCCTGAGTCAGAGCTATCCCTGAAGAATACATTTCACTGGGTCCCACCCTGAACTGGGACACATCATCTTCACTTCACTGCATTATATATTTTTGGGGAACTGTGAAACCTGTTCGGGCACTCTAGAAGATCCTGCCACAGTGTCAGGACTCCATCTCAAGGCTGTCTGAAACATCGTGATGGGCCATCTGGGGACAGTAAATAAAATGGCCAGACCCCTAAGGACTGGATGAGTACTGTTATACTGCTGCAGTAAATGCTCCCAGTCCCCAGATGATCAAATCTAGAGTCTGAATAAGCGAAGTAATGCATAGATGTATGAGAGAGGAAAGCAGCCACAACAAGCAGCAGCTCCTCAGATCAGGTCCAGAAAGAAAAGCAGTAAGAAGTTTGCATAAAACAAAGAACATACAGCAAAAAAATGAGACACGGGTGGAAATGCAGAGATGATATCGCTGGAGAGTTGAAGCAGCTGCTGAAAGAGATAATAGTAAAACACTTGATCAGCGCAAGTAGGTCCTAAGTGCCATGCTTGCACTGCTCGGCTTGTTCATGGTAACAGGAGAGTGCAGAAAACAGGGAAGATGGGGGAGTGTGATGGCAGAGCACTCTCCAGAGGTGCTGGACAGACTAATACTACAAATTGCTGCTGCCCGAGGTTAGGGAAATGCCATGTACCCGCAGGCAGAGACTGTGATACTGCAGGCTGCGGAGACAGAAAGGAGAGGTGGGGGAGTGGAGTGGAACATTTTATGCAAAAGCTGCAATACACTGCTAAGATATTAACTACAAAATCCCTTTAAATCAATTTACTGAGAAAAGGAGGTAGAAATATCTGGATAGATGTTTAAGAATGAAACAAGCTGCTCTGCCAGGACGATCTGCCTTTAGACAGCTGGAAAGAAACATGAAAGGGGTTGACTAGCAGTAACCTTCTGCTGAAGTTGGGTTGAAAGGGAAAGCTTTTGCGTCTGAACATCAAAGACGCCTGAGAGATGTAAGACAAAGCTGAGAGATTTTCTGAAACATTGTTCTTGCCCTAAGCAATGTTTGGCAGACCAAATATGGTTTTTCTTCAAGGTGCGAATTTAAGTTAGCATTCAGATCTGAGATATGGTCTGAAATGAGATGTGTAGTATCCATATTACTGATCCTCCATATTAATTATCTTTAAAAAGAATGTATTATCATTTGATCATAGTAGTCCAGGGCAATAAAGAGTTTGAGGCTGAGTTTTCCACTGCCGGGGCAATGTTTAGCAACGTTATCTTTTATAAACGGTACTCCAGGAATCAATGGTTCCTTCTGAGATTTTTCAGAATGGGAGATTGTTACACAAGCTCTAGGAAGGTCACAAAAAGAAATGAATGGGATTGTTTTGCCCATATAAAAATAACAGGGGAATGCTAAAATTCATCATTATTGGCAGCCTCAGGGCACATTGCTGCAAGTTAGTGTTGCTGGGACAGTGCATGGGAGTTTGGAAAATGTCTGCTTGCACTTTGCCGAGTTCTCATCGTTGCTTATTCATTTCTCACTTTCCAACACAGTAAAGCCAACATTTTTCATATTTGGATGGCAAAGTCCAGCTGAGTTAATTAAATCAGAAGTGAGCAGGATACCAAGTGATTTCATAGAGTATGTCAGTTGTGTTTTTTATGCAGGGGATTTTCTCAGTATGCTCTGTTTGGAACATGGAAGAAAAATCAAACCGTTGTTTCTTCCCCTCGTTTTTAGTGTGCGTGTTGAATAATGCCCTTCTGACTGTGTCATCTTTGTCAGGAGAGGTGTGGCAGCTCCTCACAAGGTCTGTGCCTGACTAAATGAGCCAAAGAAGAGCAGCCTTACGGTTCAGACAAGCAACCAAATTGGTGGAGTTTGACAAGTTATTACAAGTCAGCCGAGCCACAGTAATTCTGTGGATGTGCTTTAAGCATGTGGCAAATCCAGGTTACTGTAGTAAAGCTTCAACTTCTTTCATTGCAGACTAAGAGATCTGCAGCATCCAAACTAGGAGTTATCTTCTGTACTTTGCTGGGAGAGTTACAATACAAAGACAACGGGGATTTTGCATCAGGGCTATACATACGATATGGCTGTGTAACGGTTATGAAATATGCCTTCTGCTGTTCAAGACCAAATAGTAGGTCAAGCTTTGCCATCGGCGTGTTTTGACCTTTATTTGCCCAGAGAGCTGAACAGCCCAGTTTTTACCTCTAAGTGGTCCTCCTTTCCGCTTCCACTTGTTGTGGCTGCTTTCCTCTCCCACACCTGTGTATAACCTTGCTTAGTCAGACTTCAGATTTGATTATGTGAGGACTGACAGCAGCTGGCAAATAACTGTGATAAAGGTTTTTGTAGTAAGGACATTACCTCTCCAGGAACTGCTGTAAAGGTGATGTGTTTCACAAAGGCTATCAGCAGAACCAAGAAAGGATGAGTTTGTTTGCTTTGTACAAGGATAGCAGGTTTTGAACGCTACAAACTTAAATTTGCTCTACATTTTTTTGTTTGTTTTTGTTAACAACTTTTTCTTGTCAGGTGCCTACATTTTCAAACCGACATTATTTAGTGACTTACTGTATAAGAAATGAAAAATACTTTAGACTTTTATCTGAGATAGTGAGATTCACAACTTGGCAAATCAGAAATTTATTTTTCTTGCCATTAGAGATACAATGAAGTTATTTTACAGCTCTGAGATCCATTAGTTTTTGCATGCAGTTATTCATCAACAAATATATAGTACAAGCCATTCCTGCTAAGAACAGAAATGTTAAAGTTTTAGGTTCTCACAGCACGACTGCATGAGAATCCAATGAGGTCAAAACATAGTAAGCAGCTAACTGATTCCCTCAGGTAGCATTAACGGAGAGGAAACCAAACTGCCCACGTGCATAAGACAGCTTTCCATGGATTTTCCATTAAATGTTCCGTCTGTTTGCTGGAGTTTTCTTTACTTATTGAAAGCAGCCAAACTAATGTTACAGAAAAGAAGAATTAGTCAGAGGTGAGAGAATAATACTCTGGGAGCTTCCTTCAGATTTGGGAATTTCTTCTTGATTTTTTTCCAGTTTCCCAGCCAACCACAAGATAAACTGATACCTGCCTCAGAGCTGCATGCAGTGCCGTGATGTCTTGTAGTACCAGGAGAAATGTTTTTGTGACATGCTGAAAAACTCTTCTAGCATTCCTCTTTTTGTCTTAAATCTGTATTGTAAATACTGCTAGAGGAATGAAGTCAGCGTGGGATCAGTTTAGAGAATGGTTGCTACTGGTGTGAATACAAAGCATCAAAAAGAGAGTGAGAATGGGTGGGGATGTCTGAAAATACCCCAAGGGAAATCTTTGAGTATACACTGCAGTTATGTTTAAAATACACTTTTAATCTGCAGTCACTTGGTGATGCTCTTGAGTTGTATTTCAGCTTTGGAACAGATAATTGGCAGAAGGGAATATATTACTTAATTGTTCTTCCATTTTCACTCCTCTCAGCTGAATCCTGAATCTAGGATAGGGTCCCATTGTACACTCCTGAGCCCTCTCCTAGATCTCTCCTGCATAGACTCAATAAACGAGGCTAGACTCATTGTGGGTTCTTCTGTGCCAGAAAAGATCAGCCCAGGAGGTGGGATTCATCTCACTATTTCCAGCCATCTAAAAATATCCACTGAAAATTAGTTGTTCAGACTTTTCATTGTTGCTAGAGAGACAGAGGCCCTTCCAGAGAGTACTTCATCTCAACTCACCATAAGACAAGTAGCCAGCTCTCCTTTGACCACAGAAGAAGCCTACATGAGTATCGTATATTGGATTACCAATTTTTTTGTGCCCCTTCCTAAAGTCCTTTCTCTTTTTTGGCCCCATGGGCTAATCCATTCCCATGTTGCATTCACAGTACAGCACGGCCCCGATCTACCTGAAATACAGTAGAGAGCATGGCATGTTATAGAAACCAGCATAAGGTATATGACCAAATGTTCAGAGATTTCTGCAGTATCTCAACTGTAACAGGAATCTAAGGAGCTAAACCATATCTTGAAACAATGTTAAAAATAGCTGCATCAGCTCTGCTCTGGTATTTCCAAGACTTCTGTTCATGCCAGCCTCCTGTGGCGCTGGGGAGCTAAGTTTTCTGAAATTGTAGCTGCTGAAGATCCGGTCCTGGGACTATTCTGACACAGTGCTGCTCATCTGAACTATTTAAAAAGGTTTATTAGAGGGATAAAACGATCTAGTCGATTCTGACTTGTATACAAGGCCAGAGAATCCAGCCACATTTTATTTTTCAGCATGTGTATCTTTCTGTAGCACCTTTTCCCTCAGATGGGTATGATCTTTTAATATGTTGACTCCTTGGATGAAAAAATTATTGTAAAGCATAAATACTTGTGTGCTTTATGTTTTGTGTTGTAATGGTGTGTAACAAAGGACCTTTGTGATGCCGGAAAACATGCCTTAGATAACCGGTGTTTATAAGAAAATAGCTGCAAGTTACACAACTGATGATTTTGTATTTATGGGAACTCAGTGGGAAGTGGGCGACTTTTAAACCAGACTCAAATATGGAGGTCTTTTTATTGGCAACGTCCTGTCTTTGCAAAGCGTATGCTTGAAAGCTGTAGTTAGATGTTATTTGTTTCTTTGGCCTCATCGTCTGACTAATCAGACAGCCTTAGAACTTGCGGACGTTGAATCAGCACCAGTTTTCCTTAAATTCTGGGTATGTTCATGTGCTGTTTGTCTAGGCATGATTTTTCAGAGTTTGTTCTTGATCAACAACAATTTGAGTGTGATGCAGCAGACCCTGTCTGGGCTGAACACTGCATTTATATTGCTGTGAGATCTCAAGTAAATGCTGTTGGAAAGTTTTATCATCTGCTGTAAACAGTGGAAATACCAACAAGGAAGGTCAATTAATGTCAAAAATTATTTTCATACTGTCCCATCCTGAGGGTTGCTTAACCTGGTCAACTGTATGGGGATGTAATGGAATAGGGTGCAGTAACAAAGTCAAAAAAGCTACTGAAGAACTGCTGACACTCCACCACCTGTATCCAAGAAATTTTGTTCTTAGAGGCAAAAAGCTGCTCTAAGGGCAACTTGCAAGCCAAACGTGTACTCCTTTGACTTAGGGAGTCGATGGCTGAGCCTCTCCTACTGTCAAGCTGTCAGTGAGTCTGACCTGAACTTGGACTTCTTTTCTTTTCTTTTTTTCTGCAGACTGCAGTGCGTTGATCAATGTCACTGGCAGATTTGCCACTGTGGTATTTTCCGATCCCAGTGCCTGGAGGCCCCTGTCTGCTCGCGTAGAACAGATTATCCTGTCACTGCAATGCAAGGGCCATGGCAGTTTTATCCCTCACTCTAGGAACAAAAAGCAAAATGAGGAATCCAACTAGAAATGTTCCTAAGCTTTCAAAAACAAAATGCACATGGGTCAGAGTCCTCGGCCTGTGTGCTCCATCTATGGAAAGAAATAATTAACTGCTGAATCAGTGAATTCCTCTCCAGCAGATTTCTCAAGCACTATAAGAGTCTGATACATTGAATGAGACATCTGTGTTGAAGAGTTGAAGAAATGCTTATTCCTATTTTGTCTCAATCTGTTTCTTTTCTTTCTATTTATTTTTAAAGAAAAGAAAACATTCTCAGTAGTCATCAGCCTGATATCTGTAAAATATTCTGCTTCTTCTGAATGACCACAGGAAAAAGTCTAAAGTTGTATGTTTACTAGAAATCGTATGAATTCTATGAATTATTAGTCATATGAAAAATATTATTTTTACAAAACAAGGAAGAACATATGTTTCCTATTTGATGTAAAGTACTGTTGTCTTACAAAGAGACAGAAAACATAGAATTCCATGCAAGAGAAGAAATAGTAATCCCGAATACTTTTAAAGTATATTGCTGCAGCCTATGCCAGTCACTGAAGATGTTTTCCACTCCTTCCTACACCTGTTATTTTTTTTTCATACAAAACCACACTTTGCAAGAAGAGGGATTTTATATCAGGACTTGATTAGTAACCGAAAGTAAGTGGTGTTTTTCAACTAAAATGTTTGAATATTCAGCCATTTCTGGCGGAATGAGTGCCTTTAAAATTTAGATGGTTGTTCTTGCAATAGTTACTCATTTTATTCACAGGATTTTCCATTTTAAGTATAGCTTATGCTGCAAATGACATGGTGAAACCAATGATTTTAGTAACCTCAGAATATAAGATTATTTGTAGATCTTATGTTGTTTCTAGGCTAAATGCTGTAAACAGACATCTTTTTACTGCATTCTAAACTATAGCTATGTGATGTCTCAGTATAATTTAACTGACGCATCCAGGTAGGATAGAGCTTGTTGAAAGATGGCTGAGTGATACTTCTTAGGTTGGACTTTCCTAAACTTGAGTGGTTACCAGTGAATACCATGGAAGGCAAATTTCTACTGCAGAAAACTTAATTGTTTGGATCAAGTTTGGGATGGGTAGAATGGGAATGAATTGGTAAAATAATTCTTTACAACAACTTCTGGCTTATCATTGTCTTCTCCTGGAGATTCGTACACCACATAAAAGCACTGATTGATGCTTACTGATCTGAAGAGTATGCGAATTGAGCCTAGATACAGTTATATCTGACTACAGAGTTCTTTAGTGATCTGGGAATCAAAGTGTGTGGATTTCATTCCTGGCTTGCTTAGTGAGTCTAGGTATATTCCCCATGTGCAAAACCAGAGGGTCAGTGGGGCTATGGCTAAACAATGGAGCTCAGGGTACTTCATAGCTCCCAGCAGCAGGTAGACATCACTCATGGTCCAACCACATTTAGGACAGGATCCACATGAATCCTATCACTCCTTCACCTTGCCTTTCATGGGAATTGGTGGCTTGGTAGGGAGCTACGGGTGACTTGGGGCCAGGACTGTAAGGCATTGAGGTGTGCTAAATATATTAGGACTGGAGCCCAGACAACCCAATTTTGTACTCAAATGAATAAATAAAACTGCATTCTTTGAGCTTTGAGCTGCTATTTAATAATTGTTAATGACAGATCTGCTAAATAGCTTGGAATATACTGTGCAGTCACTAAAATGTGTAATTTTGTGACAAGCCAGGCACAAGTTAATAGTGCCTCTGCCAACAGCTATTGGTGCAGGAGACCAGATATAGTCTATAGTTACCTATGCTTCAGTTTCCATCTTTTTCTTTCATATGCTATGGTCATATAGAGTCAGCTGGCTCCAGTGCAACCACAAAACTGCTGCACATTGAGGATGATTAAAGGGATCAAAGAACAGTGGGCAGGCAGTCAGGAAATAAATGCCTTGAAAAGGTAACTACGTTGAGAAAAAAGGTGGCACAGGGTGTTTCTGCCCAGCAGATGGAGATCTGGTCCGAGTGCCTCGGCCAAACTGGCAGTATCACCCCATGTTGTACTGGGTCATTTTGCCCCAAGGTCCCTCGCAATGAAGCATGGGGACACAGTGACCCAGCTGCAGTGATGTGGGCTCAGAGATATGAACATGAGCCAACAGTGTGCCCTGGCAGCCAAGAGGGCCAACTGTGTCCTGGGGTGCAACAAGCACTGTATTGCCAGCCAGTTGAGGGAGGTGATTGTCCTGCTCTACTCTGCACTGGTGCGGCCTCACCTTGAGTGCTGTGTGCAGTTTTGGGTACCACAGTACAAAAAGGATACAAAGCTACTAGAGAGTGTCCAGAGGAGAGCCACAAAGATGGTGAAGGATTTAGAGGGGAAGCCATAGGAGGATCGGCTGAAGTCACTTGGTCTGTTGAGCCTGGAGAAGAGGAGACTGAGGGGAGACCCCATTGCTGTCTTCAGCTTCCTCACGAGGGAAGGAGGAGAGGCAGGTGCTGTTCTCTTCTCCCTGACGACCAATGATAGGACCCGAGGGCACAGCAGGAATATATGCCAGGGGAGGTTTAGGTTGCACATTAGGAAAAGGTTCTTCACCCAAAGGGTGGTGGAGCACTGGAACAAACTCCCCTGGGAGGCAGTCATAGCGCCAAGCCTGACAACATTCAAGAAGCATTTGGACAACACCCTCAGACATATGGTATGATTTTTGGGGTTGTCCTATGCAGGGACAGGAGTTGGACTTGATGATCCTTATGGGTCCCTTCCAACTCAGGATATTCTAAGATTCTATGATTCTATATTTCCATGAGATTGACCCTGTTTTTGCAATTACTGGGCGGATGAACTTGAACATAAATTTGCATAATTAGTGGATCATTTTAACCTTCACTTTATTTTCTGTAGAACCGCTGCCTAGCTGAGCTTCTGCGCAGCTTGTTATGCCTAGGCAAAAGCATAACAGTATTCTTACTGAGATGCATTTTATTTTTTATGATCAACTCTTAATTTCGTGAAGATCAATCAGAATTTCCATTCTGCCCATCCTAAACTTGACTCCAGCATTCTTGTTCCTTCCCAACTCTTCCTTACTCCAGCATCACCTGCAGTTTCAGCGGCAGTGCTCTCTTTGTCATTCATATCATAAGGGCAACAACTGTAGATCCAGCAGAGATTCCTCTGGATGCTCCTTGAGATTTCTAGTTTGGCAATTAATCTCTGATAATTAGTCTCTAGGCACATTTACATGAGAAAATTAAGCGTGTCAGGGAATGATCCTGGGATCAGGACTCCATCATTTGTGTTATTTATAAACTGTTAGAACAGTCATGGTTGTGATTTTGGTCCAAGCCAGCTAACACTTCCTCGAGCAATGGTTGAGCATGGGTGAGGTTGAAATGGACCAGACGTCACTTAGGCTGAGCCATAGGCACATTAGATGTGGTCACCATGTCATGGAGGAGAAGGAAGTTAAACAATGTGGACATAGGATGTTCTGTGCCAGAAAATGGGTCTAAGCGTAGTTTAGTTCACTTCTAGATTTGTATGGTCTGGATCTAGGGTTTTCATAGTAGTTGCAGTATTTATTTACAATTTGTGCATTATTTATTTATTTCTAAGTTATTTATGAAGATGTGATGTAGGACAGCACCGGAAAGTGTCTGAATGTTAAGATACACAATATTGACTGCATTTCCCTTATCTATAAGGCCCAAACTCCCTTTGTAGGAGAAAATTAGATAGATTTGTCAGAACTATATTGACTGTGACTCACGTTCTTGTTATTTTCTAAATGTTTTCGAATAACGGATTTTCATTCTAGTACTGACCTGAGGTTAGACTAACTGACCTCTAATCATCTGACTCCCATTTCCCTCATTTTCCAAAGGAAGACCCTTGGTTTGCCCTTTACCAGCCTTCTGGAGCCTCAACTATCCTCCATGAACTCTTCAAGGTGATGACTTTGAAATTATGTCAGAGTAAATTTAATCAAACTAGCTGTTACCACTGCTCTTTCATCTGCTATTTCCTTGCTCTAGACTGGATTCTTGTTCTCTTCTCACTCGTAGCAATACTATTATGTCCTTCGAACTCTTTAATGCTTCCTTTTCCACCAAACGGGGAACGATTCTTTGAAAGGTCTTCAGGTATTACCTTGAAATGAGATACGATTTTTAATAAATTGAGTATTCTGTTGAGCTGTAGGAAAGTAAGGCATTCACAGGTTTGTGATCCCAGAATAAAACCTGCATTTTGTTAGTTGTTAAATACATTTGTGCGAGACATTTGAGAAAATATGGGAATGAGTTGTGTCAAAAGTTTAAATACTATTTTTTTTGCTGCAGTGATTCTTTTAGTTTTAGCAGTAGTTACACTGTTTAACTTCAATAGGAAAGAATGGCTTACCTATGCACACATGGCAAAGCGTATAGAAAATCACTTTATCATTTGTCAAACCTGTGCCGAATAATTTGAGACAGTGTTATTCAGACTTTCTTTTCTGGGGAGTGACATGAGTGACTAACTTGGTAACGGAATTGGCAGAGACAATGTTGGCTAAGTGCTTGGACTAAGAGCTTTGATGTAATAAAGCTGCACTTTCAAGGACTTTTCTGCAGTGTTTTGGACAGTCAGGAGATCCAGCAATTACTGTTCCATTGTATCAGTCCCAGTGGGTATTGCGTGCTGATCCCCACCAAGTTGCCTAAGTGCATTAATTTCTGAGAACTTATAATTTAACTAATACAAATTTTTTTTTTTTTTCATTCTGGATCAGATTTATTAATTAGTCTTGCATGGATTTAGAAATTCCATGTATTTCATGCTTATTTCTGGTAGGAATGTGAGTGTGCTTCTCAGTCTTAATGGAAGTGGAAAAGCCACTTTAATCTCTTCTGTATCAATTTCATTTCGATTGAAACCATTTGTTTTCACAGGGAGTCTAGTTAGAAGCATTCTTAATAACATGATTACTGGTAGAATCATTACAGAATTTTATCTCTGTCGCAGGCACAGTCTGCCCACTGAGACATGATGTATTCATCATCTGTTCTCATGTATAGAACATATTTAATTATAGCCTGACATTTCCTAAGTTTTCTGATCTGATATTCTGGAATACCATATTTTGGGTAGAATTAGAATACTATAATCAAAAAATAACTATCACATTTTCCAGCAAAATCCAGCAGTTCCTCCTAGACATTGAATACCTAAAATATGTTGTTATGATACTGATGCTTCCGCTCTACCAGTAGAGTGTTTAGCAATTTAATGACTTCTGTTATTAACATATGGTAAGAAAGGTAAAAGATTTTATCAAAAGGTTGGTCAGTGGTGTATAAAAGACTGATCAATCTCTCAGGGTAGGATTCATTTGAGACTGAGACACCTAAATTTAGATCCATAAATATAGGTTCTTGGGAGTTCCTGTTATGGTATCAGTGGTGCTTGGAGACTAGCCAGTAACATCTTAATTTGAGTGCCTTAACTTGAGGTGTCTACCATTACCTGAGGTGCCTCAGGATGTATGAGACATCCACACAGCACATCCACAGGACAACACCCCTGTGGAAGACCTGTGTCCTTCTGGAGTGCCAGATTAATGTGAAGCAGGATGTCCTACTTGACATTATACAAAAGGCAGTGAGTGTTTAATTTAAGACAAATGAATTAAGCCCTTGACATTTATTTTGGGGCATGATGAGCAGCTCTGGAGGCTCCACTGACTGGGTTGACCGGAACGCTGCTGTCTGTGGAAAGCTTGTACAGCTGGCTCACACGTGGATGCTGACATGTAGACATCTGAATTAGGTATTTGAATCTGGAGCCAAGTTCCACTGTGGTGCAGGAACTGCAAACAACTTGGAATATTATGCATATGAAAGCCTTGTAGATGGAAGAGAAACAACTCTGTGTTTAGAAAAAATAATTTCTGTGAAGTTCATGGAATACTGTTAGGGAAACAATTTTTTTAAATTCTTTATCTTACATCTTCTATACCATTCTTATTTTCTCCAATGGCTAGCAACATAGTCGCTTACCTATCAGAGCCACTTTTAAACTTTTGTAAATTCGTGGTTTGCTGCAGGTAGCATTTGGGCTTCCACATATCAGTCAAACCTGTATTTAACATAAATGGGTGAAATCAAGCACAAAATGCTGTCTTCACTCACTTAGAATGTACTCTTGAGAAGGATTTCACCCTCCTCTTTGCATGGAAAAGCACATATTCTTTAGCCTTCGTGTGACCAAAACAGCTCTTTTAAAGGTGTCTGCAAAAAATTCATTGATTGTTCTATGTTCCCAGCTTTCTCTTTCTGGTCACAAAACTCCAGACAAGATCCTGACAGCTAAGGACAGAATTATGGAATAACTGTGTGATAAGGAAGGCTCAGAGTTTCCCAGTCCAGTTGCATAAAAGCTTTGGGGGGCACATAAATGCTTTCATGCGCATTGGAAAACCGATCTAGATTTTTTCAAGAGTGATAACAAAGTTGTCAGGAAGCAATGCTGTTCCATTCCTTGTCATGCAGAAGGTATGAAAATGAGCCCTCATGTATGGGAAAGGCTGTAATCATACATTTATGCCAGTCACAGGTACTTTAAAGGATTGGGGCCTAATTCTCAAATCCATGCAAGGCAATTTGTATCAGTAAGCAGCAAAAAGTGCATTAAGGGTGAACATTTCTCCTTACATGGGGGAGATTAGCTGCTAGAAAGACTGCAGGATCACTCTCTGATCTCCTGTGCCAGCTCCCTTGTTACTTGCAGTAATGGAAAGTAGTTGCCCTTACTTGTCCTGGAACATCATCACAGAATGGGGACAGGCACTTCCCTGCTTGCTTTTCTCTTTGGGAAGAATTTGACTGGAATGAGCTAAAGACAAAAACATGAAGCCTGAGGCAATCCCTTTGTTAGTAGCAAGACAATGTCGAATGAAGCCTCTGACGAAAGTCCAATGTAGGGGCTGTGATATTCACTCATATTAGGCATTTCTGTATTGTTGATTCAACATTACTATAAATTGGTATGCTAAACTGATTACAAATCCCATCTATCCTGGCATTAAGTTGCAGACCAGTAATCCTGTTTGAGGCTTTCAGCTGGTGTCGTGACACATAGCTGGATTGAAGAAAGTAAAAAATTTTCAGTAACGCTGGGCTCATTTTCTGACGTAGGCTTGGTTTAAACAGCTTTCAAGATCTGTTGCATTTTAGTAAAATGGAAGTTGGGAACTCTTTCAAAAAGCAGACAGACACTTGATAGCATTAGCCACAATAAAATCTGGTGTTGCTAAGAGAAGAAAGTATTAACAGGCATTCTGCTCTTCATTGCGAAGCAGGTAATACATGTAAGGCAGCACAGTATGTAAGTCAAGGTTTTGCTCTAAGGAAACCTCTGCCTGACATACATTACAGCACTGGTGCTCGGTTTCAGCACCAGCTTTTACTCCTTCATCTGTGGAGAAGGACTATTTGTTCATTCTAACATCTAGCATGCAACTAAATTGATGAGGTTATGAATCGGGGCTGTTTTAGCAATAAGATGGGGTATGGTTGAAACAAAGGTCTCTTCAAGGCAAAGTGGAAAGTATGTTTCTAATAGCACTGGGCACCTTCAGGTGGTATTGGTGGCAGTAGCTTTGGGTTCTTCCTGGAGAGGAACGGCATGCAGGATGTGTCTGACTCTCCGGGCTGCCCCACGAGAGATGGAGTTCCACTTCAATGTGTAATGAATTCCTGCTAGGATATTTGCCTGGAAAAGAGTGTGTTTTTACCAGCTCAAGTCTAAATAAATGAAATATCTCATCTTGTGCAAGAGCTCATCAGGGTTTGGAGAACAAGCACAGAATTTTCTTGAGCAAGTAACTCTGACCAGATGACTGAAATCTGAAATTCTTGCCATGCTGTTAATACCAACTGCATTTTAGGAAAAAAAGTACAAAAATGCACGTTTATAGTATTGATAAGGAACAAAACGTTTCAGAGATCTATTAATTTACACTTCCCAGTTTTATATTACAGATTTTTCTTCTCCCTTGAGCTGTTCTCCACTTGATTTCCATGTCTCCACATAATTCTTGCAAATTTGCTGGATAAGGGGTGTGTTTTTCTATGTCATGGTATTCAGAGGCTTTTTTTCCCCAGATATTCCCCTGTCTATGTTATACCCTGCTGCCGCTTTCAAGCCATCTTTGGTTACAGGTATATCACTTGTATTTTCATGTACTTCTACCACAGTACCACAAATAACCCTGGAAAAGCTACACTATTGAGAGACTAGACTGTCTGTAGCACATGATCTCACACCTGTGAGATCTCCTTGTTGCACAGTGTAGTTTTTAAGGTTCTGTACTGGTGGTGGTGTGAGATTTTTTTTTTTTTGGACAAAGCCCTTCTTATATTGAAGTCAATGGCAAAACTGTCATTTCATCACAAATATTTCTCTGATATTCATGATGGTCTGTAAAGAATTTACAAAATCTTGTTCAAGGTAACGGTCCTGACCCATCGTGTCATGTCATGTTAGTGAAATTTGGCTCAGATTGCCTTGATTTCTTTCTGAAAAGATCCTTCTCTCTTCACTGACAGATAAAAGCCAATTGGACTGGCTTCATGTACATGGCCAAGGCCATGTTTTTGTGGGACAAAGTGACTTTTCATGCTGACTACTAGTGCCAGTTTGCTTAGTTGATGTTCTTAGTCAAAATGATATCCTGGCAGTAGCCTGGCAGTACCTTAGCAAGTTATTAACGGCTTAAGACAAAACTTGATCAGTACTGGAGTTACATATTCTAAATGAAGATACGATGATGATCAGAAGGCTGGAGACCTCTCCTATGAAGACAGGCTGAGAGAGTTGGGGTTGTTCAGCCTGGAGAAGAGAAGGCTCCAGGGAGACCTTATAGCAGCCTTCCAGCGCCTGAAGGGCGCCTACAAGAAAGCTGGAGAGGGACTTTTTACAAGGGCGTGTAGTGATAGGACAAGGGGTAATGGCTTTAAATTGAGAGAGGGCAGATTTAGATTAGATCTAAGGGAGAAATTCTTCACTCTGAGGGTGGTGATGCACTGGAACAGGTTGCCCAAAGAAGCTGAGGATGCCCCATCCCTGGAAGTGTTCATGGTCAGGTTGGATGGGGCTTTGAGCAACCTGGTCTAGTGGGAGGTGTCCTTGCCCATGGCAGGGGTGTTGGAACCAGGTGATATTTAAGGTCCCTTCCAACCCAAACCATTCTATGATTCTATGTTCAAAAATATTCAGTGTTGACCTGATCGCCTTACCACTGTGAAGAATGGCAAGGCTGCAAAGACTCCTGCTAGGAGGGAATATAGCATATTTTTGCAAAACATAAAAGCGTCATAGTATTTATTAGCTTTTCCCTCCTTTAATTTCTTTGATAAATTGGTGGATTTACCATCTAGATGTGTGGCCAGATATAAAAAAAAGAGTTAATGCAAATCCTTTTATTATCACAAGCTAGAAAATATTGGAATCTAGATGGCATTTATGGGAGAATTGGCAGTTGGTAATTATCCAGACAGACTGAAACTGCAGTTTCAGAAGGAAGCTGGTGTCCTCTCACTGATGAACACAAAATCCAAATTTAAATTCATGTTGCATTCCCACAGAAGATCTGTAAGGTTCCTGGTATAAAATTATTTAAAAATCATTTTATAGAACTATTGCTATTCAAGTCTTAAAAGGTTGTTAAATTTATGCTTGAAAAACAGAGGAATGTAAACAGTTGTCTGTGCATTTAATGGTAATTCCAGTACCATTAAAGTGCACTAAGCTTTATTATTGTACTTTAAAACTGTTTGCATCAGACTGGTGTGTGTATGTGTGTGAGTTCAGAATCTGTGCATGTGATAGCCAGGGAACAGTAAGCATGCCTAGGTTAGCTTGGACACTTTTCATTCCACAGTTATAATCAAATGAAAATATGTAGAAGTTTAATTTAAAAGGCACCATTAAATTGTAAAACATAGTAGCGCTAGGACACAAGCTGTGTAACAAACCACATGGGAGAGTGATGATTACAATCTTGCATTTCTCCTTGTGGGCTCTGTTGGGTTCATATGACGTGCGCTACCAAAGTATGTCTGTTCTATCCTTTCCTCAGCGGAACAAAAGTCTTATAATTGCTGCTTTCCTCTGCATTAGCCATGGTGTTTTATTTTGCTCTGTGGACACGCCATCAGTCCTGTCATGTAGTTCTGTTTCAGTGCAATGTTTAGGTTCATGGGGTGTCTCCATCAAGACAAGCAGGACTTTCCTCTGTCCCCTACTGTGTAGCATGCTGTCTGGAAAAGGTGACAGAGCAGATCTCAATGGGTTCATTATCTGTGATAGCTAAAAGCACTTCCCTACATGATTTATTTATAGATGATAGCTGGTAGAGGCTGGACTGTGTAATGGAGTAGATTACTTGGTCTCTTGTAAACAATATCCTATTTCTTAAGGGAAGGCATTGAAGAATTACTGGTTGTAACCCTGCAAATTGGCACCGTTTCAGCAGTTTTTGTCAACTCGTAAAGTTGACAGCTTCTAGGGGCAGTGCAAGCAGCACCTTTTATTTTTCAGCATTTACCCCAGCCTGCTACAACTGTAAAGAAAAGCTATGAATGGCTTTATTATGAATCACTGAGTAGATGCCAAGTAAAGATAGACAAGAGCTCTCCTCCACCAAAGATCCTAAGGGCTTGCTCAGGACCCTGTAATTCTGGCCCCTCACAGACTTGACAACTGTCAAACTGATCTGTCTCACTAGTAAAGGGTGGGAAAGCTGTGGGTCATATAAATTGAGATGCTTCACCACCCAATTTGCTCATCTGACAAACTGAATTAAGCTCTTTTGGGGATTATCTGAAGTCTTTATTAGAGAGGCTCACAGCAGTTCTCCTGGGTGAGCTCCAGGGTGAGTTGAGGTCTAAATCCTGAATGGCAGAGAAGGGAGCTGAAGATAGGGAAGCCTTGCAGTGTTGGTGAGATCTCAAGCATGAGGAGCATGCCTCCTGCTAGGCTGTATTAAAAGGATCGCTAATGGCTGCTTTGGAAAGAAAAGAGGCCACCACTTGGGTGGCAAAAGATAGGGCTCTGACAGGTTGTTAAAAGAATAGTGGGACACCTGGACACCTCCCTCAGGGGGAGGAGGGCTGCCAGTGTTTTTCTTGCTACCAAATAACCATCCTGGCTTTTTTGGGATCCAGCCTGTGATGCCCAATTCTCTCTTACACATGGGAGTTGGAGGGGGCTCACTTGCTTCCGGGCATCCCCTCAGCTCCCCTAAAGCCTGGCCCACGAGTCCCTTTTTGGGAAGCTTATAGACCCACGGTGCATCAAAAGGTATTTTAATGCCAGGTCTGTCTCTGTTGGTAAAGAAATTATTACTCATGGGAAAAAAAAAAATCTGTGTATGCTGACAGTAAACCCGTGCACTGTAATTTAGATTTCTAAATTATGTGATGTAGCCATCACATTGATTACACTGTAGTTATACTGTGTAGCTATTAGTTTTCTCTCAGTAGGATGTGTTTTGGTATGATAAAGTCTACCCAAAAAAACAGATCTGCATTTTCTAATTTTCAAGATTACTAGTCCATTTTGTCAGGTACCTAAATATCATGAGCATGTTAAACAGAAAAGCCATAACATGTGCAACTTTCCAATAGATTTTTTATTTTACAAACTAACCAGAAACTAAGTTCGGCAACAACAGTATACTTAAAAATTTGTCTGTAATTGAAGGACTGCATTTGACCCTGTTATACACATGTAAATTCAGAGTAGGTCCAAATCCAGGAACTTCATTTTCAGCATGTATAAATGTAGAGACTAAACACATTGTTTTTGTCTTGTGGACGAAACTATCATTGTATTAATTAAAAAATTCAACTTTCTCATAAGTAAGATTTCTAGCTACAGAAAAAATAAGAATTAGAACAAGACTCACATGATTTTTCTTTTGTTGTTAATAAAAAGGAAGAGGGGAAAATCACATGTGCACTTGTTCCAAAGAATAAACAAACCTTCTACAGCTTTTAGACAGAGCTCTAGATACTCATTTTTGTAGCTGTGCACATACCCATCCTACTTCCAGTTAATTGGTGAGATGAAAACTGATTAATTTTCACACCCTATCACAATTTAAAAAAACCCACAGCCCTCTACTGTTTTCTCTGTTTAAGCATCACAAATACCATAGCTTATTGAGGTACAAAATTACTATTGAAATAAAGTTCCCAATAATGTCTTAAAGAAAGAGATATTTTACTTCATCACAATCAAAAGTTAAAACCTTGGAGAAATCGCTGTTGTAATTTATTGAAAAAGTGTGGTTATTTCTATTGCTGAACAACCAGGAAAAGAAATCTCTCTAATATGTTTTGACTGTAGAAAAGTCACTTCAGCTGTGCTCTGCTTATGCCATGTCTCCTAGACTTGCTCTGTAGAGAACAGGTGGTTTGAAAGAAAGGAATTCATCAGCTGGCACATGAAAAGATGCTGGACCGCAAGCAAGATCTCAGCTCAACAGGTCTTTGATTTTTGAATGCATCAGATTATTCTGAAAGAGATTTTGAGCTGTTATTTAACGTTATTTAATCCATCTGCTTGGCTAACCAGAGGCTCATGGGGTTCACCATCATTCTTGACTCAGGTGTTTCCCCTGTTCTTACCTGCTCAGCAACAGAGATTCCTTGACCGTGGAGGTGCTCCAGTTCAGCACTTTTTTACTCCTAGACTGATTTCAAAATTTCTCTCTTCTTTTCTGCAGTTTCAAACCAATGACTTCTTGTCCTGCTCACAGTAGAGAGCAGTTTGTTTCTTTCCTCTCTGCAGCAGACATGTTTATGAAGACTGTTACCATGTCCCCCCTCTAGACTAAATGTCTCCAAGTTCTTTAGTTATGTTTTCTGAAAATAATCCTGTTTTCATTTTTTGTAGGCTTTTGCAGATTTTCTCTGGAATCTCTCCATTTACTTGAATGAAATGCGCTAAACTGCACTGTATTGTGCCTAGAACAAAATGTATTTAGGTATAGTTAATTTTAGCTAGCAACAAAAGTGGGAAAACCCCCACTTTTTTGTGTTTTCCATAAGGTTTTCCCTGAAATATGATTTAACAGGATTATCTCTGTCACTCTGTTTCATATTACTTTCTCCCTTCCAGACAATAAAAATCAGTTTACATCTTGGAGACTATAGTTGAGTAATCATAAAATAAAATGTATGATGTCAATATTAAGATAAACAAGCTGAAGGCAATCTGGCAGTATGATAAAGAACTGGTTTAATTGTGAGAAATGGCCAAACAGATAAAAGGGGAAACCCAAGTAAGGTTAAACACAGATGAAAGCCCTAGTAATGGAGTTTTTGTTAACGTTTTTACTAGAACAATCCTTAGCTATGACATCAATATTTTTTGATGATGTTTTCCAAAAAACATAATAGAAAAGTCTTTGTAAATCATTAGCTGATCAAATGACCACTGTAGCATTATAATTCCCAGTTACTCCATATAAATTATAACTGAGAATCCAGGTTAAGTCATGTAATTAACATTTTATTGTTGCTTATTCCTGAGGAAATCATTAAACTCCAGAGTCCAGAGAAAAATATACATAATAATAAGTTTTATGTATTCTAGCTACTCTATTGAGGACTACCTACCCATTTCTAGATAGTTCTTGGGCAAACAGGCTTCCCCTCAACTCTTATGGATGATAGAGCTCTTACAGAAATCCAGGTGAGTGAGGGTGCTCCGTAGTCTAGAGGAGCAGTCTGATACCGCCCCCACTCTTCTTCTTCTCCCATAGCTGGTATCTGCTCCTTTGTATTCGTTGGCTGGAGATCACCTCTACTTGATCAGAGACCCCATTTCTCACCACTGTGAAGAGCTTCCATGTGTCCCTCTACCTTCTCTTATGTTAGGGTGGACGCTCCTCTGCTAAGCACTGACTTGCTGGACTCTTGTGGCAGAGGGCGTTTTTGCAGTCATATGGAAACATGAGAATCAAGAGAGGAAGGCAGTTCTCCCTTCTGCTCTGAGACTGATCACCTGCTGCCACAGGTAGCGTATCATAGATGGACAGTCTTGGTGGGGTTCACAGAAAATCCATTTGCCACACCGCAAACCACAAGACCACTTCACAGTGTCCTCCCGCATTGTCAACATTGATTATGCTCATTATAAATATAGCCTGTGCTATAGGATTATACTGAATGTCGTGATTTATTTTGTGAACCCTTCAGTCAGTATGTTTGCTGCAATTCTTAAAAACATCATCAGCCAGTAATCACAAAGATTGACTTCATTAGGGTGTTCTGCTGGGATCAGGGATTATGGTAATAGCAGATCTGTAGTCTATTTTGATTTTGCTGTTACATCAGATAAATAACTGGTATTACTGCTCTGGTGGTTGTTTACTCAGCAAATGAACTTCATTCCAATTCACTTTATTGTACTTCATAATTTATTTGCTTAGTGTTGTTTACAGTCTGACCAAGCTGACCAAGGCTTTATCATGTTTGCATTGAGAATGCTGTGAAGAAAGCTAGACTGGTTGGTTTGTGTCCCATGTATAGGGAATGTTCCACTGTGGCAAGACACTAGCAGCTTGATATATATTTATACATAGGAAAAAAAGTGCTACTCAAAACTGATGACCTTGTAAACCCACAATTTTTAACCTACACTTTTTATTTTCTCAAAATAAACCTTGTAGTCACAGCTTCCATCTGTTTTTTAGAACTCTGACAATGCCAGATGAGTTAGTGTATTTTTATGATTGAGTATACTCCCAGGTCCAGGATGACTCCATCCCTTTCTAATACAACTCTGCACCTCTCTGTGCCATTACTTTTTTGTCCTCTCTAAGCACAGGTCTTGATCATACAAGCCTTCTGGTAAGTTGTATGCAGCAAGTGATGCAGGGTTGAATTCTTCAGGCTCTGCTCTTTTGCAAGTTCATATCCACATGTAGTGACTTTTCCAGCCTGCTGTAATTTCAGAGAAGAGTCAGTCTGTACCAGTCAGGAAGGGACATTTGCACTCTTAAATCCAGTTACAGCAATAAGCAGCACCAAGTTTCGCTCCAGTCATCTGGAAAAACAGCTGCCTCCCTCCCACCAAGTCATTGTTGTCTGAAATGACCATGCATTCCAGAATAAATGCTTAGAGATAGCATTTTCAAAGTTCAAACAGAATTTTATACTGATGTTAGTATAGCTGGTTGTTGGCTGAATTAGGGCCATAGACGCCTCTGTTAGGCTGGAGAATGTTTCTCAAATAATGTAGTTTGAGTCTGGGAGTGTCTGTGCTCATTTCACTTTTCACTCATTGAACTCTCATTCTGCTGTAATGATAAACACAGAGCAAATTGGAGCTGATTAGGGAACATGACCTGCAAGAGAAAATACACAATAAAATATAACAATTACTGGAAAATATCAAAGCATTGTTATGTGGAACCTTTTGGATTAATTTAGTGACTGTTTGGAGGGCTGAGCCAGTGTTGGAGCCACAGGACAGGGGCATGTACGCATGCAGGATTAATCATGAATAAAAACACATCAAGAATAAAAAATGAATGGGGTGTATATACTGTGGAGCTGCATCGTTATGGGCCTTGTTAGTCTGGGCAGCCTGGTCAGCTGAATGTTATCCCATTGCCACCTCTGTGGCTCCTGCTGACCTCATTTTCACAAAAAACATGTTTTTAAAATGCTCTATGCTTTATTGTCATTTAATATTATGTTTGGCTCTAGGATGACTTGTTTGGAAAAAATGCATTTGTATTTAATGTGTTTATTTATTTAATTATTTTAAAGAATGGCTGCTGTAAGAGCACATGGCAGGTAAATCTGATATTTTAAAAACATAATATGTCCATTAAAAACACTGGTCATTCACATTATTGACTCAATATATTTTGCCTGCAAACTCAGATGGCAGAAACTGCGTTTTATCTAAACAGTTTTCCCTCTGTCTCATGGCAGTATTTGGGGTTGTGATGCATAAACATTATACTCCTGAAAAGGGTTCTATGAGGAAGAAACATGTTTATCTTCATAGTGCAAGTTATTCACTGTGCTTGTCTTACTTATGGACTAAATCATAGAATCATAGAATCATTAAGGTTGGAAAAGACCCTTAAGGTCATTGAGTCCAACCGTTAACCTAACACTGCCAAGTCCACCATTAAACCATGTCCTCAAGCACCACATCTACACATCTCTTAAATACCTCCAGGGATGGAGACTCAACCACTTCCCTGGGCAGCCTCTTGCAATGCCTGACTACCCTTTCGGTGAAGAAATTTTTCCTAATATCCAACCTAAACCTCCCCTGGTGCAACCTGAGGCCATTTCCTCTTGTCCTATCACTTGTTAATTGGGAGAAGAGACCGACCCCCACCTCACTACAACCTCCTTTCAGGTAGTTGTAGAGAGCAATAAGGTCTCCCCTCAGCCTCCTTTTCTCCAGGCTAAACAACCCCAGTTCCCTCAGCTGCTCCTTGTAAGACTTCTTCCCTAGACCCTTCACCAACTTCGTTGCCCTTCTTTGGACACACTCCAGCACCTCCATGTCCTTCTTGTAGGGAGGGGCCCAAAACTGAACACAGTACTCGAGGTGCGGCCTCACCAGTGCCAAGTACAGGGGCACTATCACCTCCCTGGTCCTGCTGGCCACACTATTCCTTATACAAGCCAGGATGTTATTGGACGCCCTGGCCACCTGAGCACACTGCTAGCTCATGTTCAGGCAGCTGTCAACCACCACCCCCAGGTCCTTTTCTGCCAGGCAGCTCTCCAGCCACTCCTCCCCAAGCCTGTAACATTGCCTGGGGTTGTTGTGACCAAAGTGCAGGACCCGGCACTTAGCCTTGTTGAATCTCATACAGTTGGCCTCAGCCCAATGATCCAGCCTGTCCCGGTCCCTCTGTAGAGCCTTCCTACCCTCCAGCAAGTCAATACTCCCACCCAACTTGGTGTCATCTGCAAACTTACTGAGGGTGCACTCAATCCCCTCATCCAGATCATTGCTAAAGATATTAAACAGAACTGGCCCCAGTCCTGAGCCCTGGGGAACACCACTCGTGACCGGCCGCCAACTGGATTTGACTCCATTCACTACAACTCTTCGGGCCTGGCCACCCAGCCAGTTTTTTTACCCAGCAAAGAGTACACCCTTCCAAGCCGTGAGCAGCCAGTTTCTCCAGAAGAATGTTGTGGGAAATTATGTCAAAGGCTTTACTAAAGTCCAGGTAGACACCATCCACAGCCTTTCCCTGATCCACTGAGTGGGTTACCTTGTCATGGAAGGAGGTCAGGTTAGTCAAGCAAGACCTGCATTTCATAAACCCATGCTGACTGGGCCTGATCAGCTGGTTGTCCCGTATGTGCCATGTGATGGCACTCAAGATGATCTGTTTCATAACCTTCCCTGGCACCAAGGGCTGACAGGTCTGTAGTTTACTGGATCCTCCTTCTGGCCCTTCTTATAGATGAGGATCACATTTGCTAACCTCCAGTCAACTGGAATCTCTCTGGTTAGCCAGGACTGCTGATACAGGTTTGAAGGTGGCTTGGTACCCCACCACCTCTCCTTCCTTGCCTATCCCTTCTGAAGAGTTTATAGCTATCCATTGCAGCACTCCAGTTGTGCAAATCATCCCACAATGTTTCTGTGATGGCAACTACATCAAAGTTTTCCCGCTGCATGATGGCTTCCAGCTCCTCCTGTTTGTTACCCATGCTGCATGCATTGGTGTGAATGCACTTGAGTTGGGCTGTTGCTGCTGCCACATTTTTGGGGGCAGAAGCCTTAATTCCTATATGACCATTCTCTGGCACTTCTGTGGTTTCTAACACATCAATAACCCTTGTGTCTTTGCTGCCATGTGGATCTCCATCCCCTACCTCCACTGAGACAGCAGACTGAAGGACCTTGCTAGCACATCGTCCCTCAAACTTTGGCTTGCTGCCCCCAGGCTTATCTCTAGCAAGAGCCTGGACTTACCTCCAGTGAGCCTGGAACAAGGTTACACTATGAGCTATACACCTCAATTGGTTACGATAAGAGAATTGTATTCAGTGACAAAACTGTCCCAGCAGAATTATTTTATTGATAAATTAAACCAGAGCAGACTCTAGAAAATATGTGAATAATTTTGCCATGTTAGGATTGATAGTAATTAAGGTTTTCTGATTTTCCTGTTATTCTGTCCATTCTTTTTTTATGTTTCTGGTGTTTTTAGAATTTTAATGACCACATTTCTAGCTGCACTGGTTAAGTTATAGAGTAAGACACATCTTTGTTACGTTTCTGTACTGCGTATATGACCGATATGAAAGAACTTTAATTTTGGAGAAGGTAAAATGAGCAACACATGTATGTAGAGATTTTTTGTTGAATCTCTTCATTTAACTTAAGAAAAGTGCTGATGAATAGCAATTCAACAAATGAAGTGCGTACATCAGTACCTGAGACTCATGGGAACAGATTTGTTAACTTGCACCTGTTGCTGTTGTTAGCATGTTTTTAGTTTGTTTTGCCTACAGAGCAATCCCACAGCAAATCTGGCCTGTAACTTATTTATCTGTATTAATGTTAATGAGCATATGAGTATAGCTTATATATATATTATTTGTTTGTGGCTATTTCTGGAAGAAAATAATTTTATCCTGTGCTAAACCCACAAGAACAATATGTGTATGGCTTTCTGCAGCAAAAGACTGTTAGTGCTATATTTCACTTTCCCTGCTCTTTTCACTATGGTATGATATTAATATTTCAAAAATAATCCTGTATATTTTACATTATAATTCATAAATCACCCTTGAATTGTTACCCAAACATTTCCTTATAAGGATACATAATTCTTGGATTAACATCTGTCCAATATTTTTTAGGGCTTGTATCAGCAATACAAAACAATTACAGCAGAAATTAAATTTCAATTATCATTCCTAGTAAGAAAAGGTGATCTCTGGTATATGCATGTAAGACCTTCTGCTAACACAATCCATGTACTGACTATAAACAGCTTGATGTTCTCGATATTACGACTCTTTCTTCAAGACGTCCCTATTTTTCTGCTAATGATGTATGCTGTCTTCTGCAGCCCAAATAACTGAAAAAGATAGTGGGATGTTTGCAAGCAGAAGCACCTGCTCTCCAAGGGCCAGCAGAGACTCAGGTGTTACTGATTTTTATGGACAGTCAGCATGTCCTTAAAAAAAACACACGGCAGCAATGAAATGCCTGATGTCTGGCGCCTCGGTGGAGATGGAAACTGGCCTGACGTTGTTGGTTATGCTGGTGTTTGTGATGGCAGAGCGGGTTTCTCTGCCAACAGCAACCCAGCCCCTCTCAGGCTACTCACGTGTGAGCTTTTACAGGCAAGCACGCTCCAGCTCTGCTACAGTCCTAGCAAATGTAAGCTGGCTCTTGTGTCTGGTCATCTCAGAGCACAGGCAGGTCCAGCCCACAGGGGCTTACAAAAGGCGATGTTGATAAACCATTCATTTCACTGTCCTTAAAAAATTCACACACATGATTATGCTAAGGAGAAGGGAAGCCTTCAGGCAGAAGGAACTGAAAGTGAAGTGAAAGCCAACTGTTTGCACCCAGTGTGGGTTTAGTATGTGATGGAAAACTAAACTATCAAATACCCTTGAGATCAGTGTTATCTGCCATTCCCAGTGTAAACATTTGAACACACACTAAAACAGCCTAGCTCAAGCACTTGACACCTTGAGAAGGAGAATTCAGGCATGCATGATAAGATATTGCCAGCCCAAGCTCTCACTCAGGTGATTTGGATGCACCAGGTGCAAGGCAGGATTACTGCAGTCCAGTCTATCAGCAGGCATCCTGTACATTACTCTTCCTATGCACTTGGTAGATGTTTCTGATGCTGGAGCCAGCATACAGCTGAGTTTCAGACATCATGATGTTTGGCAGGTATAAACCTTAGCTTCACAACACAGACATGACCTAAGGATGCTCAAGTAACAGGGATTCTAAAAAAATCTGGGAAACATGGGAAGAAAATAAACACAGAACAAATCCAAGTAACCTTTGAGAAGGTACTATGAAATGTAAATCCATTTCTTTATTGTCTTCTTATTCTACATCAGTAAATTTGTATTTTGGAGATGAACGATGAATAGAAATATACTGAATTTTCCAAAATGCCTCAATGTCTGTTTGCCTGTACTTTGAAGTCAGCACACAAATTAATAGTATATGGATTCTGTGTCATAATAACTTTCCCTTTGGTGCAGTACCCAGTCTTTGCCAGTGGCCAACAGTAGGTGCTGGAGAGGAGAATACAAATATCAAGCAGATGGTGACATTCCCCAGAATAATCTGGTCTCCAGAAGTCTATGACTTCTTCACTTGAAGCAGTTTCATAGTCCCTGAGTAATAGTTCTTGCATGAATGTGTGTAATTGCTTTTAGACTTTTGACATTGTGTTGAAATGAATTCAAGAGGTTAAGTGGATGTTGTGTGAAGAATACCTCCTCCTGTTCACTCAGAACTCATGATGTTCTGACTTCTTCTGATAGCCCTCTGTCCTCATATTGTGAAAGAGTTCAGAGAGCCCAAGTACTAGGACAGAAAAATAATAAAAAAAAGTTTTACACTCTCAAGAGCCCTTATGGAGTCTAAATAAAAGCCTAGTTATCTCCTTTGGCCAACACTCAAACCTGAAAATGTTTGAATCCAGGACCCAGCTTTTGCATTTTGTGCCCATTTCTAAAGAAAACACAGTCTCCAAGGCACATTTGCGACACAGGAGCTGAAGCCACTCTCTGGGTGGTTCCTGTGAAGTGCTCTGAGGAGCTGTGTTGCGTTGTCGTCCTCAATTTGGAGGGCAGAAGGCAAGCAGAAGAGCCAGTGCAAACCTGAGCTGCAGGTCGGAGATAGTTTCCCTCAAAGTCTTTGAAATAGCAGACACAGCTGGGGATCATTTCCTTTTCCAAACAAACATCACAACCTGATCTGGCTCTTCAGATACTTTAAAATTCCATTTTCTTCAAAAATTAATCCAAAGTAATATATTAGAGAAAAGATCTTAAAATACTATGACTAAAAGGGCTCTAGGGAAACAAGATGAACTGATTAGACATTTTTGTGTAGTTTGATAATTCTGCAACTCTTATTCTCATATTTTTGGTACAACTAAAAGTAAAGTATTCATTACTCTATAAATAGTTTGTCGGCTAGAGAAGCAGAGTGACAGACCATATATTATTTGGTTGCTTTGATTTAGAAGATATGCTCTATTCTAACTCCTACAGGATATCCATGTATACGTGTAGCTTTTGAGGGAAGGTCTAGTGACTGCCTCTTTCTATTTATTCATCTCATGATCCCTTAAACAACAATTTTTATCCACATGAAGGAATAGCTCACAGAAGGATGTGATAAAACTGGCAGGCAAAACCTAAATCAATATTCCTTGTCTTATCCTGAGCCTGGAATGAATCTATGGACAGACAGCAAGGATGATCTATGAAGAATGATAGCTGTAAGGTTAATAAGCCTTTGAAAGACAACCGTTGCTAAAAAACATTGCTAAAAATATTTGCATCCTTAATGCTCCACTGTCTTTGAGAAAACTGTGAAATGAAGTCCTGCTGTAGTACCTCTGAACTTGAGGCTTTCATAGCTGAGCTCTCAAAGCTGTAAGTAGGGATGGTATGTAGTCCACACAGGTCAGAGATCTTCCACCCTTTCCTCAGTCTAAGATCATATAGATGGATATATTTACTTATAGAAGTGTATTGCTCTCATGATGTACTAGGCAAACATTGTGACAAGACATTGATTTTCAGTGGATTTGAACTCCGATTCGAACATTTCTGAGAATGTTTCCTTTAGTTTTTTGTCCTTTCTAAGACTGTTCAACAACTGGGAATATCTCTGAGCCACCATCTTGTTATCAGCTGCTGTGATTTTTGGAGTTCACCACCAAACGTTTTTGTGCTACTCAACATGAGTAAGCCTATGGCATCCTTTTTTCCCAGCCTGTCTGCCTTCAGCCTGTCTGTCTGATTTACCACCCCTCTAGCATAAACAGTTTCAGTCTTTGGTCTCCTGCAGATGTTTGCTGCCTTCTTTTCTCACAGCCCCCTTCAAATTTACTACATAAATTCACATTCTGTACAGGTTTATTATTTCCTAGCAATAATAGAAATAAGACTTCTATAGCTTGAAAAAAGTAAACATTCTGCCATGGCATGCTCCCCACGAAGAAAAGCTCTTCTGGTAAGTGCTATATGCTGCTTCTGCTACAAAGTTTAGAAATATGAAATAAAACAATGAACTGCTTTTTAAAGCAATAGCCTTGTTCAAGTGTTGTCTTCTGGACAGAAAGTTTGCTCTGGTACAAGCATTACTTTGGGTTCCAGTAACATATCTGTATGTCATCTACTCTGTAAACCAACATCTACATGTATATACAATTTTAAAACAAGAGTTTTGTATGAACATAAAGTCTGTGATAGTGCACGTGGTTTGTATTTGGATACTTCAGCACCTTTTGTAGAAATTATCTATAGAATTTTACGTGTGGCAGCCAAAGTGAGACATTTGACTCTGTGCAGCCTGTGAAAGGGGACTTTTAAATGGGGATGAACCTAACTTTTTTTCTGGAACGAGATAGATGCTTATATAGCACATAAGGGAGATGCTCAATCTGGCAGCCTGACAGAGGTGAGGCTGCTGCAGCTCCATATCCTGGGTCCAACCAGTAGTGAGGCTGAGCATATATTCCCAGTAAACACACAGGCACACGTGTACACTTATGCAGTATACATATCACACAGACAGACACACTCGGCACTCTCAGAAACACAAAATCATGAATGTCATCATCCTGTTCCCTTCTCTGACTGATCAGGAAGAAGGTCTGTTAGTGGGAAATATGTATATACGTATGTACAGTGTGGGTACCCCCAGCAGCTGGGCTTAGCCGCTGGGCCGTGTGCTCTCCTGTGATGGACCTGGGAGGAGCTGGGGCTGGGTGTTATTTGATTTTCCTTATCTGCCATTGCTCCTCTACACTCCTTTCCATGCCCGTGGAGATGAGCTTTTCATCGCATAAGCTGACATATGTAGTATAGAATTAAAAATTACCTGCTTTGAAATACTGGATAGCAATGGAGTGAACAGGCATTTGAAGAAGTTAATAGAAATCCAGGGACAGCAGCTGCTGTAGTATACTTACAGGCAATCTGCAGCAAATGTTAAATGTTAACAGCTAGCATGCAGGCTACAAGGGTAATGTCTCCTCCGCACTATGGAATAAAAGTGCCCAAGAAGCCCTACTTGTTTTTGCCTTTGCAAGCCTTATGTTTGCTTCAGTTTTCAGCAGAGAAATTATGTGAGTTCTGAATGTCCATTTGTCATCTTGCATCACAACACTTCTGTTTAAAAGGAGCTTCGGGATTCAAAACACTGAGCAGAAAATTCTCGTAAAATAAAATAAATTCCGAGCTTTTACGCAGATACTCTAGAAAAAAAAAATTGAAGTTTGGCAAATTACATCTGCAGATTTGACCTGTATGTCTCCCTGTTTCTATTCTGAATGTTGAAGATTTGATTAATAATAACAACAACAACAACAACAACAACAGTAGTAATAACACCGAGCGTGGTCTCTGATGGAATAGCCATGCTTACACAGAATGGTGGCTGCTTGAATGCTTTTCCAGCAGGCTGAATCCTTGGATAATGCTTGGCAGCGCTTTTCCACTGGTTCCTCTCATAAGGCTTTGTGTTTCTTACAGAGGTGAGGGACTTGGACTTGTTTGGAGACAGGAAAATAACAGGAATTCCATTAGATATCACAGAATTATTCACTTGCCTCCAACAGACAGGCAAGACGTGAAAGTTTAATGCATGCAGCTGATGTTTGCTGAGCCTAAAAAGATGACTTTCCAGGATCTCTACTCTTTTGGGCTCAGGAACACGTTCATGAGCAGTGGTAGGTCATGGCTGACGCTGAGCAGCTGGGCCTGTTTTGAAAGTTCATGGTCTGGGAGCAGTAAGATAAACAGCAGCTCAGCAGAGTCCTACTAAAAAATAAATAGAGCATGTTATCTCCAACTTTTGAACAATTAGGAAAAAGTACCATCATGTTGAGCATGGACTTTATAAGTTATAGTTTTAAAAAATGTCCAGAAGGCCCTGATTTGTGGGAATTTGGTTTTGGTCTGGAGGAGGAGAATAATACTCTTCGTAGCAGTTAGATTACGTATCCCACAATCTTCATGAAAATAGCAGATTGGTTTTCACTTGAATCAGCTTCCTTTATGTACAGCTGATATCCCAAGTTCAGTTCATGGAGCTGACTGTGTATTCCAGCTAATTATGCTTAAAGATTTGTTATGACTAAGTTTAAAGGTTTATTCTGAAATGTTTCCCCTCTGTTTGTAGCTTCATACAAAAATGGCATCCACAGAATGCTGGTCTTGGAGCTGAATATGAAACTAGTGGTCCTGAACTGGACTCATTAAATTTACCATGTATTTGGCCCCTCTTCCCTTTTTTAAAAACAAATGATGATAACATCTATTGGGTTTCATTTTAATGCACTAGAATTAGCTGTAATATAAGTTTTCCAAAGCACTGTAAGCAGAAGTATATAAACTTGTGCCAAAAAGACTATGAATAATAGATCTGAAGAAATCCTGGAAGAACACGGCTTCCACTATCAGACTGCATTAGGCAGAACTCATTTGGCAAACTGACTATGTTTTAGGGAGTATTTATTTTTATTTTTCTTTGTTCCATTTTTCTTTGTGGAACCAAAAATCCACACACTATATATCAACCATTGGATGGGAAATTTGTAATGTTTTGCAGAATAAAATAGATTAAAAATACCAGATTTTTTTTTTTATAAGAACTTGTCTGTTGCTTTTTTCAATGTGAAAGAAATACCTGGAGAAAAGTAGAGAGCCTTTCTTCTACACACACCCTATAAAAGTGTGTATCTTCAGACGTTCTCCACAAACAGCTCCAAACCATCAAGGAACTTCAGAATTGTGTTATTGCCTTCAGAGGAGCTATTAAAACTTAACATTTTCTATATTTCATACCTTGAGTGGTTGGCAAAATGAGTATTGAAGAGATGAAAATAAAAAAAAAAAAAAAAAAAATGAAGTGAGTTCACTGCCCCTTCCCAAGCCAGGTGCCTGTTTGTTTTTCAAATTTAAGGTTTGGCTTGACAATGAAGAATCACCAATAGTTGTCTAAGGGGATAAAATAAAATATATTTGCTAGACTGGGCTTAAATGAAGTACCTCTTAAAAAAAATTCTGGAAGGAGCGCTTGCAGACATTTTTTCTCTTTTCTCAACTATAAGTCCATGAGTATATTTTTACTTTTAATGTTATTGAGTGCTCCTGTGTGTTTCTTTCAGTTCCTAAATGCAGCTCTAGCCTAGAATTATAAAAGTTCTTAAGTGGTAGTGTTTTAAATATTAAGTATTTAAATAGTGATATAATGACCTAAACCAAACAACAATTTACAAGCTGAAACTAAACACAGCCTTATCTCATAAGGGGCTCCAGGGCAGAGGTTTTCAATTAGCCAACTTTTATCACAGGTTGCTTGAGGTAGTTAAAAGGTTTCATTTGTTTCACCTCTTAAATTGCTGTAATTTAGCCTTAGGCAAGTACAAGAAATAGTCATATTAAGAAAGGAGGTATATTTTTTCTGAGGCAGAAGAGGTATAAAGATCTAATACAGATGCGGTAGGAATATACAAATGGACAGACTGAGTTCTCTGACTTATGATGGGATGGAGGAAACGTGTTTGCAGGCAAGGAAAGTTAAATAAAAAATGCCCCAAGGTCTGACACAGTTTTGGTTCCATTACTGGTTCATTTCTGTGAACAGATCTGCAGTTTTAGAAGAGATAACATGCTTTTTGGTGTGAATTTGTAACTTTTTAATAGCTGAAGCAGATAGGTAGCTTTAGAGTTTGTCAGCATCTGAAATAAAACATCACAGAATCTACCACCGACAAGGTGGAAACCCACCACAAATGACTGCTCCTGCCATGCTGCTTTGCACTGTTTGGCCCTCGGCACATATTGGTGCATGGTATTATTCCTCTCCAGGGGCAGGACTTTCCATTTGCCTTTGTTGAATGTCATGAGGTTCCTGTCCACACATTTCTCCAGCTTGCCGAGATGTCTCTGAATGGCAGTACACCCATCGGGTCTACCACGCACTCCTCACAGTTTTGTATAGTTTGCAGCCTTGCTGAGGGTATGCTGTCCCATTGCACAGGTCATTAATGAAGATGTTAAACAGTATTGGCCCTAGTATTGACCCCTGGGGTACATCACCTGTGACTGGCCTCCAACTGGACTTTGTGCTGCTGATCACAGCCCTTTGAACCCAGCAGTTTAGCCAGTTTTCCGTTCACCTTATTGTCCACTTATCTGGTCTGTATTCCATCAGCTAGCCTTTGAGGATTTTATGACTGACAGTGTTGAAAGCCTCACTAAAGTCAGGGTAAACGATGTCCACTCCTCTCCACTTATCCACTCATCATACAAGACTGCCAAGCTAGTCAAGCATGATCTCTCTTCATAAATCCATGCTCACTATTCCCAATCACCATCTTGTTCATCACGTGTTTGGAAATAGCTTTCCAGAATTACTTGTTCCATCTTCTTCCCAGGGATTGAGGTGAGACTGACTGGTCTGAAGTTCCCTGGATCCTCCTTCTTGGTCTTCTTGAAGACAGGAGTGACATTTGTTTTCTTCCTATTCTCAGGGACCTCTCCCAGTCACCACGATCTTTCCAATATGACACAGAGTGGCCTTGTAATGACATTGGCCAGCTCCCTCAGCTGCACTTTTAGTTGCATCCCATCAGGCCCCATGGACTTATGTATGTCCAGTTTGTTTAAATGTTCCCTAACCTGATCATCCTGCTCTGAGGATGTCTACATTTCTCCGCACTTTCCTACTGGCTTAGACACCTGGGATTCCTGAAGTCCAGTCTAACCAGTAAGGACTGAGGCTGAGAAAGCATTGACTACCCTGACCAGTTTTCCTTAGTCTTCCTTTTGCAGCTGATATATTTGTAGAAGCCCTTTTCATTGTCTTTCATGTCCCTCACCAGATTCAACTCTAGGTGGGTTTTGGCTTTCCTAACCTCATCCTGACACAGTCAGTGTGTCTATATTCCTCCTGGGTCACCTGTCCCTGCTTCCACCTCCTGTGTGCTTCTTCTTTAGGTTTGACCTTAGTTAGGAGCTCCTCTTTTGTTTGTTTGTAAGTATGAGGTCCAAAAGACCGTCTTCCTTCATCAACTCCTCAATCACCTCTGATAGACAGCTGCCATCAATGCACTCCAGAAAACCCTTTGATTGCTTGTGCTCTGCTGTATTCCCTGTGCATGTTGATTGTTGACCCCAGAGTCATGCAGTCAAGCTTGATATGCTCCAGGTTGCCTTGGCAGCACTGTTGGTGCCTCTGCAGAAGAGCAGCAGGGCATAGCAGTCCCAGGGCCAGAAAACCTTAGTAGCCTTTCCACACTATCCCTGATCCAATCCCTTGGGAAGCAGCAAGACCCCCTCCCTAGATTATGGGTCAGGAGGGCAGATGGGGAGCCTCCATCCTTGCAGCAGAGTCTCCCACAGCTACCTGCTGGTGCTCAGCCACCACTGGCTTGGAGACTTTGTAGATATATGTCCCAGCACCTCCTCTACACTGACCCCCTGGAACTGACCCCCTTCTGGAACTGCAGATGGGATAGGAACCATGCTCCTGGTACCAGAAATCACCAGCTTCCATCCTTTGGCGTCACAGCAGTCTTCATTTCCCAGTCCCACAGGCATGGACTCTGCCCCCCCTTCTGTTGGCACAGCTGGGGGTTCAGGCCTGATACCTGCAGGGTTTTGGACAAGCTCCAGCCAGTCTCCTGTTTGCCATCCCTGATGCTGCACAGCCTGCGAGCTCCCTCCTGCAGCTCCCTCAGCTGGCAGGATAGGCCCTACCCAGCACCCATGTCCTGGAGGCAAGGAGCTCTGGCCCAGCCTTGGCAAGAGGCTCCAGGCAACCCTGCAGCTCCCAGCTGCAGAGCTGCATTTGCCCTTGGGAGCTCGGTCTGAGCTGAGGTCTTTTTAAAAGGGAAAAAAGGAAGACCTAGGGAATATAGGCCAGTCAGCCTCACCTCTGTGCCCAGCAAGATAGTGGAGCAGATTCTCCTGGAAACTATGCTAAGGCACATGGAAAATAAGAAGGTGATTGGTGACAGTCAACATGGCTTCACTAAGGGCAAATTGTGCATGACAAATTTGGTGGCCTTCTATGATGGGGTTACAGCATTGGTGGATAAGGGAAGAGCAACAAATGCCATCTACCTGGACTTGTGTGAAGCATTTGACACTGTCCCGCACGACATCCTTATCTCTAAATTGGAGAGACATGGATTTGACAGATGGACCACTCGATGGATAAGGAATTGGCTGGATGGTCGCACTCAGAGTTGCAGTCAATGGCTTGATGTCCAAGTGGAGACCAGTGAGGAGTGGCGTTCCTCAGGGGTCGGTATTGGGACTGGCGCTGTTTAACATCTTTGTTGGCGACACTGACAGTGGGATTGAGTGCACCCTCAGCAAGTTTGCCAATGACACCAAGCTGTGTGGTGCGGTCAACATGCTGGAGGGAAGGGATGCCATCCAGAGGGACCTTGACAGGCTTGAGGGGTAGGCCCGTGAGAACCTCATGAAGTTCAACAAGGCCAAGTGCAAGGTCCTGCACATGGGTCGGGGCATTCCCAAGCACAAATACAGGCTGGGTGGAGAATGGATAGAGAGCAGTTCTGAGGAGAAGGACTTGGGGGTGTTGGTTGACGAGAAACTCAACATGATCTGGCAATGTGCGCTTGCAGCCCAGAAAGCCAACCATATCCTGGGCTGCATCAAAAGAAGTGTGGCCAGCAGGTCGAGGGAGGTGATTCTCCCCCTCTGCTCCACTCTTGTGAGGCCCCACCTGGAGTACTGTATTCAGCTCTACGTTCAGGCCCCCAACATACGAAGGACATGGACCGGTTGGATTGAGTCCAGAGGAGGGCCATGAAGATGCTCAGAGGGCTGGAGCACCTCTCCTATGAAGACAAGCTGAGAGAGTTGGGGTTGTTCAGCCTGGAGAAGAGAAGGCTCCAGGGAGACCTTATAGCAGCCTTCCAGTACCCCAAGGGGGCCTACAAGAAAGCTGGAAAGGCACTTTTTACAAGGGCGTGTAGTGATAGGACAAGGGGTAATGGCTTTAAATTGAGAGAGGGCAGATTTAGATTAGATCTAAGGGAGAAATTCTTCACTCTGAGGGTGGTGATGCACTGGAACAGGTTGCCCAAAGAAGCTGAGGATGCCCCATCCCTGGAAGTGTTCAAGGCCAGGCTGGATGGGGCTTTGAGCAACTTGGTCTAGTGAGAGGTGTCCTTGCCCATGGCAGGGGTGTTGGAACTAGATGATCTTTCAGGTCCCTTCCAACCCAAACCATTCTATGATTCTATGCGCTGGGGATAGATGCTCCTGCAGGGCTGGAGACCAAGCCCTGCCACATGTCACTACCACTGCCTAGCACACTAACACCACCCCCAGCAGAGTTTCTGGACCACTTCTGATCTAGGACCATCAGTTATATGGGCACCTGCTGACAGAGTGTTTGGCCCCTGCTAATGAGAAGCCACTGGAAACAAAAAGCTCAAAGCTCCCTTTAATCTGGAATTGCTGACAGAGCTGGTGAGAGGCTGCTAGAGCTTGCTCACAGGCAATGCCTGCCGCAGAAACCCTCACCCAGCAGCAGCAGCAGCAACGGTAGGGGTGGCTGCTTTGAGGTCCCCAAATAACTCCCAGGAGTCTTTCAAACATCCCAAGAGAAGTTCCAGAAGATCTTGGAGCGAAGCCCAGAAACTGCTGTGCAAACTGCTGCATGTTGGCTGCCTCTGCTAGCTATGTTCTCCTGTGGGTCTCTGCAGCACTCATTTTAGACTGTGCTTCAATGAAGACAAATGGTCCGGGGATTTCTTGCAGATGCAGATCTAGTATGGCAGATGAAAGTGGATGCAGGTTAGTAAAAAGTGCAACTGCACTACTTGAAGGGCATTTAGTAGAATCATTTAGGATGACAGCAACTTTACAGAAGGAGCTTTAATTGCCAATATGAACTTGACAAAAGCAAAACACTGAAGTGTGCAAAGATTTCTTAGATTTGGGCAACCTTGATAGCCTAGATACATATGGGCTAGAGTTTTAGCTGCCTCCAGGAATAGGAAGTGGCCGCTGATTGAGAAAGGGTTTTAAAGAATCTATGTTTTGAGTTGTTAAGATGTTGTTAAATCTTTTATTAAACAGTGAAGTTCTTGGATTTTGCTCCATGTTCATAAGCCTTGTTCAATTTAGGTATCAATGAAGCTTACAAAAATACTTCTATTGAAGTCAACACACTTTGGAGCAAGCCCTGTGCATTCAAGTCATTAATATCAAATACATTTCTGTTCACAGTGCCTTCCTACATCCTTGCAAACATTATGTGAAAAAATTTATATAAACACAAGAAGAATCTGTTGGACTTTTAAATTTCTAGAAATTCTAAAAATCTAGAGAATAAACCATACTTGCTCACACAGATGGAATTTATACCAATATAAAGTGATTTTGTTGCTGCTTTTTACGTATGACATGAAGTTTTTTAAACTAAAATGTGTATATTCTACATCTCAACATAGAAAGCAGTTTCCAGCTTGTCTGCTAGGTTAAATGGCACTCTGTTACAAAAATGTTTATCTTCAGAAAGGAAAGCACCATCACCAAGCCATGGCCATTCTTGTTTCTAGTCTTACTGGGAAATACACTTTCCGGAGTTTGACTCATGTTTGTTTCTTTCTTGAACTCTTTACAGTTAGTCAGCATCCTTTTCAATGTGTTGACATCAGATTTAGTTGCAATACTCAAGTAATGGCCTTACATATAATTTCCTTACTGCCTCTAAATATCACAGTAGCTTTCTTCAGAATTACACTGGTGACTTTTTTCATGTTGATATATTTTTTAAATCAGATTAATGCCCTAAACTATATAAAGGCTTTGTCCTTTAGCTACAGTGGAGGATTTGGAAATAGTCTGTCTGACTATGGAAAATGCATGAAAAGAATGGGGAGGAAAACAGCTTGATCTGTTAGTGATCTTATTTTTAAAGTGTTTGTGAAGTATCCAAAGATCATACAAGATCCGTACACATGTATATATGTATATATAATTTAATATATGTAATTTTGATACCACATATTTTTGCAATAGGGCTATATTTTCTCAGTTACAATAGGTTTGCATATAATTTCAAGCCTAGAATTGTCTGTTTTGTGCATTCTTCAGTAAGAACCAGCTCATATTAATTGATCTGAACTGGGCAAAACCATGTCAAAGACAGTATTATTTTCCACCAGTGAATGCAAGTCTTATACTGGTAAGGTGTTTTTTTTTTAAGGTTCTTAAGATACGTAACTTCATATACTGAGACTGATTGGATCATAGATAAGAATAAACAGGCATATTTGAGAAATTTGTACAACCTGCAGGACAAATCATCAACATGACATTACTAGAAAGTATTTTCTTGACTCAGCAATGTTTACTGAACAGCAAAATCAAAATCCAACTGATACTCATAATTGAGACATAATGGATTTTACATACTTATACATTCAAAGCTACCTACCATTGAGTGTTTTATAAATATATTTTGCTATTTATGTATCACAGAAAAATGTTAGTATCTTTTTATCACAACAGACATCCAAAAGATGTCTATAAACACTAAGACACTTTGCATTGTCTGAACTTTAATGAGAGAGTAGATGCTTTTCCAGAATTTGTCTTTGTAAGCTGCTTCAAGTAGAAGATTCAGGTAGAAAAATCATAGAATCATAGAATCATTTAGGTTGGAAAAGACCCTTAAGATCATCGAGTCCAACCATTAACCTAGCACTGCCAAGTCCACCATTAAACCATGTCCTCAAGCACCACATCTACACATCTCTTAAATACCTCCAGGGATGGTGACTCAACCACTTCCCTGGGCAGCCTCTTGCAATGCCTGACTACCCTTTCGGTGAAGAAATTTTTCCTAATATCCAACCTAAACTTCCCCTGGCGCAGCTTGAGGCTATTTCTTCTTGTCCTATCACTTGTTAATTGGGAGAAGAGACCGACCCCCACCTCACTACAACCTCCTTTCAGGTACTTGTAGAGAGCAATAAGGTCTCCCCTCAGCCTCCTCTTCTCCAGACTAAACAACCCCAGTTCCCTCAGCTGCTCCTCAGAAGACTTCTTCCCTAGACCCTTCACCAACTTCGTTGCCCTTCTTTGGACACACTCCAGCACCTCCATGTCCTTCTTGTAGGGAGGGGCCCAAAACTGAACACAGTACTCGAGGTGCGGCCTCACCAGTGCCAAGTACAGGGGCACTATCACCTCCCTGGTCCTGCTGGCCACACTATTCCTGATACAAGCCAGGATGCTATTGGACGCCTTGGCCACCTGAGCACACTTCTGGCTCATGTTCAGGCAGCTGTCAACCACCACCCCCAGGTCCTTTTCTGCCAGGCAGCTGTCCAGCCACTCCTCCCCAAGCCTGTAACATTGCCTGGGGTTGTTGTGACCAAAGTGCAGGACCCGGCACTTAGCCTTGTTGAATCTCATGCAGTTGGCCTCAGCCCATTGATCCAGCCTGTCCCGGTCCCTCTGTAGAGCCTTCCTACCCTCCAGCAAGTCAATACTCCCACCCAACTTGGTGTCATCTGCAAACTTACTGAGGGTGCACTCAATCCCCTCATCCAGATCATTGCTAAAGATATTAAACAGAACTGGCCCCAGTCCTGAGCCCTGGGGAATACCACTCGTGACCGGCCGCCAACTGGATTTGACTCCATTCACTACAACTCTTCGGGCCTGGCCACCCAGCCAGTTTTTTTACCCAGCAAAGAGTACACCCTTCCAAGCCATGAGCAGCCAGTTTCTCCAGAAGAATGTTGTGGGAAATTATGTCAAAGGCTTTACTAAAGTCCAGGTAGACACCATCCACAGCCTTTCCCTGATCCACTGAGTGGGTTACCTTGTCATGGAAGGAGGTCAGGTTAGTCAAGCAGGACCTGCATTTCATAAACCCATGCTGGCTGAGCCTGATCCCCCAGTTGTCCTGCATATGCTTTGTAATGGCACTCACAATGATCTGCTCCATGACCTTCCCTGCCACCGAGGTCAGGCTGACAGGCCTGTAGTTCCCAGATCCTCCTTCCGACCCTTCTTGTAGAGGGGTGTCACATTTGCTAACTTCCAGTCATCTGGGACCTCCCCAGTTGACCAGGACTGCTGATAAATGATGGAGAGTGGCTTGGCAAGCTCCTCTGCCAGCTCCCTCAGTATCCTTGGGTGGATCCCATCTGGCCCCATGGACTTGTGGGCATTCAGGTGGAGGAGCAGGTCGGTGACTGTTACCTCTTCGATAACTGGGGCTTCATTCTGCACCCTATTTCCATCTCCCAGCCCAGGGGCCTGAAAACCCTGAGGATGACCAGTCTGACTATTAAAGACTGAGGCAAAGAAGGCATTAAGTACCTCAGCCTTCTCCTCATCCTTCGTGGCAATGTTTCCCTCTGCATCCAACAAAGGAGGGAGATTCTCCCTGACCCTCCTTTTGTCACTGATATATTTGTAAAAACACTTTTTGTTATCTTTAACGGCGGTGGCCAGTTTAAGTTCTGTCTGGGCCTTCGCCTTTCTAACCTTCTTCCCGTATAACTTCACAACATCCTTGTAGTCCTCCTGAGTTGCCTGCCCTTTCTTCCAAAGGCAGTAGGCTCTCCTTTTTTTCCTGAGTTCCAGCCAAAGCTCTCTGTTCACCCAGGCCGGTCTTCTCCCCCGCCTGCTCGACTTACAGCACATGGGCACGGCCTGCTCCTGTGCCTTTGAGACTTCCTTCTTGAATAACATCCAGCCTTCCTGGACTCCTTTGCCCTTCAGGACTGCCTCCCAAGGGACTCTGTTCACCAGACTCCTAAACAATCCAAAGTCTGCCCTTCTAAAGTTCAGGGTGGTGGTTTTGCTGACCCCCTTCCTTACTTCTCCAAGAATTGAAAACTCTATCGTTTCATGGTCGCTGAGCCCAAGACAGCCTCCGACCACCACATCTCCCACCAGGCCTTCTCTGTTCGTAAACAGCAGGTCCAGCGGGGCACCTCCCCTGGTTGGCTCGCTTACCAGCTGTGTCAGGCAGGTATCTTCCACACACTCCAGGAACCTCCGAGACTGCTTTCTCTCTGCTGTGTTGTATTTCCAGCAGATATCTGGTAAGTTGAAGTCTCCCACGAGAACATATATAAATAATACATATATACATACATATATATTCAAAAAATACATATATATTCATATATATTCAAAGTTGAGTTGCCTCTGCATGATCACGTTCACTTTCAAACTGGACAACAGTAAGTGCATGGGGGACCCAGATAAACAGCAGGGCATCTCCCACACTCTTTGCAGTGTGGTGTGGTTTAGCGATCAGCTTGAACCAGCCAAAGCTGGCATGGCTGTCAAAAGGTGACATTCAGGAATGTGCTACTGGAGTGGGTGAAGGAGGAGGGTGCACTGCCCCTTCCAGTGGCAGCATGACTGTAGATGTTCTTAAACCAACTGTGAAACCATCCCCTGGGGGAACTACAGTGTGTAGGAGAGGGTGTGTGTGGGACTTTAAAATGAATAGGGAGCCCAGCCTTTAAAATCCCATCACAGAACTGGTTGCTGGTAATGCAGACACAACGTCATCTTCAAACCAGGAATGTGTAAGTATTATAATTTCCATCTTCCCTCTTGCATTTCAAAACTACTAGCGATTATTAGATTGATTCCAGACGATTGGGAGATAGAACTGATTTACAGCTCTGTTCCACAATATACTGAGTGGAAAAGAGTTACGTCAGTTTCAATCAAAGTTGTAGTCATTTTTTTATTCAACCGTCTAAGTGTCTGCTTGTTTTACTTTCAATATGTTGAGCAATATATTTGCTCAGTATATTACAAATATGATTGACTAGATATTTCTGATATGAAATAGCTTCTGGAAAAAGTACACTGGTTAGTTTCCATGATACATTCTGTACTGATGTTCTCTTGAAGTAGCTCTCAGAAGGGAAACCATCACTTAAGTCATTTGTCCAATCTGGCTATAAATCAGTGGAGACTACACTGCAGAAAATATTCCTTCATTGGCAGACGCTTCGATGGGATAACCTCATCATTTTTTCCATCTCCAGTATGGAGGCGTGTAAGATTTATTACAATCTTAATATAAATTCAAGACTATGGATATGTTTTTATGACTTATTGTCACGACAATGACAAAAAAAGGCCAACGTAAGTACAAGATAGCTTTATAGTGTCAGGATATTAAAATATGTCAATCCAAGTTTATGGTGAAATTTAAGTAGAAAGCATTTGAAAAAGAATATTTTCTCATCTTTGTTTTTTTCTAATATATTAAACTAATTAATTTATTACAGAGAAACACTGTTTTTCCTATCAATTCAATACACGACTTAAAAAGAAAATTGCAATTTCAGAATGATTTTAAAACAATATCATTGCTAATCTTTCTGGATCAGATTGCAAATAACCACAGCCCATATTATGACAAAAGGTTAGAGTAGGAGCCAGATCTAAAAAAGAGTTCAGGCCTGAATAAGAAGATATAGGTAGACTTCTGTTGCCTTGTTCAAAGATGTAGTCTGACTACGTCTTACCTAATAGTTCCCTCATCCTTGAGGTTTTTAAATGTCAGTAAGCATGCCCTTTTCATGCTGAAAACTCCCAACATTTGACCTAATGGCTAGATGCCTACCCTCCATCTAACCATCCCTGGAATCCAGAAGCAAGACAGGGACAAATTTAATATCCTGAATGACTTTTCTGATATTACTGGGCAAAGTAAACCTGAAAAGACTTTCAGAAATGCTGGTGCTAGGGTAATGGTAGATATTACTGAAAGGTTACTGAGGCGCTTAGAGAAAAGCTCAGGAACAACAGAGGAACTAAGGGTGTGAGGGGAACCCCTCAGATAAGGCAAGGAGGTCAAAAGGACACTCCATAGGTGTGAGAAGGAAGGCTGGGCAGGACCACAGAGTAAAGGATTATACCAGACAGTGGAGCAAAAAAATGGAGTCTGCAAGCCATCTGCACAAAATGGGATTTGCAATACCATCTATGTTCTATAGATCCTGCTAAAGATGACGAGGCAAAACTTAGCATTGGGGGAACACAGTTGCTGTGTAAAACCTAGCTGTAGTTTTTCAGCACTGATCTGTGGAAGAAGACACAAGCTGTGTGCAAACAACTGTCTGCTGTGTCCTCGGCTCAACTTTACTCCTACTGTACGTACAAGCTATGCACCGAGTGTGAGTCAGGACTGATTTGTCCTTCCTGGAATCCAGATAGATCAGATTGCTGAAACTATCCAGGCTACTGTCTACAGGATGTTGGACCAGTTCCTGAGGTCATAACTTCTCCCCCTTCTGACTTAATCACATTTTGTATTGGTTCTGCCATGCAACAGGAAAATAGGTTTAACTGTCATTTTGCCATACCCTTTCTCCAGGGTGAGGTCTCAGGCACATTCTAGTTTGCATTCGTCAGCAGATGCTACAGTTACACAATGAATGCAAGTGCTTATTTGTGCTTATATTCTGCAGCTGTGGTCTCTAGGAAGAGATTTCTTGTGCCTGGCCTCTGGGTGACAGATTGGACAGCCCTTCTGAGCCTCCTTTAACCGTGACCATCAGATGGCCCTTTTGAGCCTCCTTTAGTGATACACACTAGATGATCAAGATACAAATACTCTTCAGCTAAGTCACAGAAGGCACCCCAGACTACTGACATCTCTTGAGACTCTAACTTTCATCGGACTACTTTGTGACTCTGTCTCTTTTTTTCCATGCAAATTTGATAATTCATCTTCGTCTCGTTTGGTTTTTCATCTGCAGTGGTCCAGTGAATCTTTGCAATCAAGTGACATTGCAAGTGTAGCCATAGAGTCAGGGCCACTGTCAAGAGCCACCTGAAGCAGGAGAGTTCAAGCATCCCTTCTCCTAAAACACCCTCTGAAGGCAGACTGTGTGTGAACAGCAGCAGCATGCAGACTCTGAAGTGTATGCAATGTCCTTTTTTCACTTTGTTGGGATGAGAGAATGACACAGAAAAAAAGAAACACCCACATCAACACTGGACATCTAAAACAGTGATGAATTGCATCAAGGATCCCACACACCTAAAATTTTGTAGAATATGTGTTTCTTTGCCTGTGGTTGCTCTGTCAGGGTGCTCTACATGTAAAATATATGTAGTACATATAGGCAGGAAAGCTCAAGATGAATAAGCAATGTGCAATGTGGATTGCAGTCGTGGTGTCTAGGGAAACACCAGCACCTAATGCTTCTGCCTTTATTTCCTGGGAAGGACTGGCTGATTGCATCGAGCTGGGTGGTGCTTCCCCAAGCACTCTCCAGAGAAGGACAGTTTGAGAGCTGTGCATTGACTAGTGGCCCTTGCCTCTGCCGAGACTCTGAGGTTTTGTCTGACAACTGAGAATAATACCAGGGAATGTAGAATCATAGAATGCTTTGGGATGGAAAGGACCTTTAAAGGTCACATCCTTGGGATGAGTTGGCACAGTTGCAATGTCAACATGGTTGGCAAAAAGGAATTTGGGGCTGGGAGGAGACTGTTTGTAGGACCGATCTGGGAAGAAGGGTGGAATTGGACAGATGGAATCATTGCCCCCAAGCAAAAGGGGAAAATGGTGGGGCTTGGGATGTCTGGTAATCCAGATGGCTAGAGTGTGTCAGAGAGAAACGGGAACATGAAAGGAAAACTGCCAGGGATGACAATGTAGCTGAAGGAGCTGTGTATGAGCAGACATGGAAAGGAAAGGTGGAGGAAGAGGAAGGTAGAAGAGTAGTAGGTCACCCAGAACTTCTGTGGGGAAGAGTTATACAAGGGTGAGAGGAATGTGTGGTGAAGTGTGATCCCTATGAAGGCAATGATGAGAAAAAATAACCTGTCTCCCAAATGATTGTATTTTCAAGTTAAAATATTATTATTTATAATAAATACCATATATTACTAATTTCCAGATAAATACATTTAGTTAAAGGCCAAATACATATGTCAGTGAAGTCAATGACAAAACTGTAGGTCAAATCAGTCCAAAGGTGCTCCCAACACAGTATAAAACACTGCTAAAGGAAAAGAAATCTAATTTTGTCTTTACATAAATATCTAAAAATAAATAGATTAACTATAGGAAAAGTATTTTTCCCACCTTCACCCCTGTACTTTCCACCATCATTCAAATGCCCACATCCCTTGAAGACTTTGGAACTGGCTGCCCATTCATGAATGCCTCATTAGCTATTTGTCACAGTCATAAGCATTGGCCAAATGTTTTTCTTGGACTACCAGTGTGCAACAGTCTTTTTTATGCAGTTGTAGCTTCCATTATGTTATTTCCTCACTGTTGGCTGCTGTTCTATGACTTTTTGCTGGTGATAATTTGTTTCAAGTCACAGTGTTTATTGGCTTAGCTTCTCCAGAAGACCAGGTATTAGGAAGGTAAATAGACAGGATCACTGGCACGGAAGACTGGCACTTTCTTTTTTGCAGGAATGCAGTTGCAGAGGAAGAAGTCCTATAGTATAGGAGCTCAGGAGAGACCAGTATGTCTAGTTTGTTTCATCTGACACAGCCTGTAGATTTTTGGAATGTCTTATCAGACATCAGAACTCAAAGTTATCCATGAAAACGAAGACCGTACTTGATCTTTTAATTCTTATTTTGATAAGAAGTGTCTTGGAAACTTCCGTGTAAGGACACACCTATAATATAATGTTTGTGGTTCCTCAAGACTAACACATTTAATTAGTGGACAAATGAAAGAGTGGTTGTTAGACATAATATCACTCACTGCTTAGGTGAGTTCTGACAGGTTTTTGTCTTGTTTACAAGAGGAAAGGAATTACTTGATTGGGTTATTTTCCAAAACCAGCTTCTTGGTGTTTCACAGTGAAAGAGGAAGAGTATCAGCTCCACAGACTGAAAGTTCAGTCATGGTTCACAGCTGATTGGGCCAAGGGAAGCAAAATGGGTTTTGCATGTATGTATTTGTGTTACAGTGGTGGTAGGATCCACTTTTAAGGTAATGGTTGAAACATAAGCCTGTGTTCATACACTGAAGATTGAATCAGTCTTTTGATGCCTTGCTGCTGCTGACAGGTTTCTTGTGTATAATTTCCTGCTAAGACTGGGAGAAACTTGTGTCTCTGTGAAGCTATGGCAGAACCTGGGGAGTGTGGAAGGTGGTGGTCTGCAGAGCTGGAGGTATTCACCCAGAGGGATCAGCTCGAGCTGCCCTCTCATATCTTGCCTCTTTTCCACGGGGCTGGTGGGAGACTGGTTTGCTCCGATTGATGTATTTAGCATCTCTCTGTCTGCACTTGCATAACAATCATGATGGAGAATCTATGGAGTCTCTCTTGGATTTAAAGCTTCCACGTCTACCCTTCCCACCCCAGATCTCCAGGCAGAAAGTGACACAGGTTATTTCGTTAGAGGAAAAGTCCATGTTTCCTCTCTACGCTGCACTTGGAATATAGCTGGCAGCAGTGGCAACCGCAACATTGTAATTAAATCATTAGTGTTTTCCACTGTGCTTACTATGCCTTGCAGGATAGGTGTGTTTTCTTACAACTTGTTCCCAAGCAAAGAATTTTTCAGTAATGTTACTGCCTATTTAAGGGCTGGGCACTTTTTTTTTTTTTGTAATAATGGAATATGCTTTCTTCCTTGCAAGAGTTTCTACTTCAAAACAAGATTTCCCTCCCTGCTCTGATAACGTGGCTCTGAATTCCACCTTCACCATGCCCATTGGTAACAGTATTTTTGGAAGACATTCTTTAAGGATGTTTAGACCTTTGTCATAGGCTTTCATTCAGTCTATCCTCCTATGAGTAGGATCTTTCATGAGATCTAAGTATACTAAGAAGATGGTTTATGAAGTGACAACAGCAACTTTCAACACTCCCAAATGACCAGTCATCAAAATGCATAGCACTGTGCTTTGTAAAAGCCTCTGTTTATAGTGTTTTGAACATGGGTACTAAGCTATGTCATTTGAGGAGTATTCTCCTACAGTAGAACAGAAGGGAGAAAGTACTTTTCTGATCTGATAATTTTGCTTGACCACCTGAGGAAGAGAGACGTACATGAGACAAGTGAAAGGTAATTTGCCAATAACGGATTAGGTCTTGTGTGCTGATGTGTTGGACATTCCCCATGCACTCCAGCAATTTTTCACTGAGATTAGATGATACTTGTGAACCCAGAAGATGGCACAGACTAACCTGAGGTGAACGCGTTAAAAAAGAGGCTAAGTGCAGTACGTGAATCAGATTTATATCTGATACCACAGACCAGTTAAATGATAAAAGGTCCTAAAGATTGGATTCATATATGAAATGGCTTATATATTCATGTAATATATGCGTAACAAAGAATTACTGGAAGAGTCGTGTAACTCCAGAATTCAAACTATGGCCTGTTTTTTTCACACCTTATGGGCCCACCAGCTTCCACACTTCCCATGTAGAACACATGGAGTTCCTGTGACATCTAATGAATTTGAAGCCCTACCGTAGATGTGCAATATCCACCTCAATGGTGTATTCTGTGTATCCTATGGTCAGAGAACTCATATAGAGCAGAGGAAGACCTGAAGCTCCTTAGGACAGCAGTTCTATGGCCATCCTGGCTAAACATTGCAACGAGTGCATGGAAATAAAACACTTGGAGAGTACCCTGGAGAACGGGAGTTTTAATTCTGGTAGATCAATGAAAACATTTTAGGGTTCTACTTGAGTTTTATAAGTGGATTCTCAACAATTGTAGCCTTAACAGGCTTGTTAATGCAATTAGCACTGCAAATACATACATCTGCATTTCATCAGTCTTGACCCTGTAGATCTGAGGGCACGAAAGGACAAATACAGGTGGTGAGAATCAGCCTAGGGGGTTGCTTCCTAACTTGCAAATATAAAATCTTCTAGGTCAGAAAGAGGAGGAATGAAGGAATGGCTAAGCTGTTATCCAGAGAGGATAGACAAGGCTCACTGATATGGAGAAGTAGGAAGTTTTGTGGTGTGGGTTTTTTTGGGTTGGTTTTTTTTGTTTGTTTGTTTGGGTTTTTTTGTTTTTCTTGTTTGTTTTTGTTTTTTTTGTTGGATTGAAAATAAAACTGATTCTGAGCTGTTACACCCAAGTAGCTGTGGCAGCCATTGACCTGGCTTGCAGTGGGGTACAAACAGCCCATGTGGAAATTAAACTTTCAACTAAACCATTCATTTGGAGCAGCAGATAAAGGTTATGCTGGAATTTTGTAATTTATGAGACAGCAAACCAATGAGGTGAATGTATGTACCCTGAGGCTTTGTTGGTTATGATACAAATGTTGTTACTGTTGGACAAATTTATTTGGACAAACCCTTTAAAACTTCTACAGAGTCAGCTGAGGGCTAACTACTAAAGTGGGGATGCCTTAAGACAGGCAGAGGAAGGGGCCTTGACAAGAAATATATATGTGGTGGCTTCTGTTGAGGTTTTTCTGGAGGAGGCTGATGAAATTCATCTGAGCTCTTTTGAGGAGGGATCCCTATAAGGAGGATAACTCTGTCCTAGTACAGAGGTTGCTTTCAGATATGAACCTTTGTGGGATCTCAGCTAGGATATGAATGAAGCTGGACTCACACCTTGGTTTTATGTATAAGGTATCAGGACTTTTAAATCTGCTTCCAGTAGTAAGTGATGTGCATTCAACAAAATGCCAAAGCCAAGAGCTCATGCATTTCATTTTATGCATTGTGTTTTGCCTTAAAATGTCATAAATACTGCCATTTGAAGTAAAGGAGTAATTACATAATTACAACTGAGGAAGAGAAGTGCATTAGATAAATTTTGGTCTGTGGGACGTGAAAGTATCCTTGCTTTTCTTAATGTAATTTATGCACGGAAAAGTTAGGATCCTAATTTAAATATAGATTTCCTTTATTGCCAACAGACAGAGAGACAGACAGCTCTTAAAGGGTGATTCATCCAATTCCAATATCCTAAGATACCTATTTCTTTGCAACAATATTTTGCAGATTTTTAAGGCTGTTAGGAAGTTTTCCTTCAATCTTCTTTAAGCTAAATAACTCAATTTCTTTCAAGCTTTCCTCATAACATATATTTTCTTAAGTCTGTCCAATTGGTCTATGGTCAGAGGAAAAAAAATGAGCACAATAATTCAGTGGAGGACCACATTAATTCTGAGTAGAACAAAAGGTTTACTTCATGTGTTACCATTGACTCCTGCTCAAGTATCCCATAATATTGTTTGTCCTTTTTGCAGCAGCGTGACATTAAATTATGTTTAGATTGTGCCTGTTTAGACTGCTGTTAAGCTATTTGTCTCCCACCCAGTTACTCATTGCTACAAAAATGTTGAAACTTGTACTTGTTTTTATTAAACTGCATCTTACTTTTTTCAGACCACTTCTCCAATGTGTTGAGAGAATTTTAAATTCTTATCTTGTCATTCAGTGCTCTCTTAGCCTTTGATGTGCTTATTTACATTTTTTCCCAACATTAAGATGAAGATACTGACCAGGGCTGGAGCCATAACATAATCCTACTGAATATATTTTGATACTGAACGCTTTGGATCTTCTCTTTGAATACTGTTTTCAAATAAGTTTTGCACTACCCTATAATGGTTTCATCTAGGCCACATTCCCCTATTTAATTTCCAAGACTATTCCCCTATTTCACGTCAGGAAGGCAATGCCAAAATTCCTACTAAAACTGAGATATATGTTATGTATGCATTCTCCTATCCTCAGTGTCACTTAGAGAAACGTTTTAGTTGATCTGAAACATGAAAAAGCCATGTTATTCATGCAAGTAATATATGAAGATAATCTGCTAAAATGACAGTGAATAATGCTACTTAAATTGGTCTCTGCATGATCTTTTTTTAATTATGTTAACATAGTGGTCTTCATCAGATTATACTTAAATATGGCTGTGAATTTTGTCTTTGGAAAGCACTTCCCTGTGACTACTATTTTTGGCTACGCATTTTCATGAGTTCTTTTTACCAAAGAGAAATGTTCTCCCTGTATAGGGGAGACAGTTATCTCACACTCACTCTTCCATTTCCTTTTTTGTGACACTCCCAAATCCATCTGACTTAGGGAGCTATTTAGGAAATTAATCTCTCTCTCGCTTTTCCTCCTGTCAAAAAAACAATGGAAATCACTAAAAAATTAGACCACCGGGTTAGCCCCTGCAAACCCTTACTTTTAGAGGACTTGCTTTTAAATCAGTGAAAGGAGAAGATATATTGTATTTGGCACATGCAGAGACAATGAAAAAGCATTTCCTTAAGAGCAGGTTTCCTGTACTTCAGTACAGTCTTCCTTTCTGTTGATTTGAAGGGCAATACAGTGACGATTTAGGAAAATAAAGGAATAAATGCTCCAGAATAATGGTTGCCAAAATATCCTTGCAAATAAACTAGAGTTCATGCAAATGAACGTGAAGAGTTGAACATCGATGTTCCCACTGTATTTCACATTCATGAATTATACAGAATTTGTTGCAAAACTTGGTTGCCACACAATCTTGTTTTGGTTCCAAAGTGTTTTGAGATACCTTATATGAACATTTCTGAAGAAAATTAAGCTGCCCTGAAGTGAAATGGGATTACATATTTATTTTGAGCTTTTGAAACAGATAACAATCAAATGAACCCTGGTAATAAACCAGCCAGCACTCTGAAAACAATTCTTGTAACATCTGCAATATCTGATTAAATCATTGTGGATGTTTGTGGTATATCTTCTAGAAACAGCACAGAATATTCCTTCATATATGAAAAATGCAATCTTGGCAGATTTTATCATGCAAAACTTTTCTTGTTTCTTTACCAAGAATGTTGTAGTAGTATGGCAAATGGTAGCTGTGTTCTGGTCCTGTAGAAAAGGTGGTTTTCCCTTAGTCCTTGAGGACAGTGAAGGCATGTCACAGCAGTAAGAGGAAAGGGTAGATATTTGCAAGTCTGCTGTGAGGCATTAAACATGTTCTGATTTATTATAACTACATTAGGGTTTCTGAAATTCCATCTAGAGGAAAGAGTATATTAAACTTAATCCCTCCGATATTAATTTTTCATAGTTTATGTGTGCACATATTTATCAATATGGAAGGATAAATATTAGAGAAAGGTATATGAAAAATAATATGCTTGATGTGAGACAAAGAAACACTTTATTTGACCATATTTTAAAATAAGCTTGGTTGCCCTCATTTTCAAACCAAAGTTCTTTCCTCTATGATAATTTGTCTGTCTAAATTCCTTCTTCATCACATCATATATGGACACTTCTTTGTTAGGAAAGTCGCCTGCAAAGTCTGATGTAGACTACTTATAATTTCCTTGTTTCCTGACAAAAAGCCAGCACTTCTATTAAAGTGATCTTGCTGTATAGGTTAACTATTCACGGCATTCAAGAAGTATTGGCTAAATTTATACTAGTAAGCTAGCACTCGCCAAGGCCAGTCCATTGCCACAATGCTGTTTGGCAGAGTCTGGTCATCTCCCTTCATCTATCTTTTACCCTACAAAACAGGTGGCTGCACCCAGGTGTTTGCTGAGAATCAGCCCTGGCCCAAGCCAGCTCCCTGGCTGTGCCCAGTTCTCATCTGGGAGAGCTGTAGTCTGTCTGGCCAAAACCATGCTGGGAACCTTGTAGGAGATCAAGTTCTTGTGTCTGGAAACGTTCCCTGGCAATGCTCATTTTACTTGTATAAATGTAGCCATGATGTCTAACTTGAGCACACTGGTAAATAAAGCCATTAAGACAGTAAATGTTATGCTTCCTACACTGGATTTTTTTTTTAATTTACTATTTAGATGATGGTGATTTGTAAACATATAAAAAAATCTGATACAGATAGTTTATTTATTTACAAAGGTAACAGGTATAAATTGTTATAACTGCTGTCTATATGCAACAATAGCAATGCAGCATATGCGGTTGGTACATGCAGGATACAAAATGTTGACATACAAAATTAATTGAGACACCATGCTGCCTGCCCATGTGCGCACCCTTCCCCGGCCCCTGATGAGGCTGATGGCTGCAGTGAGGGAGAAGACACAGGGGTGGATTGGCCAGCATAGATGTACTTTATCATCTTACTTTGTCTTCTTTACCTTTCCTGCCCATGGCCCAGGATCCCATGTCACTCCTCCCGGGGCCATTAGCCCCTGCTCCAGCAAAGCTGCAGCAGGGCTGGTCTTCAGCTCTCCCATCCCGGGCTCGGCCCATCCTTGTCCCCATGAAGGTGCGTGATGTCTGGGGCTGGGGCTGCCCCGGTGCCCCCTGCTGCCCTGCTCCTGGCTGACTGTGGGACAGTATCGTAGCAATTCTTCTCTCTCCTCCTTACCCTTCTCAATAACCACGTGTTTCAGCTAGAGTCAGAAAGACATCTCTCTTCATGGGAAAGCACCAGAGCAAATCAGTCTGAAACCTTTTCTTGAGTATTTTAAATATCAACATCTGGTATTTTAGGTAGTACTGCTCTACCAACGTTGCTCTCAGAATTAGGGAAAATGAGCTACTGTGAAGAAAATTATCTCAGCAAGATCAGCACACCCGTAGATAAAACTTGCTGAGTACCCTTTCTTTACTTAATGTAAATTGCTCAACCAGTATGATTACATTAAAATCTTTCCAAAGGTTTCAACCTCCCATCAAAAGCACATACTCCATCTAAATATTGTTCCACTTACGTCAAACAGCAGGACACGCATAAGCTTTTACACTGAAGGTCAGGAATGCCATCCTGATGACTTAAGAAATCCTATTGAATAGATAGATACATATAACAAATCTGGGAAAAGAAAATTCTGAACACTTCCATTTTCAGAAGGAATGGCAATGGCAATGCCAATTTTATCTGAAGTTCCTGCTGCATTTAAAATTTATATTGCTTTTATTGAGATTAAGCAAAGAGGAAAAATGAACAAACCCCATCTGGAATTTAAAAAACACAAAAGGTTTGCAGAGTTAATACAGAACATGCATAAAAAGAAAGCATAATAACCCCCCCAAATGGTACATGGAATTTTATTTTGAAATGATCATCGGCTAGTGTTTTATTTTAAATTGGCTCAAATACAGCCAAGAGCCAGGAAAATATAGCATGTAGTTATAAAATAAAGCTGTTTTATGGACATTGGTAAGTTCATTAATAAGTTAAGTAGTGCAATATATTACATGTGAAAAACCAAATCTTGTTTCTGAATTCCTAGATCGTGTAAAATTCAAACTTATTTAGGTTACTCAGAACAATAGTAAGATACTTTACTTTTCCTATGTAATGGAATTTGATTTACTGTACATCCTTTAATTAATTAGGACAAGGTGTGATGCTATTTTCAACTTATTTTCAAGATTTTAACTTTACCATCAGCAAACAGTAATTGTTACAGAGAAATCCAAATATTTTTAAGAATATAACTTTATTCTTGTTCCTGAAGGATTCTTAATTTCATCATCTGCAAATCAAAAATTGCTCATGGATTTCATATATCCTTTACAAATAAGTTTTTTATATATAAATATTTCCCCATTTATATAAAATAAATTCAAGTGTAACAAACCGCAGACAAAGGGAATGGATAATGTATTTGAATTCAGAAATATTTTAGCCCTGCTTGTGCTGAATGAAGACAGGATGTTTTGAGAAAAATAGCTTTTATAGGTAAATGATATCTACACTTTTATATGTTACATTTTTCAGTACCAGAGTTGGTCATCTTTCACAAATAAAACTAATATTCAGCTGTCTTTCATAACCTTGCCTAGACATTGACAGTCATCATTGGAAAGTTTGAAGATGACAGAAGTAGTTCAGGGGACATCAGAAGATGGTGTAGTCTAGAGTTCTGCACTGAGGAATTCTGAAGAGATATAAAGCAAACCTGCTAAAAATCTCTGAAGACTTTCTAAAGCAGTCTAGCAAACTTTTAAATTTTTTTTTTTTTACCAACCTGCTGGCTGGAGTTTTTGCTTCATGTTCAACACCAGATCTTCCTCTTTGGAAATTATATCAATTTATTCTGCATAGCTATTGATTCTGAATAAGAACAGCTGATTTGCCATGGAAAACAGCTGGTTACAATCCTATAGCATTTTTTTATGTGCTGGAAAAAAGTTATCCTGTTTTCTTTCTGTCTTTTTAGAGTAATCAAAGCTAATTTCTTCATCAATCACATCTCTTAAATCTCTCAGTGTTCTTGCTACTCTCATCTGGATTGTCCCAAATTGTCCGCCTTTTTCTTGAAGGATTATCCCTGAACTGGATCCAGCAGAAGCTTTCCTTCTGCCTTGTACACTCAAATTTTCACCTGCTGTGCCCTGCATTGGATGCTTTGTTAATAGAATCTAGAATTGGTTTCTTTTCTACTTTTTTTTTTTTTTTTTTTAATAGAGAACCTTAATTGTTATTGCTGCCTTATATTTCCTTTGTGAATCACTAAGGCCTCTGGACCTTGTTCTATCAGTCTGTACCACTTTTTCTTTTTTAGAAAATTTTTCATTCCCACTTCTATTGCATCAGTCTTTACAGCTCCTTTCTCCATTTCAGCATTGCTTTCAATTGTAATGTGCTTGAAAATCTTCCCAGTCTTGTGTCATCCACACATTTTATCAGTACAATTTCTACTCCAAATCTAAGTTACTAATTAAAATACTGACTGGACTGGGTGTGAACAAACCTTTGACAAGCCTTAAAGAAAATGTTCTTCTATTTGATGACTGTTTTTGAGATGTTTTCCATCATTTTATACCCATTTCTACCTTATTCTAGCTAGATCATATTTCCTTAGCCACATTATAAGACAGTATTGCAGGACAGTGTCAGAGGTCTTATGAACGTTGAGATCTACTACCTTCCCCTATTCACCTAGCCACCTACCCTATCAAAGAAAGAGATCACACTAATTTAGAAAGACATTTTATGGAGCAATTGATTTTAATTATTTTTTACTTTTGAAGGATTTACAAATTGTTTGCCATTTTTTAATTCCAGATTCTTTCTGAAGTTAGGCTGTAGTTCCTCTGGCTATTTCTTTTTCCTTTTTTAAAAAGTTGGATACTTTAATGTCTTCTTCCAGTTCTCAGGCATCTTCACTGTCCTCAGTGAATTTACAGCACAACAAAAATATTGATGGCAATATAGGGCAAATTGAAAAAAGAGACTACTAAGAAATTAGCTTTGTGAATCCCTAATGAAACATAGTGAAACGTTAGTATCTCTACAAAGTGGAAATACAACATGGATAATCACAGATTGAATGTGGCTGATAAATGCATCCAGAAAAAGCCCTGTGAACCTGCTTTAAAGAAATGCCAGGCAATGACAAGAAGAATCACACTGGAAGTGCAAAGAAACTGGCTTTTTTAGTCTAGGAAATCTGCGTAACATGTCTTGCTTAGGCTGTCCCACCAACTGGAAAAAATGGAATAGGAGACAACAGGGTAATACAGACCTCTTTCTATGTTGATATGTACATTTTCATTGCTTACTTACGGCATCCTATGCTAATGTAAGTTAAAATCTCTCAAATAAGGGAAAACTTGCTATGAATACCCTGCATGGTGATGCCTTGGTGCACATTTTATGGTAATTTCTCAATAATCTGCCCTTTCAGGCCTGCCAAAGAAATCGGTGACAAACTGAAGAGTGTGGTTTAAAGTAAAAGTATGCAGTTGTTTTGTTTGTATTTGCTATCTCCAGCTTCATTGCCATTTGACACAGTATTTGAGTCTCTAACTGGACAGGATTATCACATTTGATTTCCCTGTAGTGTTGTACAGATGAAAATAAGGTGGTGGTGCAATATTTGCTTCATTTATCTCATTTTTAGATAGTTCAATATTTGTGAACATTTTCTCTAAAAGCAATCATTCCTTAGGTTTTTTGTGGACTCCATTCAGCTGCACCATTACTGATTCTGTACCATAATCCTGACTGATACTCACTGTTGGCTAGAATAGGAGAAGTTCTGAAAAGTTGTACAAGCAATCTAAAGCAAGTTGTATATGCTCTTGAGACTTAGTCTATGCTGTTCAACTTTGGCTGAGAATCTGGCCCTGAGCCACTGTACAGCTTTAGAGTTGTATCATAATTCTATTTTAAACCCCAAGGAAATACGTAACATTTTAAGTGTACTATCCATTTCAAAGCATACTACTGTCCTTGAGCTGGCAGTTGTGTGTCTCTTATGTAAAGGTTTTTAATCTTACAACATCAGTGAAGATGTGAGAATTATGTTCCTACTTTCCTATTGTGTACTTTAGAATTTACCATCTGGAAGAGCAAGAAGCTGCAGTTAAGGACAAGTCCTTTACCAGACATGGTGAGGGGAGGGGGTGAGAAAAGTGGCTTGAAGTTAGTGTTCTGCTTCCAGAGCTGAAAGCCAAACCTACTCCTGGCATGTCTTCGAACAGCCTGGGGGATGCACTAAATAATTCTGGCTTTAGGCCTGCTAATGACTCATGTAAGCATTCTTATCACAAAGGGACTTCAGCAGAAGCCAAGGATCAGACCTTATTTGTGTATCCGTGTGAGTGATAGCAGAAGAGAATGAAGCAATTCGTCATCTTCTTTTTCTATAGGTAAATGCTTATCTTGTTCTTTAATGAAATGTCTTGCATGGGAAGCAACTAGGCATCAGCTATTCATTCTTAAAATACCTTTGGAGTTGTAAACAACTTACATATGCAAGTCTTCTGCAAATGAATCTATGAGAGTTGAGCAGAGCATGTCGTTTTTGGAAAGAATGTGGACTTTTTCTAAATGGGAACTATTAAACTTCAAACCATAAACCCTTAAAACTCCTTCACTTTAGAAAGTGTTGGATGTTGCCATTCCTAAGGAATGGGAGTTGAAAAAAATGTGCAACTCTGCTCTATATATGTAATATTTTGTGTCATCACGGTGAGTATGAGAGACCTGGCACATCATTTGGAGCTGAGGAAAATTAGCAGTATATACAGCACAGTTTAGCCTGTTCTCATAACTTCCATGCAAAAGCAAGGTAGGATGATGTTTCCTAAAACATGGTTTTCAAAACTGGAAGGTAGGCTCAAGGTAACATTAGTTGTGTATAATGAACAAAATCTTGTTTTATACATGCCCATTAGTTAATGCGGAAGTTTTTTATATAGCTCAAATGTGGTAGCTTTTTGTGATGCTGTTACTCATGTGAAGTTCAAAACTAGAATCCAGCTGTTCATTTCTAGATTCTTTTTTTTAAAAAAACAGATGACTCTATTCTAAACTGTAAAAGAAGTAGGTTTTTTTGGAAAGACAAGCCCCATATTTACTTTAAAATTTATTTTTCGGCTTGGTTTAATTAGGATGAGCTGTGAAGTTAGCTTCTTCCTATTGCAATGAAGATATTAGTGTCTGAGAGAAAAATTTTCTTTAAATACTCATTTTCTTTGAAGGAAGAGGGAATGCTGAGAGTGAACATAGGTTAATATTTCTTAATTTTAATGGCAAATGAGAATTGAATGGCTGCTTGCTGTATAAATTTTTTTCAATCATATTTTTATACTAATTGTGGGGGGTTTTTTTTCCACTCACAGTCTTTCAGAAGTGATGTTATATATCTGGAGTTTTGTTATATTTTTTCGAAGATGGACATTATTTTCTATTTCATACAAAATATAGACTAATTTTTAGTTGCTAACTAAAGCAAAGCATTTCTTTTTATTGCTGTCCAGAAATGACCTCTGACTGGGATAAGCTACATGACTCCAAGGCAAGTGTTAAGTGTTTTCCAGGACCTTGAAGGAAGGTGTTGTGAGGCAGAATTAATACAAATCTCAGGCTATAAGAACAGAGGGAAAGCAATGCTGTCTCATCCTTCAAGTCAGAAAGTTGCATGAGAGGAGGAGGACATCATGGAAGCCAAAGATGTGGGGAGTGAAAGTCATTCCGGTCCTTGACAAGCCTCTCTGAACTTCTGGGAAGCTAATGAAGGTGAATTTGGGTGCCAGCAGACCCTTATGCCCTGGCTCCAGGTTATAGTTCTACCTCTATAGTCTACCTCTATAGTCTGCTAGTGTGAGTTTTCAGACTTTTTTTTTTTTTTTTTTAAATCTTCAGGTGTTTTGCTTTCTCTTTGCCTGCTTGACTTTTAAATTTTCCATAAAAAAGCAGCATATGCAAACATTCTCAGTTTTTTTTGCACATGCAAGTAAATGCATAGCTGAGTATATACCAGATTATATCCACAGACATGCCCTCAGCTTTGCACAGTCCTGTATATTGTGCCATTAACAGAATACAATTTTGTGTTAATCCTTAAAAGACCTAGAGAGCTGAAGATAGCAAAATGTAATTCTCAATAAATAAAGAATTTTCAAATCTCCACTTACTAAGTAATTTGATCAATGATACTGTGTGTCTTCTGGAAGTAAAAGATGACCACACTGCAGTATCACATAAAAGAAATTCCAAGAAGAAAATTTAAAACTTGAACCTAAGGTCACAGTATAGACATTCTCTTTTAGGTTTTTAGCACTTAACAGCTTCAAATGACAGCTAAAAAAGAATAAAATCTTTCTTTGCTGTCAATTTGAAGAACTTCTTAAAAACATCTTCAGGCCCTATGGGTTATTTGAATCAATATCTTAAACTTCTGTTCCACTTTGAACCTAATGCTCTTCATGTTGTGATCTAGTTTTAGTCACATGTCTAACTACATTCTCAGTTTAATTTTATGTTAGTGATAATAGGCTATAAAGAGTGTATAATGAGAATGAGAGAAGGAATTGGCAAAGCAAGGAAGGCAAAAGAAGGAAAATTGCCACCTTCAGAAAAGAAATTAATATTTTTATTTGTAAAGGGTATTTATCAAGAGATAACGTAAAAGTTGAAAACTGAGATGTGTGAAAATTACAAATGTTTGCAATCCCTGTAGATGCTTTACCTAACAAAGTGAAACATCAAAGGGATTGTCTTTCTACTTCCTCCTCCAGTAAAGGCCTCATTATCACTCACAGACATTTCAAAAAGTGGGCAAAGGAAGCAAAGTCAGGTACCGTTCTGAATGAGCATAGAGATTCAAAGGTCGTGATTCAACAGCAAATTTAAATAGGTTTAAGATTTCATTTTACCTTAAAACTTTCAGTTTCATTCAATTCCAGACTCAAAAAAATCTTGAGAAACTTAAGAGAAAAGGTGTACGTTCACACGAAATTAAATAAAATATACAGACAAGGATTTGTTCATGTGAAAGCTCCTACCAGTGTGGTATGACAGTGCAAACAAAAGGATAAAATACGGCACAATGATGCAATGATTATAAAGTATAAAATGCTTGCAAGCAGCAGGGCAGTTGTTTAAAGCTCCTATTCAAGGCTCAGAATAAAAATATGACCAACTGGAAAAGGCTCTTAAAGGACGAAACCAAAAAGATTCAGTGAGGCAATAGAAGAGACATCTTTTGTCCAAATGAAAGAAATACAAGAGAAAAAAATTGAGATCTCGTGGAGTAAATTGATATAGCATAAAAGCAAATTATAAGATGACAGTGTATTTTTAAACACATTGCATGCAGGAAGCCTGGCAGAAGTCTGAGGTATAAAGCAGATGTCAGGGTCATCCATGGCGGAAAAGTTGAACAAATTCTTTGTGCTCGTGATAACTACAGAGCATCTGAGGAAGGGTGTCTTCCACCCTGAAGTCTTTAAAAACTTGAGAATTAGGTTAAACTCAAGCGTCAATGGAAGTATTTTTCAAAAATTAGAATCAAATAATGAAAACAGTATTCAGTATGGGATGATAGTCAAGTATGTAGTTAAAATGGCATAAACCCCAGACTATTACTAAACTATCTGATGTTGCGGGGGATGCTGCTAGATGAAGGCTTACTTCATGTTGGCTTTGTTTCTCACACACTCCCTCAGGATGTGCTACCAACTTCTGTCAGAGATGGGATACTGGGACAGATGAAACTGTAGTCTTAACTGATAACGGTTGTGACATTCTCCTGCATTTGCTTCCGAAAACAGAGAAATTTATTACAGCTACTTTGTTATTTAACTTTTTTCATGTTATTCATATTACTTTGTTATTAGGATGACAAAACTAAACAACTTCACCTATCTGTGCTAAAGCACATCTCACAAGGCAGTAAGCTTGTCAGTTGTTGCAACAGCCCTTGTGGTGGCGGTTACAGTATTTCATCTGTAACCAGAAAGAAAAGTAAAAGGAAAGAAATAAAAGGAAAGGAAAGGAAAGGAAAGGAAAGGAAAGGAAAGGAAAGGAAAGGAAAGGAAAGGAAAGGAAAGGAAAGGAAAGGAAAGGAAAGGAAAGGAAAGGAAAGGAAAGGAAAGGAAAGGAAAGGAAAGGAAAGGAAAGGAAAGGAAAGGAAAGGAAAGGTGACTGTGTAAGTAAGCCGTATGTAGTCGTGTATAGTTATTTGGAAGCTAGCTTTGTGAGTTTTCTAATTGTGCAAAGATCAAGGACACAACTTTTATGATACTAATTAATAAAAAGATAGAATATTTGGAACTTGTATCTGTAATAATCCTAACTTTATTTTTTGTTTGTTATATGAAATCCAAAGTTTCTGTGTTATAAAAAGAGACAAGAAGCTTTGAATCATAAATCAGGAGAAAATAAGTGTGCTGAAGGTAGAAGAAATTCACTATATGCTTTAAATATCAATTTACTAAATGCTTCGAGTTGGTTTTTTGGTAGTTCAGTGGTAGCTCTGCCTGCCTCATTAACATTCATTAAGATTTATGAATACTGTGAAACTCTTTTTTCTGGTAGGCCGAAAATTTTTGTATGAGAAAGAATTGTCCTTGTCTTACGCACATGATGAACCCTTTTCCTGTCTCTGCTTTGTTGCCTTTATTGTGGTGAATGGTTAAGATTGCTGTCTCACCATAGCAAACTGTGATTAATAATGATGTTTTGCTATCAAAGACCCACACACACACTTAAGAGCAACAATATACAAGCTGAGAAGTGCTCTGGATGAGTAATACATATTTGATGACTCTTGTGTTCCTCACAACTCTGAAAATGCTTTAGTTGAATGCTAGCAAATTATATGTCATTGTATGAAGCGAGCCCATGGGATTAAATGAAAACTTTTTTGGGAAAGGAAGCAACCCAACCATTGCCAAAAATTGTTGGATAAAACATAAAAACTGCTAATCATAACTTGAAACCTGAATAAAGTAAATTTGTGATATTCATTGAAAAATCTGTTTGAATCTTGCTTCAAACACATGGAAGCATTTTGCTCATCTCAGTTTTCCTGCTGTGCACAGATATATGCTGACTGTCACAATGTAGGAGGGAATCTTTGGAATCACCTGCTAAATGGCACAGTGAATGTTAATGTACGAAACCACAGATATAGGGGATCTGTGCTCAGTAAAAATCCTTTTTAGTAAAAGTTAGTAAGAGGCAAGAGCTCTAAAGAAGAATGGCATTCTCACAGTCTGCTGCAGAGTAACTCCAGTCGGCAGCAGGAAAAGAAAGCCTTTTCTGTCGTGCCTCCCATCAGCCTGCTGGTGAGATGTCCTTAGCATGAAGTCTCTCAGCTTTTTGGATGTCTGTGTTAAAGAGCAAGTTTGCATCTTGGTAAGTGTAAAAAATGGAAAGTACCTTGACCTGTTAGGATAAGATTACTGTGCCTCATACCAAGACCACTCAGCTTTTAGTGGGGGGAAGAAGGGAGAGTGTCTGCCATTTTTGTATAACTGGGATATGGTATTTGAAAGCACAGCAGGGATATACTCTCAGCCAAGGAGTAACTGTTGGTGATGATGTCTGTGATGTGGAGAGGGAGAAGGGCAGCACTGGCACCTCCAGACAATGCCTCCCTCTGCTCTAGCTATGCTGCTGCAGGGCTGGGAGCACCTCTGCAGAAGGCAGTCCTGGAAGAAAGAGGTGGTCCCACAGCCGGCTGGCCAGCAGGACTGTGCAACTGGGATGAGCTGTCTCAGAGAGAGGGCACCAGTGGGCTACACACCAGGGGCAGCGGTCCTACTCTCCCATGTTACTGCATGGAGCAAGAGGGGGAAAAAAACAGAGGAAGCAGAGCCTCCCCTGTGAGACTGGAACAGTAAAGAAGTCTGGGCATGGCTCAGCTCAGTGCCTGCAGTTCTGGAGATTTCTCTTCCAGTAGCTAGTAACTTCCAGACAGCTCTGCATGTAGTTTTCCTGCAGCTTTTTGACATCACTGTAAGACTGGGCAAAATGTGTTCATAGTATTAACCGGACTTCCATTTGAGTAGTCCAGTGAAGACTGAGATGTCACCTGGACAGGAGAAGGGAACAGATAAGAAAGTTATCATAAGAAATGGAGATAATCATTAACATGTTATAAAAATATTTTCCAGATTAGAAGAAAGTCAGAGGAAGTAATATCTTCTGAAAGTTAATTTATTGGGAGAAATGACAAGGTTTTTTATGAATGTTTTTGGTTTCACAGAAAGCAAAAATTCTTGGAGGACTTTGAAAGTGTCTTAAAAGTATTTATATGTGCTATATTAAACATGGGTAAAGATTGTTCCAACAGATTCTTCATAATTTACATAGAAACCACAAATAAATTTTGGGAGGAAACTGGATGCCACCTTGCAAGCTTATATATAAGGTTATATACAACTTCAAATACAGTCAAGAAATAGATTGTCATCAGCTGTAGCCATATAGCTTTGTTTTAGAACTAAAACATCTGATGCAACTCAAAACTGATTTTTTAAAAAGTATGTTAGAGCTGTTGAAGAAAAAAATTATCACTAGTCACTCCAAGTTTCTTCAACCATTACAGTTACATCTAAAATGTTAGATAAAAGTCCTTGTTTGGAGCAAGATCATCTTGTAAATATTGTGTAAAAAAGCTGTACAACAATAAATATAAGAAAACCAACAAGATCCATTCCATTAAGTTCTCTAAACTGTGAGTAGAAATACAGTTGCTTACAGCTGCTTGGAGGGATATACATATAATTCATTAATTACATGCCAGCATGCTAATAAAGTTTGATTAAAGCTATCTGTTAGTAGTAACTAGTAGTGGATATTGATTTTTATTAAAGAACAATTAAAATATTATAACACATTAAGAAATCTGCTATGCTTTCATTTACTTCTTTGATTTGCTTCCAGAAGTAAAGTTTTCCAAACATTCTGGAGTTGTCTTACTTGCTAGTAACTTGGTTGTCAATTTTAGTTATAGATTATGTGTCCTTTGGAAAACAGTATTAAAGTACCCATAAAAGCTAAACCCCATATCTTTATAACTTTCCTATAAATCAGGCAATTAAAGCTGGAAAAATAATTGTCATTCTTAGCTTGATATGTGCCCTTGAATTATTAAATACCATGGCTTTCATTGTTTTCTATGTAGATGATGTGTGTTTTGATGTTCACATCACAAATATATAGCTAATTTGAAGACTGATCTTCCAAACTTCTGTCGGTACTTGGGGAACTCCAAAATCTGTAAGTACTCTTTTTCTATTGCAACATCTCCCTAGGAAAATCTGCTAGTGAGTATGCCTGTGGTAATTGCTTCAAGTGGCCATGTGATTAATTAATGCCAAGACGATGCCCTAAGGATCCAATGAATTGTCTATGCCTTAACTGAGTGGGCGTGAATGCACCAATTGACAGGTTACAGATGCTGTCACCTTTTGAAAAACAGTATGGATCCACCCTTGGTTTTAGAAAAGGAGGGTTTAAATGACCAAGATTAAAGGTTCATTCTCTTCAGGGGGTTGGTTACAAGTGGAGCTCCTTGAGGATCTCCTCTGGAGTTTTTCAAGACCTTCAGAGTCAAACCCCTAAGTAACCTTGTCTGAATTCAGTGTTGACCATGCTTTGAGCAGGAGGTTGGACTCAATGACCTCCTGAGACCTTCTGAGTTATGCAGGAGAGGACATTCTGCTGCGGGTCCTGAGAAGTTGTGAGAGCTTAGTCCTGGGGAAACACAGGATGCAAGACACACCCCTGTTTATACAACCATACTGGCTAGATCAGCCTGGTCCTATCTTAGCATGGTGGCTTTTTTGAGTCTCATTCTTGGGTGCCTAAGTCTTCTTTTTAACATAATGAACTGATGTTATTTATGACAAAAACCTGATTAAAACAAGCAACATAAAATTTTTCCTTTGAGTAGAAGAACCCCATAATGGAGGGCTCATTAATTCAGTATGCATCAATCCCATGGCTAATCATTACTAGCATTTTTATGACTGCTTCATGGCAAGGATGATATCACTGAAACTTACTTTGGGTGAATCATTCAGATGTGGTGGGCCAACATTTACCTTCCCTTTTTGTTCATAAATTTTATTTAATGGGTATTTTATCTGCCTTATTTACCACAAGATATGTATGTGGATGAACCTTTATCTTCCATAATTGTCTTGATATCTCACCATCACTTACAGATTTTATCCTTCCACCAAGAGAGATGTGAAGACCCATCATACTAAAGAGGACAAATGGAAGAACATGGGTAGATTACATGGCTGTAGTCTCATATGATGACCAAATAGGAAATGTTACCTTAATCTCTGCAAATCCCCTCAGATAAAGGAGCTGGCATAGTATGAGTGAGAACCAACTCATAGTCTGTCTATCTAATATCCTGTTTCTGATGATGAGTCATATCAATTGCTTCAAAAGAATATATGGAAAACTGAAAATTAGATTCATAGGTGTGGAAGATTATACCAGAAAAGTTGCACCCTAATCTCTAGTAGTTACAGATTTGTTTAGCCTTCTTAAGTATTTTTTGGACATCATTGATAACTATGGTAACTCTTAATCTATATAAGAATCCGCTCACTCTTTCCTGTCTGAGAATAAGAATGTGAAATATTCGTGAGAGAATCCTGAAGCCAAATGGAAGACCTTGACTCCCCCAGTCTTATGGAAAATAACAGTGGCATTCCTTATAATTTACAGACATTTCCCACTACACACTGATTTTAAGATGCCTTTAATATAACCCTACACAATTTAAAGAAGTACAGCTATTCACAACTTTGCCTTTTTCAGTTCATGCATTTCTCTCCCATATAAATAATCAGACTCAGGTGAGACCAGAGCACATGTACATACATGTATACATGCACATCCACACCTTTCCCTGAAGACTGAATTTGCTGATCTTCCTGTAGGAACTGAAAAACATCTGCTAAATATTTTCTGCTCAAAGAGAAATGAGTGGTGGGTGTTTCAACCTTTGCTTTTTCAGCCGTTAAGTGATGTTTATTCTGCATATTCTTAGAACATGAAGTCATGATTTTTATATTGCTTTAATGTCTGATATAAGAAATACTATACCAATTAGTCACTATCCTCAAATTGCTTCCTTCACTGAGTCAAAGACTGAGATAGAATAATCTAACTGTAGGGGAAAGTATTAAAAAAAAAAAAAATCAAAGAGATAGACTCCTTGGAAATTTGAGATATTGTTCAGACTTGAGAAACGTGCCTCAAAATACCTTCACTCTAATGATTTTAACATTTGCATCTCCCTCTTCTAAGGAGATTGTGACATCTCTAGCTCTGGGCAACAGCTTCTGGGAAAGGTGGGACTGACACAATTACACTTGTGATGGATGCCTGTTAATTCCTGACCTCAAGTTACCAGCATGCATCTGCACTCATAGACAGAGCCTGGCATGCATGATGCCTTATTTTGCTCCCCTAAGGGCTTACTATTCTTCCATCATGATGAGCAGTTCTGACAAGTGTGGACTGAGATAGCCGGTATCTTGCAAGTGGCACTGAACTGGAAACTCCCTGAGACAGAAGAACCAGTGTCAGAACTAGGCATAATATAGCAGAATTTCACGTTTTAAGATTAGCAAAAAAAATTCATAAACAGCCTGCAAGCAGCAGGCACAACCTGTGTGAGCTGCATGCCTCATTCTCCTGTCCTTCACTTTGGATCTCCTGAGCTGCACTGGAGCCTGGAAGCACTGACAATCCAGCACATGGTCCTGATTCATGTGAAATGGGGGCAGACACAAGATTGTGCAGCCTCCCCGATCCCTGTCCTGCTTCACATATGGGCTATATCCACTCTGTTCTTTTGAAAAATACAGGGTTGCTTGTTTAAACATGCAGCCAAAGCCTGCCCCTCAGGGATCTCTGACTTCCTGAGAAGTCCTGATTTTTTTACTCTGCTGAAGGCAGAAACAAACTAAAGGGAAGCAACTAAACATTCCAATTTATGACAGTACATTGCACTGACTCTGCCTTTTTGCCATAGAAAAGACAGAACTCTATGTCAGGGACTGAGCAGCATTCAGGTCAGTGATGTCTGCCAAGAGGAGGATGCAATTAGGAAGGTCTCTGATGAGCACTGACCTTATCATGAAAGGCTTTAATGGTGCTCACCTTGAAATGAAAAAGGAATGTAATAGGGAAGCAAGACCAATAATCAGTCTCCAGCCCAGGCAAAGCATCCTTCCCTGACAGAGAAGCAAGAAAGTGGGAAGGAAAGAGGCTAGCAAAAGGATTGCAATAGAGGTTTGGGGCAACTGAGACAGGATGCATGCTATATGTGAAAACAATGAAACATGTTTAAAAAGAAGCAAAATGGGGATTAGCATACTGTATAAAACCCGAAACTAGGAGATACAGTGTATATAAGGCTGCTCAAGAAGGATTCAGAAATGGCAGAAGTATTAAATCTTTAACAAAGGCCTGTTACCTTCCAACTGTCAAGCTTCTGTTAAATATATGTTTCAAAAAATGAGCCAAAATGGTCTTTAGGCAATTTAATTAAAATTTTCTGCTCTGTTAAGTGGTTCCTCTTGATAAAGCCTCTGTTCTTTGTTTCTGTTAAGCTCACCTTTTTCTGGCTGTCCAGCAATTACATCTTCTTTCCCAGTTTAACGACCTGTGGTATCATATATAAATTAAGTTTTAAGTGGAATATGAATCTTTCTGTCAAAGAAAGTCCAGGTATGGATAATGTATGTTTTTAAAAAGCAATTATTTGGTACATTCACGAGCTCAATAGTCTAGGAAAATGGGAACTGCTGACTTTTTTTTAAAAACCACAAGGTGAAGGTGAATACAATACTGCTTACAAAAAAGTGTCCTATTAAACTAATATTTGAGATGCTAGAAAGAAATTAAAGGCTCAATCCTTGAAGTCAATGGGATAATTTATAGAATGTGATACGGCATTTTGCTGAACTGGGCTGCAAAGCTCAGCAGTCAGCACCTTGAAGTACTTGCCTAGGAAACCAAGCAATAAGTATAATTCAAAAAGTGAATTATTTTAGTTTCATTTTACCTTATGCACAAAAGTTATATTTTGGAGGTCTATTAACTTTTGGGCTGATACCTGCAAGTTTTTTTATCCTTTGTTTCAGCCCTTTATCTACAGTCAATTGTAAGAAGAGAAGCTGAAGGGAAAAGTGTCATTCTGAGCAGTTTCTCTCAAAATCATAGAACCATAGAATATCCTGAGTTGGAAGGGACCCACAAGGATCATCGAGTCCAACTTCTGTCCCTGCATAGGACAACCCCAAAAATCATACCATATGTCTGAGGGTGTTGTCCAAATGCTTCTTGAATGTTGTCAGGCTTGGCGCCGTGACTGCCTCCCGGGGGAGCTTGTTCCAGTGCTCCACTACCCTTTGGGTGAAGAACCTTTTCCTAATGTGCAACCTAAACCTCCCCTGGCATATCTTCCTGCTGTGCCCTCGGGTCCTATCATTGGTCGTCAGGGAGAAGAGATCAGCACCTGCCTCTCCTCCTTCCCTCGTGAGGAAGCTGAAGACAGCAATGGGGTCTCCCCTCAGTCTCCTCTTCTCCAGGCTCAACAGACCAAGTGACTTCAGCTACTCCTCCTATGGCTTCCCCCCTAAACCCTTCACCATCTTTGTGGCTCTCCTCTGGACACTCTCTAGTAGCTTTGTATCCTTTTTGTACCGTGGGGCCCAAAACTGCACACAGTACTCAAGGTGAGACCGCACCAGTGCAGAGTAGAGCGGGACAATCACCTCCCTCAGCTGGCTGGCAATACAGTGCTTGATGCACCCCAGGACACGGTTGGCCCTCCTGGCTGCCAGGGCACACTGTTGGCTCATGTTCAACTTGCTGTCAACCAGAACCCCCAGATCCCTCTCTGCAGTGCTGCTCTCCAGCCTCTCGTTCCCCAGTCTGTATGTACATCCAGGGTTGCCATGTCCCAGGTGCAAAATCCAGCACTTGCCCTTGTAAAACTTCATATGGTTGGTGATTGCCCAGCTCTCTAATTTGTCCAGATCTCTCTGCAGGGCCTCTCTGCCCTCGAGAGTGTCAATGGCTCCTCCCAGTTTTGTGTCATCGGCAAACTTCGATAACAAACCATCCAGTCCTGCATCCAAGTCGTTTATGAAGACACTGAAGAGCACTGGCCCCAAGATGGATCTCTGCAGAACCCCACTGGTCACTGGCCACCAGCCTGATAAAACCCCATTTACTATAACCCTTTAAGCCTGACCCGTCAGCCAATTGCACACCCATTGCATTATATGTTTATCCAGCTGTATGCTGGACATTTTGTCCAGGAGAATACTGTGAGAAACAGTATCGAAGGCTTTACTGAGGTCCAAAAAGATTACATCGACTGGCTTCCCTTGGTCAACTAGGTGGGTAATCTTGTCATAGAAGGAAATCAAGTTTGTCAAGCAGGACTTTCCCCTCGTGAACCTGTGCTGGCTGGGACCAATGACTGTGTTGTCTTTCAGGTGTTTTTCAATAACTCCCAGAATAATCTTCTCCATGATTTTGCCAGGCACAGAGGTGAGACTGACAGTCCTGTAGTTACCAGGGTCATCCCTGTTGCCCTTCTTGAAGACTGGGACAACGTTTGCCAGCTTCCAGTCAACTGGGACCTCCCCAGATTCCCAAGAGCATTGAAAAATCATTGAGAGAGGTATCACTATGAAATCACCCAGCTCTTTAAGTACCCTCGGATGAATCCCATCAGGCCCCATTGACTTATAGGGATCCAGCTGGAGCAGCAAATCCCACACAAGTTCGGGGTTGGTTGGGAGTTTGTCGTTCTCGCAGTCATGGTTCTCTAGCCCAGGGCTCTGGGGGTCCCAGAGCGGGACCCATGGGGTCCCAGAGCCCATCATCGGTGTTGAAGACTGAGGTGAAGAAAGCATTAAACCTCTCTGCTTTGTCTATATCCCTGTTTGTGAGGTGACCATGCTTGTCAAGTAAAGGGCCAATGTTATTTCTTGCCTGCCTTTTGCTCTTTACATAGTTAAAAAAGCCCTTTTTATTGTCCTTCACAGTACCGGCCAGCTTCAGCTCTAGTTGAGCTTTGGCCATGGTATTTCCTCCCTACAGTGGCAAACAGCATCTCTGTAGTCCTCCCAGGTCGCCTGACCTTGCTTCCACTGGTCATACATTTTCTTTTTTTGTCTTAGTTCTAGCATAAGATGCCTACTTAGCCAAGCCGGCCTTCTACCTTGCCTGCATGACTTCTGACATTTTGGAATTGCCTGCTCCTGTGCTCTTAGGAGGTGGTACTTAGAAAGTGACCAGCACTGATGGACCCCAGCACATTCAAAAGCTTTTTCCCATGGGACCTTACTAAGTAGTTCCCTGAGCAGCCTGAAGTCAGCTCTGCTCATATCCAGAGTTGAGGTCCTGCTGGCAGTTTTCCTCCTGTTGCCATAGATTTTAAACTTGACTGCTTCATGGTTGCTGTGGCCAAGGCAGCCACCAATTGCCACTTCACCCACAAGACCCTCTCTGTTAGTAAGCAGCAAGTTGAGGAAGGCACCTTTCCTGGTCGGTTCTCTAAGTACTTGTATCAAGAGGGTATCATCCAGATGCTTTAAGAATCTTCTGGACCTGCTTGTACTAGCTGTCTGGTATTCCCAGTTGACATCTGGCAAGTTGAAGTCCCCCCATAAGGACAAGGGCAGATGACTTGGAAGCATCCCTTAGTTCCTGAAACAATAACTCACCCGTGTCGTCATCCTGGCTGGGTGGCCTATAGTAGACTCCCACAATGACATCCGCTTTATTTGTCTGTCCCTTAATCCTTACCCAGAGGCCATCGCCAACTGCTAGCTCCATGCCTTCCAGCCCCTCCACTACATACAATGCCACCCCGCTGCCTCGCCTGCCCTGCTTGTCCCTCCTGAAGAGCCTGTAACCATCCATCATGGCACACCAGTCACAGGACTCATCCCACCAGGTTTCGCTTATGCCTATGACATGGGTCAAGGCATCTAGCTCCTCTTGCTTGTTCCTCAGGCTGCGTGCATTTGTGTAAAAACACTTCAAGTGTGGTTCATTGTGCCTGTTGCGTTGTGGATTAGCCTGAGGAACCTCACTAGCTCTCAGTTCCTCGAACTTTGGCGTTCCATACGGTTGCTCATCGCTGACTAGCCAGGTATTGTCCCTTTCCCCCTTCCAATCTAGTTTAAAGCTCTACCAATCAGCCCTGCTAGCTCCTGGGCAAAAACCCTTTTCCCCTTCTGAGAGAGGTGCATCCCATCGGATGTCATTAGACCTGGGTATGAATAGACAATCCCATGATTGAAGAACCCAAAGTTCTGCCCATGACACCAGCCTCAGAGCCACATGTTGATTATCTGGGTCTGCCTGTGCCATTCAGTGTTCTTCCCTGCTACTGGAAGGACTGAAGAGAACACCACCTGAACACCTGATCCTTCAACTAACCACCCCAAGGCTCTGAAATCCCGTTTGACTGACTGACTTAGGATTTTTCTTTGTTATCTCTTTGCTGCTGATATGGAGAACTAATAGCGGGTAGTAGTCTGAGGACCTTATCAGACTGTGGAGTTTTCTAGTGATGTCTCTTATCCTTGCCCCAGGGAGGCAGCAGACTTCCTTGTGGGCTGGGTCCGGTTGGCATATGGGACCCTCTGTTCCCCTCAGAAGGAGTCTACCTATGACAACTACCCTTCTTTTTTTCTTGACATGGGTGGTTGTGATGCACGGGGGAGGCTGCCTAGATGACCCCTCCATCCCAGAAGGACCTGTGTCTGCATCATCACTCGTCTGCCCATCCTATTCCAGGGCCTCATACCTGTTGTATATGGGCACCTGGGAAGGTGAGGCAGGCTGAGAGTGGATTTGCCTTCCGCCCCGAGCAGTAACGTGCTTCCATTCTTGCCCGTCACCTGGGTCTCCTCCTGCCTGGTGGTGAGAGGGTAGGGGGTCCTTTGCCTCCTGTACTGCAGCTGGCTCGTGTATCTGTCTCAGGGATGGAAGAGTATGATTCCACCAGTCAATCTCATTCTCTGACTCCCTGATACTCCTCAGCCTGGACATCTCCTCTCGAAGCTCCGTCACCAGGCTGAGCAGCTCCTTTACTTGGGCACATCTCCTGCAGGTGAGCTCACTGCTGCCGTCACATACTGACCTGAAACTTGGGCGCTCCCTGCAACCCGGGACCTGGATGGCTGCATGTTCCCTCGAAGGCCCTGTTTGGGTGGCTGCGTCAGGTCTTGCAGCTGGAGGGGCTGCGAGGGACTCTGAGAGCGCAGCTTTTTGCTGGGTGGATGTCGTGGCTCTTGCTGTTCTTAGCTCCTTATAAGTGGGTTGCAGCCTCCGTTTGAAGTGGCAGGGCCCTCCCTGTGTGAACTGCCGCGCAAACGGCCACACCACGCCCTGGTTGCTTGCAGTCCCTAGGGCCTGTTTAAATCTCCTGCCGCTGCTCCTGGCAATGCCTCCACCACGTCATCTCTGCTCCTTAGGGCTGCCGGCTCCCGGCTGGGCTCTTGGCAGGTCCGTGGGTTTCCCTGGCTCCGGGAACCCCCCCTTTCCTCATCAACCCACACTCGGCCACAGCACTCACCATTGCCGCTGCCGTGGTCCTCACCAACTGTAGTCTACAGCACAGGACAGTGGTGGCAAAACGTTTTATTTCATGGACTACATGCATTTTTCTTGCTTACTCTGGAAGATACATGGTGGGCAGCTCCCCTCTCCATGATGACAGCAGGACAGCCCTGGTGCTGTGCAGCATCCTGACGAGTTCTCTTTATCTGGTCCCAGATGCCTTGTACACCAATGCCTGTTGCTTCCCGGACTCAGCATGCATATCCCAGAGACTCCCATCCACCTTCATTATTCCTTCGGTACTCACTCAGATGATGGCTTCAGACCCCATCTGTCTCAAAGACACAGACTTTTTCCATAGTTCACCTTTTTACAATGGCTAGCTAAAGGTTTCTTGCCAATGTTGGTAGAATTTCATTCTGTCAAAGATAAAGCGAATGTTTTAAGCACCATCCTCTGTGAGCCATTCACAGTGTTCAGACCTGGCAAACTGTTTGGACCATCAAGTATTAGCGGGCCTGATTTTGTCTCTGCCTCCACTCCCATTTCCCTGCCACTGCTAAAAGCTAGTTTTGTCCCCACCAAAACAGTACATCCCTTCTGCCAACTTCATCTTCACGATGATTGAGTTCCCTGCCATATATGTGGAGGATGAAAAAAATGGGGGCATTTGGGTCAAGTCACTCTGCTTTTACTGCTGAGCTGACATTGACCATGGAGATAACACTTTAAATGTGAAAACCAAAAAGCCTCTTGCTATCAAGACCGTAATTTTTCTGTTTCCCTCAGCCTGCTTTCATCCAGTGATAAGTAAGTGAAGTCTGCAAAATGTCACCAAAACTTCAACCACTTCTGATACCGATCAAGGGGAAATCTTTGTTGGCATTAATTGATTTTAGATCAGGCTTTTAAAGCAAAGAAGTGGTTTGTTAACTTGAAGAATGTTCCAATTTCTAAGCATGATTGATTTTGGCAGGGCTTACATAGAGTAGCCACTGTAATGATAAGCTCTGTCAACTGTTATGGTGCAGTGAATCAAATGTTCTGCTGAGGAATTGAAGGTTTGCCCTTTCAAAAGGTTATCATCTTGCATAGTCCACAGTTTTTCTTTTTTTCAGGAAAAATACTTCACTTGTGTAACTGTCAAAGGTTTAATACATGGGCTGTAAAAATGAGACATTTTCCACATTAATTAGCCTAAAGCAGAAATAAAATATTTTAGCCATTATAGTAGTTCCCCATTGTTAGCCATATTTCAGCATAACTCAAAGCTTGAACAGTGTTCAAAGATTTTTTTTGGTGCTGAGCAAAAGTACAACTATTTTAAAGAATCTCACGTAAAACACATAGCATTATTTCTCTGGCTCAGTGATCCAATTTTTACTGTTTTATATTTAGGTGAACAGAACATACACTCAAAACTCTTCTGGCAAGAAAAGTGCTAATGTGTGTGTGGTACGTTGTAAAATTTCACTGGCTGGCTGGATCTTTTATGTTACAGCTATGATTTAAATTATTATTCAAAATTATCGCTGTGTTTTATAAAGACAGAAATGGACAGGATTATTGACACACAAATTCAATTTATTTATTCTTATTTAAAGTGGTTCTTTTAGGAATTCATAGAATCATAGAATCGTTAAGGGTGGAAAAGACCCTTAAGATCATCGAGTCCAACCGTTAACCTAGCACTGCCAAGTCCACCACTAAACCATGTCCTCAAGCACCATGTCTACCCGTCTTTTAAATACCTCCAGGGATGGGGACTCAACCGCTTCCCTGGGCAGCCTCTTCCAGTGCCTGACTACCATTTCGGTGAAGAAATTTTTCCTAATATCCAACCTAAACCTCCCCTGGCGCAGCTTGAGGCCGTTTCTTCTTGTCCTATTGCTTCTTACTTGGGAGAAGAGACCGACCCCCACCTCACTACAACCTCCTTTCAGGTAGATGTAGAGAGCAATAAGGTCTCCCCTCAGCCTCCTTTTCTCCAGGCTAAACAACCCCAGCTCCCTCAGCTGCTCCTCGTAAGACTTCTTCCCTAGACCCTTCACCAACTTCGTTGCCCTTCTTTGGACACACTCCAGCACCTCCATGTCCTTCTTGTAGGGAGGGGCCCAAAACTGAACACAGTACTCGCGGTGCAGCCTCACCAGTGCCGAGTACAGGGGCACTATCACCTCCCTCGTCCTGCTGGCCACACTATTCCTGATACAAGCCAGGATGCTATTGGACGCCCTGGCCACCTGGGCACACTGCTGGCTCATGTTCGGGCGGCTGTCAACCACCACTCCCAGGTCCTTTTCTGCCAGGCAGCTCTCCAGCCACTCCTCCCCAAGCCTGTAGCATTGCCTGGGGTTGTTGTGACCCAAGTGCAGGACCCAGCACTGAGCCTTGTTGAACCTCATACAGTTGGCCCCAGCCCAATGATCCAGCCTGTCCCAGTCCCTCTGTAGGGCCTTGCTACCCTCCAGCAGATCGACACTTCCACCCAACCTGGTGTCATGTGCAAACTTACTGAGAGTGCACTCAATCCCCTCCTCCAGATCATCAATGAAGGTATTGAACAGGACCGGCCCCAATACTGAGCCCTGGGGAACACCACTCGCGACCGGCCGCCAACTGAATTTAATTCTGTTCACCACCACTCTCTTGGCTCGGCCGTTCAGCCAGTTTTTAACCCAGCACAGAGTGCACTTATCCAAGCCTTGTCATAGATAAATACCAAAGAGAACTGAGCCAATGTAAAATCACTTGCAATGCTTTTATTTCTGAAATTGAATAGTGCATGTCATCTCTCTTTCTGTCATTCTTTTTCAGTCGTACGAACAGCTAAGCTGCACTGCAAAGTTCCAAGTTTCTGTCTTTAAAAAAAAAACAGTAATAACATCACATTTTAAAAGAGATGAAATTTTAATGTAGATTTTCAAAATGTTAAAACTGGATATAAAATGCAAATACTTTGCTTTTTCCTTTGCTTTTGCTTTTTTCTTTCTACCGCACAGATATGTATACCGTGAGAGTAGTTCCAAAGTAATGTTTCTGGATAAATCAAAGCTACACAGCAACAGGAGTTATATCTATGTTGGTGACTGGGACAAAGTGTTTAGTTTATTCTATATGCAATTCCACAAGTTAAAAGATAGCCCTGATGAGCTGCAGTAATCAGACATAGCAGCTCAGCAGGGTATCCACAAGGCTACCTTACAGTCTGGAATGTAGTCTTTGGCAGGTCTTGATGAATTTTGTAGTTGTTGCTCAAAGCACTCTTGCAGTCCATTGCAAAATAACGTATGGCTGAAATACTTGCAAGGCAATTACAATGATTCAGGTTTTGGAAAACTTAGCTCACTGGAGGTAGAATCAGATATTCAGCTATTATAAATCAGTCTGACTGAGCTAATGTCAATACTGACTTATACTCTACAAGGGCCTGATAATCTCAGTTTGTGAGAAAAGAGCTCCCTAATGATGTGATCCAAAGACCAATGAAGTCACTGGGAGGTTTTCCATTAATTTCAGTGACTTTTAGATCAGTCTGCAAGTATTTAATGTTAATCTATTTTTAAAAATAAAATACAGGTAACCTTGGAAGCAAGTACAAACACACATATATTTAGAAAAAGACATATCCAAAACATTAAACTTCAAATAAAACTTCAAACGAGAAACAGATTCAGAATCTCTAACAACTTTAGGCAACGAATTCCACAGATTATCACTGCTCTTGCAGGCTGTGCTTTGCACTCCTGCTACACCTTTCTTTAGTTTTTTCTCCACTATGAAGCGCATGTAAACACATGCACCAGTATAGCATAGTACAATTAGAATGCAGAGAGAAGGGTTTATAGCAAAGACTTGGAGCTGGACAATTAATGAGATTAATTTTGACTGGTGTGTCCAGCTGAATCTATTGTGATCTATCGCATTTCAATTTTTTTTCAGTGTTTTATGGCTGATCACTGGAGGCTTGAAGTGACATATTTCAAGGAATATGTGTGTTTGTGAGCTGTTTGATTGACTTCATATACAGCCGTATGCATTAGTGCCTACATAAGAGAGTAACAGGGGCAAATGGTTGTTGGAGAACAGGAAGAGAGATGCCATTCATTTTAACAAAAGTACTGTTACCTTGTGCCAGAGCAGACTGCTTGTGGAACTATAGCATAAAATAAAACATAGATATAGACACGGACCTCATGAATAAAAATCCAGGTCATTAGGTCTTAAACACATGAGAACTCTTGTTATTAGATTTCAGACATCTATTTGTACCATATTTGGGGCCTCTTAATTCTCCCTTTTTTTCCCCTGATGAGAGTTATTTACAGTAACATTCCTAAGAAATCAAACTGCTTTGGTTGTTAGTGAAAAATAACTTTGTATTTGTAATAAAAATGGTCTTATGACCATTCTGAAAAGTTATTTTTATTAATACTGCAAAACATTTTTAAACAATGTACAAATTCATTAAAATCTTGACCCAGACATGGACATTTTATGGGCAGGAAAAAGTGAGTCCTTCCATTTATGAAAAACAGAGTCACAGCACAGGAAAAAGCATTATTTTACTCACACAGCCAATCACATATGAATAGTGAAATAGTACTGCTAGTATCCAGTGTATAAAGTCATAAAAATTATAACTTCATTATAAAAAAATAGTTAACTGAAAATGCTTGACAAAGTTTTCTAGTCTTTGTCCACCATAGGAGGAGAACCAGTGTGTGTAGAACTATTATAACAAATGATTTAAGGAAGAAAATGAGACCTGGGTTTTAAAGAGACACTCTGGTTTTGAATCATTAGACATTCAGGGCCACTTTCAGACATCATGAAAGAAAATTCAATGTTGTTGAGGTTAGTGATTGTAAAGGACACAGGAACAGTCCATCCTTGCCTCACATTATTTTTTCTACTATCACTAAATACTGTCTTCTGGTTTAAAGAAAGAGCAATATATTGTGGGTATTTTTACTTGATTCATTTACACTTTTAATTATTTCAAACTGCCGTTATTTTGAAACAAAGATCTATGGAGTTAGCATAGGAAAATGATACCATATAAGCTTCTATAACTAATACTCTTACAGTACCAAGTAATGTGTTCAGCTACACTGAAGTCAATATGGTCTTTTGGCAACAATTACTTGTTGTTCTGTAAACAAATTCACATTTTCAAAGGACCTTTATCCTCTTGCTGGAGAGCAGCACTGCTGCTGGCACTTTCCTTCCTTTACATTCTTTGACAATATTCAGCAGAGGGCTTATGCTGCTGACTCAGAAAATTATATGTGGGAAGCAGGTCCCGAGATAAGGCACATGGCAAATGGTGAGAGAAGACACTATTGACGTTGCCATGGCAGGCCAGAGTAGTCTGTCACTTCCCTGAAGATACTGCTAGCTGTTCTCTTTCCATTGGTGTCTTGAAGGTTGCTCATAAGCTTTTTTCCTACTATTTCCCATGCAATTCCTGGATTTCCCTCTTCACTTCCAACCCCCACCTCTTTTTTACTGAAAACAGAAAAAGTTGCCACCCCAGTAAACTTATTGAGATGGGGATCTGAAATCCAATATGTTCTACATGAATCTTTCCCTGGACATTTCTGACTTTGGAGGAGGTTCTAGACACAATCAGAAAAACTAGTCACAATAAGAAAAACTACTCTTCTAACCTTTGGGCCTTTCTGCTGTAACATGAAAATATGCCTTTTTCTTTTACTTGAGCTCCCATGTCTGTGATCCCTTATGATGAATCCTTCTGTCATTAACCTAAATGGAAGAATTCCATAAAATTCAGGTGTAGCACGTAACTAGCATTTTGCAGTGTTTAATTGATGTGCATCTCTGCATTTATTCTGAGGAAGTAGGTGGAATGGTATCAAGCAGCATTTGCTGACCTTTGCTGTCCTGTTTAGAAAATGAAAATCATCAGCTCAGGCGTAATTTTTTTATGTTATTTTTGCCAGGTTCTAGATGTCTTTGAGTTATTGGTAAATTTATATATAGCTTTAGACAAAATAAGCTATATTCCCCATTGGCTTCTGCTATTGAGCTGTTTTCCTTGATTTAATACTCAGCAGTGTCATAGTAAATTGCTGAAACAAAGTTAATTTTTTTTTCTTCTTTACCAGCATATGAGTGGCATTGATTTCAGATAACAACCCTTTTGATGTGGTTCTTACTGTATACCAAAGGCACTGTCATAAAAATATGACTTAGGGTCATGTTTAAATGGGATACTTATCACAGTAAAGTCTGTTATGATCAAGTGAACACATAGATTATATTATCAGGGAAACATATTCTGAAATATTTGATTTTTCAATTGAAATTATTGAGCATATTTTCAAAAGTTTCAGTGCTCCGTGAAAAGAAAATCTGTGTATGCAAGTTTTGGTCTGAAAAACATTCTTCCAAAAGTTGTAAAAATGAAGTTGAATTAGAAATAAATTATTGAAACCCATCTGGGGGCCTGAGTTATACTGTCTGTTTCTTGGCATTACGTGTCTGTTCTTGCTGGAGTGTGTCACAGTTTCTGTTAGAAAGTGTAAAAACCTGACCAAATGATGTCAGCACAGACAAGGTGGCTCCTGGCAGCAGATATTAAATAATGGCTGGGCTTAAATGCTGTGAAATGCATTTGGTTAGCTGGCAGTAGGCTGTACTGTGTGACCTCTCCTTGTAGGTGCATTAGCCCCAGCCAGCAGAGTCCCTGGCACAGGGATGGGAGCACGAGCTTGGAAACATGTACTTACTTCAGGCAGAGACGGAGAGGCAGCTCCTCGCCCACTGCTGGCTCCTCTTTGCTCTCCTCTGAGTGGAAACACCCCCCTGGAGGTTGCTTCCTGAATCGGCGAACGCTTTCCTCTGGAAGGAGCAAAATGTATTAAAATAGGGGTTCCCAAAGGTTTTTTTCTGGAGGGCTTTTTATGTGATAGCTGGGAAGACCATAATAAAAGCCATATGCTGTCCAACACCTAAAGGCTTCTCTGTTCCCTCTCTTCTCTGCGCCAGACCCCACGAGGCTGTATATGAAGCCAGATGCCTGATCCTTTCATTCTCCCAGCTGCTGTGACTATGCTGGACTATTGTCCAGTCCTGGCAACGCCCATGGAGCAGACCTTGCTGAAGCTTCTTAGGTTTAATGTAAAGGCATAAACTGAGTTTTTGAACTCTCCAGGATCCATCAGGTGGGTCAGTGTTTGCCTCTGACCACTCAGAGACTCACCCGGGTCCTGCCGTGAGGATTGCAGCTCTCTTTTAGGAATCTCTGCACTAAAGGGGACCTGCCTTGCACCCTCAGCTGGGACTGCCGTGCTGTCAGTCCCTTATTTGTTTAAAAATACATCTCGGTACTTATGCTACAAATAAAACAACGTGTTGTAAGAGAAGGAAGCAAAAACCCACCTGCAAATCAACAGACAAACCCAAGAGCGTGTTGCCAACCAGACAGCTGGATCTGTCTTCTGAACTTGTGTTTGTAAGTCCCTTCAGGTATAGTTTGAACTCCTCACTTGACACACTTGCTGCTCCTGTAAGAACTGGCTCAACTTCCCCCGCTGCTGAGGTGGGGATGTCAGCCTCACTTTCTTCTTCTAAAGAGGAAAACTGAATACTTATCCATGTTTCAGGTTTTTGCATTATCCTGATTCCAGTTGTCTTACCTGGAACCAGGCAGCATTGATACTTTTATTTGACCTCTCTCTTTGGAATTACTCAAACCCAGTGCCTTTCTTATATCTGAAAAAGAGCTGGACAAAATATGTTCTTTTCCTTGCCCTTGTTTGGTATCACGTGGTGCCCCTGACAGCCTGTGTGCAGTTCTGAAGAGCTCCTGTTCATACTGGTGGTGTTATCTGACTATGCTGCAAAACCAGTCTCTCTCTCAGACCAAACTGGCCGCGTGACAGAGGTGGAAGAATCCTTATGACATAGGAAATGGTTTTCACCTTTTCCTCTAAAATGAATTTTTATTGCAGAAGGCTACAACTCAAATAAGCTCAGAAACTGCTAATGACTTCTACTTCCTAACACTCATCCAAACACCTCCTGCTGCCCTTCCAGCTTCGTTCATTCACTCCAATGCCTTCTCTCTCCCTTTTCTCTGGTTAGCTCGGGCTGTGAGACACCACGTGATGTGCTGTCCAGGAGGGATGAGAGGGGAGAAGAAGCAGAGGGAAGTGGCCAACCAGGAGATACGAGTCCTCTGGCAGGGCCAGTATGTGGCAGAACTTTCTTCCAGGCCAGCCAGCAGTCAGGAGACGTAAATAGTCTGACTGGCACCAGCTGGGAAGTACATAGGCAGAAGGTGCATGTTGCCTCATCCCTGGTGGGCAACAGAGACTGCTTTGTGGGCCAGACCTGGCCTGCAAGCTGGCTGCAGTGCAGGCCTGCCTTACAACCAAAGCTGGAGAATATAATTTTCCTTCAAGAAAAATGAAAAAATTGCCCTTAATTTACTGAGCTATTTTGGAATATGAGATGTGATTGCTAAGTTAGTTACTTGGATCGGTGTTGCTCCCTTATTTGAATTTTCCAGAGAATGATGTGCATGCCATCAGGAAGGCATGCCTTTCCGGTCCCCCCTTCTCCTTGCTGCATTCACCTCCACAGTGCTTTTTAAACATGTATGATTTGCTGTTCCTGCAACCTGGTCTCTGCCCCATGGGCTTCTTTCTCCACTACAGTGATCTTTTACTTAAATTGAGGGCTGTGTTCTAGAAAATGGTAGCATTTTCCAGTTAAAACACATATGTTTTCTTCCTGTATGAAGAACGTTTTTATACTTCCTGAGAAGATCAGTTGCAAATAGCACTCCTATGCCACTGCCCCCAGCCCCCTTGCTTATTTAGTGTTGTCAGTTATACAGTAGCTAGCCATTTTCCATTAATATTCTTCAGTGACCTTGGCAAGGCACCATTTTCTACAGCCCCCTTCAGAAGGGAGGATTTTTTCCAACTGTTCAGGTGATATAAAAAGGTGTACTTGAAAACTAACTGAGACCTCAGGCTGAAGTCCTCAGTCTTAACTGACAGACAGACACTATTTGATAGAGGAAGAGTGTTCAAGAACTCTGGTGATGTAGAATTTTCTGGTAGGTGGTTTGTGGCCCTATTCCTCCCCTGGTCTTTCCCACTGTAGTGGGCAATCCCATTTAAAATGCCTACTCCTTCTTCTTTTCATATGAAATAAAATCTTCTGTGTTATGTACAAGTAAACTCTGATTCTCTGCTCTTTACTTCCATTGGCTTGCACAGATTAGTACTTTGTCTTGATTTTTCCCTTATGATCATAAGCAATGCTCTCTGTGATCCAGCTTCTTCTGTGCTGATCCCACACACTTTTCTAGCCGGCAGACCAGCACACCTTTGCTGTCTGGTCTGATCACCTTTGCTGAATGTTACAAGTTTGTGATTTGCTATTGTATTCCAATAACTTTTTGACCTGCATTAGCAATGAGGCAGTTTTGTTCTAGGCTAGCCTGTACTGTCACGTCCCACATTCACAGATTTTTTTATTGTGGCTGGATGCCTGAGATGATTTTCTAAATCTCTGCAAGCTTTTCCAAGTTCTCATTTCTATGCATGTATTTTGATACAAGAAAAAAGAGGAGAGGGAAATTCTAGCTTCTCTCTATTCCTCAATTCTCTTGTCTATCAGGAAGACCTTAATGATCATTCTTTCTAAGGTTACTTCCTAATTTGAGCATTTCCCATGGATATTCTGATCAAGAGAAGGAAAAGAAATGCCTCCTGGCAAAAACCACAGCCTTTTGGGACTACCTATGGATGTACTGAACACATAGAACCAGGAAGGACAGCCATTATGCTACAGGAATTAAAAGACACACCAAACTCAGTATTTTGGTACAATAGGAGAGGAAGAGTTAGAAGAACCAGGCTTCAGCTTCTCCATGAGAGTCAACCTCAGAGTACAAAAAGAACTTCATGAATTGCTTGGGGAGTTGATAAAATAATAGTAATGGATGCGTTTGGAGAGACAGAGAGTTGTTAACACGCTCCTATTTTCTGGCAACAGGAGTGCAGGGGCTGGAGTCAATGTCATTTCACTCTATCTGTGTTCAGGAAAAGAATACAAAATAATCTGATTTTTTTATTGGTAAGCTGGCAGAACACAGACTCACAGTTTCTGAATTCTGAAAAGCCAGACATTCTTCTTAACTGAAGAATATTAAAGCAAGACAGCTTGAACTCTGCTTTAGGCCCAGGAGTGTAAATCTGGAATAAGTTCACTGGTTTTGATGAGGATACTTTGGATTTACACCAGTGACTGAGAATAGAACTTGGCTCTGTATCTCCTTGTGATGGTAGTGAAAAGTACGATCCTAATACAGACATGCAAGTGTTCACAGGAGTATTCTCATACTGGTTCTACACTTAACTTTTAGATGCAGGATTTAAGACTGTGGAACAGCATCCCCCTTACACAAGAGCACCTTTGAGCAACCTGGTAAAAAGGATCTATAAGAGGAGTAGCAATCTAATGCTTGCACGGCTCATATAGCTTTCCTGTATGGGCTTCTCTTGCCTCATGAGAGGAGATTCAGAAAATATTGTCATTTTTTATTTTTCTATTTATTGAAGTTTATGGATATAACACACAAAAATAGTTTATGCAGTAATTGTTCAGAAAATGGTTATGCGGAGTTGGAGGAACTGAAGAAGCCCAAATAATTTTTGCTGTAATGTCTTTACAGAAATGTCAGCTATGGAGTAGATCATTATGGACACTGGCATTATCAGCTTTTGAACTGCAGCATTGTTCCTTCTAGCCCAAAATTGTTTTATTGCAAGTAACTGGTTTGCAGATGAAACTGTTACAAACACAATCAAGGTGCATAAGCCTCATGTGCTGTTTTGACAAGATCTTCTCTTTTGTGAGAACATGTATGGAAAGTCTTATAGACTTAAAGCTAGAACCAGTTCTAGCCTTCAAAGGTTAATTATTTTTTTTCCATTCAAATAATATTCCATATCTTGCTATGACTTTCCAGTTGTTTACTTGCTATAGTGCAAAGACTTCCTGAGCCACCCTTCTTGGCATGATAAAACCACAGATACTGTGCTTTAAAATGATACACAGATGGGAAAGTTTCTAACAGGCATCAAAGCCATTAGATTTGTATTGCTTTTCCTATTGTTTGGTAATTGCTGAGAGGGATTGGATTCCTCTGTGATCTGGCTAATTGAAATGAAAGTCACAGAGTATTAAAAACAAATGGGAAGATGGAAAAGAAAGTTGCAGTAGGATTTTCAAAGGAGTTTTCAATATCATGGACATTTATTGTCACTTGAGTGCCTAACTGCCTCAGGCTGCATTGGAAGTCCCATCATGAGAGCTGGAAAAAACAAACCCCCTAAATTTAAAAAAAAAGCAGCTCCAGTCACAGACTAAATAGAGCATGATTTAGGGCCATGCTGTGCTTGTGCCACTGGCTTTAATTGGGCAAGCATGTTCATGTGCTTTGATTTTTCCTAGAGACAGAAAAGAATCAATAGAAGTGTCATCAAGCAGCATATTTTGCTCTTTAGTCACTTTGATAATCCCTATCTTTAGATGGAAACTGCTGCCAGTGTACTTAAAATGTAATGTCTTAATCACAATTCCTTAAACTCAATGAGGTAATGATGTTCTTTAAAGTTTAAAGGGATGATATGAGAAAACCCAAAAACTTTTGGTGCTGAACGTTCATAAAACACAGTGTCTCTGGCTTTTCTCCTGTTTCTGAATACTTAACACTTGAAACTAAGTGAGGTTCCAGTCCAGTAAAGCACTTACTGTTTGCATAATAGTTGAGGGACATGAATGGCTTTATGAAATCAATTAAACCACCTATGAAGTTAAGATAACTAGATAATGATTTTAGATGTATGCTAACCTAGTTTACTCCAAACCAACAAATGGATCTTCATTTTTTTTACTGTTTGGTACTTCTTTCAGCCTTCATTTTCCATTATTGTCTCAATGCATGAGAAATTGGGATAAACCAGTAGACTGACTTCACTAGCGTGGGCTTCTTTTGAGGCAGAGAACCATGCCTTGATGTTGTAGAAGAAGTGTCTAAGCACGTCTCATTGGGCATAATGAACTGGGCTTTTACTGATGTCATTAGAGATGATATATTTAGTGATGTCTACTTTCTAATGAAGAGTATGTTCAGCCACACAGATGGCACATCTGTTTTATATGACATTTCTTGAGATTTATTTACATGAAAGTCCATTACTATTCTGGATTCTGTTTGTATTTCTTGGGGCTTTCCCACATGGGGTTGTTGGACATACTTAATGCCTACAGAACCACCAGCGCTGCTCAGTTACAGTAAAATACATACAACTTCCTGGGTGATCAAAGTGTGACATGAATGAAACCATAAACACAAATGAGCTCAATATGCCTGTCTGATTTTTTTTTTTGTCTTTCATTTGCTCTGTTCATAGAAAAGATCCACAGAGTATGATCTAAGTATTACCCAGGCATTACTATTTTGTTTTTATGTTCTCAATGTTTTTTGGGACATTAAGATTTTTTACCAGTGGTCACTATATTCTGCTAGTGGTAAGGCAGAAATATTGCTAGGGGTTGACAAAGCTCTTATTAACCTTCCTTGACCCTTCTGTAATAATGACACAGGACTGAAAGGTTTTATCACTGCTATAATGATTGACAACTGTATGGCTGCATGCTAAGAAATCTGAGATACTCCAGTGCTGAGAGTCTTAGGTCTACGATGGAAAACTGTAATTCAGTTTTTCTCCATAACCTTTAAACCCAAATATTGTTCTATGTGCTCAGACTGTAGCTCAGGTAATTCTACTGTTTTCTTGCTTGTTGGATATGTGTTTTGTCAATGTTTTTTCTATCAGTATAGATATTAAACACTGCATGGGGTAGCAGTTGGTGGTGCAATTAGTAGCACTGCTTGCAATACAAGTTGCAGTATACTTATGCTTATATTCAGTTAAAGACTAATGGAATCGGAATATAATGGCCAGTAAATATCATGATGATTCTTAGCTGATCATTCACCAGTTAGATAGAGGAAAACAGCATCAGAAAAAATGGGCATATATTCTACTTACACTTAAAATACTACTCAACATACAAGAATTGATGGGCCTTCTCCAAAATTCTTCTTCAGTTAAAGCTTTGTCTCATTAGCCTGATAGAGTTCACATTAAAATAGGACACCAGCTTTTACTCCATATACTGAAAACATAAAATAGGATACAGTAAGGATAGGATAAATACCTTATTTCCTTGTCAGACTTTCCACTGGTACAAAATACTATTGGCAAGCTGATATTAAGGAGAAAAACACAAATCATACCAAATGCTTTTGTTTAGAGAATGATGTCCAAGAAGGGAAAACTAAGTTTAGATATGGTGAACCTGCTTCCTTAGAAGACTGTCTAGCCAGCTACTTTTAATTTTAAGAGATTTGTAACAGTCTTAGTATAAGGCATTTTGAAAATTCCATAATAAAACAAGAATAACATTAAGAATACTGAACAGCACAAGTAATTAAGCATACTTAATTGATTTTACTGTTGATTTCCCAAGTTTTTTAATGGTCTGGAGAGAGAGACAAAACTCCTGAATCTACAGGATTATATGAATAGTGAGACAATTAATAAACTTTAAAGCGTAGATCTATTGCTGTAGAAAAAGTTATGTCACTTCTGAGTTGGTAGAGTATTTATGGCATCTCAAGCACTGACACAGCAGGAGTGCTTTTAATATCTCATTGCTGAAAAACATTCTTAATTTGAAAGTCCAAATTTGTTATCTTTTCACACTGCACAGCTGACATCAGTCAGGGTGTTGAAATCCATGGTTTGACATGCAATGCTTTGAATGTCCTGGGAGCATGGAAAAAGCTGCGTGATTGAATCTTTGTGCTCTTTCAAATAAGTCTTTCAGGCACAGTTCTGGCATTACATCAGCAAAGCCTAGGCTGACAGTCATGACCAGGCTGGTAGGAGGCTTTTCTTCGTCTTTCTTTCTTCTTCTCTTCTTTACTGGTCCATGTGTAGCCTCATTGATTCATCCTTCTCCTTTTCTGTCTCCCAAACAATGAAGACAAAACAAAGAAAAGAAACAAATCTTGTGACACATGTAACTAAGAAGACTGGTTGGACTTTTAACCTCATTTATTTGTATTTTTACTTGGTAAACCCTTCACAGCAGGAACTGTCTCCTTCCCAAGTCTGTACAAGATGCAGCCCTGGAGGGGGCCTTTGGGAATGACTGCCCTCAATCCTAAAATAACAAGTGCTGAGTTGGATCCAGAATGGTGTGTTTGCAGAGCATATGCACTGTATATTCTAAGTTTTCAAACTCACTGTGGTTAACAGAGTGAAAGGGAAAATCTTTCCACTTCTTCCTTATACAACTAAACAAAGATTTCTAAATGTCTTTCATTAGAACTAGCAGGCAAATTTCACAGCTCTCAAGATATGATATGACAAAACTGAACTATGCTGCAGCTTCGAACCTTCAGCTGCATTTCTATATAGGTCTGAGAAGCCCCCAGTTGCTTGATGGTCTGAACTCTTTTCTGACATCTAACTTATTCTTGCAGATGTACATAGGGTAGATCAGTATAGAAATGCGATAACAAGTTTTGTATTTTAAATTGAATATACCAATATATGGAAGTTATTATATAACATAGACCAATAGCTGTTGCATAACATATCAATTTTCTGAATCTTTTCTGCAACTTGCGTTTCTTCTACTAATTCTTCCCTTTCAAGCTTTCTGAATGTCTCATTGATTTTGCAACTATTGTACCCACTTGTGACAAGTCATGCCACTTTCAGACAGCGGTTACTAGTAAGCAAAGCTACCCAATGTGTCACCCAGGATTTACCACAGTAAACGATGTGGTGGTGTGAGCTACAGCCCCTTCCCTGCCAGGGAGCCACTGAAGTCTCCACCACAACTTGCTGACAGCTGCAAGGGGGCTGGCAAGGGTTGCTGCATGGGACGAACTCTTACAAGGGTGTGAGACCCACTGCTGAATGTCAAAGAAAGATGAGTGTTCATGACTCAGTTGCTGCCCGTGGTGCAGCATGGGACCTTCTGGTCTGTGTTCTCCAACTCTACCTCCTGCCATGCCTGTTTTTTCCAGCTTGATCTCTTGCCTGTTGTGCTCCCGGTTTCAATTGCTGTTCTGTTGATTTGGCTGCAGTGAGCAGGGTTTATGACAGTCTTATATGAGCCCTGAGAGACAGCTTTGTTGGTGTGAATAACTGTCTCTCTAAGTAAGTCCCTTAATTACTGCTAATATTTGTTTTGTTTTTATAACAGCTCCAAGCCAAATTTTCCGTGAGGAGGTTACCAATAATGCTGTATACCCTCAGGAGTTCATGTGCATGCTCTCCTGCTGTGTCAACTTTTTACTCATTCTTTGTAAACAGATTTTTTCTGGGAGAAGTGTGGCCCGAAAGATGACATGTTGTGCACTGATACTCATCTGCGTTTTAGGAAAATGCATGACCAGTTGAAGTCAGTCCCATATCCGTGACTGACGGTGGTATCAGGTTCCCCTCACATACTGTCTCCTCTGCCTTAGCAGCCAAAGTCAAGCTGCTTCAAAGTACAGGCCAGGTTACAGCAGTGCTGTTTAATTTCCTCTCCAGCATTTAGCTCCCCACATTTTCCTCATGGATTGCTCCAAAATGCTGGTTCAACCATGTGATTCCACGTGCAGCCAGCTGGCCAGAGTACAGTCAGAGCCTGGTCAATATTTGGAAAGAAGTACACACGCTGCCTGATTTCAGCTGAAATAATGGAATACCCATAAATACAACACGATTTTTGAAGAGATTGAGCAGCTAGTCATTTTTTCAGATTGGTTAACAATGACCTTAGTCTATCCATCAAACAAATTAAAGTGTTTCTACAAAAGCAAATCAGAAAACAAGGTAGTGCAAAACTGTCTCAGCACCTTGCCGATGGTCCAAAACCTGAGCTTTGCATGTCACCATTCAATTTCTCAACAGAAGCAGCAAAAGTTGGGGACAAAGGACATAAGTATGAACTGGTTGCAGGACAGCATGTATGTATTTCCACAAAGATGTCTCTCCAACTATTTAGTGAGGCTTAGGTCCTCAATTTCCCTCTGCATTTCTGTCTACCCTTTTGCACCCCTGTGACTTGGGCAGTTTGGGCAACAGCAGCCTTATGCTAGAAGGAAAAACAGAAGTAGGAAAAAAAAAATTCCAAGGGAGGAAGGGTTGTTCATTTTTGCTGCCTGATTTCCTCTTGTTTATTTAAGAAGTTACAGAAGTGCACTTTCATTTCTATTCTACTTTGGAGTTTGAGTTTGGTTCATTTGCTTTTGTAGGACATTTTTCAAAACATGCTGATCTTAGCTTTCACTTATCAGAACCGAGCTTTGGGATTGTGAAGCTTTCAGTGTTTGTTTCCCATTCAGTCATACAGGAAGTTATCCGGGAACCTGCAACCAAGCCAGATGATATTATGAAAATATGACAGAATATTAATAAACCCTGAAGAATGGTGAAATGGCATCTCATGACCCTAGGTCAGCAACAGGAGAAAGTTCTATTTAATTCAATACTTACTTCCATAGAAAAAATAATGTTTGATCTACCTCCATCAAGAAAACTAACTAGGGACAAACGTTCTTGGTTGTGTATGTTACACATGTAGTGATCCTAGGGTGTGGAAAATAAGAACTCAGAGAACTAAAAGTAACCTGGAGAACATGCAATGAGGTACTGTGTAATCTGCCAATGAACAGCAATATCGGGCATGAATACGCATCTCACCTGTTGTGCCACTTTGATATTTATGAACGTGTTCCTGTGCTCCACCAGGCCCTGGACAGGAGGAGCTTAGTCCTGTCATATGTAACAAACCACACTACCTTAACAATGAATGTGAGTGGATTTCTAGAAAGAAATCATGGGCACCAAGGTGCTGCTGCCCACACTATGTGCATTTCAGAGGCATTTACTTTGGAGCAATTCTAGTTTGTGTTCTTGGGCTGTTGGACCATAGTGATTGGAACGTAGAATCATGGAGTCATAGAATGGTTTGGGTTGAAAGGGACCTTTGAAGATCATCTAGTCCATCTCCCCTGTGTGCTAGACATTAGGGGCATTTTTTTCTTTTCAATCTTTTTTTTTCAGTCCAGCTTGTGTCTTGGTACCACCTCACAATGTGAACCCAAGCATGGTAATGGGAGATGACCCAAAGACCCATGCAGCAGTAAGGTGCAGTAAATTCATGAGACCACTGAAAAAGGTCAGACTCTTGCAGATATCCTGGGATAAAGAATATACTTAGCCTAGATTATAGCAGTATTAATTCTATATACTAATTTACTTCTTATTTTTCTAGTTAATCAAATGCATAACATTTTAAAATTCTTCTACACTTGCAAATGCAAAACCACTTAGCTCCCTTGCATCTTCATAGTCTGGCTTACCCTTATCTTCATAGACAGAAGCTGGCAGAAAGATTGGAGCAGTAAAAAGAAAAAGTGACTTCCAAACAACATTGTGGGTTGCCTGGGCTGCTGTCCTACTTTGGATACCTCTTGACCTGGTCTTATGAACTAAAAAGAGCGGGAAAGTAAGGTTGCAGACATCAGGTCTGAGAACTGCTGAGCAGATGCTGTGCAGGAGAACAACACAGCAGTTACTAACTTATTTTCTTGTCATAGATATCTTGAGCTTTCCATGCCACAGTCACTTGTCTTGCCCCTTAACTAGTTTCTAAACAATCTATATTAATCAGCCTGCTTATGGGGTAGGAAATTCATTAATGAGTTATTTAAGTAACTGGATGAGATCCTGGCTCAGCTTTCATTGACCTCAATGCAAGGATTTTCTCTCTCACTTTTTGAAACAGACAGTGACTTAGGTATTGCTCGCTTCCCTAAATACAAACAGATTATGCTATTAAATTACCTCATCACTTTTATATTAATGTGGGGTTTATTGATAAGGAAGAACACAAACAAGAATGCTGTAACACAGCTGAGAAACATAGTGAAAAATAAAAGTGGGATGAATGTCTTTCGGTAAGTACATTTACTTTAATTCATGACTCAGGCCTAATTCTTGCCATGATTTTGTTATAATAAATTCTAAAGAAAATAAGATTGCAGTGATAAAACAACAGCTCTTACCAATGAATACCTAGTGCACACATGTAAATAGTTAGGCTGTCTGCCTACTCCGCCAGCTGAGAAACACCTCAGTGTAATCTTTCACTATTATTTCCAAAACCATCTTTGAAGTTTGATCTGGAACAGCTCGTCCCCTGAACAATGTCTTAGACTTCCCTGCCCAAAAGAAATAATTCAATTACAAGAAAAGCAAACAATTCTATTGTTCCCATGATTAATACTCGCTTTTGCCTGAAACCTACGTTCAGGAGATCTCTTCTGTCATAAATCTTTTGTTGATATGCATCTGAGTTGCTTGAAGTAAGACATTTCTCAATTACTGCAACCCAGTATTAAAACTGAAAACTCTTTGGTCAGGAAATATCATTTCATTGAAAGCAAGTTGTTCCTCAGGAAGGAACAGTTTAACTTAATCTTTTGATCTAGAAATAAAAATAACTGAATTTTTTATGACATGAAATTTTGGCATTTTTAAAATGAATTTTTTTTTCAAGGTCTGTATAGGCATAATAAATCCACAGTTATTTGTAAATTTATGACATTTAATGGTATGTAAAAGGTTAGAACTAGTAAGAGATGCTTACTAGTGTTAACTCAGTGCTTACATATGAGAAGGTATCTCAAATGAAGAATGAGGAATAATTAAAATGGAACTTCACATGCAGTAACCTATTGCATTGGCTTTTTTATTGTCAGTCAAGAGCAATTGACACTATTAAAGTGTGAAAATTTTACATGTCCACTTTAGGATGATATGGTTTATGTTTAAAAGGGCCTATAACTATGCACTTTATAACCTAGGGTCACTGTTTCAACTATAGATGTCTACAATACGTGAGATAAATCCCACCTCAAAAGGAAGAAAAATTAAGGTACACATATTGCTGTTTTCCATGCCTTCAGCTTTCCTCATAATTCCTTGTTTTCTGTGCTTTATCTTAGTATACAATTTCAGGGCTTTCTGACTCTAGAAAACTAGGTTATTGAGAGTAAAACTGCCTCTCCCACTAATGCTTTCCAAGCTGCATAGTGTGATTAAGTCACTTCTATATTGCAACATCAGCAGCAGGAAAAAGAATGAACAATTCCTGTAACGTGGTTTTTTTTTTTCATTTAGGTTTTTATAAAGTTGTCACACACAGCTACAGTCTTGCAATGTAATGAAGGTGACATTATGGGAAAAGAGTCTGGTTGGTTATAACAGGAGCAATAAATGGGAATCTGTCAATTTTTTGAAAAGAAATGAAAGCAGTAATATTTTACAATTTCATCTCTTTAGTTAGTTAATATTTATTTTGCAGTACCAAACTGGATCTCAATGTTCTAGTATACCTCTTGACCATCAGCTGTGAAATATCTTTATGCACAGATGATAGAACAGAATAGAATAGCATAGCATAGCATAGCATAGCATAGCATAGCATAGCATAGAATATTTCAGTTGGAAGGGACCTACAACGATAACCTAGTCCAACTATGTGACCAATTCAGGGCTGACTAAAGGTTAAAGTGTGTTATTAAGGGCATTGTCCAAATGCCTCTTAAACACTGACAGGCTTGGGGCATCAACCACCTCTCTAGGAAGCCTGGTCCAGTGCTTGACCACCCTCTTCGTAGAACAAAGCTTCCTAATGTCCAGTCTAAACCTCCCCTGGCGCAGCTCTGAACCATTCCCATGTGCCCTATCATTGGATACCAGGGAGAAGAGCTCAGCACCTCCCTCTCCACTTCCCCTCCTCAGGAAGCTGTGGAGAGCAATGAGGTGTCCCCTCAGCCTCCTTTTCTCCAAACTAGACAAATCCATTAAAAAGTAGAGGTTAGGAAAAAACTCAGAAAAATGAAAGGAAAAGAAAATATTTGCTTTGCCTTTCCCTTGAGGTATCAGATAATCATCAGATGATTCCAAGAGTGCAAAAAAAGTTCAAAGATGATGTGTATATGTGTATCTGTGGGTCCTTTTGCACGCCTATTGTTCCTAAATGCTTGCTGATGCTTTTCCAGTCTTGTGATACTAGTTCTTTTCTCCAAACCTTCTGCTCTAATTTCAGACTTTTTAAATTGCTACTAATGGCAATTAAAGTGTTTCCATTAGCACAAATGGAAACAAAGTTGTAGTAATTTCTTTTTTTTTTTTAGGATCTGAAAACTAGAGCTTTCACAGGACCATCTTGTGTAATTTTTTAGCCATCTTATTAATCTATTAAGCAATAAAGCCTAGGAGAATGGGTTCATAAAAAGGACAGCTTTTCCAACATTTTTCTTATGAAAAATACAGTTTAAATATATGACTCAGATATGCTCCAGAAAACAGTGTATTTTGAGTTTTTTTTACTATACCATGAAATCCCTGAATGTAAAATTTGTGACTAAAGCTGGATCTGTAACCAGCTGCAGTTTTCTGCTGAGATGCCATGAGAATGATGGTGCTTTAGGTCTAAATCAGAACTGAACAGAAACCTGAATGTGTAAGTGGCACTCAGTAGAGTTACATGCCTAAGTTTCTTGATTATATATTGAAAATGGGATGTCAACTTCCATGTCATTCTGATATCATTAAAAATTGTATTAAAGATCTTTTAGAGTTTACTGCTTAGTTGTGGCAGTAGTAGATGTCTCATAAATGCATATGTCAAACTAGCAGAATAGATCAAATTAGAAGATACAGTGAGGTATTCATTTTATCAATATTTGTAAATATTGTCCAAAGAATATAGCTTCATGCAAAGTAGGTATGCAGAGATACATATTCCCCACCACGTGATGGCTTATAGAATCATAGATCATAGAATCATTTAGGTTGGAAAAGACCTTTAAGATCATTGAGTCCAACTGTAAACTTAACACTGCCAAGTCCACCACTAAACCATGTCCCTAAGCACCACATCTACGCATCTTCTAAATACCTCCAGGGATGGAGACTCAACCGCTTCCCTGGGAAGCCTATTCCAATGCCTGACTACTCTTTCGGTGAAGAAATTTTTCCTAATATCCAACCTAAACCTCCCCTGGTGCAACTTAAGGCCATTTCCTCTTGTCCTATCACTTGTTACTTAGGAGAAGAGATCGACACCCACCTCTCTACAACCTCTGTTCAGGTAGTTCTAGGGAGCGATAAGGTCTCCCCTGAACCTCCTTTTCTCCAGGCTAAACAACCTCCGGTCCCCTCAGCCCCTACTCAGAAGATTTGTGCTCTAGACCTTTCACAGGGGCACTATCACCTCCCTCGTCCTGCTGGCCACACTATTCCTGATACAAGCCAGGATGCTATTGGATGCCTTGGCCACCTGGGCACATTGCTGGCTCATATTCAGGCAGCTGTCAACCAACACTCCCAGGTCCTTTTCCGCCAGGCAGCTCTCCAGCCACTCCTCCCCAGGCCTGTAGCGTTGCCTGGGGTTGTTGTGATCGAAGTGCAGGACCCAGCACTTAGCCTTGTTGAACCTCATACAGCTGGCCTTGGCCCATCAATACATTCTGTCCAGATCCCTCTGTAGGGCCTTCCTACCTCCATGCAGATCAACACTCCCACCCAGCTTGGTGTCGTCTGCAAACTTAACGGAGGGTGCACTCAATCCCCTCATCCAGAATAAGATATTAAACAGAACTGGCCCCAGTCCTGAGCCCTGGGGAACACCACTCGTGACTGGCCACCAACTGAATTTAACTCCATTCACTACAACTCTTTGGGCCCGGGCATCCAGCCAGTTTTTTTACCCAGCAAAGAGTACGACCTTCCAAGCCATGAGCAGCCAGTTTCTCCTGGATAATGCTGTGGGAGACAGTGTCAAAGGCCTTACTAAAGTCCAGGTAGACACCATCCACAGCCTTTCCCTCATCCACTAAGCATGTCACCTTGTTATACAAGGAGATCAGGTTAGTCAAGCAAGACCTGCATTTCATAAACCCATGCTGACTGGGCCTGATCAGCTGGTTGTCCTGTACGTGCCACGTGATGGCACTCAAGATGATCTGCTCCATAACCTTCCACACTTTTGCTAAGCCTATTACAGCTCCAGCAAAAAAATTGCTTTGGTCTATGGGTTTGATTACCAATTTAGGCTTACGTCGTCATTTGCATGGGGAGTATAGGCCAGTCAACTGTTATTCATCCATAGCAGTTAGAAATGGTAAGATGCGTATAAACTGTATGACTGATAAGCTTTTTTTTTCAAAATTTTAGTCTTATTTAGCCAAATAATCCTGTGTAAAAGTAACAATATTGTTTGAACAAATTAGTAAATATAGTATAATTTTCAGTTTCTAAAAATGTAGATGGGTGTCTGTGTGTGTAAAATGTAAAACACATTTTGAAATTGCAATATTCAATGTTGCATTGTTCTTTTCTCTTGTGATTTATAGCCCCAGCACTTGTATGTATCTATAGCATTGTCAGTTAGCCATGCCTTCCAATATGCTACTTAATTAATTTCATGAACTTGCTAAGGATTTGATAATCTTTATGCATGACATAACATCAACATCAGTGTAAACTGAGAGCAGCATCTTGGCCTGCCAGCATGTATTTGAGGTGTACATTATTAAATACAGCAAGCAAAAGCAATTCTTCCTAGGTGAAATAGCTGCAGAAAAAAGCTATGTTAAAACCCAAGTCACTAGGAAAAGCAAACTGTTTAAAAGGCAGTGGTGGATAACTGATTGCCTTTCACACAACACTCTGCTGCAGGTCTAAATAAAAGAGATGTGCAGTTTTTGCAGCGCTATAGTCCATGACTTCATGCCAGTGATTCGGAATAGCATTTCCTCACATCTGCTCCTTCCTTTTCTGTTTGCCAAAAACTTTGGAAGAAATTCTTTGAAATCACTTAAAGACTTGCATTTTTTTTTTAAATAAACCTTTTTCACATTAATGGTCTATTTAAACATGACATGGTCTGTCATAACTCAAACTGCAGTCTGGTTTTCCTCTGATTTGTCTTATACCAATGTGAATTTTTTTCTTGGAAGCATAGCTGGCAAACAAGTGATCTTCATGGACGAAGGTAACCGCTTGTCATGGTAAATAATGGAAAATCACGAAGAAAAACCACAATAGCTGGCTTTTTTAAAAAGGGGAAAAACAACACTCCTTCAAACCTGAACAGGAAATTTTAATTAAGGTATTTGTCCCAAGGACAAGAATAGTCCAAACAAATAACCCTGATTACATGAGGAAAATATTTAGACTCATGTGATGGTAGTAAACTAATAATTTTAAATCATTTTAACAATTTGCACTCTTTTCTGAACTACATCCTGTATCCTATTGTTCTAATAACTCCCCATTTACAGCTTCTTTGCTACACTTCACTGAACTACAAAGATCCTCTGTATTCCTGTGCACCGGCTCTTTCATTGCCTTATATATGGCGGAGTTGACTCCCTTAACCCCTTTATTTCAGGCTATGTACAGGTTTTTTTTTCCCATTGTCTAGTACACACTAAAGACCTTAATACACACCAAGGACCTTGGATTGGGGCTGTTTTCCAGGATGTATATGTATTTTCAATTGTCTTGAGACATTTGTCTCTTCATAGTATCAGATTCTGGAATTGAATTGTTTGTCGACATCCAAAATTCTGATTGAAGCACGTTGAGGACAGGGTACTCAGAGTGCTCAGGTACCTTTATATGTGGACTGTAAGGTTTATAATTAAAATGTATGGGCCTTAAGTGGATGCCTATCTACTTTTTAAAGGTTACAGGCAATCTGTCAGTGCACACATAGATGTTATAACTCTGGCAGTGTTGAAGATGAAAGGGTTGTAAATTCTTTGTTTTCCCTGACCATGCAGAAAGGTAGGTTCTGGCAGCCCTGGCTGGATACAAGGTTATTTGCCTATTCTTTTGAACTCAGACAAAATAGCAGTGGCAATACCTAAGACAGGATCTGATAACAGGGATCCTGAATATGGGTCTTGCACACTATACTATTACCTTTTCTATAAATACCTTAACAAAAGAGATGATTGGCTGGGAGTACCCATAACTCAGAACAGTATGAAGGATTCTTCACCTGTATGACTGCAATATTACTACTGTTCTTGTGTAAGGAAGGGTTGTATAACTTAAAGCATGCGTAACTCAACCACCTTTTTTGGAACTGTGATTTTTTTATAACAGTTGTATCCTAGCAAAGAGTGTAATGTGGCTAGTCAGGTTTGAAATAACAGCTGAGACAGGTAACCTAGCTTTTAAATTTTATTAGCAATAAGAGTTCAGGCATGTAGAACTGAAATCAGCCTGCTAACTTCACTTGTAAAACCCCTGTGATGTTGACGTAGCTGCTGTTTTAGCCAAGGTATGTAAAAAAAAGTTTGCGTGTTTGTTTTTCTGGTTTTGTTAAGCCATGTGAACATACCCTATGACTGAAGATCAGAAGGAATAGACAAGACACAGGGAAAGAAAGAAGGAAGAAGGGACGGAACTACAGATCCTGAGAGTTCAAGTTTGTGTTGCTATGGAGTGTGCAACTACGGGAATAACTTACCATTTCTGTTGGATTTTTAAAAATTGTATATGTCTCACACTAAGTTCTCTTCTGGAGATTTTTTTTTCCTTTTTAACTTAAGATAAATAAACACAAAAAAGATCAGAGACAGATCCTGGAGAGAACAGATAGTAAAAAGAAAGGCAGTTAAAATAAGAGAAGTGCACAGCTACACATAGGGCTGGACTACTAAGTATGTTTCATGCCAAGGTTAGAAATATAGTTACCTAGAGTCTTTCTATAGTGAGTAAAAAACCCGTTATTTCCAATCAGTGATTCAAACCATTGGTGAACAAGAAAAGGCTCACCTGGAGTGACACATCAATACAATAGCTCTATATATGTGAAAACCCCAGCAACCTTGAAAGACAGGAAGGTTGTAGTTTTAATTGTTTTGACTGTTTAGCGAAAAAAAGGAGAATATGGCCTCACTATCTGTCATTGGCGTGGGAACTGTAAACATGTCTAAACATAATTTGGAAAATTACTAACATCATTTTGCCTAGCATCAGAGGTCCACTACTCTAGGTGTCCTGTGTAGTCAATGAATAGAAAAAGGCTCTTTGAAGGTGTAAGTCCTCTGAAGTACTTTAGACGGTTGCCTCAGAATAAGAAGAATCAGCTTTTTTATAACTGTACCGATTATTCCCAAACCAGGTTATAGGTTGAGATGTACATATGGTAGCCTGGATCCCACCTTGAGGGCTGAATCTTCTGCCAGGTCATATTTATGACTTTGGAATTGGTAAGGAAAATAGACTTTGGGAGCACCTGGCTGGGACTGGGGAATCTGGAGTGATCTGTAATCAAGGAGGATAGAGGATTTGATTCCAGGAGGAACAACCATCAAAGAGGCAAAAGCAGCCATTTTCCTAGCATACACCTCACTTGAAGTAGATGAATCCAAAGCTTAGTCTGCACAGAACATTCTCTCATTAAAATACTGATAAGTGTTCATGGGATACTTCCACCTACTCATGGGGAGGCATTGTGAAATGAGAATTTTCTGCCTATTTTACCATTGAAATCACTATATGGTAAAATCACTCTGGAAAGAAAAGAAAAAAGAATTTCTTGGGGAGATAAAAAAATCAAGTGACAATCTCTAGTAGGTAAAAAAAAAATTAGCCTTTGAAGCCAATTTCAGGACTTTACAGAACTAACTCATAACTGTTGAACTGTTGAACTTCAGGTGTTGCTAAGATTGCATTGTATTTCAATTTTTTCTCTGTGTTCTATGGCAGAGTGTGTAAGGATGTTTGCAAGTATTCTGGATACGAAAGAATTTTGTGAGCTATCTCTTCAGGTTTCATAGGGAGCCTGATGGAGAATATCTCATGGTCTCTAGAAGCACCTGAAATAATACTACTGTGTTGGTATTCTCCTGTGGGTATGCTTCTTTTCCATAAGGTGTTTCTTTTCGATATAGAGAAACAGACATTTAACAACTCAGTGCTATGGAGGTTTGTAATATTACCTTTGTATATGTGAAAAAAGGAACAATATTTACTATATGATTTATCAATATATTTCTCAACAGGACTGATCAGGAGAGATTAGATTGTGTTGGGAATCACTTGTCAGAAATCTGGCATTTCCTTCCTTCTAGGTTGTCAGTATATTTCTATTTGCTTATTAGCTGGTTACCTGTGTGACATACATAGGTGGCTTCAATCTAGTTTCTGTTGTGTGGGCATGTATCTGTATCCGAATCTGTAACTGACACTGCTTCAATTGATTCAGCTGAAGCTGAAGACTTGAGTGGTTGGGTAAAATGAGCTTCTTTCTCTCACTAAGGCTAACACCTGTTTATCAGACATGAGTATAATTGTGAGACCAGCTTTTTATTTCATCCTGAACAGCGATGCTGAAGCACGTGGCCCATCTGCACTTATGGTCCTATAAATAGAAAAATACCATATGAACATTATTTTTGAAATACTTTTCCTGAGAGCTAAAAGAGACAGACTTATTGATGCCTAACTAGTCCTACAGAAATATTAAGCTAATTTACCAGTAGCACAAATGCTAGTAAAACTCTTACAGAATGACTGAGTACAGGGTGTGCGGCAGAGAAAAAGGAGGCTTTGTCAGTGAAGACAAAATGTTCTTCCTTCTAAGCATGCTGCCAGAAAACTTCGTTGAGCTAAGGATATCACCAGTAAGAAAATGACCAAAGTGGTACACTGATTTCAATAGCAGAATAACTCATTTTCTCCAGCTCCCATAAAGCTTCCAGAGGGTTAATGATGAAGTGCAGGCTTTGTGTACAAAAGACTCAAGACTAGACATGCATGTTAGTATGGAGAAATAATTGATTTTTTTTTCCTATGAAGAACGAAAACTACTTAGTAAGGTGTTTCAAAACTTACTGTTGAATAGAATGAAGCTCTCATCCCTCAGGTATTAAGTTCATTCCTTTTGTTGTATTTCCTGAATAAGAAGAGCAGTGTTTCAACTTCCATTTGGACACAGTTCTGAAATATGTCAAAGACACCAACCAGGCTTTGATGTGGATGAGTTTAGTGGAAAAGAAATTTTATAATCATACAAATATTCTCTATCACATCAAAAGATTCACAGTCTGATTTCCGTCTGATTTGTCAGGATTTCCATCTGATTTGTCTAAAATTTCCATCTGATTTGTCAGGATTCATTCTATGCAGATATTAAAACACTAACAGAAGAACAATTGCTGATGTATATATTGGTGGATATCTTAAATCCTCTGTATTGTAACTTTCATTAGAAGGCATTTCTAGGACTGCTACCAAGGCAAAAATGTATGCCAGACTCTTTCTTTCTTCCATTTCCAATGCCTGTACAGAAAAATTGTATGGAGAAAATTGAAAATAAATAATTTGCTTTATACATCCCTAAAATAAACTTGTCATGGGTCTTCCCTTTCTTTTTTAGAATTTCTAGTAGCCTTTCCAAGATAAAGTTAAAAACTAAGCCCCAAAGACCTCCTCTTTTAGTTATGTTATCAGGGCTGTTTCCTGTGAAGCTAAACTTACTCCAAAACTTCCACGAAGAATCCTAAAAAAACCCCAGAATATAGCTTTAACAAATATTATGTGTGACCTCACAGCATTTCTTCATTATAGCCTCATGGTAATTTCAGTACAGGATTCTTCTTTTTCTTGTTAATCTCCACTGTATGCAAATGGACAATGTAGGACACCTTTGTCCCCAACTGATGTGTTAGAGACATTCTCAGAGAGAAGGAGGTCCAATAATTCCAGGGTACAACAATGGAAGCATTAGATCATCTCAAATTGCCATTAAAAATATTTTCTTAACTTGCTTTTCCAGCTGGCTTAGATTCTTTGTTTTAGCTCTGTGGAAATCAGATTCATCTTGACCCTGAATGCATTGATGGGTTCCTGGTCCATTTGTTATTACAAATGGTTATTTTTTAGATGAAAAACAGTGGCAAGGACAAATGTCACAGAAATGTTATCTTAACTGTGGTAGACCATGGGAAATCCAGGTTTGGGTGAAACTTTAACCTTTTGCTTTCACTGCAAGGTGGGAGCATTTCAATTCAATTGACTTCTGTTATTTTCACATTTCTTTTAAAAACCCCTCTGTGGTCTTTAATAAATTATGTGGGTCTCCAAAAACAGCTATATGGACTATGTATGCTGTTTTTCCTAGTATTTCATCAGGCTCATTATTAACATTGGACATATCAAAGGAATAGCCAAAATAAAGCAAGCTGTAACAGCTGTGGAGATGCACATTTCTGTATACTGGCAGGCTAATTTGTGAATTATACTTTTTAACTAACCTCATTAAAACTTGTCATTTGGAAAAAACTAACCACATATCTGTGTTTTTTCAAAGCTTTTAAGCTTTTTTCCTCCGCTTACATTCCTGAAGTGATGGAAACATGGTGCAGAATATCACAGGCCAAGAGATTACAATAGAATCTTGAAGGGCAGAAGAAATGTGCTTGAGATGTTTAAAAAACTGAAAACTGCCGCCATAGTGGTTCCCCCAGTACAAGAGTTACCGGGAAGTTGAAGCAAACTCAGAGGGTCACCGAGATGGTTGGCGTGCTGGAAAACACGGCATGAGAGGAGCAGCAGTTTGTTCAGCCTGTAGGAGTGAAGGTCAATGGACTCAAAATCTTCCACTGCCTTAAAGAGGTCATAGGGAAGGCAGGGCCAGGCTCTCCCCAGAGATGTGCAGTGAAGAGACAAGAGGCAGAGGTCACAAACTGCAACAGGGGAAATTCCTTTGAGATAAAGGGGGAAAAGAAAATAAAGATGATGGTCTGGAAGTCATCCAATCCCACCCCTTGCTCATAGCAGTGCTATCTCAAAGTTAGAGCAGGTTGCCATGTCCAGTCACGTTTTGAAAATCTCCAAGCATGGCATCATGACAGTTTATTAAATATTTGTGTGAGTAATCTAAATAATTCTAAAGCTTTAGAATTGTTTTAGAAAATATACATAAATAGCACATTGGATAAAACTGGTACAAATTAGTGACCTTTTAAAATTTAACTGTTCATATAACAATGTATTTTTTTACAGTCAAAACTTTTCCGATTCGCAAAGATGTTTAAGTTATCTTTGGATTTGCTATGGTTCTAATTACTTGTTCTTGAAGTAATAACTTTGAAAATTGGATAGGAGCATTTTCTCAAAGGCATAGTACGTTGCACCTTGTTTGACAAAGCCTGAACATGTTTTCTTACCAGGCAGTAAGGCTTAAATACTTAGGCCTCACCATGGAAAAAACCCAAACAAGCAAAAACCCAACCAAACAAAAATATTTGGGGCAGGAATTAAAAAAAAAATCTTTAAGTTGTGCAAAATTCTTTAAGTTGTGTGAATAAGGACACTGTTTAAATTACTCTTGTAATAAACAGACACATTAATTTTCTTTAAAAATCAATACACCAAAACCAGGATGTGAATCAAAACCACAAGCAAGTTGTCTAAGTACAATTAGAAATGTACTTTTGGAAACTAATGAATTGGAATTTTCATGCCAATGGGCTCTGACATTAAGTGGGTTATTTTAAACTCTTCTGTGAATGTTCCCCATAATGCTCACTGGTGATGGGTCTCTGGATCTATGGGGAACTCAGTGGAGGAGGACAATGAAACTCTTCCTATTAGTTGGACTGACTGGTGACCCAAGCTACCTGATCTGATCAACTGCTTCATTCTCTTGGATCCTTTGGATCTCACATCGCAGCGTTTGTGAGTAATGTTTCACACCATCTCCAGTTGGCTCAGACACCATGTCCCATTCTGGCGGGCAATGACCCTGCCTCTATTATTCATGCCTTCATCACCTCTTGGCTAGCATATAGCTGTGTGATAAACCTGGGCATGATGCCTGCAGTACTTAGGAAACTCCAACTAATAGAGAAGGCTGGAACGCATCTCCACAGGCACACTGGCTACTATGGGTCCACCAAGCCTCCCTACAGAGATTTCCCATGGAATTTCAGCTCAAGTTCAAATTCCTTTTCTACTATCAAAAAACCAGGTTGTAATTCTGCGATGAAGTTTGTGATTGCGACATCTGCTCTTTTGCTATGGACAGTGCACTGTAAATGGGATAAAGCTTATCTCTCAGAGCTTTCTTGTGGTTCAAACTGAGACCTAGAGTTCCTGCAGGGACAAAAGAATGTCACTTGTTTCTCTTCCTCAGCTCCAGGCTCCTCTTCCACTTTGCTTTTTCTAATGTAAACATAATAGCTTTCCTAATCCTAAAGCTTAAACCCCACCAGAACACTGCTCCTTCTGGAGAGGATGAGAAAATAGAAATCATGCAAGAGATGCACAGTTCTGTTGCTTACTGCAAAGCAGGAGGTCAGGGAGTGAGCGAGGACTGCAGACAGGAGGACCTATGTGGTGGACCAGACCAACCACGCACAGCTAATAGCAGGTTCAGAGTCAAAGTTGTGGCTTTCTTTTGAACAGAGGTGGTTAAAAGGCATAGTGGCTAAATTTAGTGATGGAAAATATTTTCTGAGTTCACTGAAAAATTCCTCTTGTTTGCTACCACTAGAAACAGTTGATAAAATCAGTGAAATATTTTAAGGCTTTAATTCATCAGATTATTTACCTAGACATCTAAGTCCATTCCTATTTAGTGAAGCATGTGAGTATTTTAGTATTTTGTGTCTACTACTTTTCTATTCATACTGGCCATGTGAGAAGTAGGCCTGGATATTAACACAAGAAGAAAGCAAGTTTCAGAATTTCCTGTTGCGGAAGCAGAACATCTGACAAGATAATGCAAATACAAAATTGGGCAACCTAAGAATGCTTCATTAGTCCCTCTGAAGTAAGCAACTAGTCCTGAGAGCAGAACTGAAGAAGCTTACAATTTATATAGCTTGGACTCCTAATGCAGAAGAGATTATGGCTGTATGTATGGCTGATAGGGACATGCAATTCCTAGATCCACTTCAGGTAGAAAAATTAAAAAAAAAAGTTGTTAGGTAGAACTTCCAAAACTCTGCCTCCTGAATATAGTCTCTGGAGAGAAAACCACAAATAACTTCCTAAATATTTAGGTGGAATCTCTCTGAGTAACTAACTATGGCTTGTCCTAGGGAACTCTGTAAATCTCCTATTTAAAGATTTCTTTATTTCATTCTCCTGTACATGATCCAGTGAAAGCAATTCCTTCTGCGTACCACAGCTGGCCTACTGTAGCACTTCAGTTTGAGAGAAATGCAATAAAAATAGCTAAAGAATGTGCTGATGAGAACAGTTATTGAGGGAAGCCGTCATGAGGTTTATAGCACCTTCTTAGTTTGCTGGTGCCTAAGACCAGCTGAGCTAGGAAAGCAGAGAACTGCAGCTGGGACACAAAGCCAGCTTTCAAATGCAAGTGTTATTGATATTATTGAGGAATACATCTGAAAAGGAAAGCAGGATATGCCTGGACAGCACCAAAAATCTGTCCATCATATTATTTTTCCCTAGACCTAAGCATTCTGTGCTCCAACTGGGAAGGAATTTAAGGGATTACAACAGCTAAAAAGGCAGATATATAGGTCTATATGTAGGCATATTTCAGCTTGAGAAGAACTATTTTTTAAAAATGCTATATGGAATTCAGTGTGAAATGGCTGAACTATTCTGATTCTAGGCAATTCAAAGGAGCCTTGTAATGAATTTGTGGCTCTGTAGTGCACAGGAGTTGCATGCACTTCTATTGTCAACATTTGAATAAGGTCTTGCAGCTCACTAAAATAATTCTCATTCCTCCGCCCAAATATTTTTTTCCATATAACTTTCTAGTCAGTGTCAACAGGGAACTCCAGCCATGGTTAATAAAGGTGATGAACCAGTTATATGATAAAGCAATTCTATTTTACTGTTTCACATGGGTCAAAAGAACACAGTTCAGCTGTAAATTTCACTTTCTCACATGTTAGTGTGAAAATCACATTGTCAGTGAAAAGAAGCCACCTGTGGAAGCTTTGAAGATTGCTATCTGGAAGCCTATGCATTGGTATAAATTAAATACATTCTGCAAACCTTATCAATGTAGGACTTCAATAGTTTGTGCACTAATCAGGGCCACACGCAGTTAAATGATACAAGTAATAGGTACAGCAAAAGGAAAGAAGGAGGAGGAATAAGGAAATTAACACAGTAATCACAAAGAATTGCTGGGTACTGTCCTAGAACTGCTAGAAACTTCTCTAATTATCCCATGGTATATTTGAGGTATATTATTGAAACAGTTTCAGTTATGCAAAGAAAAAGCAAATAGAAGAAAGAGGAAAAAAAATCATTTTATTATGATCTCTTTAGTCACATATGTAGCAGATCATGTAGATAACTACACCTCCCTTCCTTGCCCCGGACAGACCATCTGTGGGTCATCCAATACTTGGTGGAGATCAGCAATAATTTGGTCAGTGGCTTTGTTCTGTTATACTGTGTTGTTATATAGCAAGTGTATGATATTCTTCTTCTATGCAAACAAGTATTATGGATACCTCAAGGATGATTTGCATTGATGAATGAAAAGATATACATAACTGCAGATGTAAAATGAGATTGTTAATACAAATGCACACTAATGTAAGTGCTAACATGTAGACACTGTTTTCATTGACATTGTGCTCTTCAGAGCATTTGCACAGAATGCTTTCACTGTTTCCTATAAAAGCTATTTCTCACTCAGTAACAAATTAAGATCCCAGTGGTCAGTCTATTTTTACTTTCTTCATTGTTCTTTGTTTATAACTTGATGCATAAACTACATAGGAATTTTCCAAACATAAAGACAAGCAAGAGCTATTGCTTCATACCCTTGAGCATCTGCAATAACAAAGATATTTGGAAATGGTCTCGCTATACTAAATCCCAGATGACAGCATTAGCTCATTTCTATTGTGAATTCCTTTGGTTTTGTTCCTAAGTATAAATGATGTGAAGTAGTATGACTACAAATAATATGATGATCATGCACTAGTTCATTGCTGGCAAAAGGAATTGTAGGACTGCCTTACTAAGGCTACATCCATACTTTTCCCCTTGGATACCCTCCATTTACCGAAAAGCAAGGCCTATATTTATCTATTCTGACAGCCCTCAGTACAGCACCCAATGGCTCCAGGAGCTGGCCTCTGGACTGGCAGGCAAGCTGTTATGAGCAGATTTGTTAATGCAATTCCTCTCATGCTTTAACAAAACATTTCCCTGTGAGATGTTCAAAACACTGTAAAAAGGAGATATAAACTTTCTCTAAAACAGGAGAAACCTGCCCAGATAAAGCACTACACAGAAGTTTTTTGTGAATCGGGTATTTTGCTATATCCTTTTTGAGTCACAGAATGACACAGAAGGTATGGATGGACACAATGTAAAAGGTACAACTTAAGAAGCAAAAGGCAAATCTTTCTTCATAGGAAGCTGCATCACTCCACTGGCCAGCATGAGCTTTCATCACCTCCAGACGCTGTTGCAGACATTACTTGATTTAAAGACATTAGAGCACTTTTGAAGAGCTCATTAGGACTCCCAGTCTCATATGCACTATACATCTATATTGTGTATAGTAGCCTTTGCATTATGTATTGCGTGTGCATATTTCTGTGTAGAAAAACATACATAAAGAATGTTACTGAACCACATCCACCTGTGTCTGCAGGATACACCCACACAACAACCAATGCTCAAAGAAACTCCTAGGCTTTCCAGAACTGTTGTGCCGTTTCAATTCTCGGTTACAAAGAATACAAGAAAGAGAGAAGGAAAAAAGCAAGAAAAGTAAGCATGGTGGAGAAGAGAGAAAATGGAGTAACAATAATACTTGGAGTGTGTGAGGGTGCTCATTAATCATAGAATCATAGAATCATTAAGGTTGGAAAAGACCCTTAAGATCATCGAGTCCAACCGTTAACCTAGCATTGCCAAGTCCACCACTAAACCATGTCCTCAAGCACCACGTCTACCCGTCTTTTAAATACCTCCAGGGATGGGGACTCAACCACTTCCCTGGGCAGCCTCTTCCAGTGCCTGACTACCATTTCGGTGAAGAAATTTTTCCTAATATCCAACTTAAACCTCCCCTGGCGCAGCTTGAGGCTATTTCTTCTCGTCCTATCGCTTATTAATTGGGAGAAGAGACCGACCCCCACCTTGCTACAACCTCCTTTCAGGTAGTTGTAGAGAGCAATAAGGTCTCCCCTCAGCCTCCTTTTCTCCAGGCTAAACAACCCCAGCTCCCTCAGCTGCTCCTCGTAAGACTTCTTCCCTAGACCCTTCACCAACTTCGTTGCCCTTCTTTGGACACACTCCAGCACCTCCATGTCCTTCTTGTAGGGAGGGGCCCAAAACTGAACACAGTACTCGAGGTGCGGCCTCACCAGTGCCGAATACAGGGGCACTATCACCTCCCTCGTCCTGCTGGCCACACTATTCCTGATACAAGCCAGGATGCTATTGGACGCCCTGGCCACCTGGGCACACTGCTGGCTCATGTTCAGGCAGCTGTCAACCACCACCCGCAGGTCCTTTTCAGCCAGGCAGCTCTCCAGCCACTCTTCCCCAAGCCTGTAGCATTGCCTGGGGTTGTTGTGACCGAAGTGCAGGACCCGGCACTTAGCCTTGTTGAATCTCATGCAGTTGGCCTCAGCCAAACGATCCAGCCTGTTCCGGTCCTTCTGTAGGGCCTTGCTACCCTCCAGCAGACCGACACTTCCACCCAACCTGGTGTCATGTGCAAACTTACTGAGAGTGCACTCAATCCCCTCCTCCAGATCGTCAATGAAGGTATTGAACAGGACCGGCCCCAACACTGAGCCCTGGGGGAGAGAAAGAGAAAACCATGAGGCAGAAACCTGCACAAACAATCAAGTGAAAAAACAACAATGTAAAATGGAAAGAACAGCAGAGAAAATACAGTTGGGGGAACAATGCTCAATGGAACTGAGGTACAAAACATCTGAAGGATAACAGTGTCCAAAAAGGCAAATATATATTATTTTTCTTATGTAGCTATGTGGGTCCTTGGCAACACCCACCACCAGACTTTGTCATAAGGTGATAGATTTCATAATTCTGAACATGCTTTTTGGAGTAAATTGTTTTGACATTGTAAATCCCAATGAATTTACAATTTTTTCCAGGGCCAAAAGTGATAAAACTAACAATAGAAATGAGGCTATTCTGAGGATCAAACAGTCTCCCTGCACCAGTATGACAAAAAAGTAAAGATCTTAAAAGGTCAAGATTTTTTTTTAAACATTAATCTTCTAAGAAGTTTTATACTAAAAGCATGAAAAAGCTGTAGTGTGACAGGGAAAAAAGAGTAAAGAACATTTTTTTTTCTCCAGATAGCTCCTGAGTTACAACTAGACTGTTAATTTGAAATTTCAAGACGAGTGCCAAGGATAATCATTGTGCCTAACTCCATCTGGAACTTCATCTCATACCATCTACATGTTTTTTGAAATGTCTGACGTGATATGTTGATTAGGTGGATTTAAACACTCTGAGAAACAATATTCTGAGTAAACAGTATCCTGATTTATAAATATCAGTCATCCAAGGAGTTCTCTGAGATTCTAACAGGGGAATTCATTTCTTAAGGATAAGATGCTACAGGGAGCCAGCCCTGTTTATCATCAAATATTTTTGTTTTTTTTTCTGTTATTTATAATTATTGTGATTTCATGCTAGGCAGATAGTGCAGTGTGTGTATATGTGTAGAGTTAGGGGCAGGATGGAGGGAATGAGGACAGAAAAAATAAAGCCAGCTTGATCCTATTCCCACTGAAAAAAGCCTAATTACTTACTTAGATTATTCCTTCTAATTTTGCTCAACAGTTCTATTGACGTCAATGGAAATTCCAAATGTAGAATGAGGATGGAATACAGCTTATTGTCATTTGGGAGCATAACAAAATAGAAAACAGCCATTTATAAAATATTTCTAATTTCAGTCATTGCAGAACACATCATTCTTGATGAGTTTTCACAAACATGAAGGTAGGAGTCACCGAAACTGGTAAACAGAATTCAATGCAAAATATTATAAATTTTTATTTTTAAGGTTTTAAAAGCATTGGCTGTATCTCTCTCTATCGCAAATGGCAGCCAAGAATTGTCAGATGAAAGATGCATGTTATCCCTGCTAATGATGTCACCAGTTTACTTTTTTATGTACATATATTAATCATTTTGTTTATAAGGTGATTTTCCACCCCCCAAAAAAAGTGATCAAGCTGCCTCATTAAAAACAATCCAAGAAGATAAAACAAATGAACACAGCAGATATTAAATAGTTATAAAAAAAGATGTTATCATTCATTAATCAGTTTAAGTGGTTTTATCTGATTGTTGTGCCAGTTAATATGTCTATGCCTGGAACTCTTATAACATAAAAAAACTGGAATAGGAGAGGTAAATCATTTATATATGTCTATTTCCAGCCAAACTTAATCCCAAATGCAGAAAAGCAGGCAGATTTTGATCTTTCTGTGACCCTGACCGCGAATGCACATAAGCTGATTTCTTGGAAGTTCTTTTCAGTTGTCTTTTTGGTATGTAGCAGAGGAGTGCTGGATGGAAAAAATAGAAAATACTGAACTGCAATTTTTGACTCATTTCCTTTGCTGTAACTGTGTTTTACTGTTCAGTGGCACACTGTCTCTATCAGAAATTTTGTAACCTCCCAAAAATTTTTCTGTGAAAACCTGGGGAATGTATCCATGGCTGGATTTCCAGGTGAGTTGGCCATTCAGTCAAATGAAATGGCTTTAGGTTGTAGGGTTCATAGCTAATGATGATCTAGGTTGGAATATGGGACAGGAAAGGACTTTGTAGACCAAGTTCATTGTTTTGCAACTGCAAGCAGCTATGATGTTTAGTCCAGATGCCACTGCGTCTTCCACAGGGCTTGTCTGCCCCTCCTTCCACACAGAAAAAACTGAATGTACTTGCAAAATACCAGAACACACAAGATTAAAAACATGCTCTGCTAAGCCAGCAGTAGCTTTCAAGTGGCACTACCACAGTACTGCAAGAAGAGAGACTTTGGTGGAGTTGCCCAGAACCTGGTGAAGAATGGATCCTGTTTACTCTAAAAGAAAAGGTAAAAATATAAATATAAAAATATTCTGTTGTCTGCCACAGCAGACTGGAGGAGAATTCCTTCTGCCGATCTGATGTTGAATACATCATAAGCAAGATCCATTGATCTGGCCCTGGGGAGATTTCTAACCGTCAGTAGATGATATAAGTCCTGACTAAGCAAAACTCAGTGAAACTATTGATACTTTTTTACTAAATTTATACTTGTTCAGATGACAGTGGGCCTGAGTTTGAAGAGATTTGCTGTTGCTGGCACTGTTTATCAGCTCTGTTCTGCGTGCACCACATGCTGTATTAGGATTAAAGTAGCTCACTGCTGCATCTACGCAACACCTAGGCAATGACGACCTTGACTACTGAGTGAAGAAGGTACATGCGACTTGATGTTTTCAAAGTGTTTACAATGAAACAATTTGCTCACAAGTGTGGGCCCCAAATAAATCTGTTTCTTTTGAGAGAGTGGTATACCCCATGATCCCGGAAACCTGGGATTCGTGGTGAGTTTTTAAAAAATGTTACCTGGTTACGATGATTGTCGCTGACTGGAGAATGTCCTGAGCAACCTGCTGTATTTGACTCTGCTTTGAGCAGTGCTTGGACTGGATGAGCTTCAGAGGTCGATTCCAACCTCAACACTTCTCTGATCCTGTGATTCTATTATTATGATTAATTGCAGTAAATTATAATTACATATGTTGACTAATTATTATTAAGGAGGCATAGGCAAACATTTAGTGCTCATGGGTGTATAGATCTGTGTGTGTGCAGGTACAGATTTGTTATGCATGGAGCTCTGAAGGGATACCAGTCCCCATCATCTCCTGCTAGGCTACCGTGGCACTGGCATCCCTAGAAAAGCAAACAGGGATATTGCCATAAAAGGGTGGGTTGCCAAAAGGGCTAATGGGGTTAGTGAGACATATTCAGAGGGGGGAACTTCAAGGCTATGGGAACCTGTGGTTTCTGCGTTGTGGGAGGAACCTTCCTTTGCAGTTTGCACACCAAAGGAGACTGAGTGCCTTGCTGCTGAGACAGTCTCCCCTGTGTGAGGTGGTAGGCCAGCTTCCCTGTCCACACTGGGCGTGATTCCCTCCTTCCTCCTCAATATGTAATGGTGATGGAAATGATGAGACAATACGTAAATGCCAGAAGAATTTTTATCCACATACAAATAATAATTAACTTAATGTAACTGTCTCCTGGCTGTGTCTCATTAGAAGTAAGCTGTATTGAACATTCAGAAACGTTTAGCAATGTCAAAGTTTAATTACTATTTACTGGGAATGAAACTATGTATGTAAATTGCACAATTTTCAGGGAAAGTCAACCTTTAGATGGTGTGCCAATAAGGACTGGGCGATGTTTGGCATTTACTGTGGAAAGAGAAATACATTACAGAATGGAAAATAAAGCCTATGTTAAGCATGTACAAAGGTACAGCATTAACTAGACACATACACTGGAAGAGATAATTATACTGAACTCATGTTTCTAGCCACAAGGGTGAACTTTCTCCAAAACACTGCAATGGCTGCAAGATCTCTAAGCCTCAGCATTCCTTTGTTTTTTTAGTAAATCACTGTGAAGTCTATTGCATAACGTGCCCTTCATCCTTTTCTAGTGGTTTGTCCTCACAGCGAATAACTGCCTCATTGTTCCAGCTGAGTTCAAATAGTAGATGCAACCTGAAATATAAGAAAGGATAAAACATCAGCCCTTTGAAAAATTAGTAAACTTCTCACATCAACTTATAAGGATTCTCTGTGTGTCTAAACCAGGGTGCCACAAATTAATAGGCATGAAGGAGTTTTGATCTCACTTATTTTGATAATTTACGTCAGAGTTTTGCATCCCAGATCCCTAATTATCTTCAAAATGTTTGCTCCTCGCTTTTCCTCAAATGACTGTTTTGCCTTCAAAGTATCCACTGCTGGAGAAAGAGCTCGTGGCTCAGGAGCACTTGGGAAGTCCTGCAGCTGGATTCAGCTAAGTCACTTTACCAGTTGGCTTCTTAAACTGTTTGCCAGCTAATAATGTACCTTTCTGTTTCACTTTTATTTTAATGTGAGAAAGGAATTCTGCCACTAGATTTACTGGGAGGGGGTCTCAAAGAAAACAATCAGAATCAGTTGCTGACCTGAGGACCTAAATTTAAAAAAAGGTAAAACAGATGCTCTTTGGAAGAACTTGAGACAATAATGGGCATGTGCATTGCATCTGCATTCCAAGAAGAGTATATGATTTTAAAATCTAGAAGTCCTCTAATCTCAGAATCCTCTAATGAGGGTTTGAAATTAATCTGAGAAAATAATCTGACAATCTTTAAAATAACTTGAGAAATCCTCTACTCTGGAATATTTTAGTATTTTTCTCATTAATTAGAGCAAACTCAAGCTCTAGCATTAACACCTGTTAACCTGTTTTTCCACAATTCTTTTGTCTTCTTTTTAAATTTCTTTCACTTTTCTGTAGTTCCTAATCACTGGGCAATTAAGCATTGAAATGTTCCTTTGCAAATAAAGTTCACTGTATATCACGCTCATTTATGCTAACTGCTCACAGAGGGACAATGATGCTGTTTAGATCATACAATCTATATTCAGATTTCAGTCTTGAGAACCAGACTCCCAGGAGACATTTCAGTGCTACTATCATTGCATTAGTCGTTTGTCCTGTTCCGCTTCTACTAATACTTAAAGTTACATGGTCAAAACATTATATCATCTCCCGGGAGGACATTAAGACAGTAGTAAAATACAGTGCAAATCCATATGATTGGTTAGAAATTATTTTGAAGTGTCTTCATATATTCTTCTGTAATTGATTCAGGATGATATATTACTGCTGCACCTTGCATGCTAAAAAGTGCAAATGCAGATGTAGTGAAGTGAGTAGAAATATTAGAAAAACATTGCTTTCAACTCAAGGATTAAATGAGTTAATAGCTTCATGTTAAAGAATTCCCTTTACTGTTGGGTTGTGTGAACTCATTATCTAGGCTAGTTAAAGGCCATCATATCAGGCCACCATATCTTGTAATTTTCATTATGTTTCATTATGAAAGTATTTTTCAGAAATGTTATCCATAATCTGTGCACTGTATGCACTATATTCTGCATAGTGGCCTTTGCTTTAAATTATGTATTGTATGTAAGTATTTCTGTGTAGAAAAACACACACAAACAACATTACTAAACCACATCCACTTGTGTCTGCAGGATAGTCACACAACCACCAGTGTCTCTGCCCAAAGACACTCCCAGGCTTTCCAGAACCATTGTGCCATTTCAATTCTCAGCTACAAGGAAGGCAGACTGGGATTTCTGTCTTGGCCAACCACCACCATGCAGTAAACACTGTTTATTTCCTGCAGAAGAATGAAGAACCAAATTTACTCTAAATAGAAAGTGAATTAATGGATTCAGAATTCCTAGGTATTTCCACTATGGGGCTTACATGGCTTTTCTGGCTTTGATTTAATTTGATAAAAATAGCTATTACAGGCCTGGGAATTAACGAATTGTTGTGGTTTAACCCCATCCAGCAGCTAAGCACCACACAGCTGCTCACTCCCGGTGGGATGAGGGAGAGAACTGGAAGGGTAAAAGTGAGAAAACACATGGGTTGAGATAAGAACAGTTTAATAACTGAAGTAAAATAAAATAGAATTGTAGTAATAGTAGCAATAATAATAATAATAAAATAATACACAAAGCAAGTGATACACTATACAATTGCTCACCACCTGCTGACCAATGCTCAGCCCGTCCCCGAGCAGCGATCACTGCCCCCCAGCCAACTCCCCCCAGTTTATATACTGAGCATGATGTCATATGGTATGGAATAGCCCCTTGGCCAGTCCGGGTCAGCTGTCCTGGCTGTGCCCCCTCCCAGCTTCTTGTGCACCTGGCAGAGCATGGGAAGCTGAAAAATCCTTGACTAGTATGAACACTACTTAGCAACAACTAAAACATCAGTGTGTTATCGACATTATTGTCATACTAAATCCAAAGTACAGCACTATACCAGCTACAAGGAAGAAAATTATCTCTACCGCAGCTGAAACCAGGACAAGAATTAAATTTGAAAGATGTGGCTAGGAATCACACAATATATAATTACAGTAAGCACCATAAAAACTTCTTTGATAACAGCCAGCTGCAATAAGAATATTTTTAATTATTTTTATTTTTTGTGTATAAAACACACCTCTCAGATTTTTTTTAGCTCCCTGAACCTACTTTCCTAGAATCTTGGCCAGCTTACAGTATCATAAACACAATTTATCCTGTTCTGCCTCAAAAATGGTCATTGTGCAGTGCTCCTCTAAATGTGCCAGACTGTTCCAACTAAAAATAGTTTGAAACCAAAAAGAAATCCTTTACAGAGACACTGAAATGAAAGGAAAATAGCTAATTAGGCCTTGATCCAAACTATCCTAACAATCACACAGACTTCCATTGTGTCACTGGGCTTTGCATCCAGTCTTTGGGACTACAAACAGCAACAAAGCAAAGCAAATCTTTAGCTCCCAATAGAGTTTCATTAATGCCCCCAACTTCTGAAAATTAAAAATGTGTTTACTATTTTGCTGGATCAGAATCTCAGACCATGAGACTTTTGTGTTAAGCAATGATATTTTATCGGTACTTTGAAATACCACAATGTTTTCTGGCATTGAGTAAATCTTTAAAAATTGAATAATAATGAAACATTGTGGAACAAAAGATAACACTTGGATAACTTGATTTAAAATTGCATGGCAGAGGCTGGCATAGGCTTCATTTAACCAATTATGTTCTTCTGTGGTTTTTTATGTTTTTTTTTCAGCATTGTGATAAGCTGCTAGAGTGCCACCTTTGTTATTAAGAATTATGTACACGTGGATTACAAAAAAAGAAGGTGATAGGGTCTCTTCAGTTTTGGCGAGACAAATTTGAAGATTGAGATGTCATTTGTTAACAGAAATTGCTGAGCATGGCATATCTGTTTTCCGTGATTAGTGAGTTGTCCTGCCAGAGATGTTACAGGAGCATCTTCACCTCCTATGACACTCTGGTCAGTTATTTCCTTTGGTTTTAATCAAGCATATTGAAATAAAGCAAACTTTGGACAACTGAAAGGGTACCACTACTTTGGGTTATACACTGGGAAATATAAAATGAAAGAATTCTGGTGTAGTGTATGTAGAACATGAGAAAACATAACCACAATGGCATGTGAATAAATACACACCAAAGTCTCTATGCACTGCTGCTTGCAGTGGATAACATTTCTAGTTCATATTTTGACGACCAATTTACTGAACTGTTATTTGAAATTCAGGTACAGGTTTTAATGCAATTATGCAACACTTTGATGCTGTGGAAGGTTCAATCACAAGTAGCAACGATTTAACAAAAGTCATGTAATGATGTAGGCAGCATGAGGTGTCTTGTTAAAATGTTCCACAGGTCTAGCTGTACAGCTCTTGTGCCAGTGATCAGTATGGCCACCTTCACCTATATTTCTCAGAACCAGCTGAAAATATTACAGAGTCCGCCTGAAGCTCCCCCTCTTAATCCTGCTTCCTCCCCTTTTTATATGGTGTCTAAGCAAGGAGAGTATGAAACTTCAAGTTCTCTTGCAAGATCCCATACATATTTTGAAGAATGATGGGGTTTTTTTAACTGATAGCATCATATATTAAAACAGCACACACATTATTCAAATCACAGCATAAAAATAAATTAAAAAAATAAAAGCAAAATTCAAGGTCAACAAACTAGCATTTCAGGAATCCTATCTTAGTCATAGCAATGACATAAAAAAAAGCAAGAGGGCAGCCATGACAAAGGGAGTATGAGTCAGTGGTTCCTAAGTCAATCAAAGATAAACAAAGACGAGAATTAAAGAAACCAGACGCACAATTTCATTTTCCGTATTAGGAAAGTATTACAGCTTTATAGTTCCTACAAAGATACTCAAATGCTAATAATTATTTAGTTAAAAAGCCAAACACTGAGAAGGGGAAATTTTAGTGGTACCATAGATTAAATTTTCCCTCTTGTTACCTTAGTCAATTTGACAGCTCTTGTTCTTACTAGTGCAATCTGAAACTCTAGACTACATTTTACTTTTATTTGTCAAACAGAGGACAAATAATGTATGAAGAGAGTTTAAATCCAGATGAACTATAGCATACTAGACTGCAAGTGACATACTGCTGGGATTTGTCCTCTGAAGTGCTACTGATTTTGTATCCAGTTTCTGTTGCTTCTTAGTGCCTAAATTTCATTCTTCCAAAAGTCAAATATTGACCCACAACTCAATCACTCATGGTCCAAACAGGTGACAGAGGCCTCTGAGTCAGCTCAAAATCTGAAAAAAGGTAAAGCAGAAATAACAAAAGATGTGCCTAAGCATGCCTTAATTGTTGTTTTTCAATAGAAAAGGATGGAAGAGGGAGGGATAGGGAAAAAAAAAGAGGGAACTGTATTCTGTTTTAGACTGGGAACACAGAAGTTTTGCTTTTCAGGCTTGACTTTGACATGACTTCCTAGCAGCATTGAAGAAATCCTCTTATCTTTAGCTTTTTTTGCCTATCTGTTCCTCATACTTCTCTTGTCTGTCTTCATGGGATGCTGGTTTTGTTAAGTGCTTTGAATTGGACAAGACGTACAGAGTGGTTAAATATAAAAGTGTAATAGCCTAAAGTGCAGAGTAATTCCAAACAACTAATTCACTTTTAAAAGAGTAATATTAAACAGGATGGTAAAGATACTGTAATGAAGTAAGTTTTACATTTAACATCTTTTCTACAGTAAAAGGATTTGGAAGGGTTTTCCCTGTAAGTAGCATAGGTGCCAGTGAGAAAACAGTTATTTGGTTACTATGTGGTGAATTTAAAGTCAAAATTGACTAATTTGCTTGAAGCAGAAAAGCCCTTGAATAATATGTTCAATAGAAAATCAGAAAGCTGATAATGATTTGGGCCCATGGTTTATAATAAACCTTTGTGAGATGATGAGAAGGAAACATTTCACTGATTTTGTAAGTGAGATGGTGGCTTGCTTAAGAATGATATGGAGCACTAAAATCTCCTGAAAAGATATCTACACAACTCCTGGACGTGCTGTATTACAGAAAATATTTTGGTTAGTGCTTGTTGCACAAAATATACCTTATCCTGTCAGGAAATGAACCCAAATTATGTGATATATCTTTTTTTTGACACTGGCAGAAGTTCTGCACAAGGTCTGATTCATCTTGAGTGTAGCAAACCTATGGCCCTTTCTGAGTAGACATGAGAACAGTTTTAGAAACTTAATATTCTAAAAGCAAGGAGAATATTCTTTGGAATTACGGAAAATCCAACATTGCTACTTCAAACTGTTCTGGAGAGCAAGCCAATATTCTTGCCAAAGAAACACCAATGTTTTTATAAGCACCACCCCAGAACTATCACTGACTAATATAAATGTTGTGTTGTTTATTTGTGTCCTGGTGAACTGCCCAGTTCAATTTGGAAATAAGCAACATTCACCATCATGTGGGCAGAAGGAGCCTAATTCTACCAGCTCTGGTCTGTTGAAGCTTTGCTCCATCTTTAGGCTGTAGAATCATGATGTACCTTTCTTTGGCCCTCTCTGTTAATCCAGCCAGCTCCCTAGTCCTTAAATCCTCATAAAACATTTACTTATGCCCTAGAAATGCTCTGTGTGAGAGAAACACGCAGTAAAGTCCCTGCGATCCACTGCCAAGATTCCGCAAGGAGTTAAGAGCTGAGTGTGAGGGCTTGTCTGCTTCCAGAGCCAGGAGCAAAATCTTTGCCACAGGAAATAAGATAATGCATCAACAACTTAATTTATCTTCTAATAGAATCACCTTGCCTTGCAGAGATATACTGAATGCCAGGTGCTGTCACACCAAAATCTGAAGCAATTTCATTACTGGTCTTTCAAATAAGGAATGATCATTTATTCAATTTATTGTTCAGAGATCTATTTGAGGAGTCCCTCTTAAGGACTTAGAGAAAATATGGAATCTAGAGTGTTAGTTGATTGCAACCACATGTATCAAGGGCAAAAAGGTAGCATAAAGTCAGAGAAACAAAAGCCTCCACTGGGGCGGCCCTCCACCCCTGCCCATGGCCCAGGACCCTGTTTCAGCCCAGCCCAGAGCTGTCAGCCCCTGTCCCAGTGACACTGCAGCAATGTCAGCCTCCATCTCCATCTCCATCCCTTTAGGCAGCTGGTCTCCTGGGTGGACACCTCCACCCGCAATGTACGCTGCGGCTTGCCTCCAGGCCTGCCTCTGGCCCCAGCTCCTTTTGCTCCTGATGGGACCACCTGGTTAGACCCTGGCCCTGGTTTATTGCTTTGTGTGTCTGGCATGGCTATAGATAGACATGGCCAAAGATTAAGCCAAGTCTACAAACAACAGTTATCTTTTCTCAAAATTATTATTGCATTGGGTATATGTCAGCACTGTCCTTGTGCTTATATGCTAAGTGGAAGCTTGGACAGCATTTTCTGAAGTCATAAGGTGACGAAAAATTAGTCAAGATAAGTCACGGTAAAAAACTCTATAGTTAATAATACCTTAAACTGCTGATAGGTGCGAGCGTGGAAGAGGTCTTTCAGAAGGTCAAGGGGGAATTTAACAAAAGTTGGTTCACAGCCGAATTAATCTACCTGTTATAGTCTTTTTTCTCAGATCAACAAAGTTGGTAGCCAAACTGACAAATCTGTATTTTAGACTATTTCTCTGCATAATAGCATAGGTAGAAACTAGTAGTGCAGAGGGAGATAAATGTTAGTAGTAAATGAAAAAAATATTTGGCCTGGAATCAAGTGATGAATGGGTGGAGTTGGGATGAGCTTTTTAAAAAGTTTTCCTAAATTACTTCACAGCAGGAAAAAATTACACAACATTAAATGCATTGATGATACCAAGATAATAGAAACTGTAATTATTGTACCACAGAAGAAAGAAGAATAGACCAAGGGAGAGAAGTGAGGGTAATGGAGTAATAGATGGATTTAGTACTACAAATTAAAAACTAATTTGAAGAAAACTAACTAAGATAATCATAAACAATTTGAATGAAATGCAGCTTCAGGGAGCAGAGGGGAATAGAAATAACAAGTTAAATACTTAACAAAACTGCTTAAGAAAAAGCAGCAAAAACAGTACTAAAGGAAGTAACAAATTGGTAGAAAGATTACTCATAAAGCGACTAAGACAACAGCTTGGTTATTACATGTGACACAGCTCAGGCTTTGATTGAAATAGAGAATGTAGGTGTTGATTCAAAATCCAGTAAAGTCAATGGAAATATTCCTTTTGAGTAATAAAGAGCTTTGGGACAGGATCTCAGCTATTGGGGTGTGTCCAGATGTCAAAGAAATGTCTTATTAGGAAAAAAGGTTCAAGAACTAAAGCAAATGGAAGAAAACTGCAACCTTCTCTAATTACAGATTATGGAGACTTGAGCAATACCACAATTATATGACGTTCTAGTGGCAAAACCCTTATGCACATCTGTGTGAGGGGATGTTCTGGTTAAAGATCAGATTGCATATTTTCAACCAGAAATGTTGTTTCCATTTAGATATGGAAAAGGACAATTAGTGCCAAAGTAGAGGCCATCAGTATTATGTGTTATGTAAACCAAGACTAGCGTGAATATGAATTCATATATTCATATGTAAGTATATGTAAAGAGAAGCAGGTTTTCTGGGGGTAGATTTTTTTTGTTTCAATCCAAATGGTTATTCTTTAAAATAAATATAAAAGTGAATCTTCATTTCTCCATTATATTCCATGTGGACATTTGAAGTTTGTTAAATTCTGCACTTTTCTACTCTTACTGGCTGGCTAGTGGTATTTTTGATTTAACATTGGTGTTTCCAGATGTGAATATTATTCCTGAGTTTTTCCTGTATTTTTTCCTGTCAAAAGCATTGGAATGTTCTAGGTTTGCTAAGAAAAATAACTTCCCAATGCACATAGAAATTCATTTATTACTTATCTTATAGTTCTTATGGCCACTTTCAAGGCTCTAGGTTATAAGCAAATAGCCCCTAGTAAATATTTGGATGCAAGTAGCTTATTCATATGTCATATTTCAAATGGTCACAGTTTTATCACAAGTCTCGCAATATTTGTTCTTTGTATAAGAGTCTCTACTGCTAAGAGAAGTCACTACATGGAAAAACTCAGCTTCTACTTACAAAATGTTCCTACCTCTCATGAATGTGGAAGATATCTTGAACTCATGAGCTGGCATCTTGTTCTCTCAGAAACAAAAAGGTAAATAATCCCCCAATTTCTTTTTTGAAAAGTTTGAGCAGGCATTTTAACACAGCTGATGGCATGGTATGATTCCAAGTTTTCTGACTGAATGACCTCACTTCTGCAGATGAGAATATTAGAAAATTATCAGTGAATATATTTTATTCACTCCAATTCTCTGAATTCATCTTCAAAAGAAGATAAGTAAAGTATAGTGAAGCAAAGATTATCCTGAGCTTACAGATAAGGAGTGAGGTAATAGGGTTATTTGTCAAAGATTAAAGGTAGGTCAGACTGCCCAGATCTTCTGGCTCCCAGTCAATTGCCTTAAGCACAAGACCTTATTTGAACTTCAAATATTGCAGTAAGAAAGTTGAGAGGACTTCAGAGAAAAAAGGACATGTCAAAGTCCAAAATCTACCTCCATGCTCTGGAGAAGTATCTTGTAGGTGACGGGGCTATCCCTCTTGGATATATAAACACATTTCTGTTGTCGGACCAGAGCCCTGCTAAGCTAAAAACCTGAAGCAAATAACTATGCTCACACATTGATGCCCCTACATTAGTGTTCTCACAGTTAAATCAGAATACAAACACAAACCAATCATAGTGCAGGTACACGAAGAGAAGTGAACCAAAACCAAAAATCTTGGACTGAAGCACAGGCTGTGTTTTCTGAACTGTTTCTGTCTGCCCTCTAACTCTTCATGTCTACACTCTTACAGTGAAGAGAACACTGTAAGATACCCCTTGCTGGTTGTGACTTGAGATGGTAAATCTGCTTTGCAATGTTGTCTTTCATTTTAAAGCACAGTTAGGGTGATTTCAAAGCTTATTATTGTATGCCATGATCACAAAAACTATTTTTAATCTTTTTTTCTTTCAGATCTTAACATATTATATCAAAGCTGGGTCAGTTTTTGATGCAATATTCTTTACTGTTATTAAAGTGACATTTGACTTAATATCAAGGCTTCCATATTAAATTATTTCAATGAATTTAACTAAAAGTGACAGTATCAGAACTATTATCTGCTTAGGAATTTCTTACTCTTGGAATCCTGGAAACCTATATTTTAAGAAGAGGTGTACTCTAATATTTTCATTTCTTCTTGGAGTTCAATAAGACATGAATGTTTAAGTACTCAGTTTAACACCTCAAATGGGGCTTGCCATTTAATTTGTTACACCAGTGAGTTCAAAAGAATATAGCACATTCTTACCTCACATTGTGTTCTTATACATGAGTGACTGAAGTAAAATCAGGTCTGACTCTTGGAGATTAGAACAGGGTTTAATACTGGCAATCAACTATCCCATGTCTATGGTAGCTGTTTAATGCCTCATTCTGAGTACTTACTGATGGTTGTAACTATGTAGGGTGTTGACCAGATGGCTTTCTGGGCTGATCCAGTAAAGCAAACTGTAGGCATCCAGAAATTCCTCTGTTGAGTGAACAGAGGAATTAAATAACTATTTAATTAAGTCTCTGCACACAGTGCCACAATTGAAGCAGCTCTAGAAGTATTTTGACTGAATCATAAAATGAGCTTATGAAAATGCTGGAGAAAAGGGGGTTAAGGACCTCCATGTCCTCTCTCTCAAGCAGGAATAACAGCTCATAGACATTTTTTCCCCTGTCTCATACAGTCTAACATCAGTGTCCAGCAACCACCTCCTGAACAAGGCAAGAAAGCCTCCCGATGCCCTCCCCGGAGACCCTGGGGACTGCTGATAGGTGCTACTGAAGCCATCTCTTCTCCAGGCTGAACAAGTCCAGTTCCCTCAGCCTCTCCTCAAAGGGCAAATACACCAGTCATGACCATGTTGGTGGCCTCCACTGAACTCACTCCTGTTTATCAACGTTTTTCCTACACTGGGGAGCGCAAATCAGGCTGCAGTATCCTCGAAGTGATAAACAGGAGTAAAGGGTGAAGATCCCTTCTCTTGATCAACAGGCTGTGATCCTGTATGATACAGCCTAGGAAGGCTCCTTGCCGCCAGGGCCACTGCTGGCTCATGCTCAGCTCACTGTCTGCCAGAGCCCCAGGGCTTTTCCCACAGAGCTGCACCCTGGGAAGGCACTCCCAGCCTGTACCACTGCAAGGGGCTCTTCTTTGAAGAGGAACTCTGTCCTCTTCAAGAATTTGTCCTTCTTGAATTTCATCATGTTGGCTCATTTCTCCATCTTTTCTATGTCCCTATGGGTGGCAGCCCTGCCCTGCACCACCCAGTTTCTGGTTATGTGCAAGCTTGCTCTCAACTCCTCAAGTCATTAATAAAGATGTTAAACAAGACCGCACAGTACTTTACTAGCTTCCAGGTAGAGAACAATCCATTAGCCATTACCCTCTGAACCTGATCCTCAAACCAGCTTTTTACCCCTCTAGTTGTCTAAAGTGCTATTTGTTCATGTGCTATTCATACGTTTCATGTATGCTCACCTTTCTCATCTGGGGAGGTGAACAAAGACACACCAAATTCAGAGAGCCAACTTTTTATATTTTTCACTTTTCACCTTGTGGATTCAAAAAATGTCCCTTAAGAAATCTTTTTCAATACCATAGGCTCATACTATGGCAAATATTGGGAATGAGGGGAACAAAATGTTAAAATGACCCTCTCTCACAAGCAGTTTTCTTCAAGTTCTATACCTTTGAGAGAAAAACCATCCTTCTTAAATTGCTAGAATGGGCAGCATATTTCCTATGGGGTTTGTTGACGCCACGCTGAATAGTAACTCAAGGTATTCATGTAGTTATTAAGGTTTAATTATTTACTGAGTAATTGAGGTTTTCTGACATTCACTGTGAACCCTGTTTCTCCTTTTTGTTCCTTTCCATACAATCTCTTTAGAACATATGCATTTCTTGGTATTACCGCAAGAATCTCCTGCCAGAGAAAATATACAACACATTCAAATGCTCTCCAACACTAAGATACTTTGGCGGCATTTAGAATTGTTCACTGCTGGCTTATCTTAATATCCACACACGGTTGCATAGTATGAGAGTACAGGCTGGCAGGTATCAGCCATTTTATAATGCTGTATGTGATTAAACAGAATAAAGGTATATCACCTTTCTTGGAACAAAAGTGAGCCAGGGATGTTAAGATTTATCTTTCTCACAGAAAACTATCTGTAGCACACAAAGTGAAAATTTATTTCTGTACAACCTGTTGTCTAAAGATCACCTGATAACATTGCTAAATAAGGTCTTGTGCGTATATATATATATGTATGAAAATAAGCTTCTTTTATTAGGTTGTGTATTTTGGTTGGTTGTTGGAACAAGTTCTGGCAAGCACCAGTGGACCCTGCTGACTGTGCTGATCCCTTTAACCAGAGTTCATTCTTGAGGCAGAGTTGCTTCCTGACAACTATTGTCCATATGCTGTTTGTGACCAAATATGTTCCACAATTGATTTATTTATATAAACAGAATTGATTGCATTAATATCTGTCAGGAGCCACAATGCGAGGAACTTGGAAACAGAAGAAAATATTGAACTATGCTCTTCAGAAACCTAACGACTTTTCACAGTAGGGGTGACTGTCCTGGAGTGATGATATACAAGACCACATACCAACTTATGTCTGGATCTTAATTCAAATTCTTGCAATGCCATAATTTTGTATCAATAATTTCATCTTCATTGAAAAAATTGCCATCACATACCACTAGACAGATTGGTCTGCATTACTATGACATGTATTGTGGTAACTACCTACCTTTATGGAAATTGTACATATACTACCCTTCTGGAGAGTACAAGCCTAAGAATTATTTTTCTAAAAATGGAAATTAGTGTCTTTCATTAGTAATATAATATTAGAAACAAGCAGGCAAATGTACTACTCTCTTGCTTTGTATGCTTTTGTCCTCTTGAGGCTTTTGCCCTCAAGATCTTTTTTCTGCCAGGGTCCTCTAATACCACTTTTTCTGGCTCCTTATGATCAGTAGTAGATGAATGCTGCCAGTTTTCCTTTACTCTGATGCCATGTGGAATGATTCATGTAGGATTTTTCTTAAAGTCTTATAATCTGGTTGCTCCTAAGGGAGAATAGCTGTAGTGAGAGATTTGTCCTTATACTTTTCACTATTTGTGAACTTTTGTGCTCATATGCTTTATCTTGTTCTCTGCCTTGATAGCACTTGCAATGACTGTCCTGCTGGGAACCCAAGTAACTCAATCTCCCCTACCACAGTACTAACTGGACTTCTTCTTACTCCTTAATTTTTCTTTTTCACTAACTGTGCTTTCAAAATGAAACCTGCAGCTAGTAGTATTCTTGTGTGGTAGCATGTGAGGAGATGTGCTGAGGGCATTTCTCTTTTCTCTTCAGTTTTCCTGCAGTCCAGTAGCACTGTTCCCAGACTCTTGAGAAGTTCAAGGTTTCACAGACATTCCCAGTCACTTGCACCACAGCAGGCAGCAGCATGTTGCTCTTGAGCATTGATGTAGCCATTCATTCCTTCTGACTCGTCATAATGGAGAATCAAACTGTTTTCTTCTTTTATATCTGGCAACACTTCAAGAAATGTATGTAGAAAGCTGCTCATGGGAAACAACTTGAAATGTAAAACCACCAGGAATTCTGAGCCAGAGAAAAACCTAAAAATCCAATAAGTAGTGTTTCTTATTTTAGAGTGTTACCGGAATATATTTTATTTACTGTGTAGCTTTATTCAGAGCCCTGCCTTTTGAAGAACACTTTAGCAATAAAAATTATGAAGACAACTTGCTAGCACATTCCTTACTTAGAACAAGTGCTTCCAAGCAATCCATCACTGGACAGACAGGCAGATAGGCTGAACTCAGATACCATAATTCAGTCCCATTCTCCATTTTATGGGATGTCTGGTTATCTTATATGTTGGCTCAGGTATCCTAAAGCATCTGTGGCTCCTGCAGTTATTCAGCAATTGTGTTAGAGCTTCTGGATCAGAGGACTTGCTTGTTACATTATACTTACTTTGTTCTACCAATGAGCCTTTACCAGGCAGGTGTTTGTTTCCTGTACAGGTAGGTTTAATTTGCAGCACAAACCATTATGTGCTAACCTCCGCAAGGGGGTGGAAGGTGTGCTAAAACTGAAAAGCTGTCTGACCACTGAAGTAAGAACATTATTGACCTTTCTGTAAGGGAGAAGCATCTGGGCAGTGGATCAAAAGGAAAGAAATGTATGGGGGTAGATTTTAGTGGTGTATGAGCCTGTAGAGTAGCAATGGGTAATGGATGATGGGAAAGTCTGGAGGTGGTTAGAGTGTAGGGTATCACACTGGATGATGGGCAGGAATGTTGGGAGCTGTGAGAACCACGTGTGACACAATTGATGAGGAATAGACTTCTGAACATAAGTGATCAAAATGAGTACTCTAATGTGCTCAGCCCAAAACATGCTTGGTCTCCTAAACATGCTGTTGAACTGAGCTGTGCTGGACACTGAGAAAAGGGGGCAGGTGGCTTCAGATGGTGGGAGGGAAGGCAGGTTCAGTGCAGGCTATGGGCTCTGCCACTGAGGTGGATCTGCACCCCTGCAAGGGCACAGGCTGTGGTGTCTTAGGAGATGACCACCTTCAGCCCTGCACACCTTATGCTTCCACTGAGAATCTAAATATTGTGACACAGCCTGTCGTCACACACACTCAGCTCACAGCCTCCCTTTTCCAACTCCCATACTTAACCCACAGCTGTCCCAACTCATTCTGCACATTTTCCTGGCCAACAACCCAGCCCATATCTTTCCATCCCCTTGGTGCATCTCCTTCCTGACTCTCTCTTCATCCCTTGTTCACCCCATCAGTTCTTCTCCAGCCTGTGTAGGATGGGTAAGCTGGTACCACCAGTCTTTTAGTATCATATATACTCAGAGTTTCTGAGTGCATAATTCTTAGAAATCAATAGTAGATTTAGAGTTGGGTTATGGTTGGTCTGTCAGTGTTCATCAAACATTATGAAATATCAACTATACAGAAGACACTTAGCAACTGCAACCCAGTAAATCAGATGATAGAATTTCATCCTCAGAGTTTGCATGAACTGTTAATATTTGGAAGCAATTTAAAATTCTTATATGCTGTGAGAAACTGGTTTGTGGGCCAACCCTCATGAAAAAAAGGAGTTGCTACATTTTCTTGTCTTCCCTAAAGAGAGGTGTAAACATCATTCATTCTATGATAAGTTAAATTTCAGATTTACATTTTGGCTTGCTCATGTAGTTTCCAGTCTTCCACATTATTGCCTGTGACCCTTCATTCCAGCATACCTCCGTGGAGACTGAAAACTGAATTGCTACACATTGCCTGTGACATATTCATTAGCCTTTTCAGAGCATTTATCCCAGTGTCTGTGCATCTTGTATTTGTGAATCAAACACAGGTCACTGGGCTCAGTGTTCAGCTGCTGTGAACTATCCTCAGAGGAGCTATGTTGAAATAAACCAGTTGATGATTTGTCTTATCATGTGGAAAGGGAAGCCAGAGACAGATCAAATAACTTAATGATTGCTTTTTGTCAGTAAATGCCAATATGGTATAACTTGGTCAAGGCATGCTAAAAGGCAAAAAGTATAAAGTTTACAACAAATCTTGGTTGCTTGACTGAGGATATTTGGTAGAACTTAGTGGGGCATAAAATCTGGCATAAAGGATCCTGAAATGTTATATGAAGATTGTATTAAAATGTGAAAATATAAAAAAGTGAAAAAATGAACACTGGCTGTAATATTTTCATATCTTATGAATGAGTTTATTAGAAAAATAGAGAATTATCTGGCTCAAGCATTTGGAATAACTACTGTTAGCTTCTAGCCAAGGTAATGTATACTATTTTCCTGGATAATCGCCACATCCTCTCACAGTTTTTTTTTAAAAAGTATTTCTTCAAATGTCAACTTGGGCTGTGCTGAATTATGTCAGATTATAGAATTTTCTGGGATTTAACTTCATATAACATGGTTAACAAACAAAGTCTATATTTCATAAGAAATGCAATATTAAGAAACAAGTTTTTAGGAATAGAGCAAATTTCATTCTACCCGTGACAAAAGATCATATTTGGACAAAGCATAGTAAAAAGTAGGCATAGGCAATTAGGCAAAATGAAACATAGAACTCTTTCCTGCAGGAAGTTAATTTACTGGACTATCTTCTCTCAGGCTTGCCAAGATACCTATGTAGGCAGCTGGAGAGGACAGGTTAATACTAATCATGAAATCCTAGGGTAGCTCAGGTTATTAGGACTTTGGTGTGATCAGGATTTCATCCACAGGCTGTACAGGCAGGTGATCATTTTAAGAGACTCCCAAATGAGGAATAAGAAAACCCACAGCTGCATTGGATGCTGATATTTCAGATACTTGTCTCAGGCAAAGCCATTGCTGTGTTTGGCTCAGTCAGATCTAGCCACATAGCATATGGTTCAAGTATGGCACAAAGTTGATGGCGTCTAAATGTTTCAGCACATGGCCATTATTACACAAGCTCTATCAGCACTCTTATAACTAGGGAAAAGTTTTGCACTTTTTATATTTGAGGTAGAACAGTTTCTGAGAGCTAGAACTAGGTATAACAACTGCAGCTTGTTTTTTTTGAGTATGTCTGCTATTCCACAGAATCAGAAACACTGACCCTTATATCAGGGATCAAATAAAACTGAAGGAGAAGATTTCTGAGTTTTCTGAATCTCAGCGTGTGAATTGAGACTATAATAACAGTTTCCCCCTTTTTCAAAAGAAAGATAAGGATTTCTCTTCTTACATTTTTCTTCTCTACAGGTAGATCTCCTGGCTCATTCACTGACACTGTATACGTATTTTCACATGCAACATGGAAGTACATTTACTATTACAGTATTTAATGCTGGTAGAATATAATGTATAGTTTGAGAGAGCAACAGTATTGAACTGAGCTCTTTTCCTTCTGGAAGATACTTGCCAAATTAAAATGTTTCATAATGTGAATGTGAAGAGCACTAGGGTCTTACATCAATCAGAAAACTATATCCTTATACTGTGATAGGTAACATAATACTTTACAAGGAAACATGTTGGGAGAAACTGTGGTTCACATTGTTTTAAAAAAGATGCTGACAGCGTTAGGATGCTGACCTTAGAAATGTGAATGCAAAGGCAAACTTTATGGGTATAGATAAAGCTGACTGTTATGTAAACAGAAAGATGACTTATTCCAGTGTCAGATTCCTTGACATATTAATCCGTTCCAGTAGGGGGAAAAAAAAACCAAACTGCACAGAACTTGTATTTCTGTGTGGAATAAAGAACTCTATGTACTCTTGATTTTATCTGTTATTTCACATGATTTTTAAAAAGAAACTGAGTTAACTAATGGAATCTTATAAGGAGATTAACATCATATTTATTTTATAGATCAATAAATTGAGACAAAGCGTAATTAAATGATTCATCACAGACTGCACTAGAAAGGACTTGCGGACTGATTTAAAACTGCTAATGGAATCTCCAGTTTTTATGAAATTGAAATGTGAACAGGTAAAAAGTTGAATAATGCTTAATTTAATGCAATGTGTTTAATGTTTCACATTTATAGTTATTTACATTAACATTTACAAGCAAACTTGAGTTACTTGTTTAGGAAAGCCCTCAAAGAATACTGTGCCAGCTGTCCTGCAGCTTTTACTCCAAAAGGTCCAGAAAAAGGTGATGTGGACAATACTTTCTCAATCATCTGTGCTGCTGAAGCTTGAAATGTAATTTTCTGCTCACCAAAATGTAAGCTATACTGAAAGACAAAATCAATATTTTTTCAGCTAGCATCAGAAAGAGATAAAATCATTGATGATAAAAATCAGCAGTCTTCACTGAAATTACATCAGAAATTAATTTGATTTAGAAATTACTTAGCTCTGTATTGCTTCTGAGCTGTTGCTACATGCTAACAAAAGCTATCTCAAACCAACAGATCTCACTTCTTGTTAATTCTGTGGCTTGTGCTACGTATGTCTAAGGTCCAATTCATTAAGGCTTCAGGCAGCCTTCTTGAAAGCTTCCCAGGTTGGAAAAATGGTACCTGCACCTCATATTAAGCCTTTGTGAACAATTTTCAAAGTAGATTGTAACTAAAGATTAGGATACCATCATTTTTGCTCTTTGAATTGGGGAAAGGAAATGTGTTCTAATAGGTCAGGTTTCTCATTTGTTTTTCTCTGCATTTCTCCTGTCAACGTGGCCAAGTTGCTTTTTTGTTGTTTCACAAGTGGATAAACTGCCACTTAGAAACTTATTTTATATTAGAATTTGTTGTGTCATGTCTAGCCTGAAACATCTCTTTTGAATGTTCAGCACATTAGATTCTTGTTGTGCCCATGACTGACATGAGGAGAGGTAATGTCCCATCTTTGGCAGAAACTTTTCATGGCACTCCTTTTGTTGTCAGTCTTTTAACACTGATCATTTGATTTTTTAATCTTTCTGAATAAGTCATATCTACTGTAACTCTGTGTATTCCTGCTGCTCTCCTCTAGGTTGTCATTGCTTGATTGTGGTGTGGTATTCACAGACTTGGTTTTATGTTCTCTGCAGAGAACTCCAACCGGGGCACTGCAGATGTTGGATGTAACAGAGTCATCCTTCACATATCCTGCAGACTCCATTCATTCTTTTCAGATCCAGATAATGATGATTGTTTTTCTCCAAGACAGATCGGCATTGTGAGTCATTATCCAGCTTGCAATCTGTAATAACCCATCTGCCCTCCCTTGGCCAGGTGGGGTGTATCTAGATTTGTCATCCACTTGCCTTGATCCTGGTTTAAAGCTATTCTCAAAACCCAACAAGTCTGCAACATTCTTAGATTTGTTGGTGAAGAAGTAGAGCTGTGACAATGCTGAAGGAAACCTTCATTGGGGAGCAGTACAGACAGTAATATTAGCAGTTAGGGTGGTGCAAGGTTATAGGCCTTCTCTTGAGCTGTTGAAATTCACTAGTGATTGAAATTAGTGTAAATAAATAGAGCGTGCTTTAGATTTTATTAGCTGACCAGTTCACTGCTCAAATCCCTGTTAGATGCTAATTGAACTATTAAAGAACAGCCATTGAATGTTTTGTAAATAGTGTGTTAATCTCACTGGGATTGTCTGCTTATCACTGCTAAAGGAAATAAACATTTTAAAGATAAAATATTGACATTCAGAATGTATTAAAATCTAGACTTAGAAAAAGCCTAATAGCCATTAGAAGAGAGCTTCTGTCACTGTTTGGTTTCAATTATTACGCAGTGGTGTGGGCTGAATTCTAAGAGTTGCAGAACCTTTCATACATTTTTCAGGTAAAGGTTAGATGTTTTTGCCATTAATGAGATCCTCTTATGTTCTTTACATTAAACTGCTGCCTTGCTCTTCTTGAAAGGCCCAGCTTGCTACTAGGACACAAGGTTGTCAAACATGATTGCTTCAAAGAGGATTATTTTTCACTCTACAAAGATTAATTGGGGCTCCTCAAAGCCCAAGTTGCTTGGGGAAAAAAGGAAACAATTCTTCATCAATAGTCATAATGTCTCCCAGGCACACGGAAAAATGTGGTGCTGGGCAGATCTTAAACACAAATTGCTGAGCTTAAGTAGTGTGTAGGCTGGAAAAAGAAAGAAGCCGGGCGCAGCGTCACTCACACATTTTGTTCTATATGAGTATTCTGCAGTAACCAGTCCCAGTAGTGCAATACTGCAACACACTGGGAAGCTGATTATAAACTAAAATTTCTCTAGTGTGTGGTCATAGTTCAGCTCAAGTAGCTTTCTACCTGGAAAACAGTCTTTGAGCAGTTTGTTTCTTAACTCCTCAAACAGTTCCTCGTTGCAGAACGGCTCTCCCTCATCTCCCCTGGCCAGCAGCATTCTGCAAAACAGCCCATGGAGATTTTTAGCCATTTTGCCTACATTGCTTACAGAAAAATGTGTTTACTTGCAGGAAAGCAAATTCGTAGGAGAAAATCCCAGCTGTGCATACTGACGTATGCTCTTGTTTCCAAGTAAAACATAGAGTGGTGGGATATTTATTCATCATAGAACATAACGTATAGTTGAACTTGTCTGAGGTAAGTGAAAGATCTTTTTTCCATAGGAAACAATGACTATAGGAAGTGTTTAGTTATATCATTAAAAATAAGATCATATTGCTTTTTCTCAGCCACAGTTCCTACAGCAAAATAAAATGTTTTCCAGATAGTGACATGAAGATCCAACGTCAGTCATCTTCAACTGCTTCTTTTTTTTATGCAAACCTGCTTCAGTTTCCCATTATTTGCCAAATGTCTATCATTCATATTTCTCTGTTGCCAAGAACAAGATAATAGATAACTTTAAAAATCCATAAAAGAGTGATACATTCTTCTTTGATGACTATTTCCTTTTAGAAAAAAATATTCCTTAGTTACAAGGGGGATGGAATTTTCAGGAGAATGAAATATTTTGGTTTATATGTAACATTTTTTGTTTGAAACAGAATTATTACAGATATGTGCATGTTTGCCTGCCACATAGCCACAGACCTATTTTTCTGAATTTCAATTGAAGTGTTTTGATATCTGTGTTAGCAGGTCTGTTTCTGCTACAGGAAAAGCTGTTAGTGCTGCCAAGTCCTTGTCCCTTTATTAGACCCTGCAATATTTTTTTGCTGTTATCCTTGAAAACCTAAACTGAATGGGATTGAAATTGACCTGGCTTGAATATTAAAGAAAAAGAAAAGAAAAAAGGAAGGCGCACATCCGGGAGCTGTGGGAGATTTGGACTAACTCGTCAAAGAGGCTGAGACTGTGATCCAGGAGAAGAGACAGGGACAGAGACTGAGGTTGAAACTGGGAAACACACTGGGTTTGGTGGCTGGGAGAAGCTTAGACAACTTGGGCAAAATGAAGAAGATCTGAAGAGAGATACTGGAAAAATGGAATTCAACAGGGATACAGGGGGGGAGGCACAGGCCAGAGGGATGTGGATACTGAGACCAGTTGGGACAGAAAATGGGCACCAAGAACCATGAAGCAAGATGGAAAAAAGATGAAGAGGTGCTGTAGGAATGGCAGGGAAGTCAGATGTGGCTTGGGATAGAAAAAGGAGTCAAGGAGACACAGTCAGTATGGAAAGAGTAAGAGAGAAAATGGAAGTGGGAGGTAAATGGGGCTAAGATTGAAATATGGTAAGGTACTGAGAAGGAGTACGTGGATTTACTGAGTGAAGAGATGCAAAATAATTGTTGTATCTCCCTGTCACAACTCTGCTTTGGCACCCACTTCTGCTCTTCTAAGAGAGACTTTCTCTTAGTATTATGTCTTTGGTCAGTGACCTTGGGTGTCCATTGTTCACAGCAAACTCCAGTTGTGGTGTTTCCATTTTCCTTCTCAGTTTGTTCCTTCTCCAGGGAAATTGCCCCATTCAGTTCCTGTTGAGTCATTCCATACTATCCAGACATCTATGGAAACCCAGCATGGCACTCTCTCTGGGCTGTTGTTGGGATGAGTTTAAAGTCTGATTCTGTGGTCTCTTACCAGTTGCTGTCCACTCCTTGTCCTCCTGATCACTTATTCCCAGTTTTCCTGCCAGGTTATTTGTAACTTAAATCTTTTTGTTGTGCAGCTCCATAAACAGTTGTACCTGTACAAAGTAATGGTGGTGGGTAAGGAGGACCATGGGGCTGCAGATGACAGCGGCAGGCAGTTAGCACTGCTGTTCATACAGTCTCACCTGAGCAGAAGTCCCATGGTATGCCAATGTACAGATACTGAATCAGGTAAAATGTTCCTAAAAATACTACAGATCATAGTCTCATTGTTTTCAGAGGGGGTGGGCAGAATGCTTTTCCCCATGGGGAACACGGCCTTGCAGATTGAGCGATCTGCAGGTTTCACTGTGCTCTGGTACCAGTAAATAGCTTTAAAAGTCATTGGCAAAATGCTTCATCCCATCTAACATCCCTGATGCACAGAATGACAGCCTATTAGTGTTGGTATTGATTCTCATAATACACGTGGTGTATGAGTCTAATGAGTCCACTCATCTTTGATGATAACCACGCAGGTGTTGATACAATGCCAAAGGATGCATCTTTTTTTCATATACATCTATGCACAAACACCAAGCTCCTATACAGACAAGTTTGTTTGTTTATGAAGATGGTGCACAAATCGTATGTGTTTTTCCACTGCTGAGCAACAGCTGATGACTCCGGTTCTTTTAATTTAGTCTGAAATTATGAAGGTTGGAATTATTTTCCTTGAACCAATGGGTAACTAATCAATTTCTTTAGCTGACAGCCATTATATTTCACTTAGGCACACTAATTAGTTACAAGAAAGGTGAACTGAGCTGAACTCTTGTTCTTTTAAATATGACAACTTGTTATTGAAAAGGAAGATTTTTTTAATCTTTATGTTGCATTATTTATTTGAGTAGGTTTTTCTGAGTAGCTCAAAATAGAATATAAAATCTACATTTGGAATCCTATGTTCCCTAAGCATATGGTATTAGTGAAAAAAAATCTTAACAAATTAAAAATGCCTAAAAAAGAGCATTGCCAGGGAGTGGAGACAAGTGATTGTTTTCCTCCATTTAGCACTTGTAAGAATGCATCTGGAGTACTGATGATCTGCAGATCATCTTGAGTGCCATTACAAGGCATATGCAGGACAACTGGGGGATCAGGCTCAGCCAGCATGGGTTTATGAAATGCAGGTCTTGCTTGACTAACCTGACCTCCTTCCATGACAAGGTAACCCACTCAGTGGATCAGGGAAAGGCTGTGGATGGTGTCTACCTGGACTTTAGTAAAGCCTTTGACATAATTTCCCACAACATTCTCCTGTAGAAACTGGCTGCTCGTGGCTTGGAAGGGTGTACTCTTTGCTGGGTAAAAAAACTGGCTGGGTGGCCAGGCCCGAAGAGTTGTGGTGAATGGAGTCAAATCCAGTTGGCGGCCGGTCACGAGTGGTGTTCCCCAGGGCTCAGGACTGGGGCCAGTTCTGTTTAATATCTTTAGCAATGATCTGGATGAGGGGATTGAGTGCACCCTCAGTAAGTTTGCAGATGACACCAAGTTGGGTGGAAGTATTGACCTGCTGGAGGGTAGGAAGGCCCTACAGAGGGACCTGGACAGGCTGGATCAATGGGCTGAGGCCAACTGTATGAGATTCAACAAGGCTCAGTGCCGGGTCCTGCACTTGGGTCACAACAACCCCAGGCAATGTTACAGGCTTGGGGAGGAGTGGCTGGAGAGCTGCCTGGCTGAAAAGGACCTGCGGGTGGTGGTTGACAGCTGCCTGAACATGAGCCAGCAGTGTGCCCAGGTGGCCAGGGCGTCCAATAGCATCCTGGCTTGTATCAGGAATAGTGTGGCCAGCAGGACCAGGGAGGTGATAGTGCCCCTGTACTCGGCACTGGTGAGGCTGCACCTCGAGTACTGTGTTCAGTTTTGGGCCCCTCCCTACAAGAAGGACATGGAGGTGCTGGAGTGTGTCCAAAGAAGGGCAACGAAGTTGGTGAAGGGTCTAGGGAAGAAGTCTTACGAGGAGCAGCTGAGGGAGCTGGGGTTGTTTAGCCTGGAGAAAAGGAGGCTGAGGGGAGACCTTATTGCTCTCTACAACTACCTGAAAGGAGGTTGTAGTGAGGTGGGGGTCGGTCTCTTCTCCCAAGTAACAAGGGATAGGATGAGAGGAAACGGCCTCAAGCTGCGCCAGGGGAGGTTTAGGTTGGATATTAGGAAAATCTTCTTCACCGAAATGGTAGTCAGGCATTGCAAGAGGCTGCCCAGGGAAGTGGTTGAGTCCCCATCCCTGGAGGTATTTAAAAGACGGGTAGACGTGGTGCTTGAGGACATGGTTTAGTGGTGGACTTGGCAATGCTAGGTTAACGGTTGGACTCGATGATCCTAAGGGTCTTTTCCAACCTTAATGATTCTATGATTCTATACGAGTTTGGTTTTGAAGCTTCCTAGTTTGAAAGAGACTGGTAATAATGGTTAGGAATCCGAAGTACATAATGTATGAGGAACTGGCCTTGCTTTGACTGGACCAGGCTGCCCAGAGAGGCTATGGTGTTTCCATTCATGAAGGCTTTCAGATCTTGACTGGACATTGCCCTGCTCAACCTGGTCTATCTGTGAAACCATCCCTGCTTTGAAGAGGGGGTTGACCTTCTGGGGATCCCTTCCAACCTTAATTTTTGTATCATGATATAATGAAACAATGCTATTAAGCATAGTTACATCAGCAGTAGTATTCTATAGATCAGCCTTACTATCTCACATTTATTGCTTACAAAAAATCTTTGATTTGCCTTTATTTACTTAACAAAGATCCCATTGCCAGTTACATGAATTGAGGTGCACAGTGTATATGTTCTTGACTGCACGGCTAGCATATTGCTTCCTGAAGCCTCCTCTTCAAAGTCTCAGCTTTATAGACATAAGAGATTTTAAAGACAGAACAGACTGTCTGATTATAACCTCTCACTTCTACACTCTTCCACCTACTTACTTAATGTATTATCCTACATACTGAAGGTAGTAACATGAGTTTGAATAAAGTTTATATTTAAAGAAGTATTCAGTTTTCATTTGAAGTCTTTAAGAGGTAGAAAATCCATTAGTCCTATCTTTCAGGTGTTCTCATGATTAGTCATCCTTTCTGCTAAGAATATGAATATAAATATATATAAATATGAATATAATTTTTAATTGGAAGTTTTTAGTGGGTGCAAATGGCAGGATTTCCATGGCAGTGGGCTACAGGATGCCTTGTGTGGGAAGTGGTGTGAGCTGCCCTCATCCAGTCACAGCCAGCTCTGAAACCCATGCAGGTGCCCCATCATGGCCCAAGACTGCAAACAGGTCAGGGAGTGTACTGAACCATGGCTCAGACACATTTAAGAAAGAGCGGCAGCCCCCAGGGGAGGAAATATATGAAGAAAATATGTTTGGAGACGTGCGGGGAGATGCTCTTGGGAGGATACATGGAGGAGATGCATTTGAAGATGTGTGGAGAGACAGAATGCCAAGGAGACATGTAGCTGGAGCTGTGCTTGTTGGAGGAGGAGAACACCCCTGAGGGACTGTGGCCTGTGCAGGAACCCATGCTGTCGCCCATGATCCGAGCCTATTGTGTTGCTTGTTGCTTCACCAAAAGGATTGGGACTGACTGAATGCAACCTATAGAAAAAACGAGGGGAGATGAGGATAAGGATAGGGGAGGACAGGTGTTTGGCTTAAGCTGAGCCTGGGAAAGGGGTGGATATGTGCTTACTTACATGCTTGTTTAGCTGTTTGTATTATATTTTTCTCAATACATAAATCAGTGATGAGAAGTTTGTGTTAACTGGCAAAAGAATAAGAAACAATTCCCCAAGTTGAGACTCTTTTGCCTGTGATTGCCTTATAGCAGTTGGCCCTTGCTATTCCTTTCTCTCTGAAACAAAGGATTCTTAGGATCATATATTTCCTTTCCAGCAAAGGATGTCTAAATTGTAGTCAAGCTGGCTACAAGTCTTTTTGGTGAATCTAGAAATATACTAAACTATTGATGTCTCTATTACTAAGTCAGCCCTTGAAATGATTTACCGGCAGTTCCCTACAGCCTCTTCAGTTTTCAGCCTCCTTTTAAAAAGATGGACAGAGCATTGCAATACTTGTCTATGCTACTATGGAAGAAGATAAAATAAACTTTCCCAATACTGAGTGTTCCCATATTTATCTAACCCACCTTACATAACTTTTGCTGAGATATCTAACCAAGAGCTTATGTTGAGCTCCTCATTCATTACTGTTCCTTCTTCAGCTTTCACAGGTATAACTTCCGTCTGCCTCTGTCCTCCATGAGTAGATGTGCTCTACATCCAATCTACTGAAACTTTGCACTTGTCTGCATTTTTTAAATTGGCGCAGCTTCTGAAATGATGCAAACCACTCAATATGACTGCCCCATTCTCACTTAGAAATGGAGAAACTTCTCCCCTTCTCTCTACTCCCCTCCTCGCCACCTTCTTCCCCTGGCTACCAGTTTACTTACAACTTATGGCTATCAGTTTCCATAAAGAATCAATGATGATGGGAAAAGTGGATACAGTACAAGAGAAGGTCAAACATAGTCCTAACTTCGCAAAAAAGGGAACACTAAGGAATTACACATTGGTTAATCTAATTTGGCCTCAGAAACAATGACTCAAGAAATTAAAAAGCTATCTCCACAAAAGATAAAGCAATCAGAATGTAAATAGCCAGAAGACAAGGCAAAAACTAGCTGGTATAGATTTGTCAAGAACAGGTCATATTGAGTAAATCTAATTTTATTTTATGACTATATCTAATTTTCTTCTTTGACAGGATAAGTGGCTAAATGGATAATGGGAAGGTACATGCACAATGTGATATATTCTGAGTTTAATAAGGCTTTTCATGACATTCTCTTAACCTAAGGAAATATGATGCAGTTATAGTGACCATAAGGTGAGTACAGATTTGGTTGAAAAATTTGTCTCAGAAAGCAGTTATTGTTGTCAATCCAAAAAAGATGAGATCATATTTACAGAATGATAGTATGGAAGAAGAAAATAAATTTCAAGGTTTATAATGAAATATGAATATAATACTTTTTTAACAATGACATTGCAAATTTTCATCTTTACTGGGAGAGTAGAAATAAGGCATAGGAAAAAGTAATGCTTAAGACCAGCTGTCACTTCAGTTTTCTCTTATTCATTAGACTTCATCAAAGTATTTGCTGGACTTTCTTCTAGCATATGGGAGTATCTGCAAATGAAAGAAGGGAAATCTCAAGGTAGGAAACTACGCATAAAATGTCAGTGAAAAAAAATATATGTGGAAGATGCATATTTGAGGCTTTTACTGTTTTGGGTGAATTAAGTCAAATCAAGAACTCCAAGAAAATTATTCTTATGTAGCAATTAGTAGTAATCATTATCCACATAATCATTTCTAATACACTAAACCCAGCATTTCTTCATTCTTGTGAGGATTCTGGTACACTTGTTACAAGAAGGGAAGAAAAGATTATTGTTCTTCTCTAGAAAAAGAAAGGAGACATACTTACTGTGGTAAGCAAAAGCATTCAGTCCTGATGGGAGGGGTAGACATCTGCACTTCATTAGAGGAGAAAGCCTTTATAAGAAGTGCTTAGGCTGGGGAAGAGAGCCTTCTTTCCAAACAAATATTGCAACAAGATCTGTTCATACTGACCCTTTGCTGACAGGGTCACAGATGAAGGCCTACAAAGAGCCCATTTTGCAGTCACAGTACTGCTTTCATATATCGCTTTATGAGTTGAAGGACCATGAAGACATGGGTCCCAGGAGAGGATCTGAAATGAAATCCTCTTTGCTACCTATAGCTATACAGTTCTCCACAATACTACGCCCTTAAAATTTGAAGCTGACAAGGCAAAAATCCATCCCCGAAAGAAAACCCAACCCAAAACGTTGGCAGAAACTTAGACAAATTTTCATAAAAATACAAGTAGGATGCCTGATCATCTTTAAAAGCATTTCTTAAAGGTGATATCTTCATGTGCGTTTAATCTCACCAAACTCGAGGTGTTAAACAGTTAAACATTCAGAAGCAGTTAATGGTCTGGGATCCTACTGTGACCATATCATCTTGAGTGCTGACCATGCCATATTTCTGCTTTATTTAGGAGCCATGTTGAGTTAGCATATGAATCAGAGATCTCTACTGAAAATCCCAGAGGTTGAGACAAGTAAGGGATAAAATTCTGGAGCAAAGGTTGTCTAAAATTAAGGATGCTACATCTGAACCTATGTGTACTTTCTTCTTGTATAGACTTGATTTCCTTCAGCTCTCTCTTTCATCTTTGCAGTCTTGTATTTCCTTTTTTTGCAGTGGTGTACTGGTAAATTAAGGAATGTTCTATGATGGTTCATCTGTTTCCACTGTACGGCCAGCCACAAGTGTTTGGGTGGCTAAGCATTTCAAGTTTGATTAGGACTTTCTTCCCTGTTTCTGCCATACAGCTGGTTTTTTTCTTCTTTTTTTTTTTTTTTTTTTTTTGTACAGACAGAGCATGGGAATTATATTTATTCACATATTAGCCGATAGCTAGTTGCTTCATAGTTGTATGTTTTCCCTTTCTTCCCACTCCATACCCAGTGCTAATTTCACCAAATTTACATTGAGAGGAACAGATATTACCAGAAACATTTACTTTTACAGGACAGTATGCATTTCATTGTATATATCTGTATTTATTTACATGGTATAGTGATACACAGGAATACAATATTTATTCTCAATTAAGTAGATGCCCAAATCATAGCAAGTATTGTTCGAAAAGTTTATAAATGTTAATATGGAAGAAGTCGGGAAAGTATCTCAAGGTCAGCGGAGATTAATTCTATTTTCTAGGGTTCTTTCCACCATCTGCTAATGTCCACTGCTGGAGAGCAGTCATGAAACTAGATGGCCCATAGGACAAACCAGCATGGATACGCTTACATTCTTTTTTCTACATTTGTAATATTTTTCTGAACCGAGCTGTGTGACACAGACAGACAGACAGACACACACGCCTGTACACACACTTCACCATTTCATGCTAGAAGTGTGGGAGAAACATTTCTCTATCTATAAACATTTTATTCTATCCATATTCTTAATACAGATGTCAGCCTACTCTGAAATAATGGTCATTCCTTCTGCATCTCTCTTATTTTCTTCTGTCACTGATTATGTCTTTGAATCTCTGGTATTAAAGACTATTGTCCTCTCTTCCTCTCTCTGTGGGTTCCCCTCCAGGTTTTAATATTTTCCTCTAATTACTTCCTTGTCTCACCTCTCTGCCAATGGGTCCCAGACTAAATATTTTGTCCCAACATATGATCACTTAATTTGCAGTTTCCAGTGAATAATCTGTGATAAATCAGCCTCTTTGGTGATAATTATCCTACTACTCGCTGTGTTTAGCTAGCACCTGCCCCATACAGTGTGATGCTCCTGGTATTATGGGGTGAAGTTCTTGTGGTTTGCAGTACCAGGCCCTTTCTGCTTATGAGCCAATTATTCCCCTGCCATGAACAGCAACAAATAAAGTTTTTAACTTGTCTGCAGCCCCTTAAATGGCCTATTTTAAAATGATAATTGTAGGCTGCTCATATAGTTGTATTCATTTTTAGAGGGAAAAAAACCATAAACCACTGCTCCATTTTATGACTGTAAACATTTAGCTACATTAACTCTGTCCATGAGTGTGAAGAAACTGCAGCAAGAATTCTCAGTCACAATTCAGCTCACAATTCAGTTCAATCCCTGGAAAAAGAAAACAAAACCATGGAAAGAAAAAAAAAATCCAGAAAACGCAGCCACAGCTAGGACCACAGCTAGTATCCATGGTCAGACCAGCATACCCATATGCAGGAGTTCCAGCATATCAAACCATAACTGTCCCATCTGTTTTTGAAAAGCCCCTTTTAGAGTACAGGTGATCAGGCCAGTTAGGAATCAGCCAGTGGCCATCCTGGGAGAAGATAGGAAATTTGTAGGAATTTAATAGAACAGCATTTTTTTTTGAGGCAGACGTCGCATGTCTGCAAAACAGCCATACTTTATCTCAGGAAGCACTTGATCCCTGGAACCAAAACAAATTCTTAATTGACTGAGACATCAATTGAAAACCACAGAAATGCAGCATATCCTGTAGGAAAGGAAGTGTGAAGTTTTCTCCAGTCCAGGGCTAGTGTTAAAACTACCAAGTGTTCATGTGCTACATCTGGTTTGTAACCCAGAGAAGCCCAGATGGTGAGCTGTAAAGCAAAGGCAACATGGGCTGACGAAGGCAATGACCTGGGCCTGGTTTATTCTGTGTACCAAGAGCTACGTCAGCCACCAATGAGGACTGTTTGAGTAGCTGTCTGTACCTTTCTAAAACCATGGTTATTAACAAGAACAATATACTTACTGCTGAACTAAGTGGGACTCACACCGGTCTCATGGTCTCTTACAGTCTTCCGGCCTGTCCACATCACAGAGCTCCCATTAATGTCTGGAAATCCTGTTCTCACAAGCTCTGTGAGATGACGTCCTGGGCGCTGTCTGTTATCAGTGTGTATTAATGAGCCTTCTCTTCCAGTGCATTTTAGAAAGTCACATTTTCCCCTCTGTGTTTTGTTTTCAGGAACAGCAAAGTGGGGTATTTTGTGTGATATTTGGGAAAAATGGTTGAAGAAAAAACAATTAGCACCCTAAGGAAGCAAAATGAAACAAACGTACAAGTTAAAATTACAGAGCACCTGCCCTTTTTTACGTTTTGGTAAAAGAGAGAGTCAGCAGGGACTTTTCCCTACAAACCAGCACGGGGCAGTGTTAACCAAGCAAACTCAGACTGCATCTACTGGCAGATAGATCAGCACCAGCCTCTGTAAGGTTTAGACATAAACACCTGAACAGACCTGGAACCTCTTGTGAGTAACTGGCTTGGCCAGATATAGCTACATGAAAAAAAAAAAAAAAAATCATCTTCAGCAACAGTATTAAATGTGTTGCTTTGTGTTATATATTTTAGGAAGCAAACAGTGTGTTATAACTGCTAGGCACAGGTGTCCCCAACTGTGATGAAGATTATGATGGTGATGACAACGATGATGATGATGATGACAATGATGATAATTAATATCGTGCCCAGTAGCTGAGGATCAGGAAACAATAAAGCTAGTCCTCTTCAAACTCATACTAGAAAGGTAATGTAGAGAGGTGCGGGCAGAGGGAGGCACCAGAAAAGACAAAAGGTATGATACTCTTGACCAAGATAAGCTGTGGACTCAGTAGGTTAAAAAGCCAGGTTTTACCAGATTAGTTTGTATGCATCTTTACAAATGAGAGCTTTGTGGAAAAATGGCAGGATTTTTGAAGGTAGCAAAAGAAGTATAAAAGTACAGTTTTCCAAAGCTGTACTTTTCCAGCATGCTCAACTCCTGTTGCTTCTAATTGATGTTAAAGATCTGGCTAAATATAACTAAATGCCATCCCTGAATTCAGAAAAGTCTATTTATTTCATTATTAAGAGATGGTAGTTAAGGTCTGGGTTTAACCCGTTACTGGTTCCACATTTGTAAGGCTACCTTTCACAAAAACACATTTTCTTGAAAAGCAGCCACATATATCCTGCTTTAGAGTTCTGTGGACATTCAGGCACTTATTTTACACACTTGCCAGGATACTTGCATGACAGGATCACAGCAATAATGCTGGAAAATGCTTTCACTAAGCCTATTTGTGCCTTTTGATGTGGTAGCTAGACGGCAACTCATCTGTAGCACACAGGCAATCAATTAAACATGGACAATTTTAGAAAGGAGTGTGGAACCCAAAGATAAATCTTTCAGCAGCTCCTTGTAGATGCAAAAATCCACAGCCACAAAGTGGTACTTGGATGGCGCAGTCACTGCTGATCACCAGGATAGAGGGGAAGAGGAAGCCTCCTCTGCTGGTGATGAGAAGGAGCTCCTGAACCCTCCTGCAAGCCTGTTAGAGGACAATACTAGAGCAGAGGTGATCCCCTGCAGGAATTGTACAGCCTCGTATGTGAATAATGGTAAAGCACTTGAAAAATAGGTCTTCTCTGTTGCTTTATTTGAGTTCTGTTCATAAAGAGATATTTGGCCTACAAAAATAACCATTTAGGCTTTAGAAGCCCAAGATAAAAAAATAGAGGAACAGAAAACAAATTCTGTTGTTGCAGAATTTACTGGGGCCGATGAGTTCTTAATATTTCATCAACTGCACTGAAGTTTTTTAAGTCATTTGCAGAGGGACACACTGATTCAACAAACTAATTGTTCTGGGTGTCAAGGGCACTTGATTACCTGGTTTTGTCAACAACCTGAAGTTTTGGCAGTTTACCACACTATCCCGGGTCTCCTTTATACCCTTTGTCACCTCAGAATCTACTGAGGGTGCATTTACATTTGTACTGTGCCAGGCACAACGGGGACTTTGTCTTGGCAGGATCTCTAGAGGTTTGTTATCAAGTGTCATTGTAATGATGAACTGAATAACGGAGCCTGAACCTGTTACTGCTCAGAAGCTGAAGACATAGACTTGTATTCTGTTCTTACATCTTCTCCTCTCCATGACAGATTTTCTGCTCTTGGATGTTACTTTTCTTCCTCCTGGAGTAAGTTGTTCTGAAGCATGGACAACATATATGCTTTGATGGTACAGACTAATTTTTGGCCTTAAAAGCTTAAGTGTAATATCCCCGAAGTACAGATTTATGATGTGTTTAATTATTAATCATTGTAATTTTTTTCCTTTCTTACTGAAATTTCCTTTTAATATGTTTTTTAGAGGTGTTTTGCTAGTCAATGAAATGTGCCACTTGTGGGGGCATGCTTTTAAAAATAGAAGTAGATATTTTCAGGGATGTTTAGCTTGGGCAAAAAAAGGGGTTCCTCATTAAAAAGAAATAAATGTTGAAATATTTGTTGTAGATGATACTAAATATTTTTCAAATCCCCCCCCACCAAACGTATGTCTCTGAATTCTTCCAGTGGCTCTGTGTGGAACTAAATGTTGCAGGTGCAGAACTATCTGATACAACAGTAGTAGCACTCATTAGTGCCTATAGGGCCTTCCTCAGAGTTTGTACAGCCTATTGTATCAGACTGGAAATCTTCACGATTATATAGATTAAATTAGGTGCAACTATTGCGTTCTGAGTAAAATCACAAGTGTGAAAGACTCTTCATTCTTTAGTTGCATGTATTAAAGTAATATTAAAAATGATGATACAATGCTGTGTTATTTATTTAGTTTAATATTAATATTAAAATTGGTTCAAAATTAGGAGACAACATAAACAGATTTCTCTCTCACAAAAGGAAGCAAGCTAGATGCTGTTGAGGATTCCTTCTTCTATTATTTTTGTTCTTTTTGTTCCCTTTTATGACTGGATTCCACCGCTGCTGATGACTTCAGTTAATGTGCTATGTGTTTTCTTCTTTGCGCCTAACAGCTCCAGAGAAAATGAGGTTTCTTTTGTAGAAATTGAATGGTAAATGGAGACTGTCAGGTATGTCACCACATTTAATTTATCACACACGAAGAAGGTAGTGTTTGCCCAGATGATCTGATAGTAGATTTAGGACACTGCTAATTTGTGGACTGCTGACAAATTGACAAGTTGTCAAAACAATAACGTTGTTATAAAAATAAAAAAGAGAGGCTAAGCCAGTTTTTCCTCAAATAAACTGTGGATAATATTGCTCAGTCTGTTTTGTGTTCTTAAAAATTAAACAGGAATGAAAAGTCAGGAAAAAGAAAATTATTAAAATTGATACCAAAACATGTTTAGCATGCATCTCCTGTATAAAAATAAATAACAGGATGGCTCTAGGATTCAACCTATAATTTTAAAAGACATTTACAAATAGAACTGGAAACCAAATACTTTTTAATAATAGCCAGATTTCTGTGATATAATATCCCTGAGATGGAGTTATGTGATTCTGGGAGCAAGTACACTGTGGGGAAACACAATTCAATTTAAATATTTTGAGAAGAAACTAAGAAATGAGATTTGAGAATAGGAAAAAAAGACTTCAGCGTTAACAGTACATTTTCTGTAATATGATACAGAACACAGAAAAACAGACACTTTCTGTCTTGTTCTATCCCAAAATCAAATGGTAACGTTAACATTTATTTCTAAGTAACAAAGCTGTGAAAAGGCACTTGTAGCTCTTGAGACAGTTAAGTTCTGAACATATTCAACACATTAATTTTATTAAAGAAAATTAGTCCATTTTATGAAACTTTTTTTTTTTTTTTCCTCTGGAGCCAATGTTGTGGTGCCATGAAAAGAAGAAATAATTAAGTGTCCATATTAAAGGTCTTTAAAAATGCTTCAAACAGAATTCTTCACAAAAATTAAAGGGATATAAACTTTTAAAAAAGAAGTTCCTATCTTAAAAGCAAGGACATATCAGAGAAACACAGGTCAGAGGAACAAAGGGATACAGCAAAACCCATTGTGTCCTGACGCCCCCGAGGAACCAGCCCCTGGCAAATTTACACTTGTGGTTTGAACACAACAGAGGTTATGGAACGCAAAAAGTACAGTACTGCCAGCTTCCACCAAAAAGTCCAAACTAATTGGGCCAGACAGTGAAAAAAAGAAAAAGAAAAAAAAAAAAGAGACTTCACATTGTCAGGGAGGAAAATTTGTAGCTCAGTCTCTGAGGTTGGATCGCTTGTGCCATGTCTGTGGTACATATTTTCAGCTCAGCCTGAATTACTTTTGCAGAATTGCCCTGGACAATCCATTTGTTTAAAAGTACGAAGTCTTAAGTGTTCTTTAGAAGAATGAACAGACGGTGCAGTTTGGAGGAATGTTATTTAAAAATGCTTTTGGCTGGGCCTGATGCCTCAGTCTTCAGTCACAGTGAGTTGTATCCGAGTGTTGCACTGAAATTATGCTAAAAACTCTCTGGTGAAGAGACAGCTGCCTTAGGGAGAAACCCTAGGTAGAACTGGACTTGTGATCACAGTTTCTCCTTTGGTCTTGCCCTTGGAGAAGAATTATTTGCTACAGCTCTTTACCAAACTCCGCGGCTGACCCCGGACTTCACCAACCTCCTACTGCCTTCCACCTTCTCCTTGCCCTGTGGCCCTGGCAGGACCTAAGTGTTTTGCCATCCTTTTCGTCAGGCTAAAGAGGTCCATGTCTCACAAGAACCATCTCAAGTCAGCACAGGGTGCTGGAAGGGCCCAAACCTGGGGCCACATTGACCACATCTACCCATTGACTAAACAGGGCAGGAATCATGTCTGAGCACAGTCCCATGCTTGTTTATACTGTTTCATTGTTTGACTGCTCTTTGAAAAATGGCAAAATTCTTTGAAAGTTTTCAAGTAGAGTGTACTAGAGGTGATAATTTATAAATAGTAAATACATAAACAGTAAATAAAAATTAAAGCAACACAATTATATGTCATATGTGTAGCTCAACAACTGAAATAATTCATTTTATAAAACTCTTTTTTTAATTGCTTTTCCACATTTCAAAATCACAAAAAGACAACAGGGACTGCTATGCACAAAGCTGATGGCACCACTAGTTCAAAGTGAATCTTATCAAAAGTATTACAAATAAACATTTAGCAAAATAATCAGGACAGCTGTTACACAGAAAAAAATAAAACTAAAAACTAAACTTAAATTTGACTTCTGAACAATTCTTTTTGACATGCAAACTATGTCTTCTCCTGAGCAAAAGTGTAACTTAAATTTTGAATAGCTTAGCTAGTAACTGACATTGCAGGAGGAAAGAAGTATGAGGGACACTGCAGAAGATTCTGGGAAGAGACATATGAGAGTTTAGGATTTGCAACATCAGGATTTTGATGATATGGAAAGTCTGCTTCAAAACATACTAAAATAGTGCTTTTCATCTTTGAAACATATGAAATACAGTGTGAAAGTCTCTTAGGACACCTAGGTGGCCAGAACTTCAGGATAGAACTCCCTTAATGGATGATATTTCCATGAGTATCATAAAAAAAATCCCCAAATTATAAACATAGAACTTTTCTAAAATAGGGAAAAATAATAATGAGAAAGGACAGAAATTAGAGGGAAATTCCTGTAATGGCCCCGGGGTAAGCATTACACCTAGTTTGGAGCTGTGTGCCTGCTGATCTGTCAGGCCATCAAGCACATGCTCTTTGGCCAACAGGAAGCTGCAAAAATTTAATGTATAAAGGTGGAGGTTTGCTTCCCTTTCCTGAATATATCAGGAACTTTCTTCTAAACCAAACTGATTTTCATGACACCTGTGGGATTCTCTGTTGAGACTTCAACTTATTTTTTTCATCTAGGTAAAACTGGCTAATGAGTTCTAAAATTACTAGGAAGGGAGAGGGAGACAGATGACTAGACATACAGAGAGGCAACTAGATGTCATATGCATATTAAACTAATTTCTGGGTGACACTAAATTAAAATACTGAACTACTTACAGTAGTTTTTATTTATGTCTTTCTTAATAAGCCTTTACTCTTCACTTTGCTGCCACTTTCAAATTTTAGTGTGTTTTCTTTTAATGAAAGCTGAGCTTAATAATTGGATTTAAATGTTGCACTATTGAGTCTGGAACTTAAAACAAACAAATGTAAAACTTGTGACGAGGTAATGAGATCTGGCAGTACCTTTTCTCTGCAGCTCTGCTCACAAGGAATAAAGTCTATCAAAGAAGGCATGGTTTGGTTGATCCTTGTTTTTCTCTCCTTTCCACTAAAACAGACATATTACTATAGTATCCAGAGCTCAGGCAGTTGCATGGATTTATTTAATATTTATGGCATGTATTACACTTATTGTTTTTATAACTCTATTCAAAGACCTTCTTTGCAAACAAAGTTCAGGAGTTCACAGGATTACATTTTCTGTAATGTTAGCATTCTCACACAGTAGTTCCACAATCATTAGGGAAATAAATATTTACGTAGTTATGTATTATTGTACTTGCTGTTCTGTTAGAGTTCTGGCACTCTTGCAAAGTAAAAGAACATATTACTATTATACTCTGAGTCTAAGCAACTAGAAGAGGTTTTATTTTAAATGAGTATATGTAAAAAAAGAGACGATGAATATAATGTCCATCTAGGAAAATTCTCAACAAATAAGGGGGATTGAACAGGAGAAGGAGGGAAGAAGAAGGATGTAAAAAAAAGTTTTTTAAAAAACTCATTAAGAAGTCAGTGTAACAAGTTCCATTAGAACCTTGTATTTCTGTCCTTGCAGGGCTTCTGCAAATTTGCTTCTTGGCTCTTATAGTAATTAGTAGCCTGTTTCTTTATTTACATTTGCATTATAGAGTTTTAATGTAAAGTAAAACAAAATGCAAATATTAGATCTAAGGCCAGTGTAAATCCAAATGTCAAATATTGTTTGAAGACTAGGTGGAAGCTGGCTGCCTGAAAAAAGTTTAATCCAAGACCTCCTCTCTCACCTGCAGTGTCTATATACATGTGTGTATATATATATATATATATATATACATGCATACATTTGTATTACAGGGACTTTTACAAGAGGCAAACACAACGTAATGATATGAAAAGCAAAATCCTATCAGCTGTTCTTTATTATTCCAAATAAGCTTGATAATATATATTACACTTCCCATCAGTGCCAGTGAGGTCTTAACTGAAGCAAGTTTCATTAAAATCAATACATTCTTCCTAAGAAGCTTATGTATTTTATTTAAAGCTGCCTGAAGATTTTAGTTTACTTCTTGTACAGGAGATAAATTGGACAGGGAAATATTACATTAAGAAGTCATATAGTAAAACTTTCATGCTATATATTTTGGGCAAAGTAATAAAGCTTGGGCCATCCAAGGTCACCTTCTGACAAACATATGATTTGTGAGTTTGTATGCTGACCCTGAAAACATAATAACAGACAGGAAAGCTTCACAGTATCTTCACATTTTTATTATTAGGTGGCCTTCATTACATTTCCAGTGGTTTCTTCTTTTTCATTAGCTCCCAAACCTTTTTCTAGTGCAATAACAATATTCAGGGATACTCTTTGACTGACTCAAAGTTTCCCATAGGTTATTTACAGAAATAGTGAATGATATTTATAGTGGGCAGATTTTTTTTTTTCCTTCTAGTGGTGAATATGACTATTAACCTTCTGTCCACACTGGGTACATAGACTAAAAAGTGATTCTTTTAAGGCACAGAGCTCATGAAGGTGCTAACCCAGATTAGAAAGCAGCATCTTATCATTTTAATGGCCATTAGTAAAGGTCATGTATTGACAGTAAGGCTACCAACAGCTAACAAAATAAATATCTGCTCCGCTTTCAAATGCATTCCAGGATTTTTTCCCCATATTTTGAATCTTCTCTGTCCTTGAGTTGATTTTGAATGTTGCCTAATAACACCTTTTTTTTAATATTAGAGACATGCATGCTCTTGCTGTCTTTCTTTCTGTCATGCTAGAGAGAAACCACAAAATCAAACAGAAAGTCCAAATGCTAGTGTAAGCATCAATAAAGGTAAAAACCTATACTCATAAGAGCTGTTCATCAACTAGTTCAAACGAAGATACTAGTAAGTGCTCAAAGGATTAAAAATCTGAACTATAAATGTAGAAAATTTCAAATATTTTTCTTGTGATTTGATGTAATCAAGCTAAGTCAAGAGTACAAGGCTTCTACATGACAAGAGAGCTTTTCTGAAGTGAGATGGAAAAGCTCCACAGATATATTTGAGATAATTTGGGATAAACCAGAATGTGAAAATCAGCTGAATACTTGCTGAATAAAGTAAGAATCAGTGATGGATGGGGTAAAACTTGCTCAGCTACTTTAAAAATTTATCAATTTATAATTCTTTCCTATGACTAGGAATCTGAGGAACTAGCAACTGCCTCATGCTAGTAGTTTTTGCTTATATATCTAACAGTATAAGGTGATAAAGGTACACTTTCTTTTTTCACTTTTACTCAGTTTGTACATTCTCATCTTGAAACTTTGGAAATCCATTTTAAGGAATAATGAAAAGTGTGCTTTATGCTAAAACAATATGAAATCAACATAGACTTACTCTAAGCAGCCAAGTTATTGCCCCTGAAGGCTAGAAAACAAAACCCAGGGTATGTTAGAAGATAATGCCAAAACCAATGAACTTCACAACTTTCTTCTGTAAAACCATATGATGAAACAATACTCAAAGGAAAATTGATAGTGAAGGTAGATAGATCACATGCACATATTACTTTTTATAGGAAATCATGTCAGTGTGTACTTATGTTACCTTATAATATACCTTGCCTAGGTAAGAAATAGTTCAAATATGCTGAAGTTCAGGATATATGATTTGCTTATGAGCACATCAATGTTATTTCAAGCTGAAAACAGGGAAAGATGCAATGTTTATGTTGCATGTTATTATCATTATTATATTATTTGTACATGCTACTTCTAAGTATATTTCACCTAAGCTTCTAGAATGTTTAGAAAGATGCTTCCTGTCATTATTTTGTAAATCCAAAAGAATGAAAGTGACAAACTGACAGTTTATATTCTGGAGATTTACAAAATCATTTTGGAAATATAATGCCTTCTTTAGTTTTTGGATAGGCAATAGTTGAGATAAGAAACTTGAGTAATTTTTTTTCTGTGAAAGTTCTTACAAAACTGAGGCACGTTATAAATTAAACCCAAAGCTTCATGGGCCAGAAAATTGCTTACCTGGAGATTTTAGAAGATGATAGAAAAGTAGAAATTCTCACCAGGTTCTACAAAGAGAGAAAGGTGAGACATGCCTCAGGGGAGGCTGAAGTGATGTGCAGGAGAGGCCTGTGTGGCAGAAACATGATGAGCTCCATGAGGCCAGAGGCTGGGGTAAGAACAGATGGGTAGGCAAGAGCTACTGTCCTGGAACCCTCACTCATGGTAGTAGAGGAGTGCAGAATTGGAGGCAACCCTGCCCTCTTGCAGCAAACATTGGGGGCTGTGGTAGAGAAGCAACCCCATGTGCTGGGGAACCAGCGTAGGCTTCACACAACCCCAGTCACAATTCAGGAGGTCTCCAGTCTTCGTGGAAGTTGACAGAATTATCCTCTGGTGTGTTGAGATGATTTCTGTCACATGAATGCACTTATAGTGGTGCAGCAAGGGCTTGGCTTCTGCTGGCCATTGCAGGAGACTGGATACATGGCTAGTTAAACATTTAGTGGGACCCAATAGAGCTGTTCTTACATTGATGTTACTAAATACATCTCTTTATGCATAACCAATACGAAATGTAGTGAGTACATTTATAAATGCATTCATTAAGACATATATAGACAAACCTTCAAGATTTATAAATTGGTCCAGCTCCACCCAGTCTGTGAATTTACAGCTGATTAAGATCTACTCAGAGTATTCAATTCTCTTTTGAAAACAGTGCAACACAGATGCACAGTTCTATAATATATGAATATGAAAGTTAATTTTCTAAGGTGTCAGTTTTTATGACTTACCAGTCTTAATCATGAAATATCTGATTGAAGTAATCAGATTTCATGAGAGCAGAGCATGAAACATTCAGGCAGAATTCAAGAAGCATAAAATGATTAATTTAAAATAACAAATTAAATTTCCATTACATATTGTGAGAAAACCCATGTGAAGTGTTTCCAATGAAATGTGGATATAGATGAAGTTCAGATGTAAGCATATTTTGTTATGAACGTGAGACTTGGCCCATATTTGCTAAGGTTTGTGAACAGGATTCCAGCTGAGTCAACATAAGCCAGTCTGTGGTTCAAATGAGAAAACAGGTGGAAATTCACCTTGAAAATTTTTGTCCTGATAATTCACTACCCAGAATTAAAGTCCTGAGAGATAAGATTATGTGAACCAGGTATAAGGAAAACATTGATTAGAAATTAGCCCAACCTGACAATTGGCATCCAAACTCTTTCCTGTATGAGAGTGATTGAGCTGTGCAGATGTTAAAATCTCCATTTAAAATAAACTTTTCTTTTGATTTGAGGCAGAGTTACAATTGGAAGGGAGACCTCTGGAAATTTAAACATAGTCAGTTTTGTGCATGGTTTCATGAGATTAGGACCAAAATAATGTATGTTTCTTATGAGAACAGCTAATTTTATGAGAAATCTACACATTTGGGTTCAAAACTCTCAAAGAGTATGTAAGGCTTTAGCATTTTTTGGCATCCAAACTAAATATCTGCCTTCCTGAAATGGCTGCTGTGCACCACTGTAGTAAACGAATTAGAACAGTTCCAAGAAATGATGGAAGTGTTCTTGGAAGTAAAAGACTCATGACCAAATGCAAATTTGTAAGAAGTTATTGGAGGAAAGCCAGTGGAGTGAAAGGCACGAGGCAAAGACCTTGAGAGGTCTCACTGAGGCAGTGGTCCACTCAAGCTGGAGCAAACATTGATGAGGCCAAAAAGACTAGTCTTTTCTGGAGGTACTAATCAAAGTTGTAAGATTTGCATGTCTCTTCCGTTCAATTCTTTTCTTAGACCTTTACTATTCTGATACCCACAGACAAATCACTTTCCTAAACTTTCCTGATCTTTTAAGAGGAAAATATGTTTTATCTATGTAATATTTTGATTCCTGACAATTAGCTGGTGCATTGCTTTAATTTAATTCTTTGGATATAAGTAACAAGTTTGGAATGGACAGGTAGACTTTGAGTGTGTCCAGACGGTGCACATCATTCCAGATGGAGGAAGGGAGTAAGGGTTAACAAGCCCAGATGAACTCTTTTCCTTCAATTCTATTTATGTAAAGGAATGACATTTTATTTTTCAAATTTCATCTTTATTAGAAAGAAAAAAATCAAGTTACAGGCATTAAAGTAGATTTGTGCTTCATTCAAAACCAGGCTAAAACAGTACTAACAGTGTACTCTCATAATTTTAGAAGATTTGGTCTCCAGTACTCTAAAACCTTGTTCTATGTGATAGTTATCTAAAACAGACATTAGCAGAACCAGATGCCGTTGGCTTTTTTTCTCTCTGCATGGAAGGCGTAGGATTTCTCCAGAATAAAGGATATAGAAACCAAGAGGAAACATATTTTCTTGGTGCACATGTTTTCTACACTTGGCTTACTAAACTGGGATATTATGATTGCCAGACGTGCTTCCTTTGAAATAGTAGATATGGAATAAAATACCCATGGTGGGAAAACACTTGAAGGTGACATCAAATACAACCTGATTTATATACTTTTGAAATGCCACACAAAATTGAATGATGCAGACAATTTTATTGCTTTGCAGTATAAATAGGCTATGTTTTAATGATACCCATTTAGAAAGGTGTAAATAAGTACTCAATAGAAAAAAGTACAACTCTGGGTAAACAAAAAATAAAAATAAAAAACAAGAGAATAAAGATCAAGAAATAGGTTAATTGGGAAACTAATCATAGAATCATAGAATGCTTTAGGATGGAATGGACCTTTAAAGGTCATCTCGTCCTTCCCCCCCTGCAATGGGCAGGGACATCACAACTAGATCAGGTTACTCACAGCTCCATCCAGCCTGTCCTTGAATGTTTCCAAGGATGGGGCATCTACCACCTCTCTGGGCAACCTGTTCCAGTGTTTCACTACCCTCATTGTAAAAAATTTCTTCCTTATATTGAGTCTGAATCTACCCTCTTTTAGTTTAAAACCATTACCCCTTGTCTTATCGCTGCTGGCCCTACTAAAAAGTCTTCTTTTGGTGCAGCCCAGGATACGGTTAGCTTTCTGGGCTGCGAGAGCACATTCCCAGCTCATGTCCAGCTTTTCGTCTATCAGTACCCCCAAGTCCTTCTCGGCAGGGTTGCACTCAATCCCTTCATCCCCCAGCCTGTATTGACACCAGGGATTGCACCGACCCAGGTGCAGGACCTTGCACTTCTCCTTGTTGAACCTCATGATGTTCACACAGGCCCATTTCTCAGCTTGTCTAGGTCCCTCTGGATGGCATCCCGTCCCTCAGGGGTGTCAACTGCAGCACTCAGCTTGGTGTTATCTGCAAACTTGCTGAGGGTGCACTCGATCCCGCTGTCTATGTCATTGATGAAGATATTGAACAGCACTGGCCCCAACATGGACACCTGCGGGACACTGCTTGTCACTGTTCTCCATCTGGACATTGAGCCATTGCTTGATGCTTCACAAGTATTTTAATCTCTATTCAAGATCAATCAGAAAAAGAAAAAAGGGCCTAGTGATGCAGAGCTTGCAAAGATGGAGAAAAGGAATGCAGTAACAGGTTTGTATTTCTTTAAAACTAAGTACTTCTTCATAGTTGCATAGCATTCCCTTTGGCTCTATTTAAATTTGGTAGACAGCTATGAGTGGAGAGAAGCTTAAGACCAAAAGGTTAAAATTATGAGCAGAAGAGAGTTCATTCTACTTGGAAATACACAAATAAGATATTTGGTGGAACTAATGCAAAACCTGGATAGCTAGTGACTTGTAACAAAGAGATGTCAAAAAGAAATGGCAGCATGAATGGCTAGCTCTAAGCGTTAGCTGTCAATGGAATGTGCCAGCCAACAATATTAGGTCTTAGGCAGGCCTTCAGTCTGCTGTCCCAGTGGAGGCAGGGGATGGAGATCCACATGGCAGCAAAGATGCAAGGGTTATTGATGTGGTAGAAACCACAGAAGTGCCAGAGAATGGTCATATAGGAATTAAGGCTTCTGCCCCCCAAAAGGTGGCAGGATCAATAGCCCAACTGAAGTGCATCTACACTAACGCACGCAGCATGGGCAACAAACAGGAGGAGCTGGAAGCCATCGTGCAGCAGGAAAACTATGATGTAGTTGCCGTCACAGAAACATTGTGGGATGACTTGCACAACTGGAGTGCTGCAATGGGTAGCTATAAACTCTTCAGAAGGGATAGGCAAGGAAGGAGAGGTGGTGGGGTACCAAGCCACTTTCAAACCTGTATCAGCAGTCCTGGCTAACCAGAGAGATTCCAGTTGACTGGAGATTAGCAAATGTGATGCTTATCTACAAGAAGGGCCAGAACGAGGATGAACGGGGAGCTACAGACCTGTCAGCCTGACCTTGGTGCCAGGGAAGGTTATGAAACAGATCATCTTGAGTGCCATCACGTGGCATGTACGGGACAACCAGCTGATCAAGCCCAGTCAGCATGGGTTTATGAAATGCAGGTCTTGCTTGACTAACCTGACCTCCTTCCATGACAAGGTAACCCACTCAGTGGATGAGGGAAAAGCTGTGGATGGTGTCTACCTGGACTTTAGTAAAGCCTTTGACACTGTCTCCCACAACATTCTCCTGGAGAAACTGGCTGCTCATGGCTTGGAAGGGTGTACTCTTTGCTGGGTAAAAAAACTGGCTGGGTGGCCAGGCCCAAAGAGTTGTGGTGAACAAAATTAAATTCAGTTGGCGGCCGGTCCCAAGTGGTGTTCCCCAGGGCTCAATATTGGGGCCAGTTCTGTTTAATATCTTTAGCAATGATCTGGATGAGGGGATTGAGTGCACCCTCAATAAGTTTGCAGATGACACCAAGCTGGATGGGAGTGTTGATCTCACTGGAGGGTAGGAAGGCCCTACAGAAGGATCTAGCCAGCAGGACCAGGGAGGTGATAGTGCCCCTGTACTCGGCACTGGTGAGGCCGCACCTTGAATACTGCGTTCAGTTTTGGGCCCCTCACTACCAGAAGGACATCGAGGTGCTGGAGCGTGTCCAAAGAAGAGCAATGAAGCTGGTGAAGGGTCTAGAGCACATGTCTTCTGAGGAGCGGCTGAGGGAACTGGGATTGTTTAGCCTGGAGAAAAGGAGGCTGAGGGGAAACCTTATTGCTCTCTACAACTACCTGAGAGAAGGTTGTAGTGAGGTGGGGGTCGGTCTCTTCTCCTAAGTAACAAGCAAAAGGACAAGAGGAAATGACATTAAGTTGCATCAGGAGACGTTTAGATTGGATATATAGGAAAAATTTCTTCACTGAAAGGGTTGTCAAGTACTGGAACAGGCTGCCCGGGGAAGTGGTTGAGTCTCCGTCCCTGGAGGTATTTAAAAGATGCGTAGATGTGGTGCTTAGGGACATGGTTTAGTGGTGGACTTGGCAGTGCTGGGTTAATGGTTGGACTTGATGATCTTAAAGGTCTTTTCCAACCTAAACAATTCTATGATTAAAATAGTCATGTCATAGTGCAGGGAACTGCAACTTCATATAGCACCTAGGTCACATCTGGAATGCTCCAGAACTCCCCGCATCTCACTACTGGAAACACATTAGCAAACTGAATGCAGTTCAAGGAAGGATCACAAAAATAATATTGGAGTCATGAGAAAAGTTTAAAATAGCTAGATAAAACATAACTTTGTTAAAATACAGACAATTGAGACAGACATGCTAACTGAAAAGTGTTTAAGGATGTTTTCTTCAATTATGTGTGGCTATGAACAACAGGAAATAAAGATTCAGGCTGTTTGGAGAAAAATTGTTTCAAGAATAAGATGTAATTGGTGTATGGAAACCATATGGGGAGATTCTAGTACACTTAAAACAAGAAAACGATTATTAAATGTAGAAAACAAATCAGTAATTACAGAAGGATTAAGTGGACATAACTAAACTTTTTTTTGTACTTTTGCCTTTATGACACTTGTACTTGTCTCTGGAAAGGACATTTTAACATTATTCAGGAAAGTAAGATGTCTCAGTTTTTGTTGTTCCTTTTGTTTAAACCTAGGGCTAGGTACTTAAAATTGTTATTAGCTGTTCAGCAAGAGAGATTAGCTGTTCTTTTCTATGTTTTTACATTAATTCTTATCTGGATGAGGCCTATGTTACAAGCATAGAGTAGGGACTAGGAGAACAAAATCAGTCTTCATGAGAACGGAGCTTGGCTGATGTCCACAGTAAACATGTATAGCAAACATATAAAGATGATCAAGAGAGGGAAATGTTTTTTCAAGGTTTACATGACAAAAGCTCTCTACCTTTAAGTCTGTAATCTATAACACATACTATAGTTCTTTTCCTTCTGGGAACTCAACAGATCCTGGGGGATCAAAGTTAGCCAGAATTATCTTTCAGGCAGGTCAGTGACTTTTCTGGTAATGTGGTCCATGATAACCCTTCTTTGTGCTGTTCTTGTAAAGAAGGTTCTCCAGATGGTGTCTGAATTGGAGACTGATAAAATGAGTTCTCAAGAAGTGTGAGGGGTATAAAATATATGATATTCATACTGTGATATCCTGTGTCACTCTTGGACTAATACGCATCTCTCCTAATTTACTTATTGCTTTCCCCCTCTTTCTGGGTATCTTCTGACTTACAGATTAATTATGATGTGGCTTGAGGTAAACAAGGATGTTGAGATAGTTGGATAGGGTAGGATGTTTGAGATAGTACTACAAAGGCACCTGATCCATTGTCTCAATAGAGTAACACAAAAGATTAATTAGTATTTACCTGTACCTGCTGCAGCTGCTGTGTAACATGAATTATCATTAGCATGAACTGACCACATCTGAATTATGAGAGTGACTTTTAAGGAAGTTTATCAGACTTGTTTACTTGGTATTTACTACATAGGCTTAATGTAAAATTATCTAAATTTAGGCAAACTGAATTGAACTGTTCTGATTTGCTGTTGAAATTAATTATTAAGTGTTCATTTGTGCAACTGTTTGTGAGGAGTTCCTTATGGAATACAGGATATTTAACTTTTTTGTCCTTCCTCACTATCTCTTTTTTCTTCATGTATTTGGTTTCACACATGATACCTGAACTGCATAGCAGCTGTGTGCTATAGTGCTCCTCAGACTATTGATCCTCTGATCATCCAAGCCAGGGACATTACGTGGTTTTCTGCAGCTCCCTATGGCCCATGGCCTCTGTGTGTATGTCATGGCAGGGTGGATGTAATGCATGATAGGTTTGACTGTGGTTGCAGGCAGAACTGGATGTGGGACCTGGGAAACCATCCTGGATCCTTTAGTTGGAACAGGGCAATAAAGTGTGATGTTTACTTGGAAGGACAGAGTACATGCTCTCCTTAAGGCTTCTTTTTAATCCTGTTAAATGGCTTCATTGAGAGGAATGGTGAAGACGTGGTTTGGCTGATCTTTACTCTGCTTGTTTGCAAGCCCCGGTGTGTCATCCCTGCCATATTCAGACTCATGGTCTGGTCCACAGCTGGACTCAATCATCTGGTTCAGGGTGCTTCTGAATTTGAAAGGTCAGAGTTAGAAGACCTTTTTTCCCCTGTCATTTCTTTATGCAGTGGTTTCTAGAATAAAAATTTATTTTCTTTCAGAGGTAATCCTGAGACTGTGACTAATTCGAAATCTTGTATAAAATTGAAAGTATAATATATGAATATTATATATATATATATATGCAACCTCTTTTTACACGTCAACCTTGTTCTACTTATATTTTGTCATGTACAAGTATCTGAAAATAGCTATTAATATTTTATGGAACAGAATGTTCATATTTTAAAACAATAAATCTTCTCACTCTAAAGCATTAGAGTATTTTAGCTTGAATTTATCCCTTGTTTCAATAGCATGAAGAGAAACTATGAATTTCTACTCCCACAGAAAGAGGTAGAATAGGTCTACATTTTTTATAACCCTCAGATTTGTGTCAGAAAATTCAGGAAGGATCTGTGACTGTAAATCAAAAAGATTAGTACTCACATATGAATGAACTTTGATTTAGAAATGGGTTGCAAGGTCAAGCAAGATAAGATTGTTTGTACTAATGCATTTTATCTTTTTTGAATACTGAGGAATTATGAAGCAATATTTATAGAAAGTATTGTTGGTATGTCTCAGTAGTGCAGTATATTTCCTGCTAAATTCCCAGGTCAAAACATTTTTCTAATCTCATACAGAAAAAAAAAAAAAAGTAACATTTCGTATTTGTAGCTCTGCAACATAACTAGCTGAAGTTTGCCTTCTTCCATTTTTCATTTATAATTGTTTGATTTTAAGCTATCTATCTGTGGAATTTGTCTGGCACTAGCTGTACTGCCATGGCCAGATAAAACCGGTGAGAGTAGTGCAAAGAGATGTCACTTCTCAAAGCATTACAATTATTTAACTGAAATGTTCTTCTAAGATTCCATGTTTCAAAGTATTGCTAATAAACATTTAGTGACAGTGTTAAAAATGTATCAGTGAAACATACTCAACTCATAACTTTAACTACTTTCTGAGGTAAAATTAATAGATGACAGGCTGTTGCTAGAAGATAATACAAAGGAGGCCTCTTAGTGCTTGGACCCTTTTCTGTGCTATTAGGGCTTTTGGTGCAGGAGCCATCATTTGCTCTCGGCAATAGTCACTAACCTGTGACCTTTCTGGTCTGATGATCACAGCATCTGTCTTTAGTGGCAAGAGTTTGCATGGTTTACAGGGGAACTGGCTGTCAGTTCCATAATGAGACAGTATAAGGGATGTGTACTTGCTCCCTGATCTTCTCAGATACCCCATTATTGGCTCATTTCCCAGTTCTTGATGGTGTGGTATTGACCATCTGTCTTCTTATCTGATTAGTGTGAAAGTGCAATCCCTCTCTAATTTCCTCGTGGTGGGACAAGGCTCAGCTTTGCCCTCCTTGTGACCTCAAGCCCCAGTTCACAGAGGCAATAAAGGATAACGAATGGCAGTTAGATATGAGGTAAGCAGCAAAGTCTCAGTTAGCCCATATATTATGTGCTGGAACTTATAGTCTCAGTTGAAGGTTCTGTTTGTGTTCTGGAGGAACTTCCTAATGACTGCCAAAGTACTGATTCATCCTCTGACTCTGTAATGCAATATATCTACTCATTCTTTCCATGTCCTTTGGAGATACTGAGTCATAAAGCATTCCAGTAACCAAATATCCAAGGTAATAATGGCTGTTCTTTGTGCTGCTACAGTTTATAAGAGTTTAGGGTGAAAAGGAGACAGGGCCTGTTGGAGACAGGGACATATGTGTCAGGACCAAGTGGAGATGCCTGGTTGGCGCAGGTTGCCCGGCCTCCGGTGCAATTCCTCACAGACGGTATGGATGCAATGGCAAGAAATCGTTCCAGTTGTTTTGAGAACCACAAACCAGCCTTGTGGCTTCCCAGAGGCCCTGCAATTCCCAGCGTTGGTACACCAAGTCCTCTGGCTATAACAAGAACTACGCTAGGAAACTTCACAAGAAAGACAACCTGTGGTCTACTGTGGCTGCAGGTTTTGCTGCTGGGCACAACTGTCTCTGTAATGCACATGCCCGTCTGAACAAAATCTGGTTTGGATTGTAGCTGGACTGTGTGTTTGAGGAAGTTTCTTCAGCAGATGGTAATAATTTTTTACCAAGCATTGCAAAGAGTTAGACATTTACTGAAAGACACATGCTCACTGCATGGCAACCATGTGCATCTCTTGCTTGCATAGCACTGCCAAAACCTTCCACTGGCCTGGCTTGCATTTGCATAACGAACTTAAGTTTGGGTCCAGACTGCAGCACAGAAAGGGGCTTGCACAGATTTCTCCAAGCACATCCTACTAAACTTGACATTGCACAGATTTAAAAGCCTGGATGCTCAAGTGTTAGCAGCAAATGCTGCTGTAAAATCTTTCCTCAGATCTGCTCACTAGCTAGTGTCAGCCAAAATCACTGGTTCTGCAATTGGGAGATGTCACTGAGTTCAAGAAAGTGCAGAAAGCACTATGAGTCTCTTTCTGGAATTTCAAATCTTATACTGTCATTGTAGGATTGTAGGATTTTTGAATCCTTTCCAAGTTCTGAGGTTGAGTGCAATGTTGATGTCAGACATGCACAAGGAAACAATGCTATATGCATTCTGCATACCACATATATAATCAATATATAATACATTTTGCACACCACAAACCCAGCCTTAGAATTCAAGCCATAGCCAAACAGAAATGACAAGAAAAAAATAGCATGGTCTGTAAGAAGCTAACAGATTTTAAAAAAATTAAACCCTGATGTAGAAAAATTCTTAAGTCAGAGAAAAAAAAAGTGCTAAATAAAAGACTGGTTTGAATTCTGTAACAACACTGATAGTAAAAAATAAAAATAAACAAACCTCATGACTTTAAATGTTCTTCTGCCTCTTACTTCTCTAAATTATTTTTCACGTTACAAAAATGAAGAAAATTTAAGAAATGGAGAAAAGAGCTGCCAGATGAAGAGAACAAGAAACATCACTTCAGCAGATGGGTTCACATTTTCAGCTGAAAGTTTCCTTCCCTTATACCTAGAAATGAATGGAATGTTTCTTTTGCAGAAAGACCTATACAGTATTTAGGTCAGGTTACATGATAACAATTGTGCTCCGTACGCTTTGTACTTCTTTTGCAGGAAAAATGTTAATACCATTTGTCAGCAATATGATGATGGATGAGGCTGAATCTTAAAATATAAAAATCAAAAGCTGGAGATGAAAAGCATTATATAAAAATGATGACCATGTAAATACTTATATACTAACGGCATAGCTGTTTGGACAGAACTTTGGCAGCTGCTGATTAAAGAAATGGACAGGAGTGTCATTCCTTTCTGCTTTAGGGTCCACGTGGTGTTTGAATTCAGAGTGTGTGGGGGAAGAAAAGTGTTCCAGGGAGGAGCCAGTTATGGGGATGAAAGAAATACGTGCTGGGAAGATCCACATGAGAGCAGAATCAGCAAGGCGAGAGGCAGGGATTAATTGACACTGGTGGGGTTATCAGAGTCTTTTCCACAGATTTCTGCTTTGGACATTCTCCTACTCAGCTGAATGTGTACGTGCTTGAGTCTGTTTCTGCCTTTTCCCTTACAGACCAAATGATGTATGAGAGCTTATGAAAGAAAATGGACTTCTGGACACAAATGTTCTTGCAGGGTTTTAATGCAAGATTAGCATCTCTCTGTTCTCGTAAAGGTTTGCTGCTCTGAGATAAATAAGTTGATTAAGGTAAGCCACGAGTGTGTGCAGGTGAATGATAAAACACGGCAGAAAGATACCCTACTAAAAATTAAAAAAAAAAAAAAAAAAAAATTGAAGCAGTGCACAAGCAAAGCACCCTGCTTGCGAGCAAAAAAACCCACAAGTGTGAGACTGTATCTGAAAAAGGGGGAAATTCCTTAGCCCTTGAAAGGAGGTATCCTGCTTCAGTGAGTGAGTCTGGTGCATCTGCGTCGGGGTGGGAACTCCTCACATGGAGACCCAGAACCAAACTCACCCAGATCCAGATGAAAATTTGGGACAGGGAGCAAAGGTAACCTAGGCAATCCCAACTGGCTTGGAGGGACAATTGGTTGCTCAAACAGTGTGGGCTTAAGACTGAATGCTGAATGAATAGGAAAAAATAATAATCATTCAGACATGTTTTACCTTACTTTTTAATAAAAACAAAGTTCTGCTTTATTGGAAAGGATTTTCTTTATTTGAAGAAATAAGTAAATAAAACTCAGGCAAAATATTAAAATCTGTTGGGGAAAACAAACTTTAACAATTCCACATGTTTTTTAAGATATTGCTAAAAGATGCTGAATCTGCTCAAATACGGTATAACATTTTTGTCTGTGTTGTGCATTGCTCAACACTTCAGCTAATTCAGAGTATTCTGGCATTCTAATGACAAACAGACTTGATTAAATGAGAAAAGGATGTAAATGCCACTGGCAGCTACTTATAATATTCCCTTAAAACAAATATACCAACACACTAAAAGTAAAACCCTCTTGTTTTCTTTTGTTTTCTTTTGTTTTGTTTAAAACCAATATCCCATATTGTGTTGAGTAAGCAGACGTCTTGGGAATAATTCACAACATCAATATTTATATCACTATTTAGTTTTGACTTACAATTATAAAAATGATAGATATTTAACATATTTGAAAACCAAGCAATTTTTGCTGTTTAACTTCAGAAAATGATGTTTGGACATTTTAGCTGTTATTTCATTAGATAGTAAGTTAAAGGAATAAAAAGTGCACATTATAAAGGATTCAATACAGGATTCAATATACAGCATATAGCTCTTTAAGTCTTCATTTTTACAAGTATTTCTCTTGCACTCAGTTGATCTTTCCGGTGGATTTCAGTACTTAGCATCTTAACACCTAATCATTTTGTGATAACCCAGCCATGACTGGAAAGATTTGACTCTTCTTGTTTATTATAAAAAAACAACAAAAAAGTAAAAGGCATGTATATGCATATATAAATTGGTACATTTAACTAGGACACATATTTTTCCTAACTAGGTCTATCACTTCTCTCAAACAAATGTGTTTCTTCATTAAATTCTGCATAGTCTTATTCACAAATCTAGAGAGAAACGTACTCAGAAGAAAATCATTCCAACATAGGAACAACTAATTTGGAGCTACTTGGGGAAAACAAAGAAAGAAAAAGAAAGATATTTCACATATTTGCAAAGATCTTAGCACAGCGGTACATGAGTTTTGGCTGGAGCCTTTGGCACTGCATAGTGCAAAATCTAAAAAAATCGTGACTGATAAAGACTGTTGTATGGTGAAATGCCTAATTAAAGAGGCACATCTTGCAAAGTCCTTGTGTCTCACATGGAATCTAACCAAAACAATTTGGACTCAGCCTATTCTGTGGTTAATTAACATCTTGAACTCACGACTCTTCAGTGCACGGTCTGTCCTAATTGAAAAAAGATTTTCAAGCAGTCTCTACCACTGCATCCAAAGACTATATTGGCCACACATCCAGCAGAAATGCTTCTCTCAGCCATCCCCAGTCTTACTCCTCACAGCAAAAAGAAGAGTTTTCATACAGTTTGAAAAGTCTTCAAAGCAAATTTCTGGAGAGCAGAGTATTTACAAAGCACCTTAGTTCTGGAGATGGCAGTAAATATGACACCAAGCTGTAAGAGGTTAAATGTGCCTTTAGGAACAAAAATGAAACTTGTGAAAATTACAGGATTTTTCATATTTTCAAGATGCACGGGAATCTCAGTTGACCATTTAATAGGTCATGTGAGTCATATAAAGTTTTTTTTCTTTTATATCCTGAGTTTACAGTCTTTGTATATGTAGATTGGAATGAAAAACAATGGTAGCACAGATGAGGAATTTCTAGTAATACAGTGCTAATTATGATTTCCAGTGGGGAACATCTGGACTTCCTCTGTTGGTGGATCAGTGTGTGGAAGGAGAACGGTCTGTTTATTTACAGAAGTTTATTCACCTTATCCTCTAGCCATGATTCTGGGAGGAGTTAATATGGCTATATAAGCATAAAAGCTCAATCCAACAGTTCTTATCCTGGCAGCTTCTCTAGTATAGCCCAAAGTAGCTATGTTTAGTCCATAAGTACAACAGAACTGCAAGCAATGGGACTCGAGGTAGAATCTCTCAGATATGTTGTTTCCTTCTATGATATTATAAAATTGAACTTGCACCTACTCACAGCCCCTGTGCCAGTGCACCCCACTGAATACAGGGGTTATCCGTAGATTCCTACTGTCAAAGAAAAATAACTTTTAGAGCATAGCTATTTTGAACATTCAAACTGATAGTTTCCTCAATATTCTTAAGTGATTCCACACACTGACAGAGAGTTAGTAATCTGAATTGTAAGTACGTCAGACTGGCAATATATCTGTGGAGGGGGGAGTTCTGTGCTGAAAAGCATTAGAGGTAGCATTTGTCTGCATCTGAAAATCAGAGATATGGTGCAAATGAAGGCAATGAGGAATGCATGTCCTAACATCACACAAAAGGTGGCAGAATGTAGTAGGCAAGCAACATGCAGAAAGACAGAGAGAACACATAGCTGAAAAGAGAAAGAAGGCTTTAAATCCTACTGCACACCTAGGCCCTGTTCAAAAACTCCCTTGCAACCCTTTGGAAAGATTCCTGCTGACTTTTGGATGATCTTTTTTCATGAGTTCTTCTGAAAACAATTGGGATCTGTTGCTTTTGTCGTAAGAGGAATCTTAAACCAGACTGTAGAGTTTGCATATGCCTTAAAGCAAGAGCTTGAATTGTCTGGGTGGTGCATGTAGTTTATTCCTCAGAACAACCGGGAGCTGTAGTCTATTCTCTAGCTGCCAGGCTAACGTTTATGGAGCACTTCTGCACTTACCACCCTCCCTTTTGACTACACAGTATATCAGAGGGAATATTAATGTCTGAGCTGTGGTTTTCCCCATTCGAATAATGCAAAAAAGGTAAATACTTCTAACTACTGTCTAGAAAACAGGGTAAAAACGCGATGTTCAGTCAGTGGTTGAAGTGTGACTTCAACTTGGGAGAACTTTTCTCTGACAGTGGGTGCAGGCAGTCACACAGCACAAGTGGCTTCAGGAGGCACCTTCTTACTCATTAAAGACAGGCAGCACTGAACTTTGAAAGCCTGTGCCAATGGACTTAAAAATACACACCTGTTTAAGTGATTTAAAATGAGAACTGTAATACAATATTTGCATGGAAATAGCTCTACAGGCACTAAAAGACCTAATTGTCAATAATTCCCAGGATCTGGAAATTAAACCAGATTTTCTGTGATGCAAAAGGATACTGAGCAATTTGGCTTCTACTGGCTTCATAAAGCCCTTGAACCCTAAACCCCATGGGTGTAGATAGTTTTGATTTCACTGAACCTATACTACCTAACTGTGCTGTGCGTTACAAGTTGCTAAGAAAATACTTAGAGGAAAGTTATAGACAGTTTATTAGAAATAAAAAATACTTTTTTTCTTGGAACTGCCCATTACAGTTTTATCCTTGCTACGACTATCTAATGGTGTGTTTAAATATCATTCTTTATAAAGTACTATTTATCTTTTTTCCACTAGAGCCTCTAACCTTGTCCATTCCATATTTAACTTCTATGGGATTTTGTTTCAAAGAAAGTGTCTTGTCTGTAGTTAGTCCAATGATAAGGCAGGAGGCAGTAAATGTACAAGTGAAAAAAAAATATCTTGGAAGTAAAAAAAAAAATATTGCTAAGTGGGGATCTGCTGGAGAGCTCTAATATGACCAGGAAAAGCACTGCTGGAAAAAATCCAGGGAAGGAGAAATAGGGACTGGTGCCAGGTACTGTAAGTGCAAAGGCTCAGGACAGATGTGCAGCCAGCGAAGTGTCAGTGCCATTGGTGTGGAAAGCAGCCACTTAAAGCTGTGATGTGGCAGGGGATCAGAGACTACTGCTGCTGCAGCTCCTCACAAGAAAGAAGGAACATCACATAACAGTTGGGCTCTGTCACACAGGCTTGAAGACTTGCCCAGGTTGTCAATCAACCTTTTAAAAAAAGTATTATGCTGCTAGATGAATCAACTCTACTCTCTTTAAAATCTGCAGATGTTTTTGAGAGATAACTCTGTCTTCTTTCTTTCTCCCCCATGGAATGGAAAACAGGAATGAAGTTTGCATTTTGTTTTTCACAAAAATATTAATTTTCTTTTAACTGGATAATCAAAGAAGAGACGTTGTTTACACCTATTTTACAATGTGCATAGTTTTGTGTGGATTAGTGGAACCCAGATGATGAAAATGTCCATTTACATAGGCTTCCAAATAGCAGGACATTTGTCCAGATTTGCTTATGGTAATCATTTCCACTGACCTGTGAATTTGTATGCTTGAGCTTTTGTTTTAAAAGCCAAAGGCAGAAGCTGACCTTGTTGTCTTGGATAGTTGACTGAAACCATGAATTTTGTTTTCATAGTCAAACATCTTCTCCAATGCCTCTCTTATTGTCATTTGGGACTGAGTTTTTGTCTTCTTTCATTAAGTGCCACGGAGAGGGCCAGCGGGGGTGGGGGGATGAATATACCCAGCATTTTATTGCTTTGTTTATGAAATTGTTCAAGACTGATTTAGATTATTGAGGCTTTAAGGGCCTGAATATACAAGATGATCATTGCTTATTTTCCACTGAGGTTTGTGGGAGCTTACAGAACCTGCCAGATATCAACTTTCACCCTGAGCAAGGATGACGATACAATTTCAAACCTACTCATCAGTATATGAAAAGATAAAGGAAGTCTGCCAAACATATTAATTATTAATATTGTACAGAAATAAACATTTCAATGTATGGATAAGAGTGACCACAAAACTTGGGTGTAAATTTGGGAGGATATTGGCAAGCAGCATGAGTTTTTTGCATCCTGGAAATAAGCAAGAAAATTACTGAGATGTTTTCGTCACTTTTGTCAAAAAGTCTATTAAAATTTACAAGATTTAGAAAAGACCTGCAGGCTTTTGAAGGCCTGACTGAAAAAGTGACTGACCAGAAAAATTCAACATATTTAGTTTATCCAGGGCAAGGTTGAAAAATTCATCAGGAATCTCTTGCAAATGATGATACATGACTCATGAACATAAGAGAAAAAGGAAAACCAAGCTATACTACGTCTATTGTGTAGGCAAAGGCTAATAAATGCCTTAATAGATTCTTAATTTTTCATATAAAGTTAAGCTAACTCTCACATACTGAAAAAAGGTTATTATCACTTTCTAAATGTAGCACTCATTATTTAACTAGTGTTGGTCAAAAGTTGAAACTAGATACTATTTAGAGATGACAGAAGATAACAATGTTTTCAAAGTCAGGAAAACAAATCCTGGAGAATATATATATATAAATGTATATTTTATGTAAATAAGTATACATAAATGTATAAATATGTATTTGCACACCTAAACTTATAGGTATATATTTTGCTTTTTATTGATAATGCTGTAAACTTGTGGTGTTTAGGTGACATTGTCTCTGGAAAAATTATAGATCTACATTGTCTTCAAAGCTTGTTCTTAGGACCCAACAGAAGTGGTAGAGGTACACATACAGGTGCGATACTATTAAGCTTAGGACAGATAACAGGCAAAAGTTACTGAGAAAAAAGTTTTAATATAACATAGGACTGCACATGCTGTCTACTTAGAATGACAGCTGAAAAGTTACCACTATTAAAGTAATTTATTTTATATATACTTTGCTTTATAAGATCAAAAATTGTCTGCAGAACAGACAATGTTTGATCACTGCATCCTGTTTTATCAGCTTAGTTATTGACTGCCATCTTACTTTACCCCATATTTACCAAGTTTCACCCCAGTGACAAAGGGGTCACCTCGTGCATATGGCAAAAGCCTGTTATTTTCCAATATAACTCTAAGGAGACCTTACAGAAGGAAAATATTGATTCTTGAAGGTTTTTTACTATATTTTCGGTGTCAGATTATTGTAAGGGGGCTCCATACACTTTTCTTTGTATTTTGACATTCAAGTTCAGAGCTGGTTACATACTTGAACACCAAGAGCCAATAAAAACAACTAAATCTGGGATACATTAAGACTCTAAAGGCACAGGAACTGGAAAAGCTGCAGTCATTGTGCATGACCATGATTTACCGTAACTTCAGGTTTGGTTGTAAAATATTATGCTTATCATGCAGGGTATTATGTTATTCACTGTAATCCTGATAATTTATCAAATGAATTGAGAAGTTATTCATTACCTGTTCTGGAGAGAAAGGCCTTTGTGATGTTTTTTTCATTAGGTCTGAACCAGTTAAGTTCATATTTTAATGTTGATGTAGCTTCTGTCAGATGGCACACTGCTTTACACTTTAGAAGAATTATTTTTTCTATTCTACTTTCCGTATAATTTCAGAGAGGCTTTCTTAATTCCTTTAATATCTATCATTGACAGATGAGTGTCTATCAAAAAAGGATTTTTCATTAAGGTGTTACTTGCTTTTACTGCAATACTGCAATAAGTGAAAAAAAGCTTAAGCACTTTTGTGTAACATGGCTATATTAGAACAACGTGGGATACATGTTTAATAGTTTTCTTTAAATATCTCTTTTACTTATTGGCATATATAGGTATGCATTTGTGTCATGTGTGCATGTGACTGATATGCAAATAACCCCAATTTCTAAGTTAAATTATTTTTTTTCTGTTACTAATTTGATTACAATATCTATTAACACCTTCATCTAGTTCTTGAATGTGAAAAAGTGCACTATATTCTCAGCATCTATTGATTTTCCTGTCTTATTGGAAGATAAAAAGTGTCAATAAATGAAATAGTATTACATATAAAAACACGTTCCAATACTAAAATATACATATTTTTACATAGAACAAATATATACTTTACCCAGGATACTGTAAAATATTTAGAACTCCTCTACTGTGTGTAGCTTTTTTAGGTTGTATTCAACCTGTTTTATTTTTATGAGATTTAGGAAATAATGAGAAATTCATCTCTGCCTTATTTATTGCAAAATTGAGGAAAAATAAATCTGGGCATTTATATATGATGTACCTAAGAAAACATAGCTCTAATTGTTGTTCTGGATTTCTTTAACACTGAAAACCTGGATTTCCTTAGCAACTTCCACCATAAACTCAGTGACCAACATTCTTCCATCAATTTTTTTCTGATAATCTCCTACACGAGTGATAAAAACAATTGAACCTCCTCACGACATAGGTTCTATGTCCCTTCTAATTTTCATGATCATCCCTCCATTTGAAAACGTGTTAAGCTCTTTTTCTGTTCATCCAACAAGGGTTAGTGACATGACATCTTTTCTTCTCCCTATCCAATTTTTCTCAAGTTGTTTAGTTGCTCAGTTGAATTTTATTAGATCTATGGTTCTATATTTAGTTTCAATTGTGTTACTTCCTGTTGACCATGGAGCAGAAAACCATATTGATTTGTTTAATGAAAGATATTATGTATCCCTATAAACTTTGCCTTTGGTGGTCTGCTACTGGCCATCCTAGTGACCACACTCATTTAAAAGCACATTCCTGATTGTGTTAATAATGCTGCAAAGTAGTTCAGCCTGGGCAAAATTTAAAAAACAAACAAACAAACAAACCTCTGTTTCAGTCTTGCCTGTAACAGAAAGTCTACCAAAGCAGCACTGACAAAGCAAACCAAAATCTGTAGAAAACTGTGGTTACCTTGGCAGCAAACTGTCTCTAACCCCTGCAACTGAGAGCCATGTCATGAAGAGGACAGAAAATGCCTGAGCAGCTTCAGAGAGATTAAATCATTGTATCTGGAATAAAAAAATTATCAGGTTACAAAAAACCTGTATGTGTTCCACACAACTGTCATCACTGTTCTTGCTGAATGCCTGCAAGAATCAGTGTGCAATCATCACACCAAGCCTTTTGGTCAATTCCACATGGAAGGTTTTCCTGTCCTGTCCTTGGTGGTGTAAGAATCTGGATAAGCTATGGGATGATGTCTTAGACCCTTGTCAATTTTTTTGCCATCAAAGCAATGCTCTTGCAGGCTTGGCTATGCTGGTCTGGGTACATGGTATACATTGGACAATTAGCCGTACAAAGCCATTTTAAACAGGTAATTAAAATGTGATGAGGAGCTGGGAATTAGGACAATGAAATGAAGGATGCAATCAGGGAATGTTGCATACCATCATGTTATTTATAAAGGGGGGATTACACCTAGAGTGTTCGCTGTAACAAGGAACACGTACTCTCAGAGTCTATCAGCTGAAAACAAATTAAGATTGTACAGGAAACTATAGTTGTGTCAATGCACTGCTAAGGTGTTAAGAAAATTGGACAACTTCCTCAACAGTTGGATTGAAAAAGCTGAACTGCATGCACCATTGGGTATCTATTATCATGTTAGCATCCAGAATGAAATGGAGTAGAAGGTCTCTGCTAAAGCTCATGCTGTCAAGGGGCTGTGGCATCACAAAACTGGAGATTTCCATCAATGTGGGAATTGGGAAGCAATAGATTAATGATGACCAAAGTGTATGAGCTCAAAGAAGAAAGTCTGGTTAGAACACTCCTCATCTGTGTCTTTACGGATTTTCCTTGAGAGAATCCTTACAGAGATTTATGAAAAGAAAGGCATTGTCCATGCTTTTCCAACACTTAATCCTCCCAGCAAAAGAAAAAACCCCTGTTAAATCAACACACTCCTGAACATTGAATCTCTCCTTGTGTGCAGCAGAATTTCATCATTTGGGAGCACTAGAAACAGCTTCCCTCAATCTGATACTTCGTGGGTACTTAAGTCAGTGATGAATTACTTTAATATCAGACAAATCTTCAAATGCAAAATCATTATTTTGTTTTTAATTAGAACCCATCTTTTTTAGAAATGAAAATTTAGGTCCTTCAGCTTTCTGAAATTTACCACTGTATTTTTGGAAACATATTTCTAAACGTTTTCCAGGATGTATATGGTCATGTCACTATCCTTCCTAGATTTGACATCTGTTTATATCCCAGAGTGCATGTTGTAGTCTTGTTATACTGGATGCAAATGTACATTTTAACGAGTTAATTTGTTTCAGCTGTTCTAATGCCAGTTTTTCTTCATTTAAGTACCCTGAAGAACTTTAAAGAATACACGGTTTTAGTCCTTTTAATTAGTATAGGTTCAGCTGATTAATCTGTAAGAAAGAGACATGCTAGTTTTATATTGTCTCAGGGCTGTTTGAATTAAATAAGTCATCTATTGTGATTTACATTTAATATCAGGAATACACAAAAAGGATATATATATATTTTCACTTGTGAATATCATGTCAGAATATTTTTCTACAGTGAGGCCAAGATCCAGAAAGATATTTAGGCATATAATTCCTGTTTCACAACCACAAGATTTCACCTATCAAGCACTTCAAAGATTCTGGCTCCTGTTCACTCCTAGTTCCATAGGACACTGATACCTCTTTGGCATTTCAACTTCTCCTAAAGAGATCACACAATGCATATTCCCATGTAACATGAACCCTGCTCACTGTTAGGTCTCTTTCTAGTCTCTCATTTTACTATATATCTCCTCTCCACTGAGTACTTAGGTCTTGGTTTGTTTCCCCAGCTAGACGAATGTTTCTTTTCTCAGTAAACTTCTAGTTTGGGTCCCAGTCTTGACTCTCAAAGAGAAAGAAAGATAAGAAGACATATTACAAGACTCAACTGTATTTTCTGTGTTGAGCCTAATTGTTTTTCACCTTCACATATATATTTCACTAAAAAAATATTAAGTTATAAGTAATAATAATCAATACACAGTACGGGAAATGTGCAAGAAAAATTAAAACCTTTCAACAGTATTTCATTTCTTTAAAAAGACTTTAAAAAGAGGAGATTTTTGTCATCTGTTGTTTATTGTGTCCAAAATCACAAAGGCATTCTGTCATGTCTATCTGGGTATTTGAATAGCTTCCTGTACAACAATTTTGGATGTACCACCAATGATTAAAAAAATCTTTAGAAATACATATATATATAGAAAATGCTTTCTAGAAATATTCTGAAATATAACATTGCAGGATTACTAGACGCAGCAACTGCAATAGGCTTTTCTAAAGATAGCTCTCACTCAAAGCTGTTCACTCAAGCCCAATTGAATTTTGCACCAAGTTTGGACCAAAAGAATCCTTGGTTCTAACTTTTAAAGGAAAACATAAGCAAAACACAGTTTTGCTTGACTAAATTCTACTGCATAATGCACCATCTGATAAATTACATATCTAATGGAAAAGCCATTTTATATAGATCAGTGGAATATCTGCTCAAACACCATTGTTTCTATAACATTTTTGGTTATACCTTTGTCTGGGTGTATATGGAATTTCATCCCTCAATCCAATTAGCCCCACATGCCTGTGATCCCTCCTGCTTCTTTGTTTACTGTTGTACAGTTCATCTGAAGGATCAAGTTATCTGAGAGTTCAAGCTTACTGATGATTTCACTTCAAAGATCAACACTTTTAAAGCACTATAGATTATCTGTGATGTGAATCGCATGTGTGGATTGTTGTACTGAAACAACAGAGGAATGTTGCTTTAGAAAATATAGCTATCCACATGTGAGTAATGTTCAGAGGGCCTAGCTATCCACATGTGAGCAATGTTCAGAGGGCCAAGTACAAAAAATGTTTTGTGGGACCATCTCTTCTTCTCTGCCCATGCACAAGGGATTTGGCTGTCCCAGCTGTCAGCACTAGTGTTCACTACTTTAACCTTACTTATATTCTAAACTCAGGCTGTACCTAGATCATTCACAGCCACAATTGTATACAGAGACATACAGTTGATCCTGAAGTATGAAGACTCTTTATGGAGGGGTAGGCTGCTGGATCCAACTCACATAACTGTCTTATAACTATTCTCAAATACCAGGCACGTGGGGGAGGAGATCTTGCTGGGCTCTTTTTGTACATTGTGTACATTGTGGCTTGTTACGCTTCTGATCATTCATTCTGTAATGCTGTGTGATATTCCATACTTGCTGGAACTGTATCGTTTCCATGGCCTTCACAACCCGCCGCAGTTAATGAGCTCCGTCCTTCTCTGAGAACAGCCCAAAGAAACAAAACCCACAAACAAACCCAAAAAACTTGTTTCCTGACTTCTAAAGTGAAGAAAAAAAAAAAAAAAAGGCATAGGGAGCTCAAGCAACATAGAAAAGTAGGTGTATTCTAAATCTATCATACCTAAAGAATAATATGAATGATAAGTATCCTTTTTATGAATTTAGCAAAATAAACTACAATTTTTTTAAGTCTTGCTACTGGCAAAGAAATCCTTCCACACAGGCATGGGAAGAATCACAGAAACACAGAATGGTTGAGGTTGGAGGGGATCTCTGGAGGTCACCTTGTTCACCCCTCCTGCTCAAGCAGGGCCACCTAAAGCTGGTTGCCCTGCACTATGTCTAGGATATGGACATGGAGCATGTCTGTATTCAATCAAAATGCATTGTAGTTATGTTCCTTAAACATGATTTTGTTGAGTGAGGTAAAATATGATAGAACTATTATCTCATATTGTATGCATCCTGGAGAAAAGATACTCACACACAGAATAAATATCCTGCTAATTTTAATTGATTTCCTCGGTATATCAAAAACTTGGAATATAACATTACTTAATACTGAAACCATAATGAAATAAAAAAATAGCCATGGTAGTAAAGAACAAGTTGAACAAAGTAAAATAAACTCATTTTTTTGGCTAGAGTCAAAAATTAGAGAAATTAAAGTTTTATCTTTTTGCAATACCTAATAAACAGCCTGGCACATTGCACAAAGTGCTATAAAAATGGTATAAGGCTAAATACACAAGGAGATAAAGGGGCTTCTGATGATAAGCAGAAGAAGCATTGGAGACATTTTCTATGCAAGTCAGCTCAATTTAAAGCATCTAAAATATCTGTGAAATTTTAACTTTTGGGATGTGATGGTTTGGTCTGCTTTTCCCTATCAATTGTGCTAATTTTTGAGAATAGGAACTGCAAAAAGAAAGTCTTTATTGTATGTTAGGTTATGTGATAAAAGGTTCCCACCTCCACTCACAATGGCGGGCAGGGGAACACCAATAACTCCCTCAGAGATGTGAGCTCCTGACGCAGACCCTCCCAGGGCATCCCAGGAGATTGGTGGTCCAAAGCCCAGGGTCCATGTGTATGTATTACCTATGTGTTTTTTGTGTGTGTGTGCCTGTTGGGAATGCGTGCTCAGCCTGGCTGCTGGCTGGACCTGGGGACTTACAGGGTGCAGGGTAGGTCCATGGCTCACTGTGGGTCTGGGGCTGGGAGCAGGGCTCTCCCAGGATGGGCTCTCCCTGGCATTGGGCACCTCCCTGGGGACGGGCCAAGGCTGGGCTGGGACAGCCAGGCCTCATGGTGCCTCAGGGGCCATGACAGGAACATGGAGGGGTGGCAACCTCACCTGTAATGGGTTACCGGCCTCTTAGCACTGTTTCGTTGCCAACAGATGTAAATGTTGACATATTTCAACCCGTCTTATTTGATTTAAATTTGAAATCTGAAATTTTGCTGTGCAGTGTTCTCAAAGAGAGGCAACAGTCCTTCAGTCAAGCTATAAAATCTTAAAAGATACAGAGCTTAAATATAGTTCTTTACCAAGGTTCAAAAAGGAATTAATGTACATTATAGATGCATGTTTTGTTGGTTTTGCAACCCCTATTGTGAACATACCAATCATATGATGTCCGGCTGCGCATTGGAACTTGGAAATCTGACTGATGACCAGGAACCATGATTCGCTGGCTCTGCTTCAGATGTGAGGCATGTGTTCCCAAATTCTGAGCTAAGATGGTGCCATCTGGGCAAGGAGTACATCTGGTATTTACTACTTAAGTTAGAGTCTTGCAAGAAATGACCGCTTGAAGACAATTTCATTGACACCAAACATACTTTTGAATTAGCTGCAAGCCCAAACCTTGCCTGAATGTTAATATAGTTTCCTCAGGAAATGTAGCAGGGCAGGAGATCAGAAAAATACCTGTGGATCTCCAGTTTACTGCTCTGAGATATCTCTACATAGCAGAGCACAAATAATGAAATGCCAATAGTTTAGACTGTAAAGGCCTGAAGGAGTTTAAAGCACAGTCTGTATTTTGCATAGTGTCAACATTTTTGTCCAAACAGCCTACTTACTTCATAAAATCAAAAATTCTTTTCTGAAAAGATACACATGTCATGTCGATCTCAGAGAAGGGAACGCAGGCCCTTGGGTGTAATGACTATACTTCCACTCAAAAAATGTTTACTGGATGAACGTAGGGAAATGTTAGGGAGGATCCAGGAAATTTCTTGATATCCTCTTGAGAATACAGGAGTTTTCCTCCTGGTATACATGTAAGGGAAAAAGAATTAACTCCAATACAATACAGCTTGAACAAATGAGCTTTACAGGAGAATCAGATGAAAGCTGATTTCCCTATCCACCCACACAGTATTTGGGTCTTCAAATATGTTGCAGTTTCACCATCTAGTAGAGCATTATTTGTTCATAATGCTTTCCTGAGTTCTACTGTGGTTGTGGTAAAACAACAGGCATGGAAAACCAAAAAGGCTTTTCCTCGTTGTCTCTTCCATGGAGATCCTGTAGAAAGATAAACAGACATATAAACATGCTTCAAACTGCTTTTGAAATGGTAATTTGGAAAGTATTTTATCTATTCCTTTCTGAACATTAATTAATCATCTTTCTAATGAATCAAAGGTCTCTGAGGCAGTGGCTCTCAATACATAGAAATTTTAAAATGTGTTCTTGTGATTTACTATCCAGAATGCAGTAAGGACAATTCCTGTTAATGAACAGAAATGATTTATGTTATTGTGGCACCGCAGTTGTGTAATGCTTAGTAAATACTTGGGAACACCATAAACATTAACTTCTTGTTATCGTTCATCCAAACCTAGGATTAGTGTGATCCAAAACAGATGAATGAGGAAAACAGCTACTGTTTTAAATAGTTCACTTGTACATTTTCCAGGCAGAAGACAAACTAGCTGTAAATCATAGTTGGTCAGTTTAACGTGGCTTTCAGAGTCCCATTAGAGTAAAACCAAACTCTGGCATCATTAGAATGTAACATTTTCCATGGGTGTGGTGTTAACACAGCCACAGGGACAGAGAAGCACACACTATATGCCCCTTTATGCATCATTGCAGATGATTCCCATGTTTATTAAAATGTGAAATATGTGATTAGTTAAAAAGGTGGTGATTGTTTCATATTGAAAAGGACTTTATAGATAAACAGGTTACCCCACATCATTAAGCACTATATTATAACGTGTACTACATATAACTGTTCTGGAAAGAAGGTAGTTGTATTTATGCAGTTCATACCAGAAGAATAATCAAAATCATTCTATTCTCACTGCTGTTAGTTTAATGTTATCATAGCTATTCCACGTTATCATGAGATGAAGATCTTTTTGACGCAAAAGCCATTTACTTTAATGTGGCATTCTTACACTAATTCATTGCCTAGTGATTTCATAAGCCTGTGATTATGTTGTATTATCTACTGCATTGCAGAAAGGATCTCTCCTAAATTCAGTTAAGCTTCAGGGATGGTAACTAACAGATATCTCCTTGTCTGTCCAGATAAACAGACCCTAGAAGCCACTTTCATTGCTATAATGTCTATGGCAGACTGAGGAATCTCCATACTGGCAAACATAAAAGGTTGCATTTCCACACAGACTGACTACATTTGTATTTGGTAACTGATTTTTGGTTTTTTTAGCTTTATTTTTTTTAGATCACATAGTTTTATCATTAATTTTATCATTACATTTATATATAAATGTTGAGGAGTTTTTTGCCACAGAAGAAAATTAACTTCTATATTACATTCTATATTACACATTTATAAATAAACCAAACCCACAAATTAAAAAAAAAAATGCTATAACATTGAAAACAGTTGTTAAACTGATGTGAATGAGTGTTAAAGAAAACCTAAGGCATAGTTAATTCCAGAGTAGTTTCTTATGTGCTCAGGAATGCAAAATCCATGCAAATGCAAGAAGATGATTAATTTTAACACATAAATTTTAAAGGAAAAGTAAATAAATCTGGCTCATTTAAACAAAATTACAGTCAGGTTTCTGACGGGTTTAGTATGATATGTCCTTTCTAGAAGTGGAACTTTTAATGGGAAGGGGTAGTAAACTTCAGGAAAAATATTGGATATAGTTCATACTCTGTATTGGGATAAATGATGCTCTTACCTTACAAGAAAGAAGGGTTAGAATAATTTATAGCGTCTAAGAATTTTATATGTAGGTTTTCAGTATTCGAAAAGTGGGCCATTACAAATAATCTTTTATGATGTCTGTTCTGTCTTACATGAACAAAAACTTTCACTACTATAGCTACTTCCTGTTACAGTTTGCATATGCATTTCATTATTCAAGTACCTGCATACTTCTGGAGAGACATAGCATTTACTGGTAACATTTGCATTACCTATTAGTGATCATTAAGTGTGGGTTTGTAGATGGAAATAGCTGGTGCCCAGGACCAGTGTCCACACTATGCATCTTTCAGGAGGTTTTACTTCAGACTAGTTCCAGTTCAGTCTAGTGGATAGCATGTCCATCAGCGGTGGGAGCTCATTAAATGCTCTCTTGGAGTGCATTTCTCAGTTTAGTTCCAGCCGAAAGGAATCCAATTTGCATGTTCTAAGACCACTCAGTACATTAAGTGCACTTATTAACTTCTTATGAAGTAATTAATTTTGTCTAAAAATTCAAAGGGGAAACATCTCAGAAGCCTGATTTTACTAGCGTGTCTGAGTGTCTGAGTTGCTATTTTTCTTGCACTTTGTATACTAAATATCCTGTGTAGGAGTAGGATAAAGTTAAGAAAGTAATTTTATTATATTATAAAGTGAAGCAAAAAAATATTACTAGACAGTATATATTCCATACATGTATATAATGTAAAAAATGATTGTGTGGTAAGATTTCATGGCACAACCCCTATTCGTCTCGAGTAATTCTTAAAGGGGATGTGTTACTGAGCACAGAGAGGTCGAGGTTGCCACTCCAGCCCTGCTTAACTTGATGAGTTCACAGTAAAGTGTTATATTATGGACAAAGAATGGTTAAAATTCAAGTTAGAATTACACAATCAGTGTTAAAATGTCTTTTTTTTAAAGACACTTTTTTTTCACCATTTATTGTAAGTGACTAAAAATGAAAAATAATTTTTTGAAGTAACAGATGTCTGAAGTTTCGTTTGAAATACGAAGTTCACAAACTATGGTTATTATTGCAAAAATAGGATTCCTTTGTGATTAAAATGAATCTTTTCCACTGAGGGGATTTATGTGTATGAGTTAGTAATTTATGCAGTGTAAGTAAAAATGAGCCTTTGAGGTTTTCTTTTTGTCATAAGAACTTACAAAGATAACCACAACAGACTGTAAAAATTTTGTGAGCCTGAAAAAATCTGTAATAAGGACAAAAAGAAAATTTGTTTAATGGCTTTTCTGTAATTTACAGAAACATCCTCTTCAGAGAAAATTTCCCAAATAAGTCTTAGTGAATTTGGCTGCTTTTTGCACAGAAATATATCTAATTAATGCATTTTTACCAATGTAGCTTTAGGCCTTGGTAGGTGAGGCTTCAGTATAGAGGCAAAGTGTATTATTTATCACAGTGAGAACAACATAGCTAGTTCATCTACTGGAATATGGTTATGAAGCAAATGTGGTAGAATGAATCACTGGTGTTAACTGTTTGTGTAATAAAGCCAAATCCTAATACATTTTGTGAGTATTCATGCAAGTGAATAACATTTCTAGCTTAACATGGCTTTGAGTTTGTCCAATTGGTATCTAGATCTGGAGGGTAAAAAAAAAGAGTTATAGAATATTTCTGTACGTTTGTTTATGGATAGTATGAAATGACGATTATAGCTGAATTTTTGTCTCTACAAACTAATAACACAGATTTTGTCCTCTGATATACACAACCAAAATATCAGTTAGATGAGAGATGTATTATGCAGAACAGGACTCTGTATTTCTATCCTACCTGTGGAACTATTAGACCACTGTTATTTTCTGCATAATGTTTGACATCACTTGGGCGATTCTTGAGTTACTGGTGTGTATAAAGCTGTAAATATAGTTCTAGAATAATCTGTAAGGTAATTTCTTAATTTATAAACTGCATTAATTTTACTCTTTGGATTATTATTAAAAGAGTTCCACAATGGATTTATTTCTAAAAGTGAGCTAGATGGCTATTATTTTGTGGCTTAATATGTTGATATAATATGGTATAATTTATTCTAACATCCTCTGAGAGATTGAAATACATACAGTAGAATACTGTATATTTTCCCCCGGGGTAATTATTAAATGAGTTCTTGAATGATGTGTTCATTCTCCCACACTAACACAAGTATAACACTACACAGGCTGCAAAATGAGTATGAAAGTGTCACTTTTTAGCATCCAAAGAACTGATGCTTTGGGGCCTGCCCATAAACTTGAGAAGTTTTGAAGTCAACTGCTTCTTTGTAAGAGACAAGGCAAACTGTTTGCTGGAAGAAACGTTCCCATAAAACTCAACACATAGTCTCGTTCTCACACTGTCTTTCAAGAAATGCTCTCCACACAGCCCTTGAAGACTCCTCTGACTGGTTTTATGCTAGAAAGTACTACCTGTTTTTTTGCTCAGGAGCACAGTACGGCTTGTACCTATATGACTAAATTTTCTCCTTTCACAATACAAAATGGCCTTGGCCGTATTGCCCATTTAGAGAAACCGCTGGCTCATCTTGTCCTCCAAACTGTGCTCAGGTATCATCTGACATGCATTGAAACTGTGCCAGAGAAATTGCTAGCAATGAAACAGTATGGATATTTCCATGTCAGTGCTTGAGCCTGCACCATAGCTTTTTCTAAGTTATTAATAAAGGCGTAGCCTCTGTGTCCTGACCCCTTAGATATATCTAAAGATACTGCTTTGCTTAGAATCACTAAGGAGGAAAGAATTACCTATTTGTTTGTTTGTTTCTTTATTTATTTATCATAAAGGAAATGATCTTTCAGATAATTTTTTGTTATCACTATCATTTGTCCTTTCTCTCAAAAAAGTCAGTCTCCAGTACAGCCATTTTAAATGTACAAGAGGAATGTTTTTCTTATCATAGCACTTTCTATGGATTGCATGTATACTAAGCCTAACCCTTTGGAAAACCCCATTGTCCACTTTCTCCTAATCAGTTTTCTCTTCTTGCTCTCCTTAAAGGTTAGCTACTCAATTAGCAACCTCATGCATACGCCAGAGTGAGCCAGTATGTTTTCAGCTCCTAGCATCTGTGCTCAGAGGACAGAAGAAGGCATAAGAACTTTAGGGTCACAGCTCAATATGAGTCACTTGTTTGGGTTTTATGTTATTGTATTCACAGGTTTCTTTAAAAAACCTTGAGTAAGTTTTCCTTTCTATTAGTCCAAAGAAGCATAGATGTCACAGAGACAATACTTACTGCAATTTATTCTGTGATTTTTTTCCACCCACTGCTTATAGTTTTGTTGTACAGCACATTTTCCTTTTACTGAACTTATTTATATGGGAAAACATCTTGGTTTTAGAAATACTGATTACTGATTCCTATATGGCTGCCTAAAGAAGAAAAATGAATGATGAACTTTTAATGATGATATTTTTACACAAAACCACAACTCCCTAGAAATATAGTCTTGTGTTTTTCATTACATTATTTCCCACTGAGAACAATTCACACCTTAATTTCCAGCCACATTCCATCAGATTTTTCCCCAAATGAACAGTTATTTCCACTGGTTAGGTGTTACCATGTTCATTCTCTTAAATGGTATTTTCAAATTATCCCTTTGTAAATAACTCATGAATTAACAGATAATTCTAGTTATTAAGGGTTCATTCAAGGGGTTTGTTCATTCTTTCATTCAAGCTTTTTGTTACTAATATGACACTTTACTGATATAGTTATATAAAGGCAAGTTAGGCTAAAGACTACTTCTTAAGCTTCCTCAGAAAAAAAGTTAGTGGAGAATCAGAGCTCTTTAAAATCACAGGCAACATCTACAATTAACCATGTCTGAGTTCTCATCTGAGGTCACCATATGTGGCTCCCTACATGAGGTCTTAGTTTGCCTGTGACACGTTGCATCCACCCTCATTCTTTCACACCATTCCTCTAACATCATTACCTCACTTTATTCATATGCAACCCATACACCTGTGATTTTCCAGTATGTTCTCCATATGGACCCCTGCCCACACCCACCTCTCAACATCCGTGCTGAATTTGCTGCAAAAGCATATTGTTGCTGGAAAAGAAAATAAGAGCCATCACCAGGAGCAGAAGTCACAGGTGCATTTGCAGTGTCTGTGATAGGTCCTTACTTGAACACCAGAAACGGTAAGATTGCACAGATCTCCAGCCAGTGAGAATTATTACTAAAGGGAGGGCTTCTGTTGTCTTTGGCTGTGGACATGGATTCCTGTACCACTGATCCTTATCCCTCACACTCCTCACCTGGACTTGGCAGGAGGCTCAGCATACACTGCATATGGGTGGCACTGTCATATCTCCTTTTCCAAAATCATCCTAGTGCTAATCCTAACTCTACCCTCTCGCCAACAAGGAATGACCACCGTTGACACCAGCTATCTCCTTAAAACCACCAATACAGGGTGAAACAGGTGCAGCTACACAGCAGTTAAGGACCATTGCCACTTGCCTTGCAGGTCAGCCAGTAGAGAAAATATTTTCAGGCAACTTCTTTGATTCCACCAGAGAAGGTGGAAATGAACTCCCTGCATTGGGGATGAATAACTATTCAAACTAATCATGACACGTCAAAGCACGGAATGGCACACTGTGCCATATAGATTAATAGCTATAGAATACATCAAAGTAATGCTTCATGTCCTGCAAATAAACAAAGCTACGGTTAAGTGAGATTTGAGTAGATCTTGTCACTGTAGTAGAGTCCAGGTTCCTCTGCTGTTGCATTGTTTATTGCGAGGCCAGGTCAACTTTTCCTCAGCTCCTTACTTGTAAACTTAGTACTCCAAGCAGTCCTCAGGGCCTTCTTACTATATGAGTAACAATGCCTCCCTCTGATTCTGTAAAATGCATTTGTAGTTTAAGGTGTGTTTCAAAATATTTTCAGGAATCTCTATCTACAGCACCTTCAGACAGAACTATTTCAAGTCCTAATCTAATTCAGAAGCTTAACTCAAATATGTCCAGCTGAGCTTTCCTTCCAATGTAAGACAATGTAAATTATTAAAAAAAAATAAGCCTTATCCTAAACTTGGGCTTATATTGACTGTGATCAGGAATTTATATTTTCTTACTGAAACGATGGGTCATGTGGCAATCATTCGAGTTAGGATTAGGTTTGGATTACATTTTGGTAATATAAAAGCTGAAGAATACAGTTATTTCTATTCTGTCCACAAGAGTTTGGAATAGAGCTGAAGTCTGTTGTTGACACTTTTTTCTTTTTTTCTTTTCTTTTTTTTTTTTTTTTTAACTTTGTGTATATTTCTTCTTGTCATAATTACTATCATGTTGGGGGCATGCAAATCTAAAACTGGAGTCTAGTTCTGTCCTTGAGACTGAGCAGCCTTCAGAGAGAAGGCTGAAGAGAAGTCTGGAGTCAATTGTGGTCAACAGCTTATGTTCCCTTCACTGGATGGGTGGTTCCCTTGGCTAGAATTATTTTTAAGGGTAAGGTTATTTGGGGGAATGTAATGACTGAAGAACCCATTTCAACATCTGGTGCCTTACCCTCAGAATAAGGAAAAAATACAGAGTTGTTTTAGGCCAATACTTTGTGCTCTTTTTTCTTATAATTTTTTCCATGACCTTGGTTAAGTTCAGCTCTTATGTTTGGGCTAGTGTTTGGGAATCTACAGACTGAAGAAGGCAGTTAAATGCTGGATGCTACGTGTCTCAAGATTAAGAAGGACATTTAGGACAGCTGATGTTTTGTGTCCTGTTTGTTGGAGAGTTGCAATCCCTGACCGTTACTGGGTTTGGAATTAGGGCTGGACTCAGGGATTGAGAGTTAGAAAGTGAAGACCTCCTTTTAATGCTTGAAGCTGCATGCTCTTCAGTGTTATGAAAGGGAATTGTATCACCTCTGTATTGTGTCTTTTTTAATCTTTTTTTTCAGTCTTGTTTCTATCTTTTCTTGTTGGGTTTCATTCCTGGGCAACAGTTGTAAGTTAGATTCAGGAAAAGGTAGCTTGGAGTGAATATTCATTTTATGGCTTGGATTAGGCTCAGGTTGATGTTTGGCATGGTTTGACAATTTAAATGTTGTATATCTCATTTTGTTTCTGGAGGATTTGGGAACTTAAGGTTCAGAAAGTGGCTTGTTTGATTGGTGTCTATATGTTTTGGTCTACAGTGAATGCTGACAGCCAGGGTAAGACTAGGCTTGGACTGGATAACCTAAAGATTGAAGATACTGCTCAGACTGTGTGGTCCTAATAGCTGGAAGTATTAGCCATGGCCTACAGTTGAATTATGGTTAGAGTAGACAGTATACAGTAAGAAGAGCTGTCTTGCTTATGAGATGACATAGGACCTTCAGAGTCATTACCAAAACATGATTTCCTTTGCTGCAGTTACACGTGGTTTAGTTTAGAGTTAGGCATAAAACCTGGACAGAGCCGAGGTGAATTCCCTGTCTCAGGATACATGGAATTAAGGAGAAGACTGATATCATGGAAGTCCATGTGTTATTTCTTCTCTCACCTGTAGAGATTAGTTCCCTAAGTTATTAAAAGATACTTGTTTGTTACTAGTTAATTTATATTTATATAATGTAAATAAATATATGTTTTGTCAATCAGTTTCCATTGTACCCTGCACATATGTTAATTCAGTTCTATGATCCATTTGGGAGTTTAGCTAACCATGTCTCTCTGAACAGAGTTCAGCTCAAGGGATATGCATCCCTGCAATTTGCTATTTATCTGTACAATTTGTTAGAGACAATACGGGTAAATTTGTGCCAGATTTGTCTCCTTCTGTTCTACACAGCCCTCAGATTTCCTCATTAATGCTTCAGTTCTTGAAACACAAATTCTCATTGTTGTTCTAGAAAAAACAGCATTATCCTCATCTGCGCTACAAGGCTCACATTATTTCCCCCTTTCCTTCCCATGCAGTTTTTGATCTCCCTGGTGCCTGTGCACACAGGGATAGATAGCCAGAGACGTGTCTAGCACTGGAGAGTTCATTTTAAAAATTCCTTCCAAGAAATATGTCTGTCTGTTACATTACTTCCTATTCTGTACTATCCTTGTAAACTGTCTGGAGTGTCCCTTGGTCTCCCAGGCAATGCTCTAGCATCCAAGGCTATGTTTATGAGTAAATGTCTTGCATTCTGGCTCCCAGTGCAAATGCCATGGCACCAGTCACATCCATAGAGCTAACTCTTCCCTCTCCTGTTGCCCCACAGTGTAAGGCAGCCTCATCCATACTCTATTTGGGAACAGTCTCTGCCCCACATTAACCTCTGAGCTGTACTCACGTTATTCACAATAATGGTGGATGGTACAGGCAAACCCCCAAAAAGCTAAGAATTACATCATGTGGACAATTTCATACTAGCATTCAACCCATGCTTTGTCCTTGATTAGCTTATTAGTACAGACACAGCCCAGGTGTCCTCCTTCCACAAGAAAAAACCTGCTTTCTTCTTCCTATTATTCAGTGGAAATCTGTCACTGGAAATGAACACTATGTACAAAGTCATGATAATTGCTTTAAGAAATAGTTAAAATAAAAACACGAAGTTGAAAATGGAATTTAGAAGGAAAAAAAACCGAAACACTTCAACAAAAGCAGATAAAGACAATGGCTTAAGTCGCAAGCCTGTCAGCAATTTCAGTTTTAACTCCCGCTGCAAACTAATCCATGATCCATGAATTACCCTCAAGGTGAATGAAAGTGACCCATGCAGGCAAGGTAGAGCTTTGCTTTATTTTATTGCAAGTTAGACAAGGTCTCCAAATATGTGTTATATTTAGTAATGAAGAATGTAAATGCAGATTAATGCCAAAGGCTTCGGTGGAATGATTTCAAACATGAAAACCAAAGCAAAGCTTGGATCCAAAAATCTATCTGTGATACCAGTGATCATAATAATAAAGGCAGTCTCTTTCATTGCGCTCTGATAAAACACATGGTGAGGACGTGTTTTGGTTAGAAAATAGCAGCAGTTTATCTACAGCACTGCAAAAGCAGACTTTTAAAACGTCAGGAGCTAAATGTATTCTTTTGAAAGAATACTGTAGTGTATAGAGTGTAATAGGGAATTTTATTTTGCCACTGCATGTCTTTGATCTTGCTAGTGCTTGCACAACCCCATTTTTCCTTTGTTTCTTTCAGTCATGAGGTCATAAACCCAGATTTATGATGACATTACTCTTTCCACAGAATGATCAGTACGTCCTCGATTCAGCCTTGTGGGCTAAACATGAACAACTAAGAAAAAAATTGTCTGAAGACATTTCATCCTTTTTGAAAGAAAAATATTTTTAGGAATAAGTAAATGGGAAAAACTAAAATCAAACCAGGTAAATATTAATTCTGGGATGTTTAAAAATACTATTTAGAAATGTTATAAAAGTTTTGTTTTGATAAGGATTATTCTGCGGGTTTATTAACTTTTCAGTATGTTATTTCCAAAAGACTGAAGTATATGTTACTAAGGTACGTGCCTTGAATGGCCTTATACACAAAGAAACAAATATATTTTCTGAAATATTGTGCTAATTGTTATGAAATAATCCCAGAGTCAGCATCTATTTCAAAAAAAAAAAAAAAAGGATTTTTTTCTTTCAGATTAAAATCATTGTGTACTACTCATCCTTCTAATGAGCAATAGTGTCAGTGACAAAAGTTTACATTCTTATTAAAATCAATTAAATCATTAAAGGAAAAGGTCATTGTCAGAGAAATATCATTTTGTTAAATATGAAAAGTTTGACAAAAATGTTAAGGATGAAACAAATTGACAAAGAAAAAACAGTGTGCTGTTCAGCCAGCTTAACTGGCAGGTTGCTGGGTATCTTAACTGTGTCCAGCTTCATAGTGATATTTTCTTGAAGGTTGTGCTCTGGTTGGCAATGCAAGGACTTTCATGTTCAGAGCTTCTCTGGCCCCTGTATTGCAGACTGACTGCAAGTTGGGAAGCCCACAGGGGTTTAGTCAGCATATCCAAGAGACTGCCTGAATAAGAATTTTCAGGGTTGTTGAGATTTCTTCTCCAAGGCTGAGAAGTTATCAGACCAAAGCTGTGAATCTCTGCTGAGTGGTGATGCCTAGGGTACCTCTACCCACTAGGCAGTACTGAAGTGGAGTAACATACTTTCATAGGAACTGCTTGAGGCAGGATGGGAAATGGACTCAGGAGAGAAGACGTGTGGTGGTGCCCTGTAACTTTTCCGAAGTGGCTGCTTATTGCCAGGCCTGCCGTAATACTATGAATGAAAAGGGATGGCTGTCACAGAGGAAAACAGTGACAGGTGTGCATTCAGGCTATGCTTTTTAATAGCAGAGTTGTATTTTGATGGGTTTGCCTTACTGGTCATTTGTACTGCCCTTGTAGGCAACTTTCACATACACGAGATCTGGTCGCCTGCGTATCCCACCTGCTCTTGTAGCAAACATAGCAGCAGCTCTGTAAGGCTGGGTCTTATCACATGAGGGCCCAGTTCAGATGGAGCCTCAAAATGGAATTTCCCATTTTTTCCTTAAAGTCAGAATGTCAGAATTCTTTTGAAATTTTTATTTGTGAAGTTCCATTTTTTCTAGGAAACAAAATTTATCTGGAACAAGATAAGTTAAATAAAACTCAGAAAACTGCTGATGGAGACTAACTGGGCAAAAATCATTCTGTTGCTGCCCATGGTTTCTTTAGATGATAAACTATTTCTTCAGTGTTACTTTTCTGATGAGCAGCTTTCAGTGCTGTCCTGCTATTTGCCTCACTGATTGCTCTGTAGAATCTTCTCCCAACTATAGATGCTGGGGCAGGAGTGTGGATTTATACACTATGGTCGGCCATATGAGACCCTTGTGTACAAAATCTCCTTACTCTCAGAGCTAGAATGTTAGTTTGAGATATCCTGCAGAAATCTCCTGTGTTCAGCTTTCCAGCACTGACCTTGACTGTCTTTCAGAGATGAGGAAGACGGCTAATAATGATTCAAGCAGTGAACTTAACCTTACATCTATATTTACACTTAAACTTATAAATATAGATATATTTATTGATGTTTATAATGTTATGATTCGTATTTCATAATGTCTTTTTTCTGGGATGACTGCAAAATGCGTATCTTGCACTCTTGACTCAAAACGGCATTTCTTTTTGAAATTCTTTTGAATTTGTTGCAGAATAGAAATTCCAAATTCAACCAATGCTATAATAATGTTTATTCATCCTCTTAGCTTTACTTTTGGCTTAGCTACATCCCTTCCAGTATTAATGAAACCAAAGAGAATTGGGATTTATTGAATTTCATATTCAAAAGAACTGTCTTTCCATTGTCTTGAATTCTTAGCAGTTACTTACACACATACAAAAAGACTGAAGACGCCTGTGAAATCAGGGACAAGATTTATAACACTCCAGAAGTCATTTGCCAAAGAGAACACTCAAAAATCTCTGCTTTACTGAAGGAGAATGGTACTAGAGCAGGAACCAAGCAAGTCCATAGGAAATGCCTTTTAAGAAAATAAATGGATTTCACACCCACTTTGGACTTATTGTGCAAAGTGAAAACACTGAATGTAACGACTTGTCTGAGTAATGATAAATCCTCTACTAGCAGACTGCCAGATCAATCTCTGCTCTTGGACACTTACTTTTCTACAGTTCAACAGGAGTACACATCTGCAGTCTCTCCAAGGGGTTCTCACCTGATGTCTGCTGTGAAGATGGCTTGTAAAGGCAGCTGCTCAGGATTCAGAATTTCCATTCAGTAGGAAACTCCAAGATTAACCAGAAATTCTGATTTAAAAAATAAAATGAAAAGATAAATATTTATTTTACATAGCAGTAAACGTAAATATGAGAAATATACCATTCCAGGAAAGTGTTTTTTCCTAAAGGAGATGCTCTTTTCCTTGCAATATGTTTTCAGTAGGCTAGCATTTTCCTATGGCAAAATATTTAATCAGTCATCCCCACTGATGAAAAGTAGTTTCTGAGAAATACAAATCTCATACCATTTTTGGATTGATAATAACACCTTAAATGGCAGCCAAAATAAAATTAATAAATTATAATCCCAAAATCACAGTGCAATAACCTGCGGGTGAGGGTGAGTGCTGAATAAACAAGTGTATAGCTTCCAAGGGATATCAAGGATAAACTTTTTTAAGGCACACTTTGATAGGTGAGGTGTGTATTCTACCAATTATTTGTAACAAGGTTTTAAAACCAAGATAAAAAGCTTGACAAATACAGAGAATAACAAATAACCCTAATATTACTGCTCTAAAGGAAGCCAATAATAGGTGAGTATCAACCAGGATCATCTGTCTTAGCTAAACGCATCTGAACAGTGGTAAGAAAAGTGGAAATCTAAAGAGTAGAATTTGTAAAGACATTAGAAATACCAGATAATTCCACCCTCGATTCTGAATTTATGATAACTTAACCTTAAATTAACCAAACTTAAAGTTTGATTTCTGAAATGTGGAAAGGCATACATGAACATGCACACCAACAATCCAGTCAGTCCTACAATAATTAGCAGATGCAATTGCACAGAGAAACAAGAGTGTTATGTAGACCTTTTAATTAACTAATAATCCAGAAGATGCTTCTAGAGTACAAAGATTTTGTGTCTTTTCTGTCAGTTAGAAAGAAAAAACAGCAACCGTTATTAGACAGATTACTCTCTGTCTTAGTACTGGAGCAGGCTTTTTCAGTGGAAAGTCTTTGATACCCAGCTAATAAAATAAATTAAGATAGTCCTCACAGACCTTACTGATATTGCAGGTTTTAAGTCAGGCTAATATTTTAACTGAATAAGGCAAACTGAAATACGTGCCTAGCCATATGGTCCTGTGACAACGTCAGTTGCAGTTGCAAATGTGTATAAATAAAATAAGGAGCGATAGTTGTGTACAAATGCAAAGCAACATGGTTTGGTTCTTTACAAAAGAACGTTTTTTACAGGAGACATTTGAATTCTATGAAGTAGCTAAACTGAAACAAGACTGGAGTTCAACATCTGTGAGACAATCTGATTTCATCCAGATGGATGTATTTTTTTTAAATATTAGACAATATAACATATATATGGTCAATCCCACAGCAGGAAAATATCCTCAGATGATAGATCAGAAAATAAACTACAATAAAGAAACTTCGGCTAATGTGTCAAACTAGCAAATTTCATATGCTACCTTACTAGAATTCACTTCTTAAACTGAACTTTAAAAAAAAGAAATTTTCTATTTTATTTTTTGTAGACGCAAGCACTCACATATATTTATGTCTACTTAGGACTTCAGGAAATTCTCAGCCAACAGTATGTATTTAACAAATGATTTAACTTAAATCAAGCATTAGAAATGCCCAGAGTTCACAAAAACTTATCCCATTGCAATGTTCACTTTAAAGTCAGCAATGCTTGACTAGAGCCTAGGCATTTCCTCTTTCATTAACATTTTCCTTTCTGTAGCGTTCAGTGTAGAATTTCTAACTACTGTTCCTTCTATTTTCTTGACCTACTTCTTGTATTTCATTTTCACTTTCTGCTAAATCATTCAGCTTTTTACTACTGCTGTATAAATATGTGTTCAACTTTTCTGCTTGCAGTTGGTGGAAATGTATATTACTGTAATACTATCCTCCCAAACACATCATGTTTTCCCCATATGTGCCCTTGCATCCTGCTAGTTTTAGACCTCTGTAAGGCTAAAATTTTGTTCAAAGTTTGGTTTTTGGATCTGGTTTTATTTTTAGGTATAAGAATAATTCTGGCAAACACTCTGGCTGTTTTTGACACATCTGCTAGTGTCTTCTGTGGATCTTCTTTGTATCTGCCTGAAGAACATCAGAAGTATATTCCCAAAAAGTTAGTATGTGGTAGTGGTGTATGAATAATTTAAAGAGACATTCTGTGACAACACAGGATTATGCTAAATTGTCTCATGGCTAATTCTTCCTTGCCAGCAGGGCACTGGTGTTTGCCCATGTGGGAAGAATTTCTCCCTGAATCCTGTCACCTACCAGTGCTCACACTGAGCCTAGAAACTTGGTGGGAAAGACACATGATCTTCTGTGAAACACAAACTTATTCTACGTTTCAGACACTTAAAGGACCTGCGTATATATAATGCCTTCTTTGAACATGTTATTTCTGGAGAAACAGAGTGCTCTTTATGTGTAAAACTTTGCAGTTTTGCTTTTAGCAGGCAAAATTAATGAAGAGTTAACAAGCAAAGGCTTAGTTTTCTATTACTGAACTGGAGAAAAAGTTACAGAAAAAAAACCAGGGTCAAGATCATTAACATGGGGGGTTAGAATATTCTTGCAACACTTTGCCTGTCTCTCACTTAGGATTTTTCTTAGGCATGGCTTGGTCATTATAGAGCAAGGATCACTCTGTTCTTGATATGTATTTTTCAGCATCAAATGCCCTAACCCTGAACTTTTGTCTCTTTCTTATGTCTAATAATTATCTCATTACTGTTGAACACACATGAAGTTTCAGTGTACCCTAGAAGCTGTGTTTCCCCTTACATTATGATTTAGGGAAACATATCATCAGGTAACTTTGATTATTGATCCATATGTATGAGAAGGTACATAAAACTTCTTTTTAGCTTGATTAGTTGATTTCCTACGATATGCAAAAAGCTTTTTGGAACATAAATTGCTCATCTGTTTTACATTCTTGCTTAGGAAGTCAATTGAATTAGAGAAATATCTGACTCCTCCCTTCCCAAACAACATGATGTCCACTGTGAACACTTTCCCCTTGGCTTTGTAAGACCTTGAAAAATGTGCAAGAGGAAAGATATTAATTGTACAACTGCTTGCCACAGACTGTGACACATCATTGGCTTGCCATATCAATCCCTTAAAATATACCAATAATACAGATCAACTATTTAACACATGAATTACTTTGTCCATACTACCCCCTTCCATCTGCCTTGTTATTGACTATGTTAATCCTAAAATTGCATCCTGTTAGTGCTTGCCAGGGATAGGCAGAGCATGCAAAACTTCTGCCTTGGTGTAAGCATGAGAAGTAGATACTTGTAAAAGCAAGAAAGATTAAGTAATAGTCTTAATCTTATATAATAAGTAGAAAATTTCACATAATTACAACCTCAAAGAGTAAAAAATGAAAAATCCAACAAAAAGTAGACAGGAAGGAAGAAGTTATGTACCTTGAGCAGTATGAATGTGTTTTAAAATATTGGGCATCAGAGTTTTCTTTTTCCGTGTTCCTGCTTACAGAAAAACCTACAAAGAGCTAGTAATTCTTCATTAAAGTACAAAAAGTACTTCCACATATGAGTGTCTCTTGCCATGTCCCTTCAAAAGGGTCTTGTTCATCTGACAGATAGCAAAAAATGAGCTTGGGAAAGGGCTGACGGAGAAAATCTGTTTGTTATTTGTACTTCATGAACACCTGAAAGACTTAATACTGGCTTTGCATAGTGCTTTGTGGAAAAGGAATTTAGGAAGGGGGCAGAGATTATTTCCTAGAAATGGTGGGGTGGGGGGGAAGAGAGTGGAGATGATAGTTCTTCATTCAAGGTAAGCTGTCTATGTGAGTTAGTCCATGAAGAAATGATAACAGACAAACACGATAGGAAGAGTACACTGTAGCACAAGGTTCTGAAAAAAAAATGGAGATGGTAGGTCGTGAGGTGAGATGTGAGGAGCACATTGATGGAAATATTGTCAGTTGGTGAACCAGTAAAGACTCTTATGGAAAATAAGGCTATACAGGGGATAATCACTGTCTGTATGATACTGGGTGAAAGCTATTGCCCTTGGAAGGACAGGATGCTGAAGAAATTTGCCAAGTCCCAAAACATAGCTGTTCATAATAAGTACCATGAGAAGATGCCCTGGAATGGGATCATATGGAGTTGTTGTTTATATAGGACCACTGTTATCTTTGTTGTACTCATGTAAGCAAATATTTGTTAATGAATACTTACCTAAAGATGAGACAGTATTTTATGTAGTTTTTCTCCACTTGTGTCAGAAATCTGGGATCTTCCATTTTCTCAGGAGTCCCTAATGGCTGCCTCAGTTAGCAGCTCTTCTACCCACCTGTTTCCTGCATTGGGTGTACTACAGGTTTGTACTTGAAAGCGAGTAAAATTCTTTACAAAGCTGGGGAACAGGAGCTCGAGGTAAACCCCATGTTTTTGTCTGATGGAGTTCATTCAGTCTGACAGCTCATTAGCAAAAGCTAGTCATTGAGCTAGAAGTACCAGCTGTAGCTGCTATATACAACTGACAGGCAGGCTGGGAATGGCAGGTGAAGACTTTGAGGAAAAGAAGCAGCAAAAAAGGATGTTTTAGTACCAGAGAAATATGTCTTTTGAGTAATTTCTGGTCTGTAAGTGGAAAGAGGGGAGCGTTTCATAACTTCTGAAGACTGAGACGTTGTTAACCAGCTGTGAGTAGAAAGTCCCATTAATGTTGGCTAGTGGCAATCTTTGAGAGATTATTTGTGGGCAAAAAGGTTTATTGTAGATTATAGACAGTAACTATAATGTGATATATCTAATAACATAGTTCCTTGACTTACAAAGAAGCACCCACCAGTGCTTTTTAATTTTATATAGCTAGTGCTTCCAAAACTTGGCAAGGTTTATCAGAAAAATGAGGATGTTGAAAACATGATTTATTGCACTAACTAAGGATATTTAGGAACCACGTATACTTTACTCACAAAAGCTTAGGATTAAGTGAAATGCTGAAAGTTATCCCAAATTTCTATAGCAGTGTCTCCAAACTTGTCAGACTGTATGTGCACTGAAGCCTTATAGTTCCTTTAAGACACGATTTCACTTAGGTTGTGTTCTGTGATGATTATCATATAGAGAATATTTTTGAATTTTTAATTCAACTTTAATGTCTTGGGTTGTATTGATTAAATTTCTTGTGTCATGTAGAATTATTCCATTTGTCCTCTTAAAATCATTAGCATGTGGTCCCCAGAAGATCATACTATAGCTATAGATCATACTATATGTGGGCTATACAGCTCTAGTTGCCTTGATTTAGGAGCACACCATGCTGCTCTTGCCCTTCAGGTGGACAGCAGTGGTAACCTTTACACTAGGGAAATCCCCAACAGTCATATACTCTGCTGCTTCAGATTTTTCCTCACCATCCTGGGACTGTTTCTGACCCTGGTTCCCCTCGCTGGGCCTGATCCTGACCACCGCCCATGGGACGACATCCTGGACCAGCCTTGGCTTGTCTCCATCCCCAGAAAGCTGCCCAGTGCCCAGGGCTGTGGATGTTCCTGGTGCCCCCTGGCTGCCCTGCTCCTGGCTGGGGTGGTGGGACAGGCCCTGACTGCCAAGCCCTGCCCTGCTGCCCTGGGGGAGGCCCCACCACTCCCAACATCCACCCCACAGGGAGCCGAAGGCCTCCTGATTAGCAAAACAGACACATAACAAATGTTAACTTCCATTTGAATCTTTTCTGCATATTTTATGGAGACCCTTTTTGGGAGACCTTCCTTGTCCCCTGGTTTAGAAGTTTGCGTTCTAGACTAATAGAAATCAAGCTGCATTGTAGCCAAAGTGAATTTTGTAGGAAATAGTGGGGAAAAAAACAAGCCTAAAATACAAAATTTTGTATGAATCTTATTTAGTTTGTTCAAAATAATTGCTTTACTATAAACAGGCAGCACTAAAAAATCTTATGCCTAATCAAAGCCAGGAAAGTTTTAACTTGATTACTTAAAAGAAGCTGATTGTCTGGAGGCAAATTAGAATCATAGACTCATAGAATATCTCAAGTGGGAAGGCACCCATAAGGATCATCGAGTCCAACTCCCTGCTCCACGCAGAAGTACCTAAAACTAAACCATATGACTAAGAGCATTGTCCAGATGTTCCTTGAACTCTGACAGGCTTGGTGCCTTGACCACTTCCCTGGGGAGCCTGGTCCAGTGACTGACCACCCTCTCAGTGAAGAACCTTTTCCTAATGTCCGATCTGAACTTCCCCTGATGCAGCTTCATTCCATTTCCTTGTGTCCTATCACTGGTCATCAGAGAGAGATCAGCACCTCCCCCTCCGCTGCTCCTTCATGAGGAAGTTGTAGACTGCGATGGGGTCACCCCTCAGCCTTCTCTTCTCTGAGCTGAACAAACCAAGTAACCTCAGACACTCCTCGTAAGTCTTGCCTGCGAGGCCTTTCACCATCTTGGTCGCCCTCCTCTGGACACAGTCTAATAGTTTGATGTCCTTCTTATATTGAGGCACCCAAAACGGCACACAGTACTCGAGGTTAGGCTGCACCAGTGCGACGTAGAGTGGGACAATCACCTCCCTCGACCAGCTGGCAATACAATGCTTGATGCACCCCAGGACACTGTTGGCCCTTTTGGCTGCCAGGGCACACTGTTGACTCATATACAACTTGCCATCAACCCAAACCCCCAGATTTCTTTGTGTGGGGCTGCTCTCCAGCCTCTCATCCCCCAACTTGTACATATAACCAGGATTACCCCAACCCAAGTGGAGAATCTGGCACTTGCTCTTGTTAAATTTCATACAGTTGGTGATTGCCCAGCTCTCTAGTCTATCCAGATCTCTCTAAGGCCTCTCTGCCCTTGAGAGAGTCCACAGGTCCTCCTAGTTTAGTATTGTTGGCAAACTTAATTAATGTACATTCGATTCCCGTGTCCACATCACTTACAATTACATTAGAGAGCACTGGCCCTAAAATCAAGCCCTGGGGAACCCGACTGGCCACCAGTCTGATATAACCCCATTTACTATAACTCTTTGAGCTCAACCTATCAGCCAATAGCTTACCCAACGTATTATGGAATTGTCTGGACAGTTTAGTCAGAAGGATACTGTGAGAGACAGTATCAAAAGCTTTGCTAAAATCCAAAAAGACCACATCTACTGGCTTCTCTTGGTCAACTAGATGGGTGACCTTGTCATAAAAGGAAATTAAGTTGGTTAAGCAGGGCTTTCCCCTTGTGAACCCATGATGGCTATGACCAATGACTGCATTGTCTTTCAGGTGATTTTCAATAATTCCCAGAATAACCTCCTCCATAATTTACCAGGCAATGAAGTGAGACTGACAGGCCTGTAATTACTAGGGTCTTCTTTCTTACCCCTCTTGACATTGGGAAAACATTTGCCAGCTTCCAGTTGACTGGGACCTCTCCGGAGTTATTATTAATTAACGAGTGTAGGGAATTGTACATTCAATTTAATCCTTCTACTCTCTTCCAGTAAGGAAATTTATCTTATTTGCCCTTTTCAGTACAACCGTGTTGTATATTCTGGAGCTTGCATTGGTCCAGGTGTCAGCTGCCATTGCTCTTCCTGGGCTCAGCCACTTTGTGACTTGAATCTCTCCAGCTCCTGTGATATAATTTCCATATACATTTCTAATACGACATTATGGTAGCAGCCACCTTATTTATGAATAGAATTTTATAAAATGTGCATGGCCATACTGTGCCATATAATATCAAGGCCATGGCACTGTTCAGTTTACTGTGGAGACTTAGCTAAGCTCAGGCTAGGAAATTCTCTGACTTACTTGCCTTAAATATCCCAGAAATCCAGAATTTAAAACTAAAAAGATCTGAGTGAGACTTCCAGCATAAGTGTTCCAGATCAATGTATTCTGTGATGGATACTATTTCTGGCCCCAAATCCTGGATAGTTTCATAGGGAGTGATACATCTGTTTTGATGTTTATTAAAAGAATATTTGGTGAGAAATTTTCACTTCTTTATCCCTTAATCAAAAGTCTTTTACTCAGTATAGTATTTAACGCAGGATCTTATATTCAAGCAGTAGAGCAAGAAGACTGGTTTTAACTATTTTCATGCTTGATGAAAAGAAGCAACTAAATATGTATTTTCAGTGTCAGAAAAATAAATAAATAGGCTAAATTACCATCTGCAGTACTTCTGTTAAATCTGCTAAAACCTACATTTTGTATAAATGATTGTTTGAAACCTTTTCCTGAAAAATTGACATGAAACACAGCTAGAGCTTATTTGTATCTACTGTCAAAGTCATTAGCACAGAATCAATATTGTGGACACTAGAAAGATGTAGCATAAGCTATAGAAACAATTTGGTGCCATCTCTCCAGTTTATGTATATAGCACCTAGAGTCCTCTGCTTGCTTGTTGTGGAGTAGTGCTAGGTACAACCTGTATTTCTCAAACTCATTTTTGTGTGGTTTTTCGTTGTTTGTTTGTTTGTTTTAATAAGGAACTGTAATGGAAGTCTTTGGATAATTCTGAAATCTTTAAATTATGATCAACGTTCAGTATTTGTCTTTCATTTTTAAAATATGATGTCCACTCAGGCCACTCTCCCCACAGCATCTCATGCAACATCCTTTGTAGTTCCTGTCATGGGGAGAGGCAAACACAAAAATTATCAGTTTAGGTCCATTATTTTAAAAGGAGAGACTGATCCTGTAAACCATTATTCATCAAAATACAAATAATTACTTCAGTTTTGCCCTTTTACATCACTAGAGATGACATAAGGGCACGGGTTGTAATATTATAACAAGATCTAGAAAAATATTTAAGATTTAAATACCCTTCGAGAATAATCTGCCCTTAATTATTATCTGTCAAAGGCTCCAACCCTAAGATGAACAGAAACACACCCAGAAAGAATGGCTGCTTTGACAGCACTCCAGCCCCAGCAGAAAGTTTGTATTTCAAGAGTACCTTCACAAGATGAAGAGCTGGACTGAAATAAAAAATTTGTTTGAGACAACTGTTGAGGTTTGAAATTTTGTTTTTGTTTCTGAATTAAAACAAAACCAAAATCTCTCATATATTTTCAGAAAAGGGAATTGTGGTGAAACATCTGTTTTCTGATCAGAAAGGTCAACTCTTGCCACTGGAAACAATCCAAGAATCTACGCTGAATGCTTGAAATCTCCCACTGTAAATGTTGTCAAAGTCAATATTTCTCTGCAAGACATCCTGGCTTTGATGCAGCCGCTTATTTTGACTGAAAGCAAGCAAACAAGTTGTCAGATCTGCTAACTAATTCTAGTTAGAAACAAACTAGATGGAAAAGATGGGAAGGGGACAGGAACTTTGATATTAGCAGTGTGGCTTAGCTATTCCCCATGAGAAAGTGTGTAAGTGGGGAGCCAGGGCCATAGACAACAGTGACCAATGCTCGGGTCAAATTCCATAATCACTGCAGGTAACTTCCTAGTGCATGCAACTCTTCCTGCTGCTTCTAATGAATTGTAATTCCTTTTTAAGCTTTATAAAATACACATACTGACACATGGTAATTCATGTTTATTGTCGTAATTTGGTCATACAAACAAGGGCAACTTTAGTCGATTAAAAGTTATTACCAGAATGTGCCAAGCACCAAAACAAATAGCTATAGCTGAATATGCTTTCTTTTTTGTCTAATATACAATGGCACAGAATAACTGCACCGTGGAATTTTATTGAAAAATGTAAAATTAGATTTTATAGAGGGCTTAGTGGGGTAACACATTCTTGGATTTTATTGAAGCCTAACATTGTCCTCAGCTTCTCAGACATAGTATGTTTCAGTGACCAAATATTCCAAATATTATTCCAAATAACTATTGTGAACAGATTCTAGTGAAGGTTTACATAGCATTTATAGTCCTCAGCAAGCCAGTATTCCCAACAGAATTTCTCAGTTTCTCCACATTTAAATTGCCTTGAGTTGAGTCAGCTCTGCCTAGGTTATGCAAGATATTTTATGAGAAAGCATGTGCATTGAGCTAACAAAATCGCAGCACTTGATTAGAGGCAGAGATCAAATTTATTATATAATTTATTCTGCTAAATGTTAATGGTATATACTGTAGCCTTTACTAGTGCCTCATATGAGCCTATATTTCCCTTGTTCTAAAGTACTGTATATAAATCTGTACATAAATTTAACAATGGCACTAATGACATTATCTCACTTGAATCACGATTACCTGCTTTTTTGCAACACTGAGCATTGTGTTTTGTATTCTATTTGCTATTCTAAATATTGCTAATATTGTATAATGCTCTTCAAAGGACTTAGTTTCTCAGTCAGTGTCCCTGCTGATGTGTACAATAAGGCTGAACAGGTTGGGAGAACAGGATGGAGTTTCAGCTGGCCTTGGGAAATGAGATACAGCTCTTTCCAAGTTTTATGAATTTCTGAGTTATACAAACAAATTTTCATGACATACTTAGCTTCGTGGTTTGCTTTTTGTGTGACCCTGCTGGAGCAGAAATAAAATTGTCAGGGATTTGGATGATTTTGACTGCTGTTGGTAGGCAGAAGGGAATGACTCTTTTGAGATAAAGTGGCAATAATCATCAGGAGCATATCATAATCAAATGTCAGGCAAAGCACAGGAACTAATCTGTAGATTAAGGTCTGCTCAAAACCACATGCAGAGCCCAGTCTTCGCCCTAGCATCCTCCTCCTGTTTTTTTCCAAGAGTTCTTCCTATGATCAGTGAGGAGGCAAAGCAGAGAGGAGATAAGGATGGTGTTAATTCCTAACGCGCTGGATATTTGTTTCTAGTATCTTGCATTATGTGAGGTTCCCTAAGAAACAGTTCTGGGAGTCCTTACACAAGCTGAAGTTTTACAATTCAAATACGTATGAATACAGATCTGTGATACTAGACTGTCCTGTGTGTCTGTGTCCTCCTTGGTGCTAGGAGAAACTGTGCTTGTGGTGGCCCTGTAGGGTACTATGACATTTTCTTTATGCTGTGGAAATCTGTGCGCACTGACATGCTGGCATTGTATTAATGCCCTTCAAACCTCCACGGAGCCTCCTTCTCCTGCAGTCTCTGACAAGCACTCTGCTGGAACAATGCCTGTGACATTATAAAGGGTAAAAATTAGACTCAGGCTTGCTCTTTCTGATAGAATGAACTGCAGTTTTGCTTAATGGAGTTTATCACAGGCAGTGCTGTGTAATAAGAGAAACCTATCTAACTTTTCCCTTTTTATTCTACTTATATGTTCAAAATATGCAACTTTTTACACTGAAGCCATTTAAATTCTAGTTAAAGGAATTCCCCTTAGCACAGCTTGACCTAAGAGATGCTTGTTACTCTTTCACATTATTTTCCAACTACCCTTCTGTGCAGGAACACCAGGAGGAGCTTCTGGTTGTTAGGCTGCAGGTGGTGAGGAGAAGGAAAATGAGGCAGAGGCAAGGGAGGGGAGGCAGACAGCTGAGGCCTTTGTGGGACAGGGGTGATTTTGATCAGGCAGCTTGTGGAAGCTCTTAGCTTATGAGCCAGTCTCTTGCTGATGAGACAGCCTCATGTGCTTTTCCTTTGCCATACACACTGGTTGTTGAGGGCATGCAGCTCAGTTCCAAGAGGCATTTGCTTTCTCTCAGCTTATGTTAAAGGTTACCAGTGAAAAGGGAAGCAAATAGAAGATTTGTATTAACTGTTTAAGGAGAAAATTATATTTGCAAAAAGCCCAAATAGATTTTATATTTCGCTCTGTTAATGTATGAAAACATTCAGTAGTTTACTTTTAACACATTTTTAAAGCAACCAAACAGTAGTTTCTCTTTGGAAAGACCTGATAGACAATTAAGGAAAACTTCCATTAATGAAATTGTTTGACTAATACTGAGATTAAAGGGGAGGCAGATGCTGTGCTCCTGACACTCAGCTTTGTTTGCACAATGGGTTTCTGTGTGGTGGTGCAGTGTTGAGCAACATTTGCAGAAAAGCACATTTCTACAATGTAGTATGACAGTCAGCCTCAGTTCTTTCTCATAAGAAAATACCACAGAACAGTTAAGGTCAGAGATGAAACCACAGGTATGTGCTTGTGGTATGTTTTAGGCAGATGTGAGCTGGTTCAGGAGAACAGTAGCCAGATATCAAGTAGGAATGCCAGTTCAGCCTGAGTCCAAGACAATAAGCCCTGCTTGACAGCAATGACCTGACTGGAGCTTTAGAGTTACCAGTCTGCAGTGGCTCCGCATGCAGATTACTTGGTATACTATCAAAGTGACCTTGCAAAACAGCAGATAGATGTAGTCTTACTCCAGGAAACTGTAGGTGGCACTAAATGAGATTTTGAACCTAAGGCCCATATTCTGCCATTGGCTATACATTTAGAAGTTCCTTTCAAATCTAGGAGACTGCTGAGCTCTCTGTGTCTGCATGATGCGTGTTTGGAGAAATACTGGGCTTTAGTGGCCTCCCAAAAAAGAAGTCCCTCTCCGAAGTGCGCCTTATCTACCCTTTTAAATATTCTCCTGGTCTCTGCTGAGTTTTTATTAAAGTTTCTGCCTAAAATGTTGGGTATTTCAAATTCACTAAACTTCACTCTTGGAAAACAGCTTTTTGGGAGCCTCAGTTGTTCTTGAATTCTCTTGAAAATCTTACTATTATTCTCTGCGTGTCTTAATGCTCTCTGTCTTTGTGTCAGGCTGCTGAAGACAGGAAAGTCTTTTACTCTGCAAGTATGTAGGACTTCATGCATATGTCCCTAGGGTAGCTGGGATTCCTGCATACCACTATCTTAGAAATGAATACCAGTGACACTCCTACAGGATTTTCCTGACTGTATATCGCTTCAGCTACTGCTCAACTATCTTATTTAACACATAGCTTACCAACATGTAAAAACTGTTGCTTGGAAACAGTTTGTATTCCTGTCTTTGCCCTAATTGTAAATCCCTTTTATTCATTCTAAGCCATTAGCAAAAATTTGTTCCTAATCCTGTGCTATCATATTCAGTACAGAACCCCTTTCAAAATTATTGCTCTGGGCTTTCGTTGGCTTTCTGTAGTTCTAATTCTGCTGTTTTTTCTTACCCGCTGAGAAAGGCCATTGAACATGTCATTTCTGCTTCTCGAAAATGGAAGTTGGTCTCTTTTCATTGGGACACTGTCCTCTTTTCTGCTTAAACAACAAGGCTAAAGAATAATTTAAGCCCCAGGCAACATTGTTATTATCTACATAGTGCTTCACTTTGAAATGTCTCATTCTCCACTGTTCACTGTTTGTTTCCATGCCTACTGTGTGCATTACTAACAGGAACCTGCATCCCCCTGCAAACAGCATTTTTTATTTAACCACCCCACAGTTTCTTCTATTTCTCGTGCTCCTTTATGCAATACCATTTGTTTTGAACTGGCATATTCTAAATCCTATTCAAATAACCTTTTCCTCTCTCATCAGCTTGGAAATTGAAATATGCCACAATCCAATAAGCTGTTCTGTGCAGCTGGGCTCAGATCTGCTTAAAAACCACCATGTGTTTGTCAGTATCTTCACATGGGTAGTGAGTTGTACCCTCACAAAACAGTCTCTACAGCTGGTGCCAGTGTCTCAGGCAGGAAACAATTCAATTTCAAAAAGGAATAAAAGATTCTCTTTAATATCAAGATATAAATACTTCTATTGACACAGTCACCATGGTAGGGCAGGACTTTAGCTAACACAGGACCCGGGTCTCGACTTCCCACTGGAGACAATGGGTCCAAGCTGAGCTGACTGGTGCTGCCACTGTCGTGAGCCAGAGAGAGGCAAGGGACAACCCTGGTCTCTCAGGCTTGACCACCTATACCTTCTGAGCAGGTGTCTGGTGTGCCAGGTATCTTTCTCCCAACTAGTTGCCTACTTTGGGAGTTGGCACAGGCTGGGGCTGTTCCCAACAAGCAGTCTGGGCACTGCCGCAGTGTTTTGGAGGCTAAGCATTTGGCTGTATAGATGTGGCCAACTCATGCCCTATGGCCAAAGGATGGGCTCTGGAACTGTTTAGGCTATGCAGTTGTTTTTCCCTCCATTTTGTTGTATTTTTTCTTTCTAACCTGCTTTTCAGCTCTCAAGTGAAGAAGGAAATGCAAATCACTTTTCTGTTCATTTTCAATCCTGTTTCTTTATCACCAAGCTCTTTGCCTTTCTCTTACATAAAATAAATGATACACATGGCTTCCAGATATGTTGCATAGATATACAATGGTATGTATAATTCCTAGCAGATTTGCTTGTAATCCCTTTGAGTATCCATGCAAATATGCTGGGTTATTAGACAATAATGCATTTGCCAGCTAGAATATTTATTTACAGCGTAACAAATACTGTAGTGTAGCTGTGACATCAGTACTTGGAACAAATGAGCCATTACTCAAGAAAGAAGCTTGGCCTTCCCTATTTGCATAGTATTGTTGTCCCCAAGGCTTCTGTGTTTCCAAGTCCCAGTTGCTGACTTAGCTTAAAAGCTGTAGCCATAATTATGGAGAAAAGTAGATGGACTATAAAAAAACACACTTAATTCAACATAATTCTTCTTCATAATAACTGTACTTAAGAAGTTGATGGTTGAATGGCATTCCTGTTGCACATGCAGTCATAGTAAACGATAGCTTAAAAAGTACACAACTATGGAGTGCATTACTAGTACATGCTGTATGACTGGACAAAGATATTTATCATGTTAGATGGCAATTCACAGACAAAACTGGTAAACAATATGTGATCCACATGTGATAGCTGCTTTCCAAACAGAAAAATGAGCACATTTCTGCCCCTGCAGCCGGAACACAAGAAACCTGAACACAAAACGAGAGAGCAGGAGGAAGGGTAATTTTACTTCGGGCTGTTGGACAAGACCTGTTCATTTGCATCTATTGCTTCTCTTAGTTGTATTCCTTTTCTCCACTTTTGTCTGCTCAGTTTTTGTAGAACTGCTAGCCTTTTGGGTGGGGAATTTTCATTGACAGTGAGGCAAGGGGAGTTTCTGTATGGTGAGGGCCTTGGAAAATGTGGCCATTTACACATTATTTGGCACTGAAGACCACAGTTTGGTTGGTCTCCATGAACTAAGAGAATATAGATGTTGATTCATATATTCATCGAGAATGAAGAAAAGGGAAATAAATAAATAAACAGAAAAAGACTAGAATTTACAAAAATGTAATGACATATAGTACGTATCATCCATCCTTTCATCAATACAAATTGCTTACAGCTAGTCTTCCTCTAAACTAAGAAAGATCTTATGAGACTATCAACAAAATTTTATTTATGCATCAGAAAACACATGATTTCTGTTTGTAAACTCAGCCAAGTCTTGGTTGCTTCTGTTCCATATAGTGAGGATTTTTTTAATTCTGAACTTTACTCAATGCAAAAATAGTCACATTTAAGAGGAAGTATACAAAATGTACCTACACTTTATAGGAAATATGGATTCTTTTATGTTATCCGGTGTGACAATATTGGCGATGAGGTACAACAGCATTCTTTCAAGGCTTATTAAAACTGATGTGGAATCTAACGAAGATTTGCTGTGAGACAGAGCTGCACAGCCAAACCTGTAGCGTGTCCTTGACAGAAATATATTTCTTGACTCTGTGACTGAAAACTTTCTTCCTTTCTTCCTTTCTTCCTTTCTTTCTTTCTTTCTCTCTTTCTCTTTCTTTCATTCTTTCCTTCTTTCTCTTTCTTTCCTTCTTTCTTTCTTTCCTTCTTCCTTCCTTCCTTCCTTCTTTCCTTTCTTCCTTCCTTTTCTTCTTTCTTTCTTTCTTTCTTTCTTTCTTTCTTTCTTTCTTTCTTTCTTTCTTTCTTTCTTTCTTTCTTTCTTTCTTTCATTATTTAATTATTTGCTAGGTCAGAAAGCAAGCATGATATTTCTAAGTGCCTCTTTCCAGGAAAGGAAATTTACACTTTACTGAACAGAATAGAATCATATACTCTAGAAGCTAAAGAGTGACTTGGAACTTTTTACCTTCCATTACTCTGTCAGCCATCATAACTCTTCCACTACGCTAATTGCTTTGCTAGCTCTCATTTTGCCCAGGAGAGTGTATGAAATATAACCTGCAGCTCAAGGGGAAAGTACTGCTCTTCAGCTTATTATGAGAATGCCAGTGCTCGGTCAAGGCTGCCTCACTTACTTGTCCCTGAAGAGAAGAAATGCATCTCCTCTCTCCAATTTTCTCTTTCTTCCCTTCCCCTCAATACATTTATTGAATTGTCATTTTTACTCTTATTTACACAAGCAATCTCAAATATAGCACATAATCTCTGATTTTCATTTTGTGTCACATCCTGAACCGAGGTAAATCAACAACAATCATCTGCTGCAAAGATTACTTGATAATGATCCTTTTCTTTTTTTTACGTAAATAGGATAGGGATCTAGAAATATGAAAAAAAATATTTTTTTCATATATTTTTATGTTTATAATGTTGCTGTATTCTTTGTACATAATTTGTAGGAAAGTAATCATGCTTTGAGACATATATGATATATTCTTCTGATAGATCTTTTTACCATATTTATTCATGAGCACATCTGTCTCAGTAGCACTCATATAAAAGCATTGCGATTTGTGAAATCTGCGCTAGAGAAGCAGGACACCTGGGAAGAAGGAAAAAGGAGGAGAGGTTTTCTAAACTCTTTCTCCAGCTGTAATGACTTCATACAATACCATGAGTCATATAGAAAAAAAAATCTCCTTAATTTATAAAAGGATACAATATAAGATACATAATAAAATGTGTGCCTTTGTTTGGTATAAAAAAGACATGTTATGAAAAAGACATTTGTTGGGAGATACAGTTGGATTATACTGGGATAATGCATGAATTTTAAAATCACAGAAATTAGACCCTTAAGTTGGGTGAAATATGTAAAAGAATGCAGGCTAGAGAATCAAACTTTTCTGGAACTATTCATGTGGCTTTGCAAAAAGCCAGTCCATTAAATAACTTCAGTCGTTTGACTTTTTTATAATAGCCATTGAAAAATAAACACAAGTACAGAAGCAAACATCATAGATGCAGAGAAGTACCCTGATAAAATGTATGGTATGTTTTTGTTTCAAGTTGCAATATAACTCATTTTTGTTCCTTTCGCAAGTATTTCTTGTTGTTTACATTATTTATGTATTGCTTCTTCTCTTCCTTTGCTCCTTATAGACAAATTCAAACTTGCTGACATACCAGGGCACATCATCTCTCCTTTTTATGTAAACTGTTCTTAGTAACTTGTACTGTGATGGGCAACAGAAGAGAGGCAACCACTGGCAATCACTTCACCATGATTCAGGGAAATCCTACATCTCCTTGTTGGCTGTTTTGGCTCGTCATTTCTATTTGCTAAATCTGTGAACAGGCACTGCAGGAAAAACAATATTCCTCTCAGTAAAGATTTCAGCAAAAAAATGTCTCTTGGCTTTTGTCTGATGATATTTGAATATAGTACTCCCAACCCAAAGACATGTCTGTCCAGTGAGTTTAAAGAGTTGCTCCTAAAATACATGAAGTAAATCCTGGCAAGTGTGGCCAATTTAGAGCTGAGCAGGAGGGTGCAGACAAGGTTTCCAGGACTGGTGGTGAGCACACCTGCTTTGTGCCAATGGCTGGGAAAGATATTAGCTGGAGAGCTACTATGCTTCTACCTAAATACAGAAAAGCAATCTAAGACCTTCTGGCATGGTGTTCCTCAGATAGGACCTAACCTTTGAGAGTGCTTTACAACTTGGTTCACTATCAATGTCTTCCCTCTGGAGCATACCAGTCTGACTGTTGCACAGATGTGGCAATTGATGTTTTATTTTCAGCATGTGAAAAGCTTTGTAGAAGAAAAAAAAGTATATTTCAATTGCATTTGTTTCTCATAAAGTAAATTTACTTAGTAGGCTTCATAGAAAATAACTGCAACAAGTGCTTGACCTCAACAAGGAAAAGAAAAAATTAAAGGGAGGTAGTTTCATTAAGATAATTTCTTCTGGAAGCCACCTGGTAATAAATTGTATGATTTTTTTAAAGAAGGTTCTTTCCAATCCCTGTTATTCTGATCTGGTCCCTGCTGAGGCCTTATTACTTTCCTCTCTGTGGAGGCTCAAGGTTAAAGCATGCTCTTCTGTCGAGCAAAAGTGATTGTCTCTCCTCCGTGCTCAGTACTAGAAAACACCCTCCCCCTATTTTCCTAATTTTCTGTTCCTAGTTCCGTTTCCAAGTCAGGTTTACCCTGAAACCAAAGTCCCGTATGTATCAAACTCCTGACCTGGATCCCTGCCCTTTGTTGTGACAATTTCAAAAAATTACCTCTAGGAAAAAAATGACTCCAGTGGAACTTTGATATTAAGGAGGAGCACAGTTGGCCAGTGGTTCAAAATCATGATCAGCAGTCCATCTTCCAGTCAGCACTGAATATCATTCATGAACCACAGGTGAGGAATATGTAGATGCTCTCATGGAAAATCACCTGATTATGGTCATCAGCAAAGGATTCCAGAACCAGTGGCACTTCAAAAAGGGAAAAAAATATTGTACTAGCAGCAACGTTAGATTCCTGCTTCTCAGTAGTATTTTTAACGAGATAAACTGTCAATAAGTAGATAACTTTACATCATAGAAAACCTCTTAAATTCACGGCTACGTTATAAGCAGCCAGGATTCATTGCCAAATACAGTATATTAACTGTTTAACTGTAAATCAGCTTTATAGTTTGCATGTGTTAAAACCGTTGTTTTTAAACTGCAAATAACACTTGAATTGTCCCTATTTGGCAGTAACAAGGGATGATTTTCAACCAAGGGAGCACTGGGCCAAGTGAATGAGTTCTGAAGTACATTTTATATTCCACAAAAGCTCAACTGAAGAGAAAGATTAAAGTGTCCAAACATAGGTAACTCATGGGTTGGTATACTGCTTAGTTAATGTATTTGCTTTCCAATAGTTCAATAGTTTCAACATATATATTGTTTCAGTCTGGAAGCAACAAGGTTGTTGGGTTTAAAACTTAAGATAAAAGGAAGGTGTATTTTTTCTGGACCCCACAGATACAATATTATTCATTTACCTGTGTGGAAAGATAAATTTTTGGCACACTTTAGTGAATGGAAAAATATGAGTAAAAATAACAGAGATATCCAGAGCCCGAAAGCTAAAGAATGGACTTTAGTACAACATTATAAGCAAGTGTCTCTGCTTAATTCAATTAGATATTTTGCAGTTCATGAGAGCTGTTATACAGATTTTCATTTTTTAAGGGTGTGTTTAGAATCTAAGTTTCGGTATCTTAGTTTGTTAAGAGAAAATTTAAATAAGTTGTCATGATTTACATAACAGTCCAAAAGGGCAATGAATTAACTATTTAATTTAACTTTTCCTAATATATAAACATAACAGCTTCGGACAGAGAAATGAAAAAGAGAAGCTGTATACGAAGTCTTTGAAGAAGAAAATTTAACAAAACTTAAACTGGCTTTGGAGAAGATGGAGACATCGAAAGACACACTTTGGAGAAGTGTGTCTCATCATTGTTCTTTTTTATGGGTGTGGCAAAAAACCATGACCACCAAGAACCAACTGTGTCTTCCTTCATGAAAATGTAATTAGTGATGTAAAAATTAGATTAAATAAGAAAAATGTACAATATTCAAGATGAGTAATTTCTGAAAGAAAATGTCTTCAGAAATTCCCATTATGTATGAATGAGTCTTGAAGATGGCTTTTCTCTGTGGTCCTGCTGCTGGCAGTAATACATCTATGCTCAGTAATGTGCGAATTAACATGTGTAGCTCCTGCTGACACATTGTAGACAGTGTAAGAGTCCTGTATAATATCCTGAGAGAGCAGTGTTGAAATCCAGAAAAAATGTGTAAATTGAAGAATGACTTTGTACATCTGGACTATTTCAGGAAGACATGACATTGGGGTCCTTGAAACAGTACTACTGTATTTTCAGGCATCAGTGATAGTAAGGTAATTGCAGAAACTTGAAGGACATTTCTGGGTTATTTCATAGTTTATCAGTGAACTGTCTGTGATTTTCAACTATGTATTCCTTCCCCTGCATTTATAGATTTTTCAAACCACCTTGAAGTTCTTGAACAAAATACTTGCATATTGTTACTGTAAAACTCAAGACAATGTGTGGTTATAGTCAAACTAAGCCTGGCTTTGAGAGCTTTGACAAATATTTAATGGGTTCCTGAGGTTCTGCAGTTCTTAAGAAATGAAGAAACATGTAATTTCAAAAGTACTCATATGAACCAGGATACAAGAGAGAACTGAAATTTAAACTATGGGCATCAGTATTTCCAATATTCACATCTGCACAGTCGACTGACCCCAAAGTAACGGGAACTAAACTCAAAGAAGATTCAAATAAAGTTCTGGAACAAGATCCATTTTCTGTTGCATCACAGTCTTGGGATGTTTATTTTAGTATTTTTATCTGAGATTCAAGTCAGTAGGTTTTCATAATGACAGAAAACCTCTGTCTTACAAACATATAACAGAACATGGAGTATCAACTTCTTGTGACTGAAAGATTCTTACTCCCTTGCCTCTGTGCAAGTTAAAATGTCTAGACACTGTTAAAGTGTCTATTAAAACCTGAGCCATCTCATCATAAAAAGCTATCAGGTTAGTCAGGCTTGGTTTATCCTAGGCAAATTCATGCTCAGTCTTCCCAACCACTGTCTTTCATGTGTTTAAAAAATGGCTTCCCAGAGGACTTAGTCTGCAGTCTTCATAGAGTTAGGCTGAGTAAGCCTGTATCTTCCTGATTTTCACCCTTGCCCTTCTTGAAGATGGGTATGATATTTGCCTTCTTTCTGGTTGTCAGGAAACTTCTGTGATTGCTATCACCTTTCAAAGATTATTGAGGGTGGCTTTCTGATGCTATCTACAAGAACCCACAGGGATGCATCTTGTCTCATCCTGTGGACTTGTTCATGTCCAAATGGCTTAAGTGTTCCCTGTTATCTTCCTTAACAGTGACTGATATTGCATTCCCACAGATTCTGTGGTGCAACCACATCTCAGTATTTCCAGTGATGTCATAGATGTCTGACTGTGCGTGGACTCTAATTCCTCCTACTTATTTCTCATGTGCATGTATTTATGTACAAACACTTGAGATAGGCTCCAGCTGGACAACCTTCTGGAGCGAGAGAGATGTCCCTGTTCTTTGAGTGTTTCCTCTCTACTTTCCCTTCACCTATTTCGCTTTGGGCATCATTCTTGATGCACTTAGTTTAAAATCCTCCTCACTAGGTTGGCAAAGCCAGTTGGAAAACATGCTCATATCCCCTTTTGTCAGATGGATTTCCTGTTTCCCAGCAATTCTCATTCCCTGATCATAAAAGGCAATGCTTTGCCTGCAATGTCAGCCATGCAAACAGGTGTTGGTCAGCAGGTTGCGTCCACTCCTGTGTTCCTCACCCTAGCTGCTAGAGCTGTTTGGTCCATTCAAAGTTTCCCTTGGTGATGTCATTGCTTCCCATAGAATGAGTTGCAAAAGTCTGAGGGTGACAGGATCTTTCCACAGCTCAGGAATCCTTCCACGATGCAGCACTTCCCTCTCTCGTAGTGCTCCGCAATGCCAGACTCCCCTCCTGCGTGGTGCTCCACAATGTTGCACTCCCCTCCTGCATGGTGGTGCTCCAGGAGCTGCATTGGAGGCAGCAGTGGAGTTGGGTCAGCCAGCCGAGAGCCTCCCAGAACAACATCTACATCATGTTCTTACATGAGTGATGTGCAGTATGGTTGACAGATCACAGTGCTGTTTCTCTTCATATACCATCTACTCCTACCATTGCTGTAAGAGGAAACAGTGTAACTCTAGTGTGATTTTAACTGTACGTCCTCTGCTAGCTTTCCTAACTGCAGGTAAACTTCAGCCTTTCCTCTTTGTGTGCAATAATCAAAGGACATGTTGCAAATATCTTTGATTGTGTTAAGGTTTTGTTTCAAAATTTGTGTAAAGAAAAAGTACAAATATTTTCTAATTAGAAGTTGGTTAGAGTTCCTTATGGCACCTTAACAAACTAGAGATCCAAAATTCTGTCATACCCAGATTTACTGCCTGAAATACTAAAAAAAAAAAAAAATCCATGTCATGATTCATGTATTTTGCAAACAGAGTAAAACTACAAAAATGAACCAAACAAAGAAACAGTTAACAGATGCTAGGCTTATGGTGTACAACATACAAATATTTTCCTTCTGAGGGCATTCCTATTATTTACAAAAGAAAGTTTAGAAAATAAGTGGTGGTAAACTTCTGGGTTGCTAAGAATTCCTAAAGACTGAGCTAAAGATTTTAGTTTAGTCCCCATAGCAACTATTTGGAGGAAGCCTCACTTTTCTTGCAATCATCTTAATTAGGAATTTACTTCACTGAAGGTAAAAAGCCCAAAGTAAGAAATAGAAAATATATTCCTTTGGGAATTACCTGTAAAAAAAAGATGATAATTGGTTTTGTATTGTTATAAATCTCTGTTTAATAGGTATATTTTCATGTCGAGCCCCAGGTTTCTACAAACTTCTTGTGTCAAAGTCTCTCTAGGATTCACAGAAGACCAACTTCCAGCTGGGCTGACAATGAAGCTTCCCTGTGCTTATCTGTGTGATTCCTAGTAATTATTTGTGACTCTGCCATTCTGCAGTAATTGCTGGAAGAGTAAAAAGAGTGGCATACAAGCACCAAATATCCATCTAATTTGTGTCTTTTCTCCTCCTCTTAAAATAATTCTCAAAAAAATAATAATGAATAGCCTGTAGTCATCAAGGATCATCACAGTAAATAATAGTTCAGAAGGTCAGAGAAATATAGAGCTGCAAAACCTAGAATGCTGTGCTGGTTTTGGCTGGGATAGAGTTAATTTTCTTCATAGTAGCTAGTATGGGGCTATGTTTTGGATTTGTGCTGAAAACAGTGTTGATAATATAGGGATGTTTTAGTTATTGCTGAGCAGTGTTTACACAGAGTCAAGGCCTTTTCTGCTTCTCACCCCACCCCACCAGCGAGGAGGCTGGGGGTGCACAAGAAGTTGGGAGGGGACACAGCTGGGACAGCTGGCCCCCACTGACCAAAGGGATATCCCATACCATATGATGTCATGCTCAGCATATAAAGCTGGGGGAAGAAGGGGGGGATGTTTGGAGTGATGGCATTTGTCTTCCCAAGTTACCGTTACACGTGATGGAGCCCTGCTTTCCTGGAGATGGCTGAACACCTGCCTGCTGATGGGAAGTAGTGAATGAATTCCTTGTTTTGCTTTGTTTGCGTGCGTGGCTTTTGCTTTCCCTATTAAACTGTCTTTATCTCAACCCATGAGTTTTCTCACTTTTACCCTTCTGATTCTCTTCCCCCCATCCCACCGTGGGGAAGTGAACGAGTGGCTGTGTGGGGCTTAGTTGCCAGCTGGGGTTAAACCACAACAAATGTGTAGGAGTCTGCTCTAGGACTTTCAGTCTGTTGACCTGTATATACATAGAGCCTTTTGGACAATTAACAGTCTGTATGAATTTAGGAACACGAGAGCATTGCCAAAAGAAATAAGTGGAACAGCTCCATGGCATTTGTAGTAAAGATCTTTGGAAGCTATTTGAAAAATGCATTTCTGTGCATGCAGCTGAACACTGGTGGCAAAACATACACATCCCGACAATTTACATCCTTGCAAATAGTGCACGAGGGAGAAGATAAAAACTTAGAACAAACAGTATTGGGTGTTGGCTGTGGAGGAACAGTTACAGGCATGGCAAAGAGTCTGCTCTGACACCATTGATGTGAGTATGAATCCAGGAACACATTAGCAGGAGGATTTTCCATGACTCTGAAAGGTCTACAACATCGCACAGCTGCAGCATTTGTTTGAATAGACACTTGTTTTCTGAGTGAAATTGCTTAGTAAAAATGCTGTGCAAACAACAAAGGCAACTGAATTTATATCAGAGGTTTGTAGCCAGGGTTCTTTACATAGCTAAGCACCCACAACTGTGACAGCAATCAAATGCACAAGGTTTTCTTGTCCTTGGTTAACTGTTGTGATGAAATTGTTTCTAAAGGTTAGAGAAGTTAGTAGAAAGCAACTGGGAGTAAGGAAAATGGTGGAATCATGATTTTCTTTAAGGGAAATAACCAAATGCTACAGGACTGTTTAATCTAACAGAAAGAGGTAAAGAAGGGCTCCAAGCTCAGCTACTTCAGGTAAAAACACCAAACATTTTAGCCAGTGAACCTCACTGGCTATTTCTAGTACACTAGGAGAGGTCTGATGGATTTCCCATCTTTTGTCTTCTCCAAATCAAGACAGGATGTCTTTCTTAAAGATTTTTTTCTTATAAACCAAAAGTTATTAGGCTCAAGCATAAGAATAGCTGGGGGAAATTTAATAACCTGTTGTATGTTTAAACTAGATGATAGCATGAAGGAAGGGATAGTCAGAAGGTTAAAGCCTAATCCCCCTCTACAGTAAGTGGAGAGAGAAAAAATTCAGAAAGCTTAAAATTTGGCTCTGCCCTGAATTGTCATCCAGAGAAGAAAGAAAAGTAGCATTCTTAGGCTAAATTTAACATTTGTGATGGGATTTTTACCTGAAGGAGCAATGCCTATGTGATATTCCCAATGGAACAATTTTTAGCAACTTTTACACTCAAAAGTGAACCAAGCTGGGGCTGGCTCTTCTCTCTCACATTACTTTTCGCCATTGAGCTCGTTGGAGTTGCTTTTGATTTATACTGACATATATATGAAGACTGAAGGTACAAATGAGATTCTTATAAATTCAAGCTTGACTTCCATGAGTCAAAACTGCAGAACACAGCCCTGTAAAAAGTACAAGGCCATCTGGAGGAGCAGAGTTGAAACCAGATGAACTACTCACCCATTAAACTTGATGGAAAGTGGTTCCAGAACAAAAAATGTCAGCTTGTTGGCATCCAGGGGAAGAACTTGGTCATTTTGCATGTTTTTGAAGAGGTCAAGTTCAGTATTACTTACTAACATTTACAATATAAAAATGCTACTAATACAGTTGTGTAATGGACTGAACATTCTTCTAGTAATTATCTTTGAGGTGTTTTAATTATTTTCTCTATATTTCCACCTAATAAGCTTCATACTGCACTTAACTTGTGTGGGTTTTGCATCAGAAATTCCTCCTCTCTGTTTTGGACATGAGAAGAACATAGACATTAAGCTCCATGAAAAAAAAATTTAATCTAAGTAAATGTGACCTTAAAGATCTATGGAAAAACACTGCTTCTAGGGAGTCCACATCAGTAAAATATGTGATGACATTCTACCTTGTGTATTCTAACTCTTCATGGTGTTGGAGCCTGGCATAACATCTGAACATACTTTTTCCTCTGCATCTGGCCCCTAAATTACTCCAAATAGAGGCTTTGTTGTGTTGTAGAATACAGAGCAAAACCTACTACCATTTCATGTTAGAGACTGAAATATAAACTATAAATATTCATAAATATAAATATAAACATTAATATAAAATGACTGTTTTCCAAATGGCTTCAATTTCACTGGTGTCAGTTGTAAAGCCTGCTTCCCTCCCATACATTTCTAGCATATGATCAATGTTATAGATCAGTCATAAAAGGATGGGGATTGTGCAAAAATCAGGTACAGACACAGTTCCCCTCTAGATCTGAGCACCTGAAACTATTTATTGGTACATTTAAATTTATTACTAATGAATTTTAATGACTAAACAGCCAATTCAGTGTTCATAGGAGTCAGAGAATACTACTCTGAAGCAACACAGAAACACTGAAAAGAGAAGCTCTTTACACAGCTCATATTCCCTTGAAATGTTACACTGCTGTCTCACCAAAAATTGGCAGTGAGGTAAAAAGAGAATATTAATAGGTTAGGATAAATCTATGATGAAGGAAAAAACGAAAACCCAAACCAAACATGTATGCATTTAGGGAAATCCATTTTTAAACTGTTCAACTCTGCCCTCAGATTCTTTTCAGACACATTTCCTCTCAAGACTGCAAATAATTTTGCAGTTAAATTGCCTTTATTGTGAGATGATGAAATCACCCTAAATGAACTTAGTTCAACACCAGCACAGTGCAGGAATGGCTGTTGGGCCCAGCTAGGCATGCTTATAGGGAGGGAGGCTTGACCCAGCTCTTCTCCCTTGGGAATTCTGCTTCATGTCTCAAGGGCTGCAAGCAATTTGGTCCTTTCTTGGCCCATGCTTGATGAAACAGATATTTTAGGGAGCTTATGCTACTGCACTTCTCTCTAAAATACTTTCTGTGGGGCCCCTCTTTCATGAGTTTGGCCAAAAAAACCAAGGGCTTAAGAAGGAAAGCTTTACTAGGAAAAAAAACCTTAGAAGTTCTTCCATGAACTCTGCTAGTAAAATTTATTTTAAAAAGTCCTTCTAGTTAAAATTCTCTTAAAAATAAGAGGTAGAATCTACAGCAACTAAGGCATAACATCTTTTCCTACAGATACAGAAAATGCAGCTATGTTACGCCTTATAGAAAGTAAATATGGACATTCAAATGCACATCCAATCATTTTTATATTCTTTGTTCCATTGCTACTACTAATCGTGTTCCTCCCAAGGCCATCTAGGAAGACAAATGACTGTATCAAGAAGGGTTTCTACAGAAAAGGGATACAGAGATGAAGAATATCTGTTAATACAATTTATGAAGAGATAGGTTTTGCAGGTGTTCCATATTACACATTTGGATTTCCAAATCTGCACCTAATATTTTTTCTTTCCATAGTGAGTATGGTAGATTAATCTTTATCCAAATATCTTTAAAAAGAACATTCTGATTCACTTGCCAAAATTGGATATGAATTTTGAAACAGAGAAAATGTTCATGTTTGCTGTAAGAATTGGCACCCCTTCTGTATCACTCCAGGAAACGTTCCTGCACTAACAGGCTGAGGAAAGGATGAAACTTAGTTTTAAAGGAAAATCTATTTATAAAAAGTGTTATTTATTTATTTATTAGGGCTTATTAAGCAGAAGTGGTTTTCTCCTTCTATATTGAAATTATTTTTTTCATTCATCCTTTGCCTACTAGTGCCAAAAAAAAATACGGATTTTGGCACTCCCGATCCTCTCTCCATAGCTTGTGGAGGACAGCATAAGCCAAATTCAGGCATGGTATGTATATGATATAAGCAACTCCCTGAAATCCAGTGTAATGGCCTGAGCGTAACATGATGGGCTGTACATGCAAAGGGTACAGAAGAACAGGCTGATGTCAAGAAAAAAACTCAAGAACAGGTTTGTCTTCATTTTATAGTGAGTCCTTCTGGCTTTTGAGGTAATAAATAATCTTGATCCTTCAGTAGTGTTTAGTGGTATACTGGCTCGTGTTGCTCAGAATGTGATCAGGTTGGTCCCCTGGGAGCAAGGGCTCAAAGCTGTAGGAGTGATGGTGAGTTCAGCTAGAAGGAAGGATGAGGATCATGCCTGCTGCCAGTAGGGTGTTGTACCATCCAGAACTGGCATGATGGACTGTGGGTTTGTCTCATGATGAAAGGAAATGGATTTGATGACAGTCATGGACTGTCTGAGGGATGCACTTTTATGGCAGATCTGCTGTATATTACTTCACACCAGCAGTGATGTTAATGGGATCAAATGTAGCATTTCTAATGTGGTTTACATAGTAAAAACACACCAATGCTTTTCAAATAAGGCTAAGAAGATGTGTAACAGATACCTGGCTTCCTTTAGGAGCAATGTTTCCTAATGCCTCTTTCCTGATCCACTATTAAGGAAGTAAAACTGTTATTTTAAAAATGCTGCGAGCTTCACCGTATTAGCATGTATACACCCTTCAGAGAGTGATGGATAAGTTAGACTGACTGGAGATTTTTGATAGCTGGAATGATAGTGGAAAATAGTCACAGAAGGGGAACCTGAAAGATTTTGTTTTAAACAGAGAACTAGGAAATGTCTATCTGTCTCCTCCGAATTCCCTTCCAGATCATTAAATTCCTAATTAAATTCCTGGGGTTTCACGTTAACCCTAACAGCTGTACTCAGGCTTCCCTTCTGAGGAAGGAAATTTCCCATGACATGGAGGAGATGCACAACGCAAGTCACTTCCAACTCCTCAAGACTGCACAGAACTAAGGATTCTAAGTGATGACAAACTTAAATTGTTGCTAAATGAAATAATTCGGTTGAGATTTATATTGTGACATGGCATGTTTCTTGACTTATTTTAATTCAGATCAGAATGAGAATTTTGGAAAGCTGGTGCAGAATTTATGAGCTCTCGGATTATTTCTTGAGATAGCCTAATTCACAGTCACATAAAAATTTGAATAATACAATTATATATTCAATGTTTAATATTGTAGGGTAAATGTATAGACAAAAAATTTTCATTTTCCCAAGAAAACTCTTTTAGTTACACTTTTACTGTGATTGGAAAAACTTTGCTCAGTTCTCATAATATTGTACTTTTGTATGAGCTCCTGGTTATGTTATTATTATAGCACAGATTCATCAAAAACTCACTAGCAAAAAAACTGTTCCTAAGAAAAGAACTTTGGGAAATTAAGTTGTTTTTATAGAAGCTTTCTGTTCACTCTTCCACATTCATTCTTGTGACTTTGACTAAAAATCGATGGTACTTTTTGGATGTTTACTATACTTGACATTACTCATAGTATTACTGTATTATACACTTCACTCAATTTCACTGTAACATCGGATTCTGTTTTTTATTGTTTTCCTATCAGTCTTTTTCACTTGTGAAAAATATATAAAAATATGTGGTCATGTATAAGCCCATTATACGAGCCATCTAAGTATGCGCATGGGAGAGAATAATTTCTCCCTCTCGACGTGTTTATTCCTGCAAAGAACTATTTATGTACATACTAAAGAATGCATTGATGCCTGGGAAAAGTGACACAAGCTGAAAATAATTTCATTTTAGTGAAAGCTGAATAGGATGAGTGTCTAATTAAGTTTAAGTAATACTTTAATTTAGGGCTGAATATAATCTAGTAATGACAGGATCCTTTTAACTTTAACTTGAAACAACATTGAATTGTGGAAACATATAAAGATCTTCATTTAGGTTTGTAAGATCCTGAGATCACAACTTTCCTCTATGCCTTCAGCAATTAGGATATCTTTAGTAAAATTTGAAACACAGCCTATCGTGAGTACTCTAAGTTCATATTCCTTCATCCAAGATACATTCCATGAGTGATTGGCTACTTGGGTTAAATGCAGCGTGTCCATTTTAGAACAGACATTTCTCAACCCCATATTAACTGTCAAAATAGTTTGGAAAGCCAGTTACCGGTAATGGTGTGTTTGGCAGCTAATAACAATTGCATAATCAGCTTTCATTTTCCATTGTCCAGTGATCTAATAGAAAAAGTACTAGATACCATAAGCTCATATTTTTTTTTTCTTATAACTATTTTCAAATTATTATTTAGTAGAAAGTACCCTAGAGCAAAGGTAATAAATAACCATGTTCTCAGATACTTGCTTGAATACAGTTAGTAAAAACACATGTTTTTAAACTGTTTCTCAACTTGTGTCAGACTCCTAATTTTTTACAAGTCACACATGACCAAGTAGTACTGCAGACTGGGAATAAATAGTTTTGCTATTGAATAAGAGGACTTCTCTGGCAACTTTGTGCCTAGCCTGTTTTGTCAGACAAGAGGCATGGGTTGCTCCCCAAGATTGTTCCTGGTGTTCATAAACATAACCAATACAAACATGCTAGATGGGAGTATTCAAGGACAGGGAAATCTAACTGACATTCACAGAACAACCAACCCTCAGAAGAATCTACAGAGGGAGAAGGGCATGTTTTTTCTGATAAATACATGAAAATGTGAATGGCATGGATTTTTCTTGCAGAGGTTTATTCAATTTGCTTCTCCTTTCTTTTCCCACTTTCTTGTCTTTAGGCCTCTCCTCCTCCTGTCTTTTCCATGATTCCTCTGCTTCCCCAGAGTACAGTCTCCCTCCATACATTCTTCTTCAGATGCTCCATTCTAGAGGCTTGATTTCATCCTTCAAGTCCAAGGTCCTTATCCCATAATCCTATCTTATACAATAAAACCTGAGGCTTCAGAACTACCTTTCCATTCAGTTACAGACATTTTTTACCCTACCCCACCTTGTTGCCAGCAGCTAGTTAATGTACATGTAACAGGAATGCACTGTGTAGTTGAAACCCTTCTTCTTTTCTGAATGTAGACAGTAAGTCTTTTTAAATTGAAACCATCCCACATAACTGAATTTGGTCCTAAACAGTGAAAATCCCCACTTGCATTCTGCTTATATCTGATATATGCAGAACTATTGCCTAAAATTAATTTATATTGCACAAGTCTCCTTGAAGTATAAAGAATAAGTGAAGCAAAACATAAGGAAACCTTTTCTTGGCTCAGAATTAACATGTTAAAATATTTTTGGATGCACTAAGATAAATAATTCAAAAGTTAGATTTGAAGTTATCAGGCTGGGAAAGAAGACAAACCATGATGTCCACTGAATTAAACTTCTATTTTCACTCAGGTTGTAGCTGGCTTAAGTGTAGAGTGGCATACTGATCTTGAGTAAGTGGAGAGATGGTACACAAAGAATACATTGCCCAAGTGGGCTTCAGTTATTTATTACTAAAGAAATTAAAAAAAATCTTACTAAGCCATACCCTACCAAAAATAAACGAGCATACAGTTGAAACAAAGAGGGTATGCTAAAACTCTGTATGGCATTTTCAATCAATAGGAGGACTAAATGCATTCTAAATAATGCTGTACTTAAATATCTTCAGTCATTCAGTCTTCTTAAAGTCAATCCTTCCATCTAACTGATCTGTTAGACAACTTTTTTTGAACAATAATATTTAAAATAATTGCCTAGTATTAAAAATTCAGTAAGACTTCTTGCCTGTATTTAGCATCTTGGAGTATAATTTATATATACACTCCTCTGCATTTTATTGTCGCTTAGGTTAGTCTCCCTGCTAATTAGCTTAACTGTCCCAGGGCCCATTTTCTGGTCCTGAGGCCAATTGGCACAGTTTGACCATACTATTAAACTCCCTTGGTTTCCAAATCACGTCTGAATTACCTTTTGGGAATGGCCTGTGGCTCATTCTACCTCCTGATCTGTGTTAGGGAATAGTTATTAGATGTCCTAGGCAAAAAGAAAAAAAAAATCATCCAACAGATTATTACATTTTAAGAGCGTGGTCAGTTGAGTTCCAGTGTCTGGTTCTCTGCCATAGCAAACAGACATGACTGAAGAGTGCTAGAACAGGAATCATTGCTCCGCTTACATTGAGCAGACGTATGATTTTCAGAAAGAGGAAAAATTTTGCTTCTGAATCAAATAGAAGCTGTGCTGGCCTATACACTTTAATAGTTTTTTATCTTAAAACCCAAAGAAAACTTGGAATGGAAATAGCAGCAGAGCTATCTATCCTAGTCAGGTTTAATTTTTGTGATTCAACACATTTTTGGTTCATTGTTTTTGTTTTGTTTGCTTGATATTTTGCAATGCCTGGGATTCACTTAAAGGTGCAGATCTGTTAAAAACCAGTGTGCTAAAGGCAATACTTGAAACTAAACTGAACTGCAGCCTTTGTACTATGACTTCTTCTTGCAGAATCTCCAGAATACACAGAGCTTTACCTGCTTCCAAATCCTCCTACTCGCTAAGATAAGGTTCATTGGAAAAGAAAAGAAGACTTTTATAAAACCTGTCCACATAGCACTTCTTTTTTGACCCAGGCTGTCCTGCAGCTCCAATTTGGTTTGCTCCAATTTGTCAAATGGGATGTTGAAATCACAGCTGGTTCTTGAATACCTTGTTATGAGTCTCCTCATGCCCTATTCCTCATTGCTCCTGCCACTTTTCCAGAATCAAGCCAGGCACACTTCATTCAGCAAACAGCTTCTCTCTCTTCTCTTGCTCCTCAGACTTGGCATCCTTTCCATCCTCCTCCTCCTGGTGGGATCCCCAGTCCCTGACATCTGCCTGGGCTTGCTGCTACAGTTGACGCTACCCTTACACAAGATGGCCTCCTTTTTCAAGTCTGGTGATACTGAATGGGCACGGCATCTTTGTCTCTGGCACTTGCCAGTTAAGTGATGTCCCAAATCTTAGAATCAGAACCCTAATCCTAATGGCCAATAGGTCAATGGATTTAGCTATGAATTATCTGGATTTATATGTGGCAGCATTTTGAATTAACACAAACATCCAGTAAATATATTCCAGCTTTCTTAACTATTCTGCAAATGACAGATTTCCAAAAAGGTGGGTTTTTTTTTAATTTTTAATGCCATTTAAATGTTTCTTAGAAAGGTTACAGGTTACACACACACATATAAAACACAAACAAGTCCCCCAGGAGTGATATTTTGTTGGCTGGGAAGCAGCAGGTCTCCTGAGATAGAAACCCTGTCACTGCATTTAAATGATGTAGGAACCAAGACCTTCATTCCAATGAAACAAATTAATGACACCTTAATTTTTGAGGTCATAACTCAGCTGACAATAGCATTCTGTAAATCTGCAATATAGGTAGAAATCAGCACATATTTAAAAATTAGTATCTAAAAGCAACAAGTAAAGATGCACATTTCTTAAGGAGCAGAAACAGCTGCTTTTACCTATTTCACAAATCATTCACAATTCCAGCACAGCAGGAATTTCCATTTCAAATTCTTTGTTACTCACAGAGAGAGAGAGAAGGATTGAAGAGAAGGCTCAGGAGGGATCAAATCAATGTTTATAAATAGCTGACGGGAGAGTGCAAAGGGGATGGAGCCAGGCTCTTTTCAGTGGTGCGCAGTGACAGGACCAGAGGCAATGGGCACAAACTGAAACAGAGGAGGTTCCCTCTGAACATCTGGAAACCCTTTTTTACTGTGATAGTGAGCAAGCATTACGACAGGTTGCCCAGGTAGGTTGTGGAGTTTCCATGTCTGGAGGTATTCAAAAGCTGTCTGGACTTAGTCCTGGGCAAATCGGCTTTAGGTGGCCCTGATTGAGCAGGCGGTTGGAGAAGATGACCTCCAGAGGTCTCTTCCAACCTCAACCATTCTGTGATCCTGTGATTCTATGATCACAGAATGGCAACAAGGACTCTGTGTTTCTGGGAAAGGGGAGGCAAGGAATTGGGGAACTTACATAGTGGAAAAGACCACTGCAGCATATGGACAGCATATGAACAGCAAACATTAAGCCAAAAGACTATATGGAGGGAAAAAGAGAACATGTGTGTAAAAATACTTAGGCCACTCTTTCATCAAATGCAGACATTATGCAAGGGTTAGTAACACAGGATCACAGAGCAGTTGAGGGTGGAAGGGACCTCTGGAGGTCATCTGGTCGAATGTCCTGCGCAAAGCAGGGTCGGCAACAGCAGGTTGCTCTAATTGCATAACAAAGAGAGTATTTTAAGTCTGTTTGATCCATAGTAACCAGAAAAGTAGAGAAGAAACCACCTCTGGTCTTTTGTTGCCTGAAATTATATTTAGTCCATCCAGAGCCGTTGGCAGCCAAAACTTCCATCAAGGTCTGTGATGCTTTGACAATGGCTTTTTTGATTTTAACTATTCACTGTCCATGACACTGTCATTTTCTGCTCAGTTTCCCTCTTACTTGACATTTTTCTGCAAAATTTGCAGGGTCCACCTTGGGGAAGAACTGCTCCAGCAGGGCTGAGATTTTCAAAGTGATGGAGCCCTTGGTAAGACCATAGGCATAACAGTTTCCAGTTGCCATTGAGCAAACAGGCCTCCAAAGAAGGGAACAAGTTTGCTTCATGGATAAAGGCTAAGGAAAGCTAGCCATGATGAAGAAGTATAAAAGGAATTGAGGACTGCAGATTTTTTTTTCCCTTCTTTTTTTTTTCAGCTAATTTCCATTCTAGAATTACAGGACAACTAGTCTGCAAAAAATTTAATTCAATAGAAGGACCTAGTCAGAATTCTTTGCCTGTGGTTTTCAGGCACTTTTTAATGTATTCTTTGTGAAATTTCTGTTTTTCTCTAGCAGTCACCCACGCGTACCTTTGATATTTCTGCTTATTCTTTCATGTTCCATGGCACTACCATTTTATGTCTCATGTTTCCCCTTCAAACAACTTTTTTTGTTTGTAGTCACCCTTCTCTAAATTAATTTTATCACTTCCAGTTAGTTTTCTCATTCCATATTTACACACTAAAAGATCTGTCTCTCCTGAGGAAACAACAAACCTGTGTTAACCATGAAACAACTATAAAGGCTAAACAGATTTTTAAAATGTCTTACAAGCAAGCCTGAAGTTGTACATACTTCAACGATTAAGAACATTGAGTTATAACTTGACGTAATATAAAGCAGAAGACTATCATTCTTGTAAGTTTGAAAGGTAAATAAATATTAAACCTGTGACTTTAGTTAATATGAGCAAAGATATAATATACTCACACAACCAAATAATTATTTGATTTAATATGGACAAGAAACTGGGAGACAATAGTGGCTTTGATCATAAGGTATACTATTCTGGAGGAAGGTTATGAGTGGATTTTAATTTAACATCGTCATTAATGACCTTAGCAAAAAAAAGGTGATTATAAACTATTTGTAGATATTATCAATAAGAGAAAGATCACAACAAATACAGGAGGAACTGAATTGTTTTGAGTATAAAAATGTGTGATGTAAGGATAACAAAAGCAAATTAATTTCCGTAAATTAACAGATTAAGGATACATGGTATTCCTGTATACTGGAAAATTATGAACAATTCTGACCTCACACATTCAGAAAACACATTCAGCCTAGAAACTGAATGGATTCTTGGATGATTTAACAAATATGGAGTATAAAGCAAGTGGAGAAAAAGAATTTGGGGTTCTTCAGCAGGTCAAAATAAAAGTTGAGAAGATATGTCAGTTTTTATAAAAATGATTAGGGTAAATATTGAGGAATGGAGAAGGAAAAGGGAAAAAGAAGTAATCTATTGGTACACACTAGTCATTCATCATTTTAGGGACCCTTTCGGAAAGCTCCGTTCTAAATCCTGTGTACATACATTTATGCCAAAAATCAGCTGTGTGGTCCTTAGTTGCTGGCTGGGGTTAAACTATGACAAGGTCCAAGTCATTTTAATAAGTGTCTTGTTCTGTACGTTATCTTTTTGTCCCAAAAAGTACAGTGAGGAATAATTCCAGATCCTGGAAATAATTGTCTTGAAACGAAATTCTTCTCTTATACTGACACAAATGTCCACCATGTGGAGTACAAAGTTGAAATTTCATCAATTTTCTTTAAGTAGAATGATAGCTCAGCTGAAAAGATGAAAAAAAGTTGAGATTTCTGGCTTGTGGGGCTGAGCAGTATGTGTTACAGCATTATGTTTACATTTCCTGGCTTACCCACTTTCTACATTTGCTTTAGGTCTATCTTGATCTTACTGCTATTGGCAGAGAGTAAGATTTACAATTAATGTATATCTAAACTTGTTGGAACAGCATGCATATGTTGCAAACTTGACGAGAAAATATCTTGTCCAGTTTATGACAAGAAAAACCCAAACATTTCATAGAGCTATTTTCCCTTGATGTGTATCAGATACATACAAAAGTTAGCAAGAAAATATTATAAGCTATTTCTTTTATCCATAATGCTGTTCTTTGGTTGTTGACAAAAGCAAAGCATGATCCTTTGAAAGTGCAACAGCATGTGTCTAAGGAAAATCAGGTTCATTACTGTACTATCTGTTATGGAGCATTTAATGAAACTTTATTTCAGAAGTTTTATAATGTCAAATGATTGTTTTAAGAAAAGAAAAAACAAAAAAAAACATAAGAAACAAAACAGTGGGCTGCTTCCACTTAAAGATCCTTTTGTAAGGAGTTTGGAGTCATTGAAATGTACTGACATTTAGGACTCCTTCCTTCCTTTCCATTTATATTTATCTCCATTGTGCCTAACCACTGTTGCATATTGTGGTGATATTTCTGTAAAATTTTTGCCAAACATCCACTTGAACCTGCTGATGATTTTGGTAGGACAGCATGAGCTATAAATGATGCACAAGCACAAAAAATGTTCTAAGATCTTTATTGTTTTCCGTATTCATCTGTTGATGTCACTAATCTTTACCTAAAACCTTCAACATAATTTAGCTCTTAATTAAACATCAGATAAGTCTTCATGGAAGCAGATCCTTTCTGCTTCTTGCTTTTTCTCATTTCAGCAAAGTCCATTTTTGTTTAACTCTTTCCTTTCCCTAACTTTCCAGTAGACCGTGCAGCCTAAAAATTCCACACTAGCCCTATGCTCAACTTGTATGCATTGCTGTAGGCTACGTTTTTATCTGTTGCAGCGTTATTGGAGATATTAAATGTAAGTTGTGCTGCTGCTGCTAATCTCCTTCTGATACAAATCTGACGATAGTATGTTCAGTCTCAGAGATTAAAAAAAATATTAGGATACATGACCCTGAAACCATGACGCTTTTTAAATGAAAGCTATTTTGGATTATATTAAAAAAAATCTTTGACTACTGAGCCTTTCAGAGAGCGCATGCTCATAACTTTCAGATTCTCTTTCAAATCATAGACTTAGAAGTGCAATGACCTCTTAATGACATAGACACTCATTTGCAATCACTGCACTCAAGGGTCTTTAGTGATAGTAAATGCCATGAAAGTCATGATTAAATTGTCAGTGCTCATAATGCTGTGACTGCCTCTAATAAGACACACTATAATTAATTACAGTAAGATACTTTTGAGCGTACATAAATTCTTGGCATTGTACAGGATCAGAGCAGTGAAAGAAAGGGCTTAGCAGAGCTGTAGTGGGCTATCAGGGCTCACAGAGCTTTTGGGAGCCATCCAAGTGTGGGCAGTGTGTGGTAAGATGACAAATTAGGGAGGAGGCACTGCAGCATACTGCTCTGTTACAGGGTGCTGGCATGAATGAATGATTGTAGGGAAGGAGAAATCAATGAAGGGTCAAAGGGAGAGAACAAGCAATTTCCAAAAGGTTAGTTAATTGAGAAAAGATTTGCATAATTTAACATCTGAATGTTGATATTTATCCAAACTAAATTAAAGGGTGGAACTTTCTGTAGGCAGCCTACCACAAGCTCAAATCCTTTTCTATGCTATCATAGATGGCTCCATGGCAACAAAGTGTGATGTTGCAAACAAACTGATGGCTTCAGGTGGGAATAAGCAGAATTCATACTTTTAAGGCAATAATCTTTGATGATAAATGTATGTAATTCTAGATTTAGAAATACAGCCTATAAACAGAATTTTTCTCAAAATTAACGTTTCATATTTTGCAGGAGGCATCTTTCAACAATATTAAATAGAAACTAGATTTCATGTACAATTCTTTCTTGTTCTTAAAGGTGCTCACTAAAAATAGATCATCTCTATTTGCCTGCCTTCTCCTGAATGCATAATAATAGACTTTTGCCAGTGTATTTTCCCCTGTACCTCATTCCATGTAAGGAATAGTTGAAATTCTAACACTCAAAACTTTATTTTCATAAGAAGGAAAATGAAAAGGATCATCTTATCATGCTTGTATTATTAGGCACTTCTTTTTGGCTCCTAAAAATGCTGAGAGGCAGCTGGAAAGACGCCTGAGCGTCTACCATTGTGGAAACTTTTTAACTTATTTTCTTACTCACAAAAGTCTCTTTTTTCCCCAAAGGATTCATGGGGGACTTTCAGTTTCATGTTGACCACCTCTGTTTCTTTACCTGTCCCTCAGTTTCTTTTCCACTCTGTTTTTTTTTGTGAGAGGGGAGAAGTCTTTCTTCTGATCTTCTGTCTCGTCACTAATATTCAGTGTCTTCCACTTGTTTTCTCAGGCCTAAGAAATGCAGCGTTAAGACCAATGGATTTAGAAAATGTTGAAGGTCACTGAAGAGAACTGACTGCAGTTCTGGAGTGCTCCTTGTTTGGAAGAGAAAGTGAACACTGGATGCCCTACTCCAGCTCTCACTGCACCCAAGTCCCTTCTTAGGTGTTCAACGGATGCCTGGCTCCTAGGAAGAGCTGTATAAAGTGAGGGTGCCAGCTCATGCCTGGGGCAGTGAAGTGGTGCTTGAAATTAGAGCCTTTGAGTAAACGGTGTGAAAGACCAGCCAAATGGGGGAAGCTCTGAAAGTGTAACAATCTGGAAGATCCTTACATAAACAAACCTATGTATTCACCTCCACTTGCTGCCCCACAAAATAAGTCATATTATCCATTGTACTGCAGCACAGTCTCTGCTACTTTCTTTTTTCCCACCTCTTTTTCGCCTTTTTACCTAAACATCTCCTCCCACTGTTCCAACTCCGTTTTCTTGTTGCTTGTTTGTCATGCAAAAAAATCCATGTGACATGCATAATGTGCTTGATTCTTGGATATATTCTGATAAGTGTATCTGAACCTTGTGATTTGCAAGGTTCTGTATCTTTACTATGTCAGAACAACGTATTGCACATTATGTATAACCACAAGCATTGATATGTGTGTGTTTTTTTTTTTTTTCCCCTTTTTTTTTTTTTTTTTCTGTGAAAACAGCAAAAGATACACCCTAGGAGAACAGTAAATCTCTGTGGCAGTCCTGAGCCCTGAATGCATTTATTTTACCTACAGAGAACAGCAGTAATAACATCTAAGCCACTAGAAATTGGAGCTGAATATAAATATATTAAATGGCCATGACACTTTCATAATGTAATTTAACCTCTCTGAGGAATGTAAATATGTTCTTTTGCTGCAAATTCCAAGAGAAGAAAGACTGCACATATGACAAAGTTCATTTTCATTTGAGCATAAAGGAAGCACTTTTCTTGGTAAAAGGAACATAGAAGTTATCTGAGATAGCATAAAAGTAAGAATGAAAAGCGCAATTGTCTTATTTAAATCTCCCTTCAAAAATACCAGTTATTTCTTGAAAATTTAACTGCAATTCCTGTAAAAAAATCATTAGTATTCTACACTAAACTTCTCATGGGTCTCAAGATTTCATTTTGTATTAGTAGTATTCCACAATAAAAGCCACAATATTGGAATTTTGTTCTACTTTTTTTGGGTCAGACCTTATGGACAGGGCTGCTCTGCCTTCTAAATTTGCACCATGTGCAGCTCTAACCTTTGGTGAAATGGCTTCAGAATACGGGTTTAGATGAGTCAATTGACTAATGAAGACAAAACCAAAATTTTCGATCACACAGTTTCAAATATTACATCCACAAATTGATTCTTCTTCCAGAAATGGATTATTGAGGAATCAACACAAGAAAAGTGCCAAAAAATGCAGAAGAGACCCTCACACTCATACCTAGAAGTTCCACACTGTATTTTGCATGCATTTTCCCTTTGTTTACAGAAGCCAGTGGAAATGGGCCATAGAAGCTCGTTATAGTGAGAGTAGAGATGTTACAACAAGTTTACAGGTTTGGTTTTTTTTTTTACCTTTTCACAGTGGTTCTCAACCAAATGCAGAGGATCACTGTCTAGCTATATAATCTTGCTTTTTGCTTCTCTGCCTAAAGTAGTTATTCTCCCCCATCTTCAAATCCAGGCAAGTTTATTTTTCTCTTACTGTTAACTACATAGTTAAGTGAACTAGTGATATAGTTTGAGACAATGAGTATTGTCCTGGAGCTGGGACTTTCAAATTGATGCTGATGTTTGGACACCAAAATGTAGTTTAGCACATAACAGCTGGGACAGAGATGAAGCATGAGCTAATCAGGACAAAGTGGAAAGAAAGATGTTCTCATGAACTTTCTAAAAATCAAGTTAATGAGGGGAAATGCAGAAACCACTTAACCAGTCAAACATTCCTGAAACTGAAATTCAAGAACAATAATAACAATAATCCAGACTGCAACTCTGGAAACTTGAACCTGATTGTTTTGATTTAATTTGTTTTATTTTGCCAGGCTTTCACTTCCTTTTGTTGTTTGCTTTTGGTTTCCCTCCCACATCAATTCTTTTCTTCACTCATTTCAGAAGAGACTTATTTTTGGTAATATAAATTTTATTTAAATGGAAACCATTTTCTGATAAGCCTGCTACAGTGTCAAACCATAAATCACTATTTTTATGTATATAGGTTTCAAAAGCTCCAGGTACTGTGTTTGGGGACTCATTTGGTGTCTCTTTTACTATATAAGGAATTAAAGAACAGATGTCTGCAAATATAAGGCAGAAGAAAAATAGAGGCAGAGGGTGTAGAGTTTTTTCCCTTCTGCATGTCCTGTACGTTAACACATGGCTCAGAGGCTGGTGCCAGAGGTGGAATTTTGGGTTTTTCAATCATGGGGCAGTTTACATGGCACCAGGCCTGCTGGAGACAGATGGGGTTCACCTGTTGCAAAGGGGGAAAAGGACTCTGGCTCAGGAGTTACCAGGCCTCATTGAGAGAGCTTTAAACTAGATGCAAAGGGGGAAGGGGATAAAACCAGGCTTGTTAGGGATGAGCCTAGGGGTGGCACACCTGTGTTGGAGAAGAGATCTATAGCCCAACTGAAGTGCATTTACACCAATGCACGCAGCATGGGCGATAAGCAGGAGGAGCTGGAAGCCATTGCGTGGCAGGAAAACTACAATGTGGTCGCCATCACAGAAACATGGTGGGATGACTCACGCAACTGGAGTGCTGCAATGGATGGCTACAAGCTCTTTAGAAGGGACAGGCAAGGAAGGAGAGGTGGTGGGGTAGCCTTGTACGTTAGAGAGTATTTTGAGTATCTAGAGCTCAATGAAGGTAATGATAAGGTTGAGTGCTTATGGGTATAGATCAGGGGGAAGGCTAATAAGGCAGATATCCTGGTGGGAGTTTGTTATAGACCACCCAACCAGGACGAGGAAACAGATGAAGTATTCTACAAGTGGTTGGCTGAAGTCTCACAATCTCTAGCCCTTGTTCTCGTGGGAGACTTCAACTTACCAGATATCTGCTGGAAGTACAACACAGCAGAGAGAAAGCAGTCTCAGAAGTTCCTGGAGAGTGTGGAAGATAGATAACTTCCTGACGCAGCTGGTAAGCGAGCCAACCAGGGGAGGTGCCCCGCTGGACCTGCTGTTTACGAACAGAGAAGACCTGGTGGGAGATGTGGTGGTCGGAGGCTGTCTTGGGCTCAGCGACCATGAAACGATAGAGTTTTCGATTCTTGGAGAAGTAAGGAAGGGGGTCAGCAAAACCTCTACCCTGAACTTTAGAAGGGCAGACTTTGGATTGTTTAGGAGTCTGGTGAACAGAGTCCCTTGGGAGGCAGTCCTGAAGGGCAAAGGAGTCCAGGAAGGCTGGATGTTATTCAAGAAGGAAATCTCAAAGGCACAGGAGCAGGCCGTGCCCATGTGCTGTAAGTCGAGCAGGCGGGGGAGAAGACCGGCCTGGGTGAACAGAGAGCTTTGGCTGGAACTCAGGAAAAAAAGGAGAGCTTACCACCTTTGGAAGAAAGGGCAGGTGACTCAGGACGACTACAAAGATGTTGTGAGGTTATACAGGGAGAAGGTTAGAAAGTCAAAGGCCCAGACAGAACTTAAACTGGCCACTGCCGTTAAAGATAACAAAAAATGTTTTTACAAATATATCAGTGACAAAAGGAGGGCCAGGGAGAATCTCCCTCCTTTGTTGGATGCGGAGGGAAACTTTGCCACAAAGGATGAGGAGAAGGCCGAGGTACTTAATGCCTTCTTTGCCTCAGTCTTTAATAGTCAGACTGGTCATCCTCAGGGTTTTCAGACCCCTGAGCTGGGAGATGGAGATAGGATGCAGAATGAAGCCCCAGTTGTTGAAGAGGTGGCAGTCACCGACCTGCTCCTCCACCTGGATGCTCACAAGTCCATGGGGACAGACGGGATCCACCCAAGGATACTGAGGGAGCTGGCAGAGGAGCTTGCCAAGTCACTCTCCATCATTTATCAGCAGTCCTGGTCAACTGGGGAGGTCCCAGATGACTGGAAGTTAGCAAATGTGACACCCCTCTACAAGAAGGGTTGGAAGGAGGATCCAGGAACTACAGGTCTGTCAGCCTGACCTCGGTGCCGGGGAATGTCATGGAGCAGATCATCTTGAGTGCCATTACGTGGCACGTGTGGGACAACCGAGGGATCAGACTCAGCAAGCATGGGTTTATGAAAGGGAGGTCTTGCTTGACTAACCTGGTCTCCTATGACAAGGTGACCCGCTGAGTGGATGAGGGGAAGGCTGTGGACGTTGTCTACTTGGACTTTAGTAAGGCCTTTGACACTGTCTCCCACAGCATGCTCCTGGAGAAGCTGGCTGCTCACGGCTTGGATAAGTGCACTCTGCGCTGGGTTAAAAACTGGCTGGACGGCCGAGCCCAGAGAGTGGTGGTGAATGGAGTCAAATCCAGTTGGTGGCTGGTCACGAGTGGTGTTCCCCAGGGCTCAGTACTGGGGCCAGTCCTGTTCAATATCTTTATCGATGATCTGGAGGAGGGGATTGAGTGCAGATGGCACCAAGTTGGGTGGAAGTGTCGATCTGCTGGAGGGTAGGAAGGCCCTACAGAGGGACCTGGACAGGCTGGATCGTTGGGCCGGGCCCATCTGTATGAGGTTCAACAAGGCTAAGTGCCAAGTCTTGCACTTCGGTCACAACAACCCCAGACAACGCTACAGGCTTGGGGAGGAGTGGCTGGAGAGCTGCCTGGCAGAAAAGGACCTGGGGGTGGTGGTCGACAGCCGCCTGAACATGAGCCAGCAGTGTGCTCAGGTGGCCAAGAAGGCCAATGGCATCCTGGCCTGTATCAAGAACAGTGTGGCCAGCAGGACGAGGGAGGTGATAGTGCCCCTGTACTTGGCACTGGTGAGGCTGCACCTCGAGTATTGTGTTCAGTTTTGGGCCCCTCACTACAAGAAGGACATGGAGGTGCTGGAGTGTGTCCAAAGAAGGGCAATGAAGTTGGTGAAGGGTCTAGAGCACAAGCTTTATGAGGAGCAGCTGAGGGAGCTGGGGTTGTTTAGTTTGGAGAAAAGGAGGCTGAGGGGAGACCTTATTGCTCTCTACAACTACCTGAAAGGAGGTTGTAGTGAGGTGGGGGTCGGTCTCTTCTCCCAAGCAACAAGGGATAGGACGAGAAGAATTGGCCTCAAGCTGCGCCAGGGGAGGTTTAGGTTGGATATTAGGAAAAACTTCTTCACCGAAAGGGTAGTCAGGCATTGCAAGAGGCTGCCCAGGGAAGTGGCTGAGTGTCTGTCCCTGGAGGTATTTAGAAGACGGGTAAACGTGGTGCTTGAGGACATGGTTTAGTGGTGGACTTGGCAGTGCTAGGTTAACGGTTGGACTCGATGATCTTAAGGGTCTTTTCCAACCTTAATGATTCTATGATTCTATGATTTACAACTTAGAAATAATAAAAATTGCCAAACTAATTTGACTGGGAGGGCAGTCTAAAAGGTGGCTTGTATGAACCTGAACCTGTAACCACTGAAGTTCCCTAACTATTTTGCCTCACACTGAGAGCAGGATCTGCAGATTGCCTACAACAGGCATTAAGAACCAGTTCTGCAATCTGTTACGTTCACTATTCATGGGTCAGTAAGCTCTTCTGCGTGATTTGCAGTAGCAGTAGAACTTATATCATTTTTTTTCTACTCCAAAACTGGAGCATAGCAAATCGAGCCTTAATTTTCTGTACTACAGCTCTGTATTAGGTTGGCAATGCATATGTAACCCAGGATCTCAAACTCTCTCTAGACTAGTTTTAATTTTTTTAATGCACTGGTGTAAGTCTAGACTAATTGTAGCAACAGTAAGGCAGTTAGTCATATTATATCGTGTAACTATGCAGGCTGGTGGACTGAAGCCTGAGCAAGAAGAGCTGTTGCTCCTCAGGGACTGGAAAAGCAGTCTTCCCACGGGTGCTGAGGGCAATGGTGAAAAACAGAGGCGGGTGGTGGCTAAGCAGGCCAATACACAGACAGAAACAAGTCCAGCTTTCACATAGCTTGGCAACAGCACGTGACACTTCTATTAAAAACAGTTCTGTTATAAAGTTGAGGGAATGATATGATGTCATTCATAATCAGGTTGTGAAAAGCATAGGCAAACAATTTCCAGAGAGCCTGGGGTGAGGGTTTGCATTGTGATCTACAGCAGCAGTCGGCAGCCTAGCCTGAAGAAAAACTGCACAAAGAATTCTGAGAATTATATTTTTGGAAAAAAAAAGAGAAAATGCTCCATGCTGAACATGTCAACTGTGGCATGGATGCTGAATGGATCATGCCTTTGAGTGCCTTCTTTCTCAGGAGCTGAAATACTGCCGGAGGCTTCTGTGCAAGGAATGGCTCAGCAAGCCACAGTAGCAGCAGAGCAGGAGTCCAGCCAACAGAGTGGACGTTAAAGCAAAGTAGTAAACCTCGTTAATTTAAATGACTGTAAAAGGTCATGGCCAGCGAACATGATTAGAAGCAAATACGATTTGCAGGTTTCCAGAAAACTCAGCTAGAGATGATCAGTGGGGAACTGGTGAAGGGGACCAACCAGCAGCAGCAGCAGCTTTGAGCTGGAATAGCAGATAGTTTATCAGGATGGGAGACAGGCAGGGAGGCTTTCCCCTCCCTGGAGCCTCAGATGGGGGAGGCAGCTGAGGGCCTCCAAAACTGGGCCCCTTCGCTTCCTCTGGGCAGCCAGTAGTGAGTTGTAAGAGGGAAAGGGAGGAGCAACCAGCTGCCCAGTCACGCCGTTATCAGAGAAGGACATGGCTTTGGACAGCTACCAGAGACCTTTGTTGAGGTTAATGGTAATTTGCCACTTGTGAATTGTTACTGCTTTTATTTTTCTTACCTTCTGTCCTCTGTAGACTCAATGAACTCTTAATTGTTTAAGTCCATCTGTTAAACTCACTGCCTCACTGAGCATCCAGATGATTTAAGTGCCTAGGTCTTTGACTGGAAGCTCAAGCCAATGACTTTTTAGTAAGGACTTCTTGAGAGATGAAGACTGTCAAAGGCAAATGGGGAAGAGAAACAGAGCAGAGGAATGAGGATTTTAGATGTGAGTGCTGCTCAAACTGTGGGAATAAGGCAGCTTTGGAGGGTCTTGCTGGGGTCAAGGTGGCCATGAATTGGTAATTCATAGGTGTGGATTTGGGTAGATGTGTGCAGGATTAGGAGATTTGTGACACAGACAAAGTATGGCTATACTTTATTTCCTGAATGAACAACATTTGGTTTCTGGTGACCGATGATGCTTTGCCTTGAATGTCTCTGACTGTTCTCAGTTATATTTCAGGCAGAAGGAGTACTTGTTCCTCCATGGGAGTGTGGGAACAACAGGCATGCAAAATAGTTCTATGGCATACAGAATTCAGGTTTTCTACAGCATGGAAATGGGTATATATTTTATATAGCCTGTGATATTAAAAGAGGTTAAGATAAGGCTAGGATTAAGCACAAATGCTAAAATATGCAAGGCTGCAAAATTTTACAGCATAAGTATGATAACTGTGAATAAAATTTAATTCATGGTATGTTTGCCATGAAGCCCATGAGCAATGTACAGAGTACACATTGATGACTCTGTCGTTTTTCCGCTTTATTCCAGACAAGTCTGTTTTCAGCTGCGAGGAAGTGGAAGGTCACTTATATTGGATTGCTGTGGTCTTGATCTAAACTTTAATACCCTCTCACTCAGACCACATAAATGTTGCTTGTAGGAAGTGAAACTTGCAGTAATAAAAATGGCAAGTTAATGTGTTTTTCTGCTTAGGTCACAAGTAGAAATGACTTCAATGATCTCATCGCAGTCCCAAGTGGACATTTGTCTCCATCAGAAACAATATCAGTTTGACATGTTTTGAAAATTATGTGAAGATGACAACCGAAGCTGGAACAGCAGGCATTTAGCAAATGAGACGTTGTTTTAATTAAGATTTATGATGGAAGGATACTGTATAAAATACAGTTTTTCCAAAGAGAGACAGAAAGAGCTTTTAAAATAAGTTAAGCTCGTTGCTTCTCCTTGTCACATATAAATATGTTTAATTTAAATACAGGTGATTTATACCCTCTGCTGGATTAAATTGATGAAGATCATTTGGTTTAGATCAATTTAGCTTCATTGACTTCAGTAAAGCTGCACTAACAGTACACTAGCTGACTGGGTGGCCATATATATGAATCACTCATACAAAAATTGAAACTTCTGTAGTAAAGGTAGGCGAAATACGTTAACGTTAGTACCATTCTTCATTAAAGACCCAGTCCTGTTCAATCTGAGTTTATGGGACTGTTGCGAATATTTTCAGTGGATCCAGGATCAAATCTTGTGAGGCAGGTGGTCAGTCAACTCTCCAGCTGAAATCCCTGTGCATGGCAGTGAGGTGTGTGCGTGGACTGGTGGGTGAGACCTGTGCTCCTGGTGGGGCTGCTGCTGGACAAAAGCCTGCCTAGGACATGGTTTCCCAAGTTGAGATTCTGCATCCCCTCCTTGTCCAACTGTTTCCCAGCATCCTGTCTGCAATGAAGACACTGGCCTGGGAAGACAATGGTTAGATTTGGCTTTTTATTGGTATAGTAGAGCCAAGACACTTTAATATGAAACCCTAGTGTTAGGGTTTCATATTAACAAACCTCCATATTGTGCCCAAGCCAAACTCAAACCTTGGCAGTGGGTATATAATACTTATAATGCTGTGAATTTTGTGGAAACATGTATATATATACACTCCTGTACTTACTGAGGGCACAACTTAAACCCTTGCATATATTTTCCAGCCCAGCCTAACAGAGAAAGGCATGACAAGAATCAAATGGCTGTCAAAGCACTTGTCATACTGAAACATATGTCTTCTGAAGTAGCTATCAGCTGTAAATGCCTCCATTGATCATATTACATTCAGCACTGCAATTGAAAAATGAGTTTCTAAATGTTTACTGTTTGAGTTAAATTTTGTTCTTGGAATAGTTTCCTTCTTAATGTAACACAACACTGTAAAAATATTCTAAAACAGGAAGCTAACCTGTAAAGTCCCAATAGGCATTTACTTACAGAAGGCTACAGCTAAGGTACATAAATATTTTTTTTTCCCTCAGAGTGGTGGGGGATGATATATGGCATGTGTGCTACACATGCAAATCTTAAATGCCTAATTTGAAATAAAGTAGTGACCCTGTTTCCTCTTGGCAAATGAGCTCTGGAATTTAGAGGAAAAGTCCACGCATTATTATTATTATTATTATTATTATTATTGTTATTTTTTACACAAGGATATTTCTGCAATAGCAGTCATCATGTATGTCTTAAATAGGGATGGCTATAATCTGACCCAAATACAGTAAGGAGACAGGTGTGTGAATCCAGTGAGGGTTTTGCTTTTGACATACATGAGATGTTGTTAGAAAGTGGTTTTGAGACTAAGTCTTATATTAAAGTCTTTTCTTACATTGCAGAAAAAAAGGAAAGAGCAAGGAGAAAAGATAGTAGCATAGACATAAGAATAGAGACTTTCTGGGTTTTATATTAGCTTGTGATCTCAGTTAGTATTTAAATCTATGTCCTAGTTTGTGCCAGTTATAGTATGTACTCTAGAGCTAAAGAGTTACTCTCTGAGGAGAGGCATGAAAGTAGGGCTGGAGACAGTTAGCTTCCACATTTTACGTAAAAACATTGGAAGCTAAGTTATACCATGAAAGTATATATGCATTAGATAGTTTGGAGATAAATCTTTCTGAGGATTTAGTTAGAGAATTAACTGTTTTCAAAAGAAGACATCTCAAATATTCAGCATCCATCTTGTCTTTATTAAGCTGTTGGGATTCTGACTATGCTAACAAAGTATCAGTATACCTTTGCTAGAATATTTATATGGTATTCTTAAGAATGTGAAGTTTATTTCTTCTTGGTTTTGCAGTGCAAGCATATGATATTTCACATAGTAACTTTTATCACATTTGTGTGACCATACAGAAAGATGATCCTACTTAAATCAGAAGTACTTAAGTGGCTTATCTTTATTTCATTGTCTGTAAGGAAAACTAGATTCAGATATTCATTAAACCTACTGTTAATCCTTGAATCTTTGAACACATGCAACTCAACTTGAATTTGATTCAGTAGCCAACTAACAGCTGTGGGTAGGAATGGAAGATGTCTATGGTGTATTTGCAGGTAGGATACACCAAAAGACCTTGTCCCTGCGTTGAATTTCCTAAATACGGAATGCTTCATGCATATCACATATCTGCAGGCCAGCCTAGAAAGAACCAAGGCATGTTTTATTGAGATATAGGAAGCCATGGAAGGTTTCTCCAAAAAAGCTGGAGAAAGGATTAAAATGCTATTTGTAAAATTTTCTAGAAGTGAGGAGCATCTGTCAGCCACCCCCAGTACTGAATTTACTGTCTGTGTGCGTTCAACAAAAGGAAATTGTCAGGTGGTTCCAAATTCTTTGAAATTTCCAATAACAAAATGTCTTCTTTTTTGGATTCAGATTCAACAAGCAGTTCTTCTGTGAGGTAAACCCTGAATTGTCTTATTATGGTTGTTGAATACATTTGTTTGTACTGAAGGATGCTTTTGTTATGGCTGCACATGATGTTCCTTTTCTGTTTCAAACAGCAAACTGTTACTGCATTTCCTTCCATATGGAGCTGAATTTCAGTGCCAGTGAAATAATCACAATGCAGTCACCATCTGAGGCTGCAGTGTTCACAGTGCCTCTTCTATATCCTGATTAAGTCAATTCACATAGCATCCAGCACCTCAATAGTCTGCAAAGCACTTTGGGGCCAGAGAAATAGCACCATATGAATATATGCCACCATCATACTGAGGACACATTTCTAAACTGGTATGAGACAATGTAGATTCAAATAAAAATATTTTTTCATACTGAGCACAGGAGGAATTTAAGCATGATTAAAAAAAGGTAGAGGTTTAATTATGTTTTCAGAAATCAGAATAGCAGCCAGCTTAAATATTGCAGCATGAAACCTATTATCAAAAATAGATGGACTGAGATGATTGATTGATCTTGTGTGCTTTTATAGCAACTCACAGACACATGAACCATTTCTCTTCACTCATGTTACAAGCATACAACTTGGTAATCATTACATACAAGCCTCAGAGGCTGATTGTCACATTTCCATAGAAGTTAATGTCTTCTGCAGAAGGCAAACTGTTGAAATCAATTACTCAAAGTCAGTAGAAACTGTATGTTCTTTTGAAGATCTGGGGGAAAAGTTTGACACTCCTTACTACTAAACTAATCTGAGCTGCAAAGAAATCTCTTTGCTGTTGAGCAAAGGATGAGAGCATAGAATTCCACTTTAGTCTATACGCTATAGTGTTACACTATAGTCACAAGACATTGAAGTAGACTTGACATAGCATATTATGCCACTTCTGGAGTGGAACAGAAATTCTCAAATGAAACTTGATATATCAGAAAGCATGAATTGAGAGAAAACAGAACTTTTGCTATACTGCTTCTATTTAGATGGCAAAAACAACAGCAGCTGCAATAGTTGTCTTCAGGCCCTAGACAGAATATCTGGTCAAAAAATCCATCTGACAACAGACACAGTATGGGAGACTGAAGGGCCAGCTAGGGATTCTTTGATCATTTAATAAAGTAGGACAATCTAATCATGACAAAAAAAAACCTTGCCCCAAACCAGACAAAGCAAGGCCTTGTCCTGAGCTGCGTGTAGCCTTACTCAAGTCCCCCACCTGCTGTGTAATCAGCTCACAAATGAAGTGACTCTTTTTCTCTTGTGAATTTGGTTTCCTTCTGATAGGAAAAGAAAAACTACCAGACCTGGAATTTTTTCACCAAATGAAATTCCTGCTTTCTGAATACTTCTGGTGCTTCCCTGAATGATTTAATCACACTTTACATGGAGATCAGAAAATCACAGAACTGTTGGCTGGAAGAGACCTCAGGAGCTGGTCTCAGCTACTCACTGCCTTTGACAGCATCAGTTTTGTCTTTGCTATTCCTGACAGATGTTGGAAATGTTCCTAAGCATTCCTGATACTGAAGAGCCCACAGCATGCCCAGGTTTTTTGTTACACTTTTAACCCCTCTTTTTCCTGTTGCAGCTTGAGACCATTACTTCTTAACCTGTTAGTAGCCAACAAGCATGTTTTAAGGAATTCAGGTTGTGTCTTTCATATTAATATTCATGGCATAAAAAAATAGCCCATCAAATTTTCTCTGCCAATTAAATCCTGGTTTGAGTTATGTATTAGGACTTTCTACTTCTGAAGTTTACTTCCTATATCTCTTGCATTGGAATAAAAGCATTTCTGATTAGTAGCTGATGCACTATCACTGTTTCTCTCTCTTTTGATTCTGTTGTGCAAAACTTTGTCCCATTACCTTTTAAGCTTCTGTCCTGTTCATACTTATCTGGAGGAATTTGCTCCGTCTCCCATCAAGCCTAATTTAAAACATTCCTCATTGCATTTGGAAGTGTGCAAAGATACTCTTCATCTTCTTTTGGGGGAGTCCATTCTCGCTGAGTAGGTCACAGAATATCATCCCATGTTTAAGAAAAGCAAAACCCCACTGCTGACATTATTGGCATGGCCATATTTACCCTCAGGCTGTGTTTGTCCCTGTTTGAACCCTGAATTTTTTTCTGGGAGGGCTGATGAGAGTAACCCTTGCCGCTGCCAGAGCACTGTAGTCACTTGTGGTCTGCTTAGGCTCACTCTGGATGAGGCATTTGTCTTTGCATGAAGAAGAACGTCTACCAGAAGACCAGATGTGCCTCTTTAGGCAGTCAATAACATTTTGGATAGCAATAATCAAGGCCGGGAGACAGATGGGTCTCTTCACTGCCAGCAGGGGGAAGTCACCAACTACTTTTAGGTTTTGTTTTTCCTCCTGAGAATGAGGGTAATGAATCTCTCAGTATTTCAGGTTTGTGCCTTTTCTTCCGCTACCATTGGCATTGCATCTTCCTGTGCTATCCAAGCTGCATATTTATTTCTGGAAGAATTAAAAAGGAATAGCAGCCCTCCTCTGAAGAGGCAAAGTAGTTGTTACTAGGTGGTGTGACTGTAGCTTTGCCGAAACTTTTGTTTTTGTGGCTGACTTTTGGGCTGTGTTCCAGCTTGAAATGGTGACTTAAGAGGTCTGCAGTATTTCCTTGCAAACAGACTCAACTCCTGCTTTTGTCTTCTGTTCTGGGGAAAGCAAGGGTCAAGTACTTGGTTCTCACCCTTTATCCACAGACCATGTACTGCTCCCGTATTACAGAGTGTTCCGCTGGGAAAATATAAATATCTCTGGGTGTTCATACATAATTTAAAATGCTATTAATGAAACTTTACCTCTTCAAAGTTCAAATAGCAAAATAAGGATGCATAAAATAAGTGCTAGCTTATGTAAGTTTTTATTACTTTTTTCTTATTGGCTTTTTCATGTCAAATATGTTTTGATGGCATTCTTATACATATAAACAGTATTGATTTATTGCAAAACAGTACTACCCAGGAGATTAAGCTACCTAAATAGCACTGACAGCGAATTGAAGATATTTATGTGAATAAATATGAAAAATTTACTGCGTATTTGCAACGGTCCATCATTTCTGAATGAAACTGTCTGAAAATATATGTCAGAAATAATTTTTACAATTTGCATTTTTTTAAAATAAGCATTCTTACCCATTCACTCAAAAAGCAGAAGGAGTAATATATGATGGAAGTGATTAGTCACACTTCACTAGAAATCAATCACATGCAACTGAATTGGTTTTATGAGTCAAGAAACCTAAAAGTTGAAATGAGTTTGCACCAAGCGTTGTTTGAAAGGTAAGCACACGAAATACATGACAATATTGATCTCCAGCAAGAAAGGATTTGCTGACACAAAAAACAGAGCTGAATTTTTTGCATGATGTGGTCATTATTAATAATTAAATTTCCTCTTTTTCCATGTTGCATTTTTGCAGTTAAGGGAGTTGAGATGAATACTTCTAATCTCTCAATTTTTCATCTTCAGAATGTTTTTCAGGACTCATATAAGAATGCTTGAAAAATAAACACCCAGTGAAAATCCAGTTTTTGATGATATGTTTCAAATCTTAATTGAGCAAAAACAGGCACTTTAGGGGAGAACTTAATCTTTTCTTATGGTCCTGTTTACTTCAGAATACACGGCACTGGTAAATCTATTTGATTGCTATGGCAGTATTTTCACAGTGGAAGAATATAGTTTTATTTATTAAAAAAAATACAGCTTTCAGAACAGTATAGAAAGGGTAAAAGGAAGTGCAGAAAACGTTTTTTTCATTATATTCAGGCTTCTCTGTTTTGGAGATCCAGCCTCATGACAAAAGTTCATGCAAAAGTAGGTGGGGGTTCACCCTTTTCAGCTGTTCGCTTGTCTGGAAAAAAAAAAAGTTGCTATGTCATGCAGTACAGCTTCTCTGGGTCATTTATATAAACCACGTGCTGGGTTATTCTCAAACACTAAAGGCTGGCATGCAAAATATCAAAGCTCTGAAGGCAATCAGATAGGATACAGGGACTCTGTTATTGCAGTGCTTATACAGCTGATGTTTCTAAATCCATCTCTTTGGAGCAAAGCTTTTAGGCATACACTTAACTGCACCTACACGAATAATCTAATTTAAGGCAATGAAGCCCTATATATGCTTACAGGTAAGTACCTTTTAAAGTGTTTTCCTGTTGCAGAATAGTGGGTGATTAAGTTCAAGAATTAAAACTCAAAGTTTTAGGACTGATGGGCTCCCCATGCTCAAGCCAAGCTCCTGAGACCTTTTGCACCCAGGTTCAGCAAGGAGGCCAGCCATGCCACAGCCTGGCAGCCCAGGCTCACACAACACAAAAAGTAAAGATGGTCCTTGTTCTCTCTGCACTGATCAGAAGGATCTCCTTGAAAAACAGAAGCAAGCACACCTATAGGAGGGTAGTTTTGGATAGTTTACTCACTTGGCATTGTCTGTATTTTTCTGCTCGATATCGTCACGATCATCTGACTTGGTTTGGAATGGATTTTGCAATAAACCTTAGAGATGAGTCCATTCTCAATGTTAAATATACCACAATCCTTAACTGTAAGTTGTTTCAGAATTACCTCGGTTTCTGATTCAGAGGAAACAAACAAAGAACAAGCAGGTATTTATTTTCTTATGTGACTGAGACACTCTAGGACAAATGGTAGTGTAAGGCATAGTAATTAATATTTGTGTTCAATCAATTTCACTTCAGTTTCATCTCTTGTTGAGCGCCACCAAAATAAATGGTTAGTACAGCCAATCTCAAATGTTAATTTAAATGAGTCACTCATATTGTTTGCGTAGCGGGTCAGATAATTGTTACTCAGTTTATGAGCATCTTGTCTTGTTTCTTTAAAGCAGTGATAAATATAAATAATTTTTGAGGCAATGCAAGTGGGTAATCTCCAGTGTCAGTGGGGCGTGCTTCATACAACTCACAAGGCTCTTGCTTTGCTTTCTGCCAGTGACTTAATCCATGTGTTTCAGATGGACTACTATTTCCAATGACTTTGACAATAGGGAATAAATACCAGGAGCAAGTATTTTTGGCATCATACAGCTGTGTTTTAAACAAATATTGTAATGATTTTCTTACATTCTTGTGGTTTTCATCCTTTGAGTTCAACATGATCTGGAGCATTCCTGCCAAAAAAAAAAGAGAGGGGAAAAAAAAGGGCAGGGCAGGGCAGGACAGGACAGGGAAAAGAGCTTATTTTTGTAAGCCTAAAAGCTAGATATGAAATATAACATAAAGTGCAGCCTACCTTTCCACCAGAAGCTACAGTAACTGCACAGAGATATTTTATACTTCTGTAAAAGGGAGCTGAGAGTTGCTGAAGCCCTAGTGGAGAGCTGGAGAGTGGATTATAACTCCTTGTGCTAGCAAGAATGCAGGAATGATGTGCCCAGCCCTGTGGCTCAGAGGGGCTGGGCAGAAAGCTACTGAAATTGCTGATGATCGCAGGCCTCTGGACATTTCACACAAGAGTTGTGTCAATGATGTCTGAGCTTCTATAAATTTAGCGTTTTGAGCTAAAGTTGCATCGTGGGATCTTCTGGGTCTTCCATGATGGGACTGTGATAGTCTCGGTACTGATGAGGCATATGGTGGTGGAGTGCTGATGCTGATGAAGATTTGCAGGAAGATTTGGGGAAGTCTTCAATTGCACAATGGCCGCTGAGCAGGAAATTCCGAGGCAGAATACAGAAAACGCCTGATGTGGTTCATGCGAGAGAAAGGGCGTCACTGCTGGTGCCCGGAACAGCAGATGAATGACAGTGCATCCCTAAGGCTACCTCCCACGAAAGGACAGGTCAAGCAGTCCGGCGATAAGAAGACCCATCTCCTCTGTTCTTCCTTTCCCAGCTGTCCTTCAAGGCCTTGTAAAATTTGTGCTGAAAAAGTAATACTTCCCAAATTCAATCATTACTTGAGGTACATCACAGAAAAGAAACACTCTGAGGTAGTTTCCAATGTTGAAGGTTAATGGCCTTAAAATACTGCTTTAATATCTATGAGTGCAATGAAACTTATTGATCCATACTCCTTTTTTTCTGAGTAGAAACAGCTGTATCACTTCTAAATTCTTGTTATTAAATTTGACATTACTGCTGCCTTTCAAAATAATTGATACCTGACTTGCCCTTTAGAGCAAAAGACTTGTATATTTTTTTTTTAAGTATTGTATGAAAAACAGAGTGAAGTTTATGCTGTGCCCACCACACAGGCCCCATTGTCCTGGACCTGAAGGGAGAAGACAGGATGGAGGGATGTGGTTTATTTAGGCTGCACATTTATTAATTGAACTTGTCTGGGAACGGTGCAAGAGTAACCTTCACGTTGGCGATCATGTTTCCTTACAGAGCTGTTTCTGCTTGATAAATAGCTGCCTTTTCCCCTTTCCCTGACTGGGCTCCTAACATCTTTCCTCACACAGGCACGATGGGGCATCCCAGCTCGTTTTAGGGATGTCTTCCTCTTAATATCTTTCCAGCTCAATTTTACAAGGAGGTTGAGCCCCTTCTGGAAGATGAACCCATATGATATCCCTGAAAGCTCCTGCCTGCCAACAACTGGTGGGGTACATCTTCGTCTCTCCTGCTTTGTCCTTGGTGTTACATGGAGCAGAGAAACCTTGGACTGTGGACGCACCTTAGTGATATGGGGAATAATCCTTTCTGGTCTTCCCAGAAAGATGAGCAATCTCTGCAATAGGTCCCAAAACCATGTCTCTATGTTAAACAGAGGGCTGAATAGCAAACCTGTGTTTGACAGGGGTTTAGGATGGTGAGAAACACTTCAGGACTTTCTCAAAGGCCAGCAAAACCCAATGAGGTGCCATGCATCCAATGGTTCAAGTTGTGCTTCATTCCCATTTCAAATCCAAAAAAGCGTGAGTGCTTAAAGGCATATTTATTCATTTTTTCCTATCTGTCTAGAAAGTCTGCTAATGTTTAAGATTGTGACATTTATATTTATGTTTCTGTGATGAAATTCTACTACTAAAATACTTTACACAAAACTTGCCTCACTTTCTTGTGCTGGGCAGTTTGCAAAATGTGGTTATTGACTGTGAATATATTCTTATTCAAGTTTTCTGTAGCAGAACACTGTGACGACAGGATTTTTTCTTTGAGAGAAACGTAGCTTTTGCTCATGCTTCTTGCAATCAGATTTTAAACATGTAAGATGCGAGTAAGCAGCCAAAGATTGGTCTCATAAAATTTGAGTCGGCATAAGACATTATTTTAAACATATTGTACTTATATCTACTATTTGTTTTTTATTGTAAGTGTGAAGAAGTCTGTACATGTATAAGTTATATATAGAAGGAAAAGGACCTATGTACTACCCCTGTAATGCTCATCTTCCAAGATGCAATTAAAATAAAGCAATGACATTTGCATTGGAAATGAAATGCTCATCTTTTAAAATACTGTGCTGTAATTTCCATAAGCTGGTCGGTGGCGAATGGCTCTCATCTGGAATGCTGATGCAGCCTCTGCTGTCAGATGTCTTTCCTAATAAGGTAAATCACACAGTGTTTGGTCAATGAAACTAAATTCAGGGAATGATCTACAGCAAACCACAGGTTAAAGTTCATGTCCACCAATAATATATTGCCAATCCAAGAAGAAATGCAAACAGGATGTATTTCTTACTTCTGACAAAAACTATATTATTATTTTTAAATGACAGCTTTTCTTTAGAGCAGTCATCTTGCTGTCATCTGAGAAAGCTTATCTGAAACAGCTGGGAAATAACCTCACTGTTTTTTCAGAGCTTTTTTTCTTATTCTTTTTTTAAAATTATTTATTTTATTTCTCAGGTGTAGAACTAAGCAGTCTGCTTTTAGTTTCTTAGAAACAAGAAGAAAATGACATGACTTCTGCATATGGCCTGTCCTTGTAAGTCTGTCCCATTGATTCTCTGGTATTTCTTGAAATTATTACAAAGCATTATTTACATTATTTACAAAGCCAAATATTTGTATTGTATGCGCCTTTTAAAATTTTACTAGTGGCTAATATTTAAGTAAGAGTACCAGCAGGTGATAAATATTATTCTCTATGATAATATACCCATGTACAAGGTGTGGAATTGTGTAGAAATAAATAGTTCAAACTTGGATCATACATAGCATATGCATGGGTCAATAGAGGTAGAGATATGTGGGGTAACTGCAGATGCATAAAAGGATGTGAGCAAGGCTTTTCTGTGGCTCCCTTCAGGTTAATAACTAGCTATATCTCTATGTCCCTACCTACCTGTCTAAGATTTGATGGTTTTATAGTGCCATGCAGGATGATAATACTTATGAATTTTCCGTATAAAATCAATGTCAATGTGAAGCTGGTTACTGAGCTGTTCAATATCTCACAGCCTTCTTCCTTTTGAGAGTAAAATCTTCTCATTGGCTGGTTTTGAATTTTTATAAAACTTGATTTTCACTGGTAAGGATTTATAAGAAAAGGCCTTTAGCATAACAGGCATAATTTCTGTGTTTTGTGTTTTTTTTTTTTTTTTTCAAAGAGAAACGTTTATTACACCGTCCTGACCTGTGAAGGTGCCTTATCTTCTCCAGGAGCTGGTGACATCTGTTCAGCTCAGACTGCTCCATCCCTACCTCCAGCATGGATTCTGGCCAACATCATCCCAAAGAAGAGCAATTACTAAAGGTTCTCATATGGAAAACTGCAAAACTGGGGCTTGTGAAATTCCTCTGAAAACTGTGATTCATGTTTTAAATGTGTGCCAGAGGATCATGGGGAGCCAGGGAATGGATTTAAGACTCCTATGCCTGCAGTGTCCTGGATCTTTAAGAAAGTGGGCAGAGGCACAAGATATGGACTTGAACGTGACCTTAATGCACTCAGATATTGATACCTGAATTAAGACTATTATTAATATTCCATTAATTAATTACATACTTAGCATTAATACAGTACAATTAATGCAAGGACATTGATTTCCACACTGGAATCAATATGCTTATGATGAAGCAACTAAAATAATTCCTTTGCATGCTAGAGAGAAAAGAAACCTTCTAATATATTAATGCTACTTGTCACCCAATCCTAATGAAAAGGGAAATTCTACTTTGAGGCTCCAAAAAATTTGATAACAAGAGGCTTTAATGAAATCTGAGTGAGAAATGGAATAGTCTGAAGAGACAGCAGTTCAAAAGATGAATGCTTAAGCAGGGCAAAACAGTACTTAAATATGTGCAGAGCTGAGATTTGGTCCGTTATGTTTCCTATCGTGTTATAGTGTGGCTGTCTTTGAAAGACTGAAGAATTATGGGTGGGTTTAATAATTTAAGCCAGAAATATCTGTCTGGGTACTCAGTTAAATAAATCATGCAAGATAAAATACAAAATATTTTTGGTGCTTCCCTTACAACTTTCACTCTTTAAGCTACTGAGTGTCTTCCTGAAACTGGTATATTCAAGAGGAAATTTCTGCAAGAATATGGATAACTTCAGAAAAAGTCAGAAGACACATGAATATGGAAATTAAGCATTTTTAGTACCTCCTTCTGAGACACAGTACCAAGGTGTTTATGGGATCCAAAATAGGACAAAGACCTAAATAACTATGCATGCATATCCTCTTTTTGATCATCAGCCAGGAGGACGAATCCTGTAGTGTGGTTCAGCTGCAACTGCATGGCTATGTGGTAGCAGGGAGGACACAGCAGGGAAAAGAAGCAAATACTCAGCACTTTGTCAGCCATCTGTTCAAAACATCAGCTTTTTCTCTGCTTCTGTGGGTTGCACCCCTGAGGAAGGCCCTGGTCTTGTGAATGGATCTGTGCATGGGGTTCATTGTGTGAACCTATGTCCAAGTGGTTAAACAGAAACAAATCAGCATCTTTCCTTTGAAACAGAATTTCAGTTTTATGTGTCCTCTGTACTACTTGCTTAAGTATGAAAAAGATCTAATTGCTTCCTCTCCTAGAACAGATGTCAAGAGTAGACCACTTGGTCAATGCTACAGACATGCAGCTTCTTTTCCCACAGGGCTGAAATGCGAGGGCAGATGCTGCTCCTTGATAAAAGGAATCTGAGCTTCAGGCCTTTTCAAATGCATATAAGTGTCTCTTGGCTTTATGAACTATGAACAGAGAAGTAAGCTTTATGAACAGAGAAGTAAGGAAAAAAAAGATTAAGTAGCAGAAGATCTGAGAGTACAATCTAATATTCACTTTACATAATTGTGGTATAACTATGATTTCCTTTGAAATTATGTGATACATTTGCCAGCTACGTATATACAGATTCAATTCATATTGTTCACTGTTAATCCTGCATCAAAGAGATGTGCCAAAACTATCACAAGTTTAACACCTGGAACATCTTAACACTGCAATCATTAAACCTCTGCAGAAGGCAAAATATTCAATGCAAAGAGGAAGTAAGCGTGGATCTCTCAAAAAATCTATAGGAATTTGGCAAATACATGATGAAATGTTTTCCTTATGATCAGACACTAAAAATGTGTCTTTAACCAACTTTTTCATAAATCCTTCATCTGTATTAATTTTGTCTATTATTGGTCAGAGTACTTATTTGTTTTAACAGTTACTAAATACAAAGTTGGATAACTTCTTTACCAAAATATCCATGTTTGCTTAGCTTGTGGTTTCCTGTCATAGCTGGGAACTCAGTTCAACCTGGGAGGAGCCTTCCAGTCCATATAAATTGGACTGGAATTGGGCTGCACTGGTCATTGATGGTAAAGAACCAGCCAGACTTTTTGTAGTGAATAAATAAACACTATTAAGTATTAATTAACTATTCATGATGATGATATGCAATCATCTGCAGACCAGTGTACAATTTCAGTTTTACTGTCAGTAGGCAATTACAAGGAAATTGTGATGTGCTCTTTTCCTGTGGCCTTTTATTTTCACATTTAAAGGAGTAAAATTTAGTCCCTTTAATTTAAATTAATTTTATCCTTATTAATTAGTTTAATCCAAATTATTTTTTTTTTCCATTTTGGCAAAGAAGGCAGTTTAACTAAGGTGCCCTACCTTTTGGGTAAGTTTGCAAATCACAAAGCTTATACCCACACAGCTGTGCCTCTTGCCAAAGAGTCAGCTCTGAGTCTCCATGCACCCCATGACAGGGCAGTGGACACACCCCACAGCTATGGGATGGCTTTGCCACTGCTCTGTTTAGGCTGCTGAACTTAGGAAGATCATGACCCCACTTGTGGATTGTTTGGTCTAAGGTGGCTAATTCTCTCCTTGCGTGGTGTAGGGAGTACGTGACTCACAGGGACCAGAGGGGCTGCATACCGCAGTGCCCAGGCACAGATCCTGGGTACAAGGGAAAAGCCAGGTGAGACAAAAGGCTGTGGAAGAGCTGGCTGGCGGTGGCCACTGCTGCTAGAAGGGGTGGGTGAGGACATAGGGGAAAAACTATGGCCAGGCATGAAGGGGAAGGAGCTCCCAGGAAAAGCCATCCCATAAGGATTTCCTTCCCATCTTCCAAGGAGTGATAAGCCCAATTCACCAGATCTTTCCAACTCCAGCCAGTCCCATTCACTGCTATTTCCGTTCTTGTGGCTGAGGATTTGCCCCTCCATCTTGAACCAACAAAGTTCAATTTTGTTTACGCTGCTGAGAAGGCTTGAGTTGGCTATGAAAAGTCCAAATTATTTTTCCTAACAAAATTACTGTTTCAATGAAGAGAAATTACTTGGCTTTTTTCTTCATCTAAAAATCTAACTGTCATAAAACTGAAGTGTCTTAAGAAAACTTTAAAAAAAAATTTTTACAAGAAAATGATTCTGTTGTTGTGCTTTTTTTTTTTTTTTGCTTTTTTTTTTTTCCCCCCAGAAATAAGAACTCCTCTTTGGCTTGCCTGAAGCTGTTCAATCCCCTCTACAGACCACAGTCTATCTGACACTGTGTTACATAAACTACAGACCATGGAGGGAAGAGGCACAAAAAGGGAATACATATTTCTCTGTGATAGTTTTAAGCATGTTTGCAGTTGTCAAAGTTTTACCTTCTTTTTACTCTTGCGTCCCTGGAAAATCCTTTTTGGGAGGTGGGGCATTTGTCAAAGACCAAGAAAGGCAATACCCAGACAGTTAGATATATCACAACCAGTTGGACCAGATTGTATTTAAATTAAGTAGTTACATAGTGTAGTAATAATCTTTTCAAATGACTGATAATAACACTTACAAATTCTTGGAACAACCCTGCTGGCTGAAGAAAAGTAAATCAAACTGAAAAACAGAAGATGACCAGCATGACAAATATTGTCCAGTTGATCACATTTCTTTCCTCAGGAAAATACTTCCATTAATGCAAATGTAGGTATAATTTAATATTGAAAACTTCCAGAAGGGTAAAAAGTAAATAAAGGACAAACTGTACCAGGAAAATATGACTGGCTGATTTGACAGCATTACAGAAATAGTCAGATTAAGAAAACATTCCATTCGACGGACCATTACTTAGAAGTGATCTGATTCATAGTTTGTTTTTGTTTTGTTTTTCTTTCATAGCATTTAGGTCAAAAGGGATCACTGGAAAATCCAGGCCATCCTCCTGTTTACGAAGAGACTTTACATTTCACCCAAAAGCTTACGTGTCAAACCCCTTGCTTTTTTTTTTTTTTCCCTTGCATTCCCTGTGTTTGGCTGACCTGTATTCAGAATTACATTCAATCTTGAGCTGCAGAACCAAGGGAGGGTTATTCTGCCATCCCTCTTGGGAGTTCACCTCAATGGTTTGTCATTTTCACTCAAAAATGTCTTCACTGATTTTTTGACTTTGAATTTCACTGATGACATGACATAATTAGATTTTTAGTAAGGCACTTACTAAAGCATTTAGTACTGGAATAATTTTATTTAGAAATGGTTTAGAGAATAATGATTAGAGTTATTGATAAACTCTGATATTTTGGTGCTTGTTAGGAAAAGCTTGTTTCTGCCTTCCAAGTGATTTTTTTTCTTTCCAAACAAAACTTCTCAAGTATTGTGCAACTTCTCCTTCTATTTTCACATGCTGTTCTGAATCTTAAACTCAGGCTACATTTCAGCAGGTTTCACAAGCCATTTGCAACGTGCAAGTCCGAGGCAATACCTTTGCTCTGTGCTCTATTTGGACAAGAATTTATGAAAAAGGGGAGGAGGGGAAGAGATGGAAGGTGAGATGCTATGCCGAAATTGGTAAGCAGTCTTCTGGCATCTGGGAGATGGGTTGAAATCCTTGTTGTATTTTATTCAGCTGAAAGACTGGGACTCGAGCATCTTGTAGTTCACACTTGCCTATTCTAATGATTGGCTTTTATAAAGCAGCTGCCTTGTCTTTTGGAGCTGTTTCAGTTTCCAAACACGATTAAGTAAGCACTTATGTCGAGGCTTGATCTTAGCACTCCTACACGGCAGAAAAGTGCACCAGCTGTCAGCACCTTGTTCCTCCTTTTTTATAGCAAAAAAAAAATCTTAAAGTACAGATGTATCATCACCCACAATTATTAAATTATTTCGGCTTAGTGAGATATCCCCATGCCAGAATGTCATGTTGGAACGTCCCAGCTATAAGTTAAAATGCAGTAGTTTAAATGACAGTGGAGATGAGATATAGACACAAATTTCACTTCACACCTAAGTTAAGCAAACGAGGCAGCCCTGAAATGACCTTGCAGTCAACTAGGAAGAGGTAACCTCTCAACCTGTCACAACTGGAGCACTTTTGGTTACATGCTTATGTACCAGGATTCATCCTACTACAGAAAATGAAATTTTATGAAAGTTGAAAGGTTTTATAGGACAGTGAATTTGCTTTCACTTAGACTTACCATATAATTGTTTCTCTACTTAATTACATTTTCCTTAAAACTCTTTTATTCATGCAAAATGACTGGAAAGCAGCATATGTAAACACCATTTAAAACCTTGCTTTAAAACTTTTCTACTTGATTTCTCACGTTCTAATGAAGGCATAGCCTTGGAAATAGCTTGACCCACGTGAAACTGTGAACTACAGGCACCTGATTCAAATTTAGACTGCATGAGACTGCATCCAGTTCAACATCTTCATTGATGATCTGGATGAGGGGATCGAGTGCACCCTCAGTAAGTTTGCAGATGACACCAGGTTGGGTGGAAGTGTCGATCTGCTGGAGGGTAGGAAGGCCCTACAGAGGGACCTGGACAGGCTGGATCGTTGGGCCGGGGCCAACTGTATGAGGTTCAACAAGGCTAAGTGCCGAGTCTTGCACTTCGGTCACAACAACCCCAGGCAACGCTACAGGCTTGGGGAGGAGTGGCTGGAGAGCTGCCTGGCAGAAAAGGACCTGTGGGTGTTGGTTGACAGCCAGCTGAACATGAGCCAGCAGTGTGCTCAGGTGGCCAAGAAGGCCAATGGCATCCTGGCCTGTATCAAGAACAGTGTGGCCAGCAGGACGAGGGAGGTGATAGTGCCCCTGTACTTGGCACTGGTGAGGCCGTACCTCGAGTACTGTGTTCAGTTTTGGGCCCCTCACTACAAGAAGGACATGGAGGTGCTGGAGTGTGTCCAAAGAAGGGCAATGAAGTTGGTGAAGGGTCTAGAGCACAAGCTTTATGAGGAGCTGCTGAGGGAGCTGGGGTTGTTTAGTTTGGAGAAGAGGAGGCTGAGGGGAGACCTTATGGCTCTGTACAACTACCTGAAAGGAGGTTGTAGTGAGGTGGGGGTCGGTCTCTTCACCCTAGTAACGAGTGATAGGACAAGAGGAAATGGCCTCAAGCTGCGCCAGGGGAGGTTTAGGTTAGACATTAGGAAAATCTTCTTCACCGAAAGGGTGGTCAAGCATTGAAAGAGGCTGCCCAGGGAAGTGGTTAAGTCCCCATCCCTGGAGGTATTTAAAAGAACGGATAGATGTGGTGCTCGAGGACATGATATAGATGGACCTGGCAGTGCTAGGTTAACGGTTGGACTCGATGATCTTAAGGGTCTTTTCCAACCTTGACGATTCTATGATTCTATGAGAGTTAATCAGTAATTCATTAATTCTTTGTAGCAGCAGCAAATATTTTCCTCATTCATTGCTTATTGACAGAACTGCCAGGCGCTATACTGAACAATGAGCCTGAACCCAAGTGTTGGCTCCAAATACTCCCACGCTGTTTCAGAGTGGGGAGAAAAGTAATTTTGAATTGAAATGTTATTGCCAAAGCCAATTCCACTAGCAGCCCAATCTTCTTTCTAAAAGAGATGTTCTAGCTCATGTTAGAGTTTCCATGTTTTCACACATTGTAACAGATGGTATAAAGGCTTTGTTTGTGCGTGGTTTACTGTATGTATGTGCACCATATGTTCTGCTTTACTAAAGACGTGCTGCTGAGCGAGGTAGAAGGTGGCCTTATCCTGTCTGTCATGTTCTAGCTCAGGTAGAAACATCTGGTGAGAGGGGAGGTTGCACTTTCCTGGGGAGCAGCCCAACGTTCACATGCAGAGAGAAGCCATGGGCTCAGCAAGCAGGGAGGTGCCAATGTGCATCAGTGCTGGGAGGCTCCTGGGTCATGGGCAAGATACAGGCCAACAGCCAGCCTTTGGAGGTGCTTGGAAAAAATTGCCTCATGGCTCAGGTGGGACAACGTGAACACTGACAGAACTCAGGAAGGCGCTGAAAGTTGCTGGGCTGAGGACAAGTCTGGGGTGAAGGGACGGTCCTGAATGGTGGAGTACGCAGAGGAGAGACTGGTTTTCTAACCTTCTTGCTTGCCCAGAAGAGCTGAATTTTCTCTGTTTCAAAAGTTATGAGTTAGAGTAGTAGGGCTTTAAAGTAATTTTGGTTGTTTTACATTGGTCATTATGAAGAAAAAGAGTGTATGGTCAACCTTAAAGCTCTGTCAAACACGTACATAGTCTCTATTTCCTGTAACCTACAGTGCTTTAAAAGAATTTCCTTTAAAATAATTTCCTCAGATAATCCTCACCAAATATAATCCGAAGTAGGAGGGAGCAGCATCAGAGAAAGTTTTCCAGGATAAAGTTCCCATTTTACCTTAACATGCTTCACTAGTTCTAATACTTAATAACACTTATTTTTTTACAAATAACAATAGAGTAGTGGGTCTGAATAAATAATAAGTCAGGAGAGACCTACTGCTTGTGTTACACATATGGTCAGATGAGGTGATGGTAATGGTTCTCTTTCATCTACTGAGTTTGATATCATGGAGCTTTGCAGTTATACAAGGTGTGAACTTGTCTGAAACCTCCATTTAAAACAAGCAGAACATAAAACAAGGAAATGGCCTGGAAGCATTTTGTGGCTCTTTGTTTTTTCCACAATTCCTTTCCTATTTGCATCTAATGACAGAAAGTATTAAGGACCTGAACAACTTGATCTAACTTTGAAGTTAGCCCTTTATTGAACAGGGCTAGATAAGGTGCCCTGCAGAGGTCCTGTCCAGCCTAAGTTATTTTCTGATCCTATAACTCAAATTGTCCTCTCACACAGTAAATTTACTTTTTCTTATCTAAATTTCTTAGAATTAAAAAAAAACCAAGTTTACCCAAAATAAGAATGTGTCTTTTCAAGGTTGTAGAGTGCTGACTTGTTTCAGACAATCATGATGATAATTTTTCATTATTAGTATTCCAGTTAGTGTCTGTTACCTAAAAGAATCAAAGATGAAAGAAATCTTAAAAGTCTTTAGGTTGGCAACATATTTATTTTGATGCTTTGTTCTTTTATTAGTACAAATTCACCACACAAAGAAGATACATGTTCTCATATTGTCATTGCTCAGAATCCAGCTGCACATCTCTGCTGTTGTGTACTAATTACAGAAAGAGAAGCCCATGAGATTAACTGAACTATACTGTTTCAACCAAACAGAAGCTTTTATGTTCTTCTATGTCAAATATTATTTCCAACATTTGGGAATTAAGATGCGTAATATGTGTTGTATCTCTCATATACCAGAGAAGTTTCTTCTGCTGGTTCATTTTCACTACCTAGATTGCCAAATCTCTCATCTTGGTTGATTAACAAATCTCTAGATTTTTCTGTGTATCAGTAGAAAATATTTTATATAAAATACTGAAGAAAAAACTTTCATTTTCAGTATGTGCCAGTTTTTCACCGTATATCCAAAAATACTCTATAATGTGTAAAGGATAATAATCCATTTAGTACATGCTGTTGCACTATTCACTTCACTTATGACACACGCCAGACTCTTCTTTCACTTCCTTTCTGCATCTAGTCCATCTTTGCCTTGAACAATTTGTAAAACTTGATAAAAATACTCCAGAATTTTTATTTTTTTGTGGTTTAACTCCTTTGCCTACATTTTCAAAGGTTTTTTTGTCTAGAGATTGTCTCTAAACTCTCCTTAGATCTTTCCTCTGTGTCTGTATTCATTCTCCCCATTTCAAATTACAACAAAATGCACACTAGGCTTACATTGAGCAGCAACAACAGTAACATCCCTGTTCAGCGTGATTTTCCTAAGTTTTCCATTCCAAACCAAATTTTGGACTTTCTCTACCATTTAATAAAAGTTCTTTAAGCATCAAATATATTCTTCTGGAACATGGCCAGAAGAAAATAGTCATAGGTTTCTTTGAAGAACAGATCCAAGATACTTTTAACAAGCTGATTTTAAAAGGAAACTTTAATTACAGCTGCTTGTAACCCATTTTTGCCACATCCTACTTCCAAAGCAGCTTGCTAGCTACACTTCAAATGAAGTCTGTCTGAAAGATTACAGCAAGGTAAAATGAACAAGATTAAATGGATAACACCGAAATGAACATTCAAGGCCAAATTAGGAACAGTTGAAAGGCATCAGTTTCATAAAAGTCACTGAGGTTTCAGTAATGAGCTTTACAAAACTGCTGAGATTAATAAAATTAGCCAGACCTCCAGCTAGACTCCTGCTTTCCAAACTACCTACAAAACACCCACACGTTACTGGAAAGCAACACCTCAGAATAATTCCACATGTGTCTCTGGGTAGCAGCTTGGACCTCATAAATCTCCCTTGTTTCAGCTGTTTCAGCACTCCTACTGAAGACCTTAGCTGATCCAGAGGAACATGCAAATTTTCTAACCTAAGCACATGACAGCTTTCTAACCTAAGCTGTAATGATCCCCAGTTTGTCCTCCTCCTATCTTCCAGTTCATGGCAGGGCTGGTCTGGGACAGTCCTGTTTCATGGTCTTAAATCAGGATGAGTACCAGAAGCAAAACATGAGGGTCTTGCTCCTAGCCTACTGCAGCCTACAGTCTGCCCTTGCTCGGCACACAGGGGCCCTCAGCCCAGCTGTGCCACAGATGGACTCCCCTGTTGGTCTGCTTCAGTGAACAGTTTCTATCTTTTAGTATAAATAATATGTTGTTATATACAGCTGCAGCTGTAAGTTTACCTTGCAATGTGTTAAACACTTTGTCACAGTAATAACTTTCCTTGAAATCCATCATGAATTAACTTTCTTTCCATGAACTTCGTGATGTCCCTAAAGACATTTTATTAGTATGGAAATTCTCTACATATTTTTAACAAGAATGTGTAGGGTTTCCTTTGAATCGTTTTGTGGCATCAATGATATATATGCCCTTTCCTTCCATGCACTAAGCACACATCCAAGTGACGAAAACTACTATCAAAAGGTCTAGAAGTAATTGCACGTATCACTATTTGTGCTGCTTTGATCAAAGATCAGATCAGTGAGGTAGCGTTTAAATAATTTGATTACAGTTTCTAGAAATAAGTAATTGAAATGGAAGCACAATTAAAAAAAAAACAGCTGAAGACAAAAATCAATATTAACTTCACTATCTGAACATTTATATACCTATATACCTGAAATATATTAGCCACTGCAAATGCTCATCACCTTGTGGAATAAATAACACGATCATCCTCACTGTCATGGTATAAGTTGTCATTTTGAGGACAGTTATTCAGGTAGATATAAATGAACTTTGGAATTTAACTGATGAGTATGAGACTACAATATTAAAGAATGTCTTCTATAAGTTTCACTCTACCTTTCATGACATACATGGCTCCCATTCCCATTAGTACATGAGCATATCTTGTCTCTCAATTTACTTTCATTGACTTATTAACTCCAGTAAACAGAAGAGGAACTAAAAGTGACCTGCCTGGAATCACACAGGAACATTGTAAAAACTGGAAAACAAAACTTTGAGCCTACAATGGTTAAGCAGACAGAAAAATCACATGTCATCTGAATCCAGCAACAATTAAATTATTATCATAAGTATGTGGTGACTCAAAGCAGAAGGAAAAGGCAGTGCAGAAAGATAACACAGGTTTACTAGACTAAATGTGAAAGACTGTGTTTGAAGAATGTGTTTAAACTGTATTAACAATTTCTTGATTTTCAAATTAAGAAAAAACAGTTGTAGATAATTTTTCTTTTATAAAGATTTTTCCTAGTAAATGTTGAATGTGTACTAGGTTAAGTCACATTCCTGGCATTTTTATTCCTCAAGACAAAATGGCTCTGAAAAAAAAAAAAAAACCATAGTAAAAATTATTCTCATCCTGCATGGTAAGAAGTCACTTACTGCTGTGTAAAATAAGAAGATAACCAATTCAATGCAAACTAGTTTACAATAAAAACAAGTTCCTTTAAAATCTCCATTTACTCAACATTAGAGTAAATTAGTATATGTGGTATGTGATGATGGGAGTAAAATGAGTTATGAAAATCAGTGATAATGAATGCATAGTAATGTGCAGAGAGAAAAATAACTAAATATACTATAACTAACTAAACTAGCTACCTACATGCACACACCCCCCCATGTATATTTGGTGATGGGCTCTGAGTTAGAGATTACTAGTCAGGAAAAAGATCTTGGAGTTATAATTCATATTTCTATGAATAGTTCAGTGGCAGCCATGGAAGCAGCCTAAGTAGTAGGAGTTATAGGGAAAGGCACAGGGTGAAAAAGAAACAGCTTCATTATGTGACTCTGAGTCCACAGTGCAGCCCGGTCTTGACTACAGGGTACTGTTCTCTTGTCCACATCTCAAAAATGCTGAGGCAGAATTGAAAAGGATTCAGAGAAAGGAGATGAGAGTGACAAAGGGTCTGCAAAGCTGCCATGAAAGGAGTGATTCAATAAGGTAGGTCTCTTCAGGCAGGAAAAGGGACAGCTGGGACAAGGATATGAGAGAGGTCTGCAAAATCTCAGAGAACACAGAAAGCATGAACAGAAAACAGTTGTTCCTTGTTTTTCCTACTATGGGAACAAAGAGCCATCAAATCAGATTATCAGCTGTCAAGGTGCAAAATGGACAACAGCAAATTTCAAAATGATGGAATTTATCTCTTCGAGACAATGTGGATGTCAAAAATTTATGTTGCTTCAAAATGCAAGTACACTGATTCGTACATGGAATAAATCTGTCAAAGGCAAGCTGGAGGCCATCTAAACCCAAAACAACAATTTAAAGGCTGTTAATTTTAGATCTGGTAAATCACAGATGGCTACAAGTTAGCGCATTTTTGGGAAAATAATCTTCTACCCTTTGCTACATATCTATTGCTGTTGGTGATGGTATCAATCAGGATGGACAGCCATTCTTGTGGGAAGTACAACTCTGTGGTATCAGGTCTATTTGAAACAGGAATTTTGAATAAATTCCTCGATATTACACCTAGATTGGACAATATTCAGAAAGATATAGAGAAAGCCATTAGCGTAAACGGCTGATTGAATTCTGACTGAATATTTTCTGAAATACTGAGATAAATTTGTTCTAGCAAGGCCCACACCCTTTGATATTATACTTTCTGAAAACTCTCCAAATGTTCATTGTCGTCAAGCTTTAAAATTTAATGAAAAATAGCTTTTCTACTGTTCCTGATGGAAACAGGACTTAAAATGAGCATATTATTGCCAAATTGACTCATGTTGACCTAGTTAGAAACACTACTTTGTACCCACTAGGTCAATCTTAAATAGATAATTCAGCCCAACATCTGAATACCAAGAATCATCTGTTTAGTGAATTATTACCTATCTTCACGAAAGAAAAATTAATAATGCAAAAAATCTGTTTATTTAAAGAAAGAAAGAAAGACTCTGCAATATGCTTCTGGATACTGACTGAGTGTGAAGAAACTCAGGCTTCAACACTGCAAATATTAGAGTCATCATATAAATTCATGATGTAATCTCCCCTTGAATTCTGAATTCAGTTTTGTCAAGTAGTGTGGTTGTAGCAGAAAAGGGAAAATACAGAACAGGTCTACATTAGAAATGAGAAGAGATAGAGAAGCACTTCACAAAACAATAGAAGATGAAGAACTCCTGTGTGGGAATGAAATTTCAGAAGATAGGTAGATAGATCAATTGATCAATCTGAATGGTATAGACTACGAGGAGTCCAAAAATCCCCAAATCTATACCAAAAATCTGTAGCCTTGTAGCCCAGTAAATATGGTGTTGCCATTGCTTGTAACATGCTACAGATTTTTGTAAATCTCTTAATGACATAGGTACATTTTATTCTTAGTTAATTTAATCCTCAGCTTCATAGAAACTACTTTTAAGCACATTTCTCATTTGTCTTTCATTGTAATACTGATCATTTTTCCTATCCTATCAAAGATGTCCCACCATTCACAAACATTTTGTTCCAACAAAATAAAAGATCAAACTACTGTAAGTACTCAAACTTTCATTATTCTTTTAAATATTTCTGCTGTATTTATTATCACCTATAATCACCCCTTCTGATTTGATATGCCTTTATGAAGATCTTGAAATAGGAATTAACTTTTAGCACTGTGACAGATTTTGTAGAGGAAAGTCAGTTGTCTTGTAACCCTTTTTTAATTATATGAACATATGCTATGTAGATAAAAATTACATATTTTGTATTGTTTGTTTCAGTTTGCTTCTTGTTATTATTATGAGAATAAAATTTGGCAGCAGAATGAGGTGCTCTTGCTTCTTTTTGTATGGTGTAATGAGAGAAATAAAAGCCTGGTGAAAGGGAAAGATGTTTTAATACTTTTGAAACTAAGAACACTGCATTCGTGCCAACATTTCCTGAGCCCAAAAGATGCATACGAGTTTGGATAATGAAACCACTAAAAAATAGCTCAAAATGGATTGAATCAATCTCAAACTCAGCCAAAACAAACTGACTGGTTTTAATGATTTTTACCAAATAATGGTCAAAAGGTTTCTTGCGAGAGTCCTTCAGACAGAGAAGAGAGGGCAAGTGTTAGTATTAGGGTCCCATGTTCTCACTCTTAGCTTGTAAAAACTTCCTATGCCAGATGTCTGTGCACACGGGAGAAGGGGCTACAACGGGGGGAATCTGTTTGTTTTTGCATTTAAGTAGAATACTTTCTCAGAATTGTAAATTCAGAGAGCAGCAACACAACTTGGCTAGGAAACTTCACGCTTGCTTGAATTTCTCTGGAAACACTTATGCTACGCTTCTGAAAAAAAACACGTACTTGGCATACTGATAGACTTGGGCTAAGGCTGGAAGCACCCATGGGGTTGATTTGTGGGCTGCACGGTGGAGCCACTGCCCCCTCTTACATTTCCTCGTGATGCTCCAATAAATCCATCTCTCCGAATGTCTGAAGCTACTTGGAAGCCACAGAACAATGGTATTATAGAAGGCCCTTGAGTACACTGAATTTTTTAAAATGAGTTTTTTTACAATTTGGGACACTTCAAGGGTAAAAGAAATTGAGAGCTCTTCAGAAATGCACACAGCAGTAATATCATTCTGTGATGTCAGAAGCTGAAAACTTACTTTATTCTTTCTGTAAATTGTGTATTAGAATTCTAAAAGGCTCCCACAAGAATCTGCCACCTAATTAAGTTTAAGGAACAATATTTCACAATTGCTATTTATTCTGCCAGTTCTAAGCTGTTTTGGAGGGTGGTTGAAGATTTCCATCACAGTACCCAGAATATGTCTGATCTGTAAGATTAAACTGTTAGAGTCAGTTATCTCAGAGCATTATAATGACATTAATAAAAATGATCTCACACAGAATGATCAGTGTGGTTGTCCATTATGCAGCACTTGTTCCATAAATGTGGCTTTAAGAATGTGCTTGTTATGCTCACTTAGGCAAGCTTTAAAGTTTCCTAATAGAGTAATGTTGCCATTTTAGAGAGCTTCTTTACGTTGTTAACAATTCAGTTGTCTTCACCAGTTTTACCAATTTTAGGGGGAAAAGATTATGAAGATGTATAATGAGCTTAAATAATGAGCTTAATTCAAATATTCTGAAGACAAATGTCAATGTTACAATACAGGAAAGTAATACAATTGAAATATGTATCTAATTCTTACTCCTCATTCTAGCCAGTCTTCCTTCCACAAGAATCACAAATTGCAACACTACTCAAAGATACTTTTCAGAATTTAAAGTGACAAGAGAAGGGAAATAAAAACTTTAGTTCGTTAACAGCTTATGACTGCTGGACACATTATGTCTGTACTTTCTAAAAGAACCAGACTTACGCACTGTCCCACCTGCTACTTATGTAGAAAGATGAGATTGTCCTCCATTTCCACAATAAAATGTTCCTAAAGCTTTGCCTATACTTTATATTGGAGTTCTGGAATGCTGTTACTGGTAGCATTGTTGTCTATTCAGAATAAAGATGACAATATCTGGATGAGTACGTAAGTGTCAAGAACTCTGAATACACACCGTTTATTTAGGAGAAGTTTATTTTAATTATTCTAAAGCGTGTTTCATTAAGCTCTCTAGCCACACTGAAATTTCAGCAGCAAAAGCTGCACTCATCTTCTAGGCAAGAAAAAGCGTGTTTCATTAAGCTCTCTAGCCACACTGAAATTTCAGCAGCAAAAGCTGCACTCATCTTCTAGGCAAGAAAAAGGAGATAATTCCCAAGCAATGACATTTTAGAGCATCATTTAAATAAAGCTGCATATGTTACATGTTTATCCCAGTAGCATTAAGGAGAAATTTTTCAGAGTTTGGTAGGTGAGCTATAAGCTAATAACTCCTAAAGAAAACTGGTGCATATATATACTTAGTCCAGTGTAAACTGGACATCTGTACCTTTTAACCTATTTCTCTTTTCCTGACATCTGGAAGTTCAAAGTAATTGCACTTATCCTGGTGGAAGCTAAGGCGCTCAGTTCCTAGGGAATGCAATGAAAATAAAGGAGTCTTGCTTACCACCAGGATGGCTTGGGCAACACAGGATTGGAAACACAGCTTCCCACAGCATAAATCACCAGTACAACAAAGTGTTAAGTACAGGCAATGCACTGATGGTCAACCTGAAATTAAGAAGCTGAAGTCAGAACAAACAATTACTTAGAATAGTCCTCAGATGAGATTTTTCTGGAAATGCTGCTCCTTAAAGAATAGCTATTTTCTCACTGCCAGAATTTGCTTGCTTCTAGGCTTTGCAGAAGAATCTGCCTCAACCCAGCACAACAGTTCCATCTTCTACCCTCTGATCACCAAGGTGTTCCTGAAAGCACAGTAGTATCTTAAATTACCCCTTTATTTGCACCTGAACCAAAGCTCTTTCCTGGGTACCCAGTTTTACAACAGGGATTGTGATGCTGCTATTTGAAGAGCAAGGGGCATTGGTAACATGGAAGCAAAGGCTTTTAAATAGGCTGTAAGGAGAAATGATAACTTATATCTACTCAGGAGAAAGCTCTAGTATTGGCTATATGGTTCTAGTGCTAAGCCAGGCTCAAAATCTGAAATATCACCAGAGTAGGAATTTGGATTTAAAAGCTACTGGTTTACTCTTAAGAATAGGTTTTGGCATTTCTGAATACAACTGTGTTATTTCTGCTTGTTGACTGAAGTCAAAATGTCTGATTTCAGCCACCCTGAGCCTCCAGGCTGTGCTGTGAGCATGGTCCCTGAAGCAGTGCTTGCCTCTCTGCTCCTCTGGGGCAGTGTGGCCAGCCCATCAGTTATCTCCCATATGCATTGGGGCCCCATGACTATCAGTGCCTATACCCTGCCTGCCCACCTATAGATACCCTCCTTCTCACACCTCTTCTTCTTCAAAATCCCTATAGAAGATGCAGGAATTCTGTGTCTGAGAGCAGGTTGGAGGCGCAAACATCCTCCAGCCTTTTCATATGCACGAAAGGGGCACCTTTTTATATTCATATTTGGCTAAGTATCATTGTAGCAGGAAATCATCCATCTACGGGGCTTATATATAGCTAGCGAGAGTGTACGTTTTGAGAACATAAATCAAAGAAGAACAGTTACAAGTAAGTAACTTACTTTTTTCCAAAGATTTTTTTTTTTTTCCCCCAAAAAATTGCAACCAGCTGTAATCCAGATGAGATTCTATCTTATGAGGTTGCCTCAGGAACAGAAAATGTAAAAAACTCTGTTCGGCAGGTACAACTCCAACTGTAAACACCTGCTGGGAAAATATATTTATAATTATTCAGTGAATGTAACTTCCATACAGACTTTTTGTTTAATGTGTACATTTAATAAAACAGCTTCACTACTTCACAGTAAATGAAGTATATGGAGCAGATGCAAATAGGAAGAAAAAGTATCCTATTGAACTATCTGCCTTCTGACAAAATGAAATTCTAACACTGGTATGTCTCTCCTAGGAATCATGAGAAAGGACTTTTTAGCATTTTGCAATCCGGAACTGTGGAAATGATTTTTGTAATTTAGTTTCATTTTTTTGTAGACTTTTTGTGGACTCTGCCATACAGTACAAAATTCACATCTTTCTAGAGGTGATGGTTTTGCTGAAATTAATAATCAAATGGATCAGCTTAAAATCTAATTGTTTTGCTACTTCTTGTTTAAGAAAATCTAAATTGCAACAGGTTGCTTTTCATGTTCATCTACATAATGTCCAGAATGTCTTTCAGCTTAGACAATTAATAATTCATAGCTGAGCCCCCAAAATAAAGTGAAAATAGTTTTTTTAGGATGTTTATAGATGCACTAAACAACCTCTTAGAAATAGCTATGACAATTTTAAAATTAGTGTCTCTTTTTTTACCTGAAGTAACGAGAAAGGATGTTTTAACTGATATGATGCAGTTACTTACTCTGCCTAGAAGTAATCTGTAGGATAAATTTCTTGACTTTACTTCGAAGGTATATAACTGCATTACAGATGACTGCCCATGCACACGGAACGATGCAGGCAGTTTTCAATCTGTGTAGTATATGTACTAGTATAAGGATTTTGCCATTAACTCTTCTATGTCATTTAGAAGCCATAAAGGAATGCAAAGCAAACCCTATATTTTTGCTTTGTTGTTTTCAGTGAGAAGGACAAAGCACTTGCTTCATATAGAGAGATAATCAAAGGCAGATTTTTAGAAAATGAAAATAAAAATCTGTACAAAATGAAAACAATATTTTGCATAAGCTATAAACTATTTCTTAAGTGGATAAGGCTTCAAAATAAAAATTGGCTATCTGTTTTCTTTCCACCCATGCATTGATGTTTACCTGTGTACGTCAGTTACCTTTTGGTGCATTTGGGGTTTAAGAATAGCTCACTTGCACTGACAATCTTTTAAGCAATGCATATGAAAAGCCATTTAAACCAGTCCAGATTAATATCAAATGCTTTCTATGTCTCAGGCTTAGAAAAAATATTTGTTTTCAAACAAACTTACTACCTCTGGTACTAGCAGAGTTATGGCTAGAAATCTCTTGTCTCCGTGCATTCCCAGTGCATGAATTCACATACTTTTTTTATGCTGCTGAAAACCAGTGACATAGATGCAACTGTAGTCGGCATAGAGGATTTTCCTTAGGTTCACTGCCAGTTTAAGTGGATCTTCATTTAAAGCTATCAAAACAGTATGAGGCTTTTTAGATTTAAAGCCCTCAATACTTGCAACCCATTATTTAGCTTCCATAGCATGTCTAGTTTGACAAATGTGGTCCCAACAGCTCCAGACAATGACATCATCACCATGCCTTCCTCTGTTGTTCCTGGCTGGGCTTCAGCAGGAATAACAGTAGTAAGCTTTTAATCTATACATGTCTTGGTGAAGATCACTTAAGTTTCACTCCATTAGCCTGCCAGGCCAAAGCAAAGACTTGCTCTGCTTAGCCACATGAACTTAGTCCAGGTTTAGGTACTTAGAGAACATACACAGCTCTTTGAAACACTTTATATTTGCATAATAATAGAAAGCTTAGCTTTGTGAAGATTCAGTTGTAGCCTGTTGTACTATTCATTAGAGACTCTACATTAATGCTTAGAGACCCATTAAAATATTTGTCTCATCACACAACTGGATTTACATCTTATTTGTTTATAATTGCTTGAAAACAATTGTCAACAACTTCAGAAGTCCCTTCACCATTCTACTGGAATTAACTTGTTTTATTTACTCCAGGCTAAGTGCATGTTGGCTGAGCACACTCTCATATAATCTTTCAATATTATCCTGAATTGCAAGCTGCCTTCTTTTGCCTTCTTTATGCAACTCAGCCAGACTAAGGAATAGGGATTTTTGATCTGGATACTGGATTTGATCCTTCTGATGCCACCATAGTGAGATTGAAAAAAAACCCTCCACAGCTTTAAACACCTGAATTACAGGCAATGCATGCTTCAAAAACCATTATAAGAGTAATTGGCTGTGAATTTACATTCTACAAACTGGATTCTCTCGGAAGGCCCTACTTCTCCCCTCTAGCTTAGCCTACCCCTACGATGTTCCCTCCTAACTTCTGCCATTTGTATGGTGTCATCCTGGTCACTCTCAGGAAAGAGAAGAGTCTTTTCTATGCAACTTTACTGGGAAACCTACCACTCTATGTGGCAGCTTCAGAAGATGTATAACTCTAGCTCTGATGCCTCCCAAAGCTACTGAAGGATGGTGAAAATATCTGCTATGCACAGCCTCTCCACAGACATCTCCATGAATCAGAATTAAAACATTCTCCCAGTCACTGGTGTGTTAGCTAAAAAACCCTGGGGCCATCTGCCCTGCCTGCTAATCCTAGTCATTTCACCTTCGCTACTGCTCTCAGGGAGGCTTTGGTTCCCCATCCCTAATATCATTAACACTCTGGAAAAATAACCAGACTGAGGCTGTGGAAGCCCCTTGAAGGATGAAGTACAGTTTTAGGAGGGAGCAAGAACATAGAAGACAGAGTCCAGGCTACAGCCTGATTTGCATACCTATGTTTCAAAAAATGAGTGTTCGCAGAGGGAAGGGATGAATTCATCAGAGATGCTGCAGTGTCTTTGCAAGTCAGTAAAATCTCAAACCCACGTTGATTTATTGAAGGTTTGGTCTTCAAAGCCAGCTCTCCATGTTGTGTTAATACACATGAGCTCCTCAGAGGCAACAGAGGTTCTCTCACTGAGGTACAATGCAAAGCCCACAGTGCACACTGATGTCACAGAAATACTGCTGTTGTAGTTATTTTCAGCCTCAAAAAGGTAAATCTTCTGCCAAAAGCCATGGCAAGAACAAAATGTACCATTATTATAAGCACTTCTGAAAGGGCATAACATGCTGTTGCCCACAATATCCCTTGCAGCCAGATCTCTCTTTGGATGAGTACTTTGAAAAATATCACTTTTCTGTAGTCTAAGTAAAACTGTTCTCTTAGGCTTACAGAGTGGTAGGGGAGGGTTGAGTTTTGCACTCAGCATTGTAAATAGGCCATAACCAACATTGGGCTAAGTCTGTGTTCAGTTAATCTGGTAATCTATTTTATACACCACCACGTCTTGCTGTAGACAGCTGGAGCTGAAACAGAAAAGGGAGACAGTGTGGCAAATGCTCTTTTATGTCTTCATAAAAAAAGATTTCATAGATGAGCTAGTACTTCAGCATACCATTCGCCCTCTGCAATCTGTTTCTAGATTATTTTTAGAAGCAGAAGTCATCAGGGCAATTTAAATGTAAGGGCCAAATCCTGATCTCAACTGCATGAAATAATAGCTATAGAGGCATCTGCCCATACTGTATGCCTGATGGTTTTACTACCAAATGGCCAGCTGCTGAAATCATTACAGATTGCTGATTTACTGTTAGATGAGCAAAATTCACATTCAGTGGATATTTCTCAGGGTAAGAATATTTGCACTGTCAACTTACTGTCCCTCATTATCTTAATATCTGTATATATTAGAAACACAGAACTGAGCATTGCAGCATCTTAACAATATTATCCCCTATTTGGGGAATAAGGATGCAAAGAAATGGAATAATGCCACTTGTATCATAAGGCATCTGAGGCAGAATTAGGAAATTATCCCATGCAAATGCCAGTTAATGATACACAGAAGTTAAAGAAACTTGTTAACTGCTCAGCTTCATGACAAAGTTAGTCAGTGTGCTTAGTTAGGGACTAAGCTCTAAAAGCCCTCTCCTTTGGGATTTAGAGATACCTGTTTACAGCCCTTGCTTTTTAATTCAGTTTTTCCAATTAAGCTCAGTTTCTTTAAGGGACTGAGCCAGTCCCCACGTATAAACTTGGTAGTTATGCCTGCTCACCACATTCTGCCAGCTGTGGGTAGCAGCCAGTCAGAGCCAGGCACTAAAGAAAGTGTATGCTGAATCCCAGCATTCAGAGATAGCCCTGTAGGCCTCAGGATGAATGACAACAAAGCAGCTGCTCCTAGAGTGCCGAGGATTCAGAAAGCCATTATGTTATGCTGGCTCTGGGGGGGAAATAGGGAGGAACGTTTCATATTGTATATTCTGGTTTAGATTATTCAGGCATGGAAAGCACGCATAGTCTGCTGGGTGCACACATTCCTAAATAACGTTACACATTTCTGATATTTCTGCCATGCATACTATCTGAAGAATGCAGAGATGCTTGCCTCTTCAGAATTGAATGTGAATTCCTATAGAAAGGAACATTTAGCTAAACATAAATCAACTCTCAAGCTGGCTAAGAAGAAAAGTGTCCTAAAATGTACTAGTACGTGTTTTGATTAGGAATGAAGGAACATTTTATTACTATACATATACAGACAATTCAAAACATATGCTCTGTACACAGTGTTTTGGGGCAAAGTTTCATGAGTAAAGCAAACTTAATCTACACTTAGTGACTTACTGAGGTGGCTGACCAAAGGAAACCTCTATGGTTTTCATGTTGTGTCTAAGGAATAGCTGAATACGGAAACCTTTCTTTTGCTGGCAAACAGGGACAACTGGTTGGTTGCCTGACAAGATGAGGCTACTACTGTAAAAATGTTTGCTCATGAATAAAACAAGATTTTGAAGTAGTAGTTATTTTCTGAGCATCCATGGATCCACTGGGGAATCATGTGGGTTGCAAGGGACCATGCTTCATAATGTGATTGGTCATTCATGTGTTATACACCTAAAATATTTCTGGCCATAGAAATTAACCTGAAGTATCAGACCAACTTTGGTTTTGAAGAGTATATATCTGAATTCCCACTTGAGAAATACAGATTTTGAGAACTCTGACTAGAAACTGAGAATCATTTTTAAGCTTTCAGTCTGGTTCATTTACCCACAATACAGAAGAAAGAAAAGAAAAATGCTCTTTCTAAGTAAATGGGGACTTTAAAAGTCCTTAAAAGTTCATTTTTATGCTCTTAAAGTGCTGAAAGCCAATTTGCTAATCATTTGCTGATAGAGCTTAATCTAGTTTATAGCTGGGAGAACTTGGCAAAGCAGAGAAGTCTAAAGGTCTGTTAGTCTCTGTTATATGTGAAATAATTGGGCATAGTGGGGAAGTGAATGCTATCCTAGAGACACAGTTTACCAATTCACTTCTTTAGCTTCAGTGGAGGCTGGATTAGTCCAAACTGCTTGAGTTAAGAGAAATCAGAAAATTACATGACACTAATATCACACCCATTTCCACTGAATTCATGGGGCAAGAAGTCTGGGTGCGGACTGTGGCAGTTAGCTCTGTGGCTAACTGAAATTCTCACATAAAATCATGGGAAGTTAGGTTTGCTTCTTTACTCACTCTGTTGCTGAGTGTCATTACTGCAGGGATAATGTTAAGGTAAAAAGGGCAAGGTATGGACCTGACCTCATTTCAGGGATTGATAGCAGGCTACTGCCCAAAATGATGCTACTTTCCATCTAGCTACTAAGTATTAACAACTGAGTTAGAAATTACCACCATGACTCAATCTTGATCACAGTCACCTTCACAGTAAATAATGACCTTGAGTAAAACCTTTTCCTTTCAAACCATTTTCTCCTCTTCTGAAGCAAATAAGAGGTGTGGTTCTGATGTCAGACTGACATGAGGGCCAAATTAGACTTTACAGGGGGTCTTACATATTACACACTTGAATCCAATCATGTATCTAAAAATATTTTAGAGTAAAACGTTGGACACAGTATTGGTAAAAATTAATAAGCCTGAAGCAACAGCAATAGCTAAAGATGGTTGGCTTGGAAACAACAGCAGAGAACTGGTATGGGTGATAAGGATGTTTCATATACTGCGCTACTTCCTGCAAAAAAGTCAAAAGTGAACTGTTTCTTTTATATGATATTGTCCCTTCTACTTAATTACATTACCATATTGTACTAGTGTGGCTATTAAAATAGCCAAAAAATTATCTTTTGAGTCACATTTTTACAGATTTCTTGGACTTGGAAGAATGTTACAGTTGTGCTCTCTTACATCATCCTTTGCTGTAATAAATAGATATTGCAATTCATTCCCAAAGTCTCAAATTTCCAATAAAATTTTAATTTTATGGGAGTGACTTAATTTTTTTGTTTTACTGGAGAAGGTTCATTTTGATTTATACTTCACAGCAGCCTTATTTTGATTAGTCATTTTAGAGTATAGATGTAAGGAGTTTGGTAGATGAGGGAGCTTTATATTACATGTATGTACCAGCAGTGGTCTGAAGGGATTCTTGTTGCATCTGCTGCATTAAATGAAGATGCAGTCATTAACACACTGAGAACATAATTCCAGCACATTCTGATTAAATGTCACACTCTTGCAGAGCCCATTGATAACCCAGTCTAGATGTAGACCAGTGTATCATGATTTAATATTATCCCAATTATTTCTTTATTCTTTTCTCTAAATAAGTCAGAGAAGCTACTCTTTAATAATAAACAGAACTCAAAGTTGTTATTAGCATTGTCATTTAATATAAACTATAGACCATATGAAGTATACAAGACACTTGAAAATAAGTCAGTCAGGCCCTTCTAAATGCTTATTAGCTCTCAAACATCTGATTTTCTACCATTTGCTGTAAGATAAAAATAAGAGAAAGAGTTACTTAGCTACCACTCTCTCTCCTACACCCAGTACTCACCACATTTTCTCACCAACTAGCAACATCCTTAGCTTTAAAATCGGAAGAAATGGATAACAGGAAAAATGACAAAAAGCTGCCACCAGGTAGGGATGGTAGTCTGTTCTGTGGCATAAGGCACATCTGCAGGCTGTACTACACTACAAGCTGTGAAGTGGCAACAAAATTGCTCAAATGCAATTTTCAAATATTAACCTACATTACATGAATAGTTTATGGGCTCTGACAACTTCTATGTTCCCATTCCATGACTCTGAGTCTAAGCAGTGAGAAAGAGGTGGTATGTGTGGAGTGCACTGGGATTAACCTGTCCAACTTAAATTAGCCACTGGGAGGTTCACACCTATGCTGGACTTGGGCAGAATATGTGTGATTCATAAACTACTTGTGACATTCTCTGTGGAAGCTGGCCACCACAAAGAATTAAAACCTTCTGCAGCAGACCTTTTTTGGTCAGATTCAAGAAAGGACAGTACTGTTTGGTGCTGAAAGTTAAGAAACCATCTCTCTGATAATGCAATTCACAGCTTTATTTGTGTGCCTTTTTTTGCTGAGGTTTTCACTGGTAAGGTCTGCCTTCAGACCTCCCAGGTTCCTGAGCCTAATAGCAGAGTCTGTTGGAGTGAAGCATTACCCACAGTAGAGAAAGACCAAGTTTTAAGAATGTAAGATTCATTAAGTTTAGATGGAGAGTCGACAAGAGGTTGCATAACATGTTGGCCAAGACCTGGGACATCCAAGTTGCTTCTGCTCCTCTACAGTGAAAAGGAACTCGACTTCCCTGTTTGGTGCTTTGACCCATAGGTCGGCAAAACGGAAATTACTTTGGCCATGATTTTCAAGAATGAGCTTCTCTGAGTTAGATGCCTTGCCTCAGGAGAGAACCCTGGGCTTTGTCTCAAGGGAATAACATGAAATCATGAGTAATCGAGTAAGCTTCAAAGGAGGAGAGAATTCAGAGATAAAAATGTATTTAGCTTTTCCCAACATCTGGCTCTGGATGTCTCCTCAATGAACATGCGAGAACACTGAATTGTTCCATGGAGTCTTCTAATCCAACCTCCTGTTTTAGAATACAAATTCTTCTCCATGGGTTGTTGCTGCAGTATGATACTGATGCCTATGGTTTGCAGGTGGCCAGAGCAGATGATCCGGCAGTCCTTCAGCAAAACATAGTATATGATGCACATATTGTATCCCATTACAGGCTTTTTCTCTCTGTAAGTTGCCCATAAATCAATCAACATAGTTATTCATTTGCTTGCTATTCATGGCTGCTCAAGGGATTGTATTTATAACCATTCTTTGGACTGCAGGGATTTGGTAGCTACTACTATAAGAGCTCATTTGATTATCAACATTAAGTATTTGACTGGTGAAAATGATTGCTTAAATCCCACAGAAAGCTTTTATTGCAATTGAATGAGAGAAATGGTTTACTGCGATTGTTGAATGAAAAGATTGATAGCGATTCCTCTCTTGAAGAGGAGGGTGGGCCTGTCTGGAATACGCAGGCCAAAGATTTTGGGAATCAATCACGATAAATCTGTTATTATCCCAAATAGTTGACTACCTTTATGGCTGCTCTCAATCAAAAAACAGTAATAAACTAAGTGCATTACTCCGATGTCGATGTTGTTGTCATGATATCTGTTTATGTACAAGTTGATATAAGGTTGAGCAGATGGATGTCATTCACATTGAAGTGTATTTACGGATGGTGGGATCATCTGTCTTAGCTTAGACATCTGAATTTCGCTTTATGGCCAGTGGAGAAAAATAAGCATCTCTAGAAGGTGAGTCCTCCTATGAGAGCCTTCTTAAGATAGGTCATGTCAGTAAGTTTTTGTATTTTCATTTTATCTTGGGTTGACTTAAAGGGGTAGCCAATGTTAAAGCTTCCTCACACAAGCATGTTATGGCAAATCAAACAACTGAACACATTAAGAAGTGGCCAGCTTTCCAACATACTACCAATTCAAGCTGTTCCATTCAAGCTGAACATCCCAATCTGTCTGTTGGCATTTCAGAGATCAAGTGAGGAGGAAATGTGGCCAGGCAATCAGTGGTATCCAGGAAATGCAGCAATTTCTGATATAGTATGAGGTCATGGGGTCCACGCCAGAAGCCCAAGTACACCTAAGGGCTTTGTCACACTAGGACAAAACCATGATTCTGTATCTTCCTTTTTATAAAGACAGACGATTTTCAAATTTTTGGGGTCTGACTGAAGGTAAGAGAAGTAGATGGGTCAGAATGCCATTGAAGTAAGCTCCTGTAGTTGTACAAACCAATATAGTTGCAGAGGGAGACATGCAAATGTTACAAATTACCTCTCCATCGCTGGCTTTTCCACTTCTACCCTGTAGAACTTACCCTATATGCCCTCATTTTCATGGCTCCGAGTATAAATGATAATATTAAAAAGGAGTAGCTCATAAAAAGTGGTTTGAAAGTACATGTTTCAGCACTAATCTTTTACTTGACCAGCTAGTGTGGTCAAGCTACCGTCTTCAGGGTCACTGTCTTGTCCTCATTTCTGAAATAGAAACAGGGACCTTAGCAGCCAATTAAAACCAGAAAGCAATGCTCACAGTTTAATTAGGTGTTTATTGGGTCATGTCTGTAAGAAAACATTGTTAAAATCTTTTCAGTAAAAGGGATGTGAGTGGGGGGGTGGGGAAGAGAGAGAAGTTAATCGCCAAGGAGGAGATGCATCTTGTTTGCAACTTGTGAAACACAGTAGTGGGTGGAGGGAAAGGGTACTGTCTCAAAGTTTGTGTGTTTTGCTCTTCAGTAGACTTGTGGATTTTATTCCCCACACTATTATTAGTTTTTGGAACGTGTTTTTTACTCTCCTTTAAGGGCCAGACGTGAGAGACCTGAGACAGAGTAGTGTAAAATGTTCCCTTGCAGAGACCTGAGTGGTTTTGTCTTTTATCAGTCCTTTCTGTAAGATCATTCTGCTGTATTGTGGTTATTTGGTTTCACTTTCATCATTATTGTGAGGGTTTTTCAGTGCTTAATAAAAGCAAAGTACAAGTATAACATCCTGAGATAATTTTGTGGGTTTTTTTAACTGCTTATACATATGCTGAAGTCTGTGTATGTTTTCCACCTTTTCCATTAAATTATTTTGACTTTTGAAATCAGCTCAACATGGCAGTAAGTAAAAAAAATCAGAATGTGAGATTCAGCAGTAGATCTAAAACCAAAATTGCAAGGAATAACCAAAAAGCTGCAATGAAAATCTTTCAAGCCTAACATTTTAAAATCTTGCTAATGTGGCAACCCTTGCTGAAAAAAATCAAGCAACAGTACTTTGTTACGCTAGATTAAAATACATCTTCCAGAACATTTCTTAAGGCCCTACATAGATAGTCCAAAAGTTGTCTTGACATTTAAAATGTGTAACAAAATCTGTCCATATTTTATATTTTTTAAAATACTTTTACTTTTTTAATTATTCATACCACTGACATTGAAAGTACAGTGTTTTCAAAGGGTTTTCTAAATTGCTATATTAGATATGCATCAGAGAAAGACTTCAGGCAAAACTGATCAAACTTTGTAACTGAATAGCAAATCTGTTACTAAAAAATTCCTATGAGCAATGTAAGCCGGCCTGTGCACCTTTTTCATGCAGAAATTTGTGGTAAGCATATCCAGGTTACCGAGGATTAGTACCAAGGGTTTACAAAAAATTAAAAATTAAACAAATTAGATATTTCGCAAGACAGTGTATAGTTTTAACCCAAATCAGAAGGTCTTAAGGAAAATATACTGTTCACACATTCTAAATGGAAAGCACAAATCAGATGGAAAATATTTTTCTTAGGGAGGGTTACATTTCAATCCAATTTTAAGGAAGACTTGGGTGATCTGAAATTTCCAATGGATGAGTTGCTGACATTGATAGAACAGCCGATGCAAATGTTAATTTTACACCAGAGTTCTGAGAACATTTGAGTCTCATTATTTTGGAGGCTTTTGTACATTTATGGTGACATCAGAGGGTGCTCAGAACATAGGCCTGCTCTTGTCTTCTTGGCTACTTTTTTGAAAACATGTAATTGAATTAATTTTAGAATTTCCATTAATTTCAGTGGTACAGGATGAGGCAGTTAGGCTGAAGAAAATCAAAAGCAATTAAAAAATGCCAGTAACGTAAGAAAAGAATCATAGGCAAATGGTTTATTGCATCAAGAGTCCTTTGTAGAAATCTGTCTAAAATAGTACAGTGTATAGATCTGAGAAAAAAAAAAAAAAAAAAAAAAAATCTACTTTCATATAACAGGGAGTGAGCTAGAAGATATAGTCCAGAATGGAGTGATGCTGTGATGCTTAAATATACTACCCCTCCCTTAGTACTGGGCGATGCTGCAGTAGAGGGATAGAAAGATCAAGGAAGTAACCAGCTAATCCTTTTTTGCCCAAGTTATTTACTCCTTGGTCCCTACAAACAGGCTGATGTGGACAAGAAAGTTAAGAGAAATCCTTCGCTCCCCAGTGTTCAGAAGTGTCAGGCAATGGCTAGACAATCAATGCAGAAATGCTGTGAGGGCTGAGGGTAACTCCTTTCCACTGCCTCTGTCTGCCAGCTCCCTATCTATCACTCCCTCGCTGGAATCAATCACTCCCGCAGCAGGGTCAGTGGAAGGAATTATCTCATCTGCTTCAGCTAGATAGATATAGAGTCAACCGCTTTATTTTACAGGCCCTTCACAAGCAGGTTCAACTCAGGAAATGAATTTTTCACTGACATGGATGAGAATTTCTTACAACTTGATCTCTGGGTTCATCTGCAAAGGGGCTTGTCTTCAGCAGAAATGTGATTAAAAAAACCTGCCTCAGGTTCAGAGAACAGGCATAACATAACCCAATGTGGCTATTTTCTGGAGTGGCTTTTGACCGTGGTCTTATTAGCAGCATCAGTCTTAAGAGTATCAGCGGGCATGCATTGCAAAATCCACTGTAAAATGGCAGTAAGAAAAATCCTAGAAATCAGAGCCTTCTCTTTGTGGCATTTCTAGCTAGCACCTTTTGCAAATCTTTTCTCTTTTGGCTTTATGCCATTAGGAATTGAAATAATAAGGACAATCTTTCAGAATATGTGAAGAAAAAGGGGCACATAATGTAATAAAAATATATTTCTTCCCCTGATTAATATACAAACAGGCATCAAATGGTGCAGTGCTTTCACTAAGATTATTTCTTCAGTGATTAATTGTTTCTAGGCACATACTAGAAAGAATAAAAATTATAACTTGTTATTTATGATTAATGAACCATTATGAGCATTCATGGCATTGTGCTACCGATGTTCCTGATAATAAAGATATATAGCATAATAAATTCCTGACCTTTAAAATGATTGTTTATGCGAAAGGATATGTCTAGAGTATTAGTATTTGCATAAGGAGTCTTCAATAGGCTGTTGAATTTTTTACCTATGAAGACTAGACAGGAAGAAAAAAAAAGAGAAAATGAGCTGCTAGCAAAGACCCATTGTGTGTAGAAGTCCGTGGGGTGATGGGGCTCACAGCTCCTCGCTCCAACAGTTTCACAGTTTGACAGGCCATTTTTTTTATGCCTTTTTGGGTAGGTTTGGCTAATAGGCCAAATTGTTCCAACTGTTTTACAGTAAAAATATTCCCAGTCTTGTGAGATTTTAATTTCTGTTTCTCATTTATGTTTTTGCAAGTAAAGTAATTCTTCCATTTTGATGATTTGTAAAGTAGACATTATAATTTGTAAATTGCAGAAACTTTTGAATTTTATTTAAAACACACAGCATGTTGAAAACATGGACTATTTCTAGGCTGTGTTCATTTTATTTCCAGAAAATCCCAGAATCCAAAAACCTCAATGATAAGGAACTGCTGTGAAAAAGACATAACAACAGGGACTCAAAACATGGTATTTTTAAGGGAGGGAAAGGAGAATTCAGCCATGCAGCCTTTAATAGAGAATTAAATTTTCCAAGATATTCCTTGCGGATTGCAGGAATGAAGTGCTTTTAATCCACCCACTAGTCTGCATGGGACCTAGAGACCTGAACTAGCAAGTGCTGTTATGGTGTTTCCAAAGCTCACGATAACATCTCTATTAAACAGGAAGATTTTCTTCTCAAGCGAATGACTGGAAGCTTGTGAAACTACTGACTCTGCCATATAATGAAATGGCTTCTCCAAACTTTATAAGTGTAACAACATATACCATAAAACAGGAAGTACCAAAACCTAATTTTTAGTGCCCTGTTAAGTTTCACTATCTTTAAAAGTTCACATCAGTGGAAATGTGAATGACTGTAAGTGGTATTAGCATCAGAGTATGCCTAATTCATAATTACCTACTTTATGCACAGCAACAATTTACAAGCCCTCTATTCACTGGCAGTTTGAAAAGAACTTTCAGATGGAATATTTGGTAAATTTCGACCAGACTAGAAATGCCTTGGAGGGCCAGTTACATATTGTGGTATTTATACAGACATCAAAGATTTAGTTGTTTAGAAAAGGAAAACAAAGGCCATCTGACTATTCAGACTGAGTATTTAGGAAGAGTTCTGTTGATTTCAACCTAGAATTTTGCCATAAATAGATGTCCCAGTTACAAAAAGTGTTACCCATTCTGATAATTCAAACTTCTACATCAGTTGTGTCCATAACTTGCAATCTTAAAATCTTAATTTTTCTTTTTTTTTTTTTTTAATGTATGCTACTGCATAGATAGAATAATACTGAAGAAAATCCTGCATTGTCATTTTTGCTGTAGTTATCATGAACAGAATTTCATAAGTACCACTGGAGTTCAGAATAAGTTCACGTATTTTAAACCTTGGAAAATAAGTAGGCTTATATTTTTTATGGACCATTTGATAATGATCTGAGTAGTCCACTTTCTAAACCATGTGGATGAGTTGCATTTGAATTTGACTCTCCATGCTTGCAATGCTTTTTTTCATTGTTGCTCCTTTTAATCTAATCCCAGCCTTTGCCAGAAGAAGCAGCAGACCGACTTGGTTTTATCACTAAATAAACTGCTAAACTAATAAGCTGTAAAATCAATGATGAACTTTTTTTTAAAAAAAAACAAAAAACAAAAAACAAAGCTGAGATAAAAGTCAGTCAGCTACTAATCTGCTAGGTGCTAATTACTAACACACAAAATTGCATTAAAAATTGGCCACTTCCATTGCAACGTTTTCTGGCATAAAACCATGTTTTGCCTTTATTACAGGTCACATGCTTTCATCATAAACTTGGCTGAGTAAGGTGAAAGATGGATCATTACTACTTGCACAGTGGCAGTCTGATCCTAAATCCTTGAAAATCAAGGGAAATATAATCTGAACACTGAAGTAATAAAACCTTAGTCTTTTACAGCCAGTTGTTCTATCCTTGTGATTGCATGTTAGACACCTCTGTGCGCCTGCTTTTATAAGGCTGCTTTTATAAGGAAGGTCTTCCTTCATAACTAATTTGAGCATGTGTGACTTCAGCTGCATCTTTATAAAAATACTGACATAGAAAGGGACTAATAAAATAGGCCAAATCCCATTGTATGCTAAGGGCAGGGAGTTGTGAGCAGCATGATCTGTGACATGCAAGAATTTTGCCACCCTTTAAATGCTGAGAGAATGTATTTCTTGGTTCTTGTAACCAATACGTTTACCCATGTGTTCTTTTCAGTGTGATGAAGTGGACCTTGATTATCTTTGGCTCTACTTCTGTATATAGAGCCAAGAACAGAGAAGACACTTGTAAGACTTCAGCATGGTGTAGAACTTTACACTTTCCCCTCTTTTTTCTTTTTCTTTTGTTATTCCCTGGAGTCCAAGGGTGGCTTCCTGAGGGGACTGGCCAATAACTCAGCAAACCATTCTTAAGTGTGCCACAGGACTCCCTCTGCACACCTCCGTGCACCTTTGCTACTCACTTCCACCAGCATCTGCTGCAGAGCCAGGAGACAATTTGCATTTGTTCGTTTCTCCTCAATGCTGCTTCTCAAGAGATAAGACACCTGGTACAAAGTGGGAGATGATGCTGCCTACAGCACATTAATGCTCTACTTTTAAAAATTCTTATCTGCTTATAATTTCAGAGAGAGTAAGCCTCTTCCAGTGTCATCAACCACTTTTATATCTGAGATGGTGAAAGGCGGAACTTGTCACACAGCCAACTTCTCAGGTTCCAAAAGCTTTATTTGGGTCATTTCTAACATGCTGTCGAAACATATCTGTCATCAGTACTTCACTACCATTATTTTATCTGCTCTCTGTGTATGATTTCTTGGAATGAATACAGTTCCTTGTGGGTGGTTAAAATAAAGCAACTGTTTTTATCTTTTCAGGAAAAAAACCTGTGTTGTATCTTACCTAACCAACATTGGGCTTTACAGTAGCTCTGTTTCCTCTTCTTTTTCTTCATAGTTTATGTGGTCATAACATTTCCATAATTCTTCCCTGAATCTCAGGGAGAAAAAAAAAGAATAAGAACTAAGAAGTACAAGCCTGTATAAGCACCCTGGGTCATGACTTGTGATTTCATTTGGGACTACACTTGGAAGTGGAAAAGTTACTAACACACAGTATTCTGAAATTTTCTGTTTGCTTCCTTCTGATCTTCACCCTCTGTTTCCCTGAACTTTCCCACCATTTGCTCCATTCTCTGTAACCCCTCAAACCCATTACTTTATGACACTATTAGCATCATTAACACTATTAGCATTGCTGCATTAGTACCAATTTTCAAGTGCAGGCTAGTCACTGAATAGGTTCTGAATCCTGGAGACCAATAATACTGTTCTACTCAGATGAGAAATTTACTCTTCTCCTTCCACATCAGAGTACAGGAGATGTTGCCCTTGTTTCTGTCTAGCTCTGTTGAGTCTGTCTCTGCCAATGTTAGCTCCCCCTACCTCCATCCTGCAGAGCAAGAGAAATCAATAGGATCTTCCATTAATTTTAACTATTTTGTTTCTGAAGCAGAAGTTACTTCTTTTTTTCCTGGCAGTCTGATAGATGGAACTTCTGCAGAAGGGAGGAGATGGAAGCCTGGCTTCTTCTCATCCTCAGCAGTGCTGAGAGACTGGTGGTTGATAGAAACACAGGATATGAGAAAAAAAAAACAAACACTGGGAAGATAATTAAGTAGGTAACCCACAGAGGTTGTGCAGCCTGACTGCACAAAGCCCTTAAGTAATCTGCCTTAACTTTGGTGTTGGCCCAGCTTTGAGAATGGGCTTGGACTAGGTGGCCTTGGAGATCCCTTCCTGGCACGATGCTATGCAATCACACTTTGTATGTCCCAGCAGGGCACATGCACCACCGGGCCATGGAAATCCTTAACTAAAACAGTGTGTCTGTGTAGCAGGTTGAGTTCTCCTCCTGCTGTGCCAGAATCAGTCACCCAGCAGCAGTACCAAGTCTTCTGTTTATGTCTCTGCAGTGGCTCAGCTTGAAAAGGCAAGGTGGGCATTTTTCAAGGGTACCTGCTGATGCAGTAGTCAGGACATCTTCTGAGGTAAGGTTTAACCCTGTCTTTCCCATCTGAACTGCTATTGCAAAAGAGCAGATGATTGGCACCTTTTCCATTAAAGATCACTTGTTAGCATGTGAAAGCAAAGTAAGTAATTTGGGGAACTTTTGGGCTAAGTGTATGAACACTGAGTGGACAAGGGAAGAACTAGAGATGTCATCTACCTGGACTTCTGTAAGACTTTTGATAAACCCCCTCCCCACATGCTTACCTCTAAATTGGAGAGAGATGGATTTGATGGATGGACTGTTAGATGGATAAGGAATTGACTGGATGGCTGCGTCCAAAGAGTTATAGTGAATAGCTCAATGTCTAAGTGGAAAGCAGTAACGAGTGGTGTCTGTACTAGGAAAAATACTATTTAATATCTTATCCAATGACATAGTCAGTGGGATTGAGTGCACTCTCAGCAAGTTTGTGGATGACATCAAGCTGATTGGTGTGGTTGATTTGCTGGAGGGAAGGGATGCCATCCAGAGGGACACTGACAGGCTTGAGAGGTGGGCCCATGTGAACCTCATGAGGTTCAACAAGGCCAAGTGCAAGGTCCTGCACCTGAGTCAGGGCAATCCCAAACACGGATACAGGATGGATGATGAGTGGATTTAGAGCAGCCCTGCAGAGAAGGACTTGGGGGTACTGGTGGATGAAAAACTGGACATGAGCCACAATGTGCTTTCGCAGCCCAGAAAGCCAACTGTATCCTGGGCTGCATCAAAAGAAGTGTGGCCAGCAGGTTGAGGGAGGGGATTCTGCCTCTCTACTCCACTCTGGTGGGACCCCACCTGAAGCACTGCATCGAGCTCTGGAGTCCTCAGCACAGGAAAGACATGAACCTGTTGAAGAGGGTCCAGAGAAGGGCCACAAAAATGATCAGAGGGATGGAACACCTCTCCTATGAGGACAGACTGAGAGAGATGGAGTTGTTCAGCCTGGAGAAGAGAAGGTTCTGTGGGCTTTGAGCATCGTGATCTAGAGAAAAATATCTCTGCCCGCAGCAGGGAGATTGGACTAGATGATCTGTAAATGTCCCACATGATCAAGTGGGCCTGGAAAGAACTATCAGATCAGTTAAAGAGAAGGATAGACCCACAGCAGGCAAGATTCAAGCAGGCTCATGATTTTCTATAACATTTGATAGCATAGAATCAAAAAGTGTTATGAGCAAAAAATGCATGGATATATCTCATTTCGTATGCCCTGTGATTTGTATTTGAAATGCCCTGGAGTAGAAAATAAACATGCCTGTACAGAAATGAAACACATTTTGGAAAATTCCTGAGTTTTACAATCAATTGTTGTTGATTCCTCTTGTCCTACACACAGAGTCATGTCATATAAGACATTTATTTTCATATTACTATATGGCTAATGAGAGGCTGGATCTATTTTGGGGCCACATATCGAATTTGTTTTGTGGTATGGCAGGCTGCTTATATATAGAACAATTGAGAATAATTTGACATGAGCATGTGATATTTCTGGTCAGTAAGGAATCAAAACAATATTCATAAAGAAAGATAACTGTGAAATATGGGAAAAGAAGCATGCAAATGAAAAACATGACAACACAAAAAAACTGGAATAAAATAAACCCATCTACCATCCAGACCAGTTAGTGCCTTTCTGTAACATGGTCGATTCCACCCCACATGTAATTTCATTAAAAGAACTAAGATCTTCCTTATTTTTTGTTTACAAATATTCTTGGAACTTCAGAATTTCTCTTAGATTCCTTGGGAAACATTGTTTGTTCATTTCTATGAACACTAAACCTAGGGCTACATACGAGTAAACAAAACAATCAGAAGAAAGTACTGTTCACTGGCACACAGATGTTGGTAGCTTAGTTTGGTCCAGCACAGTTAAGTCTTTCATGTCTGGCTACACCTGGGGTTTACCATGGGCTATGGGTTGTTTTCTAGCAGGTAGTTTAGATGTGGATATCCTGTTTCAGCAGGTAAGAAAGCTCAGCTGTCCATATAGAAGAGAACCAGTTTATGGCAGTTGGCCTCAGGGCAGATAGTGACCCCTAAAATATGTTATTTACTTGTGTGTGTATGCGGTAGGGTTTGAGGCACTACATAGGGTTTGGCTCCTGGCTCATCATTTGGCTCAACAGCAGGGATCTGGAAATCCTGAGGAAGCCAGCTGCTACTTTTAGTGTTGCCCTGTTCTAAGACACAGAACTGGACCCAGGGCTGGCTTCTGAAACCTGGGCTTAGGCTCTCCCAAATAGCTGAGCTACCCGAACTGCCCCAAAGTTAGGTTCTGTGAGCTTCTTCCTAACTGTCCAGTAAAGCTGATATTCATGAAGCTGCTTTAGCACTGTCTTCTGGTTTCACTGAAGATCTGAGGCTCTAACAAGCTGGCTTTTGGTGGTGGTCATGGTGGGGTTTTTTTGATTTATATTCTTGTTGGGTTTTGGGTTTATTCTTTTAATATGGGTGTCAGGTCTAATTTCTGTGAATGGAAGTTGGGTTGATTTTCAATCAGCTTGAATGCTGATGAATTGTAATTATCCACATATGTGTTAGACAGTACAGACTCTCTTCTTCAGCTGGAAGAATGTCACTCCAGACCAGCTGATAAGTATATTTATTTTCTCAAAAGTCACATCAAGCAGACACTTCAAAATAATAATTTGAAATATGCTGTTTCCATGAATGCTGTTTCCATGAGTACTGTTTCCAGAATAAATGTTTGTTAAGTTCAGGGGTTAAACAATGAGAAGAATATAGAGGAATGAAGTTCCCTGTGGTCCAGGAACCTGTACTTCTCCATAATTCTTTCTTCTCTTTGGCTGGTGCAGTGGGAGCCTCCCCTTTATAAGTATACAATTTCCCAGAAAAGGAGTGAGAAAGCGGGGAAAAGGCAGCCAAAATGAACTCAGGTTTGTTTTTTTTTTTTTTTTTTAATCTAAGTATTTCTGGAAAATAGTGGTATTTGCTCAGCCCTATTAAATCATCCAAATCATGTTATTGACACTGAAGGTTATCTATGTAATCATTATAGCTGCACTGACTTCAACAGAACTACTCTTAATTGTTGCAGCTGAGGATCAAGATCAGAGAATTAACACACTGGCAAGTATACTATCAGATGCTCTCAGTGATACTCTATTAGAGTTCATAACATAATGAAAAGAGCTGTAGGTTGATAATCGTCTATATTGTCCCTTGGTCTTTGTCCATAGCCATGATGCCACATGTACAGCCCTCTGTCCTTGGTATTTATTCATGTTACTCTCATGTTCTCCTTTACCTAGTGTAACTATTCTGTTGTATTGCTCTTCCCTTTAAAAGTCACTCCTTCCTGACACCTAAATGTATTTTCACATACTTTTCTCTGAAGTGTTTCCCTGTATATCCTTCTTGATCAGCAATGAAAACACCACAGATGAAGAGAAGGACAATGATTTCATGCTTTCACAATGCACTCCACTCAGAGAAAGGATTGCAACACTGACACTTAGCTTTGATTTTTTTCTAGACCAGTTAACAGAGAAAGGTGTCACTGGGAATTATGTAGCACTGGCAAGATTCTGGGATGGGTGAAGACCGTGACAATTTACCAGAAATATGTAGGTTACGGTTCCCAGTTCCATTGGTGCATCTGCACCCCAGGTAGGATTTGGGTGAACATTCTCAAGAAATGCACTTTCCTACAGGCAGTGTCACAATTAATACAGGGATTTCTCTACAGATTGGGTCTGAATGTCATCAAAATCAGTGGGAATGTGTCAGGGGCTTTAGTGGAATTTGAATCAGGCCTTGAATTAGTCCTGAATATACCCATTTGATGGCATTATAAGGAAAGACAAAGATAAATATTAAACTAGTTTAAAATTCCTATTTCCTATTTTAAATAGAGATAAGTTACTGTCACAAATAACCTCATATTCTTTCAAGTTTGAGTGGACTAACATCACAACAAGGTTTAAGATTGGGATAAAGATAGTGGTCTTCCAGCTACTCCAGGATAGGTATACCATACCCACTGAAGAGAATAAGGAAATTTTTATAGGAGAAGCAGATAAGTGACATATGCCTGATTTTGATATGTATCTAACCATAGAAAAGAACAAAAAGTGACCATTTTTTATGATATTATTTTATCAAGCACGAAAAGGGGTCCCATGGGGAACATGATCACTGCCCAGCAGAGAGGTAAAAACAGATATCTACTACTACTGTAGAAACTGCCAAGGACAGACTTTTTAATTGTAAAACAATTAGGAATCCAGACCTATTTTAACTGAAGAAAGTGTGAAATATATCTAAGCGGAAGACAAACTCGACTAATGACTAATAAAGGGTCTCCCTACCCCTACCTATGCCGTTTTCAGTGTATAGATTATTTGGGCTAAAGACTCAATATGATAAAGGTGGGTAAGAAAAGAGAAAAAGAAAGTCTGGTTGTAGAAAACTCTTTCATTCCTTTGCATGTTGGATAGTTGAGTATTGTGCTTCCTCTGATACTGGATTCACAGATTTTTTCATGGGTGCCTAGAAATAATAATGGGGAAATTCTATGTTGATATTGCCTTTTTAGTAGGTTTCTTTTACAATATTTATGACTGATATCCAGAGATGCCACATGTTAGACTTTTTGTTCTTTAACAAACAAGAGCTCAGTACTTTTAGTGGCAAAAGACCTTTTGTACTCAGAAGCCAGCTCTATACATTTTCTAGGTAATTGTATTTTTTTTTTTACTGCTATTATTTTTGTCCAGTGCACCCCAAGGAGGAAAGTTAGTGTAGCAAACTTCTTTATGATGAACAAACTGTTTTGTTAAATTGTAAACTTCTTGGAGAAATGTGTGTGTTTAAAGCTCTAAGATAGCATAAGTAGCAGACTTACTTACTCTTTCATTTGAAGAGATGTGTTGGTTTGATATCATATGGTTGATACATTATGTAACCTATAATATAAGTGCCAATGCATTAAAAAAACCCAGTAAGGATAGAGCATGTAGGTGCACACAAGTGTTGTGAAGCCACCTATATTCAATATGTAACACTTCAAAACAATTCACAAAGTCACGGTAGGATCAGACACTCTATACTAGCAACCGTGAAAAAAAATTTATTTTCACGATGAGGGTGGTGAAACACTGGAACGGGTTGCCCAGAGAGGTGGTAGATGCCCCATCTTTGGAAACATTCAACAACAGGCTAGATGGGGCTCTGAGCAGCCTGATCTAGTTGAAAGTGTCCCTTCTTATTGCAAGGGGGATGGACTAGATGGCCTTTAAAGGTCCCTTCCATCCCAAAGCATTCTATGATTCTATGATTCTGTGAACTGGGAGAATAACAACTCACTAGTTAAAAGACTTGGCATTCATTGTAGAAAGAAAAAACCCACATTTTCCTTGTTGAATACTTTTATCATCCCCAACATAAGGAAGAGAATATTCAAGAGGAGTGATAGATCTAGTGGTATTTCTGGCAAGTCATTTCTCTGTTCTGTACTGGGGTTTCCTCACCAATTCAATGAAATAAGAGACTTTGTCTTTAAAGTACTTTGTGGTCAATGCAGTTGGCAAATGTAATCTTCAGAACGTTTTAGTATCAATTTCTAATAAAAAATTGTGAGATAATGTTACCACTTTCTTCTTATGTTAATATTCAGCACTGCTGTATATGAAAATAAAAGGCAAATTCTGCAGCCCTATATCCCACTGAGAAGCAGCTAGTCATGTGAAGAGTCCCATACCTCCTCAGTCTTCTTTCTGTTCATCCGTTTCCCATCTCTCCTATAGAGGAACGAAGAAAGCAGCTTTTGTACTGATCTGCTAAACTTCCCATAGGATCTGTAGAATTTAACTCTAAGATAAAGAATGATAGCCTCTTATAGATTCATAAATTTTTAAGTCAATAAAACAGATCAAAGAATTCTTCTTAGTGTTTCTATATTAAGACCATAAATTCTGTTTGAACTAAAACTGTAGCTCTTAGAAAGTCACTCTGTCTTTATTTAAACAGATAATAAAATGAAGAAATCCCTGTATCCCTAAATAAATCTCATAAGTCAGAGTCCCAGTGTGGCAAGGACTCAGAGTAAGGAGTAGGAAAGTTAAAGATTACATAAGGAATAAAAATACAAGTAAGATCTAATTGTAAAAATATTACAGTAGTGAAGCTATCAAATTCTGTCTTCTGAGATAAGAGTAGAGTTGAATTCATCTGTTAATATCAACTGAACCAAAAAAAAAGTCTTCATGTCAGAAATCTGCAAGGGTCTACACAATTTCATTATCTCACCTGCTTCTGGTCAATCTATGTGTAACCTTTCTGATTTTGCTATCACACATCTCAGAAACCTTTCAGAACTTGAGATAAAGAGATCAAAATCTTGAGAAATTACTACAGGGTCACTGAGAAAAAATAGGATGAAATACTAGCTTTCAGCAAAATTTAAATCCACTGAAACTGCTCTGAGATTTTAAAATGTCTCATTAATCTGCTTTGGCATTTTTGTTTGTCTTTGCTCTTCTGGGCTTTGGCCAGGTCCTGAAGCAGAACAAGCATCTGTGGAATATAGCTTATGTTTATGACATATTTAATAAGGTGTAGTGAAGTGTATTATAATTATACGATTTGTCAAGCGAAGGTTTTCAAAGCATGTTATGTTTGATTGTTATTTCAAGTCTTGCAATTTAGACCATATGTGACCTAATAATAGGGATTTGAGCATTAATATCCACTTACTGTAGCCTATTTCTAAGTATTTTTGAGAAGTGTTGAAATGCTAAAGGACATCATCACACCCTTCAGAGACATTCATAAAATAAGAGGCACTATTTGCAAAATAAAGCACCTACCTTGCCAAAAAAATGGAGATTCTGCCTCTACCAACACCAGTTCTCCTTTAAATACATTGATATGGAGAAGAAGTCACTAAGCACAAAGGTAGGTCCTTTGTAGAGACAAGCATATGCCCCATGTCCATAGGAGTGGCATTCAAAAGCTAGGGGAAAAGAATCCTCTAAAAATACTATTGAGCAACAGTGTGCTTAGAGGGCTGGAAAATTGTACTTAGGCCCATGGGTTTGCATAGCTAGAGACATACACAAGAGACTGGTCCTCTGACCACAGATGAAGATATGGTCTGAAAGAGAGACCTTGCTCTCCAGTAAGACTTCTCTATCCTACCGCTGGGATGGGCTGCTCTATCATCTTAAGCAGATCTCTAGGGTATACCTGAAGTGTTTGGATTTTTCAGCTAAATTTGGGAGAGAAAACTAATTCTTGGATTTGCCTGAGCATCTTCTTAGGCTGTAGCAATGTCATGCTCTCTGGCAGTCTTCTTGGGTGATTCTGCACCTGTATGAATGTTTCACTCTTTATTTTGTTTCCTTTCATCCTTTGTTTTTTTCCGCTTCCTAGTAAAAAATCTGAAGAGCTAAAGATAAAGCAAACTGGAAGTGTCATATTTTTACAATAAATCATTGGTGGGTATTGCAGTTGGAGGGAGATGGCAATTTGATATGAGAAGCTATGACTCTCAGATGTCTCTCCTGACCTAAGTCTATATTGGCGCACTAGTTTTTGGAGGTTTGTTTTTCCCAGAGTTTCTGAAAACTTGAGGGTTTCTAGGCAAGCCAGATTTGTTGTGATATTCTGCTCCAGAAAACAAGATGAAAATGGCTTCTTCAAGATCACTACAAAGCTTGAAGAGGACCCAAACCCTGAATAACACATTCCTGGATATGCAGCCTAATTCCTAGGATATTATGGAAGAAACAGTCTCTACTGATAACACCACTAGTATTAATTATAAAAATGTGAGTCATGATGAATTAAGTAAATTCACAGAAGATGATTTGAGGCTCTAAGTACCAGAATGTCCAAAGTGTAACACTGAGTCAGATGGCTAGGCTGTGCCAAGGAGCGGGATTTCAGACGTATCTCTGTGCTCAGTATTTCTTACTGGTTAGCTCTAGGCAGCCTGCAGCTCAGAGTGGCTTCATCATGACCACCTTTTACAGGTGTGTGGACAACAGACAATAAGCTACAATAGGTAGCTTATCTGTGCAGGCCAACTGCAGATCACTGCAATAGGATTGTTTCCATGAAAGACCATCTTCTTCCTACATCGGCATCTGGAAAAGACCAACCCTTCATTTTATCTCATCATTTTCTTCCTTCAGCTTTTGGGGGAAGGTTTGTGGCATGGAGATGTTCTGGTTTAGGACCTTCCCTAGTGTTCTTTGGTCTGAGTTTCTGAAGTGAACTTGTAAAAAAAAAAAAGTCCTGAAGTTATCACAGGTCTTAGTGATATGGATTATGCCATTAGTGTTGCTTCATCTCTTGCTATCTAGAATTTTTAAAACTGATGCATAGGATAAGTAGGTCAAAAGATGAAGCAAGAACATTTCTATTTATTTTGTCTGAAACAATGGATTCAAGCAGGTTTTCTCAGTAAGGAGACATCTGTATTTCTTTCATGTGATACTGTATCTTACAAACATTTTATAAAGTTCAGGTTCTGTAAATGCAGTAGGAACTGCACAACAAGAAGCAGCATCTTTGCTCACGCTTCCAAGCCTTTTTTAATATGATTCATGACTTGACTCAGAATATTTCTCATTGAGATTGTTTTATGGCTGCATTTCCAGTATTCATCTCACTGTTCCTTTGCATTTTCTGCCCCTACTCTTTCTTTATTCCTGCCTCTCTCAAAATCACATGAATCAGAAGAGGAGCAATTATATGCCAGTATAGTAATTTATGTAACAATCATTCTTAAACCAAGTTACAGCAATCATAAAAGATTTACTCTGTTACTGTTATTCAAATAGATTTTATGTTACTAACTCAACAATCAAAGCCAGTCATGTGACTTAAGGTTGATGAGAATGACTATGCAAGAATGCAGCCCACAGGAGTCTGTATGTAATGATTTATGACTGTATTTATTTTTTTCTTGCTTTATGTCTTGGTTTCCTGTCATTTGCCCCTGCATCCTTGGCAGCAAATGTGTCAGAATTACAGCAGAACACATAATAAGTAGCAAAGTGTGATGTAACAGTTTTTCAGGTAAAAAAAAAAAAAACAACCAAACAAAAAAACCCCACCTAGTTAAATTATTAGACTGCTCATTGAAATATTTACATTTTACATCTCAATTTTTAAGTCATCTTTTTCAGGTAAAAGTAATTGTATTGCATGACATGATATGTAGAAGAGTTAATGTAGTAAACAATACAGCATAATAAGCCTTTCCAAAATTCTTAATAAGGTCTTTTATTGGGCTACGGATAGTAATAACCTTACTGTGGAAAAAGCTGACTTAGCAGTTGCAAAATACACTGACACTTTCTTTTGCTTGAAATGAGCTAGGTGGCCAGAATGCTTTTTGTATGTTTCTCTTAAGCATGCCCAATGTCTGGCCTCAGCCTCATAAAACAGGCAAAAACAATACTGAAAACAGGAATGAAACATGAGGTAATTGAATTAACAGATGGAGAGTGTCAAAACTTCCTCTGTGTATCATGAAGTAGGGAAACAAAAAGTGAAATGCAAAATGGAAACAAAAGGGGACTGGAAAAAATTCTGCCCATTTAATGAAGGAATGAAGACTTTCCTTAAAAATACTGCACAATATTTTTGAGCAGATGACTTGCTTTTGCCCTCTGGAGACTCCTCTGAAATGGAATCTCATGAAATTTTAATTCGATGCATCATTTTCTAAAAATGCAAAACATTTTAAAAAAAATTTCCAAACATTAAAACAAAACTCTCATCACAGCCCTTAAGACAATGTAGCCCCGCTTTAAAAATGCTGTGTTAAAAGATTGAAGTGATACTATGACTATTATTTATAATTGTTTAGATCACCAAAGTCTTTTGTAATAGAACTATGATGGTTATATCTGTACAGTTAAATAAAGAGTGCCAGGAAACATTCCCAGTAGCTGAAACTCAATTGTCTATATAGCTCAGTTGTTAATGGTGTATTTTTAGTCCACAATAGCTAGCTCATTTTCTGACAGCTCCTGACGAGGCTCAGGGACTAGACAGACCAAGGATCATTCCAAACAGGTTGTTTGTGTCCAGCTACGTAATTTCTCATCGGCAATTTTGGACACAGGCTGTTGAATGCCAGCTGGCCTCATTGCCAAAAGAACAATCCCAAGCACCTTTAATTTACTGCTATTGACATAGTCATGTCTATCCAATACTTTTGACTATGTGAAGAGTCCAAGCCCAGCTGTTACCACAGGGATGACAGAAAGTGACACTTTTTACAGATTTGCCTTCTGCCTCCATCCAGGTCCCTCTAAGATGCGGAGTTTTCTGCCCCTACTCACACCAATCTGGAATTTCACAACTTTCCCACTTCTGGACTGAAGTTTGATTAAAACCTGATAAAAATTGCCTATTTGTGGTAAGCAGTCAGTATTGCACAATGCTACAACAATTTCTTTCTTGAAGTTTGTGATACGTGCTATTGCACCAGCAACCTCCTTCAAATAAAAAGTTCTGTTAAGAAACGGACAAAACATTCAAACATTATATACACTTATAAAACAACAGTCTACACGTTTGTTGCCAATCAGTGAATTTTGTGTGTTCACCCACAAGCTTCATTAAAAAAAACCTCATCAGATGATACTCTCTTTGGAGTCCCAGTAGCAGAAGAGGGGCTGGATGTCTTCTTTTAGCTAGTCCAGGAGCACTGGGACCCATTACTGTCTCTGGTTTGCCCTCCATGGAATAGTTCCTCCAGTCTGCAGTTCCTTGCTTAAGGAAAACTGCCTTTTTCATAGACTTCAGGCTTCTGAGTCCCCTTACTATGCACTTTCTACAAGCAGGGGTAGGTGTTCAGCATCCTTTTGCCAGTTACCTAGACAAGACAGAAATGCTTTATTTGGGCAGCCTTTGTGGGTTGTAATCACAAGCCTCATGTCTATGGGAGAATGCTCTGAGACCTTCTCTCCCTGCTCCCAACTGACCATGGAGAAAACTCATTTTGGCATATGGATGGATATTTATCACCCAACATTTCTCTGTATGGCACAGCCATAAAGATGTGTGCTGTGCTCAGCCCAAATATCTCTGCAAGCAGAACTTTTCAAAACAAAGAATAAAACATACTCAAATAACAGCAGTAATGCTTCCCTACGGTATTTCATAAATGCTTCACAAAGGCATTGATTGGAGACTTTTATATTATTTTCAGCACTCAGTTGCCTAGAGGAAGTGGTGAAAACTCCATTATTCAGCAATTTTAAACTAAGATGAATAAAGTGCTAAGAGATTTAGTGTAGAGAACAGTTTAACTTTGAGAGGAGGATGAAGTACATGACCTTCTCCATTTCATATATCTACAATTTTTGACATACATATCATCAACACCAAGTCTTTAGTAGGATGTTAAAATATCATTTTAAAAGATTCATTATGGCTTAGGGACACCTAGAAAGATAGGGAATCAGATATGAGTTTTGAAAAGCATATGAAAAAGAAAATCTGGTTTGGAGCAAAAAAGAAAGTCAATATAACTTGTTTTAATCTGCTTTTGGTGCCCTTAAAGGTATTTACATCTCCTAAGTACTATATTCCTTTCAAATAAGTTTTGAGGGTATAGTGGAGAAGGATGATTTCTCACATGTTTGGTTGCTTATAATTCATTCTAGCTTAAAATTTAGCTTTTATGTGCAGGTTTTGTTTTGAAAAAAATGTATCTACTTGTATACCTAAAAGGAATCCAGCTTGTGGCAGAAAGCTCAGCTTGTTGAAGAAAGAAATTAATTTACACTTCAAGGTAACATCTATAGCTAGAAAAATATAGACTGAAAAGTAAGCAGAAATGCTGAAAGGTCTGTAGCTACCAACAAGAAACACATTAAACTAAAAAAACGCCTCACAAAAAAATTAGTTCTAGAAGTGCTGTAGTGCAGTTCATTAATGAATATTATTACAAAATATTTTAAGACTCCCAGTAATGCAGGATATATGGTAAACTATGATGTCGGTGAAAGGGAAGTTATATTATTACTTTAAAGAACTTGGAATAAAGGCTGTCTGGTTAGACTACAGGTGTAGTCTGTGTAAGCAGAGTAATGAAAGCAAAGTCCAGTAGGAAAAATAATAATGCCTTCTGTCCGTAGGTCCCTGAAATACCTTGGCTTGCATAGTGATGATGGTGTTAACTCTGAATGTCAAAGATTATTTTAACTAAGGTTCTTGCTGCTATTTCAATATCATATTCATGTGTGTGAGTATGCCCTGACGTTTCCTTGAGGGAACACTTGCACAGCTGAAGTAAATGGATGAGCCAGCTCAAGAGAACAACATGTTAACAACTGTCCTTCTCTGTATATTTCTGTGTGCACATGTGAGTGTAGCTCCTCCCTCTGCCTGTCACAAATCAACATAAACAATCAAAGACTGAAGTGTCTTTTGTATAAGGCACACTAAATCCAACCGGGTCCTCTCATGCTCCCAGTTTTCCCACTTTACTTTCAAATTGAAGTTGAATACAAGCTTAAAATGTATGTTTGTCTTCCTGCAAGCTGTGATGTATTATTTTTGCAAGCAAAATTAGTAGCAGTAGTGGTATAACTACCTGTTGTATAAATTTTCAATGCAACACAAAGGAATGAACTATGTCACTTGAAGGCAAGTGGATGTGACATACAGGCCATACAAGGATTTACTAATAATTTTGGAAATTATGAAAGGACGCAGTATGAAATGAACTAGAATGTCACCAAACCAAACAGATAATATAAACTGATACTGGTTTAGATTACGCTATTTAGACTTAGTATTGGAAAATGGAATTGAAAGACTAAAACCTTGACTGGGAAAGACAATAACATCAGACATGAATTTCTGCTTAGCACTGCAAGATTATGGGAGGGGACCAATAACACAAGTTAATGTCAACTGCTGATGTTTTGATTAAATCAGTGAAGACCAAATATGTCTGACACGCTAGTGAGCAATACCAGAAGAACTGGGAATTTGCCAACAAAAAAAGAAGAGGTAGGTAAAGCCAAATAAATAAACACATCAATTAATGTGATCTGGAGTCCTGAACTGCTGACTTCCCTTCCAGATGACGACCATACCACTATTCGTGTTTCTGATGGAATTGGTGACTGCAGACAAGCCAGGTCTCACAGGCAGTGTTTAGTTTAAATTCTAAGTTTGTTTTTTGATGCATGGTGACGTGCACTTCTGAATCCTTTTCCAGATCAGGTCCTTGTTATGAACACATCATGATCCTCTCTGAGACATTCACTTTAATTTCCTTTGCACAGAAGCTGAGGTGTGGAGAAGAAAGAGAGATAAGGGCCTCTTATAGACCAGCATCTTAGTCTATCACAGAAGTAGGATGTGGTTAGGGCACATACCTGAACCCAGGCTTCCTGGATGGGAAGCATTCTTGGGAGTATAGACGCAGGCATCTTATGTTACAAAGAAAAGGATAAAGAGTCTGATCATAGTCTGGTCTGCCCTGTCTGAATCCAGAAGAGAGTCCACTGTAAAGACCCATAATCTTTGAAGGATTTAAACCTAGCAAGAGCAGCTATTTTTGCAAGTGGAATTTACTTTTTTCTAGAATCCATTGTTAGATTTAAAGGGAAATTTGTAATGAAACTGAAGGCTCCTAACATAGGACATACCTGCAGCTTCAGACTAAAAAGTGATTATTTTAAATCCCCAGAAAGAGCCTCTAAAATTATTAATGCATGTGATTCCAGGGCAGAGAGAATAAGTTTCTGTTAAGCATGAGCTCCCATTCACATAACTTAGGAGACTGACTTGCTTAATATGTTTGGCTTTACTGCTTGTTTCAACAAATTAATGAAAGGGCTGACTTCATGACTGTAATTCTTTTAATTTGGCCACCAGGGACGTGCTGAAGTTCTGATGCAAACTGCTTAGGAAAGACTACTGGCTTTTTAAAGCTGGCCCAGTAAATCCCATGGATCAGACTGTAAATAAAATAATCACTGAGGCTGTGCCTTGCTAAGCCTACCTACTGCCTTCAAGTCAGGAAGCAAGGCCAGCACTAAATTAACAGATACCCTTCTTGCTGCTTGGACCCTTCAGGACTGAAAGACTTTTTATTAGACTGTTTTTGCAATAAGAAGAAGTTAGGAACTGATCCCACAAAATGTTTAAGTATAGGCTTTATTTCTAACACGTGAGTATTGGTCCTTGGAAGTGATACTCACTTGTATAAAGGTAAGCATGCGTTGAAGGGTTTTGCTGAGTTGTGGTCTCAGGACTCTACCCATGCTGTCCATGATGAGTTTCAACTTACCTCTGGGACTACTTCTCTCCACAGAAGAGGAATCAGGATGTGATACCCTGGAGAGGAGACAGCCTGGAATCCTCCTTTTCACTGCTTCTATTGAACTCATTATTGTAATTGAGTTGAGATTCTATAATAAATTTAGCTTCTGTTTTCCAAGATGCAGGTTGGACTGGTCCTTAGTTGCCACATATTGCTTTGCCACATCCACATAAGCTGTCACTTAGACTGTATAGATCATCCTCTTGCCAAATCTACCATACATGTATTTAATAGGAATATTCCAGACAAAACCCCAGATAGCTGTCTGTTATCACTAATATTTTTTCATCTTTCCTTGCAAAACTTTTCCTATCATCTAGACAATTCATTTCTTTTTAATTTTTTTTTTCCTGGTAAAATATGTCCAAAATTATGCTCTAATACACTTTAATTAAATTAGATTTTGAATCTATCTCTGATGCAAGGCCTCTGTACCTATAGTACTGAATTGCACTGGTCTTTTTAACACTGGGCTTTCACTACCCTTTGCTAAAGTAATTATTTCTTCCTTTCCTGCAGACTAAACCTAAGCTTGCATGCCTCCAGTTTGCCAGACTTTTCCCTTCAAAATCGTTTCTGACTTTAGAAAACTCTCTAGGCTTGGGCCGCCAGGGCATACAACCAGGTACAGACTATCAGAAGTTGTTGGAGGCCACATAGGCCAGCAGCCTGTGTCCTGATGCTGCTGCCATCTCCAGCTCTCCTCAGGAGCAGTTGCAGGCTCCCAGAACCGTGTATTTTGATCCTGCCTTCCTTTTGAGTGGAATGTTGCCCACTGCTGACAGCTGCTGCATGCATACCGCGGTTATACAAGATGAACAAACTGTATTGTCACCAGCATTTTATTTGTTCTCGCTGCTGGGCAGGATTGTTAAGATAATGCAGCCAGTTGACTGAAAGGCAGGGGTCAGGAACTTTCCTGTCTACAAGTTCAGCAAAAACTGAGATCCTCCAAAGTGTCTTACCTCCCAATGGTAGGTAGTGGCAAAGCACCTGTTTTTAGAGAAAATTTGGAAGATCAGCGGATGAAAAACCTCAGTTCAACCTCATCTGAATCCAAAGGCATGAAGGGTTTAGATAGCAATCATGCTTTACTGATTGGCATTTCTGTAAAATTCTTAATGTATTACCAAAATGTCTTGACCAACTCAGCAGGAGAGCTGATATTATCATAATCTGCCAGTGTAAAAGGAAAAGCTGTAAATGTGTTTGCAAACATCTTTTAATTACATGTGATATCTTCCACCTCTTCCTTTTCAGGTTAGCTTGTGCCTCTCTGTGTTGGCAATCCAGTTGTGTAAATCACATTATACATGGACTGGATTACTCCAACACTCTGAAACCCAAACTATTGGAATGTCCAAACAGAATCATTATGGCAGCCAAGAGCAAAGTGTCTCCTCTTTTCCAAGGCAGAAACACACAGCACCTGCATTACCCAAGATATTTTTCCTTCACTCAGGTAATTTTTCCCTGTGAGAGTTTGTCCTGGTTTCGGCTGGGATAGAGTTAATTTTCCTCCTAGTAGCTGGTATAGTGCCGTATTTTGGATTTAGTATGAGAATAATGTTGCTAACACACTGATGTTTTAGTTGTTGCTAAGTAGTGCTTACACTAGTCCAGGACTTTTTCAGCTTCCCATGCTCTGCCAGGTGCACAAGAAACTGGGAGGGAGCATGGCCAGGACAGCTGACCCGCACTGGCCAAAGGGCTGTTCCATACCATATGACATCATGCTCAGTATATAAAGCTGGGGGGAGTTGGCTGGGGGGGCAGCAATCACTGCTCGGAGACTGGCTGGGCATCGGTCAGCAGGTGGTGAATGGTTGCATCACTTGTTTTTTCTGGGTTTTGTTTCTCTCTCTCTCTTTTATTGTGTTCCTTTTCATCATTTTTTTTTATTATTATTATTTTTATTTCAGTTATTATACTGTTCTTATCTCAACCCATGAGTTTTCTTACTTTTGCTCTTTAGATTCTCTCCCCCATCCCACCAGGGGGAAGGGTGAGCGAATGGCTGTGTGGTGCTTGGCTGGCCAGCTGGGGCTAACCATGACAGAGTTGCAAATGTTATTGCAGCGCATATCAGAGCAAGGTATTGCAGGTGCCTGTCAGACCATTTCTCCATCAGAGCATGTCCCAGCCTCTCCACTGACGCATCATCTTCTGTGCCAAATGGGCTGGGAGCCCACGCTGAGCTCTTACGTCAGTCTGGCTCCTGCACACCCCCAAACAAAATGGTCCAAGTCTACAATGTCTGCCAGGCCTATTTACACATTAAATTGTACTGCTCCTCTATAAGTTTCAACATACAGCTGTGGAGTCCTTGGGTTATACCAAAATAAAATCACTGCTGGAGTGAGACTGGGATAGTCTCAGCACCACCAGCAACATACTCAGGTCAAAAACCATATGAGAACAGCTCGATGTCTTTTTTTCCTTTTCTTTTGGCTTTTAATTACAGATGTGTTGACTTCTCCTGCTTCCCTTTTTTATCTGCCTGCTGTTTCTCACAGAGTTATTACAAGGAGCAGGAGAAGGCATGGGTCCTAGGAGCAGAGGACAGCCAGCAGTCTGGAGGGTAGGCAGATGTAAAAATGGAGGCCTGTGGATGACAGCAAACCTCTCCCACAGGGCACGTCCCCTAATGTGGTAAGATGTTTTGCTGGGTACAGTAGCGCCCTGTCGGGGTGTTTCAACAGTACACAGCATTTACATCCAGTCTTGGTACCCTTGCGTGCACAAATTTGACCAGGAAACTTGGCTCAAAAGTGGAATCCTTTGAAGTTTGAAGGGACTCAGACCTGGGGTTTTGGAAAAGCCTAAGTGGAAGATTGAAATCCAGCTTTGAATTCTTGAATGCCCAAACTCTGGGAAGTATTTGGAGGCAGCAATATTTTTTCAGCTCAAATAAAATACATGATAATTGTGGATGCTCCACTCTCAGGCATATTTGGGTAGGAACTTTTCAATGTGAACAAAGAACCCTGTTCTTCCATTTCAATATTGAAGATGGAACAAGAGTATTTATTATCTTCTCTATTACACATTGTATTCATAAATTTTTGAAAGCACTGGGAATATATATGCATTTTAGAGAAAGTCCTCCAGGAAGGAATTTTTTGGATCATGACTAAATGATGTGAGAAGTTTTTACAGAGGCCAAGAGGCTCTTCTTTTTTGTTCATGTGAATGCTCAGTAGTAGAAACATCCTCTGCCAAGCTAAATGACCTTTCAGTAAACTAAGCAAACAATACAAGCAAGGGAACCAAAGTCTTGCAGACATCTGAAATCTACAAAGATACACAGAGAAAGTTTTTATTTTATTTTTTTAAAAACACACCCTTTGGCTGAGAAACATCTATAAGCATCTGTGTGTAAAGCATCTGAATGAACTGAGCAGAAGTGACTGAATTCTGTATTTTTGAAAATGCTTTTGCTGAACACTGTAAACCATGAGAGGGGTTCTGTAGAAATTCCTTTCTGCTTGAAAAAGGCACCACAAGATGGCACCTTCTGAAGAGAATATCTAACATTTAAATGAAAAAAAAATGTCATTTCATAAAAGACTGTTATTGAACATGTGGTGGATATGAATGAAAAATGCAACAGGGACTAAGCATAATCTAATCTTTGGTATTTATAAATATGCAATCCATGACAGAAAGCATTTATATACCTGTTTAGCTTTGTGACTAATCCAGTAACTGTACATGTATACGTTACATATTTGTAATGAATGCCAGGTCTTAAAGTACATTTTTCGCCACTACATAGTGGATTTGGGCATAAGTTACTGAGCCTACAAAATCTGTACAGCAGACAATGCTCGCTGCAAAATACAACCATGTCCCAGTTCCTTTAATTAGGAGATCAAAATTGTATTTTGGTGTATGATTATGGATTTAAATAAAAATTATGAAAATTCTGGAGATATTTTCTAATTTAACTGGCAAGGAGGTGTAGATGAGAACTGATATTGTTTCTCGCTGCAGCAACTTTTTCTCTCTCTAAATAACGTAGATGTAGGTATGCGTACACAAACACATCTCATATTTCCCATACACACAGGGCTAGCAAGTACACAAGCATACTTCTTCTCCTTGAAGGGTGTTTCTTTTCTCACCTTTTTTTTTTCTCCGAACAACTATTAGTAGTGTTCCTGAATCAAGTTGTTTTAAAGACACTATGACTTTTAAAGTGTTTGAAAGAAGTACAAGTAAACTAATCACCTTCCCTGGCAAAACATTTTATCCATAGAATTGTATTTGGTAGGTGTGCCTTAAAGCATTACCATTTAACTTCTGTAATCTCAACATTTATTGATGTCTAAACCTTCTGCAGAGGGAAACTCTCCCACCTCCCCATCACAGGACAGAGAGGGTTTTGGCGGCAGGGTGCTGGGGAGAGGCAATGGCCAGCAGATCAACAGGCCAGAGCTGCACAGCGCTCATTTGCACAGGAGCCTCTGCTGGGGTGCAAGGGACAGGATCTGCATCGCCCAAGCACTGCTGGCAGAGGTGCTCAGCCCCCTGGCTCCCCTCCAGCAAACAGAGCTTTAACAACCTGCTGGTCTTGCAGCTCCTGAGATGGAGGGTTAGGGCATCAAAGCAAATATAATTTATGCTGCCCTGGTTTTACAAACTGTCCAGGGGAGCAGGAATGGGTGAGAATCAACAGTGGCCTATGCAAGCTGATTTTCAGTCCAAAGGGAGATTTTCAAGAAATATAGTTATCAATAGACTGGTTCAGCGTTTTTGTCATGGATTCCTTTTTTGGCTCTGAAGCTCCTTGTGTCTTCTCACAAGTATGAATAGGATAGATGGTTTCCTGTTGGCATTGGTGTCTCTTTCTATTTGGAAAGCATTTTCCTGTGTTACTGATGGAGAAGCTGGCATGGTTTTTCAGCTGTTTACCAGTGTGGCTGTCAGCTTGTTCGATGCCAGGAATGATGGCAATATATCTGTCTCTGGAGAAGGAACTCTTTGTTCATTTAGCCTTCCTCTTTTTACTGTGTACTTCCACAGAAATAAAACAAATGGTTTGCAGTGATACTTCTTAGATAATTGACCCCTGGAGATCTGCCACACAAGCCAGTGAAATACTCTTGAATGCCTCAGTGTAAATCATTTGAAAGACCTTTTAAACCAATATTATTAGGTCATTGAATCAGAATACAGCAGAGATGTGGTTAAAATTGTGTGTTATTCTTTCCACTTCCATGTGCAGACTTCTAGCTCAGAGCACTTCAGAAAAATAACGCTCTATGAAATTTTTTATATTAAATTTTGACAATAGAGAACATCCTTTGCCTAATTATGAAAGCTTTGAAATGTTTCAAAATCTGAAGCTGAAAATTGCTTGCCTCAAATAATTTAATTTAATATCTCAGTTCTTAGAACATCCACTTGCTACAAGGTCCTGTCGTAAAATCCAGTTTCTTCATAGAACATTTTACTGGCAAATTATCGTTTTTAATATTATGGGATGAATAGAGCAATAACAACTGAACAGAAAGCAGGTTTTCTGAAAATGAGTTATTAAGCTATGTTGCCACCATCTGTAGAATGATACTCTTTTTTCCTATATACTGTAATTTTACATCTCTGCAAGACTATACATATAAATAACATAAATGGATATTGTATGTTTTTAAAGACGTATTTTTAGATCAAAATGTCAAACACAAGATTTAAATGATGGTCATTTGCCAGATGGTTGAAACCACACAGCTGGCAATTCTTCCTTATGATTAACAGAGGTCATATTTGCAAGTATGGAATTTATGGTTTCTGATAGTGTGATAAGATAATATATTTTCATTTGTGTCAAGCACAATAGGCAAAGAGTATATATACCTGAATGATTAATGGAGGCAGAGAAAAACAGGGAAATAGATAAAGGCAAAAGCTACAACATTGCAAAAAAATGTGGAAGAAAGTGTCTAGTATAATCTGAAGTTCCTATCAGTCACGCTGACCCCTTCACAAACATCTAAATTATGTCAGCCTGTAAAAATGGATTGCTTCACTTTTGAGGTAAGTCAGTGATATGTGAGTTCACTGAACACAATGCCTTTATAATAGCCATTAATCTTCATGGAAAAAAATACTCTACGTGCTCTGGAATGTACTGCATCAATTCTCCTCTGAAACCTCATCTTTGTTCCTAGTAATTGCTATCTGTTTCTAATTTCTAATATTCTGTGTCGGTGGTAAAGACTATTCAAGCTTCTGTACACAATACGAGCTAAGATAGTTAATATATTTTTATATAGTAAGGCCATATTTCTAAAAGCAATAAATAAAATTTAGCCTGTAAAGCAGAATATAATGTACTTCTGCTGATGCCAGTTTAAACAAAAGTAGGAACTGGAGGCCATTTACAGATCTTGCTGTGAGCGGCCGATACATTCTGTTTGCACATATGTCAAGATTTCAAAAAATCCTTACAGAACGAAACTTTGTTGTAAGAACAAAAGAAAACACATTTTTCCAACAGAGGCAATTAGTTAAATAGCATCCTTGCGTAAAAGAGTCAAGTTATATTTCACTCCTGCAAGAAAAGGTTGGACAGTCATTGTGAAAACTCCAAGATTTGCACTTTGGTATTTGAACAAAATTGGGCACTCTCGGAACCTCTATTTTAACATAAATCAGATGGCTAAGGGATCACAATGTAGCAGTTTTGAGGCAGAGTCTTCTTTCTTCCCTGGCTTTGATTTAAACTCTTGCAATCCTTGCAAACTTGCAAAGATTTTCCAAAAGAATAGAATAGCTTCAAGAGCAGGTGGCTTCTATCCCAGGGTTCCTTTCCCTGCTTGAAGGTTTATTTGGCTTGTTTGTTTTAACCCCAAAAGGTAAAGAAAATCTACATAATGTGCCCTTCTAACCCACATGCCATCAACTTAAAAGTAATGACTTCTCTACTGACTGATGTATCGGGTCAAACTTTGAGGAAAATATAAAACCCGCCAAAGAGCTGCTTGTGTCACTGCAGATTCCATGACAGATTCTAACAGCTAAAGAAAACATTTCAAGACTATGAACACCATGGTTTCGGGGGACTAAGTGGAAGGATTTTGCCCTTGAAGACAGCTGGCCAATACTTCCAAAAAAAAAAAGCCCTTCCTCTATCCAATGAGCCAAGAACCAGCGTCACTCTGGCATGCCAGGTAATTTTGGGGCCTGATCCAAAATCCACTGAAATAAATGGAAACAATCCAATGGTGAATTTCCCAGTTGACTCAGTTGAGCCTGTCTAGTCCAGGTATCTCATGACATCTACAATCTCTACTTCGCACACGCACAAAAAGAAGAAAGAAAGAAAAAACAAAAGACAGGACAATGTCATAGCCTCCAGTTGATAAGATTTTACTTGTTCTTATAGGTATATTAATTTTATACAGTCCTAGAATGCCACAGCTGCCCCATTTTTATTTGCTGATGGACCCTGGCTCTGCCCTGAATGCACCTCTGCCTCCCACAAAGAAAAGAGCTCCAGGGCCTTCTGCAGGATCCTCTCCTCTGGCAATACTTTCCAGTGTCCAGAAGCACTGAAATATTGTTCTTTGGATCAGGGCAACGATGAGTAGGATGGATAATATGCATGAATAGGAAGATAACAGGTATTTGCCAGCCCACATATTTCCCTTATTTGTCCCAGCTTGACAATGAGAATACTTTCTTAACCTGATGCCAAAGTATCAGTTTGTCTTGGCTTTTCTTTGAATTGGCATCTGTATAATATATCTTCGGAGAAATGCAACTGTAGATAAAAGAGTTGTTTGTTTTGTCCTTTTAATTACTGACTATGAATACATCAAGAGATTAAATAACGTGGAAAGGGAAGGGATATCTAAGTTAAAGAACAACGTTGGCACAAGAACTATCATGCATAAACCAGCCAGGAACTTGGTCTGGAAACCACAATAATTCAAATAATCAAAGCAATGCTATTCTGTAATTACTTTTCTGGGGCTGTAGTATGGACTAGAAATCTAACAGATTTTTAGATAAATTTATGAACAGGATTAGATGAAGTGGTTTCTGAAGTAGCAGGGGACTTGAATCAATGACACAAGAAGTACTTTCCAGTGTTGGATCATAAGATCATAAATTAAACTACTGCTGCTCTACTTCTCTCCTTCAAGTAGCAGCATGGAGCAAGAAATTAATTTCATGTCTCTATAGTCAATTCTCTGTTATCCAATATGTTATGAGATTGAGTTATCCTGGATAATGGTAGTGGAACATGCTGGCCAGGCCAGATTAAGGCTGAATCTGGCAGAAACTTCTGCACTGAGCTTCCTGCATCCATATCCCAAGCAAACAAATTCTGACAGACCAGAGCTGAGCCCTGGAGCTCCTGGCTGCTGGTGTTGGGCTCCTGAATATTCCAGGTGGCAGGGAAACTCAATGTGGGCAAAACACTTAATGGTGTGGAAGCACTACCCCATTTGATGCACTGCCATGCTCGAAAATGCTGGGGAGCTCGATGTAGAGACTTAGGCAGCTCTACAAGACTGAACCTCTTAGCTCTGGCTTAATGCCAGTCATGCCAGACCCTGCTAACTTGATAAACAACAACCCAGCTGTGCCTGTGTTTCCCTCTTCCTGCTCTGCTTTTCGGGAACTGCTTTTGGCCTGAAGCAGGGCTAGACCTGACCTAGCTGTGTCCAGCTACCTGGCTGTAATAAACCCTCTCAAAACACAACCTGTTGCAAAAAGGAAGCAGAGACCCCAGTGCAATCCTTCAGGGGCTAGAAAACACCTGGGTCCTTTGCAGACTTTTCTGGTGTCCAGTGAGTAGTGTTGGGAACAGATTGTTTCATTGCCTACAGATAATGATGTGATTCCTACAGTTGTAATATATTGATGATACAGGATACATACATACATTATGCACCATACTGCACACAAAATTTTAAAGCTGATTGATAGACATTCAATTCCTAAGGAATATCTTAAATTTGCCTCTTACTGGTCCTTCCCAGTGGCAGAGTCTTTGTTTCTCTGCTCCAAATTTTTATTTTATTTTGATCCCCTTCCACCCTTAGCTATCTTGCCTCATTCGGTACACAGGATAGATGGGTGCAAAGATGGGTGATGTATAACCAGCATGCACAAACATCCAGTATTTTTCTTCATTCTCTCTCCTGGGGAAATGAAAATGAGAATTCTTTCAAAACTTTTTTTTAATTTTATTTTTCAGTTCTTTCTGATGGAAGGACTACCTTCCTGGCAAATTTGAATTTCTTGTGGAAAGACTGGTGGGTAGAGGGTTTTCCCTTGATATTTTTTTTTATTGATGTAAATCAGTATTTTTCTTTATCTGTTTTTCAGCAACAGCTGAATTATTTTGTCTGATATTTTCTAAAACTAGTCAGCCAAAGGAAGACACCTGCCACAGAAAATTTCACATATATGATTTACATTTGCAACGTTATAAATCCCTAACTATCAGAACGCGGAATGTGCCAGATGATCTGACAATCCTCCCATACCCTTCATCCCCTAGCTGCTCTCTCAGTTTGCTTCCAGTTAGTGTTGATCAAAACTTCCAGAGAATTTCTTTTTCTTGGGAAACCCCTTTACTGTTTTTAAAGGTCTTCCCTATAAAGCAGAAAGAAAACTTAATTTTAAAAATATTTCCCTGGAAATAACTTTTTCTTTCCCATAGCCAGTTCCTCTTCATGCATGAAGGTGCCTAGGAGCCTTGAGAGCCCTGGCCCTAGGACCAGAAGATAGATGCTGGAAGCTCAGGAATTCCCAGCCCTTCCATATGGCAGAATTGCTTGTGAAATGTGAATCCTGGAAATTCAGAGTTCCTGAACATGATCTGACAAAAGAAATAGTTTTACTGGCAGAAATCCTAGCTGGCCCTATTTTTACTGGCAATTCAAGGCGTTGATCTGAACTGTCCAAGACAGCAGGTGACTGGAGATCATCTCTCCGGTCAAGACCCACAAAGCTGGCTATTCATGAGATTCAAACTGAAGAGCAGGTCAGTATTTCTTTCCCTGGGAAAGCATGTGCTTAAAGGTAGTTGACTGGAAATGCTAGGCAAAGACAGTGGCTGAACACACTCCTCCCTGGAGCTGTTCATCCTCTTCTGAAGACATGAATGCTAATTTTGGCAAACAGCCTCTCAGTCCTAGGTCACAGATCTAATTTCTCTTTGAGTCTCAAGGGATTCAGCCTCAGAGCTCCTACTTCCCAGAGGAGTACCTCTAGGCTGTACTCAGGATTGTAGGGCAGGGACAGCCTCCAGTGAATGTCTGACACCAAAGGAATAAACAGCCGGGTGAGTGAGGAATGGGGTTGTCCTGCACAATGAATGGAAGGAGAATGGTGGCTGTAACTCCCCGTTGCTACTGCTCAGCGTGGGTCTCCTGCCACCCCATCATTTGATGCAGTTGCTTCCAGCTGGGGCAGGTCAGAAAATGCCAAGTGTGTCTCTAAGGCTGACTAATGCCTGATATAACCTCATGGCCAGGGCTATTCTCACATAGGTAAGCTTTAGCTTAGTCGAGTCCCAAAAGCAGACTTCAGCACTACAATAGGACAAGATTTGCAAGAGCTGCCTTCATTTTTTCATCTGGCTAGGATGTGAGTGCTGCATCTGTGAACTGAAATGACTAGATCAAAGGACTAATCAAGGCAGGCTTCTCTGTTAGCTAAATAATAGTTTGGTGAAGCTAAAAGTCTCTAAACAAACCTGACAGATTTTTATACATTTCCACAAGGAGGAATTTTAACATGTGTGCCTAACTGGCTTCATCTTTGGTAACTCATGAAAAATGATAGGTGGATGGTTAACAGTCGGTGCCAGAATCAACATTCTTTCTTTTCCTAGAAGCTGAACATTTAAAGATTTTCCCATCAGAAGGATTTATGCAAGGATTTATGGATCCTGAAAAAGTTGGCTTAACCTGTATTATTCCTCTGTCTTTTGGAAATTTTATTTTTAACTAACTTTTTTTTAAAATATAAAAATAGTGAGCACTTCTTCCTGAAGTCCATGAGACCACATTGTAAGCCTGCTCATTATCTTTTCCTTTTATTAACACTTTTTGCAGACTTGTTATAATACTTATCACTGGAAAACCAGCTAATTGACACAAGCTGCATATAGTAGTAATAACACTTTGATCAGTAATGAAACCTAATTGCACTAAATCCACACATTCAGAGCTCTAGAAATGGTTACTCAAATTAGTTTCCTTTCTCTGGCAGCCGCTTCTGCTTTTCCTTACCTTAACACCAATGACCTGGAGAGCATGACTCTTGATCCATTCTGGTGCAAATGGCAGCAGAATTATGTCTTGATCTATTTATTTGTGAAAGGATTAAGCTTTCTTATATCTTCTGAAACATTTGAAAGGGAGATAAACACTGTAACAATGTTATTAATGGTGGCAGTGAGAAAATGCGAGTCCACAATGCCACTGCTTTGTCGTGAAAAGATTAACTGTGGTCAGAAGTTTATCACAACTAATATCAGTAATAAAGAGAGGAGTTGAAGATAGAATAGGAAAAAAAAAAATTGACGAATACTCATCCAACTAGGATGTTGTCAAATCAGCTGGCCCTGCTGTAATTCACCTGAGGACACTTACAAAACTGACTGAAATAATTTCCAAGCTACTAGCGATTGTCTTTGAGAACACACAAGGGAATGGTGAAGTTCTGAGAGCCTGGAAAATGGCAAATACAGAGTCTATCTTTAGAAATGGGAAAAAGAAAGAGTCAGGGACTTGCAAAGGAATCATCTTAACTTCAGTTCCTGGAAAAGTACTGGAACAATAATCAGCTAAACTATTTGTAAGCACTTGGAAGATAACAGGGGGGTAAGTAAGAGCCAACGCGGATTTGTTGAGAATAAACCTCTCCAAACTAGCTTCACTTATGCTGGAGTAGGAGGCCTTATGGACAGAAGAGAGTCAATAGATGCCAGATATCTCTTGACTTTAGTTAGAATTTTGACAGTTTCTCACATAACATTCTCGTAAGCAATTTTAAGAAATATGGTCTTAGTAAACTATAGTAAGATCAGTGCAAGACTAAAGCGTAATGGCAATTAGGGTTTCTATTTGTCCTAGAGTCAGTGTAGGGGTTTGGACAGAGAGTGATATTATTCTTTTTATGGGTAACACCAAGTTGGGATGACCCTCAAGCACACTAAAAGGCAGTAGTACAATCCTCACAAACAGGAAACATAGTCCAATAAATAGGACGTAGGTCAATAACCATACTCAGGCATATAGAATAGTCTGTGTAAATAGTCTGATCAGCAATTCTTCAGGAAAAGCTTAGAGGGTTATAATACATCACAAATTCTGCATGAAACAACAATGTCATGTGGCTGGGGAAAGAGGCAAATATCATTCTTAGATGTATAAACAGAAATTTCATCTATAAGGTATGTCTACACAATATGATAAGATCATAGCAGGAGCACAACGTTATGTTTTTGAGGTCTTTATTCAAGGGATGTATAGACTATTTGGAAAAAGTACAAAGAAGAAGAATGGTCAGAGGTCTAGAAAGTATGATCTATGGAAAAAAATATGCCAAAGGAATTTGGAGTGTTTAAACTGGAGAAGGGGTGGCTGGAGGAGGTGATAACACTAATATGTAAAAGGTAATAAAGAGAACAAACTGTTCTGTCTTTAGTCGGCTGAGACTGTAGGCACTGTAGCTCGGACGTAAGTGACTAAACCCTGTCAGTGAGCAGAGCAAGGACTGGAACAGGCTGTCCGAGGACATTGTGAACTCTCTGTCACTGGATATTTTGAAGACCAGCATCAGACAATCATCTGCCAAGAATGGTTTGGATATAGCCAGTCTTCTTGTGGAGAAGGGTTTGGTGACTCGATGAGGTTTCTTCCACTCTGTTTTCTATGGGCTATGATAAATATAATCTAACAATAAAACATTGTATTTTGGCCCTTTAAATTCAGTATGTGGACAGTTCTTTTGAAAGAGGAGATTCTCATAGGATTCAGGGGAAACCTGGAGCATATAAAGTGTGAGTGCATGGCTTCAGAGGTGATGGTCAAGGTTAAGGGGGGCTCAGGTGGTGTCTTCTCAATCCTGCAGATCATGGTGGAGGACTTGAGGAGGACTGGATGGATCCTGCAAGTAAACAACTGGTTTCACTACTGGTTTTAACAACAAGGATTCAACTTTTACGACCATGGGAGCTGCTCTGAGGACCAAAGACTGCCTGGAAGAGATGGGATCCAGCTGACCAAATGAAGCAACAGGCTGGCCACCTTGGTGAGGAGAGCTTTAAACTAGGAGTGATGGGGGAAAGAAAGGATGATCAACAATGAAGCGAAGAAGTGGTGGGCTGTTTGGCAAGCAAAGGGTGTGGGGTGATAGGAACACAGCAGGACGCAAGCAATCTTTCTGGAGTGCATTGACGACAACTTCCTGACACAGGTAACATGGGTACATGCTGTGCTGGACATACTTGCAAACAAGGAAGAACTGCTTGGGAATGTGAAGGCTGGGAGCAGCCTTGGCTGCAGTGAGCATGAGATGGTGGAGTTCAGGATACTGAGAGGAGGGAACAGGACAAAAAGCAGGGTCACAGTCATGAACTTCAGGAGAGCAGACTTTGACCTGTTCAGGTACCTGCTTGGTAGAATTCTATGGAAATTAGTCCTGGGGAGAAGAGGGGTCCTGGAGAGCTGGTTGGTATTCAAGGATTACCTTCTTCAAGCTCAGGAAACTTCCACCCACATGTGCTGGAAGTTAAGCAAAGGCAGCAGGTGGCCTGCATGGCTGAGCGAGATGTTCCTGACAAAACTCAAACACAAAAAGGAAGAGGTGGAAGCAGGGGCAGGAAGCAATATGAATACACTGTTCAAGTGTGCAGGGAGAGAGCTAGAAAAGCCAAAGTCTACCTGGAATTGATTACAGTGAGGGGTGTGTAGGGCAACAAGAAGAGCTTCTACAAGTACATCAGCCACAAAAGGAAGACCACGGAAATTTGAATGGGGCAGGGGAACTTCTGACAAGGAATCTGGAAAAGTCCATGGTAGTAAATGCCTTCTTGGCTTCATTCTTTACTGTAGGACAGGCCTTCAGGAATCCCGGACTTCTGAGACCAGAGGAAAAGTCTGGAGCAATGGAGACTTGTCATCAGTGGAGGAGAATCATATTAGGAAACACTTAAACTGGACATACACATGTCTATGGGACCTGATGGTATGCAACCATGAGTGCTGAGGGAGCTAGCCAATGCCGCTGTGAGGCCACTCTTGATTATCTTTGAAAGGTCATGGCAATCGGGGAAGATTTCCAAGGATTGGTAGAAAGCAAATGTCAGCCCTCTCTTCAAGTAGGGAAAGAAAGAGGATCTGGGGCATCATAAGCCTTACTTCAAACCCCAGTAAGGTCCACAGAGCAAAATCTCCTTGAAACCATTCCTAAACACCTGAAGGACAAGAAGGCAATTGGGAGTAATCAGCATAGATTTACAAAGGGGAAATCATGTTTCACCAACCTGGTAGCCTTCTATGCTGAGATGACTGGCTTGGTGGATGAGGTGAGAGCAGTGGATATTTTTTACTTTGACTTTGACAAGGCTCTCAATACTCACTGTCTCCCATAACTTTCTCACTGACAAACTGATGAAGTAAAACTAGGTAAGTGGACAGTGAGAAGGACTGAAAACTGGCTGAACTGCTGGGCTCAAAGGGTTGTGATCAGAAGCACAAAGTCCAGCTGGAGGCCAGTCACTTGCATCGATACTGAGGCCAGTACTGTTAAATTCTCCATCAAGGACCTGGACAAAGGGACAGAGTGCACTCCCAGCAAGTCTGCAGATAATACAAAACTGTGAGGAGTGGCTGATACACCAGACAGGGTGCACTGTCATTCAAAGGGACCTTGGCAGGCTGAAGAAATGAATTGGCAGGGATCTTGTGAAGTTCAACAACTAGAAATACAAAGTCCTGCCCATGGGTAGGAACAACCCCAGGCACCAGGACATGCTGGATGTGCCCAGCTGGACAGCGGCTTCACAGAAGAAGACCTGAAGGTCTTGGTGGACATCTGCTTGAACATCAGCCAGTAATGTGCCCTGGCCAACAGTGTCCTGGGCTGTATTAGGAGGACTGTTGCCAGCAGGTCGAGGAAGGTGATCCTTCCTGTCTGCTCAGTGCTGGTGAGACCCATCTGGACTGCTGGGTCCAGTTCTGGGCTCCCCAATGCAATGTGGAGTCCAGTGAAGGGCCACTAAGATGATTAAGGAACTGGAACATCTCTCCTATGAGGAAAGTCTGAGAGAGCTGGCACTGTTCAGCCTGGAGGAGATGGTTAAGGGGGGCTCTTATCAATGTGTATAAATAGCTGAAGGGAGGGTGTACAGAAGACGGAGCCAAGATCCTTTCAGTGATAGCCAGTGACAGGACAAGAGGCAGTGGGCACAAACTGAAACACAAGAGGTTCCCCCTGAACATCAGGAAAAACATTTTTTTTTGACAGTGACTGAGCACTGGCAGGGGATGTCCAGATAGGCTGTAGGGTCTCCTTCGTTGGAGATATTCAAAATCTGACTGGACATGGACCTGAGCAAGCTGCTCTAATTGCCTCTTCTCTGAGCAGGGTGGCTGAACTACTCAGTACCCTGAGATCCCTTCCAACCTTCTTAGGAGAAGGATTCAGTAGCTTCAAGTTCCAAGTTCATTACCAGCAACTTTCTCATTTGCATGTGAACATATTAAGATTTGAAAAAAATTAATTTTATACTTGATTAAATTGATCTTTTATATTGGCTCTTGCTTTCTTATTGCTCTTAGAAATAAGGCATACTCCCATTATAGTTGTTCAAAGAGGTAATACAAGAGCACAAGTTTAGAGCTCTTTTAAAAGTGCGTATAGCATTAGACACAATCACTCAGCTCTGAAGAGACTAATTTGTGATTTTAAGGATTGTGTCAACTAATTTGTGACAAATGTGTTAAAATTGCAAAATCAATGAAGTACCACTTCACGACAGGATGACACTGAGTTTCAACTGTTTGTGTATGAGAACATTCCCTTTGGATTTCTCCTTGGAAATTTATTATCCCAAAAATTCCTTTCTTTTAGTATACAGCTACAATTCTCACTCTAGAACTCAACTAGTCCATGGTACTCATATTCAGTAGGCAATGCAGTTTATTTTGTTATGACACATGAAATTTTTTTTTTCTCTCTGTTTAAAATGCTGGTATCCTAATCCAGAACGCAGTAACCATTTAGAGATTTCCTATAACACTCATATTAAATCAGTTTTCAGCAACAAGTAGTAAGTCAACTTGAGAAAAACTATAACAGAAAACCATCACAAAAATATCACAGAAAAGTATAACAGAAGATGAAAGGTAGAATCTAAAGACAACTCAGGCAAGAGTAGCATGCTATTTTGACAGGGGAGGGTTACCGACAACTGAAACAAGATTCTTAGTGTCAGGAAGGATTTACTATCATCAACACCTCTAAATCAAGACTGAGTGGCTGTCTAGGATAGGTTGCAGATGTGATGAAACAGTCTGTAGGTGCATAAATTCCCAATTTAATGTGCTGGAGAGCTTGTATTTTATGTACATTTGCCTTTGGGCTCAATCTCAAGAATGAAACAGTTTTTCTCCTGGTGAAGGGCATACAATAGTGTGCCAACAAGATTGCCCCAATTGCAACGTGAACACAAGATCCTCCAGCAGTTAACTCTATACATATGTGGTACAGACCTAAGACCAGTATCTGGCAATAATTTCGTTACCAGAAAAGATATTTGGAGGCCCATGGTCCAGGAACCATAACAGACCACAGTAAATCAAACCTTCTTCATTTTGTCTTTGTGCTTTAGAAGCACCTAGTAAGTAAAATGCTGTTATGTATTTGGTCTTGGAACAAAGACCAGCTGGATTCACGATGTGCTGGGCTCTCTGATACTCTTCAGAGACAGATTTCCTAAAGGAGAAGGGTTATGTCATTTTCCTGTTTTCCTTTGACAATTAATATCTTTGTAATGATCCAGAATGCCATACAAGATTTTTGATTTATTTCTCACGGAGCCTTGTATTGATTTCTGTGCATCAGCAGCAGTAGATTGTGTTATTTCATCAGTGAGTCATTGTTCTACTACTTATTTTGTTCCGTTTAGTAAATATGACTCATTGAGTCATCAGTGACAACTCAGGATTTACAAACAGTGCTTCCTATGAGATCAGAGAGCATTTTCTGTGCCATCAGAGTAGCGTTATTTTAATCTCATGGATGATTGTAAATAGCTTTGTTTAAGTCACCTCGTTACTATCTCATCATTTGCAAAGCAGATTTTCTGAAGACTTTCAAGTCTGACTTCTAGTGAGAGCATATCTGATTATTAATTTAAAAGTTTTTGTTTCTGTCGTGGTTTAACCCCAGTAGGCAACTAAGCCCCAGACATCTGCTTACTCACTCCCCCCCGGTGGGATGGGGGCAAGAACTGGAAGAGTAAAAGTGAGAAAACTCGTGGGTTGAGATAAAGACAGTTTAATAAGGCAAAGCAAAAGCTGCACACGCAGGCAAAGAAAAACAAGGAATTCATTCACTGCTTCCCATGGGCAGGCAGATGTTCAGCAAAGCAGGGCTCCATCAGGTTATTTGGGAAGACAAACCCCATCACTCTGAACATCCCCCCCTTCCTTCTTCTTCCCTCAGCTTTATATACTGAGCATGACGCCATATGGTATGGCATAGCCCTTTGGCCAGTCTGGGTCAGCTGTCCTGGCCGCGCTCCCTCCCAGCTTCTTGTGCACCTGGCAGAGCATGGGAAGCTGAAAAGCCCTTGCCTAGTATAAACACTACTTAGCAACAATCAAAACATCAGTGTATTATCAACATTATTCTCATTCTAAATCTAAAACACAGCACTCCAACAGCTACCAAGAAGAAAACTAACTCTATCCCAGCTGAAACCAGGACAGTTTCCTTTCTTGAATTTGAAGTCATTCCTCCACAAGCAAAGTCAACAAACCACTTTCCACTGATCTTTCTTATGTGACATTAGCAAATGATTTAACAAACCTGTTTGGAACCAGATTATGCAGAATAGATGTTTTTGTTCACACTTCTTTTTGCTTCTCCATGGTGTGACAGGAAATCACTTCTCTTAGTCATCTTCAGTCTCCCTGGAATGGCTCTTTATACAGCATGGTTACTGAATATATGTGTGACTGGAATATGGAAAAGCATGTGAAGTTTTCCAGGAATCTCTCTGCTTTGCGTACTGATATTTGAAGTACTGTTATTTGTGTTAGTCTCTACTTTGTCATTTACTCAGATGAATACATTCTTCAGTTAATTTGCACTCTGCTATTCACCAAGTATGTAAGTTCCAGTCTTGCTAGAACAATATTTTCCTTTTTTATTTCCTTGCCATAGTTTGAGAACTGTTTAATATGCTCCTCCTGCTGATCCAGAGCCCTAGTCCAAGTTGTGGCATCATTTCCGTCTGCTAGCATGTCTGCCATTTTCCTGTGGAACACTTCTGGTTCCTTTGAGATACCACAAGAAATGTTGTTGTTATCCAATAACATATCACATTTACTCATTAGTAATGTGAAAATATGTAAACATAAAAATTAGAAACACTGTGTTTCCAGAAGAAGAAGGATCAGATTCTGACACCAGCTGAACAGAAGATAATGAGTCACATAATGAAGCATAACATTCTCTCTACTGGGTGGAAAAGGTTTATAAACTATATGAGTCCCTGGTTGATAAACTCAATTACTAGCTTCCCCTCATCCCTTAGAGGCATTATGCTATCTGATATGTGGCAAAGGCATACCACAACTTCTGCACAAATACAGATATCCCTCGGCAAGGGCTGAAAGAGTCTCACAAGAACTTTGATGCATGTTTAAATATGAGAGCAGTCAGCAAGCGCAGAGGACCAAGCAGATATATTTATTGAAGAAAATGTGAAAGCAATTGGTAAGGAATCTCCTTGAGGTGCACTGTACTAAAATCATACATGGCATTGACACCAGGAAGACTTGCTGTGTAGTCAGGATATTTAAACCTTGGTGTCAAAATCAGAATCTAAATCTGAACCTCTATTATTCAAAATCTTGTCCCTACGCTGCAACAGCTAACCTGAATATTGTTTGTTTTCTTGCAGTTTCTACTGTGTTCAGTATTAAAACCAGATCCTTATCTACTGAAGCTGCTTTAAAATGAATGACCTCATTAGATTACAAGTGAGAATAAGGGCAATGACATTTAAGCAGAATAAAGCAGTTATCACATTTTTCACACACACATGCCTCAGAGTACATAACTTCCTATTCCTTGATTTTTTGTTTAAAGACATAAATAGAATTAAACCAGCTTTTACAGTTCTCCCTCTTAATTAACGAGCACTATTTGTCATTATGTGCCATAACTGAAGTTATGGCTTGACTGGTGAATTTGTCAGTGACTGGCATCTTCTTTAATGCACTAGACAACCATACCTGTCCTCACCAGTACCGTTATCATGCAGGTGCACTGGTAGGATTTCTGGTGACGTTTCCCGTACCATAGAATCATAGAATCATAGAATCAAAGAATCGTTAAGGTTGGAAAAGACCCTTAAGATCATCGAGTCCAACCATTAACCTAGCACTGCCAAGTCCACCACTAAACCATATCCTCGAGCACCACGTCTACCCTTCTTTTAAATACCTCCAGGGATGGAGACTCAACCACTTCCCTCTTGGCAGCCTGTTCCAATGCCTGACTACCCTGTTGGTGAATTATCCATGTGCTGAACCACTCTGCTGCTTTCCCAGTGGGCAGTGGGAGGAGTTGCTCTGTTCTGGAAATTCTAGGAAATGCTGGAGATGTAGCATTTGCTTTATTTAATGCATCTACATTAAAATGGAGAAGTATTATCAGTCTTACCAAAACAGCAGCACTCAGCTTGGCCATTTAGCCTGATCTGAGAGATCATTTGATTGAGAGACTTGTTTGTGCAGCAAAAGCAAGGCTGAGGAGTAGCACTAGAGCAAGAGTGCAAGCTACTTCTGCCGTGAAGGCATAACCAAGACAAAAGAAGCCTGTAAAATGATTGCAGATAGTTAGACTTTTTTTTTTTTTTTAATATCCATACTCTTCACAAACTGCACTCCAGCCTAGAAAACACTTCATGCCATTGTTTAAGCTGTCTTGAATCCCTTTGGGCTACAATAGCCACATACGTTTACAAGTAGTATAGCTGGGAGGTTCCTTTCCACCTTTGCGTACCATTTGGATGTCACTTTGACAGCAGTTTGTTGGTCAGGCTGAGGCTACCAAAATCGTATCACCAAGGTTTGTGGTGGTGGTTTTCTTTCTATAGTCTTTGAAGCTGAACGACAGATATATAGCTGGCTAGATGCACACACATAGTACAAGCCAAAAAATAAAAAAATACAGTTTCAACAGTCTGAAATAATTATACAGTTATCTAGGGAATGAGAAGGTAAACTCCAACGATTAATAACTAATTGTTCTTAATTCATTAACCACTGCATAGAATAGTGCATGCACAATTGCTGTACTTGTTTTTCTCTGTCTCCTAGACAGAGAAATCCAGACAGCCACAAAATCAGTGAAATGCTTAGGAATGTATCTGTTTGCATCATTCCTGGCTGCCTAAGCCTCAAAGGACAATCTTGTACCTAGCCCATCAGGATCAGAGCAAGAAGGTAAGCAAAGGAAATCCTTGGCAATGATTTCAAAGTGACAGCATTTTGGGAAATATTATGTCTGGATAAGATTTTCATAGAAGAATTCACAGATGCCAATTTTGTTGCTTACCTGCTGGGTAGTTTTCAGGAGGTCCTTTCAGTTCTCTGTGATATATTTGCACCATCTGTACATGGGGATTAAAATGTGTCTCCAGAGTGCTTTAAGACTGATGAGAGCTGTAAAGATGATTTTCACAGTACTTGCCCACAAAAGATACATTACAAGCAAAGAAAGATGCCTGAAGCCTCCAGTGATGCCATGCTAATCAAGGGTCTATTCCAGGCACGACTTGTTCCATGGGTTCATAAAAAATTAAATCTATCGGACAGCTGAATGTATTGACTCTGTGAAAATAGGTACTTTTTTTTTCTTATGGTGTCATTGCTTGAGATTTCTTTAATAACATAAAGTTATAAAAATATATACAGCCTCCTAGCAATATGTCTCAACCAAACCTGCCAGCTAGGACTAAGATCAGTGTTTATAGCAGCCTCTTCATTTCAAATTATGACCAGAACATGCTATTGATATATCATCAAAAGACAGATGCACACAACTTAGCAGGTGAGTATGTTTTAATAGGATATGGTACATACCATGAGATGTTAAAATTTACTAGGCAGATAGTTGGTGGGTATCAACTTATAAGCAACATTTCACACTCAAGAAATATCTTGTTGCTCTTTAAAAGTGTTCCTTTAATAGAAAGGAACTTTATTTAAGTCACAGAAAAAATATTTGTTAATATTACAGTGATGGCCCAAAAACAATAAGGTACTTAAACATCGTACTGAGGGACCACCACAGATTTATGCTAAGCACTGAGAAACTCTCATCCATTAATGTCAGCCGGTGCACTCACAGACTAGATCACTGGACAGGAGAGCAGCTGCAGAGTTTTCCTGTTTATGCACAGCTGCATCCAGCCTCTCTGGATAACTGCTCTGATTTATAAAGGGTAGCTCTTCCCTAAGCTCTTCTTAGGTTGTGTTATTCTAGCCAGTTTGTTTTTTCAGTGCTACTAGTGTACTAGTGCAGAAGTGACACAATGCACTTAAAATACCAGCAGTAACTGGGTAACTGAACAGGTTTTTCTTTAGATTAATAAAAACAAGAAGTATTTAGGACATCCCTGGATAAACGAATACAGGGTATTATTATAAAGTGTTCATTCATTATAAGAGAAGACTAAACTTGACAAGCTAGCAAGCCCCATCCTGTTCAAGGGTACTGTGACACAAGAATCAAGGCCAAAAATTTTACCAATTAGGTAAAATGATTGTATCTCTTAAAATAGTTCTCAAAATTCTCAAAATGTGTTTCAAAAACAGCATTTCACATATCCTTATTCCATCATTAATTCAAAACAAAATGAATATTTATGACATTTAAGTGTTGCCAATTACAGTTCATATATGAAACCCTGGCCTATTTGTCTGTGATTTCAATAGGGGTAGGGTTTCACCCCATATTCTTGACATGCTGTAACTCGATCCAAGGTATACCACAGAGCTGTCATGCAAAAAAAAACCAAAAAAAAACCCCAAAACCCAAGAGTTTTCTTCATTAAAACTGTGTCTCTATTTTCTAAATTTTCCCATGTTAAGCAGAATATTTCTGTCGGTATTTACTGAAGTGCACATAAAACTGATTAATAGAAAGAGTGGTTATTCTAAAAATCTAGCTCTAATCGGAAGATATCACTTCATATTATTTGGCTGACATTTCAGCAGCAAATAGGTTTCTGTAATGGAGAAAGAGTGTCAAATCTGTGCTTTATAGACTTGTCAACAAAAATGATTTTACTAATCGTATCACGATCAGATAATAATACTACATTTGGGCATAATGTTCCCAAGCGTCCAGTTTCTTGGTCTCTTGCAGAAGACCCCCAGACCCTCAGAATGCCATACAAAACTTGAGAGCAGTTAAAACTAGAGGAAGAAAACTCCAAGTGAAGGCATTTTCCAGGAATACAAGGCCATATGTAGGACACTGGCATGGAGCAATGAAGCTCTTAACAGGAAGAGGTGATAGATCTAAATGCCCTAACGTAGCAGCGTGCAGAGACACCAGCTGGGGTGTCAGAAGCTGTGAAACGGTTAGGTGGCACTGAAGAAAAACTAATCTGGCTGAGCAGGCTGAGCACAGCACCCCACCAACACAGCCTGGCTGTTTTGTCCTAGAGCTGCCAAATCACTGCTCGTTTACAGATCACAGAACCACAGGTTGAGGCTGGATGACACCTCTGGAGACCATCTAGTTCAATCCGGGGTCAGCTACAGCATCTTGCACAGGGTTGTATCCAATTGGGTTTTGAACATCTCCAAGGATGGAGACTCCACAACATCTCTGAGCAGCCTGTTCCAGTGTTCAGTCACCTTCACATTAAAAAACCCTACCTTTTTCTGTATTTCAATTTCTGTATTTCAATTTCCTGTATTTCAATTAGTTCCCAAAGCCTCTTGTCCTGTCACTGGAAATCCCAGACAAGATCCTGGCTCCATCTTCTTTACTGCCCCTAATCATCACATTCGTAAGACCCACCCTGAGCCTTCTCTTCTCCAGGCTGAACAGCCACAGCTCTCTCCGCCTCTCCTGATATGACATATCTCTGCACGGCACTGCACTGTACTCCATAGCATAGTTGTGCCCTGAAGGAGATTTTTTAAATCACATCTTACAAGAGTTTTAATTTTGCAGCCACATACGTCCTGATTGCTAGGATCCATGTACAAGAATATTATAAGTCCATTCTCTTAAAATATCAGGAGAACATTATGTGAAGAGGAAGTACAAGTTCAGGGCTCCTGTATCTAACTGACCAATATCAGGGGCCGTGCTGGAAGTTAGTGATTTCCTGAGGATATGCTTGAAGCTGAGGATAAGGTTTCATCCTGTGCACATCTGTAGACTCCTTAGTCCCATATGTAAGCAAGACATTTTTTTTGTCTTAACTGATGTCTTGAAAACTCCTTTTCTCTCCACCTTCTTCTTTCATTCTCTGGATTATGGACTCTTTCTTCAAGCCACGTCTGGCTGTGTCTTCTGGAGAGAGTTCAGAGACTGGGAAAAGAACCAGCTATGCTGGTTGGTTAAATCTTTATTGTTCTCTCTCTTGGTTTCAAGTCCATGTTACAGAGGCCTTGAAATGCATTATAAGCATATGTACTGTATGTGAATGAATGAGGCTGGGCGGGCAGTTATCCAACAATGACTGTGCCTAAATGCAATTCTGACCCTAACCACTTCACTGCAATGCTGTAACAGAACAGCATTCTGTTGGCACTGCGCCATGACTTAAAAAAAGTATGAGTTTGGTTTCAACCCTTTGGGAATTTACAGTTCCTACCAACCTTTAGTCGCTAGATGTCAGGGCTTTTTCTGGCGGTATCCATCCTAGCCAACATATTGTGTTTCTGTAGTTCAGCATACTACAGGTGTTTCTTATCTGTTCTGGGCCCCAAATGAATGGACAGAGTATGCTGTTACGTTATTAATGCAAACTTAAAGTAACGATTTTTTTTTTATTTGAGTATATGAAAAAGGTAAGAGTCTTCACACAAAAATTTCACTTTCAAGCACAGTGAACTGACTAAAGAAAATAATTGAAAATATTGGGCTGTTTGCAGCAGCATGCCTCAGTAACTGCAGTGACTCCAGTACTTATCTGACGAGTGCACCGTGCACCCCAAGGCAAGCACCCTTGACCCCAGAGTTTGCCTATGTTACAAGGCCTTCACTTTGTAGCACTGAATTCCCTCAAAATTCAGATAGTCAACAGCTGGGTCCTCACTGCCTTGTGGGGAGTGTATTATGATATGATGAGGCCAGTAAAGTTAGTAAAAAACTGAGTGAGGACCATTCTCTGGCCATAAGACCAATAGCCCAACCTGTCTCCTGTCCCCAAATCGGAGATCTCTTCCCCTCCCAAACCAGGGAGTCCCCATCCAAAACTGACACTGGGAATGGAGCCTGGCAGGAGCTACACCTCTGCCTGTGCCCAGCAGTGTCTGGGAGAGGGATGGTGGCATGGACCGGGCAGCATGTGGGTTGTTATGCAGTAGGGCCAGCCAGGTGCCAGGACGTGAGTCTGTGCTTTGAGTTTACCCAATTAACTACTAACAGGGGCTGTGATATACCTGGTGTAACAGCCTGGCCATAACACCCTGGTGGCTGATGTGAGGGATGTGTCATGTTGCCCTTGCAAATCTCAGGCTACCTTTCAGAGACAGGTGTGCCCACCGGGTGGCTAACACACAGCCTGCCCAGTGAATGCAGAAGGGACTGGAATTGTCTTTTAAACTGTGAATCGTGGAACTGGGTGTCCTCCTGGTCTCTGCATTGATAGCCTGGGTTTCTGCCTCCATCCTGGCTCAAGTGTGTGCACAGCCTGTTCCCTGGCACCTCAGGCACTGTGCCATCCCTCAGAAATCATGTTTTTTTCTCTGTCTGCTGTCACTGAGCAAGGCTGAGCTGTTCTTTGAAAAATATGCAATTCGGCTCTTAAGGTCAGAGAGCGCTCCGTCTGTATGTCAGTAGCCTCTAATCCTACTTTGGAAAGTCGATCCTTTTTTCCCTTCATTGCTGCTATCATTTTATTACCATTTGCACTTGGATTTATGCTTAAATCACAGTCACGACAATGTATATGTATTTACCATTAATATATTTTAATTGCTCAAATCATTGTTAAACTTTATAGCCGTAGTACAGTTTGGTTTCCATACCCATCCAGGCTTACAATCCTTTTTGCAAAACACATCACTAAGATCCAGATATTCAAGCATGATTTGTACATTTGTTGATAAGAGATTGGGCCATAACCCCAAATGAATTTCGCACAGGCTGCTAAACAAGTGACAACATCTCCCAAGTTGATCAGGACTGAAACAAAGCCATTGACCCAGGTGTAGAAGCTTCCAAAAGCTGGTGCCATTCCCATGAGTCCTTTATGGTATAAACACTTGTAGGCTTAATATTCTTGTATATTTTTATACATACACACACATATACACATATAGCTATCTATATGGGCACAACCTGTATACATCCTCAACATTAGTATGCTTTAATTGCTCTTGCATTATGTCATTTGAAAACTGACTCTTTTCCTGACGTAATAAGACATAAATACAAATAGTCAAAGAAGAGACGAATAATACTATAGAAAGAAGTAGTGTGGATTTTAAATACACAAACCAGAAACTTTATAATAGGCAGATATGTTTTAAAAAGTCTCTGAAATTCAGGACTAGAAAAGCAGCCATCGGGCCTTACGGGACTGTCATCACTATGCATAGGCTTCCCTTCCCTCTCTAGCACATGTGGTCCTAATTGCTGTGTTGGCAAGACCGTGAAGCTGGATTCTTCATGAACTGGCTGTAACATTGGCAGACATTTACTCATCCACTGCTAACAGTTTTTAATGGAAAATCTGTATCCATTCATGCTAGAAAAATGCTTATGTTAAAACAGAGGAAAATTAAGCAGAGAAAACCAGATATCAGTAGCTTTTCCAGCTGCCAATAGTAGATATGCTACTACCTCATTAACATTTACTGCATGAAATTTAAGGAAAAAACAATGAATGTGATCAAATATTAAAAAAATATTTTGCAGAATTGCACATAATTTTGACCATATTTCTGATTCTGCTTATGCTACAACTTGAGGATTATACAACACATGATTATAAATTCCAAAGTTGGTTATACCTGACTCAAATCTCTAAGCAAGATACACTGGAAGTAACTTTATCCTTGCAGAATGGCAGCTGCCACATAGGATGACTAAGGCACACATCCTTAGGGACATATAAGCACTTCACTCATGGTTGTTGTGCATAACGTACAGCTGTTTGACCAGTGGAATATTCATTCTCAGTTAGAGGCACCACTTGCCCTTGCAACCAGGAGTTTTCCTGCACTTCACAGCTCCAAACACTCTCCTGGTATTAAACACTGATTACATCGCCTCTGCTTAGACAGATATTTCTGCAACCGCAACAAGACAGGAATGACAAAGAGAAGTCAGTAATCTTCCAGGTCTGTTACTCACTGTGATGTGAGAGATCACATTCAAATCTCTCATCCATTAAATTGGAGCAGAAGCTCTTGACTTGTAGTAGCAGCAGAAGTTGAGTCTATAACTGAACATAACAGTAAGTAAGACTGGTACAGAGTAAGAGTAATTAAGACTGGTGCAGAAAACTGTGGGTGAGGAGAAACACAAGTAGTATGTGTTAAAAAGGGCAGACTGGGCTGAAAAGAATTTATGGCTGGAGCTCCTCAAGGATCAGTCTCCAGGCCAATATTATTTCACATTTTCAATATTGAACTTGGCACAAGTAGTAAAAATGGTCTAATGAAATTTGTTGATGACACAAGCATCATCAAATACAGACAGATATGTATATATTACCGGAAAAATCAAATTACTTGAAAATTGAAGTAATAAAAATGGGATTAAATTTGACAGTAGAGAATTAGGGTATACACTTATAGACCTGAAGCAGAAGGGTTTTCTCACCTTTCCAGTGGTTCCTCCGTCAGCAAGGATAAAAAGAGAGGACCAGGGCCTATGAACAAGTTACACACTGGCTCAGAACCATCAGTAATTTTCCATATCAGGAAAAGCTGAGGGATCCTAAAGTCCATCCAGCAAAGTATTACTGGAAAAAGATAGAGAAACATTAATGCATTTATATGGTGAAAAAAAAGTCACATTGGAAGATGTGTGGAGGAGGGCTACTGGAATTTGCAGCAGAGAGAAACTTTATTTACAAAGGGATAGTAAAAGAGATTTGTTGTCTAACCTAGAAAAAGCAAAGTTTAGAGTTGGTATGATTGCTAGCTCTAGATACATCAGGTGCACAAATTCCAGTGAAGAAAGAAGCTATTTAAGTCAAAGGACAGCATTAGCAAATGAGTATAAAATGGTAAATTAATACTTTTTGATTAATGGATAAAAAAGGATGTTTGGCAATAAAAGCAGGGAGGTTCTGAAACTGTTCCCAGTCATACAGTCTCTTGGGTAAGATAGCTTTAAAATGTAGTTTGATTGTTGTATAAAACAGATCAGAAGACAGAATTGCCAGCTATGTCAAGGTGCTCAATTTAATGATCCAAAGTCTGCAGCCTTGGGAGCAGAGTGTGAACTTGAAACTTGGTTGCCCACATCTTCTCATCATCCTTTGCCACCAGTACTCAATCACAGTGTATTTGTTCCCACCACTGCTAAATGTGTGAATGTCAAGCTGTTATCTTATCCATTGATGGTCTGTAGTTGGTGTTTCCATATCTTGTTCTGACATGTGCTCTGGCCTCTGTAAGATTAGACCATGCAGTCAAACTGGAAAAAATGTGCATATGTAGTGGGCTTAGACATTCAACTCCTTTAAATAATCTGGACAAAAGCAACTTGTCCAAGACAACATGGGAAGTCTGTCGCAGAGTAGGAAATTAAGACTAAACCTAATGGTCATCTTTCTGTGGGAATTCATTAGGGACCCAGAAGAACTAAGTTCAAATCTTTTTGTAAGGGCATTCTTACATCTTGGATGAGAAATCTCGCCCTAGGTCTGAAAATCCTTTTAATAACATTGTGATAAACAGATTTGTTTCCCATTTTAATAAATTGCTGTTTTCCAACAAAATACTGACAATCTTCCAAACAGCTTTCACTCCAACATCCTAACCACTGGGGTGTGGGCTGTTTTGGAGAACAAGCAAGACTGTCTCTTGTATTTTAAATTAAATATTTCAAGGGATGTCATTTTTATTCTATTATAAAATGAAACCAAATGTTCAAAATTTACCATTTTTCTTAAAACCGTATTCTTATTTTCCATCCAGGAACATTCCAGATGCCATTTGATTCACTAGGCCATGTTTATTATGAGTAGATCAGATGAAGTAAATTGCAAAATTGTCTGCAAAGCTGGTATCAGTATTTCTACAGCATCCTTGTGGCTGAGGCTCAGCACTAGTTTCTTAGCGAAAATGAAATGGTTATTTAGGGTAAATGGAATGTGATATTTGGTACTGACATTTCTTTTTGAACTCCATTGTTCCTTTTAGTCACAATTACTTCTCCAAGGATCAAATCTAAACATAAAAAGATGGAAGCATAATAAAAGTCTTCAGAACTCACAGAAAGACATACCTTCTGACTTCTCTGTCTCTTCATTTGTACTCCTGGCTTTTTTCTCCTTATAAATTTATTGTCAATCATCACCTTTTTTTTGCCAAAAGGTGAAATGAAAGCATATTTAGTAATAAAATAATCCCACCAGTGCTTAAGTAGAAAGCTGTAGAAACATTGAGTGCTGTCTTGATGTAAAAACTGAATATGAATGTCTGCTGAGTTGCCAGCAGGTAAAATTCCACTTGGACAAAGGGAAAGAAGAAAACTGTATTCTACTCTGTACATTAACAGTTTTTACAGTGAATCCTGGGATACTGGATGCTTACTTTAAGGACTAATTTCTTGAATCATAAGGATTTAATCCTTCATTTCTAATGACAGAACTAGCCTTCATATGAAATAAGTAATTCTTGCTCCTCAATGCTTTCCTAAATATTAAATTAAATTTAGTTAATGGATTTTTTTTTCTTTAAGGTAGTGTCCCTATCTGTCAGCTGATTCATTAGAAATCATGCAGCCACAATACTGCACTCTTGCTGCCTGCAGCAACACTGTTTTGCCTTAATCACAATCACATAATTATTGCATGATATCTCTGTATGGAAGCTGTGAGGTTATCTGACTGTCCAACAATGCATTTCTGTGATTCTGAAATACTTAGCATGGTTAAATTTCTTTTCAATATAATCTTCATTCTTAAGGCTCTGACTTTGTAATAGTATGCTTTATTTCTGCATTTTTCCCTGTGCATTTTACCCTCTAATATTTGATATATGCTTTCACCCTCAATTCTTGGTTTTGAGCAGCTGGCTATGACATGGTGCAGCAGTGCTAGATAAGAAGTAGAATCATCTCTAGGAGCTCAGGAAAGGATATTCTGTCAGTGAAATGCTCTATACGACCACGTTCAGCCCAAGAGATGTCTGTCATTTTCTGCCACTGCAGTCATCCCTGTCAGTGGGCCTTCGTGGCAATAGTGAGTCATAGGCATGCATCCTCTTCCCTCTGTTTTGGAAGCTTAATTCTTCAAGGGAAGCAGCAAGAAAGCAGGGCTTGCACTTCAAGTCCATGGCTGAGTGTGAAAAGTTTGAAATACTGTCAGCGTTGTGTCTTGTTACACTTAAAATATCAGCTCAGAGAAAGAAGAGGCTGCCCAGAGAAACACACTTCTCTGACATGTTTCTGGGTCTGGACCAGTAGAAAATACATGTGCACAAGCAACACAGCTGACAAAATCCTATGAGAAAGGTGAGTTTTCTAGACCCATTACAAATGACATAGTGGTGTATCTACTTACAGTGATATTGCAACATTATGCTGGAAAATAAAAACCAAAAGCAAAGCCCCTTAGCACCTATGGTCACTGTACGTCTAATGGAAAAGACGAAGAAACCTACATACCAGTAACCTACATTGTTCTGCCTTGGCATCACTGCTGCAGAGTCTTCCGTAATTCGCAATGGTCATGTATCATGTATTTATGATGTGGATCACCTCATTTTCCCCTCCAACAGATTAAACCCACACAGGTAGAAAGTGTCCTCATGGAAGAGTAAAAAAGGTTCAAAAATTATCTTCAGTCATAACAGCTTTGATGGAAACTTCCCAAGCCATCTTTCTCTTCTTTTCATCTTTGTTGACATCACCATGAACATCAAACTTGGTAAAGGACTTCCCAAAATATGGCATAGCTGTGGAATATAATCAGCTATGCTGCAAAAAAATGGGCAAAGGCTGTGGTTAAAAGAGAATCTTGGTAGTCAACACTAGTCAGCATCAACTGGGAGGTAACGCTCATGCCTTCCAAGCTGACAACTTGGCCTTGCAAGCAGCTGAATATCTTTGTCAGTGCAATAGGGTGGTGCTGAGTAAATTATACACTGAATTGGTAGCACTGCCTAGTATGAAGGCTGCAAACATTTCCTGTTATAAGACCTAGTTGTTTATACTTTTGCCAAACTAACTGTTTAGGTTGAAATTTTCCATGCATGGCGCTTGCCTTATGAAGAAATCTTTTGGAAAATTTCAGCCAAAATGTTTCTGCTGTGAAGCAAGAGAAAAACATGCTATTTTTTGCTGTTAAAAAAACAATCCTGTAACTGTTACTTTGGCGGCTCTTATGCCCTCCTCATATGTTGGAGCAGGAACTTGACATCTGGCAAAAGGGTGGTCTGTGTGTCACTGATGTGCTTTTTGCTATCTGTACAAGAAACCACCCATAATGTAAATCTTGGAAAAGTCCGATTTGTATGAACTCACTAGAAGTTTGCTAAAGCTTGACCACAAAAATCCCAGAAGTTTCTGTTCTTCCTGAGCATACTCAAGCCCCCACCCCTTTCTGAAGCTGTCTGTCTATATGTAATTCCTACAAAACAAAAGGCTGTGCTGCTTCTCCTCTTATTTGAATAGTTCATTCACTATCCCCAGCATGGGACTGTGCTGTCATCCCACATATATTTGGAGGATTCTGGGCTTTTCTTAAGATGGTTATTTCCAGGCTGGGATGGGGCCAGACATCAGAAGGGAGAGAAAGAAGCTCTGTATTCTGCGCTGTGAATGATCCACTTGCTGACACCCAGCAAGTGTCACAGGAGAAGATGCCTTATGCAAAGGCACACAGGACTGGAACTGAACATAGGACACCACAGAAATGCAAGTGGAACAAGCAAGAGAGGTGGATGCTGGTGCAGAGCAGAGACTAGTAGAAGATGGGAACTCAAAAAACTGTGAAAAAACTGTGGCTTGAAACCAAGGAAGGAAATCTAGAGGCAAAACAAAATCCATGTGAAATGTAGGGTAAAAGAGACTGGGTGGCGGAGTTGCATTTCTTGTAACTAAAAATTAGCAGGACAGATTGAAGGATGTTTGGGATAAAAAGCAGGAGTCTATGAATAGCAAAGTCTAGATGAAAATCTTATTAAGGAGTCAGACTTCTGAGGAAAATAATGTTTCTGAGGAGAAAATAACTCCTTTAGTACCAAGTCCCTTTTCAGCATGGAATAAGAGGTCCTACAGTGATCCATCAGGGCCACTGCCATTGTATGTCATGTTCCTGTACCACTTGTCCACACTTATGATAGCAACCTATTATTGCTGTCCCTCACTTCATTAGTTCAAGCATCAAAATTAGGGGCAAATTTACAGGTGACAGGGAAAAGCAAAAGGCCTGTTACCAGTGGGCAAAACACATTATGCAGGAATCTACACATCAATTAGGAAAAAATGTTAGGGACTCCCAAACTGAAAATAGTTTAAAATTTCTGATCTAAAGGTTGCAGCTTTTCTGACAAGTCATGTGGATATTATACAATGAAATTTATAGTTTTCAGTTTGCTTTTTACAAACTAAGGAAATTGCATAAACATGATAAAAGAATAGCCTAAAGTTGAAAAGTCAGGTTTTTAGCCCGTCACCTCCATTATAATTTAATTTTGTTTCTCTAGCAATGTAAGCCTTCCTTATGCATTAAATGAGATAGGGATTCTGTATGAAAAATAGGAAACAATAATTGAATTGACCATCACTTCCTAACACATAAGCATAAATTGGGCAAATGTTTCCAGCATTTCGTAATTTTGAGTGATTTTGCAACTTACATGCAAAGTTTAAGGCTCTGTTTTAGCAGGAACTTTTCATCTACCTCTCTCTTCTCCAAATAATAGACCAATACAGTTACCAAGTTAAAAACACAAGAGTCCAAAACATCCAAAGGTTAAACTGAGTGCAGGACCTTAACTCTGCCCGATGCTGTGTAAATAACACAACAAAGTTTTTTTCCACTTAGCAAAACATTGCTTTCAGATGTTACATAATAGATCTGAATTTCTGTTATCTAATGTACATACAACCTGAGGCTTTTATTTCTTTTCTTCTTGGTTTAATTTTCTTGTTTTTCTTCCTAATTTATCCACTTCAGCATCTACTATTCATATATTTCTAAGAACACTGAAATTCATGGCTTAAAGGTGTAACAAAACTTCTATCACAGATTTAGGTGGATCTACCTTTTCTTGTACTGCAATGTAGTAATTTTGTGTATTTGTAAACCATATTTGTTTTGCAATCTTTCAAGATTAAAGAACTGTCAGAGTAGTGAAGGGGAAAAAGAAATGTCAGTTGTGAGGGACAATGTCATATAAATCCTGTATGAAAATTATGCTAACAAGTATAAATAGATATTGTACTAGTAATGAACCCATTTGAAAAGTATTTTAAAACCTGTATGAGCACTTGTGGCAGGGATAAGAATAGGGAGTTTAGCAGTGGTTTTTAATAAGAATTTTAACTGTCTGTTGCCAACAAATGTTATATATGACTCATTTAAAACTCAAAAAATTCCTGGTATCCATGTGATATATGTGATAGATGACAGTGGGATACAAGTCTGTAATATAGCTTCCTAGACTGCTCATTACTGAATATTTATCACAGAATCACGGAGCGGTTGAGGTTCGAAGTGACCTCTGGAGATGATCTGGTCTAAATCCACTGCTCAGTCAAAGCCACCTAGAACCAGTAGCCCAGGCTTGGACCCAGACAGCTGTTGAATATTTCCAAGGATGGGGACTCCATGACCTCTCTGGGCAACTTGTGACAGTGCTCAGTCACCCTCACAGTAAACAAGTGTTTCTTGATGTTCAGAGGGAATCTCTTGTGCTTCAGTTGTGTTCATCACCTCTGGTGCTCTCACTGGGCACCACTGAAAAGAGCCTGGCTCCATCTTCTGTACACCCTGCCTTTCTATAATGTAGTATACATTAATAAGATCCCTCTCACACATACTGAAGGAATTGTTCTTATGTATGAATTAAACCATAAAGGAAAAGTATATGTATATTTAGAATGCCCTATATGCTGTCCCCTTCAAATGCTTTGACCATTCAAGTGAATGATTTTCAAATGTTAATAACATTGTCATACTTCTGGTAGCTTTCGGAGAGCAAAAAAAATAGCTTGCAGATTCAACCTAGTTATATTTTTTCTTCTTAAATTTTATTATGGCTTTTCAAAGAAACATTTAAAGGAGGGAAAATTTATTTTTTTTTTCTTAAAATTATTTTCAAAATCCCCTTTCTGTTCAGAGTTTACTTCAGCTTTTTTAACAAAGGTATTGCAAACTAGATTTCTGTCTACAAAATTTTTTTTAATGGCCAAGCAAGCAAAGTTTCGAATAGCAGGAAGCCAACTGGAAATGTTACCGCATCCCAAAAAATTGTGTTGCACTGGGTGTCTGCTTTCTAAAATAACAGCAGTTGCCACATAAGTGCTTAAACACGATTTTCTTAAATTATATACTGAAATGTTATAAATTACACTTTCATATGACCACTACTATGTAGACCAGAAAAGCATTTCTGACTGAAAATAGAATATTTTAACACTTGATTTGCTGCTGAAAGGGACTGTAAACAGGTGTGGTCACAAAGCGTTCTGAAAACAAAGCAGGTGCTGCTTCAGCCTGTGTTGCCGTTCTCAGATTTATTTTCCATGATACCTTAAAATAACATCAATAAATCATAACTGGCAGCCTAAACTTTCCTATGAACCTCTCTTTTCCTGAGAATTTTGTATAATGCTCTTTAACCATGACCTTGTTTTCCATTGCTTTCAAGAGACATTAAATTCTTTTACTCTCCAGAACTGAACCTCATATTATTTTTTCTGGTCCGTACCACAGTGACTCACCCCACAAACCTAGCTCTTCTATGGCAGTTCCCAGGCTGTGATTGGATTCACCAGTAAGTGGCCAAAGAAACTCAATCCTAGTACAAGTTGTGAGATTGTCTCACACCGATATGGTGACTGAAAACCTGGATCTTGGAAGTGGCAGGGCTAATTTGCACAAAAGCTGAGACAAAGATGAATCTACAGTGTCTTCTAACCTCATCCTCAAGGCAGCCAGAAACTCGTTTTAAACCTAGGGTAGGCTAAAAAGTCTTCATATTTGTGACATATAGATGATGCTCAAAAACTGAGAAGCACCATGAATAATAGACAAATATGTGATATCTGTCCTAATATCAACTTACATACAGATGGGCACATTGAATACTTTTTCCTCTGCTGATTCACAAGATTTTGTTGAAGTCTTCCTGAATCTAAAAGAGAGATGACAATGAAGGAGATCAACAGAAATTCAAGTTAAGACTAAAGCAGAAGAAGGGAAGGAAATAACCATTCCTCTTTCATTGCACATGCTGTGCCAGTACTCCATAAGGGCTACTTGAGAGGTGGAGATGTTTCCAGCCTGGACAAGAAGAGAAGGCAGTACTGCAGAACTCACACTTGCACCCCACAGTCCAAGAAAAGAAGTGGGGCACTCCCCCTTAAGCATAATAACAAGGACATAGCTCAAGAAAAATTCTGATCGAAGCAGCTCAAAGGGTGGGACACATTCTTCTGAGATAATTAACACACCAAAGCAGCTATAGAAGAATGCCTGATTTTTAAGTACAGGCATGAGTTTATGCCTTATTATTTTCTTTAAGAACTGTCTAATCTGCAAATAATTTTTAATGATAACCTTGATAAAACCAGTGTTATTATATCTCCATGTTCTAGTTTAGTCTAGCAATAAAGTGATTTCTGCGTGGTCTAGCAAGGACAGGGCACATGTTCCCTTGAGGATGGTGAATAAATCAAAGGAAGGAAACAGCAAACTTTCAGTGTGCCTTTTAAAGTGAGGATCTGCAGTCAACCTAGCTGAAATAGGAATGACATAGGAATGATGTAGGAATGACATTGGCTGACACAGGAATCGTGGACAGTCATATCTACCACTGTACCATGCTGCCTCATAAGGTTAGTGATAATCAGGATCTGTCTGGCAAGAAGCAAAAGGGATGTTGAAATGGCTTCTGCCACAAGGAATACAGGCTTTCATCAATTCATCAGTCTCTGCTTGGTTTCACTGCCCCCCACTGGGATTACTTCAGTAGCCAAGTGTTGCTGAAATGAAAGAGCACTATGAAAAGTGTTACATAGTTTGATTACCTGTGAGAGCAGATAACTTAATCCAGTCAAATAAATTCTTCTACGCTGTTTTTCTTATACTGCCCATACCCTTCTCCTCTTTCATATTGCTTCCCCAGTTGTAATTCCTGTATGTGTAGCTGGACAGTAAGCCAGCTTTAATTATGTTCTGGTTAGCAGACTCAGTGGGAAGCATCTTGCCTATGTTGACAATTACACATAGTCACCATCAGGTCTGCCTGGCTCTGAGTGAGGAATAGAGCTGACACTGCACTGGAAACCATTTGCACACAATAGCACAGGACTGGCTTTGTTGTCCCAGCTCTCCCTCCTGAGAGGAAGCATGTATCAGTACAACCACACACCCATGTGTCTGAACAGTTTCTGGACTAAAGCTGGCTTGGACCCACCAGCCCAGACTCTGGAAGAGATGGTCTGTGCTCCTCTGCACCTGAGTATAGATGCACCTTAACTCCCAGCTTCAGAAGAATTGGATTTTGAGTTACTGGGGAAGTAGTAATGTTTTGTCCAGTAAATTTCTGGTTATTCCTTGCTGCTGTGTCAAGCAGGCTTATTTGCTGTTCCAGGCATCCATCTCAATAGGCACGGGTAACCAGATGCAGAATATGTATCTTTAAGTCAATAGAAAAAGATGCTTCACTTGTCAACAAGCAGTCATAACAATAATTAAAGTTCAAACCTTTTTAATGAAGGTTTATGTTAAGAGTAATCTCACACATGTTCGTAGTGACTTCAGTATTTTATTTCTCTCAGCCACTTGACTTTTCAGATTAGATGTTATTTATATGTGGCATTTGATGGCAAAGCCATGTGGAGGGTCTTTGGGTTCATATGTGACTGAAGGGCAAAACAATCCCCACTCTAAGGAAACAAAGAACAGCACGCTAGCTTAGCTAGAGAAAAGGCTACTCTCAGTGCGAGGGTGGTGGTTGCATTAGCTAGCATAGCATAATAACTCATGTACCCTATATTTCTTACGCACTTTGATTTCTGAAAGGTTTGTGCCCAGGAGTGGGCACACTTGGTGTTCAAGGACATTGTTAAATGTGCCAGTAAATCAGGCATAGGATCATACACTGATAGAGATACATAGATACATAGAGAATGGATGCTTGATAAGGGAACATTACTCCTCCTCTGGCCTGCTAAAGGAGAAAAGGATCCTGATGAAAAACTAGCATGTGATCATACCATCAAAGGCTGCATCCACAAGCAAACATAATTCTGCTTTTTATAACTTTTAACTGCTTGACTTTGCAATAATCTTCTTTTGAAGTTTGAATATGTGAGTAGTGCACATGTGGGATATGCATATTTACCACGAGTCATCACAAATACATATCATTTAAACCATTAGAATAATCATGAGGAAATTCATGTAACTGTATTAGTGTTCAGTATATATACCAAGGAGTACATGTGGTTTTACAATATTTATGAAGTAGATGCCATTGTTGTTACATAAAACAGAAACAGTTTGTATCTGTAATATTACTTCTATACATTTAATCTAACCTGGGGTTTAGTGGGACTGTCTGTGAAAACAACTCTGTATTAAATCCATCTTTTTACATTCTGGAAAGGATTAAAATTATTTCAACAGAAGAGTGGAGTTAAATTGCTCCGTGGCTCATGAGGAACAGATATTGCCAGCTGAAATGTTTGGCAGCTCAGCTAAGGTTGAAATACCAATACCAACCACAGGCATGCATTTCATCTTCCTCGGGACACTTTGTTGAAGAGGAAAGACTGAGGAGTTCTCTTGAGACTGGCTTTATAAAGTCTTTCTTTTAAAAAAGAAATCAATATCAAACCTAAGTTGCTGTCACAACCTGAGTGATTTATGATTAAACAGTTCAGGATCATTATGGTCTTTTTACTACATCATCTTTTGAAGTGCCAGTGCAAAACTGTGGGAAGAATATAATCAAATATTGTGAGAACATTGTTTAGTTTAAAGGGCAGTGGCTGGAATTAAGGTCTTTTCACTTTTTTGAAGTAGAAGATTCTAAATTAGAAGAACATCATAATAATGCTACCTAGGCTTTTTTTTTTTTTTTTTTGTAGAAAAGCTGTTTGTTCTTTGAGACATGGGTGTTATATTTTTCTATATATATGGACAAAAGTTAAAAAACACTGATGATTCATCAGAAATAATAATTACTACAGAATGTCATTCTTCAGACAAGGAAATAATTACCCAGAGCTGTTACTACTTTAGTAGCACTTAGCTCACGAGGAAGAGTCCCTTTACCCTCTGCTCCCCCTGGGTTATCTTTAGTTGTTGAAAACCCACAGCAGTTTGGGCAATACCACTTTTGCATACCAACTTCCAACTCCAAATAAATACCAGTCCTTTTGATCCCTCTTGGATCTGTGTTCTATTGAATAACGTGTTCATCTTCCGCTACAGCACTGCCTACCGCTCTCATGAGGAACACCTTTTTACTAGTTGGGCTTCTAACATCTTTGTGGTTTGTGCTAAGCACACCAGTGCTGGTACATGCAGAAATTTCCAAAATAGATGTTATGCATTGCATTTTCATATAAATTCTCACCACTTGGACATCCTCAGTTCTCCAAGTATGGTTTCTAAGTCATCTAAAAGATCAAAATAGTATCATCTTCTTTCTTTTATGTGAATTCTCAATCACATGATTTTCTTGATTTAATTCTGATATTCTTTGCAGAGTTTTAATTCTGAATCTTGCATTATGGTATTGATGGGATTATTTTTCCCAGATCTCAATCAAAACCAATTCTGTTATCTTGAATTCATGTAAATTCTCCAAAATTATAACACTGGCTGTTCAGCCTCACAGCAGTCAGGCTCAAGCTCTTCCACAATTATATATTTCTTCTGTATTCTCTTTAAAAAAAAATCCAGATGTCTTTCTTTTTTATTTTGAATACAGTACTCCACTATTTTTTGCATCAGTTTCGTGATGATCTGACAAATAATGAGCATCAAGCTGGGACACTCATGAGTGGAGAGTTTCTCTGTGAATGAGTTAAGGATCTGGCTGAATGATCTTGTTCAATAGTATTCAGAATTAAGAATTTCAGTTATGTGCCAAGATTTTAGTGGTTGCTAGGGCTGACCGTGAATCTTTCAAACAAAAATTTTTTTCAGACGATACATGTCCTCTGTAACCCTCTGAAATCTTCTGAAACTCAATATCATTTCTCAGGTCTGCGACAGAATTTGTTGTTAAACACAGCTAAGAGACCTGGTAGCCCAGAGTAGCCAATAGCGCAGTGGGTATGGCCCTCATCTGGGTCATGTGGGAAACTAGGCAGCCCACGAGCTGGGCGCTTGCCTCTTCCTTTCAGTATCTGCTGTTGATGCTCTTCTATGCTGCTGTACATATGAAATTTTCATTAAGCCTGATGGCTAGATCAGTTGGTTGGCATGAGGTGATCTTAGGGTCACTTAGTGTCACAAGTCAAACTAAATGACAGTAAGATTTCTGTATTATCAGGCACATGCCTTAAATCTGGACTACTGGTACAAGCTCTCTGTGTAAAACTGAAGTCTTCTTCAGTAGATGCAACTTCACTAAAACCCAAATGCATTGGATGCAACATAATTTTCTCAGGTATAGGATGAAACTAGTTAAGCACACTTGAGAGAAAGAGCTCTACTCATTAAATTATTTTATCTAATGTGCACCATTCTGACAGAACTGGATTAGGGACTGATTTCCTATGCTGTTACACTGAGAGATTGAGTGTGGTATCCGCTAGTGGAGGAGTTGTGATCAGCAACAAAGAGTAGGCTGGAAGCAGTGTTAAAAGTCAATTAAAGCACCAGCCCAAATGCAGCCAAAAAAGCATGTCTGACTGGCATCTGATATCAATTATGACAATCCCATACTTTTTTCTCCCCCTTCCCCTTTACAATGTGACTCATACACTGCTGGCAAACATGGGCTAGCTCATTTGATATGTTTTTCTCACTGCTGTAATTGCATTGTTTGTTTTTCAAGGAAATATACTGTTTTCTTTTTATACTGATTACCTTAAATACAGATAATAATAGTTTGCTCCAACTTTCTGGCATCCCCAGTGGATGATGGCTAATCTTTCTTTCAACCCTACAGAAAATGAATATCATACACATTTTCCTTTGCTTTCTGAGCTGTAATTCCTTACAGTCCTCCTACAGTGCCTAGAGCAGAGAATGGCAAGATTTCCTTAAGAATTGGTATATTATTCTGTAGAGGCAAATGACTTTTGGCTAGGGAGGTTCTTATGGCAGAGCATTGACAACACTTTTCCATTATGCTTGTGTTCCATCAGGAAATATAACATGCCAGGGCAGACTCCTGATCTTTCAAATGAAGGAAGTGGCACTAAATGTTTAAAAATTATAAGGCTTATTTCAGTGGCTATGTGTCTATTGCTTTTTTCCATTACACTCTAGAATGAGAAGTCAGTTAAAACATCTACATTTTTAAAAGACAATGTATATTTTTAAAGAAAAAGATAAGAGAGTACCAGTGTATAATCAAAACTGTCAGGAGCTGCATAGATTTCAATGTGATGCTTTTATGTTTACATTTTGGTGAACTGTTCAACAAAAAAGAGGTTCGATTTCATTTTAGTGAATATGCTGACAGCAAACTACATGGCTTATCTGCATGAGTACCTAGGAGGAAAAGCATCATGGTTTTATAGTTCTCAATACCACTAAAAATAGAAAATGTGTTTCTAAAGAGATACAAAAGTTCAAACTACAATAAATATGGAAACTAATTATTTTTTTTATTTCCCTAAGTGCGCTGGAGGGGCAAAGAAATATATGAAAGACACAGAATAATGGACTGAACAAAGCCCAATCAGATGGATTATCAGCAGAGGTGTTGAGGTTATTATTGTCATACATTGCTATCCCTGTGCTATGCTCTGTATACCACTGAAAAGCAGAGGAACCTTGCTCTAACAGATTATGCTTTGAACAGACTTGACAGACACAACAGTAGGGAAGGGAGGTTGCATATATCTGGGCCATACTGTGTGATGTTGGCAAATGTCTCATCAGTCTCAAGACATCTGCTGCACAGGTAGGTTTTAACAGGAAGTTTTCAGACAACTAGAAAGAAAACTGAAGGAAGAAGTGATGAGAGGGGTGAGTCCAGGTAAGAAGAAGATAAAGTAGTTTATGTGAGCAAATCCTGCAAGATGAAGAAAAAAAGGGGTATTTGTGCTGATACCACATCAATCAAGCTTCGTCTGAGCCTCAAAGTTTGATTAGGCCAGCTATATAGGCTGGCAGCCTCTTGCCTTCAATGGCATATGCAGAAATGATACAGTCAGAATTCACATATAATTGCTTCTCACCCCTCAGACCAGCCACCAGGTTTGGGTGATAGCAGAGAAGATCTGTCCTCAGTCCAGAGCACATGTCAAATCCATGTTATGGACCTGCAGGAAATTATTATAACCACTCTATTACTATACTGCAATGTATACACGCTTTTTGCTTTCTTTATGATTGTTTCATGTGGTACATATAAAAGCATCTCTAGAGAAAGATTATATAGCAGATAATCTCTCTAGAGTTGCTACATATATAGACAGCAAAAGTGAGAACTGGAAAAGTAGTAAAAGAAGAATGATGTCCTCAGTCCTCTTCTCATGAGGCCAAACAAAATCTTAGCTACCTATTAAAGCAAGGTTTTCTCTAGTTCTTGTCATATTGTTTTATAATCATGCTGTTTGGGAAATGCAACCATAGCAGAATGTTCAGAAATTAACTGATAAAAGCTGGTGTTATTTAAGTTAAATTAAAAGTGTATGTGTTAGTCACACCCTGGGTAGGGAGTTACTTCAATCAGTAACAATATGTTAAAAATGTTTTAGTGAATAGTTAGTTCAGTTCTTTCTTTGCACACCCTTATATTAAGTTACAATACTGGCAACATTTCATCTTTTAATCTTCATGATTTATGGGGTTGTTACTGTCCTATATGCAAACTGTGTCCCAAAATCTTGAGAACTGTGAATTTCCTCAGATTCCCTGTCTTTTACTTAGACAAGACTCCTAATGACGTCAGTAGAACTGTTCACTGGGAAAGGTCTGTAGTTGTCAAGGCTTTGTAAAACCTGGGCTTAGCTAGTTTACTGCTGAAAGTAATCCCTTCCAAGAACAAATGGAGACCTCCAGCATAAGTAAAGCAAGTAGGGTTTTAGTCTTGGAAATCATGTCTGTCTGGTGAATTTGCTACAAAGTAATATGCTAAGTTATTAAATATCAGATTCAAGTCCTTTAAAAGTCTGACAATTGCTCTCAGGAATTACCATATGTTTTAACCGACCACAAATTACTTCTTCAAAAAGAAGTTAAACAAGAACATATTTCAATTTTCAAGCATGTTACATTATCAATTATTAATTTTCAAAAACCCAAAACATTGCCTTTTTTTTTGTTAAATAGGGCAATACTTAAGAGTTACATTTTGGTTCTATACTTTAGCCAGGACTCCTTCATGCTTTTCACCAGATAATCACACCTTTATAAAAAATAGCTTGCTTGAAGGATGGTTGCACAAGTTGCCTGATTTAGTTTTAACATGCTGCCCTGCTTCACTTGCCTGTGGATTTGAACTTTGATCCTCTCCAATGGAGTTGAAGACTCTGGACAGCTCATCCTTGCTTTCTTTATCCCCCAAATGAAAATTTTATTTTTTATATAAAGTAGAACTATTCCTACAGTGGATGTGGCAACGGTGACAAACATCTGCAATTTGATAATTAAACATAAATTTGGAAGAGAAGTAAAACTTCAGATCCCTGCTCCAAAATACATACAACAGGGACCTTAGCCTGCTCCTCACATTTGAAGTCCCTAGCGATTGAACTGCTTTTTAGCTATGATTTTGACCAAAAAAACCATTGACATACCGGAGTGTCTTGAGATGCCAAGATAGTCAGGGTGTTGGAGCACAAGAAAGAAGAGGTTGAGGGAGCTGAATATCTTCATCCTGGAGAAAAGGAGGCTTTGATGGAGATCTTATTGATACCTACAACTACCTGACAAGATGATGCAAAGAGGCTACACCCAGACTCTCCTTAGGGGTGCACAGACAGGATGAGAAGCAAAAAGTACAAGATGGAAAATTTGCATTGAATATAAGGGGAAAAAATATCACCATGAGGATGTTCAAACTCTGGACCAGGCTACCCAGAGAGAATTTCCTTCCTTGGAGATATTCGAAACCCAACTCCACATGGCCCTCAACAACCTGGTCTGGCTGGGCCTGCCTTGGGCAGGATGTTAGACAAGATGGTCTCCATTGATCCCTTCCAACCTATGTGATTTTATGGTTCTGTGCAAAAAAATTACAATAGATTCGAGAAAAAAAAATCTTCTGATGGAAAATTGTTTCACTGAAGTATCCCAACTCCTCTTATTGAGGTACTAAAGAGTATAGAACAGAGAGATGTGTTTTACAAATCAAGTAAACACTTCATAATATTTTTAAAAGCAGTAAACATCTTCTATCAAAATGACATCTATTTATGTAGGTATAGTGTGATATATAAGTTAGTTTCATATCCAATAACCAAATTCAGGATGTCTCCATTCAGCCTAATGCTTTGGATTCAGTATGCTGTGAAGACAAATAGGGAAACACACAAAATTTGTCTACCTCTGTCTCCCCCTGAGTTTTTCCACACTAATAAGATCAACTGCTTATCAGTGAGTTTGACATTGACTATTGCAGACAGCCCTTCTGAGCTTAATTAATCTAAGGTCATGACTTCAGGGTGCTGTTAAAATGGCAAATCCTGAAGACCCACTCTGTGTAAAATATGCTGAGGAGAGAAATTCCACCTAGCTTTCTCAGACTGGACATTATTCACACCTTCACCTTTGAAACATAAACTTTTAATTCTAAGGAAAAATGCAGTGGGAGGGCTACCACATGGTTTAAGAACTTGATATATAGGACTTCATATATAGTGACCAAGAAACTGCCAACTCCCTCTAGCCACTGTTTCCCTCTTTTTTTCTTTCTTGCTTTCCTTCCTGCTCAAGTGGGACCCCTGGTTGCACTGAAAATGATGAAGAGGGAATGAGAAAAAAGAAGAGGTAGAAAAGAAAGTTTCAAAATAGCCACACATGGTCTTCTCTTTCCCTTCCTTTTCTCACCCTTGTTTCTGACACACCAAATACCTCTGCCAGTGAGACAGCAGAAAGGGACTGCAGAGGATATTTTGCTCTTCCAGTCAAATAAAATAGCTCTTTTCCCTTGCAAATAGATAGTTAAGTAAAGGAATGTCATCAAAATGTAAGTTGATAATTCCTTACAAAAAACTGAATGTACAATCCATGGGCAAACATAGTTTTTCAAATGGGCTGGATGCGAGCAGTCTCAAACTGCCAAGGTCAGCAAAAGATACTGCAGCACTCTACATGAGGGACTATCAAGTGTTCTGGTACTGTTGCGGCCCACAGTAAAGCCAGGTTCTCAAATGCTTGGCTGGAAGGACTGGTGCTCCTGTTACAATCCACAGGACCAAGCCTTTAGCTCTTGAGTCAACAGACAGTCTTGAGGAAAAACTTTATATAAATATGCCCTTAAATTTACTAACTGTATGGAACTGCATATAGCAGAACTGTATACTCTAAACATTTGTAGAGGGCAAATACACTCCCACACCTTACCCTTGTTTGGAAACTGATGCTGTGGACTGAGATCTCCACGATATTCAATCCCACATTGTTGCTGCTAGACAGTGCGAGGCCGGCTTAAAATGATCCTGTTATTATATGATGGGATTTTGTAAGCAACTCTGATGAGAAAACAATCAAGTTAACACAGTGAAGAATACATTCTTTCCATATTATTAATTCAGTCAAGATTTACACCTTTTTTTTGCATTTTTTTATTTAAATAAAGTGAAAGCATTCTTCCTGGAAACACTATCATATTTGCTTCTTCAGATGAACATGAAATTAAACTATGAAATATACAGTTCTTAATCAAGAATTCTTGAATAATTGTACGTTATTTTGGCATTTCAGATCAGGTTTATGCCTTAACATCTAATGAATATTTTATTATGTTTACACACTTGGAATGTCCTAGAACTGTGTCATTTCATGACATATAGCACGTATTCTTCATGTCTGTAACTTTTTTTGCTCAGGTTGTAATGTCTTTTTTCCATATCAAACACAAAGCACTGATAATGAAAATGAAATGCCTAGGGCAAAGCTTTCGTCAAGTATCAGCAATTTATGGAGACCAAGTTGAAAGTGAACATAGACAGAATTATGAAAAAGTAGCATTTTTACTGGAGCATTTAAAACTATTGAAGCCAACATTCCTCCACTTTGGTGGAGATGGATTCATTCCCTACTCTTATTTTAGTAACAGATTTTTCATCCAGCAACATTAAAATAGCTCCACACCTCACAAATCCTCTGCAGCACAATTCTCGCCCTCATCCTCTTTCCTGGCATGAGTGGTGGACTGCTTTCTCAACTGAGATTGGATCTTCTTAGAGAAAAAGAAAGAGAGACTTCATTCACTTCCTGAATTTTCATTTGGGTCATTCCAAATGCTCATTCTATTACTGATTTATACAAGCTGAGATGGGGGAAGGAGATGTTATAATTTACGCAATTAGAGAACATCTTAAAAATGTGTGCACAGCATATGAAATCAGCATTGTGTTATACAGCAGACCTCCCCCTGTTGCCAGGTAATTGAAGCAGGGGCGCATTTATATATTTATTGCAGTCACGGATGTGACCATAGTCTAGTGTAGAGCTATCTAGGCTAGCTGAGAATCCTGTAGGCTGCTGAGGTAATTAAGGGTGACACAAAACAAATAGGGGTCAGCAGATTCGTCCATTATTTGGAAGAGCTACTGAGTGCATCTCAGACTAATTATGCTTAGAGTTAAAGCTATTTTTCAAGTATTGGATGTCTTAAAAACTAAATGTTCATTCTTGCAAAAATTACAAATTTAGTGTGATTTTACCAATTAGTTTTAGAATCAATTTGATTTATATGTCTACATCCACATAACTGTAGGGGCAATAGTGTTAGATTGGGTACTAGTGCATGTAGATTTTCTTCTCTCCTTTAACAAAAACATTTCAAATGTACGTTTGATACTCCTGAATTTACACTTTGACACTGTTAGCGGAAAAAAAGGATTGCTTCACCAGCTTTCTTTCTGTCAAGGTGTATGTGAAAAAGGAGTAGACTAGGTCTGTCAGGAGGGCTTTAGAGGTGTCGCCTTTAGTGTTTATATATCCACGTGGCTACATAAACCATCTGACAGGCAGGGCCTTCAAGGCTCTCAAAAACACCTGTAGTTGTCTATATTAGATGTTACGAATAAATGTTTGCACCTGCATTTTATTTGCCCTGGCTTAAGTCTAACTGGAAAGTAGCAAGGCATTCCTCAGCCAGGAGCATGAAAAATATATAAACTGGACATTTTGGACACTTGAACAAATGTCAATATCTGCCCAGCTCAGCATCCACTGGTTTTAGAGTAACAGAGTCCCTGTATGATCTGTGTGAGTAAGGTGGAGACCTGACATTGTAGAGGGCAGTGTAGACAGAATTGTCCTCTGTGACCTTGAAGGTTGTCTGGTATACAGTAAAAGAACTTGCTGGCATAAGGAGGGAGTGCACATTTAGGTCTTGAAGGTCAAAGAAAGATGTCCTGCTTAATTCAGAACTCAGGATAAGGTGAATCAAATCCTCAAAGCACTTATTTCTTGCTGTTATTTAAAGGAAGCTGAGGCTATCTAGATGTAGACATCTGAATTTAATCAGATGAATCTGACTTTTGTGTAATGATGAATTTAAAGTAGGTGTAAAAATATCACAGGAAAGGAGATCACTTTTTCTTTTAGAATGGTGTATAGCCTGGTTGTTAAGGCATTTTCTTGAAATGAGTTCAAAACTGTAATAGTTGGACCTATTTTTCCAAGTATGAGTGAAAAGTCTAACCTTGAACTAGTGGGTAAAAGGGAGAGGGAGAGGGAGAGGAAGAGAACAGCAGCAGTTTAAGGAATTTTTATTTTGTGAATCCTCCCTTCTTTGTTTTACCTAGAATATATGAAACATTTCATCTCAGGCCAAATGCAGTGTGTTGTATTGTATTCAACTACTATTTTTACTTCATTTTCATTTCGGCAAGGATGAGAAACAAAAAATATTTATAGTTTTATCCAAAGTTTTTCCCAGCTTGGCTGTTAAACAGAGAAAGCATCTATTCAAACAACCATAAAGTCCTGATATTGATCTCATACCAGACTAAATCAGGAATGACTCCAATAAAGTTTTTTGGGTATGTTGGTATAAAATGGTGCTATATAAATGAAATTGGAATTAGGCCTTGAAAACAGCCCCCAAGTAGAAGAAACATGCTGAAACCCCATCTAGACAGGAGGAAATGAGCAGCAAAGCTCATACCAAGAAGGTATTCTGTTAGAATTTAACTGTTCTAGACAAGTTCCCATGTGAAAACATTATTTCAGAAAAAAAAAATAGCTTTATTCCAAGCTTAAGCTAACTCAGCTAAGCTGATTCTACAGTCTTAATTGCAAAGAAATTATTCTGGATTAAAGTCTTTTTTATGCTGAATTACTGTCCTCACAGGGAGCCATTGTGTAATGGTTATTGTGAAGTAGTTATTTCAGACAGCTACCAGTCAAGGCAATGCTTACCCAGTGCACATTCCTTCCCTTTTTCAGTGGGTGACCATCTTCCCTCTTTTGTGTTCTCTTTTCTTCTTTATAGCAATTTTCCCCCTCCCTTATTTGTTTTAGATTACTTTTACCTCTTCAGCTTTCTTATAAGTCTTCATTATGGAAAGAAGCCTACCTGACTTTTATTTCACATTCAGAGCCACTGGCACAACAAAGAGAAGCAAAATCTGTTGAGAACAGACAAACAGAAAGACAAAGAGACTGCTGAGATATCTTAATGGTTTGTGATGTCAGTGTCAAAAATATGAAGAGCAGTGACATAGCTAGATAAACCAATGCTCTGTTTTCGAGATTTGCACTGACATATGATCCATCAGAAAAAAAAGGATTTAAACAGAAAATATAGTTCAGATGACACAGATGGGGCATAAAGCATGATGCATTGTGTCTTTCTATTTTGGGCAATTGATCTCATAGCTGCGTTTTCCTCAGAATGGGGAGAACATGGAAAATTACCATGTATTCCTCATTGATGAAGTCTTTGAACCCATTTTGGAAGGAGTTGTGGGAATATAGAACTGTAAGAGTCTGAAAAACAAGACATAGATGAGTGACTGGTAGCTGAATAGAAACATGAGGAAAGCTGTATGGATTCAGATTAAAGGTCTGTTTTGTCTCCACCAGTGGCCTTAAACATAGGCATGAAGGAAGGAGAACAGAACAGGCATATGTAACATTTCCCCAAGTATTCTGCTAGCTGCTAACTATTTTTTATCATCCCTTACACCTAATGTGTTCTGTCTGTCTAGTAACCGCAGTAGATCTGTATTCCAAGTACTTGTTTGATTTCCCCTTACAAACATGCAAACTTTTTGAATGGACTTTCTCTCTCATGGAGGTCTCCGTTCATGATCCACAGCCACCTCCTCTTACTTGTTTTGATCCCAGCTACTGCTGGTTTCATGTGCACACTCTTAGTTCTTGTGTTGGAAGAGCTAGCAGTCAGACAGTTTGCACTCTCCGTGCTGTTCATGATCATGTAGACCTCTTTTGTATCACCAGTGACTTGTAACCACAAACTGGCAGTCTGTGCTGCAAAACCAATCACCAAGCAGAACCCCTGTACCTACAAAGCTAATGTTTCCTTCTATATGTTTAACTTGTTTTCAGCCTGTCGTGGTTTAACCCCAGCTAGCAACTAAGCACCACACAGCTGCTCACTCACTCCCCCTACCCCAGTGGGATGGGGGAGAGAATTGAAGGGTGAAAGTCAGAAAACTCGTGGGTTGAGATAAGAACAGTTTAATAATTGAAGTAAAATGAAATAGAATAGTAGTAATAGTAGTTATAGTTAGTTACAGTTGTTATAGTTATAGTAATGTAATGTAATGTAATGTAATGTAATGTAATATAATAATATACAAAGCAAGTGATACACTATACAATTGCTCACCACCCAGCACGTCCCTGAGCAGCGATCACTGCCCCCCGGCCAACTACTCACAGTTTATATCCTGAGCATGATGCTATAAGGTATGGAATAGCCCTTTGGCCAGTCTGGGTCAGCTGTCCTGGCTGTCCTCCCTCCCAGCTTCTTGTGCACCTGGCAGAGCATGGGAAGCTGAAAAGCCCTTGACTAGTATAAACACTAAGCAACAACTAAACCATCACTGTGTTATCAACATTATTCTCATACTAAATCCAAAAGACAGCACTATACCAGCTACTAGGAAGAAAATTAACTCCATCCCACCTGAAACCAGGACACAGACATAACTTTAGGGGGCAGGGGGGGAAAGATGTCATCATAGTGGGAAGTCAGACACTCAAGAGGCATTCACTCTCTAGAACTGAAAGTTCCCTGAGCTTTGGTATTATTTTGGGGGCCTGGAGTGTTTTACACCATTGCTTCATCCTTTTGTCTGTCATGTGGTCATATGGCATATTAGAGACCTTTTCTGGTTAATAATGATCACTAGAAGACACTTCTTTCTCTCAGACTCTTGTGTTATTGTCTTTGAAACAATACATGTGGATCAGGGAATACTCCTTGCTACTCTTTATAATGTGAATTGGGACACTGGTCACCCTATGCTTTCTGATCATTCCCCTAAAGGACAATGTTAATAACATAAAAGTATTCATTTACATTGTTTAAAACAGACTGCATAGTCATGAGGTCTAGAGGAAGAAGTGAAGAGAAACAAAAGAAAGTGATGCATCTCTTTAATTAGCATATGGATGAATTAGCTCACTCCTTATGGTCAGGCAGACAGAATGAAATGTGTGCCTCGGAGTTCCCCACGGTGAGGGGAGTTATATGAGGTGCTTGTCCTCATATCATCCTATTTATTCTCAAGCTTATGAAATAGACTTGGGGATCCAAACAGACTTAGGGAACTACACTTCCTTTCCTGGTCTTATATTTGGGGATGGATTCAGATTCAATCTTTGAATCATCTACTTATGATTCACGGACTCAGTTGTGATCTGGGCTTTCCTCCCATCAGCCCATTGCCTGCTCTCTCCCAGTTTGGAAATGTTAGTGTCCTCTGGGAAGGACCCCATATGGTTCTTACCTGCCAAGAAAATGAATAGAAATAGCTAACAACCATTCCCTTGCTTCATCAAGCATTGAAAAGTTAAAAAGGCCTAATGCTCCTTATTGACAAGCTAGGCAAGTTTCAAAACCCATTAAAAACCCAGTGAAGTCCCTTTACTTCTTCAGCCTGCACTCTACCTGCACATACAACAATTTATTCAAAATTCATAATATTACAGAACTAACATCAATGTGGGCTCTAATCCTCCAGACATGATATGAACAAGTCATTAAGCATGGCAGTAGATTGAAAGGACTTTCCTCCTCTCTGCATTGGAGTGACAGATACTGTGGCAGAGTATTTTGAAGGCCGCATAGTGTACTCCTGTAAGTAAGGAAGTGTCACTGGTATGCTTCACTTGCAGGATAAGTGAAGGGGGATAGAGGGAACAATTCAGAAGAATGCAGCAAAAATATCAGAAGATTGTATCTGTTTTAAGGTAAGAGAGAAAATAATAAATCATGATTAAAATACAATCAACAATGAAGAAAATGGCAGAAGGAATATTGTCTTCTTATACAAGAAGTAGAGCTTGTATAACAAAAAGGAGCAAGTAAAAAATGGCAAAAAGAAAACAGCATTGGGGTCCTCTGTCATAAAAATAAAGCTGGAGATCAAAACCATAAGAGGATAAGGAAATTATTACACTAATTCGGCTGTAGTTGAGAACAACTAGAGTGGTGCATGTGTTAACCCTTTCTTTCTTCTTAAAGTTTGGAAGAAACAGATGTTTTCTTAAGCAATGACAGTGTTCAGTATCTGAACATTCAACCTCTACACAAGTTTTGCAGTTGCTAAAGAGGAGTAACTGGATTAAATGATCCACTTTCTAACTAATTTTGGTATTTTCATTAAAAGATGAAAATATAATAAACTTTTGAAATCATTGTGACACTAACACAGGTTTTCTTTGTTCTAGGAATAAAGAAAATCAGAATCTTTTTCAGGCACTTCAGTTAAGATTTCTTAATAATGAGGCACAAAAAGGAAAATCTCAAGAAACTTCTTGTACACATGATTCATGTCAAAATTTTAACCTAAAAAGAAACAGTTAAAAATGTTCTTAAAAATTATTATTTTTTTTTTTATTTCACAGAGCTATCAGATGATGCTAACACACATTCTTTGAGTATGCTAAAATCGCACTAATTTACACCAGCTGACAAGCTGGTCCAGTGCTCTGGAAATCTATTCAACTTGTTCATGTCCACAGCACAGATTTTTCCAGAAAAATACATTTTCTTGACATTTTCTAGGCCTTCAATAATACCTAAAAATAGAGGCAAAATCACACATTCGGGTTTTATGATAATATCTGCTCTTGTAATTTTAAGAAAAATAAGTACATATGAATAGTTACCTTCAGTTGCCAACTTGAGATTTCATGAACAAATTACAATATAAATATACCTGATTTAACACCTCATTCTTCCCCTGGTATGAAGATTTATGGATGTCATCATAGCTAGGATTGTTGTGGTTACATTGTTCTAAAACTGACTTTATAATCTGTCTACACTTGTGAGAGAAATCTTACATTTTGGAGTTCTCCCATATTAACTGAGCCTGAAAACTTTAAGGCACAGAGTAAGCAGTGGAAAAGAAGTTAAATATGTATTTTGGCTTTCCACTGCTTGTATGAACTTGGTGTTTTTAAAGCCCTTTGTTCTTTAGAAAGAAATGCCTTCCCAGAAAACAGTCTGTCCTCATACAGGAAAAGAAAGAGAAAAAATCCACAATCCAAATGCTTTGACATTGTCATCTATCTTCAACTTTTATATAGGTTGAGTTACTGAAAATTCCGTTAAACTGCTAGAATTGATAAAGGCCAGTGCTTTCTTAATAAATATCATCAATTCCTATTTCAGTCTGTCAGCAGGCTGCTAAGTAAAAGTTATCTCATGCTGGGAGCAATGGTGTTTGGTAGGGGCAAGTGTCCTGGGGCAGCTACATGATCCTGGGTTGCCTCATGGAACAGAGGTGAATAACAAAAGCTTATTTAAGGGCTACATTTGTCACTTCAGTGCTCAGCAGTTCCTGTCATCATTGACAACAGTTTCTTGGTCCACTTTATAGTCTCTCACAGAGAATCAGCAGGCCCTAAGATATTTAGTTGGAATTGCCTTAAAGTGCTTTTTGAAAACCCATAGGCATTTTGGTGCAAGTATGTCTCTAACACAGTAAAATTAGTGTCAGTCGTGCTTTAAAAGTGGAAATTAATTAAATTCTCATATAAATAGATGCAGGGTTTCTCAGTGAAATGAAGCAGCCTATTTTGCATAATGGAGTGCATTACTAAAATGAAATACTCAGCGCTTATTTCTAATGAATGTAAACAAGTTCTCTTTGTACTGTACAATTTCTATTATGCTGAGTGCATGTTAATGAACAGGGTGGTTTTTTATTGAGTCATGAATTGGAAGAGTGCTTCTTCTTCACGTTAAAATTTTCTTTTTCCAAAGCCAATCACAGACTAGTTTCTGTTTGAACTTTCACTAGAGTTTACCAGATGTTCTGTTTGGATTCCACGTTGCTGCATTGTGTTCACTGGAGTTCACAGACGGGCTTTCCACCGAACTAATGAGAACCTAATGAAATCCATATATGTATTTAGCATTTGAGCATACAGTATAATATAATGCTTTCTGTTGCTGTTTGTCATTCATGCTTAAATCAGCAGAGCAAATGCAAGCCTCTCAGAGACATTGTGAGTTTGCAAGCAGCCAGAAGATTTTGCTTCTCTTCTCTCCTACTATGTGTGTATGTGCCCCCTGCTATGTCGTTGTAGCAGATAACTGCTCTTTCAGTGGTGCCTGACTTTTGGTTCTGTTTCAGCTAGTAAAATAGGAAAGCTGAAGGTCAGATAAGAGGAGTGTTCAAAAGCATGTGTTGACAGAGCTGGTTAAATTGGAGGGTTACTTGATATGAGTGGAGAATATTTTCAGGAACAGAAATCAGCGAGGAACAGGGAAAAAACATTTTAATCAGTTTCTGTTAAATAGCAATAGTGGACAGATAACCCTGAACACTATACTTCCTACAGTCTGGTGTATGAGTACTTGACAGGCACAGAGGGTTTTGCAGTATGAAGTCTAACCAGAAGCCAGTTCCAAATGGTGTTCCCCAGAGGCTGATACTGTTCCGTGGCTGCAGGGGATGGAATACATCCTCTGCAAGTCTGTGGGCAATACTACATCATGGGGAGCAGCCAGCATGAAGGAGGCCAGGGCTGCTATTCAGACAGACCTGGACAGGCTGGAGAAATGGGCAGATCAGAACCTCACGTAGTTAAAAAGAAGGAAATGCAAAGTCCTGCGTCTGGGATAGAATAACCCCATGCGGCAGTGAAGGCTGGAGTCTGACTGGGAAGAAAAAGCAGCTTTGCAGAAGATGATCTGAGTTCCTGGCAGTCAACAAGTCAAGTATTAATCAGCGGTCTGCCTTTGCAACAAAAAAGGCTAATATCATACTGACCTATGTCAGCAAGAGTGTAGCTAGCAGATAAGGAAAATGATTATTTGTTTATTTCCCTCTCTTCAGTCCTTGTGAGCTACACCTGGAAGTGTCCAGGTTTGGACTCCCCAGTACAAGAAAGACATTGACAAACTGGAGGGTCCAGGGCAAGGTCACTGTGAAGATTAGGAGGCATATGACACATACAAGGGGATTGAAGGAGCTGGGTTTGTGCTTCTTTGGAGAATGCAGGGTTAACAGGGGAATCTTAATGCTGACCCCATCTATCTAATAGGAGGTTATAGAGAAGATGAAGCTGGACTCTTTCAGGTGCACACCAAAATAATGAGGACAAATGGCCATGAGTTGCAAATTCCAGTTAGCTCTTGGGAAATAATTTTTCACAAGATAATCAAGAACTGAAATGGATCACCCAGAAAGGCTGTAGACCCTCCATCCTCAAAGGCAGGTGCAATGCAACTGGAGGTGATTGAGCAACCTGATCCAACTAGCTAGGTCTATCTTCAAAGCTGGCCCTGCTTCAGAAGTCCCTTCTGGGTCCTATATAAATGATTCTGTCGTTCTGTTTGGATCTTTTTAATGCCTTCTAGTGACACTCTCCTATTTACAAGAGAATATTATTAATACTGAGGAAGCAATGATCAAAATCAGTATTAATGATTTTTCTTTCCTCTATCTCCAAAGGTACTTTGAATGTTCCTTAAGGAAGAAAGCAGTGTTTAAGATGAATGACTTTACATTTGAAAAGGAAGATTCTTTCAATTTTAAAGTCTTTGGAAAGTTCATTAAACATTCTGGAACTTGCAAATAGCCACCAACTATCCAAGTAATGAAAATGGTGACTCCAGCAATCATACTGAACAGAACCCATCACTTCATTTCTAAAATACTCACATATCAATTGTATTATCTTTTTAGTAAGGGTAATAGAAAGATTTCTGAATGTAATCTTGGGATTGTGACCCAATAACATAGAGCTGTAGCTGTTTTCCTTTCCTATATTACTGAAGATGGACTCTGGGCAGAAAAAACCTGTATCCCTTTCTTGTCTCAACATAAAAACTGGAGAATTTTCGTTCTAGGAAGATATGAAAGGAAATTTTGTGACAGACAGTTTTCCCACAGGGAAATGGGGATTCATGATCACCTGGCTCCCTACCTTCTTGGTGGCTCATGTGACAGAGTCTGATAGTTGGGCTCCTTGCAGTTCCCTGGTCCTATGATACCCCCAGGCAGATGCAGGCAGCCAGCCTCCAGGGCGCTTCACCAGCTCCCAAGCTCCAGTGCTCCTCAGGACCATCGTAGAGTGAGGGAGTATGGAGAGAACAATGTGTTTCAGAAACATGGACATGTTCCTGTAGTGGAAACAGAAAGTTTGGCTTTTCATCCCCCAAAAAACCCTCTTCAAAACATCAGCTCTTTTTGGCAGAAATGAAGTTAAGGTTCCCAGCCAGGTGGGTGTCTGTGCTGAAGATCCATCCAGTCTTGACTAAGCTTTTTAGTTTAGTCAAAGAGCATACAGTAGTGGCTGTGTAGTTTAGTAAGACTCATCTGAGGCAGAGCTGTCTTCAGGTTTTCCAAAGCAATGGGCAACGAGTGTCCCAAAGACAGTACAGGTGTCAGAAAACTGCTTTCTCCTATTTTTTAAAGAAACTGATGACTCCATAGTACATTCCTACCACATCGACTCATGGAAAGACAGACGACCTGAGAAAAATCATGAAAGTAAATGAATATTACAGTTGTGTTGCATTCCCTGGAGAAAACACATGTTTTTGGTGTTCTCTGCTCATGGGAATGTGTTTGGGGGAAGTGAGCACATTTGACTACATATATCAGTGTCTGCACCCGTTCTTTAAAATGTTTATTACTTTTCTTTATACGAAGAGTAGTTTTTGGAAATTATGAGGCAGTATAATATATAGTGCAGATGATACTAAATATGATTAACATTTAAATCATTGCAGTCTGACAACAAGGATTACCATAACGAAGAGATGAAGATGTGCAATGCATAAATCAAGTCCAAGCATCAGCCTTTTTAGATCTCAACCAGGTTTAAAGAAACATACACATGTGTTAGTCATATATTTTTGAATTACAGACATGTGTTTGCACACCTCTGAGAAAACAGATTACATTCCTATATCCAGTTGGAGTAATGGTATATATTTTTGTCTATGATCAGGGCTCTACTTCATTTTGCCCGCAGCATTTCTCCTCTCCCTTTTCATTTATTTTTCATGTTGCGTATGTAAATGACTAGGGCCAAGCCAAGAAAAGGACCCAGACAAGTACTAGACAAAAGGACATAAAAGTTTCTACCCTGAAAAGCTAATACTCTAAAAAGATGAAACAAAAAACGTGTAAGATATAAAGATACAGCTGATGGACAGAACATGTGAGCAGATCAGCTTCAAACACCCAATTTCAGTGCATTAACTAATTTGCTTTTGGTTTTGTAGCTTACATTGTAAGACAAGGTTGTGAATCACCTCCAGAGTGCTTTTTTAGCTGGAAGATGGTGGAAGCTGTTGGAGAAGAAGAAAGACAGGAAAACTAAAATGGCACAAGGTCTGGCATACTGAGTGTGAAACCTACAGAGGCAGCAGTGCCTGAAGGTTCTAGCTGAAGATCACTGCCTGGTTCGCTATTCCAGCTTCTTTCCTGAAAGTTGTCTGACTGGGAAGAGCAGAGAGACTGTATGAGACTTACTCCAGTAGAATTTCTTCTCAGGGTCTGCATTCGGGCCAGGGGAGGTATTTTTAACTATTCAAGGACTTCCCTAAAAGCCAGAATCTTCTCAGCTCCTTTGGAGGTCTATTGGCACCACCAAAATAATAGAAGACTTCAGTGTACATTAATGTATGTATTACTTAAATAGGCTTTATCTTATCTATAGCCTTTCCTTGATTGATACACACCATATACAGGACATTCCTTGAAGGGCAGTACCACCAATTTTAGGTGAGCAAGCAGTAATAATAAGACCTCTGAACTTTACAGCCATGTAAAGTTGATTTATTGTCATGGGAAATAAAACAGAGTAACAAAGCAATTTATGTTGCACAAGCAAGGAATAGCTTCTTCTTCATGACCACGTTGTCAGACTTTCAAAGGACAGGGCAATTCTTCTAACTCTCTTGGTGGTTATTCAGTCTCCAGTTTCCACCTTAGTTTTGCTCCACCTCTTCTTTTACTGTGTTTTTACTCTTGATTACAGTATCATTAACATCCAGCTGACTATATTTAAGTGTCCTTAGCACAGGGGAACCCAAATAAAGCTAATTACTGTTTATTTTTTGAATTTATTTTCTGGGAAATTTTGCATCTCCTTACTTACCACAATGTCATACACAATTTAATTTAACATTGTCTCAGATTTCTTTACCATATCTTTTTACAGTAGTCAGATGTGTGAATGAATTACACCTGCTAGTATAGGCCTGGAACAGGTAAGAAAGAATGAGGAAGAAGGTAGCACGTTACCTTCTCATTTAGGCTAAAAAGAGTCTATGTACACAAAATGGCTTCACCTATGTTCAGGTCCAAAGAATCAGTTACTTGCTTCAAAACGCATCTAGAGAAAATAATCTAAACTATACTTAGGTGACACTGAGCTCCTAACTGGCGGTTGCAATGCAGTAAGACACCTCAGAGTTATCTCTGACAATTTTCTATAAATGTCAGCTGAAAGTGCAAAAGCAACCAAAAAATGCCAATAAAGAACTGGTCATATCAAGAGGACCATTGAGGAGAAAAAAAGAAAAAAAGCCAATGAAAATAAACCCACATCAACAGAAAACCTCATCTCCAATCAGATAAAACCATTGTGCACTCACAACCTTCAGTGATGTGTGCGGTTCTGATGCCCAGCCTTAGCCCATCCCCACCCTCAAGAGGTGCCCAATGCCTGGGGCTGGGGCTGCCCCAGCTGCTGTAGGAGATCATGGAGGCAGGCAGTGTCAGAAGGTCCAAAAAATAAATTACTGGATTTTTGGGTGTCAGGCTGAGAGATACCAGTGGGAATCCCTATCATTGCTAACCCAGTGACGATGGATGCTGGGTGATGCCAGGGGGTGCACTGCAGACAGTAGCAAAGCTTGTGTGCTCCCCTGCTGCCATACACAGAGTGGTTCCTTCAGCGGGCCACCCGTTTGTCCCTGTCAGGCATTTGTTACGCTCTTGTGAAGGTACAGAGGGGTACTGTATCCACTCCAGAAACCCCAGCAAATCTGGAAGAATCTTATGTCAAAACAGCTGATGGTTGAGGTCTTATCTATGTCATTCAATCCTGCCCTTGGCACTGCAGGTTCAGGAGTGCCTGCTGCCTGCCATTAGTCCACCATTGCCTCAGCGTTGAAGCTGTCCAGCTTCAACAGCTCCAGTGCTTCATGTTGGCTTCTTTACCCAGAGGGGCTGAGTAACCCGCAGCAGCCTCAGACTCCTAGCTCCAGCACAGCAGTGAACTGCCCGATTAGCGAGGAGTTACTTTAACCACATCTCTCTCTTTTGTGCTTCTTCTGAGAGCAGAAGCAGGTGATGCCTCATGTGAAGAGGCACTCTGGTTTGCTGTTTCTTTATACCTCACACTGACTTTATTCCTGAAGACGTACATTTGCAATGGGCCCCTCAGAAAAGGAACAAACACCCTAAGAGTAATGGGGCATGCTCACATGCATTCTCTGCACAGCAAAGGTGTGTCAGAGAACCCCAGAACTCATTAAGTTACACAGAAAGTGTGGTCAGTTTGATGCTGTCCCTCCACTTTAACAGCAAAGTTTTTTCCATATGTATAATTTGTTCATGGCAATTACATGAACATGAGAAAAAGGAGATCATCATCATTAGATAACATTTCAAATTTCATCATTTAATCAGCTCCTATTGCTGACCATTTAAAAGCATTTGGACTACCTTCTCTTTTTGTTTTTTTTTCTTGTTTCAGAAAATCAGCTGTGATATTTTCCACATAAAGAAGCAGCAGAGTGGAAGGGCTGCCTGTGGTTAATCTCCTCTCCTTGGTCAACATGTACGCTGGTCCCCAGCTCCCTTGGAGCCAGCTTGCTGGCCGGGCTAATGGGATTTCCAGACCTGCCTCCTCTCCTTACGGTCACTGTAATACCCTCACAAACGCTCAGAGCTCCCAGAAAGCATGCCAGAGAAGGGGTTGCCCTTCAGAAAAGTTTATCAGAAAAGGAATTTAAGGAGGAAGATTAATCTGTACTTCCCCGATCTTTAAAGGAAGGCAGTGACCTCTCCATCTCCAGGACTGTCCTTTCTCAGCTCAAGCACAAGTCAATGGTCTCAGTTTTAGCACTGAAGCTGTCATTTGATAGCTTCTTGGGCGGTGCAATCAAATGAACCCTAGAACACATTTTCCTGTGCCAGATTTGGACTTTGAAACTATGCATATTGAGAAATCAGGCTGACCACATGCCAACGCACCATTGTCCAGAGATGCAGCCAGAAACCCGAAATTAGGAGTTTGTGAGAGTCTGTGAGAGTATGAGAAACAGACAGCAGCAAAGGAGGTACTGATTTTCTATATTGCTTTCAAAACTTTTCATAAAGACAGTTGAAAAGAGTTGTACATTCTTAAATTACTCTAATGTGTCTTTTAGCATACTAAATAACCTATTCCTGGAATTTAAAGACAGACATCATGGGACATTAAATGATAATCAAAATAAACTGCAAAATCTGAAGCTCCTATACTTACACCAAATTCAAATGACACTTTATATTTCTACCAGTGGCATAAATATATGTCTTAGATTGTATTCCTTTATGCTTCCTAAAGATTTGATGCGGGTTTAACCGACTGCTGTCTTCACTTGCCATGCAGCCTTACAAAGGTTACTTACAAAGGTAATGACATGGTGACGGCTGGTGCTTTATTCCTTCAGCAACCACGGGCTCCTAAAGCACAGCTGAATGTCACCTAGTTGTATTAACAGACCAACACAAAGGAAACAAAAAAATCCCTGCGACCACTTTAGTCAAGATTAAGTCATGATCTTCCAGAAGCACAAACTACATATTTCTAGATATAGGCTGAGACTGAAACTCGTTAATTATCTTGTCAATGAAAGAGTGGCAAAAGACCTAAATACTTCATGAACATGTTACTTTCATAGACATGTAGCAAACCAGACATGTAGCAAAAAAGCGTAGAGGTATTTTTAACCTGCAATGGGCCTTGGTAACTGGCTGGAAGTCTACTTGCATAATTCTTCATGTTAACAGCACCACAAATTATAGCTGACACTTCTACTGCAGCCTGTGCTGTTTTTTCCTATATGCATGAAATAGTGCCAAAATATCAAAAAGAATCACATTTTCTTCCTATATATACCTATTTTATATATATATATGTATATGTAGGTGGATGTCAAATGACATTAATTAGCCTCATGTTAGACAGGAAAGGTAAATTTCCTTGTTTGTGTGGTGCTGATGACAATATTGCTACATAGTGCAGAAGGGGCTGTACTTTGTAGAGTGTAGATAGTCTAGTTAGTCTGGACATTTTTATCTGCAGACTCAATAGGCAGGCGAGTAAGTGGATCAGAGAATAAGTGAAATTTCCTTCAGCAGACATTTTTCGGAGTGAATATGTCGGGATTGATCTGGTCGTGTTTGACACTACTTCAGAGAAGGAGACTGGAAGTGATAAACCCTGAACTCTCTTCATTCCTTTAATTCTCTTTTGTGGTGATTTGGCCACAAAGGAGCTGTAATTCAGATTTGTCACTTTTCAGTCTTTTCATATTAACAAGACTGTGCCTTTTATAATGTATCTGGGGCCACACGACGTCCATGTTACATTAAGGGAGATGAAGTTTAGGCAAGAAAAAAAGACTTGCGAAGAAGATAGGGGTACAAGCCTCTACAAGGCAACGTAAGACAGTGATGAAATGCAGTATGGTGCTGAAATGATTATTGGAATTTGTCCTAAAAATCTGTCAATATACATGAAATGTTACCAACATGATGGTAGCATTGAATCAGATAAGCTTCATTTAGTTTTGTAGGTGTAACTGATTTAAACTGAGAATCCCTCTGTGCCTTCAGAAAGGATGTAAAGCTATATTCCAGTATATTGCATCTCTGTGCATTTGCCACGTGAGCTCTTTTGATTTTCGTCTTTTACATATCTAATGAAAATAAACCAAACCACTATATTTACAATGTCTGCATACAGAGCATGGCGTTCTGTTCAATCCTTTTAACACAGGAATCTGGACCACCTGAGACACATGTAACCTAAGAATCAAGGGAGGGACTAGCATGGCCTCGAGTATAATTGCAGTTGTAAGGATAAGATGTTGACATCTAGCTCCCCATAGAATGAGCACCTCCACCTCATTTTATGGGTCTTCAGGTCTATCATAATTACCACTGAGAGCATGAACACTCTTTCTGAAAAGAATACAGATGTAAAGTCCCTGATAAAAGCCCATACTGGAAGGATTTTGGGAGCTAAAAGGAGTCAACAGAACCATATTGGTGTTCAAAAGATGGTTTCTTAAAAGCTCCCAGAAATATTCACCATTCCATTAAAAGAGCTGATTTGGAAAGACCATATTTGTACCCTTGAATTAAATTTCCCACGTCCTGCTGTGAATGCCATTCCTTTGAGAAAGCAACTCTCAAGCTTGTATCATTGGAATCAAACATTCAAGAAATGTGATGGGGGAAGCAGAGGCGTCAACGGATTGCAGCTTGCTTAACCCAACTGCTAGATGAAAAGCAAATGTATTAAGAGCTCTGACGTCAAATGACAGGCATCTTTCCAAGAGAAATTCTGTCAGAACTTCATATAAATCAAAAGACAGATTGTGAAGCTTTTTATTGGCAATTGCACTTGTTCATGAAGTAAGATAAATTAATAGGGAGCAGAAAGGTAAGCCAAAAGGCATCTTCATTTTGCAGACTTTGCCTTGCAGCTCTGGAATTTCCTGAACTGACAATTGTGAAGAAAATCCAGGGACAGTGTGTTCACATCCACGATTAGCTGCAAAGCAAATTAAATTGCAATCACAAGAAGTGCTTCCTAGCTAGATATTTAGGTGGAATTCGAGACAAAGGAAAGCATGGGGAAAAGGTGCATTTTAGCCAGCTTTGCAATTTTCTAACAGTGGTCACAGCCAGAACCTTAACGCCAAGGAAATTTAAAGCTGTTCTAAACTACTTATGCCTTTGGATGGCTTTCTCTGAGTTTTATGGTGACATATAGTTCAGCCAGGAATGCAAATTGTGATCTTGGGTTCAAAAACTCTCTGGAGACTTTTCCAGACTGTCGCTGCTATGACAATTGGAAAGCAGACAAGTGTTTCAGTAACAACAGTCCAAGGGACGGACAGTCCTCAAAATCACTGCTGCAAATGCAACTTTATTTGACCAAGACTGGATTGTTTCTCCAAGAGAGAGCTGACAACTCACAGACAGCAGATAAACACTACAGCCAATACGTCAATAATTATCTTGAAGAAAGCAAAATTTATTGCTTTTTGAATGTCTAGTCAAGGCTGGCAGTCTTAAAATACCTGAAAGAATATTGTTACATAGTTTTCCTAGGACTGTAGGATAAATGTTCTCAAGTCCACATTTTTTTCTATTCAAAATGATTTCACTAAACAAATTCTAGTAAAGAACTAGTAGACAGATACTGCCAAAGACTGGTTTATATTTTCCTCAGAGATATATCCTCCCAAGGTGCCTGACTCTCTCCTTTGACTACAGAAATCTACAGAGGAAACATGAATTTAGGCAATGAACTTCAGGTCTGAGATGTGCTTTTAGACTATTTATGCTAGAAGATGCTGATGGAAAAATATCATAACATTGTCTTCATGCTTACATGTCTTGCATATACCTGTGTTTTCACTGGTAAGTTACATTTGAGTTGACAGTGTCATTGTTGCATCTGCCTAGTTCTGTGAAAGAACTTAAATCTTTTTCTTCATCTATTCTAGACAAACAGAAGTATTTGCATAAAGTTTTTACCTTTACCTTGTTTTTGCAGTTATTTTGTTTTCATCCTAAATTGTTTATTTGTTTTACATAAATTGTACCTCAAATTTGGAAAAATGCTTAATGCTTGTAATTAATTGAAAATTGTTGGGTTTAGGAGATCCTTGCTCTTGAGGAAAACAAACTCAGCAACAAAATCCTGAGTATGGAGACATAAAACAATAAATACTCACTGTCCAAAGAATGAATGTTTATGAAAAACCGCAAAGTAGAAAAAAGTTAAGAAAAAATCAATATAACCACTCAAGAAATATTTTTATAGCTAAAATCATCTTTCTTGTTATTATTACATTATTATTTTTTTCTTATTATTACCTTATTTATGAATAATAAATCTGTGTTATAGTTAAAAACTTCTCAATAAAATTTCATCAGTTGAGAATCTGTTATGATGAATTTAATTTAATATAATTTTAAATAATAAATTTTCTGGATGGACTTAGCAAAAAAACTCTGTGGTGTTTTAACACGCAGCATTAAAAACAGAAGAAAGATTTGCAAAGATTTCAGAATACGCATCTTCCTCATTGTAAGGGAATATGACATAGTTGTATCCTAATATTAATTGCAAACTTTCATCAGGAAGATCACTATGTTTTAGGTGTTTGACATAAAGATGTAATAAGAAAAAATTGGAGGCTACTTGGTTATTTCATCTACCCAAGCATCAAAACAAGTTTTCTACAAAATAGTCTGTGTCCATGACATGCTTGTGTGAGTTCATCTGGAGTCTTTGAGGTGGATATGAAAACTTCCTAGGTCCTACCTACTTCTTCAACAACATGACAAAGTGGAATAAATGGCATTGACTTAGCTAGGCCAACAATACAAGACTTGCTTCACAGAAAATGGTGTAGTTTTTGGCCTTCTCTTTTGCTTGTTGAGGAATGATGAAGTTCACAATAGCAGCATCTGAACTATGTTCAAGGGCCCTTGCTGAGAGGAACAGGCAATTTTTATTTTTTGGAACTACTCCTTGGAGCTTTAACATTCTTCACAGTTTCTTACATATGTTTACATTACCTGTAAAATATGTTCACTGTATATGTTTGGTAGCTTTGTACTTTTTAACTTTAGCACCTGTGATTCTAATGAGGGTTGGAAACCTATTAACGTGCTATGATCTTCTGGTACAGGTAATTTCCACCAGAATGGGTCAGATGCTACCAGTCAACCACAGGTGACAATTAAAGCTCCTGTGTATTGATGCTGAGACAAAGGGAGTCAGCAGGAAGAAAACTTTGGCTTGGATGGCATGGTGGGTGAAAGGAGACTCAGTCTCTGGTATGCAGGTCAATTAATTCTTCTGTACTTTTGTTCATTTGGTATAAACACCTAGAGAACAGAGATACAACTGTAAAAAAAAAAAAAAAAAAACCAAAAAAAAAAAAAAACCAAGAGAGAAGGCAGATCAAGAAAAAGACAGTAGTGTTTTCTCCAGAATGGAGAATGCGTTCTTCCTCACTACCACCATCAGTAATGAAAGTGAACGATTAGTGAAATGCAGCAATGGCAGTGTTGCTCTTCCTTACAGTCTGTATGTACACTTCTCTTGCTTTAAGTTTCACTTCATCTTCCCAAGTCTGTATACAAAACATTGTAAAACAAAGACTTCTCACCTGGACAGTTAACAGTGTTGTTAAGCTTTTAGAGGGAAGAGAATGCCATAGGATACTTACACATTTACACACTTACACTTACACTTACAGACATGGTGTCTGAGTCTACACCAGTACTGCAGTCTCAGTCTCTTGACTATTCAAGTCCAGAAGATGCTGAAATGCATCGTGCTTCCCTTCCAGTCTGCTCAGCCGAGAAATGGCACGTGCACAGGTCTCAGCTCAGCATGATGCAGACATGCAGACCAGGCATACACAGAAGCCCAAGAGCCACTGCCCAAACAAGGCATAGGCCAACTTTCCCTGGGTGTAAATATCAATTTCTACATTTGAACTGTTTTCCAGACCTCCAGACATCAAGCACAGCAATACTGACATACCTATTTCCTTTTGAGTCTGCAGCCTTCAATAGCTCACACCCTCCTGAGATTTACAGAAGTACAATTAACATCCCAATTGCACAGATAAATCCTTCAGGCGTTTAACTTTCAGGTGTCATGCAGGAGCAAAACTGATAGATTGTTATATCCTAACCACAGTGCCATGTTCTAGCCCCCTGTTCTTTTTTTTTTCCTATAGCATGTTTTCTCAGGCATGAGAGATTAGTTTCAACTCTTTTGGGGCCATTGACTTTGAATTAGGTTTATGGATACAAAGCAGCTGTCTGAAAGACTGTGTCTGAACGCCCTCAAAACTACAGAATATTCTGCTCTGGGCTGAGCACCTTGCAGCTGAGATGCAAATACAGATGTCTACAGCGATCAGTGCACTTCATTTTAAAGCTGCTTGTGTAACTAATTGGATGTGACAGAGCACAGTCTGCCATTTCTTACAAAATTAGATTTTCACAATTGCTACCTCAATGCAACTAAAATGCTACAAACATAAAAATGCTCCAGCCTTTTTATCATATTCACCTGTTGTACATACTCACTCCATACTAACTGCATTTTCCTGTTAGCTGGGATCTAAATTTTTTCGCAGGCAAGGAATAAGAGTTGCTGGAATATAAAATGATTAGAAAAATTAATTCAAACCAAGTGAAGCATGAGAGAAATTTAATAAATTGGTCTTTGTTTCATAATGACAGCCCACAGCTGATTGAGAGGAGTTAAAGGAGATGAGAGGGTAAAGGAGACTTTAATATGCTTAACTTGGGAGTATTGGCAGAAGTATAACCATGCAAGAGAAAATTTCTGCAGTGAAGATTCATCACTGTGCGCATCAGCTGAGTGTGACAAACAAACAGTGAATATGGAAAAGAGATTGCCACCTTATTTGGGCCATGTGTTTCTATAAAGCAGCTACTTACAGAGCTAGGTTTGAATCATTCAGTTCTTTGCAAGATATAAATAAGACACAAGTACTTGTATCAATAAACCCTCTTGGCTGCCCTCTTACCTGTAATCTCCCAGAATTAACACATGCATGTCTTGTGAAACATGCATGTCATGAAACACTGCTACTCATGCCCTTAACTTCTGACAATTCAGACAATTTCCTAAACTCACCATTTATTTGCAGCAAGGGTTTAATATCAAAATTTAGCATTCTGAAATCTGAAGCGGATCGCACTTTGGAACTCTTAATGTAAAATGTTGTATTTGTCACAAAATTGTTGGCTTAAGTACTGCAATTAATGCTGGTCTGTGTTGAAATTGCACAAAATAATAGTTTGGATGTGCCCATGTAAAGCATTGATGGGCTATTTTAAGGCCCAAAGTGTATCCTTACCTGCATTTCATCCATAACAGATTAGTCTCTTCCAGATAAGAGTTTGGCATTTTTCCTGACTTGATAAGTCATCAGATCAATCCTCATCCATAATCCAGCCAATTTTTCTTACGTTTATGAATCTCTACACTGTTTCAGGCAGCAGTTGATGTTTGTGAACTACTGCATATTACGTAAAATATATAAAGTCCACTATCAAGTAAAAAAAAGGCCATAAAATATAAATAGGCATTAGTAAAAAAGTTTAAGAACAGTATTGAAATAATTAGCACATTAGGATGTTGTACGCATATTAGGATAGATACAAACCTGGCTGGATGATCAGGCTCAGCCAGTGGTGGTGAGAAGGCTGGTAACAAGTGAAATATCAGATGGGTCTGTACTGGTGTGGTGAGTTAGCCTTGGCCTGCAGCCAGACACCAACCCAGCCACTCACTCACTCCCCCCTGCAACAGAACAGGGGGAGTAAACAGGATGAAAAAGCATGTGTGGTCAAGATAAAGACAGGAAGATTGCTTACCAGTTACTGTCACAGGCAAAACAGACATGACTTGGGGGAAAATAATTTAAATTAATGCAAATTAAAATAGATGTGGGCAGTGAGAAAGAAAACAAAACAAAACAAAAAACCCAACACCTTTCCTCCACCCATCCCCTTTTGCCTACAAGAGTTGCCCAGAGAGGTTGCCCAGTCTAAATCGTCAGAAGTTTTCAAGGCTCAGCCAGATAAACCCCTAAGAAATCTGGTGTGACCTAAGAGCTGAAGCTATTTTAAGTAGACTGGACTAGAGACTCCCAAGGTCCTTCCCTGCCTGAACTATCCTATGATCCTTTCATCCTAATAATTTAATAAATTAAAAAGAGAACATAAAGAAAATGTGATCATCTGAAGGTTATGCTAGTATGACTCACACGATCAATGCATGCAGTGGTAAGTCCCGTTCCCATTGACGTCAGTGGGAATCCTGCTTTTAGTTTAATTTCCAATAGTCTCTGACTCAGCATGAACATGAGAAAATGCAAAATTTTGACTCCTGAAAAATGTAGAAATGACAAAATATGTGGCAGAACAGATTAAGTACTGATAAAATATGTTCAGTCCAAAACATCTTTATGGTCTTATAAAATCCTTTTACATTATTTCAAAATGTAACATGATTTCCCAATTTAAGGAATGTACTTAAACTTTTATCTGAACTGACAAAAGCTTCTTCTTTTCTGAATAGTATCTTGTCTTTTTGAGCTGTACCTCTGAAGAATCAGATGTGTCTACCACTGCCTTTGGAAGCAACATCTAAATCCTGTAATAGGAATGGTGGGTGAATACCAAATATTCTGTCTGTATATTACCGCTACATTTTTTCCTGCGAATGAAATGCAATCACACATTTTATTTTTTCCTCCTGTGAATAGTTTTAAATTTAGAGAAATTTTTAAGACAAATTCAGCTGTAGTACTTCCAGGTTGTTCTTAGATATGTTGCAATCTCTTGGAAGTTATTTGTTCCCTAATTCTTGGTCTGAATGTTGAAATCTTAAGAGGAGCATTGAAATGTGGATATAAACATTTACATACCAATACCCAAAGCTTTCCTTTTCCTTATATGGTTCATCACAACTTGAACTGCATAGAAACTTTAAGAAACCAGATGTTTTGTTCCCATGGACTTATTCAGTATAGTCCATAAGCTCTTCAGTCTCCAGGCAGAGGGAGCTGGAAGTTGGTGGCATTGCCAGATGTTACTCTGAAATTATGCAGCATGTTCTATTCTTCAAACCTACCCAGTGTGATCCATTTTGAGAGAGGAAATGGGGGTTTTATCCCTACTGCTTGCCATTCACTGGCAATTGCCAGAGCCATCCTTCACCACTGTAGGAATGTGACTGCCAGAATAGAGACAGTCCTACACTCCTGCTCCCTCACGCCTGTGCGTAAATACCTAGTCATCTGCAAGTGTCCCTTGGTCTGTTCTAGGAAGTCTGTGCTCTCAACACCTGTAAGCAGTCAAATACAGCATCACTGTATAAAAGGATTACTTTTCAATAACGTCTGTGTCATATCATTTATGATGTAGAAATTGGATTTAAATGTGCCCTAAGAGTTATGAATCGTTGTTAAAGCAAGAATATTGCTGAGGTGGTTTTATAACTGTAATACTCATTGTTCACATATTAAAGAAGATAACTACAATAAACAGGTACAATGAAGAACTTATTTCTCAAGGTGCAGATGTTCATTGTGGTTTGCATTTCTATCTCCAGAAATTCTTGAGGCTGTCAAATGTTCCATTCCTGGCGTTTGTGAAGGTAATCTGCTTCAGAAAAAGTCAGCATTGTTTTTCAGCTTGTCTTGTGCTCTGGCACAAAGAATACACTTTTCTACAGGAAGGATTTCCAGGTTTAAGAACCCAAGGGATGCATGTGGTTCTGACAGAACTATTATGTTTGCTAGAGTGCATCTGTCTTCGAGAGATTAACAGCATGTGAGTTCTGTAACATGGGAATCACAGAGTTGTGTGATAATATACACAATTTTTTCCTTTCGAATTCCCAGGTAAAAGATTCTCAATTTGTTTCATAGAAAGATAATTCTGATTATATCAAGGCTCCTATGGATACCATGCGTAGACTCCGTTTATGATAGACTACGTCATCTTTAAGCAACACTGATATTGTAAGCTATATATGCTTTCCATTTGACAGGCCTGCCAGTGTTTGAAAGTTGCTTTAACTTGTCTCACTTCAGGGGAATACATCAAGTATGAAATTGCACATCTGGACAGAGTCAGAACACCTGGAAGGTACTTCCAAACAGCTGAAGTAAATTTGAAGTTTTTGATAGTCAGTGTCCAAATGAGATCTGAAATATGACTTATTTCATCCATGTCACAGAAAATGTAAAGCTCACTTTAATTTAGCCATGATGACCAAGATGAACCTCTTCCCTGCTCCAGTTCTTCTTTCTGGAAACATTTTTGTTCCTGTTGGAAACTATTTTGTTTAACTCTCTACTTTTTACTTGGCACTCTTCTTCATGTCTGATTGTCCTACTTTCCTTAAGGATGGAAGTAGCCACAGTCAGTCTCCTACAAAAACTATCCTTAAGCTTTTCGTCTCCAGAACATTTGCAACCATCTTGAGCCCACTGGGGGAAACTAATTTAAAAAATAGTCTTTGGCTAAGAAACAACAACAAAGATAAAAAAGGTCTCTTTCTACAAAATGATGCTATAAAAAGACCGAAAAATAAAGCGGCAGTACCTCAACCAGACTGAAGGTCAGCTTTTCCTTTGCTGCTTGACTTTTCTATCACTGAATACAAACAACAGTGTTGGATGCCTAACTATTTTCCACAAAGAACATATGCATTTTTAAGTACATTTGAAAGAAACAGTATATGCTGGCTCAAACTAAATACAGTACTGCCAGCATTCCTTTTCCTCTGTGAGGCAAGTCATGTCCCTGGAGCTGAGAAGTGCCAATTTAGCAAAGGTCAGTATGATGCACATTTTTGGTATTCCCAGTGACCTTCTTGCTCATCACCAGTTAAGACACTAGCGTTTGTCATCATAAAAACCCAAAAGATCAGTCTTAACACAATGTGACAAACTTAAGACAGACCTTGACCTGAAAAAGATTTCTGCTTTTTCACTTTATCCGAAGAATATGAATGTGCAAAACCTATCAAAGTTAAAGATATTTAAACCAAATATTTATTTTGGGCTTAAATCTCATTTCTTATATTTATCACACTATTCTTTACAATTTCTTTTGAACATTCCCAGCTAGTAATGTATTTAATACAGCCCTCCATCATTCTGTAACTAATTATTCTTTTTCCCTGGGAGTTTTCCTTTTTTCATTTGTTTCACCTTCCCTGTTGTACACATGGCCAAGACATTCAAACCAGTCTCCTATAGTCTGCTAAGCATTCAGTGAGATGAGAATATCTGGGTAACTATATGTGCTCTTTCAAATTGTCAGTGTTTACTTCCTTTGGAAACTGACATGGGAAGATCATAGGCAGGAGTCCAACACCAACCAGAATAAATAAAAAATAAATAGGTAGCCTTATAGAATCTAGAAAATGGGTTGTATCGAGTCTTCCAATCCATGCCTCAATTGCAACCAGAAGCATTTATACCTTTGTCAGTCCTGATAGCAGTTTGTTTAAATTACTCTTTAGGAGCCCCACAACTGCACATTCCCCAGTTTCTCAGGCTCTCCAAAGTGTACTTCTACTCCTTAACCTGGTATAGTACTGGTAGTACTGGTAGTATCCAGTACTGGATACTGGTAGTATCCTGGTATTTAAACTGATTTTCCCTGCTGCATTTTATCTCATCCACTGTGGTCCTGGGCATGCTGTTCTATTTGTCCTTCTCAAATTTTATGTATTTAAAAATTGTTGTTAAATGTTTCCTCCTCTCCTTCGTCTTTCACCATTTGTATGTCAAGCTTTCTAGATGTTTCTTTCCCCCCCCCCCTTGCTTTTCTCTACACTGTCTCTAGTTGGCCTACTCTGTCTCTAGTTGGCCTACTCCATCTCTAGTTGGTCTACACTGATGTACACTGCAAGACCTACTAAAAGCTAGATATAACTGAGGCCTTACTGATGTTAAAGCAGAAGTTTATTTCATGCCTCTTGCAAGCTATACTACAAAATATCCTAGAACATTGTTGTGCGACATAGCTCAGTCATGTTCAGACTGGGACCTTCTCTAACCACCAAATTTGCTGAAGAGCAGCCACTTAAGTAATTGTTCCTCTGTCATATTAGGATTATTATTGCCTAAATTATTACCTTGCACTCGTCATACAGAATTGCATCCCTAATAAATTTAGTTCTGTTCTTTTAGAATCCTCGTTTTGTCTTTGCTTTTTAAGGGCATTTGTGAGACAAAAGCAAGTATGATTCTGAGTTATTAATGAACAAGTGACTTCTATGACTGGCTGGAAAGACCTCAAGGATTGAAATATTTATTACTAAGTCAAGTCTTGCAGTTTGAGAGGTTAGTTAGATTTTAGCTTACCCAAAAGCAAAACAGTAATAACTTGCCCTGATTTGTATCTTTCTGCTTATACTTAAGAAATATTGGTCTACTCTTTCAAAGTTGGATGTTGCCCTTCTAACTCTTGCCATTGATTATAATAAAATACTGTTGTGAGCTTTCTGAAGGCTTATACTTAAATTTTATTTATAATCTAAATCTAGGATAGACTTTTGTTAAGTAGAGTCTCTCATCTTGGACTTGCACCAGGACCTCTGACTTCCACTAACTGTTTTTTTGGCTTCTAACTGGAATTTAAAGTGAAACCATTGGAAGAATTATGATAGATGTGGACAATTGCTAAAAATTAACAGGAAGAAAAAGTTTGCTATCTTTTTTCCCCAAAATACTCTATTTCAGATAGATGCATTTTAATGTTCAGCTAAACAAGTGAGGAAGCACCTTTCTTTGCATAATTTTAATAAACAAATATTTTGATACTTCACTAATTCATTCTCAAATTGTTCTGTCACGGGAAATACCCAAATAAAACGCTACCTTATAAAAGAGAAGCCTGTTTTCAGATGGTCTTCTTCAGATGAATTCCAATTTAAATTCACTTCCTCCCCTTGGTTTATTTGGACTAACCATTTACACCAGTCTGAGTGCTACCTCCTCTGTGGAGGAGAGGGTTCATGTTTGGGAGCTATCTATCTTGAGAGGATAAGGAACCCCATCAATTCCTGCAGCTGTCAGATGAGACCAGCACACTTTATGGTCATCAGTCTACCTCTTGGAGATCTGATGAGACCCCACATTCTCAGCTTTGAACCACTGTTTTCCCCTCATTCACCTTTATCCTTGAGTATATCATTGAGATGCAAAGCTTACAGTGGAACAAGGAGGACAGCTAATGCACCAGAGCTGGTCTCTTGTTCCAAAAATTGGTTATGATAGACAAATTTCTAAAACTTGTACTATGAGTGCACTACAGTCTATTAAATTCAATAAGCATGAAAGTCTTCAGGGTCAGGTCCAATTTTGGATGACAGCACCATATATCTTGCTAGTGAAGGTTTTTTATATCATCATTATGATGAAGAGCTGCAGTTCATGTCTCCTGCACATCTGAGTGTGTCCAACCCATTTGAGCCATTTAGCTAAAGCAGCTTTCTCAGAAAAGTACGGATAGAGGACTGTAAGCTGGCTGAATCTCAACATGACCAAGACCACGTAGAAGAAAGGCTAGGATGTTCACAGAATACTTTAGCTTTGTGCACAAGCTCTTAAGCCTTCAATTGTGGAGCTGCTTTTATTCCATTGCATCTGGAAAAAGAAATTTGAGGGAAATATTAGGGATGGAAAGCTTAAATAAGGCTAAATTCCAAAGATACCAGGTGCTATTTCAAAAAGCTGGCTTCTCAAGTGGTCCTCTTCCATAAGAATGTGAGTACAGTGTGTATGATCTCTTCCCGAACCTCAGGAAACTATGTGAGAGTTTACTAAAAATTCTGTGAGAAAATAATTACTTTCCCCTACTCTTTTTTAAAAGCAGGTTCTAATGGAAATACACACAAACACAAAATATAGTATGTTCCCTGTTCATGAGTTGTAACAAAAATATTTAATTGTGCCCTATTTTAATTCAGCATCCTTAACTGTACGTTAAGCCCATGGATTACTACGTTATGTACTTGTGCCATGTTTTGGCTGCAGAAGGGAATACAATCTCTTCAATTAACTGCTGTGGGAACAATGCTTGTTTTTTCCTAATCTTTTTAATGTTTAAATGTCACATTTATTTTGAATAAAATTTTGTCTATTTTTATTGGTCTAGGAAGATTAATGTGGAATTTCTTGTGAAAATGCAAATTTGTCTGCTGTCTAGAATAGAAGTATTAAAGTTACACTTTATAAAGATATCCTTACACCTTCCTCAAAATTCAAAACCAGAGGAATATCTCTTAATGAACTAGAATAGCATGTCTTTGTTTTATTTTATTAGTAAAACATGCAAAAATGTCTTGAAAAACTATATTAATTTACTTCCAAATTACTAACCTCATTCAGAAAAATGTGCAGTGTCTTACACAATACCATGTTTTTTTAAAGAATAATATTGAGTGATTTATTGTTATCATCCTCACATTCTCACATATTTCATTTTTGTCAGCTACAAAATGAAACATTATTCAGCAATGTGATATCCTAAGACCTGTGACTTGGGAAATGGATCCCTGTTCCAGTCTTTCTCCATTAATCTTCTCTAGTAAAAGGGTAGACTTTGGTGAGATGAATATGTCCCATCACAAACTACTGAAAAGTGGCAATAACCACTACCTCCTAGAAATAGGATGGAGTTCAAAATCTTAAAGGTTCTTCACCACAACTTATCTTGATCAAGCCTGGATTTCTTTGTGCTGGTTTTATTATTTGGTCATTTGTTCACAAAATAAAAATGCTTACATAGACCTCCAAGACAACCTAGAATCTAACCTAATGTACTTGATATTTCCTTTGCAGTTAAATACTTGCTTAAGATTCTCACACATGCTACAACAAAGAAAAAATTGGTTACAGTAAGAAAATCCTGTTTCCAGATTCTAACAAGGACCAGCAAAGGGAACTGCAAAAACATATGGCCATAAGGTGACTCCAACAAGAGTTAGTCTGTGTGCAGTGTGTTTATGTGAAATTCATCAGGAACTGGACACAGAGGCAGCAGCAGCAGCAGCAGCCCTGTCTGTGCTCTGTCCTAGCTAGACTGAACCGCACACAAAAGCTCAGTTCCAGTTTTCCTTGCAGAATCTGATGTCTCATGTTCTCCGGAATGAAAGAAATCAATAGAGTGGTCTTGTCTGCAGTTGGTAAGAGCATTCCTTTCACTAAATAACGAGTAAGAGCAGAGGAGATTTTCTTTCCAAAAGGAACATATTTGCCTTTTCCAGAAAATACCTCGTGAGATTCATAATGTGATCTTATTTTTGTACAAAAGACCAATCTGCAAAACAAATGAGTTCTGCTTACTTGACCGAAAATTAACTGAGACCTTGAAAAAGAAACAGCAGAAACAAAATCTCCATTTCTGGGGAAAGGGGTAAGGGGAAGAGGCTTCTCGTTTTCCCCTCTCTTGCTCTGGTGTGTGGCAAACTATCAGCTGCTAAGTGCTGAACAACTGAAAACACGTGTACAGGTTGGGAAAGAAGCTGGGAGTGTCCTGAAGAGGTTTTCAACACATGCTCTTGTTGACTCTGTCACATGCACAAGCTTATAAAAGTGGAACCATATAAAAGGGAAAACTACAATTACAGCTGATGCTGCCGGAGCCTAGTGGAAAGCCAAGATGTTGTTTCAGATGGTTTGTTTATCTCCGCCTAGCAGGGTTACAAGCCTCTGACATTTCAACAGATATTTTCCACCACGGCAGGGATGAGTTAGTGGACATTCCACGTGCACGTGGTTTTTCAGCATGGTGCTCCTGTCTCACATCTATTTCAATGTAGCATTTTGTTCATGTGCACACAAAACATTCTACTAGGTGCTGGTTAAATGGGAATTGTTCATAAGCACACAGGAAAGGGAAAAAATAGAGAACAAAGTATAAAACTCTGATTTTTCAGTCTAAGCACATGTTGAAGTTGGAGCAGCTACTGAAGTCTTAATGAACTGGATGGAGTTGAAATTCCTGTAAGCAGTGTATGTACTACCTTTATGTTTCAAGGCCTGTGAACAGAAGATATTAGTGCAGGTCTTTCCACTCACTACAAGGCCTTTTGAGAATTCCTCTTTCTATATGGCCAATTTACTCTGCTTGTACATATTAAAAGGTTGGAAATTTCTATTGCTTGCCAGATAAAACTTTTGGAGAAGGTACTGGAAATTAGTTTGGAAGGTATTTTGTGGCTTGGAAAAAACTGCAGATTTTAATTGCCAGGTATATATATTTTTTAAAAAAGAAAAATAGGAAGAAAAGACCTACCTCTCACAACTATACATGATTCATTAATAAAAGAACAGTTCTTTCAGGGTGTTATTTACAACATCTTTCTTTAGGCATCTAACGGATGCCTAGGTTAAGAGATGGGGCTCCCTCTATGGTCAACATAGAGAAATATACCTCTGCAAAGATGACTGCTAGAATCAGTTTTTTATAACGTAACTTTGCTGCTCTGATTTGTCCTCTTCTGGCACCAGTCTTTCTCCATTGACAATAGAGATAGCTGACTTTGAGTATCTAACAACAGTTTCTTCCCCACCTAGGTTGGACTGTAACAAAGAGCAGTGTTGGCAGGAACAGGACATCAGTTATGCGATGGCCGTGATATACCTTAAAGTAATGCCTCCATGAAGCATAAATAGAACACCTTGTATTTTCACACTTTTGTTTCTTGTCCTCCAAGATAGTGCCCTCCACCGTATGTAGAGGCCCTGTAGACACAGCAGGGAAGAATCAAAAATGCTCCATATTTTGTTTCTTCTCCATGAATTTGGGTATTTGAAAAGAATTCATGCTTGACGGTGTTTCCAGACATTTTCTGATTCATATTAATACCACTTCTTTTTGCAATTTAATAGTATTTCCTATGGAAATTACAGAAAACAAAGGTCTAAAGTTCCAACTGCATGTTAAGTAGTCTGATGGACAGCAATTTTCATGGCAGAAGCAAGTAAATAATGATTTCCAATTGTGAAAACAAAAAAAGGTATCATTGAGAAGTTGCAGCAAGATCCACTGCCATAGATGGTAGACAAGGGCTGTACTACACAAACCCTGGGCTACCTGAGTCAAGGTCCTATTTCAGCCTTGCATTTAGAAATGTAGTTATAACATTCATGACAGAGCAACAAAATTATCTTGCAAGTTATCTGTGATATTACTTAGGCACAGGCCTGAAAAACAGATTTTATAATCTGCTAAAAGTATGAGCTGAGAGTTGTATAGTACTTGTAGACATAGACATAGACATAGACTTGTAGACATAGACATCACCTTTGTGTGCTCCATTTTTATTAAGGAAATCACAAAGAATCTTGACATTCTGTGATGATGGCACCCTGATGCCTAGATTGCTTATGGAAATTGGACTTTAAATCACTAAGGTGAAAATCGAAGTTACATTTTCTAAAGCATGTATCTGTAATTTCAAGAAATTAAGTGAGCTGAATTTCAGCTTGATCCCATAGATCTTTCTGTCCCTATTCACTCTTCCTGATGCAGATTCTGACCCATTTAAGCCTTAATTTATATCTAATTTTACAAATATCTCAATGAATTCTGTAAAGAACTTCCTAGACTAAGGTAGCATTTAAAAGCAATGAAGCAACAAAAGCAATAAAGATGATAAAATGTGATCCTGTAGTTTGGAAAACTATTCTGTCATGGAAACAACTATTTCTCCTAGTAAAATGTGAGGGTATAAAAGCAATTGCTACAAATCCTTTTTTTCACCATATTATCTCATGTCAGGTGATTTAATTACACTCAGGACAACTAAAACTATGAGCACCAAATATGAATTCAAGGTTATTGAGTACAGCCTGCTGAAGGATTTAGTATATGAATATAGCATTTCTATTACATTTGAGTATCCCTGTTGAGGAAAAGAAAGAAAAAAAACAGTTGAAACATTGCAAGGAGATCTTTATTTGGAACGAAAATGGGTTACATAGCAGAGAAAAAATGTGTACAGACACAAGAGGTCAGTGAAACCTATCTTGTCAGCAGGGATTGAGCCGAAGAGTAGGACAAAGGTGCAACTTTAACCAGCATCTGAAATTCATTATATATCCAAATGTAAATTCCAACACACGTGGGGAATTTGAGCTCTGAGTCTGTATGATATTCTGTACTTACACTCCCCCACAAAGTCTTCTATTATTTTTGAATGTTTTCTTTGCTTTATTTTGACCTTTTCCATCATGATGATGTTCATTTGAACTAAATATGTGTTACATAGGAATTAACAATATATCCTCTAATAAAACTGTTAAGAAACACAGTGTTACGTCTTAGCCTGAACCTGCAAACACCATTAAAAGAAGAGTGGAACATAGGATGTATATTTTTTGTTGCTATGTATAGGATGTGACTTAAAAATTTTGTAGTGTTCTTTTTCACACAGCTATGTTTCATGGAGAATTATACCCCATCTGGTTAAAAATGACCACAAAGCAGATCAAAGTCACAGAGAGATCAGGGCTGGAATGTCACCCTGGCTTAAAATAATTGTAGAATAGGTTTTCTAAGGTATTACGCAAAGTTCTTAATGTCCTGTTTTTTCTTTTCCAGCTGTCATCCCCCTTTTTACTGGATTTTTTTCCTTCTGTTTCTATCCCACTCCTCTTTTTACAAGTTTTCTTATGGGAAAAACAAATCAAAGAGCTTTTAATTTGAATCTAGTTTTGAAAGCTCCAAAGCCTAAGTGAATCCGAGATCAGATAAAGTTAATAAAACCCAGCTCTAACAGGAATCATTTATGATAGCCCTTATTTAAGTTCCTGCTTAGGAATACAGCTGTCATCTTTCATCTTCTCTTTTTATCTAGGCTGTTCTTTCACTTATCTTTAGATGATGCAAATCATTGTAGCTCCACTGAAACTAACTCAATTGTACTAATTTAGAGCAGCTGAGATATTTTTCTGTCTTCTGCTCTGTATTTATTTGGCAATAAGAAGTCTTTCAGTTACCATGTTACATTTTTGGTGCTTAGAAATTTGCTCCATACTAATTTTGCCAAATTGATTTTATTTTTCATTCAAGATTACTTTTAACTTTCCTACAGTTCAAAGATACATTCCCTTTCTACTTCTGCTTTTCTCTGCTGAACATTTTCTTTTGGAACATCCTGTAACTCTATAACGCAGCCTCTTCCTTTGGGAGGAACCAGGCCTCTGTAATAGTTATTATGTCCTAACTTTCATTTGTCATGCTTGTGTCTACCATTGAGCTTCTTTCTCTGTTTGCACTTAGTTAGAAGGACTTAATTTATTTTCCAGTTTCCTCAAAAATAATAATGATTGAGTTTTTAGGATTTTCCTTGTTTTAGCTCTGAAGTCCTTTATGTATTCTCTATAATTGCAATATTATAAACATTTATTCAAAACAGATATCTCCATCTATCTCCATGTTAAAATGCAATTGTTTTCCTCTCTCTTCACCAGAAAGAATAAGTTCTGACTTAATTTGTTAAATTTTCTTTATCATTCTTCTTTTCTCTTGTTCCCACGTGTGTAAGCAGGCATATTAGGTCCATTATCTGCTGCTTTGCTCAATGATAATACAACCAACAATGTCAAAATGTTGTTATGGGCAAACCAGAACATACCATATATAAGAAGCTATGAATTTATTACTAGTCCAACTCATTCTTTAACAGTCAGATAATTAAAATTCTTAGTTAATACAAGAAGTCTTTTAATGATGCAGTTTAACTTGTTGCACAAAATCATCCTAGTATCTACTCTTTTCTTATGGTTTTATATTCAACTTTCCAGTATCCCCCTGGGTCCCAGTCTTGACAGTTTCTGTCTTCCTCAAAAAAAAAAAAAAAACCACAGGTGTGGTGCTTACAATAAGTTGTCAACATCCCAAAGTCTTCACCAGGAGGAGCATGATGCTTGTTATGTGAGTTTCTTTCTTCTCAGGAGGTGTACGACGTAGGTAGTGATGCCGTTTTCCTCCTTTTTCTTGGGGTTCACTTCTGTTTATTTTTTTAACTTTTTTAAGACAACCTGCTCATGTGTTCTTTTGTTTTATCAGTTCCCAATTAAACAGTTCTTCTGTTCTCCTTGTTGTCTTTAATGTCTTTATCTCTTATTTTTCTGACTCTCAAGGTTGCACTCCTGCAGTGGCTATTTATTGTCAAGTCTGATTTGTGTTTCCAGTCTGGGAGATCTGGTATCATCTTAGGCCTGTGCTCTTCTGCACTGCATTTTATTCTAGTCATATACAGTTCATTCTGTACAGAATAACTACCTGTTATTAGTGTAAACTGAAACTAAACTGCAACAACCTTAGACATTGGTTACCTGACTGCTGGACAGTTGTTGCCAAAATTGAAACAAGCTAACATCAGCTCAGGCCAAGAAAAGCCCAGGTAAATCAGAGACCTGTATTGTCAGGCTAGTACAAAAGCCAGAGTAAGGACACTGAATTTTGACTTCTTGGGAAAAATCATTGTTTGTAAAGAATTTTATTCAGCAATTACCTGAAATTGCAAGCCAAAATTAATACTTCTACACACAACCTAAAAATTAAAAAAAACAAAAATTAAATAAATGCTGCTTCTTTGCATCATCATTGTACAGGAACATCTCCTTAGACCGTGTTCCCACTGAGGAGCAAAAGTACATGCACAAAAGCCCCTTGTGATAGAGTAGATTAGAGGATGGAAAAAAAAATCCAGTACTTTCCCCTTATAAAACAAGAATTTAGCCATTCTGAGATGCCAGGAAAATGGCTCATGAAACCAGAATGCCTTGAAAAGGGTACTAAGGATTTGAATAGCTCCAGTATGTTTGGCATACTGGTAGCAAAATGTCTTTTCCACCAGAATTTCTGCCACAGATCACCACACTTATTAAGAAATATGGGCCACTTGAAGCCACATGAAAGCAGGTTTGAATTTCAGTGGAGGACTTCAAGCAGCAGAGAACAAATGAAGCAACAATAAATCATTATTATCTTATGTGAAAGGTTAGGAAGTATAGGTCAAGAGCACCACTTTCTTCTCTGCTGGCACTTTCCTGGCACTACTCGATGAAGAATTGTAATTCCACTCTTCAGAAATGGTTATCCTGGTCCACAACCAATTACCATGCTCACTCCAAGTGAGATTTATATTCCTTACTGGTGACTCTTTCTGCATCTCATAACATTGAGGCAGGAAGTTCTGAAAGTTCTGCAAGATATCAGGTCCACCTCCACAACAGATCCATATCTTCCTTTGATGACACAAAGTTACCCAGAAACTGCAAGTAACCTTAAAATAAAAATGCTGATATTTCTGTAGTGTTACTGCCATGGGACTACAAAAGGAGTAAGCATAAGGGGTCAAATAGCTCCAGGTTTCACCTGTTGTTGCTGTTGCTGTCTAGGAAAAGAGGTAGCAGCTCCAAGGTGGGGGAGTAAAGGGGGAACAGCAGCAGATGGAAGGATGATAATGTTACCTCCCTTATTTTGGGTCAATTTGTCTAGTCACCTTTAATTTGGTGCAGAGACTCTGTAAGCAAGGTACATGAAACTTGAAAGTGAAAATCAATTTTTAATTGATTATCACACAAAAAATATTTAAGATTTGATGAGCTGTTAGACTAAGCATCTATGTGCTCAGCACCTCAATACAACACCCAGAAAGTCTTTGCTGGCTAGGCAGGAGGGGAAGGTTGGCCCTTGCAGCTTCTGGGGCCAAGTTCTCAGTCCTGTTGAATTGCCATTGTCCCCCAGCTTCATCAACACTGGTGACTGATAACTCAACCGACAGCTTCCTAACCAACCTCAAGCAGGCTCCCTTATTTTTTCCATTAGTATTATATACCTTTCTGAGTTGATATTTCTCCTCTTGAACCCTTGAGCTACTAATGATCCTGATTCAACCATCCCACCTCTACCTTCTCTTTTTACAGACCTTCTCTCACAGCTCTTTCCCACAACTGAGGAATTTATTCTGCAGTCTGATCCCAGCTGACACTACTGGGGCTGGCTGGTGCCTGGGATCCTGGGCTGGCAAAGGGGAAAGGTTGCAGTAGGGTTTATGGAGACACTTTAAGGAGAGATAAAGGTGCAAGAGGAGAATCTATATCAAGAATCAAATATTTCTTGCCAAATCTATGTGAATTCGGTGAGAATTTGAAAATATCATGCTCAAAAGCAAATAAAAAAAAGTAAATCAATTGATTCTGCCAAGAAGACTGCATTAAGTTCTTTACCTTACACTGAAAGAGATTAGGTATGTTGTAACCAAGCTGTACACAATGGGATTTTTTTTAGTTGTAGCACTTCACAAGTATTTATAAACTTTCATATTTTGCATCGTTCTGTCTTCATGAGTAAAGACATAAATGAAAAGGTTCGTTACAGTGGTCTCAGGTTAGCATATATACACTTTAAATATAGCAGTTTTAAAAAATTTAGTACAGCAGGCAGAAAGTAATGGTGATCATTTATTTACTTCAGAAAATTTTGAGTACCCTGATTGCGACTTGCATGTTGCCTGACGGATAGCAAGTCTGTCCAGCTACTTGCTGCAGATAGTTTCACTAATGTGTCTATTCTTTTTAGGCTCAAATAGATAGAGGTTGTGGTTTTTTTGAGAGTCATGTTCTCTCTCTCTTTTTTTTTTTGGTTCCTTTTCAAAATTATTTAACAAGAAATGCCTGAATATATTTTAACTCATGTATTATATTTGTAAGATGTTTATCTGTATATTTATGCTTCCAGGTTGTTATAGTACAGGGATACCTTAGCTTTGAACAGCTTTAGGTAGTTGTTTACTGTTATCCTTAGCTCTCTGATACATGGCATACTTTCTGATCAATAGAAGGCTGTTGAAGGATGGGTAATCCAGAAACCCATGCAAGGTTCAAATTTCTTGTGAAAAGGAAGAAGTGAGAGGATTTTTTACATTCTGTGAAAGTCTTTCTCTTCCTAAGAGTCAAAGTGAGTGTTTAAATTTTTTGTTCATTATCTTTCATATGAGAAAGAAATTACCCTTTATCACATATATGCATATCCTCCACCAGAAAACACCTAGACTTGTTGATTGAAGGACCATGACATTCACGAGGCTGTAGCCTTTCTAAGCAGAATTTATATTTAATTTTATGTTGCTATATTCCATCAAGCACATGTGCCTGTAGGGAAATTTTTTGCAGACCCATACATAGTTTTTTCAGTGTCTTATTTAATTGTGCAGTACCTTAAATCCCTTTGAATTAAATTGCTTCCATTTTGGCATAGTGGTCTGGTCACTGGTGTCTATATTTCTCTACCATCTCATCTACCAAAAGGGAGAGAGTATCAATTTCCTCCAGTTCTCTCCCTGCCAGCATTTTGAAGTAAGAAAAGAATAACTACCTCATAAAAAAATTGTTCTCATTCCTGCAGAAGTGTACATACGTTGCCTGAAAATACTATGGTCATTGCAATCACTTTAATTAAAGAAAGATGCTCTTTAAAAATACTTTTGAATAGTACTTCATCCTCTATTTGCTAAACAAAATTGTTTCTGAGTCCCAGACCCAAAGAATTAAGCCCATATTATTTCTGTCTAAAAATCATTAATCAGAACGATTCTCAGACAGTAAACCTCCTGATGTTAAGTGGCAGAAACATGCACACATTAGTCTGCTCCAGCTACCACTGCTCTCTATTGGCTCAACAGCTGCTGACTACCGAATACTCAATTTTATTGCAAAATTTGAAGTGCTTTATATTGAAAAACTAATAAAGGATCATATTTATGTAATTTTTCTGACCATGTTGAAATTCAGTGTCAGAAGTAGTATCTCTTCTTTCCTCATTAGCTTTCTAACTTATCTTCCCTGTCTTCACACATTGCACAATAAAAGAGTGCTTTGTTAATGTTCTTCAAAATTACAGAAATATTGATGGCACAGTTATAAAATTTTAAACTTGCATTATTTGTCAGATAAATCCATAATAATATAATAATAATATAATTATTATTCAGTGACTTCACAAATTTATAATTATATGGTAACATTTCCAAAACATTTATGATTCCATCTTAACTTCTGTGCAGTTGCTAGTTCAAGATCGTATGATAGTTTGCTTTACTCCTTACAGAATTATGTTCCTTGTTTTCAGTCTTGCTTGCTCTGAGCTTTATTATTCTCTCCAGGGTAGCACTAAGAAAGGTTTGGTCCTGGTCAGTTGAATGAGCTGTTAAAATCACAGCCAATTCCCATATCACCTGTTAAAATCACACTTCCAATCTGCTCCGCTTCCTGCTGCTGCTGTTTCCTCTCTTGTAGGCCACACCAGGTATTCTTAGTGAAGAAGGCAGTGATGCTTGAGAATTTCACAGCCTTGAGGAATGGGAAGAGGAGATTCATCCCTGCCAGCTTCTCACCACAGCCCCTACCACCATTTTTCAATGCCACCATTGCTGCCCATCTTTAGAAATAGCTAGTGCCCAGATAACATAGTGTGTCTAACATTCACATGCAACTCTTTCTATTGCTGATTTGCATAGTAAATACAAGCATGCATATAACTTGTAGGTAACTTTTTGGACTGTGAGCTATTTGCATTACTTGCTCATTCCATATAGTAAAACTCAAATAGTATTAATTTATTTTCATTCTAGAAATCTGAAAAACCCTATGAAATGTCAGTTAAAGAGGACTGGAAATAGACAACTATTCTTTCATGTGGATATAGGTAGGTAACATGGCTTCTACCCACATGCTGTGTCCAAGGCAGGGCATACTACCAACAGGCAAGGGGAAGAGTCCGGGAGTTAGAATACCTGTATACCTCTCTATATATAGATACCTGTAAATTCCTGTGGCCAAGAGACTTCTGAATGTTAATGTTTAATGTAAGTATAATATTACTCATCTTTCCTACCTCCATAAATTGCAATCCTTAGATAATCAATATGTGTAAAGGTGCTTTGAATTACTCAAGTAGAATTCACTATATTTTGTTATATTCTGTTAGTACTTCGTAGTTGAGTTTTATTGCTACAGTCATTTCTTCCTCTCTGATTCCAAGTATGGTAACTGAAAATGGCATATTTCTCCTCTAAGTCACTTCTGTCACTCATGAGGTCTCTTGGATCTGTGTATTCAAATAGTTCAAATAGGGAAAAACAGTAATGTTTTGACATTTTGTTTTTTTGAATGTGCTTTGGTATTAACTAGTAGCAGAAATCTTCCTGTGTTAGGCAATAAAGCAAAGCATTTTTTTCCATAAGTGGAATGTCATGTATTATCAAAATGAGTTCTCCCTGTTTCTAATAGTTTTCCCATGTGTTTATTTAAAGGGTCTTACTGAATCACAGCTCGCATATTTTGATCCCAATTTATTTTGAGCCTTTTATTAGATTTGGGTGAGCTGTAAATTTGAATCATTGTTATTATTTATTAATATGCTGCTCCAGTGGTATGTATGTAGAATAGAATATTAAATATTTAAATTGTTTAGATGATATTTACCAGAATAGCCATCACAGTTTAGTTAATAGAGAAGCTATCTTGTGATATTTTGCTTATGAAAACACAGAACAAATCTCCCAGAAGCAAAAGCCTGACATTTATTATCATTCTTTGTTTATATTCTGTAATTTAACATTCGCATGTCTTCTCTGTAGATATATGGAATAGTTGCATTAAAATCCATACTCAAGTTACATTTTACACAAATACAGTTTAAGATATAACATTTAAAATCTGTACACTTTAGGTAGGGTTTACTTGCTCACCATGTAAACAGTGTTATACAACATGCTCAGGATTTATGTCCCAGACTTTGATGTTTTATAATGCAGACATTTTTTCAAAATGCTATTGGCTCTGTGTGTTTTCCAGTAAATCCTTAGAAATCCTCAACTCAAAACAGTAAAGCTTTAATTTTTCCATATAGTTAAGAATTACTCTGTAAAAAAGTTTCTAATCACATTTATCCCTTGTTGACCAGTACAGTATTGCCCCAATTCCAGAACATATTTGGATGGGTTATCTCCTAGTTTGGAAACAGTGTGGTCACACATTTTGGACACTGCTCCCTTGATAGTTTACATTTACATTTTGCGCATAGTTTTATTAGAGCTTTGGATAAAAATGGAGAAAACCTTCACAAAAGACACAACCTGTTACACATCTGTGACAAAACTTGTAGGGATCCTTGCAAAACTACTACATCTATAGGCTTTTTCAACTGTTATAAAGTTAAAATAAATTGGAAATGAGAGAGAAATTAAAAGACAGCAAATGTGATAGTTGTTTACAGAGAAGAGGATAGACACACACTGTAATTCTGTGTCCTGCTTAAAGGAATGAGATGTCTCAGCTGTATTCTAAATTGTGCATTATCTTCAAAGGTCACCTCTCTTTTTCAGTTTATTTGAAATTTTTTTTTACTAAGGTCCCTTTTCCTTTTGTTTGAGTTACAAGTATTCATTTCTTCAAGAAAAACATGAGTTAGTAGCAGAGAGAATATTCATGAGGGCTAATCTCTTCCCCAGCTTCTTTAGGCAAAAAGAGAGAGAGGAAGAGACAGAGACAAACAGACAGATTCTCCTTTGGAGAATGACTCAAGAGAGGATCTTAATTTAGACTGGTCTCTGTGTTTAAAATTAGCCTTTGTGAATAAGCCTTGTTTATCCATCCCTACTAGTTCTGAGATGATAGCATTGATGATCTTAAAAGGTTCCTCTAGATGATCTTTAAAGGTCCCTTCCAACCCAAGCCATTTAATGAATCTATTAGAAAATAAAAACAACCACTCTAAAAAAAGGGAACCAAATACTGGCCCAAAAGAGGCATATTCAACTGTGTACTTAATAAAAACGTGGATGTAGGAAATCAGCATGCACAATGCAATAATTTCTCACAAAACAAGAATTCAGCTTTGTCTGTGATTCCCCTTTTAAAGAAATCAGGCCTGATCGTCCGTTGCAAAGTTCGTGAGCTCTGAAGCATTCAGTCAGATTGATCTACTGTATTAGCTAAAGATATATAGGTTTTCTGTAGTCCCCATAGATTCATGGATCTAAAACCCAACTTTACTGTTTGTTTTAGGGAATGTGAAGATCCAAAAGCAGGACATCTTTTAAGAATAACAGATTGACCAGCCCATCCTTCGTCAAAGATGGGAAGTGTGTAGAGAGAGGGAAAGTTGCACTATCAATTCATTATCCAGAGAAGGACTTGACTGGAGCTACCACAGCTGTGTAAGGGGCAGAAAGGACAAATCTTGCTACCTAAGGGTTATTACAGTTAACTAAAATGATTCATTAAGTTGCTTGGCTTTCTCTCCCTTTACAATAAACTCCTGTTGTCTTGAACTCAGTTGTTTAACCCGTTTCCTGTGAATAAGGAAGATGTGCTCTTCCTTAAGCATTGGGACAATGTAATTTACTTCTCTAGAGGGCTGTATGCTGATTTAATTGCAGATTTTGTGGATTTTATGTCTAGAATCTGATTCTCATCCTGTGTTGACAATGCTTGGTCCCTACTTACAGAAGCAAACTCCAGGAAACACATAGCAAGTAATGATATTCCATTTCTATTTTATAATTCAGTGGCACTTTCTCACCTTGAGTTTGCATTCATCTTTGCTTGCCAACTTTTCTGATAGAATGTAGCTGAGAGAGAGTTAGGAACTGATGATAAAGGTCACTGGGTAGTTATAAGGCAAAGGAAAGTTGTGTCTGAACAGCTCTCATGAAGGCCAAGCTTAATATGAATATAGATTTGATAGTTATTTCAGTATCTGTCACCTCTTTTATTCTGCAGCAGGCAGAATATAGAAAATAATTAGGCTAGAAATCCAAGTGCTTCTAGCATGTGTCACTCCCTGAAATAAGTTAACGAAAATTCTTCTGTGTAGTGGATTGCTCCATAATTGTCTTCTTCAGGTTTCCTGTGTTTTCTTCTGATACACTTAGTACCACTCACTACCCAGGGGCTGGGACGTAAAGGTGCAACGGATATTTATTTTAACCTGATACTCTTGTTCTAGAGAAAATGCAGTCCATGAGGAGTGTCTGTACTGTCATAGCTCAGAAACCTGATGCGCTGGGGTGAGGTTATAACTTTGCTAAGGTAATCATCACAAAGAGGTGTTTCATGAGAGAAGTTAGCTTCAAAGAGGTGTTTGTTGGAAGCCATGGCAGGCAATGATCAGCTAGCAGAAGGGAACATAAAATTGTAAGTAGGAACAGCATCTTGCAACAGAGTAGTGTTGTCACAGTCAATAGGGCTTTATGGAGTTCTTGCAACACACAACAGGGACAAAGGGCATGGCCAGGGACAGACAAAGGACAAAAAGAAATCAGCTTGAAAAGAGAAAGCAAAAAGGGAAAATCCATAAGAAATCAGTTGGCCAAACCCAGTGTAGACAGATGTGTCATCAGGGAAGAAAATATTAAAAATTATCTTGGTATGTTTTCCTTTTTTTTAGGAAGATTTCATAAAACATAAAAAATAGCTATTTTACACAATGCTTCATAGAGAGGCTGTGCTCAGGTCAGCCCTTTTTTTCTTGCATGCAGTTGTTTGTTTGATAATCATCTGCTACAAATGCTTCACAGCATATGGTATTCCCAAAAATGATGTTTCAAATCCAATAAAGAAAGCCACTTGCTGTTCTTGAAATGTCATTCCAGACAGAGCAACTCCAACTCAGTAGTTCATAAAGCATCAAAGGCTGCTTATTTGCAAACAATCACTGGGAGTTAGTATTTCATTGCCTCCAATCCTTGTGCAAGTTGGACTGATATTATCCCACTTCGCGAAAAGGGTGCACTGAGATGATCTTGAGGGCAATGTAACTTTCCTTACTAGGAATGTTGGTGCATCTCAGAGCAGGTGTTGGGACTAGTCACTTTAATGCTTTAATTCCTGTTCAGGCATCTCTGGAATTCTCAAGGAACCAAATACTTTTTTGGCTGGAGGGACATTAGTTGCCCATTCTAATTTTGTATTTCGAATGTGAGATGTCTGTCTTTTTTTCCATGTGCAGAAGATTGCACAGATCCCTCAGACTTTCCGCTGCATTTAGAGAAAGGACTGTAACACTTATTTGCATTACAAAGTCCAGTGACCACCAAACGCTGAGCTAAGCTTTACACTTCCTGCAAGGCATTCCTTTCCAGTAGGTACCCTCCTCTTCACAGCACTTATTTTTTTCAGGACAGGGGATCTTCCCACTTGCTTTTTTCAGAAAACTAGTTTTTGACAATGATAGAGGCTATTTTAAAGCTTGAACAGATTGTTCCATGTTTATCTTATGTTTAAGTAACCTTGTTTTTCAAAAAACCAGCCCATTAAGATCATTACCCTCCAGTGGCTTGTATTCCCTTTGAAGCAGCTATTTTTAGATGAAGTCACTACTGAGTCAGAAGCACAAACTCCTATTTTCTGTAATGTATGTGATTTTTCAAACAATGTTTCAGATCAGAAAATTCTGCTTACTCCACAAACATAGAGGAAGGCAGGTGTAGGATTTTCAGAAGCCACCTAGAGCATCTGGATGCCAAGTTTCCATTAATTTTAATGGAAATTTGGCACCCTGACCCTTCAGGCATGTTTGAACATTTTCTCTTTACAATACACACTGCAGACTTTGACTTCTTTCACTGACAAGAAATTCTTCTCTGAGAAAGTTTAACTGATTGAAGTTAATATCGTTGCACCAAAAAGGTTTGGCTGTGATGAACCAAATTTCTTTACAGATATAAAAATGTCACAGCAGTCCACATCACTTCCATGCAGTTTCTTAGAAAGAGACAGTGGGAATCTCCTGCATGGTTAAGCAGTAAAGGAGTAAGCATACTGAGGGCAGTAAAACTTGTTCAGCCCACATACAAACATAGAGATGTTCATGATATACATGCAATGGGCTTTGTCCTTTCTTGGTTCTTCTGCAGAGGAGTATGAGTGCTCTGGATGGGAAATGGTGTGTGGACTAGATCTTCTACCAACCAAAATGAACCCTTACTCGTGCCTGAGTTTGAGGGCAGCTGCTCTGGTTTGGCTCTTTCAGCTAACAATGTGTCATATATGTCAGATCTTGTAAAAGGCTTCAGTAAAAGCCAGGAAAGCTGCCAACAAAACCAAGTGAAATTTACAGCCTTTCTCAAAGTGATACTGCTGGCCCGACCTACATAACTTGCAGCGCTCCCTCACCTCTCAGGCTGATTTCAATATTGCACCTTGACTGACTGAATTTTGCATTTCCTGTCACTGCATTCACACAGTTCAGCATACACTTTATGGAGATGAATATCTGAAGTCTGGTTTTCATACCATAAACGGCTCTTAGTTCATTACCAGTGCTCACACAACACGTTGTTCTGCTAAGTCAGTGTACTTAGGGGAAACATTTTAACATCTCTTTCAAGCTGATACATGTAAGACAGGAGTATTTTCCCCTTGCAGATCTAAGAGAGGAAAAGATTTCATCAGCCAGAACCCCATGAATCTTCAATGGGAGTTTAACAGATGCATTGCACTGCTGGCTAACTGGCTATCGGTCTACATTCAGTTAAAAGTCTTGGCCTCACCTTGGACCTCAGACATAAAGATGGATGCATTCTTTTGATTCGGTGAAAGTTTATATCAAACATTCAATTACACTGTAGCTGTGTTTCGTCTTGCTACCTCACGCTTGCACACAGGGTCAGCCTGACACCCACATGCTCAGGACATACAAATGTCTTCCATTTTTTTAACCTTTTTTACCATGTGTCACTGGCAGTCATGTTGATTCTCCATGAGCCTCTGCAGCTCTCACCGAATGCCTTTAGGAAAAGACTGCAACGGACCACAAGACCAGTTGTTGAGCGAGGTTATTTTCACAGTGTTACAGATTTGCTGGCTATGATTGCAGCTCAAGTCTAAAGGATGTTGGATTGGGCCCAGATTTCAGCTAAGTCAATGGAAAGATTCTCTTTGACTTAAGTGAACTTTCAATCAAGCCTATTAACCATAAAATAAAATGTTCCTCTTGTACAGATGCAACAAGGACTGAAAGGTTGCTTGGTTGATTTGTTTCTTATGTCTCATATTTCTTATGTTCACTCTTAACAAGGTTTTGTAATATTGCAGATCTGCAAACATTGCTTCAAAATGTTTCTACTATTTGGAAATGTATGTTTCCATAGAAAGATTACATGATACTGATCCATGTTGCTTGTTTCAAGAAGATCTGTAAGGCATGTTGCCTAAGATTAATGAGTACCTGCAAGAGACACCAGTATGCAGATCTTCCACTCACCGTCCTCCTTTGTTCACAATATGTCTGCCTCCAACTATACAAGCCAGAAGTTTTGACTATTCTTAGCAACCTCATAAATGAGAACTAGCCCTGCAAAAAATGTACATATGAGAGGAAAACTTGTTTTCCTGCAGGCTCTGGTTCACCCCTTTCACCTGCTATTCAGAAGGGAAATAAACTGCTAATTTCTTCAGTGCTTGTTTTCTCTTTTGTGCTTGATCAGACAATGCACTCCCTCCACTGGCATTAAAAGTATTTAAATCCTTCAAATAGCCTTCTGACTCTCTCTGCCCACCAGCTTTGTGCCAAAATAAATGCACTTTTATGCACTAAGTGCAGCTAATGAGCACCTCAGAAAGAATTCACTGGCTTTGAAAGTGAGCTTAAAAAGAAGGCCAGCTGACTGCAGCAAAAAAACCCTTTCCCTTCATTCAGTTTTTCCTTGGGAAGGCTTTCATTCCACCTCATTCATTTTCACAGTAGCTGAATGATTCCATGCTTCTGGGTCCTGGTGGGTTCATGTGGCATCCTTTACATTAAAAACATTGTATATAATGTCTGTTTGCCAGCAAACTTATGAGAAGGACATAAGCAGTAGGGGTCAGGATACATTATTTAGTAGAAAGAAAAACAGTAAATGAAAACAAAATTCTGGCAGGCTGGCACTGCAACAGGATGAAGCAGATAGATTAAAAGATGTGGAGAAAGGAATAAGCTGTCATGAGAAAATACAAATTAACATCCTTGCAAATAATCTCCATGATCAAAATGATAGCAACCTTGCCTTCGATATGACCTTTCTCTCCTCTCCTCTCCCCATATTAAAAGGCCATTGTTCTTTTTCTCTCCAGAGCGTAATTACCCCGGGGAAGGCGTGGGTGAGCACTTCGGCAGTGCCCTGGCTGTGTGTCAGGATGCGGTGTGGGCGGACAGCATCCACCCTGTCCATGCCAGCTTCTGCTAGAAAGAGACACAGGCTCATAGCAAGGGGGCTGTAACGCACTGCTGTAAGTCTGCCAGGCTGGATAAAAAGGGACTACGGGGCACACTGCAGAGCAGACCTGCCTGCAGTATTGACAGAGGTAGAGTATTTCTCTCTCCATTCGCCCCCAACATTTTGCCCTGAATAAGAGAATAAGATTTAAAGTAATGGAAGAATCCTTATAATGGGGTACTATATTCTGCTGAAAGTTTTATGACACCCACAACCCTCAGATGCAACACAATTTAACAAAAGTAAGAATAATATGCTGAATAATTAATTGGTTGAGTAATTCCTCCTTTTTATTGTTTGTTGATTGCTTTTAAAGTCCTCTAGCGAGAAGGCTGAATAAAAGGACAACAAATTGTGAAAAATAAAAAAGCAGAGAGATCGTGATCTAGGAACAGTCACTGAACAAGAGAAGCAGATCCCAGCTGGTCAAAATTGTCACAGCTTCACTGAACTTCATGGAGGTATGACAGCATTACATAAGGAGTTGCTCAAACTGTTTATTAAATGAGTAATAAAAACATCCAGTACTTTTTGGTAGTAATCTTATAGGAAAGTGCAAATCCTATACAATGGTGGGTGCTGATAAAATTATTAAAGGTGAGAAATTTGAAATGTCTGATTTATTAAGATAATTATGAAAACTATTCTCCTCTAAGGGAAGTAGGACTTGTGAGACAAAATATGCTGAATCAAAATGGGAGTATCTTGAGTAGAAAGGTAAGACTACGTCTCTCCATAGTATAAGCAGACTGAAAATTCATGTGAAATTAAACCAAAGGTGTTGCACACATCAGAATGACAGAAGACTGATGAAAGGTACACAGAAGTTAGAAATATGCATAGGAAACAGGATGGACAGCTGTGACTTGCAGGCACTTTAATTTTAACTTGTTCCCCATCTTACATGAACACACACAGAAAAACAATAGACAATTAACTAAAGGAGAAACTCATTAAACACCTCATTCCAACTCAATATGCTTTTGCTTACTTTTACAAGTGTCCCAAATACTGCCCCTCAGCCTGTTTTCAATCAGATCTAAGCCAGTTTGAAACAGAAATGAAATGTAATGAGATATAGAAATGTTTATGAGATATAGAAATGTTTCTACAAATATTTAACCTCAGACTCAGGCAAATATTGAGTTTATTCTCCTAATTCTGAAATTCTATTTTTAAACTATAAAGTACCATCAGCTGTACCTCTTCTTTATAATTGTATTCTGCTTATTTCTTGTGATTTTGGCTTTCTGGAAGTTAAAAACAGGTGGTGCTTTTGACTATTTTATTTTCCTTGTTCAAGACATTTCTCAGAAGACATGTGTCTTCAGTGTAATCCCTGGCTTGCACTCTGTCTTCCATCTCAAAAGCTAACACAGCAGGCCCAACACTCCTTCCACTTCTGGCCAGGGACTACAAAGAAAAACAGCTTCTCTGAAACTAATGACTTCTTGATTTATTAAAAGGAATTTCACGATCAGAGAAATCTATTAAAATAAAACATACTACATATGTCAGTATAACCTAAATCTTTTCTTCTCTTGCAAATTAAGACAGACTCCATTCAACACTGCTGTCCTTCACTGGACAGCAAGGTACTTACAGACTCATTGCAGTTTCTGCCTCTACTAGTATCTTTCTCTCAAAGGTTAGTTTGCATCAGCTAAAAATCAGATCTAATTTTTTTTTATCTCAACATTCTGAACTGTATCAAAAAGTTACTGGGCTGTCACGTGGAGGCTAACCCTCATGACTTCAGGTTATAGACCCTTAAGTATTTGCTGGATTATGCCTTATGTATACAGTGTGTTGCTTTCCTGCTTCTTTCTCTGGAGCCCATTATTAAAAAGCATGTGAATATTCTCATTTTTCTGGAAATTAATACAAGTAAGGATAGCTTAGCATGTCCATCTTTATAAGCAATTCATGTATTTAAAAAAAAGTTACAGTTTAATTCTGGAGTCTCCTCAGTTTTACTTCTGCAGGCCTCAGCTTTGTAAAGGTTTGGACACACATTTAACACTAGCAATTAGAAGCCAGTATGTACTATCATGCACTTACTAGTAACTCTACACCATTTCAAAAAATGCTGAAAATATTAAAACACTTTCTGAGGTTTTTTTGCTATATGCTACATGCACTTGTACTCCACTCCTATTGGTTTTGGGGGGAGCCACAGACTGGTGGCTTAAGACACCACTGCAGTGTCTTGCATAGAATTCCATTTCTTACTACTTGTGCCAGCTTTTAGTGTTGAAGTCAGTTAGTGATTAGCAGTGGCAGTTAAGGGGACCTGAGGAATCCCTTTGACGAAACATATTTGAAAAAGAATCTCTCAGCCAAATATATACCACAGCTGACAAAGGCTTCTCTGCGCAGACTAGAAAACATTGATTGGCTCAATCACAAATCCATCTGATGAGCTATGCTCAATTAACTGTTAGAAATTTTGAAAAGTTGGATGTAGTCTATGGAGAAATGGTTCTTCTTTCCAAATAAGTTTTCCATATCCACCAATGGCTTGAATCCATTGAAAACCACTCCAAAAACCAAATAGCTGACATCACTCCTCTGCTGAAAACTCACAAAGAATTTTTGGCTTGATATTGGGTCATATAGACTAAGGAAAACTTTGACCTAGAAAACTGATTGCAATGCAATGAACTAAAAATAAAAAAGTTCTTCAAACTCTCCTCATCTTGCTGCAGCCTTACCTGATAAGTGGTACAAAGATCCTAAATAAGAGGAGAGGAGGAAATAAAAGTAGGAAATGTGAAATATCAGACCAGTTTCTTCAGCAAAAAATAATGCTTTAGAATCTCAGTCTAAGGTCTAACTTTCTATAAATATACAGCATGCAGTGATAGATGAATAACATATGTGCAAAAGATTAATTTGCACTCTTAGTAGCATTTTCATTAGAAAGAGTTCTATCCAAACTTTCCAGCTAAACACATTTGTATTTACATAGCAAAGAGTTGGAAGAATTTCAGGAAGCTCGATGTGTCACAAGAAGTGGTAGAGATGATGCAGACATCTTTTCCTCTGAAATAATAAATAAACTCACTGCCTCAGCTCTGTGCTACAGCACTTTGAGCTTGGAGGCACCTTGAGCTTCCGATATGTGAAAAACAGGTCAATAGCCACTTGTAGTTCCCAAAGAATTTATGGCATTTTCTATACAAGAAGGCATGAGAGCTATAAGACAAGTAGTGTGCATAGTTGACTAGTTACTGATGAGGACTCCAAGGATATTTTGGAAGTCTGTGCAGATGTGCTCTAAAAAAATAAATAAATCCTTAAAGATACTCTCACAGTAGTACAGTTTGATATAACATCATTGGGAGGAATGAATAACACCAATTTAAAATTCCTCTAGACTCATTTAGAGTCTCTCATGCACTTAGTCAACAGGCAAAACTCAAGGGGTGCTTAACACAGCAATGTACTGAAAAGAATCCAAATCTAAGCTGGCAGCACATTGTAAGCAAAAAAAGGTGGTCAGGAGAACATGTAGTTACATTAACACAGACTCTCTCCAAATTCACCAACTTTCTTAATTTAGCCCAGTGTTTCATGGCAGTATCAAAATTTTCCTTGCCTCAAGACAATAAGAATATTTAAGAAAACGCTCTCTGACTTTAACTGCTTTTTATTTTTTAATTGTGTAACTCAATACATGTAAAAATCTATCAACTGCTAATTATCTTCCAGTCTTGAATATCATTATGAGTGTAGTTGCCAGCTAAAGCATAAAATTCAATGTGGTTTGTGAAAGCTATTATGTACTTTTATTATTTGTTTCCCTTTTGTGTTTTATATACTGCTACAATTTGAAGTTGTCATTAAGGAGATAAATTTTAAAAGATGACAGATACATTCCTTGAAAGAGCCGAAGAAACTAGTAATCTCATTTTAAAAATAATAAAACTATTTATTAATTTCAGTAAATCCAGCATCAGATGTCAAGTGGTCAATAACTTTTATCCTAGTAGAGCCACAAAGAATTTTTGATCAGTTTAAAACCAATTGAACTGCTGTTATTGTCAGACTTTTGTCCTGAATTTAATATGCACTCAATCCTAATCCAGCACAACATTTTAGAGCAATGCACAAATGTCTTTCCTGCTTATAACTGAGGATACCTTTTCATGTTATTCTTTTTTTGGCTGTCATATGGAGGTCTGATACTGTTTAAAATCATGACATGAACCAAAATCAACAAAAAGACTTTATGGTATCTGTCAGCTAGATATTATTTCATTCCCATCATAAAATAGCATATGCTTATTTTTCTCTTTCTTTCTCTCTCCCTATTGATTAAACTGTAGACAAAGAAAAAATGAACTGGTGCAATAGATGCTATATTTTTTTTGATACAGGGAAAAGCATTCAGACAAATGTAGCACAATTGCAGGAAAAGAAACAGAAAGCTAATTATTGCATAGTCATGATGTTAATAAAGAACCTTCTCCTGCAGATGAAGAATCAACTTCTGAGTCAGAAAAGTTTCGGCACAAATTTACCTAATGTTCCAGTGAGCAGATTCAAGAGGCATACCTCCTGTTCTTGGAATTTGGCTTCCTGGAAATTTCCTCCTTCAGCGTTAAGGCATATTGCTTTCTGTCCATCTTCACAGGAATGCAAAATTTGCTAAAAAGAAAAGATTTCTGCTAATTCATGATGTTACCAGCAAACAGAAACAACTTTCCTGTACTAGACTTGCGTATTTTCAGTCCATAGCACAGTTCATAACATTGTGAATTCTTAGGACCTTTTTCGAAACATGAGAGATAATGATGTTAATGAGTGGGTGCAAGTGGCATAATAAGAATTATGGACTTAATATTTCTCCCCGACTTGTATGCAAGAATTCTTCTACGTTAATGATAATAGTCCTTTAACCTAGAAAGTCTCCTGCCATGCAACAGTTTCCCTCTGTCTGGATTGCCCAGCAGATAGAGGGAACTGATTTGGAAAAGGAAGACATTTATAATTAACAGACGTATCTGTAAAAATAAGGCAGCCTCCTGATACTTGTGCTCTTCTTTAGTTGGATGGAGTTGACCACAAGAATGGCAAGTGATTTTAGGAGCTTCTGGCTGCCTCAGGGACTGTGGAGACCTCATGAATTTGCAGTCTCAGGGAGCACCCTGGGAACGGTTCTGCATTGGTCCAGAGGGTAAGTGAATGAAGAAACTTCATGATGCAAGCCTGTGAGGACCTCCTTTCTCTTGGCCATGTGTGCAGTTCCTCCCCAGGGAAGGGTGTCGATCATGCCCCTGATTTAGGGCATAAGGGTTTGTCTCTCCGAGAAGTGACTGAATATAACCTACAGTCTTAAAGATGGAACTGAATTGAAAAGCTGCCAAGTAGTCAGAAGTGCACTTCTGAAATAGTCAGCTACTTTCTTTGCCATTTACTTTCTCTCCCTCAAAAGGTTTCCTTGTAATATGCTCATCTGTGTATTCATAGCCTTCTGCTTCTTAGACTTTAGAAACATCATACTGCTAGGGCATGTTTTAATGAAGTGTCATGTAAAAAGACAAATGTAAGCTCAAATCAACAAATATGCTTCAAAAACACCAGTAATAACTACCCTTTTGTCTGTGCACCAGTAGGAATTCACGTGTAAAGTACTGCCCATAGCATCAGAGACAGAGCTTTGTTGAGGATGTGAATGGACGCTGATCATGCCAAAGGCTGCCTTAAGTCAGTAGGATTTTTGTACAATCTATTTTATCACAAATACCTTTAAACATCGTTTACTGTAAATCTTTTTAAAACTCTGCACTTAAAACAGCCTAGATAGTAGTCTGTTGAGTACACATTTTGAAGGGTCCTGAAAGTTCTTCAGGCAATTAATTGTTGCCTGTCTTTTCAGAAAAGGATCTTTTAAGGTCTCTGTAGGAGTTTTAGTGTATTCTGATGTAACATAATTTTGATATTTTCAAAGCAAAATTTTCAATTTTTTCACAAAATATTCTGGAAAAATGTTCCCTTTCTAAACAAACTTGATTTTTAACAACATTTTCATGAATGAAGTATCAAATAATCTTAATAAAATATCTTTGCTCTCACACAAAAGGGATTTCTCTGTCATACCCGCATATGTTTTCTGTAAATGTATGAATTTTTTGTTGAGCTTTATAAAAGGAACTTACTCTGCCAAGGGGGAAAAAAACCCTTTTTCTTTCTTTATGCTGATCAACCTACCACTTTTGAGAAGTTTTCCTCATTGGAAAATACTTCTAATGCTGTCCAAGGTCAAAAAGAAATTGCCATTTGATGGGTGTTTGGTAGGCTGTGTGAAAGGAATCTGCAATCTCAGTTTAGTTCCCAGTATAACAAACGTCCAACACAGCTGTCATTAATTGGCATTCTTGTTGGCAGCCTCTGCAGAGAGGCCAAAGGCTAATGTACATGGAAGCTGACCTATTTTCTGACTTTATTAGTAGTTCTGCAGAACAGACTTCTCAGTGTGAGGAGGTGAACACTGGTTCTTACTGCCGTTGCTGAGGCTGTAGGCTTCCTTTGGATAAATAAACTCGGTTTCCAAAGCTCCCAGTCTGGCATCTTTCATACAAGCTAAAACCCAGTCAAAAAGAAATATTCATACAAATAGTAACTTGATGATACACTGTTTGAAACAAAGCGTACTAACACGTTGAGAAGGCGTTATGTTTCTTTCCAGAAAGCTATTTATTAATTAGCTGTTCCTGTTTCTTTTTCCAGTAATATTTTCAAGTAGATAAGGACATCTTCTGCCAAATACTAATTCTCATTCTGTTATTCATATGTCTGTAATTTCTAACACCCTTAACCATGCTAATTTTCCAGGCAGCATTTATTGAACTTGATAAAACAGGGCACTGTCTTTGTAGGCTAACCCATAATAAAGGACCACTTCCTATCTGCGGTAGGCTCATATACCCATTTTTCTACATTCACTCTTCCTTAATAAGAAAAGTTTTCAGTACTGCTGATAAGCCTGTTTACAGGAAAAGCAACCTATACTCCCTGCTGCTCCTACATCAAACAATTTGCTAGCTATGCCCCAAACAACAGCAAAATATTTATCACAGGGGAGAATAAAAGAGAGAGAAGAGACGCTAGCTTTTTGGGTTGTAAGTACAGTTTGCAATCATGGTATTACAGAATATTCATCCTCTAGCTTGTAAACTGAGCTAGCTTAATACGGAAAAAAGTGGAATATGGAAACTGAGAGAAATTAAGTACAAAACACAGTGATGTCATTTCTTCCATGCATACTTGTACTTTAAACTGTGACTCTATTGTTTTACTTATAACAAAAATCCTAAACTGAATAAAAACCACTACTCATTCACCAAGCAGATGTTGATATCACACTCTAGAAGTAAAAATTAATTTATTGATTGCAAAGAACTATATTTGTTTACTATATTTCTCTCTGTTTGATGAACCTGAAGGACTCACATTCCTTGATTAGGAGGCATACACATCAGTGCAAATAAGACATAAATGTGCAAAGAATGTTTCATGTTCCTTTCAAATCAAATTTTCTCACTTTAAAGATACCTTTTGAACTTAAAAGAATTTGTTTCCATTTCCTTTAACAAAAAGTTCATTTCCAGCTTTGTGAGCTCTAATTTCATAAGAATCTTTTTGGCTTAAATCAGCTTCTGAATTGGACATATTCATCTTCCTTTTTCTCACCAAGCAGACAAGTATAAAACTCTCCAAGTTTTTATTAAAAGCATTTTTTTTTCTGTTTATAACATAATTGTACGGCTTTTAACATTCATGTAAGCTTTGGGCCATCAAGACTGTTTTTCGTTGCTCTAAATGTGCTTGTTTATTTATCCTTCCAATAATTTGACATTTGATGTGTTGAATTTTCTCTATGGAAAAACATTAAAGGGAAATTACTCACAGTACATTGCTCTTGCATAGTTTTCCCTCATAAAGCACATTTTCATACACGGCAGACCTCTTGGTAGGGTGAAGTCCATTAAGTGCAGCATACAGTTAGATCTTTTTAACCACTGTCATACCCCATGGCAGTATTCAAGGACAGGGTAACTGATCACTGGTCACCCACTCCAATCTCTCATAAATTTGTCTTTTAAGACTGTTCTATCTGAGTGCCACATAAGCACATGTTTTCAAGTTAAAATGAATCACCAGTCAGGATAACATATCAAACCAGCTGAAATAAGCTTGATAACCTTTTCCAGCTGGAAGGGATGAATGAAATATATGCGAAACCACAGCACGTGTGCTTTTTCCTCTTTGGTAAACAGGGAAGTTTTATAACTATTTTATCAGGTTGTATGAAAGTTATGAAAACAAACAAACAAAAAGCATGCTATCCTTCATTGTATCAATAGATATGAAACAACTGAGCTTCATCTAAGCATGAACACTCTCAATCCAAAAGATTGAGAGTGTGTGTGCCAATTATAAGAACTTACATGTCACAAACTGTATGTCTGGTCATCTTTCCTGTAAGGTACCTGTTAAGACAGATTCATAAAAACATCATTCAGAGTAACTGGGCATTTACATACATGCCCCCTATCTTTCTGTCTCTCTGTCTCTCTTTTTCCTTCAAAGCTAAGAGGTTATGTAATGCTCCATGACAACAGCAAGTTGCCATAATTATAGACGGATGTCACAGAGGAGACAGTGAGACAATTAGACAGGAAAAGGGTTGACACCAACATTTTCAAAGAGCAAATTCCATGTACCCCATCTAGATCTGTCATTTGCCCTTCATACTTTGAACTGCTTGAGGTTTTTCTCTTACCATTTTCTCAAACTTTCTGGTTGCTTTACTTTACTTTCAATGGTTGCAGCTTCAACAGTAAGCTTTCATCACATCCATACTTCTGCTCCAAACAAGGTTTTCAAGGAGGAAACAGGGTCTAACCTCTTCTCTCCAGATTTGAGTTTTCCAGGGATGGTTAATGCAAATGTTTTCCCATTGAAGAGGTGCAGCACAAGACCCTCTGCCTTTCTATTGCTGATATACCAGCTGAAGTATTATTTTTCTTCCTATTGCCTTCATTACCTGTCATTTTCTTTTGATGACCAGAGTTGTCCACTATTTTAGATGCATAATCACTGGTATCTTCTTACAATTTAACTTATATTTGAAACTACCAGAGGCCTTGCCTACACAATGAGTTGCACAGCTTAACCTACAGTATCATTTAAAATAATTTTACTTATGTCCATGTACCTGCAAGCCACACTCAGATTCCTCCTGCCTATCTTTACAGTTCTTGCATGTGCTGAATCACTGTCTGGTGATGTTGTCCTCTCCCTGGTGACTGAAGAAGGTAATTAGACATCTATCTAGGTCTTTCCATTAATTCACAAAAGTAAGACAGGATGAATTCAAATATCTCATTAGTTTGAGACCAGTTTATTTCCACTGAATTTACATCAGTTTCTAAAATTAATTTTGATCTCCTTACCCAGGGGCTTGTACCAGGTTTGTACGAGATTTGTGAAAACATTTTTAAAAAATAATGCACATTGCTGTAGATTTACAGACCAACAAGACCAACCTAAAAATATTTCTTAACACATTTCGAGAAACAAAAATTAGGGAATAAAGAAAAAAATGTTTCTGTCATTCTGTCACAACACATTTAATGCACTCTAACACTAGTGATTACAATATCATAATAACAAAACACACCTGTTTCTAAGGTGTCGAAATATGTTCTTCCACACTGAAAGAACAATACACGATTTTACAAAATAGACATCTGCTATTTTCAACATTGTTCTCCTTCTTATTTGAAAGTAAAGCTACCCCAGTCATTTAATAGATTTGCTTTTTAAGCAGACTTTCCTGCTGTAGCATTGAAAAGGTTCAGGTTATAGAGGAAAGTATCCTAGTCTCACATTGATATTACCAGAGTTGATGAGATGACTGATGGTAGGACTATGCTAACCTGAGATCTAGATATTCTTTCCAAGTGACCAGCAATGGAGTTATCATACCTGCATGACTCAGTGGACCAGCTTAGCCAAGCTAAATTTTATGAGATGGAAATCATAAGATTCTTCAGCTCCTTGAGAATTCAGACAGTAATTCAACATCTTGTTACAAATAAGCAGAGATACTTAGCATCATAACATCCAAGATGATGGCGATCCAGCCCATTCAAAACACCAGTCCTTCTGCTAGTGGTAGGTAGAATGTGGCATCATGATCTGAATGCACTTTGGAGAGGATTAATAAAGCAGTACTTATTTCAGGTTTAGGAGCAAAACATACCACAGAAACATCCACATGGTTTATTGAAAACTGTATAAAATAGGTATTACAGTGAAATGAAGGAGTTACCCAGGCTGTTGGAAATTAGACACATGAATTTCCTGCAATTTATAGTAATAACTTGCAGATATGCCACTCAAACTACATTTCTGTCAGATCTCATAAGTTCAGCAGGGTTGGGTCTGGTTAGCAACAGAATCAGAAATCTCAAAGGGGTATCATGCATACAGCATGAAGCAATGCTGACAAGTCAGTCAATGACTTTTCCCTTTGAATCTAACGATACGAGGTCTCTCAGTGTGTAATGTGCCATCATGTTGAGTTGGTAACATCTGAGGGAGAGAGGTTTTAATTCAGATAAGTAAATTCTGCTTTCTTGGCTCAGTTTCAACTGTATACAATATTTTTCTTCACATCCTGCCCTCTGAAGAACTGTCAAGTGCTGGAGTGTGTTATGAAGTGGTTGCAGTGCTTCAACCTAGAGGTGGCCTGAACATCTGCAGGCACTCTGCATTTGGTAAATTACTTATATTTTTACAAAAATGGACCAAATGACCAGATAAAACTGCATACTGTTTGACTGATACAATTTTAAACTGAGTCCAGCCATGAACCGTTGTTATTAAATTAGTTACCTACTACAATGTTCCTTCAGGCACTTAAATCTCATGGCATTGTTCAGCTTAAATTTTTTCTCCACTGCTGCCTTAGCAAAATCTGTTTGGTATTGATAGTACCTATACTGTACTATCATCTGCCTTTGATCACCCAATTCCTTAAAAAATATGGCTGCTCTATGAGCCACAGGATCTCCTTTTCTGAAGATCACAAGGTTTTTGGTGGTCAGGACATAAACTCAAAACATGAAATCATGCTTCACATCTCCATATCAACAAATGTTAACCATATGCTACAGAACTGAAACAGGTTACTTTCTAAAAAGGACCTTCATTAAGAAGGAAGCAGAGTACATCAGAAAAGACAAAGTACATGAAGAGCCAGAACTGATATATAATTTCTTTTTCTCCTTCACAGAATTCTTACTTGATGCTAGGGCTGACATCACCAACACTCACTACGATTCAGTACATGCTTAGGATAAGGAGACATATCTGCCTACATGGTAAAGACAAAGAAGAGAAGTGTGTGAGTGTGTAGCACAGAGAGAGAGTGTGTGTGTGTCCGTGTGTGCCCGTGTGTGGATGTATGCATGTACTCCTGTACACACATGCCGAATATATAACTGGCTAGCTGGGAATCTGTGATTTTCAAAGAATCTGGTAAAAAACATGCAGATAACATGCAAGGTTTAGTACATGAGAAGTAATTTCTGAGCAGTAAAGAATCTTCACCTTACAAAATTTATCATTTTTGTCAGTGGTAGGAATGAATGATGGCAAGATTGATAAGTGCTGAACTCAAACCTAGTCACGTTGGGTTGGTGACACAGGACATGCTGGATTACTGGTAAAGAGGCACAGGCAAACATTGAACAGTCACACACCAAAGATTAAAGCCACACTTACGGTATAGTAGATTCTATCTACGGTTATAAATCATGTCTTTGAGCAATCCAGATGATGCTGGGGTATAAAGAATTAACATGATTCCTGCCTTTATAAACAGAGAATGTTTGTAATGTCTCAGCTCTCAACAGCGTGCGAGGGTAAAAGTACGAAAACTTGTGTATTGAGACAAAGGCAGTTTAACAGGTAAAACAAAAGCTGCATGTGCAAGCAAAGCAAAACAAGGAATTCATTCACTACTTCCCATCGGCAGGCAGGTGTTCAGCCATCTCCAGGAAAGCAGGGCTCCATCATGTGCAATTGTTAATTGGGAAGACAAATGCCAGAACTCCAAATGTCCCCCCTTCCTCCTCATCCTCTCCCTGAGGTTTTATTACTGAGCACGACATTATATGATATGGAATATCCCTTTGGTCAGTTGGGGTCAGCTGTCCCAGCTGTGTCCCCTCCCAACTTCTTGTGCACCCCCAGCCTACTCGCTGGTGGGGTGGGGTGAGATGCAGAAAAGGCCTTGACTCTGTGTAAACACTGATCAGCAGTAACAAAAACATCCCTGTGTTATCAACACTGTTTTCAACACAAATCCAAACCATAGCCCCATACCAGCTGCTATGAAGAAAATTAACTCTATCCCAGCCAAAATCAGTACACGCATTTAAGGAAAGCTGTTGATAACTCAAATTATTCAGGGAAAAACCAGAAGAATGACTGGAGGATTGGAAACAATATTTCACAATGAAGAACTTGAAGAGACCAATATACTTAGTTTAAGAGAAAGTTAGTGTCCCAGTTACAGCCATAAAAGCACCGATATAAATCAACATTTTTCAATAGAGGTTTCTTTGTCAGAGAAACCTGCAGCACCAAAACAGTGCTTGGATGGTAAAGTTAGACAAATTCAGCTTAGGAAAAAGTTGGAGGCTTGTTTGAGGGACTTTTTTTCCTTTGAAGCTAATTTATCAGAGTAATGTTTTGCTAACAAGCACAAGAGCCCTTGTGGAAAAGATGATAAGATATATTGCTGAAAGCCATGCTCTAGTTCAAAGTAGACAAGGCCTACAGTTTAAGTGATATTTGAGGTCAAATTAAATTATCAAAGTGATCCCTTCTGGCATTCTGGAAATGGCATCTTAGATTCAGTCTTTCTAAAACTGAAGTTTCAAAAGTGTCTAATATCAACATTTAAGAAGAAAATATGAAAATCTAAGCTCTACTCACCTGCAACTTTACAATCCAGAGCCAAAGAACACAAGGCTGTGACTCTCCTATGCTTTGTTCATGAGTCAGAGGCAGACATGAACAGCCGCACCCCACATATTTTTAGTTTTTTTGTTTGTTGGTGTGTAATCATCTAAAAAGACCTTCCTGTAGACAGTTTTGCCTATCAGGAGATCAATAGTATTTCTAGCTATTTTAAAAAGAATTCAAAATAACAACCACAAGCTACAAGGCAAAACTAGATCAGGAAAGAAAAGAGAAAGGAAATAATATGCTTTAAATGCAATAACAAAAGCCATATCCCACTTTTCTGATCTGCTTAGACTGCACTGTAAAACCAAAAGGGATGTGAAGCTTCCAAAGCCAGCTATAATGTTTTTCTTTATTATATTCTGTATTGGAGTTTTATATCTAAATCAGGGATGCAGCTTTTTATAACAGTAGTGGCAGCAGTAAAAACTGCATAATCAAATAATAGTTTTAGTGCCCTAATTTTTAAGGCAACAGAAGCTACGTTCCATCTCAAGATGTAAATATAACCCCAAACTTGTCTCTGAACCAAAGAATATTCAGTGGTATCTTCTTTTTTATGATTCACCTTAAAGATGTAGGGTGAGACTGAGCTCCAGGTATTCTACATGTATGCATCCACATGTGTGCTAGAGATTTTCCAGGGCCCTAGGAATTTCCAAGACATTGAGGTTATTGACTGCCATCCAGCTGCCCCACATCTCTCACAGATTTGCATCTGGCAGTCCAACATGGATGTATCAGACGTTTTTCACATAACGTCTGAAATGACTCCAGAAGCCTAGGTGAGAGTAACTGAAATTACAAGATTACATTATAGTTGGTGGAGACCTAGCATGCTACTCAGCCACCTAAACTTAGACAAGTAGTACCATTTGACACTCCATAAAGTACCTTAGTCATCTGCACAGTGTAGGCAGATATGATACTGGGGATATGTGGAACATCAAAACTGGTACCAGCTACCTCCTTTTGGACTAAACCAAGTGCCACGTCAGTACAGTAAAGGTGGAACAATTCAGTTGATAAACCATTAGGAGCAGAATTCAATTCAGTGTCAAGACACATAAATTTAAGTATCTAAATGTAGGTATATACTGCCATGGCAAATGTCAGAGTTCCTGTTATTGTCACTGGAATCTAGTCAAGGCAGTCAGTGGATCTTAGGAGGAAATTGAGCTCACCCTAAAATGGACACTCAGTGGCTAGTCCACTAACAGCTCTCTACGCTCCATCATGGCATCATCTCTGCCATTATCTATTAGCAATCTTCATTTTCCTTAATAGGAGCTTAGGCACTTATGGCATCAGTGGTACACCGAAGGGTAGACCCTTAGATTTAGGTGTCTTATTCCGGAACTGAATCATACCCCAGGGTCTCAAGTTAGTTGCTTAAGTATAGGTATTTGCAATGCCTCTGCATATCTCAGATGGGTTCTATCTGCCAGGCTGGATGGACTCAGTTGTGTTATAGGTCCTGTGTCTTATCTCACAACACCAGACGGACAACTTAAATAGCACAAGGCTTCTGGTTTTAGGTGGCTGAATGAGATCTAGATGTTCCTTTTAAGGTGACCTGAATCAGCTGATGCTTGAAACCCCAATGACTATGAAATTTGTATCTTCTTAGAAGTTCCTAAACCTTAAAAGGATGAAAGAAACTCCAGAATAATATGTTTCCTGCAGAATTTAGAAGTTCATTCAGGACACAGTGGTTCACAAATTTTATTTGATTTCAATAAAATTCTGACTGGAACCAGATCAAATTCAGTTAAAATTCCTCTGAATTTTCTGCCAGCAGACTCTACCCCCAGAGTCCATCATTCACTCCCACAGCACAGGGTGACGAGCCTTCCCTTTTCACTGAGAGTGTTGATATCATTTGCTTTCATTAAAAAAATCAAACTGCAACCAAGCTTCAACATATGGAAACCACTCAGGAATCACCAATACCTTTCTCCATGCAGTTCTGCTCAGCACCTTGTAGGAATGCGACCAAATAGTAGCCAGAGTGTGCTTGAGTTCTGCTATTTCCTGTCCATCTTGGGTTACCATCATAAAAGAAATGAACGATAGAGAAATCTGCCTGCAAAAATAGGCTGGAAATAGGCATTCTCAAGGGATTTCTAGCATCTTTGGCTTCCGTTCAGGCTGGAAATACCACAAAAGAACCTTCTGGTAGTGTTCGTATTTCAGCAAATCTGTTTTTATGGCCCACTGGAATCAGGAAGTTTAGAGCACATAAAAATGAAAAATCACCTCAGGAAAGTTAACCAAAGCATCAGAGGTCCAATTCAAGTTTTAAGAAAGATTCAATTCCGTTGTTATTTTAGTTTATGTACTCACCCACCCCTAACTATTGGGACTGTTCCTTGAAACCTCTGTTAAATATGTAATGGCATAGCACAGAAGTGAGGCCCTCAAAATAATTTTCAAATGCTATTTTTCACTAATGTTTGGTAGGTCATCATCACCTTCTATTTATAGATGGCAGAAGGAAATCAGAAATAATGGATGGCACTCCCAAATTGGTGATAGCATCAGTAGCAGTGAGGTATTAAAGCCCAGAGGTTTCATTTCTATTGCTCTCCTAATGCTTAATTATACTCTTTCTCCTATCAGCCATTATTCAGCTTCTCTTCTGTTATATTCTCTTTCCTCTCCATTTTCTACTTGCACTTTTCCATAGGAAAATGCTTACTGAAGATTCTAATGTAAACAAAACTGTAGAAAGGAACAAAAATCCATTACAGTAATCTCATACTCTTACAAGATGCCTGGAGTAAGAAAACACTTAATTTACAAATAGCTCCAAAACATTTAATAGAGCTTTCCATTAGTCCAGAGATGCAGGAGGTTTAACCACATATATGGGTATTTATTGTCTTCTAATTGAGATCATTGCTTAGAAAATTCTAGATTTCCAGATTTTCAATTACTTGCAGGAACCTATATACAGCATAAAGTATAGTCATTTGTAGTAACGGATGTAAGAAAGGACCTCAGAGAAGAAAACCTGAAAGGAGCAAAATTTCTCTAGTAAATGTTCCAGATTTGTAATGGTATCTATGTTTTCTCATTAAAGAATTTTGTTGCATTTTACAGAACAAAGGACCCCAAAATGATAATTTCTTTTTAGGTCTACTGTCGTGAAGTTCTAAGGCATGATCAACGACCCTTTAAGACATTACAGTGTCTAAATCAGTTCTTCTGCTCCCATGCCCAAGAAGCTGAAAGCTATGCACCAAGCCAACTCTCCTTCTGTTTTCCCTTGGATAGAAGAGAATCCACAAAAATGTTGATACTTTCTTTAAAAAAAATGAGTATTCTAAAATGCCAGCACTGATTTCTGCCCAGTTGGCTCTAGCTATGCCAGATGCTGTAAGGAAAGTTGTTTCTTCCCTATGATGACTAAATATTCCCATTTTGACGACCAGTGTCATCTGCAGTCTGTTAGATGTGCTTATGCCTAATCAGAAAATAATCTAACTAATTGAATACAGTTAACAAGGTAATTTTCTCAGTGGAGGGATTTTTAAATATAAACTTCTGTGTTAGTTTTATGGATATTTTTACTACTTATTTTCAGAATAACTTACTGCATCACTGACACAGGTATTTCTACATGGCAATACATTCAAACACCTAAGCTTGTGTTTTGCCCGTATATCACATAAAATATGCCTGCCTGGCACCCTGACACAAATCTCTGTCAAGCAGGAAGATTCACCTATGCTACAATCATGAAGCAGGAAATTTTCTAGTGCCAGGATAAAATATGCCTCCTTGGCATGCACAACAAATTCCAGTATCTCATCCTAACTACTTCCACCTCACACAGATTTTACAAGACACTGAAACCTCAACTTGATGTATGTGAATCAAAATATGATTCCTTTCACTGCCATGTCAATCCACAGTTTCTGTGCTGTGAGGTTGCAGCTGTACTTTTGTGGGCAGACTCTAACTTACTTCAGGCATTGCAAGCGCTGTCCGTAACTGAAGAGATGTGGCAGATATTCCAACTTCTGCGGAACAATTTTTGCTAATGTTTATCCAGTACATATGCATTTTGTTCTGTTTGTGGGATCAGAAAACCCAAAGGCCACAGACATTTCTGAGGTCATTGGAGGTTGACAGAGGACAAGGAAATCATCTGAGCCTGATTTAGTACCTCAGGTTTTACCAAGTGGTTTGGCCCCTCCTGAATTATCTGTGAATCACAGTTTAGATGGAGCCTAAGTACCTCTTTCCCTGGACCTTGATATTCCTGAGCTTATGAGGATCTAGGCTGAAAAGCTCTATCGCGTTTATGTGGCAAGGTTTTGGTAGTAGGGGGCTGTGGGGGTGGCCTCTGTGAGAAGAGACCAGGAGCTTCCCCCATGTCAGACAGAATCCATTTCAGCCAGCTCAAAGATGGACCCACCTCTGGCCAAACCTGAGCTCATCAGCGACACTGGTAGCACCTCTGTGATAACATATTTAAGAAAGGGTAAAAAAAAGCTGCTTGGGTGTATGACAGAAGAGTGAGAAAATGTGAAAGAAACAGCCCTGTAGACACCAAGGTCATTGAAGAAGGAGGGGGAGGAGGTGCTCCAGGCACAGGAGCAGAGATTTCCCTGCAGCCTATGGTGAAGACCATGGTGAAGCAGGTTGTACCCCTGCAGCCCATGGACAACAATGGTGGAGCAGATATCCACACCCCAGCTTGTGGAGGACCCCACGCTGCAATAGGTGCCCTGAAAGAAGCTGCAGCTCATGGAGACCCCACAGTGGAGCAGGCTGCTGGCAGGAGCTGAGGCTTTGGTGGACACCTGGCAGCCAATCAAGATTAATCCACCGCAAAAGCACAGACTGGTCAATGGACTGATTGGCTGTCATATTTTATGATTTCTGGCAATACTTTAATGGAGGTCACTGAGTTGGGTTTTAGGGAAGAGGAGGCTGAAATCTGCTTAGACCAGAACGTAAGTGCAATTGTCTGAATGCGTCCCTGAAGCACTGTAGGAGTCTAGTTACAAAAATTACTTGGACACCCTAAAACACATGTGGTCAGGACGCATTCTTCATAAAACACTAATGCAAAAAAATTGTAAGGTTTCAGAGAAGTCTGAAGTAGACTTTGGGTGGAGCAAGTTTCTCAGCTCCAGGATGAAATTTCCAGCTAAATCCAGAGAGACGCATGATAACCACACTGCTCATCTCTGTTAGCTGTATCAGGAAAAGCAATGGCTTTAATGAAGGCATATGTACCCAGTATGTCTTTAAAGAATCTGCAGATTTGGAGAAGTATATGACCTGCTTTTATAGATCCTAAAGCAACTTAAAGAGAGTTACATTCCTATAGATGTTGGTACCTAGAAATTATTTGTCTAAGCCTAAAGTAGTTATCATCTAAACTGTCTTCCTAGTCAAGAGAGAAAACATTTCAGAGAGCTATTCATTTCACCTATGATACAAACTAAACATTGGCTACAAAGGGAGATTAGGATAACGTGGATGGAAATGGCTACTGTTTAGCTATTTCAGAGTAGGTGAATTAAATCCCATCCTAAAAAGCTCGAGGTCAGGATTTCTTAAGTTTAACCTGGAATGTGAAATTCATAATTCTAAACCCAGGAAAACAGAAATATCGGAAAAATAATCACTTTTCTTCCAAGTTTCTGTGAAGTGTTACAGCATTTCTTTCTCTTATAAAGATAGTTTTATTGAAATTACTGTATCTTCTGTGCATCACATTCAGCTCTGGCTCAACTTTGTTAGTAATTTAAAAAAAAATTATTACCTTTTATGGGGGGTTTTTACTGTCTGGTAATTCAATAAAAATAAATAGGATACAGAAAGTAAATTTTCTTATTCTAGTGCAATTCTCTTTGCTTCATAATCTAATGTCAAAGAACATTATTAAATATTTTGATATACGTATTCACCAGTGCCCTTACAAAACAGGTTTTTTTATTATTATTATCAGGGGGGGGAAAAAGTAACAACCTCACTGGGGGCAAGCAATTCCCAGAATGGTAAGTATTAAATACATTTATTCTCTGATATGAATACATATTTAGTAGAACAGAAAGCTTATCCAGTGAAACAGGTGGAATTTTTCTGGATAGGCAAGTCTATACTCAGTTAAAAATGTTTTCCATTTTGATTTACACAAATATATGATACAAGTGGAAGGAATGACTAGGACATCAATACAATGAGCTTGTTGAACGATAGTAGAAAAACACACTTTGTTACCTAAAATACCCATAATACCTTCCAAACTCGGTTAAAGAATAGACTTGTGATCATTTAAAAAGGCAGCCCCAGACATTCTCCATCAAGGTGTTAGAGACCACAAGAATGTGATCTTGTCTGAGGTCCCGAAGGCTTGTATGTGTCATCCTTTGCACTCAGCATGGATGAAATGACATGAAGACGGGAAGATGATTCTGGCTGTAGAGGTACAAGTATGCAAAAGGTACCCAGCTGTTAACTGGTCTTTTAACCTAGCCCATGCAGAAGGATGTTGGAGTTTTCATACTGCTCTTGAAAGATGAGGATTAAGGGAATAGTGTCCAAGGTTCTGTCTGGACAAGGTGAAAGTGAAGCTAGTAGAGAAGGTACTGGAAAAAAAAAAAAAGTACTCTTTTTTCCTACTGATAAATTGGTAGTCCAGGTCTAGTACACAAATGTCTGTATTTCAGGTATGTTCTTAGTCCTCTGTTCCAATTGGAAAATGGGGTGATATCACTGCTAAATGTGCTTTTTCCTGTGAAGCTGAACAGGCATATTTTCCTTTCACATCTAGGCCCAGGCTTTCTAAAGCCCTGTGTGGGGTTATTCCTGAAGGCCATTCACAGTGAATAGTCACCAGGCCTGCCCAAGCTTCACACATGTGACTTGAGCTACGGACTTTGATTTATAAAGCTGTACGAGCATTTCTGTGTAAAATGGATGCCACGAGATTCTCTTCTGGCTGCATGTGTTATTTAGTCTATCTGGGATGGCATGTTAAGGAATTATGTTACCACTGGTACTCAAACAAGCTTTGTTCTCCCACAGCAATATCTCATGATGTGTTCATATCTCTTGTAACCTGGCTATTAGTACACCACCTTTCTTTTCATGAGTCCCTCTGACAGCTTGTTCCGGCTGCAGATGTCAAGCTAAATGTCAGCAGAATTAAATATTTAGCCTCCTGGTTCATTTTCTCAGCACAAGGCCCACTGCACTGCAATATTTACAGAGGGACCTGGACAGGCTGGATCGATGGGCCGGGGCCAACTGCATGAGATTCAACAAGGCTAAGTGCCGGGTCCTACACTTGGGTCACAACAACCCCAGGCCACACTACAGGCTTGGGGAGGAGTGGCTGGAGAGCTGCCTGGCGGAAAAGGACCTGCGGGTGTTGGTTGACAGCCACCTGAACATGGGCCAGCAGTGTGCCCAGGTGGCCAAGAGGGCCAATGGCATCCTGGCCTGTATGAGCAATAGTGTGGCCAGCAGGACAAGGGAGGTGATAGTGCCCCTGTACTCGGCACTGGTGAGGCCGTACCTCGAGTACTGTGTTCAGTTTTGGGCCCCTCACTACAAGAAGGACATGGAGGTGCTGGAGCATGTCCAGAGGAGGGCAACGAAGTTGGTGAAGAGTCTAGAGCACAAGTCTTCTGAGGAGCGGCTGAGGGAGCTGGGGTTGTTTAGTCTGGAGAAAAGGAGGCTGAGGGGAGACCTTATTGCTCTCTACAACTACCTGAAACGAGGTTGTAGCGAGGTAGGGGTCGGTGTCTTCTCCCTAGTAACAAGTGATAGAACAAGAGGAAACAGCCTCAAGCTGCACCAGGGGAGGTTTAGGTTAGACATTAGGAAAACTTCTTCACCGAGAGGGTGGTCAAGCATTGGAAGAGGCTGCCCAGGGAAGTGGTTGAGTCCCCATCCCTGGAGGTATTTAAAAGACGGGTAGACATGGTGCTTGAGGACATGGTTTAGTGGTGGACTTGGCAGTGCTAGGTTAACGGTTGGATTTGATGATCTTAAGGGTCTTTTCCAGCCTTGACGATTCTATGATTCTATGATTCTATGATTCTATATCCCCTGGAGCCACAGTGCAAAGCCCATTTCTTTATTCAAGATGATTAGATGGGGCAATGAATCTTTGAGATATATAACTTCCCTTCTTAGAGAATAGATTAAAAATGGAAACACATATGTCCGACAATTAAGAAATTTAGTCTGAAATACAAATAATAGGCATCTTTAAATGTAAAATTATAGTCCAATATTTTCATGTCAAAAATAGTAGAGACCTATTTGCTGTCGATGGAATTTCACTGCATTGTATCAGGATTAAATGTAAAAATCTTGACCAACCTTCACAATAAAAGTAATCTTTTCAAAACAACTTGGGCAGTCAGAAGTTTTACGTACTATTTAGTTTATTTAATCTGTTACTATAATTACCTTGCTTTCAGAAGAAAATGCCACCTCAAATGAGGAAAACAGAATGCATCATTTATCAAAAGTTCAATCAAAATATTGATAACTTGAAAACTTTTTCAGAGTCTTTCAGACACCAAGACTTCTTGAAAATGCCTCAGCTGAGTGAATAGTCTTTGAAGGCATTAAAAAATTTTCCTTTTACAACTCTGAGATGAAACTTTTCCATACTACCAGTAAAGACTCATTTGAGTTTTCTCTTACTCATACCTTTTATAAACAGTGATTATAATTAGATATTCAATCTTTTCTGGTCTTCTTTCTCACACAACATGAAAAGAGAGAGCTGTTTTCTATTACTGGCTTCCATATGACATGCGTGGCAAAGTATTAATGTTTTTTATTTCCTGTCATGATAGTGCACCATTTTCCAGTTCCCTTAGTTCTGCTTACATCACATACAAGATGGTTACATTTTCATTATTTGATTAACATCTTTGGTTTTCTTCTGTCTGAAATGACATAAATTATAAACAAATGATATTACAAACCCAGCTGTGTAGCTCTGTCTCATTTTCTTTAAATGCTTTTAAGCTTTTATACCATTTAGCTGAATCTTTTATAAGGATTTTGATTAAATCTCTACAGTTAAGTATGCTACCAGTGTTTTTTCTGACCCCATGCTCCTTTATTAATGATAACAAGTAACTGCATTTTCATGTAATATTTTCTATTAATAACCCAAAAAATACAGTTTTTTTAAAAAAATCCATTAGATAATCATAGACAGGGTAATGCAGTTGCTGCACAAAAATATACAGAAGTTGAAAAAGGAAGTAAACAAAGCTGTCTTTTGCACTGTTCCTATTCTGCAGACTTAGTAAAAGCAGACAGTAAAAGACTACTAATTTAAAATGTAATACAGTTCAAACCTGCCTACAATTCTGTACAGGAGCTGTGTTCTTCTCAGGGCAATGGATTATTACAAAAAATGTGTTTGAATTTATGAAAGTACACAAAGGCTTTTAATGGAGAAAAGCTACCAAGTCTTTATTTAACATTACAGATAAAATGGGCTTTGGCCAACTTCCAGATCCCAGATTACAGTCTACTGAATTTAACTGGTGCATGCTGGATATAACTCATTAACTCAACAGAATTATAAATGCTTCAGTTCATTCCTTGCTGAAATATAAGTACATCCTTTCCCCCTTGATGTGCTTTCAGCATCTGTGTCCTGGAGATCCCCTTTTAATTGAACTGTGTTTTGACTAAAATCATCTCAAGGTGACTGAGTGAAAAATTAAGTGGCTCTCAAATTGTTCCAAGTATAGTAGCTTTAAACATTTGTAACAGATGTTGGATTAAATGGTTCTGTCAAATTATAGAAACCAATACCAAGCTGTCTCCATCTTTGCTCTTTATGTTCCGCATTCCTCCTTTTCTCTTTCATGTTTTATAAAAGCTCTCATTAAATATCTTTTTCTGAGACAACACAGGACATGAGATGCCAATTTTAGTTAAATTAGACTTCAAAGACTTCATGCTCTCTTTTTATATTTATAGGTTCATAAATCTTGACATGGCATCATACTGTATTCAGCATTAAACTAATTTACATTATAGGGAAACTTCTATTTTGAAGTACATTTTCAGTACAGTAAGCGAAATCTTAGTTCTCACACTTTTCAAACTTTTTTTATCTATATTAAAATTGATTACCACTAATAAAGTCCAGAATTCTGTGCTAGTTTATGTGATAAAAGGTTCATCTCCACTGAGGCACAAGGGCACAGAGGTACAATGGTGGACAGGGGATCACCAATAACCCCATCAGAGACATGAGCCCCCAACCCAGTCCTTCCCAAGGATGTCCTGGGAGATCTATGGTCTAGGGTGAAATCCATCATGAGTCAAGTCAAGAGGCTCTCTGGGTCATCTCACTGCTTACTGCCCCATATACCCACATATGGGACTCATTATGGGTGCAGAAAATAATCTTGGGATGTACAAGTCTTACTATGGGGTGTTTTGGGGAAGAACCAAGGCTGGGGAAAGGGAGGGATCAAGGTGGTTTGTGGAGGAACAAGCATGGGAAAATAGATGAGGGGCTAAAAGGGGATACTCACATGTAAACAGGGCCTGGTCAGGACACTTGTCTGGCCATGTGCTTGTACAGACATGTGCCTGATCAGTGCAGCCTGTCCTGTCTTCTTATTAAACTCCATTTCTATTTTACTGGGTAGAAGGACTCTATTCTGCATGCACATGTGAGATTTGGGAGACAGCTACTGAAGCAGCCATAAGTCTGTGCTGGATACCCGAGAGACCAGAGGACCTGAGCTGGCTACTGGAGGGACCAAGAGGTCCAAGATGATGACCGAGGAGATTGTGCATCTGGGTAGGCTGGTCGAGAGACCCACCCATTTGCTTGAGTATGACTGTGCGTGAGGTAAGCATGTCATTTGAAGAGTCTTAAAAAAAAAGATAGTATCTTAAAAATAAGATATCTTTCATTGATAAAGACAATATTTGGTTTTGTTATCAAGTAAAGACAATTTTTTAGTTGGGTGATTCTGTCTTAGCTATTTTAGTTTCAAACCTTTTTGTTTAGCTGGATGTAATTCACAAATGGAAAAGGTAAGGAAGAAACATGAGATTTGTCCATCTCTTGAAATCTCTCAATTAAGATTAGGTGTTTTCTTGAAATGTATGCTCCAATTCAGCTACAAATTGTTAGAAAGAACAGATTATGAAATTATATAATTTACATTATGCATCAGATTTGGTTGCATATATCCATTCCTCACTCCTGGCTGTGATAGCTGTAAAATGCTTACTGTATAATCCTACTTCTGCAATTTAAAATCTACATGTAAGTTTTGTGAAACCATAAACATTTACATGTTAATCATTATTTGTTCCCAATGTGTTTGACTCTTCATATATTTTACATAAGAGAGTTATTATAAATTTTCACTGGGCAGCTTTATAAAATATGTTACCAAATGTCACATTAAAATTAATTCCATGCTGTACTGTTCACAGGATTAATACATCACATTCATACATGTTGCCATGCTGTATAATAACTTTGACAAATTTTTCAATGTGTTCTCATGTTTTAAGTGGACTGGACTTGTATGGTCTGCATTTCCAGGCACCCTGAAATGGCAGCTTTATAAACAAAGATATTAAAAGGAGAAAAGGATGTGCCTTGTTTTTCCTGTAATTGAGAAGTTCTGCATGTCCATAGATAATGTCAGAAGTTGTGGCTGATATTAGACAGAGCTAACTACATGTTACTGCATATCCACCACATTTTCAAGGCCTGAGAAACAAAGGGATAATTTTTAATGCTTGAGATTTATGTGGTAATCATTAAATTGTCTAGTATTCATGTGGCAAGTTGAAACCCATATGATAATACCAGTAACAAGCAACTGCTCATGTGTTTTCGAATATGACTCATTTTTCACACTGAAATGCCTAAATACATGCTAGATATGAAAATGGGTATTAATAAATATGAAACTGGCATCTTCCTTTGCAATAAGTGCTTCTCTGACAACTCGCCCATCCTGTTACATTACCTGTCACTTTTGGAAAATGCTGGGTTTGTGGCTACAGTAGGAATGGGAATAAATGCACAGGTTACACACAAAATTAACAGATGGAAATATTACCTCTCTAAGCTGTCAAGTTATGCTTTCTTCCACTATTATATCACTTTGGATGAAATTTTCTGCTATTGTCAAAACATTCTGTTGCATTTTCTGAGCTGAAATTTAGCACAAGCTACCCAGCTTTCTGCTTCCATTGTAGCCCTTTTGGATTTTACTCACCATCTGTAAGAATCACCAAAACATCAAGACCTGATGTGACTATCATCACTAGGAACATCTCCCTGTGACAACACATCTTTTCTGTCTGCTCAAAAATTAGAGTTTGCATAATGCAGATATTCAAATGAACTTTCTTCAGCTGTGGATTTAGTTACAATAAATGAACAATCAGCTAACAAGAATTTTATCTTGACTCTTTTCACAAGTTTAAATACTTAGAGGTTCCTTCTTTAGAAATGGTTGCTCCACACTCCATATCCTTTCTGCTTGAGACTTGTGAGATAGCTGGTATGTTCCTAATCACCTGCCAAGAGCTCACAGTTAAATCCCTACCCCTGGAAGTTTACTGAATTGTTTTGTTGGAATTCAGCCATTTAAAGAAATAACGCCATCCTAGCTTCAGAGTTGGTCAGATTACATGTACCAAAACACATATTATGATACGCTAATCGTATCTGCTAGTCTTCTGAACTGCTAATGATTCCCTTGTAAGCATAGCTGAAAATGACAGGCAATTTTAGCCAGTGAAATATGCACTCAGAATCGAGAACTCGTTTTTTAAAATGCTATAAATACTCAATCCAGGCCACTAAAAGACTAGTTGGATAACATTTATATATTAACTTAACAGCACAGCATAATCTATCTGAAAGAAAGCCCCTCAACTCATATAAGAGACCACAGAGATTTCATCCAGGCTTGCAACTAAAGGAACTGAGGCCATCCCATGTAGACTTCCTTAGGGATGCACTACCTTCTCATCTTCCCAGGTTCCTACTGGACTTGATGCAGAAGCAGAAAATGAAAATCCTACAACTTCTGGACCCTAGAGTACATTTGGGAGATTCATTCTTCAGTGAAGAACAACAAGGAACACCCACCTTGCCCACAGCCCAGGACCCCATGTCAGCCCCCAGGGGCCATCAGCCCCTGCCCCAGTCAGGCCAGAGCAGGGCTGGTTTCCATCTCCCCACAGCTCAGACCTGCCTGGCCATGGGCTCCCTGAGCTGGGCCCACCTGCAGGCCCACCACCCGGCCCAGCCTCAGCCCCAGGGAGGTTCCTGATGCCCGGGTCTGGGGCTGTTGACAAGCTGTTGATATTGGCTATATTTTCTGAACTCATGCTATGCTCATAGAACCATATTTTCTGTATTTATGACCTGAATTTGCTAGTAATGTAAAGCAGTTGCCTCTCACCCCAGCTTCTTGTCTGTAATGACTTTAACTGAGGAAAATAGAAAAGTGCTTGGACTCATAGGGCTCAGGGAACATGGGAAAAATACAATTGTGTTTGGAATAAATTCAGAATTATCTGAGTTCTATTCCTGATGTACATTTGCTTTTCTAAGTGTCCTTGAGTGGACAGAAAATAACTGTAGCAGGTACATATAAGTAAAGTGATGGCAAGAAACATGTAAGAAGCTGTGTGACAGTCAATAACAAAGTAGTCATATCATTTGCTCCTTTTAACTTTGCTTCATAACATAAGCAAAGGGATCATTCTGTTATACTGAAAACTCATCAAATTACAAATCTTAACTGTGCTTTTCTCTTTTACATAACACTAATTTTATCTATAGAATTGCTTGCTCCTGGAAATCTCTGTAGCCAAGAGGTTAACGGGAATCAATACACATCAGACTTTGATAAGGATAAAAAAAGCAAAGATGTTTGTAATGTATAGATTTCCTTTTCAGGTCCATAAACCAACCACCAACTGACAGGATTTGAGAAAAATATTTCTCTTTTGAATTTGTCTTAGAGTTCACTCAGAAATGTGAGGTAAATTAATTTATAGTACTATAAGTACGGAAATTCCTTTCTGGAGGAAAGTTTTAAGGAAATGTTAGGGCAGAGCACTCCTTTCTAGACATCAAATATTAAAGAAAAAGCAAATTGATTTGAGTTACCTATGTGGAAGCAAGGTTTGGCAAACTCCTGCAGACCTGCCTCTGAGCAAATTCAAATACCAGAACTAATGAGACTGAAACAAACCCAGATAAAATTATCCTGTAATACATTAGAAAATAGTAAGGAAGGATTGTGAAATATGCAGTATACTCTGCAAAATGAGATCAGTTTCTGGTCAAATATATTAAGATATACAGCTCTTCATAGAGGAAAATGCTAGTGTGTGGTTTTGCTGCATCAATCTGTTCACATATTGTTTCTAGGAGTATATTTAGAAAAAAGAAAGTGTTTTCTTTTTTTTTTGCAAATTTCTATGTTTTCAAGGCCTTGTCTTCAGTAATCTGGGTATTGGCTTCTACCCAGTAAGATGAGACATGCCCAGTGGTGTAAAACTGAATATGGGAGGTATCATTCCTCTTTTCAGATTTGCTCTACCCCATCAATAGCAAGACAACTTTCATCTTCTGCACAGATGTTAAATTAGTTTAGCTAACACAAAACAACAGATCAGTTTCTCTTAAACGGTTTAAAATGCAAAAATAGTTTATCCTTTGTTCTGACATAAAACAAGTCAATTTTCAGGCATAATGTGTGTTTCTTGTCACTTATGAAAGTGATCATTATAGCGAATAGGGCTTTGATAGACCAGATCCATTAGCTGTGGTACCATTTTATTGACTGCTTAGCGAACATAGAAACAACCCAAGAAGCTTGTAGTGTATTGTTGTGCAATTAAGTAGAAACAGCAGGAGAGCAAAGCTTTCTCACACTGGTAGTGAATAAGCGGAGCTGAGAGCCGTGACAGGGAATATAAATAGCCCTAGGAGAACAAGATGGAGCTGAGTGGGTGTGCAGGGTACTGGAACACAGTTTTGTGCTGAATTTTAAAGACTTCAAATATAAGAAGTAAAGCTGCAATAATACAAATTGAAGAAAATGGAAAAAAACCCCAACAGTTAACATCTTGGATAAAATATTTAAAATAAGAATTTCCAAAAAAGTAGAATGCAGTGTAGAAGAGAAATTTGTACTGTCCCTTGGAAAATGGAAAAAGTGGTCCAATACATTTTTCCATCTTGCATGTGCCTTTGTGCATGCATATTTAGATTTAGAATTATCTTCAATACGTTATTTCTACATCTGCTTATAGCCCATATTCTCAGCTTTCATTTCAAGACATTTTTTAATTTTCAAATGGAACACACAGGGTTTACATTAATCTAACAGGATGGGCCAAAAAGTTCCCCCTGAAGACAATATATGAGGTGTTTGGAAATGCTTTCTTTATGATATCCTGCCTTACTGTGTACATGGACTCTGGCAGTTAACTTCCTCTTTCATTTTATAGTTTAACCTGTCCAGCTGGAAATGTTGCCTATTCTCCCATCAAGAAAGTAAAAGTTGCTGTAAGAAAAATGTTATGTAGAAAGGATTTTGACCACTGCATCTACATACTTGGTACACCTTAAGACTAACAGTGGCTTTCAGAGATAAAAAAATGAGGATGCATTAGCAGGAAGAAAGGGCCACAGAGGCATCACTGGTAATCTAAGGACAAGAAGAAGACAGCAACTGAGAGAAGAGGGTGATGAGGAAAAACGAAATCTGTAATCCTGACCGTACCTCCAAAGCTTGTGAAACCTAATATATGTAATACTTTTGGTGCAGACAGTTTAAGTGAGGATAGAACTGTGGGGAGGCTGCACTGTTCCTACTTGTATGCCTCTGCATAACCATATAATGCCAATGTTTGGTCTTCTGTAGTGCACAGATGGGTAATCCAAGTGCTCTTCCAACTTTTCAGTATTCCCTCCCCACTCAACACATCCTTGCTGAAGGTACTTGCTGTGTGCACTTCTCTGCACCGGAGTTGCAGAGCACAGGATTTTTTTTAAATGGGCAGGTAGATAGTCTGGCAAGATTTCTTGCAGTGAGGTTTAGATGTCTACAGTTTAGACAACTACATTCAAACTAGTTTTATAGACTCATTCTACACAGTGGAGAAAAATAAGTGTATCTACTAAGTGATTCATCTCACCGTAAAATAGACTTCTAAAATAGATTAAATGAATTATGACATAGAATTGACTGTATTTTTCTGTTAGTTCTAAAGACACTCAGATCTAGGAATAAACTGAAAGATCTTTAAACTGCAATAAGATAAATCCTATTCTCAGTATCTTGAAAAATATCAAATATGGACTTTGTAAAATATATCTATTTTCCCTTATTGTGACTTGGCCTTTTTTTTAATGCTACTCATGAGGGATTTTGACCAAGATGAATGATTTCAAAGATTTTTATCTCTAGACTGTTATGTTTATTTCTGTGGTTTCTGTGCAATAGCAAATGTTCTTTTATTTGTCATTGCATTTTTGCAATGTGTGAAAGATATTCCTTACACAGTCTGGACACCGTGTCTGTCCTGGTTTTGGCTGGGATAATTTTCTTCATAGTAGCTAGTATGGGGCTATGTTTTGGATTTGTGCTGAAAACAGCGTTTTTGCTGAGCAGTGCTTACACAGAGTCAAGGCCTTTTCCTGGTTCTCACCCCACCCCACCAGCAAGGAGGCTGGGGATGCACAAGAAGTTGGGAGGGGACACAGCTGGGACAGCTGGCTCCCACTGACCAAAGGGATATTCCATACCATGTAACATCATCTTCCGTATATAAACTAGGGGAAAAGCTGGCCAGGTGTGTGTTGCTCAGGAACTGGCTGGGCATCGGTCAGTGGGTGGTAAGCAATTGCATTGTGCATCACTTGTTTTGTGATTTATCATTATTATTATTATTATTATTATTATTAAATTCTCTTTATTTCAACCCAGGAGTTTTACTCTTTTTTTTTTTTTTTTTTATTCTCTCCCCCATCCCACTGGAGGGGAGTGAGTGAATGGCTGTGTGCTGTTTAGCTGCCTGCCAGGTTAAACCACAACAATGTCATTGACACAAGTACTGCTAAAGTTATGGCATGGACAACTTGCTTCTTCTATTTTGTTTCATACTCTTACACTTTAATCTCAGTTTTTACTTTTATGAACATTTCTAAATTTATTAAAATCAAGTGGCCACATTTCTTTCCTTTTCCTTATTTTATATTACAGTTGAAAATACCATCAATCTGCTCTCCCAGCACGTGTTTCTCAGTTACATTGTACTTTTCTGCTCTTCACTTATTCTCCCTTCTCCCAGGCGCATTAATTTTCCAATAAATGCTAATCTGAGGTGGCCAAGCCTTTGCCTCCCTTTTAAAGTTATTTATGGCTGTTCTTTTGCTGTCACATTCAACGTCCTGATCAGCCTAATTTTTGATCACACTTCTTTCTTTTATCATCTGCCTAGTGCACCTTTCATCTGCTCTTCAGATGTCACATATGCCATAGCTAATAGTTTTCCCAAAGTCAAATTGCCTGCAGTTGGTCATTCTTCTTGTAGCTATTTTGAGCTTAATCATATAGAGAACCATTCCCTCAGCTTGCCAACCCTGTCAATGAATGCAGTGTTCTCTTATGAACTGTATAGAGGTAACATATTCCTCAGAAGTTTCATCTAAGAGTGTCTTTCTATGGTGTTATTTTTTCCACATCCTGACATCAGAAGTCTCAAGTAACCTGTCTAGAATTTGTTTTCTATGGGCTTCCTCAAATATTTTTTCCTTGGGACTCAACTTTGCATCTGCTTCAGGCCCTTTGAGGAGGAATTTTGTTAACTTTATTTACCAGTCTCATTCTCTGCAGTGTTTCCAGTATTTAACTCCATAGACTGATTGCTTCTGGTGTCAGTCTGAATATAAGACATGCCACCATTGCCTGTCTTGTACTAGACTGATTGCAGGAATGGGGACCCACAGAGGAAAAAGTAAACAGGATCTGATTAAGACTCTTTTAAAGCATGTGCTAATCTCAGAAGTTCAGCTAAGCAAGAAACTATTTTAGATTTAACTTCCTCACCTATTTTAAAGGCATAGATCATTACTTACCGCACCATTCATGACACTACACAAATAGTATGTAGCTGACAGATTGGACACATTTATTAGATAATTACAATCTAAATATTTATTCTTGGATCTTAGTCATTTTCCAGTCCTGGTGAAAATTTCATGCCTTTTTATCTGCTTATGTGATGCAGTCAGGGAAAGGAAATATTTTAAATTTAATTTTCATAACAAATACAAGTATAATAACAAGCTTTTCTTGCTAAAAATACTATGAGCAACATGACTAATCACATTAAAATAAATGTCTTATTTTAAATTTATTAACTTTCTAGTATTTTATTTTTCAAATTCTTCATTCTAGCTATGACTCTTATATATACTGGAGATACTGTGGAGATTAATTAGATCCACCACGTCCAACTATTCCCTCTCAAAATACACGTTCCATGCATATTGTTTAATTTACAGGAAATGTAAAGCTGCATAAACTGTAGCAACTTTCAGGTTCTAGAAAGATATTTAGGATATTGAAGTTTCCTACAGTTAGAGGTTTTATGTGATCATGAGTATCTGATTTCATGATCTTTCAAGAATTTTATATTGAAAATATGAAAATAAAGTGTCTGTACATTATAACTGATTAATACAAAATTTTTTTTGCTTTTTGATGTCCTGTCTATTTGAATTTTATTTGCACATGCTGCCATTTAAATGAAACTTTTACACTGCAAATGATGATATCTCTGTGAGGAAAAAATAGTTTTACTTTTAGTTAACAAGACTGTAACTTACACTCTAGTGCCACTTAATTGCTGTCAGTTCAGTATTAACTGAAGCCAAATGTTTGACTGTATATACACCTTTCTATCTGATCACTTCTTACTAATAAAGCACCCCGTTATCACCTTTCAGAGTTCTCTTGAACAACATTTTTGTACATGCTTCAAGTAGGTTCTACCATCTGAATCCAATTCTGCACCATGAACTTCAGCCAGCTGGTGAAAACTAAAGATTAGGTGTCTTTCTCGCCAGGTATAATATAATTCTCCCTGCTTTGAATTATTTTATTTTTGGATTACTAAAATTGCATGTTCACTCTTGCCAAAACTCTACTGGAAAAGGGAAAATAAAAAGGGACATGATATTTTTGCAGATTATAACAAACATGAAGCTGACATTTGCAGACACTAGCAAACTAACAAGGAGGGATGCACTTTTTTGCCAGTTTAGATAAACTGCAAGGTTTGCACTGGAGAAAATACACAGGGAATTCTAGGACCTTTAGTAGGTCTAAGAAGGCATGAGTGCACTGGCAGTATTGCAAATCACACTTACCAGCTCACTTTAGTGAATATTCTCTCAGTTAAGGATACTACTCACCTCCATTTGGCTCTGGTCAAGCAGTCTCTATTGCTCTAGTCTCCAGTTTCCATCTGGCAAGCTCTTCCTCTTGAATAATTATTCCTTTTAGGATTATATGACTCAGTGCTGAATTCAGTCTCCCCTTTATTTTACCTTTCCACCAGTGCCTCCCCTTGCTGTCTGCCCTTACTCTCCTCCACCCTCACCTTTCCATAATTTGACTTTTGCTCCTGATCTAGTCTCAGCATCCGGTTACCTTCATGTGGCTTCACTAGGGACATATATAGGGTGGTTTATCTTCTTAGAGTTCAATAGAATATCCCGTCATTCTGCCATGGAGTTCAGGTGGAAAAGGGTGTACAAATGAGGTTTTTGGGAAATTATGCAAGAACTTATGTGAAAGACCAGTGATCCCTGTCCTCTAAATTAGTATGTGCATGGTCTGGTACTGCTCAAGTAACAGTGACTCCAGTTATAAATGGAAGTTCAAGCAATACTCAGCTTCATTAAAGGTGTCAATTATTGCAATAATAACATCAAATGAGAATGTTACTTGCAGGATGGCCTGCAAGTAATGATGAACTGAAAAAAATAGGACTGAACACTGCAGAAATTTGAAACTTGGTTACTTTTAATTCAGTGATAACATAGTTTGCCTAGCCCAGGAAGAGGGGGAACACAATCTGCCATTAAATATCCCCTTAAGAACATTTTTCAAGATGATTCCCAGCATTTGGGGTTTGAAATCAGTAAAACCTAAGAATTCATGTGACAATTCCAGGAACTTTCTTTTTTTGGTCAGGCCAGACAAAATTGCCTTGAAACTGAAAACTGAATTATACTTCTTCACACCATTTTTTTCAAGTTTTGAAAATCTGTGTTAAATTTATTTTGAAGGAAAACTGAAGTCACCTTTACTTTTACTCAGTTTTTCCATCCGTAGTGTCAAGACTAGTTCAGGTTACAAACTGAACAAGCTTTGTGGTTTGATTAATTCATGTTTCCTTGTGATCTAAAACCCCACCATGCTATTCATAAGATTCAATCAATAAGAACGACATGACAGAATGAACTGTACAGATATTGTTTGTCAGATTACATTGACAAATCAACCTGCAATTTACCTCATCTACTTACTGGTATCAGGGGTTAACATTCACATTCATTAGCACAAATTAAAACCATAATTTTCCAGTTATTTGTTAAAACAGTTTTGTGTGTTTGGTTTAATTAGCTGCATTTGTCTGTCTAGTTTAAATACAGCCATAAGTCAAAGACACTTTTTACTGCCTTAAATGAAAACTGTACATGACCTAATGCAGGCAGAATACTTTTAGTGATATTCAGAAAAGAAATCATCTGCACCACTGAACAAGAGCCAGCAGCATGTAGGGTATATGGCATTTCGACAGAGAATTACCAACTGCTCCCACTTACGCACTAGCATTGCCAGCTTCTCACACAGGCTATCCTAAAACAAATGCCTGGAATCTTCTTCTTCCAGATGTCTCCGTAGTACACACAACCCTATCCAAGCACGTGTGAAAAGTGACACATGTTGAATCTCATTCACAAAAGGCCCTCTACACTTGTACTGGAACACCTCACTGAACATGGTTTTTCATTTCTAATGCTCATTTTGCTCTCCAGGGAATCCTGCTGTTGTATTTCAGGCCTGGTTTATATCACTATAGTCATAATCAAAATTATTGCTTCAGTCTGAGAGTTTAAAGCATTTGTGAAACATAGCTAATGGTGCATGACTGCATGAAAGCTGGATTCTTCATATCATATTTCAGGTGGAGAATCTGAAAACCTATTTCAGTAACAGTCCCAACGCCAACATACACATCATAAAATCTTTCTGCTTGCTGCTAACAGCAGTGGGTTTAGAGAGTGATCCTTCTCCCACCAAATTAATGAATAAAACTATTTTTAGCTTTAGTGATCCATGGTGATGCAGGTTCCTAAATAACAAATATACTTCTTTTTGGACTTAAATAGGGGAGAGAGAGTGAGAGAGTGAGAAAGCAAGAGAATGAGCAAGAGTCAGAGAGATCACCTGCTTTTTTTATTTGTGGGCCAGCAAGGCAAGAGGCTAGTACAAAGGACATGACTTGAAAACTAGGAAGAGAGGGTTTAGTTTCTGGCTCAGCCTGATACTTCTTTAAACCTTGGGAAACTTAGAGTCTCAAGTTCTTTTCCCATCTCCTAGTGTGGTGCTGGAAGGATAAATTCCCCTGAGGCTGGACAGGACCATGTGTGAACCAGCAAGGAAAAGCTCCATCCTTATAAAGACGATCACACTTGAAACCAAATACTTCTAAACAATTGATCCCTGGTTAACAATCACAAAGGCAAACAATAAGGCAAAGATATTTCTTCCCCAAATCTATCATAAAAGTAAGTGGCAAGTACCTCTCTGCATAAAAAAAACATTTGCATGTTTAGAAATCTTTATGAGCACGTGCAAAGGATTACAGTCAGTCAAGAAGCTTACAGTGGAGAACAGTGGTACTGAGCAGAGCAAATGGAGGGTCCAAGGACTTACCCAAACCCTCATTTCTTACAAACTTAACCTAAACCCTCATTTCTTACCTAAACCATCATTTCTTAAACTGATGTTATTCTATTGTGCCTAAAATGTAGTCATCTTGTTTATACTGCTTGCTCAGTATTCATGTTCAGTGTATAGATACAGTCATCTGCAAATGGCAGTGTACCCGGTCTTGAGACAGATGTCAAGAGCTTACAGGCTATTGACAGGCTATCCGGTGGACATGCCTGTCTCTCCATTCACAACAAGTAGAGCTCAGGCAACCAGATAAGAATGCATGCCCTAGCTTGTGTTTAATGAGATGAACCTCAACCCTGATCACCATTTTGCAAGCCTTCAAAAGCACAAAAGCTTACTGAACTATGTATTTATAGTCTAATTTGAACCCTTCCCTATCAATATCTTGTTGTTCAGCACCTGACTACCAAAATGTAAAGCTTCACCATTTATGTCCATCAGACAAGGACCTGACTTTAAGATCAGCGCAGCTGGTGTTAATCAAAGATATTATGATTTATGTGTTGGCCATTTGACTAGCATAGTGTATAAAACACACGGTATGGCACAAAACAGAAACTGTGTGAATACTCAGCTTAAAGGTTTGTTGGAAATTTGAAACTGCTCAGGTTCATGAACCTTTTCAAGCAAACCTGAACCAAGAGATGGCTCAGGTTTAAGAGATGCGCAGCCAGTGCTGTAAATGGAAACACAATGCTGCACAACAATGTGGAAGATGATATGGTTTGCACCACCCCTTTTTAGTAAGAATTCTGTTTAACTTAAAGTCTGAACAGTTTTATTATTATTACTGTCAACGTCTGACAACAGAGAAGCAGTATACTCGTAAACTAAACTCTTCCCTATCTCCTCTAAGAGAAAATTCAGAGAACCAAAAATTAAAATATAAGGCAAGAGAGATTTTGTCCTTATTTTCACATAAAAACAATATCCTATTTAGAGCTGCTACTGCTTCTTCTGGCTTCTAGCCATGCCCTTTGTACTCATACTAAACTGATGAACAGCTATATTTATATTTTATGGCTCTTTAGTACTACAGCATTGTATATTATTACCGGAAAGTCAGAAAACAGTATTCCAAATCATCCTTCTGCCCCAGAAAATTCTCCCAATTATCATCCCTACAACAGCAAGAGGGGAATTGGAGGGGGTGTGAAGCTTGCATCATACCTTATTTAGGTATTTAGGAGCTAAGGAGACAGTGTAAGATCCACAGTTGCTAAGCCCAGACAGATAACAGTTGCATTCAGCAGGTTTCTAACAAATAGAAAAAGGGCTTTACATTTCACATCCCTGTTAAGGTCTAGAATTGCAAAGGTATCAGACAAAGGGAGAAGATGTATTATTGAAGGATGAAGTACTTCTGGGTCAAAGTAATTTTAAACTTGATAAGTAACTCCAGTATAGTCCACTCATACTAATGGAGTAAGATAGGGGAATGTTCTCCTGTGGCATATAGGACATCAGCTGCATAAGGTCTGGAGATGAAAAGCAGGATCAAATTACAAGCTCAGGAGGGATCCCCATGGAAAACAGAAAAGTATTACATTCTCTTAGCAATACAGTAACTCACATTCTGCACCAAGTTATTGAAGTGATATTCAAGTGTATGCCCTGGACAAAACATTCAAATTCTGGAAGCATAAAGGCAAAATGGCAATAGGTGCTTTGATCTCTTCTGCTTCACTCCTGTGCACCACATATTAAAGCCTGTACTACAGAGCGGTTTCAACAAGTGATCCTTTTCAGACTGATAATAATTTGACAGCCTATAAAATATAGGGAAGCTGTCGGTTGGTCTTATGTGCTCCTTGGATTTCTATGCATTTACACAATGAGATGTGGATTCTCTTGGTCACTCCCTTTTTCCTAAACATGTGTGAACTACTCAGGGACTTGAGAACACCTCAAAGTGAAAAGTGACACTAACATCTCAGGAGAAGTGTTAAAGACAGAGGCCATAGCAAGCTCTCTGTTGGACTCAAAAAATGATCTATGTCATGTGGTCTAAGTAATATAGAGATACCATTCCATTATTTCTATAATATTTTTTAAAAGCAGTTGAATGTGGATCACTGCTGTGAGTGGAAATGGTATTCACAGTATAAGTGACAAGTCATATTTTTCCCCTCTCCATATAAAAGCTTTGTATTTGTTTGCTCTTCCAACTTGATTCCCTTTGTGTAAAAATAATCCTTTCATCTAAAAATAATCCAATGCATTTTATTGTTTGTATGTGCAAAAATAATTTATCAAGACTGATAAACTGAGAAGTGTTCAGTGATTCCATATTAAAATCCTTGTTCCAAATGCTATGCAGTTTGGCAAGATGTCAGCTCATGTCCATTTCTCCATCTGAACTTTGACTCTGTTGTGCTCTTGCAGATCCCAAAACTAACCATGACACAAACATTTGGTGTTGTCTTTAGAGATAAACTCATAAGTGCACTACATTGCCACCTAATTAATCATTTTTTTTTGTTTATACAAATGCTAAGAAATAATTGCTCTTTCTGTTGAAAGCATCTCACAGAAAATTCATAAAATTTTCTTCCTACCCATGAAGCTGCATTTATTTGAAGTTGAAATAGCAGATGTAATGTGAGAAAAAACATAAAGGTAAACTTTTCTTGTAACTGTCATAAGAACACTGAAAACAGGAAAACAACTACTATAATCAGACAAGGAGCACAAAGCAAATAAAAGGTAAAAGAAAAAATGTGGGTTTTTGTTCTTTTTATTGTATTTTTAGTTTCATTTTACTCAAGGACACAACCAATAACAAGATGTCTCATCTGGCACATTAGATGTTTTGTACAGCCATCCATTCGATCTCTGAGGAAAAAGAGGATCAGTTAATTTTCCATACTTGGATTAAGCTATATTTGATAACCTAGTTGGTCATGGGAGTTGCCTAGCATTTTTTCAGTGGGTCTGAGAAGCTATATCCAGTTCCAGATTTCTAACTGAAGAAATAGAAGAATCAGTCAGTGTTTTGCTGTGGCGCTCAGGTCCAGACTATACCAGAGTTGAGTCAACATCACATCCAGGATGCATGGAATGAACATTATTGGACTATTGGGAATGTGCCACAGAGGTAACTCTGCGCTGTAACATAGTTCTAGCCTACTTCGTCGTCACTTATTCAATGGCAAATGATGGTTCGGTATTTTTATTAATAGATATCCTTACACATGAAACTTACATACAGAAATTTCCGATGTTAACTATGTAATCTACATAAGGGACTATGTTTACAGAAAAATGACAGTGAAGTCCAAAGCTGCACATACACTTCTTGACATTGTGTTTTCAAAAAATTGGCTTATAGACTATTTCTTTTATACCCTGTTTAATATAGTTCTAATTTCAATATATAACACAATTTAGAATTACTCATTAACATATTTAATCAGGTAATGAGAGTTATTCTTTCCAAAGCTTATATTTTATTATTTGCCTGACTTCTTCAGATAAAAACTATTTTCTGTAATTTTAACTGCATGCATAATTAGCCATTTGCCCAATTCTATATGAAGATTACTCATAGAAAGCCCTCTGCAAGCAAAATCTGAAGAAGGAATCAGTGGAAACTAGACATGTGGAGAGACTAATTTTTTGTGTGTACTGTAATGAAGGAATTAGTCATTATATTAGTCCCAGCTTCTTCTTTATGGTATTTCAAGAACACAGTGTTGAAGAGATTCCCTTTGTTACTGCATCACATCCCATGTTATTGCAGGTAGTTGGACCACCTAATCCCTTCCATAGGCTGATGAAGCTATGGGCTAAGGCCTCTGTTCTACCTATGCTTTCTCAATCCTTATTCCTACTGCAGCAGACACAGAAATATAGTGAATGTATGACAAGAGGAAAGAAATAGACATCGCTTATTTCAGTTGGCCTTAAAAAAAGAGCATAGTCTGGAGTTCCTGTGGTTTAGGAGATGCTTCCACTTCTGTAAAATACAGTCCCATGCATAAGTTTACATTAAACTGTGACTTTGCTCTAAATTTTTGCTCTGTAATATGGCATTTTTGGCTCTACATCACTGGATCCCTGTTGCTTTCCAGCACAAACATACTCACTTTGCAAGTGAAAATATTTTTTCCAGTTGCTAGGATGGCAAACAGTGTAGGAACTGAAAACTCAGGCTATTGAAGACATACTGTGGCTAGTGTGATGAAAAGACTCACTTTATTTCTTTTTTCCAGAGCTTCTTACCTCCTGCTTAAGAGTCCCCTTGCGGCCACTGAACACGAGATCTTTCAGTTCTGAAAAGGCTGCGGTGATAAAACCTGAGTCAAGACTTCCATTAACATAGAACATACGACAGGATGAAATATCAGTACAAAATAAATATAAATGGCCATATAAAGAATAAGAAGTATGGCCTCTGACAAAAACCCATTCTGCCCTTTTTAGACATTCAGCAGCCAGTCTTTCAGCTTTCTTGAATTAGCAAGATCACATGTAATACTTCAGGAATGCAGAAGGCTGTCTTCCTTTGCTATCATTCTTCTACAGAGAAAGAATCTCATGGAAACACTGGTGATTCTTACATTCAGATGTTTGTTTTTCATTAAAGATAGCAGTTATTAAAGATCCACCTGTTGATATAACAAGATAAAGTCCATTCTAAGAGGTAACTCCTGGTCTTTTATCACCAGAATATTTATGAAAGTTTCTGGTTCAAGTCTCAGTCAGTGTCTTTTGGTATCACATGGATGGGATCAGCTGACCCCTCTGGGCTGTCCTGTCTCCTGTCACATGTCCTGTCACATTCTTATTACATATCCTGTCACATTAAATAATGACTCCGAGCAGCCACACCTAATATCCCCAAAACAAAGATTTTCTGACATCTGCGTCATTGTACTATCCAGCAGGACATATTGTACCACTGGTTCCATGTACCAGCCTTGTTATTTTCAATTTCTGCCTTTTGTTAGGGTTTTGTGACACCTGGCTCCAATGAGCTCCACAAGTATAGCCAAGAAGAATGTGGCCCTTTGGGACCTTAACAGTTTTTTTGGTGCAGTAAATGTAATAAAGGAACCCAGTCAGATTTCCCAAGATGCATTTGAGAGATGAGTATTAAACATTGTTTTTTGTCATTCAGACAAAAACAGACAAGTTATGTATAAGAGGTAACCTTCTCATACGGTCGTTTTTTGGATAAAACACACTTTCTGTGGAAGTCTTTCCTTCTCCTAATATATCATTGTGATATTTTGTGTGATTCATAATGTAAAAGTTTCCTTTTCACAGTAGCAATATCAGTGTGAAACATGTACTACAAAGAAAAAATCTTCATTTTCCAAGACTTTCATCTCAGCAGCTTTCATAAGCAAACCCATCATTCTTTTATTATAGGTACAGTACCAGCAACTATCCCCACATAAAAACAAATTACATAATTTTTAACAGGATAAAGTTTAAGTTTCATTTTAACTGTTTTACCTTCAAAATTATATAAACAATAAATATCTCCATTCTCTTTCAGATGTTGATAAAAACTCTGAAATTCCTTCCCACACTTGTTTCTTCCTCTCTTTCTTGTGGTATATTGGTGATCAGTGCTCCTCAGCATAACATGAGATATGTAATAGGTACAGAAGGAGCAGCACACCAATATGCATAGGAGGAACAGCAAATGGCAAATGTTCTTTGCCCTCTTGAAGGTCTTATCAGATCCATAAAATTTCAATTGGAGAAATGTGGTGAAAAAAAACATTTACTACTCATGCTTACAGCAAATATTTCTAGCTTCCAAGTCTGAAAATAAAAAGAAAATTTCAGCATTGGATTAAGCATCAGAGAATACGGCATGTGCTCTCAAAAGATACTCTCTCTTAACTGTGATGTATCATCTTAAAAGAAAACACAGAACTCCTATGGGATTCAAAACACTTTTCTGAAAACAGTCATTTCAGAAGAACAGAGCAATTGTGGAGACATATTATCAGGAGTAGACAGTGAAACATTGCAGTACTTTCAATCACGGTTTTCAGAAAGACCCATAGACTGATAGAGGATAATTGGTCCACTTCCTAAAATGTCTCTGTTTTCTTCATGGGTCTTTTCTGTTGGCCTTGCTTAAGATTGAAGTTAAAAAACATGGTTTTCAAAATCAATAAACGTGGTGAAAGTCAGTTTTGTACTTTATTTTTTCCAGATGCAGCCAGTACCATCACAAAGATGTCCTGGTGCCAACTAGATATCTCTACCCAAATAAAGAACTGCCTGTTCCGTGAGAGACCAGGCAACACTGAAGACATTCTCCAATGGAAGAAGGTGCAATATTCAAGAAGGTTGCTGAGAAACTTCTTGTTCCATCTTAACGCACCAATAAGTCATTGCCATGCAGAGAAAGGGTCTGCTTTAAACTGGATACCATAAAAAGCCCACAGATCTATCATGTCAGATCATTTTACAAGAGAAGCAATTCCTTTCTGTTCAAGCAGAATATAGGATGAAACTACAAATTTCCATAGCACTGACCATGAAATATATCCTATTTCCTAAGCACCCACTCACCTTCTGTATGAACTTCAAGATTTAGTCAATCTTGCAGACTACCTGAAAGGTGAATTCATGTATCTGTTCCTTCTTAACCTCATTGGGAAAAGGAAGTAAAAACTCATTCATTTCATTGAAGTAAGACAAATTAATAATAGAATAAACTTTATTTTAGGAATGACCTGAAATAATTAAATGGTGATGTGAAAATATTTGATTAACCTCCTTTAAGTCTGTTTTCTCTTAACCTCTTAACCATACTAGCAGACTGTGTGTGGCATTCCCATCAGAAAATTAACATATTTTCTTTAAGAGACAAAGGAATGTAACACAAATATGCAAATAACAGAAGTCAAAACTACATGGCTTGGTACTGTATTTTAATTACCAGGCATTATAATGATAAGGAAGAAATCATTGCTACTTGATAGTGCTATTTTCATTTGTTGTGCTGAACAAAGAAGTTGAGATGTAGACAAGAAGCATTAGTCAAAGCACAGAAACAAGCAAACAATTTCACCAAGTACATAAGCAACTGAGGTGGCTCTGGAATTTGGATTTTCTAGGAGCCAGGCTTATGCACTTGCAAGGAGGGCATCTGTTCTTTAACATGACCACTGATCTAGCAGTTGCAAAATTTCTCGTGTATTGTTTATTGACATTTTTTCATCTAGTTATATGCTTTGGAAGCCACTGCTACTGGGCAAAACAGAATATTTTAGATATAAGTACCCCCAGAACATCAATGACAAACGTAGGAAAGGGAATATGGTCTGTAGAAAGAGGAGATTGGGGCTGTCTGCAAGGGACTTCTAATCTTCAATAACACTGAAGACATAGATTTGCAATTACAGTTTTTAATAAATGAAAGTGAAAACCAATCCTTCTTTGATTTAAGCACTAAATGCTCAGTTGTGCCCTTCACAGCAATCCTGGTATCTAATTTACAGTACTTCTTGCCTCTCAGAGCAGCTAAACTTGTGATACACCCTTTTTATCTGGATCTGAAGATCGCCTCCCAGGTTAAACCTGAGAGTCTTCACATTTTACTATTAAATCATCACTTCTTGATTTTCTGGTTGCTGAAAAACCTGAAGTTCAGGTGCGTCACCTGATTTTCAATGAAATGCAGTTGTTAAGCATAGTTTGCCAAAACCACAGAAAATTCTATGGATTTTCCCAGTATCCCATAACCATCAGAACATACACTTCATGTTTTAGTGGAGTCCAAGCTCATGGAAGTTCTTGGAGACATATGAGGAACATATTCTGCCCCAGGACATTTTATTTTCCAGCCCATTCTGATCTATTCCTTAACTTTGGTTTACTAATAATACAGTGCATTAACATGTGATACAGCTTTATCAAGATACTACAAAAATTAGTAAAACAGTGCCTTTAATTAGACAAAGTTCTTTTAGCTTCAGCCATTGAGCCCAGTCTTCAGATTTTGAATATGTAAATTGCAAATAAAATAAGCACTGACTTAAAGCATACCAATTAGCATGTTAATGCCTTCATTTTGCATGTCGAATTGTTACCCATTAATTTCCTAAAACACAGCAATTAAAAAGAAGAAATAACTGAACAGCTTCTATAAATGTTTTTGCTTATGAGGATGCAAAAATAAATGCATAATTGCATAACAGGTCTAGGAATCAAAAGCTCTCACCCCCATTTCTGGCTATGATATGTCTGCTTTCTAACTCTAGCAAATTATCTGTGTCTTAGTTGTCCTGCCTGCTGCCTGTGATCATAAATAATTTGGTCACGTCATTTATGAGAGTCATAACAGTGGTAAGGAGCGGTCTCCATGACATTCAAAAGTAAGAACGAGGAGGCTGCAGTGATTGCTGAGGAGACAGCAGGAGCAGACACTGGTAACGAGAAATTGATGCAATTTTATACTGGAACGTCATTGTTCACCTCAAAATATAATCCCTGCCAAGTGCTCTGTTTATACATTCTCATGCTGCTTAAAAACTGCCTAAGTGGCAATCCTCTAGTGACGTTCACTGATAAGACCCATGCATATAAATTCACAGAGTATATATAGTTCTGCCTAGTTTCCCAGTGTCCAAACATTGGATCACAGCACTGTGCCTCTACTGTCCAGCCCCAGGTTTCACCCCAGTGCAGTCATGTCACAAGTGGGGCATGCAGCAGAGAGAGGAGCTGGAAGGCATGCCTCAGTCCTACAATTCACATGGAGCTATTGTAACCAAAAAGAATATTTTATAATTCTCTTATTACTCAGAGACTTGGGAAGCTGCCATTTTGTCTGGCATACAAGTAAAATCAAAAGCTGAAACAGAAAAAGATAAACACAGCTGATGAAAGCTTCTGCTCTCATTTAGTTGAAATTTTCATTTACTTGAGCAACCTAACATTCTCCGCTGAGTGGAGTAATTCCTGGCTTATCCAAGTTAAACGAGAGAAGTAGTGGGCCTCATGAGACTAGTTGGAAATGTTTTGTGGATGTATGTCTCAAAAAGGTACATACTCAGAACAAACAGCTCCAGATGTTCTTCTTGATACCAAGGAAAGCTAAACTTTGTGATCATTTGTTTAATTTGGTTCACTCAAGGAAAAAGAAAATAGAGGATTAATCCTTCAAACATAGTCTTAGTCATCATTGTTTGTCATATGCATCCAAAAAAACAAGCAAAAAGACCAGAAAATGAAGCAAAGCAATACCAAAGATAGAAAACAGATAAATTAAAAATGTGGTCATAGCGGAGTTCTACAGTATCTAAGTTTCTTGGGTTGTTTTTTTTTTTTTGTAATTTGGGCAGAAGTTTTCAGTATGCAACAGACTAGTTCGTGGTTCGTTTGCAGAAAACTATCAGTTTTGTAATGCTCTCTTAAGCAATAGAGAAAGTTACACTTAATAAAGGAAATTATTAAAAGCAACTAAAGCCCTCTTGCTTTAGTGAAGTTATCCAGGGAAGGGAAGGGAAGGGAAGGGAAGGGAAGGGAAGGGAAGGGAAGGGAAGGGAAGGGAAGGGAAGGGAAGGGAAGGGAGAATGAGTCAAGCACTTTGGTGTATTTGCATTCCTAACATATAAAATAACTGAAAATGTATGTATTTTAGGGCTGGAACACTATTGCTGGACTTTATTCTCCTTTTATTTTGATCTATGTATGCCAAACTATCACTTCATACAGAACTAAGAACCAAAATCCCTCACAACCAGAACTCTAAGTTTCAAGACTCCATTTCTGTGGTCTGTCATGAAATATTTTCCTCCATTTATTGCATTAAGACCAAAGGATTTTACAAAATTACATGCTGGACGTTAAAGAAGAAAAATGTATCCAAGAAACAAACAGCTTGAGTTTATAGCTATATGTTTAGATTTGTGTAAAAACATGCATTTGAGCTGCTAAATAGCTCTTCTGAAAGCATTTCACGTGATATAAAATGAGTAAGATACATATTATCTCATGAGCTAATAATGAACTGAACAGTCCTTGTAGTTCTTTCTCATACTTATTTTACAGGCTGTCTAATTTTTTTTTAACCATGTGGTTTATGTGCATGTAAATCATCAGCAATCAATGTATGAATCTATGGAGTCATAAATTCCAATATACTTCCAATATGTCAAGGCTTAATGCCAGTAAGGAGATTCTTTACTAGTAGGTGTCTAAAAACCAGACTGGAAGGCAAAATGCCTTCCAGAAAACTTCCAGACTGAAAGGCAGAATGCCAGCATGAAAATCAAGTCGATACTGGTTCTTAACATGGTTCCCCATCATGCTCCTTCCCACTTCTCCCTCTGGTATGTCCCTCTCTCCAGAAGGCAATACAATTTAAAAATCCAGCATAAAACTCCATGTAGACAAATTTGACAAACTCCATTTGACATGGACACGCTAGATCACATACCATTGGTACTATATCAATTGCCCTTAGAGTTCCAGTGTTAAAATATGCCATTCAGACAATCAAGGTAAACATAAACAAGCAGGATAACTCAGGAACCTTGTTAAAGAAGTAGATTTCAGACCAAGTGTTTATATGCAGTGTAAAAAAGTGACTATTTAGAATTCTGGACAATATTCCCAACTAAGTTAAGTCAAACCAGTGGAGTTTATAGTTCCAGAAAACTGCTAGAATGCCTCAGCTTATTCCTGAGGCAACACATGCTTCTACGTTGCTGTTCCCCCTTCCTTCTCTCTCCCCTGCTCTAGTGAGGTCCTGGGGCTTTCTACCACACAGAGCAATCAAGGGCCAGTAAGCCCCATTTCATCCCTCTTTTTAAAGTGAAGATTTGTGTGGAAGCATGTACTGATAAGGGAATTAAGGTGCTTCTTGCTGGACTGTAGATTAACCAGTGGCATTGGTGTCAGCAGCAGCTGACAGAGGTTATCCCACCAGGGTATGAGGCAGTCAGGAGAGGTGCTTGACCCTTGTGGCTTACACCTGTGGGACTGGTGACATTTATACTGGCATATATGGAAAGATACAATGACAGGGAACAGCAGCAAAATGGATTTGTCAGACGCTTTTTGCCTGTGCTAAGCCTGTAAATGTTGCTGGCTGCAGCAGCAGCAGCTGCCAATAGATAGATTGGAGCGTATATGGCAGTCTTGGAATAGCAGTAGCATTTGTCTCCCTTCCCGCTCCACCATTTCAGCTCTATCACTTACCCTTCTCCCCCATCCCCAAAACAGGAGCACCTTGGCCGAAACCTGGTGATAGACTTTAAATTTTGCTTCCAGTGCTGAGAAGCTCTGAGCTGGTCTGCTGGCAAAACAGCTTTCTGTGGGACTGCCTAGTGACTACATGCCAAATGTTACTATCTCTTTTATTGCATTTGCCAAACTCAAAATGAAAGCTAAAATAATTCTTTTTGAGGGGATTTACTGCAATAATAACACCACAATGAATTTGGTTGGGATATGACATTTTAAACTGTAGAAGAGTTCTAAACCCTATAAAACCATGGTAATAATGGAAACAATGAAGACTGCCATAATATGCCAATTCTTTTTGGAACTGATACTTATTCTTAAACAGTCTCAGTGTTCAGTCATAGTGACCCTGCTTGGTTAGGCCATTCCAGGCAGGACTCCTGTAAGGTATGCGACTTCTTGACGTCTGTTTCAAATTTATTTTTATTTTCTAAGTAGGCTGAACTAATGTATGTTCAGATTAAAATAGCAACCAGAGCAGGTTTTACCTACATTTAGACTTATATTTCTGACAGCTTAATCCCCTATAGTTCTGGGGATTTTTTAAAACTGGTTTACTTTGGAGGACTGAGAACAAGTAATCTATCTGAAATCAGGAAATATCATCTGAAATTGTAACAGGAAGCATACTTATAAGACAGTTTCCTCTGAAGTGACAAAAAATAAATGAAAACCTAAATATTATTTGTTTTCTTCTTTAGAAATGGATCTAAGTGCATAAACTTGCATTGTCTGTTCCTGTAACTTTACGTCTCATTGATTGTGCAATCATTAGAAGTCAGTTTTCTATTTTAGCTTTGTATAAAACCACTCAATGATCACTTTTTTCACTTTATTTTATATACAGCAGGAAACTATTTAAAAGCACTCTTCATAGAAGTGTTATAGTTGCAAATTTGAACATCAAAATTTTAAAAATGCCAAACTTAATTTTACTCAATCATACTTTACTTATTCCTGTCATGTACGTATGCAGTATCTTCTGCCTAGTCTCCATTAATGAGAGCTTGCCTAAAGTCTCCTAAGAGCTTTGCAACAGTGAGCTTGTGAAATGAAGCCAGAAGGGTCAAGAAGACGGAAGCAATGGAAGGAATCCATTACCTGGTCTTCTGGAGGCCATCACAGGCCCAGCATTGTCCTGAAGAGAGTTGCTGCAGTTGAGGGAAAAGGTTTTCTGATTCAGTGTCCCTCTACTGGTCTCATTAGACTTCTTCATCTTTGTGTTGCCCCTTATAATCTAAGAGCTGCTTCCTTCAACAAGGGTGGGATAGAAACAGCACGGACCCTCTTACAAGGTGAGCACATCCTATGGTGTCACTGGCTTGCTTTTGGATTTACACAGGGCTGGGAATGCAAACTGATTATGAACTTCTCCTTTGCCTGTAACTGGGACACAAATTCTCCTAGATACAGGCCCCAAGTGAGAGTGGAATTAAGAGGCATGGTCCTTTACATGACACACACTTTTCCTGAACCTGCTTGCTTGCTTGAAGCAAAACTTACCAACATGCTGAAGAATTTTAAATAAAAATTCAGAAATAAGTATAATTGCTAAAAACACAGAATGATAAGAGGTACTAAATTCCAGGATGTTCCAGAATATGTTTCCATCTTTCTAGTGTCCAGAGACAAAAGAGAGTTTCCAATAAATAGACCCCATCCTGTCCCATGTATCAATGCAGAGCTCCAGAATTAAACTAATGGTTGGTTTCAGTGGACAGATTGTATCATCCCCAATTTGCCTTTATCCCTAGGCTATAGCTTTTACAATCTGTGCCTGACACCTACTTCTAGCTTAATCATTTAGCATCAGCATTTTTCCCATGTAACCGTATGCACTTTGTTTATTTTTCCAAATATTTCTCCAAACAGTTTAAATTGCTTTCAGACTTTCAGTCAATACTTTCAGAGCTGGGATGTTGTTTTTTTCCAGCTGAACTAAGAAATGCCAAGCACACTTTTTTTCTCCTTCCCTCCATTTCTCCAGGCTAGAAATGGAAGTGCAGAACAGGTCTTTCTACAAAGTCCTGCCTAAAGATTTAGAGGCTGGTAGGCCACCCAGCTCAACTCCTTGCACTACAGTTTAACAGGTTAAGTATTCCTTTCTGGATTATTCATGATTAAAGCCACCAATGAAATAAAGAAAGAGTTTTTGAACCATTTGTTCAGTCTGGGCAAAGAAGCCTAACAGTCAGCTGGCTTGTGGGCTACATTTATTAGGAGGTCCTCTGCACACCCCAGCTGGCAACTGGCCTGCCTTCTAAGTGGCACTTTTCTCCAAGAAGGATGGGATGTTGCCACCGCTGAGCACATCTTCTATCCCATAGAAGTTATTTGTTCTCACAGGACTAGTGAAACTCCCTTGTTTTTCCACATGCTACAGATGAGGTGCCAGAGGTATGGCCCTGAAGGTAGAATTTGCTCTCAAGAGAACCTTCTCTTGACTAATTTGATTGCAGTCTTGAATAGTCTAATGTGGTAAAAGAAACTGTTTGCAGTTTTGTATACATTTTTCCTGTTGGAGTTGAAAGGCTGTTGCACAGCTTGCCACCATTGCTAACACGACAGAAGTAATTACAGGATCTCTTAATGAAAAAAATGAACTGAATGTTCTCAGATCCTTTGACCATTTCTTCCATGTCATCAACAACCCCAACTATTCTTTTTTTAGAATAGTTCTTTCCATTCTTTCCTCACCTGTATCTAACACAGACAGCAATCCAGATTTTTCCTAAGGAGCTTCCAGTCTAGCCATTTTTCTATAAAATCTGGCTGTAATTTGTTTATTCCTCTCCTAAGACCTCATTTCCTCCCTTTTCCCACTACTGCATTGTGCAAAAGATGATGTAACATGTCTATTCTTAACCTCAGCTATGTCTGTGACACAGTTCTTTTTTCATGCTAGGGGACTTAGCTATGTATGTTAGCTTTTTCCAGACGTGTCTATTTCTTTTCCTTCTTCTACTCCTCAGTATTTGCTCAGAAACCAGGAATGTGACCTAAATGCCATTTATTTTTTTCTTGTCCTTACTGAACTGTTGCCACATTAAACTATTTAGTATTATAGATATTGCAGTAAGCCTCAGGAGTTCACTGAAAAATAGTCTTTACAGTGCTTTTTTTCATACAAATGCTGTTCCTTCTCTAACAGGCTTTAACTGCTGAAAAGACAAGAGACAAAGGGCAGGGAAAGGGGCAGAATGTGCAGAAGACTGAGCCCAGTGATGGTATGCAAACAGCTGCATTAGCTCCTTTTCTTTGTTAATTCCAGATGTGTCTTCATTAGAAGGGGAATTAGTTAACAAGAAAAGGGAAGACAAGACAAGGCAAAGGCAAGGCAAGGCAAAGCAAAGAAGAGAGATCTTCAGGGAAAAAGTGTATGTTGGGGATTTCATTCCGCGGAATCTGAAGGCATTATACAGATACTGAATCTCAGAATAGGTACAACAGTGCCTTTTAAGACTAAAAATAGCATCTGAGTTGTAGTTTGCAGTTTCAGACACGTATGTGTACACTGCTTCCATACTGACGTAATGGTAATAATCTTTTCTCAAAAGGGAGATGATCCACAAGGGATACAAGGTTCAGCTGAATTTTGCATTAAAAATTTTGCATGCTTATACATTGCAGTCTGCGTTCTAGCAGCAAGGCTAATTTTGTCCAGTAGTTGGTGGTAACAAGTCATTTAGGAGATTATAATGGCTGCAAAGGGGCTGTGAAGCAGCCATAATAGCACGGTTTGCTAGTAAATCAAGCATACTGGTCTCACACACTTACTGAAGTTTCTATATGTAGGCTCTGTGCACTGGTCTAGACCTTCACCAAAATTAACAAACCAAAATCATCAAACGCACAGCAAATTACTATTGAAGTGTTCATGACTGAGTACAAATCAGCATCACCCCTTTTCTTTCTTCTCCAAGGTCCTCTTCTGTTGTGGTTTAACCCAGCAGGCAACTAAGCACCAGACAGCCACTCGCTCACCCTGCCCTTCGGGAGGGCAAAAGTGAGAAAACTCACGGGTTGAGATAAGAACAGTTTAATAATTGAAATAAAAAAAAAAAATAGTGAAAAGGAAAACAACAACAACAAAAAAAGAGGAACAAAACCCAGGAAAAATAAGTGATGCAACTGCTCACTACCCACCAACTGACACCCAGCCAGTCCCCAAGCAGCGATCACTGCCCCCTGGCCAACTCCCCACAGTTTATATATTGAGCATGACATCATATGGTATAGAATGTCCCTTTGGCCAGTTTGGATCAGCTGTCTCAGCTGTGCCCCCTCCCAGCTTCTTGTGCACCTGGCAGAACATGGGAAGCTGAAAAAGTCCTTGACTAGTGTAAGCACTACTTAATAACAACTAAACCATCAGTGTGTTATCAACATTATTCTCATACTAAATCCAAAAGACAGCACTATATCAGCTACTAGGAAGAAAATTAACTCTATTGCAGAAGAAACAGGGACATCTCCAAATGCCTAAGCACTCCTGGCATGTGGACACCTCTGAGCACCTACCTGAGGGGAAAAACACAGCTCCCCTCCCTGAGTCAAGCAGAGCCCTCAGTTCTTCGATACAGACATACTCCAGAAAAGTGCAGAAAGGCATGCATACTTTAAAGCATATGATCAGTCCCATGAAAATCAATGGTGCTTCAAGTTAATAATAGTTTCAAGTTGTTTGCTGGACCAAGCGTTAAGCCAAGGATTTGTCAGTTCAAATAGCTAAGCTGATCTCCACTACCACAGTGTCTCAGGAAATAAGAAATGATTTCTCAGCAAAGACAATAATAGACCACACAAAGTCAAATTTAAAGTGCAGACAAGAGAGTGCAAAAAGGCAACCCACAGAAGAATGTGACCTGGTATAAACGATGTTAAGACAAATTTTGAACTCATACGTGAACACAAACATAATTTCTTTTTTTCTAAAGCATTTAATCTGAAATTTGCTGCTCTTTTATAGAATTACCATAACTTTCAGAGTGAAATACTATTTTTTGCTAGTTTATAACTTTGTGTTTGCCAAAAGCAAACTGTATAATCAATGAAATAGAAGTCCTCTGCAGCTGCAAATAAATAAATAAATAAATTAAATTAAATAACTAAATAAAAGCAACAATGGCAGCTAAATGAGCAATCTGAAGCCATTCCAACTCTAAATCATACTAATATTTTTACCAAATGTAAATGTTTAAAGGGCAGACCCATTTTATAAAGGCACCCAATTGCCAATTTTGTAAATGAAGCAAATCAAGTTGGAATGAAATATTGTGCATTTAATCTTTCCAGGAGAAAAATCATTTAATGTACACGTGGCATTTCTCCAGCCATGAAATAGCTATGCTCTCGTCAGGCCAGTAGAGTACTTTTTCCAACAATAAATACAGTGTATCAGTAAACACATTCTTTTAAGCGCCTTCAACTTCAGTGTTTCACCATTGGCTACAGGAAAATTCAAGACGACTATGATTAATATAGAATAGCGCAACTCAGCCAGTGTAACAAGATGAGGGTCCACTGTTGGGAATACTTGGAGGAAAGGTGAAACAAAAGCTGAGTATCCACAACACACATACAAGGTTTACTCTGTAGACAAATACACATACTCCAACATAACATACCTATGTGTTTGCCACAAGCCAGTCAATGAAAAGAGAAGAAAAACAGGGCTTGGGACTAAAGAAGGAAGAAGGGAGTACATTTTTTAATTTATGTATGCGTCTGAAAGTTGCTCAAGATTAAACCACCTGTTCTGTTAGGATTTTCATGCCTGGACATGGATTCCTGGAGGATTTTCTCCACAACTTGTTACAGGGGCTGAGGTGAAGCTGTATGTTCCTGATTTCTCCTTCTTTGAGGATGATTCATCCCTTTTGGAAGATGGGTGCAATGTTTGCCTTACCGTTGCTCTGCAGCAATGGAGATCAGCCTTGCAAGGACCTCAGCCAGTTCACCATGTTGCACTCCACCTGGTCCCACACACTTAAATATGTTCAGTTCACTCAAGCTGTGCCAACACACTGTCCTCCTTTACCACAGGTAGTGTCTCTCTCCCCCCAGATTTGCTGCCAGGCACAGAGACCTGAGAAGCCCAAGATTATCTATAGAGTCTATCATTCATTCCTGTAGCTGCGTTACCTTCCCAGTCCCCAGTGGCAGAGCAAACTTTGTCAGTGTACATAAATAATGCATCTTCCTTTTTGAAGGTCATCATTCATAAGATTCCCTCTTCCCTTTGTCCGCTATACATCTTCTCTCTCCTAATGTGTCTTTAGACAATGGGAATTTTTCTGATTATCCTGTCAGAAGAGTTAGTCTGTGTTATATGTGATATATGAACATCACCTTCAGTGATGTCAGTAACTGGAAAGCTATTCAAAACATAATAAATATCTCACATCGAGGATTTCTCATGTTTCATTGTTAGACAATCACTTATTTCGAATATTATATTCTGTTCCATTCAAATTAATATCACAGGTGTTAAAACAGCATAATCTTTTCATGCTCTAAGAGTAGTTTGCATATTCATTTTTAAGAAGTTGTTTTTTAGTTGAGAATAAAAATTTGTAGTTTGATATGGAAAACCAAGGAAATAAAAACTTGCTTAGTTACCTGATACAGAAATTAAATAAAATGGTTTATTTTTAAAAATCATTAATAATTTTGTTCTGCTAATTAAACAGCGGAAAACTACCTGTAACTAAGGAGAAAAATTATTCCCAAAGAGGTTCTAAATGTCATAGAAAAGAAATCAAGCTGAACTCTCTTTCCCAGCCTCTTTTACATCATATATGGATTGCACCAGAGTGCATATGCTATTGCACGCACCTGCAATATCTGCCTCAAAAATAAAATTGGATGAATGACACCCCATGCAACAGTAACACTTGTCTTCCTTTTACAGTACTCCATATATTTACTCTTTGTAGCCAACTTATTCTTTGTGAGATGGAGCCAGACCATCAATGCACTTTTGTTTGTGTCTGTGATTATGTCAAACTGTCCATTCCAAAAGAGCGAAGATTCCACACTAAGATCATTATGCGAGTCTCAAGATATTATTATACCAACTAACATATTTCTGAGAAATTATTTTTTAAAAGCTTTTTACTCCCCAAATCAAACCAGATGGGAGTAAAACAAACAAACAAACAAATAAACCAAAAAACAAAAACAAAACAAAACCAAACACACCCCCCCCCCCAAAAAAAAAAAAAGACTTTGCATTTCTGCTAAGTATATAGTCTGCGGTTAGATGCCTGAATGTAGATTTAGTTCATGATCTTCATGTGTCCACACTTAGGGTGAAATCCTGGTTGTAAAGAGCCAGATTTTTACCATAACTTTCTTCACATTTGTCATGCAATGACAAGCACTTTTCGTGCCTAAAATAAGTTACTATTTCTTGAGTCAGGGATAATAAACATCAGGTTTTTTATGCCTACATGTCCATTGAACCTGCCGCGCTGCAGAGGTCATTCTTTTATACTGGACAATGTTCTAGAATGAACTAGCAGACTTATGCGAGTTTTATACTTACAGTAGTTTTGTTGGTTTAGAGTATCTGTCCTTACTCAGATAGGAAACATGACCTTGTACAAGCCTGTCAGTTTAGAAGCTCTGTAAGGTAAGCTTTATGCATTATCTATTCAACATCTACCACAGTCATCATCCAAATTTCAAAATGGCCTATGCTGCCTCCTGGACAAGAAACTGTGTAGGAAGCTGATGGAGTAGCCTTCTGGCATTTTGAGAAATCCCTTCTGTTTCTTGAGTAACAGAAGAAAAAATATCTACTACAAATGAAAACTTGTTTTATGTGAGTGGAGAGAGAAATGTGTAATTTGGGTAGGGTGGTATCATTTGCCATAAAGAGATCATTGTACAAATGAGATGGTTCTTTTATCTGCAGCAAAGATTATCCAGAAAGGTTTTACAGCTACCTAAATACAGCAGAATAATAGCATTGTCATTATAGAATGTACACTATGCTATGAACACAAAATTTGTGACTTCATAATAATCTAAGCACAGAAGGAAGATATCCTTCTTTAACATCTATATAACAATGCTGGGAGTCTAGGCCATCGCTGTGATGAGTGGTATAGAGATGTCCATGTGTGGGAAGGACTACAGAGCAGGTAGTGCTGCAAAGTGGCAAGATGAATCATATTGCGTGGATATTGCAACTAATCCTGAAACTTGCCTTTAGAAAAAAAGAACGAATGGAAGAAGGATGAGGGAGAGGAAGTAACAGTTCACATCAAAGATGCTGCAGCCACAGAGGACTCCAAACACTGCACTATGAAAGTTTATGGACCAAAGTTCTGGTTAATGAAACTAAAGATTATACCTTTCTGTTACAGTCAATCTTTCATGCACTGTGCAAACTGCTCCTTAAACCACAATGACATGCAATAGGAAGAAAACCAGTGCTGCCAAGAGTGATTTCAACTCAAGGGGTCTTTGCTGGACATGTTGAATAGCCAAGAGCAGACAGCATGATGTAACTCGGTATTTGGGCATTATTCCTACTGGCAGACATACGGCAATTACTTACCTAAAAAAAGATGCCAGTGATCTTAATCTAGTTAGATTTCAGTTACGAGAACACAACACAGCACTAACCCATTATCAGCATACCTGAACCCTGAAGTGGTCACTTTTACCAAATTGGAAGCAATTGATGAAAACTGACAAAGCACATGTGTGTAATGTGGATTGTTTTAATAAAAGCCAGGAATTGTTCATGAATATCCTATTGGGTATCCCATTAACCACAATTCCAAGGGCATGAAAAAAGGTTATTCTGGGTAGGAGGCCAGCGTAGTTAAAAGGCGATGTTGAAGGCCTGCTAAAACAGACGGAAAGTTAATATTGAGAGGACTGGCTTACAGGTACATGTCCATCTAGACGGTTCTGGCAAAAGAATGAATTACAATGCAGAAATGGCCAATAGATATTTATGCGCTGTATGTGGAAAGAAACATGAGGTTGTATGTATCCCAGATGCAGTTGCTGCTGTAATAGCAAGTTTACCATGTGTAGCAAAGAAAGATGTAAAGGAACATCTGTTGAAATTAAACATTTGCAAATCAACAGTCCCAGATAACTGACACCCAAGAGCCCTAAGAGAACCAGCTGGGAGCTTTCAGAACAACTCATGCAATATTTAACAAGTCCTGGGAAACTGAAGAAATTCCAAGTGATTGGATAACTACAAACGTGGTTCCAGTATTTAAACAGGATAAAATGAATAATCCTGTGAATTACAAATCAGTGAGCTGAACTTATAGGAAGGCTAAAGAAATTTAAATAGATCCATAGATACAGGCAAATAAAGATAAAATCTGGAATTTAAATGTCAACCTTGTTCACAGACAAAAGCCTTCTCAGAAATAAATTTGTGGTCTTTATTGACAGCAATAAAAATCTGGTTTCCAAAGGCAATAACACTGACATAGTGTATTTGGAAGATAGCACATTCTGATGTTTTACAGTCAGCACTTGACTTATTGCTATATGACATTTTCAATATTTCATTATACACTAACAGCAGGACAAAAATTAAATTACTTGAAAACTGTCTTGTTTACAGAGCTCAACATGCAATTTTCAAAGCTAATATGTAAAAGGGAAAGGATTACTAATAAGAAAAGTTCTTGGACCAGTGCTGGCAAGTATTTTTATCTTATCAAATCTTTCTGGTAAAAATAAAAATTTAAAAAAACAATTGGCATGACAGCAAGTAATGAGAACAAGTAACTGACACAAAACATTCTAGATCATTTTCTGAAATTGTTAGAATGCGACCATATGTGTTCAATACAACTAAACAAAAAATAGTACCCCTGGGAACACACCATGTGAGCTATGGAGCAGGGTGCATTGTTTTCAGAGTAGAAAACAATGATGCCAAGTGAGATATATGGGACTGCCACATGGGAAAATGCTCAGTTCACCTACTTTAAACAAATCAGTACAGAAGCAGTTTATTGATTTATTAATGACACGTAATTCACCAGTCATCAGTGAACTATATACCAGTACCAACTGCACAGCATAAACTGCCAGACCCTCATGTGGAGATGTGGTTGCTCCAGCTGTGCATGCACCCCTGCTGCTGCCAGCACCCCGCTAAGGCACCACTGTGGGCAGGTGCCCCATGTGCACCCCAGGAAGGGGTTCCCCCATGTCACCCCTGTGCTGTGAGTCCCTGGCTGGGTGCAGGCTGTTCCTGTGCTTCACAGGGCACTGCTGGGCCCGGCCCAGGCAGGGCTGGGGATGCTGTGGGGCAATGCTTGGCTGTGCCCCCCAGGGTCACTGCTCCTCCTCCCACTCCAAGGCCTCTCCCAACACCTCATTACAGGTTTTAATGCTCCTGTGACACTGCTTCTTGAGTTAATGCCTTCTTTGTTTCCAAAGTCTCTGTAATTCACTGGATACTCTTTAATTGACTTATTTTCATCTTGCTCTTTAACATAATCAGTTTGGGGCAAAGTCCTTCTCAGTTTTGGGTGTCTCCTCACATATGCTGTTACCCTCCCATACCAGGCATTGTTATCAGGCCATTTTGTCCTGGATTTTGCCAAAGATTTCAAGAGTGGCATAAAAATGGTGTAGAACTGCAAAAGATTTTTTGCCATGTATGCTTGAGGCAGCCTGACAGCACATGTGGCATTAAACACTGAAAGACTTGTTCAAGATTCACAGTGGATGAACATTTGATTGGAATTTTTGAAGAAAAATGAGTGTAATACTTTTTAAAAAATGGTTTGTTTTCTGTCTGCATCAGGTGAAGGCAGAGTTGAGGTGGCTGGCTAGGACAACCCTTTCTTACACTACAGTGTAGCATTCATGTCTTTATAGCCCAATAATACTTATTAATAAATTCTTAGGTTCAGAGGATTAGCAGTAATTGCATAAGATGACTTATAAATTAGGAGATTTTTGATTAAATATTTTTTATCTTTCTCTACGGCATCAGACATTGATCAGAGTGCTAACCTTAGAGCTGAAGACTGCAGCATCTTGAGAAAGATGGATCAGTGTTCAGCTGTGCATGCAGAAGCCTCACAGGTGCCTGACTGACGTATGCTGCACAAAATTTATACTGCTCACTGGCTCTCTTTTTTGAAAGGAGCTTTTTTTCCTTAGCAAGCTTTCCCCTCCTTCTGTAGCCTGATTTACCATTCAGTGATCATCATATCTCATATCTGACTCACTGACACCATTTATATTTGTCTCAACTATTTTGCCACTATCAATGAAATATTGCTCTCTTCTGGTTTTTGTTAATGTCTACCAAAGCTTTTCCAAAGAGAGTGGTGCATTTGGGTGAAATTACCTGGTCTGTAATATACAGATTAAATTTAGGAACCTGGAGTTCGTCTTGATATTATTTTTTGTGAAAATTTCTATGAAAGCATGAATAAGTCTTAAAATCAGAAAAGAATTTAAAAGCTGGATGAAAAAATAAGCAATGATTCTGATGTCACAAAATAAAAAATTTGGGAAGCCTGGAATCTAAATCAGAAAAAGAAACTGCTCAGTTTCACTTAAATGAGCACAGACGGTCCAAGTGAGTACCACTTTGTAAAAAAAGCTTTACCGAAAAAAATAGTGATAAAATACTGTTTACACTACCATAGTGGGTGTTTTTGTAATTGATTCTGTGTTTATCCTCATTTGAGGTTATCAAATATCAATTTCAAATCATCAAATAACAACAAAATCATCAAATATACTTATTTGAGACATAATCAACAGCCCATTAAAAATTATAGGCTTTGGATCAGTCTCAAAATCATTGGACATGAACAGCAATATTAATTATTAACTCTGTAACATTATTCTGTATTTGAGTAACAAGGGTTGAACAGGGAAATGCCAAGAAGAAATCAGAGATCTCATCAGCCATATGATTACAGTGATTTGTGACATGGAGGGGAATTGCAGTAAACAACAGGCGACAAAGAACAGGATGTGCTAACTAAACAGCAGGACAAACAAAATATTTGAAACTAGAAAAAGAGCAAAAGAAGAAAGCAGAAGGAACAATTCAGTTTTTACAAGTCAATAAGCAATGCTGGAGTGAATTTGTATAAAAATGTGAATTCTAGTCTTACATTTTTAGCTGAGTTTAAATATTTCATACCTTAAAATGTTTGTTTTAAAATTTCCTCTAGAGAAAAAAAACTTAAATGAGTAGCAATTCTGTATTAGTTAACATTATCAGTGCTATTGTATGCTTAGTCTATGGGAGCCTACTGATTTGAGAACATTTAATCTTAGCGAATGGAGCTTCAGAGCCATCGTTGAAATATTTCACGTTGGAAGTATCATATATTGAATTTCTCCTGTTAAATCCTAAAAGCATAGAAAAGCAACTGATGGAGCATTTCTTCCTGTTTGTCTACATTTCACTGTAAATTACTGAGGTTTTTCCTTGTTCTAAATTCATGTTTAAAAGCCACCTTACTATCTTTTTTTCAATCAATCATCAGTGTGCCATCATGGTCCTTATTAACTACCTTATAAATTCACCATTAATTCATATTCTTTGATAATTACATCTCTTTTTCTCGCTCTTCAGATATTCATTCTTCATATTGCCCTTGTCTCTTTTTAGAAGGATGGCTTCTCACCCAAAGTAAATTTTTGCAGTTCTGTTTTTGGGGTATTTGGTAGGATGAAATGGAAAAGATATTGGTTTTCAACGCTTTTCCCTATTTTAAGTTTAAGAACTCAGTTGTTTTTCTATAGGCTGTGCTATAATTTATAAGCAGCCCATATAGAGTTCTCCTCCCTGAAAAATTTACTGTTTGGTGCTATTGACAGTTTTTTAGATCCTTCCTCTACAATGCATACAAGAGGGAACTTAAGGCTGCCCCTACCCTGATGTGGAGTCCCAACACTGACCGGAGTGTATTAGCTGACATTTATGTTGGTGAAGCTGCCTGCATCCATTCAACCTGCCCAGGGGATCTCATAGCCACTTGATAACTATTCCAGATGGTTTTCCCCCTCTGCAATGCACTTACTTTGCTTCAATTTAGGTGACTATACAACTATAATTCAAATTCAACCACATTCAGCAGCCACCCTGAGCTCCTGTTCTACATGATCTGAACAGACTTTCTATGTGTGTCTCATGTGGAGGGCATGATGAGGCTTGGACCTTGTGTCACCACTCAGGTCATTTGTACCCAATGGCAATGAAGACATTTTTGACCAATATACTGAGAAAATGCAGTGTTGTCCAAGCAGCAACATTTTACCTTCCCACTCAGGTACTGGTTGCAATTTTGTGTCAGAGAGAGAAGTATTCCAGGCAGGATTACATCATCCTGTAGAAATGAGATGACCAGGAATGGGTCCAAAACATCTGGCTATCCTCAACAGTATCCCCAAGGCCATAAAAGAGTTCACTAACTGTAGCAGGGCAATAGGCAGGATATGCATTGTCTGACACACAGCACATAGGGCTGCTTGAATTACAAGGATATTCAGTCATACTCCAAGTCTCTGTTAATCATCTGACACCTGTTTCTGGAACCAAGGTGACTTCAGTACCACCAATGCAACTTTATTTCATTATGAACAACTTCATCGACATGTACACTTCACTTCTAAGTGCTTAGCTAAAATATTCCTGGCAGATACCTGTTTAACCAAGCTTAAAAGCCTCTAACAATGTAGACAAGTATTACACAACCTTTTTAGGCAATCTACCTTGGTATTTCACTATCGTTAGAAAGTTTTTCCTAATGTCTAGCCCAAGTCTCTTTTGCTGTAGTTTAGGCCAATTTTTTCTTACACTACTGATATGTTCCTGTCCATTGTGCAGTAGCTTTTTAAATATTTGAAGTCTGTTATCATGTCTCGCATCAATCTTCCCTTCTCTAGACCAAACAACTAAAATATTTACATTTTTCCTCATCCATTATATTTTCTAGCCTCCAACTATGCTCACTGCTCTTCCTTTTCAAACCAATCTACACCTGTCTTAAAGTATAGTCCCCTAACTGGAGACAGTACTCCACCTAAGGTGGTGCTAATGCTAAGATGAGCAGAAGAATTTCTTCATATGTCTTACAAAAGACATGACTCTTTATATAGTCTGGTATTCAGCTTGCCTTCCTTACTACATGCTGTGATGTTGTTGATTTATGTCCAGTTATGATCCACTACAACCTTGGGATCCTTTTCTGCAGAACCACTAGGCAGCCAGTTGTTTCACATCCTGCGTTTATGTAGCTGACAATTCCTGGCTAAATATAGAGCTCTTTGCTTATCCTTACTGAATCACATCCTATTTTTCTCATATCTCCTCTCCAATTTGTCAAGGTCCTGGCTAAATTCTAACTTTGTCCTCTACTGTGCTATTCCAGCTTGGTGTTGTCTGCAAATGTAATAAAGATGTTCTTTCTTCCATCGCTCATGTCATTAATGAAAATGTTGACTTGTGCCAGAAACTTTGTATAGTCCTGGACACAGGACAAAATTTCCTTCTTTATTTAAGTGGATTGACAGTCAGCTTCTTTTACTTTCTGTCTAGGATAAATCACTGGGATAAATAGGCTAAATATTGCCTGTATTGACTATGCTATTAGCAGTAAACCATACAAATGCTCCTAGGCAGAATTTTATTTTACACTTGCTTAGTGCTTGCACTATATCTCAGGCCTCTGACCTAAAATTTTTTACCTTTCTTAGACCCATTATCAAAATTTGCATACCACACCAGCTGGACATCTTTTCCATTCTTGAGATCTGAATGCCTGTGTGGCTGGTTTGGACACCTAGACTAGACACTCAAATTTGTCTGCCTATATTTCAAGGAAATATTTTCACTGTTTCCTTTTCTGCTGAGGCGTGCCTCGACATGCTTAAGCCTTCATGTAAACAACTGTGCACTTTTATATAGTAGCTTTTCTCCAGTTATGCTACTTTTGTTCTACCAGCTACAGGTTTCTTCAAATTGTTGCTTGACAGATTAAACTACCTTTCAAAATTAATCAAAGCAGATCAAGCTGCTTTGCATTTGGTCTGCTCTTCTTCTCTAGATCAAAATGTCATCTATTCAGACATTACAACCCTCTACAACATAAAAAAAAAAAAAAAAATTGTATTTCCTAATTAAAGAATCTAGGGCCAAAAGAGATTCCAGTAGGATCTTTAGGAACGAATGAATTTTAATTTTCTAAGAACAGCTCTCAGAAAGCTCAGGTAAAAACATTTGGTGCTGACCATCTCACCAGATACACATTCCCCTTTGTCTATTGCAAAGATCTCCATGCTTTATATTTTTTTAGTATTTTGAAATGAATGTACGTGTATGTATAAATACATAGACAAAGACTTCTGTCTTTTGCTTAAATAATTCCCACCAAGTTTATTGACACTGTGAGTCTTGTGTGCTTGTCTCTGGCTTCTAGATCAATATATGTTTTCATCCCTTGAATTAGTTGAAATTTCTTAAGGTTATTTCTCATTTACGTACTGCACAACATCATCAAACCTTCCCAGTCTTCTTCTCCCAGCCTGTCAATGAGTCAGAATTTGATCTAAATAATAGGAACCTTTTCTCCTGGTACTACTATAAATTTGTTATTTCTCCTTTGCTAATCCCACCCTGTTTAGCTGATAGTAGCAGAGACAATGGCACTATTGTGAGATACTGGCATTCATGTGAGGATTTATGCAGCTCTGAAAAAAACATGCAGCTGTAAAAAGTACATATCAAACCACCAGAGGATAATCCCAAATCATAATCAGCAGCTCAGACTACAGCAAGAGCCTGTTTCATGGTGAAACAGGATGTTACAATTTTCAACTGCAAGTTTATGGCCCAGAAGACAAAATGTCCAAGATTTTCATCCTACCGAAAGAAGGGCTTTACCATGACCTGATAAGCAAATAGGATAGATGACTTGCTATTCAGAACCTGGCTGTGGACCAAAACATGATAAGAAAATGGGAGACATATGATACTCAGCAGCACATAAAAGTGTAACCAGAGCTTTTTATTGCAGATGGGTTTGGTGCTGAAAGATCCAGAAAAGAAAGGAAGTTTTAAAACTAATGACTCCATCCATTTTTCACAACTTAACATGACAAGGAATCCATAATGAGATGAACCACACAGGAGTGCAAAGAAACCTGGAGCTGGCTACAGATTTATTTTATTGGCCTCAAGCAGTATGAGCAGTAGAGAGGAAATGTCAGACAAGTGAGAATTGTTTCAGAAGAAAGGCTAAAAGTGAGATGGCTGCCAAGCCATTTCCACAAGAGAGACCAAAAGTGGAATTGCTGGAGGGGGTTCATACAGGTGGGATAATCCCACAGGTGATAGCTAGCATTCAAAAAGGGAAACTCTTTTCTTGATTCAACTGCACAAACTTAGATGGAGAATGCTGAAACTCAAACAGAATGCTTCAAAAATTACAGAAAAAAAAGCATAACATCTTCTGAAATTATACCTCTCTGACATTTCATGCAAACTCACTGGTTCCTGCCACAAAGTCTAAGATATAGCCATTACAGGCATACATGCTGGACACCAGAAAAGAGGGACTGCTTAATGTAAAGCATTTGGGGAACTCTGAGCTCTATTCAGACTAGCTCCCACATCTACAATGGAGTGGAGTATACAGTTGGAATTTAAACTCAAGAGAGTATTAGTTGCCAGTCAGGGCTGCCAGACCCTACATTTCAGACTGAAAAATTCTCCAGTGGCTGAAATACAGGAACCAGGAGCTCTCAGTTTTAAGCCCCTGCAGGAAAGGACATTTAAAAGCCTTATATTGCCTTCATTTCTAGGAAAATGCCCAGTTCATCAGAGAATTCTGTAGCATAGCCTGTAAAGAAGTTGGAGATAGGGGAGATTCTTCATCTCCACTGCAGAAACTGTGTCACTCTGCAGAAATAAATACAGACTGTATGTAAGAAGCGGAGATAGATACAAAATGGAAACAGAAGAGTACTCATTGATGAGAATACTCCCTGGGAATTCCTGAGTTTTTATGGCATGAGCTTTGCATCAAAGCATCAGAAAATAAGTTATGAAGAATGCAGACTAAGAGGGAAACCAGAAGAATATCACTTCGCAAAGTCGTACAGTGCTCAAGGCACATACTAAACTCCTATGTCTTAATAAACAGCAGAAGTGTTAACACAAATATTGGCACAGCCTCTCCTCTTTCTTACATCCTGTGACTTGTCAATAGCCAGCAACTTCAAATGGAAACTCTAGGTTGGTTTCTTTACTTACTGACACTGGCTTCCTTCTAAGACATTGGTGAAACTGGCAGATTTTCTGCCCTGAGACAAATTACATTTAGCTGCCAGCAGAAAATATCTGTGCCAAATGGGACAGTGTTTTGAAATAGCAGGAAGTCAACAGTAAGACAATTAGGCTATTGTGATTATATGGAAGCGTTCTGGATAGATAAAATATGGCCTACCTATAGGAGTTCATGTTAAATGCATGTTGTGTTTCTGCTCTTTCTTTATAATACTATGACTGATTTCAATTAATGTTGGCAACACGAAGACAATTTATTCAGGCTTATGTGGAGTTTCATGTTGCCTGCCAAGTTCTCTTCTTTTTTGTTTTTTTAGTTACCTTTAAATACATGCCTTAAAACTCGCTGTTAGAGACATACAAAACCAAAAAGACATACTGATTTTTCTAAGACTATTACAACTCAAACATTAATACTGAAATCTTTAAACAAGGTATATTTTTTCATGAGTTCCTGTATGCCGGTGTTTGTTTGACTTTTGTTAGTATCTTTTCTGGACTGAAACACACTATGGCTAATTATATTCCTCTTTCTAAGTAATGTTAATTTCAGTAAGAGATTGATAAGTAAAGAATTCAGTAAGGTTGAATTTATATAGCTCACAAGTTGGATTTAGCATTCCAAAAATATTTGACCAGGTCAAATTCACTATATAGGTGCTACTTAAAAAAAAAAAAAAAAAAAAAAATCCAAAGCCAACAACCAAATAAAAGTCCTTTAAAAAACAAAACCACAGAAAATCAGTGTTCTGTATTATACTAATGTATTTCCATCCACTACTCTTACATGAGTTCAAGGTTACCCAAGTTCACAATGAAATTTCACTATCAAAGTTCAGTTTTCTTTCATAGTGGTAATGGAACCCATAAACAACAGAGCTTAGGTTTTTCTACATCACTAACGAAAAAATTAACAGAAAACAATCCCTGAACTAAGTGTTGAGGAACTCCACTGTGACTTCTGTCCTGCTTAATTTTTCCCCATGAAACACATGTCCTTGAGAGTACTGCTGAAGACACTTCTTGTCTAACTCTGGCTCAGCACCCATATTCTTCTTTGTGGAACTGTATTATGTGTGTTAATGAGGTCCAGATAGATTAGATTAATATCTGGGGGAAGGGTGTCTTGGATATTTGTTATCTTGTCAAAGAAGCTATTGGATTAGTAAAATCCATGTGGCCTTAAAACTCATTTTCCTGTGCTTTTCATCCTTTCTTTCAAAATATGTTCTAGAACCCAAAATACAGTTTCTCCTTCTTAAATATAGGTATTTTTATTAATTTCTTTCCTAAGAGTTTGCTAAATAGCCTATTAGGCACAGATACAGATATTATATTTGACAAGATCTTGATAAGCTGGTGATAGCAGTCATACTTCTCATGGGCAAATTCTTACTGTAAAGACAAAGATAGTAGGGAATGATTGTACCACAGCTAAAGGTAGTTTCGTTTAAGTCCTGCAGAAAGTAATAGGAACCATTATACTTGAGGAAGATTTCATTAGGTTTGAAACAATAAATCTGACATCATGTGAGATTTAGAAAAACTCTCAACCAAATCTCATAAGACATGTAATAGAATCACAAGAGTTGGCAACAATCTTGATCCATCTCATAAACTATAGATAAATATGAACAGATGTAGATAGTGTAATTAAATTGATTGGGAAGTTTATTTCCCAAGAAATCATTCTGAGAATCAGAATTGGACACAGACCCCATGAAATCTAATTGATTTTTAAAGCAACTAAAAATACTTTAAAGCTTTTTCCCCTCTGAGGTCTTTCTAATTATACTTTCTTGTTCTGAAATATTTTTCACTCCCTTGTGACTATATGAAATATTCACTTTATCAGCGATAAACGGAAATAGCTCTTCTAAAGAGTAAACAGTGAAGCTGAGTATAAACAGAGTCCTATCTAATACACCAGTGGAAATTTCCCTTAAAATAAGGGAAATAAAATTGTGCTTTAATAACTTTCACTTACAGCAATTTTAAATATAACTCAGAGCAATAGATGGTTAAAAGTCTAGAACTTTTCAAGAAAGAGAAGTTAAAGGTATAATAAAGAATTAAAACAGAAGAGAACCAGAGGAAATCAGGAACATATTGTTGAAGACACTGGAGCCATTTTCTGAAGCCTGCTGTGCTATTAGGATTATCTTCACTGGGATCTGGAGGCCATACATTTTTAGGAACAGACAATAATCCAAAGACAAGCTATTGTAGCATTGTGTAATGTCAAAAGTTGGGAACATTCTTTTACTTAGCTCTCCCAGCAGTTCAGTCTTCCGAAGTAAAATGTTATTAAATGAAAAATGCTTTTAGCATTTTTCATATGCTTACCTCTTTCATATGTTTTTGATACTTTTTTTTTTCTAACATGGTGCTTCTACAAAAACAAAGAAAGAAAGACCTGCACAAATAGAAACAACCATCATCTCAAATTTAATGAAAATGTGAATTAGAAAATACATAGCTGACTGTCAGCTTCCCATATGAGCTAAAAGGCTCATCTTGGGCCAATAAAGAAAATAAAAGAAGGGTGAAAAAATTACAGAGATTTTATTTCCTCTAATGTTTCTATGATAGAACAGACCAACATGAGTTCCGTTCTGTTAGGCTGAAATTTCTCACACAAATGACTACAATAAAAAGAAGCTGCCTACCCACTGGGACACCTCTGAAGCCTAAAACAAAGATTCATGGCAACTACTTGAAATCACTCCAAGATCTGGCAAAGGTGCTGAGCCTCAGTCAGGGCTCTTTTAAGCTAAAGAAATTTAGGAAAGGCTGTCTATTCAGGAAAGCTGGAAGAAGATCTAGATAGCACTTTAGTGCTCCAAGAATAATCTTGTTGCCTAAATTCAAGGTGCTGGTCAATTGAAAGTCCATCTTTTGGGTGGTCTTTTAATCAGTTTTTACGCTGTCTAGCGCACTTATGCACTTGAGATACCCTGCACACCTACAGTTTCTAGCCTTATCTAGTTGAGTTATCATGTATTATCATCTTTTGCAATGATTTAAGCTCCTTTTCCAACATGAAGCTGCAACCCAGAAAGTCATTACTGCAATTGTGACTCTTGTGCATCGTTGTATGTGAGGTGTGTTTATAGCATATTTCTCTGAGATCAGCTGAAAAACCCATGATAAGTTTCTACCTTTCAGGTGACATGGATCTTCCTTTAAGACTTACTTTTTGCATGTGATCTATTTTGCCTGAACTACTAAACAACAGATTGTGCTGGAAAAATACTCACTTTCCATACGTCTTGTTGATGCTGGAACCATGACAGTCAAAGCCACAGTGGCAATGGGTGCTTGACTTAATATTCTAATGATTCAGGAACTTTGCTGGAAAGGCGCAGAGGTGCAGTTCCAGACATTGTTCTCTTCAGTGTTTCTGGTTTTTATCCAGTGATGATCTGAAGTAAAATGCACAAACAGTTCTGGGCATATGGCCCAGGAGCCAGGCTTTTCCAAAAGCAAAGTGAGCTCTCTAACCACTACGTTACAAAGCCAGTCTGTTCTCCTTGTGCAGTCCTGTCTGTAGCATAGCCTGGCACCACCCAGCATGAGGATTGCTTGCTATGCAAAACATTGGGTGATTGGTGTATTTCCTGGCCTGAAAACCAGGTCTCCCACTTCCTGGGCAAGTACTCTAGCTGTCAGACCAGTGTCTAAAAGCTCTTTATTAGATACTGGGATCTGGCCACCTAAATCCTGTAAGTGGTTTCACGCTCTGAAGTGTAGTTTTGCTAAGATGTCAAAGTTCATGTAAAAGGTGAGTTTCAGGTACACCCCTTTTGGGATTTGGGGGAATGGCTGACCTGACATCCTGAAACACAACAAAAATTAACGGGCTAATTACCTGATTTGTAGGAATTAGGCCCCTCATTCATGACAGGCAACAGAAAAAAAATTCCCACACCTAGGGACACTTCTCGTTTCAGGAATTTCTGTATATCAATATAACCACCAGACTTCATGTCTTAACAATGCCACCTTGCAAAACCACATCTGTCATTTTCACAAGCTTTCCCTCAAAAAAAGATTTATCTGGAGATATAACAATAAAACCATATTTGAGAAAACAGCAAAACCACTGGAGAAATGAAAATTAATGTTTATTCACTTGGAATCAATGCCATTTTTAGTTTATGTGGTGGCCAGGTACAATGGTAATACCTTTGAATATAAAAGGTGTTACATAGCTAGCTTTTACCATACTTAAAATGCAAATTCAAGCAGCACAGTGAATAAAAGAACTCCACAGGTTCATCTCTCCTACGAACTAGGTCATCATTCATTACTGTATATATGTTATGACAAAAACTGATTAAATATTTATATTAATTGATATTATTGGCCAGACTCTTTTTTTAACCAGACTTTTCATCCATCTCTCCCACACTCCATTGTCCACTTGCACATAGCGAGTCTCTGACCCTAGGAGAATCCATTTGTGCCTGTGGTTATGTGGCTGCCACACCTAAGCAAAAGAAATATATAAAAAATTTCCTGGATCCATACCAATAATTCTCTTTTGAGAATGCCTGGAAATGGTAAATAAGAGTAGGCCAGAAAAGGATTTTTCATCGTAACAAGTCTGAATTTCACTGTTTCAAATAAAAAAGCCTGCTGGAGACCACAATCACGTCCTTCCAGTAACACTAAAAGAAGGAACGATTAAATGCCCCTTGTTGAGCAAAAAAAGGATATAATGAAAGCCATGGCCCAAAGCAAACTGAAGGAAAACACAGGGGCCAGGAATTAATTAGTGAAGCTATTTGTATTCATTTGTCAGAAGGAGCTGAGAAGCAGCCAATAGACAGGAAGAAACTGAGGAGGCTTCAAAACAATCAGTGAGAGGGGAAACTTGAAAGAAAATAAGACTAAGCAGGAAAAAGAGTTTCTTGGGTAAAGCACTGGATAGAAAGTTAGGCTGAGAAAACGAAGCAAAGCAATTCCCCTAGGTGTCTTATTCTTAGTGTGTTTTGGAAAACAGAATTTTGTGTATGGGATTTGGTAAAATATCACATGAAAGAAACAAATAATTCTAACATAAATTTGTCTTAATAAAAGCAATAAACAAAGCCCCAAATATTGGCCAGTTCCTTGGGCCGAGTAAATGACACTGTAATGTAGTTCTTCTGGGGGTTTACATTGTATTTCCTCTCCTGATTCATCAATCCAATGTGATTGTCCAATCTCAAAGTAACTTTTTGACAAGTGTGTAACTCGTGCATATGTTCTGTCATTGTTCCAAGGCTGAAGAAAGAAGTGGAGCCACAATACTATTCTGATCTCCTCTGCTTCATCTCCCAAGGAGAAGGTATGGAACAGAGGTTTGAACTATGTAGCTGCATCGGCCTGAAGTGACAGATGACAAAATGCAGCTTGGACAAAGGACATAGATAGTTACAGAGAGGGTTTCTGTGTATATCTGTTATTAAGAGAGGAAAGGAGTGAACAGAAACTTTTCCACTTAATGTTTGCACTTCAAGAGACTGAAATGAAGATGAGTCCTTCTTTCTGTTCTTGAATAATATGATGACTTAAAGTCCTCCTCCTGATCACATGAAATTCATGAAGCTCCCTTAGAATTCAGTTGTTCAAGATCAAGTTGTCAGTGCCTGACAAGACCCAGAATTTGGAAAATTGCCATTTATCAAGATATAAAATAACAGTGATGATGATGATGATGAATTGCATCTAAGGCACCAGCCCAGTATCTGGAGTTTGTCCTCTTTGCACCTAGCACTTTATATTGTCCTTGAAAAAGCTCTAATTCCTCCTAGGTGAGTGTTATCCACACATAGATGGAGGTGCTTTGCATCCATTGCTGTAAATATAGTTGGCGCTGTTCCCATAAGAAAATGTGGAAGAATCCCACCCAATTCAAATTTCACAATGCACTAACGATAATTGCTTTTGCCTACACTGGGCATCCAGTCTACAGTAATGTCATGCAGACCATATTTCACTAATTTGTGTGTGAGACGTCGTTATTGTATGAGGCTGTTGAAATGTTTATTAAAGACCATTGTATTGTCCCCGCCCTCTTCCTTAGATGCCATACAAATGAACTAGCCAAAGGATCATTTACTTGGGTGTGACTTGCTAGTAATACAGCTATACTAGCTGTTTCTCGCAATCTTGTTGTACTGTAAGATCATCTCAGTGTTCACAAATCAGCTGCACCAACACCTTTCTGGACAATGAAGTTTAGAAAATCAACCAGATTCTTCTTGTCCTCTTTCTATATTTCTAATCTGCCCTCCTCAGTTCTCAGGATCTACTCCATCATTCTCTAGTTCGTAAGAGACGGCCTTGGATAGTTCTTCAAATGTTATTGGGTCTTTAATTTATCTCATGATATCTATAAAATTGTGTGTCCAAAATGCACATTGACTAAATTGAAACACAGCAAATTATATTGTAAATGTTGCAGAGGAGGATTTGGAAGAGAGGATGAGAGTGACTGTGACAAGAACAGAACCCTCTTGGAGTAAACACCTGCACCTGTCATCACCACCATTAGCAGACTTATTACTTAGTTCAGTTATTTGTGCTTTCTATAATTAAACAAAATAATAGCTTATTGCAGAAGCATAATGCACTTCCCTTTATATTCTACTCTTGTAAAAAGCAAAATAAAAAAAAAATTAAGCTAATTTTGGAAAAGGTGTAAGTTTCTTATAAAATTCAACTCCATTGCTGGTTCTATTTAAAGAATCATGGCCCATCATATCATTTCTGTTTCTTAATTATTATTGTCATAATTATTAAATTGAGGATGTTAGGTTGTGGGCCTGTATGAGTAGGAATACTGTGGCGCAATACAGTAATGGAAGATAGTAAGGTCTGCGAGAGAAAAAAATCATTTAAGCTGGTATTTAGGTTGGTAGTAATATGTCCATGATACGATGATCACATTTACTACTTCACTGGCAATTTGAAACTCCTGATCAAAGACAAGTCCATACCACAAAAATGTGATTGCTAGCATCTCCGCTGAGATGCTGAGACAGTTCATTTTACTAAGCTGTTTTGTGCTTTTCATCCAACAACAAATTAAAATAGAATTTGATTTTAATAATTCTAGGTTCCTGCAGATCATTCATCTTGGTATGGTGTGAAAATTGTCCTGTGAAGGTAAGTTAATTAAATTCTCTGTTCAGCAAGCATCCAGGCAACATTTTCTTCCAACTTGTTCTTACTTGTGGTCAGGGTGAAACCTGTCAGGGTTTAATTTGAAGATTTAAGTGCTGATTTTCAACCAAAGTAGCGGACATATGAATCCTCTTTCTTTCTCTATGTAAAGGCAATCTTTCTCCATTCAAACTAAAGTACACGTGATCAAGTCTCAGTTGATAAAAATTCTTTTTATGCCATAAAATTCCCCTAAGTTTTGGCCATGAGTCAGAGTTTTTGTTGTTGAACTGAGTTTGCTGTTGAAGTCAGTTTATTCCATTATCTCATTAGATAAAGGTCATTAGTACTCCACACAACTTTTATATGATTTTTTTTATCTCTGCCTATCTGGTAACATTCTAAATGATGGCACCAGCCAAAAATGGAAAGCACCTTTCCTGGGGTACCACTGCTTTTCTTCAGACACCTTCAAATATAACTGACATGGGGAAGGCCATGGAGCAGATCATCCTGAGTGCCATCACGTGGCACGTATGGGACAACCAGGGAATCAGGCCCAGTCAGCATAGGTTTATGAAAGGCAAGTCCTGCTTGACTAACCTGATCTCCTTGTATAACAAGGTGACCCACTTAGTGGATGAGGGAAAGGCTGTGGATGTTGTCTACCTGGACTTAGTAAAGCTTTTGACATAATTTCCCACAGCCTTCTCCTGGAGAAACTGGCTGCTCATGGCTTGGACGAGCATACCCTTCACTGGGTAAAAAACTGGCTGGATGGCCAAGCCCAAAGAGTTGTGGTGAATGGAGTTAAACGCAGTTGGCGGCTGGTCACAAGTGGTGTTCCCCAGGGCTCAGGATTGGGGCCAGTTCTGTTTAATATCTTTATCAATGATCTGGATGAGGGGATCAAGTGTACCCTCAGTAAGTTTGCAGACAACACCAAGTTGGGCGGGAGTGTTGGTTTGCTGGAGGGTAGGAAGGATCTACGGAGGAGTCTGGACAGGCTAGATCGATGGGCTGTGGTCAGTTGTATGAGGTTCAACCAGGCTAAGCGCTGGGTCCTGCACTTGGGTCACAACAACGCCATGCAATGCTACAGACTTGGGGAAGAGTGGTTGGAAAGCTGCCCGGCAGAAAAGGACCTGCGGGTGTTGGTTGACAGCTGCCTGAACATGAGCCAGCAGTGTGCCCACATGGCCAAGAAGGCCAATAGCATCCTGGCTTGCATCAGAAATAATGTGGCCAGCAGGGCTAGGGAGGTGATAGTGCCCCTGTACTCAGCACTGGTGAGACCACACCTCGAAAACTGTGTTCATTTTTGGGCCCCTCACTACAAGAAGGACATGGAGGTGCTGGAGCGTGTCCACAGAAGGGCAATGAAGCTGGTGAAGGGTCTAGAGAACAAGTCTTACAAGGAGAGGCTGGGGGAACTGGGGTTGTTTAGTTTGGAGAAAAGGAGGCTGAGGGGAGACCTTATTGCTCTCTACAACTACCTGAAAGGAGGTTGTAGTGAGGTGGGGGTCGGTCTCTTCTCCCAAGTAACAAGGAATAGGACAAGAGGAAATGGCCCCAGGTTGCGCCAGGGGAGGTTTAGATTGGGTATTAGGAAAAATTTCTTCACTGAAATGGTAGTCAGGCACTGGAAGAGGCTGCCCAGGGAAGTGGTTGAGTCCCCATCCCTGGAGGTATTTAAAAGAAGGGTAGACGTGGTGCTCAAGGACATGGTTTAGTGGTGGACTTGGCAATGCTGGATTAACATTTGGACTTGATGATCTTAAAGGTCCTTTCCAACCTAAATGATTCTATGATTCTATGACTGATTACCTCTAAGACAAAGATGAGAAATCAGTCTCCACATGTTGAAAGTAGGAATCCAATTGAATTTATTCTTTTCCTTATTGTCTACCATTTAATTTCTCTTGAGACAAAGGCAAAGATGTATATAGTTGAAGATTTGAATATCTCTTGCTGGAGACCTCCTCCTCAATGACAGACTACTTAAGCAGGATTCAGCCATGCCATATCTGCATCTAATGCCATTTTAGACAACCAGAACTGTCCCATCTAGCAACCAATTCCATTCCAGAATGGCACAATCCACCCCTCTACCCCTCTGTGTCGCAGATGCTAGCTCCATCTCCCTTACAGCAGTACTGGTGGTAAGAAACTTGAGGTGATTACAACATGCAGAGTTATAACATGGCATCTAGTCCATCTAACCATAGAACCTAATTTATGTCTTAATCTAGGCAGAAAAAACCCTATATTTCCTATTCAGGCAATAGAGGTAGGTAGAGTTTTTGAAGAAGAATACTGCTACTGTATATCTCTGCATAGCCACCTAAGTTATAGAGGCTGCAATCTACCCTAATTTTATAAAATAAGACTATTTTCTCACTTCAGGACACTGGGAAGCAGACTGAGGCAACAATATGTTTTAAAAAATGTCAAACCATTTCTTTGAAAAGCAAGTTGTTGGCTTTCTCTCACCTGGGGGAATATGTCCTACAGCAGTGAGCTCAAACTGTTAAAGATGTCTTAAAGGACAGAATGCATCAAAGGTGAGCTTCTGATATAGGCATTTAAGGAACAGTTTCCCCAAGAAACACATTTCCATGAAGTGTGAGCCTTCTCATTCTGGCCACATGAGTATCAAATGAAGTATTTAAATAACACAAAGAAGTAAAATGTCTTTATGTGCATTTATAATGGAGAATTTTACTTCCATTTTATTGCTGTAAGTGACCTTTAATTTCCTCTGTTGCACAGGGAGGGTTTTACAATTTATTCAGCAATTCAGCTATGGCACTGAGTGACATGATAGCACATCAGAAAATTCCTACAGCCTAATTTTATAAGTCTGTAGCAATGCTTTTTTTTCTTGATCAGTTCTGTTTCCATCAGGTGAGAGATTAGGCGCCAAAGAAAAAATAGCCTCATGTGATTAACGTGCATTACTTCCACCAGCAAGTACTCAAAAATCAGACCTTAATTGAAGAAACAGTCACAGAATTTTTTAAACAACCTTAAAAAAATTCCATAATGTGTGAAATATGAATGTACTAAAATGTAAATACACGGTTCTGAACCCAGACATCCAGATTTAGCAAAAGACTTGTTTCTCTCTTCTGGCCAAAACTCTAAAGTGTCTTTAATGCCAACAATCTTTGAAGTGTATTCTTTTGCATTTTGAAGTGGGAAACCATAATCCTTCTTCCCCCTGTCCCTGATCTATCCCATACCCAATACATAATCCATTTTTGCTACAATTTTGCTTTAAATTTAAAAAGTCCAAATTCTCTTTTTATAGTGAAAAAAAAACCCAACAAACCAAAAAACAAATGTTATATGCCAAAATAGTCTTCCCATTAAAATTTCTAAGATGTTTGCTACTGACTAGATAGTCATGGATTTTTTTGCAATATTATGAATTTCTGCTAGAAAAACATCAATGATCGCAAAGTATTGCATTTGCCCCATACATACCAACTCTGTCAAAAGCTTGGTATTTATTTAAACCTTACAGCACATAATTTAGGAAACAGTTCTTTCAGTTATACTTATCAATTTTACAGAGCCTATTTGGCACTGTATAACAGTGTCCCTCACATTTCTATCTGACAAGACCCATACATGCCATCATTATAATTTAACCAATGGCTAGGTGAGGCAAAGGGAATTTCAGTGTGGTTTATCCAGGGTGGCACAAGCAGCCCTTGGGCACAGCACAGGTCTGAGTTGTGGTCTGACAGTGATATCCCGGGTGTATTGGTGGCCTGTCCTTTGCCTGGACAAATGACAACTACATTGTAATTTTAGACTGGTGGAAATTTACATATACAGACATCTTTTGAGACTTATTTTATGAGGATATGCTATATTGCTTGCACTAATTCTCAGCAATCAGAGAGTCTCTTTACTACGTCCAAGGAGCAAATTCTGTACCTCTCTTGCTGTTCCCAGCACTGAGTTTTGAAGAAGTTTTCAGAACTCATGCATTCTAATAGAGTCTTGAAGATAAAATACTACCATAAGGAATAAGTAAGTCACAAAAAAAGGAGGACAGAGAAAAAAAAATCCAGAAATGCTGAGCTTATGCAAAGCTGGCTTATACTCAAAAAAGCCAGTATTCCTAGTGATTGAGATTTCATTCCAGAAACTCTTGCAATCACATCCTTGATTTCTTATATCCTTGAAAGCATGATGGAAAGAAGTAGGCTATTAAATATAGGAGCATTTCTGCTAAAACATGTCTAAGCAGATGTTAAAAGCTATATAGCTGACAGAGAAAATGTGTAAGAGTCAGTAGCACTAACTTTACACCAATTAACTGCTGCCACATTACCAGTTTTGTGGACTCAACAGCAAATGAACTCTATCATGTAGGAATTTGTTATGCTTTTTTTATTAAAGATATGTTAATTTATTTCTTTTTGTTAATTTTTACATATAGATTTCATTTGCATTTGGAAAAATAGCTCTTAGGTGTTCAAAATTCACTTTTGAAAAAATACTTTATGACAATGGCCCATCAGAAATCTTCCGTGCTATCATGTGTTCTTTCCTCAAAGGATGCTTTATTTTTGTGATTGCAATTACGCTACTCTTTAGTCATCTTCATTTCTAAGCAATCCCAGACTGGTAAACATTATTGATAAGGCTTCCAGTAGCAATTCACTTAATTTACCCAAATATCAATGTCAATGACATCAGTATTGACCCATCTTGCCTTTTCACCAGCAAATAAAAAATTTCATGGTTTCATGTGTACGAGTAGTGCATTTTGCTTCCCTGCAGAAGCCACTCTTTTTTCCTAATTTTCCAACTTTTCAAGGACTTTTGGGATGTTGATTCTTTTCCACTGGCTTAGACTGGATCCCAAACTGTTAGATAAAGTTTAGATGAGATGAACCTATTTAAACTCTTTGCAATTATTCCTAGTGAACAGCATCCTTTTTTCAGAAAGTATCTCCAATACCATTGGTTAATTTTGAGTTCTCACCCTGTCCTACAGTGTTCTTTAGCCTCTCTCAATTTGGCATAATTTCTGGTTTTAATAAATGTATCTCTTATTCAAGCACGAAACTTTTCAGTAAGTAATGAAATCTGAATAGCTTTGAGCATAAGAAAAACTCAGTCCATACATCCTTCCATTTTGACACTGGACCAATAACAGCTATTCTCTGTGTGTTTCTTTCAGCCAGTTTTGCACCACCTTTTGATTATTTCTTATTGACCACACTTCCTTCATTGCTTAAGAATATATTATGAAACAGTGTGAAAGCTGTTAATAAAGCCAAGTAATATCATACTTACCACTTATCTCCTATCCACAAGGGCTATTATCCCTTCCGAGAATTAAATTAAATGGATTTAAAACAATTTGTTCTTGATTAATCCATTCTGGCTCTAGTGTTGTTTCAAGGCTTAAATAACTGAGACACCAAGCCTTGTGTTTCCAGTTCAAAATGGTCACAATTGGTGTAAGGGGTCCAATACCAGATATATCAAACTTACAAGTATGAAATGCAGCCCAGCTGTGTCTGCATCTCACTTGCTGTGAATTCAGTATCCTCCACTGCACCTACTCTGTGGAGGCTGGAGGGCTCCCACCCCACTGTCTTCCCAACCACTTTCTGCTAATCATGTCCCCACCTTTTTTGTCCTGTCTCTCCATGCCCACCTCCATTAAAAGGCAAGGCAGGACCCTGGTTGGAAGGGGGCTGGAGCATGGTCCTGTCTGGCAGATCCCCCAGTCTGGCAAATCTGGGAATCAGCACAGTAGCTTCTCGCACCAGCAGTCCTCTCCTGTGGGCAGACAGTCACTGCTCATAGGGTGCCAGTCCTCTCCATGACTACTCAGTCATTCTGACCCATTGACCTTCCCTGGTATGTTTGGCACTGCACATCTGCAGAAACCATGGTCAGGGCCTCTGGCTTGCTCACTATGACCTGGTGCTGCATATTCATCATCTTCTTATCTTCTAAGTGTTTGTGCCCAGAAATAAAAGCAATGATGACTGGTCTATAGTTCTTTGGGTTTTATCCTGCATTTCTCTTCTTGAAGAAAGGCATCACAAGATCCTTTCTGCAGTCTTGTATAACTTCAACTTCTTCTCAAAGTTTTTCGGAGGAAATCATTAATACCTCCACAGTCACAGGTCTCACCTGGTGCAAGAATGCCAATATGGAAATTCCCAAGGCAGTAAGAAACACATAGCATAGGTTTATCACAAACAATATCATTATAAATAATTCCTTAGAGTAAGCACACCATCTGCTTTTCTGTGCCCCGCCAGCTTTCATAGATCTGATGGGAGAGGCTGCCGAGACAAATCTTGGCAGGTCCCACTGAGAACTGATAGGGTGCCAGCCAACAAAGTTTGTCAGCTCAATCAAATTTCTTTCTTTGACGGGATAACTGGCTTATAGCTTAGACAGGAAGCAGTAGATATGATACAATATGATATGTCCGGCTTTAATAAACTTGTGATAGTACCTCTCAAGACATCCTCACCAACAGACAATGGAAATACAGTCTAGAGTGGTTGTTCACAAACTTGAGTCACAGCCCCGCTCAGGGTCATGACAGTCATTAGTGGGACAACAAGCTCAACCAAAATGCAGTTGTTTATGCAAGTATTTGGACTGCACAAAATTATCAGTCTGTAAGTAGTCTCTCACAACCAGAATAAGTTTGCACATCGCTAGTCAAAACATAGTCACTATAGATTAGGTGAATAAGCAGTTGAAAAACTAAATCGAAATAGTAGTTATCAAGGGCTTATTATCAAATCAAAAGCACTTAGCAAGCATGGTTCAAAAAAGGTTATACCTAACTAGGTCAAATCTTATCATGTAAAATATTATAATTTATTTTATAAATATAATTAAAATATAGTGTGTGTTATTATTCATTATATGCTATTTATTATATATTGTTATAAATAATATTCAATATTTACATGAATGGCTTGAATAACAAGATAGATAATTCATTTATGAACAAGACAGTTGCAAACAAAGTACATAAGGATCATTAACAAGCATCATACATAAGACAGATGAGGTAACGATACTTCTCTAGGCTTTGAATCTTTGTATTCAAAATTTTCATTTAGTTTTTTATTGCATGCTTTGTAGCAATCTTTCAAAAAGCTGCAAACACTGCGCTAGTTTGAAGCAGCAGCCCCTTAGCCAAATCTATTTAGACCTTAAAATCTAAATAAAATCATGGTAAGATAAGAAAAGGCAATAGAAAAAACAGAAGTAGAGGAGGGATTGAAGAAAGGGGCACAGAATGAAAATTAATTGCCTTAAGATTTTCTCTCACTGTTTTCTCTTGAGAGAAGGTAACAAAGTTGACAAATAACCACCATGGAGGATGTCTCTAAATTGTAGTGTGTGTATTTATTCCTTATTCCTATATATATTTCACTAAATGACCTTAATGCCTTTGACTTTCTAAATTGACGAAATAAATACATAAACAAGAAGACAAATTGAGATTAGCTTTAATTATTAAAAAATCAACTTTATCTTCCTAGACATTATCAAACTTTTCCGTGGTATTCATAATTCAACTAAGGCATTGTTCACCTGATGGATATTTACAAATCTTATTTCCGCAGGTCTCTTCTTTCAGTAGTCTTTGGATAGCTGCCACAATTGCTCTTACATGGGAGCATGATCTGGCACTGTTTTCTCATCTTCACGTAGATTCTCTTTAAGCACAGGTGCTTTCCCAAGTCCCATTCATGCCATAACTCTTCTTGTGAGCCATCAGCAAACAACGAGGCAATTCAGAAAAAGAGCAGGATCTGGACACCTGACTGTTAAACATTTCCACTTATCTAACAAGCAAGTCACAACAATTCATTGATGAATATACAGCATGGGTTTTTTCAGTGCTAAGAGGTGCCCTATGTTACCGGTATTCTTGCATTTCTTATCTCAGTAACATCATAAGGCAGACAGGACACTGAGCAAATAAAAGACATAGTGGTAGAAATAAGGCCTCAGTTTTGAGAGCTCTGTAGAACAAATACTCCATTTGTCTATTCTGTGATGCCCTCTTAAAATTTCCAGAAAAAATTTTGCTCAAAAATACACCTTAAAAAATTAAATCTAGAGACTAGTCAGGAAAGGATTGTGTTTATCCAATACCTATCAGAGAAATCAATGTACTGGAAAAGATAAAGATTAGATAATCTACCAGGTCTTTATATTCTCTGCTTTCAATCATACATTTCTCCACTATATTATTTAACAGGCAGTTGGTGTTACAGGACAAGGCCATAAATTATCCCAAATGTCTCATAAAAATACTGTTATTTTCTGGAAATAAAACACCCTCCACGTTTCAAATCCAATTTGAGTAAATTTGTTAATGATGATGAACAAATATGAGTACACTTTGTACCAGCTCAGGCATCCTGCTTTGGAAAGTATATCCAGGGACATAAATTTTAAAGTTCCCATATTTTGTGAATATAGCTCTATAAACCATTTGGCATGGTAGGCATGCCAGGAAAAGGTCAAAAGTTACAAGTCTAAGCATAAAAACTAACAAGAAAGCCTATAGAGTTCATTAAAAGTCAATCCTCTCCTTGTACATAGGATCAAATATTTGCTTTTCTTTTTGTTTTATTGAATGAGAAAATGTATTTCTCATAACCATAACAATTATTTTTAACATGAGTCAAAGTACCAAGCATTTCCATGTATGAGCTCATACTAAATAAAGATGAGGCACAAAATAAAGCTGTTTCTGTTTTTCCTTCATACATTACCTCTAACTACACAGGCCTGTCCCCCATGCTTTAGCAGTGCTGGTGCTATCAATCAGTCCCCAAGTAAAGGGAAGTGATCCTTGGCAGACAGTAACTGGATCAAATCGAAATAGTAGTTATCAAGGGCCAATGGTTTGGACTAGATGACCTTTAAAGGTCCCTTCCAACCCCAACTATTCTATGATTCCCTGATTCTATGTTCCTCCAAATTTACACAAGTATTTGTAGAAGTAAGAGGAGGCTACCAGAATGGAAAATTCCAGTCCAGAGAGTGAAAGCTTCCAGAGTAACCAAGCGTGTTTTAAGAAGAAGCCATTTTGAACATGGATTACACTGCTCTTCCTGCCTTCCCAACATTACAGCATTATTTATCTCGATGCATTTGAGAGAAAGAGATTCAGTGCACTGTTTTATAAGCGTGGACATGCACATACATTTCCTTCTAGAGAGAATTCCTCAGATACTGGCATTCTGTTAGATGAAGCTGTTGAGCTTTTTCTTTTTCTTATTCTTTTTCTACTTATTTTTCTTTTTTTCCTACCTTTCTCTTTCTCAGTTTTGTTCTTGGTTTTGTTTTCCTTTTCTTCATTTTCTTCCTATTTTTCTTTTTCTTCTTCTTTCCCTTTTTCTTTTCCTTTTTCCTTTTTCTTTCTTTTCTTTTTTTTTCTTTTTTTTTTTCTCTTTTTTAACTCTCATAGGATTTTCAATATATTAAACTAACAATTATTTCTATCTTTCTTTACCTGAAAAGTGTGTGGTAGATACAAACAAGGCATATAATATACAGAAATCTGTTGCATATATTTCAATACGAAATGGTGTCTAGATAACATAAGTCTAGTTCTCCTATGAAAGAGTGAGAAGTACTAAGTCTTAGCCTCTTTGGGGTATTTCAGGATCAATGACACCATTTGATCACCCCTGGTAAATTAAGTGGAGAAGAATGACAAATGAATCATGGGTGAAAGAACACCTGTGGTCACATTCCCTCTGCTCCCATTGCAGATCCGCCCAGTCACAGCCGTGCAGTTGGACCGTGCTCCTAGGAACAGTACCAGATCCCAGGCTGTGTCGTGGTTTCAGCACACCCTGCACTTTCTAAGGAGGTGCTTTCAGAGGTACATAAGGGCATTCCCATTGCATGTGCTGCTGGTGACAGAAATCAGCCATTAACTGATCCTTATTTGGTTGGGGTTGTTTTGTTGAGAAGAAGGAAAGAGGAAGTGGGCATCTGTCTGAACAAGAAATAACTCAGGATGTAGCATGGAGATCAGGGGGAAAAAAAAGAAAGACAAATGATTCAAAGTAATTATTTGCTGCTAGCAATAAAACAAAAGATTCTTTTCCAAATATGTTTTCAGCACAGCAAGCACAAGTTGGCAACATGACTCATATTCATAGAAGTTGGATGTGATTTTCTACTTTTCAGTCTAAAAGTATTCCCCTCCAAATTTTCAAAAAGCAATGTGAGGGGATCCACAAATCCCATGAGCTGGTGCTGCCAGCCCCAGCCCCGTCAGTCACCGTGCACATGAAACTAACCTTCTTAGAGACTGGGTACAAAATGTTCTTTTAGAAAAAGCTGTGCATAGCCAAAGGCAAAGAGAAGAAAATTACATGGAAAGAAGTCAAGGGAAAACAAGACGTTAAATAAATGAATAGATAAATAAATAAATTGTATAGCTCTAGAGCAGAAGAGTGTGCTTGAGACTGAAAACAATGAAACACATTTGGTCTGTGTTGTAGAAAAAGGACATGAGTGTTTTCAGACACGTATATTCACCAAAGATTTCCTACTCACAGAGTGGATATTTACATTCCTTTTTTTTTTTTTTTTTTTTTTTTTCTCCTTTCTGGTGGGTATTTCACAGTTTTTTGGACCACCAAGTAACAGAAGCAAAGACAGTAGTGAATGACTCACACCAGACATTTCTAACCTATTAGTCAGATATCTGTTACGGGAATAAGTATTGATTCTGTGCCTGCCTAAATGAAAGATGTGTCTGATGGCTCATGAAGGAAGGTATGTGATATTCAAGGATCGTGGTTTTCTCCAGTAAATGTACGTGTCTTTCCAGGCAGAGGTTCCCAGATTGTGCTGTATGTACCGCTAGTGGTGTTGGAACAGTTTCAGACCAGTTCTGCACACAGTGATCCCCAAATCAATTAAATTTAGGAATCCTGCTTTAGATGGAACCACTACAGCTTGCTGGTGGCAACCAGGGGAACAGGTCTAGCTCTGTACTAAACCTGTCTCTCCATGGGAACATGTTCACACCAGAATTTAACAACTGATCATCAGTAATTCCCTATGTGGTGGTAGGTATGAAAGCCACAGAGCAATTGGTTATCTAAGTCACTGATGGGTGGTAATTGCCTGTGTGGAGATAATCCCACAATAATTCAGGGAAGAGGTGAGAGGAGATGAGGATACTTCTGGTTTAGGAAAGCAGAGTGTGAGATAGAGCAGTGAAGCAAATAAATAGGCATGCTAAGGGAGGGGAGGGGAAGCTCCCAAAAAGAACGAAAGAGGCTGAAAACACCCCACCACTGTGTATGCACATGACCTGGCAGAGAGCCACGAGTTGCCTCTGTGTAGGAGGTACTCAAGTGAATAAATGAAGAAGCCCAGTTTTGAGGCTCTGACCCCAATTAACTTTTTTCCATTTACTTCAAAGGGACCAGTCACATGCTTGGAATTAAGCAAAGGCTGGATTGTTTTCCTGGATCAGAACCCAAAGTGCTAAATGGTTAATATATGTTTATAGCTTTACTGTACTGTATTATTTAATTATTGGCTCACTTACCGACTAGCAGAGTCATGTATATTCAGTCTTATGTGCTATTAACATCCCTTTGTGACTCTTGGATTTGTTCTTTCCATGGCCAAAACTGTGGAATTCAGACTTAGCAGAAATCCTTGCTATAAGGTCGTAATGTCTGCTTAACCGTTTGCACTTGAAGTCCTTATTGGAGTAATTTAGTCTTCTTTTAGGACTTATAGGGGATTGCTACTGGTATATAAGGAACCATTGCCATGTGAAGACAAAGAAGAGTTTGGGGTGTTATTTTTTTTCTTTTACAATGCTTTAAGCATTATAAGTATTTAAGTAGATGTATATATTTTAGGTTTTATATACCTATAGCTTTTTTTGCTAAATGAAAAAATTCTGTGCATGTGAGCACAAGCGGAGAGCTTGATAAAGAACAAATATGGCCTATTTAGTTTAATCATCACAACTTTTACTTCTCTTTCTCCAGCTTTTATTATGTCCTTGAGTCAATGACGTTCTTCATAAGATCAATTCAAATTTATAGCATTCACAATGTCACTCTAACAAAACTGGAACCTAAAAACAGAAGAATGGGAATCCAGTCATGCTGGATACTCTGAGTTGGATAAGTCTGTATCCTTTTTTGGAAGAAAGATGTTCCTCTATTTGCAGCTATATTAAGAACAAAATGTATGCGTGCTAAGGTAGCAAATCAACAGCAGTATCTAAGCACCAGTTTACACAATGACAATCTTTGATTCCTTCAATAGTTAAGAAAGAAACTGCAGATGCAGGCTATAACTCTGGAAGGTAAAGTTGAGGCTACATCAATGCTAAAAAAAAAAAAGTATTTTCTATCAGTAATTTGATGTTTTCACTTGTTTCTTTCAGCATTTGTCTCTCCTGGGTACCTTTGATGCACCATTATTTGTTGCTCCATCTGCTTGCAGGATCCTCTGCACATATATTAAGGCAACCATGTTCTGATGTGTCAGTCAACTTTCATTTCAAGGAACATAAACACTTAGACCCCAACAATCTCCAGAGGCAAACTATTTAGCACAAACAAGCTTTCCCTGATGGTTTGAAAGCCATCTCTAAGCTCACTCCGCACAGCGAGCAAGGCCAGGCTTTGCATCCCCCAGCCAATTCACACGGGTGAATGATGTCATGGACAGCAGTTATTCATGCTGCTAAACAAAGTGAGGAAGCAGCATGCAACTGACCCAGGGGATTAAATCTTGCACTCCTCTTTCCTTGGAAGAAAAAGAAGAGTGGAGCAAACTCCCAGGGAGGAACAAAGAACTAGAAGAGATTACATGAATCAGTGAGTACATCCACTGTCCACAACCAGGTAATATACTGCTGGATCAAAGAACTCTAATCTTTCCCACACTGCAAAACCCTCAGAGTATTTCCCAACATCTTATAATCATTTCCAGATCTTTACTACAAAAAGACCTGTAGACAATATTCTTGGCATCTCCCCACATCAGAGATTCTGTACTTTCAATAAAAATGCAAAGATCCTTCCTAATCAGAGCTGGGGAAAAATTTCTTTCCTGAACCCATCATGATGATCAATCTAACTCTGGTTACAGGAGCAAGAGACAGCAGACAGGCATGACCCCTAGCTGTCCCAGATCAGTGTGAGGGAATGAGAAGTGAGGGACAAAAAAGAAATCATAGAATCATAGTGTCATAGAATAGTTTGGGTTGGAAGGGACCTTTAAAGGTCATCTAGTCCACCTCCCCTGCAATGGGCAGGGACATCTTCAACTAGATCAGGTTGCTCAGAGCCCCGCCCAGCCTGACCTTGAATGTTTCCAGAGATGGGGCATCTACCACCTCTCTGGGCAACCTCTTCCAGTGGTGCACCACCCTCATCATAAAACATTTCTTCCTTACATCTAGACTAAATCTACCCTCTTACAGTTTAAAACCATTACCCCTTGTCCTGTCGCTACAGGCCCTACTAAAAACTTTGTCCCCATCTTTCTTATAGGCCATCTTTCATTACTGAAAGGCTGCAATAAGGTCTCCCTGGAGCCTTCTCTTCTCCAGGCTCAACAACTCCATCTCTCTCAGTCTGTCCTCATAGGAGAGGTGTTCCATCCCTCTGATCATTTTTGTGGCCCTCCTCTGGAACTGCTCCAACATGCCGATGTCTTTCCTGTGCTGAGGACTCCAGAGCTGGATGCAGTACTCCAGGTGGGATCTCACCAGAGCGAAGCAGAGGGACAGAATCACCTTCCTCAATCCACTGGGCACGCTTCTTTTGATGCAGCCCATGATACGGTTGGCCTTCTGGGCCATGAGAGCACACTGCCGGCTCATGTCTGGCTTTTCATCCACCAGTACCCCCCAAGTCCCTCTCTGCAGGGCTGCTCTCAATCCCTTCATCCCCCAGCCTGTATTGATACTGGGGGTTGCCCCAACCCAGGTGCAGGACCTTGCACTTAGCCTTGTTGAACCTCATGAGGTTCACATGGGCCCACTTCCTGAGCTTGTGCAGGTCCCTCTGGATGGCATCCTGTCCCTCAGGCGTGTCAACTGCACCACTCAGCTTGGTGTCATCTGCAGACTTGCTGAGGGTACACTCGATCCTACTGTCTACATCATTGATGAAGACATTAAACAGTACTAGTCCCAATACAGACCCCTGAGGGACACCACTTGTCACCGATCTCCATCTGGACATTGAGCCATTGACCACTAACCTCTGGATGCAACCATCCAACCAATTTCTCATCCACTGAACAGTCCACTCATCAAATCATTCTCTCTCCAATTTAGAGAGAAGAATATTGTGTGGGACCATGTCAAAGGCCTTACAGAAGTCCAGATAGATGACATCCGTAGCTCTTCCCTTGTCCACTGATGTAGTCACTGCATCATAGAAAGCCACTAGGTCAGTCAGGCAGGACTTGCCCTTGGTGAAGCCATGCTGACTGTCCCAAATCACCTCCCTGTCCTCCATGTGCCTTAGCATAGCTTCTAGGAGGATCTGCTCCATGATCTTCCCAGGCACAGAGGTGAGCCTGACAGGTCGGTAGTTCCCAAGGTCCTCCTTTCTACCCTTTTTAAAAATGGATGCAATGTTTCCCTTTTTCTAATCACCAGGGACTTCACCTGACTGCCACGACTTTTCAAATATCATGGCTTGTCAACCACATGAGCCAATTCCCTCAGGACTTTGCAATGCATCTTGTCAGGCCCCATAGCCTTATGTATGTTCAGGTTCCTCAGGTGGTCACGAACCTGATCTTCTCTTACAGTGGGAGGGACTTTGCTCCCCTAGTCCCAGTCTTGCAGTCCATCCACTCGAGAGGTGTGGGAAGAGAGGTTGCCAGTGAAGACAGAGGTAAAAAAGTTGTTGAGTACCTCAGCCTTCTCCTCATCCGTTGTTACCAGTTTGCCAATCTTGCTTATCACCAGGGGTATGCTTTCTTTGACCTTTGGTTTCTGGCTGACACCTGTAGCAGCCTTTCTTATTATTCTTTGCATCCCTTGCCAAGTTCAGCTCCATCCACGCCTTGGCCTTCCTGACCCCATCCCTACACAATTGGCAGCATCCCTATACTCTTCCCAGGACACCTGTCCCTGCTTCCACTGCCTGTGCATTTCCTTCTTGCCCTTTAGTTTGACCAGCAGGTCTTGACTCAGCCATGCCTTCCTTTTCTTACACCTGGGGATCAAGAGCTTTTGCACTGTATGGAAAGCATCCTTAAAGATCTGCCAGCTCTGTTCTGCTCCCTTGTCCCTGAGGGCAGTTTCCCAGGGGGTCTTATTAACTAACTCCTTGAAGAGCTGGAAGTTTGCTTTCCTACTCTTTGCCTGACCCATATCCCTCAGGACTGCAAACTCCACCAGTGCATGATCACTGCAGCCCAGGCTGCCTCCAGTCTTGACGTCATCGATTAGCTCACTTGCATTGGTGACCACCAGGTCCAGTATCGCATCCCCTCTGGTAGGGCTGTCTATTACCTGGCTTAAGAATTTATCCTCAATGCATTCCAGGAGTCCCCTGGATTGCCTACAGCTTGCAGTGCTACTTTTCCAGCAGATGTTGGCGTGGTTGAAATCCCCCAGTAAGACAAGAGCCTGTGAGTGCGATCCTTCCTGTAGCTGCAGTAAGAAGTCTTTGTCAATAGGTTCCCCTTGATCGGGCAGCCTGTAGTAGACACCAACCACAAGGTTCCCTGTGGTGCCTTGGTCTCTGATTCTTACCCATAAGCTTTCAACCTTCTCATGGCTACTCTTCAGAGACAGCTCTTCACACTCTGTCCATTTCTTGATGTGGAGGGCAATGCCTCCACCCTTCTTTCCTCGCCTGTCCCTTCTGAACAGCCTGTAGCCATTAACAGCCACACTCCAGTCATGGGATTCGTCCCACCAAGTTTCAGTAACAGCAACTAGGTTGTAACTTTCTAGCAGCACAGTGGCTTCCAACTCCTCCTGTTTGTTGCCCCTGCTGCATGCATTCGTGTAGAGGCACTTCAGCTGGGCTGTCGGCTGTGTCACCTTCTTAGAGGAACACCCCTTAATTCCTTTGAGGTATTTCACTAGTGTTTCCCTGTTGGTTCCTATTACCTCAGGAGCCCCTGGCTCATCTTTGTAAGACTTCAAGTATGGTCCAGTCTAGGTTAAAGCTCTGTCAATGAGCCCCACTAGCTTGTGGGCAAAGACAGCCTTTCCCCTCTGAGAAAGGTGAATCCCATCTGATGCCAGCAGGCCTGGTGCTGTGTAGGCCATCCCATTATCAAAAACCCCAAAACTGTGATGGTGACACCAGCCACAGAGCCTTGTATTAATAGGCTGAACCTGTCTGCTTCTTGAAATGTCACTGCTGGCAACTGGAAGGAGAGGAAAAAAATAACTTGTGCTCCAGATTCCCTTACCAACCGTCCCAAGGCTCTGAAGCCTCTTTTGATTGCCCTTGGACTACGCATTGCAGCTTCATCGCCACCCATGTGGAAGAGCAGTAATGAGTAATAGTTTGGGGGCCATACCAGACTAGGAAGTTTCCTAGTGATGTCCTTAACCTGGGCCCCAGGAAGGCAGCGGACTTCCCTAACAGGAGGGTCTGTCTGGCATATTGGACCCTCTGTTACCCTCAGAAGGGAGTCACCTACAACTATAACCCATCTTCTCTTCCTCGTGGAGGTGGTCTGATACAGGGGCAACACCTCTGGTGTAGATGGACTGTCATCCACATAATCCATTGACTGGCCTTCCACATCCAGACCCTCATACCTGTTGTACAGAGGCAACTGGGAAGCTGAGGTGGGCAAGGAGGGTGTTCGCCTGCAGCCCTGAGCATGGACTTGCCTCCATTCACTCCTTTTCTTTAAGCTACTGTCTTCAGCCTGACAGAGGGAGGATACAGAATCCTCTTGATCTTGGGTTTGTTCTGGTGGCTGTTCCTGTTTCTGTCTCAGGGAGGAGAGAGCATGGTTCCACCCGTCTATCTCTTTCTCAGACTCTCATCTGTCCTTCTACCCACCAAGTGCTGGTGGGAGGTGAGAGAGGGATATGCTTTTTGCCTCTTTGCTCTTCATTTTGGAAGCAAAAAACCTCACATGCCCTATTAAGGCCACTTCCTACAGTTCCCAGGAGTATTTTTCCCTTCTCAGCACAGGGCATACACTGTTTTTTAGTCTTATGCAGTTCTCTGTAAGTTCTGATCTTCCTGACATCTTGTGTGTTGCCCTATATTTATTGCTGCAGCTATGCTTCACAGTGCTAATGAGAATATCAATGTTCCAGACCCTTCAGCTACAGAGTCATCAATGCCGGGTTCAGGCAGCTGATCCCAGAGCTACTCCAAGAGCACAAAGAAATGGTTAAAAGCTGTCCCAGACCCACTAGATGGCACTGTGTATGGCTGTTATCAGTCCTTACAAACCTGAGGCAGAGTTTAGCGTGAGCCCAGCAGCTTCGTTCTCAGCTGTGTGGCTTTGATTTCCAGGACAAGTCCCTCTGCCTGGAACCTCACCCAGCTGTTCTGCCTGTTCAGCAACTTTCAGGTTCCCTCAGTCACTCTAAATTAGTGCTCTTTCAAATAATTAGCAGTTGTTGTGTTTTGTTTTTTTTTTTTCCTCAAGAAGCTCCAAGATTATATTTTACCAGTTCCTGGATCTTGCCCAAAACATTCCAGAGGTTTCAAGAAATATTTAGAAAGTCGGTAAGTCTGAGCATCCCGTCTGGCTGGTGTGCAGTGCGTATGTGAGTGGAAGGGTACAAATTTCAACCGAGCCTCCCAGAAATGCTGCAGATTACAGGAATTTTGACATGACCCTAACTTTCCATCTTGGTCTCACCAGTTCTTCTCTTCAGGCTCAGTCTGGATCCCAGTGAAATCAGCTGGGGAGGAGGGTTTCCACTGGGATCACTGAGAGTTGGATAGGGCCCTCTGTCAGGTTTCCAAACACTGAAAATGAGCGTGCTGACATTTGGTAAATCTTTCCCCTTTTTCTGATCAAGGTTTCTACCCGTACTGTGAGCAGCATTTGCTGGTTTATGCTCGCAGTGAAAAATTACGGGGCTGTTGGGAAAACTGATGGGGCTGTTGGGAAAACTGATGGGACTGCCATTTTCAGTCTAGAGAGCAGCACTTTTGCCAAGTGCATTTTTCTAACTGAAATGGGAGTTAAAATCTCCTTCTTTCTCTGTCTCTCTACTTCTCTTTACACTATTTCCTCATAACCTGCTGTCTCTGGCTTTTAGAAGCTTCACTTGCATTGCAGCTTCAGCAGCACCCTGAGCACAGCTTTGAGCCTTTCTTTTCACTCTTTGGAACACTTTTTTATGTCTCCCTAAGTAAAAATGCTATTTGAAACATCTCTTCTTCATTCTCTCACATCATTATTTACTCTAATAAAGTGCATTAGGCATTTTCCAATTGTGCCATTCAAGATTCAGCCACAAGCTAATCAAAAAACCATACGCAAAATGTGCAAGTTGAACAAATATCAACAATTCCTGGGCCTTGCTCATTTGAAGCAGTCTCTCAGAGAAAGCCTCCATGACTAGTGCAGGTCAGCAAAGCCCTGTGGGGAAGGGCAAATATGCTAATCAAGCCGAATGTTGCTAGTTATCGCCCCTCATCTGAAGACTACTGCCTCCAGACATGGCAGACACAGCAAGTGACTATATGAGGGTTCTTAGACCTCTCTTATGTGGATGCCATCGCCCGCAGGAGTAGGAGATAAACCAGATATCCTTCCAGAGGGAGGTATCCCTCTGCTTACCAAGGGCTTATCTATCTGGAGAGATTCCTACATATACACCCTAGATAAAAGATGCAAGTTGGAGAGCAAGAAGTGAGAAGCAACTGTGTGAGACTGGGAATAGACTTCCGTGCTGAAATCACAGGAGACTGGGGGTAAAACCCCTAAAAGGGGCAAAAAAGAGCAAAACATGCTGAACCTCTCTCTTTTTTTCTTTTTCTTTTTCTTTTTTTCTTTTTTGTTTGTTTTATAGCTGACTGCCCCCAGGTGTGCCTGGACCCTGCACAAAATCCAAGTGTCATGAGAAACTGCAGAAATTTAGAGGTATATCTGGACACAAATTTTAGGGTTATGACTGGTTCAGTACAGTACTATGTCACAGTTTTACAGATGATAAAAATTGTCATTTGTCTTTGCTGGGCAACAAGAAATTAAAAATAAAATAAAATAAAATAAAAAAATAAATAAAAACCAACCCAAAAAAAACAGTGTACCTATTCAGGTTTCCAAATGAAGAATAGTTTGCTGTAGATGGTTTCATCAAGTAGACCTCAGACCCGGGCATGATGAGGTTTTGTAAGCTCAGCTGAACTTTACTCATTGTAGGACCTTGAGAAGCAATCCTTGGGACAGTTTGATCTCCAGATGTAGGTTAAAGTAGCTTTAACTTGCACAAACTTGTAATAAAGTCCAGAGAGCACTAAACAATAATATATCTCAGATTTTACCTATCCCATAGGGTAGGATTTACTGTAATGGTGCAGAAGCCAAAACTTGATCCCCATATCTTCTACTACATCCATGTAACAATTTCTTCCCAATTGTGAACCTATTCACTCCAAAGATGGTGGGCACATCTCACTTCTGTATTTTCTCTACACCAGCAGCAAATCGTTCTAATAGTAATTTGTTTATCGGCTTTTGCAACTGCCAGATAATTCCTGGCATCTCTGAACATAATTTTTGAGAACTCTGGGTCAGAAAACAGGGTCAAAATAGTTTGCCTCAGCATTCCTTTAGATCATGAACTTTAGATCATGTCTTCTTGCAGCATTGTATGGTCTGGTTCGTAAGCTTGTTTCATAAGTTGTTTGCTTCTTAAGAGAAAAAGGTATTTTGGAAAAAAAAAGAAAAAGGAAACAAAAATATTAAAAACATTGCCACAATATTCACTAGGCCTTTAAAGAAAACTTTTCACAGATGCTGACAGCTGTGTGAGAATACTTTGTCCTCAAAGACAGAAAAGCTAAACAAATATTATGAAAATAGAAGCTGTGAAACATCAGTGGTGGTTTTCCATAAGATAACTAATTGGATGCCTGCATGTTCATGTTTTGTTCTGTGTCCTTTTCCACTATTACTGACTCATATTTAAACAACATAGAGAATATGTATTCACTTCTCTTGTAAGTTCTTGTTTGGTCCTCTAATGAAGTAATTAACATGAGCACATGATATTACCAGGAGACTTGGCAAATACAAATCAATTGGGTTTTTGATGGTGAGCCTGCAGGAATCCTGCCTGAGCTCCATGTGTGCATGGAGGTTTTATAGGCAATTAAACTCTATCCCTGAAAATCCTACCTTTAAAGCTTTTCGATCACCTGTAGGGTTTTATGGTCGGCTGCAATCAATGGGAGTGTAGAAGCTTGTGGGAAAAGCTCAAGCAAGGAAAAGCAACATGAAACAAATAAGTTCAAATACACTTAACCTCTTCCCTACTAGAGTGTGACTTTTCATCCTGTAATGCTGCTTCAAACATGCTGCATTTGAAACTTACTGGCAGGATTATGAGGCAGCACAGAGTTGCTTTTTCACGTCCTGTGATGCAGCAAAAGAGCTAAACTTCAAGAAATATGGCAAATGGTAGAAAATATTCTACAATGGAACAAGATCTCCATGGGATGGAACCACTGGAAATTTTTTTTTTAACACTACAATATTTAGGCAGTGGCTTTAAGTAGTATAAGACATTAGTCATGCTTCTGTGTGTGTGCTGTAACCTAACACATGATATCCATCACCGTCCTCTTCCAGCCTTGGCTTGCAGCAGTACAGACATCCCCAAGCTTTCTCTGCTCCTTCTTGTATGACTTTTCAGCAGCAGATTATTGCCCTCCATGCTCTCCCCACTAGAAGGGTCCAGTGACTTTACTTGCTGGCAGTAAGAGGACAAATGAGTTGCAGCCTCCTGTTGTCATTGCCTGGTACAGTGCATGTTTTGTAAAGTATGACAGGGAGTGTCTGTTCCCCGTTAACATCGTGGCTGAATCCAGTCCTGATGGCCTTTGGACTAGGAGAGGTAGGACACTCAGAAGCTGCCTTTTCCCATTTGCCATTGTATGCCTGGACATGAGGTCAGAGAGAAAGCATGTGGAAAGGACACCATGTGCGGGGAAGGAGCGTTTTGCATCCTCATTTGCCCCTGTGCAGGCACAGAGCCCAAACCACAGGCTAACCTATTGCCCTTTAAATACAGACTGTCCTCAATTAAACCTTCCAAGACACTACAGGTCTAGCTATTCTTTCCTTTACAGCAGTGTAACACTGCTGCATTCAACAGATCAAGCGAGAAAAATCAGACGCAGTTTGTCTGCATTATTATTTGTCCATGGCTACAAACCACAAGTGGCTGCAGGTTACATCTGTCAGCATGTAAACATGACTTCAGCTGGTATTCGTCACGGCAATGTGGCTTGTTTAAAGAGTTATGTATATCACAATTACCGTTCAACATTCACGACCGCAAAGATGCTGGTGGCAATACAGGCTTGACAGCAGCAATTATGTTCTTTGCCTCTGCAGAGACAACAGGGTGGGCAGTCTCTTCTGAGCTGCTGGCTGTGGTTTCTCTTTAGGTAGACCAGGAGAAGGTGCTGCAGAGGAGATTTTTGGACCCATGCTTTGTGCGTCCTGTCCCAACCACAAGCAAAGCAAGCACATGTTTTTCATAGTGCCACTAGCCTGCTACTCCTTTCATTCCTGCGGAGCGCGGCGCTCCGAGAGCACTGACGCCGATCACTGCTTAACCAGTAGGAGAATACATCACTGCTGAGCCAGCTGCCTGGAAATGTTAATGCTGCTCTGCGGTTTTTTCAGGAGTCTGGGCCAGCATTTACCTCATCAGATGTATCTTTCCTTTGTTGCCCTATCCCAGCCTGCGCTCTATTCTCAGAGCAATCTATTTTCCCTGAGTGACAAGCCTGGGGGTCCCCAAAGGTAGTTAAAGAAAAGCAGGATGCAAAATGAAATGCAAAGACTATATGGGAAGAAAGCGGGGAAAGAAACAAAAAATACACCCACTGCTGACATGAGAAATCCTGGCCCCAGGGGAGGAGAACAGGCACAGGGGCTGGGAGAGGAGCACAGCAGGACCGAGGAGGAGGCCTGGGGAGGTGAAGAGGCAAAGATTGTGATTCCAGCTGAAGCTGCTGAGACTGCAGAGGAACTGAAGCTGAATAAATGTACAGAATCTACAAAAGTAAAACTAGAGTCCTGTAGCTATCTTTTTCCACAGAGACACTATTATCATCCTTGTTTCACAACTGGAGAAACAAAATGTTTAAGTGATTTGCCTTTGGCAGGTTTGAAGCCCAGGTTCCTCCAGCCCTCAGGCACAGACATAACCAAGAGATTTCTGTTATGTGTATTACCTTCAGGTGACTTGGAGAACATTGATTAAAGTGACTTTAACTGTGCAAGACTCAAAATTCAGATACCAGATGAGGGGGGAAGGTCTCCTCAGATCAAACCTTGGCTCTGACCTCCACCTTGCTTTCTTTGCTTCCTTTAAAAAAAATACAGTGCTAAAAATATATGAAAGGGAGCAGGAGAAGGCTAGCCTTGGCTATTTCCCTGTACGTATGTAGTTTTTGGCCTAGTGTTATTAGGCCCATCTTGTGAATCGGTTGAAGGGTCAATAAATCTAGAGCTCACTGGGATTACATGCACATTACCTCCACTCTGTGGTTTCTTACTGACGCACCCACTAGTTATCATGGCCATCAGCGTGTACTTTGCCTTCAGCAATGAAAAAAACTGGGGCTAGCTCTCAATCTGTCAGCCTGGCTCTCCTCTTTGGTCAGATGGTCTGCGATGCTTGCACATGACAGCTTGCCCCTCCACGGTGCACGACCCACTGCTTTTCCCTTGTGACAATACATGTGTCGGTAATAAACTTCCCATTCATAATCCAACACAACCATTTGATATGGCTAATCAGCTGACTAACCTTTTCCATTTCTAATTTTTCAGTCTGTGGTGGGTGCTGCAAAAATTCCTGTATCCCTTTCCCCCACCTCACAAACAGCAGGGAATAATCTGGTGTAAATAGACAGGTAGTGTCAGAAATGTGACAAAAAAGAAAAGAGAGATGCTGCATACAGTCTGAAGCAAACGCCATCTCACTGCCTTTCCAGTATATGCTCATGCCTTTGTGCTACTGTAATGGTGCCTTGAAAACGGACCTTAATTTCATAATGATATATGGCAATAGTTCTTTACTGACAAGCAACCATGACTGTGGTTGGTAAGCATCTATTTGAAAACGGAAAAGCTAAATAGTCCTTACAGTAATTAAGTCTCAAAGGGTTTTCTCTTCCTACTGCAACTCCAAAAGAGAATCAGCTTCAAAACACATTTTAAATATTTCAACTGTGTACTAGTAAGGGTATTTCTCAGTAAGGGCTGAGGATTCAGAATATGGGGATATCGATTACATCCTCTTTTAGCTTTCCACAGGAGGTTTCCAAGGAGGTGGCTAACTAGAACTGAATAGACAACCACATTTGTGCTGAATAGCTAGAAAGTAAAGGAAACCCATTATGTGGTTTTTAAAAAGTTTTGTGAATTGTGGAAAAGAGATGTAATGTTTCTGCTGAAAAAATGCCATCATAATTATCTATATGTTCTTTATTTCACTCCAAGAATTTTCAACAATGAATGTCTTTCTTGGGACCTTCATAAATAAATAACTGGCAGCATCACTGTCATGAAATACATTTATAAATGAGCTTACTACTACGGAGCTGCTCTGAACACTGCATGTTATTACATGTAAATAATTAATTTTCCACCTCTGTCAGGTGAGGTTATAAAAATGATTAAAATAAATAATGTTGGTTAGAGGATTTTTGGGGGTTTTGTCTGTTTTTTGGGAGAATCACAATAAACCATTCCACAGACCCATTTGGGCTTGCAAAACATACGGCCCCATATGTGTTTACTTTTCAGAATTACTTCCAGACACAGAAAGGAACAGATGTGGAGTGGCCATTGCCTTGGGAGTTTGACCTGCAGCGTAGGCACCTCAATCTTATTACCTTTCACTTTCTACTGATCATGTATCAGTTCCCTTTACAGCTTCTCTTTTCTTACACATGCCTATTCATGTCAGAACTGATTCTCTTTGGTAATTACACTGGGCTTCAGATTCCCTTCAAGATCAGAAAAACTTTTGCTTTACTTTTGCCTTTTAGTTCACTGCCTGCTTTGGATAAAGCTGGGTATGGAAGTATTAAAATACCAAGGGAAAGCCTACTGTCACAATGAGTTTGATCCAAAGTCCTTTGAAGTCATTCATAAACAGTGGTTCCCAATTATTGCTGTTGGGCTTTGGATCCACCCATGGCTTTTTACTCCAACAAGAAGCATAAGTATTAAAAAGTTTTCAAAAGATTCATCTGATGGGATTACCAGTTTGATTTCCTGAATAATGCTCTCTAAAGATTCAGATAAGCATGTCACCACTTGAAAGCTCTCCCTACCACCTCAGGCTAGAATTAAAGCTCCTTTGCAGTCACGGTGCCCAAAGTTTCACAAGCAGTGGGTAGTTTCAGTCTTACAACTGAGCTACTCTTTGGTCTCTCCCAGCTGAGAAAGGAAACAATTGCTTGATTCTAACACCAGAACCATCTGCTGCTTTTGAAAACGAGGTCTTCATTATTGGAATTATTTGAATTCTGGTGCAATATTACTGGAACAGTCTTGGCATCATTTCGTGCTGCAAAGAGGATTCTTGGACAATTGGTTATTTGTTATTGCCATCTCCTCTTTCTAAACTAGTGTGTTTCTTCCCAGCAGTTAGACAGTTTATATTTGAAAGATATCATCTTAATGGAGGTCCAAAATTTTGTATCCACAGTCATGGACAGAAGTGATAGTTCATCTCACAGAAAGACCATCTATAGCAGGTAGACACAGGCACACATATATAACATGTGCAGCTAATTGTTTACACACCTAGTTTCTTTTCCCACAAAATTTAGGTCCCTTAAGATATTTGGCTCTAAAAACTTGAGTTGCCTTTGGAATACTGTATAGAGGACTAAAGGATTCAGTAGACAATTCTTTAATATTTGGTTCTGAATCTGAAATGCTACTATCATCTGAGGAACAGTTTGGTTTTGTTGGTCAAAATCTGCACACCTTCACTCATGGCTCAGTCTGCTAAATTCAAGTACAGTGCCCCACAATGATGCATTCTGTATTGTGTTCCCTTTTAGAACTAAACCTTAGGAAATGCTGCACTGGGTCTGCATGACATTCAGGAATATATTGCAATGAACTGAGTAGAATACTTAGTAACAGCACAGAATTTTCAAATTTTAACCCAAGTGCTTTGCTGACCTAATGCAATCAAGGAACTTCTCTCAACTCTGGCTGAACACTGTACTTGGACTTTGCTGGTTTATCTTCCTTCTTTGGGAAGTCCTTTTCTTTGAAAATAAGCAAAGTAACCAGAGCCATTGATAGGTCAGAGCAAGATGGCAGGATCCCTGGGCAGTCCTCTGAGCAATACCAAATGTATATATACTGTAGATTCCCCCAGCCAGTTGTTGCCGTCACCTGGGACTTTGAATAAGTCACAGAATCATAGAACCATTTAGGATGGAAAAGACCTGGTGACAAATCTCCTAAAGAAATGTGACAGCCTGGGACAGACTTCTAATTCTGCTTTTGCACTTGGGAGGTTGGCCTTTATGCATGCACGTACGCATAGAGAGAGGCAAGCCTCCGCTCTCTGCACAGACAGACAAACAGCCACAGGCACACAAAGGCTATTGAGCTCTTCAAGGAGGTCAGCTTTTCAAAAAGCTGCTCCTGTCCTTTCCAAAAGAAAGGTGGGAACTGGATGGGAGCACCCTACAGGCTGGAACCAGCCAAGGGCTACTAGGTGGAATATCATCTAATGGTTATCATCTAGTCTTTAAAGTTTTGCTTTAGTGTCAGTGATTAAAAATTATGCCTATAAATCTCATACAATACCCTAAAATAGGCAACACGTTATTAGACATCATAGATTCACATAAAAATAAGTTGGTTGGGTTTTTTTTTACACAACTGGGAGATTCATCAGGTTAGAAAAATAAGCATGAAAGAGTTTCCAAAATATTTTCATTTTAAATGGCAGGAGGCTTTGATCAGCCTACTGTTTTGATTAATAATTGAAGAGTTTCCACAAAAGAAAAAAAATGTTTGTCTAAACGAGTTGCACTGCAGTCTTGTCGTTTGATAAGGCAGGGAAAAAGGGACACAACTTTGCATAATTAGCAACTGTATCTTAGAAATTAATAGCTACAGAGGAACAATTAATTTGTGTTTAGCTGGAGCCATCTGTTTGCCACCTTCCTGTAATCATTCATATATCCCCATCAGTCAGTGAATACAATGAGAAAAGGATGTATTTTTAATGTCTCCAAGCAATCATGGGTCCTTTGGTAAAGCACAGGTTAATTTCAGTATCAGACATCACATTATTTTTTCCCGCTAATAAACATTTTTTTCCTGCGAAATATTATTCTTAGCATTCTCAGTATTTCTTTCTTTTGACACAATAAAAGACACTGTATAATCAGCAACACCAAATAGACTTTCTTTCTCCTCCGCCCTCAGTGGCATTACTAATTTGCTTGTTGAGTTATTTCTTTGCTTGAAATTACTTTAGAAAATCTTTACTTGTCCTTTTAACCAATAGCACAGAAAATATATGTCATCTGACCCAATCTGTTGCCTCAAAGAAACAGAGCAAACAAATAGCTGTTAGCTAATAACATTGTGGAGTGATACATCAAAGAAGCAGAATTTACATTCATGCCTTGTCTTGATTAGAGTGTTCAAGTTTAATTCAGCATGCCACTATTTCCTGCTGGCTGTTCTTCATCAGTAACAAACCCTCCTTAGAAGCTGTTGATACTGAACACATGGATCCAATTAAATCTGTAACAAAATTTACTTATTTGCAGTTTCAGCCCTGATGTGGTCTCTGATTCATTCACCAAAAGGTTTCTCTTTACTGAACGAGACTTTTTCATTTGCGGTGGAACCCTGAAGTGCAGAACTGAATGCACATTTGGCCAGTTCCTGATGTACATCATAAAGTGGACAAATGAGGCATTGAACTCTCTTTTGGAGGAGAGCCCCATTTTGCATTTCAGGCACTTAAACAAACTATGACCACGCTACTTATAAAGCTGTGACCTGTTCTGGTCAGTCTTGAGCCATGGGTTAGGATAAGAACATTTGTTAAATACTACTATACATATAATATTTTATATTAAATATGCATATACAGAGATAATGTGTAATACATATAATGCTGACCAGAGGTATACCAACAAAAGCACCTGAGAAGATAGATAAACTAACAAAATAGAAAGCAACTTAAAAATCTGGTCACACTATTCCTCTGTGGTTCAGGGTCACGGTAATGAAATACAAGTGATCTGTTCACACCTCATATTCTGCCAGAAAATGTTTATTATTATCACCATCACAGTTCATTTGGTTATCCTTTTGCCTTTGAGGCAGATTGTAGTTCCAATGTAGCTGGCTAAGACAGGCTTAATTTTTGTCATAGTAGCTTGTATGGTGCTGGTTTGGATTTGTGATGAAAACAGCATTGATAACACAGGGATGTTTTAGTTATTGCTGAGCAGTGCTTACACAGCATCAAAGTGGGGTGGGCAAGAAGTTGGGAGGGAACACAGGTGAGACACCCGACCCAAGCTGACCAAAGGGATATTCCATACTATATGGCATAGTGCTCAGCAATAAAAACTGGAGGGAAAGTTTGCCAAGGCTTCCTTTGCTTGAGGACTGGCTGGTCTTCAGTTGGCTGGTGGTGAGCAATTGTTGGGTTTTTTGGGGTTTTTTTGTATCATTTGTTTTTCTTCGAGTTTTTTAGGGGGTAGGAGTCTTTTGTTTAGTTTTTTACTTATTAAACTGTCTTTATCTCAACCCATGAGTTTTCTCACTTTTATCGTTCCAGTTCTGCCCCCCATACCATTGCATGGGAGTGAGGGAGCAGCTGTGTGGTGCTGAGCTGCTGGCTGGGGTTAAACCACAACAACTGCTCACACAGCAAATGACTAGTTTTTGTTATTGTGGTTGCTGTAGCATCTTGCCATGAACCAGAACTTCATTGCACTCATAAACACCTTAAAAATAGGAAGTCAGCTTTCATATTGCTCTTTAAGGAAAGGGGTGACAGTGGAAATAGATAGATGAGGAATCACAAGGAGGTAAAACTGGTTGATGTTAATATTATTGGAAGTGGTGTTGGCAAACGCACTATACTTGTGGAGGCAGACACTTAACCGAGGCAGCAGAAGCCCTGTTGTTGGAAAATGCAGGGCTGATGCAAATGGCAGCAGTCTTTCTGGCGTCTCCTGGACTCAACAGCACACACAGTGCTCAGATGAGAAGCTGTGTTCTCCAAGCCAGCTTGCAGGTTACTAATGCCCTGTTCCCTCTCTTAGGAAACAGCCAAAAAAAAAAAAAAAAAAGTAATAAAAATCAAAGCACATAAAGAAACTCAGAGAAAGCTCCTGAGGATAAAAAAAAACATTATTGAGGCTCTGACTAAAGTTTATATCTGATTAAAAGACAACTGTACATATTTCATCCAAATAGTGACAGGACACAGTGAGATCTGAAGAGAGATATGGTGCATACAGATTTTTCACTAGTCTGAGTACAGGTTTCAGAAGAAAAGAAGGGATAGTTAGATTCTAGCATTTTCCAGAGCCTTGAGGAAAGGAAAGCATAGATCAGGGCAAAAGTCATAAATATATCTCTCTGGGGAAGCCTTTACCAAAAGGGAATCTGAAGAGGGGCAAAACCACGTTACAGGAATAATTAATGAGGACAATGTATTTCAGGTTACATAGACCCTTCTTACCTCCTGAAAGGGTAGTGACAGGCCTCACGCCTTATCAGCTTCTGAAGGCTGTGATACCTACAACTGGAGCAGGCAAAGAGGGCAGCAAAATGAGTTGCATCAGGAGGCAGCATGCGAGGATGTGGCAAGAAATCAAAGCACCAGCAGCAAGCTCCAGCAGGGAGGCAAGGCATTTCATTTCTAACAATGCCTTGCTGGTAATTGCAACAAGCTGATCCCACTGCTGCCTCGGATGCAGCTGAGATATCGCCAGCCTGCACTGCACACCATTGAAAAGGGTAAGCTCTAGTGCACAGTTTATGATTATTTGCACCCAAGAGGGTGCATCCCAGATAGTGATAATTGCCCATAACCTTGAGGATATGCAAGAGTTTTAAAAGGTTTGATGTAGAAGGAAGTTGCTTAATGAATGAGCAGCTGAAGGCTGGAAGAGAATTTGATTTTTTCTTTTTTACCCCTTAGACGTTTGATACTGCAGAGTGCTATTACACTGCAATAGCTTATATGGCCCAGCCTACCTGGAGACCACATAACTATCTAACTTGCAGCCAAAAACAAGAGCACCTGTCCGCTTACACATTAATTGAGCAATGGTAAAACACCACCCAATACAACAAATGTTACTAAGAACATCCAATGGAATGACTCTTTCCTTCAGTTTTTTCTCACTTCTCCTTCACACATTCATGTATTTTGTCTCTCAGCTCCTAAGAGCTTGGTCCTTCCTGTGCTTCTGTGTTTTGTAGAACATCCCACTGAGGCTAAGTAAATAGAAATAGAAAAAGGACCTTTCAATTCAGGTTGGAAGCTACTATGAGAGAACTGGTGGATTTAATTAGTTCTACACTATTTATGTAGTCCCTCAGCCTTTGAAGAAGCATCCTTTACCTATAGCCTGGCACAAAGTGTAAACTAGTTATAAGTTGTTTTTCCCATTATCATGACTATCTTTTTTGCTTTCCTGAATAGGGTGTTGCACTCTGGGGCCAGAGAGGGTTTTTCAGCTATTTTTATTCTGGGTAGAAAAAAGCTTTCTTTGTTTACTTGCTTTGGTCACTGCTATTTTATATGGTTGTACTGAATGCTTTTGCCAGAGATTCAGGATTGCAGTCTGTGGGGTGTCAGTAATGGATAGTCTTTACTGGCCTGTGCACTCTTAATCTTTCATCTGCAAGCCAAATACAGAACACAAGAAGAGTCAGCTGGAAATGCTCTTGCTCTCCAGCACAGGAACGTCCATCTTTGCCACAGGCAGCTTGCAAAATCATATTTGTTTACATGTTTATACTTGCTTTGTTCTTTTTCTTTTCCCTTTTCTTCCATGTTCCATTAAAAAAGGAAGCTACAATAGCCATCCAACCCACACGTGCTTCCTGGTCAAGCCTCTCAGCTTTCATGTCTTCTACCCCTGACACCAAAGACAGGATTTCAGTAGCTGTCTAATGGCATCATAGATGCTTCAGAGAGTCCTGCCCATGCAGCATACCCCAGTACCACATCAGAGAGGCATCTTTGTGCAGGTCCTGTGTTGTATGTGCCAGCCCTATGCAGATGTGCCTCAGATACTGCAGAGCACCTAAAATGGCCCTGTGTTTAAGAACCTAAATATCTTTCTAAAAATAAACCTTTCTAAGATGAAACTGGGGGGAGGGGGGGGAAGGAAGAGGAAAGAAGAGCAGGGAAAGAGGAGCATGCAAAAATGTCAAAACCCAAAGTAAATTGAACTGGCTCCACCTTCCTTGGAAATATAGCCTATCCTGGACAGAGGTTTAAAATCAAAGTTACTTCAAATAGCTTTCATAAAATCCTGTTATGAGGTCCTAGTGAATTCTCTCCAAAGCAGAAATAGGTGTTCTGTCTTCACAGGCACAATTTGGGGATCTCTGAGAAGTAGAAGATATTTAATGAAGATAATTTTGTAAAGAGGTGTCACCGTGTACATTTTTTTCAGCCAAGGAAGGGAAGAGAGCCAAGAGGCTGGAGTTTGCAGCACCTCAAGGTGATGGCGTCTCGCCAGATTCTTCTTGCCAGAAGTGCTTAAGTATAAGTGACACATAAAACAGAAACACCTGTCATTATTGTGTTCTGTGTATGTGTGGATAATTATGTGAAACTTTGCAGAAAAAAAAGTGTGCTTTCCTGCCCAGAGAACGTATGAAAAGTTTTCCTGTGTGGAGCAGTATGGCTGGAGCGGTTGTGCTGGTTTTATCAACAGTTGGACTCAGAGGCACCCAGAGGGGCATTGCTCAGCCCTCCCTGGAAGTCACTGGCACACCTGGACCTCCCTGCCTCCTCCTAGCTGTCTTTTCACACCCACCTCACTCCTGTTCACCACAGAAGATGGCTACACTGCAATGAGGCTCACCTAAGAACTTTTTCTTTCATTTCAGGAGTAGTAAATCTGTCACTTAGATTGTATATACAGATTTTTCAGCAATAACTCACCATCTTATCTTCTATCTTCATCAGAAAGCAATAAAGCTCTGCTGAGACCCTGACAGCAGTTTTGCAAAGGGCATTCATGCTCTGATTTTGTGCCAGCATGGCATGAACCCAACCCAGCAGATCCATGTTGTTCTGCAAGCAAGCAACAATTTGGGCTCTACAGCTCTTTGGTCCATGTTATATTACAAGGCCTCAGTAAGTGTGTCAAGGAACTGCTCTTATGATTCGGGGGCACCTGCCTCTAGAGTTCAGTACGGAAAAAGGACATTTTCTTATGGATCTCCTCATGGCTCTGAGTATGGAGTGCACCTCTGTGGTACAGAAGTCCTCATTTCCCTTGCCCTCATCCCCAATCAAGTACAATGACACAGTGCTCGTTTCGTTGTTGGCTGATACAGGAACAGTGTCTGGGTCAGCTGCTGAGAGAATTAGGATAAATTGTTTCCTTCCATAAACCTGAATGTAGCTGGTACTCGGGAGTGAAAAATTCCCATCTGCAGAACATTGAGGTAAAAGTTCTGGTGGTGGCACTTCAAACACAGAGAACACAGTATGTCGGAAGGCAAACACGGGTACTGGAGAAGAAGGAAAGGAGCACATTTTTACACTAAAGAAAGACTGTTTAGCTGTGGGACCTGTCAAGTCAGACCTAGTTGCTCATAGTTAAGGAGGACTATGATTCATAAGAAAGTTCATGAACTGAAGAGGGAGGATATTGTATAGCACAGAAGATGCTGATCTGAGCCCCAAGAGTAACTTACAGTGATGAATGGAGTCAGAGAAGTTTATGTTTCATCTAGATCAGTTACTGAAGTACAGCCAGACTTCCCTTGTTGTCCTGCAAACTTGATATGTAGATGTTGTATGCTCTACTTATTATGCACCTCTGCAGAAGTAACCAGTGAAACCAGGCTCCCATCTGACTGGGATTCAGGGTATGTGTGTGTGCCTGGGCTACAAAAGAGTATGAAAGGACTGTAGGAGTTTCATCATCCATCAAATGAGCCTAGAAAAATTGTGCATCCCACAGGTGTCCTTTGGAGAGCTTAGTCCATGTCAAAGTCTAGTTGATCAGATTCGGAGATCATCTTTGTGCCAGGCTGCCAAGCAGCATCTGGAGCTGCAGTAGCTATGGCTACCCTTCCTACCTGCCCTCTGGCCACATTTCACACAGTGAGCAAAGGACACTTCCCTGTGCTGCGATCCCATCTGCCCCATTGGGTGCATGTTGCCCAGCCTTCAGGCTGTACTTACTGGCTCACAAGTGGCAGGGCTGGCAAAGATAGTCTTGAAGAGTGATTTCAGGGCCATGCCTACCAGACCATACAGAATTCTCCAGGCTATTTCAGACTTCCCAAACCCAGTGCCCTCGGACTCACTATGGGGTACAGTTTGGGTTGTGACTCAGACTCCTAGCAACCTGGAAACCAGTAGGACTTTTCATATTTGACAAGTAACCTAGGAGTTCAGATGAAAAAGCGGTGGCCAGGGACTACTTACCACTTGGAGTGGACTGTTGGGAAATGACAGAATTGTTGCCAGGGATTGGTCTCTGGTAAATTTTGAAATTTAAATAGTTTCACATGCTGAGCTAAATTTTCATTAACAAGGAAGTTTATTGCAATCTTCCCACAATTTTTTAGAGTGGACCAAAATATGCAGCAGCAGGGGTTCATTTGTTGGGTTGATTGATTTTAAAAGCTGTTTAAAGTAAAACGCCCACTTTTTAGAGCCAATTTTTCATGTCCCTGCATGAAAAAGAAGAGGTTGTTCTTGGCCGTAATGAATATAATAGCAGACTTTCTTTTTTGGTAGTCTTAAAAATTTTTGTTAGTCTTAAAATTCTGCCTAGCTTTCTAGCTCCTAGATTAAATAAATCTGGTCTGCCATGCCCCATGCCAGCCCATTAAAGTGCCCCTGAGTCCTGGCCCAGAGCAAATCCAATAAAATGGACTGCTAACTCACTACTAAGCCCCATCTACACATTTCATTCACAGAGTTGTTCTCAGCCCTGTGAATGAAAATAGCTGTACAGGAATATATGCACTTTTATACACACTTTATACACTAAACCAGTCTCTCTGTTTTTTTTCCAGAATTTCTTTTTAATTAGAGAGTGAAACAATTTGAGATGCTGATGCTCTTGCTTTCATCCCTGTTGCTGCAGAATGCTTTCACAAGTGGTTAGGAATTGAATCATACTTTAGAAATATCCTTAAGTTATTTAATCTCACATAGGAGCTTCTTAGTTTTGATCAGAGCTCCAAATAAAAGTATCTCATCCTGAAACATCTTAGGGCTTCTTTTCAGTCTTAATCTGGAGATAATGGGCCATGATCCAGCTGTTCATACATGAGTCAATTCTACAAGCTTTCTGTAAAATCAATTTTAATTTAAATTGGCATATTGAGGTCTGAGTCAGATCCATTTCTCTCAGCAAGTTCATGTAAATTGCAAAGAACTTCAGGCACTACCAAACTCGGGGCTTGTATATTTAAAAGTTGCTCAGTATCAACTTTTTGATGACTTTTACCCAGGCAAGCTTTTTGCCCAGATAAACTGGACAATAAAGAAACACATGGAGTAACGATTACTGGAGCTTTGATAATTGTTTTCCTAAGAGGAACCATATACAAATACATATCCAAGAATCATACCTAAGCAATTATCTAGAGCCTGGAGGAGGTAACAAATAAATCCATTACTGGGAAAACTATTCAGCATCCAATGAAATGTAAAACAAACAAAAGGACACAGATTTCCACACATGGTACAGCTGAATTATGAAACTCACTTCTAAAGGATGTTTTGAAGCCACAGTTATAAGTGGTTTCAAGAACGCATGAGACAAATTCACAGTTGTGTTGGCAGCTGTTAAACATGATGGGCAGCATGCCATCAGTCTCCTGCTCTGTCTGCCTCCCACTCTGAGTCCCAGGGGCATGAAAGAGCCAACGCTGACAAGACACTTTGCTCTTAAGTGCTTTCTTTCATTATCCAGCAGTGGCTACTGCTAGAGGTTGGAAGAAGAGCTAGACGAAGGTTTAGTCTGACCCTCTTCAACTGCTATTTTGTGAATGGTAGGAGGAATGGGGAAAGTGGGCTAGAACCCTCTTGTAAAGAGCTAGGGCTTTCTCCCCTTGTCCAGCATCATGCTGGGGACATCCCATGTCCTGTCCTGTGTCTCTCTTTACCAGCAAGAGAATAGGGATAATACTTCCTCACCTTACACAGGTAAGATGGCAGTAAATCCTGTTAGTAACTGTGATGTGCTCAGATACAGGGGCAATGAGGACTATATAGCCACCCACAGTGCACAGTGGCAGCAAAATACAACCTGTTTGTGGGTATCTGAGTATCCACCAAATACCAAGAAACCCATGGAAAAGGGCGAAGAGCCTATGCACTGAACTAGAAAAATCTCAGAAAATGTTTAGGGGTCCGCAAATTGAAGAAAGCTGAGAAAGCAACAGAATAGTGCTTTCCTTTTCGATCACCATCTCCATACTACCTAACAAAAATGAGAGGCAAATAAACCAAATAACATTTGCTCATTGTCTAAAAGCTTAGGAAAGTTATCTCCTTCCCAGCTCCACAAATGCATATCATAATCACTGTAATTACATAAATCTATTTGTTCAGTCAGAGTGAAAAGTATTTCTCATGGGCCAGCATCTTGAACATATCACAGAAAAAAAGCCTTATTTTAAATTATTTCACTTTGAAAAACCAGTTTCATAACTTGAGTTACCTAATAGAAAACATTACAAATGTCCAGGGATGATTAAGCAAGTAGCTTAGACCTTAGGTGAGTTTTATCTTTCATTATTCACTCAAGTAGAATTGATGGCAGTGGGAATTTTACTCTCGGAGAGACTCAGTTACCATCAGCAAAAAATCCATCTATATTCTGTACAGAAGTCAGAGTAAAAAGCAGATTTTATTTCTCTTATATTACAGTAAGTGAAAATATTGAGAATTTGTAACAGGAAAGTTAAACAAGGAATCAAAATCAGGAAAGAAGCCTTGTATTTTCAAATCTAAACATTGTGAGTGAAATTTGAAGTTCTGCTTAACACCAGTTAAGCACCAGAACAGATTCCTTTAGGAGAAGGTGTTCAGATAACTCCACTCTTTCAAGATTGAGGGCTTTTTTTAAGAAAGACCTATGAAGGACTGCTTCAGTATTTTTTATTTATAAGCATGAGGTCATAATAATAGAAAAGATGAGAGATCAACCTAGAAATCACTTTTGCAGTAAGTAAAGTGTGTATTTTACAGGTAGTTCCAAGTTCCAGAATCAGGTAGAACAAGAAACTGAATGTTCATTTGCCAGGCTGATGCTTCAGTGACTTGGCTTTTTGTTAGTAACTGTGGACTGTGACTTTCTCAGATCAAAAATCCCATTCTGGAGCCAAGCAGATTCCCCAACACAACTCTTGTCAAGGCTTGCAAGAAATATTTTTTCAACAAGGGAAAGTGGGGAGAAACTGTCTAGCTACAAATTGTACCCTAACAGCAATAGCATGATAAGTATTGTATCAGTTCTAAATGTTGATCATGATGATATGGAGTTGATATATTTCTTCTGATTAAGAATTCGGTAAATGAGGATTTACAGTATTTACAGTGATAGAACAATTCAGACTGGCAGGAACATGTGGAGGACAGCTAGTTCAGCTTCCTTGCACAAAGCAAGGTCAACTTCAAAGCTAGCTCAAGTAGCTCAGTCCTAGTAAAGTTTGGAAAACCCCCCAAGGATGTAGGTTTCATAGTATCTCTGGGGAAGCTGTTCTACCGCTTACCCACTCTCGTATCAGAATTTTCCTTGTTGCAAATTGGGATCATTGCCTCCTGTCCTTTCGTTATGCACCTCCATGAAAAGTCTGCCTTCCTTTTAACCTACCCATTGGGCAGTTAGAGACAGCAATTAGATCCCTCTTTAGCCTGCACTTCCCCAAGTTAAACAAACCAGACCCCTTAGCCTCTCTTCATTCCTTGTATGCTTCACCCCCCTAACCATCTTGGTGGCCCTCCACTGAATACAGTCAATTGCTAATCTCTCTCTTGTTACTGGGGAGCTGAAAACTTGACACAGTATTGCAGATATGGACTTGCAAGGGCTGAGTGGAGTGGACTAATCACTTTTCTGGACCAATTAGCTATGGCTTGCTACTGCAGTCCAGGATGTGATGAGCCTTTGCCACTGCAAGGGCATCCTGCAGACTCCTGTTCAACTTCTTGTCCACCAGGACCAGTAGGTCATCTACAAATTTCCTCCCTAGCAGTCAATCTCCAGCTTGGGGTCATTCCCTTCCAGGTGCAGAACTTTGCATTTCTCTTTGTTAAATTTCTTGAGATACTTGTCAGCCTGCATATCAAGGTCCCTCAATGACAGTCCTAGCCTTCAGTGAGTCAACAACTTCAGATAAAAATTCATTGATATTACTGTATGAAATCCATTTTAATAATAACCACTCATTCCTAAAAATAATTTACACAATGCATTGGGGCTTAGCAATATTCTGTGAAGATGTGTATGTCTCCAGGATTAAAGCTACCTTTTCTAGAAAATTCACAATTTCTTATTGTTCTCGCATTGTTCAAATTAATCAATAAAAAGCAATAACTTTCTTCTGCTCTGGTCTGTTAGCTCAGGAATAACAACAGGGCCAAGTGAAGTCTTTCCACTCATTGGGTTTCCATTGTCAGATATTTGCCAAGGGTTCAGCCACAGTTTCTTGGCTTGTGTTTATAGCACCCGAGACTCCCAGGTGGTCTCTCCATCCAATTACGCACCAGGCTGGGATTAGTTTCTGTGACAAGCTGGAGGTGTCTTCAGTCTGGCATAGCCACAGGCAAAATGCACTAATATGAAACATTCTATTTCAACAGTATGTTAAGCAATACATGTTTCCCAACTTCCCTTTTGGGCTGCCAAGTAATTTCTGAAATAGGAAATTTATTAGAACTTGGTTTTAGTTTTGTCAAGATCCTCAAAGTTTTATCTTCATCAGACACTGCATCTGTGATCTTCATTGGAATATTCTATTTATAGTCTCAAAAAATCCTATAAAACAACAGAACAAGAATAAAAATTGCTCTCAGTTTCCACTGTGATGCTACTTTCATCCTTAGTAATATTCTGCAGCTTCCTTTTCTTTCTGTACCACTTACAGCAGAGTTTTCCAAATTTCTTTCAAAATGGTAGGTAGTGGTAGGAGAGACACGTGTTGCAGAAAATTCAGCCAAGTTAGTTTAGGGACGACAGAATATGTGTCAGAAGCATGAAAGAGAAAGAGTGAAGGTGTAAGTCTTTCCTCATGTATGTATGGACCATGACAGAGATAGGAGCTGCTGCTGGCAACATCACTGATAATATCTACCATCTGCACAATGGCAGGACCCAAATGAGAAAATCTGGGAAGCTCTGACCTAGAGAACAAAGACACGAGAGAGCTTGTTTAAGCCATAGTGCGGTCATAATAGCTGACATAAAGGCTGATCAGAGAGCAAGACCTGGAATGTAAATAAAGTACACAACATTACCATTATATGAGTTCCACTCTCTGGAACAGAGCCACTTACTTCTCAGGCAACCTTAGCAGATTGAATAATAAACTTTAAACTAGGGCTATTTTATAGTAAGCAAATTCAAAGAAAAAATATTCTTTCACAAAGAACTAGTGATGAACTCCTTGCATTGTGCAGATTATTCCCAGTCTTCCAAGAAACCAGTAGTATTGGAATTCCCAGTTTTAATCCATTTTACTAGTAGAATTTCAGGAACCTGTAGGGGTCTGTAATGAGGTGACTCCACCCTGAAATCATGCTGAAAGACTCACAGCTGCCAGCAGTTAGATTTGTTAGGATGGCCTCTTTGGAGGCTGCTGTTGGCTCATCACAACAAACCACTGCAGGTCCAAGATTCCTCTACATCCTGGTGTTAGAAACCATGTGGGCAAGGAACTGGGGCAGAGGGCTGCTTTCTATTCCTCACTTTTCTTAAGAAAAATTGAACAAGGGACTATTACTTTTAGTTTACTACTGACTTAGAGTAGAGGAAATTCAGCTTCCTCTTATTTCTTTGCTTTGGCTCTTAAATGACACAAAAAATTCAGAAAGTATTAATTTTATTCACATTTGAACTGAGATTAAAGAAAGGCTCCCTTCCTATATTTAAGACTGACTTGTGATGCCAAGATTCATTTTTTTGTATTCTTGGTAAAGGCCAGTACTTCCTCGTGGTGTGTTTGCAAAGCTACATCTTTGTTCACAATGCGTTTTTTTTCCAAAAAAATGGGGTGGTGTATTGTAAGCAAGAAAATGAGACTCCCAAATATGTATTTTTGACCCTTCTTTATGTATTTTGGTGCATTCTATTCCACCAGCTTAGTCCTTAGACTTAGTAAATTGTGTCAGAAGGACTAGTGTGCGGTACCTTAGCCAATAAAATGAGCAATGGGTTTAGATGTTCAGACTAATACAGTAATAGAAAGGAATGTTGCATGCTCAAGTAAAAAACTTGTAGTAGTTCTTTGTTCACAAAAGTGGCAGGTTTTTTTCATTAGGAAGGTTAGTAGCATTGTATTCTAGAGAAGAAAATAATGTCATTCTTACCACATTTACTGGCACTGATTTTCTTATTGGACCTGCAACATGATAAGCAGGTTAATCAGGAAAAGAATAAAAACCTGTCCTAGTGGGTTCACTTCACTTCGCTGTTTCCTCTGGGATGACGGGGATTCATAGACAGAAGACACAGTCTTTCTCATGCTGAGTAGTGCAGTTGACATGCCTGAGGGACAGGATGCCATCCAGAGGGACCTGCACAAGCTCAGGAAGTGGGCCCATGTGAACCTCATGAGGTTCAACAAGGCTAAGTGCAAGGTCCTGCACCTGGGTTGGGGCAACCCCCAGTATCAATACAGGCTGGGGGATGAAGGGATTGAGAGCAGCCCTGCAGAGAGGGACTTGGGGGTACTGGTGGATGAAAAGCCAGACGTGAGCCAGCAGTGTGCTCTCATGGCCCAGAAGGCCAACCGTATCATGGGCTGCATCAAAAGAAGCGTGTCCAGTGGATTGAGGAAGGTGATTCTGTCCCTCTACTTCGCTCTGGTGAGATCCCACCTGGAGTACTGCATCCAGCTCTGGAGTCCTCAGCACAGGAAAGACATCGGCATGTTGGAGCAGTTCCAGAGGAGGGCCACAAAAACGATCAGAGGGCTGGAACACTTCTCCTATGAGGACAGACTGAGAGAGATGGAGTTGTTGAGCCTGGAGAAGAGAAGGCTCCAGGGAGACCTTATTGCAGCCTTTCAGTAATGAAAGGTGGCCTATAAGAAAGATGGGGACAAACTTTTTAGTAGGGCCTGTAGCAACAGGACAAGGGGTAATGGTTTTAAACTGTAAGAGGGTAGATTTAGTCTAGATGTAAGGAAGAAATGTTTTACGATGAAGGTGGTGCACCACTGGAAGAGGTTGCCCAGAGAGGTGGTAGATGCCCCATCTCTGGAAACATTCAAGGTCAGGCTGGGCGGGGCTCTGAGCAACCTGATCTAGTTGAAGATGTCCCTGCCCATTGCAGGGGGGGTGGACTAGATGACCTTTAAAGGTCCCTTCCAACCCAAACTATTCTCTGATTCTCTGATTCTATATGGGTTTTTCCCATGCTGAAATCAAAAACTGAGCTGGTCTCTTGTGGGGTATCTGACAAGAGACAGTCAAACACTAGTGTAAAAGATTTCCGAAGGGCTTTAGTCAAGCTCTGTACACAATAGTGGAAGAGAAAAGTCTAAAGCAGGTAGAGTTAGAAGAAAGCTAGGAGACCGGGGGGTTTAGAATACAGCAGGAACACAGTATATTCAGGTGTATCGGAATAAGAAGGATAAAGTAAAGTTCTGTTGCAGAAACACGGTTGCTTCTTTTTCTTACCTGCTTCGAAACATTCTTCAAATTAATGGCAAACACTTCTAAAAATCTCTAGTGACAATACTCTGTCTGCCCAAAAAACAACTACTCATTGGTACATTCCTAACTTGCAAAATAAAACAAAAGAGAACTTTCACAACTGCACTAGTACCATATACTATCCCATAAAGAGAAGGAGATTTTTACCTTCTGGGCATCACTAATAAGTAGGCTGTGCAGATCTTGGGCTAAAAGTTGCAACCAGACCTTCAGTCTATTTGTCACAGTTCCTTAATTGAGACAGAGGTCAGACTCTAGGCTCTGCACCATTTGTCTTTATTAGAAGTTCTGCAGAAGTCAGGTCATCAAACATCCCTGGATTGGCTTCTGCATACCTTGGTTGTTGCAGACAGTCAATTACCTCTGTCCAGGTAGTTATGCTATAAAAGGACCATGATGGCCCAGTTCCTAGTTTGAGCCCTCTCCAAGCTTCTTCCTTTCTTAACCTCTAGGTAAGGGACATTTTTTCCAAGAGGCTTATAAAAGCCTGCATTTTACATCATCTTAATCCTTGAAACGGGACTATTTTATGAACTACAATTCCTTGAAAAATATCTAATGATTTTCCCAGGGCAGGGGTCTAACATGATACAGACAAAAAAAAGTGAACACGCTGCTCAGGCCTTGATCTTCCACTTATGTAAATACTTGATTTCACATGCAAAAATATTCCCATCGACTTAAGACTTTTAACAAGCAGAATATGCAGTGCATGTGTATCCATAAAACTGGGGTTCATACACTATCATGCATACCCAAACATTTGGTGTTACTATTGGGGAAATATTGAAGTAAAGACCTGGAGATTTGAGTATAAAAAGAGAAATAATTCATTATAATTTATAGTGTGGGAGCCATTTCTAGGCTCAAGAAGAATCACAAAGTAATGGTTTTCTGGCTATCAGAAAACTGTTAATTGACACACAGGCTTTATGCTTTGCCAGGTCACCTCTTCAACAACATTGGCTAATGCAAAACATTTTGAAATTTCTCATTCCCTAAATTACTCCAATCTAAACATATCAGTCATTAACTTTATATCTGCATTCCAAATGGCATAGTCCTCCAACTTTTTAGTTAAGCTTTCTCTTTGCAAAGGAACTCTTATTTGCTTTTATTGTGATGTGACATTGCTTTTGGTTTAAAACTGAATGCTGTTTAAGCATTTAAAAATTAACCTGCTGTTTGGAACAAGAGGACTGAAAGTTTTAGAAACTCTCGGTCCCTTTGTCTGACTCCAGTAAACAACATAGGCCATAACACTTCAAAAAATTCCAACCATTTGATCAGCTTGAAACAGCTGCCAGTTTCCTGGCAAAAACTTCATTGAAATATATGTATTCAATAAAACTTGCATAATGAGAACCATTAAAAATCTGCTAGAGTGTCAGAGTTATGAGCAGGCAGCCATGCCTTCTTCTTGCCTCTGCAGGAATAACATAATTCATAACTTCAGTGCCCACTTTTCACTGCAAAGAGCAAGCTGTTTAATGCTGTTGACCACACCAGGTTCCCTTCTGCCATCCAATCTGCATTATTGGCCAACACATATAAACAAAGCAGCCCATATCATGCCTCCTGCTCATTCAAAATAAGGAATACCAGGCATGAAGTCATCTCCCCTACTTGTACTGAGTACCAGAACCAAGGTAAAAAAGAGCCCTTTTTTTTCTATATGTACATTTCTTCCAAATGAGCTCCTAATGCCAGGAGAATGCATTCATATATAAATGTGACACACAAAGGAGTACATCCTTGATTAAGTAACATTTGAGGTGAACAAGCATGAATCTACGGAATATAGATTAACATAAGTATACTAACAACATAACTAAGCTAATATAAACTAAAATATAGGCTTGTTTCTCTAATGATACTTCCATCTGTACTATCAACAAAAAGTATGAAGAATAAATGAATGGATTTTGTTACATTGCTTGAAACTTCTGGGTTCTTTCACAGCCAGTTGTTGCACTTGACTAAATTGCCAGTGAGGTTCATTGGGAAATTGGGTTTAATGGCACTGCTTCAGCATCCACCAGAAGAAAGGCCAAATCACCAGGAATCTCAGTCCTCACAGTAGTCACCACTACACCAATAGTCCTTACTATTAACTTCTTGATATTCACCAGCATTTCCGAGAAAATATACTCTCCTGACCATCTTTCATTTTAGAACACTAACCTCTGTGAAATGTAGTGCCAAACAGTGAAGAAAGAGTAAAACCAGGATTTTCAGCCTTCTTTGAGCAGAATCATTACTAATCCTGAATCATTTTTAGCTACTCTAAGGTAAGTGCTTTCATTTCTAGCTAAAGAGAACTATGGAAATGAAACAGGAAGGTCAAAATCAACGTGTGAATGACTACAGCCAAGTCCAAATTAAAAAAAAAAAAAATTCCATTGTTGGCGGTTATCAGTGGAAAGGGTTGTTCATTTCAGCTGTGCCTCCTTGAGTGTTGAAAAAGAACAATGACTTCTGGTGAACAGTACAGTTTATTTGTCTGAGGGCTTCCTGCCTAACAGCATCGGATCACAGAATCACAGAAATGTTTCTGAAACAAACCTCTGCAGGTCTCAAAATCCCACACAGAGAGGAACAATTACCAGTACTAGATCAAGTCTGTCACAGCTTTGTCTAGCTAAGTCTTGAAAACCTCCAAGAATGGAGACTCCATCAGCTCCCTGGGTGACCTATTACTGTGCTTCTCTACCCTCCCAGTGAAACAGTTTTTCCTAATGTCCAACCTCTTAAACTGCACTTTGTGCTGTTGTCTCATGTCATCTGCCACTACTGCAAAGAGTTAAGCTCTATAACCTTTGCAACTACCATTCAAGCATTTGTAGGCTGCTGCCAGACTATCCCTTACCTTCCCCTTTGCCATGCTGAATTAGTCCAGCTTCTGAACCCCTCTGCAAAGGCCATACGTTCAAAATCCCTGACCATCGAAGAAGACCTCCATTGGACTCTCCCCATTTTTCAACATCCACTTGAAAAGGGGATTTAAAACAGGTTGCAGCATTCCAGATGTGGTCTCACCAGAGCCATGCAAAGGGTTATGATAAATTCATCCAATCCGCCGGCCACACCTTCCTAAGGTATACAGTAGCCCACTATGCACTTTTCTTCATTCATAATGGCAGTGCATTTTTGGCTCATATTCAAGCAGCTTTGCAGAAAAGCCCCTGGTGTCCTTGTGGAAAAGAAGCTGAAAATGAGTCAGTAGTGTGCACATGCAGCAAAGAAAGCCATCCAGCTTTTGGGCTGTATTTAAAAAGAGTTTACCCAACAGTTAAGGAAAGTGACTCTTCCCTCTTTCCAGCTCTTGTGAGACCACGTGTTCTGTATCCAGTTTTGGGCTCACTCCAGTATAAGAAAGATATTGGCCTCTGGGCTCACTCTAGTATGACAGTACCAAGGTAGTCACGGGGCTGAAGCACAGAGTGTTCAAGGAGAGACTGAGGGAGTTGGGTTTGGTCAGTATGGAGAAAGAAGGCTGTAGGAGATATTACCGCTACCTACAACAATGTAATGGGAGGGTGTAGAGAGGACAGAGCCACTCTTCTCAGAGGTGCGGAAAGGACAATAGGCAACAAATACAAGCTGGAACACAGAAAATTCCAGCTCAACATAAGGAAAAATTCCCAACATGAGGGTAGATAAGCACTATATCAGGTTGAGGTTGTGGAGTCTCCATCCTTGGAGGTATTCAAAACACAACTGGACAAGGCTCTGAGCAACCTGATCTAATGGCAGAACGTTTAACAAGACAACCTCCAGACACCTTTCCAACCTACACGAGCCTGTAACTCTGTTTGCCCTCCACTATGTTCCCAAGATCCTCTGCAGCAAGGCTGCTACTCATCCAGCCTGCTCCCAGTCTCCCAGGTGGAGATATGAACTCTTTTTGTTGAAATTCATGCTGGCCCAATACTCAAGTTCCTCAAGGTCAGTCTGGATAGAAACTGTGTCCTTTGCTGTATCAGCAGCTCCTCCATAACTTACTGACACCTGCAAATTTGCTGGCCAGTACTTTCTGTTTTATTATACAGGTTACTAATAAAAATACTGAAGAACATCAGCTCCATTTCCAACCCTGGAGTACTTTGCTTGTTACTGGCTGCCAGCTGGGCATGGAGCCATTGAGTACTACACTTTGGGCCTGGCAGCCCAGCCAATTTTCAACTCATCCAATGGTCTGATCATCCAGCCCATACATTCTTGGCTTCCAGATGAGAGCTCTGGGGTCAGAAACCTTACTAAAGACACATCAACTTCCCTCCCCTCATTCCCATAAACAGTCATTTCACTACAGAAGGCAATCAGGATGACTGTTTCTGATTACCTCCTTGTCCTGCTTGAGTCTAGAAATGGGTTCCAAGAGAAGATCATGCACATTGGTCTTCACAGGGACTGAGGTGAGCCAGCAGCTGACAGTGTTCCAAATCCTCTTTTTTGCCATTCTTGAATATGACTGTAATGTTCGCTTTTTCCATTCATCACAATTTTTCACAGACAATACACACAGGAGCCTTACAATCACAGCAGCCAACAAGGCAACTGCAGCAGCCAACTTTTTCAGCACCTTTAGGTCAGTCCCAGGGATATGAATACATCCAGATGAAGTAGTTTCTAACTAGTTCACCCAGTGCTGGCTACTTCCCATACAGTTCTGTCACTTGCAGGGGTCAGGGAGAAGATTCTGCCTGTGATGATCAAGGTAAAAAAGGCCCTGAGTACTTCAGCCTTTTCCACATAATCCACACCGTGTTGTCTCTTATACACCAGCAGGCCCATGTCTTTCCTTTACAGTTTGTCCTTATTGCTCAATTTAATGAAGCTGTTTTTAGCTCTACCTGGGTTTTGACTTTGCTGATTTTGTCTCTAAGTACCTTAGTGATCCTTTTATATTCCTCCTTTGTTGCCTGCTTTTGTTTTCACTTCAAACATGTTCACTGATTGTATTTTAGTTCATCAGGAAGCTCCCTTTCAGTCAAGCTGGCCTTGTGCTGAAACTTCTAGTTTTCCAACACAAAAGGATGGCTTGTTCCTGATCCCTCAGTGAGTTCACTTTGAAGGAGTCATCCAGCCCTGTTGGGCACCCTGCCTCTGCATGGCTGCTTCCCAGAGGATTTTGCTTAGCAATTCCTTAAATAACCAAGTCTGTTCTCTGAAAGTCTAGAGCCCTAGCTCTGTAGTTTTATTTCCAGCCTTCCTCCAGATCCTGAACTCCATTGCCTTGTGCTCCCTGCAGCCTAAGATGCCACCAGTGACGGCATTTTTCATCAGTCTTTCTCAGTCTGTGAGCAGTAAGTTCTACAGAGCAACAGCCCTGGCCAGCCTCTCTGACATTTGCATTGGAAATGTGTCATCCACTCAGTCTAACCTTGGGTTGTTTGCATGAAGCCACATTGCCCTCACAGCAGTTGTCTATGGACAGTTGAGACCACCCATAACAATAGGTGCCTGCAGGTCGCAGATTTTCAGTCGTCGTTTGGAGAAGGCCTCTTCTTCTGTTTCCTATCCATCAGGAGGTCTGTAGCAGACTCCCAAGGTGTCCCCAGTATTACTTCCCCATCCGAAGTTGATGCAGAAAATCCCAATAGGCGTGTCTCTAGTTTTGCCCTACAGAACTCTGTGAAGTCAAGGAGATCCTTAATATAAAAGAAGACCCACTCCTTATCTTCCCTGCATATCACTCCTCAATGGCCTGTTTGCTCCATGGATTCCCTTCCCAGCATATTCTCTGTCCCTTCTGAACAGCCCCTAATGGAGACTGCCCTCGCTTTTTGTCTCCACAAGTCTTGATTTCCTGGTTCATCAGGAGGGGTCAATAGAGGCACGAATGCATTAAGGGCAGTGAATCATGCCAGATATTGCTCACTTGTCTGCTCGTTGGTAATGCTGCCCATTGGATTGACTCAGATGTTCTGGTGAGACATAAATAAATTGCTTGGTGCTTTTTTTCTGAGCCTCTCAGCACTGTATCTCATTGCTTGCAATATCCTAGCATATTAGCAGTATTCACTCTAGTGATACATCAGGCAGTATGGACTAAGGAGAACACTAAAAATATCCTTGGGCAAATCAGTCCCTAAAAGAGAGTCCATACAGGAAACAGAACTGGAAGAACCAATTTGCACAAAATACACAAATTTCAATGAAGGCATGAAAAAGTTGTAATCAATGAATAGCTTATGCACAATTATTCTTAGGAGCAAACAGGATTTTTAAAGTGTACTAAAACATCTGGTATTTGCATATAGTTGCATATTGATCTAAGCTACAGAGGCACATTAAGGCATTCAGCTTGGAATCTTATAGGTAGATTGGTACTCTCCACCCTTGAATTTGTAACATGACTTCAGGACTTGCGTTCTTTATGCTACAGTTTTAAGATTCATGCAACAGCTGAATTGCCATGCCACGATCTTAAGTCCTTATCTTATTAAATACTACCAGTTTACACTGGAGTAAGATTCACTTTATTTACATCTTTTCTCTGTTTTACCTGTTGTGGCTCTTTCAACTGCCAAATTCTTTGCAGTTGCATTAAACATTATTCATAATAATACTAAACATTTCTATGAGCATCCTTGTATTGAGTATCTTACAGACAGTAACTAGTTTTATTTGCAGCAACTAAAGTAATGTTGCTTTCAGTTTGGTTTAAAACATTTATCTTTTCATCCTGTGATTATATTAGCCTCTACAACTGCTGAGAAAACAAGCTCTACAGTAAAAATTGTAAGTCATATTAAAATGCACTGGTTTCCTAAGTGTAATGTAAAACATTTGGACTTCATTTTCTTCCAGACCCATTAAGTTTTTATGACTTCATTTTTGAAAGACTGTCCTGTGCTCCATCATTCATATTTGTTTCTGCTCTGGCACATTATCCATTTACCAATAAATTCATTATAAGATGCAGTTTAGAATCCTTGTATTTTGTGATTTTTTAAATTCTTTTCTGAGTTCACCTAGAAATTCACATTAATGTCTCAGTCAAACATAAGCAATTATCTGGAAGTCAACCAAAAGATAACTGCTCAAGTGTAAGGAGAGTGCACTATTTAACTCTTCTTTGGTGCTCAAAAAGAGTATAGTAACAGCAGAGCTGTATCGAGACATCCATTTTTCTTTTATTTCATTCCATGTTTGAAAAACAGTAGTATGACTTCACAAAAAAAATTGCTATTTTTATCAGCCATACTTTTTAGTAAGAAAAACTAGGTGCCATTCAATCCTATACAAAATATTTTTAGATTTACATAAAGTCACTATTTTATGCACAAAAAAATTTGCAGAAAACTAAATTATCGTTTCTGTTATATGAAAAAAACACCTTTTAGTTTCTCATAAAATATAAGGCATTCTGCTTTCTAAGAAGTGGCTGAAGGCAACTTCTATTAGAAGCATTGGCATTCACCACCATGAACCTCACCACACAGCTGTAACTGTCAGTATGCTTTGATACTCTTGACCATGTGTGGTTTACAGTCAGCCTCCAGCTTCTAGAGTTAAGATTGCTGTCAGAACAATTAGTGTCAGAAAGCCTTGTTCTTAAAGGCCAAAAATGATTTTTGAGTGAGCTGATTTTAAAGAGTCCTGCTCCTGTGTTTGCCACCAGCACTCCTTGTGACTCTGGGCAAGTCACGTTCCTCACTTGTATTTTCTGGATAATAATGCTCTTTTGTCTGCCTACTTCCAGTGCATCCTTTTTATGGCAGAGACCATCTCTTCCATGGTGTAAGAATGCACCCAGTGCATAAAACAGAGGTGGCTGATCCGCGGTCAGGCAGGAATTTGACAGAATAAATACAACTCATCTTTCTTTCAGACCCATGTTGAATACAAGGTCCAAATTGTAAAACTTCAAAAACCTGTATCAATGGGTAAATTTAAGCCATATTAGATATTTTCCAGCTCCTGACCCTGAACCTTTTCTTAAAACTTGAACTCTGCAAGCCAAATTATTTTTAGCTTTAAAACCCTTGGCTAATTTATTTTCATTTTGCTTCAGTTTTGTATGCCTTTGTGCTTCTGGTTTCTGGCAATGTCTATAAGTAAGAATGCCAAAGTCCTCCATCCAAATTGTATGCTTTGCCAAATGAAAAGGGGAAAACACTCAAAATCATGCAAGGCAGTCTTTTCTCATGAGTCTTCTGTTCTCATGAACTTTGTAGGCCAATTTTGGAAATGCAAAAGTTCATAATTTAAGAGACATCAGATAAGGAATCAAACTTCTGGGATTCATCCATTTGTCACTAATTCCTCTTCCTTCTGGCAAAAAAGCAAGACTGCTGAAGAGAGGAAAAAACAACAAAGAAGGAAGAAAAGTCCAGAAATTTTTTTAAAATGGAATGAGGAGATCCTTGAACAGACTCAAAAGAAAGTCCTGGAGAAAAAAAAAAAAAATAAAAGATGACAGTAGGATGGAGGGAGCTGCCTTCAGAAGGTGAATTATGGAGAGTTAAAAGGGGATGAATGACTAAGACGGGCATCTAAGTGGATAGACATCTGTGCTTTGCCTTAAAAGCCAAAGCAGCTACCTTAGACTGAATACCTCAGTTCAGACAGCTAAAGCTGAGGTGAATGTTACCTAAAATATTTACTGTCTTATCACCTTCTTTATTCTTTTTTATATATCAGTAATTATTTTGTTCAGCAATATTGGTAGTATTTAAGGATCCTAATTTTTACACACAGGTATTTGATGGAGTATTTATAATAGACCTCCATAATTGTGATACATGCCCATCAGAACTCTTGGTTGTGATAAACACTGCATATTCCAGTACTGTACTACAGCATATGGGAACTTAACGTAGTTGCATACAAATTCTGTGTGGGAAAAAGGAAAAAAAGTATTCAGGTTAGTCTATTTCACTGATGCTCATGCATCTTTACACCTATCTTCGCATGCACTGCAGTGTTCTGTGAACTCGCACTGTGTCCTCTGCACTTCTCCAGTTATTTAAAGTCTCTTGATATAAAGAGCCTTATAAATTTCCATTGTCTTGGAACTCGGAATTACAGACATTTTAATCATATGGTTCTCATGTCATCTGATCAAATGATTCTAATCATCTTCTGAATTTTCACAGCATTGCACGACTTTCAGCCACATGACTTTCACCACATTTGGTGGATGTCAGGAGGATAAAACCTCACACATCCCTTTGAAAATGTACTCCTTTAAAGTGCTATTGTTAATCATGTTCATGGGTGCCTGCTGGGATTCCTTGCAGTGCTTTCTTAGGCTCACAGCTGGTTTTAATATCTGTGGACGATGCAAAACTGCTCTTCTCACCCACCAGACACTAACCTTACTTTCACAAGTCTGCAAAATCTGTATTTTTTTCACTAAAGAAACACTTTTTATGACTAACCTGACATTATTTTAGTTAGTGTTTGGCAGAAATCCATTTCATTTTTATTCTTCAGTTCTAAAAACAACAGAACAATAGTGATTAATGAAAGAAACCTCTTAATAGCAATCTAATATATACACTAAATATGCATCTGTCTATAATATATATAGATGTCTGTATAGAGACATACATGTAAATGCTGTATATGGAAATAAGTATAAGTAGGCAGAGGTATCAAATATATATATATATATATTTTACTAAGATCTGATGAAAATTAAGTCTAATCTCTTAGAGTTGACTTGAGGCAACTACACAGCATGTGTCTGCCCTGTTCTCAACATTGGTTGTGATCTCTAACACTTACGTTGAGTAGTGCATGAATGGCTTAGACAATCACAGCCCAGAGTGCCCCACAATTACTAGGCAAAAAGTAAATGGCACTGCTGGCCTCATACATCACCTTGTCTAGAAGAAGCCACTTCCAGCCTGAGACTCTCTCTCCCCTTCTTTCTTAAAAGACTGACCTCTCTTCCGAAAGAAACAAGACAAGCAAACAGTGCCTACTGTTGCACAGTGGCCACAAAGTAGCTCTTAACATTAACTAGCAAGTTCTCCTCTCAGCATTATCATAGTTGCTCTTTAACAAAGAGCAACAGCAAGCATTTTTCCAAGAGACTTATTTGTGGGGTTCTCTGATATCAGTCCATCTTTCCTTCCTTTAGGCAGAATTTATATTGGAAACAGCCTCCCAAAACTGCTGGGAGGAGCCCAGGAGTGCTGCCCTCACATGTAGAGCTCCACACATTCAGGTCTTTTCTCCTGTTCCTTAACAATAACTTTCAAATGAGAGAACAGGAGAACATTACAAGCACCAGTTAATATCCAAAACATTTCCCCTCCATTATAAACAACTTTCTGTCTGCTGTAAAAGAGAATGTTGCACTGTTTGATGGCATTCGCAGAAATGGTCCTTTATTAGAGATACCTGATCCATGTTGCAGAAATACAGGATGCTGGATGAGATCCAATGTCCTGGATCCAGTAATCCTAACAGGGGGGTTAAATTGTTGCACCAATGTAATACAATTCACAATAAGAAAAATCTTATCAACGACCACCTTCTTTTTCAGCCTACCATAAATTTGTGCACTTTAAGGAAGGCATTTTCATTTCTGAGTTCCTGAAGACAGATTCACCCCCTCAGACACCAGGAATTTAACTAACAGCACAGGAGGTGCTGGGGTGTCAGTGGGGGTGACTGGCCTGCCCCGCTCTGGCCTTCTAGCCAGCCTCTCATGTGCCTGGCGAGGCATTCCCAGGGAAAAGTTTCCACTAAACATATACTTTTTCAGTGAAATGCAGTTAGGAAAGGTTATTCCTTCCCTTAATTACTCCAGCTTTATGCCTAATGCTCGGTGGGACGTATCCAGACCTTGCTGACTCTGAAAGGCTCCCGAGCCAGCCACTACTTTGAGATGCATCTGTCTGCATTTACAGGGAGGGTGCCAAAAATAACAAAGGTTTAGATCTCTACAGCCAAGATTTCTGAAAACACAGACCAAAAAGCAGTAATTTTTTACATCAGAATGAGTCAACTCCAACAGATGAGACAGATTAAAATAAAAGGTTAGAAAACAAAACTGCCCTTTGGCATGCAGGTCCTTTTCACCAGTCTTCTCTCAGGCCAACAGCTTTCTCCTGGTGCCTTGGGTTGCAACAAACACTGGCAGCCTGCGTGGGGTCCATTGGGAAGGTCTTCTTCTCATCACCTCCAAGACACATGTATTTGTTCCCTAAGCCTCTCAGAAAACTTCCAGTGTCTAAACACTGCAGGATCCTGCCTGCTGGCTCCTTCACGCTCTCACAGTGACCGTCCCATCTTCTACTCCAGATGTGCATGCCTAGATAGTCCAAGACAAATCTCCTCCTCCCAAGGGCTTCATCTGACCCAGAAAGCAGCATCCAGGACAAAGCAAGCAGGGGTCTCCTTCGTGCTGCCCAGCCGCTCTTTCTAGAAGAAGACAGTACATCTACAGCAAGTAGTAAACTGAAGTGAAGGGCTCAATTCTAGGGCCAGTCCTGTTCAACATATTTATCAGTGATCTAGATGCAAGAGTTGAATGCACCATTAGCAAGTTTGCTGATGATACCAAACTGGGAGGTGCTATTGACTCTCTTGAGGGACAAGATGCCTTGAAGAGGGATCTAGATAGATTGGAGCATTTGGCAATGGTTAATGGGATGAAATTTAACAAGTCCAAATGCCGGATTCTGCACCTTGGATGGAGTAATGCCAGGCACAAGTATAAATTGGGAGAGGAGTGGCTGGTGAGCAGCCCTGCAGAAAGGGATCTGGGGGTGCTGGTTGACAGCAGGCTCAATATGAGTCAGCAGTGTGCCCTGGCAGCCAAGAGGGCAAGCTACATCCTGGGGTGCATCAAACACAGCATAGCCAGCCAGTCAAAAGACATGATTATCCCACTGCATTCAGCGTTGGTGCAGCCTTGCCTTGAGCACTGTGTGCAGTTCTGGGCCCCACAATTTAAGAAGAATGTGAAAGTCCTTGAATGTGTCCAGAGGACGGCAACAAAGCTGGTGAAAGGGCTAGAAGGAATGTCCTATGAGGAGCAGCTAAGGACTTTGGGCTTGTCTAGTTTGGAGAAAAGGAGGCTGAGAGGTGACCTCACAGCTGTCTACAGCTTCCTAAGGAGGGGAAGTGGAGAGGGAGGCGCTGATCTCTTCTTCCTGCTATCCAGTGATAGGGCACATGGGAATGGTTCAGAGCTGTGCCAGGGGAGGTTTAGACTGGACATTAGGAAGCATTTCTTTACCGAGAGGGTGGTCAAGCACTCGACCAGGCTTCCTAGAGAGGTGGTCAATGCCCCAAGCCTGTCAGTGTTTAAGAGGCATTTGGACAATGCCCTTAATAACTTGCTTTAACTTTTGGTCAGCCCAGAATTGGTCAGGCAGTTGGACTAGATGATCGTTGTATGTCCCTTCCAACTGAAATATTCTGTTCTATTCTATTCTATTTTAAATTTCAAGACCAATTCAAAATGCTGCAGATAAATATGCATACAGAACTGGCCAACATCTCAGTCCTATTCTCACAATCCCTCTCCAAATTCAACAGTATACTACAGTTATTACTGCTCAGTATTATCCTTCTTTGTTCCGTTCTGTGGTTCTTAATCTCTGGAACTCACTTCTATAATTAATTTTGCTTTTATGGTTATTAAATGCAAATAGAAATTTTTCTGTCTTATTTCCATTCAGCTGACCCCTATAAGGGAAATATAAATATTATTCCCTATATAAATTTAATCTAATTAATTTCAATTTGTTCCATAATTTTAATAATATAATATTATATAAAATATATTAAAATGGATGATTCTGCTTCTTTTTGTTATATGTAAAAAAAAAAAAAAAAAAAGGCAAATCTCACTGTCTTTTAGGCTCCCTTCCTGGTCAATGGGAAGCCTTTTTCTGTCCCCTGGCTATAAAGGTACCTCCAACAACAAGTCTAGACCCATTTAGAATTTGATTCAACTGCTTACACGTTGATGTGAAGTGCCTTTTGAATGCCCAAGAGTACACATGGCATCCACAGGGGATGGGTAGATGTGTCACAAGGCCTATCGAGGACCCATACCCTCCCTCAGCAGCTTCTAGAGGACAGGAAAGATTGCCTAAGACATCTCAAAAGGTATTGCCTAAATACCTCCCAGATTGCCTACAAGTAAATGTTGTCATCATAAGCTGAATTCCACTTCTTGGTTTCTGTTCAGTTGCACAAGTTTTAGTGCCTACTGCTGTTTCTGGCATTGTCTGGCCTCTGGCTGCCACATCCGAAGAAGGGCTTACCTAGCATATTTGTCAGCCTTATGTTGCAAAGAAATAGGTGCCCAATGCTATTTACAACACTCTAGGATATTTAAGACTTCTGTACAAGGCTGACACGTATAGCACAGCTCCTACGGGATGCCTCATTATCAAAAATTCACCATCTTCACAGTCATTTCTCCCACACTGGTGTTTTCTAAAATCTTTACAACTAAAAAGATTTTCCAGAGGAAGCACCAACAGAACAAAGTAGGCTAAAGTAAAAGCTAGAAAGCTTTCTTCTACTTCTCTACTAGGAATCACAAAATTAATTCTCAAAAAGAAAGAGCCAGAATCATTTCACAGTTGGATTAATGAGCTCTTTTCCTCATTTGTGATGATTCAGCTGATTACTCATTCATCAACTTAATAGTGCTCTATTCTCAGTGTTCCCTATTCCCCCAAAAAGTGACTCAAGAGTAAATTAAAACAAAGTATTCATCTAGTAACACAAGTAAGATATGTCATTACTTTAAGGCTACTACAGAGAGTAGAATACTTCTCAGATATAATCAACAGTTTTTTCCTCTGATTAGCTAATCCTAGCCAAGAGCTGAAAGAAAATATGCACAACAGCACTTGCGCTTTGCAGAGAAATACCTACTTATCAGATATGGCACTGTGTATTTATTGCTAATTGCTATAATTAGTCATAAGCATTAATGAGGGGGTTAGCAAGCAACAGTTTCACACACTTTCTGTCTCTCCCCTGGAGAGTCTATTTGCTTTTTGTATCTTGCTGTTCTCCTTGTCTGATTCTTTTCTTCTTTGACACGGGCACGAACCTTCCTTTGGTCTGATTTGAGGACCCAGGTCCTTCATTTCTTGTGCAAGAAACTTTGCCTCCATTGTTTCACTTCCCACAGCTGTGCTAGGGCCTTTGCTTCTGCAAAATTTTTCCTATGATGATCAACTCTGATTACTGGAAAACAGTTTAAATTCCCTGTAAAACATCATGCAGACATATGATAATGTATTATTACTTGCTTAATCATCACAGGTCACTCCCAGTTGAGAATGAACAGGACAACATAGTGTAAATAACATTAGCAATTGCACAACAAGAACAATGTAGCGTATGAGACTTGCTGTAGTTGAACTGAAAGCCTGTGCTTTCGCTCACATGGGTGTTGCCTGTTTGCTCCTAACAGCCTAAAAGAATTGGTTGGCAGGTTACATTCAATCAAATAAACTTCCAATGTCCCTGAGGTGTCTTTCTCAGAAGACATCCTTCCTCCTTCTGTGTCTTGGCTCTGTGTGTGGGAGCTGTGTGAGGCATGGCACTACCCACTAACAGGTTCTCGAAAATTGTTTTATAGTTCACTCCGAAGGGTGCACTGGAGCACAGCTTATCACCAAATCAAAACGGTATCTGGACTTGACTGTTATACAGTCTATTCTGAATCCTTTTAGTCCCCAGGAGTGATGATCATTTCGGTTAAATTCATTCCTGCTATACAGATAATGTGTCAATGGAAGTTAAGCACTCTTCGATTTAAATTGTGATAGTCTCATCCTTCTTCAGTGTCTCAGGGGCCATTAAACATTTGCACAGAAGCTCATGTTTCATCTTGGAGAGATTTAATCTTTGGAAGGTCTCTCTGACCTACTGATCAATTCTTACCGCAGTTTTAAACCAATTACTAAGTCTTCTTATCTAGTAACAATCTTATCTAAGTTAAATATGCACGGTCTGGGGCAAATGCATAACATCTGTTAAAAAAACTCCCAACTATCTACAGGAATTGCTTTGGGCGCTTCACATGGTTAAGTATCAAGATGTGCACTGCTGCACAAAGGATGTTGAAACAGGTTTACATACACAGAGCCTTATTAGCAAGACCCATAGCTCAAGAACCCTAACTGTCAACAGGCATCGGTTTTAATGGTGAAAGTTACTTTTGGGGAAAATAAAAACAAAAAAGGAGAGACAGAAAAGGAAAAAGGAAAACTCTCCCTAGGGGACAGTAGGAAAGAGCAGTGATGGAGTCCCATAGGGGCACCCTCCTTGGAGTGTGCTTTTCAGTGCAGCTCTTGTTACTGTGACAAAGAGTTTTCACTGTGCTTTTTCAGGAGTACTGCACACTTCTCACCAGTACCCGCTGTGGCTCCCTGTTGGTTGTTCCCGTCAGGATGCTCCTGACACTGAATGGAATATGCTTCACTTGGCACAAGTGTTGCATGCGATCAGTTGCAAATCTTCCATTCATATATATTATTGGGTAACATAAGGTACTTAAATTACCACTGTCTACTTTGTTGCAGACTAGGGTTTAGTTTAATATAAATTAAAACCTACAAAATAAGGGGTAAGAATAGGGTAAGGAGGATAAAGACAGTAAGGAAGGGAAAGGTAAGGAAGGCAGGGAGATTCCCACACCAGTGGCAGGTCCTTCCCTAGAGAACCATCATACCAGTGTCAGGGTTTCTAGCTGCAAGACCTTGAAAGCAGTGGCACAAAAACAACTGCATGAGAGCAACAAAGGGAAAATAGTGCCCCAAAAGATTTCAAAACACGTTGCCACCAGAGCTTAGGTGAGATGTTCCAAAGCTGCCAGGGAAAGGTAAGCCAGAGCCTTGCAAATGGAAGGACCTAAGCATTGCAAAAGATAAGACACCATGCAACAACACTTATCTCACACAACAGAGTGTCTGTGGTGCACTAGTCCTTTTTGAAAAATTAAAGCTGAATCTAACTTTGAAAGCTGATTTTGTAAAACTGCTGTCTAGCCAACGGAATGATAGCATAATAGCAGAACAGCTTCTCTACAAGACCTTGAGCATGTCCCTTGCTTTTCTGTCATAAGATTTAGGTGGGAGGGCTGATCTGCTGGAGGGTAGGAAGGCCCTTACAGAGGGATCTGGACAGGCTGGATCAATGGGCCGGGGCCAACTGCATGAGATTCAACAAGGCTCAGTGCCGGGTCCTGCACTTCGGTCACAACAACCCCACGCAATGCTACAGGCTTGGGGAAGAGTGGCTGGAGAGCTGCCCGGCAGAAAAGGACCTGCGGGTGTTGGTTGACAGCCAGCTGAATATGAGCTGGCAGTGTGCCCAGAAGGCCAAGAAGGCCAATAGCATCCTGGCTTGCATCAGAAATAACATGGCCAGCAGGACTAGGGAAGTGATCATCCCCTTGTAATTGGCACTGGTGACATCGCACCTCAAAAACCGCGTTCAGCTTTTGGCCCCTCATTACAAGAAGGACATCGAGGTGCTGGAGCGTGTCCAAAGAAGGGCAACAAAGCTGGTGACGGGTCTAGAGCACAAGTCTTCTGAGGAGCAGCTGAGGGAACTGGGGTTGTTTAGCCTGGAGAAAAGGAGGCTGAGGGGAGACCTTATTGCTCTCTACAACTACCTGAAAGGAGGTTGTAGCGAGGTGGGGGGGTTGGTCTCTTTCCCAGGTAACAAGCAATAGGACAAGAGGAAATGGCCCCAGGTTGCACCAGGGGAGGTTTAGATTGGGTACTAGGAAAAATTTCTACACTGAAAGAGTTGTCAGGCACTGGAAGAGGCTGCCCATGGAAGTGTTTGAGTCCCCATCCCTGGAGGTTTTTAAAAGATGTGTAGATGTGGTGCTTAGGGACATGATTTAGTGGTGGACTTGGCAGTGCTAGGTTAACAGTTGGACTCAATGATCTTAAAGGTCCTTTCCAACCTAAACGATTCTATGATTCTTAGATTTGTACAGCCTAGGACATGATTCATATAAAATATATCTCTAATTAAAGGAATGATCCACACTGCCTAGTCTTTGGCATTTCCTAAGTCTAGAGACGTCTAAACCACATCTGATACCTCTCTGGTTGTCCTGAATATCCCCTAAGTACCTGAAGCACACACTTTAGAAACGCTGGATTCAGCAGCAGCTCTTCAGGAAAGAGTTGGAAGTTTTGGTCGTTCCTAAACTGAAAGGACCAACTGTGCTCTGTTATTGAAGAAAACAGAACAAGCTTATTCAGAGGGAGAAATAGGAGCATTATCTGCAAAGGACATGGGGTGACTTCTGTCGATCCACTCTGTCCTACTTATAAAAGTCCTAAAGACACTCAGTGCAGACTGCCTCTTTTAAAGTGTTTCCACAACGGACTGAGTTCCTAAATACCTTAGAACAAATGACAGGAAGTAAGAATTCAGCTTCCTTCCTTACTTTATGCTATCCCTAGTAATAGATTTAGTAATAGCTAGTAATCCCTAGTAACAGCTGACTTTAAAAAGGACAATATTCAGCTTCTGCTCTGGAATAAAGGATGATGACCTCAAGAATTAATCTTCCACTGCTCTTCTGCTTCTTTGTAAATAAAATAATCTGCCAACTGCTACATTTGCACTCCTTGACAAGTGAAGAAGATGTCACTCTTCAAATATGTTGTTGCTTACTGTTTGGCTTTTGATGGCTTTATCACTAGCCAGTTAGTATGCGAGATTTTTTCCAGTTACGTTGTTCACATCAAACCAGTACAAAATAGCCATAGTGTCAGGATGCTGAGCTTATGGTGACAGCAATAATGTAATTTCTACCCTGGAATCTTATTCAGGGAGGATTTTGGATACTTTTCCAAGGTCAGTAGGTCTGTGTCAAAGCATGTCATTTATATCCAGAAGGAAGAAAGAGGCATTTCTAAACATGTTGTTTTCCAAAAATGCCTTTGTGCTAGTAGGTGGTCTAAGATGTCCAGACTGTTACAAACATGGAAGCTTTTATTCTAGACTTCAAATACATTCTGTCACCCTGACCCCACATAACATATGGGCACTAAATAGCCAGGAGGATTTCAAATCAGAGTATTCATTTGGTCACAGGCATTTCTAGATTAGATAAGCATCTTGCATGACTGAGACTCCATGTACGTTGTTTTACATTGATCCCTTACTGGAGCAAGCACCCTGTGAAATGGGTCCCACCTCACTGAGTCTTTGAGAGGTTATTATCCTGACTAATGAAGTACATTAACTACCTCTCATACACTCACCTTTAACATGGTTCCTGTGTATGCTCTCCAGTCTTTCTTCCATTTCCAAAGTTTCAATTCTACCTGTGTAAGAGCATGAGCTACAGACATCATCTGTCTAAAATGTTTCTGCTGGGGCCTGAATAATTATAAAGAAAAATCCTCCCTTGAGATCAGTGGCTACTCAGAACATAGAGCAAATCTGAATATAAGCCTAAAGGTGTGTTAATTTCAATTATTTGACTGAAACGTCAATGACAATTTACGGGGTTGGGAAAGGGAGGGAAAAGCTCAGTGCTGCAAAACATCACCAGCTGACCACAATTAAAAAGAAAAAAACCACAACATATCTTCCTTCTAGGATATTTCACTACTCTTGTGATCTAAGCCAATGACAAAAAAACTGTCTAAGGACAATGTCTTAACAATTCAGTTCCTAGAAAAAGTACAGTAACTTACATGTCCATAGCCAAAAAACTCAGAGCAGGGTTTACCCTAACAAAAGCATTATTATAGCTCTGTCTTTGCAGAATTTTTGTTTATTTGTGGGAAGTAGTACTGTAGTGGATGGTAGTAATTTTGGCAGTGTAAATGGCCATTAGGGAAATGATAAAAATTATCCCAAAAGCTAAACATTTAAAAAATGCTTCAGTTGCCATTCTGTTTTGATTATCTATTTTTTTTTTTTCTCCTGAAGTCTGTAATCAGCCTTTCCAGTCTCTGCCAATCACTCCACCAGTCTTTCTTGTTTTACACTCAGCCAAGAACACCCCAGAAAGTCTCATGGAAGACTGTCTCTATAAGAAGAAGACTGTTTGTTATGTACCCTTGTGTTCAGATACAGATGTATATGCACTGGGCTGTGGCAGTAGAGATCAGGTGTATTTTATTTCCTTGATTGGCACTGAACAGGCTGCTAGTGTCAGGAGCTTGATTCAGTTTTCCACACATAAGCATCTGATGCCCTTTGAGGTGTTCTAGAGTACTCCACCTGGCCTCCAGCAGCAGGTCTTGAAGGTCATGGTTTCCTCCCCCCAGTTCTGTATCTTCTCTTCTGACCCACTGAGGATGTCTCACATTCATAAACTTAAATATCTAGAATCATTTTAGACTGCCAAAGGTAACTGAAAGACTGCCAACAGCATGTGTACATTAGGGTAAAGGAAGTTGGTTTTTTGGGCTCAGAGCAATGACAAGAGGCTCAGTTAGGCATATTTGAGACATCCTGAAAAAGTGAAGAGAAAAATAAATAGCATAAGCAAGAAAGAAAAAAGTTAGACTGTAATATTGAGCAACAGAGCAAAAGCAAAGCCTGGAAGTGCTTCTACTCCAGTGCGAGATACCTAAAAATTAGGACAGGAGAAACACTGGGTAGGCACTGAGTGGTCACCCTGATATAGCAGCACATGAGAGGCCTCCTGGAAGGACGACAATCAGTGCAATGCACTGTTTGTAAGTAAGTTATCAACTTTAGAGGGGCACGATCCATAGGTGAGGAAGTAGTGCTCTACATGAAGCACAGCAGCTCAAGTATCACAAGAAAAAAGAAGCACCCTGAAATCTCTATCGGTTGAAGTCCCATATTCTAAAAGCAAAAATGTAATACTAAAACTGTTCTACTGAGCCCATTTTGGAATGATGCTAACGATCAAGAAAAGTTCAATGACACTAGAGAAGGTATGAATTTTGAAGATTTAGTAACAATGACAGATTTCAGCTGTCCAGTAAAGGACTGCTTCCTCAACCAGCCAGTTGCAGGACCCACAAGATGTGGCCTTAAGGGATCCATGGAGCCTAGTTCAAAATATATTCATGGGAAAGCTGTTCTGCAATAATATTCACAATACAATTTGTTTCAAAGCTGTAATTGCAGACAGTAAGGTAAATCAACGCATCACAAGGAATTTCAAGAAAGAGAACTTGCTAAAATAAGATAATTAGAGGAAAAGGAAAAAAAGAAAGAAGAAAAATGTAAAACACCAGAACAACAACAACAAAAAACCCCACACCAACCCCCCAAAAAATGCAATCCAAAAAGCAAAATGCCTACAGGCATTCTGGAGGCTGTTCAAAAACACCAGGATACTCAGGTAACCTCAGTGCTGCAACTCAGAAAGAAAATAAAACCATCCAATTAAAAAAGAACTTAAAGCAAAGGATGTTCAAAATACACAGGGCTGATTAGTACTCACCCAAGTGCTCTGAAGTAACTCTAACATGAAATTGCAGAGCTGCTGGCCAAGGTATGCAACCTGTCATGCACACAGCCATGATACCAAAGGACCGATGATATAACTCCCATCCACAGAAGGCACTCTGCAGGGGAACCTGGGCATGATAGACTAATGAGACAGATTTCCAGCCCTGGTGAGATGGTAGAATCTATAATGAAGAACAAGACCACAAAACCTGAGTCAGGTCCAGGGTCAATCCAGGAAGTCTTGCCAGGAAGAACAGGAGATAGAACAGGAGATTACCTACAGCATAGGTCCAACTATGAGACAGGGCTAGATATAAAGCTACACCAGCAATACAATAAAAAAACCTCAGCCAGTAAGTCAGGGCAGCAGGACAAAAGGCTAAGAACAAGATTACCAACAGGACAGCTCAGGGCCAGGCCTGAAATGGAGTCCCTGGGCCCACAGGCAGAGGTGTGGATGTGGACCCCAGGTGAAGCTGATCAGGGCAATTAAGGCTTATTTGTGCCTTCAGACCCTGACAGTTACAGAATTTAAGTCACCACAGGACTGGAGGAAAGGTCCTTTTGTGGAATTAAAATTGATTAGAGGAGAGAAAGTAGAGTTTCACTAGTGGAGTCCCTTGGCAGTTGCTACTAGGACTGGTTTTAATTGACATCTTCATCAGTGACTTGACAAGAGTAACATCTGAATTTTCCAAATCACCACTACTAAGGCCTTTCAGGTAGCAAATGCTGAGTGAGTAGGCAAAAAGTGATAAGTGAATTTCAGTGTAGAAAAACACAAGACAATACATATAGGTAGAAATGATGTATATCATGTCTACAGATGCAGCTGTCAGGTCTCAGTTCAGTAGCTCACTGTGCAACTCAAGTGCTTGGAGTCATCTCAGCTCTCTGAAATCATTTGCTTAGTGTGCAGCAGCAGCCTAAAGAAAGTTGCTGGAGTGCTGTGTGTCACCAAAAAGGCTGTGGAGAGCAACACGGTGGGCATCATGTTGCTGCTATGGAAAACTTTGTTGCACTTTCATTTGGTATACTGTGTGTAGCCCTGGTCTTCACATCTGAAGGGTGCAGGGGAGGTGATAAATGAAGTGCAGAGAAAGGCACTTAAAATGATCAAGAGGATGAAGCAGCTGCTGTACAGTAAGAAACTAGAAACCCTGGGGCTTTTAAATTTGGAGAGAAGGTAGTCGAATGGAATATTCATGAAATTTACAAACTCATAATAACCATGGTTAAAAAGAACACGAAACTGTTTTTCACCATAATCCACAAGACGGTAACTGGGCACTTACTTACTGAATTAGTAGAAGATTAGTATGAAACAGCTAAAATGAAGTATATTTTTTTACACAAAGGGTAGTGAACTTCTGGAATTTGTTGCCACAGGAATTTGTGGAGGCAGACAGTATCAGCAGGCTTAAAAGGGGTTTAAACAAAGTCAAGGGCAGCAGATCCATGAACAGATACTTTTGGTCTATGAATTGCTCTCAGAGTAGGAAGTGGTTCTTTCTTTACTGTTCTGTATGGTATTCTGATGGTTTATCCTTAAGACATTGCTGTTGGTCAGGCTTATAACTGGCAGTCTTACAGTTATCTGCAGTGTATGTACATTTGCCATTGTTAATGCCAGTATGAGCTGGGAGCAAAAACCACAACCAGCTTTATAAAGCAATAGAGGGTGGAGAGTTTGGAAGCGAAGTAGACAGTCTGGAACAGCATAGAGAAGGCTGTTGAGCAGATGTATTTTATCTAGGCCCCCACCTCCAATAATCCCTGAACTGCTGGATCCACATTGTATGTACCTTGCTTTGTCGGCAGTCTTATTTCAGAACACAGTCTTCAGATTACTATGGTTCAGTATGATATGTGTCTCAGGAAATTCCTTGAGCTGAAATAGCTGGAGGCCAGAAGAGTATTTGGGGAAAATATCTTACATGGTTGCTCTCTAGGCTTCCCCTTGCTTCTGTTGTAAAAGGCCATTGGGCTAGGCAGACACCTGATTTTAGTCAGTATGGCTGTTCCTATCTTGACCAGTGATCCTGCCATAATCTCTATATTGTCTACAGCAACAGAACATGCTAATATTAACTTTGTAATGAAGTCTACTGATCTGTTGAAGCCAATCAATGGCTGATTATGTTCCTTTGTACCAGTCAGCTCCATCAGTTGGGAGTGTTAAGAGTTTAACATTTTGAAGCAACTTGTGGAAAAAAATGTTCATGTGCAAACCTCATTGGTTGTCTATCAGCAAATAAAATTTGGTTACTTTTTGGAAGTGCTATGTGGTAGTTTTAAAAATGCAGTTGTTATTCTGTTCATTGCTATTTTGATCCTCTAAAAGTCATGTTCCATGACTTGCTTTTATATTGTTATTTTTGCTATATTTTAAATTGGCCCATTTTTCATCTGAATGTCATTGTGCTTATAGAACATGCTGAATATAGCATTTTGTATCTCATTAAAACACATTCAAATAATGTTTTTCTTTAAATCACACAGTTAAATAACTTGCAGACCTCTCTATAATTACATGAGTTCACTTTTCTCTTACATCAAGTCCCACTATTTCAGACACCAGGTCTTGACAAAGCTTAAGAAAGGAGAAGTGTTGACTCGACATACAGATGGAGAGCCAAAGCCTGGAGATACTACGTGACTTGCTCAAAGTTACTCAGTGAGCAGCAGAGGAGCTAAATTAGTGCTAGGTCTCTTGGGTCCTGAACCACAACCACAACATTGCCTTCGCTCCTCTCACCACTTCTATTTAAGGCACAGCTTCCTATATTAATCTTCTACAACTACATTCCTAGGGAGACCCAAAGGAATCTATCTTCTTTGGGCCTTCTTTCTGTGTGTAGGTGTGCTGACAGATGGGCGGGTGGGTTGCAGATGCCAAACCTCTGACTGGGTGAGACTGTAGGGTAGCCAGAGAGCAAGGCTGCCAAGCCACTCCCTGTAGACAAGGGTCAGAGCCTGCACATATCCAGCGAATGTCCAAATGAGGATGTTAACAGAGAAACTTCTGTAGCAAGAGGCATGTATTTTGGCTCCTCCTCTTCCTTACACCACCACGACGACTCTTCGTGGTAAACCAAACTTGGAACGAGAGAGAAACACTGGACACATGTGAAAATGCAATTTTATCCACAAGAGTGTTTTCCAGACTTCCTCTGGGGTCAATGCGATGTGCGCTTGCTTTGAACAATATTATTCCTAACAATACAGACATTGTTTGAACAATACAGATACAGTCCAAACAATTGCCCTTAACAATGCAAGCACTTAAACTTGTCAACAATGCACTGCTGGAGAGGCTAGCAGAGATAATGAATGTGGAAAACTCTGCCATCCTGGACTATTTGCTTAGAAGTGAAATGGGGTGCCAAATGAAGTATTCCCAAAAGCTAATTTTCACCCGGTAACCCCAGAATCCTTCTGTACAGGAGAGAAGGAGCTGAAAGCAGTAACTGGAAATGCAACAAACAGGTCACTGGAGGAAACTCCCTTTGCTTATAGAGATGACCATTTGGGGAAAGCAGCTCCCCACATGTAACACAGAGCTTTGGACGTAATCCTAGGGCTTCAGGCCTTTGTGAAGGAACCATATGAACTTCAGAGGGACCCTTAGCCCATGGGGCAGCCCTCTGGATTCACATGCAGAAAAGGAGTTAACCCACCATCCTTGCAGAAGATGTGGTGAGCTGTCTCTCTCTCTGATACAGGGGCTTGAACTTTTTTCCCACTCACATGGTGCTCTCAAGTCCATCATTATCCTTCCACATCAGGGCACATCCTGTGGGATATATTAGGTATCAACTAACTGTATGATGTCACACATTCCTCTCTGTGCCCAATCATATGGGTGATCGCAAGTTCAGATAATGTTCCATTAGATGCAAACAAATACTCATAGGAAATGCAATAGCTCTGACTTACCTTGCAGTTCACCAAGAAACCTGGAAAATCTGAGCCGGGACAGAGAAACCCATTTACCCCTTCTTCTCTCATGATGATCTATCTATTCTGCTCATGGATCTTCATCAAGTGATTTTCAGAACCAGGTGATATCTTTTCAAAGGGCACACAGCTTTTACTTAAGACTACTTAGATTTAAACTGTAATGGATTACACATCCTTACTTATAGCATTTTAATAGTTAATTGTCTTCACTGTCAACAGTGCCACCTGGGTTTACTTGGCTTTAATTTCCAGCTGCTGGACCTTTTGTTTTCTTTTTTAAGCTGCTTTGCTTTTTAAGCAAATGAAATTGATTTGCCTATGGAGAAGTCTGGGGAAGTATTTCAATAAATGATGGGACATGAACATATGTTAGTTACTGGGTAGCGTCCTTTAGCCTGTAGGAGGTGATCTGAGCAATAATACTGTGAGCTGCTTCTAGGTTTCAACGTACATAATTATGCAAAACAGCAGTGTCAGGTAGTGATAATATGGCAGTTTATGTAGCTTTGTGTTGCTTTTGAGGTGAACTTTAGGTCAGAAACTCGGGGAGACAAAATTATTTTTTAAAAGTAGAATGTAAAGTACCATGCAAAAGGAGAACCATAGCTCAGGACAGTCAATCCTTATCCACTGCCTTTTGAAAACCACATCCTGTGATAATTTTGTGTTTGAACAATAACTGCATTTTTACAAGAATTCCTTAGCTCAGCAGCTCAAAGCTTTTGTTAATTATCTGTTGTTAGTCATAAAATAAAAGGTCATTTCAGTGTATACATATATGCACATATATATTTGTATAAAAAATTCAGTGTGCACATGTGCGTATGTTTATTTCTGTGTTGAGAGAGGGAGAGGACATGATAGCTTTTTTAAGACACAGGACTGGAAGTTTAATTTAAAAGATTCCTATCCAATTCTACAAACTCCCCAAACATCTCAAGGGCCCTGTTTGATACCTGTTTCTGTTAAACAGAAATACATCTCACATGCCGGATTTACGCATCACTTTTATCTCACCTTTCCCAAAGAACCTGTGCCCTATCTGCCACAGCCTGCTTAAATCCATGTTAAATCCATGTTAAATCCAGATGTTAGATTCATCTCCCTTTCCCGCAGACATGATCACTTTTCTTTTCTGTCCTGCACAGGGCCCAGGATGGGTTACATTCCTTGTCCGCTGACACTGGAGAACCGTCTTAGGCTCACAGAATAGGCACAATTGTCACTATTGATCTTTTTATTGATTATTTGCTTTGCAGTGATGCTTCTGTGTGTCAGTCATGGTCCAGGACCCTTGTGCACTGCACAATCACAGAACCGAAAATTGAGCCAATTTGTATAGAAGAGGCAACAATTAGATCTACATAGATGGACAGTACTTAGTCTGATAGGCAACTCTCTCAGCACATCACTAACTAGTGTTGAGTCTCTCAGATACTATAGAAAAGGCATATGCTAAAATATGTGTAGTTATTGAATTTATTAATATATATGAGAAGGTTCCTCTCTCTCTTGAGAAGAGTAACTTGGGAAAATGCATGAAGATGCTTCTCATAAATATGCGATAGGAGGATGGTGATGACTTGTACTGTATTGTTTAGAGCTGACATCCTGACAATAAATGATGATACAACTGCTTCTCAGTGCAATTGGAGAGCACAAGGAAAATACAACTTGCAGAAGCATTCCAAATTAGGAGCCAGGATATTTGGCATGCCATTTTTAGGTCAGATGCTAAAATGCTGTAGTATGCTAATATGAAGCCGAGCTGAAATCACAAAGGAGGAAATCTAACCCTTTTCTTTATCCCATCAGCTATCCTGAATAATGGCTCTATATGACTTAAATTTCCATTAAGAAAAAGGCTTAGTCAATGATTCCCTTCTTCCAACTTACATGACTTCTCAGCTACACATTCCGCCCCCAGACCATTGCTGGTGGGCAGTCTAGAGACAAGAGGTAGCAGGAATTGAGGAGTGACTGCTGGGCCTTTTTACTCCGAAGGACACCAGTGCATTGCTTAGCTGCACCTGAGGCAGCAATTCTTCCAAAATGTTTACCCTAGCTGGAGAGTTGGAGGACTTCTGCAGCAGACTGGACTGCCAAAAGATACAGTGGAGAAAACAGAGAAGTGAGTGGAGCCCAGGCAGAGGGCTGAGCCCTGGCTCACCCTCCTGCAGAGAGGCAACCTTGTTGCAAGCTAAGGAGGAACCTGTGATGAGGTCCTATAAACCAATGCAACAAACTTCAAAGTAGCCCCACGGAAGTCGTGGTCTGCAGCTGTCAGCAGAATTAACCAATATTAAGAAAGCACTAATGTACCAACCAGAGCAGAATTTTGAATACACAAAACTAAGCCTCAGGGTCCTTACTTGGTGGCTCTGAATAGAGGCTTATATTAAAAATGGAGAAGAAAAAACCCAGGAATTTTCACGATGCTTTGTCTTGACTCTTACAAGCTAAAAGTAGCCATAAGGTTGTATTTGAAATGGCCCAGATTTGCCAAGAATAGCAGCCTTATTTATTCCCTCATTTTCAGGTGGCAAAAAAGGAGGTGCAGGAAACTATCAAATAGTAAGCACCTGCTCTACATGCATTAGTGTTCTGGCATATACAAAACAAAACTGGTACAAAAACAGAGACATGCTAACCGTAGAATTGCTAGTTTTGGTGCACACATCTTAAGACTCTCTATGACTGTGTGGTCCTGACTATGCTTCCAGTTGCTGGCAGGAGGAAAGGGCAATAGAAATCCTTAAATTGCCTACATGACAGATTAAGCAGCCTGGTCTCACAGTAGCATTAAGAAACTTGCTTGCAGTCCTTGAGATGACAAGGCTGAGCAGGAAAGCAAGACTTTACTTGCCTCATATCATCATTAAATATGTACAGTGGTATTGACAAAAGCCAGACATCCAAAGATTGACTACATTTCCTTCAGGCAATTCACTCCAGATGCTGTCAAGTGACATTTAGCGGTCCCCTGCTTGGAAAGGGGGATTAGCTGGATGATCCCTGCAAGGGCCCCAACTCATTCCAACATAAAAAAAGGTCACAAGGACAATCTACAATAATTATTTCCGTTTCAAATGTATCTTAAACTACATGATTTCAAAAATTAAGAAATATAGCTGGGAAAACCCTGGCAGTGATTTGATCAGAACACTAATATGTTGTACAGCAGGAAGAAATTACTGAAAATGTTGCCATGCATATAAAACTTTGCTTCTACTGACTAATTGCCTCTTTCTTGTTGGTGTATCTCCAGAGAGCTTCCAAAAATAAATTCAATTAGGTTTAAAAAATATACACTTTGGATTATACTTCTGTAACTAAAAGGTTGTGGAAGTGTCATGTCTAGAATAAGAAATTCAAAATCCGACTATTAAACAAGACAGATTTTTGCAAGGAACTTATAGTCCAAATTCACTTAGATGTAGATTTAGGAGCCAAATACCCTTCATTTCAAAGTACTGTTGTGATTTTAGGCAGTTCCAGTTGCAAAAAGATGAACAATTGCATGCCTGGGCATAGTAAGAGAAAAAACTCAAGGTCTGGGGGTGGTTGAAGCTACTGCTCCAGACCTCCTTGCGTTCCTTCTGTTCTGGTTTTCCCACAATTAGTACTTCAAGGGCATGAATGTATCAAACATAGGATAATGCTGTACCTAATAAGGAAAAATATGTTTTTTCACCAAATGGATGTCTATTTGTCTGCTGCTCCTACCTATGAAGAAGTGGAAGGTCAGGTCATAAGGCAGGAGAAGGTGCTGGTACCTACAGAGAATCCAAAGGGAGGGAGATAACTACTGGCAGGAATAAATCAAGGTATGCCTTTTCTCTGTCCCATGGCCAATGTCTCATGCATCAGCTGCACCGTTCTCTCCTTCTCTCTCCCCACACTCAACCCTGGCTACACCAAACACTTCTTTTACAACAGCTAGGCAACAGGAGTGCAGGGCATCAGATAAATTAAAAATTTCCTCCTGTTCCTAAAGCTGTGGAGAAATTCAGATTGGATCCACACAGAAAAGAGAAATGAGGGCAAGGGGGAATGTCAAGAAGAGAGGAGAAATAGCTGCAAGAAAATCTGTGGTGGGGAACAGAATCAAGTCAGGAGGTGTACCAAGAGATATGCAAGAATGGTAAAGAGTACAGCCTTATTATGAAGCAGACTTTTCCTGCAGATCCAGTGGCACACACAGAACACAGGACCAGGAAAGCCACAGGGAGGATGGAGGCAAGCCTGATGTTTTCTCCCAGGAATGTCAATGTGTGCCAGGCCTAGCTGCCCCATCTGCTCAACCAAGGTCAAAAATACAAGGCTGCATCCTGAGCACCCATGTCACAAGGCTACTCTGTCTCTACAGGTTTGATATCTGCCCTAGAAAGTGCCAAAGGAGAAAGCACCACCCAGAAAGCAGGATAGTGCTCAAGCCATGTTACACCTGGAAGCAAAGCCCACACACTCGCTGTGCTGCTCTGCCACAGTCTGCTGCATGCTGAGAAGAGGTGCTTCCTGCCTGGTCACCACATCACAAGGTCTCAGTAATTATTCAGAAAGGAACAAACACATAATGAGCAAATATTAAACTCTACTTTTTTAGTTGATTGTATAATTGATAGAGATGGGGAGGAACAGCACCATCACCAACATCCTGGCCTATGCAGCAAAACGGTTTCACGATAGCTGTGCTCAAGAATATAGGAAATTTTATTCTGATGATTCTGTACAGAGGGAGTCACCCTCCAGCAATAAAGAAGCTCTTCTGAGTGAGAAGGTAAAAGGACCCTGCTGAGGTACTGTACCATGCATCTGAGGGAAGACTGTGTTGGGCTGCAGAATGAGAAATGCCACCTAGCTGACCTCTTCATAGTTTCTTTGGCCCATCTTGACTCCCAGGAAAAGCTCTAAGGTTGCACATACTGCTCCAGTTAGTCAGTGTCCAATGAAGCTCTTCTAACTCTTTGTATGGCACATGGGAAGAAAATCCTGACCCCAGGGGACTGCCTTGACTGGGAGTCAAGGTCCAAGGCTGAGAACATAAGACTGGATTTGACCCCACACCATTGAAAACTATGCCTCTCACGCAAGAAGACTCAAAGTACTTCCATTTTTCTGCACATTAATTTGTACAGATTCCATCTACCTGGATTGTGCAATTGTGCCTACTGGGCTGGAGTATACAGGCACAACCTTATCATGGGCAACAGCTTTTCTGATTAAGGGAAGACGACAGTTGCTCTGCTTCCATTCTCCCAGAACTTATGGTGTCCTAAACTGACTCTGAAAAGGGCACAAGCTCCTGTTTCCTGCTCTTTCTGCACACTAAAAAGAACTCCTAGATCTCAGTCCAGTGTAACTGGGTTTGTTTTGAACCATGGCTTTAAGGCTCATTTGAGATTCATGTGGTTAGGGTTTATATGTGGGAAAAAAGCTGTTTCTCACCCCCACATTCATTCTATGCTCACGTATACTCCAAATCATCCATAAAAGGTCTGCAACATAATCATTACACTGGTCAAATATGAAAGACAGTCTGCAAAATTTTACTCACCCACACTGCCTGTGTGAGTCACTTTTTATTTTAACCAGTAAGCAAAGCATTTTTTGTCTTGTTGTCATCACTGATGGAAGAAGGGATGAATAGATTTTCTGTGACTGTAAGGCATATTCTCCTTCAGTGCTACTTTTCTCATGGCATTTTTGCAAGTCTGAAGTCGAAGTGTTTCATTCTGATCTTATTTTATCATGTTTTCTCAAAATATGGGCGCTTGCTAGACATGAAGAGAACCCAGTGCAAATACAAAATCTCATAATTTAATTTATCTGCAATTTTACTTTTCAGGATTTAATCAAATAGTGATAATAGCCAGCTACACTTCTTGAGAATTCTTCATGACTTCCCTGAACCATATATAATTGTCAAACAGGTGTTGCCCTCTGTGGTGTTTCCAACTGTTGATACACAATGCCTAGCACCCCTCTCAGCAGCAACAGCTACACTGGTGTCCCCGAGCTTAAAACTCTTCTGTCGTATTTGGAGAGGTGCAGTAAAGCTGGAAATTGTTTCTGTATTCTTGAAGCTGAGATTGATAAACCAGCTCAGCTTATAGTACTCCCTTTGAAGAAAGTAATTTTCAATCATTTTTGAAGCACTTATAAGCAACGAGCAACAGGTTTCCCATCTTCTCACTCCTGTTTATTATACACGCTAGACCTCTTGGCAATATCTGAAGCATTGCCAGAAGTTATTTTTATTTTCTTAGCTAACATGAGTAAGAGGTTACAGATGCTGAATGCGATTTACATCCTACTTAACTGTGCCACCACTTGGTTATGCTCACCTGGAGTTGCAAATGGATCCTCCTCAAGATTACTCATGGAGAATTAGTTTCAAGTATAGCAAACAGCTGTCCTCTATACCACCATTTCTCAAGAAAAGATCAACAAATTCTTAATTCTTTTGGTTATTTTTCATCCAATGATTTCTGCAGGCCTGTTCCATCTGTGCATGTAAAGGTTCCCTGCGAATATTTTACCAATAGTCTAGTTTGCTCCAGTGAACAGAATTCTTCAGTTGTTTTTTTTTTAATGGGAAGATGGAAAATTCAAGTTCAAAGCACTTATTATCTCTTAAATATTGTACATAAAATCAACACGAGACGTAACACTTGAGACCCATGCTAGTTCTTCAGTGCAGTATGAGATTATGTTGCACTTGAATAGATTATTACAGTACCTAATGAAGCATACATAGAAATCTTTCCATGTGTTTTTGCAGCTCCCTCAGTACCTGCATACTTCAGGGTATTTATCATAGTATATTTATTCTTTGAGCCTAGTCCCCATAATGGTGGACACTGTACTATGTAATCCCTTCCTAAGACACACTCTGGCTAACAACTTTGCCAGGATCAGAATGCTCCCATAAGATTCCCCTCCCTACACTTACCAATCTTCATCTCAAAACTCACTGCATTTGTGGGTTTACTTATATCAGAGGTCTGGTTTGGAAAGTCTCTGTATCCCTAATTTCCAGCCCAACTATATTTACGACCATTTGCAAAATGACTCCTACCCTTTGCTGAGATTTACCAGTTCCTGCCCCATATACTTCTAGCCAGCAAAGTTTTTGTTACTTTTTTAATAGCTGAGGAGTTGGATCACAGGGAAAGTCAGCACTCTGGAGGACTGCAGCAGGTTGGATAATGGCATCTTTCTTTCTGTCTGTGTGGCTTGGAATTGAAAAATCTGAAGCTTTGAACTCTGGCCTGTTCCCTGCATTTCCTGGTAACTACAACAGACATGGACTATTTGTGAACAGCTCAGATCTTTGGACGCCACTTACATACACAAGACTTAATCCAAAATCCGGTACACTCAATGGAAAGACTTCTGGTTGACTTCCATTCTCTCTGGACCAGGAATACTTCAGGGGTCTAGAACATACATGCTGTCTTTTGCTGCTTTTTCTCCACGTAGTAGCACATACGTATTGCCTCTGCAAATCTTTTCCAATTAATGGTCCAAAATAAAGACCCAAGTGCTTTAGCATGAAGTTTCCTTCTTCATCGCAAACTTCCAAAGATGCATAGACAGCAACTGTGAGTCACCACACCCAAAATGACAAACCAGTAAGTAGCAAACGTTCAATAAATATAATGTGCAGCAAAACAAACAAACAAACAAACAAGCAAAAAGCTTTGAAACAAGATTCCCTTTATGAAGATGTGAGTTTTTAGAAATACTGATCCATTTATGAAACTTTGCAGCAATCAGAATTCCCAGGAAAATTAACATGAGAATCATGTGGGACTTTACCCCAGAAGCCACAAACACAATATTTTTGTTTGTATGTCAAAAATAAATTATTTATGGCAATCTGTAGTGGAAGTCATTGATTGTTTCCACTGACAAAAATTCTTATTAGATTGCCAAAATTGTAAAATAATCATGGGATGTTTCATTAAATGTAACATTTGAACTGAGCTCCTGTAAGAATGGGAGAACTTGGCAGACTGCAAACTTTTGGCTCTTTGCACAGCCTGTGAGCAAGAGAACATTCCCTGCAAGCTGTTAGGAAAGGTTCTCCATGTGTCTGAAAGAGAGGAGAGCATTGGAACTTCTGTGCCTGGCGGAGCTAGACTAGTACTTTTAGCAGAGTGGCAATCCTGGAGCCTCCATTAGTACAGTACCACTGCTGTGAACAGCAGCAGTGACCCTGCTATGTTTACATCCCCTGTAACAATAGCAGTCTCACTCAGATGGCATATGTCTCAGTATGTACATCCAGAGCCACCTCAGCAGCCCAAGGAAAAATTACTTTTTTAATAGGAATAGACCAGCTTGCCCAGACACAATCTCCAAATAGCACCTCAGGGCACCAGGACCAGAGGAGATGAGGCCCCTTCCCTGCATGCCTAGCCATGTGGACACTAGGTAGCCCTGGGACCCAGGCACTGGATGTGCAGCCACTTGTGCCACCTCGCCCCACTGTTGCTCCCCACTGAGGAAGACCTGTCTCTTGCTGCAGGAGTGGGGCGTGGAGGCTGAGGCCATGGCAGCAGTCACTCAGGGCAAGGATGAGTGTCTGGGCTAGTCAGCCTAGGTAAGACACAAGTTGGACAGATCTTACTGTGAAACAAACCTCTGTGTGTGTGCGTGCACACATGCATGTGTGTGCGAGTTCTTTAAGTTCGTGATGCGCTGCCCCCACCAGACCTGGCCAAGCTCTGGCTAACCTTACCATGCTTCGCAAGCAGTTTTACAACCCAGATTTATTTCCACGTTACCCTCTCTGGACTGGCCCTGAACAGTGTTACTGTGGATGTCCTTCAGCAACACAGGTCAGGGCACAGATTTGACTTACTACAGTGCCTTCGTGCAAGTAAGACCAAGGCATTCTTCAAGCAGGCTCAGAGACACAAAGCCATCTCACCCAACCAAAGGAGAGAAAATGTACAGTGAGGAATAACAGGTGAGCTGCAAATTGATATCCACACATATGTGAAAATCCTCCCTCAATAAGAATGGTCTAAGTCCTTCTTCAGCCCAAGGTGGTGCCATGAAAACAGCCTATAAATATTGTGTCCTTCCTCTTATGAGGTTGCTGCTGGGTTTGACTGTACGGCAAAGTCTTTCAGTTCATGCATTTCCAAAACACATGGTCTGAAGTAGGATCCCAAAAATGACATTTTTTAAACCATTTCAAATTTGTGATCTAAGTGTTCATCATAAATCTGAACACATCCAAAATAAAGTTTCTTGAGAGCTCTTCAGGGATGCAAAAATAAGAACAGGATAGGAAATATAAGAATCAGTCTGGTTTTCCAGTTGCCGTTACAACATTGAGCAACCCAGACCATTGACCAATCCAGAGCAATACTGGATTAGTGCCAAGGAGGATTGTGATATCACATCAGAAAGGATAAGATGATAAAGAAAAGATCGAAAGAGAAGATGTCTACAGATGTAAAAGATAATGTTTGTTTTTCTTCTCAAAAGTATTTCTTCAGAACCCAACACTCTGCAAGAACAGACTGTACTGGCACGAGCAAACAAAAGCAATGGGAAAACCCAGTAAGTCCACTTTCAACCACATAAACAAACTTGTCTCTAGGCATGACATCACAACCCATAAAAGCCTTCAGTGCTAGGGTTTCATTCTGCTTTAAGAACATCATGAGCATTAATTTTAGATTTGGCATGTTGAATAAACCCAGGGGAAAAAAATGAAAACAGGGAATCAAGACTTTCGTCTATTCATCAAAGATCTGAAGGCAGTGTTTCCCACCAGCTGACACAACATATTTCAGCCTTTTTCCTGAAGAGCAGCGTAACTAGAAAGAGCTATGGGACACAGATAGCCCTCCTGGCAGTGATGTGAACTGCTGGTTTGTCTTCTGAAGGATCAGATGCTTTTGTCTGTTGACACTACAGTGAATGTAGCAGAATCAAGGGGGGCCATTTACATAAAGACATATAATTCATCCCTCCATGAAGATTTGTGGTTATGGTTGTGATAAATCCTGTCAATAAACCAAGGTCTGATGGAAAGTCCCTGAATCTACTTCTCCAGAAAGAGCAATTCAGAGATAATATCAAAAGAGTATGTTGCATCTGAACAATAATCTGCCACAGAGTGACAAACCACTGAAAGATAGCTGTCAGTGATCCTTCCTGGATCATTACCATCGAGAGGATTCTCCTCTAACAAACACCTCTTTTAATGGATGAGGAGGTTCCCACTTGGGTCAGTCACTGGTGTTCCAGTTAGTGCTGGAGTCCGTGTCCCAAAGCTTTTGCTGGGTGGCAGCTAATGATTAATTTAAAAGCAGAGCATTTCAGCAGGAGAGAAGGTTGGTCCTCCACTGCTTTTAGTCCCTTATAATGAGAGAGGAGAAAAAAACAGGACAGAAAGAGCTGAATTCATTTTTGCCTCACTTTTTTTAGTCTAAAAAAAGGTTTTGTAAAAATCTTACTTCCCATGCTGACTACAATTATTTATTTTGCAAGGTGCTGGAAAAAGGTTAAGAGCAGGAATTAGATGAGCACTGTCAGAAATCAGCTATTTTATGACCTCCCCATTCCAATCCCCTTCACCAGTCCTAGGATGGATCTTTCCCTAAAAGCTTTTCCATAGGATTAACTGCCTTAATTTTCAATTCTACACATGAACTAAATGACTCTTCTGGTCCAAAGTCAGGTCTGCCTGAAAGCAGCTCAGAACTGCAGCTTTTCAAACCATGGTAGAATTTGGCCTCTGAGACAAAGCACATAGTTCTGCTGAATGTGGGATCAAAGCTATGAAGTGCTGGATGACCTTGGGTGGGAAATTATGCTGGCCCTGGAATACCACTAGGTCATGGAGGACCCAGCAGAGATGCTCAGAAGCAACCTCTGCACATATCAGACTCTCATCCTCTTCCAAAACTGCAGCCACTATTTAGTGCTTTGTCATTTGTTTACCTAAAAATGTTGTCCTCTCTAAGGGTTCACTTCTGAAAATAAGCCTCTGTTTTAAATGCTTTGACAGTGACTGCATAAATTTACATGACTCATGTCACAATACTTGGAAACTTGCTATGCTAATGATGGATATTCAACATTTCTTTGAGATAAGTTTGCAGTGGGAGCTGCGGGGGAAGGCTAGACTGGCAAGACCTCAAAATCTGAGGAGATCATAAAACACTGCTAATAACATCTTCGTGCTTTATCTCAACAACTATTTTTACAGCATGAGCAATTGCTCCAGAAATTCAAATTACATTCATTTTATTACGCTTGCCCAAGCATTTTACATGCAGGTGTGATCTCTTTACTTTGCAGGAATTAAGGAAGAGCCAGTTATTGAATCACAAAATCACAGAACTGTTGAGGCTAGAAGGGATCTCTGGAGGTCATCTTGTCCAGTCTCCCTGCTCAGTCAGGGCCACCTAGAGCCAGTTGCCCAGGGCTATGCCCAGACGGTTTTTGAATGTATCTCCAAGGATGCAGACTCCACAGCCTCTCTGGACAACCTGTACCAGTGCTCAGTCACCCTCACAGTGAAAAAGTTTTTCCCTGATGCTCAGATGGAGTCTCCTGTGTTTCAGTTTGTGCCCATTGCCTCTGGTCCTGTCACTGGACATCACTGAAAAGAGCCTGGTTCCATCTTCTTTACTCCCCCCATTTATACACATTGATGAGATCCACCCTGAACCTTCTCTTCTTCAGGCTGAACAGTCCCAGCTGTCTCAGCCTCTCCTCATAAGAGAGATGCTTTGGTACCTTAATCATTTTAGTGGCTCTCCGCTGGGCTTTCTCCAGTCTGTGCATATCTGTCTTGTACTGGGGAGCCCAGAACTGGACACAGTACTCCAGGCGTGGCCTCGCCATTACTGAGTAAAGGGGAAGGATTACCTCCCTTTACCTGCTGGCAACACTCCTTCTAATGCAGCCCAGGATACCATTAGCCTTCTTTGCTGCAACGGCACGTAGCTGGCTCACTTTCAACTTAATGTCCACTAGGACCCCCAGGTCCTTTTCTGCAAAGCTTCTTTCCAGTTGGGTGGCCCCCCACATGTACTGGTGCATGAGGTTGTTCCTCCCCAGGTACAGGACTTTGCACTTCCCATTCCTGAACTTCATGAGGTTCCTGTCAGCCCATTTCTCCAGCCTACTGAGGTCCCTCTGGATGGCAGCATAACCTTCTGGTGTATCAGCCACTCCTCCCAATCTTGTGTCAGCAGCAAACTTGCAGAGAGTACACTCTGCCTTATCATCAAGATCATGAATTAAAGTGTTGAACAGGATTGACCCCTGGGGTACACCACTAGTTACTGGCCTCCAACTAGACTTTGTATCACTGATGACAATTCTTTGGACTCAGCCATTCAGCCAGTTTTCAATCCACCTCACTGTCTCCTCATCCAGCCCACACTTCATCAGCTTCTCTATGAGGAGCCTGTGGGACATAGTGTCAAAAGCCTTCCTGAAGTCCAGATAAACAACATCTAATTAATCTACCAAGGCAGTCATTTCATCATAGAAGGTTGTCAGTCTGGTCAAGCATGACATCTGTCTTGTGAATTCACACTGACTACTCGCAATCACCTTTGTGTCCTTCATTTGCCTGGAAACGGTTTCCAAGATTAGTTGTTCCATCACCTTCCCAGGGCTAGAGGTGAGGCTAACTAGCCTGTAGTTCCCTGTGTCCTCCTTCTGGTGCTTGAAGATAGGAGTGACATTGCTTTCTTCCAGTCTTCAGGCATTTCTCCCAGTCACCATGATCATTCAAAGACAATCAAGAGTAGTCTTGCAATGACATCAGCCAGCTCTCACAGCAGTCATGATCCCATCAAGGCTCATGGACTTATGTATGTTCAGCTTGCTTAAGTATTCCCTGACGTGATCATCTTCCACCAAGGGTGTGCCTTCCTTGCTCCAGAATTTCCCTCTGCTCTCTGGGATCTGGAATTCTTGAAGGCCAATCTTATTTTACTAGTAAGTAGAGGCCAATCTTACTTTACTAGTAAGTAAAGACTGAAACAAAGGCGGCTGTCAGGACCTCATTCTTTTCCATGTCCTGTGTCAGCAGGACCCCTGCATCATTCAGCAGCAGGCCCACACTTTCCCTACTCTTTTGCTGCTTATAGAAGTCCTTCTTTCTTTCTTTGATATCCCTGGCCAGATTCAACTCCAGGTGGGCTTTGGCTTTCCTCACTGCATCTTTGCATGTTCAGACAGTGTTTCTATATTCCTTGCAGGTTACCTGTCCCTGTTTCTGCCTTCTGTATATTCCCTTTTTTCATCTGAGTTTTGCCAAGAACTCCTTATTGATCCATGCAAGCCTCCCAGCGTCTTTGCTTGACATCCTGCTCATTGGGATGTATTGTTCCTAAGTTTGGAGGAGGTAATCCTTGAATATTAACCAGCTTTCTTGGGCCCCTCTTCCCCCTAGCACCTTAACCCAAACAATTCTTTCAAGTAGATCTCTGAACAAAGTCTGCTCTCCTGAAGGCCAGGGTTATGAGCTTGCTTTTTATCATCCTCCCTCCTCTCAGGATCCTGAACTCCACCACCTCATGGTCACTGCAGCCAAGTCTGCCTTTGATCTTCACATCCCAATTGAGCCCTTCCTTGTTTGTAAGTATGAGATCCAGCAGAGCATGTCTCCTTGTTGGCTCCTCTATCATTTGGGTCAGGAAGTTATCAATACAATCCAGGAACCTCCTGGATTGCTTATGCCCTGCTGTGTTGTCCCTCCAGAAGTTATCTCAGTGGTTAAAGTCCCCATGAGGACCAGGACCTGCAAACATGAGGCTACTAGCTGTCTGTAGAAGGCCTCATCCACTTATTCTTCCCAGTCAGGCAGCCTATAGCAGACACCCACTACAATGTCATCCGTACTGATCTACTCCAGTAAAATGTGGAGGTGAGGAGTGAGTGAAAAATGATCAATCTATAGTAAGCTGACTGACAGCACCACTAAGATTTTCCTCATTTTTCAATACCCATGAAGTTGTGATTGGATAGGAAGAAACCTATGAAAATTTAAAGTTTTTAAAGTGCAAGAGGAAGCAGACAGAGATAAATTGTTGGTTTTTTTTTTTTAATTTGTGCTTGTCCAACTACCCACATTTCATTTAAATATATATGATGACAGAGAGACTTACAGGAGTTACAAAACTAATTTCATTTTTATTCATCTTTTGTTAAAGCAATTAAGCTTTTATATAACCTGGTTCATATGCTTCTGCTCAGTGGCAGATATTTTTAGCAGATGTGCCTTTTGTGCATCCTACCTATTAGGAGAGATGGATGGATATTTTTAGTATGGGAAAGACAATTCTTTTCTCTACTTTCTTTCTCCTTGGAGCATTTTCTAGCTTCTACCCTAAAAACAGCCCACAAGAAAATTATTCTGCATTTTACTTTCATACAATATTAGTAGCATACTTAGTTGAGAGATTCAAATTCACTCACTCAAAGATGATATTTTCCCAGTCTCATGCTTGGTGAAGTTCAACAGGGAATAAGGTCCCATAACTCAAAATATAATCTAGGCATGGGACCCCCACCATGGAGCACTCGCCATGCAGCCTTCTAAATGACCTGGCTGGCTAACCAGGGAAGAAAAGTTTTCAGCAAAAGACTTCATATTTTTACTCTTGATTGTCTGCCTTTCTGTAGGCACCTACTGCTTCCTCATGGAAAGCACTGGGTCACTTAGCAGTGTGGGTTCATGATCTAAAGTGAACGAGCTTACTGTATCTATGAATGGCAAACTGCAGACCTTCATTGGCTGATCCTACAGGCAACCTGTAGGGATTCCCAGGGTGCAGTACCAGGGTGCTGAGCAGTACCTGGGTGCAGCTCTGGTTTTCCTTCTGTTTCCTTCTTCTCCCTACTCCTGGTAATGACATCCCACTGCCTCCCTTGAGCTACCACTGTAAACCAATTCCACCCTCTCATCTGGTCTTTATTCTATGCACTTTGGGTGCCAAGGACACTTGCTAACATTTTGTTCTCTGATTTTTCTCTGACGCTGTCTTCTATAATCATGTTCACTTAAGCCAGACAACAAATTCCTACATACTAGACATTCTTGAAAACGTGACCATTTCATTTACATTAAGGTTTCATAGTAGCTTCAAGACAGGCACATGTAAACCCTACCTGCATTTGCAGATGGGTTGTTACAAGCCACCTCCAACTCAGGAGCTCCGTAGATATGCTAGTCTGGCATTGAACCTCTCAGCAGATCTTGCCGGCTAGGCCTCAGTACCATGACAGTGTGGCTAGCCAGCCTCCTTTAAAAAGCTGGTTCACATCTGAACCCAGAGTGTAACTAGACTCAGTGCCTAAACAGAAGTTGAACTTTCTGGAAAAAAAAACATAGGCTTAACTCAGATTACTGAGACATTGAAAACCTGGCCATAACTCGTGAAATTCCATACTGATCCATTTCCAAAGAGTTTATTAAAGGCAAAACCCAATTGGTTTGGAAGGAACTAGTTCTTCCTCCAGTGGAATTTCCACCACACTGCAATGTGGCTTTTCCCACAGTACAAAGCACAATGCTACTAATGTTACAGGATAACCATAGTCCAATGTGATGTGCCAAAAGACTACATACTAAGAAAGTGAGAAATGTTGGTTGTAAATTTTGACTGCCAAAGCTGAATTGATTCATGCAGCTTTAGATACATGTATAATTTTGCAGCATTTTGCGTAGATGATGATCCTGGGGAAAGAATAGTGAGAATAAAATCAGATATAGCAGATAAAGCCAGGTGAACGTTAAACTGGAACAAAATGTCATACACTATTGGTAATTACAGTAAGAACTTCCCAGATGTTGTAGCTGGAGCCATTCTTAAAATTGCAAAAGCAAAATACATTAAATACATGAAAGATGTATCACATCAAGACATGACAGTGAATATACATCTTATGAATCACAAAACACATTTTATTATAATGTACGTCATTCTGTTCATTCTGTTTATATAGAATGCAAAACGAGAGAAAAAAAAGTCATTCTACATGGGAAATATAAGCTATTTTGATCTTTTGGGATTCTGAAAGCACAGTTGACTGGACTTTCTTAATTGACCATGTAGTATAGTATCTAAGTATCCCAGGAGCATTCTTTCATACTGAAAAATATTTTTATGAAACTTTCGGTATTGTAAGTTACCATAAAACCAATATGTGCTATGTTCTGACTTCCATACATTTGTGAAGCATTACAATACATGCAGAAAGTCCAATAAAGACTGTTAACAAATAATAATAATAAGGGAGATCTGTCTTTTCTGAGCACTTCTGGGTAAGACCTTTACCTTGATCTGAAATGAAACTATCCTTGCATATGCACATCCAGATACTTTTTCCTCTCTAACACCTCTAACTTTATATTGAACCCTACCAAATTTTATGAGGCCATCTTAGAAGTACTTCTAAGAAGGGATAGATAATATGTTTTTCTTTGAGACATCATGAACTCTTCATTTACTCTAATATGCAAGACGGATTGTTAAAAATGCACAATATTACAATGCAGAAAGTGGGAAAAGCTGTTCTTGTGATACCTGGCCATGTATGGCTGTAATATTACCCATTCAGCTTTGAATAAGAGACACAGAACTATTCAGAAACGTGAAAGGAGAATTTTTTTAATTTAAGGCAGGAATTTAAAATTACAAGTTGCAAGTCTGAGTAATGCAGTTAGACTGAGGTTGAGACATATTGCAAATGAACTGAGTCAGAGTCACACAACTGAATGAATTCTCTCATGCAGGATTGTTGAAGAAAACCTTTATTTCAGGAAATCTGTAATACTGCTTCTGACACAGCCGGTGTTTGGCTGAAAGATTATTATCTATGTCTCCATTTAATGTCTTTGCATCTAGAGCTAAATTCCAAAGAGACTTGCCTAAAATATCTATTTATAAATAACTGGCTGTAGCTCTTATTCATTGTACATTTCTAGTTATTATTTCTATATAGTGGTGCATAAAGCAAAATATAGCAATCGTTATTCACATTTCTGAACATACTCCATTTTGAAAAAATACCAATCACCTCCTGCTTCCAATGACTGCATTTTTAGAATATGAAGAAATTGTATCTATGCATGTTCTGGCAGAAGATGAGTACATTTATTTAAAAGTGTAGGCCTCTTACTTTCTGTTTTTATATTCCTGTAGATCATCAGCTATTCATCATTTTTTTCCCCAGTAGGCCTCAATGAACAACAGTGAATAGCATTACCTTAAATATGAGCATGAGGATTTGTGAGGAAAACTGTGGGTTTTCTGAAATTTTACATCCGTTCCACTGTCTGTAATCCAAATATTATATGCCTAATACCTTGGTTCTTAATTTATTCCATTTCTCTATTTTCATCAGAGGCCTCATTGTTATCTTTATTTAGTGACAACACTAACTCTCTTCTATCCTTTCAGCAGGACTGTGCTGCCTTGACAGTCATCTTCCAGTGTCAACAGCCATTGTCTCTCCCAGCACACCTCCATCCAGCCTTAGGAGGAACAGCCTATATAGTCCTCGTAAGGGACATGTTTTGTACAATTTTACCATCCAGCCTGGTGAATGAGTAGCCCCAATGATGACCATTTAAGGATTACACAAACTAAATATTGTAAAATACTGTATAAGAAGAAAATAATATTTTCAGAGACCTGAGGGCAGTGCTAGGCCTGACTGTCCCTGCCAAACCTCCACTGAGGCCTCTCCACCCTGCCCATGTCCCGGGATGCCATTTCAACCCAGCCTGGGGCCATCAGCCCCTGGCCCAGTGATGTCGCAGCAGGGCCAGTCTCCAGCTGTTAAGATGGTTACTTATGCAGTGATGTCTTGCTGAACAACACAGAGTTCTTGCCCTTTTCCTCCTGCTGGGCAACATGAGACAAGTTTGGTTACTCTATGTAGAGAACCGGTACCAAATGCGGTTTTGTCTCGACATTGCCGCTGTAGCGCCATCCAGCGTAGCGCTTCGAGAAGACCGTCTTCTCCACAGCTTTGAGAAAAAGCAACCTCGTGCGCCTGCGCAGGGACTAAAGGCGCGAAAAGAGCTGAGGCGGGGACAAAAAGGCGCGAAAAGAGCAGAGGCGGGGGCAGCACGGCCGTGGCGAACTGCACGTACACATTTGTGATCTGCGCATGCGTGGGAGCCCCTATATAAGGAGCGCACGTGCCTCTCGGCGGGGGCGGCAGCGGCGCGCGCGAGACCACTCCTTCTGTTCCTGCACCCTCCAGGCTCACACCCCCCCCCCCCCCCCGCTCCGGTCCCCGCCGGAACCCGAGGCCACCGAAGACCCTGCAGAAGATCACCGGACTCGAAGTGGTGGTGACAAACTCCTCCTTCTCCTTCTCTTTCTCTCTCTGTCCCCTATTCTTTTCCTCTCCTCCCTTGCCCTCCCTCCTCCCTCCGTTCTCTTCTCCCCTCTAATAAAAGTAAAAGGTTGTACGGCATTTGACCTCGTTTGCGTCTTAATCTCGTCCTTGGGATCGTATCGAAACCTCTCCCGACATTGGATCGGGACACTCTAATACACTGACCTTCCAAGCCAAGTAGTCACTCTTGCATATGCAGATGCCCAAGTTTAGGTGCTCATATTGCACCAACTGGATGCACTTCTAGAGGCTTCCTAAGGAACCTGTGCCTTCCAAACGACTTTACAGGAAACTCTGATACTTTGAGTGTGTCACTAAAAAGCTAAATGTTTAGTTCACAGGCTAAAAGATTAAGTGCTTAATAAAATGGTTTAGGTCCTATTGAGGTTTTTTGTCTGTTAGCATACAAACTAATGGGGTGAGCTCCCTATCAGTTTACCAGCACAGGCAGCATAACTTGTGCTCTGCATGTGGAGCAAAAGAAGGAGCAGTCAGAAAACTGCCTCTCATAAAACATTCTTTTGGTCAAGAGCAACAATGGTCCTTATGAAAATGAGCAAATTACCTTGATTTCTGAGATGAGTACAAGTATATGGAGTTTGAATGAGGTCACCTACTATGTAAGAGCTCCTTACATCGTTCTCTATCAAAGAAAGATCAGCAAGTCGTATTTCTCCCTTATCATTCCCTCCTCCATAAAGAGTAATCTTTCTTCCACCCTTGAAGGCTACCTTTTCATTGAGCCTACTCCAGGAGAAAAAGGCAGCCACCAAACTACACTAGCTGATGACTGTAGTTGGAAGCTTCCCTGTACATTTTCTCATTTGCTCCTTCACTTTTGTTCTTTGTTTTAGTTCCTTATCCTGAACCTTTCAGGTTCACAGATATATGCCAGTCCAGTAACCCACACTGAGGGAGTGGTTAGAAATTTGTTGGACCAGGGTGTTCGGAGTCACAGCTTGCGAATTCTTTCTCCTTTCCGTGATTTCATCTACCTGAGCGAGAAAAAGTTAGGAACTTTCTCCCACTTCAGCTGGAGAAAGCAGTTGTGTTTTAAAGGAATTAAATAAAGACAAAGTTCAGGTAAGATGGATGTGGCCTTTAGGAATTCTCTTTTTCTTGAAATTCCTTATTGTCGTGGCTCACTGGTAATGTACCCAGTGCAATGCTGATAGCTCAGTGTTTGGGCCCATGTTAATTAATCTATTGCATTGAGGAAACTGTCGGAAATCTCATTAGTGCTGCTTTCCCCTTCCTGTCTTTTTAATCACCTCTAGTACCTCAAATTCAGGAAGAAATGGGAACAACCTGTGACCCTGTGGTAGTACATAGTTCTTGTGCAAGATGGTCTCTTTACCTGTTTTTTTTCATCTGTGGATGGGAACTTACATTGGGCCAGCCCTGTTCTGAATCATGGAAACACTTTAATTTTATGCCATTGTTTAAAGTAAAGCTTTTAGTCTTTACTATACATTTAAAACTTCTTCTCTTCAAATTTCTGAAAGTTTCACCTATTTCACTAGCAAATTTCTTGGCTTGGTTTTGGGGAAGCAAGAGCTGTAGAGGGAAAAACACATCTTTTAGACATGTCTTTGAGAAATGGGACAGATATATGGAATGTTTGGTACTGTTTTGACTTCTGTTGCTACTGAATAGAGACCAGCTAGGGAGATTGAGAAATATAACCTCAGGATACTACCTTGGAGGATGCACTGGCTGGGATTTTATAGTCTACAGGCGTTTTCTGTCAGATAGATATACTGTACACAAGGGCATTGCCAAATAACAGCAGAGAGTATTCATGGTATTCTGAGGAACTGCCAAAGAAAACAAGTCTGCAGATTACCCATTATTTGATGTTATGCTGACATTTCTCACATCAACAGAGTTTCTAGAACTGAAAACTTAAGGATAAACATCTAAGGATGGATACTGGGACAGGATTCCTTTTCAGCTTTTTAGGGAAAATTCCTAAATGCATTTAAATCAGGCAAAATTCAGTAATTATAGAAAGAACCTTGTACTTTGAATAAAAAAAACCTTCCCTTATCTGTAAGTAGGTGTGTATACACATGACATATTTATATAATTTTAAAGATTGTTTTTCTTTCTATTTCAGACCTTGGTTATGGTTTCATATCTTTTGTTATTTACTCATAATGTAAATTAAAGTTAAAATTAAAACCCATTGTAGTTAAAACAGAATTTTTTTTCACTGTCTTTCTGTGCACAAAAAGGTACTTGGTTTGTTTCTTGTAATTACATTGAAGAAATAGATTTGGGTTAAAAACGTCTTGAACCATCTCACTTGGTAATTGACACCTGTAGCTACATATAAGAAGAAAATAATAAAATCTACCCAGAAGACTTCCTGCTTGTTAATCTATTACAACATTAGTATAAAAGCAGGAAGAAGACTAATAGTTCAAAAAGATACAGGGAGACTTGAAAAGGCCAATACTTATACAAGTGTCAACAATAAGGAACCTAAAACTTTGTTCCTAAACCCCTACTTTACAGTTTTGGATGCAAGACAGGCAATAGCAAAATGCAAGTCACACAGAGTGCATGATCCAGGAATCCTGGGAACTTTGTTAATCTTTCATTCGTATACTGCCATCAAAATAAAAAGAAAATGAGTATTTGGAATAACAGGAAGGCAAAGGCAGTTGGAGACAGCAGAGGGATCCCTCCTTGTCAGACTTTCCTTTGCCAGGCTAAACTAGCCCAACTCTTGCGATCACCAGTCTCTCCAGCCCCTGGACCACCTTGGTGTTCCTCAGCTGGACTTGCTCCAACATGTCCTCATCCTTCGTGTCCGCGGGGAGCCTGGAGCTGCGCAGGCAGGAGGGCTGAATAGAGGGGAATAGCACATAAGCTTCAGGAAGGAAAAGGGGCATGGAAGAAGGGAAGGAACACTGTGCAGGGCATGACATGTTGGCATAACTGATAAAGAGAAAACTGTTACTGTACAGTGTACAGAAATTTTAATTAATTTGTTCTGTTTATTGTCATGAACAGAGCCCGAAGCTGCAAACATTAAATAATGTGTTGCAATTTTCCAGTGGTGGTTGCTATGAGACATAAACAGCAGGCCATTATAACTGATAAACGTCTCACATTTGCTTCAGTTTGGCAGCTGTAAAAACAATATTGCTCAAGGTATTTATCAGTTTTATATACTTCTGCTTATCCCACACAGGAACATTTTTTCATGATCAATACTAGAGTTCTGGTAACTTATAAATGTCTTTATTTTGCTGAGAGACCAATAATTCTGGTGAAATTTATGGCAGAAGTCTCTGGATAGGTGCCCTCTCTAATGGAAAGAGATACAGCTTTTGTTTTCTCCTTTCTGGTATTTCCTGAGCATCTGAAGCTTTTCTACTTTCATTATAGCTGTCTCCTTCAGTATTTTTAACTTAAGAACTTTGCAGGGATAACATTATGAAAATGAAAGACAAAAAGTATCTTATTTCTTCTCTGTCCTATTTTTATTATTTTATTCAATATTTAATATTATACAAATAATCTTGGTAGTGACTCAGAAGATAACTCGAGGCTGGTTAAAGAGGTCAAGTTATTAGAGGCATATTGCGTTCTGAAACTAAGAGATCAATGGGTGTCTCAAAGTGAGCACCCAGAAATGTCATGTTCCCAAATCTTTAGCAACTCTTGAAAATCCAGTGCATAGCTTGCATCACTCCAGGGAGGCATAGATATGGGTTGCACAAAGAAAAGGTACAGTGGTCATGAACTAAACCTTCAAGATATCCTGGACTGTCTACACAGGAATGAAAGACAGTGGAAGTCAAACTGGGTACTAAACTATTCTGTAAGAACAGCTCGGAAACAAACAGCAGGTTTCAAGGATGAAGAAATTCAGAACAACAAAGCTGACCCAGCAATGAAACTGAGAGCAGCATCCGGGTGACAGCTCCAAATGGTCTCCCTGCATTTCCTTATCAAAAAAAAAAAAACAACCCAATAAATTATTGCTAAGGGCTTTCTACATCTCCAAGCTTACAGAACTGATTTCTTTAATGTAGGCAAGACTATAAATTCAACCTTGCTAAACTCAGTGGCAAAACGTAGTTGATCTTACAGAAGGCAGGATTTCACTTTTTACATTTCAGAATCACTCTCTGAGGTGCAGTTTATCACAATTACCTCAACAATCTCATGCACAACACAAAAGAACAAAAACAATTAGATGGAAACATATTAAACAAACAGCTCAGGAAAATAACTCAATGAAAATGCAACTGAGCATTTCTTTGCAGAGGCCAATAGTATATCAGCACTAAAATCCCTGTCTGAGTCTATTCTTTTTAACTGAATGTCATCTAAGAAATGTTCAGAAGCAGAGAAGCCTTCAAGAGAATTTCCTTTCATTCCCATCTCTTTTTTCTAGAGCATGAAAGTGATGGCTGCGCATTTTTTAAATAGCTGGTCAAGGCAAAAGTTTGAGGTCTTCTGCAAAATACTGAAGGAAGAAAAGCCTTTATTAGAAGTTGTGTTTTCTTGATGGCTATAAGCTGGTCTGATCTTTTTGACTTTGAAAGCGAGAAATACAACTACCTTCATATCAGTATGTTCAATGGGCATGTAAAGCAAAATGATACAAAAGGTATTAATTCTTATATTAAAAAGTTGACACAAAAATAATTGGTGTTTTCACAGTACAGCATCTTCCCAAAATGTTTTCAAAAAATATCAACACATTATTTCACTTCATAAAGGTAGTGGACAACCTCAAGGACTATGTGACTCCTTTAATGTGTTTTCCACAATGGAATTTATTTTGGCAACTTGCAAACAAGAATTATTGCATTTAAGATCTATATGGAACAATCAAGTTGTCACTAATATACCATTTTTTAATACCAAAAGGAGCCTTCATGGGAACAAAGATCAACTGTTTATGCTGTTGGCTGAAACTCTTCATGTCTAGCAAAATCAGTCACTGTCCCTTTATCTTCTTTTATAAGCATCTCCATGCAGTCAGTGCTAGGGCATTCAAAAGACTATCGCAAATCCACAACAGAAGAAAAAATGAAGGGAGCCACTCTTTCAAATAAGGCTATTTACATGCTTTCCTTCACTCTATTTTTGCCTATTGTATAGAGTTCTCGGCAGTGATGCATTACCGTAATATTTAGCCTTCATAAAATAGTAACGCTGTCCAGGTGTTTGTGCAGTTTTTTATATCCATACTATCAGGAATGCAAAGAACTTGCTCTCTGAGCAAATGTTTGCAAGACACATAAAGACTGTCTTCATTAAGGTCCTCTCTGCAATGCTCAGTCCTAATTTCAAACAAGCAGCAGTCCTTTCCCACCTGCTCGTTCATATCCACAGTTTTTGCCAAAATGAGAGAAAACGTATATACAATTAAAATTGAACTTTTAAACAATTTCCCTCTTTAAAACTACCAGACTGTGTAAACTGCATGAGATATTGTGCATGAGGTATTCAGGAACTCAAACTTGTTTGTATTTGCTTTGCATCTGTATTTCTCCAGGATTTGCCTGTCTCAGGTTTGCAACAGCTTTCCCAGAATTGTCATCAGTACCCCTCCGCCCCCCAGAGTTGTTCCCCTGAGAATTCCTGGAAATGAGTTTTTCCTCCTTGTTGGCCTCAATCTGTAAACACTCATTTATATGCTGTCCAAACATTTCAAGTATTTTCTCCATATTTTGGATGAGGCAGTGAAAGTCCTTTTTACTTCAAAATTCACTGTCAGAAAAAGTCTGGCTCTGTCAAACATTGTGGCACAGGTGGAAGAAGTGTTAACCAGGTTTGGGGATTATGGAGATTTTTTTAGGAACTATAAATGCTTATCGGCACATATCTCAAGTTCAGAGATGGTCATGACTCATACTTTGTAATTCTGAGCCTGTAGGAAGTACACATCCCAGAGCTCATATCCATCCTGCAGATCTGTGAGCAGAATTTTGTTGTTAAAATGTACTGACTACCAATAAGCTTAGGTTTTATTGAATGTTTAGGTATTTCAGGCCACCAGATAATCAAATAGCAGCATCTCTATTAAGATTGATATTGATAAAGAACACAAAGAATACAAGGCACGGTTGGCAGGCTATGGGTATATCTTGTGAAGAAATAGAAAAATAATTTAAAATATATGCTTTAAATAAGGTAAAACTTTCTGTTTGGAGGACAGAAGGGAATCTTTTTTATGAAGATGTGGGCATCTGGTTAAGCTTGTCCGAGGGACACAATACCAGAAAAAGACAGATGGGAGATCAATGCAAGTTGTCATTATTTTTAAACACAATTCAGAGAAACATTTTAATCACTTCTCCAAATTTCTACCAGCATCTTTTTTTCTGTCAGACACATGCATTTCTTTATTGCACATCAAGCTGGAGGACATATTTTTGATACTTAACTTTGCAATTAGAAGAAAGCATAAAGAATCAATGGCTTTGATTCTCCTTAAATGTTCCTCAGTTCAGCCCACAATTATTCCCTTGCACTCTAAAAGGCACATGGCTGCAATTTGCATTACTCTTTGAAATGCCATTTGTTTGGATTTCATTTCACTGATAACCGGTCAGGCGGTCTATCGTGGTGTTGTATAATTTCCATTTGTGAACACTAAAATTTGTCATCTAGCTTCCAGTGCAGAGTAAAATTCAGTGATCAGGAAGCTGGCCAGCATGTCTAGCTTCACTTCTGTGACAGATGTCTTGCATGATCTTAAGAAATGGCATTCCAGCTTTCCCAATGAAGTCAAAAGGCTTTGCTCCAGGTCCTACGGCAAAAGGCATTTCTACTGCTAAGACAGACCTTGGTTAAGATATCATGAACAGGAAGGATCACCACCAGTCCACTCTCCTCCTCAGTTAGCAAGTGATTCTTCTGGTCTGCTGCCATTTTGTTCTTCTTTTCCAAATCATCTTTGTCACCCTCTCTAGGTGAAGTTACATCACAACCATCACTGTGGTCAAAGCTTGTGAAGATACAGATGACCTCCTGAGCAGACAGTAGCCAGCTCGTGTATGGCCCCAGCAGGATGGAGCTCAGCAAACACCAGACGCTCACTTCCTCAAGCAAGCTATTTGCTAATACTGAACTCAGTTCTGCCATGGCTACAATGTTCACAGCACATGAAGTATTAAAAGTTTGTGTGGTTCTAGGTACTCACTGCAGTCCAAGTAGCTCCTTGAGTGGAAAGATCCTCTCTCTCTCTGCAACAGCCATCCATCAGAAACCCCCCAAAAGAGACCAACTGAATCTCAGAGCCTCTCTTTTGCTTTCCTCACCAAAAGCCTTGCAGACTGAATTTGTTAAAAGTCTTATTCATACCTGAGACAGAGGAAGCCTCTCCTGCTTTCATCCACCCACCTCTAGACACCACAGCCCAAATACCTATTTTAAGACTATTCCCATTCTAATTGATTTTTGGTACCTGGAATTTCCAAATGACTGAGTAAATAACACTAATGGAATACAAACACACCAGTCTCACTGTGCCTTTTAAAAAATGAATAGACACATATAAATTTTCAGTAGTTTTATTGAAAAATGCCTCTTTCATTTCAGAAATAAATAATATAAGGCAGTGAAATTCACAATTTGCAGTTAAAATATAAAAGCAGCAATTCTATATCCATAGTCTTGCACACAATTTCCAACTGCTTTTGATAACTAAGAAACATTGTATTCTGAAAAAAAAGTCCATACTAAATATACAACATAAACATGCAATTCCATCTCTGCAGGATTGTCTGCAATTTGGCATAAGTGTTACTGTGTCTACAAACAAGGAGTTTTCAGGCATTATTAAACTGTATCCAGTTGATACAATGATTTCAGCTACTTAATGTTTGTGGTGTTTAAAGGAGATGTATAAGAGCAGTATATGCTCTGCAAAGTGTAACTAAGAATAGAAGAAAATGACAATGATATTGGAAGGAGAGGGAAATTTTTGTTTCTTTTTTAACTAGATAATGCAGACCTGTGATCTGACTGAACTGCAAACATGCATTTGAAAAAGAAGAAAAATGTAGAGCTAAAGCAGACAGTCCTTAGAAAATTTGCAGCAGCTCTGTGGTTATTTTTGTTTTGGTTTTTTGGTTTTCTTTTTTTTATTTATTTGTTTTTACATTATTTTAATGAAAAGGCAGCACTGGGATAACTGAATGCACATATTAACCTGTATGCAGCCACTATAAGCAAAAGTATTTTACAGGCATTTCCAGAGCAATATGAAGTCTCTAGGTACAGACATTGCTATCCCCACATAAGCAAGATACAAAACAGGGATGTGTCTTGATATGAAAAGACCAGAAAGCTATATTGCAAAAAAAATTATGCACTCTCCCTGTGTGTATCTGCAAATGCAAGTATAGCAAGAACAAAAACCACCAACCAAAAAAACCAAAACAAGACACAGATCTTTTAGGGGTTTGGTTTTGCTTTTCTTGACAGCGATCTTTTCCAGCGCATGTGCTCAGGGTATTCTGGTGAATGCATTTCAACGCCATAGTCCTCATACTCGTCCTCTCTCCTTTCTGACTCCATGGGTACTATAAAGGGTTCACCTTCAGGTTGATAGGGTCCAGTTTCAGGCACGTATGGTTCTGGTTGAAAATAGTTGTCCGATTGAACATAATAGTTATCGCATGTCTTTGAATCCACAAATACAATGAAAGTTAGTTTGTCTACATAATGTTAGTCCAATCTTATTTCCATATAATAAATATATAAATTAATCATTCACTGGGGGTATTTTTCAGTTTTGTTCATGAATACTTTTTGGCAGTAAAATAATAAAAAGTTTAAAATTCATTTTAAAAGGCTTTGTATTTATAATACACAAAACATTGCAGAAAGAGTCTCAAATTATGCAGGGGACCAATTATTGTAAAAGAAAAAAAAAAAAAAAAAAAAACAAAGCAAATCAAATAAAAATATTATTTTACAGCTACTTCAGTAAATCCAAGCACTGGACTTGATTTTAGACTGTGTTATTAGTAGAAGACATGGAGCAGGTAAAATGAACAGGTGGGTTTGGCATATACTAATTTTCTTTGAGAATGGGAAAGTAAGTGTACACATAACTATCACCAGCGGCAATATACAGTACATGTCATTTTCTCGTGCTGTTCCTCGTAACAAAGCGAGTTACAGCTGGTGCTTCAGGAACACCAAAAACTACAGCAAAACAGAAGAAAAATAATTATAAAACTTTGGTATTTATAACTGCAGTTACAGAATCCAACAAGATTACATATGAAAAAAGGCACATGCCCCGATTCAGACATGTTGGTAACAAGCAACAGACAGGTAGGTTTCATAAGTTGTCAAAGATGTTATTCCGGCATATAGCAAGCAGCAGCAGGCTTTTATGCAAAAGCATCATGTAGAGGTGTTAACAGATTTTAGTGGATACGGTCCCATACAAATCATTTACAAGCCACAATTAGTTTACTATTTACATAAGTCATTTCTCATTTACCAGGTTAAATCTGTCTCTTCTAATGGCATTACCTTTGCTGGTTAGTAGTTTTATAAGCCTCCTTCACCACTGAGGCTTTTTATGGTCTGGGTCTTTTTTTTTTTAAAAGAAAGACTGTCTATTTTATTATTGAAATGCAACAAGCTTAATGAATTGATATCACTGTCCTTTATCTCATTCATGAGTTGTGTTAGTAAAAAGAATCTCCCCATTCTATGAGGCCAACATGGTTCAAAAACCATATCCGTGGTGAAATATCCATACGGACTCATTTTCTAATAAGCACGTGCGCAAACATCTCAGAAACAGGATTTTCATGTATTCAAACTGTAAGCAGCACTGGCGACTTAGAAAATGTGTTAGCCGAAACCTGAAACAGGTCAAAGATGATGTTAGTCTTTTAAAAAGTCCAACCGATGTGCAAAAACATACTTTCATCCAACTAAATACATAACAGTTAAGTCATAGGCATATATTTATATATGTATACATAGCTGCTTACTAGAAAGGCAAACACTGCTGAATCACAGGTACAATTTTCTTTCTTTTTCATTTAAATAAGAATTTTGTGTGAGATCTGCACAAGCACCTGGCTCTTTAACCAGCAGCACTGAGTCTGCAAGTGTGTACATATATATATATATCTTCTTTTTTTTTTTCTTTTCATGGGTACATGCACAATACACTAACAGAAAACCATATCCAATAGTAGTATCACATACACTAATTTTGAGGTGTTGCAATGCATACATATTAATTTGTTAACAATACTGTGGTCCTGCAGGATCCCCATGTTAAAATGTATTAGAATCTTTCCAGTCAGAAATTGGTGGCCGCTGTGACCCTTTCTTTTGATTCCAGAAGCAGCCTACTGTTTTGAGCTACATCACAGAGTGGAAGGCTGATATGACCCAGGGCTAATCAGAGACTCCATGATGTTTAACTGGGTAGAAATTGTAGGACAGTGGTGTTTTTCAGTTGTCTATACTGTATCACCGAATGGATTTCCTTTGTGGAAAATTTTTATTTCAGATATCAATTTTGTATAAATAATCCTGACATTGCTCAAAAAGAGACACACGGAAATTGCCAACCACAGCATTCTTTTTATTTTTCAAGAGAAACATGGAGAATTCAACCTTGTTCTGAAGACGATTGGAAGGGGTGGGGATGGAGGGGAAAAAAGAAGAAGAAGAAAACGGTCACTTAAATCCTATGAGCAACATTATCAACTACTAACCATCTATGTTAAAAAAAAAAAAAAAAAAAGACTAAAATATTGAGTTACTACTTCCTATTTAAAGTGAATCACACATAACATCAAGTAAATCTGCATCAAAGTCCAAATGACTGCTCATATACCTGCACATTATAATGAGGCAGGCCTGCTCATTGCAACCATTTCCTCCTGATTCAGTATGTCCAGGCTAGCAGGACTGTCTCATGTAAAGCAGCTCAATATGAACAGCCACATCTGTGAAGGCTATTTAAGGCAAGTTAAGTTGTTCATAACCTACCTGGGAATCCTTGGCCATTGTAACGGATGCTAGCACACTGGGATGAATCACAATATCCTGGTGGCCCTGGGGGACCTCGAATACCCGCATTTCCAGGACGACCTGGTGGCCCTGGTGGTCCTCGCGATCCTGTGGAGCCTGGTGGACCAGTTCTAGATTCTCCTTGTGGACCTAATTTTAGAATTGAAAGGTTGGGGGGTTGTTTTCTTTAAGAACCAGCTTGATAAAACAGCTAACATTACTGCTGTCTAGACTACACAGTCTAGGCTATGTCTTTGGTGAGAAAACACTTGCACTTTGTTGCTCTATGGGGGTCAACAGAAAGAAAAACAAAAGAAAACTAGAAATGTGACTCATCATTAGTTGCTTCCCTGTGTGTGGCTTACTGAAGGATTTATTCACAGAAACTGATTTAGTAAGGTTTGAGCCAAGTAAGAAACATCAATGAATTCTCTGATTTATTTCCCCTCTGTGTAAGATACAAAGATCTCAAGGGAAACTACTAGATTAGACAAGCACACTGGATTTCAATTAAAATATAGGAGTACATTAATTCTGCTACCCTGTAGCCCCAGGATAGATGAGGTAATGTTTTTTTTGGAACCAATCTTATTATGGTTAGCAGAAAAGTAAAGCTTCAAGTAACTGGGGTTACAATTTGCTGCAAGCATCTTATGGGTCCTGTAATGAAAAAACACATTTAGCCTAGTAAACTACAAGCAGAAACAAATGATGCAGCTGATTTCTGCCAAGGCTTCAGTGAACAAAATTGCATGGTACAAAGAGCAAAACCAATGGTGAAATCATCTGACTCTATCATCTGGTAACTCTGCATGTGTGAGTGTTTTGTAGTCCGGAGACAATTTGTAGTTCCGTAATCACAAGTAAAAAATGGAACTAGATACTGCAAAAGTGTCATCTGATAACATTTATGAAAATATCCATCAAATATTTGGACAATGCATTTTCATAAAATTCATTTTCACACAAGCAAGCATGCCAGATGAGTAAATCACAAGATAAAGATAAATACCTATTAGCCACATCCAAAAATCTTTCTAAATTGCCCTTTTTTGTGGTGGTTTCCAGTAAACTCTAATACATGTCAAAACCATGAAGTGGACAGAGTAAAGCATGTTCATTCACCATATGTCATCTGGTTCCCTATGAAGAAGTGTTGTCTTTTTGTCCTACTTTTCTGTAATCTGATAGAACAAGAAATATTTACCAGGTGGTCCCGGTAAACCTCGTGGTCCTTGAGATCCAGTTCCTCTTTCACCTTTCTCTCCAGGAATTCCTACAGAATAAAATAAAAAAAAAAATAATAAATAAAAAAAAAAAGGCAATAAAACCCAAAGGAAGGAAACTACATCAACAAATATTTCTTCATGCTCTCTCACTGATATTAATATTTAGTTCCCATTATTTAATGTAACAAGGCTGGTCAAACCTTATTTTGTACAGATGTCCAAATGTGCATTTGGGAAAATAATTTGTATATAAATATACTAACCTAAAAATAAAGTAGGATGCAGAAGTAATTTAGTGTGAATAAACTTTCTCAAACATAGAAAAGTCTCTGAGATACTTAAAACACCACAGAACATTATTATTTTAAACTACAAACAGGAAGGTATTTTCAAGCTTGCATACTTCTGCTATAAAGGATGCTTTACACTTTCTTAGAAACAGTTATGATGAAATAAGTTTAAGAAAGAGCTGAATTCAGAAACTCATTCTTCCTTGATTTTTTCTAGTCTTTTTTAAAGGTTATACTAAAATACACACTAGAAAACACAGCACTGAATCTATGCTACAGTAGAGTAGCTGGAATAAGCAAAGAACACAACATAGTACAGTACAAACACTCCGTGTCATTGCAGTGATCCGCGGTAGCCACAAAATAGGTTTACCCATATGCTCAAACTCAGGTCAGAGTTGCTTCCCTCTCTCAGAGTACTGCAAAGAGCCAAGGATGTAGACCTAATTCTTTCAACTCCTACTTTTTATTCTTGGTAATGACTCATTTTCTCTCTTAATCAGAGTTCTGTTCTGCAAAGAGTTGTGTTACTCTAAAGAGCCTTTCAAGATGTAGCTGTTTAGTGCCAGAAGAGGTCTGAGAACATTCACTTTCCTGGGATATCCTGTGGAAGCCTGAGACAGCAGCCAAAATGTTATACCAACTTGTGTTTCATGAAACATGAGCAAGGGAGAGACAGAGGAAAGCACTGATGTAATTAACCTTGTCCTCCATAACATCAGTGTCCCTCAGGCAATCCAACTGACCTAACAGGCTACTGCTAGGTGTGGGCTTCCTAGTCTGACATGGTAAAGGGATCAGGCAGGTCCTCTGGCAGCCTCTGCACTATGTCCACTGTGAAATATATAGTTGCCTCGGAATTTACTCACCCCTTTCACCGGGTGGTCCTTGGACCCCAGGAGGTCCTGGGAATCCTGGTCTTCCTCCAGGTCCAGGTTCCCCTCTTGTCCCAGCAGCTCCTGGGGGACCAGGTGGTCCTGGTGGCCCTGGCTGGTTACGGTTTGAATAATAATCATTCGGGATTTGATTCAGCATTTGATTAAACCGGCTCATTTGACCTTCAAAAGGAAAGAAAAATGGTTCAATAAACCACGTGAAATGAGTGAAAGTCTTTTATCAGAGTGGGAAGGAATAACAAATTTTCTCTCTTCATTAAATCCTATCTTTGGTTCTATTCAACAGATTAAAGGTAACTAGTACAGATGAATTAGGAAGAGTTAAGATGAATGTCTGATAAGAAGGCTGAACATAAATGGAGGAGGGAGGGAAAAAAGGTAAGGGAGATTCTGGAAAGTCAATAACATCAACAAAAAATAATCCTAAGGCAATTAAAGTCACAAAATAAGCATTTGTTTACAATACTCTTGCCCTCAGAATTCTAATTAGCGGTTGTTTCTACTCTGAAGAACAGAAAAGACTTGTTACACTTCTAAAGGTGGAGTATCACATTTCTATGTACTTTCAGAGCTCTGAAGCTACCACAAACACAGTATAAATTATTTATGTGTATAGCTAGCAGCACACAGTCTATGAAGTCGCTTTTTTAAGCCTGTAGGATGCATCGGCTTGTACCTCTATACCTTCTGCATATAGGCAAATTTCATTTCCAAAGAAAGGTGTCTGAACAAAAGCAACAGCATTGTGAAACTATACAGAAAGAAGCCCTTAATGGGGGGGCCACATCTAGCCCTAACTCATTAGTGTAATGTGCCAGTCCTAGCATAACCCTGAAGAGATGAGCTGAATATGAAAAAAAATAAGGCAGGGATGTTCACAAACAACATGCTAAAAGATCTCAGGTAACACATCCCTATTCATAAGTCTAATACATTCATGAATGTACTTTCCTTCCTCTGCAACAGCTAATCGACATGTTTTAAATAGCAGCCATCACAGACATTTTCAAGGACATACTGTCCTCCTCCCTCCACACAAGCACTCTTAATGATCCAAAAAGGTTTATCTGTTTACCACAACCAGCACTTACCCTTGTTACAGAAACAATGTTAAGAACAATTTATGGGCACATTTGTCTCTGTCCTCCTCAGCAGGTCTACTGATAGCAAAAGGACTGCCTCAGGAATAGAGAGAAAGCCTCTGTAGAGAACACTTTCATGGGCTGCAGAGCTGCACTGCGTGGCAGCAGAGGACTAAAATTCAATTTGGAGTCCTTATCCAAATAAACATAATTTTTACTTGCATAGCACAGCTGATTCTGTGCACAGTATTGACCCAACACTCATCTGTCTTTTCCTGCTAGCAAAGCACCTGCAGTGAGCATCCTTTTTCTCACCGATTCCTTCCTTCTGAAGATAAGACATGTTTAATGAGAAAATATATATTGATTTTTATGACAAAGATAAAGTAATTTTGGACGAGACTGACAAAAGGAAAGTCACCTTCCTTGTACAGAGTACTAGACTTGCATGTGTATTTCCAAAGGTCACAGGTTAGTCTATGATCAAGCTAGCCATTTGAATCCAGTAAAAATTTAGTGCTACATTTTTTTCCACCAAATCACTGACAGCTATCAGATTACTCAAGCTCTTGCTATGCTCTGTAGCCAATATCCCTCACCTTAAATTTAAACCATTGTTTTCTCTTTTAACAAAGTAGTAAATTACTAGTGTGAGAAACAAAGCAAGCAACACCGTTTACCATTTATCAGTTGTTCACAAACTTGTCTTGCAACGGCTCGCATCATGTTCTGAGAAGCAATGTCACCCTAAATAACCAAAACAAGTGTTTTATTAGCAAGTGTCTGTGTTTTTAAAGACATAGTGTTTCATTAAAAAAATCTGAGAAAAACTGACTTTAAAGCAGACTTACTCTGTCACCTTTTTCTCCCTTCATTCCAGGTGTTCCCTAAAATAAATACAGTAAAAATAAAACAGCTGAAGGATTATGTTATTCCACCCCACCTATAGGTTTGAGATATGCAATTTTAGAATACATTTTGACTCCTTCAAGAAGACAGACCTGGTCCTCCTTGAACTTTACATTTCAGAGATGCTAAAGCAGGTGCCAGAAAAGACTGGACAAGCAGTGATCTTTTGTGTATAACCAAACACACTGACAGATGCAGAAGAAAAAGATCTGAATTTGAAGGTTGAATTTCTAGCATCCCATTTCTGTAAATGGTGAATAGTCTTGTGCGAATTATATATGACTCTTTAATTTTAAGTCTTAAGCCAACTTATCATTAAAGAAGGTAAGCTAGGAATAACACATGTCTAGGAAGTGTAGCTGTCTCCTTGAACGCACAAGAAACAGACCCTGTGTTAAGCAAAGATGCGCTATGTAGAGATGACACGTAACATGGAGAGAGATGACATTAAGTGCTTATTCTATTTATAACAACAGCTTCCCTGCTAATTCTCAACCATTTCTAGTCTTACAACAGTCTCACAGACGTTTTAGCTTGAGCTGCTTTATAATTATTGACATTTGCAAGAGCTAACTTTTGTCTAACAGCAATTTCCATTTGCCTTTGAATACTCTAGTGGTTGTTGTGCGTTTTTTGGTTTTCAAGAACACTTTGCAACAAGCCATCCAGAAGGACTGATTCTAATTTTTATGTATGTATGTGTCTATGGCTGGAAAAGTATCACGTATACTCTGAAGATATTTTTAAATGCTGAACTGGAGATATGCACACACAATCTACTCTGCAAACAAAAATTTGTGTGTGCACCTCTCACACAACATTTTGAGATTTTAGCCTTATGTTGGCATTCCAGTGCTAGCAAAGAAAAGCATCAAGAGAGAGCAAACCACACTTTCCAAAGAAATTGTACTTACAATGCTTGGTATGATGGATTTTTAAAGATTTTCAAAATAGACAGCAATGATTTCAGAAGGATGTTTACAACTTGCTTTGGTTTATTTGACATGATTTTGGCCACAGTAAAAATTGCAGGTGTCTATTTAAAATAAGTAGAAACTTAGATTCACAGTCATTTGTTTTAGCCACTATGTCGCCCTTTGAAAAATCTAAAAATCTGCAAAGCGTTTTAAAACTATTCTTTTAATTTTGACATCAAAATACAAAAAGAAAAAAAAAAAGAAAAAAAAAAAAAAACAACCAAAACAAAACTGCATTTACTGCAAGACCTGCTTGGGAAGCCATCATGAATAGCCCTTCCAATGCTCTTGAATACTCACTGTGAAAAATGCCACGTGTGCCAAATTCCAGGGCAGTACAAACAAAACTTTGCCCTAAACTATGGCTCCTGAAGTCGCCAGTGTGAGTTTTACAGGTGACTTCAGTGGATGTAGTTAGGCCACAGCTGAGTCCTTCTAAAAATCTATTGTAAATTCACCTGCCAGAATGTGTCCAAAGAGCACATGAGCTGTGTTAGTTAAGTAAAAAGAGGCTAGCATGAGTTCAAATAGATTTTCACTTGTAGCCTTAATTACTATTTGAATGTAAGGCATATTTCAAAGGTGAAAAACCAGTTTGGTCATCTGCTGCTCTGCATGGTTCTCCACATAGTTACACGTATATCCTAAGTATTACTGCTTTTTACATCATAGTATTTCTTTAAGGAGCCTGTTTATCACCATTAACAAAGCAAAGGCTAAGTGTGGGCTGCAGCTGTTTTTCATAACATTCCCACAGTACCCGCAATTAATTTCAACAACACGACAAATCATTCCACTGAGGCCACAGCAGATACAATTCAAATGCAGTGGCACTGTTTCATAGACTTCCATCGAGGTTTTGGGCAAACAAATTCTGATGGGCTATGTCGAGGTGTGAACTTAGTATGCCATCTGAGCTTCTCAGCAGCAGTGTTGCATGTGCCTACCCCATGATGTGCCACAGAAAATATGAGGCAGTTCATCCATCAGTGAGTTAAATAGTTGGCATACAGTACATTTGCATCATGCATAACAGATCTTTCATGCAAAATTAATTGTACAGACTCAAATGAAAGATTTAGAATGGTGACACCATAAATGTGCCACTAGAATAAATTATGCCACCAGTGAGACAGTTACTAATACTACACAATATACACATCAAACTGATTAACATTCTTTCCCTTCTGTCCTGCACTCTTTCACCTATATCTTTTCTTACTCTGTGAAGTCCACAGGGAAAAAGTCTGTCTTTCAGTTTTAGCTTAGCACAGCCACATGCTGAAACAGACCATGGACTTGTAAATGCCATAACAACATAAATAAACTGTAACAATTAAAACCATCAGGAAAATATGACATTTCTATCTGTCATTCTCTAATAATTAACATTGTGGTAAATGCTGATGTACTGAAGCTCTAAAAGAGATGTAATTTGACTCTGAATTCAACAGACATTAACATCTCAGTTATAAACTATCACATTTATCTGAAATATCCACTGAATAGAATTGCAGGTTTTTCACTTGCACTGGTCTATAACATGAAAATCTGGGGGGAAAAATATTAACAAATTATTTGGTGCTTCTCTTTCTGTTTGAAACTTGGCAATTTTTGCTGTTTTCTGAAAGCATATTCATTTGAAATTATCTGCTGAGTACATATTTATAATACCTGCTCATTGTATTCTCTGTCTTTCTAAGGCTTTCATAGTACAACCTCGTGTTGTTTTGACCAGAAGCAAATCATGCAGTACGTCTTCTCATTTATTCACTAGGTAAGTGCAAGCATTAGAAATCAGATTTCTGGTCTACCATCCTGGCAATATTCTAATAATTACTTAAAGTGCCCTGTTCCAATGAATTCACTTGCTAGAGCATTCACACACCAGAACTATACATAGAAGAGAAAAAAAATGAAGCAAACTTAAAATATTCAAATCCTATATACTGCTTCTGGAAATATTTTTGCTGACCGGTCAAGAAAAGTTCTTCAGGCTGCCTTCAGCCACAGGCGATGCTGGTAAGACAGGAAGGTGCTCTGATAACAACAGCACAACGTTGCTCCAAAGTATTGCCAACAAAGGTTCCCCAGCTAGAAAAATCCTAAGGCCATTCCTTAATTATAAGTAATATACAATCAATTTTACAATTCATTGAAATCAAATGAGCCTCATTCTTCATTTTGTGACCTTGCAAAGATACACTTATTCAGCCTTCTGACTGGAAATCTATAGGCTATTCCGAAGTAATTTTAAAAATTTGAAGATTAGAGGCTGACTGGCCATATTAACAACAAAGTTCATTTTCCACCTAGATATTTTAGAAATATGATTTCCAAAAAATAACTACAACTGCAATTACCGAGTTGCTATTTGCTTCTTCCTCCCACTTGCTTATATTCTTCTTAAATTTCAGTTTATTTTCTTTTAATAGACAAAAACGTGCAATTTAGCCAACTGCTTGCCAGCATTTTGAGAAGCAGCAGCTGCTGCTGACATTCTGTTCTGTTGATATCCTGCAATGAGGGAGTCACTTGGGGTCAGTGTGAGGAAAAGCTAGTTTATGCTGCATGTGGGATTTTTCTGAGCTGTGGGATGAAGGCTGGAGCTGCAGCAGAGTTCTACAGCTGAAGGAGGACAAAACAAAGGAAGTTTTGCTATTTTTACTTTAAAAGATAATGCACTCAATTGTTTTCCCCAAAAGAATGTTTGCTCCCCACAAGAACCACCAGTTCGCTGCTCCCAAAGCAGCGTCTTTTTGAGACTTCATCTAGGATGTCTGCATAGATGGATGCAAGATCAGTAAACACATGGCAGCAGAGAATGGAAAATGCTCAAAAACTGCATTTAACTCACAACAAACATCTCCCTTATGTGCTCGGGATTAACCTCTCAAGGTTTTCACAGCCTGTTTGGTCCTGGAGGCATCAGTCTAACAGCATCTTATATATAAAACATGAATGCCTTGCACGATTTCCTGGGGAACTTCTAGATCAACAAAGTCAGACCCTGTTGTCACAGAGTCTGTTTTAGAAAGACAGCTCTACCTTAAGACGACTTAGTCTGCCTACCCATCCATTACCATTTTTACTCTCAAACAGTAAAAAAAACAGTACTGGAACTTTTCTTCTCTGGTAGTCCAAGATCTGCTATTTCCCATTACATTTATTCACAGAAAACTTATCCATTTCTTCCTGAGCTAATATCGTCTTTTAGCTTAATGAGTCTTTCTTACCCTTGCTCATTGTTACCCTATGATATATGTACAGACTACTACCAAATTCTTGCTCTCTGACCAGACAGAGAGAGTACAGATATTTTAGTCTCCTCTAGGATAGCCAGTGCTCAATTCTCAATAGATTACTGACTCATTTGTGTTCTTACTGTTCCTTTTTCTGTCATTTTGTTACTACACAAAAAAAACACCTGTTTCTCTTGGAAGTACTTATAAGCAGATTATAAAGTCAAATTTCCTATTTCCATGAAAACTCAGTTAACACTTCAAGTATCAACTTGTTCTAGTATAAGTACACACTGAGGTAGAGAAATGTTTACAGCCACTTTCGTGGTGTGGTCTGCCTCAGCTTAGCACATTAGTGGTATTTAACACTTCAGGAAAGAGCTCCAATTGACTGCATTCCCTGGGAATGTCTTCGCAACACCAAGGCTCCTCATAATTTGCATGTAACTGTGTCTCTTTTGCCTGGGGTGTAATGTTCCCTGCTTTGTAGCGGTCTTTCACCTGACTTGCACTGCATAGTACCATGAATATAGATTGTTCAGATAGAAGAAAAAACGGCAGGATCTGGTCAAAAATTATTTACTCCTTGTATTTACCAGAGGCAATGTGAAGCCTCAGTATCTTTCTCCAGGACAGGAAGTTACAAATTCAGGCAGGCCTGAACTATGATTCATGACACGGCAAGTTGCGTTTGGCCATTAGGCTGCACCTTTGGCAATTCTAATACTGAACACAAAGGAAAGCATTGAAATTCTGTCCACCAGGAATCTGATGAAACATCTGTGCAAGGTGCAAGCCAGAATTCCTGCTGGGATCTGTTCTAGAAACATAAGAAATGGTAAATATGATGCACAGTGTCTCATTACAAGAAAGTGCAACAACTGAAAAAAAAAAATGTATTTATAACTGAAAGGAACTCTTAAGATTAGAGTATTGGAGAACTTATACGTGGTACTAGGACAGGAGTTGACTGTCTTGTTTTGCAAAAGCACTGAAACTGGGCTTGTAGCCAAATTTCCTTCTATGCACATTATTTACCTGCAGATGATCTTTGCTGCTATAGTGGGTTAACTATCCAGTGTCCCAGGTGAAGGAAAATTTGGATACACCTGGTAGTTTGAAGCTCACTTGTGAAACAAACCACAACACCTTGTGCCCCAGCTATGTCTATCAAACATCTGACCTGGCAGGAACATCATAGAATCACAGAATGGTTTGAGTTGGAAGGGAGCTTAAAGATCATCTAGTTCCAACCCCCCTGCCATGGGCAGGGACACCTCCCACTAGACCAGGTTGCTCAAAGCCCCATCCAACCTGGCTTTGAACACTTCCAGGGATGGGGCACCCACAACTTCTCTGGGCAACCTCTTCCAGTGCCTCACCACCCTCTGAATAAAGAATTTTCTCCTTATAGCTAATCTAAATCTACCCTCTTTCAGTTTAAAGCCATTACCCCTTGTCCTATCACTACACTTTAGCAATGTATGTCTAAAGGCAGGAAAGCTTCAGTGCTTTCCTAAGACACTCAATGTCCTCTACTGCAAGGAGAAATTGCATTTACAGGCTGGCAAATGCAGACTGAATTCAACATGTATATGAGAAAATTACCCAGCTTCCAGGAGCTCCTGGGAGCTTCCACTTCATAATCATCAAGCTGTCCAGCTTACTATATATTCTTTCAAATTTTCCAGCTGTCGTATACACAATGACATTGAAGTGGGATGGAAAATTCTGGCTGGTTGCCAGACATTAAGGTAGAAGTAATGAATGACTTCCCGTTTCAATTGTTGTCTCTACTCCTGACTCAAGTATAATTTCTCAGAGATCCCATAAATTAATCAATTCAAATTTCTCCTGAAACTGTTGGTGGTGAGTTGAGAGCAGCACCTCCTGCTCTTTCTCCCTATTCAGGATGCACTTTAACTTCAAAGGTTTGAGTAGAACCAACAGAAACCACCCCCAAATAATTTTGAAACCACATTGTAAAAACCAGAAAACATTTGCAAAACAGAAGTGATTACGTAATATTATCAAAGATTGTCCACCTTCAGCGGACTGCACGCACACATACACAAATATAAAGACTTTCCAGCCATTTTGCTGACCCAGTTCTTCATGCTTATGCAGTGTAGGAATATATGTCTTGGCACATAATGCCTACGATCATTTTAGTGGAAACCAGAGACCACAATTTCCAGCCCCAACTATTAAACTCAGCAAAATTACGTACTATAAAAATAAAATAGTTTTAAAAAAAGGCTTGTGGTCTTAGGTCAGCTCCACTGTATTAACCACTGTCATAAGTGCAAGACAAGTATTTAAAGCAAGAAGAAGTCTCGTATTCATCAACAACCTGTAATTTTAAATTTGATACTATAAGTGTATCATTATCTTACTGGTGTCCCACGATCTCCTGGCTTCCCTGGTTTTCCACTTGGGCCAGCAACTCCTGGAACTCCTGGGGCACCCTGCAGCAGAAGACATATAAAGTGAATTGTGGAAATCCACAACAGCCTAAGTGCTAATAAGAAATGTGTTATTGCATTGAGTGCAAAGCAATACTGAAAATGGCTCCTATCAGTTTTGGATTTCTTTTTTTCTATTAGGTACATAACAGGCTTGAAAACTTTCCTCCAGAAAAAATAGTTTGTTTTTCATGGAAATGTGTCCTTTTACATAACACCACAGTTTAACAGGCATTTCTGAATCTAAAGATGCAGAGAGTGTCCATATGTTTTTAGCATCACTCTTAACGACAGATTCCTAAAGAAATACAAGACAGTTTGGCCTTCTAACTTCATCTAGCAGGTCTGTGATCCATGTAAAAGTCCTCAACAAGAAGTCCATAAAAGCCATTCTAGTGATATGAGATAAATATGAACAAATAAAAGACCAGTGTTAGGTTATCTAGCTCATCTGCACACCCACAAAGGAGCACAAGACAGACAATCGTAGGGGAGCACGGGCAGCCCAAATAATACGCTGCCCTAGTAACTCCTGTCTATATAAATGTACATGGTGTAGATGTGTGCTCTGTGAACGTGTGCCTACTGGGAACACATCTTCTGCCTCACTACTGGTTGGACCCGGTAACATAGAGCTGCAGCAACTTGCCTATTTCAGGCTGTCTGATCCAGCATGATACGTTTTTCTCTAACAACCAGCACCTTTTCTAGCATGGTCCCACAAAAGACAACGAAGTAGCTTTTTAAGCAAAAACTAATCCTCAAATACTCTTGTCAAGAAAAACTTGTATTAACAGAGTTTGTTTTCATCAGACCATAAGTAATAAGCTGATTGGTTTCAGTAGACCTAGCTCTGCATTTAAAGATCATGCCTAAAGAACCAGGTAAACTAGTTCTTCCCGTATTTACACTGGCAGAAATCAGTTTCAAAACCACTCTTATGAATGTTTGTGAATACATGCTTTAAGCAGCTGTCTGCTCACCTTTTACTGAGAGTTTCCCAGATCCATTTAGGATACTAAACAGAGGATCCATTTCATATTTGACAGAAACTGAAAATGTCAATGTGGCTCTCTCTTGGCTCAAGTCTTTTATTTCAGAGTATATCAAAGACAAAATTATATTTACCGCTGGTCCTGGTGGGCCTCTGGGACCTGTGGGACCATCTTTTCCTGTGAAACCCTATTAAAAAACAAACACATGATTAGAGATTAACCTAAGATTGTAGACTGATTAAAATGGCCTTTAAGATTATGTAACTGCAATGCTTCTGATTACTACTAGCATGTATTTAAAAACCTACCTACAATATAAGTTATAAAAATAGCTATCACAACTAATGCTGGACAATGCTATAGAACAATGATCTTCAGCCAATTTAGATGATGTTCAGCTGCTGTTGATTAACTGAAGATGGAATGAGTCTCTCTCAACGTTTTTAAGAAAAGGAATCGTTCTATCCCAGAGGACCAAGATCTCCCTTTTTGCTATTCTATTACTCAGAGATTAGCTGGAAAATCTGAGGTTTCTACTTAAATGAAGAACAATCTCCCTCTCAGATACTTCCCCTGTATGAAGAGATGCTGAGAAATCCCATTTCAATAATCTAACACATTCACAAATTAACATTGATGGTCCATGGTCCACTAATGGCCCACCAATCCCATGGTATGTTCTTTGGCAACTGGCTATCACATGGTGGTCTGCTTTCATTTCTGGCTATCGGCTCCCACTAAACGATAACTATAAATGCATATATCAGCTATTTATTTTGACTGTAAAGGTAAGTCATTGCTTCAGTCATCTCAAAGGTGATATGCCACCTTGAAGACAAAAGAGATTTGCTTAGTTGACCCCAAATTAGAAGAAAGGGATTGCAACAACTCCACAATGAAATACCTGTGCACATGCCCTTCGCTATGAAGACATTTCAGGATCCCCCATCCAAAGAAAAGTTCTTAGCTCCAGGTAGTCAAAGGTTAAGGAGCAAACTTGACCTCCACGGTAAGAATGGCACAGACAGATTCTTTACACATATGACACATATGACATCTCCCAGACATTGAGACAAGCAGAATTTGAAAGGGATCCCCTGCAGCAGCAACAGTGTGTGGAAGACAGCAGGGCCGAGTACCTCAGCAGAGCCCTGCTCAGTGGACATACTGCTCTATGGGTGCAGACATCTGAGAACCTAGTCAGGAGAGTGAGCAGTGCAATTTTTACAGAAACTATCTGGCTACCCTATGGCTATCTGGGGAGATTTTCACCTCCAAGTCTTGCCAGTCCTTCCGTTTTTATGTCTCTAGGTTGGATACTGATAAAAGGACTCCTTTTGAAAAAGCACTTGAAAAAAAAATATATGATAAAGAAGGGGGGGAAAAAAAAACATTACTCGGTCTTTTCAGAAGATAAACTGAGGAAACCTTACCCTTTCGCCTGGAGGTCCCGTTGGGCCAGGTGGACCAGGTAAACCTGGGGTTCCCTAGAAGGAAAAGGAATGATAAACTGTATCCATGACACAACAATCATCACTGCTATGCGAATCATCCCAGTATTTATGCACACATTTAAATATCTAACTGTCCTCAATGTTTCTTTTTGGCATTTACAAAAATAAAACAAACCTTTAGGAGAAACCATTTATTTCATATACATGATACAGGAGTCTTCACCCTCACTCTGCTTTTTACTTCCACTTCCTTACCAGCCCATAATTCAACTGCAAAAATAGTTTTCAGTACTGTTCCCATAAAACAGATATACCTGGTTTATTGCCTTTACAAGCATGACTTAGAGATGTCAGCTAATCCTTTAACAGTCTGTAGGATCAGTACCACTGCTGTAGGAATTGGATATTGAACAGCTTTGTATCATGTTGTCATGTTCTTCCCCCTTTTCTGTCTAATCTCACCGTACACTAAAATGTAGCATTGCTTTCTACAGGACATTACTACTCCCTAAATGTATATTACTCAGGGTTATAAGGACTAATGAAACAGGTAAAGAATACAAGGCCCTTGGTTCATGACTGACCTTACCTGATATATGAAATTAAATCTCCCATACAGTCTTTATATCCCCAGTAAAATCAAGGACAATACAGTAAGCAAGGAATATTAGTTGTGTCACGACATGTGCAGATCAATGACCTTAGATTATTAAAATCTGGTTGATTATCAAAAAAACCCTTATTTTTTTCTCCTCAAACCCTAATCCTAGTTTACAATAGAGAAACCTGCAAGTAAGTGAAATTTAATATTTATTTCTTCTTTCAGAAAGCATACAATTAATGTCCAAAGACCATTTGGCTTCCAAAAGTAGAAAGCAATTAGACAACATTGCTGAAGAAGGGTTCAGCAAAGGTTCTGCAACCTCTGTTTTAGGAAGACATTTAACTGCAGGTGGTCAGAAGTTGAGAGATCTGCCTGGGGAGTTATCAGTGTACTTTTCCTAATCCAATGGTCTGTCCCTGTGCATTCACAAGTATCCAGATGGACATTTGGCTTGACTCACTACAGCTGCTCTTTCACTCTTGCTATTTTGAATGGTTTACTATTATTTCCTACATTTCAAATTCCTATGTGTAAGATAATTATGTTTCCAAAACTATTGCTTAGGAAGGTATGAGAAGAGCCCATGACTCCTGGTGGTGTCAAAGACAGCTGTTCAGCTGCCAATCTGCATCAGGAATAGTATAAAATGACATCATCTTGTCTAAGTATTGACTTACCGATCGCCCTGGTAGTCCAGGCTGGCCAGCATCACCTTTCATTCCTTGACGACCCTATAATTTTCATAAATGACTGTTAGAGATTCTGAATTACAGAATAGGTCAGTAAAATAACTAATTTGTGTAAATGGACACAAAATAATTCCTGCAAGATGCCTAAATTAAAGAATCCATAAGCCATTTATGTATTATTATTTATGGTTGGACTCGATGATCTTAAAGGTCTTTTCCAACGTAAACGATTCTATGATTATGGAATAAAGCAAGATACATACACCTCTTAACTGAAGCAATACTGATCATCTCACAAATATTTGGAAATAAAGGATGACTGGTTGGCATTATATTAAAAACATAGGCAAGCAGACATTTGGAAGAGGCACATATTTTGATAAGGAAGTAACACAGACTTTTCAGTAACAGAGACTGATATCAGTGTCTTCACAAGCAGAAAACCAGGGAAGCGTTACATGTTTTCTCCCAGCCTCCCTTATCTTTCTCAACTGGTGAATGGAGCTGTCTACGCTCAGCAAAGGTAAAAGCTCAGTCTTTTTAAAGTATCACAGTTTTTCTCTAACCTATGGTCTAAAAGGCATTACACAGTTCCAGGACGCAAGGTGTAGGAGCATATAAAGAAGCAATGTATTGCCTTTCACAACTTGCTTGCATTCAACATATACTACAGCACTTCAGTATAAATGCACAGTCTAAACCTACATGAACTAAATTTGACAATACAATATTTATTTTCCACAGTGGTTTATGTGATAATCCAGCATTAATAACTGTTGATGGCACATAAATAATCAAACAATTTGTAAACATAGCCTGCCAATGCAAATTGCAATTGATATGAAAAATGAAATTACATGACTCAAAAGTGGCAATCTAACATTGTTAACTAATGAGAAGTTCCAAGAATTATGTTGGGTTTGTTGGTCCTTTCATTCTTCAAGGGTTTTCAAACTGAATGTGACAAACAAAAGTATTTATTGTGTTCCACATGTAAAAGGAATGTGTTTGGCCTTTCTTGCTGTTTGGCACCTCTAGGCCATCTTGATGAAGTTTTCATCCCAGTATATAACAAAAAACTGAAAAGCATCTACACTGGTTAATAAAATGTTTCTACTTTGTCCTTACAAAACAGAAGGTGTATCTAATCTTGGAGCACATTTTGTTTTCTATTTCCCAAATCACATTACAGACTCAGAAGATAACCTGGTTTCAAATGCAATATAAGAGAGTGTGCAATCAGACAACAATTCTATTATTTGTTTTCATAAACTTTACATTTTAATCAAAGACCTCATACAAAAAGCTCCTGATTGTGTTAAAATTCATGCTATTCCTAAACAGGAAACATCAAAATTATATTCCTGCTTTTGGGGTGATTACTTATTAAAATGTGGCAAAAGCAGTCAATACATTCAGAATGTAGACAAAGGGTTACCTATGCTATCTGCTCTAAAAACCCGAATCTGGTGAAACTTCATCAGTGTTAACAGAGTTACTCTGACTTTGAAGGCATGTACATGAAATCAGAAGTAGCCTCTCACTAAAATATGCATGCCGTTGTCAAGAAAGCCCCCTTGCAATGAAGGGTTATTTTGTTATGCCTAGATCTAGGCACCCATTGCCTCTCTGAACTTTCAGCTACTGATTTAGGCTCAGAAAATAGAAGTTGAACATGTAAATCTGTGAGAAAGGCTTCAGAGTAATATTGCATGCTTAATTTTCCTGCCCCACAGTTTGATAGTTTTGAGTCCTTGAACTTGAAGGCCTCGCAACTCTACAGAAAAGCTATAAGAGAAAAAGTGGAGTAGCACAATGTACAGTGCCACACTTAGACTCTGTCCCTTCACAGACATCCCATAAGCATATGTAACATTCAGGATAGAAAATGCTATTGTATTGGAAAAGACTTGTTTCAGAGAGACTTGTTTCGTAATACTGTGTTGCAGGGAAAAACAAAATGTTAGGGCAAAGCTGCCACCCTCTTCCCAAGACCGCCATCCCCTTCCCAAGACCACCACCCCCATGGACAGCTCTGACTCCACACACAGTGCCACCCACACTCGCAACAGCCACTCACCGGTTCTCCTGGGATTGACAGCCCATTGGGGCCCTGTGGACCTGGGGGACCTTGAGGACCAGGAGGACCTGTCTCACCACGAGGACCAGGTGGCCCCTTAAAGCAGAAAATTGGAACAAGATTGTAAATGACAACCCCTTCTTAGATCTATAACCCAAAATCCTTTGGGTTAGACCCTTAGGGTAAGTCAGAAGCCTGGAGACACATTTAATACTTCAGAACAACTGTGGAAACAGTTATCCAAGCGGCATATCCTTTCATAAACTATTCTCTGATTCATGTTGGTGGTCTCAGGCCAATACATGCCTTCTTGCAATGTTAATTAGAAGTATAGCTGTCTCCTCTGTACAGAGGAAAGGACAACAATGCTGCAGAGTGTGTATTAACACCCTGATGCATGTACTCCAGTTTCCTGATGTACAGTCAAAGCCTTTGAGGCTACATATATACATAGGCTGTGTATACATAGTCTCAAATAGGTAGGTTGCACATAAATAACATATAGGAATGTTTCCAATTAAATTTTTAGTCTCCATTCTTAGCTCAGCATAGAACTAAGCATACAAATTTTCATACAGGTAAGCATGTAGCAACATTATAGATGCATTCCAGAAAGATACTTACAGATGATCCAGTCAAACCCCTTTCACCTCTGGGACCTTTAGCGCCTGGGCCACCCTAAATTGAATATTTGGAAATAAAATGTATTTCATACAGGCACATCATATTGGTGAACATTATGAATCATTTTTATCAAACTCTTATGCAAAAGCCCAAAGTTTTGAAGTGTATAGATCACACTGCTAAAAAGAGAACTAGAATAAAAGATGCATCAGAAACTCAGGTAAACCACATCAGCTTCAGCCTTACCACTTCAGCCCATGAAAAATTATTGTCATTTTTGTCTCTGCAGACATAAACTTCTTCAATTTATATTCATCAAAATCTCTGGATACCTCTCTAGTAGACTGCCAGACAACTTAACTGGGCTTCAGATTCCTCATGCAGCAATTTTGATAGTTTCAAAGTAGAAGGACTACTGGGCTGAGTATAACTCCCTTATATTCAAAGCAATTGGTAGGAGCATATCCATTCCATAGATTACTATCTCTCCACATAAAAAAAGAGAGTAACTAATTTATTTCCCTGATAGAGTAAAGAATCTTTCCTTGGAGTGAAATCCTGACTCTGTATTTAGGAAAAATATTTGCACAGTCCATTAAAAATATCTTGTACATGAAGTGCAAGACGGCTGAGATTGGTCCAGATTCTTTCAACCTATCAAACAATGAGGAGCTATTCACGGTGATCAAATTGGGAATATGGGAAAAGGATTATTACATAAACAAGCAGAGATGGTAAGAGCTGCCCAACTGTGTTTTAAACTAAGATGGAAAGGGAACAGATTACCATGATCTTATGGACGTGTTGATAGAAACTCTCTCTGACTGACCTTTGTTTCACAAAACCACAGATCAACACAAAACTACTTCCATAAATTTCAAAATCAGAAAATCTGTCTATTGCGACTAGTTCCTTACAGCTGGTCCAGGGGGTCCTGGAGGTCCCACGCTGTCTTGAGTACAGGTACAAGCATTTGGAAGAGCTGGGCATTTTGCTTCATCCCTCTGAAAATTCAATCACAACAATTACTGTCCTTTTAAAGAAAAGTACTTGGTGGCAGTATACTTTTCTACAACAATAACAGCAAGATTCTCTATTATCCTATTTTTAAGCACAAGTAGAACTCACAAATAAACAGTCGTTTCCAAATGTTTCTACAGGACCTGTCATATTTTTAGCAGATTTTCTCTGAGAGCTATACAAGACACTAACAACAGAGGCACAGGCATAATCAAATTCAGTGCAACTTCTGTTGTCCTAATATTTATATCCATTAGACAATCAGCTGGCACTGACAAAGAATAAACTAGTTACTTTTTGAATTCCAATCTAAGAACAGATTAAAAAAAATATAGCTATTCCATTCATAATACCTAGGATCTTAAATATCACTGAAATACAAAATATAACTGACATTTTTTCCACCATTCCTAAAGGATTCAATTCTAGCACATTACAATCTTTCTCCTTCAGACACAAAACTTTGACGTGCAGTGTTGTTCAGTGGCTGCTCTGAGAACTGTGATTTAGATGTGTTGTCAGTACGAGGTATAATACCAGGCTAACATTGATATTGTTATTTGCTATTAATAATGATTTTCTGAATAGCTTCTCACTCATTTATACTTACCATAGAAGGAAGATCACAGCATCTGTCTCTGCTAGTCCAAACTGGACTGCATACAATGTCAAAATTCTGGATTTCTAACTGTAAAAGAAAGGAGGACTCTTGAAAAATACTAGACATGTTATTTAGTGGCATTATCATTAAAAATGACTCCTCAAACAATTTATTTCTAATGTAGTTAACATCATTCAGACTTTTACTTCTTTTTTTGACACTGACAGAAAAATGATTTTAAAATAATAAAAAAATTTAAAACCAAGCCTACATAAGGCTACAAGAACTTCAAGCACTGATGCTTGCTCTTGTTCTGGGGCAAAAGGTAACCAAATAAAGTGACTCAAGAAATATTTTGCAATACTTAATGAATAACACCGATGAACTTCTACATCAGCTGAGTGCCTGTGCACTTCAACATGAAATCTTGCTGAAAAACTTCTGGATCAGCTCTAAGGACTGCAGGCCTTGGGTCATATATTAATTCAGATTCATGTATGGAATTTTCCACTGACATTAGTAGGGAAAAGTTCTGCAGAAAGGCTAAAGTGGAGACCTTAGATAGACTGTACAGTAAAAGCAGTTTCCTCTCTTTTTTTTCACCCCAAGAGTTATGATCCTGTAGTTTGATACACACAATCAAACATTTGATGGCGAGCACCAAGAATCTTCTTCAGGTGTTAGGGCTTGCACACATGGGTCAGTTTGCAGACTTAAATCTTCTAATACGAACCCCAGGTAATAGCATTGGGTACACATTAAGTATAGTTAATCCATCAAGACAACTGGTGTGCCCTCCATAGCAGCAGACACTTTTTCATTATAGGTTTATAGATCATAAAGCCAGTGGGGATTACTCTGATCACCCACTACAAGACAGACCATAGGACTTGCCAGAATTAAAACCTACTCATTAGAGTATGTTTTTTAGGGGGAAAAAAAAAAAAAAAAAAAAAGACCCCAGTCTTCATTTAAAGATTTCCAATGATAACAAATCCACAGTAAATGGTTCTAATGACTAACTGCTCTCCCTATTAAAAGAAAAACATTTCCTCTCTTGTTTGAATTTACCTGACTGCAACTTCTAGCTATCAGATTTCTGTTCTTGCAATTCTGCTAGAATGAGAAGCTATCAAGACCAAACTTCTCAGTTAAGTATATTGGGTCTTGGAGTACAGACACTTGAAAGCTTTGGGTGCAATACCGGTTTCTTAGCAATCCTTAATCTCTAATCACTTTCCTCAGAAAATTTAAAGGGCTTGCATTAATGAATGGATTAATGTTTATTGCTTACTGTTGCTGATCTCCGGTCACCTTTCAGAAGTTTCCCAAGTATTTCATAGCCATCAGTTGTGATGTTCCCAGCCTCCTTAATTGGTTTTTCCAGTATTTCACTGCAGTCAATGTAAATCTTAACATTTGATGAAGTTACAACAATATGGACCTGAAAAAAGTTTAACATAATATTTGGAAAAGGCACATAAGCATATTTACTTTAATAACAGTATTTCACTGTTTAGGTAATACTGTTTTAAATTTTCTTCCTAGTAATCCTGCTATACTTCCAAGTGGTGGAAAAATTCAAACTCAAGGAAAGTCTATAACATTAGTAACCTCTTTAAAATATGTTGAAGGTCAATAAGATGAATACACAAGCACAGCTAAGAAGTACTACTTAATGTAATAGTTGAACTACAATGATCTATTTAAAAAAGCTTGCCTGAAAATTGCTTTAAGATGGCATAAAAGTAAAAAAAATAAAAAGAATTTTTGAGAGGAAGTGAATATAAGCTTTTCTTGTCCTCTTCTGGTGGCTGGGACCACACAAGAGTTTTATGAGCCTGTGACGGCCCACTGGCTAATAAGAGTCTGTCTGTAGTTCAGAGAGTAGATTGTTTCAGATCCAAAGATCCAGGGTTCAGTTTCCACAGATGACTCAACCAGAGGCATTGAGATACAGGAAGTGAGCAGAGAAGCCTGCCCAGAAAAAGACAAAATAATGGAAGATGCGAGAGAGAAATTTCCATTAGAGAAATTTGGCTACAAAAACATATGTCAAAATAAGGGGAAACAGGGAAGAAGAGGAAGAGATTAATTATTGGAAATATTGGAAAATTCAGAGGGAGAAAGGAATGACTGCAACAAAGGGAGAATAAGTTTACCAGGAGAAGAGAATGAAGTGTTTGGGGAAAACACAGTAAACCTTAAACAGAAGAACAAACAAAATTGAAGCAAACGTTACCATTCCAAAACTTTATAGTACGTATGGTGAATGTTATGCAAGTGAATTTCCTACATATCTATGAAAACAGAAGACATTCAGGAGTCTCCAAGAAAGAAACAAGGGTCTGACATTTTAGTAAATCTAATATACTGTTGATGGAAGAATATCTTAAGGCAACAGAAAGGTTTCAGTGGCTTTATATACCTTATATACTGCATATATTTTATATACAACATTATAACATCTATGTAATTGTTAAAATATCAACACAGTAAGAGCAGCAGTAAAGAATCCTTGAAGTATGTATTTATATTTTAAAGCTTCTGTTATCACAGTACATAACCCTTCAGAAATATATTGCTATTTGATGACTGCTTAAAAAAATTGGCATGAAGTTGAAACAGAGATTCCCTTAAATGTCCTGAGCAAACAAGTGCCTGAACAATCTCCTGAGAATTTGTTCTTTTTTCCATATTAAATATTTTCCCATGTGGAGCTGTCTCCAAGGCATCAGCATAGCTTATCTAAAACTCTTTAAACATTATGTGCTTATGCTTTATATAATTGGAATTAAGACTTTTGAAACTGCCCTCATTTTTTTTTATCTGAAATTCAGTCGGCATCACAGTTTCATTCTCAAGGCTGTGTATACAAGTGGTTTTTTTAATTAACATTCCCAACATTGTTCATTGACCAAATTAAAAAAATAGTGAAAAGATAACTGAGTGTGTCCAAAGCATACTACATACCAACCTTCCCACAAAATAAAATAAGCACCATGCCAAAACTTTAAATTCATTATCATTTATATATCATATACTCAGTCATTTGATTATATGACTAAATTTTGCAGGTTAAGTAATGCATCAAACAGTTTAAACTCATCACAGATGTAATTTATTATTTCTGAAAGGTACCTAACATGCAAATCCTTCTATTGGAACGTTAAGCATTTGTCACAAATTAGATAAAGCAAATGACACCTGCATAGTGAATGCATATTACTGCATTTTCATTTACACACAAAACTTAGGAGAGGTGAGTCTACATCAGAATGCTGAATGGAATCATCAATTTGAAAATGTTCAAACAGCAGACTGCTGAGCTTCGTCTATCTATCCCAAGAAGAAGCAACCCCAGCAGTCAAAAATCAGCAGGGCTCCCCCAAGTCATTGACTCATTTCACTGCTGATTTAATGCCAGCTCTGAATTCCCACCTGAATCTCATGGCCCAAGCATAAATCTGATAAAAGTATGCATCTAATGTTTACAGTAAATAAAACGTCTCTGTATTCAATCATGCTACATTTTGTTTTCAACAAAACATTCTCAACAGAAACATTCTCTTCAGTTTCTAACACACCAACATAAAGCATCACTTCTGACCATTTCCAGTGCCAGAAGGCACTGAGGTTTTAAGAAAGAAAACATACTTTAGTCTTTCTCTCTGGGCCCCTTCTAAGATAAAGTTTGATGGTGTTCTGATCTATTGCTAAATGAACCACATCAATAAGCTAAGCAAACTATTAAACCATATGTACATCAGCAGAAAGACATACACTCATTATCAAATTTCCTGTGGCTAACTACTGCAAAACTGCAATCTAAAAGGAAGTCTAGCATGGTAAGAATAAGAAAGTAGAAGTCGTCTGTCTCTCCAAAACATTCAGTTATAAATTTAATGACTGTCTCAGGCAGTCAGGATTTTTCCTATGGGACTTGCCAGATTCAACAGCTTTCACCATAGTTATGCTACGCAAAGTGTTCAAGTATGCCAAAGTAAATTTCCCTGCACAGTTAGGTGTAGTTAACTGTGCTTCACTGAATGAGCCAGTAAGTCATCGAATGAAAACCACAAAAATTATATTTTGGAAAACATCTTCTTGCATTCTAAAGATTTGTCATTTCTTTGAAACTGGATGTTAGGAGAAATTGCAAAATTACCTTCTGAAATGTGTTAATCTTACTTTCCTTCCTTCAGCCAGCTGAAACTACTGCTATCCTTTATTAGGAGCTAATCAACATGGCTGATACACAAGGCTTTCCCAGCACATGAGCATCCCATGATGCTATCATTAACCTCACTCATATAGCAATCTCAATAATCATCCTGGAAGGAATGCAGAGGAGTCAGCTCAGATAAGTGGTAAAAAATCCCAAATACAGCTCTTTAAATCAAAGCTACTCCAGTTACTTCAAATAATATCAAAATCTGAACTTTTGATTCCTTTCTGGGAAAAAAAGAAGGGGAATGACACACTGCACTAAATAACTGATACTTTTTGCTTAAGAAATAGTCTCATAAGCAAGAATTTCATAGTTCCAGAGCTTTAAGATAATTTGCAGATGGCTGTTACTCCTGCACATCGTTTGGCATCTTAGGATTGTTTTCTGTTCATATGTATGAGTGTATTTAACTACTAAAATAATACAAAATTCTGGATTTTTATTTCCCCTGTAATTGTTTTTCATCAGCAAGTGTAATAAACAGTTATACGTAACTGGTAGTATTGCTGGGGTTGCAGGTTGTTCCCCATCTGCTCTGATAAATGAGCAGAGCTTCACTCTAAGTGCTGTCAGATAATTCTGCTCAGCTTTATCACATTTAGAGGAACTACAATGAAAAATACGACTCTGAATGTCAATGAAATTAGCAGCAGACACTTAAAACAGACTGCTGCCAGTACAGCATGTAGAGAGCTTCACACCACTGACCTGAAGAAGGGAAGTCTCAACTCTCACACTGATATCTGAAAAGGCATGCTACATGCTGCTCTGTGTCTTAACAGTACTTCTTGGTGATAAAATGATTCAACTTTTACACTAAAACAATATCTATCCTAGGCTTTACTGACAATTATTCTCACTCCAGTAGATTGACACATTTCCTTAAAATTCAGTTGTCCTACTAAGCTATCAAAAAAAAAAAAAAAGGCAAAAAGCCAAACGCCAAGGACAAAATAGAGGCTGCCTAAACCAGGTGTGATCGAAGCATACTCATAAGTATCATCAGCTACAACGTCAATGACATAAACATTTCTTCATATATACAAAAAAAAAAAAAAAAAAGCCATTAAATAAATTATAAAACTGAATAATTGGATATAACATAGAAACAGTTTGGGAAATTATCCTCTATCAAATTTTGAGGAAACCAATAGCTTCTATAGTACTGTGTGATTTTCATAGTCAGCCATGTTTTAAACAGATGAAGTCACAAAACATTATAATGCTGGCACCAGCTATCTTTCCCTGCTTTCAGCCTAGCAGAGCTAGGTTGACAATGTGGCCTCCAGTATCAGTAAGCTGACAGAGGCAACCTCTTATCAGTATCCTCAAAGGAACGCTAGTAGTGACTAGTCATGCAGGAGAGGGTATCGTAAAGAAAACAAATGTTATACTCCAGCCATATTTAGTCATCAGAAGAAAACTAAACTAAACAGAAGGGAGATAAACGAAAACATGAGAATGTGCATTTCAGCTGACCAAAAATGTTGCAATTGCAACTCACTTTCTTACCATAAACATATACACTTATCACAGCAAGAAAATATTTTTTAAGATATGTTTTAGATATATATGTAGCCTGAGTCAAATATTTCTTGATGACTAGAGGTAAGGAAGCCCGGCAGGATCAAGTTTTCATAACAGTGCACAAAACTAGAAAAGCAAGCACAAAACTATCACAATTGGAGGCAGATGCAGTAACATGTAAGGATTTCACTAACCATTTTGACAACTCAAAAACCATGAGTTTCATACTAAATCGCAAATAGATTATACGATCTTTTATGGCCTCTCTCTCATTATTGTTGATTCCTCAGTTAACGTTACTTTGGAATATTTTAGGCGCACTGAATTTAAGCCAAAAATATACCAATACACATTCATACATACAAAATATATACATATACATGTATTATGTTTCTTAAATATATGAGTCTTATTCAATATGCTGTTCACCTCCCAAAACTGGTTCCTCGCCTTTATCTATAAGTCAATGGCTACTTACTTTCTGTGGCTATATCTTCCTCCTCTTTGAATGATTTCAAATCATTACACTCTTCCCCCAACCTTTTCCCACCACAACTCCCTTTCCTTTTTTTTCCAGTTTATCTTTTATTCTTCCTCTTTCATGTGCCAGGAGTCACACTACGATGTCTTGTTCAGATATATCCCTCCACTTACACAATCTTGACAAATTCTTGACAAATCTCTTACATTGGTTCAAAGAAGAGCTATAACTTCAGACATCTTGTTTTACACAATCTGTAAGTCCCTATGTCAACTTACAGTACTATATAAAGACCGCATTTAACTGACAGCAACTTCTGCTTGCTTGTCTTTTGTTTCAAAGAACAGCACTTCAGAAAGCAACATTTGTCATTTTAATCCTTTACCTTATGGAAACTTCCATAAAAGATTTTCTTTACTTCATCAGTATCAAAAGTTACAGTTTGAACCTCTCCCCTTGTATCCTTGTTAAAGAATGACAGCACTTTGCTGGCAGCTGCAATAAATGAAAATAATATATTTCATTTCATATGTACTACTGAAACCACCATCCTAAAATACACTTAAAGGTAAAATGTAGTATACCACTCAATTGGGTAAACACAGATTACAGATGGTCTTACTGACCCATAAGTACATAGATGTATTTTCCGTTGGTTTTAGAGGTAATACCAAAGTTGAAACGTAGCTTAGTTGAATTATTCTTAGTTGAAAAAAAATAATTGATGTACAAAGTAAAAAAAAAAAAAAAAAAAAAAAATCTCTTAAAACTAAAAATATATAATCCATTTACCATGTAGGAATGCTTTGGGTTTGGAAATATTTGGGAAGAATGCATGCACAGTAATGTAACATACAAATTCTCTGTACAATAAGCATAATCATCCTTACGATCAAGCACAACTCCAACTTGTGGTTTGTAATCTCTGTCTGTAATCTGCCAAATTGCAAAAGGCTCATTGGGGGATTCGGGTAGAAGACGGAATAACAGAATGATAGTGTACGCCTGCGGCAATCCCTCTGGATGAATCTCCCTGTTAAGACAATGTGAAGACATTTTTTCACATGGAAACACATGAGGAAAATAAGATCTTCATAATTTGCTCTTTTTTAAAGAAAAGACATGAGAGTAACAGGGAAACCACAGTGTTTAATGGAACTGAGTATTTTAACTACTCTCAAATAGAAAAAAACTTTGTGATAAAAAACTCTATGTGATTTGTTAAGATGAACTCACAGCTTTTCTTCAATTGGTCCAGGCACCATGGTTATGGAGGAAGCCAGAATATAACCAAGAACTCTTGGAGATGTATTCTTGTGGCAAGATTCTCTATAAACTACACATATTTTAAATTCCTTGATGATAAGTACAGAAAAAAGGACCACAGCTTTATTCTTTTTTCATCTGGCCTGTTTTAGACAGGCAACGGAAAACAGCACTTAACTATTGCTGTTCATCAGGCACGGCAAGGAGGTATTAAATGTATTCTCTGCAATTGGTGATGTATTTGGGCTCCACCTCATTCATCAGTGGCTGAGGTTTAGATTTGTGATGTTCAGACTGTCAGACATTAACAAAGCAGAAAGCCAAAAGTAAATAAAATCATGCATTAAATGGCCTCCAGCATTTTCTGAAGGGGAAGGGAGGGAATGCAGGAAGGGAACTGTGAGAAAGAAGGTAGCTTCTGCTTCTCCTTAACCATTATAATGGAACTGAGAAGGGGATTTGGCCTCGTGAACATAAACATAGAAACCTTAAAATGAAGAGAGGAGCAGCTCTGCATTTTAGGCAAAGCTTATGTACCCATACAATTATGGACACTCTGCAATAATAGCCATATCACTAAGTCAACAACACCACACAGCACAGTGCAGGAATGAAAATATTAAAGTAGATATAGCAACACTATTTATAACTCGGACCAGGTTATCTTAGATATGGAAACAACTATGCCACCAGGATCAGGATGTTTTTATTGCTTTGCTGACTCAGTCTAAAGTGAGTTTTATTTTCTGGCTTCTCATGAAAAATAAGTGCCCAGAATACTCTGGCAAGTCTACTCCGCCTCTTACAGCAGACAACAGACTATGTATCACAACATTCTAAAAAAAATGAAATAAATAGGAAGTCTGCCTTTTTATCATCTTTCTTACCCTGATAAATGCAAGGTTTATCTTAATGCAAAAGAGTTGCAAAACTGGGATTATATGTACTTCCCTAGATCATAAAAATCCAGGCTGTCGGAGACCTATCACGCCCATAGCTATAATGGCACATCAAAGAACTCAAAAAGTCCTCGAGTCCTCCACTTTTAAAGTTGTGAGCTGAAAACGCTGGCAAAAACAAATTATTTCTTCATACACCTCAGCTCCTGTGCCTGTGATCTGATCTTTACTCAATCTGGCAGGGTTGCAGAAGATTTCAAAGGCTTGTATGAAAAGAAGATTCAATTTCCTCAAATTTAATAGGAATAATGGGCTGTCTTTAGGCATCTCCTCTGACTCAGAATGACTTTTTTGAAACTTACTTATATAGATGGGAGAGGAACAAATGTAAAAAGAAAAGGAGAACAAGTACTGTTCTCTTAGTAAAACTAACTGCTAACTAAGTCTTTTTTTTTTTTTTTGGTGAAAAAATGTTGGAAAGAATGACCATATATTACCCCTCCATAACCAAGCTCTAAGACCACAGGGCCTTGAAAACTCCACTCCATTTGCCAAATACAGCAACTCAGGTAGAGGAGAAAATACCATAAGTCAATGGTGTCAATGTGCTGCCTACTGCAGTATGAATGATGCCCCTGCAAAAAGTGGTGCTTATCCCTCCATGTTGAAACCATTTCCTTCTGGCAATGTGGAGCTTGTTGCACTAAGGAGGCTGTTGTTCAACTGCCTAAGGACAAACTGTGGATTATATGCAATTCGAATGGTTAAGAATCATAATCTCCAAAAAAAGAACAATAAATTACTGGATTAATAGTGAAAAGATTGCAACGGAAGAAACAGATTAGCATTTAATGAGAACAATGACAGACGTTCTTTGGAGTATATTTCTCAGAGTTCAGTGAAAAGAACATCAAATAAATGCATCTTCCATAAGATACTAATGCTATCATCTATAGACTCTATTAATCTTTCCTCACCTGCTTGCTCTAAATATGAGTCTTTCAGGTTTACTTACCGTATTGGCTGGCTGACAAAGGCATTTTTGTGGAGTCTATATGCTACATAGCTTGGGAAAGAGCCTGATTCCAATGATACACCTTGTACAGAGGCAAAATGCTTCTCTGTTAGATTATATGATTCCAGCATCTTGAAACCTTTAAATCCGGAGAGAAAATGAGAAATAAAAACACTGTAGAGCCGTAGAAGACACAAATGAACCTATGCTAAAATATTAGACAGTTACTTACCAGGTGAAGTGTATCCCTCCAAGTAAATAAGAGGACAAGCTAAAAGAAATGAAACAACATATAATTCAAAACTACAAAACCTAATAGGATATGAACATGTATATACTTCAGAAAGTTTTATTACCAAAAAGTCTGTGCTATTATTAGGTATCAGCCAGCTTTTGTAACATTTGTCATACTGTGTTCTGCTCTGTGGTAGATGTACTGTTAAAATCTTTACTCGTAACTTTTAGTAGTACATTTCTACCCCGACAAATTGTATGGAATAACAAATGAACCCCCCAAATATTTTAAGAGTCTAATTCATATGAAGAAAGGAGCACAATGACACAGTCTTTCCATGAATATTTAAGGCATGAGTCAGGCTGCATAATAGCTGTCAGATTCACAAGGAAAAACTTCAGATTTATATGGTTCCTCAGGAGCCAGCGGATGAGGCAGTTAGGGAGTACACAGTTGCACGACAGGCCTGAGAATTTCTCATTTTTGCCATAGAAGGATTTCACTTGAGTAAACATCTGAACTTTATTTAGAGAATTTTAAAACAGCATCACACAGTATAGCTGCATCTCTTTAGCACCCCTAATTTAATTATTTACCCCAGTGGTAAATAAGAGATCTGTTGTGTCTCCCAGTTCACATTAGGCATCATTTTACTTCCTCTTAAAGAGCAGTAGTTCTCACTGACTGTTACTCTTTTTTTGTTACGCCAGTACTTTTGAAATGTGAGACAAGATTACATAAAATGCAATACCTACTTCAAAATTTTAAAAAAGTAACGTGCTCCATTAAACTATGTCCAGTTATTATGAAACTTAACTTTTATATATGAACATTTCCTTGGATGTACCTTAAATGGGATGGCAACTGTAGCAGTACATAAGAAAATGTGTTAATTTGGGAAAAGGAAAAAACAATATCTTCTACTCACTTGAGGTAGCTGTCTCACACACAAAGGTGACAAGGTTATCTTGAATCTTTTCAAAGGCATCAAAGTCATCAACAATAAATACATGACGCTCGCTGGGCTTGCTGGCAATCTTGGCCAGCTCATTGTAATCTACATCAGCCACACCAACCACAAAGACACTGAAGCCTGTAAAAATAACACTTGTTACTTGAAATGTAGTAAACATACATTACCATTTTTTAGGTCAATATTTCACAAACCCTCTCTATCATTGATTTCTCAGGCTCTACCCAGTCTTTTATCTGGCCTTCATTATGAGCATACATTCTGGACATCCTTTCACCCTATCAAAGCTCAGGAGGGATTAACGTGATTTTTGCGTCTTTTCTTCAAAACTTTCTCCTCCTTCCTTCATTGATTTTTGTTGGGCATTATCCAATCTTACACAGCCTTGCCTACATATTCCCCTCGCTCTTTCATACAAAATGTACAATCCTCTCAACTCTACAGTATCTTAAATCTGTTCTGTGTCCAAAATCTCTGTGCACACTATTAGTTATCCATTTATCTATCTGTTGCCATGTCCTGCATTTCATGCTTCTCAATTTCCCTTTCACTTTCTTAGGGTGGTATTCATCTCACCAGTTTTTACTTTCCAAGTTAGCAACAAGTCTAAGTCAGTTGTCTAGTCTTCCTCTATAATCAACAGACAGACATGGGCAGATTCAGAGTGCAATTCATCTCACCTCCCTAAGATGTTAACCTCAAGATAGAATAAGCCATGGTCTGTAGGTGTCTATCTGTTGCTGTCTTCACTAGCCATAAAAAGACCCTACATGATGACCTTAGACTAGACATTTAGTTGTTAGACGGCTTAAGTCAAATGAGAAGAACCCAGACCCTAGAATTTAATCATATCTCTAGGTGTAAAGGCATAATCTATTTCTTTGTCAGGGTGATTTTCCTCTTCAAATCCTTAAATTAGCATCTTCTTGCCTTCTATGTCAAGTTTTTTTTCCTGCTATCTTCTAGCCTTTACAGAATTCTGTCTCTGAGTCATTTCTTCCTTTCCCTTCTTCCACCTAAGCCTCCACATGATAACTTGACCTCTCTTTGCCATACCAGAAAACAAGGAAGAAAAAAAAAAAGTCACTGCACAGTTCAGCATTACATAGGAAAAAAAAAAAACTCCCACAAAATTTCATTGACAAGAAACTGCACAAACATTGGAAATGCTGGTTGGAGGCTGAAAGCAGAATCCACATTTATTGCAAATGATAAAGCTATCTTTATTTACATTTTTAATTTTTCAAAAAGAAATGGGAGATAATTATTCCTCTGTAGCCAATTCTGGCGAAGCTTTGGCTGAATTACTCTGTCCAGCTTTGAGCATGACATTTAAGATGCAAAGAAACCAAAGCAAGCAGAGAGGAGAGCAAAAATGATAAGAGGTTTGGAAAACACGATCATCAGGAGGTTGAAGGAAATGGGTTTGTTTAGTCTAGAAAAGAGAAGACAGAAAGAGGAAATGACAACAGGCTTCAAATATGAAGGCCCGTTACAGTGGACAATGATCAATTCCTTTCCTGGCTAACTAGGGAGATGAAAAGAAGACAATAGTTTCATTTCTCGAGGACATGGTATAGATGGACTTGGCAGTGCTAGGTTAACGGTTGGACTCGATGATCTTAAGGGTCTTTTCCAACCTTGACGATTCTATGATTCTATGATTAGCCTAAAGAAACACTTAGGTGAAATGTGAGGCAAAGTTTTCCAACTATTAGGATAGTTAAGCCCTTGAAGCAGATTATCCAGGGAGACTGTAGAGATTTTTATGAATAGGTTAGCCAAACATCTTTAGAAACTATCTAGACAGAGTTGATTCCTTCAGATCACAGAGGCAGAGAAGACACGTAGTTTACATGCCAGTGATTTCCATAAGGAAGTACATCTCCTTACTCAGGGAACAGGACTCCAGGTGGTTCATGCACTGAAATGCAAAATGGCTGAGTGCATGGACAGGAATAGATTATTAGACTCACATAAGCCACATTCAGCAAACCTGAAGAGGAAGTGCAATGCTTCTCAGCTCAAAAGGCAATGAAGGAGTCAGTTCAGACCCAGCTCCAGTGGGTCTGCCAGTGGGTCTGCCAGCAAGAACAGTTACTTTAACTGGAGATACACTGGTTTATACCAAGTGAAACATAAAGCTCATAAAGCCATGCCCATTACATCAAAAGCACTAGAATGGAGTACACTTCACAACAATCCCTGGGGTCTACAGAGCAAGGAAAGAAAGAAGTAATCAAAAGTCATGTCTATGAAACAATATGCGTGAGGAATTACTTGAAAGCCTTGGGAACCCACATCCTTCCCCAGAGAGAAGGCTAGAGCAAGAAAAATTAAGTCTGGCCCAGAGGGTCTAAACTCTTTACATAGTTTTGAGTTTTTCCCAAACACTCAGAATACATTTCCGAGTCCATAAATGATGAGTAAAGGATTCCCAGATAAATGAAGCACCACTTATAATTGCATTGCTTAATACATAAGGAAGTGAAAGAGCTAGGTACTGTGAATCGCTTACCAGAGTGCTGTATGATCGTTGCTGCTTTCCTCACCTCATCCTGAGACCGACCATCTGTGACAACAACAAGTACCTTGGGAACACCTCGCCTCATGCCACTCTCCCAAGTCAAAACCTTTTCTTTGATAAATGTTAGGGCTTTGCCTGCAAAGTGCACAATGAACAAAGAGTCAGCCATATTATCCACAAGAGAAGAAATCCCTTACTTTACTTTGAAAGGGCAACAGCCACACAACTAAAACAGAACATAAATACCTAATTCTTCAGCCATGCAATATCAGAATAATGAGGCAGTTTCTGAAAGCATTTTATCTTAAAAAAATATAATTACTGCTCAGAATTACCTGTCCTTGTGTTTCCTCCTCTGTACTGAATATTTTGAAGAGCTCCCAAGGCCTGGGCCTTGTCATCAAATGTATTCAGTTTAAATTCGGATTTTGCTTCATCACTGTACTGCACAAACGAAACCTGAAATGGAATACATCACAGTGTTCAGTCTCATACCTTAACGTTCACACCAACTCTCTCCACTGAAGTATGTATTGTGGTATATTAGTAAGCATTAAATAATTGAAAAATCTTTTTCATGTATATATGATTATGCACATACATACATATTTACAAACACAGATATCATCACAGCAATGTACACACAAAATTTTCCTTTCTTTCTCTTTCATGTATGAAACGTGATGTGACCTTAAATACATATGATTAAATTATTGCTATTACTATGATGCAATATATATAGTGCCTATTCTCTGCTTCTGAGCAGATGTACAATATCTAAAAAACCTCTTCCAGGTTTCTTAGGAAATACAAAAAGAGCTTGGCAACAGAACGTCAATAAAGTTGGACATACACAAAATTGTGTCTCTTTTGCTTTAAATACTGAAATACAATCACTGAATGCTTGTTCTTAAATCATCTTTAAATTTAAATATTGTATATGTAAATATTTAATTTTGCTCCTTTTACATGTTCTGTAAAACTGCAATATTATGGTATACTAATTTGATGCTGAAGAGACATCTCTCTATATGTATATATTCCCATTTCTTGAAGTAAATTCCCCTTTTAAAATTATTAGTATCCAATTCAAAACCTGAGATTGCAACTATCTATCTCAAGAGGTATGTGACTTAAATATTTTACTAAATGTTAGCAGTTACATGTCTCTGTCACCTGTATCAGGCCTTCTCTATCTCTAGACCAGGAACTCATAGTAATTCATAGGAAAAAAATATTATCAAACAAACAAACAAATGGAAAGGAAAACTACCCAGTACAGATTAGAGCTTGGAAGGATAAAGAATGTCTGAGACAAAGCAAAGTATGAGGGGTACCTTCTCCTTAAAAATATGTCTAAAGAGTTAAAGATAGGGAATCAAAGACCTAAAAATATGCCTAGAAGATGAAAGGCAGTTCATGAGCAACGTAAATAGTTTTTATAGTTGCTGGGGAAAATCACTCTTCCACAAAAAAAACACACCTTCAGCCTTCTAATCAAGGAACATGCATTGTACCTGCAGGTCATTGCAATACTCGAGAAATACCTTGTTTGAAACTTTCTCACGTCTCATGTTATTCACTTCATCTAGTGAAAGAGAAATGGTTATGGGAACCTAGGCAGTGATCTCATCCAGCTTCCCATAACCAGAAGAAAACCAGTAATGGTGCAAGGCTTACAGTAAGCCTAACAGGAAATGTCTCTGTCATAACCATGATCAGCCCAGAAATCCTGAAAGTCTATTCCTCACTAGCTATTACTGTTCAGTCTTTAAAGATGCATTAATCCATTAAGAGGACTAACTTTTCACCTTTTCATACTTCCACTATGCCCACTGTGGAGTGGACCCACGTTATCTGTCTTTAGGATGGGATGAAGAGACGGCTGGAAGTGCCTCTCTCAAAGGGATTCTACCTACTTACTTACTGCAGTGGGATTCTAGGCAGCTCACCCAGACAAGGCTAATGGCAAGCCAGCTGGACTCTTTACATGCACAAAACTTCTTTCTTGCACTAAGAAATTAAAACATAACCCTCACTCAACGGTCAGACTGTCCCCAAAACAGATTTCTGATATGACACAGACAAAACCTAGCGTATAACAACTAGGCAGTGTGCCAGTTGTTGATGCCCGATACAAAGAAACAAAAATACAAAGTTAACCATACATTGACCATACATGACCCCAGTTTCTCTGCCTTGAGGATTCCCACACACAACTTTTGTCTTTCAAAATAGTAACCTCTCAGAATAGATTGGATTCCCTTTGTATTTACAAAATGCCCAATATATTTTATAAATAGTTATACACATAAACGTACACTTGCATTGTACAACAATCTCATACAAAAAAATAACAGCATTCTGAAAGAAAGGAAAAATCAGATGTAACTTTAGTAATTCAGCTTCATCTTCAGTTTCCCTCCAAAATGTACCCAATGGAAATAACAAACCTACCTGGATTCCAGCAGGATTAATCAAGTCAAAGGCTCCTACTGTATTAAAAACAAATTTCACTACTTTGTTGAAGTTATCATCACCAATACTCCAGGAAGCATCAGTCAAGAATACTATGTCTGCTTTGGCACCTCTGCATACTGAAAGACCAAGAAAACAAACACTTAAAACACGTCATTCATAGCGCTGTTAAATAAAGAGCATTACTTCAAAATTTGAAAATTCAAGAATGAAAAATATTCAGCAAACTTCTATTACCATGCAGTCCACGTGGCATATGGCTTATGCTCAACGCAAAACCATTTATTAAAAATTTTCAAAGAAAAGTGCAAGAAATTAGGAAGAGCTCAAGAATCAAATGCAAATGTTTTAAATGACATTTCTTTTCTGAGCAGCTACCATAAAACATAAGTTGTCTGCTGAGGGCCAGGCTCACAGACTTGCTGCAGAGCTATAGAATATCATCATTTTTTCCCCAAATGTATGCACCTTGCTGTCCTAAACAGCGAAATTTTGGAGTCCAGTAAAGCTCAACAGCAAATTGATGGCATTAGGAAACTGGTCTCAAACTTCATTTCACTAAAATGCTGTGCTAGTTTTGAATCTATTTAAACTTATGAAAAATAGAATTGAACCCTGAAGCAGTGCAACCACTATGTAAAAATACTGAATAAATCTACAAATAAACATACCATCCCGAGCTGGAGGGATTGTGGGAGGTGGCGGAGGTGTAGGTGGCGGAGTTGGTGCCTCTGTAGGTTTGAGAACTGAAATAAAATAATATTTCTTTTTTACTATATATAAATTATTTCATTCAAGGAAAAACTCTAGATTATGTATTATATTACCACACAGAAAAATTCAAATTTTTTCTCACTAACCTAACAACGTATAATTGGCAAGGAAAAATTTCTTGTGTTACAAGAGTAATGAGATTATAGCTGCTGTTGAAACAAAGGTACATGATTTCTTTATAACAGGAATGCTTTTACATGAGTAACACTGCACTCTGATAATGCATCCCAATTTTTCATCCAAGTACTAGGAAAGACTTGGTTTGAAGAAGAGCATAAGAATTTTTCTTCCCCTTATAAAATCCAGTTGACATTACACTGAGAGAAAGAGGAAAAAAGATCACTTAAAAGATATGTTGAAAGCCATTTAGGAGCAAGATAAATTCTACAGCTGAAACAAGGCAAGTTCCATAGCCAAAACGTAAGGTTCACAGTATCACACTATCTATATCTATCTACCTGTACGCTCCCTCATAGAGACTGGAGGTCCCTCAAGGTTAGGGGTCTGAACAAAGACGGTAGCATTGTACTCTGTGTCTGGTGAGAGGCCAGTAAAACAATGGCTTGTTTCTGATCCACGTACTGTGATTTCCTGTCCTCTGGAACCTGTCAAAACAAAGCCCAATGGAAAGAAAGTTAGAACCCACTATTTTCCATTCAATGTGCACGCAGATAACTGTAGAAATTAGAGACCTCTTGCAAGGAAGCTGGAGTGGATGGAATAGCAGTCTTATTCTTGTCCCATAAAAGCTTTTCTAGACCAAGATTATGTGGTGATTACCCACCCTGGACCATACTGGAGAGCAACTACATTCCAGTGTACATGTGAAATCCAGGTAACCAGCAGATTCTCACTAAAGAATGTTAACTTGACAATAAGCAGCACTCCCTCTTTGCAGCTTTTTCACCACTCTACAAAAACAAGTTATGTTCAGAGCTTTAAAGCTCAACCAGATGCATCATGATTTCTGGTGGAGGCTTGCCACCATCCCCAATAAGTGGTGCTGTCACTGAAATAAGACAATTATGTTCCCAGAAAATGCAAAAAATAAAATGCACTTACCATCAGCTGGGTTTAGCTTCAGCCTGTAGGAAGTTGCCGACCGATGAGCTGACCACCGGATACAGAAAGTATCCCAGCCCACTTTGTAACTTGTTAGGTCAGTGACATTCAAGTATACTGTGAACAGAGAAAGAGATAAATTGCTTTCTGAAAAACACTATGTAACAGATGTTAAATGAACCACATCAAAATGAAAATTATATTAGCAGTGCTGGTCCAGAACTCGATTTTTTTTTTAAAATACTCACAGAAGGAAAGGGCAGTTCTAGTCAAATCTCTTCATTTTCTGTTACACCCTAGAGATCCCAGCCTAGCTATTTACAAAGGCCCAAAGTCTGCTACCCTTCCTGTATTGGGTAACAGCCTGTTTTATGAGTTTTCACATGAGGTAAATTGAGTTCTATATAAGATAGGAAACTTCCAAAAATCAGAATCTGACTCACATACATGGCAGTATGAAAAGAATGTGCTGAGTCAACAAAACTCAAGATGCTTGATTTATCTTAACTGAAGAAATTTTTAGAAGTTTCTTAGCTGAGGCCATCAACAAAATGACCTCCTTCCAAAGCTGAAGTTTCAATCACTGGACATTCTTGTGAGATAAAGGCAGAGTAGCAAAAGGCCTAGACCTGCTTAGCATGGTTAGATTCTGTAGTACCCTGGAGACAGTTAAAGATTGACTCCAACTATAGCTGAATAAAATTTTAGGAAGCAGACTAGAAAATTTTATATAATCAAATCATTACTTGAAACTGTATTTCCATTAGTGTTCCCAAGCTTAGTGTTTTTAAGATCTACATCATGGACAAATGATAAGTATTCTCCATGAGAGGATATTGAGACTTTCTAACAACCAGCCTTAAAAATCCTCTTTTAATCAATATTATCTCAGATCAGCATATGTATCTAGCATGACTACAACAAAATTATTTTGACTTACATGTAGTGCCTTGATCTGTCAAAGGTACGCTCATTCCAGAATCATACTGGGCATAAACATTCACATCGTAAGTAGTACTGGGAGACAGATTATGCAAGGTGTAGGAAGTCACTTCTCCCACAAAAACCTCCATGGGCTCATTTGAACCTTGAATTGAAAGGAAGCATTAAGAAAGTACAGAGAGAGAGAAAGATTCATGATTAGGTGAGCTACAAAACTATCTGCTTTTACATGTCATCAATTGTTAATCTCATTTTTTCAAAACCAAAAACATATTAATTTCTTAAATTTTAGCATATTCAACTGTTGCAAACAGAACATACACATAGCTTTACAAGCTACTATGCAATGTTTAACTTATAGAAAGGTTTTTATGTTGTTTCACTGTCACATAAAACAAACATTCTGAAGGACATTGGTACCTAAATACCTGTCCAATACTCATCTCACATACACCAGTTCATATCCTCAGAAGGACAAAGAGGTATTAAAGAGAGGAAAACCAGTTCTGGTCCAGGACTTTATCTAGACACTGTATTAAATTTTAAGTATACAATTCAGTCTCTGTAATTGAACATTGTATTTGATAGTTTGTGCTTCTTATAAAATACTGATAATAAGCTTCCATCAAAATCAGTAAACAAAGGAAATAAATAAACCCTTTAACACAAACATTTCATGATACATATGATTTCTATTCTGATCTCCCATCAGCTACTCACTATTCTGGAAGTGGTATACTCAATGAAAAGGTTTTCTTACCCACAGGTTTGTATACAATTTTATAGCCAAGAACAGGGGATGGTGAAGGATCCCAGGAAACTCTGAATCGTGTATACCATTCATCAGTTATATACATATTTTGAGGAGGAAGCAGGCCAACTAAAAAGAAAAACACTCTAATTAGACTAGTGACAGGGTTTCTACCTCTAGAAACTTACATTGTAACTCTGTCAGGTAATAATCATGTCAAAGATGTAATTAACATAAAGAAACCTTAACAATGTTGGAGTGCTTAAGGAATATGTGCCTTAGATTTAGAAAGAAATATACAATATTAAAACTAATTACCAGTTCTGCCATTTCCAGTCAGTTGTCCACCATCTCCGTCTTCATACACAGCCACAACAGTGATTTTATATGGCGTATCTGATTGCAGTGGTTGTAGTATCACATTATTTCTTATTCCAGGAACTGTTACCTAGAACACAAAAGAAACAGAGGTAAACAAACTCGCAGTCCTGTAACTGATCAATAATGACAGTATCTAGAACTAAAAATTTGTTTTGACACTTGGCGCACTTTTTTTATGTCCACTGTAGATAAAGTCATTCAGGATATCTTAAGGGTTATAGCCTATAAACAACTATTAGTATTTGTTATTTTAAATTATAAAACACTGTGGTCAGCACAAAAAGATAAACCAAATTGACTCTTCAGTCCGTACCCTCACACGAGACTGAGATGCTGCAGTTCCTCACCAGTATTTCAGTACTGTTCCCTCACAGAAAGGAAAAAGTCGTGACGATGTGTTTGGAGAGACAGAACAAGAGAGGGAAAAGCTCCTAAAATGGGGATGAAAGTCAGTCATTCACGCTACTCATCAGTTGCATTTCTACTTTTTCATTATCCTCATCTTAGGATGTTGTTTTCTTGGCAGAAACAACAGTCAGTCTGATAAAGAAGCTCTAAATATTTTGGTATGTAAAAACATGCCTGTTTATGCATCCCTCAATCTCCTCAGCTTCCTGGTGCAGCCATGCACTATTGCTCCCTTCTAATGAAAAGGTAGGTATAATCCAAAAAGTGACACTGCTCCATAAAATGGCCATAAAGCACTGAAACTACAGAAAGTAACTTGAGGTATCTATCTCAAAAGCATGTCCCAGTCAACATTTTCCATTATTACTTGATAAAAATTTTCAGTTGTTTGAGACTTGCTATTTTTAGGAAATGTCCAGTATTTTCTGCAAAGAGGATATGTGTGTTGAAAAATATGTGTGTCCTGGTTAACAGGTCCAGTAGGAAATTTTCAACCACTGACTTTTCAGCATGCCCTATTCAATAATATATTAGCAGTAATAGCATTTAAATAGTGCTCTATACATGTTACATTTTGGCTGGTGGCAGTCAGTAGGAATTCTGCCATTGACCTCTATAGGATCTGAGATTGGCTTTGCTATAAACATTCAGAGAACTTTATAAGCATCAGGTTAACTTGTGCTATCATTAAGCTGCAGGAAATTAAACACAAACACTTACAATTCATACTGAACCTTACAAAAGCAAGTTAGACGCTGAATCAAAGTTACCATTGCTTTATTATTAAACTCTGCCAACTCTCTTCAATTTATAAAATGCAGACTTATGTTTATTCTGTATCTTAGCACACTGACTTCATAACGAATAGCATATGAAGTAATAGATGGCTATTCACTGTAGCACAATGTTTGAACTAAATGTCAGGAAGCAGGTTCTGCTCAGAATCTTCTGATTAATGTGTGACTCATATTTAACATTATTTTGTACACAAGTTGGTTCATTAAACTGCATATGTTCTGCAACTTTGTGAAAAAAAAAACAAACCAAAACAAAACAAAAAACCCACCTGTTTCATACAAATCATGGCTTCTCAGCATTGACAATGACCAAAGAACCCATAGAGCATGCAAAGTGTATTATTACATGTAACTAGGTGTCTTTGTTTGTCTGTAGCCTAAAGTATCAACTGAGAACATCTCGGTGCTTACTATGGAATTACAGGACTTACGTATTCATCGATAGGGTCTCCCACAGTGGGTGAATAAATGATTCTGTACTGCTGGACTGGCCCATCAGCATGGTCCCATTGTACAGAAAGGCTGTTTGTGGTCTCATCGAACACTCTCACATTCCTTGGACCACTGCGAGGCACTAAAGAAAAAAAAAAAAAAAGAAGGTTGTATGGAGCATGATTCTTCCAGTTCAGTGTTGCTCTCACTGATTCAAATGTTGCCCTGAAGCCAAAGCTAAAGACCCTCCCTGAAGCCCTAAATCAACATATATAGGTACGTTTAGTCAATGATAATATAGCAGTGCCTGAAGGTCTTAAACAGAAATAGGGCCTTAACTGGAGGAATTGGAGCAGTATGGAAGGGAGAGAATATCAGAGGCATGTGCAAAGTGAACATCTACATATATTCTTCTTCTCAGACTCTTGCAGAGAAGTATAACAATAGCCTGTCACATCTGCAAGTTTTAGATGAATATGGGGATTTAACAGAGAAAGCATAGAAGCAGCAAAAGAGAGATGACCTCCTATTGCCATAGACAGTTTCTTTACACATTATTTCTAGAATGAATTTTAAAGAAGCCAAGCATAAGCCAACCAACATCCCACAAGCTAAGTTGTAACAAAGAGGTTTTGGTGTTTAGGCATCTCCAGTAAAAAATAAACATCTGGGGAGGCTGATATATACAATTATCATGTAAGACACAGAACATGAAGCACATTTTTTTCTGTTGACAGCAAATTCTACCCATCTTAATGTGCTTTTTTTTTTTTTTTTTTTACAAAAGGCAAATTACTATTTATGTGTAATTACTATTTATGTGTAATCACATAATTTTAAAGAACAGCTTTTAAACTCTTAAACACTCAAATTAGGCTTATTTCACAAGTGAAAATGACTTTGGTGATTGTGCATGTACCACAACTGCCAGAAAACATAGCAAAAGCTCCCTTCCACAGAGGCCTATAATTGCTTCAGCCATAACTCAGATGCATTGATCTCAGAGTTGCACTGAATGGCTTACACTATTTGTGATTGTAGCCAATTTTATAAATTCTTCACACACCAGTTTTGTCATATATTTCACAAAGCAAGTACTGACTGTCTCTTACATGTTCTTCCTTGTGCTTGGCTTGGATTTCCTTCTCCATCTGCATACAGAGCTATAACATTTATTGAGTAAGCAGTGTCAGGAGTCAAGCGCTCCAGCATCACATCACGAGTGTTGCCTGGTACCACAATCTAAAACAGAAACAAAAGGCACCTAAATAAAAAAAGCTTCCTTTTTTACCATGTCTTCTTAGAACGAACAATTTGAATGAAATACAGAAAAGTTGGGAACATGACCGTGCTGCAAATTTTCCAAGAAAAATAATACAAGTTTAAAATAACCAAATAATACTGATAACATTTTTTTTTTTTTGCACCTGCTGTTGAAAAGACAAATACATAGGGAGCTCTCATTCTGCAAATGGAATTGTCGTTTTTTACATTTTACATAAAAATAGTTCAGAAAAAAGAAGAAACCTTCAGGAACAGAAACCAAAAAAGTAAATTTTGCCATGGTTTACTGACATATAAAGGACATTTTCTAATAGGTACTAATAGACAGATTCTCACTCATGTGTGAAGTAATATGCAGTTTCACTTTACAGATGAAAATGATTCATTAAAAATTCTTACACTTCCTTACATAAAAACATATTCATCTGTACATGTACAATATGGGTGCACATTCTGTGTGAGTACATTCACAGACTTAGCTCTAAAACTGTACCTATTTCTACACAAATCCAAGAACTCTTACTTCACATTTGGAGGGCAAATTTTTACCCATATCCAGACTTCACTGCTCACCAAGACCTACTTAAGCACTAATGATTTGTAGTAAACAGATGGTTTAGTGGTAAAAATCCCATAAAATTGGCATCTGGTTTCATAATTAAACATTTCCTAATAAATATTTGTTGTTTCCTTCTCTCTTTAAAAAAAAAAAAAAAGAGTTTTTATTTTAACTTGTCTTTACCTGCAATATGATAAGGGATACTCAATCCTCAATACTCAGTTTTAAATGCGAGAGTCTTATTTTTTTTATTTCACCAAATTAAGCATTTATTTACAATGGAATAAATTTGTGTAGACACAGTGTTTTCAGCAGGGACACTCCTGGGCAGACAGTTGGCCTGAGTTTATTATTATTGTTCTACACTCACTGAAGGAAGCAATATCCTCCACACACTTTTAAGGAACAATATAAAAACTAAATTACTTACAGATTCTGATGGCCTTGGGCCAGACAGTGGAGAGTAATTAATTCTGTATTGCTGTACTGGACCTGGAGCAGGTTCCCATCGGACATTCATGCTGTTTGGCGTGGGATTGTAAACTTGAATGTTTCTTGGTGTTCCTCTCTCCACTAGATCAAGTACAATTTAAATTAAGTTTTACAAAGTTGCTCACGTAAGTTCTAGTTTTACTTGAATTTACAACAGTGCTCAAAGGAAGCTGAAAAGCACATCAGCCCAAGATAAACATGTTACTTTTCTTACCCCAAAATCTACAAATCTAAGAATCTCAATGATTAATCTTTACAAACATCCCTGCCAGGGAGCAGACTACATATGTTTATGCTACAAATTGAAGGTATGATCATAACAGTTTGTTACGCTATTGTTGATCAGACAGGTATGAAACGTAGCCACAAACTACACATTCTAGCTCATGTAGACATTAGGAGATCAAACTCCCTGGAAAATTTTAAGTACATGGTGTGGACATTAGCATGGCTTAACACCAGTATTTGCCACTGGCACTACAATTAAAATTTTACTGTTGTGTGGAAGTAAACAGTAAGTTCACTGCACAACATAAGAGCTGAGTTTGCCTGAGGTAAGTGGACTGAAAGCCTCCACCCAAAAAAAGCAAAGAAAATGGAATAAGTTAGAGCTGCAACCATAACCAAGCAGGTAAACAGAGTTTCTTACACTTATGTTTTAGCTTTGGGGAAAATGAACTTCCACATTTGATATAAAATCAATTTCTAATGATCTGAGCCACTCACACAAAATATCCTAACATTTTCTTGAAAAGGACTATTTTACTTACAAGTTCTTCCAGTGTCAGAGACACGTCCACCATCCCCCTCTGGGAAAACGGGAACCACAGTTACAGTGTAAGGTGTGTTGGGTTCAAGAGTCCTCAGGATGACATAGTTTGTGTTTCCTGGTACTGTGGTCTACAAATTCAAAAAGAAAGGTAGGGGCATGACATTTACATAAATACGCAAAAAGTTTAAGCTTTTTTGTGTCTCCCTTACTCCTCCACCACATCTCATTTCTAGACTGGATGTGATAAAAATTTTACAAAAGGTGAAGCCTGAAGTAACAGGGTTCATGGTATGTTCTGGAATTGCCTTTTAAGGAGGTTCTGTCTTGGACTTAACAAAATTGGTTGTTAAGTCCTATACTCTCCTATACAATCCCTTACGGCTATCTTCACTTTTGGGTCCAGAACCTGTTCTACTAGTAACAGTAGCAGAATCTGCAGTGATTTCTTTAATGACTACTGTTTAGCAGCTGAGAGGCATCAAAAAGTCACTTTATAAATAAAAAAAAAAAAAAAAAATTACATAACACTACAACATGCTAATGACAAGAAGTAATGAGCAGCTCATGTTAGAAAGTAAAACTCCACAGCATTGAAGAATATTTATCATCAGTAGTTCTCTAGACGCCATTGAAAGTGGCAATTCATGTACTCCTCATTTCACAGGCACATCAAACTGCACAGATGTGGAAAGAGAAACACAAGTGGGAAAGAACAATATTTTCCCAGTCTGCAACAAGGGTTCCCATTTTCAAGATTATTTTATCTCTTTAGCAATTAAGCAATTTTAGGAGATTAGAATAAGACACCTATGCGGATTTTTCTGCTTTCACAAATATAATCTCAGCTGACTGCCTACAGTCACATGACTTCTTAAGCAGTAAAAATGGGCAGAAATGAGGTCTGCTGACTTTATAGCCTTTTCTACACCCTGAAGTCAGCTTTACATTCACACGCACTGCCCTAAGAATAAACAAACAAAAAATTGTCTGTGGTATTAAATCCCTGTGCTAAGAACTAACCATTGAAGGTCTACTATATAAAATCAAACATCTGTAATACATATGGGAGTAACTGACTTTCACGGACGTGCTCTGCATTTTCTCCAGTGTAGCTATGAACAGAAAAAAAACCCAGTGCATAGGCAAACAAGACCCACTTCACTCAAGAGTATGTTTCTCACTAGCACCATAAGCTGCAATTTATCTGAGATGGTGAGATCCACACAAAGTATTACCATTTCTTCTGCACCTCCAGCTGTAGGTCCATAAAACACTTTATACTGGCGAGGACTTCCTTCTGCATGATCCCATCGAACGTTCAGAGTACTGGTGGTTGGGTCATAAACTAGCAAGTTCTTCACAGTAGTGAGAGGTTCTGAAACAGATCAATGAGCTGTCAGAAATGTGGAGCCATATTCTCTCATCTGTGCTGTCAGATGACGCCTGTGTAATGTATTACTAGGAAATTTAAAAACCAACAGGTTTAATAGTTCATATTAAATGTTATTTGTCTTCATTAATCAGAACACATCAGCCCCATCCAACAGCAAATATAGTAAGACAAATTTTTTCTGGACATTATTTTATACGATGAGTTCACTAGGATTGTTTTCCTCATTCCTCACCAAACACATTGTTATGTCTGACTTTCCATTGCAGGCTCAAAAGTAAACTAAGTACAAATGAATTAATAACTTTATACTTAAACAATTAAATAATTTAAAATAATGAATTGGTTTTTATGCCTGAAGTGTCTCTGGCAGCAAATCACTCAGTGCTTTCTACAGCAGGATCAAAACAATGCTAACAACATAAGATGGTAGAGTCTGAAAATGCACGCTGTAAAGGTCAGCCTCTGAACTGAAACTGCTGACAGGAAAATAGTAAACTTATACTTAACAGCACACATATGAGAGTCACATGCCTTCAGATGCTTTAAGGTGTTTACTAGATTGTGGCATAAGACAATTAAACTGATTAAAATGAGGAAGAAGTTCCATAGTAGCATCAGGGTTTCTCTCAGCCTTAAAAGCTGGGCATCCAGTCTAAGGTAGTGGTCCAGGGTTTCTCTACATCCAGATGACTGACAGGCCTTCTTACTTTAGATACTTGAAACCCATCAAAGGACAAATGACAAATACAGATGGGATGAATTTCACCACAAGAAATTTTTCTCAGCTAATTTGAAAAGCAATACATCAAGATTGTTTCGCACCTAATAAGAAGATCTCAAGAAGTTACTTACTGGTTCTGCCTCGTCCTGTCATTCGTCCCCCTTCACCATCTGGGTACATTGATGACACAGTAATAGCATATGGTGTGTCAGGCTGCAGCTTCTGTATCACCACACTGTTCTGCCGCCCTCCAACCATAGTCTGCAGTAAAACAAAAGAAAAAGATTAAAATCCCTTTTATGCCGCCCCTTTTATGCTTACTGTTATAGTGAAGAATGTAAGCATTTGATGCAGAGTGGAAAACGCTATGATATATCATATGCTGCAATACTCTTGTGACTGACACCGACAGTAGACATTGAACAATAATGATATTTAGTACATATTCATCTTAGCAAGTTTAGACAGAGTCCAGTGACACAAAGCCAGAATTCTTTAAGACCTCCAAACTTGCATATAACCACAATTATATACCAACTGCCAGTTCTGTGCCAGTCCAGAGCTGTTTCTCCACATTGCCTCTGACTATATGATATTGAAATCAATGAGAGTCTTTTATTCATTTTGACAGACTTTGAATTGGGCTCTTTATGCTCCACTCTCAGGTAGAATGCAAGCATGGAATAAATTACAATACTCTGTAAATCTCTAATGTAGATTTGATACAATATCAGCATTTTCTCTCCTTGATTTCAAAAATTTTACAGCATGATACTTCAGCTTCTAAAATATCTTTGTTAAGAGTCTAAAATCATTATATATCTTTCATTTCATTTTTTATTTTACATATAATCCTGTGATCATAATCTCCACCAAGGAGAAGATTCACAGTGCACTGAGAATGATATTTAGATCTTCAGCATTTTTGAATCATGGGTTTTTGGGTTTTAATTGCGTGAAATTACACTTGGTCAAGGGCATCCGTTGTACTTTTAAGACTATCTGCACTTTTTCAAAGCCTGTTTAGCTAATATGTTTGTCATAACACTTAAAAGCTTCTGATGATGAAGAACTGATATTGAGCAAGCATTTATACATCTTCACATTACATAGAAGTAGATTATTTTAACTTACAAGGAAACTTTTTATTTGCACTCAAGTGTACAAAACTCAGTTCAAAGCATAAATGCCTTCAGCATCCCATCATGATTGCCTCCATATTTTAGTATCTATTTGCCTTTCAAAACCTGACCCTAAATGATCATGATGGTCTCTGGACTTTGGTGTGCAGTTTTTGCAGAATTGTCTTCAAATCACCTGCGCTCTTTCTTGGTGCTGAGGCCATTAAACATCAGACAGAGCAATAAAAAACTTCTAGAAATTCTATTTTAAATATTTCAGTGGGGACACTGCTATTGTCTACTCAGCAACCGCAGTTTAATCAAATATCACAGTAACAAAGAAAGCAGACGAGGAATTACTATCGTATGATTGAGAATTCTTTGCAGACAGACATTAAAATGCCATGGGCATGAGTGTTCTGTGTGCTCTCCTCAATAAGAGGTGTCTTCTCTGACTGCCACTGCTGGACTCTATCCAGTTGTGAATAATTAAATCTATTCTTTGCACAAATTTCAGCAGAATGCCCATAATTCTTTTTTTTTACTCCAGTACCAGCAATTAATTACAGATATTAATTAACCTTACTGTTGTTCCTTATTCTTCTAGTGATATCTCACTAAACTTGCATTCAACTACTCAATTCATATAACAGTTCAATTACCTCAACTCAAATGCATGTTGTTCAGAAGAGAGTAAAAATGGGTGCATAAGTATCTGACTGATTCTAAAGTAAACATTCCTAGATAGGCTTCTGAACGTGTGTGATCTCCAATTACAGAAACTCATGAAATGAGCGTGGTTTTCATCTGAGACTGTTCCTCTGAGTCATTTGGCAGTAACCACAACAGCCTCCCACTGCAGAATAGGGCATTTATAAGTAGCACACATTTCTGATAAAGAGGCTGACTGAATTACCATTCCCAGGCTGTGTTGCGCAGGTCGGCAGTAGTCAACACAGCTCTTGCTGACGACGAAGGGAAAGCTGGCTGATCGTACGTTACTGGCTCTCCCTATCATTACAGTTGCTCAATCATATTAAAGAACACTAAAATACCTTAAACACTTCCCTAGCATATGTTTCGCAAGGATTTGTTTTTGCAACTGCGACTTCTGGGTGGTTATTCTGTCCCTAGCGTGGCAAGAGACAGTCTCAACTGTCCACAGTATGTTCCACGGCAAAGTCCCTCTGATAGCCCATGAACCACACTATGAAAACAATGGAAAACTCTGGACTACGGAAGTAGTCGTGGTACTTCCTATTATTGATTGTTGGGATAACTAAATATCTGTGACTTGTAGTCTCATGTGCTGATTAACTTGTTCCTCAACACAGCACAGCTCACAGCACAGTTTGGGCTGGAAGGGACCTTCAAAGATCATCTGGTCCAACCCCCCTGCCATGGGCAGGGACACACATTTTAACTTTATTCTAGTTATATCTATAGATTCTAGATATATTTATAGATTATGTGATTTTCAAGAAAATCACATGTATCTAAAGTTATTTTTGCTCCACAAAAAGCATTGTATCTTGGATTTGAAAGGGGAGAAAGAAAAAGGTGGGAATATATACGTATTCACTATAAATATAAATCTTCACCTAAAAGGTGATTAATATATACACTGTTGTGCTTCGAAAATAAATTATTCTATATTTTGAAGACCTATCATTTAAGGTTGAATAACTCTAGCACTTCAAAATTAGTTACCGACTGTTCAGGGCCATCCCCACTGATAGGCTGGTAAATGATCCTGTATCTCTGCACTCGACCACTGGCAGGATCCCACTTCACAGTCAAACTGTGTGAAGTTGCATTGTACACCTGAAGGTTTCGTGGGCCACTCTTTGGGGCTGAGAAACATAATAAAGAAAAGAATAAGTATGTAATTCAAGCAAAAAAGCAGGGACAAACACTTCATTCATACTTTCAGGGCTGCATGAATGCCTGACCAAGAGCAGAAGGTATTAAGTACAAGACAACATAAACTGTAATGTTTGTAAAATAATAAACATGTGGTAATCTAGTGTTTAGTATTCTTCCAAATACACAATAATATTTGTTAAATTATCTCAGCTTTTTAATGTCAACATTCCTCACAGTTTAGAAAAAGATAGCTATAAGTTTTCTTTAATAATACCATACCCGGAAATTCAGATTCTTACCTTGTGTGGTGATAGGTACCAAGGGTACTAGAAAAAAGTAGAAAGAGTTTTCAGAATTCTTGTATGTGTATGCCTTCTGATTTAATAACTATGAATAACAACATGCAGCAACTATTTACTTACGTGTTCGTTCACTGCCAATGAGGTCATCACTTTCTGATTCATCGGGATAGATGGCAGTAACTGAGACATCATATAATGTATCTGGATTCAAATTTTCAAAGACCAAACTATTCTCATCTCCATTTAAGATAGTCTTGTGGAGAAATTTAAAAAAAAGTAAAATAAATAAATAAATAAATAAATAAATAAATAAATACCAAAACAGAGAATGGGATATAACTGAGTAACGTTTTACACAGTAACATCGCTACAAGTGGCTGTAACTATGTGTTGTACACATTCTCAGTGAATTTCCATTGAGCACAACAGGAGGACTTGCAAGTTATAGGCCATTTATTAATTACACTTCTGATTTTAAAAATATACCCTCTGAGAGACTGCCCACAAAATCTTATGGTGACCATCTATTCTTACCTCCTGTTTTTCCGATCTTCCATAGGGTCCCCAGGTTATTCTATATAGAGAGACATCTGGAGCTCCATGATCCCAAGTTCCTCTGAAACTATTTGGGGTTACATCTGTGATTCTGAGATTGACTGGTGCTGGCACAGGCTCTATTATGAGAAAAGGAAAAGTATTCCACAAAAGGTAACTACAAAATAAATACAGTTAAACTAAGGAATTACTCAGACAAAGAATTTAGAAGATTACGTAGGAGATTCATCTCTCAGTTACCATCCTTCTAACAACTACAATTAAATGCTGTAGTATAACCCAGCCCACCTACACTAAGCAAATCTTCCTTCATAAGGTCACATCACCAGGTCATCACCAGATAGAACAGACGTAGCTCTACTGACCTCAGTAGAGGTCACAACTCACATGCCTACTCACAACAACTGAAATCCTAGTTCTTACATTTTGGAGTTGGAAGAAGTGATTATGACCTCCCACGCACAGAGGTCAAGCTCCTGCATGAGTTTCTCCCAGATATTAAAATTCTTTATACAAGCCAAATAAGCCATGACTGAATTATACCACTTATTTAGAAAGAATACACAGAGGTTAACTGTAGATTAAGGAGGCAAAATATTATAGCCACTGGAAAGAAATGAGTAAATAGTTAAAACCAGAGAATAAAACTAAAAATAATTTCTTTGGCAGATCTTTCCTCTTTTTCCTTACACACGTTCACACAAAACCACAGCTATAGAAGAAAGGCTAGCACAAAAGCAAGCAAAAAAATCTCACATTTTTAAATACACTGGCTACAAAATTAAAAATTCAGAAGGAAAAAAAAAAAAAAAAGAGAGAGCATGTGCATATTTTTTTCTCTTTTTTTCACATCAGAGTGAGAGGCAGTGATAAGGTAACATTGCCCATTTCTATTCTAGCTCTTCTGGTTAGCTGTCCTCTTAAATCATAAGCCTAGATAAGGATGAGGGCTTCCCTGATATCAGTTTTCTCCTTTCAGTCTGTCACCTCTCTTGTATGGAGATCAGCTCTTACCATTTGTGCGACACCATTTCCTTGCCTCTGTTTGTTGAGATTACTCAAATGCTGCCTTTATGGTTCTCTAAAAGTACAGGCTGGTTTAGCATTCCACGGTACAAAAACTCTCTTGGATCAGAAGCAAGATCATGTGTCTCTAATCCTCTAGCATATGCCCCAGTTTCCTACTCATTTTCCTAGATTCTTGCATAGACTTGCTAAACCCTTCCTCTGCTCTCATATTTTCTTACTAATTCTACCCCTACACTCTTCCTTCAGCCTCTAAACACAAATAATTTTGCTTCAGTTTCTGGTCTGTCATCTCTCTGCAGACTGCAGGCTCAGTGTTTACTGCAGTAAGACACTGAGCTCATCTAAGATTCTCAGGGATTATTGTACTGCAAATAATGCTACAAACGCAAGTAAAATATTTTTCAGATAGATTAAATTACAGTTCCACCTAAACTCAGTAATATTGCAACACACATATTAAATAGAACATAAGGCAAAAGTAACCACAAGAAGGGTTATTAGGAAAACTTACGAGTGACAGCTTCTGCATTTATTGGTAGGGATTCCCCTTCATCGTATACAGCAACAACTTTTACATTATACAGTGTTTGGGAGGAAAGGTCAGAGAGAGTAGTGCTGGTTTTGAGTCTGTCGATTTCCACCTAAGAATAAAAATAGTGACTTAAGAATTGTAAATTGCTCTATTTCTGACTGTGCATTTGATTAAATGGCAGAAATTCCTGTACTGAAAAACAGAAAAGTATTCTGCATTAAATTTTGTCATTTACCCCTAGATTTACAACTGAATATTGAGTGCTATCTACTAACTCCCTTGCAAAGCATATTGTCTAAGATACTAGTACTACTTGTGGATCTTTCACTGCTTCATTCTTTTGGAAACGAGGATGCAGACTGCATCTCCAAAAAATTCTCATTCCCTTACAAAAACATATTTAATCCTCCAAAAGCTGATTCATGCTTAGCAGTGCAATTATGGAAAGCTTGCACATAACTCAAAAGACATCTCTAACAATGCTCACACATGTTCTGACAGCAGGCAAAGGGGCTAACATACCCTTATTCCATAATCCTGTCCTCCTAAGGATGTAAGCTGTTCTTAGAGCTTAGCAAGATAACACTTAGGCAGAGAGTAGAAATGGCTATTTATCAAAGCACAGGAAAATTCTCCAGTCAATTTTCCCTATCTGGAGGAGGAGGAAGAGGGGACTACACAATGAAATCTAACTTGTGCTTATTCAGTTTCCAAGAAATCAGTACTCTTTCCTGACTGCAATCACCATGAACTGATGTTCTTTATTCTCAATGGTGGCTTATAATACTACTTTTACTATTATTTTAGTAACCTAGCTCCTCAAAATAAAACTGCCTTCTAGTACTTTCAGAAATGTTCCTGTCATTTACCTCCTTTACATCAGCTTCATCAGCTATTTTGTATCTTAGGATGTATTTTCGAACTTTCCCTGGGGCAGGATCCCAAAGGACATTCATGCTGCTGTGAGTAACATCCTGAATTCTTAAGCCTCTGGGTCCAGGCAAAGGTACTGTAAAAACAATGACAGTAGTAAGTGAAAATGCTATTCATGGCAGAGGTATAGGTATCTCGCAGAAGGAATTAAATTTTTTTCATGCATTTCATTTAAATGGAGGCAATAACTTTCTGGGAAGTTCATTGCTCTGGTCGTTAGATGAGACAGCTTAGGAGCTTATTGTCCCAGCAATGAACAAAATAGCTATAAACTATGGTAGCTTCACCTTTGTAAATTATAAGCACAATACTTTTAGAAGTATCAGTGCTTAAGATCGTAACTTTTGGTGACAACAGCCACTTTTCACGCACGGTTGAAGGTTTAACATTTTTAAGAACATGTGAATAACCATACTGCGTGCATCTAACCCAGAAACACGCCTCTGCCAGTAGGAAATGTTTAAGGAAAGGTGTTTAAGGAAAGGTATAAAAAACAAAGCCACGTTTAGATCAATTTTTCTCTTGATATGCCATGTTTCCTTAGCATTTTCTACACTTAAGAGAATGTCTGAATTTGGGAACAAGGTTTCTAAGTTAATGCAAGCAAAATTGAGACCTTTTAAAAACACTATAACCTCAAGGTCATCAAGGCAACTTCCTTCATTATTCAAGGAAAAAGCTCTTTTGTTCCTCTTAATAGTTGGTCCCTTTTGATTGAAATTGCCTTTAATAGCTTTTGGAAATGTATGAGTGTTAGAAAATGCATAAAACATGGAAAAGGTGATCTAAACAAAACAGAATATATAAAAAATGTTGCCTTAAATAAAATTAAAATTAAATGTTGTTGAAGCAATAACAAAGCAAAAATCAAGTTGTCCTTACATGTCACTTCCTGGGTGGTGAGTGGGTCACTGGTGATATCACCAAACAATACGTAAGCTGTTAAAGTATACTCAGTATTGGGGATGAGATCTACCAGCTGCACCTCATTCACCGATGGTCCAACACGCATCTGCACATGAAAAATAACACACCATGTTTAAAAACTGAAGAAAGCAATAGCAGAAAAGCAAGCAATGATTTAACTTCAAGGGAATTTTGTTTGTGAGATTCACAGTATATTTACAGCTTCCTGACTGATGTCATTGTATACAATATCCCAGTAAGTTCACTGCACTTCAAGAAGTACATGCCAGTCTCTTTTGACTATTATGATAGATCAAGAAAATCTGTCAGTTTTTCTTAATTTATTTTTGGTAGAGTACAGGCAGTGAAGGCAAATTCTCTTACCTCTTTCTCTGTGGTCGGGACTGTGGCATTCACAGGTTCATATGTTAACAAATAACTAGTAGCTCCATTGAGAGGTTCCCATCTAACTCGCATGGAAGTAGATCCAATGTCATAAACATTCAAGTTTCTAACTGAAGAGATTGGCACTGTCAAATAAAAATATATATTAATTTATTTCCTTCACCTTCTTCAACTTTCATATTTCGTATCGCAGGTAGTACCACTGAGAATATTGCACATGGGTATTAGGGTCCATTATGGGCAGTTGAAAGGTGATCTCCAAGTAGTGGTATTTTAAGTGGTGCTTAGTTTATGAATGAGGTAATGGTTGTCACATTTTGAATGTGCTACAGATTTGCTCTACACACGGCTACAACTATCTTACAAGTCTGCACTGGAACACTTGAATATTCTAAAAAGCAACATTAACTCACACGTATGCTCTCATATGAAACAACATGACTGGTTTGGGATCTGTACTTATAAAAGGATTTTTTATACTTTCTTCTTGTTTTCTATATTTCTCAAATTATTAAATAAACATCAAAAATTACCACAGACTTCATAAAAATCATGTACATACTTTAAGGGTTTATGACAAGCCTAATACAAAACAATCAAAGAAGTGAAATGAACACCTAACATTGACTATTCTTAAAGAGGCAGGAAAGTCACCTTATGTTGCATTCAGCATAAATATACGTAAAATCAGTCATGTAGACCGCCAATAGTAGAAACATGGCTAAGTTATTTCTCACAGAAGTGACGTAATTGTGTTGAACTAGCTTTTTATTAATCTTATAAAATTAGAATTAATTTCTATAGTATTCTGGCTGCTAGTAGCATGAATTAATTATCTAGCATAAAAATGAAGGAGTACATGTTTGCATATGATCAGATTTCAGGAATTTATAAACTCTGTCTTGTAATTCATGTCTGTTGCTCTAGTCTTGTACAGCCGTGCTTTATGAGCCTGGAAAGAAGCTGGGACAAACATTTTTTACCACACTGCAGTTTCACTTTGCTAAAGTTTTCCATCCAAGAACTGAACAACCAGTGTAACACAACACAATTTGGTCATTCAAATTAAAAACTTTGTTTCCTCTAACAAGAAAGCCCATAGTGCTAAAAGTTCTACTGGACAGCTCCCCAGATGCCAAATTGGCTGTTAACGCACTATTCAAGTTCCATTTCTAACTTACAAGTTGTTTCCCTGCCGATTAGAGGTTCGCTGCTTTCATCTTCTACCACAGAAAACACGTTAACAATATATTCTGTTTCAGGTTTCAGATCTTTCAGAACTGTCGTTGTTTCCATCCTGCTTACATAAAACTACATAAAAGAGAAGCAATGTTAACCACTGAACAACAAATGCATTTGTAATCATCTCTACGAAAAAAAAAAATCATTCCTTGTGAAACTCTTCAGAAATCAATGGTATGGAACTAAAAATAAGCATGGTCTTAATCTCCTATGTATTTTGTCTGACGGTATACCATTATTTTTGCAAGGCAAGTTGCAGGGAAACCTCAGACAGACACTTGTTTTCAACAGAGTTGGATATATCTAGCAGCACTCGCTGTGCATCCTGCTTTCACACATGGTTTACGCTTTTATATCACTCAGCGACATAAAGAAAGTGCCAGGGATATATGCTACCACTTTGGAAAAAAGTTTTAAACACCCAGCATAATCTAGATGGTTACAGCACATGGCATTAGCAACACCTTGCAGAACAGAAATGCCAGCAAGCAGTCAAGCTGTAAAAATCAACGTGCACTGGAATGACTGCTCCAACCTTAATCAAAGGCCAGATCCTGAGGTCATGATTTACTAAGACTAAATTCTCCATGAGTCAAATCTGAGTTAAGATTTAAAAGCCACGTTCAGAGATAGGAAGTTCAGAGTTAGGTACACAGAGGCACCTAACTTCATTCTCCTAAATACCAGTCTGTCTGGTTGAAGAGAGTGATGAGCAATTCAGATTGCCTAGAATCAAGGGTTGTCAGTTACTGGCTCTCTGTGGAGAGAAGTAATAACCACAAGAAGAGTTTGACCCTGTGCATTAAACAGTTTGGAGGATATGCTTAGGCACAGATTCAAAGTACCACCATACAACGTTAATCTAAGCACTACCTCACAACCTGTATCACCCATTGTCTTTTTTTCTATTAACAAGAAAACATACTAAAAGGACAGTGAGCCTACCCATGACTATGCTCAGAAAATTTCTAGTACAGATTTATTTAAACCAATCTGTGACAGTGGAATATGAACAGAAAGGAATTACTAGAAATACCAGTCAACTGTTTTTAAGAAATACATTTTACTCCTGGATTCATGATGTTAAAAGAACCAAAGTCATCTTTATGCTCCTACTTTTTGTAATTTTGTGTATCATTTACTGAGGCATGATATTCTTGACCTTGGGAGCCTTTTTTCATTTACTGTTATACCACACACAGCACAAACTTCAAAATGACATTACTGTGATGTGGAAGTCCAAGGTTATTATGGACAATGTCAGAGATGAACATACAGTACTAACCTGTTGAGGGCTACCTCCAGAGGTAGGGTAATATTCAACTCTGTATCTATCAACGCTCTCAGGAGGTGGACTCCATCTCAGTCGGAAGGAACGAGGTGTCACTTCTGAAATAACTAGGTTAGAGGGAGGTGGCAAATCACCTACAAGTGGAAGCAAATTAAAAAATAATTAATTTATCTTATATCATCAGGAATAAAAACATGAGTTAAAAAAAATTGCTTAGGAAAAAAAAAATACACTTCAGGCACTTATTTATGTTTCCGTTTCCTAAGGAATTCTTAAAACAACTGTGTCAAGAGAAAGCTCGCCATCATACCCTCAAGACCAAACCAGCTCCCTATCATTCTTACTCCACCTTCAACACCAGTGTTTCACTGGAGAACCATCAGCTAACATTGCTGTTTTTCCATGTCAGGTTTTGCTTTTGGGCTGTCAGACATTAACACTTGAGCAGGGCTGCTGAAATTTTCCTTGCTGGATGAGCATCATCAAAGAACATGCCACAGTGAGCAAAAAGGTGACACACTGAGCAACATACTTCCTGATTCTGGGAGAAAAGAAGGCACGTCCACCCATGTCATGCTGTGTTAGGTATAACACAGTCATTGTTGAAAGGAAAGGAAGAACTCCTGCAGGGTAGTCCAGGTGGTCTGCACAACTTCCTCACACCAGCAGCTGAAAAAACAGCCCAGGGCTACACAGCGTTCCCAGCAAGTAATAAAAAGGAATTCACAGTGCAAGCACGTAAATGGAAAAAGGATGAATTAGATTAATCAAAATCAAATGAATTAGATTAATCAAAATCATGTCAAATGTGATGTACCTGGACCTTTCACACTGTTGCACAGATTTGTGGTTACATCATCAACAATGCTAGCCAAGAAGGAGAAATCTGCAACATTGTAAGCATGGATGTCATCTGGATCCGTTGCAATCTGCTTCAATTCATTTTCATCTGCATTTTTAATACCTTACAGAGAATACATGAAAACAACGCCGTTAGAAATGATGGCCATGAAACACAATGCCATGAACTTAAGTCCCTAAACACATTCTTTGAATGTCTTTTTAGGTACTTATGTACGTTGCCACTTCCTTGTGCATTTAGCAGATGGGCAGGAGGGGGTTGATGCAGGCCACCTCTTCATATAATACTTACCAATAGCATAAAGTTCCACTCCCTCATCTCTGAGTCTTCTTGAAGGGGTGACTACATCATCTTGTGATTTGCCATCAGTGATGAGAACACCAATCTTGTGAGCTCTAGGCCTTAAGCCTGCATCTTGTTTGAAGTTGTTTTTTAAGATGAAATCCAAGGCCATTCCTAGCATGATACAAAGAAGGTAATCATCAATATAAACTATTTCCACATAGTATTCATGGCAAAGGAGGGTATTTCATCCTAGTGATTTCACTCTGACAACAACATTCCACAATTTACTGCCTTCTAGAACCACTCAGAATCTAGTTGCAGCCCATCATCTAGACTTACCAGCAACTGATACTATTTCAGCCCTTTCAAAGTCTCTAATCTCTTACCTTTTCTGCATCACCTTCCTATCTGATCTCCTGTAGCCTCCCTTCTGGGTCCGCACCTTGTCTTCATCCCAACACTGATAGGGAATTGCCTTTTCTTCTTCTCATATGCTCAACAGCAATCCAAGTTCTTCATCACCCAAGCTCTCCTCCATCACTTTTCTCCAGGTTTCTACTGAGTTTATGTCTCTACAGGCTATGCCTGTTCTCTTCCAAACATACTGAATTAAACTGTAAGGCCCTTTCATCATGGACAAATTCGAGCTCACTGAACAATACTGGGGTCAGCTACTAGAATTATTTTTATTGGAGCTTAAGGAAAATCCTGGCAGTGTGACATACCAGTTAGAGTATTGCCTCCTTTGTATGGTAAGTTGGCTACAGCCTCTAACAAAGCCTGTTTGGTTCGGTAAGCGTTGAGATTCCATTCTGTCCTGGGATCTCCACTATACTGTGCAAGACCTGGAAAAAAAGCCATCATTACTCAGTTATTATGAGGCTGTGTAGCAGTTACACCTCATTTTCTGTCCAACATATGAAGACTTACCAATCTGTACTTTGTCCGGACCAATATCAAAAACTTCAACAATACGGGCAATGAAGTTCCTGACAGTTTTAAAATTTGGCCGCCCAATACTCCATGAGCCGTCCACCAGCAGCACAATATCAGCTTCTGCTCTGGTTCTACATTCTAAACCTGCCATGTCAACCAGAAAAATACAACCTTAGCACGATAGCTTTCAACCAGAAAAATACAGCCTTAGCATGATAGCTTGCTTTCCCCATCCTTGTATATGACATATGCCATGAGTTAACTTCCAAAATAGCTCTAGTTTTATTCACTGGCACTGTGTCAAGTATGACCTATTTATGAACGTTATTCACACTAGTAACTGGTTCCATGGCAAAAGCTGTATAAATTTCTTCATGTATGTTTCCTTTTACAAACAAGCCTTCACAAATGTCAAGGCCAGTGCTCTTCTCTATTGTCATGTCATTATCTATTTTGGTCTTTAAAGATGGTTGATAACTTGATTTCAGAGGTTTTGTAAAAGACTGCTAAGCTAACCACTGACATGGCAGTGAGCATTATCAGATTATCCAAATTTACAGTGTTTTAGTCTGTCATGGTTGGCTAAACTACTGCTTAGTTCTCAACTATGTAATAGTGGAATGAATGGCATATATTACAACCACTTTCAAATAAACAGCATTTCTGAATTTTCAGGGGAAAAAAGACGTAGTAATACAGGTGGTATAGAAGTTTGCACATCCAGGAAAGAAAGAACACAATTTAAAGAAGATACACAAACATAAATACAGGTCAAGAGATAGAGAGGGGACAAGAGCGAACATTTATATAAAGCTGCAATGTTCCGAAAAGGTAGGAAGTATTTTCAGATATCTTCAGTTTACAAATTACAGAATAAAATACGCATCATAATGTTTTCATCACAAGGAAAAATCACAAAATATTTATACAAAATAGACAGACACAATGATTTTATCCACAGCCATTTGGAAAAAAAAAAAAAAAAAAAAAAAAAAATCCTTGCTCTCTCTCTTTTCCTGTAGATTGTGTTACCAGCTGCAAATTTTCTGGCTTCCTGCCATCAGAGCTTCTGGTCTTTATATGGAAGAAATCCCATTGAGAAAAATCAGCCACACTCATCACAGTTGAAAGATATTGTGATTTCATATATGTTCCACATAATTGATCCAACACTGCAGACTCATGAATATAACTATTCCATGTACCTGGGGGTTAAAAGCATGATCCTCTTCTGCATAGAAAATATAGATCTAGTCTTTAGTCAGGACAATAAAATCAGTTGGGAGTAGGGTTTAAGTAAAACCATGTTAGTTCAAAAAACTGCATGCATAACTTCTTTAATATGGAAGTTAAAGTTAGCTTCATGTACAATATAAAAGTTAAACTATTTTGACTTTTATTTTTCTTCCAACTACCATGGTTCCCCACATGGAAAATTCTAGCAAAGGCACCAGACCTAGGGTGATTTTTTTCTCCCTTATTAATAAATAATGTACTATTACATTTACAGTCCCAGATATAAAATTCATTTTTCACATTAACCATGACTCAAATCCATGCATTAGTAAAACTAATTAGCTTAAAGAATATAACACTGAAGACAGGAATGACAGCTGCTGTAATAAAAAATACCAAACCACTCTTGGTGCAATTATTTTTCTGCCAGACTTATTACACCTTTAATGTTAATGGCCTGTTATGTAGTTTTTCTCAGTTTTACCCTCTTGTATTACACAAAGTGGCACAGCAATTAAGACGTTTCTAAAAATGTTGTCAATAAAGTTACACAAGGTGAATATTTTTTACACAGCCCAGTGTGGAAATAAGGCTTCAAAGAGGTTCAGCAAAAAGAATATTGAGGCAACTGTAAGAAACTTTTTTTTCATTATTTAACTCTGAAAGGCCTTTGCAGTTAGGTTCTTTCTCCTCACCAAATCCTCTCTGATGGTTATGCAAGACTTGAAATGGCAGAGGAGAGAAGTCTTTATTTCTACATGTATACTTGGCTATGAAGAAGCAATGACCTGCTTCTTTATGCTTTCCATGAAGGAGGACTGAGCCCTGAAACTCTCTCCATCCAATATTAATTGAGAGTACAGTGGGCACAACTATTAGCATGCGGAGGGCCATTAACCACACCAAGGGAGCTCTTATCATAACATTCATAGAAACTTTGACTGGAAGGTTAAGCCACACAGGGAGAAACTCCCACACAGATACTGGAAAGCACCTAGCAATTGCATTTCTGGACTAAGTCTCCTCCTTCTATAGTAAAAAAAAAAAAAAAAAAAAAAAAAAAAGACTAAATAATGGTTGTGTTGCATATAAACTCAAATAATACACAATAACATTGGGACATTCCCAACTGTCAGATCTTTGTTCATTACACCATCTTGGTCTTAAAAGGAATAGTCTCCATATAAGGACAAGCAAAGGGCTAAAGATCTGCTTAAAATTCTTTGTTCTACTCCTGTGAACACCCCTGTAGATGAGCCATGATCTCTGTTCAAGAATTTGACCTTATATGATTTAACACAGATGTGGATGGCTTGAAAATGCAATGCAGATGGCTTTGAGTAATCAGCAAAACATGGGTTGCCTGAGTTATCATCTTTGTAAGATCATCTAAAGGGTGCAGAGGACTAGAATCATGAACTGGGGCATACTTAGTGGTCATTTCAGACCAGAGGTTATGTCATCTGGGTAGGGAGTAATCTGAATCCTGTAAATAAATATTCATGTGTATTAGAAAAACGATAAGGAAACGCTGGTAAACTTTTAGTCTTTTTTTGTCCAAAAGCCAAGGCTGCCTTTTCTTCAATACAGTCATGTTTACCTCTAGATAAAAATGGCTCCGAAGTAGTATCTGAAAGGGTGGTCATCTCTTGTCCAACCAGGGGGCTGCTCTCTCCTCCTTCAAACATTCCAAAAACATTTACCTTATAGGTAGTTCCTGCCCTGCAATAGTTAAACAAACGTACTGTAACTAAAACCACTTGGCTCGCTAAATGCTGACACTTCACTTATGAAATCCTCATGGAAAAAAATCCCCCATGGAAAAGAAGGTGTGAAAACATGAAGCCCAAAGACTAGCTCTTCCACAAGACAGTGAAGTTTTGACAATTTAAAGGCTGATTCTAGATTCTATACTTAAATTTATAACCTTCTTCATTCAAGTAATTTAAGAGTAATAAACACTAAATCATAATTAATTAATGATCCTATTTTTAATATATTTAGTATACTGGCGTAACAGATTTTGACATGGTCTGAAGCCTGCTTTATAAATCCAAGCCTCTCAGAAAAAAAAATCAACAACTGAACTAGGCTTTTTTTAACATGAGGTAAGGAACTTTTAGGAGGAAACTTTAGAAATCCCAACTTTCTCCAGTGTCCCATTAGCTTTTTCATATGCAAAAAGCAGAACACAGCTGCTGCCCACATCTTTGCCTCCTTCAGTTCCTGTGAGAACACCACAAGTGATGTAAATAATCTCAGAAAGAGCCCTGCCAGGTGCCTTTCAGAGACCACATAACAAGATCCTTGGAGCTTATTGATGAAATTACTTTCTTTGTCACAGTAGATTTTGCCACGCATTTCAATCCCAGATCATGATTAAACAAAACCCTAAGCTAAAGTTATTTAAAAAAAAAAGAAAAAGACATGAATTATCCATACCTAAGCTCCTCCAATACCACTGTGCTGTCGTACGGCCCCACTATTAATTCTCCAAGACTCCCGTCATCTTCAGTGGGGTGGAAAGTTACTTTGTACCCCTTCACTCGCCCTGGGGCTGGCTCCCAGGTTACTCGGAAACTTGACATAGTTGAATCAGAAGTTCTCAGATTTCGAGGTGGCTTAAAGGGAGAGGCTGAAAGGATGGGAAAAAAAAAAGATATAAATCAGGTCTTGTTATGGAAAAAAAAAAATCAACAAGTATTCTTTTATGTAAAAATCTATACGCAAATCCAGTATTAGTGGCAGCCCTAAACTCTTTGTGCCTTTCCTTTGACATAAAGACAAGTATCAAGAGGTGAAAAGTGAGATTCACTTCATCTAATTTCAGCTATCTAACCAATAGGTATGTGGGCTAAGTTTGTTACCAAGGCTCCCTCTACAGTCAACAGACTGAGGGATAGATAGCAACTCCTCTCATCTATCTTAAACATCCATCTGATCTTACAATAAATGTTGACAATGGGTGGACTAACCACCGTCAGTCTTTCTCTCTATTAATTACAGACTAGCCCTCTCTCTTTTAAATGGCAACAAGTGAGCGAGCCATATAAACCAAAAGAGAGAAAAGGAAGCAGCTTCCTCTCAAACCTACACTGAAAAAAATCAGAATTTATGGAAGACAAAAGTCACACCCAGCCAGTACTCAGTCACCAATATCACTTCTCAAGCTGCTTCCTCAGAGCTCTGGGTCCCACAGGTCAGAGCATGGAGAGGGTGGAAGCAAAGACCCTTTTGTAGAAACTGTCCTGCCAACAGTCCTCTCCCTTTACATGCTCAGGGCCTGGCAGCTCAAGCAACTTCACCAACCACAGGTGTGGCAATATGTCAAAAAATGATTCTTCAGAGGAGTGCCAGCCAAACAGCTCGAGGTTTTTAGGTCAAAAGCAACTTCCTCTGAAGACTAATGGCTACCCAGTGCAGGTCAGTCCTCACAGACAGACAGAGTGGTTAACAAGCCTGCTGCTAGCTTCTGCATCACTTTTGCTTTTGTGTAAATCTGAAGTGCAGTCATAGAAAATACTGCAGCAGCGTAATCTCAAAGTTGCAAAAATGGGAATTAGAGTAAATAGAAAGTCACCACTGTAGCTTTGGAGTGAAAAGGTGGAGGGGGAAAAAAAAAAAGAGTTTGTCTTATCCCTGTGCCTAAGCAATTCCCTAGCTATAGCTGAAAGATCATAAATATCCTCAGATGGTGAATTCTGCCGAGAAACACTAGATACACTCTCACTCACAAGGAAAAATACAGCCTCTCTATCTCATCTCCCTTGATATTCCTCTCTGAATTATCATGACAGCTTCAACTAACAAGATCACTCAGGCTCCACTTGCTTCCAAAGCTTGATTACCACTACAATTATTTTCACTGAAAGCACAGAGGCATATCCATATCAAGATGAACAGGTCAAAAATTAAAAGCAGCTGGATGATCTGAGGCTTATCTCAGTATAATTTTCAAGACTGAAAAACTAGGTGCTGGTCAAGACCTGATCAAGTTTTCATGACTCCTCTACACCAACTGCAATTTAATTTAAAAAGAAATTGGCACCTCAGTTACTAAAGGAAGATATGTCCACTGTTAGGAGACTTGTTTCTTACTTCCTGTCATCATTCAATATAACATATGTTCAGAGAACAGAGAATGGCATGAAGTATTTACAGTGTACCTAAGCGAATTGCTTTAGTCCCACATGGGCAGAACCATCTTGAAAAAAATTCTCTTTTGATAATGGCTTTCTATCTATGGAGGCAGAAAACTGACTCTAAATCTGTTTATTTTGATCTGGATAGCAAGAGAACATTTCCTTACAAAATGAAAGACCAGCATCAGATACATACTAAAGGCAGAGTAGAAAATGAATTTTGCTTTTACTGCAAAAATCCCCTGTTTTAGAGTTTCAATTTCTGAGAGACAAGACAGCTTGTCCAAAAGACCATGGTCTCTGAGGTAAGGCTTCCACTGATGACTCTTCAAAATCATTTACTCCCCCTTTTTATTTCCTCAGGTTTTCCACAGAAAATACGGTGACCAAAGAAGACAAATCTAAGTAACTGGATGCTGGGTAGCTATTTAATCGATACCCAGGATCAAAGGTCAAATTATGAAACAACTGACAACACTTGATTAAGTAGTCTGTTGATATACTGTCTTCCTCTAACTTCTGATGCTAGTGTTTCAAAACAAGTCCAGTATTTTCAACCATATTTTACACCATATTTACACCGTTAATATTGACAGCAAAAAGCTGTGCTCAAGCTATGCCATAGTGAAGTTTCCAAAAAACCAAAATATCTTCTCAATCTCTAACCTTTTCTTCAATTTGCCTGTTAATTCATGATCTTGGCAGACTCCACCATACTTTTCTGCATATCATGATTATTAATTTTAAGCACAAAAAACTTTAATTATCAAATCCTGTACAAGCTTGTGATACATACCTGTTGTTCCTTCTGCTTTTCTTGATTTTCCTTGTCCAAAATCATAAATTGGAACAACACTGAGGTCATATGTAGTTCGCGGCTTAAGTCGTTTTAACACTATGCTTGTAGCAGGAGCATTTACTCTTCCAAACATCTGTCTTCCTCCACTGCGTGGTCGGTAGTACACACGATAAGACAAGACGTTCCCAGGTGAAGGCTGCCAGGTAACTCTCATTGTATTTTCTGTCTCGTTGTCTACTGTCACAGTCCTGGCATTTGGTGACACTTTTCAGTGTAAAAATACAGATAAATTTTTACTTTGTCACATAAAGATATGTTCAAATGCATGCCTACAAAATTCATTCTGCTGTATTAAAAAAAAAAATATTGCCTTCTTTAAAATTACAGTATTTGATTGTGGGGAAGACACAGGAGAATCTCACAGACCACTGTTAAATTATTTTTTAATTGTAATGGACTAAACAAACATAAGTGTGCTTTCCACTACACAGAAAAAGAAAGGGAAGTATAAATTACATGATGATGCAGCATAACTGGGAGTTTTATTTAATCACACTTTTCAGTAACCTGTTAAGTAATGGATTCAGCACTCTCAAATGAAATTGATAAATTATAAAGCCATTGTTTTTTTATGAACACAGTGTCCTATAGAGTTAAGATTTTCTAAGTTTCAAGTTTACAGATCTGATAAGGTACTGGTGAATACCTAAACACCTGGCTGTTGGGCTCCATACAAACTATCCTGCAAGTAGTGGTGAGTGACTTTCCAAATGCTTGGAAAATCACTCACCACTATTTGCAGCATAGTATATGTGTTGAAATAAGCACATGGACTAATAAAGCATTTTCTGTACAAATTGCAGCACTCGGCTTCTAAGAGATATTTTCCAGACTGTACAAATGTTACAAACGATCTGAAATGGACTGAAAGGTATGTAGTGCTGGCTGTCAGCTGGAATAAGCCATCCAGGTTTTGGCAAAACAGAACCTTCTTGGCATGCCAGAGTCAATCAGTATTTCATCACACAGTAAGGTAGGCTTTGCAGGCTACAATATCCTCTCCCAGTCCGAGGAACTCAGAATTTCTAATTGTGTTTGCAACAGAAAGATGCAATGCTAGTTAGTGTCAGGTCTGGGTCTATCAACAGGCCTGACAGAAAGTTCCCTCAGGCAGCAAACTGAGAGAAGCAACGAATGATATGGCTAAGCTGCCTACTTAACCTGGAAAAGGCTGGAAAACTAATGCTGTTGTTCTTGAAGAAAGAAGGAAGATGTGGGGCAGCAGTCTCCTTTGACTCTGGGGAGTCGGCTCTTATGAATGGCAGCAATCACTACCCTTGCAAGACCTTAAGAGCAACATACTGGGTCAAGGACAAAGGTTAATGTAGTTCAGCAGCCTGTCTCCAACGGTAGTCAAAATAGATGCTTAGGAAAGAGTACAAGAATGTGTAAACACACATGATGCTTGCCCAGAGCACTCCCTCAGACTTCATCTTCACATGGCCCCCTTAGGCAAACAACAGAAACATCAAGGTTGATCCAGGGCATCCCTTCATTCATTCTGTTTCTTCTACTTGCCAGTTCTTGCTATACAGCAGCAAGCTATTCCTGGCCTCTCAGTGTTTTTTAGTCTGCCTACACTGCAGAAGAGGCTTGAGCCTGCTTTGACTAATAGTACATAATGTTTATCAAATAAGAAAAAAGAAAAGCCTCAGGAAAGGTAAATAACAAACATCAAAATCACCCAGTGAGCCTCAGTTTGAGGACTGTGAAGACTGGAAAGGGCAATAGCTTAGAAAGGAAATTTATCGGTTCTGTGGGAATTTACCCCATCTTTCCTCCTTACTCTATCCATAATATTTCTTCCACCTGATTTCCAGCAGTCACACCAAACCTATGAAAGGCTCACTTCAGAGTAATTTGCAGACAAAATTGCATCTTAAGGTGGAAGTAATTCTTGCTGAATCCAAACCTACATGACATAGAAGAGATTTTCCTTTTTTTTAATGGTAAAAAAAAAGCCAGAATTGACTGATCTGAGGTGGCATTTTGGTTTGGGAGAACTTTCAGAAAAAAAGGTGAAGAAAAATAAGGTCCATTTTCTTTAAAATATGATAATTTCATCAAGAACAGGATGTTATAAATGGTGGTAATGTTGTACTCCACTCACCGTCAGTAAAAGCCTCTCCTTCTACTGGGTCTCCCTCTCCACTGCTGTAGGTTGCGTACACTGAAATCCTGTATTTAGTCTCTGGCTCCAAGCCTTCTAGCACAGCATCCACTGTATTTCCAGGGACTCTCTTCTCTCCCATTGTATCATCGTAAAGTGATTTCCATACTATCCTATAATCATTAACTGCTCCTGGAGCTGGTGTCCATGATAACCCAACTGTAGTGTCAGTTATGTCTGTGGTAACTAAATTACGTGGTGAACCACGTTCTGCAAGAAAGAAAACAGCAAATTGTCTCTGAAGTACAAATAGCAAAAGTTAGCAAAGTACAAATGGAAAAGTAAAATTATCATAAGAGCAAAATCAAACTTTTCCCATCAATATTAGTTTCAATAACATACATTTGTAGTTCCAAGAGAAAAATGATGAATTTTTCACCAAAATGCTTAAAGTTAACTTTAGACTATGAATGATCCTATCCCTTACCATGCAAGATAGTAGTTATGCTTTAGAATATGCAAAATAAAAATGGCATTAATCAAAGACTTGGAATTAAGCCAGTGCTTAAATGTGCTGCAGCTCATTTAGGTAGGCTTTAACTCTCAAGTAAATAATTGTATTTCTTTCATTCATCTTCATCCTCATGTGTGTAACTTTTTTCTGGAGGGTTAATGGAGGAGACTTTTACCTGAGTAAAACCGTCCTTTCTCTGACAACCTTATCTTTTTTATTTAATAGTACCATTTTTATCTTCCAGACTACTGCTTACCAGATCTATCAGCTATTTCATTTTGTTTACAACTAATTTGCAGTGTGCTTACTTCATGTCACAGTTACAATAGAAAACAGTCTCCATCTTTCCACTCATAAGACTTGTACCTCTTTCCTCCCTGTAGTTTGTTCCAGCCAGCTTGGAACAAAGGAAACAGCTCGTTAGTCTGTGAAATCCAGTTGTCAGCTGGATGCACGAGTTTCACCTAACACACCAGAGTCATTCCACTGCTTAGAAATGGAGCTCATTGGTCTAAAGCGGTGCAGTGAAAGGAGCACCTCTGTTTAACGTTTAACATACGTTTATAACATATGTTCAATTTTCCTACTGCAGTGGCTGGCTTTTGATGGCGGGAAAGGAGCGCTTACTGGTGGGTTTAATGCAATGGCCTCACTGTAGCAGAATCTGCAAAATGGATCTACAAAACCAGATCCACGTACACACAGAAGTGCTCGGTTCTTTAGTGTGTATTCTCTGTGGCATACAGGACATTTCTGAGAGACTGCTTTAGCAAGAGGACTTAAACACTTGAGTTGCCCTCATGGCATCATAGTTAAGTTTTACCTGCACTGATAAAAATATATCCCTATATTATACCACAGCAACAACAGGACCAGAGTAAAAATTCCTTGAACACAGAGAAATTCAGTACCTATCCAATTTCCACTGCTTAGGATCATTGCAAGAACAGACCTCACTGTTTTCAGAAGCCTGAAGCAGCTTCAGTCCAAGACTGAGCAACAAGTTGCTCAAAGTCATATACCGTGTTTTCCCTTTTCATATTCTTTTGCCTTTTACTTCCACCACAAATCTGCAATGTTTCCAAACATAATCCCACAGGAGCAAACACAACTACCTGTAGAAAGGCTTCATTTCAGAAATATCTCATTGCCAGCACAACTTCACTAAAACTGAGCCACTGAATCCCACTTGGCTTAATGATGAATGGAAATTAATATCAATCTATCTGAAAACAATGCTTATAGTATAATAAAGATTCATTGGCTACACAGATTATAGAATCAGAGGGTACCACTCCAATCAGGAAGCTGACTCAAATATAGCTGGTAGAGCATGTAATAGAATTTCTCTGTGTTGTGGTGTTTTTCTGATTTTAATTCACAGTCTTCAGATATCCCATCATGTTCTTCTGGAGGCAATTCTTTTCCCATCCTAACTCTGCATCGGTTCTTACAATTTTACTCTTCAAACCAATTTTTAGCCTCACAATATAAATCACCACAATTTATGGCATCTGCTCTTCAAAAAAAGGTTAAAGATACAGAGGTTTTGGTAAAGTTCACTTGTTTATCATTTCACAACAATAGCAGTTGCATATAGTGAAAAAGTTACATTGAAAAGGCCTGATTCAACTCATGCTTCATGCAGTCTCACTGACTTCAGTGACTGCATTAAATGAAAGCCAGGGCAGAACCTAAACTCCAAAAACCAGTTTTCCTGGAAGCCTGAAAAAAAGATTTGCCTTCAAAAGTAAATTACACCAATTTTTCTGTCTGCTCTTAAGCTTCTACTCCCAAATCTTGGCTTTTTCACACAATAAAAAAAATATTAAGGCAATCCAAATGGAAAAAATATGGAAAACCTAACTTGATAGAATGCACAGATGTCTCACAATAAAACCTTTCTTTCCATATTTTAATGTAATATAAATATACAAGTCACTTTATTTTGGCTACTTTAAAACATGGCTCTGCCGCAACATGATTTCAGTATTAAAGTATCTGCTACCACAGCACAATTTTTTTGCAAGTCTACTCTTGGAAGCTACAGCTAATGATATATGTTGGAAACACTGCAAAAATAACTGCATATTTAAAACCATTATTGATTAAGTCATTATTGAGGTCATTAAATAACAGAGGAAAATAATTTGTTTGGAATGGACTGTAATGAACACCAGTTACTGTAATATGTTGGTTGTGAAAGAAATATCCTTTGGAACTAAATGTCTTTTTTATAAGGCAAGGTAAGAGAGGGAAAAGGGACTGGGATTCCTACCAAACCACTAGAACTAAATGGAAAATTTTTACTTCAAATAGTTGGAAACTGCTGACAAGACAACTTACCTACTAAAGGAAATTAGACTTTTTATATGTTACACTGCAACCGAGAACATTTCTTTAACATAACACACTAACTTGATTTGCACCTCATGTGTGAGGTGGAAGTTCACTGACAGCTTTTTTCTACTTCACTGGATCTCCCACAAGTGTTTTTGTATTAGGGGAGCAGCTGTGTTTAAGATGCAGTCCAACCGTAAGTCTTAAATTATTAGGATTCCATCAAGTATTATCTAAGCTGCTACGCTCAGAGTCATGAAACATATTTGTGCTCCACAATAACACTGGTATAATGTAGTGACCAGCAAACATACAATTAGACCTATGAGATATTTTTCCCTTAGATTAAAACAAAATACCTAGTTACCTTGCTTACATTTCACAAAAAAAAAAAAAAAAAAAAAAAAAAAAAATCCACAACTGTGACACCTAAGCAGTCATTCTGTTCTTTGGTCCATGTGTCCAGAAATGCTTGTACGCCTGCTTCTTGCCTGCTTCTTTAAACAGGATGGATAAGGAGTGTGGAAAGACAATGCACACTGTAGGAAAGAAAAGTGCTGCCTGGCTGGCTCGCAAGTAGTTAACTGTCAAAAGACTCCTCCTTTTTCCTGACTTGAAATAGAATTTAAAGTATGCCCATCGCTTCATACAGCCCCCAAGTCATCAGCAAGTGAGGAAGCAGTTGGTTTTTGAAAATTATCCCCTAACAGGCATTAAGTCCTATTATGCTCTGGAGCACCAAACCAGCTGGTGTAAGCACAGCTGTAAGCCATGGTGAGTATGTACACAGCAAAACAAAGTGCTTGCACGGACAGGTCAAATCCCTGCCTGGGCGAGCAAGCCAGTCACCAGTTTCAGGCTATCAGATTCGCTTCAGCCGTCATTAGCTCAGAGCTGCAGCCTGCCTACAGTCCCTTGTACATCTCTACCATCACTCAGTGCAGACACACTCTCAAAAAATAATTTGGTAACTTTCAGTCAGGTGCTTTTACACCCAGTTCTGGACTTCTGCAATGTCCAGTTTCCATATTAAGCTTTTCCACTATAGTATGCCAGAGCCACAATACAATATTAAAGCAGTTTCCCTGTGTCCACTTGGCTCACTTCCCATAGCTCTCCAGCAATCACTGTTGTTATTGAATACAAGACTGTGAATCAGCTAAAATGAAAATGTTGACATTCATAAAAATGAAATGGCCTTATTCAAATGGTCTTTCCCCTCAGAAACATTTACACAACTCCAGCTGATTTCAGTGCGAGTTATGCATGCAGTTTGGGCCCAAAGTTTAAACAATTTTCTGTATGTGCTCTTAAAATCAGCCTTCAAAATCAACCTGCAGCAGTAAATTTCATGCAGACCCATGTTTCATTTCAGTTAAACATAGGATTGAACTAAGCCAGCATCCTAAAAGGTCAGAATCAACTAAATAAATGAGCATTCTCTTGCAGAAGCATATACCAAAACTTTATGGCCAGAGTCCTGCCTTGTTTACAATGGGATATGTCAGGAGTATCCTATTAAGTCAGCAGGCAAGGTTGCGCATCAGATGAGTTGAGTTGGTAGCAGAATCACTTTAAAGTTTTACTATAATGGTCAAACTCTCCTCAGCATCGGAGGAGGCAGTCACTTTGGTTGGCTGATATCCTTCCCTCCAAGCCACAAAGTAGTAGGTTATTGCTGGAGTACCAGCCCTCAGGCACGTAGAGAGGGGATGTGGACATGGTGCAGGGGAGAGTCAAGGACTAGCTACACAAAGGGAATGCTCACTTGGCCCTGTTAGAGCAGGTTTCTTGCTCTTCTGCTACTGGGAATGCAGAAAGAAGATGCAAACCAGGAAAGTTCTGACCCAGAGCAGAGGGACTTTGGACAGATCACTCCTGAGTCCTTGCTCTAGGATAAAGCCAACAGGAATTCATAATCAGTCCCTTTAATATTTTATCTGTCTTTTCCAACAGTTAATCAGTTAACACTAATCTCAACCGTCTAGAAATATCTTTTTATTATTCATTTGACTGTGCCCTGTGTTAATTTTTTTCTGATATGTATCTCATTTCCTATATAAAACTAAGATAATTTTCCACAGATTATCAAAAGTCAATTTCAAATGTCAGACTCAAAAATCTTGGAATGTATAATTTTAAAAATGCATGAAACAGCATTAAATCTCCTGAGGACAGTGAGTCCTTGTTTCTGTCAGGATGGAAGCAGCGCTACACAGACTGAACATTACGTAAAGTCCCTGTGATATGGTAAAAACCTCATTGTAAGAAAATGTCACTTGAATTTGCACTGCTCTGCCTGTAGGAGGTCATTCATTTCTAAAGCATTCTTATGTTACTATAGAAACAGCAAAATGAAATCATTTATTTATCAAAGAACTACTATTAATTTTCTGAGCAAAAAACAAGCTCCCCCCAAAAAATCCACAAACCTAAACTCTAAGAAATGTATATAACAGAAAATAACTTAAAAGTGAAAAGTGACTCAGTCATGACAACTTTTTTTAATATATGGCTTTAATACAGCCCAATTCTTACAGCACAAATAGCTACCCATCAAACGAGATGGCAGGATCGAGCCCTATATCACTGAAACATAAAGATTCTTTTTCCAAAGGAGAAGAGGCTATGACACAATTCTCTCTCAAATTTCTGTCCTGAATATAATACACTATAGCTTTTGTTGTTCATTCTGAAATGTACAAAGGTAAGAAATAAAATGGGCTGACATCTCTGCTGATGTAGACTCGCGGTCTCATTTATTTCAAAAGAACTATGTCCATTTACACCAACAGTGTTTCTAGCCTAGGAACTTCACTGGCTTAAGTGGAAATACTTTGAAATTTCTCAGTGTAAGCAAGATGAGAATCTGACCACTGAATCTTTTTCTGAAAAAAAACGCGTTTTTCCTAAATTTCTCTGAAATTCTTATTAAAAGTGTAATGACTCCCCTGCTTAGTGTCAGTAACTGAAATATTCTTAAAGCTGTTCTGAAAAATATATAACTGCCAGCAAAAGGACACTCATAAAATAGATCTGCAGCTTTCAAACTTTTCAGACATTCATTAGGATTAAACATTTCTGTGTAGATTGCTTAATCTATCAATGTATTTGTTTCTCTTTAAAACAACAGCAAATTATGGAAGTTAATCTGTTTAGCAGCTAATGTACAGTATGTTCTTTTCATCTGACAGCATGCCTTTCAGCAGAAAACCAAATTCTTGCCAGACTTACAACCACCTCTCTTATTAAAAAACAGATTAGAAAAACAGTAGCTCTCACAAACTGCTCACTGTCTGTTGCATTTACGCTCACCACCCTCACCGTGTTTATCATTGTGTTTTATTTCTAGTGTATGATGACTTGGGTAAGATCATACAATCCTCCCAAAAACTGAAAGCCAAATGGTTTGTTTGGGGTGTTTGGAGATAAGAGGGAGGCTTTTTCCTAAGGCATGCCTGTGGGTATTTCTTGCTTGTTCTTCAGTCTGTATTATGTATCATCAAATACAACCATCAGTGCTGATGTGTTTAGTTCCCCCAGTTGTCACAAGCCTTGTCCCACCACAAAGCAAACGGCAGCCTGCACTGATTTAATTTACTTTAGCAGTTTCAATGATTTTGTGTGACCTGAGGTGAATCACAGCCAACAAAATGTGTCTGAGGAAAATTTTTCCATGGCACCTTTATAGAAGGGCTCCAACCAAAGCTGCCTAGTGATGGATCACCATGCACTTTTGAAAGTGAGAGGATAAAAGTGGAGAGTTTTCTACAGCACGTATTTTGCATGTGCAATTATGTTTAATGCAATATGAAATATAAAGCTCCAGAACTTTCACCTCTGGGTGGTACTTCATAACTGCAGACAAAATCAGCCAGTGACTGAAAGAGGCTGTATAAAAGATCAGAGCCCTATAAATTTCTTAAAATCTGATTTACTGTAGAAGGAAAGCACACTCCTTCAACAGAGGGGCAAAAAAATTGTTTCCCTTTTCCCACTTCATAAACACAAAATGGAAATAAACCTATTCTCTCTGAATAACAATTACCTGTATGGTATGGAACAGCACCCTCAGAAATGAGTAACTTTCCGATTTGCTAAACTCTCTATACCATGGTGTCTGTGAATAGTTCATAAAATTCTGATCCTCTGGCATGTGTTTATCTTTGGGCTGGACCAGATAGCTATACAAACAGTTTATAGAAGAGATTGTCTACAGTCACTTGGGGGAATATTTGCCCTCTCTGTTTTATGCAGAGAAACAATAAGGGCAAGCATACATGTAGCAAAAAGAAAAACAAAAGGAGAAGCAGAGATTACCCAGCTGGTAAATAATATCAAGTACACAGAATGATTGCTGTGTTTGTGTGGATTGATTTTCCCAAGTAGCCTGAAACAAACTAGCCACTTCACAACACTGAAAAACCATCGTGCAGAGCAAAGCAGTGGAAGAGAAGGAACTTCCAAGAGCAATTTGTAGCTGCTCCAAAATTCCTCTAGAGGTAACATACATAACTGAGAGACCTTCAATGAATGCCTGGGCAGACATGTTCTTGCAAATCATGTTAGAGCAGTCTAAAAAAATTATCAGTTTTTTGTCTCTGCTGAAGGCTACCCTTGCAACCAAGACACAGTAACTGCCCCTGTGAGTTCTCCTACTACATGCAGAACAAAATAAATCATTACTGAAGGCAGTAAGAATGTTTGTCTACACCCTTAGTCACAAGGGACCATTTAGTGACTCAGTAAAATTCCATGAACATCTGAGAGCTTGGATTTTTCATTTCCTGCCACTTGACTATACAATAAATAGCTGGAGAAGCTACTGTATCCAGCTCCTCTTTTCTCACTTTCCTGTTAGTGCTGAAATGTTCACTACACACAAATCGATTTCTCTTAGACTACGTATCAATACCATAAACTAAGAACTGTCTCAGTTCAAAAGGAAATCTCAAGCCTAGCTCTTGATATGATGATGAACCAAAGTGGGCAGCAACTATGGCATCACTGACTGAATAGGTTTGGTGAGAATTCATATGGTGAAGACATCAAGTAAGCCCCACTGGGATTCCTGATGCAGGAAAATACTTAAGTGCTCAGTACTTCAGTGCTGTTGGCAATGAAAAACACACATAGCACTATTTTGTTTCTCAGACACTGCGGCTCACGGAAAAAACTAACTAACTGAAATACTAAACACTTTTTTATGCTTCCCTTCACAGCTTTTTTGTCATTACTGTTGATAAGTTTATTTCTCCAAGAGTTAAGATCTGTCCCATTCCCAGCCTTAGTCAGACAAGTTATTTCAGCTAATAGTCAAGTATTCACTTCACTGACCTGTGTAACTTTTCAGCCGAGTCCAACCGTATTTATTTTAGCTTCACAGGCAGCATGACTTCTTTTTTCAGGTAAACTTCTAGACTAAGCTTTGAAGTTTGAATGTTACCTTTCAATTCCAAAAATGCAACCATTTTATTCTTAATTGTCTGGTTTTCCTCAAAGGTTTTGTCATGTACCATATTGCACCCTGTCTCAGTGTAAGTAGGTGGATATAGTTGCCATCTCAGAAATACAGTGGGATGACTCGCACAACTGGAGCGCTGCGATGGATAGCTATAAACTCTTCAGAAGGGATAATGATTCTATGACAGGCAAGGAAGGAGAGGTGGTGGGGTAGTCCCATACATTAGGGAGTGTTTTGATTGTCTAGAGCTTAACGATGGTGATGGTAGGGTTGAGTGTTTATGGGTAAGAATTAGGGGGAAGGCAACAAGGCAGATGTCATGGTAGGAGTCTGTTATAGACCACCCAACCGGGATGAAGAGGCAGATGAAATATTCTATAAGCAGCTGGGAGAAGTCTCACAATCGCTAGCCCTTGTTCTCACGAGGGACTTCAACTTACCAGACGTTTGCTGGAAATACAATACAGCAGAGAGGAAACAGTCTAGGAGGTTCCTGGAGTGTGTGGAAGATGATAACTTCCTGACACAGCTGGTGAGGGATCCAACTAGGGAACGTACCCAGCTGGACCTCTTGTTTGTGAACAGAGAAGGACTTGTGGGTGATGTGATGGTTGGAGGCTGTCTTGGACATAGTAATCACAAAACAATAGAGTTTTTGATTCTTGGAGAAGTAAGGGTGGGGGTCAGCAGAACTGCTACCTTGGACTTTCAGAGGGCAGACTTTGGCCTGTTTAGGAGCCTCGTTGACAGAGTCTCTTGGGAGGCAGTTCTGAAGGGCAAAGGAGTCCAGGAAGGCTGGGCATTCTTCAAGAAGGAAATCATAAAGGCACGGGAGCAGGCTGTTCCCATGTGCCAAAAGATGAGCTGGCGGGGAAGAAGACCGGCCTGGCTGAACAGACAGATTTGGCTGGAACTCAGGCAAAAAAGGAGAGTTTCTGATCTTTGGAGGAAGGGGCAGGCAACTCGGGAGGACTACAAGGATGTTGTGAGGTTATGCAGGGAGCAAATTAGAAGGGCTGAAGCCCAACTAGAACTTAATCTGGCTACTGCCATAAAAGACCATAAAAAATGTTTCTAGAAATACATTAACATCAAAAGGAGGGCTAAGGAGAATCTCCATCCTTTACTGGATGTGGGGGGAAACATAGTGACAAAGGATGAGAAAAAGGCTGAGGTACTTAATGCCTTCTTTGCCTCAGTCTCTAATAGTCAGACCAGTTGTTCTCTGGGTACCCAGACCCCTGAGCTGGAAGACAGGGATGGGGAACAGAATGAAGCCCCCATAATCCAAGGGGAAATGGTCAGTGACCTGCTACACCACTTGGACACACACAAGGCTATGGGGCCAGATGGGATCCACCCAACGGTACTGAGGGAGCTGGCGGAAGTGCTCACGAAGCCACTTTCTATCATCTATCAGCAGTCCTAGCTAACCGGGGAGGTCCCCGTTGACTGGAGGTTAGCTAATGTGATGCCCATCTACAAGAAGGGTTGGAAGGAGGATCTCAGGAACTACAGGCCTGTCTGCCTGACCTGGGTGCCAGGGAAGGTTATGGAGCAGATGATCCTGAGTGCCATCACACGGCACATGTGGGACAACCAGGGGATCAGGCCCAGTCAGTATGGGTTTATGAAAGGCAGGTCCTGTTTCACTAACCTGATCTCCTTCTATGACAAGACGACCCACTTAGTGGATGAGGGAAAGGCTGTGGATGTTGTCTACCTGGACTTTAGTAAGGCCTTTGACACCTTTGACACAGGGAGCTGTGGTTGTTTAGCCTGGAGAAAAGGAGGCTGAGGGGAGACCTTATTGCTCTATACAACTACCTGAAAGGAGGTTGTAGTGAGGTGGGTGTTGGTCTCTTCTCCCAAGGAACAAGTGATAGATGATAGGACAAGAGGAAATGACCTCAGGTTGCACCAGGGGAGGTTTAGATTGGATATTAGGAAAAATTTCTTCACTGAAAGTGTTAGCAAGCACTGGAAGAGGCTGCCCAGGGAAGTGGTGGAGTCCCCATCCCTGGAGGTATTTAAAAGATGTGTAGATGTGGTGCTTAGGGACATGGTTTAGTGGTGGACTTGGCAGTGCTAGGTTAACGGTTGGACTCGATGATCTTAAGGGTCTTTTCCAACCTAAACGATTCTATGATTCTATGCTTGGATCATTGTCTGAGACTTAGGTAGTGGGGTAGGCAGGGTGCCTGGCTCTCGGTTGCTCCTTCTACAGTCAGTGGACAGAGAAATGTTCCTTTGAAGGAAAAATGAGATCTCAGATGAACTACCTGCCTTCTGGAATTATCTGCCTTTCTTCATCAGTCACAGAAGAATCCTAGAGAGTCCATGCTGCAAACTCCAGTGTTCAAATAAATGCCTAAATTTTAGTGGGATTAATTCAGTGCGTTGGTGAATCATTGGAACTGATTTTTATTTTTTTTTTACAGTTTCATATTTAAAATAGGTTTTCTGATTTGTTTCCTAACCTATGTCATAAACAAAAAGTTAAACTCATGGAGAACCTGAGAGCCAAGTGTATCCCCACTATAAGTCCATTAGCGTCAATGGACAAGTTTTAATTCCACATAATTTATCTGTAAGATGTTTTCAAGTGCTGTGCCTACACAGCTGCAGTGCAAGACTTTAGCAATACATACCTGGCCAGCACAGAGCACAGTCACACTTCCTTTCATGGCCTAGAAGGCAGCTTTCCCTATCCTCTGACAATTAACAGATGACACTGAGAATGCTCACAGAGAAGGAGTCTGGGAAATTCTCTGCTCAAAGGCAGAGTGAGAGCAGCCTCCCCTCCGTATAAGAAAGTCTTTGGCTCCGACTTATGCTTTTGCCAGCATTTTGTTAATGCTCAGCTCCAGGTTCTTACTCCTATTAGTCAAAAGAAGGATATGATTCATTATTTCTGTGCCTAGACTAGATGTTGCTTCTCTAATGCAAAAATGGTCCCTGAATATCTTTCAGTCTCAGTACAGTAGAAACCCTGCAAATTTTCAAATGGATGAGATGCTTTAAGCCCATTAATTAATCCTGTTACATTAAGAACAATCTGCCACTAAAACTGCTTGGAAATTGAGAGTTATAGGACAAAATATTTCACTGAGGCTGGTGTGGAAGTACAGTAAGTTTTGGTTGGTGCTTCTGGCAATGCCTTTTTCAAGAGACCCAGTCCTTTCCCCAGTCAGTGATTTGACCCCACTGTTTTCTCTGATTTGGAAAAATCAGAGGGGTTTGGAAAATCCCTGTAAAGCAGGAGAATGTCTTTATGCCTATTTTTCATTCATGTATTTACTTCTACAGAAAATTCAGGAAGACAGTACACTTTAAGACACCTTAATATCAAATCAAATAAATGAATGACTGTACAGAAACAATAAATAGTTACCTTCAAGTGTTTCTCCCTCTCCAGAAAGGGCCTCTCCTGCTCCAGAGGCATACAAGGCAGACACAGTCAATGCATACCTAGTGGCTTGGTCTAAGCCTTTCAGCACTTTAGAGGTAGTGTCACCTTTCACAGTCACTTCCTTAGTTTCACCTCCTGCGACTGGAGTGTATGTTATAAAGTACTGCTGCACTTTGCCGGGAGCAGGACTCCAAGACAGCTTCATTGTTGATGTTGTAGCATCAGAAACTCTCAGATTTCTTGGATTTCCTCGGACTGCACATGTCAAAAGATGTTGAAAACAAGTTGAAGCAAGCTTTATTTCTTGGTTTATTTTTTAGGTTACCACAACATAGGACTTAATGCTGAAAAAGTAATTCCTGAATAGCCTGTACTAACACTGCTACAGTATAACTTTACTGTAATCAGGATTGTACAATTCCATCCCCACTCTCCTTAGGCAAAAATGCCCAATAAAGTCTTTTTGCTCCTATCTTTTTCTATTAAAACTACAGCCTCCATCCTGGAACACTTATACATACTAGTACCTGAATATATGCTCAACTTCAACATGCCAAGATCCATGTTGAAGTCACCGTCTGCAGAATCAAGTCAAAGATCACCAATGAAATGTGAAATTAACACATTATGGTTTCCTACAGAGTTCTTTTTGATGATAGTTTTTCTGGTTTCTAATAATTAAAATCTCAGTGAAGTTTCACCAGTGACCAGGACATTCATAATGTCTCTGTACTCTTTGGATTTTGTTTAGTGAGACATGATGCGTGTTAAAGGATCATGCATTTTCATACAAGTTAAGGCTACAGTGGTAACTTTAGCAAATTAAATGTTTCATTCATTCCCTGCTAGCCATTCAGAATAAAGTGCAAACAGGGTCTGAATTTGCTGAAAAGAAATATAATTTATATCATTGACAATATGAAGAATCATGAGGACAATTAATTAAACATACAGGTAGACTGTAGATTCTTCACCCAAGTTACTTTGCCATATTAGGTGTTGCAGGTTCAATATACTGTATTTTAAAATTAAATATTACAATTTTGATAAATTATATTGTCTTAAATTACCTCTCAACTAGGCTTGAGCAATTTTATAATTCCCTGTTCATCTGGGATAATACATATGGAGAATATGGGTTATTCTCTTTTCAGTATGAATATGTCAGCATGCAGGGAGTTTTTCTCAAGCTTACTACATTCACAGCATCGATCATGTACCTTCATCAGTTTTTGCATATCCATTCAGCGAATTTCCAGGCCCAGACTGATACTCAGGAATAACAGACACTTCATATCTTGTATCTTGGATCAAGTTCTGCAGAGTAGTTGATCTATCATTTGCTGAGACGGTCACTTGTCTCCTTTCTCCTCCTGTAAGTGGTCTATATACAAGCCTGTACCGTAGGACATTTCCTGGAGCTGGAGTCCAGCCAACTACAAAGCTATCGGTAGTTTCATCTGTTATCCTTAAGTTTCGAGGAGCACCTTTAACTACAAAAAAAATATACATATATAATTTGTAAATATTTGATTTTAATCAAGTAGTAGCTGAAGTGAAACCATTCTAACCATTCTTTTAGCTCATCCAGTTTACCAAAACAGCAGCTTATATTGCCCTCCCATTGTTTTAAAGTACACAAACCATTAGTCTTTTCTGAAAATTTAGGGCCAGATTTACCATCAGCAGTGTAACAAAGTTGTCCCCACAAGTGCATTAATCCCCGGTTTACACAACTGCTGAAACTTAAGACAGTCTGACCGTGTTTAGTGGTAACAGTAGAACTGAACCATGTAAGGGACGTTTGGGCATAATGGGTAAATTTCTTAGCAAATCGTATAGGTTTCTTTGCTGTGGCCATTTGTTTTACACCACCTCCATTTACAGATAGTTGTCAGATACACCTGACTACACACAGGCAGCTCTCCTATTTTAAAGAAATGACCCAGGTAAATGCAACAGGAAAAAAAAAAAACACCAAAACAATTCTATTTCTTTAAGTTAAATTTTCATAACAAAAAAATATATTCATTGCAATATGACTTGCATCTAATGTTTAAAAAAGGCTTCTGAATTAAGTCTCAAACAGAAAGAAAAGAAATAGCCTGTTATTCCAGAAATTAAGGAAAAACTGTGGTGAATCATTTAACCTAGCCTGCTCCTTGACAAACGATATAGCAGCTCAGGTGATTTTATATGAACTCAGTGGGCACACCAAAGAAGGACTTGACTCTTCCAACATACATTAAGATCTACTGTACTGCGAGTTGCCTAGCAGTGTGTAGCATTGTCATTCAGGCAAAAAAATGTTTTGTTTTTTATTGTTTATTAACTAAAGTACAATTCAATGGGAATGTTATATGTCAAAAGCATTGTTCTTCAGTGTTAAATTACAGATCTGTTAAGAGTGGAGCAATTAATAATCCTAGCTTTAAAGAAACGAACTTGTTTCCTACTAATCAGAAACACAATACTCAATTTCAAATTCTTTAAAAGCCTGAAACCAAAGTTAGTTGCCAAGAAAGCTGTCTGGCCACAACTGTTAGCTAGATCTGCATGGAGAGCTGCTGGCATTTACATGATTGCAGAAGAACTCTGCCTTCTCAGACATGTTGGGTTATCATCAGATCAAGATGCTGACAGTTATTTAAGGCAGTATCAGTTACAACATGGGAACACTGATTATTTTTATTAAAGCTATTCCTCCTCCTGTCCTTTACGATCACAAGCTACATATTCTATCAGCCAAGAGTTTGTCTGTTTTCCTAAGGGAAAGTTATATGTGGCCAAAACATTCTGACTGGTACAGTCATGGAAATATGCACATCAACAGTGAAACCTGTATCTTCCAAACTTAACATCCAAACTAAACTATTTTATAAATGCGTATTTCTATCAGTTCTAAGAGGAAAGAGCAATTAACAAATTTCCATGCTGTTTCTTTTGCTCCCTTGGAATCATTTATGTCACCAAAGGTCACAAATGACAGCATGGAGTAATAAAAAAAGAGTGGATCAATATTTTAAAAAGTATGATTTAGACTAGACTGAGTATTCAACTACTGGAAGAGAAAATCAAATTTACTGTCATCCTTCTCCTTTAAATCAGTGGAAATGCATCATGGCAACTCTATGAAGAAAAAGTACAGCTACTATGTTTAAATTTACAGCCATTGATCACATAAACTCACACTGACACCAATGGAAGTTTTGAATCAGTAAGAGTTAGTGGATCAGACCCATGAAGTTCTGATGAGAAACAGCTGACCAAAAACACAGAACCCTTTAAGCCTATGGTATATAAAATAGAATTTCTATTAATGTAAGTTAGATGTAGATACAGCAAATTACATAGGTACATGCTTGACTTTAAAAGTATTAAATTCAACATGCATTCCTGCATCAGATTCATAATTATTAAATAGAATAGTTCAGTTGGAAGGGACCTACAATGTTCATCTAGTCTAATTTAAGCATATATTAAGATTAATATATGCCAATGAATTTATTATTGACAACAAAACACTTCATTCGAAAATAGGCCGCTGCAGAGAAACACAGCATCCATCCAGCTTTCAGGGAAAATAAAATCCAATCTTAACAATTTAATGTTTATTGGAATTTTATATCTAATATTGGAATTTTAGATCTTTACTAAATACATTGAGAGACAACAATGTTTATTCTCATCCTTCATACCAGTACGGCTTCTCAGCCTCAGCTGGCTGTTCCACATACACCCATTCTCTCAATAAAGCAACTTCTTATTTGAACATATGACTCTCTCGTGTCTGAGAATAATGGGAAGCCTACCTTCTAAGGTGGTTTCCTCTCCATCCAAGGGAGGGCCATCACCATCTTCATACTCAGAAATCACACTGACTGCATAAGTAGTTTCAGGTAGCAAGTTGGTGAGAACTGAGCTAGTACTTGAAGCTGGTACTGAAACAATGAATTCATCTCCACCGACTGCTACTTTATATTTAATGAGATAGGACAAAACCTCAGATCCAGCTGGAGACCAACTCACTTTGAAACTGTCAGATGTTATATCAGAAAAGACCATATTCTTTGCAGGTACGTAAGCTGTATGGAAATAAAAATGCACAGATGAGGCATACTTGCTAAAATATTTTTTAAAACAAAATCTCTAAAATAAATGAAAAATGTCCCTCAATAACTTTTAATTTATTCTAATTGAACAGATATTTTGTTGGACATGCAACTGTATTTGTTTTCTACACTTGTTTATAGCTATCAAATTTCATGACGATCATATCTAGGTTGTCTTAAATCATATGAATGAGTAGAAGCACCAACTCAGTGATTTCTAGATCAAATGAGAACAGTCCATCTAAAAAAATGTACTTATGAAAACTTAAGTTAGAATCTAATAATCAAGTTAGGCTCCCTCTTTCATATGTCCCATGAACAGCAGTAACATTATGCCCTCAATGGGAACTAGGAATCCTTGGGGGTTTTGCAGATCTAGATTAGAAATAGGACAAAATAAATCCCAGTATTTTTTCAGGAATGGAGTCAAAAGGGAAACAAGGAACTTGACATGAGGCACAAACACAAACCTGACATCCTGGGCTTGTTTTGGTTGGCCTAGTCAGCCTAACAGTGGGGATGTTAAGACTGCTTGAGCCCTCTAAAACAAAGGCTGCTTTGCTGGTTTGTTCCTCAAAGCTATCCTGAAACAAAAGGCTTATTTTTAAAGAGAGTGGGGTTTTCAATACTGGGGACTATTCAATGTTAGTGTTCTGCTAATCATAGGTAGGGACACTGAGGGTGCAACTAATCATAAGTAACTTTAGCTGACCAAAAGTTGGTCATTTACAAATCTTTTAAATATTAAACATTATCCAAGCTCACCAAATTTGAATGCATGTGAAGACTTCCATGTGCTACTTCATTTCAGTCTTTACAGTTGGACTGAGATTAACATCACCTAGCATCTGCTGTCTCAAATTGTCTTCTCTAAGCCCATTTCAGAGGGCCATTCATTTTATCCTAAAAATTAACCAAATCACCCTCTGGAGGTGTCAAGCATTGCTCCATTGCCTTTGAAATTCTAAAAGACAAGCTTAGACTAGCTACCTCATTTTGCACAGCTAAAGAAGAATGGCCCTAGTAAGTAACTGTTTTACTCAAGACATTGAGTGTAAAAGTAGAGCATATCCACCAGGTCATTCCAGACGCACACTTTAATAACTTTCTATATACCTAGGAGGGGAGGAAAAAAAAATATTTCTCCAATAATTTTTTCATCTCCATTTCTCCATTAATTTCCCCCATTGCTTTTAATATGTTTGAAAATGAGAACCAAATCCCCAGTTATTAAAATTATCATTTGTATATGGACAATTTCATCAATATCAATTCTTTATGTAACTACAAGCACAAAACATTGGTTCAGATCTTTTTTCATTGCATTTTCTACATTTCTCTAAGTAATAGTAGTTACTTACATTTTTTCCTTATAGCAGCCAGTTCCTGCTCAATCCGTAGGCAGACAGACTGCGTAAGTTCAAATGATATTCTTTGAAAAGCATCAAAATCTTCCACTGTGTAAACGTGGGTTTCAGCAGGAGGTGATGCAATTGCTTCTAATTCTGTACGCACTGCATCTTTCACACCAACTGCAAATATTTCTACATCTGCATCCCTCAGCTTTATTGCAGGTTCTTTAAAAGCATCTGATGATTTTCCATCAGTAATAAGAATCATGACTCTTGGCACATTTGGTCTTGATCCTTTGCTGGTAACAAATACTTTTTCCCTCACATATGTCATCGCTTTGCCTGTGTTGGTAGATCCACCTCTGTAGGGGAAGGTGTTAATAGCCTGAATTATGTCTTCCACTCTGTTGTATCTGTTCAAAGAAAACTCCATATGCGGATCTCTGCTGTACTGGACAAGACTTATCTGTACTTTTTGAGGCGATATCTCAAAGCTTTTAACTAACACTTCCAAAAAGGCTCTTACTTTAACAAAATTGGCGATACCAATGCTGTAGGAACCATCCACTAAAAACACAACATCAGCTTTTACATCCACACCACGTGAGCATTCTGTAGAGAAAAAGAATTACCACTATAAACAGATATTCAATAGCCACAGCATTACAATTGCATCTGCAGTTCAGGTATCACACCCGGTTGCTTACAAAGGAAATAAACCATTATAAGTAAAGCTGTTTCTCATAAAATAATAAAGGTATGATATTAAAACAAGCATCAGAGGCTTCAACAACAAAAAGCTACCATGTGAAGATAACATAGTAGCTCCTAACTCACCCACTTGAACTTTCACTTGTTGTGTTTTTTCCATTATCGTTATTGGCTCACTGGGAGTCAGTCCTTTCATTGCATAAACATTAATTTGATATTCTGTGTCTGGAGAGAGATCTTTAACATTCAGAGCAGTAGTCTGAGGACCCACACTCAGTACATGTTGTTTTCCACCAGCTATCATTGGAATGAACTGCAGCCGATAGCCAGTTATTTGGCTTGTGGATGGATCCCAAGTGATCCTAACAGATTTTGAGGAGACTTGAGTGGCCACCAGATTTGAAGGAGGCTCCACCACTGAAAGTAATCAAAAGCAAACCCAAAATATTAATTAGAATTATAAACATATTTTCTTGCACATTTTTATTGCTGAAATAAATTTTGTCATCTTTGCTTAATCTTTACTAAAAAAACCACATTTTTTTTAACATAAACAAACACAGGTGAATTACAGGACAGTCCAAATGGGGCATCAGTGAGAGGGCAGAAATACAAACAATGCATTTGTGGTCCCCTGAGCGTAGTAGATGTTCCAGAAGAAATGCTGCCTTGCTTTAATTCTATTTCAGCCAGAAGTGAAGGCTACGCCCCCAGAAACACAGTAGAAAGTATAAACAAATGCAGACCTGAGCAGAGCACTATGACAGTGGAGTCATCTCTGCTGCCATTTTGGTCAAAGAATAACTAGTTACTTGGAACCTTACAGGGCCAGAAAGCTGAAATGCTACAGCTTGACGTCTGTGTTTTCTCAGCATTCTCCAGTTTCATTCCTTGGTTCTTAACCTATTACATATTCTGCCCCTTCACCAAGCAGGATTTTTCCTTTTAGTACATTTTTCCATAGAAGCGACGCCTGTGTCCAAATTGACTGCATGAGACTCTGATAACTGCACATCATCGTGTTACCCTTGAAACTATGGAATAATGGAGCTATTCCAAATCTACTGCGTCACATGTTCTGTTCTCCTGTATTTAAATGCAGAAAGCTGAGACCTGTTTTCCACACTTGCTAAATGAGGCAACAGATCAAGCTTCAGAAATAAAGCAAAGGAAGTAGGGATAGCTCCTTAAATACGCATCAGAATAAACTGAAGTCAATAAATCCATTTATATAAAGTATCTCACCTTCTTCTCCGCTAACCAGTTCACCTAGTTGTTCATCAACACCAGAGCACACTTGCAAGATAATTTCATTCTGTATATCCACAATTCCATCAAAATTAGCCACATTGAATACATGCTTCAGTGAAGGCTGAGATGCAATTAGCTTGAGTTCCTTTGCATCTGCTGCTTTGATTCCTGGAATTTGCAATAGACAGGACCGTGTTAAGTGGCCATAAAATACAGACACTTGTGAATGTATTAATAAAGTATCAGAACATCCTGGGGTAAAACTGAGTTTAATTCAGTTCTGTCTTCTGTCATTATCAATAATCAAACTACAAAATAACGATTAATGCAATGAGGTGACATACTCCATTTTCAACCTGAGAAAATAATGTGAGTATCTTCAATAAGGCCAAGGTTGAAACTATGCTTGTCAGTCATCTTAATCTCCATGTAGGAGCTACAGAATTACTATCAAATTAACACAACTGGTATGTTCCACTCTGGAGGGCGCAAACGACCTATTTCGAGGCGTACACATGGAAAGAGCGGCATAGAGAAATTCTTGGAACACAGAATCTGTAAAACATATAACTTACTTCTTTAGGAATATTAATCTCTCAATCATTAGAAAAACTCAACATACCCAAAGAAAAAACTTCAACTCCTATGTTGCGAAGCTCTCTTGCAGGAATTTCAACTTCATCTTGAGCTTTTCCATCCGTAATGACAATTGCTACTTTGGGAAAGCCTTTTCTTGCTCCAGCAGACTCAGTGAAGGTGTTTTGAACCAGGTAATCAATAGCCTCACCTAAAAACACCACCACAAGTTGCATTTTATTAGGCTTGAATGAACTAGGATTTAAAGCAAAATTGAATTGTAAAATGAAATGCTGAATAAACACGTATGTGGGAAATCTGTACCTGTCATTGTGTTGCCACCTTTGTAAGGTATCCTTTTAATTGCATCAATGAGATCACTTCTTCTGAAATACTGATTTAAATTGAACTCTGTTCTTGTATCTGAACTGTACTGAACAACACCAACTCTTGTCTTTTCTTCCCCAATGTCAAAAGCTGATACAAGAGCAACCATGAAGTCCAGAATATATCTGAAGTTATTTCTCCCTACACTCCATGAACCATCTACCAGGAAAACTAAATCTGTCATTGCACTTATGGAGCATCCTGGAACACACACAAACAAAAAAAATCTCTGTTAGCAAATGAGCAATTGCATTCTTTCAAATCAGTCAGAAATGTCTGACAGAAACTTAGTAGGTAAAAGGAGAAACAAACAGATATTTAATAGATTGATATTCTTATCTGGAATATCTTACTTGGGGAAGCATTATTCATATAAATGAACACCCATACGAGCCTTCTAGCTGCCATTACCAAAAGGGAACTATCACCTATATGCTCTGTTTTGAGACACCTCTCACACTATTCCACAAGATCTGTTATGCTACAGCAGATAAAAACTCATATATAAAACTTTTTGCAACAGTTTGATGTTATGGGAACGTTCCATTTTGTTACCACTTCTGCTTTGCATCTTTATCTCCCCATAATATCTGCACAAGTTCTTCTGCAATGCCTTTTACCCACAGCACAATCTCTTTTGTTAACAGGACTAAGACATTCATGGACTTGCTCAGATTAGTTGCATTAAATTCTTGGTTTCAGTACCAACTTTGCATCTTATTCTTTCAATGCAGCTATAAATTCCTTCCACCCCAGTCCCTTCTCAAGTTTTCTTAACTCTGGACAATTTTACAGGTTAACTCTATTGCTAGGTAACACAGGAACAGAGTTTAAATTTATGGGGCCCTAGAGCTAGATGTCACTTATCTCTAAAATGTCAGATAAGTTGAAAGACAAAACGCCTTACTTTGTAATTGAGCCTCAACCTTCTTTTCCTCTGGTATCCCTGGACCACCTGTCTGAACTGCACAAAGCGCAACATAGAGAGAATTAATGAAGAAAATCAGGTTAAATTTGTTAACATAAAAGAAAAGCAGGTAAGGAATTAGAGACACAAATCTGACAAGCCTCAGAACATGAAAACATAAATGCAAGTTATTAATACATCACCTGTACTTACAGATTTGACAACATAGCATTCAGGGCAACACAAAATAGGCAAAATGCAAATAATTAAGAATCTTCTGTATTTGTACATCTTCTACAGTGATTTCCTGAAAATGAACTGCAGCATCTCTGGATAAAATACCAATATTACCCCTCTCTAACACATAGGGGAACTCATCATAAGTAATTTTCCTGCAGTTGTTTGGGAAGCCTGAGATATGCAACAAAATGTGTCATAGAAGATAGTCTGCTGTGCTTAACATTTTTATCTAATTAAATTTATTTTATGCTTTATTTAATTATTAATTATGCTTTATTTAATTATTATTAATTATTAATTATTAAATATAAATTATAAAACTTTAAATTCCATATTTTATTATGCATATAGCTATATTGTGTCATATTTTATTGTTTGCTGAAGGTAGTTTTTTTCTTTTTTTTTCTTTTTCTCCCTCACACACAGGAAGCCGGTCGGATTCATTTGTTACTGAGGTCAATGAGAGACTTCCCCTTGACTTCAGTAGATGCAGTTTATAGGAAGTAGGTTTAGCTCAAAAGAAACGGTGGCCTCCTGCAAAGAATTCTATAGGGGTTGCCAGACACGGTATATCCATGTTGGTCTCCTCTTATCTCTTGCAAATTATCTCTACTTCTACTAGGAATTACACTTAATGGAAAAAGGCTGTTCAGGCAGCTACATCTGACCACAGTTTAGGTATGCGGCAATTTTGTTGAAGAACTGGAACAAAGCCAAGTTTTGTGAATGACCACTCAGTTACCTTACTTGTTTTTTTAATTGTATTACATGAACTTACTTGTCAGTTGGCCAAAAACAGGTAGACTCTCCTCTCTTTCATCATACGAAGCTATCGATACAACATACTCTACATCAGGTATAAGATCTGATAAGACAGTTTGGGTAGTGCTAGGTGAAAGAGTAAATTCTTTAGTAGGCCCATCTGCAATAAATATATAAAACAGTTAATGTAGCCTTTAAGTCTGGTAATATGAATGACAATTTGATCATAAACAAAAAAAAGGAAGTGCAACAGAGAACAATCTATCTAAAATCCAATGATAATTTTAGAACAACACAGTTTCTTTTTTCCTGAAGTGTGAATTTTGAAACATGAAACTTCAAACTAACCTGTTTTCAATAGTGAACAAAATTACTGCAGTGTTTAATAAATTCCAGGAAATCTAAAACTTAAAATGAACATACAAAAGGTACTATCATCTAACAAATCATGGCCCAGTTCTGATTTGATATCACTTTTACACTGATTATTTCTCAAAGTGGAATAGAATAACGGGTGTCTTACACAGCCATTATCAGGAAGTTATATGACATCACTGCACAATTACCTGACACGCGCAATATTTCCCCTGGGAGAAGTATTTGAATGAGGTACAATACAATTCCCTAACATTAAGGTAAAAGCATACAAGAGGAGCAGAGTGATGATTCTACCTTCTTTTCGCTCCTTGCAAAGGAAAGGTGTCCAAAACTTATTACTTGCAGTCCCCAAAGGGTAAATGCTATGATAAGAAAAACTCTAACTCAGAACAATCACTGCTTCTTCCTGTAGGCCCTTTGCTGCTACCCAGTCTTGATCACAAACTTCAGAAGATGTTAATAGCTACTCTCAAACCTAAGTTAGAAATAAGTGAAAATAAACCCAAGTTTTCCAGAAATTTAATGACATAACAAAATCTGATAGAACTCACCATTTGTTGGAACCACAGTTATCCTGTAACCCACTATTGCATCTGGTGGCCTTTTCCATGACATTTGAACATTATGTTCATCTATAATTGTAAAATTCAAGTCTGACGGTGGATTAACTGCAAAAGATTTATACCAGGTGGATGTTTAAAAGTTTGAACAAGCTTTGGCAAGTGAATAAATAAAATAATGTTGAGCAAAGCTTACTAAAATTGTCTTTGCATAAATTTGTTTCCAACAAATATAAAGATATGTTGTTGGAAAAAGAGTAAAATAAAAGCTGACAAAATATGACAAAACATCAAAGAGTATACGCATTACAGAGGACAGCACAGAACATATGTTTCTTGAGTTGCCAAGACATTCAAGAATGGCCAGCAAAATCAAGCACAATAGAAAACATGTTTGGATACATGTACAATGAGTTCACAGATAATCACCACATATGCAAACATTTCACATAACAATTAAAGGAAATTTTTTTCCATGCTGGGTGCAATCCGTACAAGCATGCCAAATCACAACCTGCTTACAATATCATGAGATCATTTTGGACATTGAGAACACAGTACTCTTCTTAATTAGACATCAAAGAATTGATCAGCTTTTTAATATAGTCTCTGCATAGTCGTATTTCTTATCAATTTCACTGAATCTAGAAACTTGGCAGAGAAAAAAATATTGTAAAGAATACAGGAAAAGATTGGATATTTAATATTCAGTAAAGCGATTTCTGTTAGGATCTAGATACGAATATACATGTAAAATGTATATCAGTAATAATAATATACTGATGTATCATTTTATTTCAAAATACAGAGAGCTCCACCCCTTTGTTCCTAGAAGCCACTAAAATGACATACTTTGCATATGGCTGCAAAGGATTCAGGAACTAAGGGGATAATAAATGGGGTTAGTAATGGTTGCAATTTGCTGAAATATTTGAGCTGATGCAAAAGTTCACAAAAATAAGATTCTACCTGTTTACACCAGATTGCTGTACAATTTCAAAGGTGTAAACTACTGTTTTCATGTTCCCTTTGCAGCAGGTGTACCCATACTAGTAGTGGCATTTTAACATAAAATGCCAGTATGGTTCCAAACAACACAATGGTTAATTATGAAAAGACAACATCAAAGTATATTTATGGACATTTATTTTACAGAATTTATAGAAAATAGCAAAGAGGGCACCAGTGATCTGAACAAATGACTGCAAATAAAACTTGTAGGAGCTGATGACAGAAGTAACTGAACAGTACAGAAAGAAATAGTTTACATACGCTACTTTGCAGCATCATGCATATGTAAATGAAATGTTGATTATTATTTTTTCAGCTTCCCACGATGGACAAAAGCCTCCATGTACAAGGTTTATTACACAAAGACGTTTCATAAATATTTTATAATGATATTCTCTTTGTAAAATTGTCATGCTTTTTCATGCAGTATTTTACTGACTCACTGTCAGTGCATGGTAGGTGTATTATATATTATTGTTTAAATAGTTCTACAAAGTAAGATTAGATTCAGCCATACTTTCCTTAACTACTGTGAGACTGTTTTGCAGGAATTTTAAATAGACGGATCTTCTCTGTTTCATGGAAGATCTCCCTTATATGTCAGATTTTGTTTCAGTTTTGAACATAATTTAAAGAACAGATAAAGAAATAAATGCTAGAATGTATATTTATGAAAAGACACTGTTCCATTGCAATAAGTAATATTGAGCTCAAAAAAAACCTGGCAACCAATTGTCTAGGCATTTTTTTCCTTTTAATTTACTGTAATTTCCAACCATAGGATAATATGGCTTTGTAATACTGATACGATACACTAGTACTGAAGTAAATGTTATTTTTCCTATTGTCCATACACAGGCAGTGAGATTAGACCATTAACCTGCATGCACACTTTATTCATCACTCGGTTTATGAGTATCACGATGCTAGAGACAGCAAGGTAGTTACTTAGTATCAAAATCATGCAACACGTGTTAATAGTAAAATACATTTAGGTGATAAGAATATCATTATAAAATATTGTTTCAGTAGCAATGGCTCAGGACAAATTTAATGCAAAGGCAGAGACAACTGACCTGAGCATGCTTTTAAAAAAAAATTCAGTACATGGAAAAAATAGCGCCACCAACCTTGCAAGTAAATTGGCATGTTGCAGCAGAGACTTTAGGCTTTAACTGCTGAAGGACAGCAGCAGCCCAACTTGTTGATATCCAAATGACCGGATTCCAGATAAACTGAAAAAACTGACTGTGAGGAAAAGTCTTTAACATTTTAAAGGATTTAAATCCATTTTATGAAAATTCAGATGCGGATCTTGGCAGGTAACAAGAATAGTACATCGATGCATAAGTGACGTATCCGTTTGTCCAGGTGTTCACAGCCTTTTAGAACAATGGCGTTGTAGGGGACCTCAGAAAGTCCCCTCGTCCATCCCACAGCCAAGACATGATCAGCCACCCCATGTCATTCCTGACATGTTTGTTCAGATCATTCTTAAAAACCTCCACTGTTGGCAAGGCTGCCAGCTTCCCACAGGCATTACTCCAATGCCTCACTCCCTTTACCATCGTGAAGTTATTCCCAACACCTAACCCCAGTCTTCATTGCTGCAGCTTAAGCCCATTCATTCTCAACCTATGGCTGCCTTATCAAACCAAATCACTGAATGCTTCTCCCACTGAAATCCAACAAGGAACCTCGCCTGAGTGGAAAAAAAGCCAGTTTGGATCCAGTGTCATCAAAATGTCTTCTGCATGGCCTGTGAGCTTTGGATACTCAAAGAGAATCTCCAAAACCTCCATGGACCTTCACGTGGGTCAGATTTCACCCATGTGAAACCAGCTGCAGGATGAAGACCAAACCATGGTCATATGATGGAGAGCAGTAAGTCGATCTGAAGTACAGCAAAATGTTCAGATGATAAAAACCTTATTACGATAACCAAACAGGGCAACTGTTACTCCTCCACATTAAAATTCTTCTTCCAGAAGGGAATTCACCAGTGGAAAAATAATACATCTGCAATATGGAATCAGACCAGACTTCTAGGAACAAAATGCCCCTGGTTGTGGTGGGAATTTGTGCCATTACAGGGACAAACCTTAAAACTCCACTCTACCAAGGCTTACGTGTGAGCACAGCTTTACTCAAGCAAGCAGTCTTGATGTTGGGCTATTTGCCTAAGTAAAGTTGCACATATGCTTACAGCGTAGTGACAGTGCTAATCAGTCTGATCCTGTGTCCATCGAAATCCATGCCGAACCTCTCACTGACTTGTCAAGGTACAGGATCATGATCGTAACATGTGATGGTATTACAGTATTGCCTTAATACAGTGATTCCATTGTTGATGCACAGAAATGTATGGTTGCCCTACAGGTTTGCAGCGTAGTAAAAAAATATCTTGCTGTATGACAATAATGTTTACAGTGTTAATTTCCACCATGCTTAGAACTATGATATGATAACTTCCTCAATCAGATATCCTACCTTATGCACCACAAAAGAAAAAAAAAAAAACAAACCACAGACATAATATACTTAATTCATTGCTACTCCTTGTGTTATATGCATGTATAACAACAGTATATTTTCTGAAACAAAAAAAAAATAGAGCAAGGCATCTTTCTCATGCTATGTATGTCTTATACTAGCTTGTATTACTCAACAGGTAAGACAAACGTAATATACAAAAGTCTACAGCTTTTTACAGATAACACAATGTGACTGCTAGAAGATCCTAATGAATATCTTAACAAGACAGAAGTAAAATATAATCAGAAGATCAAGCAATTTAAATCTAGATCCAGACTTAAAAGTGCTATAACTTGGGAGTAATTGCCATCCACAATCCTTATGTGAAACAAAATCTGTAATTCCATCACTGGAAAAGACTCATTATAATTAGCATTCCACTATAATTTCCTCATTCCTTTCCTGTGCCTTTGAAAATCCCTCTGTATTAGGAAACGCAGCACACTACACAAGCCATGACATCATCACAGCATTACCTTGAGATTATAACTAACAGGTTATTTGCATACTAATCTACTTGGCTTAACTATGACTAAAATAATGAAAAAAATTCTTATCTAGCAAAAGGACACAGATTTCCCCCTGGCTCTTTGTTATCACAGATGGAAAAAATACTGCAACAGAAAGAAATCTTGACATGAGGACACACAGGGAATGCACTGGAGTATTGCAGTGCTGGACTAAAAAGGCAAGAAACAACTTAAACAGAGCATAAAATATAGCACCACGCACAAGAAGTTTAAGCTGAGAGAGAGACATCAGAAGGATTGCAAGATAAAACAAGAAGAATTTCACTATAAAAGAAAAGAGCAAAAATGCTGAGCATGAAAACAGATTTGCTGCCTTGTCCAGGGTAAACAAACAACTTCCCCAGTGAAATGCCATGAATGCATTTAGAATATATGTTGGTTTTACCCCTTCTGCTGCTACAGTGAACATCCACCTAGAAACCCCTGCGTTGCTGTATCTCTGTAGAAAAGCTCTAACACCACTACTGCAGCTCACTGCTTTGCGAACAGCAACAGAGAATGGCTCTCACGGAGGACTCACAGAGCAGCTGTGACACTGATGAAGAACCAGTTTCATCCTGGAAGATTTAGGAATCTATGAACAGCAGTATCAGACAAACATCAGATCTACTCCCAGGGGAGACTGAAAAATGAAATCTGAAGGAAGGCAGAAAAAGAGAACTAAGCTTTTCCTTCCCTCCCATCTTCCCACCTCGTATCAACAATCTTTACCACATCAAACGTCCCTCTCCCTTATCTTCCTCTCACTTTTTCATCCCACCAAGTGTCTACCCACACCTCAAGGAAAGAAAACTCAAACTGCATCTCCTGTGAACACAACAGGGAGAGCCAAAGGAACCATAAAGGAAGAGAGAGAGAGAGGGAGGGAGGGAGGGAGGGAGGAAGAGGGAGGCAGGACTGACTGGTTGGGGAGAGCTTTGCCACAATGTGATCTGAAAGTTGAAAAATACACTAAAGGACAAAGGTCCACAGGATAAAGTCAGTTCAGCCGACAGGATTTAAGTTGTAATGATACCAGAACTCAAGTAAATAACATCCAACGTGCAATTTACAAGATGACGCAAAATCAAAGAACAAAATTAAAACCGTGCAGAAGGACGACCAGTATAGTGCAAACAAGAAACACACGGCAAAAAACTCTATGAAAGCAATTCCCACCAGCGCAAGTCCTAAGGTACTCCTAGCTTTGAACTTCCATTCTCAGCACCACTATTTCTCCCTCCATTTTCATCACCACTATTTCTCACTGCACTTCCTACTCAAGACACTTTTCTGCTCTCACTTTAAAACTCTGGAGCTAGGAGAAGTTTCTCTTACAAACTTGATCACTATAAAATAGGTATTTTATTTAACACACATTTCTGAATGCAGAGTAATGTAAGCCCTGTCCAGGAGCACTCTATAACTCACGAGATCAGGCTTTGTCCACTCTTTTGCTTAGTAATGGCACATCCTTCAACATGAGATCTAAACAAGCTTGGCCAGCTTGTCTGGCAATGCATCTAGTCTCACTGTTATAAAACAACTGTGTGCTTCTCCAAATACATTTTTGTAGCTTTCATTAACAGTACTCAAGCTATGACTGGCTTAGTCCACACTATAGCTAAATAAAACACCTTCACTTACATTTTGAAACAACCTACTCCATACATGTAATCAGGGGTGCAGGACAACAGCAACATTACTCCAGCTGCAAGTGAGCTCCCTCCTAAGATGGGGAAGAACGCACAAACACATCCACTCCCTTCCGCCATCAAAACTGTACACTTTCTCCGCTTTCTCTGGCACAGTGGTCCTGCATTTCAAATGCAACTCTGAAATGACTTCAAATGACCTTTTCTGGTTCCTCAGCCAACAACAACACAGTGCAAGAGGGAGGCAGCAGGCTGATTCTCTCCTAGGGTGACCAGATGTTGTACTACTGGCAGAAATATCATCCTTTTCCAGAAAGCCAGTCTACTTTACGTCTGCGCGCCCCAAGCAAGCACCACTGCTGGGGCGCAAACGCCTCAGATGCATCTCTGACACGCCATCCTTTTAGTAGCCATCAGCCAAAGCAACCAGGTCCGGACACAGGAGATTGCGGCAGGCCATGATCAGAGAATTTGTTTCAGTTCAGTACAGAAAGAGAAGGAAGGGAAAAAACCTGAATTATCAGGTGCTGACTTCTGTTTTTTTTCCAGTAAATCCGAGAGAGTTCACACCCAGCCGCTTGGTTCACCCTACAATGGAGTCAGGTCCTGGAGGTCAGATCAAGTCATTTCAGCGCAGGACATTCAGCATCTCTATTTCCCCTGGCAGCCACTGCTGGCAGAAATACTGTTGCTACGAACAGAGCCGCGCAGCTCACACAGAGGGCGACGGGAGGTTGCCCCACACTTGCTGTTAATCCGCTGGGGAGGCAAATGCGCCAGGGCCAGGCCATTTTGAGCCGCACTGCGGCGAGTGCTGCGGCCATGACGGGTTTCCCCAGGTCTTCATCCCTGCAGCTGGAGGCAGGACACTGCCACGGGCTGACAGGGACCTCAACCTCCACAGAGACTGGGCCAGGGCCCTGCAAGGAGGAGGAGGAGGAGAAGAAGAAAGGCCTCTTTGGGAGTGATGGTGCCACATGCGTGCCAGAGCCTTGGGGCCCCAGCCACCACAGCAAGGTCTGGCCCAGGCCCAGCCAGCCTTCAGTGGTGCCCAGGATGTATGTCATGGCAGCAGCAGCATCTCCCCAGAGGTGTCCCCCAGGTCAGACCCACCACAGCGGCCGAAGTGTCCCCAAGGGAGGGTCCAGCCACCCCAGGGCTCAGCCGGGGGTCGCCCCGCTGAGCAGGGGAGGCCGGTGTGCCGGCAAGCTGGCGGGGCGGAGGCGAGGTATCCGGCCCGGACAAATACACAGGCGCAGAGAGCCAGACTCTGTTGGAGCATTTTATTTCAAAGCTGCGGGTTGTTGGGTGGTAGGTTTTTCGTTTCCTCTCTCAACATAACTAAATGAGACTCTACAGCGCAGCCCAGCCACTCTCGGTCCGTCAGCGGGGCAGCACCGCAGGCCCCGGCCGTGCCGGGCTGCCCGCCGGCAGCAGCGGGCTCCTCGGGGCGCTGCGCCCGGGCGGCCGCGCCGGCTGGCCCGCGTCCTGGCTGCGGGGCGGTGTGGACAGCACACCAGAGAGACAGAGAGAGGGAGCTACGGTCCGGCTGACTAGCCGGGAGAAACAGAGCACAGAAGGAGCTGGGCAAGGAAGGAGAGGCGTTTCTCTGAAGGAGAGAAAAAGAGAAGGCGAAGTAGTTACACTCAAAAACAGAGAGGGAGAGAGCCGGTAGCTCAAGGCTGGTTGGGAGGTTTGCTGGTCAGCGGGACACCGGGGGCAAGGGGACAGGGAGGGGAAGGTTACCTTCAGCCTCGATGGAGGAGAGGAGGGCGGCTGCACACAGAGCAGCGACTGCCGAGCACAGCGCTGTCTTCATTTCTGCCCTTTCAGATCACAACAACATGAATGAATCTGCAGTGATGGGGAGGGAAAAAAAAAAAAAAAGGGAGAAAGGAGAAGGAAATGATACGCGTGGATTAGAGGACTGCGTGGGTGCATTCATGAAACATAAAAAAGAAGAACCGTGGATTTCACTTTGTTCCCTTATCCCCAGCCCCCACCCACGGGACCAGGTTGAAACCTCTGGACTTGAAAGCCGTCCAAGACAATGACAGATCTGCATGACTAACTGGAGAGTCTCGTCTTGCCATAATGTACCTTTTGTTGCTGAACCCTTTCCAATCACGGTAAGCACATGCAGCTTTAACCTAGTTGGGGTTAATTTGACCAGGAAAGCGCGGTGAAGATCTGTGCCTCCGCATGGGCAGGAGCCAGAAGGGAGCTCCATGACTTCATCGCCGAGTGTGATGATAGCTAATTCAGAGGTCATTCCTGCCTTGGATCAACTAAATGTCTCTTTCAGCTGGGGATTTTATTCGGCTCCTTTTTCGTAACTGTTGAAGCACTTAGTTAGCTGTGTTTTAGTGGTCTCAAGGCAGTTTGGAAACTGTAATAAAACTTTTTTTGAGGGGTTCTGCCTACAAATGTGCTATTCTTCATTTCTTGAAGGTCTGAAATAGATTATACAGAAGTGTGTGTAACACACAACTGAAACCTGACACGTCTGTCTAGCCATGATGTTTCAACATCTGATAATTCATTTACACGTCCTGAGAGAAAATAGATTTAAAATACACTATAAAAAGCAGGCAGGTGAAAGAGCCTTGCAATCACTGCAGGTTGTCTAGCAAAATAGGTGGGATTAGGCCAGGTTAGTGGTTCCTAATTGCAAGCAGCTATACCTTCATAACCATATGCGCTAAGTCACATCAAATTACTCCCAGTTACTCCAGCAAAACTTCCAAATTATTGCCTTCTCTGAGTAAAGGCTAATATGAACAGTCCTCATTGCACATGCATGTAAAGTTTGGTTTTTTCTATGTCAGGAAGTAGGGGAGGGATAATTTGTTTGAATAAAGTCATAAATGCATCATATATCATAATTAGGCAGGAGGAAAGAGAATTCCAAAAGCAATTAGGCAACAGATTTTATCGGGAAGGTGACAAGAGCAAAACAAAAGAAAAATACATAAATCATTAGTCTGCAGAAACAGCTGAAGGGGAAAATAATATTCTTCTGCCATCTAGAGAACTAACCAGCCAGGCACATTTAGTGGGTAGATGCTATGGAGATCCAGGAATTTCCCAGTTACTGACACTGAACTTAACAGGCTTCTGCCGGGCAGCTGTATATACTTGCCTTAGCCAAATGCCTGCACTGCACATAAAAATATGAAGAGCTCAAAGAAAAACTAAGCAATGGTTTCAGTCCAATGGTACCTCCAGCGGGTGAACAGAAGAGTAATATTGACTGTAACGACTCCCTGACACTAACACAAGAAAGACCAAGGCTAGCATTAAATTGTCCTGAAAGCCTCAAAATTATATCACTGCTCTGCGTGGGAAACGGCTGTCCCTGAGCACTTCTACCGCATTCCGCAACGAGTTTAAGAATCGCCTAAACTCAGCGTAAATGGACTTTTGTCCTGGAACTCTTGTGTGGGCTTGGAGTGCCATCTTTTGATCCTTTTGAAGAGCGACAGAAATTAATCATCTCACAAAGGCATCTAGGAGTTCGCTACTGCTGCAGGTCTCCCATTCCTACACATTTTTCTTTCATGAAATAAAACGTTTTAGCCAAAGCATTCATTTGCCCACCTAGAAACACTTTTTTTTTTTTTCCTTCTTGCAAAATTAGGCATGCGAAAGAAAGCCTGGAGGTGGCGGAGGAAAGGTCCTCTCGCTGGCTCAGCAGAGACACAAGCAGACTTTGTGTCAGGACTAAAGGTTTTCTCATTGATCTTTAGAGACCACTTTAAAAGAAAAAAAGGGGGCTTTCACCAGTGCCAGTCCAATCTTACACTAATTCAACCTACAAAAGCTTAGCCAAAGCATTCCCAAACCACGCAGCGCATGACATTTACTACTTTCAAGAAGCAAAAAAAATAACCTAAACGAAAAACAAAACCCGCAGGAAAAACTCACTACCTATCACAGGCATAAAGAACGGGAAGCAGGAGAAAGCATCGCCGGCAGCGGCCGGCAGGAGGGAGGGGAGCCGGGGCTCCCGCCAGCGCCGCGGCGGCAGCGTCCCTGCCCCAGCGCCGGGCGCCGACGCCGGGCTCCGCCTGCAGCCTCCGGCCGGAGGGAGCCACTGCGGCCGGGACACCGCCGCCTCCCCCGGCACCGCCGCCCGGGCACCCGTCCGCCGGCAGCGCCCCTGCCTTCCCCGGGGCCCGACAGCCCCTCGGGGCGCTCCGCTCTGCGCCGCTCCTCCGCCCTTTCGGCCTCACGCCTGCAAGCCGCTCTGACATGCCCAAGACGCGCAGGCAGACTCACACACACACTCACACACACACGCTCTTTCTGTGTCAGCCTTCAGCCCGGCGCTGCTCATCTCAGCCTAAAGTGCATCAGCAGGGGCTGCGTGCGTGGTGCGTGGGGAGAGGCAAGGGCGGCCGGCCGAGGGGACGGCAGGGGGTCCCCGCTCCTGCGCGGACACAGACCTTCAGGGGCGGCTGCAGGGTGCCGGGGTCGGTGGCGGGGCAGCTCCTCCGACGGTGACTCCGGCGGTGCCTGCAGCAGCAGCCGCAGCCGTCGGACCTGGAGAAAGGGAGGAGGAGAAAGGATGAAGCTCCGGGGGCACCTTGTGGAGGGAGCAGCAAGTAGCAGCGGCGGCGAAGGAGGAGCAGAAGCAGCGGCAATAGCTGAGCGCAGAGGAGGCGCCTCGACGACTGTAGCTCCCGATGCGAGGGGTCCGTCTGGGAAGACTTGCCTTCTCCAAGTGGGAAGAGCCTCTTCTCAATCTGCTACTTAATAGAGGGCTGTTCCCAACTCTCAATTTACCCTCGTAAGCGGTTACGAAACTGCAGGGAAGGTGGACTGCTGCCACCGGGTGATATATGCGCTGCTCCGCTCCAGCAAGGAAGGGGATCCACTTCTGGAAACTGGCGCATACCTCCGCGCATTCCTGCGGCATGAGGCGGGCGGCCGCCGCGGCGGCGCGCCCGGGGGCAGGGGCCCGGCCCGCCGCCCCCTCCCTCCCCTCGGCTTCCCAAACGGGGGGGACACGGGAGGGCAGTGGAAAAACTGAGTGCCCGGGCACGGCTTCGAGGGACGGCGGCGCGGAGGGTGTCCCCGCGCGGGGGTTTCCACGCCGGCCCCGTCCCCCTGGGCTGAGGGCCCGCTCGCCCTCCCGGGGCCGGGGCTGGTCCCCGGGACAGCCTTGCAGAGAAGCGCGGGCAGCTCCGGTACCGCAGCCGGGAGCTTCGGGGGCCGAGAGAATACAGTCATTTTAACACAGTTCAGGTGTGTCTGGCCTCCGCCCTACGTAGCCTACATACATTAAACCACCTCCCTCGCCGCATAGGTGTTTTGCTTCGAGCACCGCCGGTGCCGGCTGCTGCGGGGCTCCGCGGACAGACGGGACGGGGCGCGGCGCAAGGCCCCCACCGCCTCCTCCCTCAGCCCCCGGGGGCAAACCCGCGCCCGTGGTCCCTCTCTGAAACTGGGTACCTTCAAAAAAAACCTGCACTTTCCAAAAATCGGGCGGCCCGCTGGGCCGAGGGTCTCTCGTCGCTTGCTGCCGGGAGCCTGCCCGTGGCACCCGGGTGACGCGGCGGGGCACACGGCCCCTTCCCTGCCCGGGGGAAGCAGGTAGCCCCCGGCCAGGACCAGGCGGGGCTTCCTGGGGCTGCCGCCGGCTCCGCGCCGCAGTGAGGTCTGCTCCCGCACCCGTGGGGAACGGCAGCCCCGGTAACGCTCTGGGAAGAGGCTCCTTCGGGCTAAAATACGGGATGCCACCGTCCCCGCGGAGCGGGTCCGGCAACTCGGGGGGCGGAAAGGGGACAGAGACGGGCGAGGAGCGAGGACGAAGCGGGAGAGGGACGAGCCGCGGGCGCCTCGCAGCCGCGGCCCCGCTCGCCTCCGTCCCCAGCGCCGGAGCGGGGCCATTCGCGGTGCGGGGGCGCCCCCAGGCGGCGGCGGCGGGCGCGGGGGGGGGGGGCCCTCCGTCCCCCCGAGGAGGCTTCGTCGGGGCGCCCCGGGGCCGCTGCTGTTGGGGAGCGACTTCCAACGGGAGGGGAGCAAGAAGGAAAACAAAAGACAGGGAAGGCTGGGGAGGGGAAGAGGCAGGGGCAGGCCCTCAGTGCGGAGTGTAGGACCCCCTCTGTGGAGCGGTCTGGAGGATTTCGGGGGCATATTGGCCCCGTGTCAGCTTTTTGCACAGATGTGAGTTTCAGAGCAATCAGGACGAGTTCCAGCCAGGGTGGAAGTGCCTGATAGCGGAGAGCAATAGTTTTTCGGGGGGCGGCTCCTGGGCACTTTTCCGCAGGACTGGAAGATGAAGGACATGTCGACGGGAGGACTTGTCTCTCCTGAGCTGAATCGGGTTGTCTTCATTTCTGTAATAGACCAGTTATCTGCATGAGAACCCAAACGCTGAAAAGAAAGTGATAACCAGAAGACGTGCGTTGACATTTCCAGGCACTTTGGAAGTGAGTCAGCTGCTCTTAGGGACACGCCACAGTTTCAGCTCTCTGGTATTGATAAAATGCACTTTCCAAAAGCAACATCTCCTCCGCTGATAAACTTTCAAATACTCTTGACCTATTAACCCCCTTGCCCAGCTGTTGAGTTGGATTTTCTCTTTTGGCATTTTGTCATGAGGAATTTAATTTCTTCCTGTCCAGATCTGATATGTAAAAGCAACATTTCTAGAAATAATACTTTTAAAAAATTGTAGTTTCGTTTCCTGAGTGAACACACCAAGAACACCAGTATAAATGTGTTGTGAACAATAATTTCAGAAGAATGGATGTCAGGGTTTACAATGAAATATCTTTCCATAGGAAGTGAACTAGTGCAAATGAGGTATTTTTATCACTTGTGCACTGAGATTTTTTTTTTTTACAACGTACTGTGGATTTTTTCATCATAGGATAACCAGGATTTTATGTTAATAGTTAAAATCAATTAATGCAAATAATGAGGATGGAAGAAAATATTTAGTATTCTATTTAAAAGTTAAATCACTCAGAACAATTTTAAAATATTTAAACAATTTGGTACTGAATCTACAACTGGATTTACGTGAGTGGAGACTTTGAAACCAAGGGGTCTCTTAGGGGTGCAAGAATCTCATAGGCTCTCCCTCGCTGCTGAGGGGGACTCTCTCCCATTCCTCTCAGCTGACCAGCTTTGCTTATTTTCTTGGCATGAAATAAGATTCAGAGCTGGCAAGAGCAAATAATTCATTGACTCCAAGGGCAGCAGGATTTCATTCTTATCTTTAACTCTTTGTTCTAACCGTTCCAACCATGTTCCTCCTAGGATCTTTTACATGTAAAAGACACCAACGAATTGCATTTAGAGTGCGTGCTTCCATACATCACAGTAATTAAATGAGTTGTTTTTAATCAGCTCTGTTGCTATGTACATTCACAGTCTGAGTACATAATATGTGATGCAGAAGGCATTTCTGAAATGCATAAACATTTACTAACACTCTCCTGTCTGCTTGTTTCTTAGACAAGTGTTAAACACATTAAGACCATGCACTCTAGCTCTGCAGTTTTATTTGCTATATCTAAGCTGAATAAATTGAAACAGTGAGAAGTTTAAATACAAAAATCAAGATTTGAATTCATAGTTAGGCTTTTAATAATATTGCCCATTTCTGGTGTAGGTATGTGATAGTTATATTACAGGTAACCAGGAATTTCTTAGAAATTTTGAACTGTTTTTGCGTCTAGAGTAATTCAAGACACTTTGTGCTTCTGGCATCTTTTTTGTTTCCTCAGGCTGCATTGCTAGGGCAGAATAAAACAGGACGTTCTGCATTTCAGCACTGTAAACCTTGCATATCGTTTTCCGTGTGGATATCACACTGGATTTGGCCTCTGACAGTTAGTTGCATCTGCTTTACATATGAATATGGTAAATGCCTTATTCCTATGTATACATATATTTGTGTATATGCTTTACACAGAGGAAGAATCAAAAAAAGTGTCAGCTCTTTGAACATTAAACAATGGATAAATTCAGCATTAAGTGTTGTTACACAGGCAACACTGTGCTGCTACCAGTGACTGACTTACACCTACCCAGGAACTACTTTGCTGGTCGGTCTATCACTGCACCTATCCCTACAGTGTATCTAAATTAGACATTGTCTTAGTACAGTCATTTAGGAGGCCCATTCGTTCCTTACAGCACAAAGGACAACCTTTCCAGTGTATTTTTTATTTCCTATTAAATCAGTCATAAAGCTAATATTGCACAGTGTTATATCCGCATCCATAAAATGCGGGAGGACAAAATACAGCAAACCGCTTCCTCCAGGCCCTGCCTTCTATGAGAGATTTCCAGTCAATGGCATGAGAAGAACTCAGTCTGGTGTTTATTTACTTGGATAATTTCATTTCAGAGTTGGTATTCAGAGAGCAGTACTAGTCTGACCTCTATAATGAGGAATGGCTTCTTATATTAGCAGTGTTCAGAGAGGACTGGTTCTATCTGAAATCTGCGCATTTAGTGGAACAACTATGGAAGCAGCGTCCCTGGAGACTGCTACAGCCATGAAATAATTATCTACCTCACCAGGTATGTTTTCCTTAGCAACTATTTATTTCTTTAGTTTCTCTAACTGATTTTTCCCATCATGTAATGCTCTGAAAGTAAGAAATGATTGTGGCTCCAAATAAGTAGAACTGGAAAAGTAAATAAATCATTCAAAAGCAGAGGTATAAATAGAAAGGAACTGGCCTTCTAATGCAATTTGGGAGTCTTACAAAAGCCAGTTAATTCGTAAGCAGTTGTTTTTTAAAAATATCAGATCTTTAATACTAAAATTGGAAAAATTAGATGCATCAATCTTATAGTCCCTTCCATATACATACACAAATGCACTTTATATTAAAATGTTCCTAAATTAAGTTGCTTTGTTTCAAAGAAGCTGGTTTGTCGTTTCACAACAGAATCCTGATCTATTCAGGAAGCATTCCCCAATGAAGCCAGTACACATCTTGCTTGATTGAAGAGGGCAAGAAAAGAAATTAACTGGGGATAGTGACCCTGTATATTTGTCAGGTAGCACATTATGTATTAACATGACCATTCCTGTAACAGCAAAGGACTAGCCACAAAGACTTGTGGATGAAAGGTTAATAGCCATGGGTTCCCCTACATTTGGTAAGCCTTCAACTATTTCAATGTAATTACTACCTGCAAAGAAGCACACAATATTAGTCTGCAACAAAGTCTGAAACGGTGCAGTGCCAAGTTTTGAATAGGAACATTTTGCTAATTCTTCTTAGCACTTTTATATCAAAAAATATCAATATATATTGTGACGGCAGGGTCTCTGTAGGTGATAGATAGGCTTATGGAGAAGATAAGCTTGTGCCTGAGTGGGCAAGGTATTCAAAGGTATTGAAAGTTTAAGTTGTGTTAGCTAATGAGTGACCTGATCCCGTTGTTGCAGACAGTGGAATAATTAATGATAGTGGGGGAATTTTAATTTGTCATTAGGCCAACTGCTGATGCTGTCCTTCTCTCCCCCACAGGCACAAAAGGCATTGAGTATGGAGGGACGCTGCAATTCCCCTGACTGAGGAGCAGGTAAGAGGGAAGCTGTCAGGGGAGAACACTCAGCTGCTGCTGTGCACTCTCCCAAAATGCATCTTTCCAAGAAGGTTTAGAGGATGCAAAAATCAGCCCCAAGCTTTCTGTCAGTTCAGCGGGACAAACATTCAAAAGCTTAAACAGTCTAACAAGCGAATCTGATACGAATGCACAGAACTATAGTAAACGAGGCTGGAAGATATCCTTGAGAGGCCATTTAGTTCATCCCCCATTATTTAAAGTACACCAGGGCTTCAAAGAGAAATCCTCCGTGCCATACTTAGTACTAACAGCATACTTTGGGGAGCTGTTTCCTAGTGGCTGGCAACAGATAATAACTTGTTTTAGGTGAGTCGCATGTTGTCCATAGTTGGACTATGAGCACAGCAGTCAGAAATAAGTTGGATTGACAGAGTAGAAGTCTACTCTGAAGTGAAGGGAAAAAAGATTTAGGAAAAAAAACCCAAATCTACACCAGAGAAGCCTGTATCTTTGAATGATTCCGCAAAAATAGTCTCAGTTTAGTATGAAAAATTAATTGTTTGCATAACTGGCATCTCTGCAAACCCTCAGCCTGAGAGCAAAGAACCAGGACTGGGAGATTCCTTCCTGCATGTGACTGCCAGAGGTACAGACCCTGCCAGTCTTGCTAAAAACCCTTTTGCTGTTACAGTATGTCTGTACTTGACAGTCATGTAATTTTTTGACCATTTCTAAATCTTAGGGGAAGTCATCATCAACCCTGCTCCCTCCTCCCCCCGCCTTCCCAATCTCAGTGCCTTGATATCCAAACTGGCAGGTTGTGGCATTCACCACAGCTCTTTCCTCGCCAAAAGAAAGAGCACAAGAGGTAAAACTTGGGCCAGGACACAGCCAGGGAATACACCACGCCCAAGGAGCTGGATAGCTGAGGTTATATACACTATGGGGCTCTCATCTGCATGTCACCTATCACAGGTGTTGGTGGACCCATGGAAGTTTTGAGTTTTTGTGGAAAAAAGAGTCAGGCAAGAGCTTAGCTCACAGGCATTAAAAGCACTGCTTAGGTATCACCTGTCAGGACATTTATGAACTCCACTTATGAGCTAACTTTAAAAAATAAATTTGTTTCTTTTGCACAACTCATAATTTGCTAATGACTAAAGGGGAAAATACATGGAGCAAAACAATGCAGATTTAAATTCGCATTTCTTAAGGCAGTCTTGTGGCTGCTGCTTCCCAATATGTTGAATGCTGACAGTTCCAAATACCAGAACATAAGATTTATTTGGATTATAAATAGATGTTGCCCTGTGCTTCAGTATCAGAAGCATTCTGTTGTGTAAACAGAAAACTATTGTTTTTTGTTTCTACTTTTAAAGGTTACTTGAAAGCTCCTACCCACTCTTTGCTGACAGCCTTTTTCACCTGTTGGAGTTCAGTTTCTCCCTCGTGTATCAACACCTCCACAGCCTGCAGAGAGCCTTCACAGGAAGCTGTTAAACTGTCTCCTCTCATATGCCCTTTCCTCTGCTCTCTTGGATGCTTTCCAGCTGGACTCACTGCTCTGTAAGTTTTTAGCCACCCTAGTTTATTGAACATGTCTTGGTTTTGGCATTGTCCTGATTTCTGTTATAACATATTTTTCTCTGGAGAAATGTGTTTGCTACTAGCTCCAGTGTCTCTTATTTGTTTGTTTTTTTTTTTAAAAAAAAGTATTAAAAATCCCCATCTGCTTAGGATTTTTAAACAAATAGTTTTTTAAGCACAAATTACACGCTGAACCACCACCCAGGTTCTTTCCATGCTTTGCTATTACATTTTCTAGAGTGTAAATGTTCAGCTGGTAAATCTGACCTGTTGCTCCTTTACCCTCTGCCCGATGCTCTTTGAAATGTATTTAGGTCATGTGCTGCTGAAGGCACATCACAACATGGGGCTTTACTGCATCATATTCTTCTCCAGTTAAGAACAGCAGCAGCTGCAAGATGAGGTCCCTTTCTTTATGCTAGGAGTAGCTGTTGGGAACTTATTTTCTGATAAAAACTACAGAATCTGCTTCTCTAAGCTCCAGAGAAGCTGTGAAGGCAGACAGGGGTTGTGCTCCTTGACACATGCCCCACCATCGCAGCTTTGCTGCTTGAGAACATCGGCTGCACCCATTGCTCTGTCCTGCGTGGTCACCTCAGGTGGCATTTGGCTCTGGGTTAAGATACTTTTAGGTACCCGCGTGTGAGCCCAGCATCTAAACTTCTGCAATGGCTGATGAAGATCTTGGTAACAAACTCAGTGGTGCCTGAGCAGTTTGGCCACTCACTGTCCATGGGGCTTGGCTCAGCTCCTTTCACATTGGGCTCTAGAGCCATTTGAGTGCCTCGCAGCATCTGAGACCTCTTGTGGAGCTGCCAGCTGCAGCCCAGGACCCATATTTGCTGGCACATGTCAAACTCTACTAGACCATTCAGGAGGCAGAGGCGAGACCCCAGTGCTGTTTTGGGTGCCACAGGCATCCTGCTAGGCCCCCAGCTGCTATAACATGAGAGTGCGAGTCTCCTGCAGGTCCTCTGGTGTATTTGCCAGCCCCAAGAAAATGCTTCAAATATAGCCTGAGATGGTGCTAGACACCCAAGTTTAGGCAACTGGATTGAGCACTTTTACTTTTCATTTCTGGTATTTTTGCCAGCAAAGTCTTCTGCTGGTGCCAAGTTTTGTGGTCTGCTCATGTAAATATCTATTTACTGGGGTCCAGAATGAGACCAGCAAATGTGCCTGATGTTGATCAAAAGATGTTTAGACAGTAGTGATTTCCAGTGTCTACCCATCTGCTTTTGGATCTCAGACCCGAACAGAGAGGTAAAGATTGTGACAGAGGTTCCTGCCTAACTCTGTAAAATACATCATATGCAGCTTTTACTGCCTAGCCAAACAGTTGATGTCTCTCCTGCACCACTCCCAGGTTTTGTGACTTCCTTTCATAAAGTGCATTTACAGCCCATAATTAATTAAGCTGGGGTAACAAAAAGTTGTGATTCCCCTCTTCTTTTCCCAGAAATGTGGCCATACATTTGAGTACTATTTCCAGAAATAATAAAATCCCTTCTCGTTGTTGTTGTTGTTGTAAGATTTTTTCTATTTTATTATTTTAATAGAAGAGAATTTCTTGGTATTGCTCTTCTAAAAAATCAGGCTATTTATGTAAATGTCTGAGCATGGATTTAGGAGTCTAAGTTTAGGCACTTATTTCTGAAAATCTCAGCCAAAGGGAGAAGGTGTACTAACCTCCTGGTGCACTGCGCTCCAGCTCTGTGGCACAGTGGTCCCAGTGCAACGCTCCACACATAGCACATATTAGCACACCCCACTATATTTAGCAAAATGTGCCCTACTGCTCCTAAGAGATGACTGAATAAACCTTGATAACAAAGTTGGCCTGGCTCCTTTGGGACTTGTAACTTCCCACTGAGCAATAGAGATCATTAAAATGTTTTAATTATATAATTCCCTTTTGCATAGTGTTATGATAGATAAGATTGCATGTGTGTGTCAGCCTTTCCATTATAAACTTCAGGTCCCAGGGCATTAGTCATCCAGAATAAGTGCTCATGTTGACATTAAACAATGTGGAACCATTTTGATATTAAACAAACATATATAACTCAATTAGTTAAAGAACACATTCATAGCTTAAAGGTCCTGATGGAATCACAAGCTCCTCCTTGCACCCCTGCAGGAAGAGAAGCTGCTCATGGTTATTGGGAACAAACTGTCTCAGCAGGTGAGACAAGCTCTAGCAGCACTGAATCTCCCTCTCTCCCTTTTCTTCCAAAAAGCATCTCTGAATATCTGTGCATAATATTGTGGTCACATTGATGAGAATGATACCAGGAGATATGTGTATAAACCCATAGAGAAATCTTCATTTGGGAGTAAGAACATTTTGGGCAGACCCTATACTTCAGGTCCTGCACAGCCCAGTTTTCTTGGTTAAAAGGGAAAAGTCCTGTAGAAAATGTAAGAAAGACAGTATTTAAAATTTTTGCTGCTGTTTCAGACATTGTGAAAACTGGACAAACAAACATATGTCTCTTTTGGCCCTGAGAAGTCCCCTACAACATTTTTAACCCAAAGAAATTAAGAGACAGTTCAAGTTGTTTCTGGATCCTTGTGGCAGCTGAAACACTTTTGGATTAGCACATATAAAGTATCTCAATTGAACAACTTACTGTTCTTTTCAAGGAAAACATTCTCTTGCTGCTCCTGATGAAATCTCCGGGAACTGCATCTCTAGGTGAACTTAACAGACAGCCTCAAGAAGAGAGTTATTCCTCGAGGCACCTCTGATGGTAAGGATACCATTTTATTAGACTGACATATCGCAAGACACTTTACTCCTCTCTTATTTTACACCTCTGTTAGCAGTCAAATGCGTGTTACTCATAGAGGAAAGAGAGCGCCTATGCTGCAATATGCTTTTAAAGCAATACCGTGACCTTGTTCGTTTCATACTTAGTTTGTAACAATTCTATTTAGGAAGCCTTAATTTAGGTAACTCTAAACGTCCAAGCCTCCCGTGGTCTTTTCTATTGCAGCTCCTTCCATGTGCTGGTATACGTAAAGCTTACATGTTACCGGATCTTACCTGATCATCCCTTTCCAATTTATTTCCATGCCCATCAGACAGCATCTTGCCTCTTCTGCAGCCAGCAAAGACCCAACAAGACAAGGGACAGACAGTTTCACCAATTAAAATAGCAAAGCTGGTAACACCATAACAATAAAACAATAAAATACTGGGGAGGGAGAGGAAAGATAGTTACATGCACCACATAAACCAGACAGAGGAGAGGAAAGATCCTTACGTTTCAGAAAGTTCAGATTGGCGGACTGGGAACACAAACAAAGAAACACATTAGCAAAGGACAAATTCATCCCCCTTTGGCAGTTCTCTCTAGGACACAGCAGGCTATATGCAATGGGAGAGAATATTTTGTGAGCTGAGTGAACTGTATACAGATATTGGTATGCCTCCAGGAGCTAAAATCAGGACTGCCTGACTGGAGACTCAGTGGGATAACACCATTCTCTCAAGTACCTCCCCAACCCCTGCAAGTGAATTTGGCTTGTCACAACATTTATGAACAGGAATCCCGGCCAATTACCTTTTTTTTTTTTTTTGCGAGGACGTATCTTTTTGAGAAAATAGATCCCAGTGTGCTTTAGATTTACATGTGTTTCGGGGAAGACTGTGATCAGTGAGTCTAACAGAAGACCTCTGAATAATAAGAGCAACTCTTGGGAAATATTGAGACAAGACCAAAACATATATCGTAGACTGTATGCGCTGCCCACCGAGTTTAAGGACTTGAATACTCACACTCAGAAAAAGTACAGTACAGCCAAGAGACTCTTCCCAAATTGTGTTTCTGCACAAGCCATTATTTTTATAGCAGCATTGACTGAGTACTGAAAAAATAAGTGGAAAGGCTCAGGCAAGTTAGACTAGAGAAGGTGGTGTTATTATTAAAAGGAGCTTCTTTAAAAAAATAATCGCACAAGCATGCACATGAAAAGATACGTTGGTTCTGAGTTACTCATCACCTAAATACCTTATTTAGGGTCAAGTCAGGTTGATCAGATTGATTTTGTCTTTTAAAGTCTGATTCACTCTAGCAACTATGAAGGTCAGCCTCCAGCTCTTTGGTATGTAACAGAATTGGGAAAGAATGGGAGAGTAAGGAAGGAGAGCTTAATACAAAAGATGCCAAAAAAAAATCATCATACTTTCTCATAGTTCAGAGCAGTGGTAGCCAAGGTGAGCAACATTAAAAAAAAGTTGTATTTTTATTCTGGGATCTGAAAAAAGTACAGATAGGATCATACACTTAGAGATCTCTCTGGTGTTTTCTTTTTACTTCTGAGCATTTCTGAACTTTTTTCACGGTGTCTTTTAGGAAGCCAGTGCTGTGATATTGTATATTATTAGTCCTCAGAATTTTACTAGGGAAATTTTTATGTGTGTCAGGCTAATTGGATCATATATTCAGCAGCCAAGAAAATATAGCCCAGGGCACAGTTCAAAGATTAGATAGTTCTGAGCTACCTTCCCAATGGAGAAAGTAAAACATGGTCTGTACGTCTGGAGTCTCAGACAGGATTGTGTAACCTAGAACTGCAATACTGAGGATTTAATTTTTGTCTGTTTGTTTCATCTGTCTGATTATTGTTTGAATAGTCATTTCTCTTACAGCACCATGAACAATTTTTTTTTCATTCTGCCAAAGCTGGCACCCTACTAAGCTTTCTTTGTTAACCTTAAAGCCCTATGAGTTCAAAAGCTTATATAATGAAAAATAGGGTGGCAAGGGAAGTGGAAGAGATGGAGTACTCATTGCCTATCTAGCAGAAAATGTCCCCCATATTTTTGGGGTGACGTTTAGAACAATCCGGCTCAGTGGAAGCCAGGACAGTGTTCCCATGTCCTCAGCTCCAGCAGGCTTTCCCATCCTTTAAAGCAAAATATAAAGAAATCGTAGCTACCATTTCTAATAACAGTAACTGAAAAATAAATGTTACATGAACCTCAAATAGAAAATACAGTTTACATGAAATCTCTTTTGGGGAAAGATACCATGTGTATTGCCTAAACACAAATCAAAAGTAGGACTGCAGCAAGGTAGCAATATTGTACATCAGTATAATACCTAACTCCAGAAAATACCGATTTAAGGATGGTAATTAAGCACTATAGTAATAAATCAGACAAGAAAAGCACACAATTTGAGTGTGTTAACTGCTAGCAGTCCACGACTTCATATTACCGACCATTTTATTTTTTTAAATTTATCATTTTTTTACATTAGCAAGGAGTAATAGGTGTTGCTTATTTCATTTTCTTCTACTCATAAAATACCCACAGGGAGACTGAAGGTAAGAAAGATCTTCAGATACTTCCAAACACTTTCTGTTAATTTTAGCCCTAGAGGAGATGCATAGCTCTCTTTTTTGCATTTTCCTAGAGAAAGGCAGTATAGGCACCTAGTTTACACCTTCTGACAGCTTGTTATGTAGACATGCCTGCAACAAATTACACATACAGACCGAGCAGTAGACAGGAATTTGCCTGTTAGCTTTGTAATGCGGTCCCAGAAAATGGTGCTGAGCAGCTGACCGTGGGTCTTGTTTGGTTTCATCCTCCTACTGCTCCTGCAGCAGCAAAAAATCCAGCAGCACTGGCAGAGCGGCGGCCGGCGTACGCCACCCCGTGAGCGCTCGGCAGCGATGCCAACCGCCCTCCCGCCTGCCTCCAGCTGCAGACTCCAGGGACGCATCTCGGGGTTACTACACCCACCTCTACCAGAACAATTTTTTTTTGTCATTTGTTATTCATTTAAATAACATTCCCAGGCTCCGTCTATAAATACTGATTACTTTGTAGTACAAAGATCTTTTTCCTAGCTTGCGTTTACCCCACATGCCCTCCCACTGGGGCTGCTGCCGCTGTTCCTGAGACAGTGGACTCTGAGATGCGGTTGATTGCGAGAACAAGAACGGCTGCACGTTCTGCTTCAATTGAACACAGAAATGCACATTTACTGCCTAGCTCATCACAGGATTTTTATAATTTAGGCTATTTAAACAATTGCCCTTCTTCCAATATTCTTCATAATTCCTGCGGATGGGAAAGGATGTGGGCTTTTTAAAGATTTTGATCTTTTCTTATGCTGCCTTCCAGACGCCCACCACTTGGTCTGCGTCTTGGTAGTAACCCTGGGCACATGGTAGCAGCAGAAGCCTTACCAGTGTCGCAGAGAGCAGACTGATTCCTTCACATGCCGTGAAGTACAGTTCCCTGTGCTGTGAGGTTTCTCTTCCTCGTAGGCATCAATGTTCATCTCAAGATAACCTGTACCCCATTTCCCAAACCTTCTTCTGAGACATCGATCCAGGCAGTTCTTACTCCGTGTCCTGGTTTCAGCTGGGATGGAGTTAATTTTCTTGTTAGTAGCTGGTAGAGTGCAGTGTTTTGGATTTAGGATGAGAATAATGTTGATAACACACTGATGTGTTGGTTCTTGCTGAGCAGAGTTTACACCAGTCAAGGACTTTTCAGCTTCCCGTGCTCTGCCAGGTGCATAAGAAGCTGGGAGGGAGCACAGCCAGGACAGCTGACCCAGACTGGCCAAGGGCTATTCCATACCTTATGGCATCATGCTCAGTATATAAGCTGGGGGAAGAAGAAGGAAGGGGGGGACGTTCAGCGTGATGGCGTTTGTCTTCCCAAGTAACCGTTATGCGTGATGGAGCCCTGCTTTCCTGGGGATGGCTGAACACCTGCCTGCCCATGGGAAGTAGTGAAGTGAATGAATTCCTTGTTTTGCTTTGCTTGTGCGCGCGGCTTTTGCTGCGGCTATTAACCTGTCTTTATCTCAACCCATGAGTTTTCTCACTTTTACCCTTCCGATTCTCTCCCCCATCCCACCGGGGGGGAGTGAGCGAGCGGCTGTGTGGTGCTTAGTTGCTGGCTGGGGTTAAACCACGACACTCTGTTAGTCACGCAGTTGGCCAAACCCACCCATGCAGAGAGAATATCCCTCACTCTCCTTTTTAAAGATTTTTGGTTCTACTAGAGAGTTCCGAGTACACTGGCCCTTCTCTTCCAGTTCGCCTCGAGCTTAACAAGCATACTCTGGTTCTCCAGGATAGCAATGAAAAATTCTAAAGAAACTTAATCCACAAGAGGCTTAAAATAGTACTGTAGTGGGAAGCTAGATTTTTGTGCTCGTTTTCACATTTTGGAAAACCCACTGTTTCCTTGAGAAGAGAAACAAAAGGATTATTTTGCTGGAATTTTTTTTTTTTTTTTGGCAGCTCTATTTGTTACAGAGTCAACACCAGACTTTCAGCATAATAACCCACAAGCAGCAACTTGACAGGAAGGCTACAAAGGCACAAATTGTGTTAGGAACATAAAACCTAACTAGGGATGCACAGCTACTGCTGGTTCCCAGAGGTGTTCTTCCCCAGTAATTGCAATAGTCAAGCTAGTAACAGGCATCAGCGTAGCTTACAAGTGTCCTGGTTTCAGCTGGGATAGAGTTAATTATCTTCTTAGTAGCTGGTAGAGTGCTGTGTTTTGGATTTAGGATGAGAATAATGTTGATAACACACTAATGTTCTGGTTCTTGCTGAGCAGAGTTTACACCAGTCAAGGACTTTTCAGCTTCCCGTGCTCTGCCAGGTGCACAAGAAGCTGGGAGGGGGCACAGCCAGGACAGCTGACCCAGACTGGCCAAAGGGCTATGCCATACCGTATGGCATCATGCTCAGCCTATAAACTGGGGGAAGAAGGAGGAAGGGGGGGACATTGGGCGTGATGGCGTTTGTCTTCCCAAGTAACCGCTACGTGTGATGGAGCCCTGCTTTCCTGGAGGTGGCTGAACACCTGCCTGCCCATGGGAAGCAGTGAATGAATTCCTTGCTTTGCTTTGCTTGTGCGCGCGGCTTTTGCTTTACGCATTAAACTGTCTTTATCTCAACCCATGAGTTTTCTCACTTTTACTCTTCCGATTCTCTCCCCCATCCCACCGGGGGGGGAGTGAGCGAGCGGCTGTGTGGGGCTTAGCTGCTGGCTGGGGTTAAACCACAAGAACAAGTGATTCTCATACTCACCAACTTAAAGATGCTTCCTAGGAGCAGTTTTCATAGAGCAGGCATTTTCACTGACAGCGCTAGCTACTTCAGATATAAGGCCCGTTCCTAATACATGATAGCAGCTAGTAGTTACTACTAAGTATCCCTGCCCAATTCTAAGCCACAATCAAATTTTTCTCCCCCCAAGAAAACGATGAATCTCCAGTTGTATCTGTGGTTGTCAGTGTCATAGCAAGCTCATGAACACCACCTCAGCCACTGAAAGAGGAGGGCTTGGGTAATGGTTTTAAACTAAAAGAGGATAGATTCAGACTAGATATAAGGAAGAAATGTTTTATGATGAGGGTGGTGAAACACTGGAACGCGTTGCCCAGAGAGGTGGTAGATGCCCCATCCTTGGAAACATTCAAGGTCAGGCTGGACGGGGCTCTGAGCAACCTGATCTAGTTGGAGATGTCCCTGCCCATTGCAGGGGGGGGGTGGACTAGGTGACCTTTAAAGGTCCCTTCCATCTCAAAGCATTCTGTGATTCTATGACTTTGGAAAGGATCATGATCAAACCATTAGCTTTATCAGCCATTTGTTGTGTCTCTACACATGCCGAGAACTGTCATACAGTTCCACTGGTGAAAGAGAGCAGGTGAGCACCCCTCAACCACGTTATTGCTAAGGCCCATAACCTAGCTTAAGGCACATAGTCCAAATCGCCAACAGAAAGTTTAGAGTGACCCAGAAATGACATTGGAGCAGAGCTGACAGCTCTCCCAGAGACCATAACATCGACTGAGCTTTAGAAGCAGCAGCTACTGACACCCTGACATGAAGGAGTAGCAGCACCCTAAAACTCAGCCATGCCTACAGCTTTTGCTCTATTTTCTATGAGAGGCCTTCACATAAGACATGGAAAGATACCTGCTTTCCCCTTTAAGTTTGTAAAATTCATGGTCGTCTGGGTGGAAGTAGTCAAGTGCAGTTGTGGCTTCCTTTAGAGCTGTGTTACAGGAACGCTACCAACCATCCTTTAAATACATGCATTCCCAGAAGAGGCAAGACACTCTTCAGAGAAAGGACAGCTCAACCCTGGAGCAGGTTGCACAGAGGCTGTAGAACCTCAGAGACACCCCCAGTGCAACGAGTCAAGGCCCTAGGCAACCCAGCATAGCTCTGCTCCAAGCAGAAGACTGGACCAATTGACCTTCAGAGGACCTTCCCAACCCAAATTTTGCTACAATTGTTTGACACCTAATCCACTTAACCTGGTGTGTACTTATGAACTAGATCTGCTCCTACAGACATGGGGCAATCCTGTTCTCCAACTACAGAAGAGTACAATTCGTGGAGAGAGAAGGCAGTCTCTCTAAGCATTTAGCCTATCCTTGAAGTTACAGAGCATGCTGGAGAAATTCTTCCAAAAGAGCATTAAAAACTGACAAAAATTATTAACAAGAATTTGAAGGTTTTATAAGCACTGCCTTCAATATCTTTAGTATTTCTGGCTTAATAGGGTCCAGTTCAGCCTAGATCAAATTAGCAGTCAACTGCCAGAGTATCTGTCTAATTAACAGTCACCATAAACCTTTCCAATCAGTAGAGAAAATCTAGCACTGCACTAGCAGAGTTCATATTAACACTTTCGGTGCCCCTCTTCCACTTTACTATTTGCTCTAGAGCACCCTCAAATTCTCTAAAAAAACTTTTATTTTATGCTGAAGAACCGATTGCTTTATTTACTCTAATGTCTAAGAACAAGCTGGCTTTAACCACCTGAAACATGAGGCAATATTGGAAGATTATCAAGTCTTAATCATGATTGACACATACATATTGATTTCATGGGCAGCAAGGCAAACACACCATCACTTGCTAATCATATTTGCATGCTTAGAAATCATCATTCTTTTCAGAAAATATGATGTTCCATTAAGCTGTAGCAGAGAAAAGCCACTGGGGAAAAAAAAAATAAAATCTATTAGATGAAGGAGTTCAACTGAGACTACGTCTAAGCCCCTGAAGCTGCAGAGGACAGTGTTATCACCTCTTTATAGTACAAACTGTCACCTTTGGATGGTGATCGGGCATCAGATTCCTCTATTTCTAGCTGCATTACAGTCAACTTCCAGCAGTTGACAGCAAAGACATAGCACAATCATCAAGTCCTCAACATTCATTTCCACACAGGTTTAACCTAATCCTAATCATTTATTATAAGATTAATTTGCTCCACTACAGCAAGAAGAGGAAATTCCTATAATGAAGACAAGATATCACCTCATAGGGATTCAGGGCATTTAACTCACCTTTGAAGTACTAACGTAAACCACATAGAAAGAAAAGAGGCTCACAATTCAAAGAAAGATCTGCATATTGATCAACTCAATGTACATTTACTGAAAGTAAAAAGCAGCCTAATGTAGAACACATGGCAGAGTTCAGACCACCACAACACAACGTAAAAACTGCTTTATTGATTGCAGTTAACATGTTACAATTAAATTATGATTCCAAGCATTAAGCCAGCTGCTCATAATGATAAGCTGCCATCGTAGTCACATGGAATTGGACGAAGAGATGCTAGTCACTGAGGCATCTTGAATGGGAATCATTTCTGCTTCTTGGGCATTGAAGCGACAAGCAGCTCGTAAACCACATAGGCTGTTCCTGAATTAAGAGACAGAAAAGATATTTTCAGAATGGTAAACAGAATTCAAGTCAGCTTTCCTTTCCCAGTTTGTTCCAGAAGAAATATTGACAATAAGCAGCTGCAATTCAGATACAACACATTTTCATAGCCATGTCTCAATGATTTTTTTTTTTTGGTGATTCATATTTTAGAGAAAAAAAATCCTTAAATGGCTATCCACAGACTGCATAAAAATAAATAGGGAAAAAAAAAGGGGAGAGGTATGTTTGTGGAACCTACACAGACAATCATAAAGTAATGGTTACTCATTCTTAAAGTAACTGAACTGAAAATCCATTAGATCAACGTATTTAAGTTAGAGACTATTACAAAACTATTTAACGAGCAATGTAAAGGTTAAATATCTACAGTATCATAAAGCTTGGATATATTCTGCGAGTTTTCACAGCACGTGAAACCTCAGCACAGCAAGTATCACCTAGCACTAAAAAGTCAGGCTAGTGAGAAAACTGATATATGTATGTGCTATACTTAATTTTACTCCTTTTCAGAATAAGCTTTCTAAGCAATTCTAGTTTTCTCTAATATCATACATGAATTCTGAAGGAGTATTCAGCCCATAGTACTATTAGTCAGGGGAAAAAACGCCATCTCAACAGCTAAACTTGAGAAAGCACAAATAAATATATAGCATGTCCAAATGTGTTTTCCCCTCTCTCTACATGCATTTTGCATGTTCTAAAGAACAGACTGAAGGAACTGCGTAACTAATTTACAGAGGAAACACCAGTCATGCTGGAGATTGTACCAAAGAAAACATATATTAATATTAGCACGTTGGAAATTGTACCAAAGCATAAGTATTTTCGTATTAGCCTTACCAAAAACTGAAATACCCATGGTGACTTTATACAACAGAGAATCCATTAGGCCACCTTTAAGATGCACTGGGATGCCATTATCCTCCTAATGGAAACAAGTGACAAAAAGAAACTATTTAAATACAGTTCTTGCAATATTGTGTTAATATAACTAGAATTACCCAGAACAAGAATTGCTTCCCCAAATTATCTTCTCAACTCCCAAAAGACACTGAATCTTATTTAGATTCCTCTTTGTCTTTCAAGCTTTCATTCTGATATCAGGTGATCCCTCACTAGGGAAGTATAGTCAATGATGTGCACGTTCCTTTCTAAAGCAGTGATTGGCAGATGCCTAAACACTTCTGACACCAGTTGCCAGCCCCCGGGTGCACAGGATATGATTAGCACCCCTAGAAACTTCCCATCTGCCTCCACCATAGTCAATTCCTGCTATAGGAAGCGACAAGGGGAGGAGCCTCTACTGCCACCTGGTGTCATACAGGAAATTGTTTTGCTCCGCCTGAAGTAAAACTCCTACACACCACATCCACATGGTCCTCACCCTTGTCAGCAAGTTCACACTGCTCTGGAATTCAAGCCAGGCTCTGGTGCTGGTGACCCACAACCCAGCCCAGCTTAACTTGCTGCCCCACAAGTAAGGAATGGGATGAGGAAGAGATACACCTAGAGATCTCCGCCAGCAGAAACAGAACCGCTGACCTCACCCACTGCCAACACCCCGCTTCCCCTTGGCTCACAATGAACACTGTGCTCCTTAGGCAGTGTCCCAACAAGACCGGCTTTCTCTTTCAAAGTAAAGGAAAGCAACAAGATACAAAAACTATTAAACCGGGGCTTCTAACATACTTTTTCCCTTTCACATCACTGAAGCCCAGTCTACTCTATCCTCAATATGAAGCTACTGCTCCAGGCTACGGCTCACAGTTGGGAGTATGCTCTTGAGTATCCACTGCTTTGGCATTTGAAGAACCACTAGTTCTCACTAGGTGGCCCTATCAACCAGGAAGAGATTAATTCAGAAATTATTTTTAAAGATTCAGTAATTTTCTAGGAGTGAATCCAATCCCTTAAGACCTTTACTGTTTTCATAACTGAGAAGTACAATAATACCACATCCTCATTAAGAATTATGGGGCTTATCTATGAGCTATGGATATAGCTGTGAGATTGCAGGTTTAACTTTTCACTGTACTTCTGTCCTCTCACTCGCTGTTTTTCTCTATTTGTTCTTAGGACATACTCCCCCCTCTCATCTCATTTCAGAGTACTTTGTCTTTATCTTTGTACAGTATCTACTGCTCATAAGAAACTCAGATACAAATTATTTCACAGGGTAAAAAAACCCAAAAGAGTCAGCAAGTCAGGTATGCATGTACAAATACTCTTGATCTCTGTAGAAAATGACTGCTGATTTCAAACACTGTAGTCGTACAACTGATTTCAAGAGCCCACCTGAGATGTAAAGAGGACTTTCACCAGTTCTTTAGAAACAAAATGTATGCAATTATGATCTACTAAAACCTTGTTATTCTACTAACATTATTCTACTATCAATGCTCACTCAATACCTGAAAAAGCTTCTGCTTCTCAGGAACTCTATTTTCAAGCTGCCTGCGTGAAGCAGTGCTTATGGTCCTCTGGGAAATTTGGCGAAGACCCTGAAATAAAAGATAAATGGTGTTTTAAAAGCAGTGACATTTTTCAGCTATATCCACACTGGAGAGAAATAGTTTCTTTTAAAAGTAAGATAGAAGCCGAAAGGACAGGAAGAAAAGAAAGTCTTTAAAGACAAACAAGCAAAGCTTCATGAAAACCCAATGCTTTTGAATTCAGTCAATCTTTCAACAGACTATGCCTGACTACTACTGACTGACTGGTTACCTAAGAAGGAAAAACTCAGAAAAACTCCTTTCAGTAAGAGACAACAGATTTACGGATCTGCAGCAAAACCTTCATAATTAGCATCCTTTTGGGGGAAATCTCAACCTCAGCCCCTTAGATCTTGGCTTTAGGCACCATTTGCTGTGTCTGACTCTAGCAATGGGGACAGTAATATTTAAGACAAACATGTTTGTGCAGACAAGGATCTGCAGTTCACCTGCCAGCCACCTGCACAGCAGCTAACCTTCACAGAGCTGAAGAAGGCACCCCCTCCACACACACACACACACAGAATTTAAAGCCACCCTGCTGTGTCCTAAGCTAGAATCTGTTTCCACAGTCAGATCATATACGTGCTCGTTAGCACAGGTCAGGCCACCAAAACCAATAATCTATAATCCTTCCGATGGCTCAAAGTCTGCCTTCGCTAACATGTCAAGTCTCAAAGTTAAGAACCAGCTGCACCTCTGAGCGGCCAGCAGCCTGCTTCAAGCGACGCTGATAACACCGATCCTCCCCCGCACAATTACCACCACGGGGCAAACATCCAGACGATGCCGGTGGCAAGTAATGGAACAACGCACCTCCTCCCCTCGCCCACCCCAAATAAACCCACTACGAGATTCATCTCCTTAGAGACGGACCAAGCGCGCCCCAGACGCACCGACCCAGCTCCCGTCCCTTAACTACCCAAAGCTCAGCACTAGGTGGAGCGAGCGGGCCGGCACACGAAGCGGAACGCTTCCCTCCTCCCCCAGCAGCTCCTTCAGCAGCACCCGGCATCAGCGCGGCCGGCGGGCAGCTCACCAGGCGGCCGAGCCCCGCAGCCCGGGCGGGCACCGGAGGGAGGGAGCCCCGGAGGGAGAGAGGGAGCCCCTGAGGGAGGGAGGGAGGGAGGGGGGGAGGGAGCCCCCGCACTCCCCGCCCTGCCGCGGCAGCCCCGCGGCGGCCTGACACAGCGGTAGCCGCGGCGGCAGCGGGCTGCTCGCCCCAGCCCAGCCCAGCCCGGCCCGGCCCGGCGGCCTCACCAGCAGGTTCCGCCACATCGCGGCTCTTGGTCCCGTCACCTCCCGCCGGCAACAAGGGCAGCGGAAGCGGAAGCAGCTCCGCCGTCCTCACCGATGGTACCACAGAGGCGGCCGCGCCCAGAGCGCCGCCGCAGAGCCTACAGCGCCGCCCCGCCCCCGCCGGCCGCCTCGGTCCTCCCGGCGGGGGCGGGCCGGGCAGAAGATGGCGGCGGCGGCGGCGGGGCCGGGCGCCGCGCAGGGGCTCGGGGGGGAGCGGGCGGGTGCGTGAGCGCGGCCGGCTGCTTCCCGGCCGGTCTGAGAAAGGCTCTTCCCCCCGCAGACGACAGTCTGTCCCCAGTAAAACATCAACAACCGGCGGCGCAGAGGGCGCCCGCCCTGAGGCGCGGGAGGCCGCGGGAGCGGGCAGCTGCAGCAGGAGCCGTCTCCGGGCGGGCGAGGGAGGGAGGGCAGCCCCGGCTCGGCCCGGCCCGGCCCGGCCCCGGCGCCCGCCGCTTGGCACGAGTCTTGTCCGACGTCCGGGGCCGAGGGGTGTCTGTCCGGCTTCGGGGCCCGGGATCCAGCCCTGAGCCCCGCGACAGCGGGAGCGGGGCAGGGGAGGTGAGGAAGGAGCGGTAGCCTCTCCAGCAGCAAGGGGTACGGGGCAGCGAGCGGCGGCACCCGCCCGTTTTAAAATCGCCTTCCGTTCCAACGTCTCTCACCCCCGAGGGCTGGGAGCGCGTCCCCGGGGGGCACCGCCACGGGCCGCCGCGCTCAGGCGCCCCCCGCTCCCCCGGGGCCCGGACGCCGGGCTCGGCAGCGCCGGGGCCCGACCAGGGCCTTTCCCTTGAGGGAAAGGTCTTGCGCCCTTGGCACAGATGGGGCATCCCTGGTTGAGCCACTACACGCAGGAAAAAACAAAACTAAAGCATGTACCGGCCCGCTGCCTCAGACTCCATTGAGTACTCTGCATGTTGAAAAAAGAAAACCCAACTTCAGTTTCATGTTTCACAATATATGACAGTGAAGCAATGCCAGATCTGTGTGAAACACAAGCCTATCTGATTCTAAAGGAAGAATCTATTTGCCCTTCAAGAAAGTGCTCTGAGAAGCCCGTGTTTTTTCTGCATTGCAGATCTACCCCCATGACTGCATCTCTTCTCGTGCTTCAACCTTACGCGGAAATACAATGCTGTCAGGAACGCTATTTCCTGGCTTTGCTGCAGTTGCAGCGCACTCAGGTTTTGGCATTACACCGCTTTTGCGCTGGGGCCAAGCCTCGTGATGAATAACGTGTGTCAAACACAGCAAATTAGTGCTCGATCTAGTATGGAAATAGCAAGGATCGTATCTCAAAGGACAGCGCTTCTCAATCTGGTGAGCTGCCCCAGAAAGAACTAAAAATGCAAAGGTGAAGAAGTATTTATAGGCATAGTCTTAGCTGAGTAGAATATTAAAAATACCATTTAGAAAGCATAGTCATGGAGAAATAGGATGTGTTGTAACAAAGGAGGAAATTGGATGCATTATATAACATACAGTTTTCAAACACTCAAGCAGTGCTATGATAGAATAACACTTAGAATACACTACTACTACTGCAGGACACATTTCCATTTGTTCCTCTTGCAATCTTTCATCTTATGAGTGCATATAATACTTGTATTCCAATTTTTATACACTCAGTTGTATTTAGATACAGGTAAAAGGATCATAATCCCCAGAGAAATTATTATTGCTTAATTTCCGCTGTGTGGACCATTTCTTGATATGTCTGAATCTGAGCTTCAGTGCTATTGCTTGTCAAAATACACTTTACAACAGAAAGGCCATACTTAAATCTTGGCACGTGGGTTACGTACCAATCCAAGCCACAAGATGACTGCTCAGAGCAAGCACAGCTGGCTTCTTCAGTGTTGACTAATTTATGAAGAAATGAAAACTTGAGGGAAAGAGAAATGGCAACTTGCCACCTCAGGGGTGAGGATATTTCCCTAGAAGCAAACTCAGACTGCTTTTTCAGGATAGAGTAACTTTTAAGGATAGAGTAACTTTTGCATGTATTGTATTGAAAAATAATAAAGTTGTTAATCAAAACTCATTCTTAAACAGTTTTGTTTAAGCCAGAATTAAAACAGGGCTATTAATCTGTATGTTAATAAGCATTCATCACAAAAAGTGTTTTACCTCTTAAACCAATAGCAGAAACCCCACTAAAGAGATCACACAAACTGAGCTAACATTCAACCCAGCTGTGGAAGTGGAAGCCCCTGGTGCAAACCTCCTCCTGACTCTTGCCTGCTCGCTGGTTTAGTTTTTGTCTTGCAAACAAAATAATTGACTAACTCAGTTAAAAGCTACATTGTGTATGAAGAGAGAAAACACAGTGTTCTATCTTAGTATAACCATTTTCCAAGTTACCTTGAGTTGTATAATACACTAAAATTGCATTAAAGGAACTCGCTGACAGAACAAAGATGTGTTCCGAAGTTTACAAGCATCTGTTATGAAGCATTCACTAGCTTCAACCACGTAACTCGAGACAATCATATTTGCATTTCTTCCAAGAATATCACAGTCCAATCTTTCCCATTTTCATAACAGAATTAATGTGGTCATTAATTACATTCCTGGCCCTCTAATACTACTTAAAGCATCTCAACATTTTATTTTGCAGAATTTGAGCACAATCCACTTGCTCAAGTGCAAATTCAACTAAACTTGTACATCTCTGATATTCAGTTTGCTTGAATTGTTTGTGTCATCTTTATCTGAAATCAGAGTCCAGTGAGAAAGAACTCCTCCTACTTTCTATTTTTTTTTTTTTAACTTCTTGAGCTTCATTAATTATTGACTTAGGCTTTTATTCCTCTTCATTTCATTCCAAACAGGAAACGAGAAAGATAATTTTCCAACTTCAGACTTTGCAGCAGCAGTTGGCGTAACTCAAATGATGGACAGTGTTACTTTATTTTCCAACACAGGTTGAGCACATTTGGAATGGGAGGCTTACAAGAAGGTGGTTTCTTATTTGAGACTCGGGTCATATAAGGACCTGTTAAATCTTATCAGGCCATTTCGTAATGGACTTTAGTCTTAATTGAAACTGTCGAGTAAGATTAGACTTCACATTTAGGCATGGAAGGCCATACGGTGATCAGAACAGATTCTGTGAGCTAGAACATCGGCTATTTTTACATGAAAATACTTCTGCTGATCTGAGGAGCTTCATAGTACTACTACAGAAAAAGAACTTTTTACAACTGGGCTTTCTACCTCAGAGTCCATTTTCACACTGCTAGAAGCAGCCTCTTCCATAAACTAGCCACGTTGCGATGGAGAGAGCAGGAATCAAATTGGCTTACATTTTCACATTTTTTTCTCCTCCTTTGAAAGCGGAAATTTTTGGCAGGCTGTTCAATACAGACAAGTATTAGACATGTGGAACATTATGGGGTGTTCGGGTTTTTTTGTGTTTGGTTTTTCGGTTGTGTTTTTTTAGGGTTTTGTTTGTTTGTTTTTTTAAAACTCACTGACTAGGTCAATACAAAACCTTCATGGGACTGGCTTGGTTTTAAGATCAATATTGCAGACCTTCCTGAAGGCCTTAGCATTGTTGCCCTCTTCCTTTCTCGCTCACCATAGCTAGTTAGGGAACAAACCCAGGTAACACAAATATCGAACTTCTAGAAAAAACAAAACCTATGCAGTACCAAGGGTAGATCACAAATTTTCAGGCAATATCAAAAACCGTATTTTTGTCACGGGAACTTTGAGGATCAGAATCATTTGCAGTGCTTCCAGATTATTCTATGGTTATACCTTGTTCTTAGTCTTCAGGGATTGCATTCCAATCAGTGACTTTTTTTTTTTTTTTGAAAGTAACTGTAGGTACATTCTGCTTTAGGCTTAGTCACATTTTTTCCACCAGACACTCACTTCAACTCAGGCTCAGACATCTGTCTGTCTACAGGTGTTGTAACCCTTATTTTCCCACTGCAAATAGGGCATCTGAGAGAAAGGTGCAGGCAGTAACGCTTCCTGTGAATCCAATCCAAACGCCAGCCACATTCATTGCTCTATTTGATGGATTCAAGCAGATAATGTACGCTTGCAGACGTTACTTGACCCTAGATTGTCACGGCCTTTTCTCCCACAGAGATTTCTATAAAAAAGACAACGTTTGCATTCTGCAAGGTTTAACATTCATAATTAAACCACGCGGCTGACAACCCAGTTTCAGCACCACTATGACCTTGGGAGGCAACGGCCGTAAAGGATCCTTCGCATTTGTTATAAGCTGGTAACTCTTCCCTCTGACTCAGCAGAGCACAATCGACAGCTCCCCAAATAGCCTGATGCAGTTAAAAAAATACCCGAGTTGACGATCTGCTTTGTTACAGGGATGTAGGCTTTTTTACAAGAAACCAGAATGAAGTTGGTCTCACACTAGAGAATTTGTTTGAAGAGCTCTTGCGTAGGACAGGGACATATCCTGGTTTCCCAAATTACTCTCGCCACGAAATTCGTTCCGAAGCAGACCCTCGTAACAGCAGCAGCCTCCAGAAAGCTTATAATCTCTCCCACTTTGGGCACTGCCTCAGGTGGATAAGACTCGGGTAGTGCCTAACGGGCACTCAGAAACCAGGGGCATTGCTCTTTGTATTTCTGAACCCTGGTGGCGAATACCTCTGAAGGACACCACTGAAGAACCAGGTCGCAGGTGGTCGAATCCCAATTCAACAGACGACACTGAACACCAGGACAGTGACACTGCCCTGAGACGTGCCAGACAGGGACGCCGTGGTTTCATCCCTGAACACACGACATATGGGCAACTTGTAAGGAATACAAAATCCAAGGATCTCCATAGTTATCAACATGACATCAAGACAAACGAGCATGAGTGAAGGAAGAGTTTACATGTTTGACCTAACATTTTAAGCTCTTATAAGCATTTTAAGCTCCTCAGGCACACTGGCTGTCAGGTATTTACTGCTACAGGCTCTCAGAGAAAACGCCGAATTGTAACAAAAACCAGACAGTAATTCTCACCCTGGTGCACTTCATTAAGAAGATGAAAGAAGCACAGACACCAATAGCTAGTAGAAAAAAGGTAAGGCATTGAAAACTATCTTAAGGTAAAGATAGAAAAATACTTTGTTTTAAATTCTGAACACAGCCCAAAAAGCAGCATTTACTACTTGAAAAAAGATAGGCATTTTGAATGAAGCAGAACGTATTTGCATTTCAAGTGACAAACACAAAAGTTTAAAAATCAAACTATTTTAATAACCAGTAATTGGGAGACGTCCCCTTACTACATTTTGGACTAGCAACTACTCTACAGATGAAAGCCAGTTTAACATTTTGTGCGAGTTTTCTGCCTTGCAATACACAAAGGTACATACCTTATTCTATAATTCCAGCAATATAGATACAACACTAAATGAAATCTTAACATAGTTTGACTATTTAAAGTCCTGTGCTGCCACACTGTACTAAGCAAACAAATTATTATATGGAGTTCCAGAAAGCTAGCACACTGGAAACATTGCCTCATTCCACAGTTTATACTGACTTACACACTTAAACTGCTAGCTTAAAAAGATTACACAAGTAATTCAGTAAAAACAGTCATGTGTTTATGTGATAAATTAATAGCGTTGTTAGAAGCTGGCTATAGATTAAGCTACTGGACCATGAATAAACAACTTCGTGTAAAAAATATGCAATCCCAGAAATACAACTCACTTAAACTGCATTCACAGTTCATGAGAATACGCCTTTTCATCCAGATGAAAATAAATGCATGTTCAAGAACAAAATAAAATCTCTTATTAAATGGTTTGCAGAATTTATTAGGTCTTTTTTAATATAATCAATATTTTATCAAGCTAGTTGCATATAAAGTGATCTCCACCATATACATTACAATTTCTGTGCATCGTCTAAAAAAAAGTCACCAAAAAGTAATATTTTACAGGTTACAGTTAACTTTGAATTAACCTAAAAGTGAATGCTTCTGTAATTTGATTTAAGACACTAACCCGCACACAGCTTCTAATGCAACATTTAAATTAGGTTTCACAGCAAGCTCAACCTGCACTTCAATGAAAAGAGGCTACTGCCATCTCAACTTTTGAATTTCTATAGTTTACTATCTTAAAACCACAAAAATTTAATGTGGTGTTCACTCCAAATAAGGAAAAAGTGTATTACAATTCCTTTACAACAAAGCCTGCTCAGAATACGTATGCCTCAAAAAAATTAGGAAACTCCTCCAGTAAAAGGAATGGAAAAACATTTTAGGTTCTTCTTGATTAACGCTTGGAGCTGCTCATAGAAAGCAAAACCAGCAAGCAGAATAGGTAAACTAGTATTGGATGCGACTTAAAGCAAAGAAAATTAGAAGAAAGCAGATTCTGCCTGCAACATACATTTCTCAATTTAGAAGAAACTTTAAAAGGGACTGATACAGATAATTAACAAATAGGTTTTCTGGTATCTTCATAGGATGCTAGTTTACTGGCCAGGCACATATATTGTAAATATACAAAGAATCCAGAGTGCTGAAATTTACACAGCACTTAAAGGATTTAACATAACAGAGGTGGGTAGGACACAGGAAAAATATTTAACAACTTATATAAATATATTAAAATCTCAGCAAGAAATGTAAGAGCCCATGCACACAAGACAGTAAATTGAAAAAAACATTTAAGACTTGACTTTTCAACAGCACTGACACCTGAACTCCAGAAAGTTAACGATTTACAGTATCTTATAACAGTCTTTCTCCACACAGTCTAAATGTACTGAATCATACCGACATTACACAGCACATGAACAAGCAGCAGATGCATCAAGGGAACAGGAGCTATATGCATCGTGTGGCCTGCCCAGTTAGAGGCAAATATCAGAAAAATTGTTTCTGACGTAGGCAGAGATACAATCAATGTAGCTAATTGTATACCCGTCATTTTCAAGAGTTAATCCACAGTATGGGAAAGAGGAGCTTTAGATAAAAATTATGTACCCAGTCTCAGAAGTGACAGAAGCAGAGATTTATCTTTCAAAAACTGGGTCCGTCCTGGACTGGCCTCGATGCACATGCAGTACATTTGTTTTCAGAATGCAAGATTAATTGGGAATGTCTGCACTAGTGTTTCGATTTCCATATTTGTGATGGATGATCAGCAATACAACTCCTAAGAAGAAGCATATGGACCCAACAGTGATGTAAGCAATTCCCAGAAAGGGATTTTTGCCTCCCATCCACGAGATGGTGCTTAGGATCATTCTTTTTCGTCCATCAAAACTGTGTACAGGATAATCTGAAAAATGTATAGGAAAATAAGAAGCACATTTCCAAATCTAGCTTTATATGGTCAGGCCAATTAAAATTTGGGAACATTTCACTCAGGTTCCAAACACAAATTGCCGCCTTTGAGTATTGGAAGTGCAAATAGCCACTTTGGGAGATGTTAACCACTTTTTAAGGGAAGAGTAAATGCACGATTTTGTGGGTTTTTGAAAGCAGCTTCAATAAAATGAGGGAAATCTGAATTTTAATTCTTGAATGTATTTTAGTACAAAATTTTTCTTAGTGACTTTATGTTCATTCAGTTTTATATGCACTCCCCGTAGTTTTGCAAAGGAAAATACTGCAGTAGCTATTTAAAAATGATCATTAAGTGCTTTCGAATTTTAAGAATTTGGTAACTATGACAACCCTCCTCCTCTAGTCTCCTGCACTTCTACCTAGCCTTTAGTTTGTCCAAAATAGAACGACATACCTCCCCACCTGATCCACAGCTCTGGCATTTTTCTGACCTCCAAAGTCACTCTGAGCTCGATTACATATTGTCATTACACCCTGAAGTTAAAGTTTCTAAGCTACCAGCTACCTCTGTTCTTTCCTTTTTCCTGTGCTTCTCTCAGTTCCTTTACACCACCCAAGCAATCTGATTTCCGTCTCACTACAAAGCTACTCATTTCATTTTATACACAGGTTTGAGTAATTGCACAGCAGAGCAGGCTGCTCTGGAGCAAGACTACAAGTAGAGAATAATCTGACAACAATACACGGAGCTGCAGAAGGGCCCAAAGCAGGCCCTGAACTCCTGAATGAATGTTAATTCCTGCACCCATGAGAAATGTCTCTCCCAGATATTCCATACCCTTCAGTGTCAAAGCAGTAATTAAGAGTCCATAGGAAAGCACAGGAAGGCATCAAAGAATTGGTAGTGCGTACACTGATGAGTAAAAACGCACACTGCAAATTGGCCACGTTATCAAGGGTAGATAAAGCGTGCGCATACATAGTATTTTGCGGAAACTAGAGCCTGGCTAACTGTTACTTAGGCCAGTTAACGGATCTCAAGAAGGCTTATCAGTTCACCTGAAGGCTAAGCATCTCCTGAACTATGCTCAAGTATCTTCCTGTCAGCCAAAATGCAGACCGTCTGCCCAAGAATTATCAGATGGAAACGCTCCCATCCATAGACTTTAGCCTCTGTCCCACATGAGGCAGCTATTGGGGACTGCAAGCCACCATAAACACGAACAAGATGTGTGAGAAAAAAGTGAATAAGGCTGACCATACACCTGTAAGAATTCAAGTTAAGTGTACAGAGAAGACACTCATGTCCTCCAAAATGTGCCTACTGGGTAAATTCTACACTGAAATCTTCCCTAGGATTAACATTTCCATTATCTCCTCACAAAGGCCTCCACTAAAGAGCTGATTTTTTTTTTTAAACTGAACTGAATGTTTTCATCCTGCTTAAAAAATGTAGTTTTATATGAATGCAGTTTTATATGAACTACAAAATAGTTTAAGAATGTTATGATTAAATCTGAACTTACATTAAAGAGTGTAAGTCTAACCCAGTCATTTCATTTATGAAGCTTAAAAACTGGACTGGATTTCACATTCTAACAGGCCACACACAAGTTAATGCTATTAAAAACTTGCACAGAAGTACAAGATGGTAATTATTCTACCCAAGTCTCACTACCAGTTTTCAACCACAGCTCAATACCATCTTTTTTTAGAGACGGTAAGAAAAAAAGACTAGTTCAATTTGAACTTGCACAAATATATGCCTGTGTAATCCAGCTAAGGTCCTTAGCAGGTTTCAAAGTTTTTTTTTCAAAGGATACTGTACGTGATATCCAAAGAATATTTCCCAGCCTGTAAGGTAGGCTGCAAATTATTCTTCCTTTCAATGAGACGATACAGCTTGCGAAATGTTGGCAGAGCAGCAGTACGCATCCACACAATGAAGTCTTCATTGATAAAGCCATTGTTGTCAGGCTCCGAGTCCAGCATATACACTGGCTTGGGCCAGTTCACAGGTTTTGTTGTGCCTAGGATTAAACAAAAATAACAACAATAACATATTTCAAATACAGGACTAAGTAACACACCGGCTTATCAAAATTCCTTCTAATATCACAGAAAAACATAGTAACTTCTAAACAGTATGAACAGACAGGTTGGCTCACTGCTGTTGCAAGACACTGGGCTGTTTAACAACTTTTTATTTTGCAGCTTAAATAGCAGTGCATATCCATTTATTCTCATGACAGCACTGCCCATTTGTTTAAACAAATTTGCCTCCCCTACACATTTATATAGCTAGGAAGTCTCATCTCAAAACATTACTCTACCTTAGTGAGACAGTTCTCCATTATGATGATAGCTCCTCTGCTCACTTGTTAAAAGAGTTTGACTACCACTTCCTGGACCACAAGCAAATAAAATTATGTATAATATTTTAGACGATGCCATACTAATGCTTTTGCTTATTTTATTGGAAATAAAATTCTACACTGTATTAGGGTAAGGTATCTGTTTTCGCAAGGGTAGCATCACATTGGTAACATGCAATTTGGCTGTGACTAAGCAAGAAACCTGCATCAGGTTAAACCTGAAATTATTATACACCTTGCATAAACACACAGACACACCTTAGAGCCCTGAGGAAGATTATTTTCAGCCATAGAAAACTTTGATTTACCAAACTGTATTTAACCTAACAAATGAGAGAAATCAGTCACTTCTAATCAAAAAAAAGAATCAGGTTTTTAGAAAACTTTGCACAATCTACCAGTAGAAGCATTTAAATGAAAACTCCCATATGAAGAGTTTGATTAAACAACTGCAGGATTTCTTTTCAAGTTAAATCCAAGCATTATAGCAGTTGTACTGGTTTTGGGCTGGGACAGAGTTAAATGTCTTCATAGTAGCTTGTATCCTGCTATGTTTTGGATTTGTGATGAAAACAGTGTTGATAACACACCGCTGTTTTATTTATTGTTGGACAGCGCTTACGCAGCCTCAAGGCCGCTTCTGCTCCTCAGACTGCCCCACCAGCAAGCAGGCTGGGGGTGCACAGCTGGGACAGCCGACCCCAGCTGCCCAAAGGGATATTCTATACCGTATGACGTCATGCTCAGCAATAAAACTGGGCAGGTGGGGGTTGGCGGGGGCTGCCATTGCTTGGAGGCTGGCTGGGCACTGGTTGGTTGGCGGCGAGCAATAGTTTTCTTTTGCATTACTTGGTTTTTCCTGGGTTTTATTTTCCTCTCTCTTTGTTGGTGTGGTTTGTTTTTTTTTTTCCCTTTTTTTTTTTTTTTTTTTTTAAATTACTAGATTGTCTTTATCTCGACCCACAAGTTTTCTCACTTTTACCCTTCCGATTCTCTCCCCTCCATCCCACTGAGGGGGAGAGGGTGTTAGTGAGCAGCTGCGTGGTGCTTAACTGCCAGCCAGGGTTAAGCCACAACAGCAGCGCACGTATTAGGCTTTTCTCAGTATTCAAAGTGAAAAAAAAATCAGAAATTAAAAAAAGCATTAATGATTACAGCAAAGTTAAAATCCAAACACATTCACATGAAATTTACAGCTTTCATTATTTAAAGAGAACCTTTCTAGATAGCAGAGTAGTCTTTAGCTTGGATTTCTTCAGAAAACCACAATATTTTTAATTAGCATGTTCACTAAAATGTTGTCAGTGAGGTAAAATTCACTCGAATCAAAATGTGTTTGAAGTGTTTTATTCTTCTTAAAATTTCACATTTTTTTTACCTTGGAAAAGCGCAGTTAAATTATTTCCATCTCCCGTAGGATTCCTGAACTTTACATTTTTATCTGTCCACCACGCAATGCCTTTTTTAATCAAAGTAATAGGAGTCCTTGTGTCATTATCAATGCGGTATAATTCCAATGTATCTAAGGAGAAAATCAAATTAGAAAACCAGCTGACAAAACTTTCATTAGACAGATGATCCTGATAGGCAGTGAAACAGTTACCTCCAGGAGAAACAAAACAAAAAACTGGGCACAGCATTTATTACCTGCCTGCCACAATCACAAGCTGTTCTGTAAGAATTAATGTATGTTAGATAGCAGCATATTATCCATATATGATATCTATATGTCTACTCCACAGCAGTAACTGCTTCTCACAACAGGTATTTCCATCCTTTGTACGCTATCAGATTAAATTAATTCTGATAGCGATTTTGAAAAAAGCAACAGCAGTCCAACACAACATATTTATTTTATTCTGAACAATGAAAATATGTTAATTTAAAACAAAAAAGCCCGTGATGTCTTTACTCAGAACAATTTGCAACACAATACAGAACATACACTGGATCACAAAGACATCTAAGTGATAACTTAAAATTGTGTTACCATACCATTAAACATACTGTTGGCAATAGCTCCACAAGGAGCAATGGGTTTGTCCTCATTTGTGCGGTAAGGCTCACATTCCTTACTTGGATTCTGATGGTTAGAAAGAAAAAAGGCAGATGAGTCTGTGCTAGTTTATCCAACTAACCCGTTTTTTGCTATGGTACCTCAATAATGTGCACATTTTAAATGTAGCACAAAATAATCTTTTCATAAATCAGGTTATTTACAAACACTTCAGCATTCAGTACTAGTTGGCATGATTGATTTTTCTTTCACAAGCAGGAATAAAATCTAAATAAAACATGAATAAAGTCAGAATCCCATCATGGTCATATACTAAAAATAAGGCTTTTTTTGGAAGCTATTAGAATTTTTTTTTCTTTTATCTTTTAATAGAAACAGTTTTCCAACATGAAATACTCAAGCATTCCTTTACTAAAGGTTTTTTTTTTTAAGTATGCATCAGTGTTATAGAATATAAAACTATAAAAAGAAACCAAACATAACATAAAATGCAAAAGGTTGCAAGGCTCCAACAGGATGCCAAAAATGCAAGCAGAAAAAGCCCCCCCAAAAACCCTGTGTCAGTCATCAGATGTACCCTCCTGAAACTCTCCCCTTTTTTAAAGCTTAGGGGTAAAAAGGGAGAATCATGCTGGAGCAAGAACCGAACTGTATTTCAACTCCTCATAAAAATCAGGGAAAGGAGAGGTCTGGCCCTAAACATTACAGAGTGGCTTGAACAGAATACACAGTACTGATATTTTCCAATATTGCTGATGTTCAATATTGAACCAGGGTCTACAAAAACAGGTGCACTTAGCTGCAATATCCAAACCAAGCGCTAGGTAACCGAATATTATTTTATACTGAAAATGAAAACTTCAGACAAAATGGATACAGATAGATACTACTGACTGAAGATAACAAGACAGTTTAAAACTATTCCAATTTGAGAAGTGATCGAAGTACTGCATTGCTGTCCACTTAATGAAATGACTGACATGACATTTTACAGTGTTTTACACAGTTATTTTCTGTAAACAAAATATGAATTCCTAATGGTTGTTTTCTGTTATACAAAAACTCTAGTACCTCATTATTTTTAAACTAAATACTCAGCTATGAGACGATTCATGCAATAGTCAGAAGTTAGTTGGTTATTAATATCCAAGCAGGAATACCTACAAGTAGTGAACTGTTATCTCCATTCAGCTGGCTGTCATCTCGAGATTTCACATAACGACGATGGTTTTGGTAGAAGTTGGAAAGTCCATAATACATGAATACATTGCTCTACAAGAAGCAAGATGCGGTCAGAGGGGTTTTCATTCACACAAAGAACAGATCAATAAAACATATGAACACACTAATTGACATAAAGCTTAAATTTTAACCTCTTAAAATCTGTGTTTACTTTACAGCAACTTTCATAAAGAAGGCGCCTCAATCCTGTCTTCACACTGAGTACACAGAGTACTATCCTAACATAAGCTGGCATCCTGAAGTCAAACAGTATCCACATGGCATAAACTATCAGAATGATATTCACCAGCACTAATTCCAACACCTATCTTGTCTGATGTTAAGCACATAAGCCTCATTTGCCTCTAATTTGTCAGAAAGCACTTATCTGGTATTTCCAATTCTTGTTGAACTGTTTGGTTTTTTTTTTAAATCATACAGGAATAGCTGATCTACTTGCCAGCTATATGACACATACGGTAAATCTAAATGTGTAAAACACAAGCATTCCACTTAATGTTATACATATGCAGACAAACAGAGGCATTAAAAACCATCTCATCCCTGCTACTGAAAAGATACACAAAAATGAGATCCAAGTTCATACGACAACTAGAAATAATCCTTTAAAACAGAAGAAAAAAAAAATTAAGACTTAAGTGATACAGCTGTCCTATCAATTATGAAATAAGCCATATAAACTGTTCTAATTTCACTTTGTATACAGGACAGCATACCTCAAATGAATGTTCCAGTGTGAAATTGATGGTGCAGGTACAAGGTGGCGTGCTGTCCCAGGAAACATTTAAACATTTGTTGCACGGACTAGAAGGCTCTGTTCCTGTGTAGTCAATCTATAACAGAAAAAAAGTCATTAATTTACAATGGGAGAGTAAAGAAAATTGACTAATAAACCAGAAAGTTGACATTGCATTTATTTTGCAGTCGTCTTATACCTCAACTCCAAAAGCCCATTCAGACCTATCTCGTGATCTCAAAAGGTCCCTCCCAATACAAATGATTTTGTGACTGTCTATATGCTCAATTTCAGCCTCAAACAAATTTAACACTGAGGTAGGCCATTACTGCTGAGGGAATAAAAAAAAGAAAAAACACACCAAAACACAAGCAGCAGATACTCCAGACAACATGATGTTTCCAAACACACACACACACACACACACACACACACAATATAAAATATAACAAGCAGAGCTCAGATTTTACATGCTTTCCAGAGATTAAATTTGTGAAAGTTTATCTGGATTTTTAATAAAAGAGTTTCGCATAAGAAAACTTGCTTTGCTGCCCATTTTCGGCCATCTAATTAGTCAGAAGATTAAAATAAATAAATAAAGAATCACTTAATGCCCAAGAACTCTCCTAAAATAGGGAAGACAAAGACACTAATACTGTTTTGCCAGGAACAGGAAAATACCAGTAGATGGACAAGAAAGATGATCAGTGTTAGTTTGGCTTATACAGTATCATCTGTCTTTAATAGCGTAGCTCAAAAAAAAAAAAAAAAAAAAGTATTTGAAATCTGCACACCGAGGCTACCCGAACAGTATGCATAACATATCCTGAGCGGCCCCGAGCTCACCCTACGGCCCAAGCCAACTGAAGCTGCTTGCCCGCATCAGCCCTCCCTCCTGGAGAGCGCCAGCACGTGAATGGCAGGAAATAATCAGCTTGGCCCCAGCAGGCTAGCTCCAAGCGTAGCAGGAGAAAGCTTCCATCTGCCTATAAACTATGTATTTCTACGCTTACTGTGAAATTCCTATTTAGAATTTACAGTCGGATTGGTGCAACATACACGTTACGGCAAGAAACTGCTAAACAGCAGTATCATTTGAACTACAATGCCTATATACTTTTGTGAAAGACTGCTGCAAATGGTTTGCCCTGACTTAGGCTTGTAGTGAAACGCATCATCAAGAATTAGGATGATTTATCATCTGTCCTACTATCTATATTAAGGTTAGCTAAAACAAACACGCGGTTTCAAGGTTCAGGGAACAACTGAAGCCTGTTTTCCTCTGGATCTTCTTCAAGGTCTCTCTTCCGATGATTTCTTCTGTATCTATTAAGCTGCAGCCCTTCCCTCAGCACCTTTACTGGTATCTGCTGCGCTGCCAGATTTCTAACAGATGAGACCTGCACCCTAACGAGCCTAGCCGAAACGAGTCAGCTTCAGAAGCTATTAGCTGGCAGAGAGAGGGAGGATCACATAATCTTTGCTTCCTTTGCTGAATGAGATACTGAGTTTATGCTGCTCTAGAAACAGCACTACTGCAGCAGTCATGAACAGCTCTGTTTAGCTACAGCAGACAGACAGACAGACCACCACTGCTCTCAACAAACAACGCAGCTCATTTGTTCAAGGCTAACTTGGCGGGTTTTTTCTTTTTCCTGCTAAAGTAATCTTAAGCATTTCCTTTAGAAAGAATTTAAATCTCCATGTGCTGGGCTAGTTCTTCAGCGCGTGGAGAAGTTTTAGATCAAGAACAAAACTCAAATACTCTAAGGTTGCAAAAGATCTAAAGACTTCACTTTTAAAAGCATAATTGACTGAATTCTGTGGAGCATGAAATTGATGTGTATTGAAACAGAACCATGCTTTTGACCACTATCAGCTTCAATGCTACCCAGGAGCTTTCCTGTACAGTAACTGCCAACACAAGTGGGTTTTTTCTGCATCCACATTTTCAGGTTACATTCAACAGATAGCTTAACTAAAGGGATAGAGGTATCTGTCTTCGCCTCTTGACAAAATAACGAAACGAGGACTTTGAGAAGTGAAGGACTGACTTCGGGGTCCACAGCAGGAACCCGCCTGACCCAGCGTTCTGCCCCGGGGACCGGCCAGCAGCTGAGCGTGACAAACCCACGCAGAGCGAGCCCTTCCCAACAACCTCTCATCTAAGGACGCTGGCTATATCCAAGTTATCCGGCACCAATGGCTTTTCAGGCTGTTGATGTCCTTCTCAGTTGATTTACGTTACTGCAGCGTAGAAATAACATAACTATTGCATATACATATTCTCCAAGCCATTTATGACTTTGTACACTTCATGCGCTGTTACACATTTATCCTACTCTGCTTGGCCACTTCTTGTACAAAAGGCACCCCATAACTCCGGTCCTCTTTGCTATCCCTCTCTGTAGATTTTATTAAGTTCTGTATTATTTTTGAGACGGGGCTACTGGAACGGCACACAACACTGAAGATGTATGCAACGATAATCTACTTTCTTTCAGTTCTTCATTCCTAGTCATGCCTTAAAGTCTCTCTGGCTTCTTAACTACAATTATGCATTTCACAGCAGCAGTCAGAGCACAAAGATCTCTTTCCTACACAATTAATGTTTTGGATATTCCTCAATTTTTGTCACATTTTAATATGCTCTGCCAATGCTTCTTATCCACTCTAAAAAAAAAAAAAAAAATCAGGAAATACAGAACTCTTTCACCCTTTAATAACAGGGCAAAAAGACACATTTACACAGCTGATTCTCATTTTCCACCCAAATGAGCTATTATCATGATAGACCCAAGATAAATGGCTGTTTGTACCCTTTGAAACAGTGAGAAAGTGCTAGAGAACAACACAAAAACCCTATAATTCTAGTACACTTAAGCTGTTGGAAATCTGCCAGATTTGAATTCAAGAGAGCTTATAAAGGAAATCAATGGAAAAGCTACATTTTGCTGCTCAGCCCTTGCACCTGTATGAGAACAGCACAGTTCACAGAGATACTGATGGCTGCAATATCTAGTTCCAGTAAAGGGTGATTTGAACTGTACACAAATATGTATTTCAGGGGCATAAATTATACATCCTATTCGATTCCAATACACTAAGTTTACAGGCAACTATATATATATATATATACACGCACACATACTTAACAAGTATGCTATTGTCTAGGAGGTGGGTGTAAATAACTACCTCTGCTTCCTCCCCCGATTACATTTTTAAAAGAGCTTAGTCACTGCACCTAGCTTCTAGATGTCTTGTCTCCCAGAGCTAAATTTACAGCTATTTGTGAGTAACATTTGGAGGTTACTAACAAAAGCCAGCATACTAAGCAGGGTCGTATCTCAGCCGTGCATATAGGTGATAGCAGTGTCTTCAACTGCATCCCTCACTGGTGTTTAGAGCCCAAATGCTGGTCTGTAAAATGCTTCATCTATGTTTTGTTGCTGGAATGGTAAAGCCTTTTTTGATTTAAACATTTTTTTTTTTCCCCTCAAAAATTCAACTGCCTTTAGAGTGATAATCTCACTTGCAGAATTTCTGCATTATAACATTTGATACAACACGCATCAGGATCAGAGAACAGAACCCAAGTTCCCCCATTCTTACCTGCGTACCCCGACTGTCTGATCTCAGAAGCCAAGAACTCTGTCCCTCCTGTCCTCACGAAAGCCTAATGATCTGACTTGGGAGAGCTTCATGTGAGGTGGATGACACAAGTCTGAACCCACGCAGTAAAACAAACCAAGCAACCAACCCCTTTCTCGTCTTGAATATCTTAAAATTAGAAAGAGTGGAAGGCCAGCACCCGCCAACTGGTTTCCAAATATAGATGGCTACTACTGCTTTATATATATGCACTCTGATTGCACAGGGCAGCATCAGTCATGCTCCCAGCTCACCTATGGATTTACACATTGCACGTTAGGTGGGAACATCTAGATTTTGGCTCCTACTGGAACTTATTAGGAGTACATGACTGAGCTGCTAAGCAACAACAGTACATAAAAATTCTGTATATGCACACAGCAACAATATAGGGAAAAGGAGTCGCTTACATTTTTTGACTCATGAAACTGATACATTTCCTGTCCCTATGGATCAGTGCAGATCCAGTCATAATGAAAAAAAGGGAGCTATATTTATCCAATTATATTTACCTTACAATCATTATGATCTAAGACGTTGTATTGCTTTACTATAGAAATGGCTATTTTAAATGCAATTGTCAAAAAAATCAGTTACCAAGGATTTTTTTTTTTTATTTCTCTCCATTGAATGTCCTGTTGAACACATGGGATTGTATTTACCTTAAATACGACTATAACGTGACAAAAGTCTACATGCCCGTGACAACTTGGCAATCTTCTCTGAAGCACCTGTGTCAATTTTCTGCGTACCCTCAAACCTCGGCAACAAGAAGCCATTGCTTTTCAAAAATATGCTTGCCTACAACATTCGGACACTGCAAAATACACTTCAGCTGTTTGGTTTTTTTTTCACTTCTGCTTTTCTCCTCAACTGGAATTTTAGTTCTTAACATAAAAGGAAAATGAATCTTATTATTATAACATTTTTTGCATTTTAGCAGAAATATGAAAATACAATACCATTCACTGTCTGCCTCAAGATTTCTTTTGTTAATTGGGCTTCATTGCCACATTGCTACCACTAGCCAAGCCACTGTCTTGAACACTACTTATTTGGAAGTGACAGCTTACTCTGATAACTAGAATGCTTTGATCCACAAAAATTAATATTCTCCAATATAGCAATCCAACAAACAACTACACCTTTTTTTCCCTACGATCAATCTTGGTCGCATTAGCTCACTAAAAGTAATGATAGGCGTCAGTTTGCTTTTCAAGGTTGTCCCTAAGCCCTTCAGGTTGTTTCCTTACACCACAAAGCGATTCTGTTATCAAACAGACCTAGCCGTGATACATGGCTTAGTTTTCAGTTACTCCTCAGCAACTTTTCACAGCAGCGGTGTGGTTAATTATCAGATGTAAACGACGCGGGTTTTTGTAAGTATAATTAGAAAAAGCCACCCTCTTCGATCTTTGTTTCTACGTTTACTCCGCAGACCCTGCTCCCCCACAGAGCACCTGCAGTGTTAAATCAGCAGCGCACGCAAGAATTACGGCAACACGTTCAGCACAGAGTTCTGTCCTGAAACGACAGCTCGATAATCCATCGCCACACGCTATCCCAAGGACGATGCACACGCTTTCCGCACCACCCAGAACAAAACTCGCCTCGGGCCGTGCTGATGAACGACTGGCACCAAGCTGCCCGGGAGGGCGGGCAAGGCTGACGGGAGGGCTCCGATCCGCCCGCAGGCCGCTCTGCGAGTTCAACGCCTACTCGGGGTAAGGAACAGGCGCTCTGGCAGAGGGCACGAAGGCTGCGGGGGACCGGGACAGCCGGGGCGAGGCGCCCGTCCGCCGCGGGGCCCAGGCCAGCCGCCCCCGCTTCCCGCCGAGTACCGGCGGCCCGAGATGTCGCAAGGAGGCGCAAGCCGCCCGCGGGTCGCCGATCCCCAGCACCGCTCGCCCGGCCCGGCGCCCCCCCAGCGGCCTCCGGGGGCTTCCACAGCCCCGCCGCGGCCGGGGAGGAGCCGGCCAGGCCCAGGCAGCCGCCGGCCGCCGCTCTCCCCCGCCCCGCCGGCGGGAGGGGCCTGCGTCCGCGTCCCCGTCCCCCGCCCCGCGCACCTCGTACTCGCGGATGTTGTTGGAGGTGACGAAGATGCCGATGCCGATGGGGATGAAGATGAGGCCGATGATGAAGAAGGCCGGCAGCACCGTGCCCGCCGTCAGGATGGGCTGCCAGGCCGGCAGCCGCTGCTGCTTGAACGCCGTGTTATCGGGCTTGCGGGTCTTCACGGCCCCGCCGCCGCCCGCGCCGCCCCCCGCCCCGCCGCCCGGCACCCCGACGCCGCCCGAGGGGTGCCCGTCCGCCTCCTCCTTCGCGCTGTAGTTCACCGCCATGGCCCCGGCCCCGGCCCGCCCCGCCCGGCGCCGCGCGCTGACACCGGCGCCGCCGGCGACACCAGCAACCAGCCCCGCCTCCCCGGGCGGCACGTGACCGGCGCCCACCGCGCCTGCGCGCTCGGCCGCGGCAGGAGGGAAGCGGGCGGGCGCGCACCTGAACAGCGCGGCAAAGGCGCGCGGCTGATGACGCCACACCCCCCACCCCTCCGGCCACGCCCCACCGCCAGCGACCGGCCGCGACGCAGCTGCGCGTGCGCAGAAAGGGGGGCGCCCGGGCGCGGGGGAGCGCGGGCTGCGCCTGCGCGAGTGGCCGCGTTCCGCCCGCCCGAGGGCGCGTGCGCAGCGGCCCTGGGCGCGCGGGCGGGCGAGAGGTGCGCGCACGCGCTTCCCGCTCCTGCCGCTCGGTGCTTGACAGCGCGCTGGGCGGTCGGTGCCGCTGCGGGGCCCCGCCCCGCCCCGGCCTGGCCTCGTGCTCGTGCCCGTGCCTGTGCCCGTGCCGTCAGGCCGCTGCGGAAAGCACTGCGTCACTTTCCACCTCCCTTGGCGTCTTCCGGCGGCGCAGGGCCTGGTGAGGCAGTTCGGTCCCAGCCGGCCCGCAGGCCCCTCGCCGCGAAGCCCCGCTCCTCCTACCGCTGGTGCGGCCCTCTGGCTCCCTGTGGCCCGGGGCCGGGGCGAGGCCGGCCCGGGGCCGGGGCGAGGCCAGCCCGGCCGGCGGAGAAGCCGCGGGCCTGCAGCCCTGTCACCCCGCTCAGTGCTGCGGGAGGAGCCCTGCCCACCGCCCCTCGTCTTCCCCCTCCATCAGAAGAGGGTTGCTGGACAAAGGCAGCGTCCGTTGGATTGCAAATAGAGACGTTAACTTAAGCTTCCTCGTCTTACAAATAGGAACAGCATCAGTCCCACTGTAGAGATGCAATAGCATAGGTCATCTCAGCAAAGTTACAAGAGCTTATCTTAACGAAGCCATTCATACAAACCATCACTTTGTGAGTTGTTCTGCACTATGTTCCTGCCCTGTTGTCAGGAGGCGTGTGAGTGAATCAATGCAATGAATGCCGGCAGGGGGGTTGCTGTTAGAGTTACTACTTTTTATTTCACTTAGGAGCCAATCCAGCTTCTATTCAATTCATAAAAGAGTCACCTTTTATGGGGGGTGTGGGAGTCTCTCTGTATCCCAGAATACCTTCTTTATCAGGCGTTGCTCAAGCCGACGCAACGCTGAAAGTCCGTATTTCTCACTTTATTGGCACTTTTACATTAAAGTTTGTTCTGTGAGGATGGTGTAGTCCTCACTACACAGAGAGTGTAGCCAAAATCCACTTTCAGCAAGTATTTATGCATTTACTTGATTTTAGGAAAAAAATTATTAAAGCTATTTAATTAAATAATTCTATAAGCACGTAATCCAGTCTAAGCCCTTTTAGCTGCCTGTGGAACAGTTTCCCTAAAACAAACGCCTTTTCGTTCTCTGAAGACTCAAAAGTATCAACGAAGACCACTGGGGGGAGCGGCTGCCGTGTGCAAACGCGGTCTCTCCGGAGGCTCGAAAGACCGCTCTTCACAGACAGCATAGGAAATTCGGGCGCTTAAGCATCTAAAATTTAGGAATTAATTTGGTGCCTAAATAATTATTTAGGGTTCAAAAATTAATCGTATTCCTTGTGGCATCTGTGCTAAAGCTATATCTCATTCCTAATTTATCCTTTCCATTATCTTGTGGGCTCTAACTTCTGCTGTCATTCCCCCTAGGTAAGCCCCTCGCCCCTATTATCACCCTTTTCTTGGTTATCTTTTGTTTTCAGTTACCAGCTTCAGCTATAGTAACTTTTACTCCCTCAGCCTCACAGAAAATCCAGTGAGGTGCGACCTGGGACCCCAAGGGAACAAGACTGCTTGTACACCTGTGCTGTGAGATGGCAAGGAATTTCTCTGGCAGCAGGATAGCCGAGGGGCAATGTCGGGAAGTTGGGAATCTCGTGCTGCCCGGGATGAGAGGACTGGCAAAGAATGGGCACGTTAAATTTGTGTGGGAATCTGTTCTGCAGTGGTTAAACTGGGCACGGGCTCTGTCAGCGGTTGGGGAACAGCCGCAGTAGGGATGCTGTGGGCCACGGTGATGGCTCGCTGGTGCGGTACCATCATATGTGTGAAACGGGCAGAAGAACAGCGGGGCGCTTCCTAGAGGATCTTGCAGAGAGGCCCTCAGTCAAGCAAACACAGGTTGATGTGGAAGTTTTCCTTCCACAAGTTTCAAAACGGCCTGCAAGGGAGACATTTCGCCGAGGGGCCAGACTAAGTCTAGTCCAGGAAAACTTCAAATTATGACCGATGGAGATGGGAAGAGCCCTAGAATTTTTATGTGCTGGTTTGCTCCATTTGTGTCAAATGACGCGCTTCTGTATAGCCATAGCCACAAAACCCTGGGTTAAATCTGGGAAATGTGGAAAAAAGGAGAGAACAGGAGAACCTGCTCCTTTCCACCCCAGTGGAATCAGCTGCTGCCCGATTTTGAACTGGTCAAATTTAGCAAGGCGTGGCACGGTACGCATCCTCGCGGCCACGTCCTGATGCGAGGGTAAGTACCGCCACGCTGACAAAGCAACCACTGACGTGAGGTGTCTGAACTGATCTCTGCTTGCCATTCTGCCTGACGTGAAACAGAAAAACTAACGCACCACACGGATCAGATCCACTGTTACTAGCCAGTTATAGCTCTCTTTTCAACTAGTTGTACCTAAGGCCATATGTTTGTCTGTAAGCTTGGCCTACGCATACACTTTGCACTGTAACGACTAGGTTAATTAGAAGCATGAGTTTTCTTTTTATCAAAATAAATATTATATATAATAATAAATATTTTATCAAAATAATTATATCCTCAGTAGCATAACTGGATGCAATCACAGGGTATATCTTACTTCCTTTCGTTAGAGAAATAAAGAATATCAGCATAAGTACTGCAATATATGGGTTTTACTTTTCACCGCTAAGCTAAGGTCTCGGTCAGATATTATTCCACAGTTTTACACTAGGACAAATTCTTTTATATCCAGGCAAGTGCAACCAGCAAATTTCATGTTCATGAAATCTCACAATGAGGTGCTGTGCGATGTAGTGCACTTCACGCTGGTTTGTGTGCAGTTGTAAGACAAATGGGTACAGAAAAAAAAAAAAGAAAAATACTTATAAAAACATACACTTGTAACGTTCCTTTTTAATATGTGGAATGACAAGCTGATTTATTAGGCATTGACTGAGCAATGAGTGATACACAGACATCTTACATAGTCAAGGCCTCAGTGTGTTACATTTATTAACCTTTAAGGCAAGGAAGAAGCAAATATGTGTCAGACTACCCAAGCATAAATGCTAAAATTACAGAATTTTAATTTGAAAACTGAAGTCTGATTTCAGGGGTATAAAATGTGCCTTAAAATTGTACAAAAATGAATGTATTGTAGTTACTCTAAAAGACCACCAATTGGCATTTACTTTTTAATTGTATTCCATTAAGCCCCCCCAAATGGTCATCTTCTGGCACTTATCCTATCACATTGTCCACTTATTTATAGGAAAGATGTAAATAATTAATACTTTTAAAAATAAAATTAAAGAAATAAGACCTTACGCTGTTAAAACCACTAATATTTAGAACAGGCAAGGCAAATAAATAAAATTCATTAACTGCCAGATTATTTCAGGGAGCAAATCTACATAACTTAAAGCACTAAATACGAAGTTTTCAACTTAGATGTTACTGTCCAGAAGAAGAGATAAACCCATTCACAGTAGGAGGCGGAACATTCAGGGCAGTAACCTCCATTTGGTATCTTGTTATCTACGTTAGAGATGGTTCTACAAAACAGGCAGTTTGTCTCCTCTTTGGCCCAATTATGTTTCACAATGAGGCAAAAGGAAAACTCACTGGTTGTGGAGATTTTCTCTAGAAATAAAAGTATTTGAGATTTTTTTAATAGGTTGATACATCATATTTTATCACCTATAATTATACTAACACAGGTCTTTCAATCCTGTTTAGACAGTAGGAGATCTTTAAGAGAAAAGTACATCTTTCACTGGTTTTCAGTTGCTTAAAAGCTACTGATATCTATAGCCCAAGATAGCCTCTACATTGTCTTCATCTGAAAGCACTTCCTAATTACTTCCTTTAAAATGACAATACTTGTAGAAATTAATCACATCTTTATATTAATAGATTTCTTCCTGAGTGTCCCCAAAATATAGGCTAATTATGTGGCTAATGCACTTTCTTTACTTACTTGTTTTAGATTCAAATCCAAATTAGGTAATGTAAAAAATTGACCAGGAAGATAAATGCATTGAAGATGAAATACACCCTTTGCACACATGAGTTTTACCCTCCGGGCATTTTGTGAAATACTGTAGCTGCTTGCCAGGTGTCGGATCAGAATTTATTATTCCACCTGCATAAACCATTAACAGCGATGAAGTAGTGTGTATCACCATGGATCTTTCATAACCAGTGTTACCAGTCTCCTACTCCAAAGTGCTGCAGTTCATTGAAAATATTTTAAAATCTGAATGATTTCAAATACACCACGACTGTATTTATGCTTTAAACAAACCTTTATTTTTTTTAAAGCTTAAAAACTTAATGTATTTGCAAAATCATATATGTTTATGTATTTGTTTAGAAATTATAAAACAAAAGGGGACGACTTCTTATACATACACTCATACTGAATCGGCTTTATATTAAAATATAGACAAGGAAAAATATTTTCTACTTCGGCTGGGACCTTTTAAATCTGGACTCAACTTAATAATAAGATTTTATTTATATCTTACTCATATTTAAAAGCTGAAGTTTACTTCAGGCATGTCACTGTCACTTTCAAATAGCTGGCAATTTCATTCCAGATAAGCTCAATATAGTCCTTAACATGGATAGCTTTTGATTCCCCAGGAAGGCTTTGAAAATAGAAGATCTGGGTCATTACAATGTGAACACTAATAATAATCATTCTACTGCGCAGTAAATTGAAATGTGGCACACACTAAATTTTATTCACCTCAGCTGTATTACTCTCTGAAAGCTGGAATTCTTCTCAGTTCACTCTAAAATATGATCTACAGACACAGCTATGTTATTGGCATACATTGTCTGCCATAAGGAAAAAAAAACCAACTCCTTAAAAACTTGGTGTACCAGCTGAAGTATAAGATATGCCAACAAAATGACTCTTTTGCAAGGATAAGCAGCATTTATTTTGATTACTCAGTATAGCTGTATTAGCAAACTCTTTACAATGCTGATCAACTCCAAGAAAATTTATACAGGTCCCAGAATATCCTGCCTCTCTACAATGTCAGCATTTGCCGCAGAACTCGTATCTAGAAGAAAAAAACAGCTCCCATGGCCGGCAAGCAAACGAAACCATGAAGATCAAACTGACTACATAGCAGTGCGTTATTACGGCTTCAGAAATGAACTGGCCTACTCATCTCTGTGGGACGCTGAGTTAATGCACTCCTCCTGGCGTCCCACAGCCTATCTCCTGCAAGCAACACCGTTTTCCTTTCCAAAAAATAGCTTCTCCCAGTAGCTTCTGCAATTAAAAAATCTGCAGTATTTTAACAATGTGCCAATGACTTAGATTAAAAATAATTTATTATGAAATGTATAAGAAAAAAAGACCCTGCCTGGGTTGCATCCAGCTTTATATATAATTCATTCAAAAATCATTTTGAGTATAGCTGCCACGGAACTCTCTGGATGCTATTTGAAAAGCTCCAGCCACCAGTGTAAAATGCGCCCTTCAGCATACGGCAGAGCGTGTGACATCTCATTTATACAGTCCTGTTAGTCCCAGACTAAATATGCTGATGGTACCAATCGAACAGCTCTGCCAATGCAGTGGAAGCGCAAGGTTAGAAACCATTACGTCATTAAGGTCTCGGTGACAGATCCCTCTCTGCATCTTGACATCTGAATCAGTTGTACTGTGTACATCACTGTGATACCGCAGTGAAATACCAGTCAGAAAAAGGTAACTTCCAAAGGCATACATTCTGGCCCTACAAACAAATACATATTGTGAGTACTGTCAACCTTAAGAAATTAGAGTTAAAATTCAAACACTTGATTACCTTTGCATAGTTGTGAAAATTTATTAGTTACAGTGTAATGAAAATCAACTTTTTTTGGTACAGGCAGAAGTAAAAACATACATTATATAGAAAAAAAATCACAGCTTTAAAAACTGGCTTACATTGTTTAAAATGAGTAAATCTGGTTGTATTTCAAGGCATTGGACTTTAACACTTAAAATTATGCCAAACCGTCACACAGTGCAAGAAATATTCCGCAATAGTACAAATTCCATACAGCAGTCTTCAGAGTATTTAGTCTCACAGAATCTCATGGTGGCAAAAAAATGCGCTGAATATTTTTCCATTTAAACAAAAAACATTGTTGAAGTTAAATTTTTCTTTCTTTACATACTCTCTATTACAAAAATAGCAAATTGCGAATTTGACAGTGTATTCTACAAATAAATGCGCCATGGACAACAGGAATTGCAACTTTGGGACAGTTACTTTACAAAGTGTATTATAAAAATAAATTATATGGCAAACATCAAACAAAATCAAGCACGTGCCTTAGGCTTTGCAAATGAAAGTGAAATTCAGCTGGCAGAAAGACTGCTTCTCTCTCTCTATGTACTTTCAAAATATCAGCAAGGCCCTTCATTCTTAAAGCTCTACCAAAAAAAAATATATATATAAAATCTAATGGAAGCAATAAATACTTCCACGAAGAATCAGTAGCACAAGTGACCCTGGTGTTGATGGTAGAGAGCTTCTGCAGTGATCCATCCAACTGGCAAGGAGGGTAGTGCACACAGAGCGCGTGTAGTGGGGGCGGTAACTCATCTAGAGTTCATGCGTAACTGGTGAATGATGACACTCTCTAAAAGAGAAGATAGCAAAACAGGTGGTTTTATGAAACTGCAAATGAATGACAAGTTACTTGAAAGAACAATTACAATGGCAGTGCAACGTGTTTTTCTTCTCGAAATGTCTCACAGGCTTACTCTCACATCACTGGTTGATAAAAACTGTCCTGGCTAATGCTACAAAGGGAAACCAAATTAGTACCAGGCTAGGGCTCAGAGGCCCTTGGCTTCCACTTCAGTGTCAAGACCATCATTTGGTCATCCATAGGGAAAAAGAATAAAACAGCTGAATGAATTAAACCACAGGGACGCCAAGGTTCCAGTCCCACACCCGAATCAGGTAGAAGACAACCTGAACTTGGGCCTCTTGCACCTTGTCTAAGCAAATCCATCATAAATCTGCTAGCAATTCTGAAATGGGGATGGGGAAGAGGTATGGGGTCATTTCTCATTTTTTATTTAAATTTGGCTTAGAAACCTATGCTGGTTTTATTCAGCAAGTCTGCTTGAATTTTGCTACTGACTTTAATGGGGATAAATTTCAGGCACAGCACGCAAAACTAAGTGTTGGCATTGTCTTTGAAAGGCTGGGTTTAACTTTGCCCTGTGTGTAATGTAGGAGATCCCTGATCCTGATTAGTATCTGGGCTCTGCTGAAATACTAATGACCTGGTCTTCTGTTCTTCTATCGATATACACTGCTCTTACAGGCAACTTTTTTAATATAAGAATTTAGCTATCAATGACGTTTTTCTCTGGAAAGTTGTATTTTATGCATTTTAAATAATATAACTGTACCAATGCTAACTAGAAACATACAATAATACATTTTCAGAAATACTCATTTTCTTAATTGAAATTATTTTTCTTAAGATTGCTTCCTCTCTTAATAGTCTGAAGATTTTTCAAAATTTACACGACCCAAGAAATGACACTAATCATATCATTATTTCCTTTTACATTTTTATTGACTTCTGCCTTTGTCTGCTTCCTAACTAATGTTTGCAAGATGTTTCATTAAGTTACATTATAGGAAGAAAGAAAAATCAAAATGTTTTCCGTGTACTCTTAATGCCAGAGCTTTGCCACTAGATGGCAGATTCCAGCGATGCTGTTCCTACACGGTGAATCAGAAAAGCAGGGCTGAGGCAACATTCAAGAAAGTATGTTAAGGCAAACGAAATAATAGAATTTCCCGAATAGAAAGCCTTTCTTTTCCATATAATATATCAATAACAAGTGAGTTTCAACAAGATATGTATACTAGTTCTACCAAATTTGAGCAATGAATGTGAAAGAACCGTAAACTACAGTAAGATTTTACCTTACAACCAGTGCTGTTCTCTAACTTCAAGCTCTTGCAGAATATGATGTAAAAAGCTGCATTTACTTCATATCAGATTGTAACCTCAGGTAAACTCTCCCATTAACTTCAATGGGAGTCACACGAACTCTATATGAAACTATTTTTTTCTTAATATTCACTATGCACGTTATATATTAATACAGAGTTTAGATACAAAATTCTAAAAATGGAATGGGTAGCAGAAAAATATCATACTCCTTGTAAAGGCTCAGTCACTGAATGAACAGCAAAACTACAGTAGGTTTCTGAATCAGTCTTCCTCCTACAGACCAAGTATAGCAATTATGCAGAAAAGAGTAGGAGAAATAATTTAAAAAAATCAAATAATTTCCTCTACTAGTATTCATTTGTTCATTCATTTCTCACACACGTATGCTCTTAGTTTGTCTGTCAGTTGTTTGTATTTGAAATGCTTTATATATATATAAAAATATATATATTACACACACACATACATATACACACAGACTCTAGTTACTAAAAGAGGTGTCTGAGCAGTTATTAAGCTAAAATTACAGTAGGGCAGATTTTGTCAGAGTTCTGTTGGACCACCCTCTGTAGGAATATGATGATATCTGTAGGATATGATTACATAAATTTTTCTAGAGTTATAGATGTGAATATTTCAAGGAGCTATAAATTCACTTAAACAAAACAATTTATTTTAATGACAGGAAAACAAAGTTAATGTAAAACTGCTAATTCTGCTTTCAGTCCCAGTGATGTAAATCAGAACTTCTCCAGGAAACACACCATTAGCAGCTGGCCTAGGAAAAACACCAGTTCATACAATGAAGCCCATCAACTGACATTTTAACATGTGAAGTTTAATTTCTTCTTACAATATATACAAACAAATAACACTATATAATACAAATGTAGCACAGATGACGCACGCCCAAGCAACAGAAGAGAATGATACATCCGTATTTCTATTTTTAAAATCCCGAAGAGAGTTTTTAAAGAAGTGAAGAACCATTCATACCTGAGTGATTCATACCTGACTCTCAGAGCTGATAGCTCTGCATCTGAGAGTAGTGAACCCTGATTGCATCTTCCAAAAACTAAGAGCAGTGTGTAGGGAGTAAGATTCAAAGTGAAGTTAACATCTATAATGAGAAATGTTGCATATAGTTTTGCCTGAGAGAGCTCAGGCAAAATTAAGGGAAAGAGGATAACTCACGCTGACGTAGGGGAGAAAAACATTCCCCTAAATGAAAACAAGTTCGAAAGATGAGCTCACAGAAACTCCTGCCAGCAAACTACAGATTTCAAAGACACTCAATGAAATTGGCCACTGATGTGTGATGGGAACATATAATTGGTCTGAAAATTGTCCTGACTGTTGCAGCTTATGCCAAGCACCTGAAACCCAGCAGGACAGTAGCTTGCTCTCTTTAAAGACATGCTCTTCCACATCTCATCAGAATTACTGAGTGTTCCTGTAAATATTGAGCATGTTTTAGAACATGTGTAGCACATTTCAGGCAGTAACATACGACTTGGCACCCAACTGGCATGAATTGACATATTAACGTGACTTTAGAGATTACTCAGATGATGCCAATTACTATGTGCTCTAAGTGGTTTGAGGTTTAAATATGGTAACATGCATACTTTATGGGCATATTCAGAAGAGTCACAAAGTGTTACTTGTTCTTTGAAAAATCACACTAATGGGTGTCACGAAAGGAAAAAAAGGTGGGCAAAATAAATCAAAATCTCTGTTTTTCTTCTATTATTTATTTAGCATGTTTACCAATCTGAGAGAAATCCCCCAGGCATTAGGGCTGAAGTTCTGTGCTCCCTCATTTTCAGTCACACTTACTCAAATGTATTGCTCTGCCAATGACTACGTTAGCAATACTCATATGTAACAGTAATTGAGGTGATGGGATCTAATCTAGGGAAGACAGTGGAAAACTTATTAGGAAATAGATTTAAAGTTGGAGACCTGAGGGTGCACCTTCCCAGTCCATGTCTGCTGCTCATGAATAGGTTGGCATTTTCCCTCTCCACCTTATTGCTGTCCTAAGCCATATGTTCCCACTGCTGGGCTTGAGTTGTCACGACTGCTTATATGGGTCAGTCAGAACACAGCACCTCTCCAGCTGACATTGAATCCTACCACAAGTACAAAGATTGGTTCTCAGCCAGCTCAGTTCCTGATGATGAAGCACTGTAACTATCATTATTACACGGAGTTGAATGCATTTTGCTACTGAAACCGTTCCACTTCATTAAAAAACAAATCAGTACAGAGAAAAAGGTAGGAGAAAGAAAGCATGAAAATGAATCATTCTGGATGATCACCTGGGCAGAAGAAGGCTTGGTTTCTGCATTGTAATCCAGTAATGTAGAATACACAAGAAGCCCTGTAAATAAAGGCCCTAATATTTTCCTGTGGATTGGTGTATCAGAGTTTGATTCTTCAGTGCATTGTAAAACCTGAGGTCTGAACAAAACTTGTCCTTGTGGTATTTCTGACATCACTGTCTTGTGTTCATTCTTTGGTGTTGTACGAAGGTGAGCTCATGCTACATTCTTCCGTGCAGTGGGGCACTGCTAAGGTCTTGCTCGTCTTCTCTGTCGCCCTTTTCATTAAACTGGAAGAACTTCTTATTCTGAAGACCCGTATTGCTTTGTCAGATTTAGTTGAAATTGGTTGATGTGTTCAATGTTATTCATCAACAAAGGACAGATGGAGGGATGGATGAACACAGACACTTCATCTGATAAGCCTCCTTTTCACAGAAGGCCAGGCTCAAAGGCAGCCTTTGGAACAGGGACCAGAATCCGGGTGACCTCCCTCCTCCTAGTTCAATATCCTGACCACTCAACCACTCTCGTTTCTGCTCAGTGAATACCGAAGCCCTCCGTGCAGAACAGCACAGCCTTTACAGGAGGGAATGAGAATGCCACCGTCTTCCCCCTCAACTGTCTGTCAGCACCAGTGGCGAACCTGGCTGGAGCTGATGTGTGTTTGAGTCTCCTCAGATACTGGTGAGAAGGGGGACGCATCTCCTACCTTTGAAGAAAAAGCTTTCAATCAAAAGCTTTTTAAAATAAGCAGCACTACCCCTACATTTGTGTGGTATTTGATCTACTAGGAGGCATTCGTGACTCCCCAGTCACTTTAAAACAGCCACTGGTTTCCTATGCTTGCCTTCGTTCTTCTTCTGTCCCGAGAGCCTGGAACTAAGCTATGTTAAAGCTAGCCTTTATGCTTTTTGCCAGATCCCTTTTAGTTCAGATCAGTTCCCCAGTTAAGTTCAAACACTTGTGCCAGCTCAAGGGACAACCACATGGAAGTGAGTACTTTCTTGGAAGTGAGTACTTTCTTGGCTGGAGGTGACACAGATAAGACTACAGCTTTTGACTCCAGTGTGGGGTTACATCCCGACTTCAAGTGACCATGAAATTGTGGCTTGACTTAAAGCCCTTAGAGGAAATACAAGAATACCTAGATTATGGATCTCGATTAGGTTCTGAGGCTGCATTGCTAGTAAAGCCACAACTGAAACACTGACCAGACAAGGGCAGTGGAAGACCTTCAGGAAGATTTTCAGGATGCCTCTGGGGCTTAGGCACTGTCTTTAGACTTGGTTGTCTAAACTGCCTTCTGGAGCTACCCGACTGAATGGAGAATCTTACTGTAGTCACTAAACATAACTGTCTTTAGAGGAAATTCCAATATAATAAAGACAGTTACGCTTCAACTTTTAAGACTTCTGAACTATAGGCTTTCTTTTATCTTCATCTTACCCTTCTTCTACCTTTAAGAAACAAGAATCTCAAGTCACTTAAAAGAGATGTTAAAAATTATTAATACAACTAAATACCTATTTTTAGCTAATGGTTAAACCAGTTGCCTGATTCCAACTCTTTGGGTTTCTGCTATGGAGCAAAAGTTCCTTTTTGTTGTGCTGGGAAAAATAGCAGGATCCGTGGTCTGACCTGTCTGGAATTTCTCGAGTCCATCTCATGAAATCCTACTGATTCTTTACAAGAGTCATCCCCGGCTTGTGCCCGCAGTTCTGCTTCAGTTGTGCTAATCTGTGTGTCCTGGATTTCAGGTACTGTAAGGCTGGCTTGTTTCGTCAGGTGAATTCGTTTCTTAGATCTCAAGCAACACAAACAAATTTTTCAACCACAGGCACCCATAGAATATTGCCGTGGGTACAGCAACAGTTAACTAAGGAACTAAGTTTCTTTGAAGAAAGGATCTGAAAAGGAAGGCTTACGGCAGCTGTAGTTCATCACTGTATCAAGCCACATTAGCGTGGGGCTCATGTTTGCAATATTATTTAAATGACTGTTTTGACCTGAAGACTTGCTTCAGTGCCAGTATTTAGAGTGAATACCCAGCAAAAAGCTCTTAATAATGTGTTTTCTTCAAACATCTGCTAAAAAGCCTATGTTACAATAAGAACAGTAAGATCTCGGAAACAGTTTATTGACAAATTGAGGCTTTTAAGTGGTAACAATTAGTTGAGAGGATCTGATGTATTTCTGGCATAGTAACTCACATTGCTTGCTAATTCCAGTTTCCAAGTTTTATCTGAAATATTGGGAATTGAGTGTTATGAAAAATGCTACTAATATGAATCTGATTTTCAGATGTCATAGGAACGAGAACCTTAAAATTAACAGGTATTGCAGGTGCTACATGTGTAAAAATTGAAAGCTACTTCTTTTCTGATGTGGCAGCAGCTTTTACACCACAGACAAAATGCCCTTCATGTGAATAATAAAATGCCAGCTTTACGCTGGGATAATGGCCATATCTGGATCTTAAATTGGAGAGCAATGCAAAGTGCAGACCGAAGACTAAACATTGCTTGGACTGAATATAATTTTGCTGACCTTCTGTGGCAGATTCTTCCATCAAATCTCTTCTCCCAGACAGAAAGCCATTTGATATTTCACCCACTGGTGCATTTTCTTTTCTGTGAATTGTATTTATTATTTATTGGTGGTCTTCCTGCCTTGCTTTCTGAAAGCTATTCCTAACCACTGGGACCTTTACAGCTTGCTGTGGTAGTTGAGGTATTCTACAAGCTTTAAAACCATCATTTATCAGTCTGCTCGGCTCCATTTCTTTTGCTTGTGACTTTCTTCTGTGGAAATTTATCACTTTAATAACTTTACTGTTACTAAATAAACACTCATAACAATCGTTGGCATCCACACCATTTCCATGCTGGAACAATTCCTTAAAACATGCTTAAAAATGCAAACATATAAATGAGGAAATCACAAAGAGGGAAGGAAAAACGATGAATCGCCATGGTATTGTGAGGTGGTCTGTATTTAAGATAAAACATTTCAAACAACTGAGAACTGAAAGTAACTTCCATACCAAACCATCTCTTTCACTGTCTGTACCTGAGCTGTGCCTTTGGATAGCAATTTCTGCCACCAGCAGTCTGTGCTGACTTCCCCTCTAAGACGTAAGGATGCTTGGCAGCTCAGGCTTAAATATAGCACAAGTTCATCCAACCAGGAAAGTGGACAACCTAGTGAAGTCAATGGAGTGACTTGCTTCAGAGCCTTTAGTGGTCTTTGGAGCAGGCACAAATGGACTGTATTGATTTTAGCCAGATCAATATTTCTTTAGCTTTTTCTAAAGACTAAACACCTTTTGGCTCACTTGCCTTCATCTGACCCCTGAGCTGGCAGTAACCCTGTGTGTGTAAGTCAGGGACCTGGTTGCAAGTACTGTCTACAAGTGTTAACCCCCTCTGGAAGAAATAAGCTGCTGCTTAGCACTGCTGCTGCCGAACATTGTGCAACCTCCCTGCTCCCTTGCATTTTGTAACCGCCTTGAGAAAGCAGCTCACCACTGAGAAACGCTGATTTGGATGGGAGACTCCTGGAGAGAAGGCTGGTCACACAGTGCCCATCCTTTCTCTCTTCTCCTCCCTCTTGCACCTGAGGTACTGGCTTTCATTAAATCAGGACCTCAAGCGCGCTGCCTCCTGGCATTGCTTCCCTCGGCAACGCGGCATCTCAGTAATGTAATCACAGGCAGGAAGGAAAGTGCCCCATGCAGTAGCGAACGCGGAAAGTGATCCGTTAAGGTGGAAGACAATCTAGTAAAAGTGACCAGACTTCCTTCAATCTATTAAAAAGTGACCAAGTCTACCATTAAGAAATCCTGCGCTAGATTAATAACCTAGTGCAGTTGCCCCATTCTCACTTCCTAGCCTGAAAATCTTCCTGGCATACAACTGCCTTTTTGATGGCTTTTTCTTTTTTAACTTCAGTAAGAAAATAAAAGGATGTTGTTACTTAAGTAGTCAGTGCACACACTTATTAGTTTGTTGTAAGTGACAGCTGCAGGATTCCATTAGTACAGGCAAACGTGAGCAACTACACAGACAGGGGGCTGACTTCCATGGTAGCAGCAAAACCTGCAGAACATACCCCCTGAGCCACCGCCATCAGCCCTGACCCCCGCCCAGGGAGGCAGAGCTGCTGGCTGAAGATTTCTTCAGTTCTATTTTCATAGACTGAGTCTCGGCACGAGGCTCGAATTTTGTCACATTTCCTGCTCCTGGGGCTGCCACTACTGGCTTTCCTGCTTTCATACCTTTTGACACAGGAATGCGGGTGGGTGTAGGTCTCGGGGATGACCCATCCTGTCCTGTCTGCAAAAGAGAGACACAGAGAGAAATTACACAAATGGAGGACTTTTTCTTCTCATATATGCTCATCTTATATTTTTCATTGATTCTTCATTTACCTCTCAAGAAACAATGTCCCAAATCACGCCTATTAGCAAATTAATGTTCGCATTTGGAACCTGGCGGTAGCACATACTGCTAGTGCAGGACCAAGGTACAAAGTCGGGATCAAACAAGTTTCCCAGAGCTGAAGTCTGGTGTTTTGGATCAAGATGTCATGAGGATGGAGTTTGTCCCTGCAAAGCTCCAATTCCACAGCATGACACACTGCAGGATGGCCTTAGAGGCTACCGAAACACTGGCTTAGCTGTCAGACAGGCACAATATTAGCATCTTGCACAGAGACTAGCACGGGCCCTCAAAACACTATAGCCACATGAGGCTAATGCTGAACCCTGAGTAACTGCCATTATTTTCAGAGCTGGGGCAAGATTTCTCAGCAGTAGAGATGCAACTGAACTTTGCTTCCCGAAGTATGCTGGGGCCACTTATTTCTGCACTGGGAAGTGCAGGGGCAGAGGGAAGCGAGAAGGGCTGGGAGGGAGACAGGGCAACGATTTGGCTTTCCTTTTCCTGTGGCTGTGGGAGGAGGGATGTGGGAGAGGGCTCGCCCCTCCAAGCCCTAGCCACAACTTGAGGGAGGGTGAAGCAGGCAGCCCAGATTTCCAGGGATACCTCAAGGCAGTGTGGACACAGTCATTTTACGACCTCTGCCAGCCTGCTGCCCTGGACAACAAGCCTACCAAGCACACTTATCCTCAAGTTTGGGGACTTCAGAATAAAAAAAAAAAAAATATGGCCTTGAGAAATTTTTAATGATTTTTTTCTTCTGGATGGAATCCGGTTGAGGATCCAAGCATGGAGCTGGCAGACCCAACATGATGCCTACCAGGCACGTGTGCCCTGCTGAGCACCAGCTGGAGGCCAGGCTGGCTATCCTATATTTTGAAAATGGCAACCAGTACATACGTTTAGGCAACTGAATCCCACTGTGTAAATGCACAAGGAGCACTTGGATAGGACAAAAAGATTCACAAGGGCCAACTGGTATTTTCTGTCTCCACTGGCCAGATAATGTTGCACATGCTCTGCAAGGCCAAAACTGGAAGCTACCCCTTATGGACCAGGACCTAGTGAAAATACTTATAACCATGACAATTTTGAAAGGCAAATGTGTTTTGTTTTCCGCAGTGTGCAATACAGACACAAATGTTAACAGTGGCAACTTCAGTGTCTCAGCAGAATTTCATATGTGACTTTTTTCTGTTCAGATAATGGACGAAGACTTTGATCTCACAAAAGAGAACACTTTTCATAAGATCCTGGAATCCTAGCTAGAACTGTCTGCTAAATGAATAAATTCTGTAACTTATGACACGTAAGCAAAATAAACTGCTGAAATAGGTTGGATTAGGGGATTGCGTCGACTGCAACATGTATTTGCACATTTACTTAAAAATGCTCTTAAAAAATGCTCCTAAAAAATGCTCCATGAAGGAGCATTTTTCTCTCTCAAAGGATTTCCAGACAGTAGCATCAGAGCCTTCTGTCTGCATCCTGAGTATTCAAAGAAAAAACGTTCCTTAATCTTCTAAGAACAGTTGAAAACCCCATGTGTACACAAAAAAAAAATCACAATTGGAAAACTTGAATGCTGTCTGCCTGGCAGGAAGGAAGCCATTTTCAATAACTAAAAGCAACATTTACAATAGCAGTCTAAAGGCTAATATGGAACTCACATGTAGATGTCAAAACAAGTTAGGCCCATACAATTCTGTAGGGCAAAACATGCAAATGCATTCCATCAGCCTTGGAAAATATGTCAACATCCCAGGGAACCCAAATGACAAACATCTTGTACTCCCTGAAAGAGCTCCACAGTGTGTAAACATGAGGCAATCAAATGAAGTAGCTGGAATCTCAGGCATTTCTTCAGCTTTATTCACATGTAAATTATTAACTAAGGATTTGGGTGCTTTCTAGTTAATCATTTCAAGCCTAAATCAGTCAAAAGCACTTTGTAAAGAACTCTAACTTGCTTTAAATTTCTTAGTTGCCTACCTTACAGCATACTGACATGTTGATCATATGGAAGCTAATGCCTGCTTCACATACAGCTGCAAAAGCATTTTGTGTTTGCTAAGTGAAATGGCACAAAGGTGGCTCTTCAGCAAGCAGTCCCCTTTGGCCAGAGTGACGGGGTAAGCAAGCAGAGGACGCTCTCCGGTACGCGTCTGTAGTATCTGTGCCAGAGAACCCACACGACTGTCTCCCTCTTGGTCATTTCTTCCAAGAACCAAACTCTAAGCAATTCCCTCCAGCCCTGTTTGTCTGTAGGCTGCTGTCTTCTGGTTGACACAGGAATGCGGCTCTAACCAGAAACCAACTTTTACGCACGGAGCGCCTGAGACGTGGCCCCGCGGGACGCAGAGTGACGCTGGCTGGCTCTGGACGGGCAGTACACGGTGCTGGAACAGCACAGGGGGCCAGAGCGAGGTTAGTAAATACATTACTGAGAGGGAGATAAATACATGCAGCCGCTAGGCTGGTTAGGTCAATAATCAGCGCTCACTGCAGACACTGAGGTTGCACTAAGGTTGGACAGTCCCATTCAAGGAAGAAAAGCAATCTGAATGTACAGAACATTTAGGATGTTTTAGTGGTTTATAACAGATCCTGCTTAGTGCATTTTATAGATACACGAAAAGAGTGCTTTCATGCACACGTCTCCTTTTGGAAGATTTTCGTAACAAAGGTGCTTTTTCAGCACTTATTCTCAATCAGATCAGGGACCAGCTTGCCCTGGACAGAAATGGTTCAGTTCAGTGGTTGACACAGGTATCTAGTGCAATGTGAGATGCCCTGGGCTACTCAAGCCATCTGCACAGGGTTGGTAGATAAGACAGAGGACCCAAGGAGACCTGCAGCCTCTCATAAAGCAGCTGGAAGTTAGGTAGGCTACTTGACAGCACTTAAAATGACACTAAAGAAGTATGTTTAGGCAACTGAATCCTGAAAGGGTAGGACTTGAGATCTAGGCAATACAGTCAGTGGAGCCCAGTGGGCAATTCAGCTCACACTGAAGCTAGCAGCATCTCAGCTGAATCACCCTGCAGTCCCCGCAGAGCCAGCATACAGGGCTCAGTGCTGACAAGGGCACTGATGACTAGGGTCTGACTCAGTTGCCCGCACTGAGGCATCTTGTGCCATCTGAGGTATCCCATCAACTTCCACTGCAGAAAGGTACAGGTCTGTGTTACACCTACCAGCCTCATGCACGTGTCTCAACTGCCATAGGGCACGCAGACAGCACCATGCATCTCTATACGGGTAAGTGAGCTGACCCCTGGATCTCTAGTAACTCTAACAGAACCTTAGAGCATATACGGAACACCTACAAAGAGCTAAATTTAGATGCCGATCTCAAACTAAATGCTACCCAAATTAAAGTAGCCTTATAGATGCTTTAACGTGTGCCCAGTTAGCTCTGGCACCCAACGGCCTTTCAGCTGTGCCTTGCTGCCTCAGCCACAGGACGCTCTGCATGGTTGGTGCCGTGCCACGACGCTGGCTCTGCTGCAGCCGGGATTCCCTCTGCTCCCTGCAGATTTGCATGTCACCGGTTTCACTGTGTACCCTGGCAGCGTATACAGCCAGCACTGGATGCCAGCCTTGTAGGAGGTGGGGAGCACAGGGATGAAGTGATTATAGGAGTGACACCCATCCTGGTAGCCAAAGAAAATCCAAATTCACCAGCAATCCCACAGCCAAATGTAAGATCTAAATCAAAAAACAGGATATAGGCACCACAGTTGTTTTTTTTTTTTTTTTCCCAAAGAATATTTGTTTTTGTTCTGTGAGGTTTTTAATGTAAACTATATGAACTGTCCTGGGAACAGAGACTTGGGCTAATGTGCTAAGGCAAGACTAACAAACAGGCTACAGTTTCAGGCTCATTTTGGTCTGCATATCCTCTGGTCTCATAGTCTTGAATTTTTGGTTGTGCTGTGGTCCATCTGTAATAAAAAAAACTATCTGCTAGGTCTGCTAGGGTAGTCCGAGTATTTTTCTGGGAGTTTGACTCTAATCAAGCTAAAGATGACCAAAACCCAGTTTTTCCACTTCTATGGTAATTACCCAAATCCATAGGCTATCACATAAAAGGCAGTTACCAGCTTAGGGTTTGGTTCTTTTTTTTTTTTTTTTTTATCCAAAGTGGCAATGGTTCTGTGTTAAATGCTGAATTCAGTCCAACTGGTCTAACAGTCTCCATCACATCGGCAGTGGGATCCAGGATGCACCAAAGCTCCTGCCATGGAGACCCCTGTGGGACTGGACAGTCTGGGTGGTAGCGCTGGTGTGATGAGGCCAGTTGCTCAGCTGGCCAGCCCTGGGCTTCTGCAGCAGGCAGAACACAAAGCGCCTCCAAAACATTTGGGTCCAGCAAGTTCAGGTGCCAGTGGAGACAGTCACTGACCGGCGCCTTTTTTCATTGATCGTTTTGGTTAAGTCCTCAAAAACTTCCCAACTTCTCCTTCAGATGCCTGTGTCTTTCTTTGGATGAAGGTCTAATTTTTTCTACATCAAAACTGTTGCAGACTCAGAATAGGACTTGGATCAGGGGAATATAAATCTCTAGCTACTCTAGAGTGTATGTCAGTGTAAATCAACACAACCATAACACCCCTTAATCCATGGGATTCATGGGATTCAAAAATCATGATGATCCATCCTGAAACCACAGTCTCTGGTTTTGGACTGACATATGCAGGAAGACACCACAGCTCTTGAAGGCTGAACCTTTAAAAGTACTGTGTGTGCACCTTAAAATTAACTTCACCTGCAGTACTGAAGATAACTCTATAAATTCAAACTGGAAGAAGTGTTAAATGTTTTCAAACACGAAAAGAGTAACTGCAAATTTGTTATAGCAACAGGTGAGAGCTAGGAACTTTAGGATTATTTTCCCCTTTGTAGTTTGGCACTGCATTAGTACATCGTACAGAGCATCTTGCATGAGGAGAGCTAAGAAAAATACTGAAACCAGTGAGCTAAGAAAGCAGTTTTGTATCAGTTTGTCTTCTTTGATTTTATGAACTTAAACACTCAAAATTATATCAATGTTGGTTTCTTCTAGGGTTACTGGGTAAATGGTCACAACTTGTTTTTTCTGACTAGGGGTATTGAAATGTGTTTGCAAAGTAGTCATTTGCAAAACAGATGGTGAATACACAACTTCTATTTTTTTTCAGGGCGTTAGGGAGGAAAAGGCACATTTGGGCTTGTTAGAAGTTCCCTGTTCATCTGACTAGGAACCCTAAAAAACAAAGGAAAGCATAGGATAAAGTAAATCTTATGGTTGAACTATTTTCCTTACATTCCAAATCAGGGAGGATGAAGTGAAGAAAGAAGCCACTTTTTATCCAGATGAAAACAAAACAAAAAAATTTTGTCTGCCACAGTTCAGTGCATCATCACAGTAGAGACAGACATCTAGTAAAAAAGAATGAGGAACTCTTAAAAAAAGTTTTCCAAGCCTCTGAGAGACAAAGGAGTTTGTAAATGAATTAATTCAAGACTTTTTGAAAAATGAGCAGTTGCCTCTAGTATGTAGGAAAACACTGTACAGTAAAGTATCTAGAGTACATTATATATGTGGGGAGAGAGAGGGCACGCACGTGCAATCCCAAACAGATCCGTATGACGAATGCAAATTTTCTTAAGTCAGAGGGCTTAAATGGGAATGGCAGCTTCTCTCCGAAAGTGTGGAAGTGTATCTTAAATACACTTTGACATTTCAGCTTGGAAAGGGATGGCTGAAGAGGCATGTTGTAGGGGTCTGCAGACTCCTGAGCGGCACGGACAAATGAACTGGGGATGACTATTCAGTATTTGTCAAGATACAAGAAAGAGGCTGTAACCAATGAAGGTATTGCATAAAAGGTATCAAACAAAAGAGCATTTTTCCCAGAGCCCACAACTGAATTCACTGCCCCCTGATGCTGTGGAAACAACAGTATAAATGAGTTCAAAAAGCAATTAGAAGAATAAATAGAAGAAAACTCCGCCACGGTCTATTAAACACAAAGATGTGGCTACAGGCCCTGGTTCAGAAAGAAATACCCACCTATTGCCAAAAACTGGGAACAGACGCTGAAGAAAACATTACTGTGTGTTTACCCACTTAAAATAATCTTCCCCTAAGCATCTGCTGCAGGCTCTGTCTAGCTAAATAAGCTTTTGGACTAATGCAGTACTGCTGATTTTCTGTTTTGGTTAAATTCTTCCTTCCCAGGGTATTTCCAACTAAAGGAATGCAAACCCATGTCCAATAATAAACCTGGGGGGAGGACTATCAATAAATATTGTCCAATATGTTTAAAGACAGAGGTGAGAGACTGATTTAAGTATGAAAAAAGAAGCCGGGGTACCACCACAGAGGCACAAAGCAGCAAAAAACGTGTTAGACGAAGCACTATTGTAATACAGAAGTTCAGAATTTCAGAGGACCAGAAAGAGCTTTACTATTCACTGGCTGAAAGAGGCTTGGAGCTATAAGCAATGATACTGTGTCTGGCTATTTATTCCTTTGGAGTTCAGCATTATAGCAGCTATTAATTGAATTATAACTGTAATGGGATTATACCAAAGAAATGCCAGCCTGCATGATCAGACTCTAAAGACCCGCCATCTGGGCCAAAAATCATTATGAGTGTTTTCAGAAGTCAGAAATTGCACTCATCAAAAATAAAAATAGTTTCCTCCTCTGTCATCTCCATCATTCTTTGTCCCTCTCTGTCTCTCCACTTGCAATTTTACAGGATTGCCATTACGAAAATAACCTTAAAGGAACTTTGAAGGGACTTCCTTTGAACGTTACTCCTTTGGGAGATAATGCCAGAAGTATACCAGCATCCAACACTGGTACAAAAATATATGAATCAGGCAAATTCTGATTTTATAGTTAAACTCATATCTGAAACAAATGCAGGGAAGTCAAGAGTTTCTCCTCACCCCACCCATTTTCCCTGCTGGTGTCTCAAACCTACACTATGGTTGCCCTTCTCCTTACCATGAAGACTACATCATGAGACTACACTGCTTACCACTGATTGTGTTCCTCGGGTGGAAGACGTTGTAACAGGCGTTATAGTGATAGTACTTGTCACCTTGCTTGCTGCAGGTCGCGAGGACAGGTTGTTCCGGGGCGATCGAAGGACAGTACCGGTCACAACTTCTTTCTCTGCTGCTATGTTCACTGGTCTGACTGTTATCACAGGACTCGCGCCATCAGGTGCAGCAGTGGGAGAGCGTTTAAACTGGGAACCTAAGTGGATATGGATTTTGTTGTCTTCTGTCGTAATAATGTTGGCGTTGGCATTGTATTTGCGGATTGGAGTCGGGACGGTTTGTTTTTCTGGTGTTACTTTGAAGACAGCCCTTCCCATGGTCATATCTTGTGATTGCGGAGAGACAGAGATTTCTGCCGGTGCCGCGGATGTTGATACTGTCATAATCTGAATTGGCGATGCAGGTCTGTCGGCGAAGGGTGCTCTCCCTCCCTCTGGGGACTTTTCCCTGGAGAATGTTGTTATAGTGACTGGAGACATAGAACGATCTGGGCCCACGGGACTTTCACTGCCTTTTCCTTTTTGTGGCATAACATTTGGAGAGGGAATGATGGTTATTCGTGGCTTCTGATTTCCCAAAGTAGGAATGACAGTGGTACTTGAAAAAAATTCCTCTGAGGTTGGACTGGTTATCTCCAAAGTAGCTGTGCTGTTCTCATGGTCTGGCGTCACCCGAATATGAAGAGGTTGCCCCTGCTTTGGTGAAAGGACAACCTCCCCAGGATGCGCTGGACTACTGTGGGTTCGGGGTCCTTTATCAGGAGTTGCTTGAGCCCCAGTTTCTCTCTTTCTCATCCATGGTATCCAAGATTTCCTCATTGCAAGTTCATTTGCTGCTGGAGGGTATCTCTCGAGCACTGAAGAACGCTCCATGGGTTTTTTCAGACCTACCTGTCGCAGATTGCTCATGATGTGATTCTCCTCCTGGAAGGATTTCCTTATAAATACTGCTGGAGTTTCTTCTTCTGCTGCTTCACTGCTCACAGCATCTGTTTGCACGCCGGTGGATGTCACGGGAACATCGACCATTCTTCGTCCATTTATGCTGGGCCTCAGAGCACGGCTGTAACGCTTAGAAAGCTCCAGCTCTCTTGTTAGGTTCAGAACTTCCTGCCCCATGCTCTTGTTTTTATTTTCTTCTTCCATAAACCTTTGCTGCAGAACCGAATAATCGACTTGGAGCTGAGAAAGCTGGTCTTCTTTGTTCATCAGCTCATGGATTTTTTCCTTAAGAGCTTGAACTTCTGCTTTCAAATCTCTGCTTTTCGCCTCTTCCAGACGAAACCTGTGCCTCAGCTCTGCCTCCTGGCTCACTGCTTCACCTTTTTCTATTGCTTTGGTTTTGGCAATCTGGAGTTTCATCTCCTCCAGCTGCTGAGAAAGAAAGTTAGCTTTATCCTGCTCAGTCCTAAATTTCTGCTCTAGCTGATCATATTCGTCTTCTGTCTTCATCAAATCTCCTTCAACCACTTCCAATTGTTTGAGACGTTTTTTCAGTCTTTCAATTTCAACGGTAAGTTCTTTAATCTTGTTGTCCTCATGACAACCATGCTCTGGTCCTTTCCTGGCTCGACCTCTTGTAATTTCTCTTTCTACTTCCTCCATACCATCAATTCTTTTCTTTAACAGGTCAACTCTACAGCTTAGTTCAGAGGATTTTTCTTCTTCACTTCTCAGTTTGCCAATTAACTCATCCCTTTCCTTTGTCAAACTAGACACTTTTTCCTCCATTTCGGATTTCAGTTTCAAAAATTTCTTACTTTCTTCTATCAGTTTCTCTGTTACATCCATAACTTTCCCTTGTTCAACTTTAAAATTCTTGTTTAGACCCTCAACCTTTTTTTCCTCCTGTTTTATTTTTTCCATCATATTTTTTCGTTCATCAACCAACATTACAGTAAATGACTTCAGCTTCGTAAGGTCATCTTTTAAGCTTATTTCAGCCTTTTCCAACTTGCTTTCTGAGGCCTCAAGGTCTTTCACTCGAGTCTTCACCACTTCCAACTCATTTATCAAATCCTTAGTCAAATTCTTTTCTTTCTCCAAGTTTAAGTGTAGCTGGGTGCATTCAGACTTACTTTTACTGAAAGCCTCTTCCAGCTTCTCTAGTTCTGACATTCTTTTCTGCAATTTTTCCACTTCAAGTTTCAACTCTTTGCTATGGTGCTCTTCCTCTTGCAGTTTATTTTTCAGCTCTTTACACTGGGATTCGGTTTTTGTGATCTCTTCATCTTTCCCCTCCATCTCAAGCACACGCTTGCGGAGGTTTTCCACTTCTGCCATTAAGCTAGAGTTCCCACATTCCCCTTTCGCTATTTTATCTCTTAGTTCTTGAAGTTCCTCCTCAGCTTTTTGAAGATTCTTGTTAGTTTCTTCTAGCTCCTCTATCCTGCGAGTCAACCCCACGAGCTTAAGCCTTAGCTGTCTATTATGTGACTCTTGATTAGCCAGTTTAGCAGTCATCTCCTCATGTTCTTGAGAAAATGATGATGTTTTGTGTTCAAGTTCTGCCTCTAACTTCATCAGTTTTTGTCCATCTTCTTTTGTTTTTGCACTAATAATTTTAAGCTTTTCTTCTTCTTCTTTTAGTTTTTGGTTTAAGTCCTGTATTTTCTGGCTTTGTTGACCAAGTTGTTCAATATGCATTTGTCTTTCATCCACCAGCATGAGTGCAAATGATTTGAGCTTGACTAGTTCTTCTCTTAGTTTATTGAGTCTCTTTGTATGTTCCTTCTCCTTCCGGGCCTGATAGATCTTCTCCTGCTCAAGAAGTTTCTTCAACCTGAAACAAGTTAGAAGAGATGCATTAAACTAAAATATATATATATATATATATAGGTGTATTTCTCCATTTTTTAAATCACCTTCATTTTATCAGGTTTTTTTTTCATTAATAACCTAGGTAGTCTTTCAAGAAATAACTACGTACTACAGTTACATTCCTAAACCAAATATTTTAAATTACAAAAGTTAACTGAAAACTATATAACATCATCTACAAATCTGAAAAGCAGTGAAATTTTATACATGTATAGGTAATAAATACATCAGGTTTTAATTTTTTTACATTTATTTCTCTGTTAGGATGATGTTGGTAAAAGTACATATTATCCCAGCAGGTCAGGTATATCTATTCACCAATCCATTTATACCAAACTTGTTTTATGAGGTGGATTCCTCCTTATATCTTGTATGCACAAAAATGTGTAAAATAAGATAAAAAATGAAAACTAATTGCTATATGCAGCCATACATAAATGGATCAATCCTGGATAGAAATAAACCAGCAGGACAGAACATTATATTAGCACACAAATTATAACCATCTGGGCATCACAGGCATAAGAAATGAGCAGGAAGATAAATTTCCCAGCACAGCAACTATTATGTTAACAAGTTTCTTCTTCCAGGCACATTTCCATTTACAGTAGTAGATTTTGTGGACTGCAAGGGTCAGACTAATCAAGCCTTTGGATACAGCTAACCTCAGCTGGAAAATGCTCTTCTTTATATTGTCTGTAAAGCTGTATTTCCAAACAACATAAAAGCTAGCGATACACAAATTAAGTGTATCCTCAGAAAGATAATGAAGACCTACATTTTCCAGCCTTACCCATGCAACATTTCAATGGAGAAATCATTAGTAATGTAAGTATTTTATATCTGTGATTCATATTCAGGGTACGTTGACATCAGCACAGCAAGTGCCTGCACATCTTGTAAGCACAGATTTATGAGGATGGTGATCCTCAACTAACAGAGAGGTACAGATAGCACAGGGATATATTCCCTACTAATGTAAGAGCCTTATTGTAAAAGCAGCAACATGACTTAGAAAAGAAGATACAGGTATTCTGTGAAGATGACACTGAATTTACTGTGAAATGACCTGTTTTTCAAATCACTGTCAAAGTACCTGCAACTCCCATGTGCCCTATCAACACACGCGTGATGATTCAAATCCACTTGCTTTGCTTACCCTATGTCTGAAGCTTTTCACTTTCTTTGAGACACACAGTGAAGTGATAATAGCAGAGCAATTTACCACCTGTTAACTAACTTGCAATAACTGGAACATCCATACCCTAGCAAAGATCGACTTTCCTGAGTATTTTTATCTTAAATGCTGGGCTGTAGATGGCAGTGGGTGAAGTACAGATATACGTTCCCCTCTGCTGCCCCAGGAATGAAGTCCTGCAGAGAGCTCCGAGGCACAATGCTGTACACAAAGGATGTCGCCCGGAGCCCTCACCTGAACTCTAAACTCATAACAACAGCCATATTAACTTGGTCCTCCAGCAACTGTTAATGTTTCACTCCTTGTTCTTCGGGGACCAGAACGAACAGGAACTGGTAAGAAAAGCTATAAGAAAAGAGAAGGAAGTCAGAAAGCAGAACACAGGATGCAGTAGGTAGGGAAAGAGAAGGCTGAAGAATACATTTGAAAACAAGAGTCGGATAGGATGTGGGAGTAAGAGAATAGTGGGAACCAGCAGGAGAGGGAAAAACAAACAAACCTTACAGCCAACCTTGCTGGGTCACAGATTATTCTAAAAAAAATCTCTTTAGTTTTGGCAGCTCTTTGGAAGGGACTGAAAAGGCGTGCTGGTGGATGCCTCATTGTGGGTCAAGTTAGAATGTCAAAAGGTAAAAAAAGACCCGCTGCCACTCACAAAGCACGCACTTTTCACACTGAAGAAGGAACTTGATTAGCATGCAATATATTCCCTGGCTGCTCTGTCACAATGCTTTATGCAAAAGTTTCTGCCAAGAACTCTCCCTTGTCTCCCCCAGGCTACATTTTTAAAGAAATAGTATGCATCCTTCCACAAAATATTATCTGCCATGACAGAACAACGTGCCCTAACCTGGTGGCGCTCTAAACGACCCATCTCACAAAGTCATGAACATATATATGACAACATGAGATCTTAAAAACAGAGAATGCTTCCAGCCTCCCTTCCAGTCCCACAGGAAAATTTTAAGGTGACCCCTATAAATTAAAAAGACAGAAGACAGCATTTTGTTTTCTTTTTAACAATCTTGCCACTTGAAAGCCTATCTGGAGATGCTCAGAAAACTGCCTATGACTTTGAATTCCTAGGCTGTTCATAAAGGGCACCTGTGATTTTCACCCAGCAGTTGCTACAGGCAGTACACACCAGCCAGGCTGCTAAGCAGAGTGCAAAACAATTGACTAGCCCCAGGATTACCTGAGAGTCTACTGGGGAATACTGCTGAGAAAGCCCCTCACTGAAAAAAACCCAAATACCTGTTAAACTAAGACAAAGAAATGCCAGGGATGAGACTGAGCAACAGGAGAAGAAAGCACATTAGTACTGTCACTGCCTTGCTGTACCTAGCAGGAGAGTTAACAGTGGGGAATAACCGTCCTGACTCCTCTGGGAATAGCAAAAATAAAGCACTGTAACTGCCAGTACGGCCAGGTGAATTTGCTAACTTGTATGTGCTGAACAAGGTAGGAAGCACCATGCAGCATTTTATCCTGCCTCAGCTTTTACACGGTGAAACTAGACTGCCTAAGATTTGACAAGTGAACTTTCACAGAAGATACTTGACAATACTTCTGTTTTCCACATCCATGGAAACTGCTTCTAAAAGCTGGTTCCGCAAGGGATGGATGGGAAAGCAGCATCCAAATCTGTGCAGTTGCCAAAGTAATAAAAAAAATCTACACCTTTTTGGTGTTACTTCTAAAAGAAAGCTGAGTTTAAGTTTGCTCCTGCTTTTCTATCTTCTGTACAACCCTCATACCGCAGTGGCTAAACTGGAATTGCAGCAGGACTGCAAGGTGATGTTGTCCCCTCTTGACCCTTACAACTGATTTATTACCAGGCTTCTCATCTGACTGCTGCTGCTAACATTTGCTAAGTAACGCAGACCTGTGTGAGCTCCAATGCAATGCTAAAAGCACCTCAGAGACTCACAGCACGTGTGTCTTCAATGTGTTATCCAGAGCAACTGCACTCTGGATTGTCAAGAGGTTGAAAGCACCTGCGTTCAGGGTCAAAATAAGCAAAAGGGAAAAGAAAAAACCCAAAACCTTTAATAATGAAATGTGGGGCTAGATACAGCTGGAACACTGACAAGCCAACAGTTTGGTATCCCCAGTCCAGTCCCTGTATTTGCTGTCTTGGTTTGCGTTTTTTTAGAGATGAGGAGAAGTATTTGGATAAAATTGGATAATCTGCATTCATCAGTAAGGATCTCGGGGGCTCAGCATCTGGACCACGGCAGTGAAGCAGGCAGATCTGCTCAAGTTCCCTGGGGAGAAGGGGACCGTATCACCTGCTCCTCTGTGGACAGCACTGCTGAGGTCTGTGCAGCACCTCTTTTCCCCACAGCTTACCACATGCTTCATGTCCAAACATGCAGCCCGAGTCATTCCCTGAATACGTGGTCTTCTGCTACCATGAGGATCCAGGTGGTCTCTCCCTCTCCTTGCTATCTGTCCTCCCCACAGTATTTGAAGAACAGGTGCCCTACAGCTGTCCAGTGCTCAAGACGATCACGCTCCCCCTTGCAGTATATTGGATAAATAAAATAGCAAACCTTTAGGTATGACTATGTGCAAACTGTTAACTGCCTCAGTTAAAAACAAACACCCCAGGACAATGCTGTTCCCCGATTCGGTACCACACAGGAAGATGCCTGACTGGCACGGGGCAGGACGCTGGACTACAAAAGCTACTGGTGCAACCTTGCGTGGTCCCTGCTGCATCAGGGAGCTGCACCTCCTGCATCCCTCCACAGATCGCAGCGTTAGCTGTTCACAGCCACACCGGGCGGCGCTAGGGCAGCAGGGGGAGGTGTGTGGGCGGTCATGCTGGGGAGTTAGGAGCACAAAGACTTCCAACGACCAATCTCAGCTTGCAGAGTGGGCAGACACCGGAGTGGAGGAAGAGCAACTACAGACTCAGTTTTAACCTCCTTCATGAATGGTGTGCTGGAAGTAGCCAGCGAGGAGGAGTGGATGGGCCGTAACCAAGCCCTCCCTGTCCTCCTTCCTTCGGGTTTGGTGCTGAAGCGTTTCATTGCACAAGGTCTTTTTGCTTCCCCTTCCCTCCTCCAAGCTTTAGATTGATGATCAGAAGCAAAACGGGACGCTGATAGCTGCTGAACCCTACCCCTCCAGAGATGTGCCTTCATTTCTTTTATTGTGCTTTGTCCTACCAGTTCTGAGTGCCTTGCTCAGGCTGGGGCTAATCATTCCTTCAGGTCTGGATGGCAATTTTTCCTTAAAGCAAACCCGACCAATACTATACTTTCCCCCTGCCCTCCCACCTCAGCTACACACCAACTGCCACGAAGTCCAGTTATTGTGCCAATGCATTTGTAAGAGACAGTTCTGGGTTACGACATAAACACAGTTTGTAAAACAGCACATTGGGTATGTTGGGAAGAGGTGTCCAACATAGACATGGCTTTGGTCTGCTGCAAGCGAGTGCCTGAGCCTGCCCTGAAGCAGAGGTGGCAGAGGACATGGATGGCTGTATCTCCTCCTTCCAATGAGAAATGCAGAGTGGCTGAAGGACTTCTTGCTGGAGTCTTCTGGTTAGCCATCAGGGTGGTTTAACATTCTCTTTAAGGCTGATCAATTCATTGAATCAATGAAGCTACAAACTTCACTTAACCACATACATTGTTTTCCCTGTTTTATTTCTGCATGTGTGAAGTTCAGTCGCTGAGATGCAAAGGAGGAACCCCACAGCACCATTTTCACTGTGCCTCTTCTGAGACCAGAGCAAGACTTCAACATGAATTATAACTTACAGCTGGAGAATAATGTTTTGGTGTTTTTGAAAGACATTGCAATAGTTTCATACCAGAAGAGCTCTGATGGGCATTACTGGATTTTAGATGGGATTTATTTTATTTGTAAATGGTAAAAGCAGTAGCAGCAGCATGACCTTAGCTAAAATCAAGCATTAGTTCTTGTCTACATTTGCAAAAGAAATTACAAATAGTGGTCAGCAGACATTTTCTTGCCTTCTGAAGGATCATAAACTGCATGACTACATTTGAAATACAATAAATGTAGCAAACTAGTAACTATAAAAACCGTGCTTAGCACTGATAGCTTATAGAAGTCATTCTCCAAAGAAAATATGAAGAAGTTTCAGTTGTCAGGGGAAAGATGCTCAGTGATTTCCAAAAACCTACCTCTCCCCTCAAAAAAGCATTCACTTCAGAATGTTTTAAACAGAGCATGAAAAAGTGAAAAGCTCCCAAAGCATTTATTGAAAATTATACCAGTGGTTGCATTGCCCTTTCCATTTCTACTTCCATCAAGATGAGAAAACATCACAAATGCTCATGCCACCTTTTCCATCTCTAGCATAGAAGTGGGCACTCACGTACATGAGGAAACCCTGGTAAGGCAGGGCAAGCCAGAGGATGACCTGAAGGGACACGAGCTGCCCCTGCAGTTTGCGTACATGAAGCTCATTTCAGTTGTGTTGTCCTGGTTTAGCTCCCTGCTTTGCAAACAGAGTAAGCCAACCTTCCCATGGTGTCTCCCAGTGTTTAATGAAGCGCTTAGAGGAGGGGCTAATGTGGAGGGCAATCTGGAGAGAGGTGGAGAGCTATTTCCCCTGATATCAAGACAGGGGCAGCAGGAGGAACAGCAGGTAGAAGGAAGAGGATGGGAAGGAGGGAAGCAGGTAAGGTCTCTGGCGGACCTTTTAATCGAGTTCATACACAGCCTGGAGGTCCACAGAGCTCCTCACTGCTGTTCTAGCACAAAGCCATCTCAGATGTACTGGTCCTGTAGCACCCAGTAGTTTTGCCATTTAAATTCCAAAAAGTTTGTTGTGATGGGACGTAATGACTTCTATCCTATTTTGCGGATGGCCAGTAAGCGGGGGTTAAGAGAAGCACATTAAGGAGGACTTGGTCACTCTAAGGATGAGCTGACTGATGGCTGATGAAGGCTGCTTCATCCCCAAAGGGCCAACAGCATTTCTGCCACTCACGCAGCAATCCCAAGGACTCACTGGGAAAGCAAATGCCTTCGCAAGCTTGTCTTTCCTCTTCAACCCTAAAGAGTTTGCATATCAGAGCTAGAGAGACTGGACAACTTCCTAGCAGTAGCTAGAAAGCTGCTGCCCATTAAGTGATTTGAGAGGCTGCTCGCTAGAATCCCGGGACAATGAAAACCAGCAAGAAGTGGTTTAATTTAATAAAGGAGTTCCCTCTTCATTTTTTTTCCTGTTTAATGTACAACAGCTGATTCTGAAGATTATTTCTACAGCCACTAGGAAATCCTCCCCATGTCAGGACTATTTCTGAGTGCCTCCGTGTTTGGGGCCAGGCTGAGATACCCAGAGGCTGAGTTTCAGTGATTCTGAGCACTTAAAATTTCAGCTAAAATCAAAGAGAGCCAAAAGGTGGTCAGGCTCTCTAGGAAGCAAAACAATCGGGCCTAACATTCAAGTTGGGCAATTCAATATTAGGTAACACTTTCAAATCATCAGCTTCAGTCCTTCCCTCATATCCATCTCAGATGAGAGAAGAAAGATGTAAATGAGATCAGATCCCATGGCATGAAAAAGAATAAAGCACATCTGTGTTACTTTCTCCTTTCTATCCATTAAACTTTAAAGCCAAGGAACAGAGACAAATGTTTGAATGACCTTGCTACAGAACTTCCTGAGTTGCTGTTCAGTTTATCACAGGGTCAACTCTGAAAACAAACACAAACTTGTAAAGAAATAGTTATCAGTTCTAGTGACTCTAAAGACAAATTTTTGTGGCTACTATACAAAGGTAAAGCATTAAAAACCTGCATATTTTTCATTGCTGAATTAACTTTTGAGAAGTGACTGTATCAAATTATATCAAAAGCAAATTAATAATCTTGCTACTTCAAAACTACGTGATAGTTCCCAAATTATACTGTAGAAAACATTTTCTTTACTTAGGAGGACACGTTGCTTGTCTTCTACCACAATTTTTCCTCCTCTTTTTGTTTCTACCACTGATTTCATAAAAATTAAAATCCAGTTTGCTGAAATACTTCATTTGTGTTGAAACTGTCTTACTCCAACTCAACAGTGAGTTAGGGCAGTATTTTGGAATAAGAACACAATCTAGTAAGATTCAGTGTCCCACCACCTTTCCAGCACCTTGTTCCCGTAAGAAAAGCACCAAAGATCTTTAAGAACAAAACACGACCAAAAGCGGTTCAGGCTATCAAACAGGCACTTTTTTCCAGCTCCCCCCCCCAGTTAAGATATCCACATCAATTTCGCAGGTCAGAGGATGGGAAGGGGGATGAGCAGAAAGCACGCAAACAGCATCTGTGAGAAAAGGAAGCAGCGGCGCTCAGCTGAGAGATGAAATTTGCCAAACCTGTCTCCGAGCTGCGGTTATCCTTCCCTGACCCCTCCGTGCGCTGTCCGGGCGAGGAAGCCCCGCCGCACAGCCCCACCAGGTGCACCTCCCCGGGCTCCAGCCAGATGTTAAAAGCAGCGCCCTTCTGCCCCGTCCAGCCCGGCTGGAGCCGGAGCCGGAGCCGCGGCGGCGGGAGCGGGGCTGCCCCGGAGCATCCCGCCCCCCCGCAGGCAGCCCCCGCTCCAGCCTCCCGCCGGCGCCTACGCGTATGCCCGGTGCGTTCAGTTAGCCAGCGAAGTGCGCATGTACAAGAACAATTAGCTCTGCTCAAATAAAAAAATAAAAAAAATCGGAATTATCTTACCTTATAATTAGATTTTTTTTTTTTTAAAGCAACCAAAAAATATTTAAAACAGGGAAAATTTTGCAGCACGGCTCGCCCCGCGGCGGCTCAGCCCCTCCGCCGGCGGGAGGGAAGGCGCCTGACGCCGCTGCCGAGCCCCCCGCGCCCGGCGAGGCGGCGGCGGGGCCGGGGCCGAGCGGGGGGGCCGGGGCCGGGGCCGGGGCCGGGCGGCGGGGCCGGGGCGGCGGCGCGGCATCGTGCGCTCTCCCGGGGCAGGGGGAAGGGGTGGAGCCGCCGCGGCGGGGCAGGAGGGGTGGAGGGGCTTCACCGCGTTGGTGGCCGGCAGCTGCCAGCGCTTCCTCTTAGCACCGCTTTCCCGGAGTTTATTATTGACAGCCCCCTCCGGGCTCACAGTTTATAGATTAACGATTAAGAAATAATAATTCGATGGCAGAGAAGCCTTATGAATTGCTTTCGGTTAACTGAACTAGGATGCACAAAAGCGATGCTTCCCAGTCCGAGCTGCCAATTCGTTCCTCTGACTCAAGAAAAGTTCCTGTTGCTCGTCTCTGGTCTTCCTGCAGTTTGAAGTGGCGGTACGACTGTTGGTAAGCGCTGGCTGATCTTAAGGTCAGTTGATAAAGGCATGAATGCATGAAGAAAATCCCCTGTGGATTTAATATACATGCATATTTGGTTTTGAAAATTCATGCACGGTAGCAAGGCTAACTGAGAGTCTGCTGAGGTCTGAAAAGCACCATTCTGCAAGCTCCCTGCATTAAAGAAGTCCTACATCAGCCCTTTTGTTCCCAAACCAACATAAACGAATTTGAGGATTCCTTCTGTTTGCCTAATGATTCCCTAGGCTGTCTACAGTCAACTTTCCAGTCTTTACCAGGGGAACTAGAAACCACTCTTCCCTTTCCCTTCTCCTTCCCTTTCTCCTTCTTCACCTTTTCTTCCCTCTTCCCCTTCCCGTTCACCTTCCTCTTTCCTTAAGAAGTTTGTAATATCCAAAAACACTGAAAGCATATCATGTCAAATATTATTATCCACAAAAATGGACCAGTGTGTGTTTACATTTTTGAGAAACTCTAATTTTGTGTTCTTTCATTATTTTTCCTTAGGACCCTTGCCTCATTCAGCATACAAGCTGGACAGTGCTCATTTGAAAAGCAGGTGCTTAATGATGGTTTTTATGCTCTTTATTCAAGGCCCTGTTTACTACACACTCCTCAGCCTCTGCTGAGAACAGAATTATTAATTTCTGGGTAGGAGATAGAAGCACAAAGGGAGTAGGGTGTTGGTTGGGACACTTGCTCTGGGGTACGTGGGACGTGGTTTTCAGACTGCTGCAGGGTGGGTGCTGTGTGTGCTCAGATCGCAGCCCTGTTTGCCTCCAGCCCAGGACTGGATGCTCCAGACTCCTGCCCAGATCTCCAACAAGCTCCCCAAAATCAGAATCATAGAATCATAGAATCATAGAATCATTAAGGTTGGAAAAGACCCTTAAGATCATCGAGTCCAACCATTAACCTAGCACTGCCAAGTCCAACACTAAACCATGTCCTCGAGCACCACGTTTACCCTTCTTTTAAATACCTCCAGGGATGGGGACTCAACCACTTCCCTGGGCAGCCTGTTCCAATGCCTGACTACCCTTTCGGTGAAGAAGTTTTTTCTAATATCCAACCTAAACTTCCCCTGGCGCAGCTTGAGGCCATTTCCTCTTGTCCTTTTGCTTGTTACTTGGGAGAAGAGACCAACCCCCACCTCGCTACAGCCTCCTTTCAGGTAGTTGTAGAGAGCAATAAGGTCTCCCCTCAGCCTTCTCTTCTTCAGACTAAACAACCCCAGCTCCCTCAGCCACTCCTCATAAGGCTTGTACTCTAGACCCTTCACCAACTTCATTGCCCTTCTTTGGCCACGCTCCGGCACCTCGATGTCCTTATTGTAGTGAGGGGCCCAAAACTGAACACAGTACTCGAGGTGCGGCCTCACCAGTGCCGAATCAGTCTTAGAGGGAAAAACGTTCACAACCCATGGAAATTAGCTTCACATGACTTAACTAGCGCCATGTAGGAAATCCGTCACAGAAACTCAACAGGGGTAGAGTCACATTTTCCAGGGAAACATATACCAGCCTTAATCATTCTCTCCCTTTTTATATTCCCCTACCTCATTTACTAAATACTTTCCAAAAGATGAAGTTGGGGTCCTACAGAAAAATCATTGCCTCCTGCGTGCAAAGCTGATGCATCTCAATATGCTTCTATTTTTCCAGTGTCAGAGGAAAGGTTTCTGTACAAAACTTGTGTTTGATTGTGCAATTACAAATGATCACATGCATCGAGTGGACAAATGTTCTGTGTAATCTACTTACGGTGTCCTTTGCAATCCTAATAACTGTTCTGGTAGAGCTACATATTCTTTAAAAAAAGGAAATTGCACACACAATGGCAAACAATAAAATGGATATCTACCATTGAAATTTAATGATGTGGCATTATATTGGCACTTAGGGACATCGTCAGATGAGTTTAGATCTTTAGACTGCCTGCATAAAAGTCTGCCCTCTGAGTTAACAAAATAATTGGTAGCAAGTTGTCAGCCTCGAGGCAGTTTGATACTAGAAAGGCACAGAGCACTTTGCAAGCAAGTTTCAAAACTATCTGCTGACAGACAGGTTTGACTGTGATCAGCAGCTGAGAGCAAGGCTCTGCCCTGCCAGCGCCGCTGGCTCTGCAGGAGGATATCTGGTCATGCACCCTGTCCTGGCTGGCTCTGGGCTCTGAGCTTGTTGCACAGCTTGTCCCAGTCCTGCTGCACCCACCATTCAGCCCCAGGCTCCTCCTCACCTCTGCACTCTATTTCTAACCCCCACCTCTCCCAAATCCACAACCCTCCTAGATGTTCCCTTGTATCTGCTCTGGCTCTTCTTTCATCCATGATGCCACACTTGGCCCAGGCTGGAACTGCAAGTGACACATCTTCCCTCATCTGCGTTTTCATGGTCTCAGCTCAGAGCAGAAATTTCAGGGACGTCAAGAGGATCCTAATATTTATATTAGGAACGCAGCTGTGAGTTTATAGCAGTCAGCTTTGTACAGATGTGACGTGAAGAATGGAGGGGACACTGGGGGTCAAGGCCAGAAGGGATCACCCGTCTCATGAAGTCCGACCACTCACAGCAGCCATGCAGTGGACTCCTGGCCACATCAGAGACCTCAAGGGATTACCACTACCCGTCACAAATTTGGCAGCGAAAAAACAGCACCTAGAGCTATAATGTGCCACAAGAAGACCAGAGGGTGACTGAGGGCATTGCCAGTGTCCCTACCTGGCAAGGGATGTGTTAAAGGGAACGCCCAGAGGATGCCACAGAGCCTGACCCAGTTTAAGCCATGGCCTCTTGCCCTGGTGCAAGCAAAGTCATCAGGAAAGGCGTGGTGTCCTCCAGAGGGTGCTGCATCATAAAACCACGGAAAGGTTGAGGTTGGAAAGGACCTTGGAGATGTCTAGTCCAGCCCCCGGCAGGTCCAGTTAGAGCAGGTTGCACAGGGCCTGCTCTACTTGAGTCTTAGCCACCTTCAAGGACAGAGACATCACAACCTCTCTGGGCAACCTGTTCCAGGGCCTGACCAACCTCATCTTGAAAAAAATCTAAATTAGGCTGGATCAGTAATACAAGGCGACATATACCACATACACTGCCTCCTGATAGTCACCAGCGGCACCTGTGACCACCAGTGATCCCCAGAGGGGACTTATTCCAGGCTGCCAGCTCCCTCAGCTTACTCTGCAACTTAGAAATAAAAGCACAGGGAACGTGATATAGAGTTACTGAAGTTGTTTAGATGTGAGCCAACTGGCTGCAAGACTTGTTAGAGAAAGTGCAGTATGGTAGTGGTGAGCCTACATACCCTGCGCTAACTGAGATATATCTGTACCACCACCAGACTTCATAATTAAAGTGAGCTCCATCACCAGTCCAGCTACTCCTGGTACCCACCACTACCAGAATGATAGAGGACATCATATAGGATGTCATAGCTAAGGTCAAACGGGCCTTTAACCTTTACAACCTTTGTTTTACTGCATAAGAATCAAATTATGTGTATATATAAGAATATAAAGGTACTCCATATATTGTTATTTCTCAAGAGTACCTTCACTTTTAAGTCACATCAAAGGCTGGGAAAATCTAACTTGCTCCCCAGAATTTCATGAATCTTTTTGTTTATGCTTTCATTGGGATGAAGTAGTCCAAGAAACGCATTCCTGAGTAAAGCAGCACTTGCAACATTGTGAGACCAGATAAGAAAAACACCAAGAAATAAAAGCAGGAGAGGGAATAGATAGGAATCCCAAATTCAAACTCACCTCTGAAAGTCAGAAATTGTACTGTGCATCTGGCACAGTTGTCTGCTATAGAGGAGAGTAACTGGGAAGCAAATGATGGAATTGGTTTAACTATTTAATGATGTGCTAATGGACTACACATTTCTTTGGTAAGTTGCTGTCTTTAAAAATTGACTAAACTCTGCACAGCAATGGATTCGTCTTGTGGATCTTAGAGACTTGTAACAAATGATTGCCTGATTATAAAATTCTCTGTAAACAGGGCTTTGTAACCTTTCCAGCAGACCGCCCTGCTCTCTGTTGGCTCTTTATCTTCAGTGCAGAAACATATGTAACATTTACAGTGAAGGCAGCACTTGCAACTCTCTCCAAGTTCTCTAACTTGTTATGAAAAACCCAAATATTTCTGTTTGTGCAAAACAAAACTTCTCCTAAAATTGTGTTTACTTACATACATGAAAAAGTACACTGTGTTGCTTGCCAGACTTAATTTTTTCGTTCATAAAACCTTCAAAGCAGTGAAAATCTTCCATCATTATTTTGTTGGGTTATTTTTCCCTTCCTTTGGTAAGTCAAACTCATTTGGTAAATCAGAGCTGTCCTCCACTTTCTACTCAGCCAGTTGCCTACTTTGAGTGTAACAGATATTAATGAATTCAGTGGCACCTTGACAGAACATGAAAACTTTGAATATTGAGGGAAGGGAGAGGCTGATTTTAATTTGCTGCCGAAGATATACTGAACTGAACAAGGTGATCCATTGGGCCTTTTGGAGACAAATAAATAATGAAGATAAATACAGTAAATTCTTGAAACATGACTTTGTAGGAAAAGCCTGAGAAAAAGACTTGAAGTTGGACCTTGTGCTGTTATATCTCAGGCAATACATTTTATATGGCATACGTCATGCACACTAAAAAACTTCATTTGGTGAGCTGCACTGACAACTGGCTTTGTTCACCTTTGTTCTTATTTAAAACAGGTTGTTCCATGCAGCTGTTAAAGAAACTGTGTGCACACACACACGCACACACATTTGCACACAGGCTTTTTTATTGCTCCTCAGATCTTTCTAAATAAGTCATGCTGCCTAGTTTTAAAATTCTTTTTGCAGCATGAAAATTGCCCTATGTTAGGATCTGCTGCCTTTTATGGAAGCATGATTCAAAAGTTTAACAAAAGCATTTGTGGCTTTGCTTTCCTTTTCCACTTTTTTTTTTCCCCTTCTGGTTTTCTGCTTTCTCAACACTTGTGTGTATCCTTTTGATACCTGGGAAAGTTCAGTATCTCTAATACTGGTGGGACTCCCTGAAGTAAAAGTGATTACGGCTGAAGTAGGACACGTCTACATCAAGGATACTGGTTTATAGTATGACTTGATCATTATTTTGTGAATAAGCACCAAGAGTGTCATAGAAGCAGGCTGTGGCTCTTTGACCAGAGCATCTCTGGAGTCAGGGGAAGAGGTGTCCAGGACCTCAGAGAAGTGCACATGGCAGGATGGTTCTTTGCTGCCTCCTGTGGACCTGCCATTTTTAGCATTGGCTGCTTCACATATCTGTGCTTTATCAGAGCACTCCACTAATGCAATCTTTACCTGCTCTGGTCTCCACCCTTGTTCTTCTAAATGACTCACTTTTGATGTGCTAGGTGTTCATAAGGAAAAGTGACATGGAGGAGTGAGTTTGAGGCTTTGAGAGCAGGGAGAGCCGTGGCTGTTCTCAGCTTACCAGGCAAGACTTAGACTTTTGGCAGTGTCTTGACTTCTTTTGCTCAAGCTGAGTCTGGGACATGAATTAAGCCTGGCTGATTTTCACCTGTGTGTTATTTTTGTTCTGTTGGCAGCTGGCTCTCTCTTGTTGCCCCTTCTGCTGCCTCCCCCTCACCTGACTTCTATGAGAGTGGGTTTCTAGAACAGAAATACTCCATCTAGAGATAAGGGTCACATTTTTAAGCGTGACAATAAGTAACTCATGAAGAACAGTGGTAAATATTCCCTTACTGGAAACTGAAAATCAAGGCAGAATTACTTTTTTCCCTAAAGTGTATCATCTGTTGGTGCAAGCAAGTTCTGGGAAGTCCCAGTGTCTGTGCTATACTGCATCAAGCCACATCGTCAATATGATGCCTTCTGCTCCATTTTTGCTGTATTTTTCTTTATATGTCTTCTGCTTGCAGCTCAGTCTCTCTTCCATCTTCATCTCTTCACCATCTTTCTCCCCTCTGTCACTCACCTAGAAGGCTCTGCAGGGCTCTACTTTCGCCAACAGCTAGTTCCCCTCACCACTCCCTCTGTTCTCATTAATCTCCTAATTCAGATTCACTTCCCATATTCTTTACCTTGTGGCTGCCATCCCCTGCCCTAAACCTGCCTCTTCGCTATTCCTCATCCTTCACCTTCCAGTTCCATCAGTTCAGTTCTTGCCCCGTTGCTCTAACTCCTGCTGACCTTTTCTGGACTTCCTTTTCTTTTGTGCTTCTTCTCACAGACGTCTCCTCAAAGCAGGGTGATCCAGTGACTGACTGGGACTAAAAGGCACCTGAGCACTAGACCTAAAACTAAAGGTTGTCCATCTCACTGCTTCCCATTTGATATGCCACTGAAATAATGTATTTGATAGAATGAATAAAACAAGTGGGCAGGAAAAACGAGAGAAAACAGGCTCCAAAGAATTGCTTCTTTGTCTTAGAATCAAGCAACCCAAGTGATAGTGTCCAGAATGACCATGACAGGATCTCAAGCATGGGAAAGTGTTTAAAAAAAAAAGTGAAGAGGTTTAAAATCTGGATTTAGGAAGTAGCATCATTTATATAATTGCACACACTGGGCTAGTCAAGCATGGAAAAGCTCACACAGCTGTACAACAGCAATGCAGCTTGAGAGCAAGAGTCCGTTCAAGTGGAGTCAATATAAAAACTCCATCTCCCTCAATGGGGAGGGTCTCAGATTTTCTTAGAAATACAGGCTATGTGTGCACTGGTTTATATCGTATTTGGCCACCTCAGTCACAGCTTGACATAAGGATAAAACAATACACACCTATAAAAGTGGAGAAAAGTAAATAATCTTATGAAGATTCCTTCCTGATTTTTAAACGTGACTTCCTGTGAGCACCATATTCAGTGATTTAGCAAATAATGAATCCTCAGTAAACTTTTCAAATACTGTACAAGAGCAGTCAGTGGCTGCTTTTATGACCTAAAGAGAGACTGATAGATTTTAACAACATCAGCGCTGAGTAATCCTGGCTGTCACACCACATCCTAATATGCTGTGTCCCAACTGTCAGTCTGAAGGGCTATGAAGGTATTTCTGTTAATTTTCGTGCCAGGACCCTCAGTTCTTGCCCTGAACACAAAGGAGCACACACCTGCCCACCACATCCATCTCACAACCCTACCTTTGCTAGTGCTTTTTGCCCCTGTGTTCTGGAGGTGCAGCATAAATGGACACCTCCCCCCACTAAAAAAACCCGAAACCAAAACCCACCACAACCTTGAAAAAAAAAAACCAAACAAAAAACCCCGACACCTACACAAAGCTTTTCTACTACCACATCACTAATTACTACAGCTCATGCAATTCTTAGGTTTGCTGCTTGCTTTAGAAGATTTGTGTCTATTGAGAGGCAATTATAGAAGACACTGTCCCCACTGTACACCCCACAGCACTCACCAGGGGCTAGACTCTCCCGAGATCTGAGCCTGCTATTTTAACCTCCTACTTGTACTTGCTTAGAGCATGATCCAAAAAAGACCCGCATAGATTTCTGGAATGCAATTAATGAAGAATGTAAAGAGGGAAAAACAATAAAAAAAAAAAAACAACACACATATAAATCTGAATGTTCATAGCCAGATCTGTATCTTGGTCGCCCAAACTTGCTGTTGCACATCTTTGGAAGTCCCATCACCTTGGCTAAGCTGAACATCATTCTCCACCTGAGGTTATTTGGGCCTCATGAAATACATGTCTTTACACACAGAATGGCGAGGGGCTTGTTCTGAGGACCAGGGAGACACAGGCTGACCACAGCCATCGCACAAGGACGGGAGCCATAGGTGCTTCCATTCAAAGGGAAGCTGCCTCTTGCACCAGCGCCTGCGAGCTGCATTACTTGCCCAGGGAGTGGCATACCTGGTTTTATTTCTCTCCTCAGTCTGAAATAATTTCAGCTTGCACTACCGCTTTCCAAGATGATATCCTGACCACCAGCCTGTTGAGCATTTGGACGGCGAAAGGAAAGGACAGGGAAAACTCATGTACCCAGATGGAAAGCAAGCAAGGAGAAACCAAGCCAGTTTCATATAGTAAGTGTGAATTAGAAGGTGCTCTTCTTGCCTCTGCTTGCCTTAAAATTTCTTTCTACCATGTCTGTGTTGCCCTCTGAATTAACTGCAGGGCTTATGCATCCTGGTCCTGTTGTTTTCTAATCAGGTATTTGGTTGCCAGCTATTGACTTCCACTGAGCACCCTCACTTACAAATCACTGTTATTTTTAAAAATGTTATAATGACATAAGTCCAAATGATGCCTCATGCACAAAGAGAGGCAAAATCAGTTTGGAAAAGCTTACAGCCTCCTTGGTAGAATCAATAGGCAATAATGACCAAAAATAATTCAAAATACAAAGGTGTTATTTGGCTGTAGAAATGATGTAAAAATAATATAGTAATAAATTATTATTATCATAAATAGAAAAGTATATAGAAGTTATATAAAAATATAATCATACAGAAAATAAATATTGTTGATAAGTTATTTTGCTGGAGAGCAAACTCTTATCCAGGAGCTATAACTCCACTCAAGAAACTGCTGTATGTAATACATTTATATATGCATATATATACTTCTACAGGTACATACACACACACACACAATTTTAACATTTTCAGAGTTCCTATCCTGATTCTCATTAATCAAGAAGAGCTCTACTGACTTCAAAGGAATTGCACCAGTGCCAGCTTTGTGCTCATAAAATCCAGTGTCATGTTGGCGTTTTTATGGATTAGTTATTTCGTAAGACCCAAAGAAGCTGGATGCAGAGAGCTGAGTGTGCTAGTGATGGGCACAAAGCAATAGTACCTGCCACCGAAAGCAAGTTGGACCAACAGCACATGGTCTGTCAGGTAAGGACATGAGCCAGTCAAACCAGGACACACTCTTCTCCATCGCAGGATTAGCAGTGCCCACAAAGCGTGAGCTGTGCAACGACTGCAAGTGGCAATGCTCTATCCTCTTCACTACCCACCTGCCTTTCACCAGTATGGACACTGTTTTGCCCCTGCTGTTTTTGGAAACCAGGGTTATATCTCAGCCAGTAATTTGCAAAATGAAAAAATGGTGAAAGCTATGCATCATTTTAAAACAAGTTAAGTCATCTAGGAAAAGTCTGATATTTAAATGATGAAAGAGAATAGATCTATCCCTTTCCAGTTCCTCTGAAAATAAACATTTTAAATGGAACTGTACAGGAACTTTCATCCTGTGATATATATACTTGTCACCAAGAGATACTTTTTCACCTATGACATAATTGCTATCATCAGAAAAGCATTGGTGTCACTCTGCTGTAATTTAGCCTCATTTTCTGCTTGCTTCTTTATCTTTTCTCATTGGGGCATTACACAGTCAGCTACATTACTATTAATCATTCCCTAATATAAGCAACTGGATAACGGAGCTGTGTAATCGATTTTTCAGTTCCAGAGCTGAACCAAAATTTCAATAAGTAATTATCAAATAAAAAAAAAAACCAAAACACCACCACTTTCTTTTTCTCTCTCATTCAAGTGGAAAAAAAGTTTCATGAGGATTTCAGTGAAACATTTGTTCATCTTGAGTAAGTAATTTAATTTCCATCTTTGTCATTTTAAGAAAAGCAGCAGATAGAGAGGACCATATCTTGGCACCATTCACCAAGCCAACAAGTGAAAAATCCTCAGGTTTTGGGAGGTGGAGAGACCAGGCTCAGTGAATTCCTGTGTCTGGGGGGATTTGAATACCCAGGCATTGACCTGCAAGAAGATTTTCACCCCTTTGGTGAAAAGAACTCAAAAAGTATAAAAGTGATTTGTAAAAGTGGAAAAATTTTACCTGAGAAGAGTGGGAACAGACACCCCAAGAGACCCAAGGACATGACCAGGAAGACCTCCTCAGAGAAGTGGGTTCAGATCCCAACAGGTTGATGGGAGGATCGAAAGTCTCCCACAGTCCAGGTGAACGGCATAATCATAGGGTTATTTGATATGTTTTTTTGACTATCTGGTCTTGTGAATTAAGCCATCAGATTTTCTTTGATGACATTTATAATAATTATCTTACACCTAAAATGGCATTTTTAATGAGTTTTTAAAAAATTAGTCTAAACACTAACTATGGCAACACAATATTATAATCACAGATGCTTTACAAATATGCACTGAATTATAGATTTTGTGTTCTGCATTTCTTCCCCCTCACATTTGCACAAGCTTTGGCAAATATCACAAGAACATTTGGTTTGGATTTTTGCACCCCCTGGGTTTTTTCTTCTGCCTTAAAATTTTCCCACATATAAGCCTTAAAAAGAAATGAAAACTGAAATGGTGCAAATAAATATAAAATTCATTATTGGTATCCTCCACTGCTGGTGGAGATACTGCAGGAATGAGAAGGGATGCACAACTTAGCACCCTTTTTGGGAAAGAAGATGGAAAAAGCATTACATCTGTTTAGGGTTAGGAAAGCTTCTATATAGGCTCACTGAGTCAGAATAACCCCACAAGTCAGATGACATCTTGAGGTTCTTCACACAACTTAGTGGAAGTTATCTGACCATGTAGAACAGGTCTTGAATATTTGTAGGGCATTCATCAAAATAGTAAGTCAGTCATATACTTCGCTAATCAGTCTCCATATCTCTGCACAGGTAAACTTCCATTTAAACATAAAGCAAATATGCAACATATTCAAGCTTGAGTGCCTATTAGCATATATTTATACTTGTAAATAAGTGGCATCTATCTAATTTTTTTAGAAATTCACTGAAACCTGGCACTTCAACTGAAACCTGTTTCTAATCTTTCTGAATGAGGAAGCAATTTTCCCTACATGACCCTGATTCAGTTCTTGTTTTCTTTGCCTAAAAAAATGACAACTTAAAAAGATGGCCTCAGTAGAGCTGTGAACTGATATTTATTTCAGTAGTATAATAACTCTGAAACATGCCAAAGGCCCTTTAAATGTTAAAATTATTACCTATTGCACCCTGGACAGAGTTTGGGTTCGTGAGTAGATTTTGAATGAAGTCATTTTTTCCCCCCGTCTGACCCTGGGAGCATTTGAATTGATGATTTTAGCAAGCAAACTTGCTAGGAATAATGAACTACATATAGTTTTGTATAATAATTCTCTCTCAAGGGCTGTGAAGCTGATGCCTACTTAGAAATAATTTTGGAAGAATAGCTGAAACAACACATGATGCCATTTTATATAATCCCAGAAGTGACTGAAAGACTGGACAGTTTTGAGGACTATCCAAGTGTGAAGAGATGGATTTGGATTAGTCCCAGCTCATGGCAAGCCTCACATTGTGTAAGACTCGCAATACTTTCATATTGTTTCTCCACAGTCCAATGTGGCTGTTTGTTCTCACGTTTTTAAATTACCTTTGTAGCCATTTTGTTGGAACTTGGGACCAGATTCATTAGTTAAAACATAAATTTTGAGCATTCGCTGCCTTGCAGTCAGCTGGAGCTGTAAAACAGGACCTGCAAAATGGATGACCATCAAATTTATTTAACTGTGCAGAAATGGTATTTGTCATTGCCAGTTTTTTTCATTGATTTCTTTTAATAGACTACCACAGAATTTGTGATCTGTGATCCTGTGAATACATTACATTTGATAGAAAATATAGCCAGTGTTTCCAAACCATACAGATAGCATCTCAACCTAAAATAAAAGAATAAAAACTGTACCATTGTCTTTGTCTTCTACATTATAAGATGATTAAAAGTTTAGAGCTGCACTTACTGAAAAGTAGACAGAAAGTGACTCAGTGCTCTACTACGGCCAGTAATGTGCGGTAAGATGAGTAACTACTGTAGGCAATGGTGAATTCCCACAGTCCCATTGGGCTGGCTTTTCCTTTTTTTTTTGGGTCACACTTTGGAAACCAGGACACAGAAACAATCACCATATGAGAAAAAAGTCAGAGTACAAATATGGCTAAGAACTCTTGGAGAAAAAAAATGGCAAAAATCCTTCTGTAAAGTAACTCAATTTCCAGACTTTAAAGGAATCGCCAACAGATTGCACAGTTACAGGCCAAAATCTGTGCTATATGTTTGCACCATACACCTCACCCCAATATCTCTGTATGGGGCTATTCTTACCACAGAATTTGGCCTTAAACTGGTAAATCACAGAGATTTGTTAGCCCTGAACACTTCATACTTTTGGCTTCAGTGTTCTCTAAACAAGTAATTGACTGATGGATACTCTGCCCTGCTGTCTTCCTGCCAGCTTCTTTATTTTACAAGCTCCATAAAAATCAAGAGAAAATGCAAACTGGAAAGGTAACGCACACAAAATCTCCAAGCTATGTCACACTGCAGCCTTTACACTTGCTTGGGTCCATGAAATAAAGGGAAACAAAAAGGCAAGCACTTCCCAATGAAAGGCTTGGTGCTGCCGTCTCGTGGGAAAAGGGAGAAGGGGACCTTTGGTAATAAAAGCAGAAATGCAAAAAGGGGAAAAAAAAGATTTTAAAAACTTGCTAACATCAACACTCCCATTTTTGTTTCAGGACGGCTGTGTGCTTTATTGCTCACAGATCAGTTTCCTTTGCAGGTGATGCGGGCCCAGAATTACATCACCAGCAGAGCAGCCAAGAGCATCTCGGTGCCAGGATGACCGAAGCCGAGAGGAATGTATTATCACAGACCTCCGAGGGACTTGCCAGTGCATTCCTTGCTGGGGGTGCTGCGATGGGGGAGGCAGAGAGGAGGCAATTTTACTTGAAGACTGAAAGGAAACTTTGTGGAGGAAAGATCTGGGGTCACAGTCCTGCTGTCTCCTCTAAGCAGATCTAATTATGGCCATGTACTTCAAAAAGAGGGTTTAACTAAAACCAGATTTAGCAGGGCACTGCTTAGGAAGTACAGACTGAATCCTCAGCCTTGCCTTTGAGGAAAATGTGAAATGCTTCAGTGCACTGGGAACACTGTCACTGTGGTTGTAAAGAATGATTTGAAGTTGCAGCAAGGAAAGCAAGAGCCAATTTAAAATCCTCATCACTTCAATGAAGTTTTAAATAAAATGTGACTAAATATAATATTGATGCTTTCAGACAGACAATACTTACATTAGGTACTGGGTGTCTATTTACTGACATGTAGTGCGGTGGGGTAAAAGTCTCAGCAGTCTCAGGGATCGTGCTGGAAATGATCAAATTATTCACAAAGCAGTTGCACAGATCTCCCTTAATAGCTCCAACAAAGCCTTTCTGCCACATCGCACCCTCTATTCGGCAAACCACGTCCCATGCATATGAAAGAAACTCCTTCCTCCCCCCATTTTTGAAGGCTTTCAAGCTATTTCTCCTCTCCGTCCTGCAGGACTGGCTCAGTGGTCCTCACCACAAGCCTGTTTCTAAACCATTAAAATCAATGGGAGCTTTCCAGTGCTTTTAATAGCAGCAAAACATGCTGTCAACAAACGGGATTAAAAGAGTACAAGACAAATTGTTCAGAGATTAGCACCTCTAAAAATGTCAGGATTTTAAACCTCATCTCCTAGGTCAATCAAGAGGTCAAAGCTGTGCTGAGGTTACACAGAGCTCTCCCCTTTTCCACCAGAAGAAAAAGCCCTGCTGATCAAATAAACAAGTTTATAATTGATCCAAAAGATTTCTTCCCCTACCCAGTTCCCTAAAGGGGAAGGCAAGAGGGCTGGGACTAGGCAGAACAGACAACAACCAAGTACTGCTTCATGTTAAGCCCGCTTTACACAAGAACTTTTTGGGGTAGGGAAGTGCCAATAGCTGGTCCAGCGGCAGCCAGCTCAGCCGATGCCCAAGCTCACGCTGCCAGCTCAGTCCCCAAAGCGTGGCTGAAGATCAGGAGATGCCTGTGCTGGGAGGGCTAATTTTATCATTGCAGCTGCTGCTGCATGGTCTGCTGCTCTTCAGGTGTCCACTGCAAGCCACGTTGCCAGTGAAGCTCCAGTCAGACCCCTCATTCTCCACCTGCCAGACCAGAGACTCCTTACCCCATTGTCTGCCACCAAAGTTCTCTGAGGGGACCCAGGGGCCTCCATCTCTTCCCCTTATTTCTCAGCCTCATTAGGAGGCTTCAGAAAGATGGCTGCTTTTGCACTCCCGGGGACAGGAGATCACCAAGGGCAACTTGATGTTACAGTAACAGCAGCTGAGGTGCGCAAGCGTGGAAAAGGGGAATTTTGGTTGAATGGTAAAAATAAAAAATACTATCCCTAACTTTCAAAACATTCCCATCTTTAGATATGATTATAGCATACTATAGGGAAATTTGCAAAGCACTTCAGCCACCATGTCTGCAGAAGCACCTTCTACTAAAAGTACTAGATTTCTTTCATCTCCGTCTGGCAAACAGTTGTCACTACTCTTTTCCTGTAACATGCCAACCTTTTCCACAACCTTTCTACAGCTTAGTTGCACTTGGTGTTGCAGAGCCAACACCAACAGTCAGGCCCTCCAACTTTCTCCATTTACCCCTCCTAGCTGTCTACATTTTGAATATCCCTGTGTGCATTTTTCTCTTTTTTATACTTTTCATGCATAATTATTCTTGATAAATAATGTTTTCCTGTTACTTCCTTCCTGTGCAAGGCTGACCTAATAATTAGTCCCTCATAGGGACTGTTTGCTTTCATATCATATTGTTGTGGATGGATTAGAGATAATGTATGAAAGTGTATGTAAAAAAAATATTCCAAAGTAAATACATTAAGAGAGTGCTAGAAATACATTAGAACTGAGGCATATTTCTGCTCTTAAAGAATTTCCCTTTTTATCTTGTTCAAACTTTCGCAGGCCAGCAAAAGCAGATGTGGCCTCTAAAAACTGGTGTGGACAACAATGGTTAGAAAAGATTGGTAAAATACTGCGAGGAAAGAAATTACTTAAATCCAGGACAGAAGTTATTACTGCTCTCATTGTACCAGACTGCTGTGAGATGGCCGTCCCACAGGACTGTTCTTCCTCCAACTCACCCTGTCTCATTAACATTATAACTGTGAGTGCAGCAGAGTAGCCGACGGGCAAAGTTCACCTCCGTGTCCCTTTTCTTTTTCGTGGAGACCATAAGTCTGTTCAGCTCTTAATAAAATAACCCTCAGGCCTCAAAGCACCACAGTAAAACAAATTATATATATATATATAGCGGTACTTATAAAACAAGAATGCCTATGCAGGAACCTGAGAAATGCCTTTGGGCAGGTCAGTTCTCTATCCCAATATGCAGATTAAGTGAGTATGGGAATTTTTTGTATGTTTTAACCTATTGCAACTTAATCTTTCCACTGCAAACTCTTTCTTTTTGACAAAAATCTATTGCTGATTACCACTGTGGGGCTTTCCTGAGAAGACATCTCATCACCCTCTCTTTCTTCGTGAATATAGCCCTCAAATGATACTACTTCCAGTTTTTAATACCTACAAAGATGTGGGTGCAACCTCAGTTTCATGTGCACTCAGCAAACAAAGATGAGGAGTTGAGATCATTTAAGACTGTACACTAATGAGTGTTTTCCAGCCCATCCTGATTTTGCTAATCTGCTCTGCAAGTGATCTGGGAGGAAGACCCTGAAGAGGGAGGGAAATGCACGCTTGGTTTTCTATGTTTAGCTACATGCCGTGTTCTCTCTGCTTGGTCGCTACTAAACTTGAAACGAATTTTCTCATTAGTGCCTTAGACAAACAAAATGGATTAAATAGCAAACATCAGGTTTCTTGTGTCACTCAACATAAACCAAAAGGGCTTCAGCACTGCAGTTTTTCCCCTGCAACCACCAGTACAGAGGCACTGGTGACTAAAGCCGATGGATTTTGTTGATCTTAAAGATCTGCTCTCAATAGAAGTTCAAACGCAAATTCTCCTCTTTTTATTGCTGTTTCTCCAAAAATTGTAGAACCTGGGAAAACTGAAGTTTAAAAGACACGAAAGAGCAGGAAGAGTATGAAAAAATGTCTACAGAGATGGGACTTGATATCTCAGCAGTGGTAATGTGAGACAGAAAGCTTTTTAATCAGTTCATTGAAGGAAGTCAGTTCAAATCAGGTCATAATCTTAGGCTATTTAGTGGCCTTCACAAACTGAGCTGGAATAATAAGTCAACAATTGTCAAATTAAAGTGAATATAAAATATAAAGACAAATGTAAATGCTATTTTAATACCACTTTTGTATCATTTTAGTTGCCTGCATGTCCACACAGACACAGATATCCAGCACAGAGAAAAAATGGCATCTATGAGAATCAGATGTGAAATTGCTCCTTACTTGGAAATACAACATTTTTTTTTATTTTCTGCAAAGAGAATCAAATTGCTAAGATGAAGAAGCATTTTCACCCTTTAAAGTTTGCCAATCAACCCAGAAAAATAGAGAGACAGAAAACCAGCAGCTATTAAACCAGGAAATATGGTCACTGTAGCTCATGTGCCACCAAAGCTCATGCGCCAAAGCTGGCGCTGAACTAAGCTCAGGAAATACACTAAACAATTTAGCTCCTGGCTTTTTGTAAATGTCTGCCACCAGACTGTGGTTTCCTCAAAAGCATTTCTTCTTTGAACTTGCCTTAAGTATTTTTCTCAGAACTTTTTTTTTTTAAAAAAAGTTGTGGATTGATTTCAAGCAGTTTGGTATGAGCATGAAAATTTCGTATTGAAAAACTGAGGCTGTTACCGAGCGCTCATTCTTCACCTAAGGTAGGTGCTCTTTCTTTTCTTAGAGACTCAGAGAACAAATTACTCCCACAAGGAGGACAAACACTTGAAGAAAAAAACCTGGAGTGTATGAGCTTGTGAGATAAACACTGCAGATAGATAGTCCATCGCAGGCTGGGCATGTTTTATAAAACACGAAAATATTTTCTTCCAGGGGAACATAGATCTTGCCTGAGGCATGCGTCTTCAAAAATATGAAAAATAATGCAAATCATTTATGACTTTGCAAGCCTAAATGCAAAGGGCATGGCAAAGTCCATACCACTTGTGTGCCAGTATCCTAATGTGTGTTGTGGTTTTCCTTGCCTTGTCCTCCTGCTGTGACAAACAGTGCCCCGTCCTTCACAAAATGCGGTGCTTGGCTAAGCAAGCCAGCTCCAAACTTAGCCAACATAAATAACATCTGATCTAAAGCTACCAGGAGGTGAACCCAAAACGGCCATGAGTAATGCAAAACAAATTCGTTTCTTAATTCACGCGCACGCTACAGGAACATTCAATGGTATTCCTCCAGCTCTAGACTTGCACAGTAATGTACTTACTAATAACATGAGTGAACCAACATTTACAAATGGTTTACACATGAGTTTACTGTCATTTAAACACAGAAAATACCAGACCATGTCACTGGTGAACTGACAAGCACTGGGTCACTGGGGATACTCTTTGCACTGTCTCAGGTACTCACCTCTCCCGCTCCTGTTCCAAGAGGTTGGTAAAGTCATCGCTCTTGTTCATGTAATCTGTATGTTTATGTTTCTCATTTTCTAGCTCATAAACTGTGCGGCGATGGCACTTTTCTGCCAAGAGGAGCTGTTCCAGCATGCGCCGATATGTCTCTTTCTGCTTTTCTTCAAGTCTGTCCAGCTGGATTGTAGGAAAGGAGAATAGAGTGTTTTAAGGCTCTCCTTGCTTACTTCATCTGATTTATTAACCAACAATGTTGTGTTTGGTAAATGTGAGTCCTATAATTTTATGTCTTGGGCTTTACATAAAACAGTGACTAGAAATAAGAGTAACTGTCCTGTAAAAGTAATGATTTCTTTGGACGGCGTGTTTCCAATGAACATTTGCACGGTTCTCAGATACACAAAGGACAGAACTTCGCTTAGTTTTAGGGTAACAAATAATATTGTTGCAGTGCAGAATTTCCCCTGTGGCAAGGTGCTGTGCACTCTTTCCTAATTTCACACGGCAAAAGCTGTAGCAAATGCCAGGGCAGGACACATGCCCTCAGACCCTGGGAGCCTGGGTTCATGCACCTATATGGGGACTAGACACCTACATGTGGAGCGTAAGGTGTAAGCTCAAGGCTGAAATTTGAGTTATGCATCTTCAACGTACCTGTAGACTGATGAGATAGAAAGTCTAAACTATTTAGATTCAGCGTAAGTTCAGTTTTACATTACCAAATACAATTCATTATAAGCCTTAGGGTTTCCCCCTCAGCCTGTTTTTTGACAGAAATTTCTCTTTCTTTATTAGAAACACTTCACCTTTTTTGTCTTCTGGGGTTTTTTTATTAATTTAATATGCCAATTATTATTCAAACAAACACTAAGGCCAGGGAGGTGTGTCTAAAAAGTTGCCAGGGCACTCTCAAGCCACCACGGCTATTCATGTTGCTCCTTTCACTGTCTCTTAGGAGCAGATGACAAACTCCATTCTCCTCCCTGCCGAAGCAGCCCTCAGCCCTGGCGCTTCTCTGCTTGCCTGCACCCCGGCACAGCAGCTGGCAGAGCCTGCTCTGCCCACCCTAGCCCTTACCCTGTGGGAATTGCACCTTCCTTGGTCCCTGCTGCACCGAGCAGTTGCTGTTTCACAGGGTGCCTCAGGCAACTGAGGGAAATAAGAGGGCAGGAGGACCACAGCGATTTGCTCTCCAGAAGTTGACCATGGGAGTCAAAAAGTAAACCAGTCATTTTGTAAAGGAGCCAGGTTGGGTTCAGCCTTTGAGAGTAGATCTTTTGCACTTATGGAATTTTGTCACCATCCTATTTTAGCTCCAACATAACCCTTGCAGACCTACACATGACAAAAGTTTTACACTGAGGTCCCTGTCAAATTATCGGCTTCTTTAGACAAAAGCCCTGCTAAGCTCTTTTAATCTTGTTCGACAGTATTTCATGCATGATCCCACATGCTAATGTTTGCTTTTCTTATTTACTATCATCCAAAAAATTCCAGAAGATGCTTCAATGAGAATACACAGAATAAAGATATGCCATGATAGACACAATTTCTGGTGAAAAAATTAAATGTTCTAATAGGAGGAACTATGAAGATTTGGACAGGCACTTCAGTATTTTACGCTGTACATTGTTGCATGCTCTTTCTCCATGCTCTGGACTGTTATGAAACTATAAGCATGAGCAGTGGCTGCTTATTTTGGCGTTCATGCTGGCCTCAGACATTCCCAGGTCTACTCTACATTCATTTACTGCATAGATTTTAAAGCAAGGGTTCAAGTGCTTACAGGTCTCCTTTAGGGACTGAACTGACTTTGCAGTCCTAGAGCTTAAGTGATGTAAAATGATTACGGATTTATGTTCCCATAAATATGGTCAAAGTCAATCTCTGAAGGTTTTCTTTTCCTAACTACCAACATGATAGTGCTCTAGTATGCCAAGAAAATCAAAGAGTGCTTACCAGGGCTGTGAGCAGTAGAAGTTGGAGCCTATAATTGAAAGGAATTTAAAAAACAGAAATGTAACACCCAAAGATTTTGTTCTCGCTTAACGGCACCAGCCCTAAGGAGCATACAAGCTCTTTATTGTTTGTGTTCACACACAGTGACTTTGCCTACAATTTATTCTGCAGTTGAGTGAACAAGAATATTCAATTTTTCTTCGATTTCTTGTCATTTGTACAAATGCTGTGTTATCATCTTGCGTGCTTTGCACACACCCAAAATATGTGGAGTCTCACTTCTGGTTAGAATTCCCCCTGCACAGACATAATGGTGTAAATCAAGAAGTTATTACCTCTGAAATTGGTTTCTCATAGACGTCTTCCCCTATAGATTTTTCTTGGGCGAGGATGGCATCCCTGTGTAGCACTCGGAGCACGTTCCCTGGAGCTGCAGACCCATAATGAGCTTCTAAAACTTCAGGTTTGGTTTTCTCTGTCTTCAGCATGTGGATCACATCCTCCCTTGCCTGTAACATTGCAAATCGCTACCATAAGCCAACCTATTAACCAACATGGAAAACAGGGAAAATGGGGGCATTTCATACATATGGACTGCATACACAAAAATAAAATAAATTAGAAGAATGCCGGGCTGCCAATGCAAATATAAAAACTTTGGGAGACATCAGAGTAAACATGATCTGTGCAATCCGAATGTCATCCTGGTAGGCATTAATTATGCTATTCCTGTCTGCCATTACATTTGAATGCTATGAATTTTTATCTGGGTTGTAACTATAGCCAGGGAACATCATTAGTCTTCATATACTTCACCTTATGCACTGTCCATGCTGTTCCCTGAGCAGGGTAAGCAGATGAGTAGAACAGGCAGCACAAGTGGGCTGAATTAATATTTCTCAAACAGCCTCGAATCAAGTATTTCCTCGTTATTCCCTACCTGACTTTGTGACTAAATATTCTCTTCGAGTAACTTTTAAAATAAAGTTTTCTAACTTTTGTTTGTTTAAACAAAACCCTAGAAACATTGCAGACCCTGGCTAACCGTCATAACTGGCAGCAGACCCAAAGAGGCTGAGCAAACCCTCCCGGCAGCAGAGGAGGCTGCTGACGCTGGAGTGGGGGACGTACCTGGGAGCAGTGGTGCTCCTGTGGCCGAGGGGAGCGCGGGTCCCAGCTCCTGCCCTGGGTGGGAGCCCCCAGTTTCAGGCAGCACGAGCAGGCATCTGGGCATGATGAGACTGCTCTGCAAGGCCACCTGGCTATGAATAAGGGGCGTTTTAGGGCTGTGCTGCAGACAAATGCTTAATCCCGAGCTCTGTTTCTAATGATACTTGCCAACATCTGTTAAGCCATCTGTAAAATGGGGGCAGGGCACTTGCTTGTCCTTCAAGGCAGGTTTATAAGGCCATGATCCAGGCAGGGGCTGTAAAAGGTGCAAGTTTTCAGTGGGCACAAGGGAGCTCCCAGATTTCCCTGAAGAGCATCTCTCCCACAAACCCAAAGGGACGGGGGGCAAAAGAGTATGGGCACCAATTTTTCTCTCGCCTGCCCTTCCGACACTCAACCTATGTGAGCTTGGGAAGCAAATTAAGGGCTAAGGAAAAGTCCAGATATTTTAGAAAAAATCCCTTACAAATACTGCCCCTATGTAAGCAATGACTGTTTAGGATTTATGAACTGACCAATGCTTCATGCTTTTCCACAGTGTTCGTAATGGCACTGCATATTATCCCTGTAGCAAATCTTAAATCTTTACCCAGTACCACAGAGGCATCACAGCTCTACAAAACCACCTGCTTTTAAAATGGGCAAGGAAATAACTTCAGGAAATGGCAAAGACCCTTTAATATTTTTTTTTTTTAATAAAACAGAGTAACATGAAAATAAAACAAAAAATGAACTTGAGGCAAAGATCATGCCACCCAACTGAGAACTAGCCCAATTATAAACAGTTAGCTGTAGGGGCTTACTCTCTGCAACATTTTGTAACCTTAAGTAAAAGCTTTGCGTGTGTCTGCAAGATACAAAATACAGACTGGAATGGTATTAATGTTGTTTCAGCACAAGTGTGGGAAAGGTGCATCACTCATGGATGTCAAAACTGCAGGTGAATTATGTGGGCTAGTCCCAAAGAGTGCCAAAAGAGCATGTACACCTCACTACATCACGTCCTGGGAATATGCCACTCTCAGTTCAGGAAAAATGCTATTTTAGGAAAGTTTTAGACAGGTTTGAGAATATATCATTTTTTATATCCCTGTAAAAATAACAGTTATCTTAGTGTCTCCGTTACTGTGAGGCCAATGCTTCTATATTGAAGAAAAAGCCCTTAAAAAGTCTAAAAGGATAGCATGGCAGTTTGGGGGGATTTATATATATCCAGATTTTATGACATGTTGTCTTAGGCCCTTTTAGGGAGAGACAGTTTTGGGGCCATATCTGTGTCCTGCCCCCGTGAACAAAATCGGTGTCCCACTGTGTGCCTCGCAGCAGGGGCCCCATGCCACAGGCGTGCTCAGGGAGAGCGCTGTGCAAAGGGAGCACCGAAAACAGCAGGATGAGGGGGCAGCCCCCTTCTACCCTGTGCACCAAGGGCCACAACCAAGCATGCTGAAACCTCGATTCATTTTGGTCCTGAGCACAGAAAGCTTCAGGCCCCACACACCCCATTCCTCAGGGACAGACACACCTCGGCCCCTAGGCTATTTGGGAGGTGAGGAGGATGAGTTCATTCTCTCCTGTTGAAGCTGTCAGGCTCCGGACGGCATAATTAAACATTGACAGGGCCAGGCAGAGCAAACAGAGACAACTCGGGCTTGGTGGTTTAACAATGTGACTTTGGAGAGCAAAGAGCTGAACTCCAGTCCCTGCAATGCTATTTAATACAGTAATAGCTGATGAAGGGATTGAACACTTTTCTTCCCAGCGAGTGCCCCAGCCCCTGTTCAGTTGTACACTGCCATGCATACTTTCCTTCCAGCCTGATTAGTCTTTAATCATTGACAATTAAAATGGAGCAACTTTAGCAGGAGGGAATGAGAGTCCCTGAAACAGCTTATAACTTGTCAGCTAAGAAAGGTTTCTGGAAGCTGTGGGTTTAGGTCCCCCGAGAGCCAGAGGGAGCTGAGCCAGAGGAGCAGGTGATGCTGAATGGAGGAACAAGCACCCCAAGCAGGAAAGAAGGTGCCCAAGCTCAGTTCAGACCTTTGAAGGAAACCCCTATTCATTGCTTCATCTTTAAAAGGAAGCAGTGACACACTTAGCTCCAGGGGACAAGGCAGGGCTGTCAGCCCTGAAAAGCCCTCGCTGCATGGGGAGGGTACTCAGCCTGGGGACAGGCTGGGTGGCACCATCCCCAGGGCGCAGGAAGCTCCCCGCTCACGTAACCCTTCTTGAGCACCCCACGCTCTGCAGACACTCGGGATCTGGATCGCGTTAGCGTGGCAAGGGGCCTTCTGCCTTTTCTGGGCTTGGCCAATGCTCCTATCGTTATCTTTTCAAGGGTATCGGCTAATTCACCAAGTACTCTGTTTCCATGGATTTATGATAACAGTTTGTGAAAAGCAAACTAACAAACAGACACTCAGGTTGCTAGGAAGCATTGGACCAAAAAAGGGCCCTCGTGCTAATAATAAACTGGAGAGAAATTTGCTTTCATTTGGTCAGCAACAAGCCCCAGCATAGGAAGATTCTGAAGTGCAGCTAACCTAGGTCAGAGAGGGGCCCGGGCGACATCCTAACTTCCCATCAGCCTCAGGATTTGCAAACTCCAGTTAGTCTCTCTGAAACTCCTTAGGATAAATGTAGAGAGAAGGAGCTGAAACAGCAGGCCTGTGTAACTCACGATTTCATGTTTCCTCCAAATGACTAATTTTCCACTGAAACAACTAGAAGAAAGCTTATGTGGAGATGTTCTCTTTCAATGTATAGTAAACAACTATCATTATACTAAACTGCAGGATACAGACCATTTTCAGAAAACAAGTCAGAATAATCTTGTAGAGGAACACTTGGGCTACTTCAACACATGCACCTGGAAAGAGGTACAAGAAGCTCAAAGCTAAGAAGAGGGAACCATACTGGCAAGCTGTTTCATTTCTACTAGTGGACATCTACTGTAGGTGCCTCCCTTGTCTCAAAGCACAATGCTGTTTAGCATAAATTATAAGCTAGGAGATAAACACAAGGAAGAGATTTCAAATTGGAAGTAAACTTGTATGTAAATCCCAGAGGAAAGTTGTTAGCTGTTTTGATAGAAGGAACATGGTGTTTGGCACAGGAAAGCCATCTCTCGAGTTCTTATTTTTGTTTTATTGACGCTCTGATGAGAGAGAGTATTCAAGCATGAGAAGACCACATATTGCAACAGCTTCTAACACAATGAAACTTATTTACGTAAGTTCAGAAGACTGCAATTAGTCAGAGAAGCTCTTTAGAGTCAAGATACAGAATTTAGAAAATACATACATTTACTTTTATTGCTTTTTCGTTACTTAAATTGTCCTACAGAAAACTCCAAGCTAACTTTCTATCTATACTTGTTCAGATTGTGGGTTCTTGAAAATAAATAGACTTTTCTGTTAATAAAGTGCCCCCAAGTACCTGATTCTCTAAACAGTAGGAGCAATGAAGACGATTTAATGAAAAGGCCACTTTTACCTCTTAGTAATACTCTCAAGGCAAGAAACACAGAAGGCCAGATATGTTGAGGGGTGTTTTTCTACACTCATTTTCTCCAGGAGCAAAGCCTGCTTAGAGACTCTCTGTCCACAAAACTTATAGAACCGTAGAAGAAGAAGGTTGGAAGAGACCTCAGAAGATCATCTGGTCCAACCGCTCATGAGAAGGGAAGCCTAGATGAGATCATCTAGCACCACGTTCAATCACATCTTGAAAACTTACAGTGATGGGAACTCTACCACATCCATGGGGAGGTTGTTCCAGTGATCGATGGTTCTCACTGTAAAAAATTTCTTTCGTATGTCGAGACAAAACCTCTCCCAGTTCAACTTGTACCCATTGCCCCTTATCTTCTCTGTGTGGCTTCTTGTGAAGAGAGAACCTCCATCTTCTTTGTAGCCACCCTTTAAGTACTGGAATACTGTGATGAGGTCCTCCCCCAGCCTTCTCTTCTCAGGAGAAAACACCTAACTCCTTCAGTCTTTCCTCACAGAACAGGTTCTCCAGCCCTTTGATCATCTTCATGGCCCTCCTCTGGACCTTCTCCAGCCTGTCTGCATCTTTGTTGAATTGTGGGGACCAGAACTGGACACAGTACTCAGTTAACTCCTTTGGCTGTCCCTGCTGATAGAGGAACTGCAAAATTGAACTGAATTTAAGCCTCATTTTATGCTTACTGGACCTGCCAAAATCTAAAGGCTGGTGACCTGAGATCTCAAGTGCATCCACAGAGGGGCTGAAGTGCCATGGAGCACTGCTGTCCCACACAGCTTCGCCTGCTCTCCTTTCTCTCCTCTCTACTATGCAGTGATTAGTGCCCTTACTTAAGATGTGGGGTCTGCCTTTCTACCTGGGAAATACGAAATCCCCAAGACAATGCTTCCCTCCCCTCACGAGTGCATGCTAGCCGCCCAGCTGGAAGGCTGATGTGAGGCCACTCTTTGCAGGGTTACCCTGAAATACTCCTTTTTTTTTGTCAGAATAAAAGAGAAGGGCTTTCTTTTGCTCACTGGCTTCAGCAGAGCAGGCGTCTGAGTTCCAAACCTTGCTTTACTATGTGCTTAGTAAAATATTTAAATGATATAGAAAGGATGTAAAGAGGTCCCTGCATAAAATTGAAACCATTTAGGAAACAATAGCATGTCTCTGCTGCTTGTAAAAGGGGACCGGCAGCCTAGCAACCAAATTCTTGGTCAACGGAAAGACTGTTACACAAGCTCGGCGTTCGGACGTGCTTCCTCCTCGTGCCCTGCCCTGCCAATTTACTACAGCCCTCTCTCCCCATTCCCACAGTCTTTGGCCTCTCCCATGAGACTGTTAACAAAACTCAGCACCCACTAAACGGGGAATTTTTGCCACAGCCCAGTTGTCACCTGGGTAATGGGACTGAGCTGATCAAACTCGTTTCATGTAAGGCATCTAGTAAATCGGGAAAAAATTTCGGTTGTATTCAAGATGGGCTGAATGGAGTCAAAGTAATCACTGTCAGCTGGGAGTAAAATCCAACTCAAGATACTTTGCCAGTACATCTTCTAAACTCTTCTCCTGAATTTCATTTGTAAGTAGCCTTCCCGCAAATTCACAGTATGCCTCTCTTGAAATCTGTTACCAGTAACTATTTCCTTCACAGCTCCATGTTTGGAGCCATCTGAAATACAACTACTTCAGACCATTATAAATATTTCAATAAAACGATGACAATCCTCTCAATTTCAAGTTTTGAAAATCTGGGAGGAGGAGTATTATTTACAGGGAATACACTTATGTAATATTTGGAAGATCTGATATTTCCAGCTTTTGACTATTTCTTTTCTAATTATCATGACACTTTGTTATTCCTGCATAAGTGAAAGCACCAAGTTATAGAGGTTTAATGTTTATGAAGTCATGTTTTTCTTGTCAGTGATTAATGGCAAGTAATAACTATCAAACCACAGTCAGGAACCTTTACTTCTACTCGTGTTGTTGTTACTCGCATTTCACACAGTTCAGGTTATTTATAGTGCAGCAGCTGCTCTGTACTGCATCAGAAACTAGATAAGGTCATAGGTTCTCCAAGTAATGTTGTGATCTTACCAGTGGCTGATTTCCTAAATTCCAGTAGACTTTACAAATGTTTCACCTAGCGCTAACAAACATCACAACCAAGGCATCCTTCTGAGGGAGATCAGGAGGATGTTCTCACACTGCTTTCTGTGCTATCCAGGACAAGCTCATGCTGTGTCACTGCCAGGGCAGGAATAGTCTTGCCTCTGAAAATCCCCATTAGAGACCTCAGAGAGTGAATATCGTGTGTTTGTTTAGTTTACTTTAATGAAGAAAGCATCTTCAGGCAGACGTACTTGAAAAACTGCATCTGCAAAACTTTCTTAACGCTAATCCACTAACCCATGTTTAAACTCAGTAACTTCCCTTCTTTTCTTACCTTAGGAGGAAATTCAAATAATTAAAAGGAAAGTACACTTTCTTCATTTTATGTCATGATACTATGAATATGAATAGAGAAAGTAATAAAAATTACCCCTGCCTACTGGAATGACACTTTTGTTAAAGGCCTGATTCTTCAAGCTATCCCTATGTAGGGATACAAGGACTGGGTAGCAATTTGTCTTCCAGGTCAGATGTACTTACTGTACAAAGCATGCTTTGAAGCTGGGAAGTTAGATGCCCTGCTGTATATTGCATCATACAAAGCTCCTTTTGGCAAAAAACTCAAGAAATATTTTTCTCTCCTATATCAGATATCTGAAGTAGCCTTGTTCATATCACTTAGTGATTCTAGGCATGCAAAATCCTGGCTATTGCCATGTATACATAGTTTTTCTTGCAAGGAAGACTCTATGTACAGCAAAATTTTTTTCTTGCCTTTCATCTTAGCTTAATTTCTCAATACTTGAAACTGTGGACTTCACTTGTACGAATTTCTTTTAACATTTCTGGACTCAGGTCTATGTATGTGATTTACTTTGGAGGTAAAGAGATGACTTCAGTGATGAAAAGTGACCATGGGTGTTTTTGTACAAAAGTTTAGTGAAATATATCCAGAAATGCAAGTGATCTCTCATGACTCTGGGGTTATGAAACAGAATTGTCCTCTCTTCACACCATGCAGAACTTTCTGGCCTTGTATGAAGCCTTTGGAGCTATACAGTGTATTTCATTTTGTTGTACGTTATCTTACAGTGATAACACAGAAAGTCCTTCTAAAATCAATACTGGAGGAGAGGCACATGATAGACCAGCTCATCCACTGCACAAACCCTCTGAACTGGCTCCAGAAGAATTACCTCAGAGATTAATTTGGCCTCTTATGTTTAAAAGAGTCCACGCTCAAGATTTCAGAGCTGGGGAGAAGCAGCACGGAGCAATGTATTACTTCTTACAGCAAGCTTCGAAACAGATCAAATGAGCACTAGAAGACATCTGTCTGTTATTTCCTGCCCACACAGCTTTGTTCTGCTTTATTGCCAGAGAGCTCCATGGATGATGTCACTTTTTTCTGAAGAAAACAGGCCACCAGAGCCTTTCACTGACATAATTAATTATCTGTAGTCTGGGCCACAGCCAGAAAATTCCCATGGCAAGGCCCCGAGAAGTATTAACTCCACACTGCTTGATGTTTTCAGAATTATTAGGGTCTGGGATATCCTGTCATGTCTTTTCACACTGAAAGAGCGCTTTGCTCGGTATTATCAAATCATGGGGCAGTTACAGCAGCATATAGAATTATGGTGTCATGATCCAGTCAGCATAGAAAGACCAATGCAAGGGGTCACTGTGAGTTATGTACATGAATCTTCATGTTGGGATATGGTTTACGTGCTTCAGCAATGCATCACAATGGCTAAACCCGCTGTTTTGGGTTTGCCATATCCAGTCATATAGTTTATGTCTCAGACAACATTAACCGTATAATAACATTTTGCACATGACCTGAAGCCCAGCAGGAAGCAGAGACCACAAATTTATCCAACTAGCCAGCAGGGAAAGGAAGGAACATCTGTTAAAACACCTTTTTGGACACCTGAACGGGAAGAATCATTAACAACAGCGCACGAATGACTGTATTTGCAGTTCAGGGCTGGTATGTGGCTGCGCGATGCAGTGTGCATCCTAACAAATGAGGTGATTAACAAAGCAACTTTAGGTCTTTTGTCTGACCAGCACTAGTCACCACAATGCTTGCAAAGGCAGAGGAGAGATCCCTGGTTCAGGTACTCCAAATCAGACATGAAAACCCAAATGACTAAGTCCCTATTCTCGTTTATTCATGCTAAGGAAATGATCTGCCGCTTTCCATATCCCAGGCGAATGGCCAATCACGAGCTACTATAGCAGTATAGGAAGTCATTAAAATTGCAGCACATTTCCCACACATCGAGGTGTTTTTATATTGCTGGAGTTGTGGGGTAAGTTTCCATGTTCCTTTTGTAACCACAACTTATTTTGTGATCAGTTAGCACCTCTTTAAGAAAAAAAAAAGATGGCTAATGAAAGGGTAATAACAGAAAAAGTATTTCTTTTCCTCTTTGTTGTGTTATCATCTGCCCCTTAGTCCTAAGTTAACCAGTCAGTCAAGACTCAAGAGATCTATGTTCTGTTCATGGACCTCTTTCTCGTGCTTCACACATAACATTAACCTCACCATGCTCCAATTTCCATTCCATAAAGGAAATAATACTTCCCAGGTATGCTGTGACATTTAATTCATATGTATATATAAGACCTAGGTACTAATGCTATGAATACCACAAAAAATATGGCACTCTGACATCAATATCATTCTTCTCCTTTTCATTTTTCCCCCACTCATTATACTCTTTGATTTCCTCCATGTTTATGTACTTCTCTACTATCATCCAATTTGTTGAAATCCATTGGAAACTAAAAAGTATCTTCATTAGACATGTAACTCAGGTTGTCTAAATTGTTCTTTGGAAGTGCTTCATTGACTGTATAAGGAACTGAAGCATCTGAAATTAGGTGCTCTGACCTGAACTTCAGGGAGGCACTTGAAACTGCTGGCGTAAGTACCCCCTCTCCAAGAGGAACAAACCTGCCCAGGGATTTTTTTTCTGCAGTGATCTAGCTGTCTTCTGGCAGGAATGAGCATGTGTGGAGCAGGACGGAGTGAGAGACAAGCTGGTGCCAGCGGGGCCATAGCCGTCAGGATGATGAAGTTCAGAGGAAATCCTTCTGCCTCCTCGCAGAGATGCAAGCATAACTCAGAGCAGGATACCAACAGACGTAAGTGTGTATACATGTGTAATAAACTGTATACACAACTTTCTCTTGTCCAAGCATTTTGCTGGCTTCAACAAGCTGTTTTTCAGTGCTCAGTGCTACACGGATGTGCATTCAAGTTACTGATGACTGATGAATGGGCAAGAACAGTAGGACTGCACTACAGTGAGCACTTACCAGCGTAGCCAATTATTTGAACAGAGGAGTTGTCAGAGGAAACGCGGGCAGTGGTGTGAACTCTTACAGTGAAGTAACTTAGAGAGGGCAGGCAAAGAAAGGCTCAGAGCGAGAGCTCCCAGCCATGCCCACGATGCCCTCACAGCCTCCTGCTGTCTCCGAAATCCCCCTGATTCTCCCCAGTGTCTGTCTTTCCCCTCGCCCTCCCCAAGCCCCACTTGGACATCCTCTCCCCTCTCCATCCTCCCATTGCATTCCCAGGAATGACTCTGAAGCCCTTCAAAATGCCATTTTGCCTGAACTGCCGATACTGCCTGAACCAATACTGGGGAAACAGGTTTCCATTATGAAGCTGACCGCATCAATACTTCTGTTTCTGACTTGTTTAAACTTGAAGGTGACAAATGTCTGGAAGTTACCACGCAACTGTACTTGGGTTAACCAGTTCCACTCATTTTGCTGGCATGGAAGAATTGATGCTAATTTTTTTGCAAAGAAAATCAATCATTTCCAGGATAAGAAAGACTTCACTTGCAAAATCCAAACCATTCCTGTCTTAGGAAAGGACTTCCCTTCATAGTGTCTCAGCAGTGCATCATTTTGGGTTCTGCATGTGCACAGCCCTCAGAAATAAGTCACTGAGCTCATTTTATTTTGGACATCATGCAAAATTCTACACTGAAGCCAGCAATTTTGTAAACATGTGGCAAGACACAGGATGTTCGGTAGGGCCAGCAGTTTTCTGTGTGAAAATGTTACATTTCTCTCATTTTAGTCAACCAATAGGTGGAGCCTTTAACCCTAGAAACAAGACACTTTCTCAGATACCCATGTTCTCACAATTATTATGTAAAGAATCATAGAACAGAATCATAGAACCGTTTAGGTTGGAAAAGACCTTTAAGATCATCAAGTCCAACCATTAACCTAGCACTGCCAAGGCCACCACTAAACCATGTCCTCAAGCACCACATCTACCCTTCTTTTAAATACCTCCAGGGATGGTGACTCAACCACTTCCCCAGGCAGCCTGTTCCAGTGCCTGACAACCCTTTCGGTGAAGAAATTTTTCCTAATATCCAACCTAAACCTCCCCTGGCACACCTTGAGGCCGTTTCCTCTTGTCCTATTGCTTGGTACTTGGGAGAAGAGACTGACACCCACACCAAGTACAGTTTGCATGTACTGCATGAATCACATGCATGTGAATGCTATAAAAGGTAAAAATACCTGTGCACATACTTTATAAATCCAAGCATTTCTACGTAATTCATAAAATTTTCATAGCATAAAATAGCTGTGATTCAGAACAGAAATTTTACAGATAAAACTGCATGAATGTCCCAGTCAAACTGTGCCTTTCTTGGGACCAACTGATTTCACCCCATGGGTTCAACACTCAGCTTGCTGTCAAGTTTTTTACCAATTTTGATCCCATCCAGTGTGATGTAGTCTCTTCACAGGGCTTCAACGCTGCCCTGCAGCTGTACATCACAAAGCACCCTTAACAGAAGGTGTTTAAAGGTGTTTTGAGGCCTGATGGCAGCACTTCTGTGGTGTGTGGGAGGGAGGGAGACTGAGGACGACCCCATGGCTTTGGTGGCCCAAGTCCAGCACTCACCAAAGGGCACATGTGAGCAGGCATGTGCCCTGCTGAAAGACATATTTGCTTTTATTAAAGCTCATTTTGAATGGAAAACAATGCAGTTTGCTCTCAAGAGCTTATCTGATCCTCAGCTGGAGAATAGGAGAAACAAACTTAATAAATACACAACTGGGGCTGCAAAGTTAATAAAAACAGACTCAGCTACAACTGCAATGTTAAATTAACTGGTGACTCAGAGTACTGGACAGCATTATGACACATAAGACATATGCTCATTGCAAGCTCTCCCAAGAATCCCAGACATTTTAAAGCCAGAGAGTCCATGCATCTAGCATTTATTGCAAAAGGGTTGGCCATGTCCTCTCCCACAGAGTGAGCCTTCTCTCAAGAAAATGAGAAAAGATACACGCTTTCTCATTACTGTTGCACTGAGTATAAAATTTCTATTAAGTAAATGAAAAAAAAAAGAATCAAATTACATCAGTTGATTAAATTTTTTTTAAAAAGATTGCAAAGGAGGATCAGTTAAAGACACTAATCCCAACGGGAACAAGACCAAAACTTAAAAGTTCACCGGGGGCAGTCCTTATTGTTCTGCTTTGGACAGAAGAGCAAGAATTTTTGAAAAAAAACCCCAAGCTGCTTGTACTCTCCCTTCCACTGTAGACAAGATGTTCAATGGATCAGAGACACCTGCCAATTATTTCTCTCTCTTCTGACCCTCCAAGCCTAAATAACGTGATAGATGTAGCTCTATCAAGTACAGCTCAGGCATTAACAGAGAAGGATGCTAAAATGTCTTTGTGAAAGAGGTTTTCAGCCTACAGCTGTCCAGTGACAGTGCCATTTTATTGAGGATAATTACTTTGAAAAACATATAATTCTAAAGCAATTTTATTACCAAAGAGATGGCTATCATCACTATGGTTGATAGTACCTCTGCCCTTAATTTCAGAGGGAGCAGGAAATTGCATGAATAGCACAATTTAACTATATTTCAGTATACTGTCTTATCTTTTTTTTTTTTTTTCTCTCATAGCACAGCAGGGTTCTATTTTAAAATTCATGATTCTGGGACTTGCTAGACAAGACCTGCTTACCTCCCATGGTATCTCCTGCACTTCACACAGCAATGATTGCAAGCTACAGAAAAAACATAGTATTCTGGACAGAATTAATCTCTGTTTATAAATTATTCAATGAAAATAGAAGAGAGCATTTGTGGTCTGAAGTCTATCCTAACTTAATATTTTTGTTCTGGAACAGCCTACTTCACCAGGAAAACACAAACAAACAAACAAGGGGTCAGTCAGAGGGGAGAGATTTTTTTAACTCATTGTACTGATATTCTTATGCCAGCCATTTTTAGGGATTTTTTTAGGCTCTCATTTTGCTACAGTGTGGATACCATCTTTCTCTTCATTGTCTTGCCTTTTCTATGTCCCCTTTCCATGTCTCTAGCTTGGCTCCTTTTATCACTGTTGTATTCTCCCTTTCCTTACACTCTTTTTCTTCTATTGCCCAACCTCTTTCCTCTCATTCCATTCTCCTTAAATCACCTCTCCCTCCTCACATTAACCCTATCTTCTCTTTTTCTCTGTAGCTCTGTACATGCCAAGGTTTTTCTCTTAGGAACTTGAATTTCATCTGTATGATATGCTCAGATAATCCTAAACTATTTCAATCCAATTAACAAGACTTCACAGTTATAAACACTTATGCAAATCTTCTCTACGTGCACTTTTCTCTGGCTTTACCTATTCTTTCCACTCAGGCTCCTCTTCAGCTTCTCAAACTGTGAGATATTGCTAATGACCATTTGAAAACCTCTTCTCTTCATTCTGTTATGTACTCTTTCCTCTGGTGCCAAGGCATTTTGTCCTAACTTTCTCTTCTGACTTTAATGTTACCTAAAAGAAACACATCCGGTTTCCACCCACCTATCTATCCCATATTCCTTGCTTGAGCTTTCAGGCAGCTCAATATTTAATAATATTAGTCCAAGAGTATCAAGAAAGGCACTGAAGAAAAAAATATAGGAGTTTGTACAGTGTTTTTAACTAAGCAATACCTAGGTGGCTATCACAATGTTGTTTCAACATCTCAGGAAATTCAAGTTCGAAACAAAAGCATTTCAAGGCATTACATGAAAGTTTACGCATTGCAGCAAGAGGAAAAAGTGACAGAGAGAAAAACGTCACAACTACAGCTACAGAGTCAAACTCTCTTTCTTGTATCAATCAGACTGAGAAGTGATGGGAAGGCCAAGTAAAGCCACATCAGCAGAGAAAGGGAAATATTAAACCCAATGTACAAGGCACCAGTGAGCTCTCCCCTACTGCACTGTGCGCAGTTCCAGCTGCAGGTTTTAAGATGAACCCAAGGTGTAACTGGCGCTGATCAAGGGGTGATGGAAGATGTAGAAAGTCTGTTTTGCTAGAGGAGACTAAAAGGACGTGGCAGGGCTAGCACAGCAAAACAAAGGCTCAGAGAATGTGAGACGGCCGTTCACAAACCCATCAGGCATTAAACAGTAGGAAGAGAGGTAGGCTTTTCAAAGCATGATTGGTGTATAACACAAATTTATAAAGGTTTCACTAGGCATAATTACAATTGCAACAGAAATTAAAAGAATAGATTTGCTAAACTTTAAAGCTTTTCAGTTCGGGAACTATTTTCCAACAGGAGTACTCAAGGTAAACAAACCACCTAGTCTTAAAACACAGCTTGATAAATTCATGACAAAGGTTGAATGAAGTGCTTGCCTAAAGAATTAGCAGCTGGGACTTGATTTACGGCAGATCTTCTAGAGTTTTATGTCCAGGATCCTCAGGAAAATTGGTCAGTGAATGCATCTGCAGTATGAGGATGAGGAAGTGACAAAAAGGTAGAATAGGGAAACAAGTCACAACTAGAGAAATAAAGGAGAAGAGAAGGAAAGCTGAAGAAAGAGGGAAAGTTAGATCTTGGGAAAGAGAACAGAACAGAATAATTATAGAATAGAATGTATTAATAAAATATGTAGCTATACAAAAAGGAAAGAAAGTAGAAAAATGGAAACAGTAAACAATTTTCCTTTCCCCCTTTACATTTAGAAAGTTTAGTTTTCTGATAGAAAGACAGATGGTAAAATACCAAAATACCTTTAAAAATGTCAGCACACAATAGGTAGTATATCACCTATACCCATGTGGGTACCTGTTGTTTGAGTTTGTTAAGAGAGAGGATTTCCCTCATGGCAGGATGTACAGCCACTGGTATCTAAGTGTTTCCCAAGGACTCTACCAGAGAGAACAAAACACACAGCCCTCACCCACCTCTGCTAACCCTTCCCTGATACACGCAGTTCAAGAAGAAAGTCTTGCAGCCCACCTGAAGGTGAGCTCCTCCTGGCTTTGTTGGATCAGAGAGCTCCTTCCCCCAACGATTACCCTATTCCAACCACCAGCAACCAGCCCCCCATACCTGCCCCACAACAACCCCTCCTGCAGCTGACAAAGCCACAGTGGCACAAATGCAATTAAACTACCAACACCAGTCTTAATCCTGGAATGATGTTTTCACTAGCAACCTCATCAGCGAAACCAAATCAAACTGGAGATGATGAGAAGTGTTGGCTTTAAGCTAGGACCAGAGATATACTGGAAGCACACCTTGCCATGGGGTGCATTGGCTGCTGCTCCCCAGGCAAGGGGAGACATCCTTCCCAGGGAGCTATCACTCTGACACCTTGTGTGAGGACTCAAATTAACCATTAAATTCAGTCTTAATAAATACAGATTAACGGAAAGGGCTTCTTTGACAGTGGAGTCATTTGGACTTGAAGGAGGGATGCTATGCAAATAGGTTTACCTCTGAATATCTGCTACACAGTGTTTCCCTTCAAAAGTCAGTCCAAACCCAGTGTTACATTAGACCATTTGGAAGTCTGAAGACTTCTCAGGAATTGTGGCTTGTGATTAATCTATATCTAACTTGTATTTTATACATACTGTTCTCCAAGACATCATGTTTCACATATTGCCCATCCACATCCTCAGGCCTGCAGCAGAAGAAATGTACAACTGATACCTTAACATGTATTTCATTTGCATCCCACGCTGTTGCCCAGCTCTGAGGAGGAAAGCTCTGCTCCTCCACAGTGCTAGGCCCTCAGGAAGCATTTCCCTCTGCCCTAAAGCGTACAAGGGACCTCAACAGGAATTGGTGGTTGAGCTGCAGGGGATGAATGCCCTTTCTGCACTGCAGAAACACAGTAAAACACAGGCTATAATAAAGGCCTCGAGTGGAAAAGTTGCTCCTATTTGAATTGGTATGAAATATAAGAAACTGTCTCCCAAGCTTAAATTGTCATCTGGCAATAGGCACAGACCCTGGCTAAGAAATTATTTTTCTTGAAAAATCCAATGATTTGTAGTGGGATGTTGTCTTCATAAACGAACTTTTATTATTGTGGGGTTTTTTTCCAAACACGCAATAGAAGAGCAAATGGTAAACATGTATGAATTCTGCTCCTCATTTCCTTTCAGGCCCCTAATCAGGAAATGTTGAAAATCGGTGTTGGTATTGCTGGAGATTAATCGCTGCTGCTCAGAAAGTGTACAGGGAATATATTCCTGCCAGGACGAATACATAGGCTGTTGGACAAAAATCTGTGAACCACAGACAGGATTGTATCATCATTGTAAAGATGCACGCTGCCTGTGTTGCTCCATAGTTAATAATATTCACATGTTGGTTTGACTGAAATCACTGTAACTACCGGGGAAATTAATACTGTGCCTTCATGGTCCGATTTATTCTACTGGTGTTTGAAGTTTTCTTTTCAAATCAGTTTTGCAGTATTTAAAAATTAGAGTTCTGTTTTTCAAATATAGGAAGAAATCCTTCAAGGATTTTTTGTCCCTGTGTATTCAATATATGTTTAAAGACCATGTAATCACTGCTTTTTTATATGAGCAATGAGATCTCACAAGAGAAAAGACACTCTACTGAGCTATAAGGCCTTTAAAATCAATTCCTGTCATCAGTTCATTTATTTCCCACTCTCCTTCAGAGAGGTTGCACTTAAGAGCTCTCCTGGTATGTATATTGGGATATGTCACCCCAGCTTCTGTATACTTTTTCTCCCCTTTTGTTTTCTTCAAAGTAAAGCCTAGGCTATGGTGACCTCAGTGGTTTATGAAAACCTTTCCTTCTCTATATTCGGTAAGTGCACAGGGCCCAGTCAGAAAATCTGACGACAGGCAAAGCCAAGTCTAGCTTGGCCCTAGAAGATACAGCATAGGCAAGCTACCTGAAGTCATTATAATTTAAAAAAAAAAAAAAAAAGGAAGACACAAACATCACTGGTAGGGCATGTCTCCACAGTTTACTGGCACATTCACCTTCAAAATGAAGAGCTGGGAGGTCAGGTCCCAAAGTAAGGACTCAAAAGGGATACCGGCAGCAACATGGCATGGGTCTATGTTTGCTATATTGTTAGATTGTGTGAATAGTGAACTAAGCACATGAAGCCTATGTATACATTATCAATTTACCCTGCTAACACTATGGTTGTCATGACCAAATTACTTCTCATGGCTGAGCTTGCTGTTTGCGGTTTACAAGGCAGTGTCACCCTACTCTGCTTTCGGTAGTGCAGATATAAGACCCGTCCTGCTCATGATTGCTGAGTAAATAGTCATGGTATTTTATCTCATTTTTTTCTTCAAAAAATATTGGATCTCCCTACAGGTATAGCCTGCTGTTATTCTCAAAACAAAATCTTCTTACATATGCCTATATAATGTTTGCTATGCCAGTATTGAAATGGCTTCAAAGTAAACGCACAGTCTGATTTTGTCAGTCGAACAAAATGCCAGCCAGCCACTAGAGATGTCCGAACAGATCTGAAAATGAAAAGCCACGAAATGACTCAGTGCATTAGGTCACTGTGACAGCCAGAAGGTAATACCAGAGTATGTACTTTGGCTGGAGTCTCCCTTGGCTCATCTTTGTTTGTAGTGTCAAAGCCAGGCTCTCATCTCAAGCCAAAGTGCTGTAGCTTGCCCACTTCAGTGACGGTTCAACCCAGGTACCAGGTGAATAACTAATTCAAACGGGTATTTTTTAAATGAAATTAAAAACTCCTATGGATTAAAAAGAATAATGATTCTCTTCCCTGCCTGGCAGTAAGGAGCTGAAGAACAGATGCACCCTACAGCTTCCAGTGTGGTTGTTCTCACAATCCTCTCATGATGCCGGGAAGTTTTAGCAGTGCCTAAACATGTCTATGGGGTCTGTACGTATGAATGTCCCTAAAAGTACTGTCCAGGGCAATGGGACTATCATCTTGGTGAGGATTTTCAGCCCATATTACAGTGCGGATAGCAGCTATCCCCACCATGCCTGTAGGGATAATGAGAACATGGGCAGTCCTTTAAAGGTTGTGTAACTCCCCAGCAAAGTCAAAAACTATGGTGAAGAGCCACATTTCCATGTATTGAACAGGAAAACTACTCAGAGGTAAGGATAAAGACCACATTTATTGCCACCCAGGAAACATTAGTGACTTTTTTCGCCTCCCCTTTCCAGACCACAAAGGTGACTTTAGGATAAATCTTTCTGAACAACATGAGCATGATACATTTCTAATGAGGTTTGGCTCTATTCACCACTGAAGCTCCATGCTAGCTCCACCTTTTAGAAAATGACATATACAAGTTTTTGTATACAGTAAAATGAAGCACTACAAATATGGATACTGTTCTGTAATGATAAAAGTTTTTTTTCCTCTGCAAAACTGCTTTCAACAGATTTTCTTGCTTATTTCTCCAGTTTTTCACTGCAAAATGACTGTTCTCTGTCTTTGTGACAAAATTACTTACTTCGAATGCATATTTCCTGAAACTTGAAAGTACTTTCTAATAAACTGAAGGTGAATTATGTACGGGAAGAGTGATACTTAATAAGATGAAATCTCAGCGTTGTGGTAATGATGCAACTCAGGTGACTCATATACCAAAGAAGTTAACCAATCAATCACTTCCAAAACAATTGCTTCTCTTAATCAGATAAGATGCTAACAAGTCCAAAATTAAAGTAAAAATGTTATGAATGTGGGTTTCAGGGAAAAAGTAAAGCCTTATATGAAATGCTAAATAATGATGGTTAACTAGAATAAAGCGATTGAGACGTAAAATGTTTTCACACAGGCTGGGCAGGTTTTTTTCTGCTTGTCCATGGATTCAGTGAAAAATACCATTAAAATGCAAACAAAAGAATGTATACATTTGGTAAGCAGTTCTACCACAAAAGGGGATAAGTTTTGAAAAGTCACAAGTCTTCATATTGACTTTTTGAAATACCATGTTTCAGCTCTTTATTTTGAAATCACATTTTCCCTGACGGCTGAGGCTCCTGAGAGCTCAGTGATTTATTAGCAATTAAGAGAATCCTCAAAACTGGATGGAAATTTGGGGGATGTGAGTTAAGCTCAAAATCAGGCTGCCTGCCATCAAGGACTTACTACTGGGCTGAATAAGCATGCAAATCAGGACAACTGAGAAAAATTTCAAGCAAGCCCTATTCCAAGAAATAAACTAATGGGCTTTGCAAGGCAGGGAATGTGCAGAGTGCTGGAGGCCAGGTGGGACAGAAGGTCCAGGGGCCATCTTAAGTCCTTTTTTCAGTACTACTGATTTGCAGATTTGTCCCTAGAATATTTGCATTAAAGATTATAATTACACTCACTGTATTTGCTTGCCTTTTTCTGAACTGATTCCCCTGTGGTTGTTTTCTGCCTCTTTTTAAGTGTTCAAGACCTTCAGATTCCGCTTCCTTCATCAGTTCTGACAGGTGTTTATAATTTCTCTTGCTTTGGTAGCTGCAGATAGAGATGGTAAATAAAGCAGTACTTAAAACTACGACTATCCTGTTAAACACCAACTACCACTGCTCTCTCCTTATGGTCCTTTGCCTTAAATTTGCATGTCAGTTGAGCCCTGTGCATCTTGGACAACCTAAAAATAAATAGATATATAGAAAATATAGCAAAAAAAGATGTTTAATTTACCTGCAGTTCTCCTTCCATTATACTGAGGAGTTTTATCAAGTCCTCTTTAGAAAGCTCTATGGACTTCTTGTTCTTTCGTTCAGTAGGTCCAGGTGATTTTGAGTGCCGTTTGACAGTGGCTGAAACCATGACCTCATCTTCCTTCCGATGAGGTTTGTTCTTTTTCTTGGCATCCTCCTGAAGTTTTTCATTCTCTGCATGGCTGATGACAGGCTTGGAACTGGAGAAGTGCCCGTTAGACGAGCTTTCTCCACCTTGGTTTCGGGATCTCATCCCTACCTAGAAAGAAACAAACATAAAGATGCATTTATAAACAAAATTACTTACAAAAAGCCACAGTGGAAATACTGCCTTTCGGAAGAGTAACAGTCTTCTAAAAACTGAAAAATACTGTCATGCTCAAGAGACTGCAGTAGAAAGCTCAACCATTTCAACAACTCTGTGTGTGGCAAACAGTGAATCCAGGACATTCATTATAAATTTAACAGAGTCCTAAATTAAGGGCAACCATCTTTTTCAGTATGCGAAGATGCTGATATGAGTTTAAATGTACGGAGCTTAAAAGTGATGCAGGAAAACGATAAAGAACATTTTCCAATGTTCCCTTTCCTTCAGTCAACATTTTGATCATTCACAATTCATCACTACAAAACAAAACAGGTTGTTAAGTAGATCTTATTTTAATAAGAGGTTTACTTGAGAGACAGGTATGCAATTAGATTTTAGAAAAGCATATTCCTTGAGTATAAATTCTCTATGAGAGTGGAGTGACAATGCATGACAAACAAAGGTCACTCTATAGTTTCCTGAGTGAGGCAATGGTTTTATTCCAGGTAACAAAGAAAAATAGGGAATGCAGACTAAATCAGGTGGTAAACTCCATCTTAAGCTAAATACCACATGAGACTATATTAGACAGTAAGTGCCATAAGGGAAAGTTGAAAACAAGTTTGACAAAAGAGCACAGAGAGCATGAAACCACTAAGAGGTAAATGGGCAAGATTGATGCAGTCCTTCCAGAAGATTCAGGGCTTCTCCAAAATGTCAGGTCATGGTTATTGAATGCTCACATCTCTACCCTCTTAAGAACCTACACTGCACTCTTAGACTATGTCTATCCTAGGAAATTAAATGGTGACAGCAAATGTTCCTCAGCTCTGGCACTTGACCTACTGTATTGCTAAATTTTAGCACACTCCTTGGCATGCTTCTGGTCCAGGCAAACTACCACTCTCCCAACCAGTTCCAGTTCCTGGGCACAATTCAGGAATTAACCCAGGCCAGGTCCAGATGCAGCCACCCTGTTCCGGAAGAGAAGAGAGTTTAGTAGTATGAGCATGGCTGGGTTGTGCTATTTGACTCCAGGGACAGAATGGAGGCCCTGGGACTGCTTAGTTTACAAGTAACATAGCCTTGCTGTCACACAAAACATAGCTGTGAAAATCATCCTTCCTGTGTATCATCCTCATCAAACAACAGTCTTCTCTGATTCCCTCTGCTGAATGTCATTCAGCAATATCAAATTAAACCACTTGCCCTTATCTTCAAATCTTTTCACAGTTCTTCTCTTTCTTACCCATCATCCCTTTTCAAGTTGTCATCCACACAACACATTCAACTAAAATTAGCTTAGTCTGCCTCTCTGTTGTGTTCTCTTATGAGCATCTCTCTCCTTTCTTCCCCCTTGACCCTGCAGATTGGCCAGGGAGGTTGCTAGCCCTTAAAATCCCATTTACCCTGTAAGGTCTGATCCTGTGTCACTAACAATGGCACAGAAAACAAGATGGGTTTTATACACATCAGTGTGTATTTGATTTCTTATCTTTATTAAACAAATGTGCATAGGATACTCTGACATGTTTATATATGGACCCATATTGCTATCCTGCCACCTTGCTATCCTGTCACCTTCCTACGTTATGTAGAAGTAGGTCTTCGTAATTTTTTTCAGTGTTTAACTGTAGAAGACCTTGGTTGTTATTTGTAATCAAGATATTTGTCATACACAATACAAAGGCAATAGTGAATTTAGGCTTGGTTCAGGGCCAAACTCAGATGTAAAAAGTAAGTTGGTCTCCTAAAAATTAGATATTCTTCATCCTACTTGAAATTGCTTGTGTAACAGACAAGGGAAACCATCAGGACTTTATGTTGCCTTACTCCAATTTACTTTTGTATATGGTCATAGTTTCTGGTACCTTAATTTTTTACTTAAATCCAGTTTACCCAAGATAGTCTAAGAATCCTAGAAAGCAAGATCTGCACTGAGAAATATCTTGCTTTAGATCAACTACAGTTTGAACAGACTGAAGAAAGGTCTGTATGTCTGAAACTTGCCCAGTTTTTATATCAATAGATCTAATGAATAGTATTCCACTGCTTCCAAATCTTTCCTCTCACTTAAATTCATCTCTGGATTTAGTTTGCAGCTTGTTCATTAGTCAAACAGATGCTTCTCAACATTGTTAACATCACACACTTTTCTGATAAGGATCTTAGAGCAGCGGTTCACTAGTGATAGGGCAAAACCTAAAATACATTGACTAATCAGCTTGGCTAATGTTATACTGGGCCTGCTATGGCTTTCTACTGACTTGACTCAGGCCAGTGTTATAAATCTCTTGCTCACATTAGCCTTGCATTTTGGTAGTTTCACACTCAGCAGTAAGATTGTCTTTTTATTATCATTGGTAACTCATGTCTTAACTTCATTAATTCAGTGGAATTCATCCAGCAGTGTAAATGGGGAGAGAATTAGACCCAATGTTTTTGAGTGAGAGAGTTTCACGATGACATTCCTTGCATTGTAGGTCTGCTCCTATCCAAACAGTATGTGATACAGGTATACAATGGCCTTTAACTTCCTGAATTCTTATGCAGTGTGTTTTTCATCAGACAGTTTGGATTAAACACATGAATTATACTTTCTAAAAACAGATCTCCATTATAGGCATGAACAATACCTGAGAACCTCAGGAAATCTTTTAGGTCTCAGGTTTGTAATGGAAAAATAAACATTGTACTATGTTTCCTCTCAGATAGGGCTTTTCAATTTGTTTAACTTTAATGGGTTTTAAACTTTCCAACCATGCTTCCTCTCAGGAGAGAGCACTTGGGATTCAATCTGTCTCTATTTTCTGAGTGTTTCCTTCTGAGTCCCTGTGGGTCACAGCCTCCAGCCACTTTCATCTCTAAAACAAACCTATTTTCCATGGGTTACAGTGAATGGCTTCATGGCTCTAGAACATCCTACATGTTTTAAGAACAAATATTGCAAGTCTGTCTTACATATGTTTTCCAGTGGAAAACAGATTATTACATTACAGTGTATTCTGCTTAGTAACATGCTGCGTTAGTGATTTCTCCATAGTAAGATGACTCAACTGTTAGACCTGAAGGTGCACGATTAATTTTAAATTTAACTCATGACTAGTTGAGCCACATCATCCACCTCAACCATTGCATAATCAAACAGATGCACTTAGCTGGATATGTTAGACTTCACCAACGGTGGTGTGTCGCCCTGTCACGTCATAACTCAAGACAGCCACTTTGATCCATCTGTCCCTCTGGGAGCTGAGATAACAATTCATGAAGCCATGTAAAGACTGAGTAGTTGACTATAGGTTTATAAGCATGCTAACAGAGAAATAAGGAGTGCATATTTAAAGTGTGCTTTTACTTGGTGTAAATCAATATAGGTCCACAAAGGACAGATACAAATTTATCTTTTTTTTAAATTCATTAATACAGCAGCAGAGCAGCTTAACCAATTGATCTGGAGTTTTGTATCAACTAGCTAATTAGAATATGATTGTCACTGAAGGAAGTCAAACTTGGCCTTTTTAAAAATTTCTTTAGCACTTGTAGATTTATTTTGCAGCAAGTCTTACATCACAGTAAGTGTGGCAGACGGTCTGTCACTCTTGGGGACATTGCCCCTAACAGCATTTCTTTGTGTGAAAGCCTGCCAAAATCAGTGTAACACTAATACCTACGCTGTCTTCAGTTACGATGTTGATGATACTTTTCCAGCATGTTACCCAAATGCAAAGGTGTTGTGTGCTGAAGCCAGAGATGCAGGTGAACTCAAGCTTAAATGGTGACAGAAAGGGCCAAAGTTTTGATATTCGCACAGTAATTTCCAAGGAGTTGAAGGGCCAAAATCAGCGGCATGATCCAGCTGTTGTGCAGTGCTCTAGGAATACAAAGCAGCTGTAAGGATGACTGAATCTTAATTAGAGCAGCGTGAAGTAGCCAGAACATACCAGTGATCTTGGCTGAAATACTGTGCTGGAAAGGAGTGCCTAGTATTATCATTTTGGACATCCATCTGTATTTCTGATGGCATCATGATAAAGAAGAAAAGTTTCTGACCAGTTGCACAACATTATTTTGGTATGCAAATACCAAAATCCCCAAACTTTGCCTATCTATCTGTTGTTTCACCAGGGTTCCAAAATCGATTCTGGGGGCACTGCTAGTCTAACACTGTTAGCAAATGTCCTCCTGCTGTCCGCCCTGATCACGTCTCTGTATCTTACAGCATTCCTGATCTGCTGAAGGGATTGTATTCCCTGAAGAAATAGCTGGTACGATTTATAATGACTTTAGCATTTAATATTTAACTCTACTGTTTTTTTTCCATCCCTCATCATATTGCATATTAAGCTGGAAACCTTTCCTAACAGTCTCCAGTCAAACAAGAAGTCTTTATATGATCAGTCACCTTGATTTCGACATTTATTGGCTACTCTTTTCAATATGTGCTCACAGCATTGGTACTTGGCATGGGAACTCTTCAGCCTCTCCTCTGTTTCAATCGTCTGTTAAGCTTTAAGCACAAAGGACAAAGCTAGGGTTATTTACTTGAGGCTGTGTTGTTGTTCTAGGCATGGGTCCTTTGGTTTTCACAAGTTAGCAGTCCACACAAGATTTTATGAAATAACCTGACATCCTACGCAGGAATTTGCTGAGTAGGATGTCAGGAGAGGACAGGCTGCATGCTGTTCCAAACCTTTTCCCCGTCGACAGCAATTTGTTCTCCCTATAGCTCTTGAAATGACAGGTTAGATTAGGCTCTGTTACTAGTGCTATTAGAATCAGATAACGCAAAAAGGTTCTTTGAACTTAACTTGTGGTCCCTTCTGCTAATTGGACATGCTGATTTTGGCTCTGTAGTGCATTCCTTTAAAATAATAACAATAACAATAACAATAACAATAACAATAACAATAACAATAACAATAACAATAACAATAACAATAACATAACAATAACAGTAACAGTAACAATAACAACAATGTTATAATAAAAATTGATTTACAGCCATGATATGGTTGTTGCCTTTGGCTGTAAATTTGTAGTCTGGAGTTCAGTTGCAGATGTAACTGATTAAGTTATCACATGAAAGCGCTGGTTTTCTGACAGGCTAACAATATATTGTAGGATCAGTGCAAAATTGAGTTATTAGTGAGCCAAAACTGGAATTGTTTCTCAGCTGTGGCTTTGGAAACTGTATGATGGGGAACTGTATCTTTCAGAGGTCCCGCTGCGCAGGTACCGCCCGGTACACAGGGGAGATGATTGCTGAGAACTCAGGCACTGAGCAAGCCAAATCTCTGCCCGGTGATTACCGATCAATGTATAGCACCAGGAGTGAAAAACAATTTAAATATACTCAAAATGGAGACCAAATGACAGAAAACCTCCATCAGATCTGAAATACCCCATAAATGAGGAGGAGAGCTGGAAAATGTTTTAAATAGTATCAATCTGTATCTGCAAGTAGTAGATATGAAGAAAAAAACACCAAACAAAAATACAAAGAAAGGAGACACCTTCTCAGAAGTTAGGAAGAGAGGAAGATAGGGACACCAAATTGACCTTGTTGGCTTAGAAGTCCTCAGCAAGGACCACCCCAGATGGGGACAGCTGGCTTTAGCCCCAAGGGATCTGGATAGCCAGAACTAAGGCTACACGGCCTCAGTGGTGTGGCTTTCACAGGACAAACAAGTAGAGATGTGACTGTTCACACCACCTCAGAGATTGATTAAAATTATTCGTTTTATTATTAGTTATTCCAGGCTGTTTTCCTGGACTCTGCAAATGTTCATTATTATTGTTTTGTCTGACTTGAAGAAATAAAAAGGAATCACGCTACCGAGAGGTTGTCATAGGACCAGGTAGGAACTGATGGCTGCATTGTGTAGAGGTGCATGCTGAGCAATGCTGCCCAGTTGGACTTGGATGCTGCATGAAGCAGACACATGTCAGACTCTGGACTGTGCGATAGCTGAAGAACACCGTGCCAAGGGAACGCAGACCTCATTCTTGGTTTTGCTTTTGCAGATGACTCCAGTGTTTGTTTCAGTCATGCTGGTCAGAGGAGAGTGCTAAACCAAATGACTAATACAATGAAGAACGGAAAAAATATCTACTCTTAGCAATTCTGGAGTTTCCTGAACTTCTAAACGTTCACGCCTAGAGCACTAATCCATTGTGCTCTCTAACCCTCCCCCAGTTTCTTGCCCTCAGATGCATCATGACTTATCTGCAAGAGCAAACAAGAAAAGCTCTTTGTTCCTTCTGACATTATTATACATTACTTGTGTGCTTTTGTGAGAGCATGTGTTAGCTGCTTGCCCTTGTTGTTAGAGTATTGGCATGGAGGTATGGATACTTTATGAATCAGGACAATTCTCTACTCAGTAAACAGCTTGAGTAACCAACCACAGGGCTGTAATTCTTATACAGACTGGGAGAGGACTTGTGGCTAGTCTAGCTACATAACACCCCTACTGCCTTCATCCTTTCACTTGGTCTGCTTGCTGCACTGGAAAAGCATTTGTCATACAGGTGTTAGGAGGAGCAACGCCCAAGCACACGTGCTGAGCCTCACGCACTGAAGAAGAAATATTCATGTCATCCTGTTGACGCTACCTCCATAGCGGGGTTTGCACCACCTGCATTGGGAGTGCTGCTCTGTGGGCTCCTTACCACCCTGTAAGTCCTTCGCCAGATGCAGCAGATTGGGCTGGTCCCTGGGCTGCACCCACTGCCTGCGCTTGAGTGAGGGGGAGAGGCTTTGGCATTGCTCAGAGGAGCCTTCACAGGGAGGAGATATTTCCCCGTGGCAGACGGATGTCACGGTGTTTCCCTCATTTTGTCATATCATACATGGAGGCTCATTGGTGGAAGAAACTTGAGTCTTCTTAATTACAAGAAAGAAGCAGAATTTGTCCCTGTTAATGGTATCTGACAAAAATGCAGTGACTGTTTTAGATGCAGGACACAGATTATTTTCTTCTATCAAGTCATCGCTATTTCATTATTCTCTAATATATTTTGGTGAAGAGAAATTTTCTTTTTATGCTGCTTGCAAATAGTGTAGAAAAGTAGCAAAGTTATAGCAGACACTCTTGTTGAGGTACAGCATGAGAATGAGCAAAGCCTTTTTGCTTTATCAAAGATCTATTTTATAGCTTCTAAAATTGATTATTATAACAGTGGAGCATAGTAGCACATGGATTATATTCACCAAGGATTATGTCAACAATAGTTCCTTTGCTTAAAAAAAGAAATGAGAGGAATAAGCATAAATGTATTCTCAAGAAGAAAAGAAAAAGATTTCTGAAAATTCCATATCCAGGTGCCATTCTGAATGGGTATAATCTGTGTGAAAGCAGAAAAGGATTTCACAAAACTAAAAGAGGAAACACAGTCATCACTAAGGCAGATTTATACCACTTTAACACCGTTTTCTTAATTCCAAGATAAACTCTTCTCTGGCTAAATTATGGTGCAGATTTACAAAGAACAGAGTTTATGCTGGTATAATTCCATTAATTTTGTCATTTTCAGGAAAACTTGTGGTTTCAGCTGGAATACTTTTACTTGAGTAATGCATACTGACCAACTAAGGAGTAACATAGGCTTGTTTCACAAAGATTCATGTTTCCCAGGCTTCATCTGGAAAAACATCTTGGATACATGAGGCATGAGGAATGATAAGCTATTAGATCATGATTCAGTCAAAAAAATAAACTTTTATATATCATTCTACTCGTGTTTTGATTACTGTGCTTCCCAGCTGCCAGAAAGTACAAACAGGAGTCATAGAGAAGAGACAGCTCAAGTAGCTGACACCACTAGACAAACATGCCGCTAGGTCTGACGAGGGTTTAGATATTTATTCTCTGGAGTGGCTATGTGGCTGAAGGGGACTGGCCAGGAGCAAGGTAGGTGGCAAGAGTGCTAACTGCCTGCTGTGCAGCCTTTCTAGCACGTTTCAGCTGATCTGGGAGACATGGGAGTAGGGTGGTTCCTACTCATCCCGCTTCCCAGCCTGTTTCCAGCCCGCTGGAGTGTCCTGTGCCCAGGACTACTCCTGATTTGAAGGAAAAGCCTGGAGGAAAATCCCTGGAGGAAAGAAATGCCCCTGCTTCCTGGGGCTGCGTACCTTGCACCCAGCTGATGGAGCCTGTCTTGAGACATAGCCACCCCTTGAGGGCTGGATGAGCACTGTGTCCTATCATGATTCTTCACATATTGTTTTACAGCTTTCTGCCCTTTTGAGTTATGCCATTTCAATTGAAAAACCCACCGTGGACTTCACATGAAGATAAAGCTAGCAATGTCACCATTAGTTTCAGTCCAAACTCACTAAACATTTGTTTTATCACCTGACAGCCAGAACGTGCCTGGAAAATGGTAAAAGAGGTGATGCAGATTAGCTGGCCTACCAAAGATTTTTCACTCCTGCAGATGGGTAATCTTTGGTGTTAGGTAAGCATTAGTCATTTCTTTTTGTTGACAGCATAGAACCAAGCTGATAACCTGCAAGATCAAATACACTGTGAACTTATGAACCACGCAATATCACTCATAAGTAGTTTCTAAAGACCACTGCTCCTATAACAATGCATTTTCTGCTTCCAAGATGGCAGGAAACTGCTGAAAGCAGCAATAGACAGGAGCAGGCTGATAATCATCACAGCTCTTGCCTCCGAGTCCCTTGCCCCCATCCTTACAATGACCAACAAAAACACCTAAAACTGATATATCACTGAGGGAACACAGGATGGAAAGTAAAGTAATTATGTGGTCCTTGCAATCCTACTTTAACCTAGGAACAAACCACAGGGCAAATAGGTAATGCAGTTAGGAAATGAGGAAACTAACTCTTATTAGCTTTCTACAAAATCTATTTCAACTTTTCACTTTAAAATTATTTTTTATTTCAAAATTAACTTGGATTTTAACAAGTGTGAGACAAGACAAAAAGCTAAATGTCCCAAAAGCAAACTTCAAGCTTTGGGTCGAGGGAAGTATTTTGCTGTCTCTTGCTGACCAGACGTGAATCGTGAATCCCGTATTCTTTTCGGTAGCCGTGATTTGCACAGCTTTGATTTTGCTGAAACCAGTAAACAACTATAGCTACATTTTACATTTGACTAATTTATCCTTCTTGTGTTTTATAAAAATAACAAAAAATAATCACAATGTAGATACCCTTACAAATTTTACAGCAAAGGGAAAAAAATTATACAGAGGACCTGTATCTTCTACAAATATTGTCTCCAAGAGACAAGAGTGTAAAAACACATCTGCAGCATCTCAAATTTCAGCTGTCAACCAAAGCAGGGAGCAAGTTCCAAATCTCTCTCAGTGAATCTTTTGTAGGAAGTTTCAGTTGTTGATAGACACAGTGTACCAGCTTGCACATGAATGCCTGGTCGTTTGGTGAGAGGTGAATTTAACCCCCTCCGTTAGACTGGGCTGCCTTCCACCTCCCAAAAGGTTCCTCCTCTGTGAAGTTTAACTGGTTTCAAAACAAGGAGTTAAAAATAGTCTCTGATACTAAACCTGCCCTTGAGTTTCACTATCAATTTTGGTGGTTTTACAATAATATTTCTCCTGTTGGGAAAAAACAAAAAGGAATTCTCTGGCTACATGTATACTGGAGATTAACCATGTCCAGGACTGCTCTCTGACTGTGAGGCCAGCTGTCCTGGAAAATCCTTCAGGCTCTTAAGCCCTCTTAGCATCCATAACATGCTGGCTGCCTCCACACTGCCCGCTGGGAATTGCTCCTAGCCCATGCTGACTCCCGGAATATGCTCTCAAATGGTTCGGGAGGGTGTTAAGTGGCCTGGCCAAAAGTGTGCCGGGGACCACTCCAACGGTTTAATAAGAGTACGGACATTCACCTTCCAGTATCTGTGCTCATGCCCTGGCACTCTTTAATTTACAGCCTTTCCTTTCCACAGCCTGCTCTTTTACAAACAAAGGAAATGGAAAACTAATCAGCCGTGCAAAGGGAAAGTGCAACTCACCACAAATGCACAGTCTGCAGAGAGAAAATAAGCAGAGTGGTGGGAAAACACAAAAGAATCCATACTTTTTCAAGTAAGTTACATCAAGGCATGCAGAAGTATATTACTTATTCTAGAGGCGTATTTTTAAGTTGCTACTGAAGGATGGTCTGGAGATAGAGCAGTTCAGCAGGGGTCAGGAAGAGACAGGGCAGCTGAAGCAGAAAGAGAGGTTGCACAATATCCCCACTTCACACCAGGCTTCTACTGGCTTTTGCTGGGCTTGGTGGCACAAACTTTGAGCTCTTCTGCTTCATGTCACTGATAAGAGGACTAGCACTGCAGGGCTCCAGAGTGGCCCTTGCATAATTCAAAGCCCTGGCCTTCACTTGTCATTACTATTTGTAAAGAGGTAGAAGGAAAGGAGAGTCTTACATCATTCCTGGCAGTGCCAGCCCAGTGACTGTCATTATTTCCCAGTAATCCTGCAGGCTTTCCACTGACTTCAGAACTTGTGGCAAAGAAAGTAAAGAAGTAAATGTCAGCCTAACTGATTTAAATAATACCAATGTCTCACACTGACAGGGAGCAGCACAAAAACCTGCAGATACCTCACCTGGGCATTGAAAATGGCCTCATCTACTTTAATAGCTTTCATTTATAGAAACCATATTTACATGCCTCGTCTAATGTCTTGGTTTCAAAATCCCTAGACAATTTCTTCACTTGAAAAGAATGAAGTTAAAGAGTTATCCTGCATCTACAGGTTGAGCTGGTTTTGATTTTTTTTTGTTTTAACAGCCTGTCAATGTTAATCTGCTCAAATCTTCACCTGGCTTTTTAATTCAGAGCAAAAAGTCAGGCTAAGCTGAAAACACAGCATAGCTACTTTGAGTAGGGAAGGAAGAGACAAGGAAGGAACAAATAAATACCTCTGCATGGGCTTGGTCTCGCATTAACATAACTAAAATTACCTGCTGCCAGATTCAAGTTGCTTTAATGTCTGTGACTTCTTAAAATCCAATTTCAACAGGGATAAAATCTAAGTGAATTGTGTTTGCCTTGTTGCAACTAGCCAAACACCCTACCTTACTTAACTTTTTAAAAGTTTGAATTTTTTTTTTCCACTAGGATAGAGTAAAAAATCCCTAGCTGCTTTTCTTAGAAAGTAATTTCAGTTTAGAGCCATGGAAAGATATTAAAAAGAGCTCCTACAAATGGAGTGGGTGTTTTACAAGCCTACATGAAGATAAAATCATCCGCACTGGCACAAATTCACACTGTTCAGCTTTAAGTATCTCATTTGTGTGACTGAGCTAGGAGTTTAGGTTTCATCCATAATCTGCAGTGTCTTTGAAATGAAGCCTGAGCTCTCTGCGGCTATGTTAAGACTTCAGGCCTGTCCTCGTCCTCAGCCATGCAGCTCCAGTGACCACTGCTGAAGCCTGCCATGGCTCCTGTCTATCAGGGAAAGCATCCCCTGATTTTCTTTCCATGGAAAAAGGTGCTGGGCAGAGGGTGGTGTTGATCCAGTCTCCCTGTGAGAGGACATGTCTGGAGGACACTGCTGCATCCTGCCCCTGGGATGTGCTGGGAGGTCTCAGTTTTGCCCCTCTGAGCCACCACTGACCTCTCTAAAGAGGTTGTGCCCCTAATTTGGGCACATCAGTAAGCTGACCGATAAACTGTTGCTGGATCCATAAATGCATCATCACAAAGGCTGATTTTGCTGTTGGATAGGGAGGCGATAGCAGGTATTGGGCACCTCATTATCGGCATCTGACACAGTGCCACACTTGGTGGCAAATGTTAGGACATGACAGAGGATGGGGGACTGTGTCCATCCCTCACAGTCCCTGCTATAACCAACCCTGCCAACTTTGTGTTAATGAAGTTGCAAACTCAAGTGTCTTGTGTTGGGATGGATTTTCTACAAGGCATCAGTACACAGACCACTGCCGCAGGGACGCTTCTGGCCAAGAGGAGCAGAGAACCCAGTATTTGTAAAAAGTACTGAAAAGAGTCAAAAGCTCACCCTGATTGAGCTACCTAACTGGGAAACGAGCTCATTTGACTCTCCAGCCACAACTCCTTGTCCTGAACTCTCTTTCTTGGGAGGAAAAGCGGGGGGAATTTGGCCACTATTGCCCAAAACAAGTAATTTAAGAAACAGCAATAAACAATGGATCTATGTTAGCTTTCTTTTAGTTAGAGCAAGTGAAACTAGAGACTCATTTTTAATAAGTAAGGTAAACCTGAAGAAAGGTTAATTAATCATAAAATTTTCAAGCTCCTATTTCCCATGAGGAGTTGGATGACAGAAAAGCAATGTGGGTCTCAGTGTTGCTGAAGGAAATTGGTGGGTGCCTCTAAATATTAAGGCATCACTGGGTCTCTCAATACAAATTTAAAAGACTGATTTGACTTTTCACAATAGTGCCAAAAAGTTTGGTCATCATCCAAAAAGAAAAAGGGAACGCATATACAGATGGTATATGATTGGTAAATCAGGTAAGAAAGCAGGTAAGAAAGCAGCATATAAATAAATGACTGTTTCTCTTTATTTAGTGAAAAACTGTCTGAGCCAGCAGTTATGTAATGTCTCAGCATTACTTATTTATTTACTTAAATATTTTTCAGCTGCCTTCAAGGAAGTTTAGGTGACTGAGAAATTACTTTGGGCTGCTTCTCCTGTGCATGTGTGGTGGACCCATGGCCTTGGCAAGGACCTGCTGCGGTTGCTGTTGGCAGCTCCATCACGTCTTGGCTCCGTGGGGAGCGAGCTGGGCCCTGTGCTGCCCAGGCAGCTGCTTTCTTAGATGTAAGTGCTAGTTATGATCAAAAGCCTAATCTTTCCTCCTGCCTCTGAATTGCTCAAAATGGTACTGTTACTGCTTTTTAGCTTCTCACCTGTGGTTTGGGAAAAGGAAGGTTAACCAGTTTTCCTCCTGCAAGGGTGCAAATTCACCTCTTGTCATATTAAGGTGCTATATTTAGTCATCTTAAGAAACAAGATGTAACAGAAAGTATTCTCATGTGTTCATTTCACATTTCACGTACTGTTTTACTCCCAGCGAGAATAAATCTCACTCGGGTTTCTGTCCCTAGTGACAATGTCTAGGTGAGCTTTGAGTACCACCTCTTTCCTCTTAATATTCACTGCATAGGCCACAGATAAGAGCTTTTCTTTATCTGTATTTGTCCACATGCACACTGCAGGAATTTCAGAGGTGAAAGAGTTTTTTTCAGACCTGTCCAGATGAAAGTTAAAGGGCAGCTCTCCAGAGCACCCAGTAGCTGACTGGTTAAGCACAGCTGTCCAGAAAAAGCAAGCTCAGACTAACCAGCTGAGCCTCCGCTGTATATATACTGAGAATACTTCACAAGGCTTTCAGAAAAGCCAGGACAAAGTCCTCATGTTGAATAAATATTTCCTTACTGAATTATTAGGAGTATTTTATATCTTTAAACCTGAAAGACTCTGCTAAACTAAATGTAATTTGAGGAATAAACACATTTGTTCATTATTATAATATTTATCAGCTAGGAAACTAAATTAAGTTCATCAGTTCATGTTCATTTCTATTCAGTTGCACCTTCAGATTCTCTTTTGTCAGCACGGTGCTTTAGGATTTGTATATCACTGTCTTAGAGAAATTAGTAAACTCAGTCAAAACCTGAAAAAACTATTTGCCTCCATATTAAGTTCTGTAACTCTTTTAATCAAAGTTAATTCCAAGATCTGATTTCCTACTATATCTTTTAAATTCATCCTGTACAACATCGACTGCATGCCAAACAAACAGTATAAATTAAAAAAAAATCAGTCAGCAGTTTGTCAGTCGATTCTAGGCCTGCAAAACTGACCTGGTATGGAACGGCGATATTTAGAGAATCTCTGTACAGCTGGGAGGTTGCCATGTGCTTGACCTAGGGTAGCTGTCATGCTTGCAAAAAAATCTTTATTATAATTGTACTTACTGATACAAAAGTTATTACTTTTTGGCATCAAGAAAAACCAAAAGCCTGCATGGAAAAATGCTTGGTAGCACATGCCAGCATGGTAGCATGGCTCAGCTGTAGCACTGGCCTTCCAGGCACTAGAAATCATCTGGCCATACCCTGTGGAAAGCAGCAAACGCTGAGTATCAACAAACCTCGGACTTGTTGAAATAAGCATATGTGTCGAAGATAAGGGATTACAATTAGAGGGATTGGAAAGCCTAGAAAATAAAAATATTGTCAGAACCAAACATTTAGGATTATGGCACAGACATCGTGAACTCATCTCAGTCAGCGAGGCACGCGGCGGCAGCAACGGTAAGTCCTGCAACTGGGTGCTAGATTGGGGTGGAAAAGGGGGTTTCCTGTGCCGGGGAACCCAATAAAGAGCCTGGTGGGGCCCTCGCGCCAAAGAAAAACCAGTTGCACTCACGAGCAAGGCAGATGGGGCTTGGGCATTGCTGGGGCAACCGTGGGAGATTTAAACGGGCCCCTAGGGAGTGCGAGAGCAGCGAACAGGACAGGCAAACAGGGTGTGGCGCATCAGAAAGGACGCCGTGCAGCAGTTCGCGCAGGCAGAGTGAGCGGGCAGCTGGTGAGCTCTCCTTGTGGTCTATGCCCTCCTGGAAGAGACTTAGCCATGGTTTCCACTCGGACAAAAGCCATCGCCAGAAGGGATGTGGCGACGCAGATGGAGCTGCCACTAAAACATGCAGCCACCCAGGTTTCTGGCTGCAGGGAGTGCCAGAGCCTTGCTCTAGTGACGGAGGGCTGCCAAGACAACACCTGCATGAGGTGCGAACAGGTGGAGGGTCTGCTCAGCATGGTGGCAGAGCTGAAGGAAGAAGTAGCAAGACTGAGGAGTATCAGGGAGTACGAGAGGGAGATAGATTGGTGAAGCCACTCCCTACCATGCCTGAGACGAGCATGCCAGATGATAGAAGCATCAAGAGAAGGAGAGGCTCCCCTGCCCTCTTGCCACCAGGCAGAAGGAGGGGACCTAAGAGAAGGAGGAGGATGGAAACAGGATCCCTGCTTGGCACAGCAGGCAAATCCTCTCCCGGCCTACCTCGCCCCCCCAGGTGCCCTTAGGTACCCATACGTATGAGGCTCTGGAACTCGAGGGCCAGGAGGATGAAGATACGGACAGTGATCCATCCAAGGGGTTGACTAGGGAGAACCAGTCAGCCCCACCCATGACAATGGCCACTGGTAAGAAAAAAAGAAGGGTAATTGTCATAGGCAACTCCCTTCTGAGGGGAACAAAGGGCCCGATATGCCGACCGGACCCATCCCATAGGGAAGCCTGCTGCCTCCCTGGGGCAAGGATAAGAGACGTTACCAGGAAGCTCCCTAGGCTGGTAAAATCATCCGATTATTATCCACTATTGGTTGTTCAGGTTGGCAGTGATGAGGTAGCTGATAGAGGCATAAAGACGATCAAAAGGGACTTTAGAGAACTGAGGCGATTACTTGAAGGATCAGGAGTGCAGGTAGTGCTTTCCTCCATCCCATCAGTAGGCGGGAGGCATACGGAAAGGAACAGGAAGACCCATCTCATGAACACGTGGCTCAGAGGCTGGTGCCAGAGGTGGAATTTTGGGTTTTTCAATCATGGGGCAGTTTACATGGCACCAGGCCTGCTGGAGACAGATGGGGTTCACCTGTTGCAAAGGGGGAAAAGGACTCTGGCTCAGGAGCTAGCAGACCTCTTTCTTTGAGAAAGCTTTAAACTAGATGCGAAGGGGGAAGGGGATAAAACCAGGCTTGTTAGGGATGAGCCTAGGGGTGGCACGCCTGTGTTGGAGAAGAGATCTATAGCCCAACTGAAGTGCATTTACACCAATGCACACAGCATGGGCAATAAGCAGGAGGAGCTGGAAGCCATTGCGCAGCAGGAAAACTACAATGTGGTCGCCATCACAGAAACATGGTGGGATGACTCACGCAACTGGAGTGCTGCAATGGATGGCTACAAGCTCTTTAGAAGGGACAGGCAAGGAAGGAGAGGTGGTGGGGTAGCCTTGTACGTTAGAGAGTATTTTGAGTATCTAGAGCTCAATGAAGGTAATGATAAGGTTGAGTGCTTATGGGTATAGATCAGGGGGAAGGCTAATAAGGCAGATATCCTGGTGGGAGTTTGTTATAGACCACCCAACCAGGACGAGGAAACAGATGAAGTATTCTACAAGTGGTTGGCTGAAGTCTCACAATCTCTAGCCCTTGTTCTCGTGGGAGACTTCAACTTACCAGATATCTGCTGGAAGTACAACACAGCAGAGAGAAAGCAGTCTCAGAAGTTCCTGGAGAGTGTGGAAGATAGATAACTTCCTGACGCAGCTGGTAAGCGAGCCAACCAGGGGAGGTGCCCCGCTGGACCTGCTGTTTACGAACAGAGAAGACCTGGTGGGAGATGTGGTGGTCGGAGGCTGTCTTGGGCTCAGTGACCATGAAACAATAGAGTTTTCGATTCTTGGAGAAGTAAGGAAGGGGGTCAGCAAAACCTCTACCCTGAACTTTAGAAGGGCAGACTTTGGATTGTTTAGGAGTCTGGTGAACAGAGTCCCTTGGGAGGCAGTCCTGAAGGGCAAAGGAGTCCAGGAAGGCTGGATGTTATTCAAGAAGGAAATCTCAAAGGCACAGGAGCAGGCCGTGCCCATGTGCTGTAAGTCGAGCAGGCGGGGGAGAAGACTGGCCTGGGTGAACAGAGAGCTTTGGCTGGAACTCAGGAAAAAAAGGAGAGCTTACCACCTTTGGAAGAAAGGGCAGGTGACTCAGGACGACTACAAAGATGTTGTGAGGTTATACAGGGAGAAGGTTAGAAAGTCAAAGGCCCAGACAGAACTTAAACTGGCCACTGCCGTTAAAGATAACAAAAAATGTTTTTACAAATATATCAGTGACAAAAGGAGGGCCAGGGAGAATCTCCCTCCTTTGTTGGATGCGGAGGGAAACTTTGCCACAAAGGATGAGGAGAAGGCCGAGGTACTTAATGCCTTCTTTGCCTCAGTCTTTAATAGTCAGACTGGTCATCCTCAGGGTTTTCAGGCCCCTGGGCTGGGAGATGGAGATAGGGTGCAGAATGAAGCCCCAGTTGTTGAAGAGGTGGCAATCACTGACCTGCTCCTCCACCTGGATGCTCACAAGTCCATGGGGCCAGATGGGATCCACCCAAGGATACTGAGGGAGCTGGCAGAGGAGCTTGCCAAGCCACTCTCCATCATTTATCAGCAGTCCTGGTCAACTGGGGAGGTCCCAGATGACTGGAAGTTAGCAAATGTGACACCCCTCTACAAGAAGGGTTGGAAGGAGGATCCAGGAACTACAGGTCTGTCAGCCTGACCTCGGTGCCGGGGAATGTCATGGAGCAGATCATCTTGAGTGCCATTACGTGGCACGTGTGGGACAACCAGGGGATCAGACTCAGCAAGCATGGGTTTATGAAAGGGAGGTCCTGCTTCACTAACCTGGTCTCCTTCTATGACAAGATGACCCGCTTAGTGGATAAGAGGAAGGCTGTGGATGTTGTCTACCTGGACTTTAGTAAGGCCTTTGACGCTATCTCCCACAGCATTCTCCTGGAGAAGCTGGCTGCTCACGGCTTGGATAAGTGAACTCTGCGCTGGGTTAAAAACTGGCTGGATGGCTGAGCCCAGAGAGTGGTGGTGAAATCCAGTTGGTGGCCGGTCACGAGTGGTGTTCCCCAGGGCTCAGTACTGGGGCCAGTCCTGTTCAATATCTTCACTGATGATCTGGAGGAGGGGATTGAGTGCAGATGACACCAAGCTGGGTGGAAGTGTTGATCTGCTGGAGGGTAGGAAGGCCCTACAGAGGGATCTGGACAGGCTGGATCGTTGGGCTGGGGCCAACTGTATGAGATTTAACAAGGTTAAGTGCCAGGTCCTGCACTTGGGTCACAACAACCCCATGTAATGCTGCAGGCTTGGGGAGGAGTGACTGGAGAGCTGCCTGGCAGAAAAGGACCTGCGGGTGGTGGTTGACAGCCACCTGAACATGAGCCAGCAGTGTGCTCAGGTGGCCAAGAAGGCCAATGGCATCCTGGCTTGTATCAGGAATAATGTGGCCAGCAGGACCAAGGAGGTGATAGTGCCCCTGGACTCAGCACTGGTGAGGCCGCACCTCGAGTACTGTGTTCAGTTTTGGGCCCCTCACTACAAGAAGGACATCAAGGTGCTGGAGTGTGTCCGAAGAAGGGCAATGAAGCTGGTGAAGGGTCTAGAGCACAAGTCTTATGAGGAGCAGCTGAGGGAGCTGGGGTTGTTTAGCCTGGAGGAGGCTGAGGGGAGACCTTATTGCTCTCTACAACTACCTGAAAGGAGGTTGTAGTGAGGTGGGGGTCGGTCTCTTCTCCCAAGGAACAAGTGATAGGACGAGAGGAAATGGCCTCAAGCTGCACCAGGGGAAGTTTAGGTTGGATATTAGGAAAAACTTCTTTACAGAAAGGGTTGTCAGGCACTGGAAGAGGCTGCCCAGGGAAGCGGTTGAGTCTCCATCCCTGGAGGTATTTAAAAGAAGGGTAAACGTGGTGCTCGAGGACATGGTTTAGTGTTGGACTTGGCAGTGCTAGGTTAACGGTTGGACTCGATGATCTTAAGGGTCTTTTCCAACCTTAACAATTCTATGATTCTATGATTCTATGATTCTAACTGGTGTGCCAGCAGCAGGCTTAGCTCCCCTGCCCTCTGCTCAGCCAGGGTATGAAGTAATGTTGCACAAACAATTTCTGCAGGTAGCCAAATACATGACATTATCTCTATTTAAATAAGCAAGAACAAGGCTGGGGAGTTCTGTATAAATACTTGTCACTGACTGATCTCTTACACCTTGAAGATTCATTTCTAGAAAGGAAAAAATCCAGAATTGTTCTTCCCATTGTATCTTCAAAAAAGCTGAAAAGTGCAATTTTATTAGGCTTTCTCAAACCTCAGAGAAACTTTTCCAAATGCCTATAAAGGTGGAGGATTAAATAAATGGTTTGTTGAAGTAATGGAACAGTTATTGGACTTCATAATATATGCATTTTTTTTAAACAAAAAAGAAAATACTGTGCATTTTTTTTTATTTGGTTTTAAAATTCCATAAGTAGAAACACATCATTAGCTGTTTGTACTCACATCAACTTTGTATCAGATAAAAATAAAGTTTTGTTTGTGCAACATTGTTAGGCAAAATAGTAACTATATAAATTTAAGAAAGAAAATAACTTATTTATGCCAAGTTAATGGAAATTAGCATTATGAATGACAGTTTAAGGAGGATTATATGATGTATTGCAGGTTTCAACAAATTAAAAATAGAAAAGCTATACAAGCCATAAAAATTGCACAATGTACAACTTTCAATTCCAGGAAGACTGTGTTTGCAGTCCTTGACTACAAATAGAGTTGCTTTTCTGCCTGTTGAGATAGATCTTCTGAGGCCATAATTAATATAGACAATCCCAAGCTTTCCAAATGAGTCAGACATTTAAAAGTATGATATGATATGATATTGGCTTAAAGTTGTGAAATTTTTATAAAATCAGTTAGTGATTGCCTTCCAGTTTTTGAGCTGTGTTCATAATTTCAAAGTATGTTCCAGCACTGTCAGGCATTTTAAAATGGGAAATAAAGATTGCTGTATAACCAATGTGGTACTAGCAATGGGTCTTTTTTTTAAAAGCCCCAAAATCCCAGATGAATATAGTGAGACACTCAGTATGGTCATAAAAATCAGTGGTACCTGCTGAAGAGTTCCTTGTGACACTAGTGCATTAACTTGGGATGCTTATTATTAACTCATGCTAAAAAATTTCAGGGACAGTAATGTACATTCAGGATGTCCTCAGTAATCCTCAACAGCCCCTGAGGCCTTTGATAGCCCTGCAATTCAGATGAGCCTTTGAAAGACAAGAGATAGCATAAGTCATTTTGGTCACCTCCTGGAGCTGACATCTGCAGGAAGCTCAAGTGTTGCTTTCCAGCCATGCTATTGCAATAGCATCTCCTGACTGTTATTAATTTAGGAGCGTGGCTCCACCTGGAAGCTCCTGCGTGTCAGCCAGATAGCCCGTGGTGTGGAGTAATACCTGTGTCGAGGGATGCTTCCAGGGCAGGGGCTTCGCTAGAATCTAGGTCCGGAGGGGGGAGGAGGGAGTCGAGGATGGAGGTGTCCCTCTGCCATTGCTCTGCTGCTCCCACCTGAGGCTGACTGGGGTCCCTGCTGCTCCCTAAAGAAAAGATAAGGCTCAGGGGCTGCACAGGAGGACAAAGTGAGAAGCAGCGTGTTCTGCTTGCTCTGCCTGCCAGTCAGCAGGCCAGCTAGAAAACACAGACTTCCAGACTTAAAGTGGCTTGAAAATACTTATATTTTTTTAATTTAGAGATTCCCATTGACTTTATCCATGTGTCTCCAAAGCCATAACAGAGCACAGTGACCTGAAGAATCCAGAATACACTAGGCGACATGTTTGCAGGTATGGTATAGTATACCAACCCAGGTGGTAAAAGCTTGCACTCCTGCTGCCTCCTAAGAGCTGGTACCACAAGTTGCAGCTTTCTGCTTTAATTTAGCAATCAACACCAAGTAACCTCCTCCACCCAAAAAAAAGCAGCCGTAACGAGGGAAGGAAAAACCTGGTAGGTAATGTGCTGGGTTCCTCATTGAGAAGACTAGTTCTGCAGAATGTGTGCAATGCAATGAAATGACGAAATGACAGCAAAGAAGTAACATGTCCAGCTTGGCCCATCTATTAGTCACACTGCACACAGTCTGCAGGCTTCTAGCTGCTCAGTGAGAATGCATGACTCCCTTAGCTGGCCAAGCTGGGCAATCCATAGCACAGCAAGAGCTGCAGACCATTTTCTTTCACAGCTCACAAAGCAAACAAAGGAAGGCTGGGGACATGGTAACAACTCCAAATACCATAGAGGTATAGCAGACACGGAGGGAACTGGGAGCATTGCTACTGGAAAGCTGGGGATGTTGCAGGGCATATGGGGAACAGAGCCATAACATTGGAGGAAGGCAAGGTCTCACGTTGATAAAAGCTCATTCATGCATTTGATTAGTTTGCATAAACAAACAGAATTTAAATCCACCTTGTGGTTTCCCTGAATTCTGCCTTGACCTTCTCAACTGTGCAGCACGGCTATGGTATAAGCAAAGTTTGGTAGGTCAAACCAACTTCAGAGACAGCTAGCATGGAAAGATCAGAGCCAAAGGATCTGAGCAGTGATGTGTCCAGGCAGACTCAGTTGCAGGACTGGTGGTGCCAGAGAGCTTCTGAGGGCTGTGAGACCATGGAGGTCTTTTCCTTTGGCAAAACATTTGGTCAAGGAGAACATGGTGTTGTGGAAAGCTGTGATCTTTTTAAAGAAAACAGTAACAGTTTTGTTCAACTCTACAAACTGTTATTTAAATAATTTATATAGTTCTCCTAATAACAATGTAGTCATGCAAGGGACATTACCATTTAAGGAATAAAGCAGAACTACTATGGTGTCTAAGTCAATAGCAGTTAGAACAGTGTATGGTACATTTCCCCATTATTTCTTAACAAACTGTATGTGAATTCTTGCAAAATAGTAAATATCAACTTGGTATTTGTAGATTTCTTTTGTCCTTGCTCTGAATTGAAGGAACAAGATTTATTGGATTATGAACAACACAAGGATAGACACAATAATGAAACCTTAACCAGCTGTAATCACAATTAAATTGGTGCAAACACATTAAGTAAAACTTGGCTTTATAGGAAAAAAAAACCAGATTATTTTATTGATAAATACATTAATTGTCTTGAAAATTTGTTTAGGAAACTTCAGTCTTGAACAGCTAGTTCTAGGAGAGAATTGAGCAAATATCCGTCTATTTATTTATTTATTTATTAATTGTAGAAAGCATTTCCTACAAGTGCAAGAATTCAGGTTATCACGCTATTATACCCACAAGCTGTTAATCACATCTGGCATGACAGTTTACAAGAAGCAAAGAAAAGGTAATTTGTATGAGGCACATGGGATTTACAGAAATTAATTCTTTGCCCTACAAAAAGTCTGTCCTTCAAAAAAGTCAGTGAGAGTTTTCTCATTAATTTGAACAGAGGAAGGATCAAGACTATCGTCTTTAAAAGTTACTGTGCAACTATCTAGAGCTAACAAAAGACAGTGAGCCATGTTTTCACAATGAATAGCTTCATTTTCAGTGCAATTCACAAAGCCTAAGAAACAAAGAATATTTTTCTGTCAATCAGCTCATACTAATTATTAAGATTACACAAAGGGTGGACCAAGGCTTAATGGGTCAAATTCTGACCTCATTTGCCTTGACTCTTCTGAGTGTGAAGAAGTTACTCCGGATTTTCATCAGCTAACTGAGATTAAAATCTGATATACTGAATGCAAAAAAAGTGGTGTTCATGGTTTGCAGAAACCTTGTTCACAGGAGACATGGTTTAAAAATAGGCCCTTAAGAATACTTTCCCTCCACTATATATTGTTTTAAAGTCATCTTACAAGTGTAGTAACTACACCTAAATCTTCCCAAGAGGAAAGATCCTGCAACACAGTCAGGACTTGAGTAATTTATATCCTCTGATGTTTTACCAAGCAGCAGGATAAGGTAGATGCTTTACACTACTCTGGAAAAACTTTTTCTTCATTAAAATTTAAAATCTCTTGAGATAATGTTTATGCCTATACGTGTCTTATTCTGCATTTTAACTAAGTGATGCCATAGTAAATATGGTGAGCAAAAGAAACAGTCAGGATGAATATCACTGTATTTAATTAAAATACTCTCCATTATACAACATCGTGTTGTACTGAAAAGCCCATGGGATTTTGCAACTGACTTGAATAAAGCTGGTATTTCACTCACAGCCATCACACAGGTACATCAAAAACACTCCTAACCACTCGTTAGGCTAATGAAAGAAGCAGCTTTGCTTGCAGACTTTCCCTCACTAGCATCTTTAACCTAATAGGGCTACAATAACATCACAGCCCTCTGCACAGCAGGATGCCTCTTGGGCTGTTTTTTCCATGCCAGTTGTTGAGAGTTTTAATCACATGCACTAAATAGAATCATTTTTGTTTGTTACTGTCAGTGCAGTAATACGAAGCTATTGATTCTCTGTAGATTTGTTTTGGAGAAAGCCTCTCAGCTTTCCTTGTTCAGATACACATGCTCCCTTTCCCCTGATGCACCATGGATCAGAGAACCAAACTTAGCAGAAGGAAAGCTGAAGTTTTCTTTGGCAGGTTGGCCAAGATATTCTAATGACAGCTTTGATGAAAGTCCCCATCTTCCCATTGATCTACAAGCCACAGTTCCCAGGACCCTCAAAGGAACAGCCAGTGAAAGCAAAGAGCTTTCGAAGCTGCTTTTCACTCCCTTGCAGCTCCAAGCCCCAGCTGTCACACTGGGGATGGTACAACAAAGGGCAAGTCCTTCTGGATGGACAGCCTGGTGGGGCTCTGTGAAGGTCTGGCTACACACAGCTAGTCAGAATAGGACACAAACTGAAGCTGATTTTGGCAAGCACCCTACGCCCCACCAGCATTGCTGGAGAAGGCTTTGGAATGCATGAAGGGGCACCTACTTCCCACGGCCCACAAGCCACCATGGGGGTGGGTGGTGTGTGATGGCTTCCACTATCAAATCAACTATTTGATGATGACTATTATTGTCAGAAATGTTTGTTAAAATTACAGTTCCATTTAATTTATTGCCAGGGCCCTGAGGGCCCAGGATCCCATGCCAGCCCCCCCAGGGCCATCAGCCCCTGCCCCAGGATGGCCGCAGCAGGGCCAGTCTCCAGCTCCCCACAGCCCTGCCCTGCCTGGCCATGGGCCCCAGTGAGCTAGGCCTACTCGTGGGCCCACAGCCCATCCCAGACTCGGCTCATCCCCATCCCCAGGAAAGTGCGTGATGTCCAGGGCTGGGGCTGCCCCCAGCCCACTAGTCCCCATGGGGATTCCCCCTGCTCCCAGCCCCCAGGGAGCAGCCACCCATGCGGTGCCCTGACATGTATTTCCTTAATTATGTATCTAATTGCTTGCAATCACGGTTGGGATTTCCCTTTGCTCTTGCTTAAGAAATTGCTTGTATTTTAAAAGCTTTTCATTTTCATTGATCTTTGTGTGTGCATGTACTGGCTTAAATTTGTGCTTCTCTTTTCCTACAGCGTATTACAAAAGCTCTTTTTTCCTTATGCTACAGGACAGAGAAAAGCTAAAAGAGAAATCAGTGTGTTTATTCCTGAGAAAAGAAGGATTATAGAAAAACAAATGCCCTCCCCAACCCAGCAATGTCTCTCCACCATGCTAACAGAGGCATCCTACACTCCAGTGATCGTGGCCCCAGGTGCCGGGATGGCAGGCCTAGCATGACTGGGAAAAAGTTTCTGTATGAAGCTCCCCTTGAAACTTGATTAAACTATCGACTGAGTAAGGATTAAAAGTAAAACAGCCAAAAAAGATTGCTGTCACAGTCTTAACAGCTCAGAGTCAGGAGTGTCCTGGAGTTTTCCACGAAGCTATGGCACAAGAGACCAGGGGATACTGGATTTGACCAAATATCCTTTTCTCTGCGGTCTTGGGAGGTGGTGGGATCAGTTGTTCCACATTCTCTTCTGCTTTCCAGTGGCTCACGCTGACAGGAACACTCGCAGAGCTAACTCCTGGGAACCAACCCCCTGAACACTGCCATTGAAATTTCTTAAAGACAATGTGTGAATGCAATTGTGGCTTCTCCAGGAAAGATTTATCACATACTATACAGTGTTCACAGGAATTTTCTTAGTCATTATTGTCAAACAAACTTCCAAAATGCCAGACCCATTTCTTCAATGATTACTGTCACAAATCTAATCAACTGCATACTATGCTGGCTGAAGGTCTCAACCAAATCATAATTTTCATTGATTTCCCAGCTTTTGATTAAAACCTTACAGCCTTTGATACTGCAATATTAATCAACAACTTGAAAAAACCCATTATTTCTAATAAAGATCCCTTTAGAAGATTTCAAAACCTTTACTCAACCTCCTAAATATTTGGCACAGCACACCATTGCAAGCCTGAAGTTATTACTCTGTTTGCTATGGTTTCTTTTATTATGCTATTATACAAGACTGTTGTACTTGGTCATTTGTAGCACATTACCTCAGACTTGTTCAGGTACAAAGATGGACTTCTAGGATGATCAGGGGAACAGAGAAACTATCATATGAGAAGACAGAATGAAGAGCTTGGCTCATTTAGCTTAGCAAAAATAAAGGCTGTTAAGGGATCTAGTTGCTGTGTATAAATATATCACAGAGGCAAACATCAGGGAGATGGGAGAGCCATTTAAACCAAATGACAATGTTGGCAAGGGAACCCATCGGCACAGACTAGCTAGAATTTAACCTATGCTAGAAACCAGAAACAGGTTCTCTCTTGGAGCAATGAGATTTGGGAACAATTTTCCAGTTGGAGTGACAGCAGCAAAAATCCTAACTGCACTTAACAGTGGAACTCGATAAGTTTATGAAGAGGATTATAAAATGGGATTCCTGCAATATTAGGTCAATAGATTCGATGACCCATTAGATTCTATCCAGTCCTGTGTTCCTGTATAAAACTCTACTATATCATGCAGATTCTGTAACCTTCAACAATGAATGCTTCAGAACAAGATATGCCAGCATACTTTATACGCTTCAAGCTATTTAAAAACAAAACAAAACAAATAAAACCCCCCAACCAAATAGTTCAGTTTAAGTGTATTTGTTCAGGGTAGTGGTAGCACTTAAATAACTTTCTCTCCCACAATGACAACAAATTGAACAGAACCCAAATGTATTACAAAATAAACATCTTTTACATTCAGTTGTCTATTACTGAAATTCCTAAGATTATTGATAAATAGTTCTACTTGTCCTCTAGCACTGTTAAAGGTTTATTACAAATTTTATACAATAGCTTATCCATGACTTTAAAACCTTTGCAGCTGAAGTTCAACTGTTATTTATGGTATTCTGCTCTAAGCTATAAATTAATTAAGGACAAGTACATTTTTGTGCTAATGCATTTTATGTTGGAGGGTATCCAAAAGATATAGCCAAAGGAACAGAATTATGATTGTTTCTCATTTACTTTGGTCATAACATGGGTTGTACATGTGAGAGGAAAGACATTTTGTTAAAAACAGAGCCGTCTGTTTTTGGAGATACTTTACAGAACTTCAATTTTGTCATGCTTAAAAGATTGCTTATGCTGAGCTTGAAGTAAAACCCATAAACTTCTACAAAACAGAAAACTTCTTGGGTAAAAAAAAAAAGTTTGGAAAAAAATCTACTTTCACCAAAAGCAGTAAAATGTTTACATAAAAATAAATCATTTCCAAAAAGTATTTATTTCTAAATGCACACATGTAGACACACACACACACACATAGAGACTCTCTGACAGGATGAAACTATGGCCATGATGGAACTATGCATATTTTCACTTTCCTGTAGCTTCCATTGGAAATTTTGATAGAAATACCAGCATGCTATCTTCCTACAAAGGGTACTAGCACAGTGAAGGCAAATTGTACTATGAAGATGCCCAAAACATTACTATAAGATTATATCTTATGGTAATTAATAGTATTTTAATCCGATTCACTCTACTCCCACCTAAGGTGGCTTCATAAACCTAATATTAGTTTTGCTGGTTTTGTTATTATCAGTTTGCTTTCTTAGCCAGTGAAGTTAAAAATCTCTCACCAGTTCCTTGTGAACAATGCTAATTTCAGCTCTTCAGATTCAGCATTAGATGCTCAGGAAGAAAGGATCCAGTAGAATGGAAAACATCTCTCCATTGTCATCAGTTAATGGATGGCTTAGGACCTGAATTATTGACTTCTAATGTCTTTTCCTACCTTATATAAAAATTCTTTTGAAAGCATTCTAAGCTTCTGGCTTTAATCAAACATGGTGAAAATCAAGCACCCATTTACATCTGTGTTTGTCTACATAGCTTTGCACGTATTTTTTCATTTTAATTTTGTTGTCTTTTGCTTTTACCATATGCACATTCACTCATGCACTGTGAAGGAGCATCCATCCATCTTCTCCAGCCTCTTCTTATTCAACATCCTTCCTTCATGCCTCCCTTACACTTTTTTCTCTCAACTAAGCAATCACAGTTTCAGTTTTGACTCTGACAACGCTAGTGATTTTCATCATAGCCTCTGTTCCTATCCCATTATATATTTTTAAGGATTCAATCAGAAGAGATATGCATTTTTCAAGTTCCTGATTTACCTCAGAAGTCCACATGATGTATATACATCAAAACAGTCTCGTTTCCTCCTTAAACTGCTACTTTTGTCTCAAGCAAAAATAGTCCTTGATTTGAACAGAAACTGTCCTTGTGCTCTGATCTCTTTCGGGAAGAAACTGGTCATGAATAAATGGAGACTGATGAGTTTTCAGAAGCCTGATGTTCTGAAACATTTTTTCGTACGTGGGGGGAAATGTCTTTGCTATTTTTAAGAGAAAATTTGATCCATATTCAAAAGAAAATTTATATACTTTCTGACACTAGATTCTGAATTCAGTAATCAGTAATTCAAAATATTTTTCAAAATGTACTCCTTCAACTTGTCAAGATTTATTTGCCATCAGACTGCTAATTCTTAACTTCTTCCTCCCACATTAAAAATAATATAAATCATGTGTCACCTACTAATTTAAAGCATGATGTCCGATCTCTTTTCCACCATTTTATAATGTAGTTCTAAAACAGTAACATGTTGAATTATGCTAATCTTCAGTTGAAAATTTACAGATTATTCTTAAAGGCTTGTGCAAAAAAGCACGGTGTTTATGCATTTTCTGCTTTTTTTCCTCAATGCTTAATATGTGCTTTACTGTGTAAATAGACTGATTTCACCAATCTATAAATTAAATCATCTCCATGTTCAGTGAAAGGGGTAACTACTCAGTGCATTGATTTAGACAAGATGAATTAAGCATGGCTGCTACACTCAGCAAGAGCTGACCAAAACGCAGCACTTACTTACTTAAATGTGCTTGTGTGACGGTAGGCCAGGTTGGTAGCAAACAGGAGCCTGTATTTTCTCATTACTTCTCTGCTGTTTATATGGAATAAATTAATGGTTGCGGTGGGATTCCTAACAGATGCTTATTCACATAACAAAAGCACCATGGTATCTTGCATACAGATCCTACGCAGAGCTGCCGAACATTGACAAGGCAAAGATCATGAACTTATTTAACAAGTGAGTCAATGAAGAAGTGTCGGGGCCCTGAAAGGTATCTGAGAAAATCCTAATGGGCCACATTATTTTGTTCAGGTTTGTTTATCAGATACAAGAGATGGCTTCACTAAGGAATCTCCAGCACTGTAGGTTTTAAGTTTCCATTATGACTGGTTTAAGTACAGCAGAGCCTCCGTAAGGACTGCTGGTTTCTGTGCTTCTCTGAAATATTAGGGAGAAACAGTCTAGGGATGGTGAGAAAGTTTATAGTACTAATTCTAGATCTAGACCCCTGGGCAACAATTTCACATGCAGGCTTTTTATTCATTTGCTGTAAGAGGCAAACTTATTCTCAAGAATCTCCCAGAGTTATCAGATCATTTCTGTGCATCACGGCAGCCAGAGAGTGTTTGCCTTCACCCTTCCTTGCTCGTCCGCAGCTCGGGGAGCTGGGCTCCACAGGGCTCCAGCGTTGACTGCCTCCCATCCTGGCTGTGTCTGGGAAGGAAGCCAGGAAGGTGGGTGACTGACATCTTTCAAACCCATAGAGTTTTAGTAGAAAACTAGTCTATGCTCCTGTCATGTCCTGGCACCTGCTCTCTTTGGCTGGTTATTTTTGCTTTACACGGGCTTTGAAGCAGTCTCCACCAACAAACAGAATGGTGTGGTTCTTCATGCACTGAACAGCAGATCTGCAGAAAGTTTTGTCCATGGATGCAGAAGTTAACGTGGCTTAGAGGGAGACAGTTCAAATACTCAGAAAAAATACTCCCTTATGGTTGCTAACCAGATAAACCACATCAGGTTTGGGCAATCTCTTCAATTGAAAATAGCTGGAGGCAGCAAGAGCACTCAGAGGAAGTTTCAAATCCTTGCCCTATACTTGCTCTCCCCTGCTAGCTGCTTTCGGCCTTTGGTTTGTGTGTTGGTTGGTTTGTTTGCTTGCCCAGAGCAGAGCACAAATGCAGTCCCCAGCTGCCACAAATTATGCTGTGGAGTTCCCTGCAGTTGACTGAATTGCAGGGGTTGGCACAGAGAGAGTGAAAGGCTTAAATCTCACCTTGGAAAAACTAGTCAGTGGCTTACTACTAATTTAGTAAACTTCTCTCTTTTCATCTGATTGCTTATGACAGGACATGGCTCTAAAACTGAAGGACTTGATGCTCAGCTATTTTAAATTACTATGGCTTGGCTTGGGCCCTTGAACGCAGGCTTCTTTATCCCACTGTAGTTCTGACATGAAAAACATATTGTTATCTCACAGAGGATGCTTTTATTGAATTGTTTTGAATGTAAATGTTATGTTTCCTTTATTGTCCAAATGCAAAAGAGTTCTATTTTTAGAAGAAAAACTGTAATTCATACCCAGCAACAACACAAACTAACTGTATCCTCAGCTGAAGTACACAAAAATCATAATATCTCCCGGCAGGTGCTCTGGAACTGGCTTATGTCAGTCTTAAGCCACAAACATTTGTTGTCATTACTGAGCAGTTCAAATGAGAAAGCTGTTCTTGCAAAACAGTATTTAATGGGCCTGCAAATAAGAACAGAGCAGCAGGGAACTGCAAAATGTTATCTCAAAAGCACTTGCCTCACCCTTAAATTAAATCCAAAATCAACTCTTCCCATGGACAGAAAGAAGGACAGAACATGCTGTTTGTCACTGAGCATGTGAATGAGTTTGCATGCCATGGCTCAGATGTAACAGCACTCTTTTCAGTAATATTTTTAAGCTTTCAGTAATGCCTCAAGCACCTAAAATTAAAGGTGAATATCTTGAACAGCAAGCATCTTAATCTTACATATATTTAGAGATTTATGTTTATTGATGTAACAGTTGTTCCTCAGAAACTTTTCAGCTGAATTAGTGCTGGAGTTGCAAGTTTTTAAACAATCTGCTTCCAAATTTTTGCTAAGCCAGAAAGACTCTTTAAGATAAAAGTACTAGAAACATAAATTACATTTTCAAAGCTACAATTTAAAAGTATATTGAATTTCTTCTTAATTGCAGAATAGTCTGATATCTGAAATCATTAGCAATGTTCACGGTGCATGTCACAACTAAAATTCCACATAAGCATATTTTTTAAATGATCTCTTCTTTCACTTAGACAGTTTGTTCAAGAATCCCTTTCTCATGGATGAGCTGGTAAAATATGCATCACTCAAAGCTCTCTAAAGAATGTAGCTTCTGCTCTGCTTTATGTCAGATGATTTCATCAGCTCTTGGAGAAGGATTTGAACAGGGATGTTGGGAGATAAAAGTCCTTTTGCTTTGCTTTAAAATTGTGATATATTAATTTCTAATTTTAACAAAACATGCATTGTACATGGGGCATTGGAAACTTATGCAAGAAGAGGGGTGGTCTTTTTTACTTCATGCTATCACTTCAGGAGGGAGTTGCCTCTGAGGTTCTGCTTCACTAACAGGAGGAACAACTCCTGGGGGTCTAAGGCACTGCCACTGTCCTTTCACAGGAGAGGAGGGCCAAGGGATTCAGATGGCATCAAATCCTTATGAGTTGCTGCAAACCCCAATGCTCTACTTCTGCATGGAACAGAGGAGAAAGCCCTGCATGGCCTTTAACTACGTTGAAGTTGTGTGCTCCATTCTGCTGAAGCCAAGGGTTCAAAGTGGTTATTTGAGTTTCTGGTTGGTTTGTTGACTGTTTATGGTTTAGCTGTTGATGCACTGAGAAATAATTATTATTCTCTTCTCTGACAGAACTTAGAATTGCCTGTACGAGTTTTTTATGTTACTCATTGAACTGCTGTTCAATAAAAGACAGTCCTCCAAAACCATATATGGTTAAAATAAGCTTTTTTTGCTGGCATTTTTTTCCTTGCTCACGTTTCCTTTTGAAAAAGGAGATAGTCCAGTCAAAACCTGTACACAATTGTGCCTGTAGCTCTAAGCACTGTTTATCCATGAGGAACTACGAAGATGCAATGAAGTGTTATTAGTTTTGACTCATCTGACCAAAGTATCATCTGCTATGCTCATTAATTACAATAGTTCAGGTGGAAACATTGGTCCCCAAGCTTTATTACAATTGTTTGAGTTGTTTTTTTTTTTTTTTTCCCCCTCATCTAATAAAAGGAGAACAAGAAAACAGACATTTGAAACAGAACAGTAGAAAGCAAAAAGTGCAAACAAAAGTGCATGCAGAGGAGATACTAAAATAATGCCTAAGGAACCAACTAAAAAAAAAATCAGTTTAAACATGTGTCACAAAATTTTTTCCAATGCTAGAATTTTCCAGCTTTGGAAGTTCAAAATATTCTTGGAAAGCAGTCATTCTATCTGTAATCTTCAAGAAGTCTGATTCAATAATAATAAAATATATCTTTATAATGCAGAAAGGGTTTTATGTGATTGTTCAGATGATCCCAGGCGTTTGATGTGTTCAGATGAGTATGACATGAGGATTATGTCTAAACTAGTAGATAAAACAGTGCCAGGGCTTCGTCAAAATTTTGGCAAGGACTAAACAGTGGTCCTCCTTGAATGGTTCAGAAATTAGCCCTGGCTGGGGACCAGCCTAGCCAGGGGTTGGCAGCCTGGACATAGCCAACCTGTTTTGAAGGCTAAGGAAGTTTAATAATGTAGCTATGACCAGCCAGCGACAACTGGACTGAGGGTCAGAGAACCAGCATTGGCATTGTCTAATTTCCTGAAAACAGACATGTGTCACCCATAAATTCTTAACAGTTTCTGTATGGCCGTTACCACATTGCTTTCAAACAAGGATAAAACTGTGAGAAATGGAAACGCATATTGTTGCTCCACAAAACCACAGCAGAACTGCAAAGCCCTGATTTTTGAGAGGAGGGCAAGCAAATGAGAAGCACTCAGACAGATGTCACAGTCAGATGGAATGAATTCCTGAGGGGGAGTGCAGCAGAGAGAAGAGGAACAGTGAGCATGGTAAAAATATGGGAATAGCAGCTGCCATAGCTGTTTTTACATAAGTAAAGCAGGTTGAGCAAATTTTCTCAGGAGCCTGCCCTGTGCCCAAGCCCAAAGGGAAGAACTAAGAAGGCAGCTTTGCAGTGAAGTGTAGTGCCATGCAGATGGGTGAGGTTGGACTTTGCACTGTTGCAGCTGTTAGAGGGGGGTTAGAGATGATGACTTCCAAAGCTCACAGCTGGAAGGTCAGCCAAGGTGGGCACTGGAACCCAGAGAGAAGTCCAGTTCACCTGGCAGGCAGTGGTGAATGCCAAACAGAGCAATGACACAAATCTCAGACCACAGAGAAACATGAACTGAGATATTTTTGATTCCAAATGATTCAGCTGAAGATCCAGATAAATTCCTAATAAAAGCATATGTACAGTGGCAAAGTGTCAGTGTGATTGTTGATTATCCTCTGCCTTCCCAAAGACAGTGTTTCCATCCCATGGCAAAGGTGATGGACAATACCTATCACTGGCAAAGAGATCCTGACGGACAGGTACAAAGGTTTCATACAAGGGCTTGTCACAGTGCTATTCCTTCCCAGTGTTCCTCCCTAGCAGCAAGAGCAATCATGCTGTCCACACGTTTTCCCACCGTGGCACAGGCTCTGCTGTGGAAGCATTGTTGAAACAGAAAAAATAAGAGCCTTCACCTTGTTTTTTTGTGCTGTTGTGTTGTAGCATCAGATTAAGAAGTAACTGTGGGAAGAGTATTGCTTAACCCTGTAACCCTGAGATGGAGGTGCTCTCTGGAAATGGCATGTGCATAAGCCAGCTGCAACAGGTGAGATGTGAGAAACTGGGACAGCAACAGCATATGTGGGCTATTCTGAGAAGTTAGCTACAAATCTCTACCAGGTATCCTTGGTGAAATGTTTTTTTCAGTGGCTCTTAGCCTGGCATAATTTTCACAGGGATGGCAAAAGTCAATTCACTGCCACAGAGCAGTTCCCTGGCTGAATTTCAGTAGATCACTCTGGAACATGGAGACATTAAAGCTCTTCAGCAAAATGGTTATGGGATTGTTTTCACATGGGCAAACAACAATTTTCTCTCATCTCATTCTTGGAAATGCTCAAAGCATTCTAGTTGAAACTTCCAAAAACAATTCAGACTCAGCCAGACATCCAGCCTGAACAACCGAAGTTTGGCAAAGCTGAAAACAACTGGGCTTCATACAGGACTAGATTTTTTAATGAAAAATGTCAGCCAAACTTAGATAGGGGTCTTGTTATCAGCTTGCTCTGTAGTATGTCTTCTTTTCTATGTCCCAGCTTAAGATCGCATTTGTAAGTCAATTGGCATACCTGACTTTTAATATAGTATTTAATATCTGCTCACATTTATAGTTCCCATTTTTATCTATCGCTAATTTCCAGTTGATTAGATATATTTTGCTAACACGATGACCAAACTTGAGACTAACAGAAATCCTTCAACTGCCTCTATTAACAGAGATTCAGATTATTTTCTAGATCAGAGAAATCTGCGTCAGCCTCACAAGAGTATCTGGATGGAACATCTTGATTTTTCCCAGTTTTCTCATGACTTTAAGGAAGGACTCACAAAGAAAATTTAAGAGAAAGATACTGGAGCAGTTGACTTAGATCAACTAGTTCTCTTTCTAAAATTAAACAGATGAGACTCAGAATGTACCTATGTTGATAAGACTGCTTCTCAACAAACCCATTCCCTCCCTCTGTGCTCAAAAAGAAGCATTTTTAAAGATGCTAAAAATAAAACCAGAATATTTATTAAATAGATTCGTCTATTTCTGTTTGTAACTGAAACATCAGAAGTAGTGTCTGCTCTGACTTTCACTATCTTATTCTCAGTGGATTTCATGGTTTCTTAGAGAGTACATGAAAAAGGGAAATGGTCGTGATTGGTGAGCTGATATACACTGCACATTCTCAAGGATGCCCTAAGAAATTTCTAAATATTCCTTATAATGCTTTCAGCCAAACTTGCTAAGTTTTTTCCTTTATTTTATCTGCAAATGACCTATTTTGGCAGCACTCTGAAAATATATAAAAATAAGATAATGTCTACAATTTATGTTTTCCTGCCTGCAGTGCTCTGTGACAGCATTTTTAAGATGAACCTATCTGACACTCTGCCAGAATTCTGTGATGTCCTTGGGAATTTTGACCTATTAACTACAATGCATTTTTAATGCAAGATGTTTAAGGCAGGCTTGTTTCCATAAAGAAACTGTTTTGATTTTAGGGGTTACACAGATGAAATGCTACTCCTCAGAGTTAGAATGCAGATGATTCCACTGAACTGCATGACAGAATTGCAAAGTTTTTGCCATTCTTGAGAAGCCTGTGGAAGGAGAGGTGTACCAAAGAAGGCAAAATAAAACAGAATTAAAATACAACAGTACCTACACTAGGTATTTCTTAAATGGTCAAAGGCTACATAATCTAGTATCATCACTGGACTCACAGAAAACCTAGGTTCTTTGCTTTCTTCATAGTATAGTGACACCATATTATTTATTTGTACTGGTAGATATTTTTTTCAGTAATGACTTTGTGCTTGCTTAGGTTCTCTCTATGGAGAGAAATGGGAATATGAGGTTAATACCAATATTCTCCAGCGCTAAATCAGTTCCCGTGGCCTAGAGAAGGGTTGGAACACCTGCACGCTATCTCTAAAGGCTCAAGGATGTGCTTTTCTCACTTAGCCCCTGATGTTACAGGGGCTACAGTGCCAAAGCTTTGGCCCTTGGGGATTCCCACCGCAGAGGGAATGGAAGCAGAAGAGTCTAATTAGAGCCTGCAGCTGAAGTTATACCGGGCAATTCCTTCTAGTAAACAATGCATGCCGCCTAAAAGCATGGGTTTGAGTACTCTGAAGCAGATTCGGGTCAAGTTCAGTATAAAGTTTCAGAGAAACAAAAAATGAAAATGGAATGTATGATGAACTGCAGAAACAGTTCCTTTTGCTATTTCTGATCTTTTTTCCCCCCACACTAGCATCACAAGAAGTCAGAGATACCATCAGAGTGAAGCAGAAAAAGGATGAGAAAATTATTTCTCTGCCCTCTTTTTCCACGTGTCCCAATTCCCTGTCAAAGCACAGTAATGTTTTAAGTTCTTACTATACAGAAGGAAACTGTTGTTCAAATTGTCTGCATGATTCAAAATGGGTATTTGAATAAAAATGGGTGAGTTTTAGGTCACAGGGAGTAAGAACAACTCTATGACTTTGTATGTAGCTTCAGGTCTTTCCAAGTGTCAGCTCTTGCTCTGGTGAATATTTAAGTATTTTATACAAAGTAGACTTTTTTTTCTGCAAAGAGTGAAGCAGTCATCTCAGAATACCTTCTATTTAAAGTATTTTCCTGGGAGGTGGAAGACTGTGTTTTAATCTCTATATTGTAGCAATAAAGTATTCTAACCTTTTCCTTTCTGGGTTGTTTTGTTGTTTTTTTTTTCATGGTTCCAAACTCCCACTTGTCTTCCTGTTCTTTAAAGTTTGCTAGAAGAGCCCCATAATAAAAACAGTATTTTGCAGTCTGGTAAAATATTTAATCCAAACAAAAACTAATGTGCTTCACTCCAAATCCTGAAAAAACATAGCAAAGCATTTGTTTGTTTTTATTTTTTAGATTCAGCCATCAATCAAAAAAGTACAGATATATGCAGTTTTAATCATAATTAATTTTCCTGGGAATTGAAGGACTAACTAAGCAATGCGTCCTTCCCACTTTTCCCTTTGTCTCTCTCTCTTACATGCTGGCTACTTCTGAAACCTATCCTCCACCACCACCTTCTCCTCTCTTACAGCTTCAGAGGTTCAGGGGCAGAACTGGGAGCACTGTAAATGTTCTTGTTTTCTGTCTGGGAGGAAAAAAGTGCTGCATTTGTGAGAAGTTCCTTTTGTGGGTGAATCACTACAGTATTACTGAGTGATTGATTATTACATGAAAACTTTTATGAACCAAGAAATCAAAGCCTGTTTGCTAGGGTATTATACATTAAGATGGATAAAATATTTTTTATATTGACCATGGTAACAAATATAACTGAAACAAAGATATAAGGTGAAAACTAATGTAAAATGTAAACTATCAATTGACATATTGCATAGCTATATATGCAATATTATTTTTATTCGCAAATTCAGGTGCCTGTTTTCTTAGATGATGGGAGAGGAGATGAAGGGAAAGAAGAGGAGCTGTTGCTGTGCCATTAGCAACCGTGGGATGGCTGATGCTCTCCCCCAACACACGACCTGACTGCAGCCCTATTTCTGCTGCTCCATTGCAAGTGACCAGTATGAATAATTGCATAGCTACAGAGTTGCACTGTGATGCAGGTAAAGCCATGAGGAAGGCAGCATTTTCAGCCTAAGTAAGGGACCCTTGAGATAGGGTTGATGTTGGGGTGAACTGAAATGTTATCTGTCAGCTGTAGCTGTCAGCAAAAATATTAAAGAAAGAGCAGCTGCATCATGCCACAAGCAGGGGAGTGGAGCAGTTGTAGCTCCAAAATAGACTTTAGAGTCAGAGAGAGTTTTCTTTTAATGAACCCCAGTAATAGTCATGGACTGCTTATTTCCAAACCTGCTTTGAGCCAGTTGATAATGCTACTGCTTTTAAAATGTTTTAAAGAAATGCTTGAGATGCAAGTAAAGAAAAGCTATTTAGAATAGAACTTACTGAAAGATATGTTACTACTCCTATAAAATGTAATTTTTCCTACTAATTATTTTCAGCTTCTGTAGCTTTACATTTACCCTCACCATTTTAGTGTATAAGTACTGATATAACAACAAAATTGATATGACAACAACAAATCATAACCATGTTTCTCAGCTGGAAGAAAAATTATTGTCTTATTATAGCTTCTGTAGCATTTATTCTTCCTTTTCAGAATATTTAATTAATAAGATACTAAGCTATCTTGAAAATATTTATTAAAGAATAACATCTTACAGTCTTTTTGGGTTGCCATTAAAGGAAATAATAAGCAGCAGTCTATTCTGGATCTTGAATTCCAAGATAAATGTAATAAAGCTTGTGGCGGGGTGTTATTGTTTACTGGTTGGAAAAACTTATGCAACAGCAGAATACTGTCCTGATTTTTGAGCTGCTGCTAATGAAGTACAACCAGACAGGGTACATATTGCCATGAGTCAGGAAATCTGGATGTTCCTGGACAGAGGCCAAGGGAGCTTAGACACATCAGAGATGTGATGTATATGTATCCTCTGGAGATACAGTGAGTTGTTTTCAAGCATCTCAAGCTGCCTGATTCAAGAAGCAACCAAATGACCACCCTGAAAAGAAGTTACTAGCTGTCTGTTTCTCAGAGTCCATTGTTTTTACACCAGGAAAACAAGAATGAAGTAGGCTGTCCAGGGGAGCTTAGAGATTAGATATTAGGTTCAGCCTTGAGACAGTAGGTCCAAAACCCTGAGGGTTTAACTTTGTTCTTTCACTACAAAAAGAAAAAAAAAAAAAAAAAACCACACAAAAAAAGAACAGAACAAAAACCCTAAAAAAAAATTATATGCTACAATTTACTGTGAGACTTTAAACAAACCTTTTGAACTCATGGTCTGCTAAAGAATGGTATGACTTTTTTGTAAGAAAGAGCATGGGTGCTACCCTTGTATACATGGGAAGAAGCTCCACTCTCCACAATGCTAACTCATTTGCTGAAATGCTGCTATGTTTCAGTACAGCCCTGTGGTACATATGCAACTCCCTAGCAATTTTTGAGCCTTCAAAATATTGTTACTGTGGGCCCCTATTTTTTGAGTGAAATTAACTGGTTTTCTAAAGCTAATTGGGATCACATAAAAGGGTGGCACTGGTTTCTTTTCCTTTCCACTCCCCTTTCTTGCAGCTTAACATAACCTCTCCAGGAGACTTTTCATTTTTCACTCTCCTCTGCCCTTCTTTGGTAGGTATGTTTTCCTTATCTTCCCACACCCCTTCCCTGCATCATGCCTCAAGGGAGGACTATAGCTTTCACTGCCTCTCCCAGCAAAGCAGGACATGCAGAGCAGTTTTCTCCCTATGCAGCCTGTGCTGGTACACCCAGGTGCATGGAGGGCTGCTTGGACTTCCACATTTCACACCTTTTATCAAGGGAAGCTCTCACAATAAAGACTTGACCTCCCTTCATGAAATCCAAGGAAGGGTCATTTATTACCCTATTCTTTTCCCCTCTGGAAAGGCTCTCCAGTAAACTATGAAATAATTTCCAGACCTCCTACTTTGATCTGGACTAGCTTTGGGCCCGCCTTTGCAGTTGCCACTGCCATTACACCGCGGCAACGCATGATGTGGTAGACCTGCGTTGTCTTCGATGGTGTTTTGGCAGCTGTGGCTGCAAACCTTGGCCTGCCTCTTCTGTGCCGTGGCACATACATAAGCATGGGACTCTGCCCTGCTCTCGGACTCACTGTCCCTTCTGTCTCCTGGTATTGCCAACCGCACACATTAAAAATCTTGAGATAATCTTCCAAAGTTGTGTTTCAGGAGATTTTAAAGCAATACATCATGGCATCAGATCATCTAGAGCTCATAGACTTCAACTCTCTTGAAGCCATCACGACTGTTTTTTTCTAATTTTCTCTGTTTTTAATTAAAGCTGAGAGTCACGTAATGGCAACCTAATCCCTAGGCTAAGTCCTTATCAAAAATCTCAGTTGCCAAGGGAGTCACCTGAGCTGCTGCCATTGCTTTAACAAAGCAGGCAGGACTGGAGACCCTGGCTACTTGCTGAGCCTGCAAGAGACAGGCAGCACCACAGGACATTTCTGTTTTCCAGGTGCTCTCTCTTCCCCTAGCCAGCACGTGGCTTTCCTGTGGCCTCCCCCCAGCCTCACAGTGGCTCCAGGGCTGCCCCACCACCAGCTAATTTGAGCAGTCACCACCTCCCACCCCTTCCCTCAAAGGTCCTTTTTCCTCCAAGCTGTTTTTTTTTTGCCAGCAGTCACCTTTTTGTACCATGCAGCTTGTCCTGAGCACTCCCAAAATAACAACAAGCTCACGAGCTGGCAGCAGCATCTTTGCCCTATGAATTACTTCTGGTACAACTGAACCTGAGGGAATGGTTTTGTTTTTCCTGAAACATCTTAGTATTGACACTAGTTTGGTTTCTGTTTTGGTATGGTTTTGTTCTTGCAGCTTCCTGCTTACATCCCTGGTCCTCCTCTTTCCTTTTTCTGCTGTTCTTTACCCGTATGGCTGATTTCTTGCTACCTGCAACTCAGGGCACAGCTATATTTCCCTCTGGGGAGCTCCTCTAAAAAGACATATTATTGTCATTCAGACTAATTCAACTTGTATTCCTACTTCTCCCAGCAGAATCTGGTTTCCAAGGAGGGCTATTTCGGTCTCCTTACTCAAAGCTGTTGACATGATGTTCAGTACTGCAACATCTCAGGGTGTCAGAGTCACTACTATATTTATTCTTGTAACATCCCAGGTGTTATTAAAAGTGTAGAAGTAAATAACTTGCTGAGAGTCATACAAGGAGTCACTGATGCGAAAGCCAGCCATTTAACCAGCCTTTCTCTCCCCCAGTACGATACCTAGCACCTCACATTTTAAGGTGACATTATTTGAAAGGGATAAACAACAAAATTCAAACATGTCATGAATATTTTGGAGAGGGAACCTGAATTTAGCAAAGTGTTTCTGATTAGTAAGCAATCTATCAGATGTTCTGTCACTCTTACAGCCTGTTCCCTGAAGCGTGATTTAGTCTTTTTTTATACAAATGCTGCAGGTATCTAAATTAACCCTCCGTGTGTGCAGTTATGCTTGCTTCATTTTTAGATACTCACTGCTGTCTTGGAGGGATTTTTTGAGTTGACAGCAGTAGCTTGTAAAACTGTTTCCACTCTACTTATTCCTTAACAAACTATTACAAACTGTTGTATTATGTTCAGCGTATTCACCGAACACTTACATAGATTATTCAGTTTATTTCTGATATTTTCCTGTGTTTCCTTTGTGCTATCTAAGCTAAGGAGAAACTCATTACGCTATCTATAGCTAACATCACGTATTTTTCTAACACTTCATTAGTTCTCAGAGACCTGTGGTGACATAGGCTGTGTGGCTAGCAGTAATACTGAACAGGGGCTAGAAACTAGTACTGCTGCAGGGAATTTGTTTTCTTTGAGCCAGGCAGCTGTGTCACTGTCATAGAGAGGGCTCTGAACAGGTCCTCCTGGGTCCCCAAGTACCACAGAAATCCTGTTGTGTATTTCTATTTCCAAATAAATCAAATTCTGTATCAAAGGTACTTACATTGTACCCCCTCCATCTTTCTAATAAAAAGCTGTTCCACAATAATTTGGGGGTTAAGAACATGTTCTCTGAAAGTGGGAAAATCAGTTTAGGGTTTTTTTTCTCCAACCCATAAGCTACTTTTAAAACCACTGCCCATATGGAGTCAAGGCAGGGTAGTTAAAGATGCTGTTTTCTGGTTAACCCATCGTTTACAGGCCCCCAGCTCTAAAACACTAAGCTTCCTGGACTTCTGCTGAAGCACCTCTTGTCTGTCCTAGACCATTCTGGTGTCTTTCAAAGCATGATCCCTTCTTCCTATATCTCACTAACTTTCTCAGTAACTTAATCCCCACCGGAGCATGTGGCAGCTTTTTATGATTAAAATGCTGCAAGTGTAATTTGCATGACGTGTGTGTGTGCACAAGTCATACTAGCTCCTCAAGTTCCTCTCTGCAGCAAGTGCTAAGTTTGCTCTAGAAAAGTACAATGGGATCTGAGACCTCTGTACTCCACCGGCTGTGAGAATTCCCTAGCCTTTTTCCACTCATCTCTACTGATGATGGCAAAATTTTAGTTACAGTATCCAGTTTTAGGAACATTACTTGCTGATTCTTCTAAAGAGAAGAAGAATATCTGTCTTCAGTGGTTATTCTTAATAGGTATGAGAAATCCTATGTGGAAAGACTGCCTGCCACATCCTTTTGAGGGCCACAAGGCCACTACTTTATCCTTGCTTCATGCTACAGTAATCATCACCAGGTAAATTTAGATGCTTCCACAACCAAGTGCTTTTCTAAACCAAAATACCCTAAGCTAGTCTCAGGTTAACCAGAACTCCATCTAGGAATCCTGTTTGCCATATGTGCATCATGCTCTGTTCCTGATTAGGATACAATTTGAAAGAGATGTTCAGTAAGAAAAGTGAACTCAGCAGTGGAAGCAGTCTTCAGGGTTTCCTTCCTCAAAAGCAGCATCTCTGTTTTCCTTCTTTATTTGCTTATTACTTACAATCACAATGCTAGCCTTTCAGCTTATTGGACTACCTGGACAGATAAAGATGGAATATACTTAACCATTTTTTTCAGACTTCTTTTGCAGAGAGATGGCACCTTAATGGCATCCTCATTCTAAATGTCTGGCTTTCAAACAGAATATGGCAGGCAGGAGGAGGAGGAGGGTTTGCTTTCTAAAAGCTGGAGTAAACTAGAATAGAAAATTACAAGATTTTTGGTTCTTATTCTTATTTTAGGATATAACACATCAAACATAACAAAGTCAAACAAAAAAACCCTACAGGTAATGCTTCTTTTGCAATTCTGAAAGTGCCAAAGGCCTGTGATTTATGTTACTATCAACCATCTGTCCAGTCATCTTTTATTCAGCGTATGGATTTCGATACGCTGATTAACGTCACTGGCAAAATATTCCTCAGCCAGCCACGTTCAAAATTTTGTGATCCAAATAAGATATGAGACCTTAGAATAATTACAAATTAAAAATACTCAAGGTAACTGAAAATAATCAAAGTCCCAACCAACCTGATTAGACTGTGGAGTTAGTCCCGCTTTGAGTGAGACTGGACGACTTCTGTCAGTTCCTTCCACCTAAATTCTGGTTCTGTAACTCCATAAGTGGCATCTCTCATTCAGAGGACATGCTACTGTGGCCCTGCCTTTTACTATTTGCAATGTGATGCCTTTTGTGACTTGGATTCTAGCGTCTGGCTCCTGCCACTCGAAGTGGCAGTGGTTCCCATAGCCAGCTGCCTTGTAACGCATAGTTCCTCTGGCACTCAGGAGCTCTGTTGCCATGTGTGTCCTTCTGTGCAGAAGGGACATCTGTGCTGTGTTTGACATGCTTGAGGACATCTAGCATGGCATCATTCCCTTTCTTCTGTCTCCTGCCCAGAGTAAAAAATCAGAATGTTTATTTTTCTCTAAAGAATTTTATCAGATTGAGGAACTGAAATCCTTATCTACTGGAATATAATTTGTGTTTCTTTTTATTACAGAAGTCCTTGCAGAAGAATAAAAGAACGAGAAATAAGACGCTATAGTAAAACTACTGTAAACTTTACCTTAAAAGATAGATCCAAAGGTTTTGTGATTACAGATGGTGGGACAAGTGAGATTTTGGTGATAAGTATGAATGACAAACACAGGAATTGAATAGCTTTAGCATAAGAAATATATGCCTATTTTTTTTTTTATTTTAGTCAGCCCAATACTGAACTAGTCAAGGCTAACCACATGTGCTTTGCCATCCTTTCATTTATGTCCTTGCTTATGGCTTTTAAAGGGACATTTTTTCAACAATCTGGATTATATATTTTAAAAGTAAGAATGTTCTTTGAGGCACATAACTAGATAGTGTGAGGTTTTATGAATATCCTATCTATCTACTACGTTCACAAATTTGAACTTGAGGATAAATTGTATGTTTTTCTTTAGTGTATATTTGTTGTCACAGTAACTGGAGTTTTCCCAATAAATGGAAATTGCATCGTTTCCTTAGCATTCAGGTTATTGCACTGAAATAGCACCATGAACTCACCACCACTTCTCCCTTCCTGTTGTCAAGCTAGATCTCATTTAGTTACAGGAACAGGCACTAAAACAGGTTAGTTTAGATATGTGCACATTAGAAAGCTGAAGCAAGTCTGCTTAGCCCCATTACATCCTATGACTCATGCATGTGTGGGAAAGACCTTATTTTCACAGAGATCTCTTAGATAAACAAGGCAAGTTGGCAGCAATTTGATTGTACTGATGTTAGCAGTCTCCTGCTTTCTGTTGCGTTCATTTGCTTTATATTTTCTGAAAAATGCAAGCAGTCTGATAAACTCTAATGAAAATTCTTGTGCCAAGGACACATGAGCTTTCATTTTCAATTACTTTTTTTTTTTTTTTTTAATAGGAGCAGCCTTAAAACCAGTTTCTAAAAAAAAACCTTTTCTATTATTTCAATAGAATCTACTTTTCCTCATTTTTTTTTAAAGGTTGTTAGCGAAGCTGTAGCTCTTGCTATCCACAGCCATAACACACTAGTTAGATACCTCACCACACCCAAACCTACAAGCCTCTAAATACTGTGTACTTCAGATGATAGAAAATGGATTAACTTCCAAAATATTACTTTTACATATGCACTGGAACAAACTTTTGAACAGCATAAATCACAAAACATTACACTATTTGACACCATTACCCCAAGAAGGAAAAGCAATGAAAGCAACCCTTGCTGTATTAAAGAGGTCTTAAAGTATATAAATCAAACTGAAAAAGTTTACTGAAAATTCATTGAGATTTTTGCTCTTGTTCTCAAACCCTGCCTGTTTATATCTGAATGAGTCTGCCTACATCATAGATACTTAAGGTTTTAATTGCCATTTTATCGGCTTTGAAATGAAACTCATTCAGACAATGTACAGCAATCTTTTAGATTCACACACCCCTTTGCTTGAGTCAGCTAACAGCAACTAGACGGGTTGCCCATTTAAGGGAAAAAGTACAAGCTCCAGCCTATTTCCCTGTACTTCGGATGTGTTTGTCCCACTCCTTCAGCAATGCATTCTGTAATGCCAAAAAGCATTTCTTTTCTTACAAAAGGCATGCACACGTGCACACACATACGCACATTTCTGATTAAGTTTCAGCTCTCATAGAGCTGCAAAATTGAGGAACTGGATGTTGGAATTCTTCATTTTCTTCTCAGTTCTATAATACTACGTACAGCAATTTTCTCTTAACTGGGGAAGGAAAAAAAGCAATGCCATTTCATTGCCCCAGAACACTACTCAGTAAACAGCCCAGGATAAATCATGTATTTTAACAGCTGTGTATCTATAAAAGAATGATTTCAAAATAAAATGCAATTGCAGTTTTAGGATATATGCTTTTAATTGTAGGAATTGTCTCTTTCTCTGTATTTGAGAAGTGTATTAACCATTTTGGAGGATACCACAATCTATGTAATCTTACACATCATCTTTAGAGCTACCAATTGCATGCTTTACTTGTGAAAATGATTTAGAGATAAAGTCCAGCCAAAGCAGAATGAGAATGACAGGAAAAGCCATCTTGAATTAAAAAAAAAAAAAAGGTTGTCCCAATTTAGGAAGACTTTGTGTTTGCATTGATATTAGCACTTATTTTGCTATGATGGTAAGAATAAAAAGGAATACAGAAAATGTAGATTATCTGCAGAAGCTGGAGGAGTATGCAAACAGACCCAAAATGAAAGGTAAAATCTAATCAAGTGTCCAGAAAGGCACAATTTTCACAAATACATTAGGTGTCACTCAATCTTCAACATGATTAGAGACTCCCAGTATCTCTCCTGAACAGGAAATAGGCACAATTGTTCCTGTCCTTTGGACACCAGTACCTCAAAGAATAACTACAGAACTGTGTTATAAATGCTTTATTTTTCTAGTATCACTAACTTGGTACAAACACTAGCTACTAAATGAGAAAAAAGAGAGATTAAGAAATCTTAATTCTTTATGAACTAGTTGTTTCCTCAGTTATCCAATATCCTCCAAGATCAAGAAAAGCCTGTATTCCCCAAATAAGTCCCAGTATTCTGTATAAAATTAGGAAACAACCTTCAGTAGAAAACACAGAGACATGAAAAGAGAAAAGGCTAAAAATGAAAAGCACCAGAATGAGATGGTAAAGCTGAAAAGTATAGATGTTTGTGCTTCTTGTAAAGAAATATTTAAATTTTTCTATACAACAGATTATCATTATTTTATCACATACACTATTTTATCTCTCTAGCTTTCAGCTCTTGTCTTAGGTTTTATATACTAAATATTTTTGGTGAATTAGGAAGTATGAATAGATGAAGTGGAGTTCCTTCTCCTTTGCCTTGTTTCATCTGGCTTCTTCACAAATATTATAGCTCTATTTCTCCAAATGGCATTTTAGACATGCAGAAGGACAAAATCCCTGCCCCCAAATTCAGTTTATATATTAAACCAAATTCAGTTTATATATTAAAGTAGTATGGCAAACTGCAACAACAGATCTTGAGAAAGGAAGGGAAGAAACAGGAAATTAGAGAAAAAGTAAAATGTCTCCGAGGACAAAAATTGGACAGGAATATAGATGATCCATTTTGTTAAATGCTCTTGAGGGGACTGGGAATTTATCTGTTAATTATTGAACACTAAGATCTGATCTTATTAAACTCAAAGGAAATCTCACTTTGAATTCAGTGGCATAAATCTGGCCTCTGACTCAGCACAGCTCTGAGGCACACTTTTAATTTATGCCTGGGGGTACATCAACTGAGTTTGATGAGATTACCAAAAGCTTTAAATTAAGCATGTGTGGAATCTGTGCCAACAGAAAGATCCTGTATCAGGAGGAGTTTTACTGACACACCTGTTTCAGTAAAAATCTTTTAGTATGGAAGTGGCTACACTGTCAAAATTGTGACCCAGAGGAACAAAACAGGGCATACTAGTAAAAGGAGAGATTTCCCAATATACTTATGCTTACTCCACAAGCTGCTTCCAGGAAGCACAACTATATCTTCAGGAGTCCTACCTTGGTCAACACAGCTCTGTTAGCAGACAAGTTTAGTCTTTCCACGACATTAGTGTCAGGCGCTACAGTGAGAGGCACTATAGAAAACTCATATGTCATTAGGTCAATTTCAAACTTATTTAAAGCCAGTAGCATAGAGGATGGACCAGTTAACACCAGAGCCGAAGGTTAACAGTCTACCAGATATGAGTGGGAGGAGTACGGGAAAATCAGGGCAGATGTAGGCAGGGACAGAACAGTGCTGAGCTTTGAAGATTAATTTTGAGTCTTTGAATTTGGTATTAAAAAGAACCAGACATTCTATAAAGAGATTGAAAGATTGAGGTGATGACAAAACACTCAGTAAGATGATGACTTTAGCTGTGGCTAGATTGGCTAAAAGAGACCATGAATTACAATATTGCTGTAATAAGGGTGAAAGAATGAGCCACAGGCAGAGTCTGGAAGTGGATTCAGATTGGGAGGAATACACAGTCTTTAGCACCATGAAAGGCACCATTCATTCCACAGTTATGGGAATACAAACAAAGTCAAAATAATACATAATGGGGAAAATAAACAGGTATGCTATGTCTACTTGCCTTCCAAGGAAATCTCTACAATGGAGTCTATCGCCAAAACCTAAATTACTTTTTGATTTGATATAAAATTGAGCTTGGTTTCACTGTAGTCATTAGGAGAATTGGCTATTCTTCAAATATGAAACCATCTGTTGAATAGCCACATTACATATTCCACAGATTTGATTGGAAAATCCCAGAGCCTCTTTGCGGACACCTGTTGAGAAGAGTAATTTTAGCCTCCTCCTCCATTTTGAAGTGGAAAGGAAGACAGATGTATGTAAAACCATAACTCCATGTGTTAGAGTTGGAAGTTGCTATCAGGCTGTTCAAAAGACACTTCATTTGATAGTTATCAGGCTAATAAATTTGCCTTTTGCTTTTAAAAACTTTGCTAAAAGTAAACTGTGCAATAAAACTAAAATTGTAAAACCATACATTATGCTGAGCAGCAACTAAAATCAAAAAGCAGCCAATAATTAGTATACCATTTTCCCAAATTTTGTCATCCCTATATATTCAGAAGATCAAATTTGCCATTTCTCCACAGTTTATTATTTGCCATTTAACTCAGGCAAAATAAGAAACAGTAATTTTTACTCTAATGTCAAGATGACAAAAACTGCACAAATCATATTGTCTCAGTTTCAGTTCTCACAGTACAGCTTTCTTAAAAAAAAAAAAAAAACAACAAAAAAAAACAACTTTCTCAGGATATGTCTATATTAAAAAGTGATACCAAAGTTTCCTTTTGAGATTTAGATTTGGGATACCATAGTGCTGTAGTAATTCCACAGTAATGACTATCACATTAAATCATGTCCACCAAAAAGTATTCCTATATAGTGCTTAAGTAGCATGCCCCTTGCTATGAAATAAAATGTAGACTATATTATTTTTGCTTTTAAGAATGTTCCTCCATCCTAATACTTCATTTATCTTATTGTTACACAGGCAGTTACATTCTCAGCCACCAAGTCAAAGTTGCTTCAGAGTATTTTAATTTCATCCAATCTGTAAGCATGTCACTGCTAAGATGTGGTATTGATGTCATTTATATAGTATGCAGAGATGAAACTAGAATTATTTAGCTAAAGCAAGACCTTCTCATCTTCCTGAGGCGGTCCCAGAGTCCACAGACTAAGTGTCAAACACCGCAGACAGTCAGCATAGACTCAGTCAGCTCATTCCTTCTTTAGGACAAATATTTTTCATCTGAGACAATTCTACATAAATCTGTAAACAGGGTTTTTGCACGGGTTAAGTGCATTCTTTAAATCTTTACCTTCATAGCTGAATTGATCTTGCACATGAATTCATAATCGGTACGTCTTTTAAAAATTAATGCATACTAGATTTCTTTTGTGTGGAGAAAATGGCTTTAAAAGATGGGGTGGGGGGATTCATTCTTCAACTGACCAAACAGCTTTTGTCAGCTTAGACAAAGCAAAGAGTACTAAGCAATTCCTCCCTTAAATTACATGACCATTATGGAACCGTAGGATATGCATTTCCAACAAACAGGCTTCCATTCTGCTGTCAGGGTAAAACATCTGAGAACTGGTTTCTCATTTATTTTCTAAAAGAAACAAACACTTTAACAACAGTGACCCAGCTCAAGCACACTTGGGTACAATAAACATAAGGTCAGTCTTTAGGACAGTGACATTATACAGCTAATAAATCGAGCAGAGATTAATATTCGTTCTATGTAAGTAAGTACAAGAGGAGGAACCAAGAGCTGTTGTCGCAAGGATAGTATGAAAGGCACCAGGTGTGCCTGTGTGCTAAAAGTTAGTAAGGAAACAAAAAGTACAAATGCGCTGGGTCACAAAGTATTCAGTTAGTTCAGTTACTGAATGGCTATTTCCTCTTAGTTATCACACAGGCTGTCACTGTTTTTAATAGCTGCTAGACTATCACTGGTAAGGGATGATATGTATTCTATTCTTAAATGTTCGTTTGTCTTCTCTCAGCATGTAAGCAGATATAAGCAAGACACATGTCAAAATCTATACACATTTTTTCATACTACTACTAGCTATTTGATTATGCTCATTCTAAGAACTGCAAAAGTTATTCAAGCAACGTTTTCCTGTGATAAAAGCATAAAAAAATATCTAAAACTTTTATCCCAGCTTTCATCTACTGACATTTCCAAATCATGCAGAAGATTGTTCACAGAAGGAAAGACACAATAGTCACTAGAAAAGAAAATCACTTCTTTTAAAAAGAATGCCTTGGAATGGTTAGCTCAGTCTTACCTGTCAGCAATGTGAATTTAGGAATATATCCTTTACACCGCAAGATCGCAGTAGCTCGTCCCACAGCACTACCACAGTAGTAGACTGATCCAGCCCAGGAGAACACAAAGAGAGAAACTTTTCCCACTTTTCTAGGTCTACCAGCAGCTGAAGTAATGAAGGAAATGGGGTAGAGAACAGAAGACCAGAGCTGCTTCTCACAGAAATCCCAGGCAGGAGAAGTAGGAGGTATACTCTGTCTGTGTCTCACCCAGACTTTTGTTTAAAAGTTTTTTCAACTGTTGCTAGGTGGTGTTAGGCTTTGGCAGTTTAGTTCTCAGATTGTATTTCCCCTCTTCTGGTCTCTTCACACAGTGTTACAGCAATGACTTTGTTGAGCTCAGCTCGCTTGTGCTATATTTAACCAGTGTTCTCAGCAAGTCAAGCCTGTCAACAGCTGAGAAGTTTGGAGCAGGCTTTGCTGAGTTCCTCAGCTGCTGAATTATCAGTGGATGTAGCACTGCACAGCCCAGCTACTACATTCACTGAAAGATTGTGGGGAAACTGTCAAATCCTTTTAAGGGCTTCCAGTGACTTCACGGGAGTAATTACTATTTAAAGCACTAAGTACAAGATGTGTGTTTAGGCATATATTTTAGACTGCTAGGGAAAGAATACTGGTGTTCACAGCAGATGAGTTCAATTATTTATACAGTGAGGATTTTCCTAGGACAAGTAGGAAGTTTATAATTTGAAAGGTATGCACTTCACTTGAGGAAAAATTACACGTGGGGAGAACTTTTTGCAGCATAATTTTTTACAGAGTTTAAATATATTAAGATGACACAGAGAAATTAATGAAAGGTTTAGGCTGGAAAGTTTTCAGTGTGATATTTATTCCAAAGACAACCTTTTTCTCTCAGACCAAGCGCTTCCTACAATAATTCCTACTCTGTCTCTAACTTTCACCAAAGAAGAAAACGAAAGCCACACAAATCCTGATTTGTTTGATATGAGTATTAGGAACGCATTACTCCAGGGCTGTATACATTCTGATGTATGCACACTTGCTTCTGGATCTAATTACTGTTCCTAATTCTAAGCCATAAGCCTCTTAATCAACAGATCAGCAGTAACATTGGGCAGCTTTCAGCCCACAAACCACCATGATATCAAGATTCTCCAAAGATGTTGCAGATCTCAGACTCCAGACCAAAGTTCTACCACCTCATGGCAGAACAGCCCCTGTAAATGTCTTTGGCAAGGAAAATTCCTTACCCCAAAAACTCTGTTCTCATCTGAGTTGTGCTTCAAAGTGAGATGCAGAATGGGCCTCCTTTGGAAAACTTTTCCCTAGTGATGATTTGTGATATCGATCTAGGGTTAGATGAAGAGGAAGGAAAGAAAGAAGAAAGGGGAGAAAAAAGTAGAAAGATGCTAAAAAATGTGCTTGTCGATATTTATACATGGAGACACCCCAGTCTTTCAGAGCAAAAGAAGATTCAAGCAAATCATAACAGTACCCTTCAGTGATGCCAGGTCACTACGCAAATAGTAGGATGGGTAGTGAAAAGGTATCATGCTCTTTGTGGCAATTTCAACATGCAGGACCCTAACTGGCCACAACTATATGAGATACCAGGGGGTGAGTACAAGCCCTTATGGGAAGCAGCTGTAGGATTAGCTGTAGCCTGGTGCTCTAACCCTGTCTCTGGAATGACTTCTGCTGGATCTGTGTTATTGTCTAAACAAGCAAGGAACAGTGAAAAAAATACTTTCATTCCCAAGGAGCTTATAAGGAGAAAATGAAGTAAATATTACGTATTATATCAAGTAACTGATATTTAGACATTAGTGACACATTTATAAATGCCCCAAACACTTCCATCATGTCAAATATATTTTATTTTGGACACCAAGTAATAATCACTAATTTCATGTTGTCCATTTCAATATTTGACTTGGACAGAATAGCTAGAATGTGTAAAAACAGAAACACTTCTGTTTCACAGAAACAGCTATTTGGAAGATTATTGTAGAGAGAGAGAATATATTGGCACAAAGTTTGGTGTTACATGCTTACACTTTGAACTGAAGTGAGTTACATATACCCACATTCTAAAAAGAATATCTGATTTTGTTCCCTCATATAAAATTGAGGTACTCCAATCAGATGAGTAACGTTTTGCCTATTCTGGCCTTAAATTCTTGCTCAAAGTGCAATATTAATAGTACTTTATCCACTTAAATATAATAAATCAAGCAAACAAAACAATTAACTTGGCTCATAAATCTCAGAAAAAACGAATGATTCTCAACATTTCTCTCCCATTAGTTGGTGGCACACTCACTGAGTGGAAAACAATACAACTTCTTAGGAGGCAATCTCTGCTGCCAGCCCTTGTGGGTGGGTTTCAATAGTGACCTGCTGATGCAAGTCTGCTCATTCTTGTACACTTGCAAACTTAGTCCCCAGCTGTGCACCATAGATATTAATCCTGTAACACAGTGGGAATTTCGGCAAAAAATTGTGGAAAATAGAAGATTTTGCAAGTGAATCAAAGAAAATATAAGGACTTCCAGCATAGGAAAGAGTGTAATCAATCGGCATTACTGAGAGTGTAAAACTTCTAACTTTGTGTAGTATGAAAATGGTTCACATCTAAGTATTTCCCGTACAGAATGGTAGAAAAAATAGTTATAAATAGATAGGTTGTGGAGACTGGGGAATAAGAGAAAAAACAGAACCACCAAAGAGACTTTTTAGTTTGGCATCCTACATTAGGTCCTTATGTCAATATAGAGCATCATCCTAAGTCCTAGTGACATCTTACAACTAAGTCTAAAAAGCAACTTTCTTGTAATTTCTGGTAATTACGTTATCTCTTAATTAAGCTACCAGGATACTAGAGTCCAAAGTAAATACTTCTAAGAAAATTTTTAATGGAAGCCAAAGCTCTCAGCATTATTTCAGTCAAAACACCAAAGGCCAGTGCAATGCACAGCAAAGGGGACAAAATGTGGCTCTAGAGAGTGAACAAGAGCAGCAGCAGGACCTGTTGCCATTTTTGGAGACAATGCTAGTCACAAATGCAGAAGAGGGATTGTCATTGTTCACACTAATGTATTTCTCTGTACTTACTTTACTAGAAAATGGAAGAAAAATTTTTATGACCTGAGCTGCTCTAGAGAAATTCCAGGCTTGAGGCAGAAATTACTGGCAGAAAATCCATGTTTTTTTATAGAGAAGATCAAAACAGATGTCTTCTTCTGACCTTACTGGTCCCTCTTGACCTTAAAATGTGTGCCTGTAAATAAGCTTTTTCTGGAACACATACAATAGTATTACTATATAATTTTTATCTCGACTATCCATCACTGTAGTGTATATCTCATTCTTTTAAGTGATAGTGGCATCCAGAGATACAGCCTTCTACTTCTATTTTCCTTATGCTGTTTACTCCGTTTTTCGACATCTGCCAAACATATGCCATTAATCTTAATTTTGCTAGTGATAAATATGTCAGATATATAAGAAAAGTCAGTGCCTTAAGATCCTTGCCACAGTCACAAACTTCCAGGAACACTTGCTGGAGTTTTATAGTCTTTTCTGTAATAGTTTTGCATGCTTTATCAGTGAAATAAAAACAGGGTGTCTTTCATTTTGATTCTTCATATGCTGTCTTGATCTATATTCTGTCTTCAAAAAGGATTTTTGGCTTTTTTTTTTTTTTTTTTTAAATTTTAATGAAAGAAACATATTAAAAGACTTGGCCATTTCAGTTATTTCAAATTTCGTATGTCTCCATTATGCCAACAAAAATACTGGCATTTCGTAAGTCTTCTCCAAATGAAGTGTGGTCCAATTCAAAGGTGACTTGACACAGTTAGATACATAGCCACATCAAGAACATCAGCCCGTCAGATTTAGAAGGACACAACACTGTCTGTGAAAAATGACAGAAAAAATAGTGATAACTTTAAAATCATGTTTGGACACTTTTGAGTCCAAAGCCCCAGAACCTGGCTCTCGCTTACAGTTGAGTCAAATGGAGACAGTCTGAAGCATGAGTCTGGAAGAAAGTGCCAACTCAGACCTCTGGAAATGGAGTAAATCATCTTATTTGCTTCGCTGCCACACCCCAGGATTGGTATGCAACTTACTCAAAGACTATGATAAAAATGAGCTGAACATGCATTAATTGCTTTTAAGGCCAGAATAAACTATTTTCGTAATCTAATACAGCCTCCTACACAGGAAAGGCTGTGGAATTTTCCTCATGCAAAACAGCAAGTTGCAGTGAATTAAGGCACATCTTTTAGAAAGATTATATAAATCAAATAAGGATAATTTGCCACAGCAATGTATAATGCAGTCCAACAGTTAATTGCACTTACTGTTTCAAGCAAACCGAAACTTTGCAATTTATTTCCAGTTTGATGTTGGCTGACTTTATCTCCTAGCCCATGAGAAGGCTAGTTAGTGGCCTTCAATCTTTCTCAATTTGTTCAATTCTAGAAATGCTCCTGTGAAGATTAACAACCCTGCAGAGAAAATCTAAGCCTACACAAGCTAGCTATGTTTTTCCTGGGTTTTGTGGCCCCTTGGAAATAGGGCACAGATGTCCTTCAACCACAGAGTGAAAACAATTCTATGCCACTTTTCACTAAGTAGGTAATTAAAAATCATTATCAAGTCAGTTCTGAGCCTGCTCTTTTAGGGACTAAATATAGTGAGCTTCTTACTATCCCTAAGCAGGTATTTGTATAGTATGAAAGAACCCACTCAGATTACCTACAGTTAAAAAATAATCAAGCAAATAAGCAAGCATGCTACTTGTCTAATCCTGTGACATTAGATTACCCATCAGATAAATATGGATAAATACGGATAAAAATAGAATACTATTTTGAGGCGTAAATATTTCCTTGAAAGGACACCTAGAATATGTTTCATGAATAGTCCCATAATGAGATGTTGCACTGAATGAAAATAAGTCTTCTATTTTCTCAAGCTTTGTTTGTGCACTCTTCAACCCTGAAGAGAGTCCAAAAGAATTGCTACAGATTTTTGTAATGTAGTCAAAATATCTCCTTCCATTTAATATTAGTATTAATCTCACTTTTATAAAGATCTATCTAAAGGAAAAAACACTTGGAAAGGAACATGAAGATATCAGCTGCAGGTAGGTAATTATTAGTAGCACAAGCAAAGAATACTATAAACACTTGTTCTTAACGAATCAAACACAAACTTCACTTACACTTTTAATGGAATAAGACCAAACAAAACATTCTTCTCCTCGTAGCTCAGCTTAACTGTGTTCAACCCACTTAGCACCCCAGTCTTTTCAGAAAATCTAACAAGCTATGAACCAAAAAACTGTAGCTTAATTGCAGTCAGTAGATCAACGTCTATTTTATACCAGTGGAGGGTCTGGCCATTTATATTTAAGATGGCTTCAATTCTTTATGGCTGTCTTGCCTTCATTAGTCCAACAGCTTTCAGGAAAACTTCATTAATGAATTATCAAATTAATTAATGAATTAATGAATTATCAAATAGATGCAATTCCATTATTGTAATTGCCTAACAGTACAGATATCGACAGAACTTGGTGAGATCCCTCTGCTGTAGATGTGATCTTTACCAGATCTCTCCCCTCCATACAAATAAGCAATCTTCAAATGAAATGCATCAGTCTGAGGTGAAACATGGCTGTCTTTGTAAACTAAGAATATTACACTATAAATATGCAGACCAGAAGTAAAAGAATATTTTATCCAAACAAAACAGATCATCTGAATGTATTACTAAAGCTGCAACACCTAAGGGCTAGATTACCAAGAACAGCATCTCTATCCTTGCAAACAGTGTCATGCACTCTTGGACGCCCATAGCGGGTGAAGCGCTGGTTTTGACATCTTCAAGAACACAGTGCCACCTATCTATACGTTAGAGTTAATTCACGGTAGGCGGTGGGAGAGGATGGGGAGAAGGAGCTGTGTTCCTTGCACCCAGTTCAGCACCATCAGTTGCTCCCTCGTCTCCTGCGGGCTGGGGGAAGGTTGCTTCCACCGCACATCCCCAGACTGCAGCTGCATTTTCCCTAAGACACTGGTTTCTGCCATCAACTCAGTGCCATTTACATGTTTCCTTTCAAGTTCTGACTGGTTATACCTTACTTCACTTAAGACATTGTAAGCTAACACTCATATCATTAGTACTGCAGATTTTATTGACAGAAGTCTGAACTCATTATTACATTATCTGTGGACCTGTAGAACTTGAATCGCTGAGGAGAAAGGAGTGGCTAAAACATGTATAAGCATCCCGATAGCTTCAAAATAGGTACCTGCCTGGAGTTCTCTATCTAGGAAAGGGCAGGCTGGCGGGAGCAGCCTTTCCTAATTTTGTCTCCCTGGAAGCCCCAGAGATGAGCCACAAATGTACTCCAGATGTACATAACAGTCCAACTAACTTTTTAATGAAGAACTATCTCCAGTCCCATGACCAAACTGTGCACATACACCTCTCAAGGACAGTCATAGCATTTGCAAGAATAATTTGTGTGCACTGAGCAGGAGAACAAGAGGGAAGGGACAAGGTATTCAGATTCAGGCACAAATCCATGCTTGAGGATCATCTCTGCAAGGGGCCAGAAGCAGAGTTTTGAAAATCAAAATTATAATCTCCATGAAGTATCAAAGAAATAAATATAAATAATATAAATATAAATATAAATATAAATATAAATATAAATATAAATATAAATATAAATATAAATATAAATATAAATATAAATATAAATAGGATATATGCAAAATAGCTTACTTCTGTCAAACTGTTCAGCAAACAATAGGCCCTGTTTTCCAGATATCTCTGAACATTTGCCGTAATTTACATTTTGTGGTTTTACTTTCACAGATGTGGGGAAGAGGAATCTGCTGAAGCACTTCTTTCTATTTCCTATTATTTAAGAATTTGGTGAACAGTACTGAAGAGGTCTCTGTTAAATTGGTGTTCCTTCACTTGCATGAAGAGACATTGCTTGCCAGTGACAGTCAAAAATAAAATAGTCTTTCAAAATGCCTTGTTTTTAAGCACTGTTGTTTAGAACAGTTCTCTAAGCACACAGTTTACTGGGAAGTGTTAGGAGAGACTTGTTTTGCCTTTTTTATTGACTGTTGAAAGGGCAGGAGAATTTAGTTAACAAAGTTTTAACACTAACAAATAAGGATGAAAACAGGAAATTTGGAAAAAAAAAAGGTTTTATTGCTTTAAGGCCAGTTATGCCCTGACTTTTCCATATTAGCATATAAACTTTCTGTATATTTTGGCACTAAAACTATACAGCTACTTTTTTTTTTTTTTTAAATAGCAGGAGGATTTGTATTTTTAAAACATATCTGTTGGAAAACATTCTCTGTAAAAAAACGCAAATGCTACTCCTGTTATTACCAGTAAGTCAGCAGTTGGAATAAGAGAAAAAGTTTAAACTATAACATGTTTGGCCTGAATATAAAATCTGCCACCTTCACTCTGACTACAAAGCACCATGCTAGAACATCACCCATGGGAGAATTTAGCACTAAAGTAGGAAAAGGAGACCAGGGTCACATCGGTACATGACTGACTTAAACCATATGCTCATAGTGCTAAACAGTAAACTGACAAATATAACCCCTTTTCTTCCATATATATTGACTATGCAATTGCTTAGAAAATGCACCTGAACCAAAACCTACAATGAATGTCTGATAATCTCACTACAGATTGGTCTCCAATACCTGTCTAGTAACACAAATTACTGAGATGAAAACCCCTCTAAGTTAGAAGAAACTACTTGAGGTTCCTCTCAGCCCTTGTAAATAAGAATGCAGTTTTTTTTAGAGAAACCAAAATAGTGATGGTAGGTGAGATGGGCAATCCCTAAGCAACAGGGAAATGTGTTACTTGACAGTGCAGAAATCAAGAGAGAGGATATACAGAGGAAACTGAACCCACGGTAGCAATAGCACTGCAGAATGCCTCCTTGCAAGGCACCTCTTCCTAGAAAATGAAAGGGAGACAAACAGAGAAAGCACCTTAACCATTCTGCATCCACTAAACTATTGGCTTTCAGGGTATAAGAAACCTCAACAGCACAAGGTACATACTGTGAAGTCAATTGTAAGCAACAATCACCACTGATAGCTATGCAGGTTTTCTTCTTTTTTATTACCTGGCTAATCTAAGCAGATCTGTATTCAGCTAATTCCTGAGTATCCCTTCTTTCAGTACTCTAAAGCATAACAGCACAAAGACTGCTGAGCAGAGAAGCCAGCACTAGTACTGGCTAAAGAAATTTGTAAGGAAATTATATTATACTATTTACTTTATTAGGCCACCTTTCTCTTTACAAATTAACAATATTGCTACTTTCTACTTGCAATGCCATCTTTCTTTAAAAGATGTCACAGAATCAGACAACGGTTGAGATTGGGAGGGACCTCTGGAGGTCATCTCATCCAATCCTTCTGCTCAAGCAAGGTGACCTAGAGCAGGCTGCCCAGGACCATGTCCAGACAGCTTCTGAATATCTCCAAAGATGGAGTCAACACACAAAACGAACAGTACATCAGAGCAGATTTCATCTCACCTAAATCAGCCACAAAGTTAGGTATAAAATCTGAGCTGCTTGTTTATGCTACCTCTATAGTCAACCAAAGTGAATCATTTCATCCAGAGGAGATGATTAAAGACTCATTTTTGGATGGTCCAAGTAATGTGAGAAGAATCTAGTCTGCAGCACAATTCCACATCTTATATTTATCATTTTTCCAGAGTAATAATTTGTATTAATTTCATTAGTATATCTAGTATTATTTTCCATGTGCTATTTTATGTAATACATTTTTAAGATGTAAATAAAATTTAGGTTCAACAAGAAAGTAAATAAAGCAGATAATTCTTTTTTCCCCCCAGAAATTCCTGAAATTCTGGTTATTTTTATGTTTTCAAGACTCCAGTGTGTCAAGACCTAAGTCTTCATAGTTAGCTAAATAAAAAGTTGCACTGCTGGTTGTTCAAACCAATAGTGCTCTCCTGGTCATTTAAGTGCTACAGGTCTTCCAACACCGAAGAGCACAGTATCTAATTGCCTTTGAAAGTCAGAGTTTAACTGTCTAAGAGAAATCCAAAGAATCTCTTGAACTACACATTTAAGTGTTCTTCAGGGTTCAATTGTAGGGCCAGTCCTGTTCAATACATTTATCAGCAATCTGGATGCAAGAATTGAATGCACCATTAACAAGTTTAATGATGATACCGAACTGGGAGGTGCTATTGACTCTCTTGAGGGACAAGATGCCTTGAAGAGGGATCTAGATAGATTGGAGCATTTGGCAATGGTTAATGGGATGAAATTTAACAAGTCCAAATGCCAGATTCTGCACCTTGGATGGAGTAATGCCAGGCACAAGTATAAATTGGGAGAGGAGTGGCTGGTGAGCAGCCCTGCAGAAAGGGATCTGGGGGTGTTGGTTGATAGCAGGCTCAACATGTGTCAGCAGTGTGCCCTGGCAGCCAAGAGGGCAGACCGCATCCTGGGGTGCATCAAACACAGCATAGCCAGCCAGTCAAAAGACATGATTATCCCACTGCATTCAGCGTTGGTGCAGCCTTGCCTTGAGCACTGTGTGCAGTTCTGGGCCCCACAATTTAAGAAGAATGTGAAAGTCCTTGAATGTGTCCAGAGGACGGCAACAAAGCTGGTGAAAGGGCTGGAAGGAATGTCCTATGAGGAGCAGCTAAGGACTTTGGGCTTGTCTAGTTTGGAGAAAAGGAGGCTGAGAGGTGACCTCACAGCTGTCTACAGCTTCCTAAGGAGGGGAAGTGGAGAGGGAGGTGCTGAGCTCTTCTCCCTGGTCTCCAGTGATAGGACGTGTGGGAATGGTTCAGAGCTGTGCCAGGGGAGGTTTAGACTGGACATTAGGAAGCATTTCTATACTGAGAGGGTGGTCAAGCACTGGACCAGGCTTCCTAGAGAGGTAGTCAATGCCCCAAGCCTGTCAGTGTTTAAGAGGCATTTATACAATGCCCTTAATAACATGCTTTAACTTTTGGTCAGCCCTGAACTGGTCAGGCAATTGGACTAGATGATCATTTTACGTCCCTTCCAAATGAAATATTCTGTTCTGTTCTGTTCTGTTCTATTCTATTCTATTCTATTCTATTCTAAAGTGATACTGAGGAAACACATGATTCAATTAATATTTAGAGCTGATGCACTCAGTGCTACTTCTGTTATATTATCCCTAGAATCTATATTAAGCCTAAGATTCCTTTAACCAGAAACAGATCTCTTTTTGGCAAATATTACCCTGACATTCCTACTTTTACAGAAGGCGGGAGGCCAAGATTTTTAAGTGTTTTGTGCTTCCCTCCCACACATATACCTTTTAAAATTGAAGCTTACTTTATTTTGTCATGTTTTTCCCACAACTCTTTCATATTAAGCAGATTTTCTTTCTCCCTCAGGTCTAAGTAAATCCTTCTAGAAAGTCAAGAAGACACTTATGAATCTCAAATTATTCTTCTGTATTTCTGTCAAAAGGATGCCCTCCAGATCATCCACTAAGTGCTTCTGCATTGCTTGCTTTTTAGTGTTGCATGTATGATTCGTTGGGATATAAAAAAATTTCCAGCAAATAACAAATCTCCAGGGCACCATCACTAAGACTCTTCTATGGACAGTTTACCCTTCAGAAAACAAGTAACAGAAAAAAGCTAATCCTCTCCAGACCATAGTGACATAGCTGGGAATTAACTCAAACAGAATAGAACAACATGACCATTTTAAGTTAAAAACAAGAAAAATCAGAAAAACATTGCAAAACAAGTAAAATAAATCATTCTCAGCAGAGGGTAACAAAGTACTGAAGCAGAACCTGAGCACCTGAAGAAAAGATTAATTCTGCTGTAGCTGAAGGATATGGCTGGTTTGTCACATACAGCTGTAGTGCTCTGTAAGACAAAGAAACCAAAAGAATTGCTAGCTAGTCAAAGAAGGCGGAAAATCTGATGAAGAGCTCTGTATCCTTCACCTTAAATATTAGTAGGATTCGTACCTTCTCTATTAAGCAATAAGCTGACAAATCTGAGAGAAAAAGCTCTTCAGAAACAGCCAAACAAATCATCCAACCAGGAAAGGGAAGGAAATAGAAAAATGTCCTGATGCAGACAGGAAAAGAAACGAGTGTAGAGGTGGGATGGGCAGTTAGTGCACCCAATATATTGTAGCAGGAGTGCAGAAGTTGCAGTGATGAGGGCAGTCTAAGAAACTAACTAGGCACAAACGAGTGTTTTGTGCAATCAGTCTGGCTTACACTGCCAGCTGACAGACAATGTTAAATGTAAGTCTCTCCAAATCCAAGAATAATAAACACTCTTTAGTAGGAGCATGAGTCTCACACCTTTACCTGCACTGAGGTTTATTTCCACCATTCATAACAAAAACAGGGGCCATCACACAGAGCAATAGATGGCCACGAAGATAGACCTTTAGCTGCAAACATGGGGATTTTTTTTTTATACATATATATATATATATGAAGATATATAAAGACATACAATAAACCAATTTGACTCCAAACATCTAAACAAACTTCAGCAATCATTAAAGCAAAAGGCACGCTCATGGGTTACTGTAACATCAGAAGAGAAATATGATGAGAAACAATAAAGTAAAATAGTAAGGGATTTAAAATAGTTTTCTGTACTGATAAGCCAGTTAACTATTACACTGAAGTAGAAAGTAGCTTCCTGTGAACACAGATTACTGTAAACACTCTAGCTTCACTCAGGCCTGAGAGAAAGACTTTAATTCAGGATGTTGAAACCCATCTGAGGGCAATGTTCATTTCTAAAAGGCAAAAATATTGTACAAATATTGTGTCCTCAAAACGTTTTCTTTTTGGAAGGGAGCAACAGAGAGGAATGGGCAGCCTATCACAATGTACAGTAAAGGTGATGGGCAGGCAGTGTGTATGCTTTCCATCTGTTTCCACACATAAGCATTTCATATCTTGTCACTCATAGGATCAGCCTAATCACTGTGTTCAAACTGCAAAGGAAATATTCTTTGCAATCCTTCAGGAAGTACAGAAAAAATAGACAGAAAAAAGTACAGAAAATAACTTTTGCATTTGCTGAACAGTGTGTTTGGAGTAGGTCTTAGAAACAACAGAATGCACCAGGCAGCAGCATAGAGACAGTCACTGGAGATGTAAGTGGGTCCTGCACAGTACAGCAGCATCACAGGCCTTTCACACCCTGTGAACACCTTGAATGGATGGGACAAAGCAAACCTGGACAAACACTGTATTTAAGTGTAGTCGGTAATCTATGCAACACTCCTGGACAACCAAACTACTGATCTCAAATCATCAGGATGCCAGACGCGGTACTGAATTGGGTGTAGAACAAGCGCTACAGATGAGAAGTTTTATTAGGATGGTAGGAAAGGAGACAGCTCCTCACCAGCTGCCTGCTGCACATTTTTCCTCTTGAATATAAGGGATTTACCAGTAGTTGAGTGTAGTTTGCCTCACAGAAAGGCAAAAGATGGCCAAGGTTTGAAGTTACAAGTAGCACTTGACTGCACAAAGAGAGCCTCCACTGTGCTGGCAAGGATACAGGCAGGACTAGTCACCCTCAGGAAAACACTACACCCTAAAGAAAAAGGTACTTGCTTCCCAGTGAAGGGTGGTATCTCCTTACTTTGAGATCTTTCTCCATCAAAACCAGTAAAACGTTTTCAGGGTCACTGTGGGAAGAGGTCCTTCCACTACTGTCTGCAGGTCATGGACAGAAGCAGAAGGGTTTTTAGTGAATACCCTCTGACTGTTTAGTTACTCTTTTTTTTTTTTGTTACCACTGATTCCCTGCTTTTTTCTTTAATCCTAGCTAGTGTATGTCCTTTTATTCTATCCCAGATTTTTTTCCTGGATACATTACAAGAATGAATGGAAAAATAGGTTACTCCAAAAATACTAAGATCCGTACGTTTGAGAGATTCCACAAAGAACAAAATCTAGTCCAAACATACATGGGTCATATAAACTTTAAACCCATTTATAGAACTGAATATGAACATCTCTATTCTTTTATGTAAATATTTCTGACATCCCAGATCTCGCCTCAGGTTTCTTCAATGAATAAGTACAAGAGAAGGCAGCAGAATAAATTTTCCATGTTTTTAATAATTCTCCAACATAATTACCTTCACAAATAAGAATTTTAGAAATATGATGAAATTACCTCCTTGTTACAACAGAATAAGCACCCTATAGCAAACTCTATTTATAAGGAATAACTTCAGAAACAAAGTCTTCTATATTGTTTCAATAAAATAAAAATAAATGAGTTAAAGCATATAAAAGCAAAAGGAGAAGCACTGAAATGTTGTTCTGGAAGATCACTAATGAGCAAACCCTCCCAAATTCCTCTTCTTTGACTTCACCACAATCATGAAATTAATTCCTCTGGAATGTAAATAGGTTTGTCTTCTGTTTAGCTACCAACAAAATTAAGTTAGCCTTCACCTGACATTTGCAAAAAATGGAATCACAGTGATACACATTCCCCTGGACTGCCCACAGCTTCTAAAGCCTCTCCTTCTTTTTGTGGTACACCTCATGCTAAAACAGCAATGCACTATTTGTTAAAAACGCAGCATGGCAGTTCCCCAAATAACTTCTGTTACTTCTCTAGCTCCACCAGTTTAACAAACTGTACATTGCAGCTTTTCAGTGTATTATAATATGAAAATATTGCTCAAACTGTATCCCACAGCTCTGAGACTAATTCAGGATGCTAATAATGGTTACACAGAAATGCACCATTTTATTACTGGTCAGAAGAAATCCCACAATTGCTCTTCATACAAGCAGTGCAGCTGTGAGAAATCTGATACCTGAAGAGAATCATAGAATTATAGAGTAGTTTGGGTTGGAAGGGACCTTTAAAGGTCATCTAGTCCAACCCCCCTGCCATTCGCAGGGACATCTTCAACTAGATCGGGTTGTTCAGAGCCCTGTCCAGCCTGACCTTGAATGTTTCCAGGGATGGGGCACCTACCGCCTCTCTGGGAAACCTGGTCCTGCGTTTCACCGTCCTCATCGTAAAAAATTTCTTCCTTATATCTAGTCTAAACCTACCTTCTTTTAGTTTAAAACTGTTACCCCTTGTCCTATTGCAACAGGCCCTGCTAAAAACTTTGTCTCCATCTTTCTTATAAGCCCCCTTTAAGTACTGACAGGCCACAATAAGGTCTCTGTGGAGCCTTCTCTTCTCCAGGCTGAACAAACCCAACTCTCTCAGCCTTTCCTCATAGGACAGGTGTTTCATCCCTCTGATCATTTTTGTGGCCCTCCTCTGGACCCGCTCCAACAGGTCCATGTCTTTCCTGAAGATGCTTCAGATTAGATATTTCAGTCTAACAAAACTTCCGGGGAGTTTTTGTAACTTTGTGCTTCAGCCAATGAACTTCACATTAAATGGAAGAAAAACACAACCATAACGAGCTTGAGATAACTATGCATTATATGGTAAGTAGAAAGATGTCTATGAATTGCAGCTAAAAACTTGCCCCAACTTATTCATTTGGTACCAAACACCTATTGATTTAAAAGAGTTTTGCATCTCAAATCTGAGGAAGTTCTAGAGGAATGGGGGGCCAGCAGGGGCAGAAGACTCTTTCCCCCATGCTCTGATTTGAGCAGCAAGAGACAGCCCCCATCATCACTATATTACGATATCCATACCATGGACCATATACATTATTATCAGCTTGGGGCTCAGCTCTACTAATATAGAAATCTCTAGTGTTCATGAATGCTTTTGAGCTAGTTGTCCAGTCTCCCTGTGCTGTTGAGAGAAACAAGCATTTCTAAACTGTAGTTCCTCTCCTGCTAATCCAGGCAGTGAAATCACTCCCTTGAAGTGCTTATTTCCCTCCACTGATCATAAGATGCTGAGGTTAAATCAGATGTCCCTCACATTTGAGATTAGATGACATGATTCTCACCCTTACCATCCTAACTCTTGCTTTGAGATACCAAGTATCTGTTTGTACCCCTGAAAACAAAACTGTATTTCCTTCACAAACCTGAAGTTTTCATTTAAGCATCTATTTTAAACAGCTGATTTTCTGTTCTCCATTGTCATTAAATTAAGCAGCCCCATGTTTTCCATTTTTTCTTCAGCCTTTCTGTCTAGCTAGAAAATCACGCCACAGCTAGCAAAGACTACTGAGACCTACTGACTGAGGGTCAATAGAGATATGTACCTTGGGAATAAATGCACTTAGCTGAGCTAATAATGTTTTTCTCCAAGTTTCATTCCAACTTTTCCACTTGAGCTTGATGTAAACTAATGCGGTGATCATGCTTATGACAGCTGAAGCCAGTATAAACAAGGAAGGGCATAGCACAAAATACCAAAACCTCTTGAAAGCATCTTGGTTATCTCAGGAAAGTTTAATGAGTCTGATCCAAACCTTATTTATATCAGATCTTTATAAAGAACACTACCTCATACTCAGTGTATGCAAAAAACAAAAACAAAAAAAAAAAAAAAGAAAGAAAAAAAAGGCCAGAAAATACTTAAACTGCCTCAGACAGACTTATGTTGGTAGCAGACAGACTTACCATGTTATATTAGTTAGCTACATTTCTATGTATATGTCCCCATACACTATATAGTAGATGTTATAAGGCTTGGATGGGTGTACTCTTTGCTGGATAAAAAACTGGCTGGGTGGCTGGGCCCAAAGAGTTGTGGTGAATGGAATTAAATCCAGTTGGCGGCCGGTCACCAGTGGTGTTCCCCAGGGCTCAGTATTCGGGCCAGTTCTGTTTAATATCTTTATCAATGATCTGGACGAGGGGATCAAGCTCACTCTCAGTAAGTTTGCAGACAACACCAAGTTGGGTGGGAGTGTCGATCTGTCTGAGTGTAGGAAGGATCTACAGAGGAGTCTGGACAGGCTGGACTGATGGGCCGAGGACAACTGTATGAGGTTCAACAAGGTTAGGTGCTGGCTCCTGCACTTGTGTCACAACAACCCCATGCAACGCTACAGGCTTGGGGAGGAGTGGCTGGAGAGCTGCCTGGTGGAAAAGGACCTGGGGGTGTTGGTCGACAGCCGCCTGAACATGAACCAGCAGTGTGCTCAGGTGGCCAAAAAGACCAATGGCATCCTGGCTTGTATCAGAAACTGTGTGGCCAGCAGGACTAGGGAAGTGATCGTCCCCCTGTACTCGGCACTGGTGAGGCCGCACCTCGAGTACTGTGTTCAGTTTTGGGCCCCTCACTACAAGAAGGACATCGAGGTGCTGGAGCGAGTCCGAAGAAGGGCAATGAAGCTGGTGAAGGGTCTAGAGCACAAGTCTTATGAGGAGCGGCTGAGGGAGCTGGGGTTGTTTAGCCTGGAGGAGGCTGAGGGGAGACCTTATCAGTCTCTACAACTACCTGAAAGGAGGTTGTAGCGAGGTGGGGGTCGGTCTCTTCTCCCAAGTAACAAGCGATAGGACAAGAGGAAAAGGCCTCAAGTTACACCAGGGGAGGTTTAGATTGGATATTAGGAAAAATTTCTTCACCAAAAGGGTAGTCAGGCATTGGAAGAGGCTGCCCAGGGAAGTGGTTGAGTCCCCATCCCTGGAGGTATTTAAAAGACGTGTAGATGTGGTGCTTAGGGACATGGTTTAGTGGTGGCCTTGGCGGTGCTAGGTTAATGGTTGGACTTGATGATCTTAAAGGTCTTTTCCAACCTAAATGAGTCTATGATTCTATACTACTATACTACCCAGTGTAGAATGAATTTGTGTGACTGGTGAAAGAACAGATTATGTTTATTATACCTGTATTTGAATAAGACTTAATTAGGTTAATCCTAAAAAGAATAAAACTCAAAATAACATCTATTTTTATATCTTCTGCTCACATATCCTAATGACAAATACTAAAAGCATATGGGATGGAAAGCTTCTTCCTGTAGTGATCCACTGAAGAGTTTGCCTACTCTGCCATTCACTAAAAAAGCTGCCTTCTGGATTTGAAAGACACTTGTGCCACAAATGGAGGATTTCCACCATGAACAGCTCTGGAGACTGATATATCTCTCCACTCCTTGCTGGTACCATTACCAACAGCCCATATGAGCTACTTATCACCAAACTGTAGTTATTATTACAATTCCTTTTTTCAGAGAAACCAATGTCATGCAGCAGAAATTGTGTGAAAGGTCAAAAAGAATGGCTCCCTTTCCTGCTTTGTAGGTGCTACTGGGGAACAACATCTCTTTTCTGTTGCCAGACCTGTCAAACAACTTACTTACACAGAGCATGATATTCATTTGACAGGAGTTTCAGGTTCTCCCACTGCTGCACTTCCATCTCAGACACCAATAGTTGCATGTCACAGCCACTCTCCTGCCCCAGCACTGAGCACACCATGTGCAGCTGGCTGGCCTGTCCCAGTTGTAATTTTGCCTGGTGTTGCAGACTGACAGGGACCTGCAGCAGAGACATCACTCAGCCTGTTCCTAGGCTCACAGAAGCCCCACTGGCAGGCACAGTTTCAATCTAAAAGTTTATGCTTGAAGCCCTCTCCCCGCTAAGACGGGACATGCATGTGTCATGGACCTTATGGGTAGGCTTTTCCCTACTCTCATCAGACAATGCAGCATCCAGGAGCTGACATGCTGGGACAGTACAAAATTGAGACAAAGCTTGGCCTTTCCTCACCTTAAATAGTGTCAGGATTTATTAGTCTAGTAAAATGGAAAAGGACTACACAGTTTGCTCAATATGAGCATTGTTTTGTCTATTTAATACAGGTCAGAAATAAGAAAATTTTTAGGAAATTAAACTAAAACTATTTAGAAACAAGATTTACAGATAAGTAAAATTTGATTTTTTTATCAAGATTCTTGAGAAACTTAAAGACTAAATTTGCCCTCATTTATAAAGGTGAGTCAACAAGAGCTATATGCCTGTAGAGAATTGGGGTTATTACTAGTAAGACAAGCCTTTGGGCTACAGGCATTGTCTGCAGAACTGAGACATTTGAAAACTAGTTTCTCGTGGATATTTTATCTCATTATAAAGCCATCATAGCAACTGGTAAGCTGAATAGGCTTTGTTAAAAAAGTCCCAAGGGCCACAGTACTTTTGGTAGAGATACACTGAGGCTGCAAATTTTGGATCTGAGACTGGATTTCAAGCACACTAAAGTTCATGAATAATTGGTTCCAGGAGGTAGTCCCATGCTAAACGTGGGGAACATTTGCAAAATTCCTAACTGGAAATGAGTGTTGAACACCATCAGGGTTTGAAGTTATTAATCTCCAGGGTTTTAACTGAGACCCATCTGTAGTTGTAAGTCAAGGCTGGATACAAATGGAGGAACTGCAGAAGAAACCTTATATTGTATGAGCACATTGCACTCACAATGCCTTTGTCATCTGTCCCCATTTTTAATATTACTAAATTTTCCAGAGATCATTTTAAGTGCGTACACACTGCTAGTCTGAGTTAATAAGGTAGCAATTACTAGCACGCTCTTACAGAAACAATATTCAAATATAATATCTTATGTCCCCCCCTTACAGTGATACCATTAAAAGTTGTATGAGGTGTTTTTATTACAACTTGAAAACAAAAAGATTTATTGTGGTGCGGTAATACTTACCCGTTTTCAGGTTATCTGTATGGGTTGTTAGTATTCTGCGCATTTCCATAGTTTCTGAATGACTACATAATGCCATCTAGTGGTATAGGGCTTCCGTTCTTTTAAAAACTGCTAAATTTCCATTAAAGTTTGTCATTTAGGGTGTCTAATTGTCCAACTTGTGACCAAAACCATTGCAATTACGACTTCAGTGTTTAAAATAAACTGATCCTCTAAACCTAAAGATTTCAAAGCTTATTATTATCCATTTAGATTTCAAAGTGTGTTATTATCCATTTATAACCAGTTTAAATAACTTTTGCCTGGAGTCTCAGGGCAAATATATAGCGCCCATTCTCACAGCTGATGCAAATATATTTCAGCTATTAGTGAAAGAAAACACAAGGTACATAGCAAAAAAACTAATAATAATGTGATTATATATTTATAACTGTTCACATTTAAGATATATGCTCCACCTGTGGAAGTCACACCTCAGAGTCAGTGCAGAATGGGCCACATAGTACACAGCCCCCTGTTCCATGCCCTGTAAAGCAAGATGAACCACAGAGGCTCTTATTCTACTGGATTCTTTATACAACTCCTTTGGAAATAAACCCTTTTCTACCAGCCTTTAAATGTCTCCATTTTACCAGTCTCATTCCACTGAGTCTGGGCTTCTGGCTTCACCATCCCTGGCTACACCTGTATTAGTAACTAACACTGTGGCCACATGGCTCTCCTTTACCTTCTTCCAGACTGCCTACTGGGAGTAGACCCTGGCCTGTGCTAACCGGAACCTTTCCCAGGCCCTATCTAGGAAAATGTTGGTTGGCACAAACCAAAATTGTCACAAGGTCTACTCTGATAATTTAACGGTATGGTCATGAGGGCTCAGGCCCATAGTTTGGATCAGTTAAATTTACCAGTAAAGATGTACCCTCCATTTTTTCCTAGCTGTTCTTTCAGTTACATCCGTTAAGCTGAATCTCTATTGGAGAGCTTCCCACTCGGTAAGAATGCAAACCTCTGATGTTCTGGGAGATGATGGGGCAGCCTTTTCAGAAATAGTCTGCTGGAGCAATAAATGGTATTTTAGAGTATTCAGATGATTGGAATGAAAAGAAATGGTTTATGAATACTCCAGCAGCTTTACGCCAACCTTCTCAGGCCTACAGCACAGTTAACCACAGTGTCACTGGACAGCAAAGTTCCTGTTTCAGAGACTTGACTCAGAATTGAAATTTAGGCACCTGGAGCATTGTATGTGCATTTCTGATTTTCTTTCCGAGGTAAAACTACTTACAAGTGGACATTCCCTCACAGTTCATGTATACCAATACAGTCCTTAATACATGAGCTACAACCATCTCTCATTGCCCATTCTTAAGAAGTTGTCAACACTTTTGGTCTTAGATCATGATATAAAAATAGGTGGATAAAATGAACCATACATATTTCCCATAAAAATAATTCAGAAACTCTTCTCCCTTTTCCACTTGTACCCTGTGGTCTCCAAAGAGATCACAGAGGGAGCAGCTTTGATGCTTTGTTATATGATGTTTCCTGAGCAGCCCATTTCAGTCTTAACTTTTGTTTTAAGATGGGGTGTATCTAGCCATTTTCACTGCAAGACTGAGTAACATGTAAAGAATGTGGTACCCTTTTCAGTTTGTTAATGACTTTTTTTAAACACTATAGTTCCCATTCAATTGTGTGCCCTCTGCCTTCTTGTAGAAATGTATAATCCTTTGCCATGAGATCAGTAAAACAGTGATAAAAATATCTTTCTGAAAATTAGAAGATAAATTATTTTTTCTAACTGTAATAAACTTACTAAATATCTTACTATCATACAATTTACATATATGTATATACTAGAAATGTATATATCATCAAAAAAATCTAAGTCAAACAACATAACCTTTAGCAACAGTACAAGTGACATCAGGTATTCTTTCATACTGTGTTCAGTATGGGGTCAATATTTGAAAAGATATTAAGCAATAGAATCAATTTATCCACTGAATTAAGCTTTAAAAATAATTTTCCAACATTTTTATTCTAGGAGCACTATAACATAAAACTGAATTAAAAAACACTTTCTTACCATCGCCTTTGTCACTGTTTTCCAAAAGTTTCTGGACATTCTACTTTGTTACTGAAATCAAAATCAAAGAGAAAAGATCAGATACACATCCTGAATGATGTTTTAAAGTGCATAGACAATAAAAAGTCCATTCACATCCAGAAAGATTTCTTAGAGGGCTCGGCTGAATTTTGCAAACACAGTATGCTGAATGTTTGCCCTCTGGTCTGTATCACTGGTTAGATTCTAGAAAATTTCTTAAAGAGTACTTTGATTCTGTTTAAGTGTGGGATGTACTGTCCGCAACAACATTATGCATATTTTTCCCTTACATAATGTCCTGGATACAATGAATAAGGTCAGTACACACCAGATTTACCAGTAGGAGTAATGGCAGCATGGAATAAATATTTGGCATAATAAATACATTTCTGTTTCTCTCATTAACTATTACCATGGGACACTTAAAAACATGAGAAGTATACATAACAATTATATAAATTTAAATAACGCTGTTCTGATGTAGAAAAAGGCAAAGGCAAGCTGACATTTTGTTCTTTTAAAAACAGAGCATAAATTTCAACAACAAGGCTTTTTAATGCCTTTCTTTTGATCTTAGAACAATCACCACTCTGTACTTCATCCCCTGTACATACAACCTGCACACTGAGAACAGATATCTAAGGCATTTGCTTATTTGCAACAAATCCTGACATCTGAAGATGCACTTAAATATATATCCATGAAGATATATAACCCCATTTAAATAATTTGTGATTGAATTTGGCATCAGAATTTAATATGTCAAATATTTTAGTCAAATGCCATTTCCTTTGACAGAGCTTTTATCACTGTACATATATATATTTATACACAAATATATGTGTAAACATATATATATATAGTATGCGAAACTGCTAGCTGGATTCTATTTCCTATAGCTTTCTCATACCTTAAACATCTGAACTGAAATTTTCTACACATGATCTCAGTTTCAGACTCAGGTTATTATTATTTGGTTTCAGACATTTGATTTCAGCAAAAAATTCTTGCCATCTTCTAGCAAAGATTGATTGCAACTCTGTTAAAATTAAGGTTCTTTTTTTTTGTCTTGTCTTGCATAAGAGACCTGATATTTCTAAAGGTAGGTTGCTTTTACAGTGTAAAGCCACCATGTGTTATCCAATTATAACCTTCTGAATTATCTTATTTTGTACATACTTAAGAGGCAAGTGCTTAAAACTTTGTCTGCTTGTTAGAGTTTTGCAGATAGAAGATTCTGTCTGTATAGACTAGCCTCCATGTTGGAATCTAGAAAACAGACAGGATTTTGGTGAAATTCATCCCTGAAACTCAGTTAGGCTTGCTTTCATATCATCATCTGTCTTCCTTTTATTTTCTTTTCACCAAGTGACACTAGAAACATTTCTGTTATATGTAGTCAGAAGTGGAAGATACTTTTATCTTTCTCCTGTTAGCAGCTTCTTAATATATTGATTTATTATTTATATATTTATCTTCCTAGAATCATAGGTATTAAAAATGAGACATTCTTTAGTATATAAATACGTCATAAAAATACTTCCTTAAACAAAGTACTACAGTGCATGTTCAGTCTAAAACTTCTCAGCACAGGAAATATTCTCATGCTACAACAGAATTTACCAAGAATTTTAACAGAAATACAATTTTTTTTTTTCTTTTTACAGCATACAGTAAATTCAGTGGATTTATTACTGGGTACCTCTGGTATACAAAGCAAATTTTTGTTATTTATTTTCTAGATCAAAATTCAGGTGATCCTTTAACAGCTCCTTTGAGTCAGACACTAGCTTACCCTAAGTGTTTAAGATCTTGAGCACAGCCTTATCTTGAAAAATCTGTAAGCTGGAGCACTATCCCTCTTTCAGTGTATACGTAAACATAGTGAGGCCCAACCAAAAAAATAATGTTGAAAGCTGTTACTTTGAATTCAGTAAATATCAAAAAAGGAAACTTCCAATGCTACTTTTCAGCAGAAAATGAAAGGCTGAAAATGAGTAGAATTCACAAAAGAGAGAAAAAGGAAATGAGGAATATTCAAGTTAAATTGGTTTACATCCTTCATCTGAGTGGACTACTGAGTTATGCTTGTAACAAATAAACAGAGAGAGGGATGCAGTTTGAGGTAAGAATATACTGTTTGAAAAGCAAAGGCTAAAAGAATGAATAAAGGTTTGTTTTTTTTAAGAAAGGAGTTTATTTATGGAACTAAATGTCTACTGGTTTAATTTACAGTCATAAATAAATTTTATTTTTAAGGGGTACCACACACTATTATCACATGATTACCAGAAACTGTGAAAGCATTAGAAGTTTTGGAAACAAGCTTTAATGAATCAAATCTTTCTCATTTGCATTTATAAGTTATAAAAGTTATAAAAGTGGCAATAGCTAATCATTTGCAGTGCTTGACTGAACACTACATGAGTAGTGTGATAAGTAGAATGGAAAATCCATTATACTATATAGTTTAGTTTTATTTCTTGTATTAAAAAGTTACAAATACAATCCCCCAAAGCAAGCATTTATTCTATGATTGAAATATTTAAATAAAAACCTCATCATTCAATATTGATAAGAAAGTCAAACTGTAGGCAACAATGTATTTCAAGATTTCTCAAATGATCAGTCTGAACCTGTGTCTTCTCCTGTAGATTGCTACTGCTGATTGCTGGAAAAAAATTATGAATTTCAACAGTACTAATCTGCCCCCTTGTGACAGACTAAGAAAAACTGTTAGATCAATAAAATCTTGGAGTCTTTACACTAAAAAATTTAATGGAGAGTTCAGTAAGTGAAACCGAAATCAAAGTTGGGCTGGCTGTATCAAAGCTTCTCGATGCTGTTGTGAGAATACAGCTTCACTAAATGCAGTCCGCTAAAAGTCCACTATAACACATTCACTACATGCCAGTCATAGAAGAGGTCAAATAATGCTATATCTCCTGATGTCTTATACCAATTTGGGCTACTTTTATCCTAATATTGCAGTTCCTTGTGTCACAATGTTCAGTGATAGGACAGGGCAGTTTATGAGATTTGTAAATTCTTCAGAAGAGTGAAATGTTCAGACATACTTCCAGAGTTAGTTTAGCCTATTTTTAAGATTAACACTGTCAAGATGGGGTGGGGTTGTTGTTTTGTAAACAAAAGTATGTTAATGGCACAATCTGGTCAAGACTAGCTTCATAAAAATGAAATATTTTCAGCTGCAATTCATCTGACTAAAAGTATAGTTCTAAAGTCTGATTTGAAAAGGTGGCAAAGTAATTTTCAAGGGCACTTGCTCTTTTATTACTGCACATACATAGTTTAGAAAGCCAAGACTGCCGAACTATTGACATTTATAGGAGCTGTTCTTCAGCTCAATAATTAGAACACTCCCTCAAAAACTTGAAAAGAGTCATTCTTCAGTTTCAATTTTATAAGGGAATGAAATATCAAAAGAACATAATCCTTTAATTTACTTTGTAAATTACTTGTGGAAGGACAGCATTCCACTTTACTCTGAAGCATGGACAAGTAGTCTATAAATTCTTATGCTTGCTTAAAACTTTGTAATTATATTAATCAAATGCATAGGTCAGCGCTATAAAACATTGCCATAACAACATAATTTCATGAGATGAAAAAGTTGTGAAGAAATTTTCGTTCCAGAGATAAGAGAATAGAAAAGTAGTCACTAAAACCGATTAAAGGTGCTGCTTCCACAAGTAAAACGACATCTGTGCGAGGCAGGATAAGAAAGCATTTGCTCTAAGTTCCCTGTTCCCAGGAGATAACAAAACAGTTAAGGGAAAATGTCATATAGCTGTTTCCACAGTAAGTGATGAAGCTAAGAAAAAAGGAGAATAGTACTGTGGATGCAATGATGACAGATGCAGACTGCATAAGGTGAAGTTGCCACTTGAATTTCCTGGAGAGATTAACACATCATTTTTGTAAGGGCCATCTCACTGGAGAATCTCAGTCTTACAACACCCCAATGACTGTACATCATATCCTTTGCCCACTATAGGACATCCTCTAATCTTAATCACTCTGATTGCAAGTTTAAAAATAGCTCTTGTTAGTTACTTGTTGCGCACACTGGTGTAACGCCAAATTTTGGCTCTTCCTATCAAGAAGGCTGGACATTCTTTTCTTTAGAGTTGTCTACTCAATCAGATCACACAGAAGAAAGAAGAAGCTATATACTCACCAATTCCAAATCATCATTAGATCTTTTCTATTTTACTTATATGCAATGATCTACTCTATTATGCAGTCATAATCCTAATGAGATGACAAGCAGACTGTACAGCTGCAAAAAAGCACATGCAAGGAGCATATACCTTTCTGCACATACCTTTCTGCAGCTCTGTCTACATCGATACTTTACACAGGCCCCAGATCACCCTGCCTATGTTCTGTGCTGATCAAGAGATGCACGCGTGCAGTAAATGTCGCACCATGCCAGAGCTAACAAGGCTGCTATGTGGCACGGTTAATTAGCCAGGGCCAGGCACTGAGTGCACACACTCTCGGTTGGCTCAGAACACTTGCAGTGTGAGGTTGTATCAGCTTTCAGCACTGGCATAGAAAGACTGTGTCTACTCACAGCACGACATACAGGCATATTCTGAACATAAATCAGGGTCCAAAAGCATTAGGGAAGAGAACCTACCCAGAAAAATCAGTGAGGAAAGGAATAAAAAATTAAATTAATCTTGAGACCTTTTGACAGGGCATAGAAACATAACATTATCCAGTACTTTCCTCTTTAAGACTAGGGATGTATGTGTGATTCTGGAACTCAGATAGCCAGCTTGTATTTTCTGTAAGTCTCTCAAGATACAATTCATCTAATCAAATAGGGACTCCTACACTATAGAAATCTACATCTGAGCTAGACATCTAGATACCCTTTATAGTTAATGGAAAGAAACAGGAAATTTGAGGGAGCAGTTCATCTCATTCTAAAGTAGATACCTAAAAATATCTCAAATGAGTCATACCTTAAAAGTGCTTATTTCTCTCCATTAAACATAAAAGAATGCCAGACCTCTAGCTGAGATGTAGACTACAGTTTTGTAGTCATCTAAAGACAAGAAAGATGAATCCCACTGTCTGTGCCTATGTTCCTTTAAGTGACAATAAGTGTATTACTTAATTTGTTAGGAGAATTTTAAGGCATTAGAAGCTGTGAATAGTTCAAAGACTGGCTTCTCATGGGCCAGGTAGCTATAACAGAATTTTATTTTTATAATAGCATTTATAAAAGAATTCTTACCCCTCAGGGTAGGTATTTTGAGATTATATATATGTGAGGTATTTTGTTCTTAATAATACCTGGCTTCATCCACATGTTTTACAATATCAGTCAGCATTATCTGTATTATGCAGCTGTTTCCTAAAACACAAACTAAGGTCAAGTGCTAATTTTCTGATTTCATATTTAATTGCCGAAGTAAATTGCCCAATTCTCCAAAACATTCACCAGCCGATCCTGCTGATGGACTTAAAAGCTTGATTTTGATCCGCTTGTCCTTTCTCATGTATTCTCATTCTCAGTACCTTCCGCCTCTCAGCTTGAGCTCTCCCGTTTTTAGTACTTCAAATTCCTTGCTCCCATAATTGAAAGAGTTGCTGTATTCAACAGTTTCTGTCTGAAACCTGAATGAATTACCTTTATCAACTTCTTTCAAGATCTTTTATTAGTGATCAATTTAAAATTGAACAAGAGTAAAACTGGGGTTTCCTCTCCCCAGCTGACTGCTGGTTCTTAACTTTCGTCATGGTGCAGCAAAGCAAAAGAACAGTAATCTAAGTGTTAATTTATCTCATGCTGCCAGGTTAATGTACCTTGCAGCACTGATACCTCATTGCTAATCTTTATTGTTTGGATCTATGTGAAAACAACTGATTTAAAAGTTATGTTATTGCTGTAAACAGAGCAGTAATTATTGCACCAGAAGCTCCAATTAGGAAGTAGGCATGCCTCAGATAATCATAGATCTCTAGCAAACTAACCCTAATCTCTGCTGCAGAAAGGCATCCACAAAATTTTACCTCTGAAACTAAGTTGCCAGTTTCTGAGGTCACCTAAGTTAGAAGTGGTTGCTATTTCTTAAACCTGAGATGTCTGTATCAGAATGACATTACATTGTTCAAAAATGGTTCCATAGTATCTCCCATGTTGACACTTCCCATGGCATTATGGCTTGCAAATGTCCTGCAGATGATACATGTGGTGTGTAAAAGCATCAAGAAAATTTTTGTGACCCAAGAAAGGTAAATGTTGATGATAAAGCTAACTTTATCTCTTTGCACATACCCTTGGTGGTAGGCTATTCTTACAGGTACATATAAATTATGGATAATTCAACATACCCTTTGGTACAGTTTTTGCTTATGGGTTACTACTGTTTTACAGATATTGAAATATTGCATTTGTTATTTATAATGCTAATACCATATATATATATATATATCAACTTAAATGTTGCAAGGCTAATGTATTTATTTATGTTAACCTAAGTGCCATGATCAGTATACTTACAAATATTGTACATGATGAGTAACGGTGGAAAAATGTAGATGTTTATGAAGTTCGTGACAAATAGCTCGAGCAAAATAACAATGGTTTGACCCATTGCCTAAGAAAAAAGAAAAGGCTTGTGAGTTATCCAGTTGAAAATAATGCTTATGTTCACAAGATTTGTAAATTGCTTTCTTAGAGTAACACAGTAATCAGTAACACAGTGTCTACATTTAACTGTAGCTATAACCCCAGGTTTACATTACATAGATGTGAATACATTTTTACGCTCGGCCAAAGATGTTTCCTCCCCGTTTTTCTTGACCAGCACAAACAAGAAGGCAGCCAGAGAAGAGTGATGCCAGAAGCCCTTCTTTGAGGGATAGCTCCACTACCAGCATTTACCACATGAAGCGAGGCGGCACCTTGCAGGTGTGGAGCCCTGCGCCTCCGGCAGTGCCCACGCAGGGCAAACAGCCCTCCTGCCCCACAGGTTGGGCTGGGCTGGGCCGGGCCGGGCCGGGCCGGCCTTTGCCGGGGCTCTGCCGGCGGGGAGGCCGGTGGGCGCCGAGAGGGGAGCGAAGCGGGTGGGTGGTGAGGCGGGCAGTGAAGCCGAGGGGCGCTGAGGGGGGCGCGGCAAGGCGGGCGGGCGCTGAGGCGGCGGTTGGCGAGGCGGCGGTTGGGGTGACGGTTGGGCGGGTCCGGGCAACCGCCAGAGAACCGGCGCTGCCGGCTTTGCCCGGGCGGCCGCAGGCTTTCCTGCGGGCTCTGAAGAGGGAGCCGGTCAGGAGCTGCCTCAGGACACCTCACCAGAAGGCTCCCCCGACAGGTGACTTTTGTTTCTGGACCAGACGCGTCGTTTTTGGTTCTTCCCACAGGTCAAAGCTTTTCCTTCCTCTCCAGACTCGTGGGCCTTTCCCTTGGCAATGCAGGAAAGATGTTTTGCTGTCCTGTTTCAAAATCCACTTTCTCCAGGCAGTTGCTACAAGCCCGTAAGTAACCATGTGTGAAGAAGTTTAAAAAAATAACCAACCTTAAACCTGATAAGAAACCAACACTTTTGCCTGCGGACCCTCAGGGCTAATGAGGTGCTTTTCTCAGGATACAGTTAGCTCAAGCGTATGGCGTTCCTCACATGCCAGCCAGTGTTGACGGTTGGGTGCTGCTCTCCTAGTGAGTGAGAAGCTGCAGTTACTCCTGTCTTAGAAGAGGAAATAATATGATGTTGTTGTGAACTTTGTAATGTAGGTTGAGGGTATATTGACCTGCTATAGAGAATGTTTTGAACTGTTTCAACTAAGAGGACAAATTGGTAAGGAGGTCAAATATTCTTGTTGCTACTGCGTTTACTTAAGAGAATTTGCAAGGCTGTACTTCCCTGGGTATAAGAGGATTTAGGTAACTTAGAGTTCCCCTGTTCATAGCATCAGAAACCATTTCAGCCTGTGCTCTGACATATAAGCCTTGACTTATAACAGCGGTCACACACTCATACTCTTCAAACTGTCAAGCTTTTTTTCCCATTATGTTTCTATTTGTTATTTATATATTTTCGTCTAAGCTATTTCCTCACTTTGCCTTCCTGAACTGTATCTAGATGAAAGCTTTTCATTCAGAGCATTCAGATCCCTAGGATCTCATGCATTTGCTTTTTGTTTGGGTGAAAAAAAAAATCATAACTTTCTCTCACTACTACCTTAAATGTAGGTTTACAATTAAATGTGCTAGTTCCAACAAATTTTAATCCAGCATAGTACAATATGATTACTGCCTTGTAACATCCCTGTGAGAAAGAGGATATTAGTTGAATAGTTCCTTGTTATTATGTCTCTGTGGAACTGTTCAATATTTCAGGCTGCTACCCACTTTTATTTGGACACGTTGTCTCATTGTTGTCTATATATTATTACGGGAAAGCAGATACTTCAGGGATTTGCCAGTCATCTAATTGGTGAGTGTCAGATTTCTTCAGAGCTAACAGTGGTTGAATGCCAGCAGTATCCACCTGCTTAGTTTCTAACAATGGTCAGAACATTAACCAGGTCTTCTCTGTAGGTCTTTTTTACAAAGAAACTGAATATGGAAAATGTATTCTGCAGCCCAACTGAGGAAATGGATGAAATTTCTCTCTTTAGTGTCAGGGGTATTTCTTTCAATGTTATTCCTTGTTTTTCTTCATCGTATTATTCTTGTTTTAAAATCCTTTCCAAATTAACTGATTGCCATCTGGTTTGCCAGACTTTCGTATCAGTGTCACATAAAACACTTCCAATTCCAAACATACATTTCAAGGGTACAGATAAATTACCAGGGATCTCAACTTTGTCACCTTGATGTAGATCCAACAAAAACTTAGGGTTTGATTACTTTTGAGCTGCAGTGCCTAACCCAGCACCCAGAAGTAGAAATCAAAACTCATGAGTTGGGTGCTGAGGTACCTTATCCAATGCCTTTAAAGATATATTCCTAGGTTCTCTGAGGCAGTCCTGTATCAAAAATGTCACATCTGAAGAATGTAAAGTGCTGAATCAATGTTAACTCATTTTTTCTGGTTCAAATAAAAACACACAAATGAAGTTAAGTTCTTCCAACAGTCTTTATATATCAATCAGGTATTATTGTCTGCATCATTTTAATATTAGTTCAAATAAGGTATACTTTGTCTTTCTGCAGCCAATGTAAACACAGAATAATCACAGTACTGTTCTCTGTCTACTCAAAAGAGATGGCCTGTGTTGTCCTATCTAATCCAGAACAAATGTGTATTGTCAAGTGAATGTGAAGTTATGGATTTAGACATTGATATTGGTGTTGTCTGGGGAGATTCCGGCATCTAACCCATAAGACACATTAAGTACTCAGAAACGTCTGAAAATCTCATTCCTTTTTTCTTGGACAATACAGCTTGGATTTATCCTACTTGAAGCAATAAATGGGGCTAGGAAGGAATCTTGACTGGTTTCTCCAGACCTACTGTATAGTCAGTAGAGTAAGATAGGCAGAAGGCAAATCACATCTCAATAGGACTGAATCATCCTCTGGAGATGCTCTTCTACCTACCTAAATTGCGGAGAAATTACAAATTATACATAACTTTGGCCTCTTTATTTAAGTGCTTACAGTTACATGGGATGATTTCAGGCCCTGAAGTCTGACTAAAGTCTGCCTCTTTTGAGTTCCTATATGCTTTTACGTAGCTGCCTACTCTGGAAAATAATCACTTAAAACTGAAGAGTCTCCTTGTATTATTTTTTAAGAAATACCAACAATTTTCCTCCCATAATTATTTAGCCTTTATATTTTCTCTATATACAGGGAAAGAGATAATTGGGAAACTAAAAACATGCCAAAAATTCACTTGCAGGCAGGAGTTATGTTAATGATGTTGTAACATCATGTTGAAGCTTACATGAAAAATTCTTCTAGTATTTATATAGGTACAGTACCTCTACAAGCCACACTGATTTAATTTCCTTTGAAGACATACATATAATTTTGTAAGTCCTTGTGTAGTTAACTCACCTATTAAACTGATGTTCTATTTATGGAATAATACAGCACATTCTCTAGCAATATGTGGTCATGTAAAAAAAGACCCTATCACACAGACACAGGAGGAGATAGAGTAAGGTTGCTATGGGAACCTTAGCTCTAAACGGTCTGGCTTTTGTTGGCTTAAAATCTCAAACATTGTGTTGCATTAATTATGTTTTTGTTGAGGTTCTTTGCACTGAGTATGAAATTTGTTGGATTGCTGTTTCAGTCTTGCCTGTATGTATGCAACATTTTTAAAAACAAAATGATGTGTTAGCTAATACAAGAAGAGAACAACGTGTTTTATTACCAAACTGAATTATGGCACTGAAGAAAATATATTCAAGAACAAGGGACAAGATTTTCTTTTTATTCATCTAGCTAGATTTCAGCTATCACTATCCTCAGTTATTGAATATGGATCATGGATCCTGGCAAACTAATATAGCAGAAGCAACAGTGGGAGGGAGCCACAACAAAAGACAGGAATGGGGTGGCAACTGTGGGAGAAAAGGGTTGGAGAAATCTCTGTTGGAAGCATGGGAGGAATTTTGGTACTGAGAGAGTGGGTGGAAAAAAGCTGAAAACAGAAACTGAATGAAAGAGACAGAAAGAAAAATTTTAGGGAAGACTGAGGGAAGAACTTGAGCAATGACAGACAAGAAGTTGAAGGATTGCACTTAGTGCAGGAGCCAGAGGGAGAAGTGAAACAAAAGTGGAAACAAGGTTTCTGAAAACAAGATTGAATCTGTCTGGGGAGGAGGAGAAGATGGTAGCTGATGGGTTGCTATGAAATAAACTGATGAGGACAGTAATAGAACTCAAAATACCCCCAAATTATGAAAATATTGTTAATCAGATCCTACAAATTGGAAACAACAAAAACATTGTAACATAGTTTAATATAGATAGCATATATATTGTTCTAAGGCCTCTTCAAATCTTCTGCTGTATGAAAGCAACAAAGTTTCATGTAGTAAGAAAGGAAACATTCTACAGCATTGAATTTCTTCCCAATACATTTCACGTGTCATTTGATCATTTTCCTCTTGGAAAACTACTTATGGGTAATGAATAAGATTTAATTTTCCTTTCTTTAAATTACATTATCTATTCTTAAGAAGAATATATTTCATTTACTGAATTTTCCATAGAATGATTACAATCCTTATTCATCCTTATGGGTGGTACTGAGTCTGGAATTTTTATGATGAAAACTGATACAGTGCTTTAAAACTTTTCTGTGCTGAAAAACAATACATTTAGCTTCTATACTACAAGGCAGCAAACAGGATAGGCATTAATAATAGGTCAGCTCCACTTTAAATGCCCTCATATGGTAACTGTAATTTAAACAGTCTGCTAAAATTTCACATTGTTTTAGCAACCATAAATCCTCAGTCAAAGTACATATATCTTCAAACTGATGGAAAACTGATTAGTTTTCATATCTTTATTTTGTTTAAAAATAAAGAAAACAGTGCTTGTGATCTAGGTACCTTTTATAGAAATTTACAGACTTCAATATATTAAAGTAAGCAAATTTAATCACAAGTTACAGGGTTTTCTCAAAAAGAAATAGAGATTAATGTCTTCATAATATTAAAAGGAAAAGTATCTTTCTTCTGAGCACTAAATAGTCTGAGTAATACGCTTACATATGTTCACAATATGCTTACAAACTGCTGTGGACCTTGTGCTCCCAGAAAAGATGAATAACTACCAAAGTGACTCTCAAGAATTTTTAGCAGAAAAAGGAGTGAAACTCCAAAACCAGTCTAATCCACTCCTGTGAAAATCTGCGGGCTAATCACATATCGGTTATGCTCATAGTAGATGACATCTCCTTAGCTTTTGACAAAATCAACAGTAATACTAGTGACATTTTTATGTGGCGTTAGTGTGTTATTATAGCGGCTTCAACGATTTCTGACAGGACTCAGAGTGGTAGCAGCTATTCCCTGACCCCATTGTCTCCTAGCCTCTTGGCCTCCTACTTTTAACAGCTACATGGGACTCCTTGAAGAAGGTGACCTGATGGTACCCATTAGGAATAATACACCAATGACAACCAGATTCATCTCATTTTTATACATGCAGCTAACGATAAGGATGATATACGCCTGGAATGAGTCAAAGACAGATACACAATGACTGACACTGTCATTTATCAAAGAGCATAAAGACTTAGAGAATCTTTAAAGTTAAAACAAATGCCACTTTATAAACTGGGACAGCTTGTTAACAAATACTGCAGAACTCACAAATCACTATGAGTTAGAACATCCCCTCCCACTGAGATGTCCTTATACAGTACAACTGTAAGCACACAAAACAACTCTCATTTCTTTAACCTCCCCTGTCTCAGGGCTCATATTGCTTACACTGATCAAAGTTCTCTACAGTGTCCACCAGGGCCAAGGCTCTACTCCATGGATATTTCTTACCTCTTATTTCATAGGGATTCTACAGGGGCTAGTTTGGTTATCCATACAGTCCTGGAGAAAACTTCATCTTGCCGTGAGCCTTCCAAACACATATTCCACCATTTGACAATTACTATATGTGTTACTGAGTATTTTATTATTTTTATTATTTTTGTTAGGATATACCTCTATTAAAGAATGTAAATGTCATCTTCAAAAATAGCAGTGGACGTCCACATCCTTCTAACAGAGGAAATAATGTCTCAGAATGACATTCCTCATCTTGTGGAAAAGAGGAAAAAGACTGAGAAGAGCAAAGAACTTTGGAGTTCTACACAGATATGAGGGTCTTACACATCTCTAGGACTTGTATTCCAATCTCCCGAATATCACTGGAAAACTGATGTCACACAACAGTTTTGTCCATCTTCATTCAACTATTCCTAGTTGGCATGCAGGATCAGTAAGGAGAGAATGCAAGTGATAGTAACTGTAGTAAGACATTAGCCACTGTCCTGTATGACTTCTTAAAACTGAACCAGGAAATAGGCTAAAAAAAGCACTCTCAGTGTTTCACTGTCAGTCTGAGAGGGGCACTTGATTCTACACAGGTTTATCCTAGCTATAATTCTATTATTTTCACTGCCAGACCGCAAGTGTTGCAAGCATCTAAGAGGTGGTTAGGTTAAGGACAGGATTAGAGCTCAAAGTGATCTGGATAAATGAAATTATCTAAAACCAGCAAGATGATATGCAGTGAAGACAAGTAGAAAATCATACACTTTAGAAGAAGAAATCAAATGAGCTAATCCAAAATGAGAGATAGGTGTCTAGGGAACAACAGTACGGAAAAGGACCTGGGATTTATATTGGATTACAAATTGACCGAGATCTAACTGTGATTTTGCTGAAAAATATTTTATGATATATTAAAGGGAATTGCAGCATGTCAGAAGCAGAAGACAGTCATTCTACTTTATTCAGCTTTGGAGAGACCTACATAAGTACTGCATCCTGTTCTGAATGCCCTGCTTTAAAATACAGATAAATTAGAGACTCCAGAGAGATTAAAAATAACAAATGAAGGAAGACTGAAGGAACTGTAGAAAACACTGAGAGAGACAACAGCAATCTCCCAGTATAGAAAAGTTACTCAGAAGAGCATAGTGAACTCTAATTGAGGTAGAAGAAGAAACTTACTTGTAGAGAAGATTATTTAAGTTAATATGGGAAAAAAATCCCACCTTTCTAATACACTATGTGTGGAGACTGAAGATGAATCTTAAGCTGAGATTTTTAAGGGCATATGCCAGTGACATTTTAAGTCTTTACAACTTAACTCTATGCAGAAGGACAAATGAAATGATCCCTTTACATTTTTCACATCCTGTAGTGTGTGCATTCTATTCTCTGCAGTATGGTTATTTCTACATATGCTTTTACTGGTTCCACTTCACAGCTGAGACTGAGTACACTACTGTACTTAACCACTAAAGTACACAGACAGAAGCACATCCATCATCACAGTCCAGATCTCTAATCTCCTTTGTACATTGAGAAAGAGGTTTCAGAAGTTCTTCTGATTAGAAGGGGAATTTGTAAGAAACAAACTCAGTGTCTTAGCCAGCAGCATGAGCAGTAGTGGAGTAAGTCATGCAAACTGACTATAGGTTGGACGTAGTGATTTTTTGCCTCTGCTTTCATTATGATTATGATACAATCCCTTGTACACAACCCTGACCTTTTTCTTTGCTTTAGTATGTATTTTTGCTTGTATGTGTATGGGTTAATATTTGCTGTTTTATGTGCCCTTGGTGTAGTTTATTTTTATAAACATGATTTAGACATATATAGAAGTTTCCTACATAAAACACATAACAACTTTTGCTAAAAGATTGCCTTAATTGCTCTGAAACCACAGTATTTTTAAAGCTTTAGACAAATAGGCATTTAATAAAACAGGCAGGGGAAAGGTGATCCTCCTCTAAGACGTGTGACCCTGCTAAAACAATTTCCATTAGATATTTTGTTTATTATATGCAATTGTTTAAATTGGACATCATCTCTATTAACATAAAAATCGAGGCTAATGATTATTGATGAAGTATCTCCAAGGATTTCAGCTACAAAACAGAGTTTCCTCTTCTGATGAGTGTGAGACCATTATTAAGAAAGACCATCTCCAAGTCCTGTTTTGTTAGCTGGCAATTAAGAACACATATTTCTTTCCATGTGTGATTGTGAGAGTGACTTCTGTATAACTTCATACAAAAAAAGTTCCAATATCTATTAAATGTGTTTAAAAATACTTTAGAAGTTGACTTAGGCATATTTCCCGTCGATTTGAAAAGCAAGAGATTAGAGACAGGGTCTGACCCTGTGCATATATGCATAGTATGTTTTGTATGCTGGGTAGTTTTGGATGCCTGACATGCCTTAAGTAACAGTCTTAGTCTTGCTGTGCTTTTATTTTATTTCCATTTTGATAAAAATGTATATTATTTTCCTGATTACATTGTCTTTGATTTTATATTTTGTGCTGTAGATGCATTCATTATATTCTTTTTGTTATTAGATGAAAGACTATTGTGATTATGCCATACTATTTATGTTGACAAATGCAACATTTTATATTTTTCCTCCTTTAAATCAGTTAGAACTTCTGCTCTTATTAGTAAAATGATGAAAGAGTTACGCTGAAAGACAAACAAGAAATTTACACTGTTGCCTAATCATAAAGCTTGGATTGCAATCAATAAATGTATTTCATCAGTCTGTATGCCAAAACATATTTCCATTAGAGTATCACCATAAAAATATTACAGAAAAGGAAAAGTTTATTTCGGATTAACAACAGAGTTGCTTCAGGAAACTTAGAGCAAATATGATAAAGTGTGTCAAAATATAAAATATCTTTTATACAGACGTTTTGATATACACTAGGAAGTATATTCTAAGTATCTCAGATCTGATGTATTCTCTTGAGCCTTTTATGTGCTCCTCTTTTAACACTTACAAAACTACTATCAACAGTTTTGCTTTTCTTTAGTTAAAGATTAATCTTTGCCCCAACATGTGTCATAAAATAATTACCTAATGTACATTATTAAGGAATAGTTAAAAATATAGAAGATTATCCTGAATTTTTCAGATGGAATATTTTATATTTGATCTATAATTGGTCATTTCTTCTTTAGTATGATTCCATACATACATTTTAAATCATTTTCTTTTATGAAGTTTTACTTTTTCTCATGATCTTAATTATAATTCTTCTGTTTAGGAGAGGTCACTGATGTAATGGTTCTGGGCTGTGCACCAAATTCTGTTTTTTCTTTTGGAAAAAGTGGCCTTCCAGGTGTAGCCCAGACCCTGCAAAAAGAAATGTTTATTTCCAAAAGTAATAGCTAATGCTGCGTTGTGGGTAACAATGCTGACACATCTCTCAATCAGTCTTTCATCTCTATAAATCGCACTTTGATGCTTAATGAATTATAATCTTTTTAGCCCAACACAGTTGCTTGATCTCACTGTCCAACAAGAGAAGCAAATTAATTTAAAGCAAAACTGTTTCTCTTTTAATGGTTATAATGCAGTAGAGTAAGACAGTGCAGCAGGTATTTAAGCAACAGCCACAGCAATGAATAATGGGATTTTTGTTTTCAAAATATTTACCACAGTAGCAGGAAACCTAATAGGTATTTGTTTATTATGGTTATTCTCCAACAACACAATATTGCATTTTGAGGTAGGCCGATCAGTTTTAAAAAAAAGTCTCCTTGAAGGACGGAATTAAGAAACTATTTTACACTAAGTCCTGATGATCTTAAGCAGTCCGTAGTTATTTACTAACTACTCAACAAGCTATGTTTGACACCAAAATGTAACAAAAAATTTCTCCACATTCTGATGTATCATTATAAATCCTAGCACATAGACAAATGGTACTCTTCCATTTGGGAATGTTCCTGAAGAGTTAACTGCAATATGTGACCTATCCTGGAATAACATCAGGTAGAAAAACCCTAAAATTAAAACACTAGCTTTAATAGCAAGAACAAGACATAGCAAGCACAAGAAATAAATCTGATTTTGCTTTAAAAATGCCCAGAGGAAACACAAGCATAAGGTCAAGAGAACAGCAACAAAATGTGTTTGTGTTTTTTTTAACAAAGGACATAGATTGTGCTTCATTAATACATTCAAGCAACGGTTCTAAAAACAACAGTGGAAAAGAGTAAAAAATAATTCAGCCCACAACCATTATTTTCTGAAAGGTGGGACTGTTAAAAAACATTGATTTATAGTCTGTAGAATGGGTTCATGGGTTGTAAATAACAAAAAATTATTCAAAGTGCCTATAAATTCCCTTAAACTTCTATATGCAATTTCTGTAGCAGTAAAGAAAACTAAGTAATGTACACTACCACAACTACAGAAGCTGCAAAACTGCAATCCCAATTCTATGTTATTCCTTAAATAAGGAAATAGTGTTTCTGTGGAGTAGCCACCCCCATTTTGTTGGGTAACCTTACAAAACATAGAAGAAACAAGAAGTAATTGGAAAGAATCAGAACTACAAAGAAAAAAGATGTATTTTTCCCATCATTTCAGTACTGAATCATCTAAGCCATATTCATTAACAACAATCTTTGCATTGTGGGAAGAGAAGGAAAAATTAGATTTCTAAGGTGAAACAAAAATTCTTCATCATTGCCTAATGAAGTAACCAGCTTTTCACTCTATGCAGTGCTGTGTCAGCAGAGCTGTGCACATGCAAGTGTTTGTAAATTCAGGATCTTAGATTGTGTCCTGTGATTTTCAACTACCCATATTGGGACCAGTCAACTTCTGGTGGCTGCTAAAGGCCAGGAAGTAACGATCTGATGCATTTCATCCCTGGGCCCTTCCTCTGCGAACACAATTAACATTTTGGCTGAGAAGAGAAAGAAAACTCAGTAAATTCTGCGATTCCCCGCAGCAGGAAGGAAAATGCTAATTTTCTCTCTCTCATTGATCACTCAGTTACTTCTTATACATAGAGAAAATCCTCTGGTTCTAAGCAAAGTTAAGAGGATGATGAAAAGATTTTTATAAGACTCGAGTGCCATCAGTATTGCATTCCCTCACAAATACTTCTCAAATGAAAAAAACCACGCTAAGGCTGAGAATAAACTACTAATAAAAGCTTAATGAAAAACAAATGAACGAGATTTGACTACATACTAATCTCTTGCATCCTTCAAGAGCTTTAAAATAAAGGAAAAAAGAACACTGCAGTGACATGTAATTTTGGGGCAACTCCATAAAAAAGTAGATGTTAAATTATCAATCAAAAACTCTAAAATCAGCCATGCATATAGATGAATATCGGTAACTTCTTCCCTTGTTATTTCTACTTTAAAAGAAGTGTCTCAGTTTACTAAAAATAAGACTGTAAAACTGTATTTGATGCCTTGACTTGATCAACAAAAGCACACTACTCTGTGCTACATTTATTGAAATAACTCATAATCGTAACTCATAATCCTTAGGTTTTAAAAAGTTGTAAAGAATTAGGTAGACCTGAACCAGTCTGGTCTCCACTGTCAATAGGAACTTGTTTTTGTGGATTAATGCTGTAACCTCTACAGTAAACACTCAGTCTAGACAACGCCCTTCTGAGATACAATAGGATATTTTTTAAAAAATTAGATTCTAAATTTCCTTTTTTCTGGTTTTATTTGCTTGGTTTTTAATATTAGGTTTCTATTAAACATACAGTCCTCTGGTTTCTGTATAATTAGCTGGCACCGATTTTTCCTAATTGTTTCCTGTTAATTTTATTACTAATGAAACAACATTTTGTGATTCCGCTTTCAGAAAAAGTCTTTTTTCGCAGGAGGTTTTGAAGATCGAGATATGTAGGTTTGCCAGGACTCTTCCAGCTTTTGGATTTTTTCTAATGGCTCATTAGCTCTGGTGGTCTGATGTAGCGTTTGGGGAGCAGTCTGATGTCTCTTGTGTCTTCTTCCAGGGCAGCTCTGCACTCTTCTTTGCTGCTTTTTACATCTTGCTTGTGTAAAAACTGTAGAATTAAAAAAAAATGTATAAATATTTTTAAACACATTGGCTTATGAATATGGTTGGTGTCAATACAGAAAATTCGGGAATGAAACTAACAAATTTAGATGACTTAAAGGAATACTGAGACTTTTCCTCTCTCTACTTTTTAATTTTCATATGCACTAAGTACTTGAGCTTACCTGATTTAGGACTTTAGTTTACAAACTTTTAAGTTCAAGCATTTTTGGAAGCTCATTTTTCAGGGATTAGTCATTTTAGAAACCAGGTACTTTAAATTAGACATAAAAATTCCATGATTCTGCAGTAGAAGTGGGGTCAGAAGGAACCCGTCCAAGAAAGGAGTATCTAGTTTTCCTTAAGTCTACACTGTCAGAATTTACCTTTCAGTCTTTAAAGGATGTATGGTTTTGGTACTTAGGTACTTGGGCTTCACAAGATAGCTTTTCAAAATGTAACACCTTACATGCTAGAAAAGGATTTTTTAATTTTGAAACTCATATCTACCCGAGGCCATGACTTGCAATTTCTGTGTAGTTGGCTTGGCAGTGCCGTACGTTTTACAGAATCCAAGTTTTGGATTTAAACATGCCTTGAGAGGGCCACAGAGGATTTTATGATTGATAAGAATTCGCAAGACCTTTGCGGCCTTTTGCCCGAGCGTGAGTGAGGTGGGAGACCAGGGGGCCCCCGCCTTGCGCAACGGAGCCCCGCACTTTTCAAAGTTCATTCATTTTACGCAGCCCGATCCACCTCCTCACCTCCCAAAGCTGCTGCCTCCGAGCTGATCAAGGCGGGAGCGCTCAAGGCATTACCGGGCGCAGCCCTACTGCGGCCATTTTATCGTCTAGGGGCCGGGGAAGCCGGCGGCCCCCGCTGCGGGTGGCGGGCCGGACGCCCGGCGGGGCGGGCGCGCCGGGGGTCTCGGAAGGGAAGCGCTGGTGAGGCCCCGCCGCGCCGTTCATGGAGGAGAGGGGCGGCAGCGCGGCGCGCACCGGTTCCTCGTCCTCCCCGTGCGCTCGGAGGCGCCTCCGGCGGAGTCCCGGCCAGGCCCGTCTCCCCCGCCGGGCGCCATCGGCGGCTGCTGGGCCAGGCCCGGCTGGCAACGGCTCGGGGGGCCGCTGGTGGCGGAGACGGTGAGGGAGGAGCGGGCGCGCTGCCGCCGCTTCCTCCTGCACGGGGGCCGGAAGGCAGCGCGGCCCGGGCCGCCGTGCGCGCGGACTGGGGAGCGGGAGAGGGCCGGGCCTCGGCGGCGCCGCCGCCGCTGCGGGTCACCCAGCCTTCCGCAGTGGGGGTGGGCGGCGGAGCGCGCAGGCCGGGGGAAGGGCCAGGCCCCGCCGCCTCTCTGGGCGATGGAGTGAGGGAGCGCGGCTCGGCAGCAGGAAGATGGCCGGTGGCGGCGGCGGCGGCTGCAGAGACAGCTTGTTTCTGGAAGGTGCGTGCATGGCTGAGCGGGGGGGAATGTGGCCCATGGGCTGCGTTTCTCTTCTGGCAACCAGTAAGGGGCACGGTACAGACTGGGGAATGGGGGAGGCGGGCGTGTGTGTGCATCTGGGGGGGGGGTGGGGGGGAATGGGTCCCTTTTGGGGGACGACGACAATGAGAGGTGGCTTCGTGGTGGGGGAAGGGTGGGTGCCGTAAGGGCTGGTTTGATTTGGTGAAAAGAGACCTGCTTTTGAGGGAGGGGTTAGTGAGGGCGATTTGATTTCTTTTTTTTTTTCTTTCTTTCTTTCTTTCTTTCTTTCTTTCTTTAATTTTCCGAGGCTTTGGAAGTGCCGTGTTTTCTTTGTAGGGGCAGAGCGCTGAAAGCAGCCTGGGCTTGGTGCAGCAGGGCCGGTTTTGCAGCGGGAGGAATCTTCCCTCGGAGGGGCGGTGGGCTGGTGGGCGGCCGGGCAAGGTTAGCGCTAGGTGAGGAGGGGAAGCGAGGATTGCTCTGCCGCCTCCCCGCTGCATTTCCCTGCCTTTAGTCCACTCCCAGGCCCCGGCCTAGCCCGTACCCTTTCCCCCCACCATAAAATGAGTCTCGTCTGCTTCTAAAATGCTACTTTAAAGGTTTGGGACTGAGGTTAATTTTTGAAGGGGGATCATCTTACATTTGTGATACAAAGGTGATGATGAATCTATCAGCTGCAACTGAAAGAAACCCTTAGCGTGTATAAACCCCTGAGTAATTTTTTTGATGTACAGGTTTGGTGGTGTTTTTTGTCACTGTGAAGCTCTTAATTATAATGCAAAAAGTCTCCTGAAATTTGAATATCTTTAATTGTCGAGCCTTTACAGTTTCACCGATTTAAAAACAAAAATCTGCTATTATAGTCTTGCAAAATTGCTCTAAGCACGCATCCTGATGACATAGGCCAATAGTCTGCTAAATTCTGCCAAATTACCATGATAACGAAGAAAAATATATGTTAATGAAATAAATTACTCCTCATAAGTAGAGTTTTTCAAGTCAGGGATAACTTTAGCATTGGAGATTTTGTACGACCTATATAATATAGAACATACCTCTTGCAGATTTTCTTTCGCTGCAGGATGTTGGGTTTTTTATTACTAGAGCTTCTGGAGTAGAAGTACTGTGTGAACAAAATACTGCTTGTTGTTTTTAATAATTAATCTGAAATTCTGATGTTCAGAAACTCTTTTTGGTTGATAATGGCTGTCACGTTACCTCCCTTCTACCTTTTAAGTGTTTGGTGGTGAAATGCAGATGCTCCATTTTTTCCTGAACTCTCTCTGCAGAATATAGTGAGGTTTGTGCAGACAACTAAAAGCGTCAGGGTGATGACTAGTCACTGTCTTCTGCATGCGCCTTGGCTACTTGCTGGTTGGACAAGTGGCTAAGAAAAGACAGGTTTCAAGTGCAACACCTGCACATTTTTTACTTCTGAGATCTCTTTCCAACAGCAGGACCAGCACAACACTGGATAGCATCCCCATTCAAAGCTTCAGTGTTCCACAATTGGTGAACTGAATTATCAGCTGGTTTTGTGTTTCCCCATTATTTGGGGATGCGTTAATTTTAGGACTGATGATGTGATAGAAATGCTAAGAGTGTGCGAGTGTGCACACACATGTGAAGAAAACCTGATGTGGATGGTGGTGACAAAAAATTTCTGAGGGTGGCCCAAATCCAAATGGGGTGATAGTACTATGGCAGATTTAGTAAGAGCTGGTAAACTTTGTACTGATTTGAAGCAAAGGAAAAAGAAGGCTTTCTAGTGTTACTTGAGAGGTTCTTATTAGGGATGTTGACTTTATGGGAAAAGTAAAGGCATAGAATATATATATGTATATATGGGGGGGTTTGGCAATCTGTAATCTGGAAACATACAGCAGCACATTAGATCAACCTAATGATGTTAGAACCAGCATTATCCAAAGGCTACACAACCATGAGAGTGCCAGACTTGTGAAACAAGTATAACGGGACAAAAACAGGGATAAAAGTGTATAGAGTAGGAAATATGGCAACTTCTGTTGCAAGATGATGATTAATACATAAGCCTAGAGTTATATCTATAACTAGTCTGAGTGTGTGTATTTCAGGGACTCTGTTGAAGTCTGTGTAATCAACAACCAAAAATTGTTTACTTGATGTTTTTGGAAGTGTTATGTTAAAGGCTGGTAGAGAGGAGGGGGAGGACTCCTCTGTCCATCCCTGCCATTAATGCGCAAAACAAACGAATTACGTGCCAAATGGCTGTTAGATCTATCACTAATTGAACTCAGTCTAGTGGAAAGTGTGCTGTTTAAATATGTACCTATATATTTACGTGTGTGTGTATATATATATGTACACAGAAACTTCTGGTGCTGTCATGCTTATGTTGACTCTCAGTCAGACTTGAGATAAACATAGGGTTAAATTAAATTAATTGTTTTTAAGTATGCTGGTTGTTCAGAATTTTGGTTTTGATTCCACATGTCCAGTAAGATACTGCTTTTCTCTCATGTAGTGTAACAGATGTTACTATGAAGAAATATGGCTGTCATTCTGCTGTTAAAGTGCTTCCTTTTAATATTTTTATTATTTTATTCTCCAATAAAAACAAAATGGTCTTTCTGGAAGGGTGTTCCTTGAGTGATTTATCTGTTGCCTTTCTGGTAATGCCGTTCTTGAACACAGTGGTTCATACTAGTACATGGTTTTTGTCCAGTTTTGTGTATCTAATGTGTCATAATTTTTTATGCTGTGCTGTATAGACTGTTTTATGGAAAATGTGAAAAAGATCCCTAGAACTATAATGTTTGACTGTTTTTAAAGCTTCATTTGTTATCATTCTGGGGTGGTGCTAATAGTTGATGTACATCACATACATAATATCCATGACCTTCATGTTTACTTTTCTTGAAATGTCAGGACTGTTAGAATTCAGAAGTGTGGAAAGTACCTTATTTTTGTTATTTAAGCTAGTTTGCAAGTGGAATTAGTAAAACTTTTCCCTCATTTTCTGAATTTACTTTCCTACAGTAAGGTTTCCAAGTTATGGGCAGAATATGAAGAAATTCACACTAACAAAGCATGGGAACTCTTTCCTGATTTGGAGGACTAGAAATTTAGTGATGAGAGATTTCCATCTGCAGGAATTCCTGTATTTTTCAATTGATAGTCACACTTAAAATATAAAGCAAAGATAGGCAAAGCTATTTGGATTTAGAATAGGGGGATGCTCAACATCTAGGAATAGAGAGTACTGTTGATCATTACTCCTGGAGAAAAATTGTGGGAACTCATGTTATATTCTGCCTCCTTGGATATTACTGAGTTGCAATGAAATTGTAATTTCTTTTTTCCACCCGTGAATGTAAAGTTTCCCTATGTTTGTGCAGTAGATAACAGGCAAACTTTAAAGTATTCCTAAATGCATGTCTTTTCCAGAAGAAAGGAGAAATGTTTTATTCCTTCCTGTGTTCTTTTTTCAGTCTCCTGGTGGTTACAGTAGTGATACTGAGAACCAATACTGAAGTTTCTTTTTGAGGACCTCCTTTCTAAGGAATGTTGCCAGTCCCTACCTACAGAGCTGCTGAGAGATTTCAGTGCAGTCATGACAGGAATTTGCTCAATTTTCATTCCATTTTCTTGGCTACAGGTTTTCTAATAACAATAGAGAAAACTATGTGAACTACCCATTAGCAGCAGCAGAAGAAACTTCACAGTTGTCTGCCAGAGGACTCTAGAAGACTGCTTTGTTTTTCATTGAGCTCACATATAAAGAATTGTCTTCACCAAAGCAAAAGTTGTAGGCTTGTGTGTTTTCTTAAAGGTAGCTGAGATTCTGGAGTGGTACAGAAACACACAGCATTTGTATATTAGTGTATAGATAATAGAGTTGCCATTTGAAGCAGTGGTCAGCCTTTCCTGCTCCCCCCCCCCCCCCCCTTTTCTTAATCGTATTGAGAAATCTCTGACAAGAGTAACACAAATTAGAGTGGAGTTTATATTCAGATGGAACACTTGAAAATTTCCTACCTGCTATGCCTCTTCTCTTTATTTTTCTCTTAACAGTGAGATTTAATTATTAATTTTTTGTAATTGTCTCTGAAGCAGTCTCTGATGCTTTGTTTATGACCTAGTAGAGATAAGTATTAGCTTCAAAATGATGGGAAGGGATGTTCCAGGTACCATTCACCTTCTTCCATGTCTTTATCATAATCCAAACTCCTGCTTTATGCTGTTGAATGCCTCTCTGGTTTGCATCAGTCCAGTCAATGTCTGGACATGTTCTGTTAGTTTCTTCTGTTTTTCCTGAGAGTGGTTTTCTATCTGAAAGTGGGAAATTTGTGACTCTTCCATGGCTTGCTTATGTTTCCCAGTCCTCTGACCCATTCAGAATTTCTTTCCAGCACTGCATATGTGTCTTCTCAAACATTTGTTCAGCTGTCCTTTCCAGTGATTTTAAGAATAAGAAACCTTCTCACTGACTTCAATGACAGATTATTTTCTAGGAATGAAAGCCCCTTGTTGAGAACTATTTCTCAGCAAAGTCAAATTGAAACTATCTTCTTACAGTCTTATTTTTTATATGTGCCAATCTAACTGGGGTGATAGGTGGCATAAAATATTAAGAAAGGCTGCTTCTTAAAGCATGTAGAAAGATACTAAAAATAAATGTCATTTATCTGTTAATGCTCTATAAACATATCTTGTAATATGCTTGGTAGCACATTCTAAAATAATATCCCGTGCCCAAGTCCTCTTCCGCATCATCACCTTCTTTTTAATTTTGAGACGTAGGATTCTAGGAGCCCAGGCTTGTCCTTGGCTTTCTGAGTTGGAAGGCATCTGTGTGCAATTTTCTGGTTTTCGTTATGGGGGCATTTATTATTTGGTAGTTTTTCCTAAGTAGTTGCTGCTGTAATAATTTTGCACAAAGTGCGACATAGAAGCTTCAGGTGTAAGAGTAGCTGTCTTGTGTGGGATGCCTCATCCGTTATTTTCTGGCACTTGGATTTGATAGGAAAGCACTACTCTTTCCTCAGAAGAAGTACAGAAATTCTATTCGTTTTTAGTGGCAAAAAAAAAAATTAAATTGGGAATGTTCCTAAAAGAGATCGTTATACTCTTCTTTATGTAAGTATAAATACAAAAGTGATAGTAATAACATAAATAATAACATCAATATGTGGCTTGATAGGAAGCATAAACCAGCATTTTGCAAACATCTTGCATGCACAGATACTTTTATGGTGAGCCTATTTGGATATTTTAGTCTTTTGGTTCTTGTTTTATGTACAAGGATAAAACATAATGGATTATTTACTGTAATGATTTCAACAACAACTTTAGCTTTTATTACTGTTGTTTCTGGAAGACTACGCATGGATTTCAGTGCAGTATCAGACTTCACCTTTTCTATAGAGTTTTAGCTGTGTCTCTTAATTGAAATAATTGAGGGGTGTCAAGGGGTTTTGTGTTGTAGCAGGTCCTATAATCTGAGACTAATCACCAAACTCTTAATTACTGCTGTATAAGAATATGAGGGTTTTTTGAATCATCTCTCATCATTTGGTCTCCTTCCTTCCCACTAATAGCTATTAAACCCTTTTGTTTGCAGAGGAGTAGAGATCTCGCAGGTAAATAGCTAGAAATTTTGTGTAACTTGCCCACTTCCATAAAACAGAGAAGTCAAAGTTACTGTCCTTGAAGTGAAGGTTTCAGTGTTTCCTCAGCATGGTTTGGTTTGCTCCTAACTGGTGTTAGTACATACACTGGCTGAGCAGTCAGGGGTCAGAGCAGCTAGAGGACTCGTTACACAGGATGGGGTATGCCTCCATCTGTGTGTGTGTGTGTGTGTGTTGCAGAAAGGAGTGGAAGAGTGTACAGGATAGCTTAAGATACTGCAGGAGGCTGAGAAAACAAGATAAATAATAATGGAGCTGTTGTGGTGGGGGAGGCTGTAGAGATACGGCGAACAAATTATTTTTTTGAGAAAAAGGGCAAATGTAATTCTTCTCTTAACTTGGTTGTTCTAAAAGGCGCTTCCATTGTGGGGGGGAGCAGATTCGGAAAGTTCCTTTCCTTTGGCCCATGTTTTAGCACCTATTTGGTTTCAGTTTGGAGGTTTTTTTTTTAAGGTAGGGATATTCTTAACATAGGTTGAAATCTGTCTGATGTGCTGTGCTTGATCACTTCTTGCTTAAAATTAAGAAAAATAAAGCACTAGTAAAAATATTACTATTCTTATTCATCATATAGAATTAAACCTGGTTTTATCTTATACATTTAATTCTTAAAAGCATGTCTTCTTAAACTTCCTCTTGCTGTGTTCAGCAGCCTAGCATGTGTAATATTTTCAGGTGACGGTGATCTTAAGTTGTCGTGGTCAAAGTTGGTGTCTTGTGTTGGTCAAGTCAGTTGCTTATGAATGTTGTGTTCACAGGAGTAAACGGCACTTCCATAGTGGGTGCTCAGCAGCCTGCGTTGATGGATATCATAATGCAAAAAGAATTACCTGGCAATCTTTATTTCCTTGATCCTTCACAAATATAAGATAAAAAATGTTTTTAATTCTGCTGCTGAGGGCATGAAATTTCATTTCCTTTAGGAAATGTGGAAAAGATAACCAATTCTTAAATAACAGCTTAAAAATCAAATAGTGTATTTTCAATCATTAAATCACTGCCCCCCAAAAAATCACTGCCTAAACAGTGACACATGTTTAGGTTGGAAGCTTTTTTTGAGAACTACTAACATGTTATATGTAGAGCTTCATAGTTCATTGGTACATAGACATATTTGTGAGATGTCTTCTGAGTGCTTTCAATAGAATGACATAAAAGTAAAAAACTTATTTAATTTTCTTGCATGGTGTAGTCTCCCTGCACAGAGCTGGGGATCATGCCAAATGGAATTCAGTCTCTGACTTGCAGTCTAGTATAAATCAGAATATAGAATGGCTAATGGTTATTTGGGTGCTGTAGCTAACAGGAATGATTAAGAGCAAATAACTTTTGAGAAGTTCTTTTGTTTTTATTTATGGTGTCATGTCTGCTATGAGTTAAAGAAATAGCATTTTGGCAATCCTGTTGTTCGAATAACTTTTTTCTAAATAATGTGTGGAAGAAATTATGTTCTAATATATATGTTCTATTATACGAGGATAGTTGGTTATTGAAAGGATAGTTATAAATGCATGAGTACTCAGGTCTTGTAGTTAATATACACTAGCAATTTGCAGCATGGATATCAAATTTGAAAATAATTCTTTCAAAATAAACTGTCCAAAGAGTAGTAAAATGATTAAGGTGCGATGCTATTGTCTTGTATAGGGTAATGATAAATTGGGTGTATTGATTCCCTAAAGCAGTGAACTGTGCTGTTGCTGCTTTTATCTTATCATGCCATGACTCCATTTTGGATGTAAAACTGCATGCCAACTATTTATTGGTTCTCTTTGCAAGGCTTAAAATTATTCACTGATTTGGACATAGGGACTAACAGAATATTATTAACTGATTAGAGGGAGTTATGTGTTGCAGCTGGGCTGCTCTTAGGGCTCACTGCTGCAGGTGGGAAGAGGGAGAGGTCTGCTTCTCTTCCCCCTTTGCCCCCCCCCCGGCAAATTCCAGCCTTGTGGTGTGTCTCCTACTGTCCGCCACCCCTGAGACTTACCAGTTTATTGCCAAAGAGGTTGAACTTGCTGTGCACTGTGTTGCCAGATTGGCGCTTTGCCAAACCTCTGTTGAATTTGTTCACTGATGGGTAAGCAGGAGAGGCAGGACAATGGCTTGGGTTGGGGAGAGCAGACAGATTCTGCGTGTGAGAGGAGCAGGACATTCCCCCTTTCATCTCTGGTGAGCTGTTAAAGTCAGGTTAAGGTGTCATACATAACTTAAACTTTAGAATAAATACTTTTGTGTAACATCAGCTTTATTCTGCCCAGGGAAATTCAATTATTTTAAATAACAGGTTAACTTTTGTGCAGAACAAGTTTATGGTGAAGGCTGGAGACTGGAGGGAATAAATTAATAGGCTGGGGTTATTCTTCCCAGGTTGGTCAGCAGGCCTTTAAAAAGTTTTTGTTAACGGGCAAGTGCTGTAAGTGCTGCACGGGGCAATGAAGCATTTCTGAATGTATGTCCCAGTAATTCCTATGAAAGAATAATTTGGAGTGAAAGACATTGAATTTGGGATATCTTTCTCTGACTGAATCTTGAATGATTATAAATAAAGAAATATAAAGATTATAAATAAAGTTACAATTCAGAAACTCTGTGGGAAGCCTTCCTGGGTTTTTGTTTGTTTGTTGTCAGATCGTATAAGCTGTAGCTGGAGCAAAATCTCCCTGTTGTTGTGTTTTTTTGTTTGTTTGTTTTTTTAATAAGACTTGCCACAACTAGGTTTTAGGAATGATAAATGCCAATAATATTTTGCTACTGTGGTAAAACAATACTATATGACATGATTAATATTATGTAATCTTAGACATTTATGTCTCTAAGAAACAGCTGCAAAAATATTTGTTATTTTCATGAGAATGTTTTTATCCAGTGCCATACAGTTGTTGCACTTGTACTAAAATTCATTCTACTGATGTATTTTTATTAATGTTGTAGGATATAATGGTATGTTTGTTTGGCATGTCCAATTTTTATGGCTTATTTAGCAAAATATGAATATCCTGCTGATGACAGAATTTAATACGACAGTCTAACAGAAAGATTATTCAAGAGCCCATTAGATGAGAATTTGAACTATGCAGTAGATGTTAGGTTTTGTACTTACAATTGCAGTTCTTTTAGAAACACTTACTAGAGTCCATTGTAACTTTTATTTCTACCAAGGCTTACCGCTCAAGAGGCAATTTAAGGATCCTTTACAATTGGGAATAAACTTTCAAAAGTGAACTTCTGGACTACTTTAGTCCAGGTTATTATGATTGCATATACCTGGCACAGTGGGGCAGTAAACCTTTAACTGAGATTACTAGTACTTCCATAAGGCGAATATGTTGTAGCTGAATCATTACTTGATGAATACCACAAAGAATAAATATCTGTCATTAATGTAGTAAAGTTCTTCGTCATTTAGCAAAGCCTTTGTTAGATGGAAAAGGCACTGCTCCGTACTTGGAAGGAAGACTTACTCTGTGCCCTTTGATAGAAAGAACTGATAGATCAAGGTAAGCATGAGTTTCATGTTTGAATGAAGGTGGCTGAAACTCATCTCCCGTTGCAGGATGGTCTCTTAAGAAGTTGGATGTTCTGCCTTAGCTGTCTTTTGAGTGATATTTCTTGAAAAGTAGGTTCATAACTGGGTGCAGTTAGCAAGCTGGCATGTGTTAGTTATTTTGTTATATTAAAAATTAGTTGATCAATAGCACTTTCTCATCTTCACTGCCTTTACAAGTAATTACTAAGAAAATGTTTGTTTTTCCAGGGATGTTAAAGTTATTTTTTAGCCTTTTAAAAATAAAGCCTGCTTAGTGAATTTTAGCATACTGTGGTTTAGTTAGCAGCTGTCAGTGTTTCTTAAACTCATTGTTGTTAGGTCTAGTGAAGTTTGATACTTCCATTACAAAGATTTCTGTGTTTTTAATGCAGTAATGTAGTTGTATTACATCATGCCTCACTGCATGTATGTTCTCTAATTGCAAGGGGAGTTGGAAATATATAGTGTGTGAGCAGGAGGCTGGTGCCTATATTTGTGTTGCATTTCTTTGATTTTTTTTTTTTTAATAAAAATATATCTATATATTTACTTGATTTTTAACTGTGTGTGTATTTGCAGAGTCATTTTCTAACTCTTAGCAGTCCCCATGTGTGTGGCCATACTGTATGGCCATGCAAGTAATTGTAACAGCAATTTACAACACAGCCAGGCCTACCTAACTGCTCTGTGCTGCTCAGAGTGACAGTCCTGCTGCCCCTCCCAGAGGCAGCGTGCTCACAGCTTTGCATTTCTCTGGCTTCATGGCAAGTTGGCTGAAGGAACTAAATTGGCAGAAAACTAATCCGGGGGTGGGTGGGGAGGGGGGAAGTGTTGGTGGAGCTAGTCTGTATTACTTTTCAGCCATATCAGCAATCTAATCCAGCTGACGGCCCTCTCATATGGGTATGAAAGCTTGCCAGTGTCACTAAGAATAGGGAAAAAACCAGGTCTTTGGCCTTTACAGAAAGGCAAATGCAAATTTTTCTCACAGCTTAGAGTTTAACTGACTCTTTCATCCTCCTTTTGTCCTTTCCGTACTCAGATTTTTCTAAGATGTGCCTTTTTCATTTGACCAAATTATTGAGGTTTTCTTGGTTTTTGAGTGTTTTCTTTATGTGTGCTTTTTTTGCTGTCCATTTCAGGTGAATTTTGAACAATTGACAACATCAAAGAAGTGCCTCACTTTCTTCTGCTTTAGTTACATTTTAGAGATTCTTCTGTCCTACATTTGCAAGTTATTTTGTTGTAAAAGTCATGGAACATTTCTGGACTTTAATTTCTGAATGTTTTTATGGAAGGGATAGTATCTATCTGACAGCATCTTTGAAAGTTTGCAGGATAAATCCAGAAGTGTTAAATAATACAAATTATTGATTTTTTTGGTTTTCTTCTTCCTTTTGGTATGTAGATGCAGTGCTTTATTTCAACCTGACGTTCCAATTATTGCAGCAAACCTGGAAACCTTCTCAAAGTGTTGGTTGCCTAATTTCCAGGTAGTTAGGCTAGGTTATTAATCTTATTCTGTCTATAACTGCCTTTCAGCACTTTCTAAAAATAGATTGCTGTTTGTTTAGTGCTGCTATATTCTCAGTCGCACAAGCTTAGCTTTTTTTATGAAAATGGATCCCATGGTGCATAACTAAGTCTAAAATCAGAAGTGTGCAAATCACGTACATAATACACTGTAACGTTTCCTGCTGTGTTTTGCTTATCTTATAAAACTTCCAGTGTTCAGAATTTGAGATCATATGTGATTAACATCACATACTGATTTGCCACAGAAATCATATTCTGGAATTCTTGTTCAAGTGTCATCCTTGAAATTGCTTGTTAGCTTTATATGCTTTTTCACATTTTGAGAGTAAATCAGCAGGCAGTTCAGAAATTGTCCCTAGCTCATCCTAATCTTTTATCCTCCATTTTTTCCTATAAAATAGGAAGATACCTCTCCTATATTTATCTTTCCTATAAAACCACTGAAACTTTCTTCTTACTTTCTGAATTTTTAGTATATCTCCAGTCTATCAATAGAGGTCTCACATAAGTAGAGAATTATATATATTCATAATGCTAGAGATGAAAAAATTGCTTTTCTGTTTATTTGTTTGTTGTTTTGGTTTGTTTTTTTCTCCTTTATTGTTGGATCCTGCTTTTGATGTTATTTAAATTATTTTACTTGTGTGGAAAGTTTGGGTGGGTGGCAGACTTATTGAGAGAGAGAAAAGAAGGAAAGTGACTGAGGTGCTTCATTTTGGAAGTGTTTGTGATGATGGTGCAGTTGCCTTAGGTGATGCTTTGTACCTATGAGTAGTCACTGGTTTTACTTGACTTCTGGTTGGAATCGTGGGTTGGAACCGCCTGTCCAAACCAAGCCCAGTTAGGCAGGTTGCTCAGGGCTTTATTCAATCTTTATGGCCTCACAGGTCAACCTCTTGAGCACCCTCATGGTAAAAAATAAATTCTTTCGTTGAGTTGGAATTTTCTTCGTTCCGGCTTGTGTCCATTGCCTCTTGTCCTTTTGCTGTGCATCTCTGTGGAGAGTTTGGCTTTATTTTCTCTCTGCCTTCCCACTAGGTATTTGAAGACAGCAAAAAGGTCTCCCTTCTCCCCTTTTTAAGACTGAATAAACCCAGCTTTTTTAGTCTCCCCTTATATGTTATGTGTTCGATCCCCCTGGCTATCTTGACAGCTCATCACTGAACTTGCTCGAGTGTGTCAATGCCTTTGTTGTACTGGAGAGCCCAAAACTGAATGCAGTACTCCGGTTAGTTTCATATGGAAGTGCCCTATGGAAGCAAGAGTCATGTCTCTTGGCTGCTGGCTAAACTTTTGCTAATATGTCATGTGGTTGGCCTTCCTTGCTGTGGGGGTGCGCTGCTGGCCCATGTTCAATTTGTTGGCCACTGGGACCCACACATCCTCTTGGAAGAGCTGCTTCCTAGCCAGTCGTCACCCAGCCTGCACTGATGCATGGGCTTATTTGGTCCCAGATGTAGGACTTTGCATTTGCTTTTGTTGAACTTCATAACGTTCTTGGCAGACCATTTCTTCAGCCTGTCAGGTCCCTCTGAATATCAGCCCTGGGTTCCAGTGTATCAGCTGCTTCCCCCTATTTGGTATCATCTGCAAACTTGCTGAGTGCACTTGGTCCCAGCATCCAGATTATGAACAAAGACATTAAACTGTATTGACTCCAGTACTGATTGCTGAGGGATGCCAACAGCTGGATTCGTACTGCTAGTCATCACCCTTTGACCCCAACAGTCCAGCTGGTTTTCCCCTCACCTTCTCATTCATTTACTCGGTCCGTATCTCTCTAGTCTGGCTATAAGGACCTTGTGGGAGATCATGTCAACGCCTTGCAACACCCATTGCTCTCCCATTACCTACACAGCCAACCATTTCACTGTAGAATGCAATTGGGTTAGTCAGGCACAAATTGCCCTTGGCAAATCCATGCTGGCTGTTCACCTTCTTGTTGCCCTTGGCAAATCCATGCTGGCTGTTCACCTTCTTGTCATCATGTAGCTGGGAATGGATTCCTGGAAGATTTGATCCATAACCTTATGGGGGGTTGAGGTGAAGAAGACTAGCCTGTGGTTCACCAGATCGTCTTTGTTGCCCATCTTGAAGATAGGTATGATGTTTTTCCAGTCATTGGGAACCTCTTTCATGCCATGACCTTTCAAAGATAATGTAGAGTGGCCTAACAGTGACGTTGGCAAGCTTCCTCAACACCATCAGATGCATCCTGTCTGATCCTGTGGACTTCTACATGTACAACTGGCTTAAGTGTTCCGTAATCATATCTCCCTCGACAATGAGCGATGTTGCATTCCCACAGATTCTGCTGGTAGAGTTGGGGAACTGGGAGGTCAGAGGGCAGAACTTAACAGTGAAATCTGGAGGGGCAAAAAAAAAAAAAAGAGGATGAAGTTCTTCAGTTTTTTCCATGTCCTTTGTCACTAGGTTCCTCTCTCATTGAGCAGTGGGCCCACATTTTCCTTAGCATTCCTTTTGCTGCTGGTGTAAATAAAGAAGCTCTCTTGAAGGACTTCTGCATTGTTTTCTGATGCTATCGTAAGGGCCGCATCCTTGGGTGATATGTCTACATCTCTATTCGGAGAATCGGTAAAAAAGGTCAAGAAACACTAGTTATCCATTGTGTGGTTACCACTCCTCTTACCAGAAAAACCTTCAAAGACATTGCAGAGAAAATGTTTAACATACTTCAAAGCTCTATCGTCCTTTTATCCTCCTCTATTACCCCCTTGTTAATACTTAGAAAATGTTAAACGCAGTTCAGCAAATGATCAAGCTTACACAGTTCTGTGTTCCCAAGTCCAGTCATTCTACATCATATTCTGCACTGTAGGCAGCCCTATCAGAATATGCAGATGATTTTCCATCTTTGAACTACAGACCTCTTATAAATGCTTTTTCTTTGCAAACTTTTTGTCCAGGAGTGGATGCTCTGTATTTATCATTGGCTTACTGTTGACATCACATTCTTGAAAGGGTGGGTTTTTTTATTAGCCATCTGAGAAATTAAATTGCCTTCATGTGGGAAAGAATGTCCATACTTGTATCTGTTGCACTGGTATCATAGAACTTTACTACTGAACTCTGTGCTTCATGTAATATCTCACTTACTATCAATATATGATTACTGCCTATTATTGGAAGTGATTTTGACAGGTTTTTTGCATCTGCAGCTAATTTAGGGAGAGGAAAGTTAAAGCATCTTTTAAACAATAGATCTCTAAAACTGTACCTATAAATGTAGGTTAGGTTATGGTTCCATGCAGGTTCCTTTGGTATCCTTAGTGCCTAAAACAATCTCAGTTCCTGGATGCCCTGTACCTCTGCTGTGCTGTCACAGCTGTGCTGTGATAGTGTGGTTGAACAGAAGAGGGAACTGATATGGTTGAAAGATAACTTTCCCCCTCCCCTGCCTCTCAAGGTGTTTTTGCCTGAATTAGTTTCCTTCCCCAGGTTTGCTTGCAGTGAAGAAGCAGCTGTGCTGATGTACGCAGGGTGCAAGACAGGAGCAAGAAGCCCCAGCTTTTAGGAAGCGTGAGGAGTGCGTAAACCTGTTCATGTAGTGAATGCTTCAGAATGTGAAAATGCAGCCTCACTCTGGTTACGCAGTTGACGTACTAGAGCTGATGGTATCGAAGCTGGAAGATAAAAAGCTATTTTGCATAGAAGCCTGAAGAAGCCTGTCTGAAAGAACAATGAAGCAACAGGGAAAATGAAACAATTAAAAAATATTTCTGTGTCAGATTTTTATGAGTATTTGTATCCAATATACGTGATGACTCTAAATGAACAACAGATTAGAAAGCTCAACATCATTCTTTTTAATTTACTTAAATATGAGTCTGGATGAAGGCAATGATTCTGAGCACATTTAAATTAATTTGCATTTTTTGTGTGAATGCTGCAGTATCTGATAAGTTGGTTGCAGTTGTGATGGTCTAAGCATTTGTAAGATGAGGCTTGTATTATTTCTTTTTTTTCAGACCAATATAACTAGGGAAAAAGAATGTAAACTTCAGGTCCTCCTGGAAAAACTCCTTGGTCCTAAACCAAACCTTTGTTTGGTTTAAGTTTCATATTTAGGGTGGTTCTTGGAAACACAGAAGGAGATGTGATGTCAGCAGACGGAGGACTTGTAAAAGCTTCTGGGTGTTGTAATAGAAACCTTAAAGTCTCTACTGCTGTATTCCGGGGTGGTGGGGAGTTCTTCTGGCAATCCAGTGATACATCTGAAAAAGTTGCTTTCTGAGAAAAGTTGTTCTTTGTGTGGCCAGTAAATGCATCTGGCATCTGGGGTGGGTTGACCCTGGCTGGATGCCAGGTGCCCACCAAAGCCGCTCTGTCACTCCCCTCCTCAGCTGGACAGGGGAGAAAAAATATAATGAAAGGCTCGTGGGTCGAGATAAGGACAGGGAGAGATCATTCACCAATTACTGTCATGGGCAAAACAGACTTGACTTCGGGAAATTAGTTTAATTTATTACCAATCAAATCAAAGTAGGATAATGAGGAATAAGAGCAAATCTAAAAACACCTTTCCCCCACCCCTCCCTTCTTCCCAGCCTCAACTTCACTCCTGATTTTTCTCTACCTCCTCCCCACAAGCAGCGCAGGGGGATGGGGAATGGGGGTTGTGGTCAGTTCATCACACGTTGCCTCTGCTGCTCCTTCCTCCTCAGGGGGAGGACTGCTCACACTCTTTCCTGCTCCAGCGTGGGGGTCCCTCCCACGTAAGACAGTCCTGCATGAACTTCTCCAATGTGAGTCCTTCCCACGGCCTGCAGTTCTTCATGAACTGCTCCAGCGTGTGTCCTTTCCATGGGATGCAGTCCTTCAGGAACAGACTGCTCCAGTGTGGGTCCCCCATGGGGTCACAAGTCCTGGCAGCAAGCCTGCTCCAGCACAGGCTTCCCATGGGGTCACAGCCTCCTTCGGGCATCCTCCTGCTCCAGCGTGGGGTCCTCCAGGGGCTGCAGGGGAATCTCTGCTCCGGTGCCTGGAGCACCTCCTGCCCCTCTTTCTTCACTGACCTTGGTGTCTGCAGAGTTGTTCCTCTAACATATTCTCACTTGTCTCTCTGACTGCAATTGCGCAGTTCTTTTTTCCCCCTTCTTAAATACGTTATCCCAGAGGTGCTACCACCATCACTGATGGTCTTGGCCTTGGCCAGCGGCAGGTCCATCTTGGAGCCAACCCTGTAGCCCTCCCGCTACCAGAACCTTGCCACAATACAGTATCATATCCAAAACAATAAAAAGAAATAGGTATGTTTTTCTGGTCAGCTGTAATATAGATTCATATGGAATAATTGGCGTTAGAGCACAGGGTACCAGACGTGCAAAAAATTCTTCTAAGATGATATCTTCTGTTCAACACTAGGACTTCACTAAATACTGTATATGTCACTGCTCACGTCAGTGTTTTAGGCAGGCAGAATTTTAAAGGGTTTTTTTGCAAATGCACAACTTTGCTCTTATTTCATGGAGATTCACTGTGAACTTTTTCTTCCCATTTAGGAATTGCTTAATGACACCATTGAATGATAGAAACTCCTGCTAAAGGAGTTTACAAAACAGTATCCACACAAAGTAACTCAAAGGTGTTAATCTGCTTTTTGCCATTCTTCCTACAAGCCTACTTTGTTTTGTAGTCCAAAATTTGTTAATTGAGTTTTACACAAAAAGACAACATGGGGATTTTTAAAAGGATGGCTTCAGGATGTGGTTAATAATGCCACAAAAGTTGTAATAAAAACTAAAATAGGAATTACTTTTTCAGGAAATTTTTATAATTGGCTTTTTAAAAATGACATGTAACTGATCACAGTTATTTTAAAAAGCAGTGATATATGTTAGATACACCTGTTTAACACGTCCATTTAAATTCCATCTAGTTTCTGGGGCTCAGAATTGCTCACCTCCCTCAGTATAACAGCACAAAAGAGAGCTTATAGTGGGAGGAAAAATAATTTGTCATTGGTAGTGAAATCTGCTCCATCATGCTGCCTTTCTTGGGCAGAGGCATAACAATTGACTTCTGTTGGCTCAATATCTTAGGGCCAGGTCTGCTTATTTGAATATTTTCACCTTCTGATTATGAATGTACCTTGCCCATTAAAATGGTCTTGACAGTATACATAGTAAAAATTGCAACATAGAAGTTCCAAACTTAAGTCTTACTACAAAATAGTTAGAAACTTAGCTTGTGTGACAGATGACATGTTATCCCTGTTTAAAAAACAAACAAACAAACAAACAAAACAAAACAGTCACGTATAGAATCAGATCCCAAGTGACCATTCAGATCAAGTAACTGTTAGGTGAACAATCTGGCTAACATGATGGTATACTTCTAGATTTGCATTTTTAGTAGGACCAAGAATGCTAGAGAGAGTGAAAATTGCTCCAGAGCTGAGTGAGCAGAGCTGGGATACTAAGACTATTCTTCCAGAGACAACCGAGCTGATTTGTAGTGGTGGACTGGATTATTGCACAAAGAGGTTCCTGGGTTTATGACAGTAGACAGAACCCGTGGCGAGTTGTCTCTTGGGAGCAGAGATGGTAAACTTCATAAGATATCTGAAGATGTGTAGGGAATGCAACAGAAGAGCTGGTAGCATTGATGCATGTGGTAGAAATCTTAGCATCTTCTGTAGCAGGTGCAGGGCCACAAAAATGGACAGTTGCAATGTTAGAAAAAATGTGCAGGGAAGATGAGGTAACATCTGCAAATGCCTTCTTTAGAGAGGAAGTTCTGTGCAACGGGGATGGATTTTCTCAAAACAAAAATAGAACTAGTCTCGTGGCACCTAGAGTGGGGGGAGGCTGATGCATCTGGAGCAGCACATGGTTTGATATAATTTATGCTCAGTGAATAAAAGTATTAAAAAAAAAAATGACCGCTACTGACGTTGGTAAAACTAAGGTAGGAACTGATGTAGAAAATCAGGTACAAATAGTCTGATTTAAATAGAAAAAGAACCAAAAGAAACCCCATACAAAGAAAAGTGTTTGCTTCATTTGTGTGAAGAAACCTACAAAAATATTTTGGGTAAAATGGGAGAGCTGGAAACTGACAGAATTAACTTATTTGAAATTAGGTAGAAGGAAAACAGTTAGGGGGACATTAGGACAAATTGAGACTAAAGAGGGACCGGTGAAGAATCGATTGTGTTGATTGAAGAAGTACTGTATGCTCGACAAAATGTTAAAGTCAGATCAGACTTAAATGGCTCCAAAAGTTACGAGAAATCCAGATAGATTCAAGGACTACGTAAAAAAATATGACATTGTAATTACATTACCAATTACTTGACCAGGATGATGAGTGTTGTAACCGGTTAAGAGAAACTCTAAAAGCTGCAGGAATAGCAGACATAGATACTGAGGGAAGTCTCAGTGAAACACTACCTTTCAGTTCTCCTTCTAGAGGAAAACATGGTGCACAAAAAGAAGCGGCAGTGTGCTTCAGCAATTGCCTTTCATGTGGGACTGGGACTCTTGGATGTACTTGTTCTGCAGCATATAGTGAGTATTGTTGGAGAATCTTGCGAGGTGTTCATGAAGTACATAATGTCCTGCAAGGATGCTGAATTTCTAAACCTGAAGGAAAACCAAGTGATACAGAAATGCTTAATTCAGAAAAAGGACTACCAAAGATCTTAAGAAACTCTTTGAAGGGACACTGAAAGATGCAGCCGGAGTGTAAAATATTTGCAGACAGCTTGGGAGTTATTTAAAGACACCATATTTGAGGCTTACAGCACATGCGTGCTGCTTGTTTAAACAGAACTCAAACGGCACTCCAAAATGTTGGCATGGCTAAACAGAAGGGTAAGGGGGGGATGTCCGAAATAAAACATCATCCTTCTTGAAGCTGAACTTTTGTCTGAATGATGAAAATAGAGAATAATAAAAAAGCTAGTGGATTAAACCTATAATTCTAATGAGGCAGGCAAAAAAATTTTTGATGAATAACTCCCAACAGGCATAAAAGCTACTGTTAAGTATTTCTTCAAACTCAGCAGAAGAGTTTCTGGAGTATCTGTAGGGTCAGTAGACAGCCCAATTGTAAAAGGTTGCTTTGGAGAATATAAGGTCATAGCTGAAAAACAGAATTGCTTGCACCCACTTTGGTAACACTTATAGAGGTCTTTATGCCAGAATATTTCTTAAGAAGGAATGTGATAGAGTATATGACTCAAAACGAAACATCACTGGAAGAAATTGCAGTACATTAAGCAAACAATGAACAAGGCAGCAGGATCAAACCATTCATGCAAGGGTTGCAAGAGAAACTCAGTGATAAAGGAGCTCATGACTGTAGCGTGTTACTTACTGGTTTGCATTGTCTTTCTGCTACAGGTGAAGAAGGTAGCTCATATGATACCAGCTTTTTAAAAAGGCAGTGGAGGTATTTGAGGAACTTTACATTGGTGAGCTTTGTGACCATACAACCCAAAGTCTTAGAAAAGATAATGAAGACCAGAATTAATTTCATCATTCCCTCTCTAAAGTCCTTTAGCAAAGGCTTTTGGAGAGGCTAAATTGCCTCTGAATAAAATGGAAAGTTTTATAAAAGAACTGGCAACAGATGGAAAGAGAGGGCAAAAATGGTTCGTTTTTAAATATAAGGAGCAACCCATTGAATTCCACAAGGTTCTCTGTTAACGTTGGTGCACAGATACAAGGAAAAGGGTTTGATAGTGAGGTGACAAAGTTTGTAGATGTTTCAAACTTCACTTGGGTTAGTATAATGGCTAGCTATTTAAAGGAAATTGCCGATGCTGAGGTTTTGGGTTATGCGGGTTGAAATCATACATGAAATTCAGTGTAGGTAAATGCCAAGTAATCTCAGTGAATGAGGAGTAGGAAAGAATTTTTGTAGACAATGATTGGCTCTGAACTGGTTCTTACCAACCATGAGTGAAAGATGGAATTATCTAGTACATAAAGATCAATGTAGTTCTCCATAGCAGTGAAAACAGCAAATCCAGTATTAAGACTTATTAGGAAAGGAATAAAGAACAAAACAGAAACATCGTGCTGCTTCTGTAGAAATTCATGGCACATATGCACCTTGAATATTCCTCATTGGTATCCTCTTCTCATCTCAAAAAGGGTATAGTAGACTAGAAGAGGTTCAGAGAGAAGCATTGAGAGTGATTTAAAGGCATGAAACAGCTTTTATTTGAGGAAAAATTAAAAAGACTTGAGTTTTTTTTCTTTTTTCTGCCTGGGAAAAGGATGACCGCGAAAGAACACAACAGAGATCTATGCAATCATGAGTGAATCGGGAAGGATTACTTATTACTGTCTCCCAAAGTACAAGAACTGAAGGAGTGGAGAACTAAGTGGGAGCAAAAAGATACCAGATTGAATCAGGACAAACAAAACCAGATACTTACTCATATAATGTATAATTAAGCTGAGGTACTATCTGCTGCAAGATGCTGTTGATTCTATAAAGTAGGGTTGATTAAAAAACTAAGCAGGGAGAAGAAAAATGCTGTTAAACACGAAAATATTACCCATGGCTCAGGAAGTCCTCGGTAGATGCAAGTAGCTGGAAGCAGAGGTTGAATATGCAATAAATATTTCTGTGTGCACTGTTTATACTTTATCCTAGATATCTGTTGTTGGTTGTGATTTTGTTTTTCTTTTCTGTCAAAACATAGAGTTGCATTCGTTATTTCTAAATGCATTTCCAACTATGTAAAGAAAAATATAATGAGAAAAAACACATGTAAATTATACCAAAATCAAAGCTGCTACGTAGTTTGTCATACAGAATTTGTGTGAGACAGCTCTTAGTCACAATAATTAGGGCCCCGGGGTGAACAGTGCCTTGCCTTAATGAGTGCTGTCTCCATGCTCTGGATCTCCTTTGCTTAAGAATACCCCCATGCCATCATATTATATGAAAATCTCCATACTTTTGGATATTGCAGTAGATAAGTCTGAAATTTGATGTAGTGTGACTGTTTCTGAGAAAGTTCAGGTTTTTACTTAGTTGATGCTAGCACTGAAATTTCAGTTAGCTTCAGATGTTAATTCAGGTCAGTGTCAGATGTTGAATTTAAAAAAAAAGCGTAATATGTTGAAATTGTACCTGGGGCAGTTCAGAACTGTTGCTTTTCTGTGGAAAAATAAAATACGTGCTTGGGTATTAGACATTTAAACAATAAATTTTAGGACCCTTTCTGCATGTGGCATATAGTTCATATCAGAGAAGGAACCCTTACATTTACAGGTGTCAGTAAAACAGTTGAAATCTTTGTAAAACTACCTCATGTCATAATTTTTGATAGCTTGCTAACTTGTTGCATTAGCAATCAAAATATTGACAGATGCTTTATGAAAATGAGTCACCACTGCATTGATGAACTTATTTTGTCAAATGATAGTTAAACGTTGACATCAACAAAATGAATTCTTGGGGAAAATATATACATCTGGTTTACTCCTCTAGTTTGTGTTGATTAATAACTCAGCTTGAAATCAAGACTTATCTTAACTTGTTCTCATTTCAGCTTTGGATAGATCACAGTCCAGGAGAGATGGAGGTTTTAAAAATAATTGGAGCTTTGATCATGCAGAAGAAAGTGAAGGAGATGCAGAGAAAGAGTAAGGATGCTTTTATCTAGGCTATTGAAAGTATAACTGTCTATAAATAAATACTTTTTTGCAATTTATTAATAAGAAACAATATATAATATCTTAAAAATTTCAGAGATTAAGAAAAATGATTTCAAAGAAGTGATTATTTTAAATAGTATTGCTGTATAAAAATGCATTATAATGTAAATTTAATTGTGAACACGGTGCTTACAACATAGGGCACAGTATATTTCAAAAGCGTTGCAATTGTCTTTGGCGCTACTGTGTAAGTCTAAGGAAGACAGACAAGAAATATGTTAATATGCAAAGTAAGGAAATGGAAAGGTAGGGTATCCAAGCAGCTTCAGTTTTTCCTTTTAGTGGTGATGCTACTCAGTACTTCACAGTTACGATTAAGATACTTCAGTAGCTCTAGGCCTACATCAAGTTAAACTGAGCTTAAAAGACCATAGGTTTTTCTCCCTTGTGCTTATCTCACTGGGTGGAGTTAAGGCTGTTTTTGTTCCCTGATCGTTTATTTCTTCACTTAGTATGTTTGGATTTTGACTAAAACTTAAACCCTCTGTATGTAGTTTGAATACATAATTTGTCCTTGTGACATTTTATTGTCACTAATATGTTTTCTCAATATTAATGTATTTATTTCCAAAAAGACTAATCAATTGTTAAAAGAACAACAAGTTTCATGCATGAAGAATGCATCTTAGGTTTATTTGTTGTTCTTAGGTATTTGGAGAGTAGGACCTGCAAGTTTAAAAAGGCTGCTATGGTTCTGTACTAAGGAGAAACTGAATCCGGTGATTAAGTACAAAAATAATTCTTATATGAATTTGTATCTTGGCCTCTCTAATAGTCTAAAGAGACCACCATGGAGTTGCATTTTTAACAGGTAATATTCTGCCAAATATTGTGTGTTGGAAGGGAGATAGGAAAGTAGACACATAACCACTTAGGCTACAGCAGTAGGCTATGCTGTAATCTTACAAAAACATTAAGACATATGATGTTTTAGTCATTAAAAAATGAGTTCAGGAGTTCATTGAAATGTGAGGTAAGCATTAAGGGCTTTTGTCAAAACAGAACTGTATCAGAAGTTAAAACCACTTTTTAAAAGGTTCTCAAACTAAGGGCATTTTGGTTTTATAAAATTAAGCTTGCTTTTTTTTCTTAGCAATCTTACATCCATTTCTGGTGCACAGTAATATGTTTTAAGTGTAGTGGTAGTACACACAATACAGTTAGTATTTGCATTTTACTTGTCTTCAGAAATAAAAGTAAATCACATTTATAAGCATAGCAGCTTTTTTTTCTTCCAGTAATTACTTCTGTGTTCCATCTGTCTCCAGCTGATGTTGACTTAAGAACACAGAATGAGATATGTATTGTGTAGTGATGCTGGGAAAAAAAAAAAAAAGTTTGAAAAACTGATTATGGAATATCTGTTTTATATAATTGTATCTGATTTTAAGGTGATATTTCCAAGTGATTTTTCAATCCTTTCAAGTATTCTGTATGAGAACCGGTTTTCCCATAGCCAGTATTGAAATTTTATTACCTACTCACATTAGTAATTCATTTTTATACCTGTGAATTATGCAGAATCTTCTCTGGAAGTATTAGATAAAAGAATAGTTGAAAATTGATTTAAATTGGAGATCTTGCCTTTTTTTGCTTACCCATCTTCTGATACCATTTCAGGCAACTTGTCACTCCCTCCAAACAGCTGCATGTTTTAAGCTGCCCGCATATTTACTTTTGGTAACACCTGGGGTTTTTTTTTCTTTTGGTTTTGTTTTTTTGTCTTAATGGTATTGTAAGCTTTGAGCATTTTGAAATAATTTGTGTATTTTGATGTTCTGATACGTTTTTACTTTGTATAACAGAATACTGACAGAAGGAAATCTAGAAAACAACTGATTTGACAGTAAATTGTCCTTTTCTTTCTAAATTCCCTTTACCCTTAGCAGAACAGTTCAAAGATTAGCAGCTTTAGTTCACAGAGTTGTTCAAGCATAAAGCGTTGTGTCCCCCCAATATTTTGAGCATACTATGCAATAAGTATGTATTCTGGCGATTTTATTAAAAATGTCATTATTTGCTATGGTATGCTGATATTTACTAGCAATGCTTGTAACTTACTGCATTTCTGTGTGGAGAAAGCTGTAAATCTGAAGCAAGCATCTGGATGCATCTCATGCTTGTGGTTGAGGCACTAGCATTTTAGTGTCTGACCTTATCATAGCTTTTTGCCCTCTTAATGGCAGACACACAGTAAGTTTGTTTTGAACTGGCCCCAGAATAACATTCCAGCACTTAAAGGATTGGTTGTATTCTTGTATTACCCCATGAGATCTGTGCTAATGTTGTTGGTCAATACTGGGTGTCTGCTTGGGTTACCTTTCCTCAGTGAGATGAACACAAAATATGTGGCTAATGACCTCCTACCAAGCAATTTTTAGAATAGGTAGATTATTTTAAAAGAAGTGTGTCATTTACCTCATTTGGAGAATTAGATGGGCTGTGTCATAATGGTAAGGTGTCAAGTAATGAACACAAAAAGACTAAAGAACTTCTGTAAACTGAAGATGTGGAAAAATTAATGATCACCCAACACAATATATACATTTTCGAATCCTGCTAGAGTTGATACTTGCAATGGAACTAGACTTATGGAAATTCAAAATGGTAATTGACAAGTATCTTATCTCAAAGTAAATGCCAGCAGATAATCTTCAGTCCACTTGAAAGAGTAAAAGTAACATTTTTGATGATGTACAAGATTTGATCTACTCAAAATAGCAATCAAGATGATAGCAAGTGACTTCAGACTTTTTTTGCTTTGTACTTGGAGATCACACAGAAGAGGAGGAACCTTTATGTAGAACAATAGAAAAAAAGACCAGTTGGTCAGTTGAACACACTGAAACCTGTGTAGACCATCACAGAATAAATGATGGAAATGATGTGTGTCTTATGTAGAAGAAGACATGAAAGGATGGAAGACTTATGCAGACATGGCCAAAGTAATGTATTAATTAAATTGGTTTCTGAAATTAATGTAAGATGCTTTCTAGTTTTACAGATGATTGTTCTTGAAGTGTCTTGGATAATTTATATTTACTTCTTTTTTAATATCTGGGTAAATGTTTTTGAAATATGTCTAAATATACCCCACATTGGTTTTGTAAACTGATGTGCCCAGTTTTCTCTTGGCTGTCATACTGATTTTTTAGTAGTCCAGACTTGGGCCTTCCACTGAGATTTGTTCAATAATAGCCTTATCAAAAAACTGAATCCAAATAAAGGGGTCTGTCTACTTTATTTGCACTATGGTATCCTTTCTTAACTAACATTTTCTTTCAAAAAGTTGTAAATTTTTTTTCTTTTATTTAGGGGGATAAACTGCTTGTTCCCTTGTATTCCTGACTGGAAAAGCAATGATACTTTTTTTTTTTTTAAATTTGTTTAGCTTTTTTCCAATACTTCTTATTCCTTTCTCAACCCCACCCCACCCCCATATTTCTGTAGATGTTTTATGCTTCTTTTGTGACCCTGTTAGTAAAGCACTATAGCCTTTAAACTGATAAAAAACTTTCAGTTCAGAGCCTCAGTACTTAATTTTTAACAGTTTTAGTTAAGGTTATTTTTAACGGGATGGCATTGTGCATGAGTTGAATAATACTACTGCTTCTCTTGTGCCTCTGATATCAGGGCTTTTTTTAATGTGCTGCCTACCACCATGTAATTTAAAATAAAGAATGTACATAGTGCGCTGTGAGGGGAAATATGTCAGCCTTCTTTTTATATGTAAGAGTTTTCAGAAGGAAATTCCAGTTACATTTGAAACGTGACTGGATCAGTTGGTAGTTGATAGAAATATTGCTTGCAGCTCATTGAAGTGTAACCTCAATGATCAACAGAGGTTTAAAGTTTGGGTTGCTTGTAGATAATACTAAAAACATGGTCTATTAAACTGAAGTATTTAACTAGCTATTGCACAGTTCTTAATGTTTTAAAACATTAAACAAATGGTAAGTGATTAGATTTAAGAAAAGAGAATATTGTTGTCTGGGTACCCAGCCCCCTGAGCTGGAAGACAGGGACGGGGAGCAGCATGAAGGCCCCATAATCTAAAGCGCAATGGTTAGTGACCTGCTGCACCACTTAGACACACGCAAGGCTATGGGGTCGGATGGAATCCACCCAAGGGTACTGAGGGAGCTGGTGGAAGTGCTCACCAAGACAATTTCCGTCATCTATCAGCAGTCCTGGCTAACCGGGGAGGTTCTAGTTGACTGGAGGTTAGCTAATGTGACACCCATCTACAGGAAGGGTCGGAAGGAGGATCTGGGGAACTACAGGCCTGTCAGCCTGACCTGGGTGCCGGCAAAGGTTATGGAGCAGATTGTCTTGAGTGCCACCATGTGGCACGTACAGGACAACGAAGGGATCAGGCCCAGTCAGCATGGGTTTATGAAAGGCAAGTCCTGCTTGACTAACCTGATCTCCTTCTATGACAAGGTGACCTACTTAGCAGATGAGGGGAAGGCTGTGGATGTTGTCTACCTGGACTTTAGTAAGGCCTTTGACACCGTTTCCCACAGCATTCTCCTGGAGAAACTGGCTGCTCATGTCTTGGATGAGCGTACTCTTTGCTGTGTAAAAAACTGGCTGGATGGCTGGGCCCAAAGAGTGGTGGTGAATGGAGGTAAATCCAGTTGGCGGCCGGTCACAAGTGGTGTTCCCCAGGGCTGAGGACTGGGGCCAGTTCTGTTTAATATCTTTATCAGTGATCTGGACGAGGGGACCGAGTGCATGCTCAGTAAGTTTGCAGACCACACCACGTTTGTTGGGCGTGTTGATCTGCTGGAGGGTAGGAAAGCCCTACAGAAGGATCTGGACAGGCTGGATCGATGGGCCGGGGCCAACTGCATGAGGTTCAACAAGGCTCAGTGCCAGGTCCTGCACTTGGGTCACAACAACCCCATGCAATGCTACAGGCCTGGGGAGGAGTGGCTGGAGAGCTGCCTGATGGAAAAGGACCTGGGGGTGTTGGTCGACAGCTGCCTGAACATGAGCCAGCAGTGTGCCCAGGTGGCCAAGAAGGCCAGCAGCATCCTGGCTTGTATCAGGAACAGTGTGGCCAGCAGGACTAGGGAAGTGATTGTCCCCTTGTACTCAGCACTGGTGTGGCCGCACCTCGAGTACTGTGTTCAGTTTTGGGCCCCTCACTACAAGAAGGACATTGAGGTGCTGGAGCAAGTCCCAGGAAGAGCAACGAAGCTGGTGAAGGGTCTAGAGCACAAGCCTTATGAGGTGTGGCTGAGGGAGCTGGGGTTGTTTAGCCTGGAGAAGAGGAGGCTGAGGGGAGACCTTATTGCTCTCTACAACTACCTGAAAGGAGGTTGTAGTGAGGTGGGGGTTGGCCTCTTCTCCCTGGAAACAAGCGATAGGACAAGAGGAAATGGCCTCAAGTTGCACCAGGGGAGGTTTAGATTGGATATTAGGAAAAACTTCTTCCCTGAAAGGGTAGTCAAGCATTGTGAGAGGCTTCCCAGGGAAGTGGTTGAGTCCCCATCCCTGGAGGTATTTAAAAGACGGGTAGATGTGGTGCTTAGGGACATGGTTTAGTGATGGACTTGGCAGTGTTAGGTTAATGGTTGGACCTGATGATCTTAAGGGTCTTTTCCAACCTTAACGATTCTATGAATCTGTGATTCTATTTTTTTGTTTGTTTGTTTGTTTAATGCCTAAATTTGAATGCGTAATTATGAACTCCCCTTTGGAAAGAGCTCCGTTTACCTAAATTAATTTCTTCTTTTTTTCTTAATTTTAGTAAAGACTTAACTTTCATTTGTTATAAAATTTTAATTAAAGTATTGAAAAGTTAGAAATTGTTGTTCTAATGTGAAAATCTCTCTCTTTGGTTCCCTGGTTAAAAGTGACAAAGTGTGGAGGCATAGCCTTCTCCCAGCAAGACCGCTGAGGTTTCATTTCAGTAGTGTTAAAATGTTATTGTCTGGTATGTGGGAGTGTGGTATAGTTTGTTTTTGTTTTTTTTTTCCTGGCTGCATAAATTGCATCTTTTAAGCAGGCAATGGTAAGCATGTGATACATGAGCAAATAGACATTACTCAGTTGCTATGTATTCTGCTCTCTGAAAAAACAGTCTTTCTGGTACTGATGCATATACTTTGCATTCCTTAAAATCTAAAAATATTGGTTCTTTAAAAACAGCCAATTCCCAAATATTTTTCTAGTCATGTTATCTTAGTTGCATCATAAGAGTTATTCTTGTTCAGTTTGATTTAAGGATTTTTTTCAGTGTTTTGTTTGTTCGTAGTCTGTTACCTTCTCTTCTCTCTCACCCACCCAAAACACCCTTTGTTAAAATGGTTGCAGTATTGTGGCATCTTGAAGCCCTAAAAGTGTAATCACTGTACAAGGGCGTTTTGAAAATCATCATGATTTTTGTACAAGCTGGAGCTGAAGAAGGAAAATGTATCTAGAGGTGAAATGATCTGTCTAGGTCAACGGAGTAGGGGAATGCCAGAGCTGCAGGTTGCTATTCATGTCTGTGCTGCAGTATTTTTATTCATTAGGATCTAGAAAATTTCTGAAATTGTTAAACTCGTTGTCTTTTGATGAAAGGTTGAGAAAGCTCAGTGAGCCTCCCTTGAAAGAATAATCTATCCTGAAAGAGAGTTTAGAAAGAGTATTTTAAAGTTTTAATATCCATGGATAGGCTGCACAGAAGTACAATTAGAGTCTTTTGTCTTTGTGACACTTTATATTGGAAATTAGTGATGATCCCCTACACTGTGTGTTTTACCATGACACACCTAGAATTGTTGTGGTCTGTAAACTAAAGGAAAATACAACAGTGCCACTGTCTAAGTGTCGACATTTACATCGTTCTTCCCATATCAAAACCAACTGTGCACACAATCTTATCTCCTGAAGTTTCGGGGTCTGCAATTCTCTCCCTCCTTTCCTTTTATTTGATGTTGGGATATCTGTATTGCATAAGGTGGAGGAATAAATTGTAACATGAAAGGAAATCTTGTGTGTGGAAGAAGTTTTTAGGAAATTGGGGGGTGGGAGGGGGAGTACTGAACGGTTACCTTATATATAAAGAGCTAAAGTCACTATGTATATTGCAGTCAATATGTCATACCTGCAGATAAAAAATGTTTCCACCTTCACCTCCATCATTGTTTCTCTTGTGTAGCTGTGCCCTTGGAACTGCTGGCGTAACTGCTTGTATTGTTAAGTAATTTCTGCCTGAATGATCTTAATTAAAAACCCCAAACCCATGCAATTACAAGTTGGCTACAAGTTGTATTAGCTTGTTGCAGCCAAGAGAGGAGTAACCTTATCAGGATTGATGAGAAGGGATTATCTGCAGGTGCTTCTCCTGGAAGCAAGAATGTGTTAGCCTAATCTAGCTGCTATCAGTATAAAATGTATGATTGGGGTTTTAATTTAAATACTTAAGATTATTTGAGGATAATTGCCTGTTACTGAAAAGAGTACGTTTTCGCACTATCATGGGGTGGGTTTCTTTTTTTGTATCTTCTTCCCCATTATAATACTTGAAGATTACAGACATAGAAGTACTAAAGAAACACATTTTAATGAGCAGTTGAGCCAAACTGAATATGCTGGTTTTAGGAAGACATATTTTGGCAGTAGTTGCTGTGGGATAAAATATAGTTATATGTAAGTTCTTCTCTTAAAGCACGGTGAAGTTTGCAGTTTTAAACGACATGCTTGAACATTGATATGCATGAACAAACTAAGACTATGTTTTATAGGTTAATTTAGTATTTGACTGAATTTATGCATAGCATTGTATAGAATCTTTCATGATGTCAGTAACATGGCCATAACAATATTGAAGGTTCAATAGTATTCTCTATTTTGAATTAATAACATCCTTTTAATTTTGCTTTTTGTGAAATAATTTGATATACACTTTAAGTTCGGGTTCACATAATACATCTGGATTACTACATTGCCCACTTTGTTCCTGTTGTTTTAGGCATATATACACAATGTATATGTGATGCATTTAAATTTAAAGAGGGAAGGAAAAAAAAGCCTATTGTGTGTTTAAAATGTTTTGCTGGTGTTCTGTTGCATTACAATGTATCTGCTTTTCTCTCCCACACCTATCTAGCGAGGCAAATCTGCTCAGCGTAGATGACAGCGATGGGCCTTTCAGTCCCAATGAAGAAAGAAAGGTAAGTACTCTGTTTATGTCATGGTGAAAATGTATCTTTAAAGCTTGCTAGGTTCTTAAACAGTGTGGCATAGTCATCTGTGCGGTATTACAAAATGAAAGTTTACGTCTTGATTTAGCAACATATGCTCAAGCTGTCTATCTGCCTACCCTTAATGTTTTTGTTCCTCTTACTCCTATAGATCTTGTTGGTTTGTATAGTATTCTGAAAATATGAGCATGAATAACTAGTTTTAAGTTTAGACAGTTATCATTAATGGGGTTATATTTTTTAATTAAAAGTATTAATCATTGTATCTCATGACTGCTTGCTGTCAGATTCCCAATTTTGTATGTATATATATGTGTGTATATATATAAAAGAAGAGATACATATGCAAAACCCATGCTTTTTGTGTTTTTTTAATGTATTTTTTATGTATACTGAAATAGCTTACAACTGCAAGATGCTTCATAATACTTTGAAAAATACTCATATTTTGTTTAGTAAGGAATCCTAGTGAGTAAGGGTGTAGACGAGGTATATTTTACATGAAATTTGGTACAATAGCAGTCTGAAAATGAAGCCAAAGTAATATTAATATAAATACTTTGTAATTCGGTTTTTCCTTTTAACTTTTATACAAGTATTCTAATATATGTGAATTCTGTTGTTACAGTCACTTCGTTTTCGGCCTGGAGCTGTCGGCACCAGTGGTGATTCCATAAAAACATACGCAAGGCGAGGCAAAGCTGGAAGCTTGAGACTTTTTAAAGGGAACTCAATTGGCCTCAACATGATGGGAAACAGCAAGAAACTGAGGTACTGCATTTAGTTTTATGTTTACTTACCTACTCGATCGTTGATATAAATTAGTGCTAAATGAACAGAACTTGTAGTACATTTGCATTATCTGCTGTGCATTTTAAGAAGCTACGCTGTTCTGTGCTTCTGAGCAAAGACAGAAAACTAGATTGTTAAGGTCTTTCCTTTTCCAAAATGTTAAATAGCACATTAGTAAAATACCAGAAGATTATTAAAATAGAGTTAGAGCATTCACTGGCATACTTGTCAGTACCTTACCAATGTTGTCTGCATGTGCTATTGTTTCCTCTATACAGTGCTAGCAGGTAGAAGAATATTTCTAACATTCCTATCAAGACTTTCTTCTTTCCATGACTGTGAATTGCCAAGGTTAACTCGGGATGCGTTTTCTGTTTTCCTTTCTGCAAGATATCATTTGATTTAGGAGTCATGGACTATTCCTTCAAAAGATTCAGCAAATATCCATACTCCTACATGATAGCTTAAGATTGTCATTTGCATTTAGAGCTGACAGGAACGGTGTTTAAACATTCAGTGCTATACTTGCTTGTTACTACTGTCCCTAGCTTGTAACAGATTGATCTTTATGTAGTATATAATAAGAAGTGATAAGTTCATGTAACTTTCTCTGGGAGTGTTTCATATTGCTAAAGTGCACTCAATTTGGTCACCTTTGCAGGAAGGAAAAGCTCATAAGATAGCTAGCTATAGTTGGGCCAGTCATCAAATATCTAAGCCATATGTAGCTGTAGGAGGGATGTCCTTGTCTTCATTCTTGCATGCTGATCCGTAGAGCATTGTTGGTTAGTGAGACCATCTTATCACAGTGTCACTTGAGAAAATAAGTCCTTGAAGTCCTCTGTGATGTGTGTCCTCTCCTGCTTGTTCTGATCTTTGAGCCTGATGTACAGGGAACAAATCCAGAATTTCCAGTCTGGACTGGTGGTCCATCAGTTTGATAGAGAAAAACAAATACAAGAATTGTACATACTTAAGTCAAAATAAGGACTCTTCTTGCCTTTATGTTGTAATTTTAACCTGTTCCCGCATATTAATCTATGTTGCTGAATTTCAAAACCTAGATGACCCTTCACCCAATATCTTAAGGAAATGTCATACATACTGCTCTAGTTCAGTTTTTCTGTAGCTTGTGGATGGTCCTAAATTCATGCATAGTCTAACCCCGACAGATCCTGAATTTTCTGATAAAAGGCGGCTGGCTATGAACATTTCTTGTTAGGGACTACTGCTCTAAGGATCACATAAACAATAATTCAGCTTATTAGGTGAACGAAGGATATTCTTATCCTGCATTCTTTTTTTTAGTGGCTTAGTTTTGACAAAGAACAGTGAAACTTTCACTGATGAGTAAAATTCTGCGCTTGTAATACCTCAAGTTATTGTTATTATAACCAACGTGCCATTGAATAGGGGATTGTTTGGGTATATGTAATATATGTTTGGAACAGTAACTACAGGATATTAAGTATTGTATACTAGGTTATTTTGAATAAGCTTAAGTGTCTGTCTTGAATATTTACATTTTATTAAGTTTTCAATGATGAACTTGGCTGAAAAGTCATGATTTCTAGCTAAATGTTATATTAGTGAAGACAAAAAAAGGCATGTAGACTTATATAAAAGTATTAATCTCTCCCATCCCATCACTTGTTCATATAAACCTAAACCAAAATCACTGCCTTTCCAATGTCCATTGAAACACAAAAGCAACCATTGCATTGTCTCCACAGATGTTTCAGACCTGATCAGATCAGATCCACGGATCAGACATGATCAGACATTTACAAAAAAGATTTCACTGAGCTTTTTGGTGAGAGTGCAATTACATTTTCCCTCCCTTCCTTTGACGGGAATACAGACCATGTCTTGGTTTTTGAGATAGACTAGTAGGATGTTATGTGGAACTTAAAAGTTTTTTTTTTTTTAATAAAATAGATTTAATAATGGCAGGTTTTTTTGTTATAGGTTAAAAGTTGTGCCATTGCACAGGGGTCTGTTATTTTTCAACACATTCAAGCACTTCCTTGGCAGCTCTTGCTACCTCTGAACATGGGTACTTCCTTCCATCACTTTTTAAAATTCTTTTTACATTTACATGAATTAGCACAATACTTCATTATCCTTGATTTATGCTATGCAAATGACATTTTATGTTTCAGTCTTTAATTTTTAGTACACACAACAGATTTATAAGATTATATCCAGATTTCTGGCTTGCTCTTCTTCAAATTGGCCAGTTTTTACAGAATCACCCTGGTTACTTCCATTCTGTAGGATTCTGTTCTTGAACAGAGACATAAAAATGCCTGTTACAAATCTGTCAGGACTTCTTTGCTCTGTTTTAGTAGTAAAAAAGCCCATGCATGTACATTACATTTCTTGTTTGTTTTGAGTACACCTAACAATTTAAAATAAGATTCCTCTAATCCTCTGGAAACTAGAATTTTCTTCTGTCTGACTGTGGGATTTGTAGTGAAATCCAACTTTACTACATAATTTTTCTCCCTTTTCTATTAAAGCAGTCATACTTGACTGTGTATGTGTGTGTTTTTCTTAAGTTCCAGAAAGGTATGTGGGTTTTATTTTGTTTTTAAGGTAAATAATTGCTCAGGTTTTTTTAGACAGTCTAAGCATTTAGTTCAGACAGTCTGTTACTTGGATTGGGACTGCCTTGAATTGACAAATACTACATTATAAACCTAAGACCTAGTATGATTTATAAAATTCCACTAAAAAACGGAAAATCTGTTGCATGTATGTTACTTTACTTAAAGGTCACATCACCTACTTCGAAAGTGGGCACCCACCTCCTGTCTAGTACAGAGCTGCATGCTGAACTTAAATGGAAAATATAAGTATCCACCACCTTCTTCAACCACCTTCATGAATGAGGGAATTTAGTTGGGAATAATGGATGTGTAGCCCACTGTGACTGCTGTAGACACTTGATGTTTGATTAAAACTAATACTACCAACATTATTTAACTCCTTTTCAGATTTTGGTCTCTAAGTCTGCTTGGAAATGTGATTATGCTATAAGTGATTATCTTGATTTAATAACTTAATTGTGATAGTGCTATATCTTTCATAACACATGTATTGCAACAAAATCCCCAAATCAGTAAAGGTTTGTGATCCAGTCACTGTCTGTAGTGAAGATTGGTGGTGTGTTCACTTTGACATGCAGCATGGAAGGTGCTTAATAGTTTTCCTTTCAATATTTGGACTCTGCAACTAGAGAAAATTCTGAAGGTTGATCATGCAGTTAAGTTGTTAGATTAAGTACAAGAAGATCAGATACTTCATGGGAACTCTTGAGCTGTTCATGGTGATTTTTATCACAAAGTTGAAGCCTTTTTTTCCACCTTGTCTGGGGAATAGGGATTAAAAACTCTTCAGACTGGTAGGGCTTGACTCAAATTAGTATTATTGTAGTACAATATTCCCTAAAATTCAGGGAATGAGTGATAGGAAGAAGGGATATGCAAGGACAATGAGAAGAAATTTTCCCTTTACATATCCACTTGCATGTACAAAAATTTAAACTAACCAAGAAGTTATCATCTGTTATCTGGTTAAGCAAAATCCAGTATCAAACTCTAACTTAACCCTAGTAGTTTTGTTGTTTAGTTTTTTTTTTAATCATGAGATCTTACTTTAAATATATTTTATCCTTTGCTAGTTTTCAATAACTTGTATCAAATTTCTCACATTATTAAGTCCTTTTTAGATTATTTTTTGTAATATTTTGTAAAAAAAGTTATTTGATGAACAGCAGAATTAATGTAGTCTGTAGTTGTGTCCCATGTTCCTGAAAGATCATGCTTCCACTACTTCTACATCCATACCTTTGCCCAGTGCAAGATTCATCTGTGCTTTGCCTTTTGAATCTGTGGTGTTAAGAAGTTCCTAGGATCAGCTGATAGAATGAGATAGTGTAACCTTTTCATCAGAGCCTGGACTTTAAATGATTCTGTGGTTTCTGAGATCACATCAAGGAGACATATATTGTTAATATATTGTAAGTTCTTTGAGACTTCTAGAACATTTGTTCTTTCAAGGAACTTTCTGACCATTACATCACCCTGATTTTAGTGTTGCATGTTAATTTTCTTGAAACTGTGCTGAAACTTGCAAACCCAGATTTCAGTTCGAATGTGCCCATTTTGCAACTTGCTAGGACTTCATGATTAAATTTTCTGGTGATTCTGTCTGCACTGGGTATGTTCTATTCAAAGAACAGGATTATAGAGCAGATTGTATTTTACAGCTGTCCTACTTGGAAGCATATCTGACGCCATATGAACCATTTAAGTGTGCCATCTAGAACAGTCTGCTTTGACTCAAATCTGATCACCCAGCAGGCTGCAATATTCAATTCCAGCACCTACTGGAGTTTCTCACTACTTGAGTGTGAGGCAGAAAGCAGAAGCACTGCTTAACAGTTTTTCCTGTTGTGGGGGCACAAGACTTAAGAGTTTCCCAATCATGATAGTTTGGCAAAGCTCAGATTCAACAAATAAAATGATAGAACATGAGATGTGTTTATGGACTTGCTTGCTTGTTTAAACTCCTTAAGTCTTAAACATTTGAGAAGGCATTCCTGCACTCTGCTTGTGCCTTCTTTTCTAGTATCTCTTTCAAACACATTAATCTGGAAGCCAGAGAGGATTTGAGACACCGTAAAGTATTTAGGGCAAGTAGCTGTCAGCTTTTTGTTTCTCAGGTGACAACATTAAACAGAAGGTTGACCATACTTAGTCTGGATGATGACTGACCAGCTGGAGTTGCATAGTCTTCACTTGGAAGCATGTGGGATGAATGTGTTTATTTCCAAGAGGTTGGTGTTTGAATGGGATGCTATTAGGTTAGTTTTGAGGAAATTGAACTATTAACCCAGAACATTTATGATGTTCCTAAACTTCATATTCTAGAAAGGAGAGCTTTACCATTTGGTTGGTTTTGATAAGTCTTGTTCTGTTATGTTCATGGTTATGTTATGATCTGTCAGATCATAACAGTCATCTTACGATCAGTCAGAAATGCTCTGAAAGCTTCTAATACTGACTTATGATACTCAATATAAGGCTCCCAAAAGGCTTTGTAATGCTAAACTGAAAAGAAATTTAAAAAGCAAGCTAGCAGTTTGCTTACTTTCATCTTTTGGGGGAATGTAAAGGAAATATTAGGAATTGGTTGTCAGCTTTTGGGGGAATTTTGGTAATTCATTTTTTCTCATTGTTCGTAACAGGACAAATGGCAGGAGCAAAACTTTTGCTGAATAATATTTCTGAGAAATCATTTCCATAATTTGAAACAGTTTGCATTATCAACATGCTGTCTGTTGAAAGTTGCATGTTTTTTTTAACATTTCAAATGTAGCATTGTGTGTCCTGTCACAGAAGTGTGCAGGATAATTGTTAGGGTCTAATGATCTTTGAAGGAGTACTATATTATTGATCTACCTTATCTTTATGTCAGCTTTTACCAGAGAGGATAATGGTAAGTAATCTTCTCTCCAGAATTACTTGTTTTACGTAGGAATGAGATTAAAGTGTTAAAAGGCAACAAATGAAGAAACCAAAGAAATACTAAAAGGCATTGGTGAATATACTATCTCTCTGCAGAGTCCTGCTGAAATATTTGAGCACCTGGGAATACTTCTCTTTTCTTTTTGAGATGTGTTGTGTTGTTTCAGTTACCAGCCATCTTACATGCATAAATTTGCTGTGTTTATTTTCCCTTATGAGCAATAACATGAGGGAAATTCCTGAATGTGCAATTCAGTCTGTTCATATGTTATGGCCTTTAAGTCCTATTAAAGAAATTAATACTATGCCTGAATAAAATGGAGAGATGGAAGTATAAAATGAATTATAAATGGTTATAATTCCTTAAAAAAAGCAGTGTCTTTTTGCAGTGACGGGATTGGGTAAAGGAGAGCTGGTTCACAGTGTCTTGGATGGTGATAACGTTTTAAAAAATCTTTACGTTTTCTTCCAGAAAAAAAAAATAAAATTGGGTATATTCTTATTTGTCTATTTTATTTTAGGACTGAATGTTTCTATACCTTTCAAAGTATCCTAACAAGTTGTATTATATACATGAATACTTTGTTGATTTCTGGTTTTGCATGGCTGTTATTGTAAAAGCAGGACACCACAATTTTTAGCTAAGACAGTGTACAAATACAACAGAGTCTTTTCTTAAACCATTTTTCTCTGTGTTTGCAGTGAAAATGCTCAGAATATGTCTTGTCCTGTAACTGTGGTACACGGTAGACGTTTTCACCATGCGCATGCACAGACAGCAGTAGTAAAAACAGCAGCCCAAAGGTAAGACTAAGTACATTTGTTTCTCCAGATGTTCCCATTGTAAGAAGTCCTATCTGGTTTTGTATGTAATGGTTTTCCTTATGCTATGAAGTGTTTTAAGGAAACATAAGTAATTACATGGTACATTCTTGATCTTGAGCTTTGATCTTAATTACTAAAGTTTCATAAACCTTACTATTTAGGAATTATTATTATATAATCCTAGAATTTACTAATTTTAAAGCATACTATGGCACATATTCAGTAGGAGAGCACCTGCTAATGTAAATATGTTTAGAAAATACTTTGAAATGGACAAACATAGTATGCAGTAGAAATTCACATAACTGACAACATGATGATCAAATACGAATTCACATTAACTCCGGCTTGTATAAGATCCATCTAAAGATTAAGTTATAGGTCTGTTGATCATACGTAGTCTGTAAATACAGCACAAAACATAAACTGGAACATCTAACAGAAGCAAGGTTTTGCATTTATGTAAATAATTGTTAGAATGGATGACTGGAAACTGGGGAATCTTACTTGGCTATGCTGAATTAAACTTCATTGGTTTGAAAACTTAAAACTACATCAGGCTTCTATAAATTGCAGGGTTTTTTAATTTTTTTCACAGGCTTTTCACACCCAATGTATGTCACAAACATATAAGCTAACCATTGTTTTAAGGAATTTGCTTTCAAAATTTGTCCATTCAAAGCTCTCTTTATCTATGAATTTCATGGATTTCCACCAGCCCATGAGTGCTTCATCCTGTCAGCATTTTGTAGCTGCCTTCTTCTGCCCCCTTTTTTCCTCTCTGTTTTTTAGTTTAGATTTTTTGGGGTGGTGGGATCATATGTAGGCATCATCCTCTTCTTAATCCCACTTCCCTCACTTTGATCTGCTATCTTCAGAAAAACAAAGCCCATATACTAATGTGAATGAATGACGTAATCCAAACAGGTATTAGGGTAATCTGGTATTGAAGAAACAGACTGAAAAATGGATTTTGCAGTCCTGTCCCTGAGGACCTACACCATTGTTGCCTCCTTCCATTTCAAACTGTGCTATCATCTGTAAATGAAAAATAGCATGGACATTTCCTTCCCCTTAGTAATATCAGATGCAGTAATAGGGATCTCCCTTTTCTTTACATTTCTTCCCATCATTGCAAGGCAGGGATGACTAAGGAGGATGGACAGAGCTTTTCCCACAAATTAAACGGAAAGACGTGGTTTATGTTATCAGTGTGATTTAGGCTGAACCAGCTGTGCTCTTTTCTTCTTACCTTCAGTCCTACTTTACTCTAAAAAGAGTATTTTTGTTCAGTGTTCCATTGAGGAAAGCATGGGGCATTCACGCCCTTCACTTTTTTTTTTTTTTTTTTTTTTTTTAGTTCTAAGGGATAAAATCTTGATCTGCAGTGCTAATTAAAATGATTTGAAGTAAGCAAAATCATGTGAGACTGCTCTTTCTTGGATCTCTGAATGTTGACCTTAATAATATTAGTGTACTTGATCAAGCTTTATTGTGAGATGGTTCTTTGAAACAGCCAGTCAACATGGATTCATCTTACCTAGTTAAATGCCGCAGGCTTCTTCAGCATGCAAGCAAGTCAGCTGCGGAGATTCTTCATCTTGAGGGGATGTTAGACTTGCCTGCTTGCCTTTCTCACCTATGGGACTTGCTTCTTTATAAGCCTACAATGTAACGTGGAAAAAAAAGTAGTAGTGACTTTGTATGTGTGACATGCAGAAAGAAAACTAATGCATTATGTAGGCAAGCTGAATATTGCATGAAGTAATTGGATAGTAGTCATCTTGAATGTTTCTAAATATGTTTTCTTTTAGGTTTGCTTTTATTGTAGTTCATTTACATTAATGACAGACAATTAACTCTTATGCTAAGAATATTTTTGGAGTTTCAAAGGCAGGAAATAGTCATAACAATTCCAAGCAATTCTTTGCTACTGCAGGATGTCAGAACCAGCATGACTTAATTGACTGAGGGTGAGCTTTACAGAGGAATTGTGCAAAGGATATTTAATTGCAGTATCTTTTGCCAGTTGACTCAATTGACTACTTTTTAAAAGCTTCTAAATCTGTTTCTGAGTTAGAGGATTGAAAATTAATAGAATATGGCCTCCTGACATACTTTTTTAATTAAAAAAGAAGGGGGCTTTCAAGGCTAGTTGATGTGGAAAATGTAGGTTTATGAATGAGAAGACAATAGTTGTTAGGAAAAAAATAACTAAAATAAGACTATTTAAAACTGTTCCTAGTACAAAATTCCAGTGCTTATAAAGTGGGTAATTTTTTTGGTCATATACTTTTAGTTGTGTGGAAATTTTTTTATATCTTTTTTGCTAGTTTTTACTGACATTAGACAATAGTTGAGTTTAAAAGTAATTTCAGATGGTGTCTCCTCAGAAAGGAGTATAGGCAGAAAATGTGGGTGGAAACCAAGAATAAAATTCTAGGTATATATCAAGACAACAAAAAGCTGGTAGCATGGAAATTGAGTTCTAAGGTGTTGCGTTTTTTTTCCTATACTAATTTACAGGAAATACAAAGTTGTGTTCTTTTACATTGTTTGCATTTGTAGAATTGTTTTATGGTATGGTGATCAGTAACAACATGGGGAAAATAGTTTTAACTAACCTAATATATTGCTCTTAAATATATAGTGGATTATTGAAAGGATAACCAAAAATAAAAACATGATTAAATTAGTTCTGAGTAGATTGAGTCTCTGGCACTGACGTTACAGATGCTGTTATTTATACTGGGTTCTTTGGGTGGGGATGGTGTCACATGAGGCCAATTATGAAACTCAGTTGTAATCTCTATCAAATTGAATTTGGAGCTTGTGATGTGTACTGTATTCCTCATCTCTTTCTTCAGCTTTTTGCACGTGCATGTTAATTTAAATTCTGAGTATCTGTTGCACTCGTATTTAAAATACAAGTTTCCAGTACGACAAAATTGGGCATTTCAAAATAATATTTTGATAAATATTTTTCATGTTTTTTCCAGTGGAATCTGGGGATGAAATTAAAATTTCTTCACTTTTGATACAACAGACTTTCAGATATAGCTTAGCCTAGTGTTGTAGTTGGTTCAAACTATTTTGCTTCATTTAATGGACACATAGTTCTATCTTATGCTGTTGACTGACTGTTTACTAAGACTTGGCAATGGAATAGCATGTATGTACAGCATGTCTAACAAATCTTATGCATGAGCTGCATGAAGCAATTCATAGGGACGCTGCTTGTTATAATTCCTGGATCTGTCCAGGATTCTCATTTCTTAATATTCCTGAGATGTAAAAGTGAGAATTCTTGCAAATGCATTATATTAATATGGGTTTTTAAAACAAGCAAGTGAGGCATCTAATGTAGTGACAGTGTACAGTATCATATCAGGCATTCTGGAAATTTTTTTCCTGCCTTTAAGTTTCCTTATCATGAAAACTTACAGTTCTTAACAGTGTGACTCTCTACAGCACCTGTAAACAGTTAATCCAAGTTACATATTAACTGTGCCAAGGATACAAAGATACTGGATATGGCTCCATACAGACATGGTTTGGATCTGGATTTATAAACTCAGATGTGACCCACACAAAAACAGTGTTTATTGCTTGTAAAAGCTAGCTCCAGTTGGAAGCAATTTTTCCCCACTTTCAAGCAGCATTGGCTGATTACTCCCAACCTAGTCTAAGTTGCAGTGGTCACATTCAGTTTTGAATTCCTTTTACTCTCTTCCCAGAGCACTGTGGAGATTGAATGTGTTTTCATACTGCACTCTGTAGGATTATCAGGATTACCTTCTTACCTGGTTTACTTTCAATCCTGCTGTTCCTCTGGGTGATGGAGAGCTAGAGAGAGTTTGCTTTATTCTTGTGAGTGTTCTGTTTGTGAAAAGGAAAGGAGAATGAGTTTATATTACTCTGTAATATCATTACTCTGTGTAATTTGACCGAAGTAAAACAGGAAACAGGCTGAATTTGTTCTGTTTTAGTATAGTGTTAGTGTAATGCATATACAACAGAAGTTTGTTAGGCTTTTGATATTTGGGAGGAAAAGGCACATAGATTAAAAGCTTACAGCATTCCATATTGCAAGTTTTGAAAAGGCAGGAGAGATAAAGATACTGTTTTCAAGTTGTCTTTGTGCTGCGCTTAGGTAGATCTATTTTTATATCAGTCTTGGTATACAAAGGACCTGAGTTGTGAGCACTAGCTACGTTCACTGATGTTAAAGGAGACACTTCTGAAACTAGTGGCCCTAATCCTTAAATGTTTCTGGAGACTCTTTTTAGCCAAAACCTCAGAAAGAGGCTGGGTGCTTCTGTTTATCCTTTGCTATCCAGTAGCTGATTGCCTGTGCTCTCCTAAATATTTAAGTATTGCTTTCTGAATTTTTTTCCTTAATATAAACACTTAAATATTTTTTGAGTAGTTGGAAACGAGTTGTTATGTAAATTTGCTTTGTCTTCTTTTGCATGGCGATCAGGGATTGGAAAAGAGGCTTGATCTTAATTCATGTATTATGATTCTGTCATGTCAGGTTCTACATTGCAGTGAATTAAGTGAGATGACCAGGTTGAGTTCAAAATTAATCAAATTTTACACATTGAAAAAGAGGCAAGACAATGTAGTATTTAGACCACTGACTGTTGCTGTCTGTGAAGTAGCATTTGTTTGTGTGTTTATAATTACTGTTACAAAAATGCTGTGAAAAATAATAATGCTCATTTGAAAACTAGTCCGGTGAGTGCAAGAAGCAATGAAACAGTTATAGTTTATATTTAATAACTTTTGAATTTAGTGATGTGCAACACATGTGGGGCTTTGCATCTTATGGTTTTTTTTCTTTTTTCATATTTTAAGCAATCTGGACCGAAAGGAAAGGTAAGCTTACTGTTGATGAAATGAGCATGGCAATGAGCATTAAGAAAATTAACTGAATGAGTGCTTTATCAATGCTAGTTAAAGAATATTCAATCCATTCAATCATATCTGCTCATGTGTGAGGGGGGTTCGTTGTTTTTGTTCTGGTTTTGTGGTTCACTTACTCCCTTTTACCAGTAAAGGACCTTTACATCCATCTCTAAATAATGCCATGTTAATGTGAACTTTGGGTACATTTCCACTGGAAATTTATCTATCTATTTATATATCCAATGTGAAAATAGATAAATTTTAACTTTCTCTGGAATTTAAGAATTCACTGTTAATTCTTTTCGTAGAACAGCAAACTTTGTGTAATAGCATGGTTCTGAAGCATATCTTAGTAGGGTGTTTAACAGCTTTCACTCTGTCATCTCAGCTTGGTTTGAATAGCGTTAAAGTTTTTTATTGCATTACTGTGTACGTTCTGTTCATGAAGTGTATATGTTAAAGCAATTAACAGAAAATGTATAGCAAAACCAGGCACATTGTAAAGCTCATTTCTCGCTTGTTTTGCATGTGTTTTACTGCTGTTAATATTTTGTTAGCAATATGAAATACCATCCATTTGTTTTTCTTTCTATATAGCTTAAATTTATACATTAGTGTGTTTTGTTGATAGTAATGAATTTATTGAGTTTTTGTAAATATCCTGTCTATGTAGGCGTGTTTTGGCAGTATACACTTGATCTCAGGTTGAATTGTTTAACTAGTGTATATAATGTTTAACCAAAAATGATATAAATAACACAGAAATCTAATGTAGATCTGTTCTTTGTGAATTCAGTATTTTCTAGATTTATTTCAAATTCAGTCATAAAACCAAGCCTTTGTGTTTTACTGCCTTTTGTTATTTCTTAAAAGAAATGTCAATGAGATACTCAACAGTTAGTTTTGGCCTCTAAGAAGGGATTTGATCATCCTCTCGCTGCCTGGGCTTTGAGTTCATGTATTTTTTCCTGTTTTTCTTTGTGCTGCATTTATGTTATTAGTTAACCATTCAGCTATTAATGTTTTTAATTTGGTACTGTATGTCATAGGAAGACTAGGGTTGAGTTGCATGCTGGTGATCGTGGTTTTCCCTTGGGGACACCTGCTGCTTCATAATCCAGTACTACTGGATATGTTCTTTTTTCCTTCCCTGGTTTTTGTTGCTGTCCTAGCAGGGGAAGATGATTGAGGCAGGAGCTGCTAACTTTAGTTTTAATCATTACCATCGTGATAAGTGCAGCTGCAACTCTTGACTTCCTGGGCCAAATGGGGCTAGTGAACTGCATACTAAAACCCCAGCTCTCTGTGCTGCTGCTTCTCTCTTTCAGCCTTTGACTTTTGTACTCTGCGTTTCCTATAAGAGACACTGAAGGTAAATGTCACCTCAGCAGCTTGGTGCTTCCTATCTTATCATGCTTTACTCTGTTTTTGTGTAATGATGTAGAAGCCAACAGCCTGCCTGTGGTGGTGTACCTCCAAGTAGCAGTATACAGAGGCAGAGTGAGGAAAGGCTGTTAGGAGTTGGTGCAGCCTTGCACATACATGGTATTTTTTTTATGTGGCTCATACCAGATAGCAGGTAGTTTTGAAAGCTCTGATCTAAGACAGTACTGTATCTTAAATTCCCAGATCCAGATGTTTCTTTAGGTTTAGTCCTTTCTGGCACAGACAGGAATTGTCCCCATCCTGCCCCCCCCCCCCCCCCCCCCCTTTTTTCCCCCTAGAGAAGAAATCTTAATATGAAAGTTTCACTTTGGCAGGAGGGTGTCACAGAGGTCTGTCTACCAGCTCAAGGTGAAGATAGTAAGGTCCAATTCCATCAGCAAAGGAATATGGCAGTAATCTTGAACGTGTGCTGAAAATACTAAATCAATAACACCATTCTGTCTGGGCAAAACATGTTTAGTCAAGAATGCTATACCATTTAGCTGTTAAGATGTGTCAAAAGTTCAGGACGCTGCACAGTCTAGACTACTTCGGTATTTTTGTCATGTCTGTTGCAGGAAGAGCCTGATCTTTCTTGGTCTTGCAATTAATGTTTTGCTGTTTGATGCTTTTCTACTTCTTGGGGTTGCTTTTATCAAATACTGGTCTACCTCCCTTGTACTTAAAGGTATTAAAATCATAACTGCTTATAATGGGTGAGATAAATGAGATGCCTAAAATGATTTAATCTCTGAGCATGGAGCCTTGTTCTTCAAGCAAAATCTAAATCTCATAAGAAATATTTTTAGGAAACCTAACAGGCAAAAAAAAACTTGTGTATTTTTAATATTTGCTAGGATGGCGGGAGCAGCAAGCAATATTGTGTTTCTTGTTTTTTTCTGTTTGACACAGTATATAGATAGTCTTGCATCTTGATCTGTTTAGCAGTTTGATCTCTCGTTTATTCCTTTTGAAACGGGAGACTATTAGTTTAAGTTAGGATTTAACAGCAAGAAGGCATTTGTTTTGAAGTGCTTTATGTTTTTTAATCTAAGAATTATTTTCTTTTCCAAATAGTCCTTTTAAAGATAGATGTCATGTTCAATTTAAAAAAAAACAAGTATAGTTTCCATTCTGTTTCTGCACTCATATGCAATTAAACCGCTCAGCATACTAAGTACTTTACTGGAGAAGGTATCAGTGGATCTGCAGCTGTTCAAATGGCAACAAGCATCGTGCTGAGGGGAGGGGCTTTGATTTGTCATCTGTAACAACTTTGTGGTGGTGGTGGGCTCTGCCTTTTTCTCTGTGCGTGGGGTTTTCAGGATAAGAAACTAGTAGGAGGTGCTTCAAGTTGCTGCCCTCTTGTGGGAGGGCCATTACTGTCTCTAAGAAAGCATTTTTTTTCAGATGAAATCTACAATTAAGTAGTGTTTAAAATTGTCTTTGCTTTTGTTTCTAACTCAAAGCAACTTCAAACCTGACTTTGATTTGCTAACCGAGTAAAACTGTGTTGGGAAGCCTCAGTTGACTTGGAGCTGTTTTTTGTAACTTAGGTTTGGGTGATACTGGTTCATTGTGAGCATACGAGTAAAAGTCTTATATTGTGGGAGAAGAAAGATACTCGTTTTCTGCTGGCCCTTGCATATTCTTGCGAGTGGTTGGCCATTTAATGAGTATCGAGTCTATGCTGATAACACAAAATTCAGAGAAGGGTAAATAATGCTACTGTATTCCAATTTATTGTAAAAAATTCTTTAGCAATATATGGCAAGTCTCTACATTCTGTGTTGCAATCCAGCCACACGTGTTTCCCAGTCCTTCTTTCTGCCCGAGTTTTCCTTCATGCTGCAGCCCTTCAATATAATAAAATGTGTTTATGTTTAGTAGTGGGCTAATACATTTAGAGGGCCAGATTTGGTAAGAAGTATCCCAAAGGGCATTGTAGATTAATCTCATTTCAAAGATGTTAGTTAATAATAAAATATGGGAAAACCCTGAGAAATATTACCTAGAAATGCAGAAAACGCAAAGTTTTATAATTTGATGCATTAGGAAGTGCTGTGCTGAAAGAAATAAAAACTTATGCCTAGTGCTGAAGTCTGCTTCAGCCATAGCCAAATTTTTGTCAGCTGGGTCCTCAAAATTTAGCTGTTAGTTTGAGATGTTACTGCCTACAGCTGTTTTCTTTGCCCCTTGCTGTTGATCAATGTCCTTGTAATCAGAGGTAGCAGTGACCCATTTCCAGCCCAGCGCACTTGTTTAACTTAACAATAAAAACAGTTTCTGCTGAAGTTGTTGGCAAGGCCTCCTGTGTTTCAGGTGCGTGCCATCTTCTGTTATAACAGGAATAGTAATCTACAGCTGCAGAGCAGGGTAAAACAGCTGAGAAAGAGGACTGCCACAAACAGTAACAGAGATGCAGTGAGCTTAAGGAATCTTAATCTGGTAATAGCACGATTTGATGCGCTTGTATGTAAACTGAAAATATCTTTCAGGAGACTCAAAAAATCTTGTTATAATGATTTATATTGCATTAATTTGCACAAAAATATGTGATATGTATAGTACACCAATTATACCAACATCAGTTTTATTATACGCTAATTTGTCTATATTATTATATTTCTAAAACAAATATATAGGAACTATGTCTTCTCCTGTCTTGTTCTTTTTATTTTTTGGCCACAGCAATTTTTGACCTCAGATCTCTTTCCTGTTTTGCATCTTCTCTTCTTGTTTTTTACGTTGTGGAACTTGTGGAATCTACTTTAATATTAAAATAATAGTTGTTTCTATTTTTGGATTTTAAAAGTGTCTATCTTGTACTTCATGAATGAGGAGGAGGAGATGCAGTCTTTGAAGACTTGGGTCTGAAAGTGAGAGACTCCTCAACTATTGATTACTATCAAAGGGAATTTAGATCAGAAATACTTCTAAGGCCTTTACTGTAGCTGTTCCTAGCATTCTGGTAATATTTTTTTAAGTGTACAAATAGCATGTAATAGGAGAAGTTATTTATTCATAGCTTTCAGATACATTTCAGGTTTATTTTGTTCTTGTATAATTGTGGCTAAATTACAATGGTGTCTGTCAAAAGAACAACCGTATATCTAATTTATTTTCCAGAAAAGAATACCCACCTCAGCTTCAGAAAGTAGAAGCAGACCACATTAGGTTACCACGGTCTCAAGGAGTGGGTAAGTTTTGTTTAGAGTTCTCATTTCTTTCAAGCAGAATAATTTTTTGAATACCTGCTTTGGGCAGGTGTGTTGCTAAACTTTGTGTAACCTTTAGTGTATCTATTTATATCCTTACATCATGTTATTCTAGATTTTTACAAGTTTGTGCCTGAAGGGAGGATTTTGCCCTTTTTGACAGATTTTTGCAACCTGTTCAGTCATGTTATAATTCATTTTAAATTAGGCTTCAGTTATTTTGAAAACAACTAAAATTGAGAAAATTTATAGTCATAGAACTGTTGGAGTTGGAACAGATCTCTGGAGATCATCTAGTCCAAGCCCAAGCCCCCAGCTTGTTCTTGAATTACTGACAAGGAACTTTTGTAGCACTGTTCTATGTGCAAAATGTAACTCGGTAAGTAACACTCAATATGAAGTATCTTCAGGCACCGAGGTAGTCAGTAGAAGAGCCAGCATCATCACTGCCCTGTAGCTCAACTGAAATATGCTCTTATATTATTGGTGAGGGGCCATTGATGGAGATGCAAGAGAGAGAATATAATTTGCTCTGAGGTGTGGAAATTGTGAAATGGGGAAAGAAAAATCACTGTGTTTGGTTGAGCTTTGTCAGTACGGATACAGATATAGTCTGTAAACCTGCTGTTCAGCTGCTTAGCCATCTACACTGGCCAGCTATTCTGCTCTGCCTTTTTAGGTTAATGTTAAGTAGAACTTCATCAATTCTACACAAAAGTAAGTTAACTTAGAAAAACCCCACTTATTATTGTTTCTTTTTTGAAAACAAGTCATTCTTTAGTTTTGTGATGTCTTCTAATAGTAGGATGTTTGTGAGACTATGTATATTGAAAAAGTATGTATATTGAAAAAGTGTTCATACGTGTTAAAAAAAATACAGACTTGATAAAGTTCCAGTATGGAGACTGCAATTAAACTAGGGACTGTAAATAGCACTTCAACATTGAACTGAATTAAGGCACTCTTGTACAACATACTGCACTTCCTAAAAGAAAATCTCCCTCTGTACTTTGTTCCTATACTCTTCCAGTATTTAAATGAGTGCCCCAATATAAAACAGGATATGGCAGTATAGTTCACTGTACTTGTGATGAGTCTTGTGTTGAAGGAGTAAATCCTAACTACACAGAACATTTCCAATTATTCTAACTGCGTTCACCAGCAGTCCTTTAGTGAAAATTACCATCAGCATAATCTAGCAGGTCGCCTCCTACTTTTGGTGGCGGACGCTCCATTGTAGCTGTTGTGAAGTTAGTATAGATTTTCAAGTCTGAAGCCTCCTCCAAAGATACTAAGCTACAAATTGTCACCGAGAGACGCTGAAATAGTATTAATAAAAAAAACATTTCCAAAGTTACTTTGGGGAATTTTTTCTTATTCATACAACAAATCATGAGACACTTGAAACAGTGTCTTGAAACACCCTCTCGTTGGGTGTTTAGAAAAGTGTTTATGTTTAGTTCAAGTTAGTGTATGTGAAGAAATAAGTTAATCATAATTTTAACAGCACATGAGTAGACATTTCTTACTAACATTTTCGCATTTCTTCCCTCCTAGACAGTGTAATGGAAAACACAGAAGAGTCAGAATCAGAATCAGAATCTGAAATTAAGAGAAAGGTGCAACAGAAACGTCACTGCAATTCATATCAATCTGACTTAACTCTACCTTCTGCTACAAAAAAATGCTTAACCCAGTTAAAGGTGGGTTAGATTTTAAAAACATGTAAACTTCTGTTTAACTTTAAAAGTTGATGCATATTTTAAAAACAGGAATTCAGTTCTAAAATAGGTTGATATTCTAAAAATCCTTAGAGTTGGGAGAAAGATCTACATAATTAAATTTTTAAAAAAAGTTATGATGATAGAGATATTTACATGTTAATATTGATACTAGCTATGAAATACTTATTTTCTGATTTGAACAAACAGGTGCTGCACTAGAGAGCAAAAGAACCTGTGTTTAAATGGATTAGCTGATTGATAAACCAGAAACTGATAATTTTGGTTTGCTTTCTGTAAAATAGAGGAACCATATTTTACTCTTTGACAGAAATTTTTTTTTTTTTAAAGTATCATGATTTTCTGTACTCATTATAACAATAAAGACAGGTACTGCAAAGATGCAAGTACTCCTTACTAAGCTGCTGTCTTTCTCAATGAAACTAGCACAGGTATCCAAATGGCATTCTCTCGTCTAGATGCAGCCAGCCAGGATGTTTTGTCTGGAACTTTTCTGAATATCAGACGTAAGATATTTTGGAAATTCCTGTAAGGCTCTCCATATTTCTTACCATCTCCCCAGGTTACTATGAAAGATTCATAATGCCCACATATAGGTCACACTGTATGCCTGTCAAAGCAAAGCTTCCTGTAAGGAGATCTTGGTTAAAAAAAAAAAAGAAAAAGTAGTTCTGTGATTATTATATATAATCAGCTTGTGTTTGCTCCTGTGTATTAGCAAGTAAGTCAGACTGTATGTCTTTGTTAGAATGAAACACTTGATACTACTCTTATGCATTTCCACTATATATTTAGTTAATATGATGTTACTTGGAAATTCTAATAGCCGAAGTTTTGATCTACATATGATATCTGTATAGATACGATCTATAAAAGCTAACTAATGAAGTAAGAAGGCAGTTAAAAACAAAACAAAAGGCATTACAGTACTGTGGGTTTTGTTTTAATCATTACATTGATAACTTTGTTTAAAGAAGTAAAACATTCATATGTCCTGTCAGGTAAGGGACAAAAGCAGAAAGCAAGTCTTCTAGATTGAAATGAAAGAACAAAACAATTTAAAACTAAATGGAATTTTGTCACTGCCTTGATAAAACAATTTTCAGTCTGAAGATCTAAGAAATGTGATCTTTTAATACACAGAGTTTCTTCCTTACAAATTACATGAATTAGCATGGGAGGAAAGAGAGCAGCCTCATCATTTGTGGCTGGATTGTGGTCTGTGCAGGCCATTTGCCATAACTGCTAGCTCTAACTAGAAGACTCTGTGTACATGGAGAAGTAAGGCGTGCTTTCAGCGTATTCCTGCCTATTATAAAGCCGTGGTACTGACTTCCAGAACTACCTCCTGCATTGCATACACATGGAAAGTGAGGGCTGGAGCTGCATGTAGAAGCATCAGCAGCTTAGTGTCCTTGAGGCAGACTGAGTGTAGCTGACCACGTTGCTAAAACAAGCTGTTCTCTGTCTCCCCAACAAAAAAGCAGCAGACTCGATTACATTGTTCCAGGGGTGTGATTTCATTTCCAAAGCCATCGGACAGATTTCACTTGTAAACAGTATGTAATAATTACATCTGGGACTTTTTCCCGTGCATATCTTAGAACTCTGTAAAGTTGAGAACACCAACAGTCATGAATGGAAACCAGTTACTTTTTCTCAGAGACAAGAGCTGAGTGCCTGTAGTAAAATTGTCAAGCAGTAAGCTTAAAAAAGGTGAAACCCCCATATTTTTCACACGATGTATTATGAGATTTCAAAAAGGGATTGATAAAATTTGTGAGGCTACATCATCATTAAACAGATTGATTTAAATTCAGCTGCTGATTCAGGAAATGTCTATATTGGTAATGACCTCAGGTAGGAGGATATGGCCTTCCTCTGTTCCCTGTGCTCCTAACCATCTGGCCACTGTTGAAAGTACTGCACAGGGCTAGATGAACCTTTACTCCAGTTCCATAGGGTAGTTATGATCCTGTAAGACTGTATAGTTTGTGGATACGCTTTCTGGATATAGAACAGATCTTGCTGCAGCTGAATTCACTACCACAACTCTTGGTTTTATTTTCTTTTTTTAAACGGGTTAAGAGTTTTATCCTTTATTACAGTAAAGGGATTTAACACAATGACTTGTGCATTTGTCATGAACCATATGCATTTTCACGAGTCATGAGTTGCCAAAGTGTGCAGATGATCGATAGGAGGTTTATGGGACCTCTGAACAATTCAAAAGTGTTGGTTGTGGTTTTATGCCAGAGGAATTACAGACATAACCAGCTGCTTGTCAGGCAAAGTGCAAATGGTTTTCATCTTACTAGACTATAACAGGTTGCACTTTCTAGTTGTTAAAAACATACACAATTTTTAAAGGAAGGAGGATTTTCTGCTTTAAGTGTGCTTACTGAAAAAAAAAAAAGCTGAAAAATAACAAAGGCTTGGCATTTTGAAACTTTTAGAGATAGGGCAGAGTATTTGTATAGGGCATATAGTATTTGTATTTTGCAGATTTCAAAGTTTAAAAAAGTGCTGTATTATACAAGTTATAAGGCAGGCACATTTAGATAGAACTCATCTACTTCAATAGTCAGTTATCTTAAAATAGAGTCTAAAAAAGAGTATGCCCCCCTTTTATTAAACACTGCTACCCCTACGATCAAGATGCAGGCTCTCAAACCATGGAAAGGAATTTCATTTTGAATTGTTGGCATGTAGTTGAGGTAGAGGGGTGCAGTTATTTTATACTTAAGATCCTTCAGGTACGATTGGTAGCTTCTATTGAATATTTTAATATCTGATTGAAATTCTTCAATGCGATTAGTAGTAACTTTTGTAAAAACTACATCCTGTAACTGAGCACTGAGGCACAGCACTGGTTTTCATGTCACTTGCTATCTTATCCCACCACTCAGATTTTAAAGGTCCAATACATTTTATACACTGGGGTTTTTTTGCATCTGTTTTGCTATGGTATGTGTAGCTTAACTAAATTGCAGAAATTTTGTAAAAGTAATATATTCTCCGTGTATGACTTTTGTCTTTACATTTGTTTTTAAAAATGAAGATCCCACGCCTGAGGAAGTCCTCTTTATTGGAAGGGTGTTCATGGCTGGGGGTGGGGGGGTGCAAATTGTGATATCTATGTTTTCAAAAGAGGTTCAAAAAGGTTTTGGTGGGATGTAGGTATTTATTTATTATCCTCAGTAATTCACAGTACAGTGGTTATGTCATTTGAGGTCAGTGCTCCAGCAGAAAATAACGTACATTAAATTTCAGTTCTAGAGGCGTCCCATATTCAACTCAGTGCACATTCAGTAGCTTATGTGTTAGTATTGAATCCCTTAAACTTAGAAGTCCAAGTTCTGCACTTGTGATGCATAGTTAAGTGGGACCTAATGCATGTGAGAGAAACAAAACGTATCTCTGTCTTTGCAGCGATAGGATGTATTTTCCCTTGTAGCCCCTGCTTTGCTCTTGAAAGTTTGGGGAACTCCTTTTCCTCAAGTCCTGTTTTCTTCTCTGAGATACTGGACTGTAGAACAATGTATTTCCTTTTCTTTCCCCCATCCCCCCTTCTCTCTCTCTCTCTCTGAGTGATTTTTCTGCATGCTTTGTCAGGCTGTTGCGAGATATCTTGGGAGGACAAATGAACTTCATGACCTAGGAGGTTGCTTCTAGTCCTCTTTAGTATTGCTCTGTGGATGCTTAGGTTACTTTATTTTCGTCCAGTGAAACTGTTTTTATGGAAACAATGTAACTGGACCTTCTTGGTGATGGATATATATATCTGAACGGTATGCAACCTTTTACGTATGGAAAGAAAAAAGGCAAGAAGGAAAATCTGAATTGTCCAACATTCATCACTTTTTAAAAATTGCCACAAATGACATTTATTCCTCTTAAAATATTTTTTATTTTCTTAAATGAAAAAAAACTATTTTAATGTTTGCTTTCTGTGCTTACTGTAATTGCTAATATAGTGTTGTCAGTCTTCATTCTGGACAGAAATTAAATGCAAGATTTGAAAATGGTATCTTTGTACTTAAACAGTTACTGATTTTTGTGTGTGTATGTGTGTGTGTCTCCTCTAGCTTTTGGAACAAATTGATTCTTCTACTGATTGCCCAAATTGTGGGCGGGCAAATGAAAATCAGACCAAATGCCGACATTGTGAAAGTGCTTCTCTAAAGGATTTGCAAAGAGTCTCCAGACAAACTGTGACATTAAGTGAATCTGTGGGACCTTTATCACGTTCTTCAATACATCAGAATTCAACAGGGCAAAAGTCTTCAGGTACAGGGTTCAACACAAAGAAGTTTTATAGTTCTGCTGTTGGGAAAGGTCCGACGGATATTCTACTGAGTAATGAAGTTGTAGGACATTCTATGTTACGACAGAATGGAAAAGTTGGTCTTCTAACTGGGACAAAAAATCCTAAAATTACAGGAAGCTTAAGACAGAGGAGTACAAGACCATCTGAACTAAATGATCCCAGTAAGTACCTTTTTATGAATATAGCCATAAATTGGAAACCCAAAATACCGTATAATGAAGGAACTGTCCTTACAGCTTTACATTACTGATTTTGCATGGAATTTTTTTGTGGGTGTGTTCTTGGGGAAGAGGGACAGACTTTTTTGTAATTTCCTTTTCATATACTGAACATTGGGGAAAACAAAAATTATTTCTTCTTTTTTTAAAAAAAAAAAAAACCTTACACTTTATAACTTAAAAAAAAAGGCATTCTTAGCAAATTCCATCATTCATTCTCCCAAAGGGAAAGACAGTCTTTGATTTTTATTTTATTTTTTTTCCTCTTTCCTTTTGAGCTATGCATCTGAACACTATCCAGGTTTTCCCATTTATTTAAATTTCATAATTTGTAAAATGTTAATTTTTGTGCTTTCTCTACATGAACTCAAATTAATTATAAGCAGGAAGGAACTGGAATTTGGGAAATTGTTTCTAGTTCCATGCTTAGTTTACTAGACCATGTTGTCTTACTGATTTGAACAATTTAAGTCATAATTTCTCTTGTCAGTTTTTCTTCAGCTGTATTGTTCATTGTCCGTTATTGATTGAACCAAGAAACGTATGGCTTCACTTCTGTGTCTAGGGGTGGATTAATGATACTCATTTCTTGTATAGTTAGTTATGAGAAATAAAAAATGAGGGAGAGAGCGCCTGCAAGCAGATTCCAAATAAACATTAATAAAAGCATAATATAATTATAAATGTGGACTTTCTTGACACTGCAGGACAATTACATAAATTACTTTTAAGCCATTGCTTGAAAAGAAATTTCTGTTACAGAAAAATGTAGTGGTTGAGAATTTAATATTTTCTGTTTAGTTGTTTTGTCTAGTGATGATGATGAGGAGGAGGATAGTGGCAGCACTAGGAGAATGGAAAGCATTTCACCTCGTCCTGCAGATTCAGCCCGCTCCTCCCCAGCTCCTTCTACAGGAAAGGTGGAAGCAGCATTAAAGGAAAACAGTTGTGGAATAGAACAGAGAATAGGTAGTATAACAACAGATACAGAAATTGCAGTCACACTACCAAGAAAAGCAAGAATGAAAGATCAGGTACTATTTAATACTTTGTTTAAAGAAAACAAAAATCAACTCATAAATTGAAAATGTGAAGGCTTGTCTTGCATTGTCAGAAGTTGTCTATATTTGATTGCTTTTCTTATATAGCAGCTCATCGAGTAGTATCTCTGCTTACATAATACTGGAAGCATAAGAAAATGTGTTCATTATATTTTTACAAGCGTTCATAATGATTTGAATTATGCTTTTAACATAGATGCTTCTATGTTGAATGTATACTCCTTGAGACTGGGCAGGGTATCTCTGTGAAACTCAAGGGCCTCCTTAGTTTGCAGAAGAATATCAGTACCAGCTGTTGCCTGGTAAGACTTTGGACATGTGAAGTTAAACGTGCAAAGAGACACTGGGAACAATAGTGGCCTTTTAAAATTAAAATACTTTGACAACTGTCCCAATTAATAGCACTTATTTTAAGGATTTCATGGTGGGGCTTTTGTTTTTTAGTTGAGTACCACTGCAAGAATTGGATAAACAAAGACAAAAAATGCACCATGAGCAGACTCCTTAAGTGCTGTCAAAGGGGACAGCTTTCACGGTATGTTAAAAACTTAACCACCTCAATAGTGAGCCATTAAGAAGAATAAATTCCCTGTGGCAACTGGTGTTGAATTAATAATGCTGATTAAAACCATTCTTGAGTCACTTGTCCAGTTTCACTGTTGTGAGTTTTGTTCAACAAGAGTATCTGATCAGATTTCCACCTGCAGTCTCAAATCATTTGTGTTTTCTGAGTTAGAACGCTAAAGTAATGATGCCAAAACCCTTATGCTATGTTGAGATTCAGAAGCCAACATTCTAGTGCTGTAATTGATGAAATTATGGATGTTTATAATGTGGTATAGAATTAGTCACCGCTATCAATATAAAGCTGCGAACCTTCAGCCTACAATAAAGCTGTAGGGCTAAAAGCTTGGATGATAAACAGTTTTGAATTTCAGTTATTCTGGCGTTATGTGCTGGATTAATTGAAAGCATTGTATTGTGAAGGCACTGGTGTCAAAGACTTCTGAAACTCTCCCAAATGTTTTTCTTTGTATATCCATACGTTCCTGTTCACTAGTCTTTAAGAACCAGTTGTAACATTGGAAATGAACTGCATATTTTAGACAAAAGTAGAAAAGAGCTTGCTTTTGAGAACAAAGGAAACAGATTTTTTTTTTTTTTTTTTTTTGGTGAAATTTAACATGACCTTTGCATTGATTCAAAGAAACTACCCAGAATTGCAGGTATCACAGTGTTTGTGTCAGATATGATAGAAGAAGATTTAAGAAGCTTTGTTCTTTTGTTTTTCTCTCAAAATATTCATTAATTCTTTACTGAAGAGGCTACTTGAATATAGTACCACTTCACTGTCTTACTCTTTGTCTGTGATTTGAGTTTTGAGCTTTTAATCATATTTAGCTAGTCCAGCAGACAAAAATGAAAAGCTGTCTTCAACAAGAGTCCTAGGAAAATATTTTAATTACAAGGATTTAAAATCTCTGCCTTCTCCGCTGTATTTAAATGAAGCATCCAAAAGTGTATTTTGAATTATGGCCAAGATAGGCTAGTGATTAGGGACTTCAAAATAATTGTCAAGATTTAATAGAAAATTTTTCTATTTTTCCATTTTTCTATTTTCTTAATAGAAATATTGAATCCCTTAAAATGTTTTTCTGTGGGAGTTTAATTGTCTTTTGTAACCCAAAAGAATGTTTATTAATGGACAGCTTTATGAAACAATATAAGTACCAAAGACTAGTGTACAGAAAATCTTGCAACAAAGTAGAGCAATATAAGCAATACAACAAATAAATATATTAATCTGATGGCTATCAGCCAGCTTTCTTTCATTTTAATAGGTTTTTGTAAGATTGTTCTGTTGGTAAACAGGCGACTTCATTGAGATTACAGCTTCAGTCAGCATCTAGAGACTTTCTTGAACTGGAGCCAAACTCCATGTGGCCTTCTTTCAGTGTTTTAGTCTTCTGACCCTGGAATCTGTCCTAAAAACATCTTAATAGTTCTGTAGAGCTGCTTTAAGGAATTTTGATTGGGCTTATTTATTTATGTTTCTTGAAGATTTTACTCCTGCTAATGTGGTGATGCACTCTACTTCAGTAATAACTCAGTGTTTTCAGTCACCAAAAGCTTGGACTAATACAAACTGAAAGAAAAAATAAAACCACCAACATCGTGGTGCTTTTACAGCATTGGTGTTTTTATATAAATAAACAAATAAAATGTATTAAAAATAACCTTGTTTTGCCGGGCTGCACAGTGTTTCAAAATGACGAAAACTAAATTAGTTTTGGCAATTTTAGAAGCATTATTTGTGACTTGGAAATGTTAACAAAATGTCTACAAGTGTCAGCTTACATTTTTTTCTTGAATCTAGCAATATTATCATCTTCAGGTGTTCCAAAAAGTCCTTTAGGAAATTTCTGCCTTCTGTATATGGTTGAGGTGGGTGCTATAGTAAGTAATCCTGTTCACTGACAGAAAAGTAGCCAAAAATTTAGTCACTAGTTTTTAACCTGCTTGTTTTAGCAATAAATCTTAGTGAGACATTCTGAAACCTTGACAATTACTTTTCAGTTTGGGAACATTGTGTCTAACACTCCAATAAAACGTCGTAAAGTTATTTCTCAAGAGATTGTAACTGAGGCTGTACCTCTAAATTATCAAAATTCCTGTGAAAGTGTCATTCTGAACTGTCGAAGTATACGAATAGGAACTCTGCGAAGAATGGTAGTGGAACCTGTGATTGTAAGTAAACTTGTTATTTGACAAATCTCCTTTCAGTTTTTGATGGACGTTGTTATTTTCATACTTGAACAACATAATATTTTGCCTTTGTGGAACAGTAAGTTTGTCTCTAATTTCAGAGGCTGTGATTTCCAAAGAATCCCAAAGTACTATTATGTGCTAACACATACGATCTAGTTCTTGTGTTGAATAGAAACATCATGCCTGCAAAACCCTTGAAAACCCTGTTTACTTGGGGGGGGGGGCTTATGGATTAGCGTGCATTTGTTAAGAAAATTGAAGGCAACAGTTACCAAAACCTGGATATTGATAGGTGGGAGGAAGAGACATGTCTGCAGGTGAAGAATTTTGCTTCTATAGAGCAATATTTTTTTTGTTAACCTTCTAAGTTACATGGAGACTTTCAAGGAGACATTGAATGTTTGTTGTCTGCAGTAACCCAGATAAAATGCATACTTCTTGCTGGGGTAACCGCATAAATAGTGGAGAGGTGTTACTTGTTCTTTCCACCTCTCTGCAAAACCCTATTGTTTGATTTGCTTAAATGACGATACTGATAGATGACATTCCCTTTTGAAGATTTTTTTTTTTTTCCCCTCCCTATAATTTGTGGTATTTTTCAGAGTATTTTAAACCTTTTTGAAAACAGAATACTTAGGAGAGATGTTAAGTTTCAACCATCAATATGATTGAAAAAGACACTGAATATAAGAAATATACTTGCTTCCTTGAATTGTGCTAAAATGTACACTTTGTTTTTTAAAAAAAAATTACATTTTACACTTTAAAATTTTCGTTACTCAAGTACTTAGTGAATTGAAATATGTTTGCTAACAGTTAAAAGGCATTAGGTCACTTTTGGTTTGGAGAAGAAGTGAAATCTTATTATTGTGTTGTTTTCCACAGTTTTGCCTGGATTATATCAAAATACGCCTAGAAAGTCAAGAAGGTGAGTACATTTTTCATTTTATGTTAATACTCAATGTATATATTTTGAATGAAGTAGCTTTGACGAGGAATTAACAGGTGAATCATAATGAAGTGTCAATTCTGGTTTTGTTATGTATGGAATAACTTATACTGGGTTCCTGCAGTCAGATAAGAGGAAGAAAAAAACTGAGAGTATGAATTTGACCTGGACTGCTGGGTAAATAAAAACCAAAATTATTTTGCATTATCTCTGCCTTCTACAAGCAAATTCACAGATAGCAGGAGTTAGCAGTTTGTGGTTTGCGTGCAACTGGGTTGCATTAGTTCTTCCCATTCATCCTAGCTGATGAGCTGTAGATATTCTGGTGATGACTGGCAAAGGTTGTCTTGAAAATGATTAACAAAAACAGTAGGCAAGAGTAACCTCCTGTAAAACATGTTACCTCTTTAACACTTTATTAGTTCTTTTAGTTCAGATGCGTAAGTAGAGAGTAAAAACCACACAAGTGTCTTAGACCCTTCTTGTCTGTATCTCCCCTTAAATTTTTTTCTTCTCTAGCCTATAGGTTGTATATTGCATATTACCAAAAGAAATACAGTGACATAGTTTAGAAAATGGTGAGCTTACAACTATTGCTCTATTTCCCTTGTTTTCTTTTGTAGGGTTTTGCTTTGGGCCTGAAAAGAAGCTTTGGCTCCTTTTGTTAATCTTAAGTTTCCAGGAAGATGCAGTCCTATTGAATTTTGCCTTTTGTTATTTGTAAAAGAGAACTATTGTATTTTGTCATTATTATATGCAAAAAGGTGTCTCACAGTCTGTAAAGACAAGCATAGCCTTTGCTCAGTCAAGTATTTAAGTTTCTGTTGCATCTAAAATTTAGATTTCATGCATTAAATGCATTTAAAAAATAACACTAAAAAACTTAGTAAAATTTGTAGAAAATGTCTATAAATTTTTAATCAAAACAGCTGCATGGTGAAATTATTTCCATGGGACTTGATCCCTCAATAGCATAAAAATGGCGACTCATTAAATGCTGTGTTTATTGGAACATTTAGCACTTTTCCATTTCATTTTTTTGAGTTTTGCATCTAGGGGAAGATGGGTGTATTCCCAGCTAGTTCCATTTCTATTAACTTTATAATCATAGCATGATTTGTTTTAATACAAGGAAGGGTCTTGAAATAAAAATGACACCTAATTTTTTTTTTCTTTAGATTGATTACAATGGTCATGCTTTTTCAGGGAGAGGCAAATGCTTTAAACAGCTGTAGAAACAGCAGTGCTGTCCTGCCTTGAGCTTGTTTTTGCATGTATAAATATATGTCAAGTTCTCAAAATTCTCTCCACATGCCTTGTCAGTTTTCTGCAACTCCCAAATGGTGTTTCAAGGAAACAGCTTTCTGTTTCTAATGCGTAAAAATCTATTCACATTGCCTTTAATGGATAAGTCCTATTATCTGTCTTATGTCAGTGTTACAGGAAATATTGTTCACAGGTTAAGGTGTTTATGGTGAAATGTTTTATAAGATGCCTGTCTTAATGCAAAAGGATGAATATGATTTAGATTTTCATCTGAAGAGTAGACAGTCTTCCTCTCACATGAGATTCAGTATGCTTCATCTCAGTGCAAACAGTTACAAGGATTCAGAGTTTTCTCCAAAGACCAATTAGCTCATGTTTTGGCAAGGGCCTTCTGTCTAGACACCATTAGAAGGACCTGTATGCCTCAGTTAAATGGGTTGAATCCGGTTTTAAGCTGGGATTGTCATTATTGCGGTCTGCCTCTGAAAGTGGGAAGTTAGGTGAAATGAATTAAGGAAACTGTGTACATTTAGGAAGGAGAAAAATGAAGTATTACTATAGAGACTGTGTGGAAAGCTGTTTTGCTGTTTGTTTTAAACACAAAGGAGAAAAGACCCTAAAAGTCATCTATAAACCTTCATTTAGTTACTGGCTTCATTTTCTGCTGTGTAAGTCCCTAGAGAGATAAAGGAGAATCAGTGCAAGGAGATGAGCTAGTTAGATCCATGTAGCATATTTCTGCTTGCTCTTTTCCTGATGAGATGGCAAACTGTGGTTCTGAGCAGTAAATGCTGCCCCGTCGGCTTGAGGGAAGCATGCTGTTGCTGCAGCCTGACTCAGAGCTGGGCTGCTTCTTCCCCAGCTAGTGGGACCAGGGGCATTGGAGGTTTAGAAGGAAAGGAGAGCGGCTTTCCTCGGCAGAAGCTGTGGTGGCCACCACTTCCAGTCTGCAGCCAGTGGATGCTTTGCTTTGCATAACTGTCTGCCTTATCTTTATGAGCAGCAGACTCCTTTCTGGCAGGCACAGGGGTGTGAATTCAGTTGCCAACAAGAAGGGAGGATGTAGAGGGCTGCTGCTGGACATTGGCTGCTAAATGCCAAGAGAGGAATAGGGGAACCAGTTTAAAAAAGAAAGGAGGGGTGTGTAATAAAAAAAAAAAAAAAGGCACTCCCTCCACTAATAATAAGAACCTCTAATAACTAATACTAGTAAGGTAGAAAGTAATGGTATGTCTTTTGTGTCTTTTTTTTTTTTTTCCTCATCATATGGTTTTATGCAATTATGTGCAGGGTGATGCAAATTAAACTCTGGATATGTAACCATTTTACTAATTTTTACTCACCATCTGTCCGGTCATGAAATATTTGCTAGAATTTAACTTAGGAAAGGCCTTAGTCTTTTCAGGAATTCACTGCAGTGTCTCTTCCCTTTTATGGGGAAAGGAGGAGGAGACAGACTTCATGCATTGATTTTTATTTATTAGAAGGATATGTTGGCTCCGTTTCTCCTTCTGTCCTGTCTATATTTTGTCCCTTATGTAAGGGGATATAGTTTTTCTGGTGGAGGCTGCCATCAAGCATGTGGTAGAACGGTGGAAGCTGCCACTAGCTAAAGCTCTAAGTGACTATCATTAACCATTTTTCTGATCTAGAAATAATTACTGGCATTGAATCTTTGGGTCTTTTCATCAAATTTGAAGAACTTTGACTTCACGCATTTTTCTTTCCATTGTTATAGTTCAATAAAACCCATAAAGTACTCCACATTGGCACCGGCAGCATCAGATGTGTTAAAAATTTACCATGTTGCTAACATTTCTCTTTGCTAGTAAATTGAGAGCAGTACCTTATTTTCCTCAGGCAATTAGATAGTTTCTCTGCATGTGCTTATTCTCCTCTTCATTTTAAAGTTATTTTTCATAAGGGAACTTGGTTCAAGATAAATCTACAAAGAAAGTTTTACAAACCTATTGTAAAATGTGTCATAGCAATAGTTGCACATTTAAATCGTCACTGGAAATGCTGTTTCTTCTGTGGAATAAAAACTAGATTCAAGTTGGTGAGAAGAAAACGCTTTGTTTCTGATTAGCTTCCTGAAAGGTGACAGTGGACTTCAGGTCATCTTTTAAGATATTAACAAATATCACTTCCTGGATATGTGTTATTTTTAAACTTTTAAAAACTTTCTTAAAACTTAATGATTTCTTGTTAAAATCAAGGGGGAAATTGTAAAGGAAACCTATGTATTTTTACTATAACTTAGTATAATGTCACTATTTTCTTCTAGAATCAGAAAGCGATATCCGAGAGATTAACCTGAAAACTTCAGAACTTACCAAATGTGAATGGTGTAGTGTCCGAAAATTACCAGTAGTTTTCCTACAAACAGTACCATCAACCTGTAGTAGCCTGAGAGACCAACTGAAAATGAGTAAAGATAATGTCTGGTACGAATGTAAAGGAGACAGTAAGTAAAACAATTTTAGTCTACTGTTTCACTTTAAATTGTGTTCTAATGTTTTGGATCATGACTGACTGCACTGAAGAATAAAACTGGCATCACTGGCTGGGGCAGGCGTAGTGCTTTTCCAGACACAGTCACCTTCCCAGACTGATGAGGAGTACAGTTCAGAACAGCTTTGCAAAACTGTAGTCTTCTGTTTGTCCAGACACGTGCTAGTTACACCATCTAGTCAGTTTAGTATAACTTTTTTCACTAATATTTGTACTGAATGAAAGCAAGTTCGTTTGTTTAGCTTTTGTATACCTATACCGGCCTTTACATTTATATGACAGCTTTTGGTATACTTACTTCTGCTTTTTGTGCTGTTCTGCTTACAGGCCTTAGTTTCAGTAGCAACTGTTGTGTGCATTGGTTTGGGTTTTTTTTACCCTTATGCTTGTAGTGATGTGATATAGACAAGTATCTGCTTGGAAAACAGTATCTTAAAATTAAGTTTAATTTCAACATAGCTTTTCTCAAGGGTCTAGCATCTTAATATCCACACTATTTTTTAAATTAGCATAGACTCCTCTTCCCCTTAATTAGGCTTTTCTTCAGGTTAAATTTTGTGGTTATTCATACTTGTACTCAGCTTCATAGATACATGATGCATTCAAATGGGGAATAATGCTTTAAACAATCTCAGAATTGTGTGCTTCCAACATATAATACTGTTAAAATAACCTCATCCACCTCCTATAAGAAGTATGAGCTGTAAAAAGTATTATAATTACAAAAGTAATTGGAGAGTGTGTGGGGGAGCTAGAGACAATCCTGGGAGTAGGCATTAGAGCTCAAGTGTAAACACGGGTGTTCACAGGTGAAAAAAGGAAAAGCTTCCTGAGTTGTCCAGGTAAAAAATCCTTCCCTTTCCATGTGTCTTAGCCTTTCTTCCTCCAGCTTTTCCCTCTGAGGCTGTGGCTCTGAGCTAGTTTTACACCCAACTGCTTTATAGTACTTGATACTTATGAGGACTTACTGATAAGACAGTTGTTATTTGCTTTGTGAGCAATGAAGTTACTTTAAGCCTGAATCCCTAGCTGTGTAAGCAATTGCATGTAGATGCCTAGTTCCCAAAACAGGAACACCCAAAACCCGGTTAGACACTAAATTCTGTGTGCGGTGAATTGGGAAATATGGTGCTGAAGAATTATTTTTCACAGCAGTTAGCGTGCCGAGTTAAGAATAACAAAAAGGAAATGGTTATGCGCGTGTCTGAAACTCTTCTTCTCTTACAGAAAAAATAGGTATCTCTGAGTTAGCCAGCTACATGAGACTGCAATTTGCAGCCTGAATCCTACTCCTGTGTCTGACTGCCTAAATGTTGCACTCTTGGTGCAACTTACTGCTTTTTTATTTTTCAGATGATGTGAACGTGTGGTATTTATAAAATAGCTGATTGATCTGACTCACATTCTCCAACTTTTGGTAAACGTGTAGGCTGACCTGTTGAAGCCAAGCCACTGTACCAAAAGAAATACAAGATTTGTTAGGGCTAACAAGTAAGCATGAGAGGGCGCCTGACAGTATTCTGTTCGCAGAATGTTCACTGGGGGCAGAGAGGTTTTGGTTTGTTTATGTTGCAGGACCTGAAAGCAGGGCTTTGCTTTTCTAGGCAGTGAAATCCCTTTACCTGTGTAAGGAGATGAAGATTTTGATTACTGTGACATTTTAAATTCCTTTCCTTCTTCAGATGCATGCTTTTCAGAAATGAAAACTGGTTCCCAGTGAATAGGAGATCCTTAAGAGATTTCTGTTTCTATGGTAACAGAAATCTGATCAGAGAAAAATTACTGTTTCTTTTCTGAAATTGCCATTACAGGTTTTTGTACTTATATACCCAACAACACATGCCTAGAATCAGTAAGAGTAGATTTGTTAGAACTTTGTGCTTCTAATAAGTGGTGTACAGTTTGTATCCACTTTTTAAAAAAGCATCATGCTTATTTTCCCATTTAAGTCTGGAAACAGTCATCTCAAAAATGTACCTTCCCCCCCCCCCCCCCCGTATTCTATTCAGCTTAGTTTCTAAGCAGTGGTTTAAGTTTTGCATCCTGCTTGTTAGCTACCCCAAGTTATACTATTTTTTTTCAACCTGTTGCTGTTTCTGAGAATCTCTATTGTCTGAAAGAGCTGACATGTAGATGTCGGTGCTGTATATCCATGTAAAAGTGATTCTTACCGACTGTTTTAGCTAAAAGGCTGGGGACCTCTGGGCTTATGTGCTGTAATGACTTTAATATGTAAAATTTTCAAAAAGCAATAATGTTTTGTAGTGTAACCTTCTAGGATCAGGACAGACCATGAATCTACCTGAATCGTGGGGTCTCATACACTGTTTTTTCTTTAATTTAGTATATGTTGTCTTAGTTCTCTTTTTTTTTTCCTTTCCCTTTTGCAATCAGATCTATTTGAAAGTAGGAGAAAGTCAGGCTGAAATCTTTTAAAATAAAATAGATGTTGAAGGGGTTAAGTAGGTGAAGGCCATTTTTATAATAAACATTGAAACCACAAAAGCCTATCTACATTCTTAATACAGTTCTTTTCTGATAAATTTCCACAGATGAATGTATCTTCGTTGATTTTTGGGAGAGCTGCTCTAGACTTCTTAGTGTTGACTTGGGAGAGATCAGGTCATTGTGTTTCCCTATATAGAGAGGAAATTATGCTGAATACCTAATTTCTGGAATTGTATTGAAACAATAGGATAGGAACTGTAATAAGAAAAAGAAAGTCTTGATTAGAGAGAGTCTTACTGTCAGTAAGCAGAGAAACCGTTATTTCAAAATATGTTTTGGCTTTGCATTCAGCGTCTTTTAAAAATTTATCAGGTGTAATAATTAACATTTCTAGATTAAGGCAGAAGTTGAATGCACTCTTTTTACAAATGTAGGTAGAAGGTTTTGGTAGTTAATCCTTCAGTCTGTCTGCCTACGTGCGTATTACTGCTTGTATGTATTGTCAGCAGTGTGTACACGTGTTGGCCCGCAATTCTTTGAAATCTGTTTATAATCGTGACATTTTATTTTGGTTTTAAATGAATAATTTTCTCTCTGCTTTTTCGTAGGTCAAGAAGAACAGTACATCATTTTGATTTTTGAAACTGGTCTTGATCCTCATGCAAACTCAATATTTGAAAAAATTATTACTGACATTGGTATTAGAAATAATATTTCTGACTTCTTTGTGAAAATATCCTTTGAAGAAGCCAATGGCAGGCTTGTTGCATTTACTAAGTGCTTGGAAGACAATTCCAAAGGAAGCCCATCTCACAGAGAAAACAAAATAAAAAATGTAATTATGCTTTTGTTTTGGAACAAAGTCGTCATATTATTTGGGTTACAAATGCACTAGAGATAGTGTGCTAGTCACTAGATGAAAAAAAATCTCCCAACAACTTCTGCTGGCTTTTATGTGAGGATTCCCAGGCTGGTCCATGGTGGGTTATAAGACTATGAGAAATAGTCTGTGCATACACAGTACTTCTTAGTGTGTTTAGTTTGATTGTAAGGTTGTACAATAGTCCACAAGTAATGTTGTCATTTTTTTTTAAGGGACAAAAATTTTTTACTGTAATTAGACAACATAATTGTTTCCAAATTAATCTGCTGGTAAAATTACAATATTTCAAACAAGAAATTAAGTTGCAGTGTTGTAGTTAAACTTAATTAATGCTTTCTTTAAACAAAACTACCTCTTAAAGCATTTTAAAGTTTTGTGGCTCTGCAAGAAATGAGTACACACCTAAGTGTAATAAATGAATTAGGAAAGGAAAAAAAAGCAAACTTGAAGTCCTTCTCAAAAGCAGTGGATATTATGCCGCTGGATTTCACAAAGCTTTATTACCTTTTTGGTAAATTTGAGCACAGTATGCCAATTAATATTGACTTTATTCTTTTAAGGTTGCTTCTGAGTCCAAAATGCAGCAGCGAAATAAACAGTTACCATATTTTGATGATGATGAAGAAATTGGAGAACCACATACAGTATTTATTGGTCCTATAGAAAAGTAAGATATTTATCTTTGCCTTGTAACAATTCTCTCAGTTTTTTGGGCATTTCGTATTTATTATTGAATGTATTTTTCTTTTCAGGTTGATAGTTTATCCACCTCCTCCAGCTAAAGGCGGTATTTCTGTGACCAATGAAGACCTCCATTGTCTAAATGAAGGAGAATTTTTGAATGATGTTATTATTGATTTTTATTTAAAGTAAGTTCTACTTCAAATCAGTTTTGAGTCATCTTTTACTTTGAAACTTGAAAAGTTCTGACATTAAAAATTCATAGGTCAGTTGATAACACTTGGTTTCCAACTATGTATAGCTCTAATTTTAAAGGGCGTTTTGTATTTTTGCAAGAAATTTTCGTTCCTCTCCTATCCTGCTTGACAGTGACATAAAAATAAATACAAGAGCAGCAGAACAACTTGTTGATTGAGCAGAGCACTTAATACCTTGAAATATTGACATAGATATTGCATTAATGAGTTCCTGTGGTTAGTTAGCTCTAATAATCTTATAGCTATTTTGTGAAAGGCTGCAACAATTTGGTGGGGAGGTAGCACTGCTGGCAGTCCGTTTTACTCTGGTGATGAATACATTGAGTTAACACCTCCATGAATTTTTCCATATTTTTTTTTAACTAATTAGGTATTTGGTACTTGAAAAACTGAAAAAAGAAGATGCTGACAGAATACATGTGTTCAGTTCATTCTTCTATAAACGCCTTAATCAAAGAGAAAGAAGAAATATTCATGAAACTTCAAACCTTTCGTAAGTCTGTTGATAAGTCAGTTTTACTATGAGCTAAGTACAGTGAAGACTACAAGAACAGATGCTTTACAGAGCTAAAATCCTTACAGGCAATATTATGATACGAACAGAACTCTAGGAAGCATCCAGACCTATACCAATCATAGAATATGCCTTGAAAATCTTAAGCTGTCAAGGTGAAAATATCTGGAAAAGTAGTCTTTCAATTAAAATAAGCCACCCTACAAATCATGTGTTGGTTTCTTCTTGCAGAATACAACAAAAACGACATGGGCGAGTAAAAACATGGACACGGCACGTGGACATTTTTGAGAAAGATTTCATTTTTGTTCCCCTTAATGAAGCGTAAGTAAACATACCTTTTTGTCGCATTTGGTAAAGGCTTAAGCTTCATAATTCTAAAATTGAAAGTTATATTATAATGTGAATTGAAGTTCAGAATTAAGAGAATAAACATCTTTTTCCAGGTGATAAAAACAAAATAACAATGTAAAACCTTTAAGTGCACTGTTGTAGTATAAGAAGTATCAGGCAATATAAAGACTGATCAAAATTGAACTTTTCTGAATACTTTTTCTGGGTTTTACCTGGCTCTCTGGAGTTCTTTCTTTTAAGCTGTTGTCATTGATAACTTTTGGATTTACCTTTTTTAGTCCTTACTTTTTCTTTTAATGAGATCTCTTTGGTATAGACGTGATCATCCTTTAGTTACAATAAACCTATGTTGGAAGAAAATGCAATTGAAAATCTCTACTGCCCTGTATTGGGACCTTTATTCTTTTTCTTTATATCCTTTTGTCCTGATATTTTTCTTGGGTCAGGAAGCAGACTGTTAACATTCTAATGGTTGTTAAGGACTTTTTATGATGCTTGCTTTCCTTAAGATCAGAACAAGTTGTCATGAATACATTTCTACATTTCACAAAAAGAATCTAAGCAGTTCTTAAGCTAAAATTTTTAGGAAAGTTAAACTACTGCATTTTAAAAATATACAATAAAAGCATAAATAAAGGACAGAGAGATGGGAGATTTGTAACTGATGTATCATAGGCATACCTAACTGATCTTTTGAAAATTCAAAGAATAGGGTTTGGAGTTTTTTTTAATTAAAAGCTCTTCAAAGAAATTTATCTTGATACCATGCCATTGTGCAGTGGGAGGAGAATTTCTGAATCTTCTCTTTTCCCACCTCCTCCCCACCTGAATTCTGAGGCTAGCTGTAGAGGAGGCAGTTACGAAGTAACTGACCATAGATCTGTCTTTGTTATGTAGTCATAAGTAAATCCCTGAGAAAGCTGTTCACAAGCACTGACTTTAGATTTTTAAGATGCTATGATGTCTGTACAGCCATGGGAAGACAGCCAGTTCTTAGGTGATGAAAATGACTCTGGCATAAGGTGTTTCTCCTGTCCACGGCAGACTTCATCCTTGCCATCCCTCTCCCCCAAAGCTTTAAGTACCAGAACTTTGAAGTGTCTGTCACTTAAATGTTAGTTGCCTTAAGGCTTGTTACATAGTTTACTTCCCACCATCCTCTCTCCTGTCATTCACTCATCCGCATGGGTTATGCATAGGAGAAATGAGACTGATTGTGCTGCAAATACCGGGTAGTGTGACTTAGAAGTCACCTGAAAATGAAAAGAAACAGTTCTGTCATTTTACAATAATTAGTTATATTGCTAGTAACTTAGCACATAGTAGTTTTCACTGTCTTGTTCATTTACTGTTAAGCAACAGCTACCTTAGCAAGTAGTGCAGTGCAGTAGGAGTGAATTTGCAGAACAAAACAGTTTGTACTGAAGGCATGATGTTCACACCATGTGTGGGTTGGGGATTTTGCTTTGGACTAGTTTGATCTCATGGACTCATTCAGTAGTGATTAGAGCATGAAAAGTGTACTCTTGTTGTGCGTCTTTCATCTGGAAATGATACTGTTCACACTTTTTGGAACTGTCCTTCACTGAACTGAAACTTGGTAAGTTGTGATAGTAGGACATTTGTTTGCAAAAGTGGTTTCCTGGTATGTACTGTAAGAACATTGCAGAGCAGGGGAAAAAAAAAGTATCCAGGGAGATGAGAAAGTGGCGGTTTGATGGGGGGGAGCAGATTTGTTTTTTATTGTTGTTTTTTACCTGCCTTCTGACAAAGAAAGCGTAAGTTAGATCTTCCATATTTCTTTTTTTTAACTTATTGTTGTTAGCTGCTAGTATTTTTCCTTATGCGCCTTGCTATTCTGTCTCCCCTCAAACGTGTCACTTCCCTCATCCCCCAAAACCCAACACTCAGTTTTGAGGAATAAAAAGCTAAACTTTTTTGGGGGACATGCTAGCATATTTAGGAAAGACTCAGTGACTCGACAATGAAATACTCCCATTATGATGAGTAATTGGTATCACAGGACAGAGAGGAGGTTGGGGAGCTACCTGGGGAAGAACACAAAAACCAGCAAGTATGAAGGCTTCTAGGCCTCTGTCCTAGTAGCAGAGCTGTCACTTGCTAAGTGTCTCCTCCTTCCTTATATTGCCATGACACAGAAGAATAGCAGGTTTTACCATGTTACTATATATTTGACTGTTCTTTTCCATATATTCTTGTGTTTCAAAATAGGTCAAGAGCAGAGAACTGGAGTTGTCTTAACTTACTTTTTTCAGTCAAAAAAACGTTTTGAGGTTTTGCTGGTTACTTTATTGCAAGTATCTCTCTTACTTTGATATGTAGCTCTTGTCTTTATGTTGAACTGACATGTATATCCTGTTTTATTTTCATTAGCTTCACTACAGTACCACTTCAAGTGTTTCTTACCTTCTCTGATCTAGAACCAGAAATGTTTATTTTTAGAACTAAACGTACTGCTGACAAAAGAGGCAATAATAGCAGTGCTGATTTTTGTTTCTTAATGGCAAAATACTATCCTGAAGGATTTCTGATCTGGTTAGCAAGTACAGTAAGTTACAGCCTCGGGTAGCATTCTGTAGCTGTGTATGTAATGTGTTATGAAATATATAGCCCCTGGACTTTGTTAACAGGACTGTGAAAACTTGCTTTTGTGCCAAATAGAACATTTTTATATATTTGTGGTGCTGATTTGTGTATTAGTGGGCTTCTTGATCTGCAGTGAGTCTTTCGGATATGCAAGTCTTATGATGAAGGCTGTGGGCTGGGACCTAATATCTGTATGAAGTTGCAGCTTTTTCAGAAACTGCCTTGTGTGACTTTTTTTGTGTTATATAATTTCCCAAATTTCCCATGCTGCTGTACCTCATTTGCAAAAATGAGGACTGTCATGCTTTGTGTTGACAAGAATGGAGATGTGTAGATGCTGTATGTTCAGTAGAACATAACTTCCAACTACTTGGTGTTTGCCTGTCTAGGTTTTTTTCTTTTTTTAATCAGCGCATTGCCTCATAACTTGACAGGATTCATGAAAATGCTAGGAGCACAGAGAATCAGTGCTGAGGAGGGAAAGCCAGTTAATGCCTGTGGTGTATAGAGAGCAAAGTACGTGCCATTCGGTGTGTTTTTTGGAGAATCTGGTTTTCAAAATTTTTTCAATGTGCCTTTGTCTGGACGTCTGTATGTGCAACCTAATATAGTGTAGTAAGGCTTTCATCACCCGCTTCTCTTCCATCAGTTTATTCCTTGTCTTCATAGCTAATGATCATAGAACTCACATACAGCCTTGAGTTGTCTAGCCTCTCCCAGTGTTTGCAACTTGACTCATTGCAGCACTGCAGGTATTTTTCAGGAATTTGCCACCTGGTTTGATACTGGTAATTAGTCCTTGTAAACAGGACTTTCTCTATGTGATACAATAGCGGATCAAAGGTGTGGAAAAGTTTCTTTGGTTGTAGTGAAAGATCTGCCTTCATTACTATTTAGAAAAGGTCTCAAACTTTAATCTGTGGAGAAATTAATCTGGTTGAGAACCAATCTCAGGAGTTTCTTTTGCTTCTTTGTGTCTTGAATTAAATAGTATGTGAAACAAGTTATTCCAGGATTTGAGAAAACTTGAGAGCTTCTCTCGCGTTACGGGAATGCTGCTAATGGTTGCTCCTGGTAACGCTTCTCCTGTGCTGCCTAGAATGATGCTTGCTTTTTTTTTTTTTTTTTTTTTTTTTAGGACACAGCTATTTATTCTGGCATCTGGTTTAATAGTCCATTCTAGAAATGATTGCTTTGGAGTTGATGGACTTCAGTATCTACTTCCAGAAAGTCTTTCCAGACTCTCCCATAACCACTAGTTTAGGGAATGTGGGCTCATCAGCTAACAAGTTGTCAAACTGCAGTAACTGGAGGTGGGCAGGATGAACCTAGGGGAGAATTAACTTCAGAACAATACGGCCGATTTAACCATGATGCATCAGCATCTTTTGGCAGTACAGTCCTTTTTGTTCAAGTCTCCAGTGGAAATAGGTTGTTCTTTTAAAAGTTACAAGCTATTTTCTTTTTAGATCCAGGTTAATTTTCTAGTCTATTTACGTAATTGGTACATAAAACCTGTATTAATAGAGCACATATAAATTCCAGGGTTTGGCAATACTTAATATATTCATTTACTAGGTGCAGTGAATCATTCAAGACAAAATGCCTCCATACTTCACATGCTGCTTTCAAAGGCCACTTACTTGAACTGCCATTGAGTTTTGATGGAATTTAGGCTTCATAATCATCTAATTATTTTTTTAATGTCAGTTAGATGCGTTTTTAGCAACTGCTTTTTCTTTTTTCTAAAACACATTGTAATTTGGCTTCACCTATGTAGCTAGGTTCTGTTTTGTTATTTGCTGTAGAGAATCAGAGAACCTTCAGGAAATTTCTAAATCAGGTCAGTTGATATCTACTTTGCAATGCCTCAGTCCCTAAATTTGCTGCTGCTCTATTTCTGATTGAGTGGCAAGTCAGTGAAGTCTGAAGAGGCAAGGAGATAAGGAGAAAACTGGGACAAAACTTACTTACAAAGTATTGGGGATGTAACTATTTTTGATCCTGAAAGCGTTAGAATGTCAGTTCTGTGAAGGGTGAGGAGGACAACAGTCTTGATGATGGCATTACAAACACTCTTTTCTCCCCTTTTTTAATTCACTGTTGATAAGATTTCTTTAAAAATGTGAAGTGTCATATATAATTGGAAGATCTCATAGGCGGAAGAATATGGGCAATTCAGCTATACCGTTAGATCTGACTACTTGTGTTGATAGTGCTGAACTACTAGAAAATTTTATCAGTCATAAAACATGAACTCTACAATCTCTAAGTCATGCAGTGATAAAGAAAATGTTAAAGAAATAAGCTTTAATTCAGAGAAGGAAAAGAATGTATAAAGTATGAGCAAATGGAAATAAATGTTTAGACAGCACCTGTTTTCAACTAACTGCATCATAGTAATGAATTTGTTGATGACTACTTGCGTGGAGTGATCTTACCTTTAGAGAAGACTGTGAAGGCTTGAGTAAAACCTGCTCAGAAAAGTGAACAGCTATTACAATCTATCTTTGATAACTATGGGGGACAGGGTTTGATTTTTTTTGTGTGTGTGCGTGCATGTGCGCTCAGCGTTTTTTTTTACCAACTTAAGGTTTAACAGTGAGCATTAATGCAATTGCTAATTTTTAATGTATTTTCTTCCTTTGCAGTGCCCACTGGTTTTTGGCTGTCATCTGTTTTCCTGGTTTAGAAAAACCCAAATATGAACCAAATCCCCACTATCATGAAAATGCTACAACACAGATAAAATCTTCCTCTTCAGATGGAGAGAGCAACACACCATCTCCTTTGCCAAATGAGTTAGATGCACAAAACTCGCCTTCCAAGTCTGCAGCAAAGAAGACGTTGACCAAAAAGTATAATACAGCTTTAATTGACCCAAACACTGAAACAGAGGACAGTGAGTCTTCATGTTGTAGAAGAAGTCCTTGTAAAGGAAAAAGTGCTTTCAAAAAACTAAATCAAATAGACAGTGATGTGGAAGAACCCAACACTGTGGAATCAGCATGCCATAAACTTGACCATAGGACTCCGGATGAAAATGGTATACAGGGTGAATTCACAACTGCTAGCCAATCTATGGGTACGTAATTGTAAAAATATGCATATTTTAATGAAAAAAGCAGAGATTTCACATCTGTTACTACTTTCGCAATTGTGTAAACTTCATACTTTGAAAGTTTAGTATGTGGCTGAAGTTTGAGTGCTTGCAATATAAGTAATTTATAGCCATTGTGTATAAAATGTTTTTGTGGCTGTTGTTATAATTCTCATAGCATAAGGCTAGAGATAAAACACTGTTTTCCTAAATCAGATTAATTTTTCAGTTGTTTGACCTTTTTTCACACAAAATCATTTTGTAGATATCACTTTGCATCACTTAAGACTGTAACTGTTAAGGAAAGAATAGTAGTTGACCATGGATCCTCATAATGTATGTGCATGGAGGAGCTGAATTAAGATTGTGTGAGCAACTTTAATTCCAGTGTCTTCTAGCATTTGAGGTTTTGCTTCAACACCATTAAGTTCTTTAATGTCTTGATAGAAGTTATGTAAAAAGACCAAGAAGAAAATAATAACAACAAAAATTCTCTTGCATGACCTCTGTGTTACATTTAGAGAGGCTTTCTCCATGCATTGCTGCTGTGGAAGCTGATTTCAGTGATATGGAACAGTGTTTGTACCAAAGTGAACAAAAGAACTGACATACTTTTAAAGGCAGATGAAGGAATTAGGAAAAGATTGTTTTCTCTGTTCACTGCAAGGTTTGGATCCCCTTGAGGCATAGATTATAAAACATCTGGTCATGTAAAAACTTTTATTTTAGTCACCAATAGTATTCCTACTGACTTAATTTACACAGTAAGTAATTGCATAGCTTATAGTACAAGATCTGAAAAGTTTATCAATCATATGGTCCAATCTGTATACTGCAGGCCATTACAACTTTAATATCTTTGTGGGTATAAACACTCTCCTACTTTCCAATCTATTCATTTATGATAACATTGTCACTTCTCCTAGAAGGTCTTGGGGTAGGGGGTTGGGCGTACGTGTAGATGTGCTCTCGTTTGAATTGATTTTTCATTTTATGTGTGATTGTTACTGTTTATGATATTGGTGCTGTATGATATGGTCTCATGTCTTGAATGCTGCTACTGTTACTTGTCTGTAATCAGATGGAACGTATTTTATGACATGTTTTTGCTAGGATTATATTTCTTTTTTTTAATGGCTGCATTGTATTGGTGGCTGATGGTCGTTCTGTTGCTGACTAAAACACTCAGACTTTCTTGCTCAGCTATTGCAGATGATGAACCCTTTCATTAATGCAGACATTCTTACGGGTCACAGTCCTGGTTTAAGGGTGAGATTCAATTTGAGATTGACACTAAGCATATGTTTAGGCAGATAAGTTTAGATGCGCTATGTATCTAAACTTCCATTTCAACCAGATGGAAGACGGGGGTGTAGGCCTTGGGTTTTCTGCCCAGCCTTCAGCTGTCGGCCCAGAAAGGTGTGGCTTTTGACTCTAGACTCTGCCAAATCCATATCCTAGGATATCTTAAAAGACATCAGGTGCCTATTTGATAGTAGAGTCAATGAAACCAAGAAACCTCCCCTTCTTACCATAAAGCAGACGTAGAGTAGCTGTTCAGTTGAGTAGCTCTCTGCTCTGGTAATGGTCTCCACTTAGCATTGTGAGACCCTAGATGCCTACTATACATGGGAGCCTAAATTTAGATGTCTTGATCTCAAACTAAATCCTGGTGTTGGACTTGTAAATCAGTAGGAGTTGATACTTAAATAACTTTGAAGAAATCATCCAAAATATATATTTTTTTATTGCTTAACTAATCCCCTTTTTATTGCTCAGTTCTTGTATGAGATGTGATTCTTCTTGATACCAATTTTTATTTTTTAGGAATCCATCAGCAATAAGTCATATTAGTGTATGGCCTACTTCTTGTGCTAAGGTCTTTTCAAAGATACTGAGTAAGACTAATTCCCAAGTTTGTCCCTGTGGAACTCCACTGGTAACCTCTTTCCAAAGTGTTACTTCAACTTCTCTGTTGAAGTATTCTCAAATGCAGGTCTTCTCCATTTTTGCCATTAGCTAGTTCATTGTCCTATTTACTGTTCTTATAGAAATCCTGGTTTTCTTTAATAGTAATATGTCCTCCAGTGACACCACAACCAATGCCAATTTTTGTGATTGTTTAGATATATTATATAGCCCTTTTCTAGGAAAAGTTTTCATATGAAGATTTCAGGTTTTCCTGGCATGAGTTATTAATTTTTCACTTATTTCCACAGTTTATTATTTTTCCTCTCAAAATCTGTTCTGAAGTCTTGCATGGTAGTATAGGAAGACTAGTGAGCCTGTAGCTGTCTGTATCTGCTTCTTTCACAGATACACCTATAACATTTATTATTCTTTATTTCTTCTGAAGCTATTTCCCACATGACTAAATGGGGGGGGGGGGGCAGGTAGGGAGTGAATTTACAGATACTCTTTTGACATAGCAAACTGTGAAGTTTCACAAGCATTTCTAAGCTGCTGATCCTGCATTCTACCATCCCTAGCAGCGTGTTCCCAGGTTGCCTTTTTCCTTTTACCAGCACAAGTCTTCATATAACTGCACAGCAAATCTGGTCAAGGAACTGATTAAAGTTTAAAAAAAAAATAAGCTCATGACTGATTTTCTCAGTCTGGTCCACTGTGTGTGGATGTATTTGGTGTCATGGGAGGAACCAGCTAGGGACGGGAATAAGCGGTTATATTAGGGACCAAATGAGACTGCCCCTTTTGGTAGCAGTACCAATTTGTACTGTTGTAAAGGCTTCGTGGAACTACAGGGTAATTTCATGGTGGGTTTTAGTCTAGGTCTTTAGAATTTTATTAGGTGTTTCACAGAATAAGGAATAGCTTCTGCTGTGTTACTTAGAAGAAATTTTTCACTTTTGTTCATATGGATGAATAAAATATTATATCAGCTGTATCACGTTATTGTGAGCAATCCTGAGAAAATCTGAGGTATTGAAAATTAGTTTGGTCTTCAAGGATGATGTAATATTTGATGTTTAAATATACTCCTATCTGTGCTTGATACAGATGGATTGCACAAAATCAGGCTAAACTATAGTGAAGACTCAGCTGATGGCAGTAAACTAAATGAAGATGAGCTTATAGATTTTTCTGAAGACCAAGATAACCAGGTAAAGAATTTAGCAATTTTATTTGGGAAATGCAAACTGTTGTGTTGGATTTTGAATGGGCAGCTTAAAAGCTGTATACACATTATAAATGTGCATTGCCTAAAGCTAGTTATCTTTACAAGTGTCAAATCCAAAGCACTGGTTACCTGCAAAAATTTGCAAATTAGCTGACAGGAGAGGATTGTACATTCATTCATGAAACTGTTTAACAGGAAACTGCTGTACTGATCCTGCATTTAATTTTGTGAGTCCTTTGCATAGTGACAATATTACACAATGATTTTAGTGGAAACTCTGAAAGTCAAACACATTTCTAGCTTTCATCTCCCCCACCCCCATGTTTATCTACCAGACCCAAGAACAAGTTACTCTTCTTTCAGCTGCATTTCATGGACATAAACAGACACATTTATAAGTAGGTGCTACTCTGCTGTTTTGTTTCATTGGTGCTTCTCCTAATCAAATTTATAATCAAGTAGTGCTATTGTTCAAATTGGAGGACGTTTAGATTTTAGAGCTGTGGAAAGACTGATCATGAAAATGTCCTTTACTGACTCACTACTGGGTATGAGGGCATTATTCCATAGCCCTGTTGCTTCTACAGCATAAGTTCAATGTGAGCAAGCTAGGAGTTACACAGTTACTCTTCCTAACTGGCCTTCCTGTTCATGTTCCAGGTGTATGACTCCAAGTCGTCCAAAATAAAGAGTCGGAGGCTATCAAATATACAGTCTAGGAATTACCTATTTTTCACCTTTGAGTCCAGAACAAACAGTTATTTTCCAAAGTCTGCAGCTATTTGTAATGGCTTCCAAATAGTATGTATATGTGTGCACATGTATAGAAGCTCCAGCGTATGTTGAAACCTAACTATGCTTTTCATACAGACTCAACCCACCTCTTCTGTCATGCCACTTGCCCAAACATTCTGTGATTCTTGCCTGATGGTAGTGCCTTTCTCTCTATTTTGTAGCAGTTAGAGTTCCCTGAAGATGGAGAATGAGTAGTAGAGTGTTTCCAATCTGAAGTACATGGCATGAAGGCAGGGAAGAAAGCACATGGCCAGCTGTGTTCCTTGAGAGGAGGAAAAGATGCTGAGTTCCCTGGTTATAGTGTAGCTTAGAACTTAACTCAGGCTGAAGCTGTTGCTGATACCTTCTAGAATGCACAAAGCAAGTACAGAAATGGTAAACCATGACAGGCTGAGCGTACCTTCACATCTGCCAAAAATGGAGTTGAGGCTGCAACAGAAACAAGTGTATTAGGAACTAGGCAGTAGTTTCTAATATGATAGCATCTTCATGGCATAGCATGAGGATTACAGTCATAGGATCCTGCGTGTTAGTGAAGTGTACATGATTCTCACCAAAAATTTCACAGCTCATGCTGATATGGGGCTTCCCATTTTTGGAAAGCATCTCTTTCCCTGTAACGTAATGGTCTGTGGTAGTAATAGTGAACTCAGCAGAAGGGTAAGAAACGATGGATCGTTGAGTTACTTTTAGATACAAGAACTTAGTGGGTTTGTCCATAAAACTTCCATATCCTTCGTAGCAATCAATATTGAAATCAAAAGGTCAAAGGATATTCCCAGGTTTGTGGCATGAGTTCCCAGGTTTTGCAACCTGTGATATATAATATCATGGTGGTTTAATTTCCCTTGCCCTAAGAACCAAGTTGGTGCATTCTGGAGCAAAGATCAAATTTTACTTCTGAGTTCATTGCAGATTTTGTCTCATTTCATCTAGAAGATAACATACATGAAACCACCAAGCAAGTTTCTAGTAATCATTAGCAAGGGAAAGTATTGATAATTTGGATTAAAACCAAATAATGGAGATGCACCTCTTTTAAGCCAGCAGTGCTTTGAAAATGTCAGTTGCAGCTTTTTTGTAGTTTCAGCGGTCGTTAAATAAATAGCACCATTCATTCTGTGTCATTCCAGCATGGATTTTAGAAACCGTGTGACTAAAAGGTGGTAATGCAAACTTTACAAACAGTGAATGGTTTCAGATTAAAGCTACCACTTCTTTATTAAACTTGTGTTATTGGTCTTGAATAAAAATGGTAAGTATAGCAATAATTTCTTTTGCATCTGTTTGAAAAACAATACTAGCTTTTAAACACTTGTAAACACGTTGCTTCTGTAGGAAGACAGTAGTGATGATGGTGGCCTTCTAGATGATAACTGTAATTCAGAAATGGGACAATGGCACCTGAAGCCTACTATCTGCAAACAGTAAGTATTAAAACAGTTAAAATGGAAATTTCATAAAAGTTTATGAAATTTAAAAGACAGTAATTGTGGGAAATAGTCATACATCAGTCTTCAGACACTTTAATCAGCATGTTATTAGTGTTTGAGAGAGAATTTTATACTTTGTAGTATCATCATCTTCAGTGAGCAGAAAATTTAATGAATGAAACTATTACTTTTTGGGTTTCTGTTAAGCCCGTGTGCTGCTTCAGGCAATTGAAGACTGTTTCTTCAAATAAGGCTGTTCTTTCGTATCTTGCACTTAAGATTCATACAAAAAGAACGTGCAGAAGCATGTTTAAATGTATCCTTCTATATCAAAAAAAAAAAAAAAGTCTTTAAATTAAAATAATGAAATTAATACTAAAGAAAACCTTTGTCACCTCTCAAATTAGTACAGGAAAATGGGAATAATCTTAAACTGCCCCCATTTCTTATCTAAATGTGTTCTAGCTGTTTCTCTTTATTGTCTCTTTCTGTTCTTAGTATTACTGTTTTTTCTCTAGTAAGAAAGTTCCGCAATACAAAGTTCAGTTACCTTTTTTTTGCTGACTTTTTGACCTGTTTTGAATTTTAAAACTCTTAAAATTTATTTTTCATGTTTGAAACCCAGAAGTTATTTATTAATAATCGTTGACTGCAGTTGCTTGCATTTTGGTGTGACAGAAATGCATGATTCTAAATCTAGAAATACTGTTACTAGTATTGCTGTCTTCAGAATGTTGTTTGTATTTTTTCACAACTTATTTATCCATTTTTATATTTCCTTCTTTGTGAATATAATGGTTACTAGAAAAGTAAAGGCTTTCACAATACATTCTTATGGTGCAGGATAAAATTATATATTTACACATGATATGGAATGTGTATGAATTGTTCTTAATACGTTTTCATGAGGGGGTAAAAATCCATCAATACATTTTCATGAAGGGATAAAAATCCATCTGTGTTGTGAGTTTTAAGCATATTTAAGAGCTTCTGATTATAGCTTGGCTAAATTTGTCCCATTCTGATGATGGATTATCTGTAAATAATACTTTCCACAAGACATTATTTTAATCCAAACATGAAATTTCATAAGATCTTTGACACTTAAGTATCAAAAGTCATTAAGGGCACTTAAATACTTTACTATTAGCATATTTTTAAATTAGTTCTATATGGAAAAGAAAATTGCCTTGAAAAGGCTTTCACTTCTCCCCCTCCCCCCCCCGAACTGGATTGTGCCTTTTTAAAGAGCATTGCTTATGTAAATGATAACTTTCTTTTATCAGAAATTAAAACAAGTACAAGTAAAAGCAAACATCATTCAAGTGATTATATGCTTATGCCTAAAAATTGCATACATGTGAAATAATTTATAAATGCAAACAAACCTATACATAAATGCATGCAGATATTTTGTTTGAATTTACTAGTTTGCAGTTTCTATAAAGGACGCCAGGTCTGAATGCATGTGTGTTACTGTTAGAAAAGAGAAAGCAGAGCTTTGTCGAAAATAATTGGCAACCTATTTATCCCTCAAAATACATCTTGCGTCTAATGCTGAGATTCTGAACTCTGGGATGAGTTAGCTTTGCTGTGTAAATCCAGCTGTTGCATATAAGGCGGCCGATATGATTGTTATGTTTATAGCTCCTGCAAAGGTAGTAGCCTCTAGATTGAGTGATAGGATGTAAGCATCTGTAGTGTGTAAGAGAGTGTTCAAGCAGACTTGGTTCTCTAGAAAATGTTTGGGTTTGGATATGTTATTTTTCTGAAGTCTATGAAATAGAGTACATGTGTGTTTTGTGGGTAACTATTAGGTAGATGTCAGATTCATTGGCTGGGATCGCTTCTAGAACCTGCATACCTAGTGTCGTCTTAGGTGCTGCGGACTGTCCCATCTGTCCTCCAGCTGCTACTCCAGCAAGGTGTTTATGGGTTTGGTGCCTTACTTTGTAGTCTCCTGCCGGTGTCCCAGATACCTTGTGCATCTAAAAGAGCCCGAGACACCTGGGGGGGTTTAGGAACTAGATTTTGCCTGTAACAAATGCTTTCTGTCTGACAGTGCTGCATTTTCTAAGTGCATTCTGAAGTTCTCTGTACTTAGTAGATGGTTAAATCTAAACATAACTTTGTGTTTAGCTCTCCCAGTTAAGGGATTATAGCAGCACTGGCAAAACTTTATACTATTGATCTAGTTTTGTTCAAGGTCACCCCACAAATTATTTCATAGCTAGCTAGCCGTGTAACATTGTATTTTCCAAACTGCTGTCAATATTGTGTACTTAAAAATTGTGTTCTCTCTTAGGCCCTGCATTTTGCTTATGGACTCCCTGAGAGGCCCTTCCCGGTCAAATGTTGTGAAGACACTACGGGAGTAAGTTTCCGATCTGGGTTTTGGGTTGGTTTTTTTTTTTTGGCAAAATTCTGCAAGAAAAAAAACTTGTAATTTGCATGGTCTTTTATCATAGATATTTAGAGGTGGAATGGGAAGTCAGGAAAGGCAACAAAAGAAGCTTTTCCAAAGATGTCATGAAAGGTTCCAACCCAAAAGTGCCACAACAGAACAACTTCAGTGATTGTGGAGTGTACATACTGCAGTATGTGGAGAGCTTTTTTGAGGTATGTATACCTGCTTGTGTAACTGGTTCTTTGGGTCTCCTGCAGCAATCAAATATGAGCTATTAAAATTGTTACAATAATAAAAGGCTCTCTAGTGTAGCTCTTGTACCTATTTATTAGATTATGCATTATAAACTAATTTATACATTAACATAAATACATCATTCTTTTTGGAAAATAAACTAATTATAATCATTAGTTGCACATATGTATCAAAAAATGGGTGCTTCATTCGTTGTTTGTGGGCTATTCAGGCACATCTTTTTCTTCTTTATGGATTTATTTAAAGTATCTTCTTTTTAATAATAAGGCTTAAAATCATGACGTGTATTTTTTAAAAACCAGGACTCGTTTGGCAGGGTAGGTAGTGTAGTAAGGAGCATACCTGTCAATAGCACAGCAAGGCGTTTTTCAGCCCTCCCTCAACGCCGTGCCTGCTCAGCGGGGGGCCGCTCTGACCTGCCCGGGGCGCGGCCCCCGGTGTCCCCCGGGCGGGTGGGGGCCGCCGCCAGGGGCCGCCGCGGGGCCGCCTGCCGCGCTGCCGGGGCGCGGAGGGCGGGCGGCCTTGGAGCGGCGCCCCGCCTGCAGGCACGGCCCCGCCCGCCCTCCCCACAGCCCTACCGGGGGAGCCGGGGCGGGGGGGGACGGGACGGGACGGGGACCGACTTCGCGGCAGAAGAACTCGCAAAGCAAGAAGGAAGCTCCGAGGCAGCAGAATACGCGCACAACTGGCTGCTGACCCGTGTCCCTTCTTTTCTTCCCCAGACTGAACAACAACAAAAAAAAGCCCTAGTTAAGGATGTGCTCAGATTAATTTGAAATATCTTTCTGTTGTTGGTAACCACGCTATTAATGTTCTTCTTCCTTTGTCTGGCATATGTCATAATTGAAACAGTGGAAAACCTATTCAGTTTTTGCCCACGGTTTTCTGCATCTTTAGTAGTGTTCTTCTGACATCTACTTAACTGCTGGTGTTAAGTAGCTTCATTGGCAAAGTCAGCTCAACACAGGGGTTTGGGTTTTGCCGTATTATCTAGTTGATGTTCTCTTTGGATGTGGAGTAATGTCAGTAGTGCAACATCAGGCTTGACATGTTCCTGTGCAGAACGTGACTAGTTTTTTCCTAAGTAGCCTTGCTAGTGTTAGCTCAGTGGATGAATGTAATTCACTTTTAAATAACCCTGTTAATGATGTAAACTAGAATACACAGAGGGAGAAGTTTGAGAGAAAACACTGTTCCACAAACTGTTGTTTGGTTAGGGGGAAATTGTTGTACAGTGTCACAGAAAGGGTGTAGATAATGTCTCAGAATAATCATTCTCTTAATTCTTTGGATGAATGACCTCTAGCAAGAAAACAGAATGTAAGTATAAAAAGGGCTGGTGGTAGCCAGGGGCTTTTCACAGGCCCTGTTTTTTAGGGTGAAATGTAAAACTGACTTCCTTAGTTGGTTGTGGTCCTAAAGGTATTTATAGGACTAGGAGTGTTTAGCAACAGATTGCTAATCAGCTCTAGATGTGCTATATCATTACAATAATTTTCTCTCTCTCTTTTTTTTTTTTTTTTATTAGAACAATTTTACACATTTATGTAGTGAAGTGCTTTGTCTAAAAGATGTAGCAAACTGAGTAGATTATTTGGGCGCTCTTATAACCAGAACTGTGATCTGGATGAATGTTACTCTGTAACATACTGAAGCTTGATTTGATTTTAACTTAATTGCACATGTCCAAAACAACACAAATTGTAGAAATTTTGTTTCATGCTGATGGAATGAGGTGGGGAAGAATGTACTTTTTCCCACTACAGTTCTCTCCAGTCTTTTAGGTAATAACTTCTTACTGTAATATCCAAATGACCTTTCTTTTCAGAATCCCATTCTGAGTTTTGAGCTACCAATGAACTTAACAGACTGGTTTCCACGCCCAAGAATGAAAACCAAAAGAGAAGAAATACGAAAAATAATCCTGAAGCTGCAGGAACAGCAGAACAAGGAAAAGAAGGGACAAAAGGACCCAAGTTCAATGGAAAGATCTTTGCAGGAAAAAACAGAACAACTTATCAACAGCAGCTCAGACTGAATGTTGTATCTGTTGCATGTTAGCTCCACAATCAAAACTGAAATATACATTTTTGTCTGCCCAGACTAAAGATTTGGCGTGTTCTCTGCTCAAAGTTACTTGGGAATGTTTAATGCCTGTATAAATGTGTGTCATAAAATGATTTAATTCCCACAAAGATGTGTATTAAGTAAGCAAGTCTGTACATATGTTAATGAGGCCAACTTTTTCAGCATTTGTAATTACTTTTTTTCCACTTGTTAGGGAGCTTTTGTTATGTATTTCTGTTAATAGAACTTAAATAGCAACTTCTAAACATAAAGCAAATAAAGAAAATATTTATAGGATAAAATGGTTAACTTTTTCTTTTTCAGTAAAGTTGTAATGTTACAGGCTTAAGTAACACATAGGGAATGATTTGGTAGTGAGGTAATTAATTCATATTTTGACCCTATTTAGTTGCCCTTTACAAGATTATTCTGCTTGCGCTACAAACGATAATATGGGTAAGTGTCTCAATGTACCATGGCCTCAGAGAGGGTGATTCCCATCCTCCCAGTATCTAAGTGTAGGCAGTGTAATAGTTAATAGGACTGCTTCAGATTTGGGGTTTTAAAAGATACGCATTGCAATTAAAATTCCACCCTTGCTTTAGTGGGACGGGCTAGGGAAAGGGGGAGAATGCTCTTTGACCAGAGATTACTATTCAAACAGTATTATAAAAGTGGTTTCAATGAAGTGATCTTGAGTGATACTATTAAATCATATTTTGTGGATCCCAATTGTTGTACAGGTGTATTTTGAGACTTTCTTCATTATAAAATTGTATTTTGGTAAGTGTACTTGGAATAGCAGATTGCCCACATTACATTTTCTATGTTACAATTCTGAATGTTACATTCATATGTGCTTTATCTAAGTAATGAACATTTAAAAAGAAAAAAGTGTATGATTACTATTTTTTGTAATATCCACGCAAAAAACCAAAATACCAGTGTTCATTGCTTGCTTGTTTGTTCTTGGCTTTAGGTAGCATCAGACTAATGTTGGGATTTGTTTGGGTATATCCAGTGTATTTTGATTTTACAACAATCTAAAATGCCATCGTTGCTTAAACTGCAAACATAGCCTTTTATCCTTGGTATAGAAAGGCTTTGGTATCCAAACGAGGAAAGTAAGAGATGGTTCGTGTGAGGATATGTATATCCAGCCTTCTGCTAATATAGATATCTTTGAAAGGAACCAAAAACTGTCTCTGCCCAGGAAGTAAGCTGTCGCGGGAAGAGAAGGACCTCTTAGCCCTCCTGGCAGATAATATTTTCTCTCCCGATTTTACTACTGGGAATGTCATTTGTCATTCCCTTCTCCCAAAGAGAAGCAGCAGAGAATTCATTAGCTGAGCTCTGTGTCCCCCGAGATCAGTTTTTATACACAAGATCAAGTCTAACCCAGTACTTGAGGTTCTCCGTGAGTTTTTGTTCTCATTAAACCCCAAAAACGTGGCTGCTAATGACGTTGCTGCCGGGGCATTTCTGCCCAGATGGCGCTCTCTGTGAAACCCTGGGTTTAGAAGGGGCTTCGCTCACCAAGGCCGAGCGATTGCACATCCAGCAATACAACCGTGGGCTGCTAATCTTTTGCACAGATAACCCGTGGGATTTAGGGGAGTTGTTCATTCCCTCATCTCTTTCTTCTTGCATCGACCCTGGGCCCCACGGAGAATATGTAAGCACCACCTACAGCTGTTACGTTAGAGATGACTCCTACACAGGTTTCTTGTGGAAAGAATGTGGGGGCAGTCTGGACTACAAATTAAATACGTAACGTGCACACCTCCGAGTTGTTTCCTCCATCAAATTGATCCGGTGTTGTTGCCGTTGTTGGGGGAAAATCTGTAATAAAATAGTTTCAGGTTGTTTCCCTGCAGGGTCTTGTATATCTGGCTTTAGTGCAACTGACGGACTGGAATAGTAGCTTATACAAATGCAAGTAAATCAGTGATGGCTTGTAGAGAAGGGAGGAAAAGAATTTCTTGGAAATACAGAGATGAGACAATTGCAAACAGAATGTATTCTTTCCCAGTTTAGTCTTTCCCAATGGTATGTTCTAATTATATGGAATATATCCAAATTTGATCAATATAATAGTTTTCCTTTTTCTAACATTTGTGATGCAGGTTCATAATTTGATGCTGTAGAACTGTTCGGTTCTCTTGCTAGGAATGGCCTGGTGCTTCCTCCTTTTCCTTCCTCTTTCCTGTCCTCCCCTTCTTCCTCCCTCCCCTTTTTCAAAGCTGTGAAGAAAGTGTTTGATTTATTATCATTCAATGTTAAAGGTCTCGAGATCTTCAGTCATATACAGCAAGCTAATATACATGTTAAATATAGGAAACTTATTTTTTTAATAAAATGTGATGTTAATAGAAAAAAACCACAGAATTAAGAATGAGTTATTTAAAACCTTACTGACTTGGTTTAAAAAGCTCACTACCGCATGTGCTTGTTAGGTATTTGCCCTTAACGTGATGGTCAGCTACACTACAGGATTTTTGCAGTCTAACAAGGAGTTTTACCAGTGAGTTTTCTGAATCACATTTATGCAGGGGAGGTTAGTGGGGTGGGGACTAGATGTGTTTATTTAATATTTGTGTGACAACGCATACACTCTGAGGAGAGTATAAGTTGTATACTCCCTTGTAAGATTTAAGATTACAAATGCTTTAAGAGTAGTATGACTGCGTTTTGCAGTGTAAGGTATCAGGTGGCTACCTAATTAAATGTATCTGTTTGTATTGTCTTTCACATCGGGTAGAATAACAGTTAAGAATTCTTATAAAAGTTTTAGATTACTTAGCATAAAAAATGCATGTACTTCTGGTGCACATTTGCAGGATAGCTGCAAAAGCAGAAGAGACATCTAAGTAGTCCCTTGTGACATTCCTATTTTTCTAGCTTAAGAAACTGAGCACACTCTTTAAAGACCAGAGACTTCAAACAGAAGAACTGTGTTGTTGATTTTTGAGGTTGCACCCCATTCCCTTCTTGGAGGAATCTAACTTCCAAAACATTAAGTAAAGAAAGAGTGGAAAAATCAAGCAAACTTTATGCCATGATGAGAAAACCATGCTTTTTTTTTTTTTCATGTATTGCATAGCAAATGAGTAAAGCAGAACAAGGAGATTATGTATGATTTTGAATTCCTGTTAACGTAGTTCCTCTGGAAATTGGAGTGAACTACGAGACCTTTGTGTTGAACAAACTGCAGCAGTTTCCTTAGTTTACCAACCCACTGTAAATTTTTTTACTCAGACTTTTAAATAGAACGTGTTTTCAGTCACTGGTTAAAGCTTTACATTGCCCTTCATTGATAACATGGTACTTGTGTTTTGGCATGTGAACAGAAGTAGCAGTTATAAAGGTGCTTGTGCTTTGGAGTCCTGATTCTTGGGGCCACAATGATGAGAGGTACTGGAATCTGGACAAAAGATTTTATTTCATTTTGGTACCCCTGAAGAACCTCTGTGCAGTGACTTGGGTCCACAAAGGTACTTCATCCCCCCAGGTCTTGTGATTCTTCCTATCCGATTCAAAGGAAATCAAAGGGGAGCTGATGTTACAACTTTGAAACAGTAAGAGTGAGGTAACAGCCATTATCTTTCACCACCATATTTTTAAACCAAATCCTTTCTGCTTAACTCAGTCATGGCTGCTCAAAGGTGCGATGAAAGATGTCTCTTTTGTAGGCTCCAGTCTGGTTAAGTGAGGACGTAGTCTGGAAAGCGACTGTTTTCTCTCTTGTGGTCTGTTGGAGTTTTCTGAGTGGCTGGCTGGATTTTGCTTGCTTTTAAAAAAATTTGCACATGGACTCTGCAAACCTGTGGTTACAAAAGGAACCTCGGTAACGTACACCATACCTTAGGGATTCTTTATTCAGTTGTGTGAGTAATTGCTAGCCGCAACCTAGATTCAAACAGCCAGGCTGTTCCTTTGCTGGGTCCTTTTTTTATCTCTCTTTTTTTTTTTTTTTTTTTTTCTGCGAGGCTCACAGTTGATGTTCTTGGGGGAGAGTAAACAGTGCTATTTGTGATGCATGATGCTTAAATAGATATATGAGCTACGTTCATATCTGAATATATAAGAACAGAAGGTTATATGGATTAAAAAGTATCCAAATTCCAGTAAACAAGAGAGACACTTACCTTGTCTGCCTTTTCTGCCGCCCCCCCCTTTCTTCTTCATCCCTCCTTATTTTGTTGGGTTTTGCAATTCGCTCTAGCGTTCTCTGGGGTATGACTTTACCCAAAACAATCACCAGTATATAATAGTAAGTAATGCAGGAGAGGGAGGAAAGAAGATTACTGTTTTTTAAATAAAAGATTCTTGTATACGAGAAAAACAGCAGCAACAAAAAAGCTGGATGTACTTTTATTAAGTAGATGGTTTATTTTAATGGAATAGTCAAATCCACAGAGCGTATGTGTCCATTTGCGCAGTAGCATAGATTTAGATGATATTTACAAATTCCATCTTCAGGACCGGATTCTCTTTTACTGTAAGCTGACTGAATACCTTTAAGATTAATGGGAGCCAGACTAGTTTGTTTCTGCTGAGTATCTGTTCCGCTGTAAGCTGTGCGGAGTCCGCTTAAGGGACAAGCACCCTGCTCCGGCAGCGTCTACGTTTAGACTCTGGTCTTTAACCCAGAAATTAAAACATGTTAGATTTCCCCAGTGGTTTAACCTAGTGAAATTTATCAACTCTTTACACAAAACTGTATCTGTTTAACTATATTTCTAAGTTTAGGAACTTAGTTTACTTTTGCACATATACTGATGTCAACTAAATATATGTATATACACACACACACACACACACACACACTAAATATAACTAAGTATCCTGATGCCAACTCACAGCAGTAGTTGGCAAACTGCTACACAAACCTCTACCCCCTTTGTCCTCCAAATATAAGAGGTTTTAAATCAAGCTATGTGACAGCACCTGTTTACATCAGGTTTGTCCTTCCTGACTCGTGTTTCGGGAGACTAACGTGTTTCCCTTACCTTTACGTGTACGTAAGGCGCAGTGCCGTGGTAGCCTGGGTAGGGATACTAAGTATATATTGGACCAAACCTACGACATTAATTGTAGGAACTCTAAGGAAATAATCTGTTGGGAATGTAAAGCTCTAGGATTAATTCCCTATCTATGCAGCAGGCTGAATACAGAGTAATTATTTTAGCTCTAGAGAACTTCATATTCTATAGCTTCAGGCCTGGAAATTTATATCATACTATACATCAGTAATATGCTGGATACTGTGTGGATTCTGTCAGGCAAGAAAATCAAGCCATCCCCGAAAAAGCACTATCAAAAGCGTGACATGGTTCTCACAGAAATTAAAACTAAATAGGACATAGGTTGTGCTGGAATGCAAACAAATGGAATATGTTTCTTACTTAAATGTTCCTTGGTTCTGAAAGCTAAACTGCTTTGTAAACAATATTGTAATAATATCTGTCCGTGTTACAAAAGGGCAGTAAAAGGCCGTGAGAAGTTGCACAGCTTCCTCCCATCCTACGAGACCACTGACATTTCTAGACTTCAAACAAAACTTGCACTGACTCCTTCCACTGCAAACAAATGTTCAGGTTCAGGAATCAAGAAGACATTTTTAACAAAGGTCTGGATTAATGTGTTGAATGTGTTTGTATGGACAGCTTATGATACGATATTTAGAAAGCTTCCCCCCCCCCCCCCCCCAGGGAAACCAGGCGTATGTTTTGCAGAAGCAGTGTTCCCTAAATGAATTTATTAGTTCTTTTTTGCTCTGCACCTTACTGTACCATCTATCTTGTGAGCTTTTCATTCTACTCTCAATTATTCTCACTCTTTCATACACTGTTAATGAACTGGGATGCTGTACAGTCAGCCTGATCAGTATCTAACTTGCATCCCTGTGCCTCAGTCTGTCTAAAGCAAGTAAGTTAGTTCTCCGAGTCAAAGGAGGTTCCCTTTTTCATAGAGACGTTGTCTAATTCAAATGCTTTTATTTAGACACTAAATTTTTCAGGCCAGTTAGGAGCTAGACGGAGCGATCTTGGCTTCACTGTCTTGTTCACAGTCAGAGTTGCTTGATGTCATTATCTCCATTTTGCAAATTGAGTGCTGAAGTTCAGGGAAAGAGGTTAAAAGCATTTTAGTTTAACTAAGCTAAGCTACTCTAACTGAACTGTCGAAATTCACACTCCAGCTACTCTCACTTGTGGATGTTGAAAAGTAAGCTTAAAAAGATGCTTGCTGTTTACTTAGCTACTTGAAGAGAGAAACTAATTTTGTGGTTAGGAGGACTGTCTGCCTAGATGGAAATTTTATTGAGCTGAGATTATCAGAAGCCAGCGTCAAAGTGAGCGTTTAATTCTGTTCTACAATTTTTGCTCTGGTCTTTACACAGGTGAGTGCTTTCTACAGTACGTGTACTGAGCTATCATTTGATTTCTTTGGTTTTGCAAATACTCCTGCAACTCCTAAGCGTCTCAAGTTGGGCACCTGAAAATAAGAAGATAGCTAATGACCACTGGAAAATACTTTTAAGTAACTTGCCAAATATCGGATAGTTTTCCTGTAGCAATGGGTCATGTGTTCATATCTGAAATGTAGTATTTAGTTGGTTTAACAATGAGAAATATTTTTTTCATTATCATACCTTCTCATGGAACAACAGGAATCGTACAGCTCCCAGTTGTCTTTACTGTGAAATTTTAAGTTCCCTAAGCACTAGACTTAGCATCCATTGAGAGAAGTGGTATCTGGAGAAAACATCACATGTGATTACACAGAACTTTGTACATGCAGGTGGACTAAATTAAAGTTCTTTGGACAATTTAATAACTTTTTGATGCTTCCTACCTTTTTAGTGCTTGTGTTTGTAACTGTCTCACTTAATGTATATTTTGCATATTTGGGGTTTTCTGATTTCCATTGTCAGTATATGATGGTCACTCGTAGAACTAATTCCACAATTCTGATTTTTCTTACTCCATAAGCAGTCATAGTATGTTGCCATTTCCTTGCTTAGATGAAAACATGGTGCACAAATCCCAGTGACTTTTCCAGTTGTTTGCTGACAGCAGAGGAACGCTGATGCACTTTAATCTTAGTTTTGTTCTATGGAGAACTCGTTCTGGTGCTTGATGCAGATTTTGCCCCAGCACCACCTGTCCCTTGCTGTTTTCCTCCCTTCCAAACCCCAGATGATACCCTTTCTGCGCTGGTTTTTCTCCCAGTCTCTCTTGGCTCTACAGCTGTTAATCTTTTATCACGTCTCTAAGCTCGATTCTTCAATCTACACCCTGGAAAAATGGCCACTGCTATCTTTTTCCTCCATGATCCTGTGTTGCCAAAGGAGCTTCAGCAGCAGAGAAGCTGAGGAAGTAGGGGCTGGATGAGCAGACAGTGAGGTGGACTGAGCAACGGCTGAACAACTGGGCCTGGAGGGTGGAGATCCAGTGGTACAGCGCCTAGTTGGAGGCCGGTAACCAGCGGTGCATCGCAGGGGTGAGTACTGGGTCTGGTCCTCTTCGACATCTTCTTTAACAATCCGGATGATGGGGCAGAGGGTTCCCTCAGCAAGTTTGCAGGTGATACAAAACTGGGAGGAGTGGCTGATACGCTGAAGGGTTGTGCTGCCATCTGGAGGGACCTCAACAGGCTGGAGAAATGGGCTGACAGGAACCTTCAAAGGGAAGTGCAAAGTCCGGCCCCTGGTGGGGAAGAACCCCAGGCACCAGGACAGGCCCAGGGCCAAGTGGCTGGAAAGCAGCTTTGCAGAAAAGGACCTGGGGGTCCTGGTGGACACCAAGTTGAATAGCAGCAATGTGCCCTTGCTGCAAAGAAAGCTGATAGTATCCTGGGCTGCACTGGGAAGAGTCACCAGCACATTGAGGGAGGTTCCCCTCTACTCAGCACTGGTGAGGCCGCACCTGGAATACTATGTCCAGGTCTGGGCTCTCCAGCACAAGAGAGACACGGTCGTACCGGAGGGAGTCCACCGAAGGGCCACAAAGGTGATTAAGTGACTGGAGCATTCCTCCCATGAGGAAAGGCTGAGAGAGCTGGGACTGTTCAGCCTGGAGGAGAGAAGGTTCAGGTGGGGAATCTCATCAATGTGCATAAATACCTGAAGAGAGGATGCAAACAAGGTGAGGCCAGGCTCTTTTCAATGGTGCCCGGTGACAGGACCAGAGGCACAAACTGAAGCATGGGAGGCTCCCCCTGAACATCAGGAAACACTTTTTTACTGTGAGGGTGATTGAGCACTGGCACAGGTTGTCCAGAGAGGCTGTGGAGTCTCCATCCTTGGAGATATTCAAAAGCCATCTGGACACAGTCCTGGGCAACCGGCTCTAGGTGACCCTGCTTGAGCAGGGGGTTGGACCAGATGACCTCCAGAGGTCCCTTCCAGCCTCAACTGCTCTGTGATTCTGTGCGCTTGCTCTCAGCTCCTGTGCTTGGTGGGACGAACCTGGCAGGCGCGAGGTGGCTGCAGAGGAAATCCTGGGCAGCACTGCAGCAGGAGCGCTGCAGATGCAGGTGCGCTGTTCTGAGAAGGAAGCTGCAGGGGTCAAGGCCAGGTGTCCTGGTTTCAGCTGGGATAGAGTTAATTTTCATCTTGGTAGCCGGTATGGGGCTGTGTTTTGGGTTTAGGATGAGAACAATGTCGATGATACATTGATGCTTTGGTTCTTGCTAAGTAGTGCTAAGCTGTCTCTAAATAGGTGCTAAGTGGCGCTCACACTGGTCAAGGACTTTTCAGCTTCCCCTGCTCTGCCGGGTGCACAAGAAGCTGGGAGGGGGCACAGCCAGGACAGCTGACCCAGACTGGCCAAAGGGCTATGCCATACCGTACGGCGTCATGCTCAGTATATAAGCTGGGGGAAGAAGAAGGAAGGAGGGGGACATTGGGCGTGATGGCGTTTGTCTTCCCAAGTAACCGTTACGCGTGATGGAGCCCTGCTTTCCTGGGGATGGCTGAACACCTGCCTGCCCATGGGAAGTAGTGAATGAATTCCTTGTTCTGTTTTGTTTGCATGCACGGTTTTTGCTTTGCCTATTTAACTGTTCTAATTTATTTTACTTCAATTATTAAACTGTTCTTATCTCAACCCACGAGTTTCCTCCCTTTTACCCTTCTGATTCTCTCCCCCATCCCACTGGGGGGGAGTGAGCGAGCGGCTGCGTGGTGCTTAGTTGCTGGCTGGGGTTAAACCACGACACCAGGTAACACTCATCACTGGTTCGTAGCTTGGCTAAATTTGGTTGCGTTGCAAGACTAACGGCAAAGGACACATCTCTGGCATACAAGACAAATTGCTTGCCAAATTTAAATCTGTGCTACAAGTCTGTAGGGAAACTTTCTTGCAAAGCTTAATCAGTGTTACCGTTCTTTAACATTGTGAGCAGAACCATTTCAGCTAGCATTCAATTTGAAGCAAATACCTAACTTGGAAAATTTTAAACCAGGCAGCTGAAAGTTAGGAAAGCTATTATAAGCAACTTAAAGCAAAACTCAGCAATTTTTGATACCTGCTTTTTATCTAGAATGATAAGAATATTCTTTCTGTTCAACAGAGAGGTCTTTCAATTAATAGCTTTAAAAATTAATTAAATAGGCAACTTCAGTGTCTTGTAAAAAGTATTTACAAAATGCTTAGAAAGTGTCATAACTACTCTCACCAGGAATCAGTGTCTTTACCTTTAGAACAGAAATGTGACTGTTTCCTCAGAATAGCTGCAGCTTACAAGCTACATGTGCTTCTAAGTAGAACCTGTTAAATATATTAACTGTTGTGATTTATCAATTATTGCTGCTTTCTGCTCATATGACATTCAGTTTGTGCCCTACATAGTCTGCTGCTATACCAAACCCTGTTCACAGTCCTCCCATTTTTCAGCCAATGTGACACTAAATTACTGCGGTCATCAGCCTGTTTATATAGTCAGAAATCCCCTGAGTTCAGGGAAGTGGAGGAAATATCTTTTGATTTCAAACTTAGTTTTAACGACAAAGTTCATCCTCATTTGTTTGAGAAGCTGACCATACTAAGAAGGGCTGCTATAGCATTCTGAATCCACCAGGTTTGATTATTTATGCCAAAAAAACCCCACTTACTAGTATTTGCATTGAATGTCCACACTTGAGATGTCATTCTGCATCTGTTTCAGATATGTGGTTTCACAAGGAATTAACTAAACTAACAGGCTGTCTTTAGTCTTTCCCACCTGGTTCCCATTACTAGAGCTGTCTGTGAACAGATAAGTGATTCAGATTATTAGCAGATTTAGTAACTGAGTCAAAACTGGAGTATTTGGCACTCCCTGGGCCAAATAAGCACGCCAGGAGAGAACGTCATGCCTTGGTGGGTATTTAACATCTCAGCGAGGATTGCCTTATCTTGTACTAAAAGTCCTACCACAAGGGTTTGAAGAGCTGGTGGTGGAATTTAAGTGCGGGTGTAAAACCCAGCTCAAGGGCTGTTCACCAGCAGGAAAGCACTGACGGTGAGGTTTAAGGTAAGCTAGCTAGTACAGGTAAGGGAAGGGTATGGGGAGGCAAGTCTAGTCTGCCCATGCTTTTGATAGCGTTCGAGTGCACATGTAACTGCACTGTAAAGGAACAGAGGGAGATGCTGAAACAACGTGCTGCTTCGGCAGCCTACTTTTCTGGCAAAGCATTATTCTTCTGTCTGATGCTCTTAGTCATATGGTTTAGTTCTAGGTAGTCCTGTGAGGAGCGGGGAGTTGGGCTCGATGATCCTCATGGGTCCCTTCCAACTTGAGATATTCTATGATTCCTTCATGCAACAATGGTCCCCGGGCGAGTTCATTGAGTGGTTTGCCCAGATGGATATCAAGGACAGGATCTACATCTTTGAGAGTGGATTTATTCAAGGAGCAATGTAAATTAAACCCTGTCTCTGTTCCGTATAATAAGCCCACAGTGATATGTGAGGGCTAGACAGGAGAGAGGCACCTGCCAGAGCTTTGCAGAATTTCATTATGGTCTTAGCAGCATTAGCGATCTTCCTTTTCAGCCTAGCAGCATGTTCCTCACGTTGCCTTTTAATTGAGACTATTTTTTTTCTTTCTTCTTTCATCAATGAGAAGTGTAGGAGAGCCACATCTGGACCCCCTTATTCAGTAAATTAGATTACTGCCAGACCTCTGGTCCCTGCCCGAAGGTGTGTTAGAATTTCAAGAGGATCACTCATTGCTCTTTATTTTTTCTTTCTCAAGACTGGCTCAAAAGCTAAAGCTAAAACTGCTTAAAATGACATGTTTGAAATGGAATGGAAGAAAAGTCCTCCCAGTATGTTTAACAGGGTGCAGTCATTTGGGAACATGATAGATGAGCAGTGGCCTTTGCACATAGATAGATTTAAAAATTAGTTAATATCCTCACAGAACTCACTAAAAAATTCTCTGCTTCTCTAAGAAGTGTGAGAAGCTATCAGTACTGTGATCTACCTAATCCATACTAAAGTTCATTTAACTACAGGTGAATAGCTTCTGCTCCATGAACGAAGAACAGCCCTATACCGGACATCTATAGGTTACGTATTTACTGCAGGGTACTTTTGTTTTTCAGATGAGCCTGCAGTTATTTTATCAACAATTGACGATAAAAGGAAAATCATATAGGTGATCACCGGGGGTGGGGGAGGCAAAAATTAAAAAAACCCCTCTGGTAATTGCTATTGTGTGTTACCTGCGTGGCTTTTACTGGGTTCTCATTCCTATACTACAGCTCCTCCCTGTCCTCCAGATGAAACATCTGAAAGTGGTGGGGCCCATTCTACTTTTAATATGCGTGAGAGTGGGCCCACGATATCTTTGCCAGAGAGAAGCTTCAGCAAACACAAAAGCAAATCCTCTCCCCAGAGACATGGGGCGTGTTGCACCGGGAATGGAATCCATCTGTCCTCAAAAACTGGGATGACTCCAGGAATATCTTCCAGCTGCTCTGGGGTATTGTAATCTCATTTTCCTGTCCTCACCATTTGGGTTTACAGAATGAATCTGCTCACAAAATTGAAACGAAAAGCAACGGACTTCAGAAGGATTACGAGTTGACAAGTTAGGGATTCCTCTTACCTCCTTTCATGCCATTATTTATGCAAGCCTGTTTCCCTGCAGCTACCCACAATTCAAAATAATCTGTTTGCTTAATTGAATTATCCTTTAAGGAGAAGAAATGGAAAAATGGGGCCAGTCCAAGAGACTTACTCCCAGTCAAATAACAGAGCTTCAGAAACTGGTCACACATTGCTAGGCGTGGAAATGCAAAACCATCAACCTTCCTTAACCAACACGTTGTTCGGTAACACAAAGGAAGAAGCTACTTACCAACTGAAATGAAACATTTAAATAGGAGCTCTTGCCTCAAAGCATACTGTCTAAATTTTTTGTAACTAACTTGAACAAAGCGGTTGGAATACAGAAGGCCTGTGGAAAAGTCAGAATATTAAAAAAATTAGGTGTAGTCAAAATAGGGGTTCATGTTCACTGGGAAGAAAGAAGAAAAAAAAAAGGATCATTTCACAGCTGTCAAAATCAGAGAATTATGTATGTGCCCATAACACGAAGTGAAAGGGAGCAGATAAAATAAGGCTTACACACCAATTTCCAGTAAATAATTTACATGATAAGGAAATGAATGGCGCTTATCTAGAGTAAGCCTCCTTGGAAAGAAACCAAAGGTTGATTCTGAAAGGAACGTCATCTTGGAGCTGGTAAGCATACTAGTGCTAAAAATCCCAGCAAATTTTCTTGTTCTTTCTCTGTCTCTGAACATAAGCTGCTAAACCTTGAGCCCGTTAGAAATGTTCTTTTGCAAACATATGAGCAAGCTATTCTTTATCCAGACAAATTACAGATAAATTGTGCCGGCAGGACTACGTTGGCAGCTACAATAGCTACATTTGGAAACCCTGCACGGGTAATTACAAAACAGTTTTAAAACCAGTGAGTTTAAGTTTATTTTTTTCAGAAATTAATTGCAAAACTATAAAATCATTTTAGGGAGTATCAAGGCACTAAATTGAAGTACTCAACAGTCAGGAAACTCCAAGAGTTGATGCTGACAAGCCGTGAGGTATTTTAACACGACCACATTACACAGATAACAGTGTAATTACATCACGTTCATATATATTTGGAGTATGCCAACAAAGCAATATAAAGTCAATGAACTTCTGGCCTCATTAAGTCATTGGCTGTGACTTAAGTCAGTGCCCATGGACATTTTTACAGGCAGAACTTTACTCAATACATGCGATGTGTAAAACAGTTGTAGCTACGTGTACTCCACGGGGAAACCCAGCTAATACCAACACGATTTAAACACAGGCTTTCCATCTGAAGAGATACATACAGTAAAGGCTTGTAGTCGATGTCAAACCCGATTTTTGCATTTTAGTCTTTCATAATAGAGTGTGGGGAGAGAAACTTCACACTCATGATACTAACCACTTGAGAACAGCCATCTCAGGAGTGAAATTTCTAGCCATGCAAGCATGAGAGCCTTTTTGAATGCTCTCAATCTTGATCGACTGAATTATACATAAGAATTCACTTTCCTAGAAATTTAAATAGCCAGGATATTGTATGATATTCTTGGAAATGAAAACATACATAATATCCTCTCAGGGTTTTCTGAGAAGTCACCTGGGGTCCTTTTCCTGCTCATCCTTCCACTCTGCCATTCATCAGCTCTGACAAAATACAGCGGCTCATACAATTAACATATATTTTTAAAAAATATGTGGCAACTTCAATGACAGAAACTGTTTACTATAATCTGTAACAACCTGAATTCATGCTAAAATATTCAGTTTTAATACCTGGGGGAATGAAGACACCTCAAGCACCTGGAATATTGTCAGTTCTTTGCAGCAGGGCTGCAGCAGGGGCCCGTCTGCATGTCGATAGTCCTGTTAAAATGTCGTGCTGCCTTGCCTCAGTGATCTTTCTGCCTTTGGCAGGCTTGCAGGATTCCTGGTAGGCTGTCCAGTATATCGCATTTGCACATTTAAGATGGTGCTAATATATATTTCTCGTTCATCACAACAGACCCCTGTGGTCTGATGGGTACAGTGTGAACCTGCCCCTGAGTGAAAGCTATGCCGACAGACCTCATCCGTGTGTTGCAACTTGCAAACGGATGCTCCTCTGCTGCTCTTTCCCCTGCCTGACACACCGAGGTGCAGGAGGAACAGGGTGATGCTAAGGGCACTCAGTTCTCCCTCCCAACCTTAAACCGTGTCTGTCCCTTATACAGCTATGAAGCAAAAACTGGCTGGCGTCTCCAACCTAGCCACACCGTTCCTGGTGTTCTGAAAAGTCTCGGTTAGACTGAAATTACAGAGGTCGGTCCATCTTTCCTAGGAATGAAATCAGGAATGCTTCTTGCCTGCCTCCTTATACATAGACAATGGGTACAGTAAAATATATTTTGCCTTGTTTGCTCTTTCCCTTTCTTTTTCCCCCCTTTGCTTTGGTTGAAGTTCTTACACTTAGATTTTACTTGTGGGTGAGTTTTCCTGTATTTTCCCAGAAAATTTACAGAACAGACGCTGCTGCATCTCGGGTTATTTTTAGATTTCCCAGGGAGAAAAAAAAGGGGAGAGAGAGCAGAGATGCTTCTCCTGATGAGGGAGCGGCACGTCAGATGGTGAGATAGTGCGCAGCACTGCTTGGCTTTCCCAGCGCTGTGGAACCGACCGGCTTATTTACACTGAACATATTTTGTTGACCATTTCCTGACATTGTATCCTGTTTTGCTAACAGAGGGGGTTTCATCCAGTCAGCACATTTACATTTTCATTTAGTTGTCCAGTCATTTTTTTTTTTCCAGGTAATAATTATCCTTATCTGTCTTTTACAAATAAACGTAAGGCTGAACACATAACGTACTGCCCTGAAAGGCAATGCCAAAGGCAAACTCCCATTCTCTAGAAGTTATACAATACTTTGATTTGTCCAAATTGTTAAACGTTCCTGAATTATGTCAAGTGAAGACGCAACTGTCAAATTCACCTTGTCGCTTCACAGGCATGTTGACTGTTTTAAAAACTCAAACAAGCTCACAGCACGTTTCACGAGCTGTAGGAATATTAATCTGGACACAGGATTTAACTCCACCCATGCTCTGCCCAGGATGCAGGATTACTCAGGAGCTTTGGGTACTCCAATTTTCCTTTCCATGTGTACATCCACACTGATCCTTGACAGATCCCTTCCCTAGAGACCTCCCCTGGGGTTTGCCTTTATCCCCTAAAAGAGGCCAAGGCATCGTTATGACTATCATGTCTACAGGCCTTGATAGGGCTGGAAGAAATCATTTTGTTTAAATTATTTATTAGCTAGTGGATGTACTCACAATGTCCCTGGTGTTGTCCAAACACTCAAAAAGGATGCAGCGAAGCACACGCTGATGAAAGAAAAGTAGTGAGGGCTGCAAGATTAAGGAAAACACGAGAGAATTTGAGGTATGAACTCGTTTCCCTCTGTCAGCAAAATACGCAAGAATTTTATGGCCATCAGGTGGAGAGCAAAGAGGCTTTGCGCGTACAGTCAGGGTCATTGTGCCACTTGTGAAGTATTGCGTGAAGAGAAGCGAAGTGTTTATGGGAAAGCTGACAAACCAGCGGGCGACGCTAGGAATGAATGCTCTTAAAGCCGAGGGACAGGGAGGTGACACGAAACTCCAGCAAGGCTGGTCAGGGAGGGGCGGTTGTGGCTGCCGTCGGTGGTGTGGTGCCGCAGCTGAGCACGATGCCGCAGCTGAGCATGATGCAATGCCGTCTAGTCAGGCCGCTCTCCCAAGTCACACCAGCGCACCAGCTGCGGGGATGAACACCCGGGCATAGGCAGGGGCCAGAGAAATCCCGCAGAGCCACCATGGAGGCCCGCGGGAAGGCGGGACGGCACCTGTGCTGCCTCCGGGGAGCCGCAGGGTCGGGGGGGACAGGGCTGGGGCAGGCAGATGCTGTTCCACCGTTGAGCAGCGGGTACGACCACCCCATTTTACGTGCTCCCACTCGTGTAAAATCTGCCAAGGCGGGTGCGGGGGGACAGGGCTGCGAGGGCAGGGACAGCGCAGGGCCTGGGCCCGGGGGAGCTCAGGGGAAGGCACTGGGTGTTAAACAATCTCTGACTTCCAAGGTTGGCCGCTGCAGGAGAGCCGCCACCAACTCTGTACCTTTCTTTATGGGGTAATGGTTAATTAAGACAAAGGTAACCCCAAAACTGACCCTTTATCTAACTGCATTGGTAAAAAAAAAAGTAAAAAACTCGACCCCTCCCAGAAGGACCACGAGCAAGGCGGGTGCCCAGGCCAGCCCCCCGCACAACAGCTCCGGTGCGGGAGGGCGCAGGCCGCGGGGTCGGGCTGCCCGAGGGGCGCCGGGCCCTGTCCTGCCCGGGGCGGCCGCGGGGAGCCCCGGGGCGGGCGGCGGGCCGGGGCCCCCTGTCAGGCAACGCCGGTGCGGAGGGAAGGCCGGCGGCCCCGGGCCGCGCTTCCCAGCTGCCACCGCCTCCGCCTCCTCCCTCCCCTCCCGCCGCCCTCGCCGGCGCAGCCCCCGCCCCCGGCCTGCCCCTGTGGCGCTGACGTCCCGGGCGGCCGGGCCGGGCCGGGCCGTGCCGGGCGGCGGGGGGCGGCGCAGAGCAGCGCAGCAGCCGCGGCGGCAGGGCTGGCAGCCGGGCGCCGAGCGGGGCAGCGGCAGCAGCAGCAGCAGGTAAGGACGCGGCGCCGGGCCGCGCCGCAGGCCCCTGGCCCCTCGCCCTCCCCCGCCGCACCTCCGCGTCCTCCCCGCCGCCCGACGGGCGGACGCCGGCCCTCTGGCCCGGCTGCGGCGCGCTGCCCCGTCGCCTCCCCCCGCCGGCGCCTCCCGCCCGGCCCCGGGGCGGCGCGGCCCGGCCCGCCGGCAGGTGCGATCAGCTCCCCGGCGGGGCGATCGCCAGAGGCTTCCTCGGGGGGAGCGGGGCGTTGCGGGGGCTGGCGTCCTCTGGTGACGGACGCGGGCTGCAGCGGCGGTTCCTTCTTCGAGGGGCGCTCGCTCGGGGCTGGGGGCGAGGACGGGGCCGGGGCGGCGAGGGCGCCGGGGAGGGAGGGAGGGAGGCGGGCGGCTGTTGCGGCCGGTAGCCCTCCCCTTGCGCCCCTCGGTGAGGAAGGAGACCTCTCGCCGCCGAGGCCGCGGCAGGAGATGCGCCCCGGCGCCGGCCCCGGGGTCTGCGGGCTCGGGGGGGGGCAGTTGCTGCGGTGCGGGAGGAGCCCCGCTCCGGCCGGGTGTGCTGTACCCGCCCTCCCCGGTTAGGTACAATCAGCAGTCTAAAGTGGTTTTTTTCCTTCGCTTCCTTAAATGAACTGCCATGGGAATTTCTTTCCTGTGTGTGGTTTTTGTTTTTTTTTTTTTAAAGTATCATCCTCTGTAAAATGCCATCCATGCTGAGTTACAGCTGAGCTCCTCTCCTTGTTTCCAAAACATTTCTGTGCTGGTAGGATTGTCCTTGTCACGGAAAAGAAATTTTTTACAGCCTTGACCGGCCAAACAGAGCATGACCGGTAGCGCAATTAAAATACAGCTTCTCTTGGCGTGTTTCTCATTGGAGTACTTCTGCAGGCTGCGGGTTTGGAAAGCAGCGTGCGTAAGTGTGATGTACTACCAAAAACTGATACCCAATTCCTGTAACTTGCCTTCGTTACTGAATAGGAAAACTTAAAAAGGTTTGTCCCCCTTAATGAGCCATTGCTTGAATACAACTTGCAACGCAGCATATTTATAGTTGATGCTTGTTGGACGCTTGGCCCTCAGATTCCTAACTAGTAAGTCCTAATGCCACCAGAGGCCCATAAGATTGAGATAGCTAAATTAATAGGTTATAGGTTGCATAAAAGGATGGTTGTTACCGGTTATTTCATCTAAATATTGCTGATTGTCAGCCCTTTTTTACGAAGGTGGAGAGAAGTAGTATGTTGTGACTTGCGTCCTGTCTTGCTCTCAGAAGAAAAAGACCTTTGAGGCGATCTCGTTCCTTACAGTTCAGTTGGCATCGCCGGGCTGCAGAGTGGCCTATGAACTGGGTTTGTAGCCATCGCTGTACAAAGGTTGGCCGCAGGGCTGAGTCTTCCTTCTGTTGCAAACAAAGGGACAAATTTCTCTGACAAATTAACAGAGGGTAGAGATGAACTCCAAAGTTAAATGTCATCTGCAATTTTTCTTTTCAAGATAGAGGAGAATGTTAAGAAAAAAGTCTAATAACAATAGAAATGATTTAATGATTGAAATTATCCTCGTGCAGATTTAAAAGTGTAAGTAAATGTGTTCTTGCATTATTTGTTTAACTATCATAAAGCTGTGCTAATGTACAAGTTAACTACGAAGTGCATGGTTTATAAAATAACTGCAAAAAAATGGTCCGAGTTTGTTGTTGAGGTTGGAGAGTAAATATCGAAATAGTCAGAGCAAAGGTTAGAAACCTTTGCGATATTGTTTTTACTAACATAGAAATTAGGATTTAGCTTGACTGCATTTTTAATGGATGTGTTTTTAATGTGTATAAGTTAATAAACTATTTAGTGACGGTACAGTTATGCCTTTGAGTGTGAAACTATAAAGCCAGCAGAGCGAACATAAAGGCAGTAAAGTTTGCTGTGAGGCTTAATAGCTTTCTGAATTAAAACCGTGTCAGTATTAGCTTGCAGAAATTGTAAGTAAGTTGAACTCATTTCCCCACCCTGAGTGGGCGTTGATGTATAATCTGCGCTAAGTACTGTGTCCTTCAGGATCTGGGATCGCCATGTGCCTTTGTTTTGATGCTGGGTCAGTATTTTGACCCATTAATCATAATGTTCTCATTAGGAAGGTGAAGTAGCGCTTCCTTATGCCTGGTCTGCAGGGGTGGAGAAGGCTTTGTGACCCAATCTAACCTACGTATCCTCTTGGTATTTGATAACGCTGGTCTGAGGGAAACTTTTGAGGTTTTACAAATTTTGACGGTCTTGTGAGTGATGTGGTAAAGGTGAGTAGGGCTTAACTTTTGTTGTCGCTTACAGTACAAAATATGGAAGCTTGAGATTAAGCTGACAGGTTCAAAACAAACAAAAGAGGTGTGTTTTGGTTTTGACCCAATGTACATTAGTTAAGCTTTGGAAATCCTTTCTGAAGCATGTGGATATTGAAAATTTACAGGGGCTTGAAAAGCAACCAGACGAATTCATGGAAGAAAAATCCACTAGGGCTAACTTGTACAGAGTACCTCCTGTAGCTCAGGGAGTCACAGCTGCACGTAGAGCCTGGGAGAATATACTGGGAAAGCACTGTCAAGTATTTACCCAATTTTTATATTCATTTCAGGCATTGACTGCTGCAGGCGGCATGCTGGAGACAACACACCTGCCGTCTGACCCAGTAGGGCTGCTCTTAGTAAAATTATTTATTCGTCTGAAGTGTTTGAGAACAGCTGAGCCAAAGGGACCAACCAGGTCTAGAGATAGCGACTCGGGGTGGTTATTCTCACGGGCTGATTATGAGTTGTTATCGAACTGGGAAGTCAGCTTAAGGAATGCTGGGGGCAGTTCTGGCACCTTTGTACTTTGGTGGTGTCATTGATGTCTTTGATCAGCAGAATTATCACGAAGTCTGAAGGAGACCGAGTAGGGGTTTCATGCCTTATTTTTGATGCTCTGTTTTAGAGGACAAGAGGTTTTTGATAAATTCTATGGCTGTATTCAAGCACAAGATACGATTTTCAGGAAGGAGATCCCATAATGTGGATAGGTAAAGTCAACTTGGCAGCAGCGCCATGGAAGCAGATCTGAGGGTTATGGGGGATCACGACAAGCGGTGGGATGCAGTACTGTTGCAGTTTAGCATTCAACTTTTCATACTAGCGAAGCTTAAGTTAACAGAATAATGTGTTCAGTTTTGGCCACAGCCCTTTGAGAAAGGTGAATGCAAACGTCTCAATCCGGCAGAAATGGTCGTCACGGCTTAGGAAGGGTTTGGAAAGCATCATTGACAGAGACCACGTGTGTTTGGAAAGCATGGTCTATAAAGGCTAGACAAGCTTAGTTCTAGCAGAAACGGGGTGAGATGAGGGGACAAGAAAACGCTACAGTCTTAAAATTAGCGAGAAGTGGCCTGTGTCCTTCTGTCAGTGACTGTATTGAAAAAGATTAAACTAGTTTGTACCAAAGATTTGATGTAGTTCTTAAAATCTGTTACGCTTTGAGGAAAACTGGAACAAGTTGCAGTTGTGCCATCTCCTTTTTGCAAAGGTTTCTGAAAGTCAAATAGGACTTGTGTTAAGGATATATTAAAGATTTCCCTCACAACTGTTTTACTTGTTTTCATGCAGGGAGTTGAACTTGATTTCTTCAGGTGCTCTCTGTATTCTGGCCTGAGTTTATGTGGAAAAAAGTAATTTTAGTGCCCCAAAGAAATGCAATTTCTGTGATAAAGACTTAGAATCTTTAAATTATTGCTGGTCATCTGATGTTACGGCTTTCTGTGTTTGGTTTTAAAATAGTTAGTGTTGAGGCAAACTATTGCATTCGACAGCAAAATGCTGTGGTTTAGGAGTGTAGCCTGTAATCCCGTAGGAAATGTAAGTGTAGGATCATACTGTGATTTAAACCAGGAAAATCAGAGGGATAAAACCTGAGGTATTCATCATCTACTGTAGTATATACTGTATGTGGCTTCATAACCTGTGTCCAAATGTTACAGCATCTTCTCTTCTGAAACGCTTTTAAAGAACTGTCAGCCTGTTTAAAAAAAATTAGACTTGTTAAGTAGTGTATGTTTCTTTAGGTGCCCTGATTTTCAATCCAGTTTTTAAAATACATGTGGGCAGATAAAAATGACTTAACATTTTAACATAGCATGCCATTTATTTAGGTTTTTGCTTTGCTGTTACTTGGAATGACTATTACATTTGTAGTAAATACTAGTGACTGAGATATGTTTCTGAAGTATTGATAGACACTATAATAATACAAAGAACATGTGGAGAAAATACAGCATTTGAACTGAAGTCTGTGGCTGAAACCATTTTTTTTTTCCAAAATACCAGTTTTGCAAAGCTAAATGTGAAGTATCAACAGCCCTCTTGGTTTTTCCTAAGGTTTTGATGGCAAGAAAAAGACAGATAAATCCGTGGGTTCTTTAATCTCTGGCAGAGCGATTTCTGTAAGTAATGACCGTACATATTTAATAGCATGAATTTTGTTGGAAAGAGCACGCTCATTCTGTCTTTCAATAAGTAACTATCTTAGAATACCAATTAAAAAAAATTGATTTAGCCAAAGCAAGTTCTTGCTTTTTCTTTTGTTGAACGGCATGCAAAAACGGAGCAGAGGGCGATGGGGCCGGGGAGGACTGGTTGGGTTTGTTCCTGCTGCTGTGCTGTGTGCCGCAGCTCAAGGGCAAAGCCTGTTGCCACCGTGGACCACTTAGCATGGCCTTGTGAAGGTGGTTTAGGAGCCCCCGCTGCACCCTCACTTTTTCCGAGTGAAAAGGGAGTGAGTTGCAGCCAGTCAGCGTTTACCCTGCAGACACAGTGCTGGCCGCAGCTCCTGTAGGCATGCTGGAGCTCTGTGAGCTAAATTGAAGCTACTGTCGGTAGCATGGCATGCACAAATGCTTGGCTAGCCTGGGATGGTATCTGTGCTGCCGTGACTATGCTGCAGGTCATACCCGGAGTTTATGTGACTCGTGAAACACTTCTGTCAAGCCGGGGGTCTTTCCTTGTCAGCTGAATACTTCCCCTCGCTCTGCAAGCGGGTGAATAAAGGGTAGTTCATGCTTGCTTTGGTGAATGAGACAAGGATGAAGCCCCTGGAGTTAAACCGCACGTTCCATACGTGCAGCTCACAGCATTGCTGCTGCTGTGTTCACCTGGCCCAGTGGAGACTGGCCCCATTCTGCCTTTACCAAACTGGGATCCAGCCCTAGCAGTGCCAAACGGAGGTGTCATGAGCGCTGCTAGAGCTGGTGCGGCCGCGTCTGTACGTGCATCTTTCAGGGCCCGGCCTGCTCTCAGAAAAATCAATAGAGAAATTCCCAGACTCTTCAGCTGGAAGTCTTGAGTGAGCCCCGGATTTGTAGATACTCAACAAAAGGCCTTTTTCAACTCCAAATGCAAGAAAACTTATCTTTGCTTTTTGAAGCAACCTGCCTTGAATGAGCTTGCTGATTTATTTTGCAAAGGTAGTTAAATGGACAATTAACTTAACAGTATTATTTACATATTGGATAATTCTTTAGTTTCTTGAGCAAATTTGTTTTCTTTGTAATGAACAATGTTTCACAGACTGATTTGAAATTTGGGGAAGAAAAATGAGAAGCAGGGAATGTAACAAAGTCAGCGGTCACAAAAATCTCTCCCATATCAGCAAGATCTGTGTCTATAGGTAGCAACAGCTTCCTGAATGATATCTAAGTGTTTTTATGGATCCTTCAGGCCTGATCTGAAGTCGTGTAAGTGTTTTTGTTTTGTATTTTCAGCGAGTCCAGCTCATGATTTGTATCGTCCAGAACTCTGTCCCTTGCATCTGCTGTGCTCTTTGTTACGGTGACACTCAGCAAGGTTTTGGTCATCTCAGGTTCGTTCTTAGTGCATTGAATTCAAAGCAACCTGACTGAAAGGTGATGCTGTAATAGCCGTGTTCCAGAAGAAGCTGCCCGTGGGAGGGCAGCGTGTCCTTCTCCAGTCCCCTGGCACGACCCGTGAGCGAGGCCGTGCCTGCGGCGAGGGGGGGACACCCCTTTCTGCGTTCCCATCCGCGCCTCGCTCTTTCCTGGTCCAAGTGCAGCCCATCATGCTCGTTCTGTAGCGGTGGAGTTGATAGCAATAAAACTCTTTCGTGAAATCCTCTGTGGCAAAGATTGGCTATTTTGCTGCGTCTTCCTTTTTCTCCACGGGGTGAGTGCTGCGTGCAGGCACGCCGAACCTGCCCACCCTGACGCTCTGTTTGTTTGAGGGGAGGCACTGGAGGGATTTGGGAGGGGGATGCTCTGTAGCTGCTCTGCTGGTTTGAGGTTTAACGGTGTGCGGTCATCTCCTGTGCTGTTGGCCCAGCTTACGTACTGCAGAGTTTCCAGGACAAGGATGGGAGCGTTCAGGAATGAAGAGGTTGACAAATGTTTTTAATAACTTAAATTTTAATGATTCTGTAGGGTTGCAGTTTTGTGAGTAGTTGGGCTGATGCCGTTGCCTGCTGGCCCCCCAAAAGGAGGAAATCTTCCCGCAGCTGGGCCCCCCCCTCCACTCCCTTCCCAGCAGCGCTGATGGTCGCTGGGCTCTTCCGCACCTCTCTGCAATCTGCTGGCTCTGCAGAAAGCCACAAAACCCCTCGCCTTTCTCTTCCCCAACTCTGTGTTACAGAGGGATTTAATGAGTTTTACAGCTTATGCAACAAGGCAGCAGGAACATGCAGTGAGGAGCAGAAATGAGGGGAAGCAGATGAAGGTTTACCCCTCTTGGGGTGGTAAGCTGCTACTGATTCAGCTGTCATGAAACTACAGCATTTTTTGCAGTCTTTTAAACCCGTGTAACCCTTCATTGCCTCTATCAAAAGGTACACAAATGCCTCCAGTAGCCCTGTTGCAGAGAGAAATGCGGACATAAAGACTATACACAGGGAATTTCAGAGTCATAGCAAGTGGACCGAAAAGGATTTTAAAAGATCACAGACTTCAGAGGGCCCTAAAATAACATGGACTTTTATTACTGTATAAAGTTAAGAACACTTGGTTTTAGTACGTGTGATGTTTTTGGGGGTGGGGAGGAATTTCTTTTGTGTGTGTTTGTTTGTTTGGTTTTTTTCCCCCCTTACCTGTGTTCCTTTACAAAGATAGGGAAACTAATGAGATAAATCTTTGTCCCATTTTATAGACTCTTAATAAGTTATTACTTTTGCAGTGTTTGCTGATTGCTTTGAAGCTTTTGCTGTGTTCATGCAACAAGCCTTTTCTGGCAGGGGCTTGGGTACATGCATGGCACCCTGCAGTGTATTCTGCAGCCTATTTCTGCTCTAGTGCAGGGATGGTTATTTATGTGGATGCTACAGGATGCGTGTTTCTCCTTCTCTCGTACTTGTTGGCTTGCCTTTTGGTGAGCATGTTGCCAGGCCTGTTTTCTCCTCCCCTTTAAACTTTTTTTCCAAAAATAGACCTGCAAGCTGTGTATTCATTTGTGGGGATACCTGTGTGTGTTGCATCATCACTTTGTCATCCTTATTTGCTCTTCGCTGGGATCAAGGTATTTCTTGGCGACTAACAATTTTTATAGATTACAGTAACTGATTTTCCATGGTTAAGAGGGTTGCTTCAGATTTCTAAGTTTTCAGGAGAAAGAAGAGAAATGGGCTTGTCTGTCAATTGTGTTGAATCGGAACTGTTGGGAACAGAGCATTTAACTGCAAGTGTGCAGAAGAAACAGGTTTCGGAGAAGGTGTGATGATGTTTGTCTTTAATTGTCAGCCCATTAGAGTGCTCTTGCAATTTCTCAAGCATCTGAAATGAGTTGTGGTCAGACACTCAATCTCAGATTATACAGACCTTGAGATAGTGTTTGATTCACTGCATGAATGTCATAAATTAAAATAATTTTTTCTTCAGGTGTTTGGAGATACATTATAGCCTTTTGAAAAGTAGTGTAATGTCCTAGTATTTTTTAGATCATTTATACAAGAACAAATTTTAAACTTTGGTTATGGGAAGGATACATTTTCAAATACATTTTATTTCATGTTCTGATGGTGATCTGAAACAAATTTTAGATCTTGTTTTATGTTTCGTTTTGAAGTTCTACATCCTTTCAAAGAAAAAGATTATTTCTTATTAACCTAGGGAGAAGAATCTTAGACATGAAGTTTCTTAGCCTGTTATCATGGTGTACAAGTCATGTCTTGCCCAAAAGGTCAACACCCACAGAACATGTTATTTGTAGTGCAGTGGACTGAGTTGCTTTTCTTGGGGCTGTAACAGTCTTCCCTATTGTAAATCAAGATACAGTCTTTCCACCATATGGGATCTGACGCTATGGGTATTTCTGTGTTATATGCTAAATTGTAATTATAGATCTTCATCACCAAAGCAGCAATGATAAATGTAAATAATGTGTTGACCATATACTTTTGTGGACTATTCTCTTTAAATTTAAATCCTTACAGCCTTTCCCAATTTTTCATGCATATATGTATTTTGAAAATAATATATCGGATTTCTTTTAACTTGGAACTGAAAGTACTTTTTTTAACAAGTGTTGGAGGTCAGCTTTTTTATTTCTGTTGATACAGAGTTGTGTGTCTGTTCATGTAGCCTCGTAGGGGTATTAAGGTATTAAGCTGATTCATAGACTTTTTTTTTTAAATTGCCCTTTGCACCTTCTGTTGCGAACCCTTCTGTTACGGTGCCGGATCAGTTACTGAGCTCTGTAGAAGGAGAATTTTTTATACTCCTTTAAAAAATGCAGTTCTGTAATTTCCTGATTTTTAAATTTTTTTAGTAAAAAATTGGGAATTCATCTAAGTAACAAGTACTGACTGCTTGAGTGCATCAGATGGAAGTGGAAATTTGTATGGTGTCAAAGAAAACCGGCTATTTGAGATGAGTTGTTTTCTGTGTTAATCCTGGTTTCTTTATGAATCCCCGTGGGAGGGAAGAGGGCGGACAAAGGCCACTTTATGCCGCTGGCGTGTTTGCTGAGTGACTCTGCGGCTTTAGCCCTAGGGAGGAGGTGGAAACAGGGGAGAGGGAAACTAGCAGGAGGAGGAAGAGTAGTTTGAGGTGAGCTCCGTCTTGAGGAGGACATGAAGGCTGAAGGGCAATGCCAAGGTGGGAAAGGCTGAGGAGCTGAGGGGACCAAAGAGACCCCAGCAGATTTAAGAGGGAGGCATTGGAAGAGGCTGCCCAGGGAAGCGGTTGAGTCTCCATCCCTAGAGGTATTTAAAAGAGGGGTAGATGTGGTGCTTGAGGACATGGTTTAGTGGTGGACTTGGCAGTGCTAGGTTAACGGTTGGACTCGATGATCTTAAGGGTCTTTTCCAACCTTAACGATTCTATGATTTTCCTCCTCAACTGAAAGATGCTGTCTGATTGCTGTACATGACCAGGCACTGACCCTGGGTGTGCCTGCTGTGGGTGTAAGAAGACCATGAGGCCTCACAATTTGAGCTAAGTATTTCACCCCAAGACAGGTAAAGGTTTTGGAGTGACATCTGAAGGTGTGCTGAGGTGTGGTTAGTTGTAATTAATGAAACCTAATTGGCTCATGTTTTCCTAGGACCCGGCACATTCTCTCTAGCAGCCTCTTTTATTTCCATCGGTCGTCCTGTTGGAAATGGCTGAAGAGTTTTGAGAGGATCCAGGTAAGACAGGAGCCTTCTCAAAAGGATGTTACTTCCTCTGCTGTACATACTCTATGGAGAAATTTTAACGGGCAAGATACAGCTGTGCATGAGGCTTGTGTGGCTTTGTTTTGTTTAGTTGGATGAGCTGCTCCATTTTAAATTCATGGCCTAACTTTGTGATGAACATTGTATAGGCAGGCAAACCTACAAAACTCTCACTGGTAGTCTCCAGTCTGACAATGAGGTAAGCACATCTGTGTGAAAAATACAGGATTTTTTTTCAAATATTTAATTTTACTTTTTTCAGGCCCTTGGTTAAGGAAAAGCTGTGTAACTGTCACACACCTGAAGATACAGGAGAACCAAGCTGAATATGAAATAGTAGCCACATTTGCAGGAAAAACAATTTTATGTTGTGAGGAATTAGCCTAGTGACGTTAACAAGCATTTAAACAAAGTTTGGTGGTTGGTGTGGGGGGCTGTTTATTTTTGAAGCTCATGTCTTGGCAGTCTTCAAGTTACTACTGTTGAAAAAGAAGGGTATTTTTTTCCTTTTTTCTGCCACATCACCACTTCCCTTAAGCATCTCCTTCAAGTGTTTGGACTATGCTGAACTTTTAATATAAGCTAAAAGCTTGTACTGGTACCTAGGGAAGTTAGAAAAATGAAAGCGCCTTCTCTATTATTGTACCTCTGTCAAGGTCTTCACATGTATTTCAATACTAACAAGAAGAAAAGGTGTGAGAAGAATGAAGGTTTTTTTAAAGATCTTCCTGTAGCTGAGGGAGGGTTTCCCCTTTTTTGGGTACCAGGGCTCTCGTCCAAGGATCCCCACCCAGCTGGGACGGGAATGGCTTGGTGTGGAGCTTGGGTGCTGCAGGCTGTGGTGAGTCATACATGGGATGCAGACCTTGGTTTGGTGATAGCTGATACCACCTCTTTGCACTGGTGAATGTAATGGCAGTCAAATTTTGACCCAGATGCATGTGATAGCATTCATTTAGAGTTCACCAGAGCGTAAAACATAATGAATACTCCAGTATATGTTGTTAGCATGTCACCTGGATTGGCTTCCTGGGTTGCATTGTGTCTTGCCCATCGTTCATCTGCCTGGATCAGTCTGAGATCCAGGCTGCAGCGGAGTTGTGGTCTGGATCCTTGGTGCTTCAAGCGCCGGTATTTGTGGGCGGCTTCAGAAGGTGACTCCCTCTGAATCACACTTCTGTTTTCAGGACTGGCTGCTGCCCTTAAAGAAGTCCTGCGTAAGCGCTATTCCCAGGACACCTGCCTTTTCTGCCTTTTCTTTTTTCCTTTACTTCGCTACTTCCAGGATATCCTGCCTTTTGTGTTTCACAGCTTGCTGGAAATGAGAAGGATTTGCATGGCGTCAGTCCTACAAATGAACATGCAACTTCACATGCGCTTCGCGGGCTGCGTATACCAAGATAGATTGCAAATGGAGTTTGTACAATAGAGCAAGTAAAACTGGCTGCATCAGTATGGTTTTCCAAGGATGAAAGAGATGCTGGTTTTTGTTTTACTTGGCAGCCAGACTTGGTGTCTAGTGAGAAGGGTAGTGGGGAGACGCAAGGCAGAACATCTGGTGGAAGCAGAATTTAAGGATTGGAAAGAGTTTTAATCAAAATCCGTATTTTTCTCTACTCTGCCTTCCCTTGTTGAGGATGGCCAATGTCATACAAGTAAGTGGTGGACTGGGGATGGCTGTAATTACTTGGAAGCTGTTAACATACAATTATCCCTGCTCGTCAGCCTGAGGTTGGGAGGGTCACGTGGAGGACACGTTTGCTGTGGGGAACACTCCTCTCGCGGCAGGCTTTGCTCACGTGTGCCCAGCACAGCATGGGAAACCCTGCAGTGGAACGTGCTTGCTCCCCGTCCGAATCAGCAGGAAGGAGTATTTGTTGTTGTTGTAGACTATTGTGGGTTGCTGCTCTGCTGGGGACTCCTTTGGCTACTCACAGCGGTCCTTGCACCGGATGGTATCGCACTGATTTTGTTCTGGATCAGCGGAAGCACCGTGTCACCATGCCAAGAGCATCCTAGCAAAGAAACCCCTATGCCTTTTGTTGCCCAAAGTATATGTGGATTCACTAAATTCTTAGACTGAAGCAGCAATCTGTTTTCCTGTTTTGGGAAGAATGGAAGTGCGGGGAATACTGCTGTGTTGAGCTGGAGATCTGCTTTAGAAGCTAATTATTTTAGCTGTAGCTTAATGTGTAAGGGGGAGGCAGTTTAGAGTAGAAGGGCTTGAGAAGGGGAGTAATTACCAGAGGTGCAAAATTATTAATGCTGGTGTTGGCCAGGGTGGCGTAGGCAGAAGCGGCCACGTGATGTAGGGAAAGCATGATATGGAACAGTGGCTTTGCCGAGCTGCGGACACGTTGAAGGAAGGAGGCTGAGAAGATGGGGTTCACCTTCCAGGCAGAGCCTCGCTGGCCAGCTGGGCTCAGAGGTGCGGCATGGGGCAGGACCAACGCATCCCTCCTGGCAGGATGGGGAGCTCCTGGTGTTCCCCAAAACCAAAAGCAGTCCAGAGCACTTCAAGGAGTTTTTCTTACCTGGAATGGCATCAATTGTGATTTTCTAGGATGTAGCTCTTTCTGCTGGCATATTTTCAGTGATCCTGCCATTTCCATGTTTTTTGACTTGCTGATGACTGACAGTTTTAATAGCAGATGTAAGTTTCTCTTTAGAAAGCAAAGTGAAACTTTAGAGTTTCTCTTCAGAGAGCAAAAAAGCATTTTGAGGCTGGGAGAAGGGATACACTATGGGATACCTAGAGAAAGGGGGGAAGTCGAGTGCCAAAGAAGATGAAAATCATTCACTACAGTAAAGGCCTGTCTTTTATTGCACTGTTACAATAGAAGGGCAGGTGAAAAATTAGTCTTCTGTCCTATACCTCCCTTCCCTCATGTTTTTCAGTATAAGACTCGTTCAAGAGACTTGCAGCAGTAAAGGCTTACAGGAGGGCTGCCGTAGTTATTAGAGCGCTTCCTGGGTGGCTTAGGATTTGTCTCCAAAGCCACACCTGGTTTATTAGGGTTTCCTACGCTGTTATTACAGGACACACTCTGTGTACGTTTCCAGAATGATGTCAAAAGCTTACGTATCGGAGGAGGTTCATCACACAGCACAAGCTGCTGGATGCGTGAAGAAATTAGTGAAATTACAGCATCCAGTAAAACTTGAATGAGTTTTATAGAGTAGAAGCTGGAAAACCGAATACTTTTTGAATAACCTTTGAAATATACTTGCACTTCTCTGTTGTGCACTTAAACTTGAACATTAGCAAATTTTGCTAACTCGTCGCTTCTAAAAAAAATAATATTTATTATATTTATTATCTCTTAACAGACTAGATGCAGTGGTATTTTTCTTTCAGCAAAATTAGATTTGTATCCTTCACAGGTCATAACTCTGGGAGGTTAGCCAGCATGGCTCACCCTTGTCTGTGAGGGCAGTATAGGAAACGGCTGTTGCTGGTTGTGCAGGCACTTGAGAAGGCGTTTGATTAATTTCTTGTTTTCTTTGTTGTTCCCAAGTTATTTGAGTTATTCAAGAGGCATATATGTTTTCTTTATGTTTGTCAGGGTAAACCATTATAGCTAGTGAGTTCTTTTTATTAGTTACCCAAATAAAGCAGAAACTGTGGAAGACGGGAATTTGCTTTTAACAGAGCATTGATACTGAAATGCAGTGTCAGGTTGCTGGTTAATATTAGTAATTTTCTTTTCGTTTAGTAAGAAAGAAATATTGGCTGCTTTTGGTTTTTGGGGGATACTGCAGCAAAAATGTGCTCCAGCTTTAAATGTAGTCTTCTGAACGATAGTCTAGTACTTCTTTTAAATATCCCCTATTTTTTTAATAGAAATAATAAGATAATTCTTCAGACCTTGTGTCCTTTGGTCAATAAAAGGAAACACGTATGTCCCTGTAATTGAAGACAGGTATGCTATTGTGGAGGGTGGAACATGAGTCTTCCTGAAGAGAGGTGGAGTCTCCAATAACATAGTGTGACAAGGGTACTGATTCACCTGTTGATGCATTTTGCAAAATGGGTCTGTGGGTTGGTGTTTTTTTTTTTTTTTTTTTCAGTTTAGTGGGTTATGAGTTGTATCGGTGGACTGCTTTGTACTACCAGCTTACTCTTCTTGAACTCAGTTATTCTTGAGTTCTTGCCTCAAGACTTCGTATAGATCTCTGGAAGGTGAATGAACCGCATGTATTTACTGTGTTCTCTGTCTTAGCACCAAACAACGGAATTGGGCTCTTCTCAATTCATGAGGAAGTGCCTGACTCAAATTAACCCTCTGAGGTAGTCAGATTTATTTGTATTCTACACATGATTTTTTTCTTATGCTGTGTTTTGAATCTCTTCTAAAATAACCTTAGAAGATCTCTAATCATATGATGTTGTAAGACAACTATACTCACAAGCTTTTAGTTTTCTAGTTCCCATCAATCATTCAAAACCAAAAACTCTTCTCTGAGGAAGACTTTTACTCCAAAAAGGCAATATAGGAAATCTATGAGGAGTTTGGTATTATCATGCCCCCCACCCCTCCAAGAGGGTGCTCAGATCCTTCCACAGTATGAAGAAATATGCATCATGAGAGATTTGAAATATTTCTGTTCACATGGAGGAGTTTGCATTGGTAATATCTGACTTTCACGTAGAATTTCCTGATCACTGTAATTTAAGCTCCAATGGAGCTCAAATTTTGTATGAATATACAAAGAAGATATGTTGACTATGTGCATCTACAATAGAGAATATATTTTCTGCAGTGTAGGAAGTGCTGAAGATCTCCAGACTGGAGTCCCAAATAGAGTGCTTGACTGAACTTAAGCTGGAGCATCGTAGACCAGAAGTCCAGAACGCCGAAGAGGATGCTTTGGAAAGCCCTGCGCAAGGAAATCATCGGGTTCTTTTCTTGTGGGTCCATTGACGATAAGTTCCACAAGATCCCACAGTCTTTCCTTCCATAGCAGCACAGCCTCTTCTGCATCTTTGATCAATCTGTTTGGTTTAGAATTGTATATTTCATCCTTTAAAAACTAGTAACGTGTTTTCCTGCAAAAAAATCAGACACTGTTTTGTGTTTTACTGTTTGGCAGTCAGCAGTGAGGGTCTTGTTTGTAATCACAAATGCATTAATTAAATGTTTCTGTAATCAGGACTTTGCGTGTGCCTTTTTGAACTGTTTGCTAGACCTTTGGATTGACATTGTTGACATTTCAGAGTACTTGCAATATCTGCAAATGCTGAAACCAGCCAGGAATTGACTCTCAAGTGTTTCTGGCAGAAGGCACTAGCACTTATCTTTGGCTGTGTCTGTATGTATGCTGAAAAATAAATAAAAAAGGCAGCTGCTTTGCAGATTGGGTGTGATGTCTTGCAAATCAGACAGAAATACTGAACTGGGAAGAAAATAAAAAAGTAGGCCTAATTTAAAATCTGTGTTGTTGGTTAAAAGTAATTCTACAAAAGATTTTCACAATGATTGATTGCCTTTGTGTTTAAAATAGTGCCCGTTTCTAGTCTGTGTGGCCTCTGTTTCCAGTGATTGTGTATTACGGCTTTTCTGCTAGGTTGAAGAATTCTGTAGTTGGTTTTCCACATATATATTGTACATATTTAACCCGTGATGATGTGATGCTTATCCTTTTTTGCTTGGCAAGGGGTTTGTTTTAAGACTTCAAGGAATTTCTGTGTGGCTGGTACTGAGCATATACAGGAAAGTTGTGAAGATGTGCAAGAAGAAAATGGTTTACCTTGGCCTTGGAGGAACAAGGAGATGTGTCTTCAAGCTTAGAAATCAGTAATAATGTATTTTTAAGTGTGAAGGATTTTGAAACTATTCCATTAGATTGGGCTAGATTTGGAGGAAGGTTTTAAAGGTGCTGCTCTTGATCACAGAAGGTGTTTGAATTAAAAGAAAAAAGTATAAGAAGATTTAAGTATCTTTGAAGCACGCTTAAGAATTATTTCACATTATCCTCTTCTCTAATTGATTAACTGGATAATAGGTTTAAATGTGCCAAATAACAAAACCCATGGATTTTATAGCAACTGATCTAAATTGATCTAATTAAGTTTGGTTTTTCCTCTTGTGTCACCTGGGTGACTCCTAATGATGTATAGCAGGTTGAATTAAATTGGGTTGTGCCTCTTTCTTGGGAATGGTGTTGAGAAAATTAGAAATTTCTTCAGGAACATTAATTAAATAAATGTACTAAGTGGAAATGGCTGTTCAGTGTATTTTTGCTCCACCTACACCTGGTCCTTCTCACTCATTTAGGCAATTCCATTTGATTGCCTTTCTTGATGGTCTCAATATCGAGCGTATCAACTGTACTTTGTACATGTAGATGTATAGATGATATATGGTTTGAACCTCTGATGTCAGCTGTGATGTCAGTTTTGCTCATTACCTTGTAAAAATAATTAAGTCTCTTTGATTTTTGGACCCCCTGAAGTTTCTTCTGGGCACCTGGATTCTGTCAGAAATTTCCCATCTGTGGGGTCTTTGGAATATTGTTTTTTCTTAATCCCTTTCTGGGGGCTGCCAAATCAGCTGTTAAAAATAACTGTTCTAGAAGAGGGTTACTTAAATCCTTCAGGTTATATTGGCCAAATCTCTGTGATCCACATCAAGCGCCCTACTTTTACAGTTGGGAAACATGGTGTCAACCATCCTTGGCATCAGATAGCTCAAAGAAATGCCGGTAATCAATTCCAGAAGCTCTGCACATCTGAACTCAAGCTGAGTCTGGGTAATTCAGGCCATGCTTGTACGCATTTCGAGATATTTTGCAAAATGCTACAGGTAACATCAGCTGGAGGAGGTGAGAAAACCTACTGACATTTTGGAAATATTGAACAAAATCTTCAAAGCTATGGAAAAAACATTAGGTTTAGAAAGGTCTGAGTTTTTAACCTGAATCATTAAGAAAATACCCTTAATTAATGTTTCAGATATTCTTTGTATTTCTGCATCTAATATTTTGCTTTTAGTAAAGGGAAACTTTTATGTCTAAGAAGGGATTGTATGTTAAAAATGAATAAAGTTAGTCTGCTTGAACTTTGAATTACAAGTGGACTCATTTTTGTGCCTTAGAAAAGGCAGACATTTGGCCTGCTTTCATTCTTTTCGACTGCATCCTTCACACCTTTGCACGTATTTTCAGAGATGCAGAGAGCCAATATGACAACTTGCTGTTGCCTCAAGGAGGAGTTTCTGCTCTCATCTCCGCCTTCTCGTGGATATACTTTCTATTTCAACCTTATGCTGGCAGTGGAGCTCACCCATCTTTTTGAACTGGGAGGAATTATTTAAGTGGATTAAACCACGCACTTTGGCAGAGATATTTTTCTGCAGGCGCCAGGGCTGGTACTGCCTGAGTGGGGAGGAGGGGACCGAGAAACGGGAAACATGACTTTTGTCCTTGGGGCAATGAGCTGTTAAATTACCTCACCTGCTTTTTTTTTGGGGTGGTTTTTTTGGAAGCTCTCCTCTAGGTCACAAAATGTTCTGGATACTTCTTGATAGTTTCCTAGTTGATTGCGAGTGGAGCTTTGCATAGTGAGTAGGGGGGCTGAGTTGTCCTGGCAGAGGGAAAAGAGGGTTTTACTTGGTTTCTTTGGTGGCGATATCTGTGGTTTGTGGGGAAGGGTAACATTGCACTGATCCTCTGTTTTGGAACTTTAAACTTCTGTGTGCAAGCCTTGTACGCTCTCCTTGAGGGTATTTTTAATAATGTCTTCCAGTGTGTTTTTAAAACAATTTGGATTTACATTTTATAAATGAAAGAAAAATTCATAAGCGAAAGAAAAGTTTACTTTTTATAAAGTGATGTTGAAACAGGAGCAGAAATTTCGATACGTGATTAGATCTGCACAACTGCAAATGTTAGCTGTGCTTTTGACTTAAAGCTTTAATTCAAATCTCTCCTGTCTGACAAGCAGTGGGAAGAGTAATCTCCGGAGAGAGGAATCCATACCCCAGTTTTAGACAAAACATGATGATTAAAGTTATTTGTAGGTTGAATAAGTGCAAGCCTTTGTTCGGAAGAGCTCAACAGGGTTATGTCGAAACATGCAGGAACAGGAGTTACTCGCATTCCTGTTGCTGCTGCTCCCAAGTTTCTAATCCACAGCATCATCTAATGGGGAGCCGGTGGTAAGTTACCAGCTGAGAGTACAAGCGATATTTTACTTTGAGACCTGTTGTCTGATGAGATGACGGTACCTTCGGGTGTCCTCCCGCAGCCGGGGCGAGGGCTGCTTGTCGGGCGCTCATTGGAGCGCGGTGCCCGTGGGTGGGCTGGGGAGGGCTGCCTGGTGGTGGCTCGCAGGCTGGGGGCTGCTAGATCATCTTGGGACAATTTAGAGGAAACTAAAGATAATTTTAATCATGCTTTGTTTTTAGAGCGCAAGATCACTACAATTATATAAGCTCTGAAGGGGGAAACTCGGTTTAGCTGATGTTTGCACTCCATTTTTTGAAAGAAGCATACATTTAAAGTATTGAACTGTGGAGGTCTAAGGCAAAATGTTTGTGTTGTAGTAGCAATAGTCTGTCCTTAGGGAGGAAGAATAACTTAACTTATGTTATTTAAAAAAAAAAAAAGTTATGAGAAACTGGCTTTGCATTGTTTTAAGGCCTTTTTTGCTGGTTAAGTAATGCTGTATGATTGGTAGCTATATGTTATATGATCACTAATGCTTAGTATTAGAAAATAAAGCTTAGATTAAAACGACGATAAAGTTGGAAGATAACATGCAGATAAAAAAGGGGAAAAAAAATGCCCTAACCTGGCCTGTGACTCTGTTAGAGCAACAATCTACAATTTCAGTCTTTTCTGGTGCCAGGAACCGTCAGCAGCTGGATGAAGAGCGAGTAGAGGTGTGTCTCTGTTGGTGGTTTAGTTCATCTTAGGAGCTTGCTGTTGTGGTGAACCTCCTGGTTGTCTGCTCTTACTGCACTCACTGCAGGTGCGGGCACCAAACTGGATCCTTCTTGGATGAAACCAGAGTGGATGATGCTCCTTAGAAACACACCTGATGCTCTCCAGCTGCGAATTCATATTCAGTCCAGGGACCCAGGCTAGAGCCATTTGGTACTGACTAGATTTAGTAAAACCCTCAAAATGCCTGTAGTATGGGCACTGGCCCCTCAGTGCTGCTGTTTCACTGTACAAATTTGCTCCTATCGTACTGTGTTACTTGCTAATATAGATACATCTATTGGGTTTAGAGCTTATTTTTTGGATTTATGTCAGGACAAGTAATGATTTGAAAAAAATCTGTAAATAGTATGCCCTATGCTTCTGAAATTTGTCCTTTTATTGAGATAATGGATGTTACTAAAATCTCTACAATTAGTAAAAAAAAGAAAAACACATCAAAACCCCACCAAATCAAAAGTATCTAAAATTCAACATACAGGGCTTCCATATGACTTCTCTGGTCTTTCTCTGAAATCTGTACAGTTTAATTCAGGATGTTTTAGGCAGGGCTGTAAAGCAGCAAAATGGAGGAAAGGTGTCACTTAGAGTTGAAAATAATATCAGTGTTTTCATGTTTCATTTTGTTCCTGAGATGAAAATTAAAGTAGTATGATCCTAGCCCCACTGCAATGGTAAATTGTGGGATTAAAGAAAGGAAAGGAATTAAAGAAAGGAAAATGAAATGGAAACTAGATATTCATGTAATTGAAGGAGAAGGGAAAAGTGGTTGTGATGAGTTTCCTAACCTCTGGAGATATGCTCTTTGTATAAAATATTTCGCATAGTCTGAAATGAAAGCTCAAGTGCCATAGATAAATGCTTTCATCTTTGAGCTGCCGAGTCCAATTCGGAGGTAGCGGTGGCAGCGTGACAGTGCTCATTCTCCCAGAAATTTTGTTCTAGCTGTAATTGCCCAGGAAGTTTTGGATTTAAAAACACCTGAGCCACATTTTGCAGCTGAATTTACAGCCTGACTAAAAGCTTTCCTTGACTCCACTTTCAGCCTCCTTGCCAAAACAAATAGGCTATTCTTAGCATGTGACCATGGTGGTTTGTCCTCTGCAAAAGCTTCTGTTCAAAATTTGTAATTACGTTTAAGGGTTGGTCCTGGTCGCCGTGATTCTGCATGTGTTATTTTCAGTTTACTTTCATATCAGATTTATTGAGACCGTGTGTGCCTGTGGTTGCTGTGCTTTAGTACAATTCCCAGCCTCAGGGACGGCCCTCTTGCGTGTGAAGAGACAGTGCGTTCACTGTTTCGCCTGCATCATGGGACTTGCTATTGAAAGCCTCAAAGCTACCTCAGATTTCTTCTGAAAGATGGATATGGCCAAGCCTGGTCTCTTGTATAGGTTTTGTAACACTTGGACAGAAAATAACGATTTTTGTAGTAATGCTGGTTGGTAATTTTTAGTCACTGTTGACTTTAACAGAATCTTTTGAGCAGGGATGCACTTTCTTGCAGCATTCCTGTTAAATTAATAAATAACATTTTCTACATGGCGGGGGTGGTGAGTAGTGTTCAGATGATGTATTTGAGGTTTTAAACCGAGCCAGTAAAATACAATTGGACTTTGATCTCAATCTTCTGCCTTAGATCTTCTAACCGTTTTCTGAACAAGAAGTGAGTGTGATGTTCGCGAGCTGGATTTCTTATAACTTGTGGTCTGTAAAAGTATGGAGCTGTGGGAGCTGCATCAGTTACTTGCTGCAGCTCCCTAAGACGCTGACCCAGCAGTAAGAAAAACAGACTGTCTGGCAGGAGTACGTTTGTCTTAGGCTGTGGCAAAATCTGAGCAAAGATAAGCTGTGATCCAGAGTCCATATTCTGCTTGGTTTAGGAAAGCCCAGGACTTTCTCAAACCTTGCGGAGAGTTAGTGTCCTACCAAAAATGAGAGAGTTGAGCTGTGGTCAGGATGTGGCTAATGTGGAAGTTGTTATGGTCTGCAGTTTTCCTGGCTGCTGAGATCCTGTTGGTGCTAATGGTAGATTTTGTCCGATTTGTTGCTGTTCAGATGCCTGGTTTTTGTAGCACTTTGCCTTCTGTGAAAACATGAACTCTTCTGGAATAGTACCAGAATTAAAGGTTATTTTAGAATCATAGAATGGTTTGGGTTGGAAGGGTCCTTTAAAGATCATCTGGTCCAACCCCTCTGCCGTGGGCAGGGACATCTTTCACTAGATCAGGATGCTCCAAGTCCCACCCAACCCTGACCTTGAACACTTCCAGGGAGGGGGCATCCACAGCTTCTCTGGGCATCCTGTTCCAGTGTCTCACCACCCACATCATAAAAAATATCTTCCTTATAGCTGATCTAAGTTTACCTTTTTTCAGTTTAAAACCATTGCCCCTTGTCCTGTCACTAAAGGCCCTGGTTAAAAGTCTCTCTACATCTTTCTTACAAGCCCCCTTTAATTATTGAAAGGCCGCAATAAGGTCTCTGTGGAGCCTTCTCTTCTCCAGGCCGAAAAACCCCAACTCTCTCAGCCTTTCTGAATAGGAGAGGTGTTCCAGCCCTCTGATCATTTTTGTGAATTTTATTCTTAAAGCATATGTTCCAGATCTTATTTTGAGATTGATATAGTGTAGTTGATTTCTTTGCAATTACTGTCTCTTGCTGAAATTACTATTTGTACATTCTTCCCACATAACAAGGGGCCCATTATATTCATCTCCCCAAGAAAACCGATGGACTTACTGACAAAACATGTTCTCTGTCATTTTCTCTGGGTAGCTCTGGATACTTCTTTTTTGTCCTTTGCTGCTGATAACTGTATTAAATGGCTCTCATGCTCTTTTATGTTAAGAGAAAGCTTTCAGTCTCATCCCCTCAGAATTACTTTATCAATCAGTGACACTGGTGAACTTGGCAATAGATTTTTCTGTTCTTTTATTTAATTTTGGGGTTTTTTTTAAAGACAAGATTGAGTAGATTTGGATAAGAATCTTGCTTTTTTAGTTACCCATTTCTGAAGGGGGACTTTCTCCAGGGTTCATTACGATCTGTTGAGGATTGTCTGTGTTTCAGCCCATTGCCTGTAAATTACACCCGTACTTTTTGTAGCAAGTACAAGCTGATATGAAGAGATGAAAAAGGAGGTGGCACCTGATAATGTAAGCATTTCTACGAGCTAATTCTGTCTCTGGAAGAATTATGGTTTCTGTGCAGAGAGGGATGGCAGTAAACGGTTCCTGGATTGTACCTGTTAATCTGCAGATGCTGATTGTCATTAGTTTCTAGTATTTTCTCCTTTAATAAAGGGGCCAAATCAAAGTTGGTACTATTTGAAAACCTCTGATGTACTTGCTACTTGTTATTCTGGTAGTAAGACAGAAAGTACAATTGTCTTTTTTTCCAGTCCAGCCTCTCTGCAGTGGCCTGGGGTCAAGCATCTGAGGTTTCCTGCAGACCCTCCAGCAGCCTTTGATGCTGCCATCCGCAGTGCTTAGTTTATTTGATTTGACTTGATCCTGGCTGAGTATATATTCTGATTTTTCTAAAATGTCAGTTCCATTTTCACTTTGATATGTAGCAGGAAGTGGTGTTTGGCAATGTTTTCTTATTGCTGGACTTTAAAAACAAATTATCATTCAAATGTGTCTCTCTGTTCTGTTATTTATACACATATGTATTTATCAAACTGATAAAGCTCAGTGCAGGTTGCTTTCTTGCTTATCTCTGTATTTACTCATTTACTTAGTTTTGCTTTATTATACTGCAGCGAGAGGGTAATGTAGCTGAAGTTCAAAACTCAACAAGACAAATATGTTCAGGGAGGGAGCCGGCGTTGTGAATTTGTGATCCCCTGGGAATCCCTGGAGTATTTCTGAAGCATTCAGGAGAGCAGCCGGAGAGAATAAAGTTACTGATAGGCTTAAGGTTACGATTCAGCTCTTAACTTTCTCTGTTGGATTTGTAGGGATGCTTGAACTTCAGGGGCTGAGCACGACTCATCTAAAAGTACTAAATGTATGGTATTGTCACTAGTTAGTGTAGGCTTTCCTGTTCAAATATTTTTCTGAAAAATAAGTTAAATTGTGAAGAGTTCTTGAATTGCTTGAAGTACCAAAAATTCAAAAGCACTCAAAAGATTTTTTTGTTGTTGTTGGTTTGTTTGTTTTTTTCCTTAAATTGGTGGTTAGGAATATGCTTCTGATTTTCTTGTGAGGGGATGAACTTTGTTGGGTTTATCTGTGTTCATATGAGTTAGAATAAACTACTGGGATTCAGTCTACCTCGCCCTCTTTCTGAATCAGCTTGGGAAAAGCCGATGTAAAATGCAATATATCCTTGCTTTAGCTGGTACAAGCCCCTGCTGCTTACACCAAAAAGTGCTTTTAGCTAACATTTGTGATGGTCTGCAGAGGATTAAAATTCTGGGGTCCTGATTACTTATAATGTGCAGCTTCTGCAATTCAGATTATGGAAGCTAGTGACCAGATATTTACATACCAAACCAATATTTATGATAAGTGATAGTATATCCTTTAAGTATTTGGGAATCAAAGGAAGGACTTTCTTACCCTACTATTTTTTTCATTTGCATAATCTGGTTTTCTACTTTTTGTGCTGAAGTCCCTTGCGTTTGGCAGACTTGAGGCTGATTAGTAGCTTCTGTTTTATCTCGTATACAGAGTTCAAAGAGAAGCTGGTGGGTGCGTAGTCTTAGAAGAGAACAAACACATCAGTTCTTGTATTAGGTCACCTGAAGATGAGCAATAGCTTGGCAGCAGGGTGCGTTGGGTGGGGAACCGGGGCACTCTGATTTGACAGTAGGGGAGTATGAGAAGTAGAAGATGAATGGGTGGGGAAGGCCGGAAAATGACACAACTGGAGGAGAATTTAAACTTCATTAGCCCGGAGAGAGACATCCTCAGTCTTCAGGAAGCATTTGTTCTTTTGGATGTTTACACTGGGAAAACATGGCACACGAGGGTGTAAACACTGTTAAAGTGCTAGGTGAAGGGGTTTGACGTTACCTGCCCTTGTTGAGGCTCTTCGTTGAATATGATTTAAGCTAGCGTGCTTGAGCACTGCGACCAGTGGTCACACAGTGTGGTCTCTCAGCTATAGGGGTAGTTAACTCCAGAGTTCACCTCATTAGCTTCAACTACTCCAGCTAGATCTGTAAGAGAGCGTGTCTGTCTGCTCCTATGTGTTTATACTTTATCATGAGATGGCTTAAGATGCCTTTGATTTTGCTTTGATGCCTTTATCCATTTGCTGTGTTCTGCCTTGTGCTTCCTTTCTTCCCCTCTCGCTGCCCGCTGGTTTCACTAGGGCTGACTTGCACAGTCTGAAAGCATTCAGTTGGTTTGAACAACCTCTTTCAAACTCTGTCATATTGGTTTTCTTCTGTTTTTCTGGTCCTCTTTTCTGTTTTAGTAATGCTTCTGAAGTAGTGTCCAGACCATAACTGAGGAGTTCTTTCTTTAATTTTAACTTCAGCTTTTTTTTTTTTTTGAGTCTTGCTGAAATTTGACATTGTGTTTTTCTACTTTTCCTCTTTCTGCTTGTTGCTATTACTGGCTTAGGTTGGACAAAAATGCTTGTGCAGATCCCCTTGGCATACTTATTCCTTGGTTTGTCAGGGAGCTCCACTCAGGTTATTGTAATTAACAAGAATTGGGACAGAAACCTCTCTATTTTTATTAGTAGGAACTAAAATAGGAACAATGTTCTTGAGAGAACGGTAGCATAAAAAGCTGGCAGAAGAGCAGAAATCACGGAGGAACTCATCAGACCTCATTGATCCTAACATGAATCAAGTTTAACTTCCCAATGTCATAGTCAAAAGACCACAGCCTCTGTGAGAGTTTTACAGCTTAGAGTTGTACAAAATTCATCTTGGTCTTGTGTAACAGCAGTTGCAGTTGGACAAATACTAGCTAAAGAGAACTGGTACTAAAATTCAACAGAATTTTTTAACTAGCTAGAATTTTATTAAGAAATTAAGTAGAACTACATTGCTACAAATAAGAGCTGGCTTTCATGGTATTGAGGGGTTTTTGTTGTTTGTTTTGTTCTCATTTTGAACCATTACTGCAGTAGGATGCTACTGCATAAGCCACGTCTCAACAGATCCAGTCAGTGCTTGCTGTGGGGAGCGCAGGTGGGCACAGTGCCCATGGGAGACACAGTGGCATCAGGGAACAAAAATCTTTGGTGCTCATGAGGTCTGGTGAGGGATGCGTTTCCAAAAACCAGTAAGCCTGGCTGGGCAGAGCACCCCGGAAAGCTTTCCCCACAAGCACTTGCTCCTGCAGCCCCCGTTGTTGGCAGATGGGAAAACTTTCCGCTGAGCTTTTGCAGCTAGCAGTTTTGGTTAGGCTTAGTAAAAGTGAGATGTTGCTTTTTGGTACATTTGAAGTCCTTGAAGCTAGAACTACTGTTGCATTTGTATAGGGTCCCCAAACGAAACTTTACATAAGATGATGGATTTTTCTTTTAAAGGTCTAAGCAAATGCTCCATAACACAGCTTCCTGAGAGCTAAATCTGTTGGCATTGATGACAGATGGAAGCTGCTTGTTCTCTTTGATTTATTCTTTTAGGTTTATAGAAATTAGCTTTTCTTTTTTCCTCTTCATATATGCCTTGGTCCTTCTTGGTGGAAGTACATCATGTCACATACAAACACGATCGTGATTACCTCAGGATTTAGTACAAGCCGGTATCAATCTGCTAGGTAATATAAAATGTGTCTTGCTGTCTTCCTTTGCTAAGTCTCTTTCGAGCTTCTGTCTTCTGCGTTACTCGTCGTCTTCTCACACGGTGGAGTTTGTGAGAGTGCTTGCTGCTTCTCCTCTGCTGGTGTGCAACGAGCCATCCTTTTTTGTCTCCAGCCCCTCTTGCAGGCTTGTTTCTTCTGCCATACCCACAGAGCTGGCATGTTTGTTGTAATTGCCCAAATACTCCTTCCTTTGGCTTTCTCGGAGCTTCACAGTAACCTCCAATGGCAGATTTCCTTGGCCACGCAGTATTTATTTTTGTTCCTTAGGGGGTACTGAGGCTCTTGGCACTTAGTAAACAGCAAAAAGACACTTGGCCTTTTAGAAATCTGTTCATTTCAAGTACGAATTATGTTAGATAATCTTACTACAATAGGTGCTTTTTTAATGATTTCGTCCTTTTTTAATGGGCTACATTTTTGCGATGTGAAAGGTGCATATACATACAAAAGTGATAATTGATTGAACATGATACATTTGGAAAAACACGAAACAAAGGTATTTCAAAACTGGTAGAGTTTCTTGCCTACAGCTCAATGCATGTAATACCTTATTTTCAGAATAGTGATAAATGCAAAACGTTCAGTTCCTGTGAAGGGAATTTCGTACCATAAATTGAGTTAACAAATCTGCTTGTTTTCAAGAACTTGTTGGGTTGCAGCAACCATTTAAATAGTTGCAAACAAAGTGGAGGTGTTTTGTTTTTCTTTTTTTTTTTTTTTTTTCCCAAAGTAATCGTTCCTACTCAGACCATCTCCTGCCCCAGGTCAGGCTTTCTCAACATGGCCAGGAGAGGAAGAGGCAGGAGCAGGGAGCAGAGCCAGGAGTGTAGCTGGGGTGAATTGGCTCGAGCAGCAGTTAGGACATAGGAAGGTGAGATGGTTTAGAGTGAGCTGTACAGGTCTTTCACCAAACCTGTCTCTACCACACCCCTTCTTCTGTGCCTTAAAATTTGTCCTACAAGGATAGATTTCTGGGGTTAATTGCTCTTTTCCTTCCAATTTCAGAACTTCTTCATAAGTGTTTCCCACAGTGAGGGAAGTGGAAAGAGAGCATGGACATTCCAGGTGAAGGTGTTTGAGAAATGATATGGAGCATTGCAGGCTTGCTTTACCAAGGTCCAGAACAGTTTTTTGCAATTGGGAATCGCCACATTTAATGTGGAGAAAATGAAACTAGATTTCCCTTCTACTTTAAGCATGAGGGATTGGCTTGTCTTTTTTTTTTTTTTTTTTTTTTTTTTAAATCTTTTGAGTAGTAAACACAACAGCAGAGTAGGTATTTCCGATGTGAATACTAAATACAAAGTTAATACAAATACAGAAGATTGATTCTTATGGAGGTACTACAGAAATCAGTTTCTAGCTGCTCAGTATTGAAAACATGTTGATACATGCAAATATATAAGAAAATGAGCATGCCATGAAAGTAATTTCATCAGCTGCTGTGCTCAAATTGTCTCCAGCAGTCATAGCATGTAGCCTTAAACCAAGTTTTTATGTAGTAATTCTCAGACACGTGAACTATTGCTCTTTGTTTTACTTGCATACATCTACAAAACGTATTGGCAATTAACATGTCAGCATTAACATTTTCAAGGCAAATTGTTTCTGAAGATACTTTTGTGCTGTGCTGTATTCTAGCCCGTTTGCTTGTTTTCTGGGTTGGCAGAAGTGTCCGCTTGACACAGTTACCTTGCTGATGTCGTCATAAGTAGGTATGAAAAAACTGCAGTTTGGTATGGCTAAATTAGAGTGTGTTAGTGCAGAGAAGTTTTATGGTAAATTGAAAAAGTAAATAGGAAATACAAATTGAATGGGTTTAATATTCAGTTAAACAATGCAGTTATGACTGCATTGCATTTAGCTCAAAAAAAAATATTTGTACTATATCTAAAGTTCCTTTGAAATATTATGTCACCTGCAGTAGAGTGCTGAATGCTGCCTAAGCTTTGATTTGTTGAAGTTTCTGTTGAACAGTGAACTAGGGTTGAAAAAATAACTTGACTGACAGTAAGCTACCGCTATGTATCAATGTTTTCCTCTATCTGGTCTGTCCTCTGTGTTCACGGGACCTTTCCCAAAACATTCTCCTGGGCCCAGCATAACCTGCAGAATTTTGAGCAGCTCTTAAACATGCAAGTAATAGGGTTTTTTTAGTATAAAATAACCTATGTAGTTCTACTTTTACTGTGTTAATTTGCTACTATACTTATTCTGACTAGTTTATTTTCCTTGGATTTAGCCAACCTAATGAGATACCTAATCAGTTGTTTAATGAAGTTTAATTTTTCATTTGTTTTAATTAGTTAATTCAGCAATCAGTACAGTGCCTTAGTATAGTAAACTGTTCATAGGATAGTAAGTAGAATCAGATCGTGAAATGCCTACCTCTGAGCTCTGGTAACAATTTTAAAATTGCATTGCTATGTTTTGCTTTCCTAGAATTCTTTCACCTGATGGTGCTGTTTGATTTCCTCTCGAATACCCTACAAAACCAAAATGTACATTATTTTAAAATGGATAATATTTAAGTAAATATAAGTGGAAGGATAACGTACCAACTTTTGACTGAGGAATTTTTAGTTTTTTCATATACTCAGTGTGTTATGTAGAGAATTTTTTTGAGAAACAATATCCTTAAACATTTTCCACGAGAGGGAATAATAGTGCAAAAGAAGTTAAAGAAGAGCTGGCAGGTGTTTTTCTTGCTTTCCACTGCTGTGGAGTGCAGTATAGTTCTGTCTTGCAGGTTGTTCGAACTGCTGGCTACGAGCGTTTAGCCAGTGCTGAATGTGTTGAATACTATTACTGATAATTAAGGCAAGGTCTATTACGGCTTGCCAATTATAAAATCTGACATTTGAAGGAATAGCTATTAAGTTTACCAACTTCAGACAAAGGCTTGTTTTATTACTCTCCCTCTCCTGCTCAACGGAGAGGCAAACTCCAGTACGGGGTTCATGGTCCTTTTTCTACTGACTGTAGGAAGGGAAAAGGGTGGCTGGCTTCCCGGTTATAAGCGCAACCCTTGTGAATTCTCTCCTTCGTGTTGGAAGAAGTCTTAATTGTGGAGACCAAAATGACCTAGCAACTTATAATCAAGTACTTTAATCTTTAATATAAGTTGAGTACGTGTATACAAATATAAATGTGGAAGCTTTGTCCTCCTTTGTTTGGAAGCACCATTCAGGTGACTGCTTGTGTTTGTTGGTGTTGCTCTCAAATTTGTTGCCTTAGTCCTTTTGGCCTGGGTATGAGTCTTTTTGCTTTCATAGTTTCAGAAACAGTATGCTCTTTCAACAGTGGAGTGAAGTTGACTGCGTGTAGATTGGATTTACATAGATGCACATGGGAAAAAAAAGTTTGTTGCGGCTGATAGCTATTAATGAATGGTCTATAACCAGACGGGGGCTGTATTTTTATGGGGAAAATATGATTTGAAGGTTCCCTATCCAAATCTATATTTTTCCCAGTTTTAATCAGTAAAGCATAGTTTCATGTTTGAAAAAAGTGCTGTTTTCTTTTTCTAAAGGACTTATATCAGGTAGTTGAACTTTAAACTTTTTTTGTTTCTGTTCACCTTAAAATGCTGGGCTGGAAACCAGCTGTTCAAGAGCTGGTTCAGGAATAGACTTAATGCATCTGTCTTGAGGGCAATGGCGTGTGCATCAGCTGAGGGGTAGATAATAGAGCAGGTACGACCTGATAGGTTTCGGTATCCAATTCTAATGTGCTGCCTGTCAGAGTCCCAGCTGACAGAGATGGAGTGGTGCCAAAACCAAAATGTTACAACTGGTTTTGTGTTGCTTCTCAGGCAGAAGACTGTATTTATTAAAAGTAATTGTCCCGTGAATAACTACTACACTCGTATTTAGATGCTTTCACCCAGTGGCTTCTTAGACGCTTGCAAAGCCTCAGGTATTTTTCTTAAACGTGCATTTCCTGGTGGTGGCTGACTTCAGTCACTGCTCTGTCTTTTAAGAGGATTTTTTAGCTCGTGATGCTCCCCTATCATAATTTATTAATAAGCATGAAGTAGGCTTAAGAATATGCAAGAATGCGAAAGTCCATGTCAGTGAGCAAAGCAGAAGCCTCTGGATGCTAATGGGGGAGGTTGGATTCTAACTTTTGGCAGAAATTTTGGCAGTAATTTCAGGGTTTGTTTCTTGTGCGACATGGAGACCTGGCCATGCTACTCAGGGTGTAAGAGAGAGCCTTGTTTTTAGTGGTTGTGTGACATATCACTTAGGTACTAATTTGAACTAGCATTTTAAAAGCAAATGATAGGCTTGTGAAGAAATGAAGGCCTAGTTATACCCAGAAATAAACTCAGCTGTTTAGCAACTATGCCCACGATGGCAGTTGTACTCAGAGGTCAGATCTGGCTTAAAAAAAAAAAAATAAAATAAAACTCTGATGTATACTAGATCTGATTTACAGTATCCTAAAATAAGGAAAAAATGGCCAAGAGGCAGTTGTGAGTGAATACAGATGTTGTTTTACAGGATTTTTTGTACAATGCTGGCAACTCATGATGAAGATGATGGTGTTTTGTAGAGTCCATGGGATGTGGCAAAAGGTTTGAAGCAAACAGAATTGGATGTGACATGAGGTTTTAGAGCATAAACTTTCTATGAGTAGTTGAAAGAAGTTAATGTGCTCCATTCATGGGGGAAAAGTGACCAGCACGTTTTCCTGTATTAAATATAACATTTTAAATAGCATGAATTGCGCGAGTAGAATACACTAGAAACATTTGTTAAAATCTTCGTGAACTTCTTGAATCATGAACTGCATTCAGGAAGAAAAAAATCTGATTAATTGAGTAAATTTAAACACAAAACCAGGTATCAGCACTAAGTTAAGCTCTATAGCTATTTTTTCCCATCTCTTCAGAACATTACTTCATTTAAAAAAATATTTGACTTTGCATTCTGAGTCTTTGCTTTAGAATTACTTTTCATCTTCTATCATTTCACATTAAAGTTAACAGCAAATTGTCTTATCCCTTGACAAGCAAGATGTTAAGACCAACAGCATTCTCAAAGCGGTCACAGCAAGCCTCTTCCTTCTCTTCAAACCTTTTGAAAGTCTTTGGAGGCAGCAAAAAGCAGGTCATGTGCAGCGTGTCCTGACAGATCCTCTGGGACAAGAGTGTCCTTTTCTGCTCATGGTTGTACAACTCTCTGGTGGGCTGATGACTCTCTTTCCTTGCCGCTGCTTATGGCAAAGGGGTCTGCAGCCTTCCCCGGTTGTGAGAAATTTTGGAGCTCCTTTTTCCTTTAGTTGTGGGAAAAGAAAAATGTGGGACATGTTTCCTAGCTTACAGACTCTCGGAGTTTGCTGCCAGTGTTTTCTTTGCTGTTTGGCAGGCTCATTTCGTTCACGCTGAGAGAGGCAAGTTACACCTTGGTGATATGAGATGATACTTTTTACAATTTTTGGAATCACTGAAACACATCAGTTTAGTATGTGAATGAGTTTTGGAGGGGAGCAAGAAACGGCAGGAGAAGCGAGCTTTTCAAGCTGTGTGGACTTCCAATTCTTATTAGAGTAAGGACTATAAAGTAGAATTTTTATTTTTTTTAAAAAAGGACTAATTCAGCATATTTAAAATGGCACCGTTAGCCATTCAGAGTGTGCCAATCCTGGCAACTTTCCTGGGTAGTTCAATGAGCATTGCATGCAATCAAATACTCCTTTTAATTGGGAGCTTATTTAGCTGCATAACTTGAGGAGCCTAAGGTTTGAATGTCTTGGCCTTTGCATCTATTTCACTTGTAAACTGTAGATTCCTCTAAAGTGATTTTCGCATCATATTTTTATAGAAAGTAAGGTTGATGTTCCTTAAGATTCAGAGTTGTAATGTCATGGTATTGGAGGTCATTCCCTCAAAAGCTTATAATATGATAAATCAGTTGTGACCAAATGTATTCGTGGGTTATTTAAAAGCCATATGCCGAGCCATGTGAAAAAGTGGGCACGTTCATTTGTCTGAAATGACAAGAGGCTGCATTTCTGCTCACATGCCTCGACGTGTACCCGTTACAGAAATTAGAGCATTTGCACACCAAATCAGGTAGAGACAAGTATCCATTAGTCATATGACCCACTGTGTGCATATATATATACATGTGTGTGTGTATACATGTATACACACGTATATGTATGTATATACACACTCCTAGTATAGTCTTAGCTTTGAATGTCTTGTACTTCTATTTTGATCTGAAGATAGACCCCATTTTTGGTTCACAAGTTAGGGAAACTGGGGAAAGAGCTGCACGGCTTAGTTGCCCCCCAAAATTGATCTGTTCTTGAATCTTGTCCATACCCAGGTCTGAGGGGCCCTTCTGTAAGCAAAGTGTCGAGGGTTGGAAAAAGGCTTGAAGAATCTTGTCCTGACAGGCTGGCTACTTCCACACGGAATAACAGGAATAAACATAATAAACTAAAGTCTGTATAGTGAATCCTGATAGCTTACTAAATTTGTCTACAATTTTTTTTTCTTTAATTTTTATTTTACTTTTCCCACAGGGAATACTGGATAGATCCCACAATGGAGGACGGGAAGCCCGTTTGGGCTCCACACCCAACTGATGGGTTTCAGATGGGGATGATTGTGGACATCGGCACTGACAACTTAACTATTGAACCTTTGAATCAGAAAGGCAAGGTAAGTGTCTCACAAGCAAAGGAACAGAGAAAAACCTTACAAAAACTATTTTACCTGTAGGTCAAATCTTTACCAATATCTACCATTACACACAACCTGAAGGAGAGGGAAATCAGCTTTCTCTGGCTAAGGATCTTTGTTTAGCTTTAGCTTGTGTTGCAAATGAAATATCCCACTGATAAGAAGTGCTTGCTTTCTGTCAGTTATCTGCATGTGTATATGTGCTTGTGAAAGACAGAAGAATTGAATCTCTGTAGCCATTTGATTCAGTACTGTATACTTTATTTTTCTAAATTAGAGACTGTTTAAGAGTCTACTGTTGAGATTGGCTTCTCTCTTTTCCCTTAAATGCATAGGGAGAGTGTCCTACAGGGATGTCCTAGACTCTGGCTTAGATTAGACACCTTACTGTTAGACTGATGAAGATTGAGAGATGAATCCTCTTACCTCAAGTACTTTGAGAAGTAATACGATGCCAAACAAAGGTCCTATGGAATTGCTACATCAAATTAAAGGCAAAATAAATGTAACTTTTAAAATGAAGTCCTAATTCACCCTAATTAGTGTGTTCCAACTGCTTCGTTTATCATGACGTCTTTCAGATTCAGTATGTTGTAATTAAATGTCAGTTTTTACAGGAAGTACGTTGTATCTATAAATTATCCTAATTCGGATGGTCAGCATCCTGGTTTTTACTAGCTGGAATAAGATCAGACACTGTTTTAAAAGTTGTGATTTTGGTCTTCGTGAATATGTGATATGTGCCCTTTCTAACAATTTTGTCCATATCCTCAGATATGGAAAAGGCAAAGTTTGTGTGGGTTGTTTTTTTTTTTTTTTTTGTAACTTATTTTTGCATTTCAACAATAATAGAGAATGCCTTGTCACAGGTCAAAAGGTTATGCAGCAGTCCTTCCTTTTGGGAGGAATGTTTATAGGCTTTCTTCTTTCTACATCTTGGAAAGGAAGTTGATTTTGCTTTCCTTAGAAATACAAAGCAAGTGTAACGTCTGACTTTTGTGTGTGAGCGAGAAAGTCTGTAGGTTTAGTAGTAGTAGTATGCATTCTTCAGTTTGGGGAAGAGAAAATTATTCAGACAAAAATATTAAATATTCCAAAACTATGACTAAGTAGTCTTTAACTGACTTAAAAGATTTTGACCTCTGCCACTATTTCTATTTATATCCCCAAATGGTTCTGATGTGATAAAAAGTCTGTGTATTAAAACAGGCAATAAGGAAACACCTGAGTCGTCATTTATTTCTAACATATGCGCCTTTCAGGGAGCATATATAATTTTTTTTTTTTTTTTGTGAAACCAAAAAATGATCCTAAAATACAAATATTTTGCTTCATGGTTCACAATGAACAATCTCTTTTGTCTAGAAGGTTTGTTATTCTGCTGTTGTTTAGTTTCTTGAATTAAGCAGATCGATTAAGGGCCTGATGTTCCTTCATCTAAGGGAACAAACACTTCACAGTTTAAATACTGTAGAGATTATGGTCCTATATTTCTAATTATATCAGACTTCCTAATATTAATAGAGGTGGAGTAAAACATTTTCTTGATTATCTTCTCAGTCTTTTCAAGGTGTCATTGATTTCTTTCTATAGCGAAATGTTTCTCATTGCGCTTTGTCTTTTTAAGATGACTCTGTTCTTGTGTGCTTAGACCATTAATTTGAAGTAGTCAGCATTAATACCCATGATTATCAACTTTGTTTACTTAAAATGATAGTTCAAAAGTGCTCTTCAGTAAGAAGGAGTGATCCAGCAGCTCCAGAGTTGCACATGATAATTACAGGGAAGAGAGGAGTAACCTGATCTTGTAAACATATACGGGCAGTGTAACTTATTATTATTTTTTAATCTGGGTCATTAACATGTCATATGTATTCTCTGTAGGCACTGATATCTTACCAGAGATCACAGGCTGAAAAGGAAATGTGTATGCATATGTTTGATTATTGCCCTTTATACCACTTAATGGTTGATTAAAATATGTTGTTAATAACTGGAATAAGTGCTGCAAGGCAGCAGTTTCATGATGTCGTAAAATCCTCCCTCCCTTCCCCACCTGTAGCTAGCTCTGACATTGCAGAGTGGCACCCTCTCAGCTCTGCTCGCCGAGCCGCGCGTGGCACAGCAAATGAGGTCAGAGAACGGATTCACCTTAAAAATGAAGAAGTAGAAAGTTTGCAGAATGGCAGCAAGCAGTGGCAGGAGGACGAGAACTGGAGGCCAGCGTGGCAGTAGATTGCTTTGTATTGTGAAACCAAGTTACCCGGTCCAGACTGGGTGAAGGTAGTTGGCCAACACAGTGATTTACTTATAAACCAGCCATAGCAGTTTTGGGTACCGCAGCCCATACAGAGTTAACAACGGCATCTATATTTCTGTGCGGAGGCTGGGTGTCTAAAGAGAGGTGGGGATCTGAGTCATCTAGTTTGCGTTGAACGAGAAGGAGTAATCCAAGCTGCAGGAGCGTGTTATCAGAACAGAGGCTGCATGTGTTACACGATGGGAACTACTCCCTGAAAACCAGATCATCGGCTTGCAGGACTGATAAATGCCACGACTGGAAAGAAAACAGAGAAACTGGAGAGGGGTTTGCTAACGAGCATGGTCCCACCTAGGGCTGGAGTGTTGTCCTGAGGATGGGCTCCAAACCAGAGCAGGGGGCCAGGGCTGGGAGCACTGGCCCTTGTCCCACCAGCAGTTGCACGCCGGTGTGCAAGGAAGGAGACGGATAGAAAGGCAGCCAGTTGTTAAACTCAACTAGTGTTGCATTTACACTTCTGCTTGGAGTGTACTTTTCTGAACTTACTGGGAATCCTAACCTCAGGTCCTGTTCCGTGTATCTTTGTTGCATTGCTTGATGCTGTAACAGGGAGAAGGCAGACGACAGCGAAATTGCCGAATGGGGGGAATTTACTCTTTTCCTGGAGGTAGCAAATCTAAGTAAAGCAATTAGGAAGAGATGCTTTGGAGGGACTTGCACCCTGAGATGCCATCCTGGGATCCTCGTGGCACCGAGGAGTAGGGGGCAGGCGTTTGCTAGAGGGTCAGCAGTAGTGCCTTTCTGGCGGTTGTTGGGAGGGTGTGTGGTGCTGCAGGCGCTCGCTGACACCCCTCCTGCCGTCAGCCGAGAGGCACCTTGCGGCTCTGCGCCGGTTCTGAAGGGTCATGGAGGGCTTTACGGGGCACCTGCTCTGGTATGCTGTGAATAACCAGAGAGGTATTTTCCTGAGCTAAGTATAAATGAATAAATGTACTTTGAAAGTAAGGATCAGAATGTCCAAAGTTCAGTGTTTCAAGCTCAGGGTTTTTTTTAGCAGTGAGTGCAGCTTGCTTGCGTGAATGAGACGTGTTCTTGTCTCTCTTACGCACTGTTTGTACTGCTTTAGGTTGGTTTGTGAAACACAGCTGAGAGTAGGGATGTCTCCTGTCTGTATCTGGGAGGTATAAAGGAGGGCATGGTTACACATATTGGATTACACGGTAGAAAGAAGATCCCGCTTGAATGGAAAGATATCTTTTTTCACTCGTCTAGTTTCTGGGAGAATAGTTAAGATTGCCATTGGATTTCAAGTGCTGCTTCATTACAAAAAAGGGGAAAAAAAAAAAAAACTATAAAAAAGCCTAAACCCTCTGTTTTGCCTCCTGAGACCACTTCAGTGTCTCATAAGATTCATATCCTCTCCATTTTCTTAGAACAAGTTTGTCCTAAGCAATGTCTTAATGCGAAAGTCTTCCACCAAATGCCTGAAGTGTTTTCTCCTTACAATAAATGCTTAAAAAAAATAATGGGACAACATGGTAAAAAATTTCTTGTACTTTTTTTTTTTTTTATTGATAGACCTGGGATATCTTGCCCATTTTCCTATTTAATATATTAGATTTTAATAGTAATTGGCAATACTCAGAGCTCTGCACATCTAGCTAACGTACTTACCTACAAAACAAGTAATCACCTTACATAAAGCAGTAGTCCAACTGTGACATACGGGAGTGAAATTCTTTGTTGATGTAGTTGAAACCAGGCTTCATGTTCTGATCGAAAAAAGTCCAGCAGAAAATCATCAGCTTTCAGATAAGTCTTCATATTGCTTATTTGTTTTATTACTTCTGAAATATTCTAGAAATTGATTCCCAATTCACATTGAGTGAAAAAAAATGAAGGAGGACATAATACAGCATGAATTCTCATTATATTTTTCATTGGAATTTATCTTGGATCAGAAGGCTGAGTGGTGAGGACATTGAAAAAGCTCTTCTTTCCCCTTCTGGGATAGATCTGGTATGGCTGGCTTTAGATCCATGAAATGTTAAAATATCAGAGATTTGTGAAGAGTCTTACAGAATAGCTGGGTATCATGTTCATTCTCTCCTGTGAAAAAAAAAGTCTGTTAGTTGTTCAACTTGGATTACACATGAGCAGGCAAGAACAAGAAGTGAAGTTAGATTTTCGTGAAGCCAGTCATGCTCTTTTTAATGAAAAAAAGACTATTTTTCCACTATTTCATGCAGTAAACTGATTATGTGGGTAACTGTTGTGTTCACATGTATCTTTACCCAATAAGATATACTTTTACTGTTGACAAACTTGCAGAGAAAATTATTAGGATAATATGTTCTAACTGCAGTATTGTGAGAGGGAGGAAAGGGCGGGGAATCTCTGCCCTGCTAAAACTCTGAATAGCAGCTGGCAACTTTCTGAGGTCGGTAAAGATGTTCAGGTCCTCCACGGCTCCACCAAGCTCTGATAAAGGATATTTTGGAGGAAGTTGATCTAATGGACGTTCAGATGTTCCACCATCATCGAGCAGCTCCGTTTCCCTTAGGAAAGCTTCTTGTGCGTATTTTTCTGCATTAGATCCTGATAAGGGGATGACAAAATATCATTTATTGTGACTACAAATTGCATAACTTCATAGGGAAGGGATATCGTAGAATTACTGTTTTCTGACTGGCAGCAATTAGTTCTGCTCTAGAGACAATTTTAACCCTTCCCACTTCAAAAGGAGTTGGAATTCATGGCTGTTGATGATGGTGTAAGCTACAAGAGCTCACGTACTGTGTCCGTTGTACTGAAGCAAAGGTGAAGCAAGTTGCTGTATTTCTCCTGAACTTCCGTGTGAGGTGTCTCTCATGGGACTATCTTGCTGAGTACAATGTTGAACAAGCAAACATGTTTGTTTATTAAGGTCATTCTTTAGATCCAGTTGGTTCCCTTTTCAAATATTAGACTAGACTTCTTGTCTCCATTTCCATGGGGAAAATGAGACTGTGCCTGTAGCAGCACGGCTGCTGTCGTGTTTAATTGGTGCAATAGGGTTTTTATGCATTCATAGGTAGCTCAAACACGCTATTACTATGGTAAACAAAAAAGTATAATTAAGCCTACCTCTTACAACAGGTATTTTTGTGCAGATGCTGTGATGTGTCTGTGCTAGGATGTTTTTCCTTCCTTTTTACAGCAATATAAATTATGATTTCTGGACAATAAAAAGAAACAAAGTTGCTTTTGTAATGAATTTTGCCAGTTGGACATGAACACTTGATAAATGGCTGTTTTGTATAACTAGAATACAAGGGTTGAAGGAAGGTCTTGTTTTACTTTAGTATTGATTTAGTGAAGGAAAAAAAAAAACCAACAACCAAAGCTACAGTATTTGGGGATACAGAGGATATTATGTATTGAACACTTATATTTTAAGTAGGAATGTTTTAAAACAGCGTATGATAATGACAACACAGTCCTTTGACTGAACTAATAATTTGATTTTTATTCTTTGTGCTTCTTGGCAAAACTGTGGAAGTTGTGTGTCCTTTACAATGCTGTTCCCTTTGCAGTACTTTTTTTAATCCTTATTTTTTATATTACACAATATTACATGCAATTTTGGAAACAAGCATCAAATATTATTGCAATAAAAATATATATTACAGTGACTGCATTTTTATAATGTAGTGTGGTAATGTAAATGCAGCAGCTCTGCTTTTACTGCATCTAGTAACTCAGTAAAATTTCCAGTGCTGAATTATAAAGCTGGCAACTTCATTTTAGATCATGCACAGCTTCAGTGCACTCACTTGTACCATCTCATCAGACATCTTTGAACTGTATTTCTATTTTTATGGAATTCTGACAATGTTAATATTTTTTGTCTAACAGACTTTCCAGGCTGCTATCAGCCAAGTGTTTCCTGCGGAAGAAGACAGCAAAAAGGATGTAGAAGATAATTGTAAGTTATGAATTTAAAAATAAATTATGCATTTGAAAAAAATCTGTATAGAAGAGAATATTGTTTCCTAACAAGCTTCCTGTTTCTTCCTTGTAGTCTTTGTTTTGCTTCTTTGCTTGAATTTATGTATGACCTCTACTAGTCCTTTAAACTTCTTAAAGTAAGCCCATTTTAAAGATCATTCATAGTGCTTTTTAGTTTTCAGTTGAACACTTCAGAGGAAGTCATAGTTACATTAGTCCCACATAAAACTGTTACTTGACTTCAGATATATATCAGATGTCACCTAACTGCATCAGGTTCAACTACATTCAGCATTGTGGGGGTTAGCTGTATCTTTTATAGTGCAGCAAAAGAATTAGTTGCTTTATCAGCAGCTGTATTGTACAGCATTTTCCTGCATGTAATCCATTTCTCAGATAGCGTTCCTGTGGAAGTACAGGTAATATTGAAAATAAATTTTAAGATAACCTTCCCAAAACTGGAGACAGGAATCTGGACCCATTGGGGCCACTGGAAAAGGAAATAGGTTATAGTGCATCGGATACAGGAGTGCTGCTGGAAAAGGAGTTTTGAGGTGAACTTGTGTACTAAACTTCAGTGTTGATCTGTAGGGCTTTTATTTTGTTAAATATTTTATAGTTAGATGTGTGGAAACAAATACAGTATTCAAATCTGGGGAGAGGGGAGAGAGTACCAAGAAAGGTGAGTAAGCACTAGCATCAGCTTTTAGAGAACTGTTAAACAAATATTTTGCTGCTGTTGCTCTGTGTGAGCAAATCAGAGAGACTCTCCTGTCTTGAAAACCTGATGAAGGCAATTGTTTTAAATGTTTCCTATGGTGTTTACTGGTTGGTGAAAATACTGATAACTTTGTAAATGGTGGGCAACAGTATCTTCTATTGTTCCTCATTTAAAATAGAGGCTAGGACTTTGAAAGTTGTTTAGGTGATTTAACCACAATTCCTGTTTTGGAATAGGGGTTAGTATTTATATCCCGTGACAGGAAATACAGCTGTTACAGCTGCTCCACAAGGAACAAGAAGGTGAGACCTGAGCCTTATGATCTGACTTAGGTGGTAGAGTGTCATTACAGATGGAACCAAGCTGGTAGCCTTGTTTCCAGTTGCTTATATTTTTGCAAACGTTACGTGGGTTGAAACTTTCCGAAGCTGGTATCTGTATTCTCTGCACACGATGATTGTTAGGGAAATGAACTTAATCTGTGCATCCATCACAGTGATTGTACTGAGATGTCCTGGCACCTCAGTGTCCTAGTGTCAGGGAACTGAAATTTGGAATGAGATTATGGAAATAATTTGAGATTCCAGCAAAATACTATTCAATTAAGTTAAAGCAGTCTTCCTATGAGAGAAAATGTCTTCTTTGGCCTACTGAGTAAAATATAAGACTTAAAAATGCTTTTTCCAGTAATCCTTTCTGTATCAAACATTATTTTGAGACTTTTCTAACGTATTCTCGCTTTTTGTTCGCTAGTTGAGCTTTGTCTCCAGGATGTGTGACCCCCAAGCTCATTTTCCTTCTCTGTCAGAGAGAGCATTTGTGCTGAGCACATTGATCTTTAAGAAGAAACTTTATCAAATACTGAGTGCTTTCAGTCTCTTCTTATAATACTGTTCTGAAAAATCCTGAAAACCTAGTTAATAATACACTTAACATTCCAACCTATGTTTTAGTGATTAACTCCCTTCTAGGAAGTAATTTGCTGAAGTATTGCTTTTTTGCACCCTTAGCCTTTCATATCCCAAATGCGTTAGCTGCAAGAGATATCTTTTTGAGAATCTAGCCCTTCCTTAAATGTGAATTTTCAGTAAGTATTGCAAACAGTACAGAGACAAAGCATTTATTTCTTTTTTTTTTTGTGATTCACGCTCCTCTTCTCCCCCTCCACAACCCCACTCAGTTTTGGGGGGTTGTCACCATATGTGGAATTCTTATTTTTTTATGGCCGAAAGATTTTTTTTTTTTTTTCTTTTTTAATTTCTGGGCTGAAACAATTTTAAAAAAATGAAAGGGGGCAGGGTATTGGATAAGAATCTTAAAAAAATAGTTCTGCAGATGCAAAGTCTTGCAGTTACTTGATAAAATTATTTTCCATACAAACCCTGCTTCATTGTGTACACAGGAGAGCCAGTGTGAGTAAATTTGACATTGATATTTCCTAGCTTTTAGTGCCTGACTTCACTTCTGTGAACTTTGTGTGTGTGTATAGGTAAAGATATGGTCTATTAAATGCACGTACATAAACTGGTTATATTTACGCATGAGCCATATGAATATTCAGAATTCTCCCTCTGGTGACTTCCTTTGCCTCTGGATATGGATGTCTCTTTTAAAGGATTTATTCTAAAGAGATGTGTTTTAAAGTTGCTGACATAAGCCTTAGTTTGCATGTCTTGAGTGAAGGTAGCGACATTCCCTCAGGGAGCAAGCTCCCATTATGCACCGAATCTGCAGGTATAACTGCTTTAACAAGAGCTGGAATCCTTTTGGAAAGAGAGTACTGGGGACGCACTGAAATCTGAGGTCCTTTGTTGCTTAGATGATTACCAATTTTTTATTAGGATGCTTAACTGATGACTGTTTCCTTTAAAACATACTGCAAACCCTGAGAGGGTCTTGTGAAGTTACAGTCAAGGGAGAGGATCGTTTCTTTCAGTGTATGTAGACCGTTACTATACATTAGTTTCTTAACTCAATACTGAGAATCCAAATGACTTAAAAATTAGAAAAATTCAAAAGATAACACCCTGCCCCACCGCCCTGGCCCCCAAGGCATACGTAAGGGGAGAAGGAGATTTTAACTTTCATTAGAGTGAGCAGGCGTTTCTGTTTCGGGCCCGTTTCCTTTTAATGTCCCTTTCTCTTGGGATGACCTTGTTAATAACAAGAGGTGAAGGCAGAAAGAGGTCTGTGGAGGCAGACCTGCAAGTTGTGGTCCCAGCGCCATTTTCTCAGCGCTGTGGACTGAGTGTGCCTGGGGAAGGGAGGAGGAGAAGTCCTGCTGTGCAGCTTGCTGCACGTCCCAGCGACTGCGTGGTTAGTGGGGATGTCGGTCTGCTGGCATGACAGGGCCATGGTGATCGGGGCCAGCCTGCTGCTTCGTGAAGGTATCCTGCACAGGCCCGGTTTCAGGGCAGTTGTGACCCAAATGGAGATGGCGCTTAGCATAAAGCTAAAGCATGCCTTGTGTGCCTCCACCAGCGCAGGAGTGTGCCTCCACCAGCGCAGGAGTGTGCATGCAGGGGATTTTGCGGGGGAAGATGGCTTCTTCTAAACAATCCAGAAGTTGCAAGGTGCTTTGAGAAGCCTGAACGACTCCAGCCGTATGAAGCAAAGCTGTATTTAGTCGCATAAGGGAAGGAGGGGCTGTTATTCAGTGGAGCTACGCAAGCCAGAGGGAGGCTGCACACCGCTGCTGAACCTGCCTTGCTTCAGGCCAGTCTGGTGTAGGTGGTAGGAGGCAGAGCCACCGCCATTCCTCAGTCCACCACGGGAGAAAGGGTAAAAGATTGAAAAGCAAAACGCATGCTCTTGAGAAGCTCCCATTGTCCTTTGCCAGTATCTTTTGGTTCAGCAGGAGGAGCACTGAAGGAGACGTTAAGAGCTGCTTACTGAGCTTCAGGCGTCCTTGCAGGGTGAGGTGGCTGGACATGTTGACTTTAGGTCATAAGAACTGGGAGCCCTTCTTGCACATTTGTGTAAATAAGTTGGAATACATTTTTCTCTGCTGGAGCCCTCAAGAAGGGGCATCAGTCCAGCTTGATCCAACTTGAGAAACCATTTTGTTGGTCGTTATAGATGAGGGGTGCCTATGTGGCCCTCGTGTGAGGTACGGGGTAGCAGTTACTATTACAGGCACAGTGCTTACTCCATCAACAGTAGTCAGATGTATACAACTTTTTAAGTGGCACTAATACTGTAAGGTTTACCAGTATGGTAGTCGGTCAGTTGTAACTAGACAAAATAGTGTTGTGCACTTGAATTTTAAGCGGCAAGAGGACTGAGCATATTTGAAAACGGAGGCTGTGTAATGAGTAGTGCCCTCAGTTGGTTTAAGGATAAAGTTTTTAATATTGTTACAATGGGAACTGGTAATGACCTTTGTAATTAAGGCTGCTAACGCTTTCCAGTGGTTTATAGCTGAAAACAAGGAACCAGCTTTGCCAGAATGTGGATCTGTATGATATGAAGCTTTCTGTGGGTGCCCGCTTGCTGCCTTGAGCCACTGCCTTGTAACATTTCAGCAGAGTTGGTTCGGTTATTTTATATTAACAAGTTAAGGAGAAAAATAAAGCTAGGTTTTGTTGTGTTAACTTTCTGTCCCCCTAACTGTTTCTTTGAGGAGGCCCAGTAGCCACAAAATCAAGAATTGAAACACAAAAGGTTGTGTTGGTGCCTGGTGTTGCAACGATGCCTGCTGCTGCCTCCAGACAGTATTTCCCAATTGAATCAGTGAATATAAACATCTAAAAATCACCAGGAGCCAGCAGTTATTCTAAACGTCAGTTAGGTGGCATTACCCTGGGGACACTATGGCCAGGATTGGAGAGGGGAGCTGGAAGGAAGGAAACAGTCGGCGTTAGGGATTTTGGTAGGCACCGGTTTCTGCACTTACAGCTGGCATGGAGGGGGATGCACCGTGTTCTTCTGAAAGGCTGGTAAAAGGGAGCTTACGCTGAGCAGGGCCTGCGTTGAGACTCCTGGAGTCTGACTCTTTGTTCAGCACCTTTCTATAACTCCAGTTATACAATAAAGAGCAGGTCTACAGTTTTTAAAGCATATATTGAGTCAGCAGTTCTGCCTCAAGACAGTGTAAAGAAATGATAGGATTAAACTGTAATCAAAGAGAGGGGAAATAAAACTCTCCTTAATCCTAAGATATAGTGTTTTGGCTGTATACGAAGGTAGTCCTGAGCTCTTAATGGTGTATGATTGTCTTTTACTTGCAGGTTCCCTTATGTATTTAAATGAGGCCACTCTCCTTCACAATATCAAAGTTCGGTACAGTAAGGACAGAATTTACGTAAGTATTACATGTCATGACAACCAGTCTAATGGTAGATGTCCTTTCAAAAAATCAACAAAACAAGTGTTTACAATTCTGTTTTTTCCTATAACAGCAGCTAAACAGAAATGGTAACATTGGAAGGTTAGGAGGTTTTAGACCTTCCCCCCCCACCCCGGCCTTATACCTTGTTTGAGATCTGAATCACATTAATCACATTAATGTTAGCTGATTTTTACTGGGCAGAGCAATAGATTTTTCTCTACATGACTGTTCATGTGCAACCATAGCACAGCATTGTATCACAAAGGGGCTGTTCCTGCAGGTAACTTACTTCACCAGTAGAGTAGCTGTTAACAAAGATGGTTTTCTTTCCTCATTATTTTTGAACGAAGCAAACAGGTGCCGTCTTTGACACCTCCTAGCTCAGATGTCCATCTTAATCTTTTATATTGCTATCAAATTGCCTAATTGTACTTAATGAATTCTGACTAAATTACATTTTGTCCTTGCCATCTGCCTGGACACTGACAGCTGTGAAACAGAAGAAAGATAAGAGTTTTCTTTCTTTTTATTTTTTTCTAATAGAAAGCTGGCTAGTGATAATACAGAACAGTTATACATATTTTTTAAGTATCTGTGTTAAAATAATCAACTTTTGTGTTAGCGTACTGTTCTAAAATTAATTGAATTAGTTCAACCCTTTTATATAAATATAAGAAGAAAGTATAGTGGTTTTCCTTTGTTGCAGTTAACTTTACATAGCTATAAATACTTTATGGCTCAAGATCAAGCACCAGCTTTAAAATAAATAAATAAAAATGGCTGTTTCAACGCTGTTCTGGAAAAAACAAAATTAAAAAAACAACCAAAAAAACCCTCAAGGAAGTAAAATTCTAACACTGAACTGGTTATGAGTAAGATGGTATTTAGGTTCATAAAGCATTTCTTCATTGTAAACAAATACTACTAATATGTTGTCCTGAGTGGGTGTATTTTCTGGAGGACAAACAAACAAACAAACAAAAAACCCAACCAAGGTTCAATTTACATTTTAACTACTTTTTCCTTGTAACTTTAAGATACAGTTTGAATCAACAATTTTTTTTGCTTTTTGTTTAATGCTGGTTAACACTATTTGTCTTGTTACTAAAAGAAAAACTAACATTAGTACTTGCGGCTCTCAAAGAACTCTGTGCATATGTGTTCCTTCAGTGAAATAAGTGCTGAAAATAGAAACATCTAAGAAAATTCATATATTGTGTGTGATCCAGCCTTCTATCAACATATCACGATAGTGTCCATATTTCAGTTGTCTAGGGATATGTTCAATAGCAACAAACCAAATAGATCATTCAAGCTGAAAGTTTATCTGATTTTCTTCATACCTCTTTCTGTAAATGGGCTTTTTCTGTGATTCAGACACCTGTTCTTCCTTGTATGTAATCTGGCCATTATAACCAAGCTATGAAAGTTTGTTTTTTCCGAAACCTTAAAAAACTTATCTTCAGTCTTCTTTATCCTGTGGAAAGGTAAAAAGCAGTCTTGGTTTGAGATTCATCTTGAATTCCTTCTCTATTAGAGAACATTTGCATTCTGTATTTCTCACTGTGGAAGCAGCCATAGCTAATTTCTCTCGGCTGAATGCTTTTATTGCCTGGCTTGAGCGCGTTCCCAGGCAGGATCCTGTCAGTCCTTCCTGCTGAGTTGCTTCCATTAGATATTGAAAAATTGTCCTCCTCACTGGAGGAGAGTGCGTTATGCTAGCCAGGAGCTTAGTTTATTCACTTGTGAGGAGGAGGTTGTGGTGTCCTGTCCTTGATCCAGTAACTTGGACAATAGGAAATAATTTAAAAGGAGATTGGGAGAAAGGTCAAATTCAGGACATATTCCACAGCTCAGTGGTTAGGAAATTCTCCCGAGAAGTGCTTTTTCATAGAAGTCCTGAGAAGATAATTAGAGTAACACTGAAAATATATCCATTCCTCTGTCTGCATTAGCTGGAGAGAATTGTAAGTGTAATTGTTATACTTAGGCTGTAGTCTTCAATAGTAATAAAATTGCTGTTAACCACCTGGTTGGATACTAGCTAATAGTTTGTTGTTAATTGTTTTCTTCACAGACCTATGTAGCCAACATTCTTATTGCAGTGAATCCATATTTTGATATACCTAAGTTTTATTCTTCAGATACTATTAAAAAGTACCAGGGTAGATCACTTGGAACATTGCCACCACATGTTTTTGCTATTGGTATGTATGGAGTCTGTATTTGTGTTTTACAAAAAAAAACATTAAATACTTTGCGGTTATGCATAAATTGCCACCTGTAAAAGTAATTTACTTTAAACTGTTACAAAATAAAACCACTGCTTGCTAAGATTGCATATCTTCTCATCCTTAATATGCACTTTGAAGAACTTGGAAATTAGCAACCCTGGCAATCCTGTTGTTATTATTCTGTACCTCCAGTGTTATGTCCAAGTGGTTTAAATATAATTTACAACCATTAAAAAAAGAAAAAAAAGAAATTAAGATTTTAGAAGTGAAGAATGACATAATTATGATTGGCACTGTCTTTCAGTGTAGTGATTTCCTTTGCCTTTTATTATGTTGCCAGAGCACGTGCACTTTCTTTTTATATGCTTGTGTTATAGGCAGGAAGTGCATTTAAATGTTATTAAAGGGATCAACCTGATTTCAGTCACTTTGTTTAAGAAAAAAAAAATTTGGAAACTACAAATCAACATTTGACTTGTTAAAAGCCTTCTCACTGTGTTGCATTTTGTTTTGTAATCAAAAGTATAAATAGCTGGGGTTTTAGTACCTGTTGCATAACAAGAAAACTACCCATGTTTTTCCAAGTTTCCATGTCTCAGATGTTACTTGTTATGAAGTGCAACTGAAAGTTTCCCTTTAAAGGACACATTAAAGTAAGATCGGTTACAATTTTGTAAATACATTTAATTCAAGAGATTTAGTTCTAGGTGGTCGTTTTTGTTTTATTTTGTCCTGGATATAGTTGAGTAGGTCTTTGTTTTCAAAGACTTTAAGCCCTTACATGTCAGTGTTTGAGAGTGAGCAAGTATAATATAATTTAAAGGGAAACAAACTTTAATAAGTTGTAAATCACTCAATTGTAAAGATTTACTTTTTTATTCCCAAAAATGTTACATTTTAATTTTTGTATTGTAGTTTAACTTTATGCTTGCAACTCTCCTGAATATTAATTTTTGTCATGTTTAACGTATGCTTCTTTTTAAGCTGATAAAGCATTCCGTGACATGAAAGTGCTCAAGATGAGTCAGTCCATCATAGTCTCTGGAGAATCGGGAGCTGGCAAGACAGAAAATACTAAATTTGTTTTGAGGTTTGTGCTTTTGGACCGAAGTTATTCATTGAATTTCTTGTGTTGGTGTGTTTGGTTGACATACATACAGAGCAAATTGTAGAGTAATCAATAGGTTTAAGCTGCAATTCAGTAAGGTACTTATACGTGTGCTTTAATACAAGAAATTCCTAGGGTTAAACTTAAATGCTGACATGGTAACATACAGAAATGGCTATATATTCACAGAAACCTTAACGTGGTTGTAGTGACATCATGTAGTAGTTATGGTTTATGATGCGGTCATTTTGGTATTGCACATCTGGTATTGTGGTAGCTAAAAACGTAACTAGGCATTTTAACTGTATCTTGGAAGACACTGTTGGTTTTGCCATAAATGTGCATTTCTGTGTTTTCCGTCTTTGTTTCTTTAATTTGCTTAAGCATCCAGGGTTTTTAATTTTTGATTTTGAGAGTACTGCAGAGATTCTGTGATACATGCTAATTTACTGAATAAGATTGAGTAATAGGATTTATTTATTTATTGATGTTCATGTATGGCCAATACTAAATCAAGCATATTAAACTACAGGGAAGCCCTGTTGCTGATGTATATCAGCCTTGCTTTCTCTTATATGATTTTAATGTTTTTGACCATATTTGCTTTATACTTTAACTGCTTTATATAACTCTGGAACACTGTAACTGGAAAGCACTGCTCCATTAAATTCACCTATATCATAGGTGGCCTGATTATCCAGGGAAGCACAGTGCAGGCAGTGTGAATAAGCTCCCTTCCCCACCTTGTCCTTGTTTCCCTTTAATTCCCTTTTGCCTGGCATCATGTATTCTCTCGTATGTATGTACAGTAGCGATATGATCTTCTACATCCCATGAAGAATTGTCACAGCTGTCTGGCCTTCATAGTGCTCTTCTGTACCCCTGCGCAACCCTTAGCAGATAGCTGTAAGAATTACTACAAGGTGCTGGTAATGATTTTTACAGGGGACATCCTAACTTTGATCCTGCAAAGAGTAAAAAAAGATGGCAGGCACTGGGAGAACATCTTCTGAAGAATGCTCTCAAAGGAGGTTATTCTTCCGCTTGTCAGCAAAGGAAGCTCTGATTACACGGCAGGCAAATATTGCTGCTGCTGCTTCTCCCCACCACCCACCCCATAGAGTCCATGTATAAAACATCATTGAGTTTTAAAAGCAGGAGGGTTTTTCCCTTGTGTGATCAGAAAGCAAAAGATACTAATACAGCTCTGTTAGTGCTCCAAAAAAAAAAAAAATGTTTTTTGGAAGGCCCCATTTTTGAGAACTGTTTTTTAACTCATCCCAGATTTATTTGTGAATTTCCAGAAAGCATACCCTGTGTGCAGGGGGAAAAAAACAAACAAACAAACAAAAAAACCCCACCCACAAACAAAACCAAAAAAAACCAAACCCAAAACCAAAAAACAAGCTGCAACTTTGGAGCAAGTACGTTGTGTATTTATTTTCAAATTCTTTCTTCAGTTGCTACATCGAATCTTACTTTGATTATGCACCCGCAATTTCCTATCTCACCATCGCCATGTGGGATTTTTATTAACACTGAACACACAACCTGTACGCATGGAAACAGTCTTTAATTCAGAAAATACATATGAAACGTTTTGCATTTGCTAAGATTACTCATAAATACAGATAGTACAGTAATAGTTTCATTATAGTTGTAGAAAAGTGTAATTTCCATATGCGCGCCTAGAAGAAATTTCTAGCATGTGTTGAAATATTGAAAAAAATCTGAAGTCTGCAAGAATATTTTTGGTTTAACAAAAAAGAAAAATCAAACTGCATTTATTTTAAAAGATATTGGTATTTGGAACTCGTAATCAATATGCTTTCCCTTTAGTAAATGGTGAGTAACTATGGTCCACAGACATGCTAAATCCTGCTGAATTGAGGTAACCTGACACATGAAAGATACTGATATTTTTATCTTGCTTTACAGGTATTTGACAGAATCCTATGGTACTGGCCAAGATATTGATGATAGAATTGTAGAAGGTACTGAATTTTCTTTAATTGAATTAAAGATGTTTTAATTTTTTTTTCCTTCAAATTTGAAATGTCTGTCAACAGTAACTAAATAAAATCTAGGATGGATATACTATTAGACATCCTAGGTCATCATTTACTGGTAGTTTACCTTGATCTTAAATTCTGAAAACGTATTTTTTATTTGTGATTCACTTTATTTTTATTTAGTATAGTGTCATATAGTCCTTGATCTAGAAAATGTTTAAGTGTATGTTTGAGTTGAACTTCACACACATGAGCACCCAAGATTGGATTTTTATGCTGTTATGAAATCTGCAAGGACAAGATTATGTTCTCATTACTGTTAGTACCAGGAAAGAGTAATTCCTCCTCCTCACCATAAAGTTCTCGAAGTCAGATAAAGGAGGGAAGTTCTTTCAAATTTAGGTTCCGAGTCATTTTTCTGTTACATCTTTTTTTGTCAGAAAGCATATAATTTGGATTAACACTTTCATTGTGTCTATCTTTATAATAAACTCCCAAACAAGGTCAGAAGAGGCTGTGTTGATCATCCAGTTGAGCCTCTTTAATGTTGCATGTACTTCCCAATTGAACAGAAAATAACTTTTTGAGAAAATGTAAATATCTCAAAAACAGACAACCCTCAGCCAATCTAGTAATACCTCCTATATCAGTTTTAGTCTTCTATAGCATATAGTAGATTTATTTCGGAATTTCATTACTCTCTATCTTTTTCTTAAACCAAAAAGTTTTACTTTTTCTTTTGCTTTGAATGTTCTGTTTTCAAATTTGAGCCACTGGATTATTCAAGAGAAATACTGCAGGCTTTAATCTCTTGTTGCTGTAGGTTTGCTTAAACCAATTCCTTAGTGAAATCCACTGTGTGCTAAAGGAACTCAGAAAATGGCCAAGAGTTGGATAATGCCTGACGCAGTATGCCACAAAATTAATTGGTACTTGTAGGTATTCTTAGAAGAGTTTGGCGTTTTTAATCTAAAACAGCATCTGATGCATGAATTTTGAAGTTTTTTTAGGCACAATTTTAATGAGCACGCTTACAGCATATGTATTACTAGAGGAACCTTTAACCTATCTGAAAGACCTCTTGCAATTTGTTTTTATTCATAATATTTTTTCAAAACTGTTAATACTATGTAAAATACCTGAATAGTTATCAAAGGTCTCTTAAGTCAGTTTTGAAAGTTAGATTTGCATTTTCATAAGCTTTAAGTATTAAAAAAATGAAAACCTAGCCAAAACAAAAAAGTTAATGCTGATGTTATCCTATTAAATGATGCATTATCATCCATAATTTAGCTAACCATTGTAGTTATTTCTTCATTCTTTAATTTTTGTAGGAGCAGATTTGTAGATGGTTGTCAGTGGAGTTTTAAATCTGAGTTTCTGCTCACTTAGTTTCCAATGCATATTTTTTTAGCTAAAAGCGTTAAAAAAAATCTTGCAGATATTTTCAATGGTTTATTGTTAGTGTGATTCAGTAAATTGGTTTTCTTTGATCTTCAGAGCTAGTAAATGCAGTCTTTCAGAGGCCTTGTGTTTCATAACTACTAAGCATTTCCAAACTGTTTAAACTGTGCATGATGTGTAGAGAGTGAGTTATATGTATGCTTTAGATTGCTGCCACTCTTTCTGGCTTTAAAGCGCTTGAAAACTGCAGCCAGTAAAAAACAAAATCACTCAATCACTTAATTGACCTAATTTGAAAGGGCATTTTTAAGTTGTTTTTGAAATCAACACATGCTTCTAATACATTTTTTTAATTCTCTCATCAATCTACCATGTTGCGTGCATGACATTTAAGTGGCACTTTCGCCTGTGGGATAAGTGGGTAGTTTAGATTTTATGAATAACAACTCATTGGGAAGTGTCAAATTGTGTTTTGTCTCGTATAGTTTATGTATCAGTTATTTACCTACTTGCTGTAGAAGAACATCACTGAATAATTTTCAGTGTTTGTCTCTGAATTTCTTACAGTATCGATTCAAATACTTTGCAATGTTATGTGATATTTAAGTACTTCATTGTAAGTTCCACCACAGTATACCCAGTACAATTTGCAAAATTGATTATTCCTAATAGGTAATAGTTTTCCTTTAATTTTCAAACTTTATTCCCAATAAGTTCACTGAATAATTAGTGTGTATTTGTTCTCTCTTTCTTTTTGCTAGTTAATTGATCAAATTTCAACACTTTAAAAATTTTAATTTTTTAAACAGCAAATCCCCTATTAGAAGCCTTTGGAAATGCAAAGACTGTTCGCAACAACAACAGCAGTCGTTTTGGGAAATTTGTAGAAATTCACTTCAATGAAAAGGTACTGGAATTTTGATACAGATAATCAGTGATGATTTTTTTGCCATAAAATGGTAATGCTAGACTGGAAGTAGGCTGAATAGACTTATTTATCTTGCACCAAGTAGCTACTGTCCTGCTTTACAGATACGATTTGTGTTCTATCACCTTGAAAGGAAAACCAAAGTCACACAGTACTGTGTCACTACTGGAAAATGGTGGGTCAAGTCAGTAGGAAAATTGCTTCCATCCACAACAGAATAAAAATTGTTCCCTTCATTGCAAAAAGGCATATCAAAAGAATGACTTGCTGTTAAGTATTTATGCATTCCTTTAATGCACAAATAAGTGAGTTGCATATTAGATATAAACAGATATAAATGTATTTTAATGCTTTAATACTTTAAATGAATTATTGATGTTTTTATGTATTTGTAAGAAATTTTGGGACCTCACATTATTATTCTGTATGTGACAGAAGTCATGGAATTGTTTTTTGTCAGAAGTACTATTCACTGTGTAGCTTATGAAAAATTTTCTTTGGGTGTAGTTTTGCTTGGGTGGCCTATGTATACACACATTCCACAATTAAGGATGACTGTATGGCACGTCCAAGTTGAAGACTTTTGTCGACGATCCCTGTAGAGATAATGTATGCGCCTCCTCATCTTTCTGACTGAGGACATAAAGAAACAAATTCTTGCAGTTCCTTCCTGCAGAGTTTAAGCCCATCATCTGCTCTTGATCTTGTGGACTTTTCCTAAGTTTTCATCCCTTGGTTTTGTAGCTAAACTTCAGAACTTTGGTTAATAGTTTAGATAGTAAATAACTAAATTCCTTTAAGGGTAGAGGGACTTTATCTCGTGATCCAGTTCATGTTAATAAACTTACAGAAAGGACCCAAGTTTCTACTTGGAATGATGCATTCATGACCTGACGACTTATCTGTCAACACTTACATGGTGTTTCAGATTAATTGCTTCAGCGGAAGCAAATAGCACTCAGAGTATCTTCAGAAACTGCTTAAAAGCTTGTTTCAGCTTTCCAGGGCAAGATCAGCCCATTTACTTGAGCCCCTTTTTTACAAGACATCACTTCTTTGTGACCTTACTAGGTTTGATTTCTCAAAGGAATATGAGTACAGACTGGGGCCTCCTGAATGAGTGAATAACTGCATAACCGTAGTTAAATTTGTCAGTCAGTAAGTCCTTCTTAGTTGCTGTAATGGCCATAAGCTCAGGAATTTCCTTGCTGTTGAGATTTGTCTAGGCACAGGAAATTTTATCATAGGTGAGATAACAAATGGCTTTTCAAAATCTGTGTTAGACTTCTGTCTCAGAAAAGAAGTGCAAGTGTTTGAATTAAAGTGTTCGCTCATAATTAGTCTGCCTAAGATGTCGTCCAAATATGTATTCTTAATTTTAACTCTTCCTTCTCCTTTGCAAGACTATCAGTGAAATGCAACTAGAGAAGGTTGTAATAGCATGGTAATGGCACTTAACTGCCATCCAAAAAGTGTAAGGGTGGCTGTAGCAGTGCTCTTTGCAGGAACTGCTGGAATTCTACCAAGGATTTCTGCTCGTTGGGGTGAAGCAGACCCTTCTTTTAAGAGGAATGTATGCATATGCAGTACATGAACCAGGGGAGAAGTTATGGTAAAGGCAATGGTTTCTTTTCTAAGCTTAATATGTATTAGGTATAGATATATTTTAATCTTCTTTGGAACATTGTCCATTGAGCGAGCCATGATCAGACAAATGTAAATTGAAAACTTCTGAATGTCAAATAATCCAAAAAAATATTCAGATAATCAGAAAAATATTTCTTCCTCCTAGAACTCGGTGGTTGGTGGATTTGTATCGCATTACCTTCTGGAGAAATCTAGGATCTGTGTGCAAGGCAAAGAAGAGAGGAATTACCATATCTTTTACAGGCTTTGTGCTGGTGCACCAGAAGACATTAGGGAAAAACTATATCTAAGCTCTCCTGACAACTTTAGGGTGAGTATCAGAGTCAGTGTTTGCACAGCTTCTCATATTGCCATACGTGGATTTTTCATATAGACCTTATTAAAAATCTCTGTTTATTATCTTTGACAGACTATTTCCTGTTACAAAAATCAGAAGGGTTTTTTTGTTAAATCTATTTGATCCTGAAGTAAAGCTGCCTGTCCTTTTTCCTTATTGGAAGATTTCCTGTACTTTTTCTCCATGTCTTAAAATTGAGGAATCTTTGCTTTTTCCAAGAATGTACTGTTGCATACCTAGCTGCTAGTAATGTTGTTATGGGCTCTTCTAGAGGTGTAAAGTGTGAATTTCTTGATTGTGGTCTAACTGTTTTGTGGGTAACCTATCTTTTAAGCCCTGAAAACTGCATTTATTTGTTCCTCTTCCAACCATGTGTTTGGGAAGATGTAGGACTTGTCCCACGATGCTCTCTTTTAAATTATTCTTCCCTTACGCTTCCCACCAAGGATCAGACCATGGTGACAAGGTGGTTGTGCTTCTCTGTTCCAGTCCATGTGCTTTCACATCACTTTTCTTTTGTACTCTGTTGCACCTTGTTCCTATCATGCTGTACTCATTTGTACTGCTCCAGTTTTGAGCCTTTTCCACTCCTCTCATCATACTCCTCTGTCATTCTTGGTCACTCCGGGTTACATGATAAGACTCGCCAGTCCCTTTCAGCTGAAATCTCACCTTTTATCTCCAATTGACCCAAAGCCCATGCTCAGGTCGTCCTGCTAAGATTACTTCTATTCATTAAGCATGGTCCTCCCTCTTAGGTTTTTCTTCACCTAATTTATTCTTTCCTGAGGACTACTTACTGCTTCTGAGTTTTGGCTGTCTTTCCACAACCTGTTACTGGTCCAGTCAGTCAAGTAATGGAGAAGCCAATAAAATGCAACTAAAATCAGTGCTGAATGTCATACTCCCAACTATATCTAAATGAAAGTGAACTTAAAATAAACAGTGGGGAAATAAGACTTGAATCATTGTGCATACTTCTTTAAAAATGTTAGGTTAATGTTCAGTGGCAGGGAAAAAGCAGAGTAGAATTTTAGTTGTTAGGAAAGGAAGGGCGAATGAAATAGTGAGTAATGCTGTAATGTATATTTCTAAACAGCATACACAGTTTTGTCATCCCAACTCAGAAAGGAACAGTAAAATCCTTGGGTGAAGCAGAGGTCATGGTTGAAGACAAGCTCTTGGATAGTGTGGGCCTTTTAATTCAATCCAGTGTGCCTGTTCTTAGGGTTTCTGATTTGTTTACTGCCTTCCCTTTTTCTCCCCATGCTTTATTTTAGGGTTTTTTTTTTTCCCTTTTCTGAGATTATGCGGTTTCTCCTGATTAACCCTGATTCTGCCTTATGTTTCTAGTGGCAATCCCACAAACAGGCTGGCTTTCTCTCCTACCATTATGTTCTTGCATTCTTTTCCTCCCATTTTTCCACTGAACGGTTTTACTACTTCAGTTTAACTTTTAACTTTTTCCTCCAGCTTTCCTTCTTTCTCTTGCCCTTCTCTGTGTTCAGATTTTACTGAATTGTTTTCAGAAATGATTGACAAATAACATGACATTTCCTTTTGCTTTCTTTCCTTTCTTGTCAGTCAAATTTTTTTCTCTATTTTGTTTTCTGTTTGCCTCAGTGACTCCAACCCCATTTCCCTTATTTTTAAATTCTCTTTTAATTTCTCAGTGTGTTAAATCTCTATTATTGCAGTAATTTTTTTTTCTTGAGAAATTAATATTATTGAACTTTTATTCAACCAGTGCAGCTTTACTGATACAGCTGTTTCTCATTGTCTTCCTGATTGTCCCTTCTCTTTCTCTTCAAAGCAAGCTTTTGCAGTCCCTTTCAAGGTCCTTCTAAGCCTATTCACATCTTACAGTGTCATCACCAATTTTACCAGTAAGGTGAAGACTCTTGCCTTAAATCATTCATTCCTGCTATTTAATTATATATAAATATATTGGTAGGGTTTTGTTCTGTTTTGTTGTTCTTTACCTTTTGACAATCACACTTGAACTGTAAATACCTACAAATATCATCATGTGCTTTGTTGACTTGTATTGAAAAAAAAAAATATTGGCAAATCAAATCCTACTCGTAAATACTGGTCAGTTGTTTGCTTGTGTTCTGTCATTTGTTTCCATCTCTCCACTGTCTCTTGGCTTATGCCTAGGTTGGAAACTCGCAGAAGCAGAATTCTGTGTATTTGTAAAACACACAGACCAAATCTCTGCCGTGGGTTTGGAAGGGTTTTGTTACACAACCCTGGAGAGCATGTGCAATTACAAGGATATAAATTAATTGACTGTCATCTTTTTAGACTTCCTTGATCTTAAACAGGGTGGGGAGCACTGCTAACAAAGAATTACGTTACTGTGTTGATTGTTTTCTTTGTTGCCATATCTTCCTACCTGGTTTTCTAAACAAAACTTGGACTGTGCTTATGTGCTACTTTCCCCAAAATCTTTTGTACTCAGTGTCGTCAGAATTCAGCCGAGGGCTAGAAGCCTTAAAGATACAAAGCTCCTCCTAGTTTTGTGCAAAGCAGTGGTTGCATAGGTGACACCTAAATTAGCGCACTCCTTGTAGGGAAGGCAGGTGTACTCCGGTGATCGAAGAGGTTGCTGCTGCCTCTTGGCTTGGCCAAGTCAGTCTCTGCTTACTGACGAGCCAGAAGGCGGGCACAGAGCTGCAGTTCCACGTTGTGCACATTGTACATTTGTACTGTGGGATCTAGATGATCTTGTTCTCTAAAAGCCATGGCAGTATTTTAGGACAAGTTTCCTTCCTTCCTCAAAGGCATTCCTAGGGGCCTTTGTAGACCTGATATTATTTCTTTAAATATTTAGTTTGTATCTTCTTATAGTTCATCTGTTTGTACTCAGTTATGCAATGGAAACTTGAGCTGATGCTTATTAAGAAGGGACTGCTTCTGTCCTCTAGAAGGAAAACTTTTCTTTTGAAACACCCAACAAACACAATACTTACTTAAAAAAAAAAAAACACCTTTTTTTTCATATAGCATGGAGCTAGTTTTCACAACTTTCTTCTTTACTGTGCAGTTATTCTATGCAATATTCTTTTGTATGTTTTACAGCTCAAATCTTGAAAAAAATTTCAAATTTTTTTTTTTTTTTTTTTTTTTTTTTTTTATTGTGCAGCCACTTTTCTATTAAAACGTATTTCTTGTAGTTAATATACTTTTAATTCTGGAACTGAATATGTTGCCTGCCTGCTCTTGGGGATTTTTTTTTTTAATCAAAAACTCTGCTCTTGAAAGCACACAAGGTTGTAGATGTCAAGGTCAGAATTATAACCCGCTTAAAATCAGGCTGGTGCAGTACAGTATTGAACAGCCTGAGTGCCTTTACAGAAGGCACTCACTTGCCTTTTTCAATTATAAAGAGTTTACAGTCACAGCAGCCTTATCACACCGTGACATAATTTTTTTGACTTCTACTAAGTTTGCAGCAGGTACTTTCATTTCCATTAAGAATATTTATTGCTTTACCATAAGTTAGTATTTGAATCCTGAGTTCCTTCCTGCATGTGAAAGATCCACTCTGCGTGTTAAATTTAAACATTTTAACACTTCTGAAGTATTTAAAAATTTTTTTCCCCTTCTCAAGTTAAAGTAGATTAATTTAAAAAAAAAACAAACAACTTAGGATCATTTTTATCTTTGTATGTATGTAAATTATTATAAACATACGTAAAGTTTGTTAGTCATATTGCACTAAATTTTCATGAAGTATCACTTTATAGGAGATTTTTAGGGAAAAAAAAAAAAAAGAAAACCTGTAAAAAGTTAATTTTCTTCCTAAATTGGTATTACTTTTGTCAAGATTATTTTTTCTGTGTTATTCATTCTCATTTACTGCTTCAGGTTTTATCATTAAATGGCTCTGAATAATCATGTTTGTGTCACTTTTTTACTGCATTTTTTGTTGACCGAATGTCTGTCTGGTTCAAATTTTGTGGAAATACCATCTTTCAAGCTTCTAATAACAGATGGTGATATTATACTAGGCAAGGTTTGATGATTGATCAGTGTTTTGATATTAATGCTAATTTTTTAGACAAGAAAAATGTTCAGAAAAATAATCATACTCTTAAATTGGTTATTTAGAAAAAACCCATCCCTAAAGTCGCAGTATTGCATTGTCTCTATTGTGCTACTTGTCTTGTTCCTTTTAGCTTATCAAGTCAAAGTCCAAATTAGGGCCAGCTTGGGTCCTAACACCCGAGCATGTTTTGCTCAATGCCTGGTTTCTCTTAACTACACTTGCCTGAAAATAGGACCATCTCAAATCTAAGATGGTTCTCATTTTTCACAGAAGTGAAACTTAAGTGAACTTAATGCTCTTTTTCCCGCCGTTAGGCTTGCTTGCCTTTGACTTAAGTGTTCCCTTGTAATCTCCTCCCTGTACATTTGGCCATCTTGGCATAGGTGCGCAGTTGCTCTGGGCGTGTGAACCAAGATAACTTTGCTGGCTGCACCTGCCTGACCTGTTGTCCAGATTTCACCAGCACTGATGGGGGTTACCCCTCCGTTCATCCTTCCCCTGCAGTTCCCCTGGGCAAGCGTGAATTTACTTGGCAAAGGACTATGAGAACTGGGAGGTTTCTTACACAGCCCTCCTCCTCGGAGCACACCCCCACAAAAGCATGCAGTCCTGAGTGGTCATGTTTTGGGTTCCCCTGCAGAAATTTTCAGAGATTCAAAGCCATTAGGTAACCCTGTGCTGAACCTTGTAGGTCTGGGTGCCTTGGACTGCACCACATGGCTTGGAAAGTAAAGCTGCACAGTAAATCTGTACCTGGAGTATAGTTGATGGAGATGAGAAGCTGAATTTTTTTCAGATCTTAATTTCCAAAACAGAGATCAGATTGCCTTATGTTTGGGTCACTGATATTATAATGGGGTGTTGTACTTCAGAGTTGGGGGTGGGGGGGAAAGTACAATGGTATTTAGACATTATATATGATAAGGTCAAGCTGTGTATTTGTGTGCTTTAAAAATATAATTTCTCTCAGGTTTAATATGGGAATTTACTTGAGTTTTTAGCTTTCAAATGAAAGCCATTGTCTTGTGATTAAACGTCTCTTACATAGGTTATTATTGAGTACCGTGCTGGTTCACATTCTCAGCTGATCAGATAAGTTTCCACACTTTCTTCTTGGAAAGTATGACCTTTTTCACTTCCCATCCCCAGTTTCTGGGATCGTGTTACTTATACTGTAATACAGGGATATATTGTTGTGTTTAAAATATGCTGTGCTTTGCATTCCTATTGGCCGTTAAAGAAAACTTTTCAATATTTTGTTAAACACCAAGCTAACTTTGAACAGTGTTTCTTGTCACTTCGTTTTAATCTTAAATTTGTCACCTAGTTTTCTTCTGCTGTTAGAAATGCTTCGAAGAATATTTTATTTTTTAGAATTTTGTATACAAATTTTAATCAAAGTGTAGGATTATCTGTGTTCACCTAGTTGAAAACATCTTTGTTCATGGACTAAAGCAAAGAAGCAGTTCAATTCCTTTAGACCAAGGGCTCTACCCCAGCTTTTGGACAGAGGTCTTACTTTCAGCTGAACAAATCAGAAAGAAAAAGCTGGCGATCCCATTTTGCTAGAAGTGTCAGTCATTATCTGAATGCCTGGTCTATTCCCTTTAGTATACAATATGAGATGGATATCAGAAGCCAGATTCTGAATTAGGCTTCTGCTTGTACCATGCTATAAACTTTTAATACTCTTCACGCTTTTTAATATGCTATGTCTCTTACTACCTATAGAAATATTTCACTGGTGAGGAAAAAATGACCATAAAACTACACTGGACTAAGTACCACAAATTCTTTGTTCCTACCCCTCTCACCCCTGGATAAACTATATAAAGCCTATATGTTGCTGAAAACATAAAGATTATTGTGATTTTTTTCTGATGTTCTATACAGCTTGCTGGAGTGAAGTTTGGTACTACACATAGGCCAGAAAATTTATTTTCTTGGTTCCTAATTTTGATTGTCTTTTCTGTAATCCCAGACTCCATTAATAGGTTTAGTAGAGTCAAACATTAAGAAAAGATTGTAGGAGTTAATAAAATGAATATCCTACTGTGTCAAAGTGTTTTAGTTGTCAAAATCAAAAAGCTTTCAATAGAAGTTTGTTACTGTTGCGCTTCTGTAATTTTGTAGATGTAAATAAATATATTTTCAGGGAATGAATTCTGAATACTTAGCATGTTGTTGGCATCATATGATTAAATCAAGCTAAGTAGAGCAAAGCTTAAATAAAAGCATATGTTTTCCTTCTGTCTTTAAGTATGCATTTCCTCTTTTTTATTGTTACAGTATTTAAATCGAGGCTGCACCAGATACTTTGCTAACAAAGAAACAGACAAGCAGATTTTGCAAAATCGCAAGAGTCCTGAGGTATGTATGTATCTTCAGTTAGTTTATATTATTAATTAACGCAGATAGAGTTGAAAATTATGATTACAGCTTCATAGTATGGAATGAAATGTTCATTTTACACATCTTTGTAGGTCTAAATAGGTACTATCAAAGCTGGTATATTCGGAACTCTGGTTTTGGAGTTCAGTCCTAGAAATACATTTTAACATACATCTTAAAATCCCAAATGGAACAGTATGTAAAATTGTTTCCTTTTCATTCTTATAATGATACAACACTTAATGATGCAGCTTGTCTCCTGTGGAAAAACAAAAAGACTTTTTGTAATTTTCTTTTTAAATCTTACTACTGCTAGGAATAGGTTAGAAGCAGTAGTTTTTTCCAGAGCCATTTTCACTGTCTGGATTTTTGAAGTGATGCTCCAAACTTCTATAAAGCATTAGTGTAACCTCACTTCCACCATGAGTATATCCCCCTCCCCAGTACACTGCATTCTTCATTGTTTTTGTTGTCCCCTTGCTATGAACTGTTACTTACAGCAGAGCATGGCATTTTCTGGAAGAAAGTGTGAAACTTTGAAACATTTCTTTCCTCTTGCTCCATCTCCGTTTACATTTTTTAAAACCGGAATTATCAGGATCTGTAGCATTTAAACCTTTGAGCTTGTTTGCCTAAGGACACTGAACAATTTAATCGAATTAATAGTATGTGTGAATTGGAAGTTGTTTAAACACTTCATTAAACTTCTATTCTGCTCTCTAATACAATTTTCATCTATTCATACCTAAAGTATGAATTTTTCATTTGTATAGCTGGAAGATATTTCAAATCTTAATCAAATCCATACTTGGGATTCAGTAGCAGGGCAAGCTGCATATATGTGTAGCATAATACAAAGATAAGCTTACTCAGGAGCTTCTCTCCCTCAATGACCGTGCCGTCTCTTTTACCTTTGAGAACTTGGGCTTGAGCTTGTACATAGCTTGTGCCTAGCTACGAAAGACGGTTATAGATACTTCCTTTGCTCAGGTCAACATTGTAAAGTCTACTCCTGGATTTCTGGTGTTTATATGTCGTAACACTGAGCACGTAATGCCAATTTCTTTTGCTTGAATGTAGGCTATTTTCTATAATCGGAGATGGTGCAGGGTGAGATACAGAAATGCAGATTTGATACTAGTGTGAGGCAGAAAGCTGGTAGATACTTAATTCTTGTCAAGCATGTAGGCTAAGAGATAGTTGGGAGATTTTGTCTCAGTTTACCTAATTTGCCTTAAATTAAGACTTGTAGTGAAGTTGGTAATTTATTCTTACTACTGGAAGATGAACCTGTGCAATCTTCTGTTACTGATGTGATTTACAGGGGGGTGTTCTGTCATAAAATGTGTCCTCTAAAGGACTTAATCTGAAATAAGTGTCTAAACTAAGATATACTGAAAGAATAATTCTGAAAATATGTATTGGACATTAAATACTGGAACACATGATGCCATAATACTTGTATGTTACAGCCATGTCGATTTGAAGGTGCAATAAATGATCACATTTCAATGATATTAAAACTTAGTCTAGCTACTTAAACAGGAAGTATATTGCATTGTTCAGTTTTTTAAAATTAGAAATTTAGCATTTGCTCTGTCATTTTGTGAAAAAATATTGATGGTTTATTTTAATAGAAGTAGCTGGAATAGTCAATTAATACTTAAATTATTTTTGTGTTTTCCTTATCAGGAAGATGAGGTGATCATTTTACATAATCAAGATGGAGTTTAATTTTATTGATGTGTCTAAATGTTGTGTGAAGTGAATTTTTCAGATGCATGTGGTGTTTTGTTTTGATAAAAATCATGTTAGCTTATTTGACATTAACAAGGCTTCTATTTAAAGTTAATTATTCTTTTTAGTTGAAAACGTTTTAAAGTAACTGTAAAACCTTAGATCAGTCTGTGCATGTTCAGTTAGTCTCTTAATTGCATGCAGATGTGCTACTATCTACAACCATTAATAATTAAAATGGCTTCTCATGTATTTAAATTAGGAAAATCGGCAAAATGGTAAATTGATATTTTAAAACATAGCTGGTATTCTTTTAACCCGTAGAACATTGCGAACAACTTTACTGTTTCTTAATCACCAGCAAACTTTAACAAGTATATTTCTCTTAAGTAAGTCTGTTCGGGATAGGGATAACTCTTCCAATTCTGATTTGTCCTGTACTCCTTTCCTATGGCCTGTCAAACTTACTGTCATCCTATTCAACTGCTACGGGCTAGAAGCACTCCTTGGTGTAAGGGCTTTGATAGCTTCCTTAACCAAAAATCTTCCTTTCCACTGCTCACTGTTCTGTATCCCCCTGCCCTTAGCTGTCACACTCTCCAACTTCGGCTTTCTGAAGATAGTTCGAAGTTTGCTTTGAAGCTGAAGTTTGATGATCATGCTTCGAAGTATCAAAAATTAGAACAAATTAGGGGTTAGGCAAAGCCTGTATTGTATGAAGAGCTCTAATCTCTTTCTACTTAGTTTGGCATGCTTTTTGTTGTGGTTTATTCTTGACTGGAAATAATTGCTTACATTTACTTTAAAAAATCACTTACTGAATTTTTGGTTTATCTTGTTTTATAGTATCTCAAAGCAGGTTCCTTGAAGGATCCACTCTTAGATGATCACGGAGATTTTAACAGAATGTGCACAGCAATGAAAAAGATTGGACTGGATGATGCAGAAAAACTTGATCTTTTTAGAGTAGTGGCTGGTGTCCTTCACCTTGGAAATATTGATTTTGAGGAAGCTGGGAGCACTTCAGGTTAGATGAAACATAAATTGTTTTCTGTAAAAATGCTGGAAATGTTTCTTGATTATAGATTATTCCTTTCCACGTGAATTATTGCTTTAGAAAGCTGCCTTGTGTTCAAGGGTAACTCAGTCTTAATTCACACTATTTTGAAGTCAAGCTTACCTGTTTGTTTTAAAGTTGTGCTTCTTTACATGCTCTGAAAGCAAATAGGCTCTCAGTGAAATTGTTCAAGAAGTTGTTCAGTGCAAAGTTTGATATAAAGAAAAGAGACATTTTTGTATTTTAAAAATAATTTTTAGAAGTCCAACTTCTTGCTAATGTCATGAAAACATCTTGAAATTAGCAACTCCATCTGTAGGGAAAGGCATTACGTCCTTTGGCTTCCAAAAATACCATCATGTTAGTATTTTGAGAGGTGAGGAAAAAAAGTAACAGTGAAAACTTAGGTAAATGTAAACTTCCTAGTTCTAAGATGTCACTCACAAGATGAGTTGGTACGAGCGTAGCTGGGACTCAGTAGCAGAATGTGCAGGAAGGCTGAGGAAGGGGAATGAGTATTTTGGGAACGGTCGTTCTTACCTTACTACTGAAATCAGCCTCTCTAAGTTGAGAACTGCTGTCCATATATTCCTGAAGAACTGAAGAAACTCCCAGTCTGGAAGTACTATAAATATAACTGTAACTAGAAAAGATATATATGTAGATCTTTATCTTGAGTTGCAAGATACACAAGATACAGTGGAATTGGTTCCTCTTAGTCCTACTTCAAGTATGTATAGCTGCTGCCAAACTTGGTAAAGTTGTTAGGCAGGGCATACCAAAGAATATTTTAAAAGGTGTTTTGAATGATGAATTAAATGAGTACTAGCCTTATAGGTTCATTAGCTCCCGACCCCAAGCACAGAATCACCACAGAACCATACAAACATTCTGTTCAGAAGAGATCGCGGGATGTCTCTAGTCCAACGCGTCCTCGTCAAAGCAGGGCCAACACTGAATTCGGACTGGGTAGCTTAGGGTTGTCACAGAGTAGGTGGGGGATTGTGGTTTGTTTGGTTTTTTTTCTTTTTCTTTCTTAGGTCAAATCAGAACCTCCCCAGTGGCAATTCATGATCTTGCCATCTTCATGAAGATGGCCGAAATTAACGTGATTAATGTGACTGAATCTGGGAAGACGTGGGGGTGGAGAAGGGTAGTGGCTTCACGGGGCTCAGCAGTAAGCTGGCAGGGAGCTTGCTGGTTTGGGCCTTCTGTGAGTTGGGGCTTTGGGGTTGACAAGGCGGGACAGAGTGAAAAAGGTGCCAGTGTGAGTGGAGAGGCAGTTTCAGGAGGCAAACAAACAAGGGGAGGGGGAACCTCAGATGGTGAGGAAAGTCAGTGTTTAGAGAAGGGAAGGAGGACACCAGAAAACTTTATTTTCTCTGAATGTTGAAATTCAAACCCATTTTTTCTGGAATAAATTATTACACTTATAAAACGTTCATTGCAAGTACAGGCTTTAGTCTGCTCTGACCTTGTATGTGTACACAGAGGGTGTTCATTTGAACTGCTCCAGGCAGTATGTCTCTGTACCAGAGACCCTCTAAAGTTTTGTTGCTGCTTCGAAAACCTGAGAAACACCAAACAACATCTTTTTACTACAGGTCAGGTGGTGTTTCAGAGCTTCCAAAATCAAGTCACAGAAGCCTTAATCTTTTAAAGGCTCCTTTCTCCCTTTTTTTTGCTTAATGTCATTGTAGAGTTAAGGAATTCAAGCAATGTTTGACTAGTTATTTATCCGTTTTGGTCTCTTCACTTACCTGTAGAAATAATTTTTACTGAGAACAACAGGAAATAAATGTTGTAATCCTGGCATACATAACTGTTGAAGTGTTAGATTTTGCTAAAGCGTTTGAGCGCTTCAGTGAAGGATTTATGAACCTGTAGTGGCTGGAGGAGCTCCGGCGCTGAGGCCGTGGTGCAGGGCAGAGGGAAGCGCTCCTCTCAGCTGTTTACCTGGGAAAATGTACATACCCTTATCTGAAACTCTAAGTGCTAGGAGTCCGCCGTGCCAGGCACTTCGGTTGATCTATGCATACGTTGTAAGGAAGCCTGGAGGATTACAGGAACATGCAAATCCAAAAGTTTTTAAATCACTACAGTTAGTTACTAGGTACTAGCACTTCTACATTGTGGGATAGTTCTTTCATTTAGAAGCAGGATAGCTTTTGAACAAGCTATGTTTAGAACAATGTTCTAGAAATACAGAACGGCATGCATAGTTTTTGGGTGGGTTTTTTGTTTGTTTGGGTTTTTTTTTGTTGTTGTTTTTGAGAATTGACTTTTCACATTTAATATATGAAGTAATTTCCAGAGGCAAACTTTAATTCCTTCAAAGCTGGTGTTATTTCTAGTCGTCACGGCAAGATCACAGCCAGTTCAATATTTTTTTCCTAGAATTTTCCATAAAAACGCCAAACCTGCGGCTGTTCCACTAACCACAGAAACTACAGGATAAAAGAGGGGGCAGCGTCGCTGTCTCTCGGTGTTTGGGCAGAGGCGACAGCGAGGGGAGGCGCCGGGGGGGGGGGGCGGGGGGGGGGCAGCGGGTGGCGGTGCGGTAACGGCTGTGGCGGTTGGTCGCTCGCAGGGGGCTGCACGCTGAGGCCGCGGAGCGAGCCGGCGCTGGAGTGCTGCGCGGCGCTGCTGGGGCTGGACCAGGAGGACCTGCGCGGCAGCCTGACCACGCGCGTCATGCTCACCACGGCAGGGGGCGCCAAAGGAACGGTCATCAAGTGAGTCCCGCGCGCCGCCGGCCAACGGCCGTTCCCCTCAGCCGGCCCCGCCGTGGCGGGGGACGGGACGGGACGGGACGGGACGGGGCGGAGCAGCGTTGTCGGGCTGCCCGCGGATGCCCCCGGTATCTGCACGGAGGGGAGTGTGGGCGAGGGGCTGGGAGCCGCTGACCCCTCCCGGCCCGGCCCTGCGAGCTGCGGTCTGAGGTAACCCGTTGCCCAACCTCCGCCCCCCGCCCAGCGCCTTTGCGGTCCGCCTCCTGACACCGGCTTCTGTTTTCTTACCCGCGGGGAAGAGGGAAAATTGGCCTCAAAGTCCCGCTTGACCATTTGCAAGTATGAACTGAGCTGCGCTTGGCGTAAGTGCAGCTATTGAAAACGCTTAATGGTTGACAAAATAGGAGTACAAAAACATGGTACCAGAGTTACATTGTTAGTCCCTTCAAAACGGAAACAACGTGCTATGCTTTTCCATCACGCAAGTGTTAATTTTGAGATGACAAATTTTTAACAGGGCTTTGATTTTTTTTCTTTTCTTTTTTTTTTTTTTTTTTTTTTAAACCAGTTGATCCAAATGCACATTTTTAGATGCTCAGGCTTGCTTGTTTCATTGCTGTTAAGCCATTGGAGTTTTTTTATTTTTATTTGGAAGAGTGGCAGTTGTACAATGTCTGACAAAAATGGCCTTTTTTTTCAGGAAAAGAACTGCTTTGAATAAGTCACTATCACATTTTATAAAACCTCTCACGTGTCAGTGAGTATGCTGTGTGGCCAAAGAAAGTATAGCAGCCAGCCTGTAAAATCCATAGCCTACACAGAAAATTAGACATGCTAATAGATTTAACAGATAAACTGTATCAGGGAATGTTAATGCTGTGCCTAAAGTATTTCAGAAGATATTTGGATGCCTCTTTCTTGTCCTCAGGGCTGCAGTGCTCCCATGACTGCTGCCCTGTGATATTAGGTCTGGGATGCTTTAATCAGAGGGTAGTAGGTCCACCCTTCTCAGTGTCCTGGTGATCAGTGTCCCTGTGTTTGACATCTCTAATTCTTCTGAAATCAAGTTTCAGCTTTAAAAACACCACCGCAAACGGTAATCCAGAAATGCACTGCTTCTTGCTGTTGCTGGTAAACAACCATTTAATCTTGACTGTGAAGTTAATTTCTATGAACCAATGTTCATAGAAACATAAAAAACAGTGGAACAGGATAAATTTAAGAGAAAGGGTTTGGTTTTTTTTTTTTCCTGTAGCTATTAAGAACGCATCACTATTGAAGTAAATAGCGACTTCAAAAAAAGAGTGATTATCCCTTTCATTTTGACAAGAAGCTGTTACCAAGGTAACTTCCTAGACACAGGAGTAGGATAGTTCTTTCTTTCTGTACACATATGGAGAAGGAATAATTGCAAAGAACATGTTTAAACATGGTCCTGAAGATAATATTTCAATACCGTCAAAGTTATGACTCTTGTGAAACTGAGTTTTATGAAAATGATTTCACTACAGTTGCCTTTCATTTATGAAAAACCTCTATCTTCCACCACAAATTTTCTCTTGTCCAGGTCAATCCTTCTAGCACGCAAGCTGTCAGGGATGCTAGCTAAGCTGCACGCAGCTGAATTGTGTGTTTTAACATTTGGTTTTCTATGTTGTGTATTTTCTGAAGTTAAAGAAAACATCGCATCAAAAACCAAACTTGGGCTAAACAGTTTTGAGCACATTAAAAGTAATTCTCTACGTTTAGCTGAATGCATCAATCTTTTAATTAGGAAGCTAATTAACATTCGCTTCACTCATTGGAAGAATGCATCAGTGCTTCTTATTGATTTATGGAAACAATCAGATTGTTTTAGTGAATCAGAAATACAACTTTATGCACATTACACCAGAAATTTAATATATGAAGGCTGTAATTAATTATCTATATTAATGTGGTTTATGTAAGTTCCTTGCATATTTTATGTATTTTGAAATTTATTACTATTATTTATATTTATGTCTTATAGTATGAAGTATTTGTTAACATTTCATAAACTTGTGGACTGAAACAAAGTAACAGCTGATTGATTTAACCTTGGTATGTCACTGTGGCCAGTAAAGGTGGCAGGTGTTAGTTAATGCATGCTTAGGTTATGTCAGACTTATGAGGTGAAAAGTTGATCTTTGAGTACTTGAGAGCATTGGCTTTTTTGGTCCTTGAAGGATGTAATGGATTTGAGTCATAAAGATTTCCAGTGGTCAAGAGCTTATTCTATGCAAGAGAAGTAATCTTGATCTCTACCTAGTTCTAACCAATAATGATGAATTAAAAGAGAATAGCTGTAGTGGAAATACTGTTCAGTGCCTGCTTCCTGATCTCCAGGTTGAAACTGATCTTCCTGGCCAAAATTTGAGCATAATAAACTATCATTGACAGCCTGTGCTGTTTGAACATCATGTTTGTTGGGGGGAATGCAGAAGCTCTTCTAAATTAACTCATATTGAGAAGTCATAAGTTTAACATGGGTATAGGGCATTATTCCAGTAATACATTATTACTGAATAGCTGACTTTGAGGTGTATTTCTAGACAGAGCAAACAAGTAGACTTCTTGGTATTTCTGTACTTTGAAAGAAGGGATGTTCAAGAGTTAGAACTTCATGGTGACTACCATGGAAAAAGTTATAATGCAGTGTAAAATGGTAAGTAATGATTGGAGAGGGTTTATTCTGCCTTCAGTTAAAAGCTCAAGATCTAGATCCCTTCATAATATATTCAATAGTGCATTTCTGGAAAGTGGTTATAAATGCCTCCTCTTCCCTCTCCCCCCCCAATTATTAGAAGCTGGGGACTCTTAGTTACTATCATCTTGCTGCCTTATCAGCTGAAAGTTACAAATAATTTTTCTCTTTACAACAACCTTTACATGTAGGAAGACGTGGGTCTTGCAGGACAAGGTTCCTCCAGTGGCCAACGTTTTCCAAGTTTTACTAGTTTCTCTCTTCCAGACCATGTATAAATTGACAGCAAAATCTTTGATGTATTCATCCCGGAGAACCTTTATCAGTATCACGGATAACATTAGAGTAGAAAATTATATATTATACAGTACAGATGGTACTCGTATTAATGCATGGTGGTATGAGAATTGCAGGTTTTGAAAGTTAGTAACATTTTTTACTTAATTTCAGCTTGTGATCCACTGTTACTGCTGATCTTTCTCCGTTGACTCACTGCTTACATGGTTATTCTCCATCTTGCATTTGTATTTTTGAATTCTCCTAAGTACACCACCACATGCTTTCCTTTACTGAAATCTATCTTGTGGAATTTTAGATCATATCTTCAATTTGTGAAAAGAATTTTATATGCTAATCTTGTTACCAAGATTTTCCACTTTCTTAGTTCATTATTATCAGACTGTTTTTTGAAAATGCCCTTACTTTTGCATTCCTTTTAAGTGAAAGTGTTAACTAGAAGTAGAAGGGGTTTGAACAAATCGCATCAGTGTCGGATTCAGGTGGCACCCCACTGGAAATGCTCTCAGTGAACTATTGACTCAACCTCTGAGAATGGATTAGCTTTGGCTGTTGTACATATAACATATAGATAAAGCGTGTCTGTATAGTTTCCTTTTGAGAATGTTTGGTGGGACATACCAAACACTAAAGCAAAGGTGTATCATAATATACTGCTTCCCTTTCACCACATCTCAAGTGACCCTGCCAAGGAAGGTTTCTTAAGAACAAATACAATTTTTGCTACAGCTTCAAATTCGCTTTGGATTAAGACTGTAAAGATTTTCTGTTCAGCATATTTATCCTGATAAGCCTGGGGCGTTGTTAGCAGTGTACTGTTTCAAAAGTCTGCAAACACAAGGCGCTATGTTTTTGAGCCAGCAGATCTTATTTTTCCCCAGTGTTTTATTTTGTGGATGGGAAAAACGAATTCAGAGGACTCCTTCCACCGTCTCAAAGGATTAATGCATTAAGCCTCTTTCTCTAGCCTTTTCTAAACTTGTGCAGTTAAAAGCAAGCATCCACTAATACGCTAGTATCTTCTCGTGTGGCTTACTGCGTGTACAAAGAAAGTGGATTGGACTGTTTTAGATATTTATTAGATAGCCACCAGGTTTTTCTATGGTAGCGTAGTTTAGAAACTATTTGATCGCTATCAATATTAGAGTTTTGACAAGTACATTGTTTTATTTTGTTCCAGCAACCCAAAGAGCTACTCATTTCTCTCTTTCTTTCTTAGGGACCTTTTGTGTGCAAGTAGATCATGTGAGTCCTAATAGGTCACAGTGAATAAATAGCTCAGCTGAAATCACTGTGCTCAGAGTATAACAAAGGCTTTGTTCTGCTGCACACAATGGAGCCAACAAGGAACAGTAGGAGGGTGATGCTAAATGCTGTCTCCGTGGATTTTATTAAATACTAATGTGCAGTGGACTGCCAGGGAGACTTGACAGCTGTCATTTTGACATTTATTTGTCCTTGTTAGCCTCCCAAAAAGAGCATAATGATCACCTTGTTGGCCGATGTTTTTGCCATCCATGTAAAGTGTGTTTACAGAGAGAAATAATGTGTTAGTATTCAAGAGCTGGTACACCTCTTAGACTGTAAATGCACTGTACTAATCTCTTATTCAGTTTATCCTGTTCCAAGAAGACTTTCAAACAGAACTCCGTCATCACAAAGTAAATTATTTTACAGTGTGAAAAATTAAACTAACATCATTCTGGGTCCTCCACCTTCTTTTGGAGTACGTTTTCTACCAAAATGTGTTTTTTTTTTTTTTTTTTTTTTTGTGGTGGTACTGAAGCTTTTGTTGGAAAAACTTTGGGAGGCTCGTCCCTTCAAAAATTATGTTTTTTGTTAAAAAAAAAAAAAAAAAATTTCTACCGTTTTTGGAACTTCAACTTTTCTCAAATTACAAATGTGCTGCTTATATGCTTTAATTACATAGGCCTTTCAGGGTTATTTTATCCAGGCCATTTTATTTGTTAAGCAGTAACCAGATTGGGTGACAGTGACTGATGGGTATTGCTTCACCTGCTCTCTCTCCCTTAATTGTTGACAACCATGGGCAAACTATACATACTCTAATTACAGTTTATTTGTTCTGGAAAATGTTTGGGGACTGCATGGAATTGTCCACAGGATAAATCCAGCCTGTGAGAGCGCTTTCCCCTCGGCCTCAGACTCTGTGGATCACTGGAAACCTTTCAAGGTTTCAACAAAACCAAACAAGTTTTTTTTGTTGCAGCTTTACCAAATAGCTTAGAAAATTGGAAGAATTTCATCTCTGTTCCTTACAAGTAGCTGATGGATGGAGGAGAGGAGGAGAAGGTGAAATGGAGGAAGGAAAATATATCTTTTCCTGGTCAGACAAGAAACGGGAGGAGAAAAGAGATTCCTCTGTCAGTATGCAGACCAGAGGAAAGGAGGAGCTCAGGGAAAGCAAGTTCACAAGAAGGAAGTTGCTCAAGCTGAATGTCAGTTCTGTAATAGGGCTCGTCTGTATCGACTGGCTCAGTGCAATTTCAGCATTATTTTGTGGCTCTGTACTTTCAGCTGTGCAAAACACATTGCAGGGTTACAGTTTCTTTCCATGGGTTTCTGTTGCATACTGTGACAATTTAAAATAACAATAGGGTTTTGTGCAGTCTCTGGAATTCTACTTAAGAATGGCAGAATTTGTTATTTTTGAAGCATGGCGCCATTTTATAAATACATGCTCTAGAAGTATGACTCTGCCATGTTGTTTAACATACTTGAAAAAATAAATTGAAAGCAAAAATGCACATTGTATTATGTAATAGGCCTGCAGCTGACATGTGGGAATTAGTATTCTGATCTCTTAAACGTATCAAATGGAATGTAGAGGTACCTTCCTTCTATTTATAAGATAAGATTTCTGTCAGTACTCGTTACCTTAAGATAAGTCAGGAGATACTTAGTGGAAGACAAGATTGTGTTAAAGCTAATTACTATATAATGTAATGTAGCTGCAGGTGTCCTTAGTGAACGGAATCTCTGGTGACTTACCCAGTCACAACAGAAAGTGATCTCCATCAGTCTCACGTTTCTGCATCAGAAATATCATCCTTGGAAAAATACAGAAATAATAAGTATCAGCTAGTTTAGTGCTTGTGAGTCCTGGGAAGTGAGGGCAATGATGCAAGATGGGTAAGCTGTGTAGTGCTAAGTTTTCCTTTTCTGACCTGACAGTTCTTTGTACTCCTGTGTGCAGAAAACTGCCTGGAGAGGGCGACAGGGCAGTTCTGCAGCGGTGACATCTTGAACCTTGTACATAGGGCTTACTTAAGCAGCTCAGATAAGAGGTATTTTTTTAAACATGGATTTGCCGCATACTCGAGAAGTCCCATAATTGATTATCCATCACCTTAGCTGGACAGTCTATCTTTTGATTATTACTAACTGTTATTGTAGTGCTGCTGGTCCAAGAATATGAGAGGCAAGGTATACGGGGAGAAGTAATATAGGGTGTTATATGGGGAGAGGCGATTTGTTTTATTAGGCCAACTGATTGAGATATTTAGAAAAAGCATAAGAGCTTTTGGCATACAGGCATCATCCTGTATTCTTCATGAAAAAGAGGATCAGTGTGATAAAAATCTTGACATTATTTCTCCCTGTTCCTCCCTGCAAATGTTATCAGTTTGGTTAGCACAGGCTCTCTCCCTAAAAATCTCTTCTTTTGATTTACTTTAACATTGGATATATCTGTATGTCATGATACAGTGTTGTTCAAAGCCTTTGTGTACCCACAGTTGTTCTAAATTGTAGGCCTTCTTTCCATGCATGAAATTTTGATGCTGTCCGGTCTAGTGGCTATCAGTATTTAAATTTATTTTTTTTTCCCTTTTGTATTTATGTTTTTTTACTGACATGTAAAAATCCTTTGGAGAATTTTCATATTTGGCAGTCTGATTCTGTTCTGGTCTGATTCTGTTCAGATTAGGGGAACTTTTGCTTTTGAATTCTTTGGCAACATGATTAGGATCTAAGGACAATTTGCAATCATACCATAAAGCCAAAAGTTCATTTTTCATACTTCTTTCACATTGTTTCTTAAACACTTCCTTAAGGCTTTATCCTTGTGTCAATTGTCTTATTCTGGAGACTTCTACAGGTGCTTCCTCAGCTGTGTACAGTGTATCTGTTTTTTAGTTTTGGTACTTTTATTTGTTAATCGAAACCTATTAAAAAAAAAAAAGTCTGGTGGAATGTATTTATCCAGGAAATTAGGTGGTTAAAGGTGCTTTGAAATATATGCATTCTAAGCATGTCACTGTCATACCGACTTTAGGAAATAGCTAGATATATATTACTGTATGTATAGCTAAATATGTAGTTATATTGGCCTGATATTCCCACAGTTTTGTCATGCATTTCATAGGCTTTGAAGTTGTGACTTGTGGTGGGTGGGGTTTTTTGGTGTTTTTTTTTTTTTTTTTTTTTTTTTTAACTGCTAAACTGGGATATAAACTTGTAATAAATAGTCACAATGCAGAATAAATGTTTATAATTAAGGGAGGGAGAATAAATTCTCATCTCTTAAAAGGCCCCTTCTTCCAGTGTTTAAAAAGAATCCTTATTTCAGAATTGCATCTAACCTTCACCATGAGAACATGCTCCCTTATCTATGCTTTTTTATTTTTGTTACCAATTAACTTACAACCTTATAGTTTTAGTTATAGCCCTTATGAAAGCACAGGCACAAAGATGTCAGAGCAAAACTGAGCTATAGGTTTTATTGTAATTAGGCAGCTCATAAATACATCTGTTGAAATATTTTTTTGTAGATGAGAATGTATATATTTTAAATATCTTTCTCTGGCAATTATTAATATAGTTTCTAGTTATCTAATGAACGAGTATGAAAACATCTGCATCTCGCTTCTACTGAGGATAATGAAACCTTAGTCTAACTATCCTACCTGTAAAAAGAAAGAATAACTTGGCAAGATTGTTTCCTACCTGGGCCTAGAGCTCAGGTTTGTTTGTGTCCTAATTTACAATAATTGGAAAGGCTCTTTTTAAGGTTAGAGTCTAACCTCAGTATTTCAGAGTAAGGAATTCTGAAAAATAAGATCTGTATTTTTGTTTTTTAGGGTACCCTTGAAAGTGGAACAAGCAAACAATGCTCGTGATGCCTTGGCTAAAACGGTGTATAGTCATCTGTTTGACCATGTAGTGAACAGGGTAAACCAGTGTTTTCCATTTGAGACTTCTTCTTTCTTCATTGGAGTTCTAGATATAGCTGGTTTTGGTAAGTATACTTAAAACCAGTTAATCTTCTATTTGTCTATTATTGCCACCAAAGATTCAATGATCAAGTCTGTAATGGAGAGTGGGAGGGTTTTCTTTTTGGTGGTGGTGGGTGGGATGGGTTACAAGGGCTTAAGAAGATATCAAGAGAGCAGATAAAGCCCTCATTTTCCTGAGATACAAGAATGTAGTGGGGGTGTAGGGCTTGTCCTGATGACCTTATAACACTAACAAGTGTTAATTTGAAACTAGGCATCTTTGTAATGGTTTCAGATTCCTCCAGTGTCCACATAGACACTGCATTTGAAGGACTTAAAATTTGGAGTGGAATCTTACTGTGGCCACCCAGTAAAATTAGGAAAGATATTGCATGTGCATGCTGTTTTCCCATTCAGTCCTGAGGAGATCACTGCATACTGACAGACAGGCAAATGAAGTCTCTGAATTAAGATACTGTTTCCTGGAGGCTGGATGGTTCTGTTACAGGGTTGGGCTTTGGGCTCCTGGTTGCTCCCTGGAAGTGGTGGGTTTTATGGTTCCCATAAAGCTTTTGTCCTGTTTGTCTCACTGAGATTCAGAGTAGGGCATGTTTCCTGGTGTGCTCTAGACCTGCTGAGGTGGTCCAAGAACAGTGAAAAGGGAACCTTTAGTTTTCAGGTCTTTAGAGCTATGATATCCTGTGCCAGCCTGTCGTAACATGGATGCATGAGTGTGTATTGGTACAGTTTCACTGGATGGTATCATCTTGCTTTGGTTTGCTGCCAGATATAACTGTCTGTTATTTGTCTTACAAATATGATCTGCCACAGTATTTTTATATCTGTCTTATGTGAAACTTGAAAATCTGTAAAAGCTTTTATTTTGCTGAAAGAATGATATGGATCTGAACACATCTTTAAATATTAATTAACACTGTGAAGCTTTTCTTAGTTACTATGTAATATAAATTCTTGAAACACTGGTTTATCATAGAAGTTTAACTTCTGTTTTTCAGAATACTTTGAACACAACAGTTTTGAACAGTTCTGTATTAACTACTGTAATGAAAAACTGCAGCAGTTTTTTAATGAAAGGATTCTGAAAGAGGTATGTTATATTTAGTGTTATATTTGAGGAGTTATTTTCTTAGTAAAGAGATACTTAAAGTAGCACTGCTTTCCATAAGATTGCACATTATGTTTAGATCAAAAAAAATTCGGTTGACAAATTGTTTTCCTACTGTGTGGCATCTGGTTGTGCCAGAAAAGAATATGGCCTTTTGAAAACCGGCAATCTTTTTTTCTTCTTATTTTTTGCCATTCGTTAAAATGAGGCATCCAGATACTGGACAGTATCTCCTACCTAATAGGAATATCTAATTGCATGGGCATATCATTAAGGAGGTGAAGTTGGAATATATTAAGCTATGGAAGGATATTCTAAAATTTGTATTGATTCATGCTGTAATTAAAAATGTCTTCGTAGTTATTTAGAAGAACATTTTTGGTGGGTAAAAAAATATATGGTAAGTGGTGTTTTCTTTTTTCAATTACTCTTTTTTTTTTTTTTTTTTTTTTTTTCCAAAGGAGCAAGAACTTTACCAAAAAGAAGGCCTGGGGGTTAATGAAGTGCGCTATGTAGATAATCAGGACTGTATAGGTATGTACTTCTTGAAAAGTCAAGCCGTTTGGTAGTGTTATGGAGAAAAAAAGCTTCAAGCAGAAGAGGCAAAGTATGTGTAGCGCTAGTAATTTTATGCTTTTAATGACTGTTGCAACCTTGTGAATTCTTCCAGCTTTGTATGACATTCCAGTTCTGGTTGGTAATGGAGCCATGTTGTCCTACAGTGTGTAATAACTGCAGCTGGGACTTGTGCATTTATCGTGCATTTATCGTGCATTTTCCTAGAAAACTAGCTAGAACACCTAAATAGGGTAAATAAAGTGAAGAAATGTGTGAGGGTGTCTGGAGAAAAATATTCCATGAATTAAAAAAATCCCATCTGATTTCCCCCCCACCTTTTTTGAGCCAGTGAGCAAAGAAACAAAATGAACTATGGGCAACAGGCTGTAGATGTTACTGCTGCTTTTAGTCTTCCACACACTGATATATACCAGAGGTTTAAGGTGATGATGTTGTTTTGTTGTTTGGGTTTTTTTTTTCTCTCTGTTCAACTTGTGTTCTCTAAATTGGTGTACTGTGAACAAAAGTTCATTTTGCTTTTGCATTTACAGTAATTTGCTTATGGTAACTAGTCAGTCCTGGCTGAGCAGAGAGTGACACAATTTAACATCTGTTGCAAAATGTCTGGTTCTTCTGAGTTTCTGTAGCTCTGCTGAAGAAGTTTTCACTTTGACAGCTAGGACTGTACAGTCACTGACTTAACTACAGACAATTCTTGTCAAGTAAACCTCTTAACCATCTTGTGAAAAAGCAAGAGGAAGGTATTTGGAGGAGGGAGCAAAAGCATAGCAAACGGAAATAGGTGACCTCTACGAATACAAATCTTATCTCTTCTAGTGGTTTAATGATGTATATATGAGCCTGAGCCTGTTCCCTAAAATGCTGTTAGAGTTTAGAGACAGTCATGTTTCCACAGAAAGGGTTGCTTCCCCCCGCCCTGTGCATGTTTTTTTGTTTGGTTGTTTGGTTTTTTTTAAAACTTATTTCAGGATCAAAAGGGGTTCCCTGGTGCCTATTGGAAGAAAAGGTCTCTGTCTGACTCAGGGGGAAAATGGGTCAGGTTGTAGAGATTGTTGCCAAGTTGTTGCCTTTTCATGCTGTAGAAAAGGTTTGGGCAGCTTACCTAAGAGTAGAAGTAGCAGTCCCTCAGTCGTGACCCCTTTTACTATTCCAAACCACATATGACACCCCACCACAGATTTGACACATTTCTTCATTGTATGAGTTATTCTTAGGTAAGTTAATAAAATGATAACTTAGCTAAACCACAGCACGTATGCCTTTTTTATGTTCTTGCATAGTCAGGATAAAAGGATTTTCTACTGGCTTTTGAAGTAAGTGAGAAAAATAATGTTGGCTTCAGTCAAAATACAATTTTGTTTAATGTGTTGAACCAGGCCAGTGACAGCAGTGAATGTGTAGAAAAATTAACTGTCACAAAAAAGAGGGATATTATGTTGACGTGGACAATTTTTTAACACTATGGAAGAATCTCAGAAACAGTCATTAGCAAGTTAGAATGTTTTGATGGAATGGTAGCCATCTCCGTAGCTAAATTAGCTTATTCAGATTTTATGAGCATTAGTTCTTTGGATTGGGGCTGTCTTTGTGCTTTATATATAGCCTCATACTGTTTACGATCTGTGGTAAGAGTTCATAGGCATTGCTGCAGTACATGCATTAGTCATTTCTTCCTCTCCACAGACAAAAAAGTAGGTAGTAAAAATTCCTCTTACAAGAACAGTTTCATAGATAATACAGAGAAGTTTGAAAAGCTGCAAAATTCTTGTGTCTAATAGTTTCAAGAGCATGAATTTCTATGTCAGCTTTCAAGGGCTTTTGTATATGTATGTGAAAGGCCAAGGCAATACACTTTTTTAAAAGTTGTGAAACCACCACTGTATGCTCAAGTCTGATCTGCCTTTCTTAAAACAAATGGATTTCATTTTTCTCCCTGGATCCTGTCGTGAATGCAAGTATGTGCCTTTTCATGCTTTTAGTTTTGACATGTGGTGAAACATGGATGAAAAGCTTAAAAAAAAAAACCAAAACAAACCCAACAATATAAGCAATTATCCTATAAAGATCTATGGTTGTATCACGGAAACATTTAGGCACCTTTGGGGAATTAGATCACTAAATTCAGCTTGAGACCCAGAGTAAAAATCAAACAATCCATACGTTTTTTCCCTCATGTTCCTTGTGTTAGAGTTAGAACTTTGTATGTATAGGATATCAATTAAATCAACAATTCAGATATGTAGAATTAACTTGCAATGACTTTTTGTATTTTGTGTTAACAGCTTTCTGTAGATACTGTTATACAGAATCTGATCAGTGACATTTTAAACTTGTAATGTTCAGTTCTGATATGAGGTTCTATATTCAATTTTTGTAACCGTATTTTGTTTTATTAATAGATTTGATTGAAGCAAAATTAATAGGTCTACTGGATATTTTGGATGAAGAAAATCGTCTTCCCCAGCCAAGCGACCAGCATTTTACTTCAGTTGTGCACCAAAAACACAAGGACCATTTCAGACTCTCTGTAGGTTTATTTTTGCTGTCTGTCTTGTTTTAATAAAACAGTTCTTGGAACAGTTGATAGGAACACTTGAATTTAATGAAAACCTTTCCTAAGAAATCTCATACCACACCAGTCTGCACAATCCATATTCTTTTGTTAAGGACAAATTTGGTTATTAGGTTTGTTGAAAAGTTCACTGAAGGCTTAAGTCTTCCAGCAATTCTCATATCCTGCTGAAACTAAAGCCGTATTCTTCACTTACATTTGAGGTTTGTTAACATGTAATGCATGAAGAGGAAATAAAAACACATTTTAATTTAAATTATTTCATATCAGATGAACTATTTTGTTGTTCCTTTCAAAAATTCCTTGCTTTGGAGAATATCTGACTCACATGGAGTGTCTAGCTAGCATTTCAGAGATGAAAATAGGGAACACACAAAGAAAACCTTTTTGTTGTTGTTAACTCTTTAACGTACAGCTCTCTGTGGAAGATTAATGCAAATTATTGCAATTTATGTACATGACTTCTGTTGAAATGAGAAGGCAAAAAAAAAGTTCCCTGCTGAAAAAATGCAGGCAAAAGGAGCCAAATAAAATTTTCGTCCGTTTACCTTTTGTTAAGTTTCTACTTAACCTTGCTTAACTGGATTGCTGTGCAGTGAAACATTTTTTGTTGGTATGTGTACGATCAACTAGGTAGTTGCCTTTTAAAATATAACATCTAAAAACATATTTTAAGCTTCTATCTAATCGTAATCATATGATAAGGCTATTCATCAGCTGTGGAATGAATGGTATAGAAATTGTTGATTAAAGGCAAAAAGAAAATGAGCTAGCTGGTGTTAGCAATCCTGGTGACTTTTATTTTGAATGCGAGGTATCTAAGGGTGTGATTGAGAATGAAAATAGGTTTTTGGAATATCTTGGTTTGAACGGGAATGGCAGCGGTCATCGCAATTGTGCTGCAGGAAGTGTCATTTTTAACACCTACTGCTCCTGGCAGAATCATGGTTATGTTTTAAGAATAAACTTTTCCTCACTCTCCAGAGTAATTCTTCTTTGTAATTCAACTTTTTAATTCCAGATTCCTAGGAAGTCTAAGTTGGCTGTTCACAGAAACATCAGAGATGATGAAGGCTTTATTATCCGACATTTTGCAGGAGCAGTATGCTATGAGACGGTAATTTTACTTAGGCAAAACTCTTTTTGTTACTCTTTGTAGTACTTTTATATTTTTCAGTGTATATAGGTTAAATAACAAAATTTCCTTTCATTAGAAGAGAAATTCAAATTTGCCTTTTATCAGACGAGAAATTCAAAAGTTGATATGTCTTAGCTTTGAAACTAATTTTGTGAGTATGTGATTGAATTGATAGTTTCTTTTAATTTCCCAGATTACAGACTGTTTTGGTGACAGCTATTTTGTGTAAGAGTTTGTTATAAATCTGCAGGTAATGGTGTCAATATTAAATATATTGATGCATGATCTACTGCAAATCTTACATCAACAGATGTTTGCATCTTGGGGAGAGGAATATACTACGTGATATAAAAGTATTGTTAGACTTAAGAGCAACTTTTCGGAAGCATGCCTATCCTTGTATGCAATCACTGTTTATGTTATATTAAAAAACACATTTTATACTTTTTGTTTTCCATTTCTACTGGCAATAGTAGAAGAATTAATTAAATCTTATAATTAAATATCTGTAATTAAATGTCTTAATTCATTAAATCTCTGTAATTAAATCTTACATTCCTGTAAGAATACGAAATACCTGATATTGCTACCCTCAAAATACATTCCAGATTCTTGTACTTTTTTGACTATTCAATAAGAGTTTAGGATAAACAGAAGATCCATAATGCTTCATTGTTCTGGTCTGCAACTCCAGTGCGTAAGAGGGAAGCTACTTCCAAAGATGATGTTTTGTCTTTTGAAAATGCATACTTTAAGGGCTTGTTCTTGTTTACTTCATAATACTCCAAGAATGATAATGATTGCTGTGCTGTTTTTAAGTAGGCACATTCTATAGGTCATTTTACAAATAATAAAATTGAAGTCTATGTGTTACCTACCTGATTTTTCTGAGGTCACTCAGTGAGTCAATATCAAAATAATAAATAAAATTGGAACACATTTGTTCCAAGTGCTCTGCGTTTAAATGTGTACCTCACCATGACGTGTTAATAATACCTTAGACTGTCTTCAGGAACAGAGGAGCCAGACATGAGCACATAAGCTCTGCTGTCAGAGCTCATCAGGTATGAGGTAGCTTTGGTCCAGAAGCTATGCTAATATGCTTGACTTAATTTATCCCCCCTCTCAGAGGGACTTACTTAGCTCAGACCTGAAAACTGTTGGACTGTAGCTGCATTGTACCTCACCTGTTACTTGTTTCTCTTTCTCACTACACTTGTGGCAGTTCTCACAATCTGATTTGTGGTGAGGATGCTCCTCTGTCTGCATTCATATTCCAGTCTTGTGTTTTCATAGTCCAAGGGAATTTTGGAGGCCTGTGTTTGTCCTTTGATTCTCATCACCATTAAATCCCTTTATGGTATATCTGGCAAATTCATATTTTCTTTGAATTAGTCTTCGCCTCTTCTGTTCGTAAATATCAAAGTCACTATTAAAGTTGCACCAAAAGCTATTGAGAATTTTGTTAGTGTGAAGTTGGATACTAGTGTCTTGATCTCTGAACTTCAGTGTAATGTATTGTTCTTAACTTCTAAAAGTTAGTGAGCCAATTTAAACAAACCAGAGAGGTAAGGTTTGTAGGAAGGGACAATATCTTTTATTAAATCAACTGTTCTTAAATAGTCATAGTACTACTAAAATAACCATTTTTCATTTCATTTTCCAAACTGTGTAGATGCACCAATTAAAGTGTGCATGTTAATTCCCATTTCACAACAGATCTTAAGTGATATTACAAGCAGTGAAGAATTAAGCTTCTCAGAACTCCAACGTGATGATGTGCTGAGTGCTGGAAATGGAAACAAGGAAACAAATCATTGACAAAAATGGAACTGATCTCTTAAAAGTCACTAAACCTTACTTTGGGTTTCATGATTCCAACATCCTTCAAATTTAAGAATATCTTTTCTCTCTGTAGTGTTTTGTGTGTCCAGTTGAAAAGTTGTTTTAAATAATGTATGAATATTTATCCTGCATATTCTTGCTGATTTTTGAATTAAGTATATAACATTGTTTTCGTTAATTTTCTTTAAGACTTAAGTAACTAGGGCAGTGAAACAAATGTACTATTATTTTTTGGGTTGTCTTTTCAGATGCAATTTGTGGAAAAAAATAATGATGCTTTGCACATGTCCCTTGAATCTCTTATATGTGAATCCAAGGACAAGTTTGTTCGACAGCTATTTGAATCTAACACTAACAACAACAAGGATCCCAAACAAAAAGCTGGGAAACTTAGTTTCATCAGTGTGGGAAACAAATTCAAGGTAATATAGCAAAGAATGTTACCTTCTTGTAATATATGCCACTTCTAAGTTACCTGAACTAAGTAGAACCTACGGTTGGGAGAAGTAGTGGTAACCTGAGATTCATACAAAGAAAATTTTGTTAAATAGACATTTTTTCTATTGAATTATAAGAAACCAGTATATTCAAGTGCTATGCATTTCTGTCAAAAGGATGTTTCATAATAGTCCTTACAGAGATTATACAGTAATGTTTAAGTCAGAATTTTGCAAAGCCACATGGAAATCTTTATTGAAAAGGTTTAAAGACTTGAAATCTAAATTTGGATTCTGTGGACTCCAAGGGGTTCTAGATGTGACAAAACGTGTTCTTCTATCTTATCTTAATTGTGCATTCTAGAAGATGTAGCAATTGGCTACAGTTTGCCATTCTCAAAATTCAATACCTAACCTAACCACTGTTTTTCCTCTTCTAAAATGTAAAGATAGTCGTGGCTTTCACAGAAAGATGTTCATTGTGCTGAATGTTTCCTTTCTCAATACCTGAATCTGATGCTTCTCCTCATTTTCTCCTTTCTTCTGCTCGTTGTAAAGCTGACCTTCAAACCTTGTCTTCTCCAAATGTTTTCTGCATCCTTTTCTCATTCAGCAGTTTTATTTTAGCTGGACTATTCCAGCTCAGGATGGCTAGAAAGAGAACTATAGGGGAATTAAGAGATGAAAAGCAGGCACAACTGTGGGCTGCAGGTAAATTTTTCAATCTCATGGATTTACTGTTGGTAGAGCTGCTGCAATTTCAGCAAGAGCTCCTCTCAACACATCTGGGCCAGATCCAATGAAGGATTTGTATGCCTTCAAGTCAAGTGCCGCAACATTTTTGGTATGCTACCTTACCTAGGGCACCTAAAACCCCACATCATGTTCCTAGCTGGACTCCTTACTCAGTCTCTGGGGAAAGCAGGTATCTTAGACAGTCCAAAAACCTTTTGGTCGAGTGGGGCACTGCCAATAGCAAAAGAACGTTTCTGCATTTCTCTTCCATGTCAAGGTTAAGTGCTGAATCAGGACTGCAAGATAAATTCCTTCTTGCATAATTGTATCTTGTGGCTAGTGTTTAGAACTGTTCTCTAAAAATGCAGGGGCTGAAGAACAGGAAGGATATGGTAGCAGCACTTGCTTTTTGTATAGCAACAGTATTCTGCTTCAGTTCTATACTGTATTCAGTGTTTTATGTCTACTATATTTTTCCTGTAGCACCAAATTATTGGTCAGTCTGACAAAAGGGGTTCTCCTTACACCCTTCTGGAGATGGGTTGCTATGTAGCCAGAAATAAAATTTTAATGGGGCCAGGAAGAGTAGGAGAAGGGCCTGACTTGTAAGGTAGTGGTTTTGGTATTTAACTGGGAATTGGTTAGCCTGCTCTCTTGAGTTTTGCTCTGACGATTATTTCCTCCTCCTTACATAGTGGTTGTAGAATTAAACTGTAGCAATTGGTTTAGTATAAAATGCATGATCAGAAGGCAGACCGAAAAATGGAATTACATACAGATAAGCCATCTCCTGAGCAAACCCTGCGATGACTCTGTTGTAGGTGAAGCTAGGATCCATTGTTTTTATAACTGCATTTTCAAAATGAAACCAACTGTGGGACCTTTGAGATAGCTTCCACTTTCTTCCATCTGGGTTTTCAGTTCCTTTTGGATTTAGCACCCTACATCCAGTAGATGTGGACATGTGAATGATACCATTGTCCAAGGGAGGGCTGAAGTAAAAAGGGAGGCATTTTTTGAGTTAAGCAGCAATTGAGCGGGGAACTTTTTGGATTGCCTTTTGGACTTTGGTGTTCACTTCTGCACCTGGAACGTGACTAAAGTCCTCTTTGGATCTGGCCCATCAATCTATAATTCTTTCAATGTTCTCAAGTTTCATGGCATTTTGAATGTATGTGTTACTTCCAGTAATTCATTTAGTGTTACCTTCCCAGACACAACATGTGCTGCTGATGAACACTAATAGCCTTGAAAATTTCACTGCAGATGACATCAAAATAAGTTCTATTATCTTAGTAGAAATTTCATCTCTTTAAGAATTCTTAGTGCATCAGTATGTAAGTCAATTTCTTCTAATTTCATCAATTATTAGATGATGTTGCAGGGACTTCTCTTTATGAAATCCTTCACACATCCCTTCCTTATAACTGATTAAAATTAATTCTCCTAAATAAGTTGAGGAAATAATGATTAATTAGTTCATCAGATCTACTCAAGAATCTTTGGGATGATTTTTACCTTACCGTGGTAATGGTTGAGTTATCACGATTTAGTCTAAGAGTAGTAGTTTTAGCAATATGTTTTATTCATATGATCATTTCATTAGTGAAATTTACCTGAGAATGGCTCTGACTTATTTCTTGTCAAATCACAGCGTATAAGGAAGGGGTATTTTTCCTCTAACAGAACTGTATTTTGTTGATGGAAATTAGGCTGTCCCTTCCAAAATTAAGCATTTCTAACTTAAGAAAACATAAAGATTATATTCAAGTAGAGATATAAAAAGTATGTGTAAATGAGAACTGAGCAGGAGGTTATTAGTGTTTGTCATACCTCTTTTGGCACCCCTTCTCTCTTTCTAACCATATCCATGATAAGTTAAAGGAAAAAAACCATTTTATCCACTAGAAGGACGACTGGCAGCTGTAGGTGATGCATATTGCCCATTCAAATCTAGTTTCTTGGATTGAAGGTAATTGAAAGATCTGTTTAAAAAAAAACATTAGTCAAAAGTCAGATCCTTTCAGTTTTGGTTCCAGTACAGAAAATGAGGAATATGTTAGGACATACAGAATTTTGTCTTACTTCAGTCTATATGCTTAATGCTTGCTAGTAAACTAGAAAGGCTGACACAGCTGTAATCTGTGTGGTAAAACAGACACATCTGTAAAGTTAAAAATGTAGCTGTTTTCCTGATTTGGTTCTGGAATATTTTAAGTCCCTACCAGTTACATTCAATAGCAATGTAACTCGTTTTCCCTGATAGCCTTAAGTCTCTGGTGATCCTGTAGACTTGCCCTCCTAATAATCATAGGACTGTGGTCTTTTCTCATCACAGTATGTTTAAATCCAACCCCAGTAAATGTGATTTTTATAATTATAGTCTATTGTTGTCAACAGAGAATTAGAAATTTGGAAGTTTGGAATTAAAAATAGATTATGCAGGTGCATTCACCTAAATGTTGACTTAGCTTCAAAAAAGCCCAAGAAAACCTGGAGCATATCTGTTTTCTGTGTTAATTAACATACAAATATATGCTTGTTGTAGATTAAATTTGGGCTTTCACAAATTTTCAGTGTATTGTTTTTTAAATTGTTGCTGATCAGTCTCGTTTCAGTTTCATAATTTTATTATATAGGCATTATTTCCTTTATTTTCCCAAATGGGCTTGCATTTTTTTTTGATAACTATGTCATAGTAAGTAACTAGTCCATACAGTGTTGTTGTACAATTAAACACGAGCAATTTTCTGAGAACCATTCATGCACACTTGCATGATTTTGTCTGTTAAATTTGTGAACGTTTGATTTATCAATTCTTTCTGATTTATTAACAACAAACATGCATGCGGTAATGCTGTACCACTATGTACGGTAATGCTATACCACTATTATATGTGTATATATGTCTGCAGTCGTCGTGGTAAGAGTCTTGAAATATCTGTTTTATTTTGCAGACTCAGTTAAATTTGCTTCTTGAGAAACTTCACAGTACTGTAAGTATGTATACAGATGTAGGATCATAATTTTCTGACATAATCAATTAAGACTTATCTCAACAATATGGCTTACAGTAAATGTGATAAGTAATTGCTTTAGAGTTTGCAGTTATGGTACTTTTGAAATGTCTTGCTGTGCAGGTAATGATTATTGAGTTACTTTAAAAAAAAAAAAAAACACCTTAAAAAAACTTGTTGTAGAATGAAAGTTACACAATTCGAGTAAACTATGAAATCTGTCTGGGCTGCAATCTCCTTTTTTGTCACTTTTACTTCCATCCATTCACTGGCTATGATTGATGACTAATTTGGAGAACATTTAGAGATGTTATTTAGAAGTAAGGCAGATGATAATTTAATTACTGTTTTCAGATTCCATAAAGCTGTTAAAAATAAAATGTTTCATTTTGCTTTTGTGATAGGCTGTAAATGCACAGATGGTCAAAGAACCTGATTCCCCTAATGAGTATTTGCTAATTTAGCTGATGTAATTTGATAGTTTGTGGAATTCTCCATGTAGTTCAACATACTTGGTTTTTTTAGAACTTGTAGTTGTAGGAACACATTCTTGTTTCCCTTGACAGCATGTTCTAACCAATTCTAGATATGAGTTTATGCTCTGTCAAGAAAAGAAAAAGGAGGAAAAACATGGGAAACAAATGGGACAGGTGGTGGAATGTAGCCGACATTAAGATTTTACTGTACTCATGAGGCTGGTCTGAAAGACAGATGATCTCTTTCACGCAGAGCACTCTGGAACTGAGACCCAGTCCAGGAAAAAAGTATGTGGCCAGGCTTGCGGTACTCTTGAGTTTAGCTAACCCATGACTGAGGATGTATTGTTAATATAGAGCTCCCTTGGCAGGTGCTCTCTCACCCTCAGCTGAGAGATGGAAAAAGAGAGAAGACACTGCAAACCAGGAATAATATTATGTTTTCTCAGTCTCAATTTTGTTTTAGTATATAAGGTAGGTTATCATTAGCAGCCACCTGTTATAGGAAAATCTGAATAATTGGATGATGTTTTGCAAAAAATTCATCCTTAATGAATGTGAAATGATTAGAGAAAGCAGTGGTCAAAATTGTAGAGATAGCACACATGGTGATAAGAGAGGAGCAGACTGGAACAACATGGGGGAAGGAAGAGTGAGGCCATGAGCCAAAGAAACTGTAAAAAATAAGTGGGAAGAAAGGAAGGTCAAGTTCATCTGGCATGATTCCAATGTCAGGAGACTGGTAGCGTGTTCACTGATGTGAACTCTGGAGGACTGAGGCATCTAGGTGATGGGACTGTAAAAGATAATGAAGGTAGTAGAATCTAGACTGCTAAATTGTAATTAGATTGTACTAATGTTAAGAACAACAGTTGAGTGAAAACTCAAAAGCTGAGGATCCAATTAATAGCTTGAGCATTGAGATCAGTTACATTAAGACCAAAGCTAGAGCGCAAAACTGATTTATGAGAGAAAAAGAATGTCAGCATTTCTCTTTTAGAATACTATTATCTTGTATCTTTTTTTTTCAGCCATAATTCTTAAATGACTAACTATTATTTCAGGAGGTTTAAAAATGTGTAGATTCTGCTAACTTCTTGTTTTGGTAATAGGGGTCTAGCTTCATTCGCTGCATCAAACCTAATTTAAAGATGACAAATCACCATTTTGAAGGAGGACAGATCCTCTCTCAGCTTCAGTGTTCAGGTAATGTATGCCTGATATTTTTCGCTCTGTTTATTACTTTGGTCATTATAGATTGACCTAAGTTTGAAATACATGAGATGGAAGCAATATTTCCTTGCTTGAACTGTTGCTTTCTAGAAGGTAGCTTATTTATGCCTTATGAACAGCTATTTAGATTCTTAGTAACTTAGCTCTTATTTTAGTCAATAAAACCCTAGAAATAATTCATCTGAACACCATAAGGTCTCTTCTTTGCAAGAAGAGTTGATGTGATTTCCGTCAACTGTTCTTCCATTGATTATAATGAGATTTCAGACACCAGATGCCAATGTAAGAAGCCATGTAGCCATATATTGGTACATAAATTTATAAATTTAGATTTCCTGACCTGGAGCTGAATCCCATCTCTCTGTGTTGCCCACAATATTAATAGGGCAGCAGTTCAGTCCAGAACAATAGAACTCCTTTAAATTACTGTGGTAACAGAAGTGTTAGAAACTCCTGTGTGCATTTAGAGGCAGTCAGTATTAGCTGAGATATCTAATAATTGCAACACACCTGTTTTCTTTGATTTTATAGATACTATGTTAGAGTTGAATTGTCTTGTTTGACTTTTTCAAAATTTCTTTATACCACTGTTAATTTGATTTGGAGCTGAACTGCCAATGAGGGCACTTCAGCATAGTCTCTCCTGTGGTTTTATATACTACAGATTGCAATGCTGCATTTTCATTCTTCTTGAAATGCTAGGTGCTTTCCAATTTTACAGCTTTATTTTAAAGAATGAATATTAGCAGCTTGCTCATGCCCCACTGAACAGCGGAAGGAACTGCTTGCTTGGGAATTAGAGTGCTGGTATTGTCATTCTTCATAGGGTGTTTGTTCATCGAAGTACTTCAATATTTATTTTTTTCTCTTTCCTGTATTTTTGTGCTTTCAGTAGCTTGTGCTTAGGTTTTTTTCTTTTTAAAGTCAAGATACTTCCAGGTTCTGCAGCTGATGTTTTGACAAGTCCGCATGTTTAACGTGTCATGCTATTGTCACAAGAGCTTAATGACTTTTCAGCAATTAGAATTCCATTAACATCATTAGCAGTAGGTTTCTTCAAGTTAACAGCATTTGGTATGTCAGAGAGGAAAAAATAACAAATTAACACCCCACACACACCAATAACTGCAATGTTTTACAGTAGTCTTACAAGCTTACTTTTCCATATGTGCTTACTTTAGCAACAGTAAATGAAGCTTAATCTAGTAAAATAAAGTTATAGTATGTAATGTTAAAAAAGCAAGATGTAATGCTATAAAATCTTTTTCAAAAAAGAAAGACTTAGTGTAAACAAATCAAATTTCCATTGAAAGCAAATATGTAAAAGATTAAGTTTAAAGACAGCAACCAGAAGTTAAGGGCTAACTTAAAAACTTATATGCAAAATCTGGTGCTAGGGTTATGTAAAGCCATGGGCAAAAACTGTCGTGGCCTGTGCTGCTTGAAGTAATTTGAACCTTTTACTGACTTTGTGTCTGTGCTTTACTGATGTCCTAGTTGCAGCAAAAATGTGGTAACAGTATTCAGGACATGAAAATTACATCTTAGCAGCTTATACCTAGTACTGCAAGTACACTAAGTGTTCTAGCACTGCATATGTATTTGATGCTGCACCTGTACCACATCTCACAAATATCATTGACGTGATAAAATAAACGCCTGGCCAGGCATTGTTTGGTTAGTTTTGTTTGCTTTTTTCTTTAAAAATGAAAATGTCAAGTCTGCTAAAAAGAAAAAATATTTAGAGGAATTATTAGGAAAAAAATCCTCTGCCTGATTGGGTGTTGCTTAACTCTCAAATAGGGAGAAGATTGTATGTGCTCTTCTCATCTGTTCAGTATTAACTTTTTGTGAATGATCACATGATCAAGAAATGTTAGAGGCTGGATCAAGTCCCAGCTGAACTCAGGTTTAGTCTCTGAACAGTGTTGTTGAGGCTTATGTCATGAACTACTGGTTATTTTAAAAATCACTGCTCCATTTGCATTTTACTGATACCAACTTTTGTGCATGTGTTTCTGTGAATCTAGGAATGGTGTCTGTTCTGGATTTGATGCAAGGTGGTTTCCCTTCGCGTGCTTCATTTCACGAACTATATAATATGTACAAGAAATACTTGCCTGAAAAATTGGCTCGACTGGATCCTAGGCTCTTTTGCAAAGTAAGAAAGAAATTAATTCTTCTATATCGTCCAGGACAGAGAATGTATTGTGGTTTTTTTTTTTTTTTTGTGGGTTTTGAACTTTTTTTTTGTTTTTTTTTAAGGAGGCAGAATATAATCCTGTTTTCTGTGTTTCAGGCACTATTTAAAGCCTTGGGACTGAATGAAAATGATTACAAATTTGGGTTAACCAAGGTGTTTTTTAGACCCGGCAAGGTAATGTTTCTCTTGGAGTTCATGAATGTGAATCTTAGAATAATTTCAGTTGGAAGGGACCTCTGAAGGTGACTTTGTTCAACATACTGCTAGAAGTGTGGCCAACTTAAATAGGGTTGCCAAGGGCTTTTTGTAAATACTGTTCATTTTCTGTGAAAAAAATATATATAATAACTGATATAATTGGTTTCATAGTCTTGTTGCTAATGCTGCTGTATTCCTAATGTGATGTTTGTATTCCCAGATGTTCTACCAGTCACTTAAGACTTTTGTTGACTATTAAAAAGAGCGAGTCAGAGCAAAGGAAAAATATTTTCTAATAAAATCTGTTTACAGCTGAAATCTCTTTCTGTGATTATGAGCATTGCTGCTGCTATGCAGAGAAGGGAGATGAAGTAGGGAGCTGTTGTGACTAGAAAGGAAAATTATTGTAGTCCCAGAAGAATGTTCTTACTGTCATAATTACCAAAAAGCAGAAGTGCAGGATTTTCAGAAAAGGTTGCCTTTAGCTGGACTCTTATAGAAAGGTTAAAAATTGAGAAGTGCTTTTGGGGCTTTATTTTTTCCCAGATACAAAATTAGATGTGTCTTGAAGTTGTGGAAGGCCAGAGTAAGTGTTCGGGATGTAGAGAAACAATTTTTAAAAATGTTGGCGATAAATATTTTTAGTGATTAATAAATGGTTGGATTATTCAAAATGCTAAGTGTTACACATCAATTAAACAAACAAACAAACAAACAAACAAAAAACCCCAGTAGTCATTTCTGTTATCATTAAAGAATAAAGTGATGCCAGACATACCTGCTCACTTGAATTAATTGAAAGCTGATATGATGATGGCATACAGTTTAGATTAAAAATATTTTACTTTTCAACTCAACATGCTCTTAAATAATAATGCCTAACACTGTCTTTTCTTCTCATTTGTAAAACACTTTTTTTTTTTTTTTAATTTAGTTTGCGGAGTTTGATCAGATAATGAAGTCTGATCCAGATCACTTAGCAGAGCTAGTTAAACGAGTGAATCGCTGGCTTATCTGCAGTCGTTGGAAAAAAGTTCAATGGTGTTCTCTCTCAGTGATTAAATGTATGTATTTTATGTTTTATTAAATCAAAATATTTGTTAAAAATATAGCAAAACAATTGTTATCACCTTGAAATGTGGCTAAGGACATGTATAGCAGATGGTTACATACTAAAGTCTGAGTAACTGCTTTCAAGGATGGTGAGATTTTTTTTTTATATACTTTACATTAGGTACACATAGTGGGGCTTAGAGCAGAGGTGTTTAAAAGTGGAACATACAGCCCACCACCAATCTCCCGTGTCTAGTCTGTTCTGGTTACTGAAGCCTCAGTAAACACTTGCACAGAAATAACTAGCTATCACAGGTCTTGCAGGGAAGAGACTTCTACATCAGCAGGAAAGAACAGTAGTTCAACTCTCAGCTGACAACATGGAGTCATTTAGTTCTGGGAGGTGCCTGCACAGAGGTTGTCATTTCTGGACAGAAGCTGCATGTTTGAAAGCACTGGCATGAATTACAAGGCAAACATCTCCACTCCAGCAATTACTGCTGACCAGCAAATAAGTGCCTATCGCTATTGACAAGTGTGGCACTATGGCGAGCATGCACGCACTTAATTTCTGTTTGTTTTGTGTGGGAGCCTCTATGCCTGGCTCAGGATTCTGAATTCTGTTGTCTGCTGTGTCTTAAGTGTTGTGGTTCTGGCATAGACCTGGCTCTCAAGCACGTGTAGTCCACATACAGTTTTGAGCCCTCAAGTATGTGAATAATATAGGAGTTGTGCTAAATCGTATAAATCATTGAGACTCAGTATCTTCTGTGTGTTTACAGTGAAAAATAAGATAAAATATCGAGCCAGTGCCTGCATTAAAATACAAAAGACTATTCGTATGTGGCTTTGCAAGAGAAAGCACAAACCACGGTAAGAGGATATTCCTTGGTTGAAGAAAATGGATTGTTAATATTATTTTCTTGTGAATGTAAAGAGGAGATTTATTATGCTTAACTAAATATACCTGAAGTCATAGAATGATGCTAAGTACGACTGAAAGAGACTTTGAGAGGTGCCGTGTTCCTCCTCTCTCTCCTAAGGACGAATAGACTAAATCTGAACCTTTCCTAAGAGATGTTTGTTTACCTCTTTGTTAATAAAATCCTTCAGTGATAGCCTAGTTATTTGAAATCCTTAGTTAAGTCTCCCTAAATGAAATTTAAGCTCATTAATTTTTGTCCTTTACCCATTCACACCTTCCTTTATGGGCCCCCTTTCTTTTTTATCTTAAAAATAATTGTGTGTTCTGTCTGTCTTGTCTCTTCTTGAAATTAAGTAATTCCATTAGCTTTAATCTGACTTCATGGAATACTGATGGAAAAAACAGTTCAATCATTAAGCTCTGCTGACGCCTTTTTGTTCTTTGATAGAGATCCAACTCTCTGTTCTTTACTAATGGGGTTCTTATGAAATGTTTTCTTTTACATCCTTTGATAGTTATGTTTCATTTTGTACCTTGGCATTTCTGACCATGTCCCTATATTTTTAAGATGTTCTGTATTATCTTTAATGATTTGATTTAGTTTCTACTTTTTGTGTGTTTTTTTTTTCCTGAATCCCAGTTCAGTAATTTCTTTCTAGGAAGACTGTCTCTGCAGAATTGTAACTTGTATGTGTGGCCTTCAGTATTGGTTCTTTAAAAAGTTCCAAGTTTCCTGGACTCTTCTTTTCCCCAGACTTTTTTTTTTTTTCCCCTGTGGGGTCTAATGACTGGATTCCCTGCTGTGTTAGTTAAGTTTTCTCTGATTCAGTCCCTCTATTGCTCTTTGAGTAAGTGGCACAAATCAATCTTTATTCACTCTGGTCAAAATCCTCTAGTGGATAGTAATGATTTGTTACTGAAAAAAAAAACCCAACCCCCACATTAATTCTCAAAATAAAAATGCATTTTTCCATTTTGAGTCACCATCTGCTAATCAGTTTTAATTATTGTTTGCCAAAGGCTCCATTGCTTAGTTACTTCATGTGATAATGTTTGAATTTCAAAAAAAGACGTTGAGTTTTATCAGAAAGCATAACTTGCCTCCTCTATCTACGTCTTTAATGTGAGTGATTAGTGATAGTTTTTAAAAATAGCATCTTGTGAAAACATCTCAAGATACAAATAAATTGCCTTACCTTCACAGCATTGATGGCCTGATAAAAGTGCGTACACTGAAGAAGAGACTTGATAAATTTAATGAAGTAGTAAGTGCTCTGAAGGAGGGGAAGGCAGAGACAAGTAAGCAGGTCAAGGAGCTGGAGTATTCTATTGATGCTTCAATGACCAAAATTAAGGTATGATAATAATCAGAGAAATAGTTTCTTATTACTGGAATCTTTTAAAAACTTAATCTAAAGTAGAAGGCCAATGTGGTTTTTTTTAATAGAAAATACATTTTAATATAGAGGTCTTAATTTTCAGAGGCACTGGGTAAATCCTGTTTAAAATTATTTGTGAATGTAAGTGAAGTGAATCCTGAAACTGGGTGCACGCATCTAGACTTTGATATTATTATCTGTGTTTCAAAATTGGCACTGGATAATTTAAAGCAAAAATGTATGTTGGTATTATGAGACAAATGTTGTTAATAATTTGCTCGTTGCTTTTATTATTGGAATAATGCATATTAGCAGTGTTTTAAATTAATTAGGGCTGAAACATACAAGCATTTATCACAGAGTGAAGAGATTTATTTTCCAGTTACAAGTTTTTTTCAGACTTGGTAATAAAGAGAATTCAGCTTGTTGATTATGCTTCAGGGTCTATAGTTCTCTGTTTCTTACAGAAGAGCACACAGACAAAATGAAAGCACACTGGGATTTATTAATGTTAGAAAGAATTTGATATGTTGAATTTTTGTTTCATGCAATGTTATAGATTTCTTAGTGTACTGTATTAAGATTTTTCTATTTAAAATCACTGTTGAAAAGATGATAGAGTTAACCTGTCAACTTACAGTTCTATTTTCTTATAAAAATAAGACAATTTGATTATTATGATACACCCTCAGAAAAGGTCAGCAAACACCCTGTATTGCAGTTTTATTAGTATACATCAATATGAATGGTAAAATGAAATTAAATTGTAGCTATTAATGAGGTTTGAAAACATATGTAGCAAAGGCTATTGTTTTAAGTATTTTCAACCTCTTATTTGCTGCTAATACCTTTTTAAAAAAAGTTAGTCACGGCGTGGTCCAATACTTTTTTTTTCTGAGTGCTAGCACATGTAGTAAGAGAAACTATTCTGTGCTATGACAAAAAAGGCAGAGCTGTGAATAACTAAGCAGCTAAGAACACAACACAATATGCACATGGGAGGTCCTTAGTTTTCATCTTAGCATGGTAAGAATTAATTTCTGTTGCTTAAAACTGCAAGGTTTAAAAAATGAAGGCATGTTTTAAAGAGAAGTCATGTTTAATTTCAGTGATAAAATGGAGATTACTTTGTATGGTTTTATATGAGAGGAGAGTAATGGATCCCCAGGATTTTAGGAAGGAAGGGAAGGATGTGCTCAAGCTCCTCCCCCATCCTGAAGTGGATATATAATTTAATTATACTGCTCAATGCTTTCATTTCACTTAATATTTTTTCAATATACATTTTTTAAAAGTGAAGTACAAAGGTAAAGGAATATAATCCCCTCTTGCTTCATTTTACAGACCACTATAATGAGTAGGGAACAGATACAGAACGAATACGACGCTCTAGTTAGAAGCTCAGAGCAGCTTCTCAGTGCACTGCAAAAGAAGAAACAACAAGAGGAGGAAGCAGAGAGGCTACGACGCATCCAGGAGGAAATGGAAAAAGAAAGAAAGAGACGTGAAGAGGAAGAACGACAACGAAGGAAGGAAGAAGAGGAAAGACGTCTGTGAGTCTTGAATAAGTTGCTGGTTATAGAAAGAGGAAAAAAAATAGGAAAAGCACTTTAATGAGGTTTTTTTTTAATACTCCTGTGCTTAAAGATTGTCGCTTGGATTGTACTCCTAGTGTGCTATGCAGCGTAAAACATTTCCTTTCCCAGTAATTTATAAAGGTAAGTGTAGTCAGAATAGAGTATGGAAGAAATTATATGATGCAGCTGGAAATATGGGTAGACTTGGAAAACTTCTTCACTTTACATGTAGCGTCCTGTCATCAGGACTGTACTGACTTCTGGATTACCATTCAACTTTATGGAAGATGCTTTCATATCTCTTCTTCATTTGCATTGTAATAACATGTTTTCATTTCCTCCTCCTCTTTTATAATAGGAAATCTGAGATTGAGGCAAAGAGAAAACAGGAAGAGGAAGAGAGGAAAAAGAGGGAAGAGGAGGAAAAGCGTATTCAGGTAATGTTTTAGCTGTGTGGGGGTTTGGGGGTTTTTTTTGGTGGTGGTGGTTTTTTGGGATTTTTTTTTTTTTTTTTAGTCTTTTTCACAGCTTACATTCTCCACTGAATCTAAGGGCCTCATTTTATAAATGTGTGTCTCAAAGTCCTTCAGCAGTGTTGCTTTAGTAGTAAACGTAAGGTGAAAATCATTATTAGGGCATCCCAAGACAGATCACCTATTTCTGGTCCACATGCATGTTCAAGTCTTCAGACTAGAGGTGCATTTGTTTTTAAAGGATTTTTAAAGTTATTTTAAAGTTAAAAATACACAGCACTGGAGAATCCTAGTTTAGCCTTTGAAGTTTTTGCAGATGTCCCATGTCAGGCAAGTTTGGCACTCTTTTACTAGAAGTCACGTCTGGACTCAGACTACGTCATGTACCAGCTTAACTGTAAACACTTTCAGAATATTGGTAATAATGAGAGGATACAGGACTGTCTCTAGTAGCCCCCTTGACTACATTCATGTAGTCAATACATGCAGTTCAAACCCTGTTCCTCTACCACTCCACCATGATCCTGACACTTCTTACTGATCCCATCATGAACTCTCACTCTGAGGTGTGTTTGGCCCCTATACCCTTGTTTTCCTCTTGTCTTGGAGGTTGCCTGGGTGACCTGGGAGAGCAGTCTTGGAGGGAGAAGGCTTGTCTGTAGGGGCAGTTGTAGCAAGCACAGGGCAGTGGTCACTGATGTTTACAGACTCTTTCAAGCCCTGTCCATGATTAATCAGAAACAGAATTTTTCTCCTGTATCTTGTTATCCCTGGAGTTAGCCTAGCACTGCTTAGCCTCCTTGCCTCTGCATACTCTTTTCTATCACCTTACCCTTGTTCCTGATAAACAAGTCGCTGGAACTAGGAGAGAAATTATAGCCTAACTTTGATGAAAAATGAATCTTTCCTGTATTAACGGGTCTGTCACCTGTATCAGAATAATAAGCTCTACCAGCTTGCAGAAGTTAAGCATAAAAAGAGTAAGCTGCTATTTGGCTAGTCTCTAAATCATTGCTTGGAGACCACTGCAGATGTGCCTAGCATTTTGTGAGAAATTCATAGGATAAGTTTCCATTCAGGGACAGTTTTTAAATGGATTAAACTTTGTCCACTGAGGAAGCGAGATGGAGTGTTGCCAGAAGGTTTAAAAACTTGGTCTGCCAGCACTAGGAGCACCTCTAAGGATTGTCTTTATTTATGTTTCTTTGTTTCTCAGATGTGGATATCTGCAATGCAGAATGTAATGTACACTTTTACTTAGAAACGCTATGTTTGGACACAAAGCAGATACGTAATCCAGTAGGGTATTTCTTTCTTCTACATACAGTTAATTACTCATTATCTATCCTTCTGGTGGTTGTTTGTTAGAATCAGCTAATCTAAAATGGGATTCATAGGGTAAAGTCACTGGTCTTACTGCACTGCTTTAGTGGTGCAAATTCAAGATGATGAGTGGAAAGTGACTTTGTCTCCTTTGTTGACTTTTGGGCACTAAGAAAGGCACTGCTAAGACTTGGCATGTATGACTTCAGAAGTATGATTTGGATTGTTCAATTACACACAGATTACTTACTGTGTGTGCAAGACCCTCTGTTAAATAGTGATGGTAAACTGGAATTATAGTTTTGCTCTGCAGCAGCAGTATATGTCGATTGCTTCTGCATTGCAGTAAGTCAGAATTTTACCATTTGCCTAAATGCAAAGCCAGATCAGGTCCATAGAGGATTCCAGTGTTTGTCTTGATGTCTTTTCAAAATGAACCACAGACCTGTTCAAAATGAACCACAGTGCCTGTTGCGAAGTCCTGTAATGTCAAATGCAGAATATCAAGGGAGTATTGTGTTAGCGCTATGGAGGAATAACCATATTGCTCTGTATCATCTGAGTTTTAATGATTCTAAAAACTTTTGAAGCCTAATTTTCATAATGGTTAACAAAAAGCTTCATGTATTTTTTAAATAAGGAATAATTGATTGACACTTTAATTTGAAAAAGTAATACAAGAGGTGGACAATAATGATTTGATAAACTGTATGTAAACCAAGATACAATCTATAGCTGTTTTGTTTTTCTTGGGTCAAGCTAAATACTAATGCTGTTACTTTTTCAGTTCTGTAAATTTTGCATGTTTTGAAAGCTATGAATACACTACTTGGCATATTTTTCTAATAATTTGCTTATGTAGCATTTTTGTTTGGGTTGGATAAGGTTAAAGGTGTGTTTTTATAAAACAGGCTGAAATTGAGGCTCAGCTAGCTAGAGAACGAGAAGAGGAAACCCAGCACCAGGCAGTTCTTGAACAAGAACGTCGTGATCGTGAACTTGCGATGAGAATTGCCCAGAGTGAGGCAGAACTCATCAGTGACGAGGCTCAGCTTGATTTAGGATTGCGCAGGTATGGGGTTAAGTAGTTAAATTTCTCTTTTTTTTTTTTTTTTTTTTTCCCTATCCTGATCCCTTTGAGAATATGCTCTTGTTGGTTTTACGTATTTTTGTATTAATTGAACGGACCTTTTAAGTCAGTGTACTGCATTATTTTTCAAATTAACTTGTGAAATTTGTTAGATTGCTTTTTGCTTAAACACTTTGTCCATTTTGCATCTTGCAACGTCAGTAATTTAGTAGGTGCTTGTGAATACAACTGCAGTTCTCTTTCTCTTTTTGAGTTCTGGCAAGGACAGTAACCAATTTAAATTATGATTTTTATTACTCATTTAAAGTAGTGAATGGAATTTCTTCAATGGTAAGTAGTAATAAAATATACCCTTTCTGGTACTCGATGGTTCCAGTGTGAATTTATGTGTGGTTTTTTTTTTTTTTTTTTGACAAGAAGTCCTTTTTGAATGCAGAAATAGTAGTTATTTCTGTGTCCTGACTGGTAGTTTTTTTTACAAGTGGAATGAATATATTTAATATACATGGCTTTGAAAATTAAATGTTGTCTTAAACATTTTGGTTTGTTTTGTTTGAACTTCTTGATGTGTCACAAGAAGTGCTTGGCTTTTGGTATCCAGATCCACACTGCCTGCAAAGCAAGAGCTCTTCATGTGTAAAGGGTGATGCCTCAGAAGCTTTATAGCCAGCAAATGTACATGTAATTAATTGATGTATTTTCTAACTGTGTGCCTTTGTTTCTTCCCTGGAAAGCATCTTTAAGATTTTCTCTCTGCATAGTTCTCCTAAGGAGAAAAACAATTTGTGCCCCCCCCCCAACCTTTTTTTTTTTTTTTAATTGATAAGAGTTCTGATTTCAGATTACCCAGTTCAAATATGATCAAGGTAAATCTATGATTTAACAAAGTTTTGCTGCCCAGACAGGGCACTTTCTAAAGGGGTTCTGTGTTAATCGGGGTTCAGTGAAAAGTGAATTACGGCTCTTGGCTTTCTGTTTCTATATCAAGAACACAGCAGTACTGGGAAAAGTTTGGGTGAGAATTTGGCATAAAATTCTAGTAAAAATAGTACTTAGTGGTCAAATTGCATACAGGGACTTATGACCATGATCACATCATTGGTGACTTCATTAGTACTGGTCTACTCAGTTTGTTGTTGTTGTTGAAAGAAGGGGGTGTAAGAAAATTCCAAGTGTTTCCCTGGAATTTCAAGCTCCCAGATGTGTTCTCTTTGCTACTCACATTTTATCTAGATCGATACTTTTTTTTAATAACTGTATGCCTACATGAGATAGCTAGGTAATTTTTTTGTTACGTACAATACTGATTTTTAGACGCTTCCACTAAAATTATTGTGGTTTTGCCCTCAGTTATACAATAGCTATCATATTGTCTCAGATAAGACTTTAACATGCTCAGCTGGGTATCCAGGTGCTTCACAGACAGCATTCTGGAGGCTTTCATACTTTCCCTGTTTGAATTTTGGTGCAATACTTTGAAGGTAAACCCAAAGTCACTCTAGTGTTGCAACCTGGCAAACTTCTCTTAAATATGAAAGAAGGGAGGCATTAGACAAGAAGGGCTCAGAGAATTCAATAGCTTTTCTGTCAGTGGAGCTCTGATCTCCACAGTGTTTCCTACTGCTCATGGGTGATGCTGGTATTTGTCTTCCTTGTGTAGTCCCGGAATGGACGATGAACTAACCATCCTGATAGTTATGACTGCTAGTTTCTCTCAGCTGTGTAGCTAGCAGCAGGAGAATTAAAACTCCTTTCTGAATGATTGGAAAGTTCAGAATGGTCTGAACAAGTTAACACAGTGATGTAAATTCTTTCTTGAACAAAATAATATATAAATCTAGAAAAAAATAGTAGAGAGATTTTTCTGCTTATATGAGATTTCTTTTTAGGTCATTAGCAAAATTTTTCCTTTCTGTATCTGCAGTCCACTTTGAAGAGTTTTCAGCATGTCCAAAAATTCTTTAATTTCACCTTCAATTTGATTTTGTTTTTGTTTGTTTAAAAACAAACTAAAATGATCTGCAGACCCCAATATCTTCTACTGAAATCCAAGGGCAGATTTCCACATAACTGCAGGAATTGGCTTAAAGGTAGAAACTGTGGGAATTCTTCTCTGAAATGAAAACTATTTATTGGTCTGAACAAAACATGTAATTTAATATAAACATAAATTCTCAGGACTTATTTTAACTGATATCAATTAAAAATTTATTAGAGTCGAAGGAGGTTATATTCTGCCATATTCTGGATTTGAGACTTGCATATTACCATACGATAAGTGAAATCACTGTGACTTTTATGTATGTATATTTCCCTTTTCTGTTAAATTTTGCTGTAGTAAGATAAAGCATGTATCACTCCATACTGAATTCATGCAGTATACTGGTTCTACAGTGTTTTCACACAATTTTGTAAAAAATCGTTTCGTGCTTAGACGTTGGCATGAATAAAAGGGTATTTTCCGTTGTGCTGTACTACCTGTGCAGTGAAAATAGTAAGAACAAGGTGATTTTTATATGCCATTTTGAAGGAACTCTTGTATTTTGCTCATATTTAAGGAACATGTGATACTTGTGTGTTGTCATATTTGAAAATGAACAGCATCTACTTTATTTCTTTTCTCATCAATACCTTGCTGCATTCACCATTAGTTTTTGTAGATATTTAAAGTTCGTAAATATTAGTAGTTTCTTTGAGAAATATACTTGTTGGCTCCTGTCAAAGAAGAGAAGTTGTGTGTTCTGGCAATAGATCCAGCATTCCTATTTGTGCTTATTGGACCTCTCCTAGCGTCATCCAATTTTATTTCTCATCCACAATTTGAAAGCGTGTGTAATAAGGGATTTACTGCGCCTAGGAGTAAATTGACAGAAGTGCTTAGCACTTAAGTAAAAATTAGTTAAATAATAGATATCTGTTTTCAACTGTGTAATATTTTTTAATTTATGTGGCTTATTGAAACATATAGTATAACATATAGCACCAAAATAAGCTAGCCTCAGTGAATCTATTGTGAATTTATCCGTTCCGTGTGTTGCGTTGGAACAATTGAAATAAGTTCTAATTTGTAGCATACTCGGTGCTGCATGTGTGTGTACGTGTGGGTCTTCAGTATGGCAGTTGGACTCAGTGTCTTTTCACAGCTTGCATGAGGAAGCTATCTTTCCTGTTCCCAGAGTAGCTATGTGAGGATTGCTGTTATTTCTTGTGATTTGCTTATTCAGGCATAAAATATATCAGTAGCATGTCTCAAAATCTTTGATTTTGAAAGATGGGGGGGAGGGGGAGAAAGGGTGAGGGAAATTTTCATTTGTACATTTTTTCCAGATTGTCTTAATGTAACGTTTTAAAAATAATTTAGCACGCATGATTGAATGAGAAAGGTGAAAAAAAAAGGTCTATACAGTCCTGTTTCTCAGTATAAAAAAAAAAAAAAAAAAAAATCGTAAGGTAGTAAATAAGGTGTGAGAGAGCAGGAAATACTATGACCCACCTTTTCCCACTTCAGTTATTAGAAAGGTAGCTAGGAAGTATTCTATCTAACATAAATATCTTCTATTTGCAGAGCCAATGGAACAAAGCTGCAAATGACTGCGTATGGCATTTTTTTCCATTTGAATGCTCTAATAGAAAAAACAGCAATGCTAATTAATTCAAAGGAAATTGATATTGTCCTCTTATTTACTAATACCCCATAATAATCTTCATTAGCATGCATCTGTAAACTTTAAATCAGTTTGTAATACCTTATATCCACTACTTTGTTTATGTCTAATAAATGAGTTAATAACCTAATATGCCTAATAATATCTATTTAAAGATTATGATATAATTAGTGTAAACTTTTTCACATACCATCCATTTTTCACTGCCCTGTGTGATTTATTGCTCTTTGCAGAATCACGACTGTATATATATATATAAGAATGGAAATTATTTAAAATAAGTAGCCATTTTTTTTGTGCACTTGAATTAGCTTCAGTTTGGATGGCAAGAGACTATCACAGTTATAAAATCTGGTTTTATATTAATATGTTTGGTTTATGCTTATTTATTGATTTTCTTATAGGGAACAAATGGCCACAGAAATGTCAGAAATATTGTCTAGGTAGGTGAGAAGACAACACCAAATGAATCAATCATTTTGTAAAACAAAATCACACACAAAATGGGTGGAATTATTATGGGATGAAAAATAATGGAATTTTTTCTTTAAGTGCTAAGCAGATAAGTAAATTATTTCTTTCAGATAAATTTCCTTTATCAACACCTTTTTTCCAGCAATTATTTTTCTGCTATTTTAATTGATCATGTAAAAAAAAGAATAAGAATAGTTCACATACCCTGGAATTTTGTGTAATTTTGAATGTTCCTCCAGCTTTCTTCTCTTTTCACCTTTCTTATCATGATAATGGAAGACTAGGCTCCACATCTTTTGAAGGAGGATTTCTACAGATTCAACACCGATTTAATGAAGTTACTTAATGTTAATGTAACTGTTAGTGCTTTTAATAAGAAAATACTCTAGTTATAATTCCTTTCAAATAAATGCAATTTTGAAAATTACCATGTTAAAAGAATATTAAAACCCTCCTTAAGACATCCAAACAAAATCCCCTTCTGAGATTTCTTGAACGCTAATGCAAGATTTTGTGCACAATGCAGGAGGAAAGGAGAATGCAGGTTTAGATCCAAATAGAATTCTACTGTAACAGTCTCATACTAGTTTGTGTTAGAATACTAATTCTCTGTTGAAAGAAATTGTTATAATGTCCTCCATATCAGTGAGTGACTAGAAAGTGTTTTGTGCAACTTGAGGACAAAAATAACCTTCTGAAGCTTACATAAGAAGCAAAATTGTCAAAAGTCAATCTGTTGTTAAACAAGACACTATGCTGTTGATATGTAGTCCGAAGATGATCAGTCTCGCAAGACTGATGGGTTTTCTGGTTGTAGAACACAGCTGTTCACTAAATTTGTTTCCTGCAGTGGCATTTTGAGAATAGGAATAAACAGTGTTGTGTGTAATTAAGCTAGCATGTGAATTTAGATGGCTAGATTGTATTACATATATTGATATAGTTCCAATGACAATGGCCAATTCTTAACATGCAAAAAAAAATCACAAAACTTTGAGGGAAAATCAGAAGCTCTGTGTTTTGGTTGAATTGAAAATACAATACTTCTTACTGCATGCTTGTTTAACTAAACTTTTTTCACTTTTCATATACTGGAAACTTTTGACCTGAGACTGATTTTTTTTTTTTAAGTCTGAAAATAGTGTTTAGGATACATAACTGTGTCACATTGAGCAGTGAAAACTGACTGTCAAGTATGATGCTGCTCTTGCTGCCAGACTGTTATGCTTAAAGTCATGTAGAAAACAAAAGAGTGATCTGCAGAGTAGTACTGTAATGGAAAGGCTAAGCCGTTCAATTGGATTAGCATTCTTAAAGATTACTAGTTTAACCAGAGATCTTACAGCCTAGTTCTGCTGCTCTAAATTATGTGGCAAACAGAGTAGTGGGTACTGTTGCTAATTAAGGAAAATCCTTAGGATTTGTCAAATTAGATTCAAGAAGGTTAGACACCAGGCAGCGGAAATTACATTTAGCAGCAATCCTTTTATGTCCTACAGGTATGCCAATGATAACAAAATATTAAAATATATATTTTGAAGGAGACTGTCTGTCTAATCATTTGTTTTACACTTAAGAGTAGTGCTAAGGGTGAGGAAAAATTCCTGTCCCTCAGCTATGTACTGATTAAAAGTCAAAGAGGTAATTTTTTATGTCAGACTTTTCACATACCATCACTAGAAGCTGTATGTCGACTCAGATTAGTAGTATGAGTAGGCATAATTAAGCTGATGCTGCAATAAACGGTAAGATTCTGTAGTTTTAATTACATTTGAAGAGGTGGTTCAATTGCTATTAAGAAGAACATTTGGTTAAACAGATTGTTTTATTCTATGAATCTTAAAAATAAATCGCATTTCTTATCTCTGCTTTCAGAACTGCTATATCTGCATAGAGAAAATTTTCACAGAAAATGTATTTATAACCTATTAAGTAAAAAGGGAAAATAAACAACATAAAACTTCATAGTCCCACATGAGACCTTTATGGAAAAATAAACTTCAAAATAACATTCACTGGATTATAAATACTGTAATAATGTAACAGTCCCATAAAGATATTGCTGCACAAACAGACTTTAACTGAAAAGGCCTGGTTTCTTCTGTTTTTCTCTTGTGGATTTTTGAAGTGATACATTGCATCAAATATTTTGCTATTCTTGTAAAGATCTAGTTTCTGCTGAACAAATCCTCTCAGATCCTGAAAGATAATTCAGTTTGCCTCATGTTCTTAGTCATGGGTATTAGCAGAGGTTGGTAAAATCATGTGTCTGTTCCTGAATTCCTTAGTGTTTAAAAAGTATTCTAATCATCACTGAACGTTGGAGCGTTTTGAACTTAGTTTGTATCCAAATAATCCATGGGAAGTTTGCTGTTCCTAAGGGAGAGTTCTTCCACTTCTTATCCATACCATTTTTAAGAAAAAAATTTTTTTTTTTTTTTTCAGATTTATCTTTATATGTATACATGTAATGTTTGTTTGTTACGTGGATAACCTTATACATACTGTTAAAGATGATGGAGATTTTACTAATAATTCCTCACTTGCATTTGCTGCTGACTTTATTGCATACTACCTACATGACTTTTGCCTTTGAAGAACACTGTTTCTAGATGAGTCTTTTTATACTGGTCAGCCTTTCTTCTGAGAGTGTTTTTGTTTTGGTTTCGGTTTTTTTTCCCCTTGGTATCTGTTAATGATTCTCCCCCTCCCCCCTGAGTAAATGTTGCTGTTCTCAGACAGCTGCTATACAATTAATATAGAATTAATTTGATTTCTTTCCTCAAATTAGACTTCTGTCAAAGACATGGAATATTTTCTGTAGTCTGGGGACAAGGATTTTGTCCTAATCCAGTTTTAAACAGCAGAGGAAACTCCTTTTCTCTCTTCTTGTCTACTTCAGAAATGTTTTTCCTCATCTGTTTTTCAAATGGAACTAAAAATGTAGATGGCCACTCTTTGTTATCTGTATTCTGCATCTTGACTAGTACCGAGAAAAATATACATCAGCGTGGGGTGAGGTACACACAAATAGAATATGCATCTTTTCACACATAAGCGCCAACTATTAATGACAATTCCTTTTAATTTCTAGGCAACCAATCAGATTATTATATGATTTTGGACGTAAAAGATGCTTTCACTTTTTCTCAATCATTTGAATATCTTGAAAATAATATGGTACTTTGCCTTTGAATTCAATCCCTCTGCTGCTGATTTTCATTGTAATAAGCGTGCCACAGTGTTGATCGTGGGATCTGTTCCTCCTCGTGTAACAATGCCCGTTCTATTCTTGAAAAAAAATACATATGCATATTTTTAATAATTGTAGGGGTCCTGCAGTTCAAGCCACGAAAGCTGCTGCTGGTGCTAAGAAGCATGATCTCAGTAAGTGGAAATATGCAGAGCTTCGCGATACAATCAATACATCCTGTGGTAAGTTGTTTTGTTTTGGTTTTTTTTCTGATTTGAGAAAGAAGTCAAGTTGTAGTTGTATGAAAGGTGTTACTTTCTTCCTATGACAAAGATAAAAACTTGTTCATGAATTTATTCAGGTTTGAATGAATGCCAGATTAATTTTAAGAAGTTCTGTTACCCCAAAGAGAACAGCGAACTAAGCTATTTCCATACTGAGGAAACAGAATTTCCTTTGTTACCTCCTTTACTGATTTATATATTTCTGATGTTAAACTGCTTGGACCATACAACACATTATAATTTCTTAATTAAATTGTCTCAATTTTATGTGTTTCCACAAAGGGAATAATAGTTATTATGCTTTACCTAGAATTTGTGTGGTCTAAGAAATATTTTGCTATCACTTCTTGCTGTCAACAAATCACAAAAAAGCAAATATGTCATGTAAAGCACAGCGTAAAATCTTTTCTGTCTTAGATGTTCAGCTTATTCTTTAATTTTCAAAATGTGTAACTTCATTTGGGAAGCTCACAGTTGGGATATTAATTATTTTTCCCCCAGTGTTATGAAGATAGAAACAGATAAGAATTATTCCTTTATTAGATATTACTGTTTCTTCCTGCTTCTGATTGAAAACGGTTAATTTCTGATTTAAGATAACTCAGAACTTCTCCCTGGATGTAGAAATTGGAAACAAACCCATTCTCTCTATTTGTGTTTAAAACCCAAAGTTAGCTCCAAATTCTAACTGTGTCTCTATTGTTTTTACGTATGCAAGACTGAAGCAATGTTTTCAGCTGAACAGGTGGTGCAGTAATACATGGTGCTGATGTGTGTTCATCCCTAGTGAAGCCAGTTTGGATACTCTTAGGTGACTAATGAAAAAGCCTTGCAATCATTCAGTCTCTTAGTGGCATGAAATTCAGCAAAATTAAAATATATTTAATAAAGTGGAAAAAGAACCTGAGCAGAACCTGAAAAAGATCTGAGCAGCCAAGTTGCCGATTTTCTTTTTTTCAGTTGCAGAAATAAAGTTCAGCAGTGAAATTTTATCTGTTTCTGTACTGCTTGGCTTGTGATAATGTCAACAGGCAAATTTAGCAAAGTGAAAATTTTATTTGTAGCATTTCACTGCTCCAGATCTCACAGCAGAACAGCTACTTTGGGGACTGCCATTCCTCTAAAGGAGAAAAGGATATATAGCACTCCAAGGATCCCTCTGGGCCATAAAATACAGGTTCTGTTGCTGCAGAGAGTGAAGGTTTATTATATTACATTATAACATATTAGTGTTACAAACTGATCTAAAATAATGTACCTATCAATATAGAAAAGCATTTAATAAAAAATTTTTCTGATTTTTCTCACTCCTCCCTCCCTTCCTCATTTTTGAGACAGATATTGAACTGTTGGCGGCTTGCAGAGAAGAGTTTCACAGAAGGCTAAAGGTATATCATGCTTGGAAATCCAAGAATAAGAAACGCAATGCAGAAACAGAACAGCGTGCTCCTAAATCAGTCACAGACTATGGTGAGGAGAGAGAATTTTGTGTTTATAATAATTTTGGTGACAATGTTCTAAAGAAAACATTTCTAGAATTAATTCTGGGTTCGCTAGGTTGAAGGAAACTCTTCGGGTTTTTTTAGAGTATTTTTGTATTGATTTAAGGCAGATATTTTCAAATGATTGCAACGGGCAAATGCTATGCGGAAAGTAGAATACCTTCAGGAGACACAGATACACGTACAGAATAGTTCTCCCTAAAACTTTTCTCATACCAACTCACATCTGTTAAAAATAGTTCTTGATTTGGTGGTGTTGTTGCTGGCATTTTTGCTAAATGTTCATTGCTGTGCTACTTAAGACTAAGGAAGATCATTTTCCATTTATGAAACTGTGATTTGCATTTTGAGACGTTTGAGACTTTTCATTTTTAAGGTTGTTCATACTAGTTCTGACCTCTGTAATTACAAATGTTGCTTTCTGGGAGTAGCTAGTGATAGATCAGAACAGAGAATTATACCTAAGGGCAGAATATAGATTCTAAAAATAGTTTTCAAATAGTCCATCTATCAGAGAATTGCATGTGATTTTTTTTTTTTTTTGTGCTATAAAAAACAAGATTGGAAGGAATCATGCTCTGTTATGTAGTTCAGTATTATATTTGGGGTCCAGACAAAACAAAAAGTACTGCTGATAAGGGGGTTTCTTCTCATGCTTTTATTCTTTCATAAGATACAGATACATAGACATAGATGTAGATACTTTTAAAAGGTGCTAATAATTTCTTCATTTACATTGCTGGAAGCCTTACATATTTTAGGTTATGTTCTCTTTTTTAAAACTCACAATTTTTGATTATGGCATGACAAATTTTGCATAGTCCCTGGTTTCGTATTAGACTGTCATTCTGCTGGTTTCACAGATGGGTGTTTATTGTCAAAGCAATACACTAATGAGAATAAGTGACTGCCTTTCAAATTCAACAAGAAAGTGTAGGAGTTACCATGTTGAACACTGCCAGACCTCAAAATTAGGTGCCTAGTTTCTGGAGTGATATTTGCAGAGCGGATTGTTACTCTTTCCCTGCCACTCCACCCCCCAAGTGCAGTGATCGTCTGTTACAAAAGGAATCTAAGAAATGAACAGAGTCACAGCAAATGGCCATAATAATTTAGTCAGACCTTTCATGCTGTCTTCTGCTTCCATGACTGTTGTGTTCTGGCCACACAGTTAATGGGAGAGGCAGAGGAAAGGGAAGATGGGGAGAAAGTCCCGTTAGCCTGGGATTAGAGTGTTGTCCTGGAACATGGGGGATACAGATCCCAGGGGATACAGGTGCCCTACTTATTCTCAGTGTTAGTCCTTATAAAAAGGTGTCTCCTCCCCCTTGATTCATTTACTGAGTTATGCATTGCTTGAGCCTTACCTGAGACTTTGAGCTTTTCAGGGAACTTTGGTACAGATATGTGGCAGGTGAAATTTGGACCCCTGGAAAAGATGTTATCAAAGAATGAGTCCTCGTGGCCATGCTTAGTAAGGTGGTTTTAAGTGTTCAAGAAAGCTTATGACTGAAACAGCAGGAAAAGGCATTTGAAGAACTTCTGCAAAGTGGTAACTTGCTTTGAATTTGAGCTGGCAAAGTCTGTCTGGAGCTAAATGGGTAAGATAAATATTCATGCAGAGTATTGCTGATGGGAAGTAGCAAAGAGCAGAAAATCTTTGGATTTGCGCAAATAAAGCTTGGAATATTCATGATCTCATCACATTTAGTTAGACATTTACAGCATTCTTTTCAATGTTTTTCATTGCATTTTTTTACTTTTCTTGAAATATGGCTTCATATTTCTGAAGAAAAGTTAGAACATTGCAGTTCAGAAGAAGGTCACTGATGGTGATGTTTAGTGACTCTCGTCAATGTCAGAAGTAATTCTTCCTATTGCAAATAATTATACTACATGGGCATTTCACATCTATGTATTGTAATGATCTGAGAAGGTAGTGGGAAGGAACTCTTGATTTCTTTGATGTTTAAGCTAAAAGTCTTTCGGGTGTCAGTGGATGTGTGCTTCAAATGATGTACTTTCTTCTTTCTGCCTTTTCACTGATGTCATATAATTTTACAGGTATCCTTTAATTAAAATTCATACATTCAATATAGCAGCTAAACACTGGTTTGTGTATTATTATTGGAATAGGCAGATTTGGTATTAATAGAGGTCTGGAAATCTTTTCCTAGCAGAAGTGTCAAAAAATAAAAGTACTACGTTAATTAACTAGCAGATTTGTTACAGCAACCGATGCTTAGCATGTATACAGCTGAGGTTTTGTAACAGGCATTGCAAATCATTGAAGTAATCAATTTCAAAATTAATTTCTGATGAAAATAGAAGCAGTTGGAAATCTATGAAATTTGAGGAAAGGAGACATTTTATATATGTCAGTGAGCAGAAAATGAATAATACTTAGCTCAACGTCTGTGTTTATTTTGTAACTAGAATTTCCATTTGTCTATCATTAGCATTGGTGAAAAATGTTGAGGTAATGAAACTATAACTTAAGAAGGATCAGCACTTCGCTGTTTTGTTCAACATGTAATATTTGTTCGCAGATTTTGCACCATTTTTGAGCAACTCACGTAAGTGGGGAGATGGTTATTTAAGCTAACTTTGAAGAACAGGAACACTTGAGAGCTCTATACTAACATTAATTAATCCAGTGTTTTGCTACATGTGAACACAGAATTTAATTGTTCAAAAAAATTCTATTTTACAATTTGGCAATGTTATTCAACTGATGGTAATTATATGTTACTTTAGTAATTTACGAATGTACTTTACTGCTTATTGTCATGAGATCCTACCCCTTTGAGCAGTCATGGGAAGGGAGAATGAAATAACCTTTTTATATAGGTTATTTGAAGGTATAATCCCCTATTATTTTTCTCTTTTTTTCTTCCCCCCAAGAAGTACCATGCTTGTTCTAACATTTTTTTACTGTCTGCACATGGCTTTTTGTTGTAGCAAAACTCTGGAATCAACTTAATATAACAGCTGTTTTCCTAGCACACAAACTAACATTCAGGTGATGGTTTCTTTTGAATAAACAACTGCAATTCCATAGCACTGAAAAATAGAGGCTATAGTGGCTGCTTAGCATTCCTGTCCTCTAGATTTCCTCTTGAATTTAGGTACGCATAGAGGTAGAAATGAGCCTTAGCAATTACAATTGCAGAGCAAAAAGTGTTTGATAATACTAAAGCACTGATCTGCTGTGATAGATGTTCAGACAATTTGCAGAAAATAGAATTAATTTTCTATAAACTGTAGACTATGCCTGTAAAATACGGGCTTTTTCAGAGTTGATGTATAAAAGTAACATTCACCTATTAAAATCTGTTTTGTGTTTCTTCTCTTTGTTTATGTAGATATGGAAAAAAAATTGGGGAGTATGATTTATATAGTACATATATTTTTTTAAGATTCTGCTCTTCACATTTAGAAAATCTATTTTTGCTTGAAACTAGGTGGAAGAAATTTCAAGGTGCAGTTGCTAGTCTGTTAGTTTTGATCATAACTGTACGAATACATTATTAGAAGTGATTGTAATTTTTCATTTTATTAAATTTTAGCTCAAAAATTAGCTTTGCTGCTTAATAGACAATGGACAAAAAAGGAATTAACTTTCAATTATTCCCTTTATACTCAAACATGGAACTGTTAATACTGATTTTCTTTTGTAGAAATGGCATAGATTCACATTCAGAATTTCTTAAACAGGGTGTTTGTAACAGTGGTATTGTAAACCACTAAAGCAAGATCAGTAATAAACTTTTGCAGGAGGCATTTATTAAAGGAAAGGATCTTGCTTATAAGAGCGTTTACTATTTAAAACTGATTTTGATCGTGTGTACATAACATTACAAAGGTCTATCGGTTGATGAGTTAACGTAGAGGTATTTGCTTTTATTCAAAAGAAGGTTTCTCTCTGAAGTCTGAAATGTGTGGGACTCTGAGGGAGTCCAAAAATGCACATGGGAAATGTTTACCAAAGTATTTATATGAAGCTTTAAAAGATTTCATATAACTCTGTCTCCTCTAGAAGTTTGGTCTGTTGATCTTAATGGTCTGAAATAAACAATTTCTTTAAAAAAGAAAGCAGCCAGAAAGTAGTTCTAGTGCTGGAGTTTAGTACATAGAAATCTAGGCAGAAAGTTACGTTTGGTGGCAGCTTTGTAGTAAGCAGTATTTGTTGTCAACATTTCTATTAACAAATTAGTCGTTTCTAACAGTATTACACACCCTTCTGTGTTGACTGTCAAAAATCTTCAAGTGGTGCTTGGTATTTTTGTAACTGAAAATGCTTCTTTGCACTGTGACCTTGTTTTACAAAGAGATGGACTGAACTGGAGCAGGTACTGATTAATGTTTCTGGTTGGTAAGAAATTTTATATGGGAAGTTTTACCTTCAATATTTATTTAAAGCAGAATGTGTTATTCTACTCGCTTTGTTTTGTCTAAACGTACCTGATGCCATTGAGCAACCTAGTGTTACATATAGATACATTCATTATCATGAGCCTTTCCTCACCAGTGTTGTAGCTGTAGTGATTAAAAGAACGCACATTATGTGAGATGGGAATACATTTTAGGTTTGATGAGATGACCTTGTATTCAGAGAGAATCTCTCAGGTTTTTGGGGGTTTGGGTTGTTTTGGGGGGTTTTGGTTGGTTTGGTTTTTTTGGTTGGTTTGGGTTTTGTTTGGTTTGTTGTTTTTTTTTTTACTTTGTTGATTAATCAAGCAAGTCATAATATGGCTTTCTTGTTTTCTGTTTTTTTGTTTGCTTGTTTTTTGGGGTTTTTTGTATGATAGCTCAACAGAACCCGACAGCCCAGCTACCAGCCAGACAACAACAGATTGAAATAAACAGACAACAGCGTTACTTCCGCATTCCCTTCATCCGTCCTGCGGACCAATACAAAGATCCCCAGAACAAGAAGAAGGGTTGGTGGTATGCGCATTTTGATGGGCCATGGATTGCTCGACAAATGGAACTTCATCCTGACAAGGCACCCATTCTCCTTGTAGCGGGTTGGTACTGAAAGCAAAATTCCAATGTTGAAAAGGTTCCGAGCTGATAACTTACTTTAGAAAAAGAGGCCGATGATATAAGTTTCCAAAGTTGTGTCCTCTTTTTTTCATCAGCAGTTCTTGTCTGGGCAGAATTTGAGGATTTGGGACTGTGTTGATGGTGGCCAAATGTTACGGGATATCATTTGGAGATGTAATTGTCACGTGTTTTACTTGTACATATACTTTAATCTGGGAAATCATAGACAGAGGGAATCCAAATGTAAATGGCATATTATTAAGTGTCCTCAGATTATTCCCTGAGCTGGAGACAGCGTGAAGATAAAACATCGCAATTTATCTGGGAAAGTTCTGCCCATCGTTGTTTTGGTTTTTAGTTGGCTTTGAAAAATTACAGCAGTTTGTATCAGAACAATTTGCACATGTGATATATTGTCTTTCCATAGTATGGTGCTGATAGCAAACTGATGCTTTTACCATATTTATGCTGCCTAGTATGGGAGAATAACTTTTTAATCTTAAACATTTAAAATAAAAACTAAATGTGGCAATGGATGGGTAGAGATTTATCTGGTAATGAAATGTATCCTCCTTTTGTGGAGGATAACGAAAGGGGGAGAAAACACTGGAGAAATGCTGTTTAGAATTCTGTGTTTTGAGGTTGGGGACTGAGGAAAAGGCCATAACCAAATTGTTTAGCTTCAGAGTGATGCTTTACTAGCAACAAAAGTTCCTTTGTTTTCTGCTAATTATTTTTAATAGAATTCCTTATACCAACTGTTGCCTGTTCAGTCTCAAAGCCCATAGCTAAAAGTAGCATTGCTGTCACGAATAGCACATTCAATGGATCACCTATTAAAAAGAAGATTAAAATATAGCAAGTGAGCTGCACTCACCATTTCATTGGATGAAAATCCATTTCATTGGATTCCTCGTGTCAGTCCTATTTGGTAAACACTGTTTGTTTAGCATGGGAGGCTGACAGATTAAGAATACTGGCTACTTGAGCAAAAGTCTAGAGTTCTTAGTAGCTTTGCTACATTTAAACAAGTTAAATAATATCAGCCCTTCACTGTAAAACTGAAAGTATGTGTAAAACAAATGCAATTGTCATCCTGTAGTGGATTTCAGGAGAATATATCAAGATGCTGATCTTTTTGGCTTCTTCTCTTTGTTCCTTTTTGCTTGCTTTTTAAGCACAATTTTGTCAGTTACAGCATCTGATACTAGTTTATTCAGATACTGCTTTTCTGCTCTGTGTGTTTAAAAAACAAACAAACAAACAAACAAAACAAAACGAACCAAACAAAAAAAAACCCCGAACAACAAGCACCCCCCCAAAAAAAACCCCAAACAACAACAAAAAAACCCAAACAGAACAAAACAAAAAAAACCCCCTGCATCTGAGGAATGATTTCCCCGTAAGCTCTGATGTCTATTAACAAACCACAGCTTGAGAGAGGAGAACAACTTAACAAAGATCTAATCTTTGTTAATGGGACCTTTGAATGATGTAAAAGCTTCATAAAGATTTTTCTTTTTCCCTTTACCATTTCAGGTAAGGATGATATGGATATGTGTGAGCTTAATCTTGAAGAGACTGGCTTAACTCGAAAGCGAGGTGCTGAAATTTTGCCGAGACAGTTTGAAGAAATTTGGGAGCGCTGTGGAGGTATCCAGTATCTTCAGAATGCAATTGAAAGCAGACAAGCTCGTCCTACGTATGCTACAGCGATGCTGCAGAACCTATTGAAATAAATGGTCATTTTGCACAGTAGCGTTCGAGATGAGAACCCTTGCCCATGATACAAAGGGAAGAGTTCCTCTGTGCAACAGAGGAAGTAAACATTCTATAATCATATTAGAGATGTTTAATATAAAGTGAACAGATTTTATTAATCATGTGGTTTGTTAATTTGTACTTTATGATGTTTAATTTGTGTAGTGAACTTTACCAGGTATGAGGACCTTGAAGAAATTTCAGTCAGTGTAGTTTGTTTTATTTTGTTTATATGTTGCATTTTCTTTAACAGTTTCTGTTATAACTCTTAACACTTTTAAACAATCTGTCTATACTTGGGTACATATTACAAAGAACTGCATTGCAGCCACCTTTTTATAAAATCCCCTCTGAATAGCTGAATAGCTGGCTTCAAATGGTGGCCTAGTAAAGAGGATATGCTGTTTCTAATAACTGGAATTGTGAGGCCTTAGCTTTGACTTCTGTTCTGGAGAAGTTGGAGTATACTTTTATATAATCTGAGACATTTTATGTCCTGATTTGAAAACTGCTTAGTGTTTGTATTTACTGACTTTTTCAGAAACTGATGGGAAATTCTCCTAAACTTGAGACCCATAAATTCCTATTTAATGCATTATCTGTCTTGGTTTAAGAGAAATGGTTTTCTGTACATTCTGAGAAGAGCATTCATATATGTCAATAGTGTGTAATGTTGGAGGTACTCAAAGAATGTACTGCTCATTAGGGCTTATACCACTTCTCTCTTAGTTTCTTTTTCTTTTTTCTCTTCAAGTACAAATTTCCTTTAGACACTTACTTTTCTGACCAAATTTCCATTAGGAATTCTTGGACAGTTTGTTTATCCAGGTAGTGTAATTTCAATATATTATGCAAAAGTGTCCAAGACTTGTATCTGGAGGCATATAAGATTAAGGATAGCATAAGGGAAATATGTTCAGCTTTTTGGTGGCAGTATAACTTAACTGAATATTGAGGCCTGAGCCTCAGGCATCCTGTTTATTTTAATTGTAATGAGATGCACAAGGTCTGTACCTTTTGTTAGATTGTATAAAAATTTGATCCAATAACATAATGCATCACCTTAATGCTATGTGCTGATGAAATAGCTACAATTTTTGGTATACTGGAATATCATAGTGATTCGGACACTGAGCTTTATCTTAATCTCCTCTGTCAGGTTTCATAGCTTGTAACAGTTCCCTTGTTAAGTAGTTTGTTTGGGGAGTTTTTGTGGGTGGGAATTATTAATTTCATACAGTTTTAAGATGCATCTTGTTCACTTATGTGAACATTCTTTTACCATGCTGGCCATTATTTCAACAAATTAAACTTGATTATTTATTATCTCTCCAATAGGAATTTGAAATATAAGTAGCTTGATGTCCAGTTACTTATTCAAGCTGATTTAAAAATGAAGTCTTGCTCTATGAACTGACAAAGTTTGCTTACACTGGAAAATAATTTCCTCACTGTTCACTCAGTTTGAAACCTCTTGGAACCTTTGAGTTTTAAATGCATAAATATACTGAATGTGTTTCAAGAGGTACAGTTCTGTAGCACAAAGAAAGCTCACGATGCATACATCCTTGCTGACCTTAGATTGTGCTTGCACGCCACAGTCTGCTTGTTGTTACAAACGCACTCCTTACTGTAATGCATGTGGAGACATTTGAGTAATTAATACCTTAACTCTGTATGAATCTGCTGCATCAGGGAATCTCAGCGTCCACTGCGTACCCACTCTACTTTTTGGTCATGTGATTGCAAATGAGAAAATGTTTTCATTTTACCCAAACATATTCTTCACTGAAGCAGTAATTTTTGGCTGGGAAGATGAAAGGAGAAGTGCATCAGACTTCTGGCTAGCAAGTTGTGTACAAGCCTGTACAGTGTTGCATGAATTTAAAGGTGCTGCTTATGAAATTTAGATACTGGTTTAACGTGTTACTGAATTGGAACGACAGTTTCAGAACTTCCAGCCTCCAGAAACTTAGCACTGCAAGAAGCTATGATTGTTCATGTGATACAAGGAAGAAAAATCACTAAACTGATAGGGCTGAGATGCCCTACGCTGCATGTATCACTACCTAGATTTAACTTCTTAACACGTTCAGTCTCGGTTCACACATATATATATATATATGTATGTACATATATATATGTATGTAAAATGGATCCTATGAGAGTGGACATGGTAAGCAAAGAACCTCAATACTTTGTGTGTGTGTATGTATATACACATATATATATATGCTTAAATATTTTAATGTATATATGTGTGTAAACATACTTGTGGGGAATTTAAATAAAACTGTTAACTGAATTTTTCCAGTCTGTTCCTTTGATTATGCCAGGATTTCCTTGACTGGCATCAGAAAGAAAATTTATTTTTCAGAATGGGGTGTATGGGAATTCTTGTTAACTAAATGACTAACAAATCTGAGCTATCAGGAAAATAAGATTGCCTTTGAAATAGTGCAAGAGGAACTGGTGGCTGGATGTTCTCAAATGTGATGTTCCCACCTCTCTGCATTGCTCCAGCAGTATACCTGAGGCAAGCAGAAGGTGCATTCCAAAAATCAGGGTGTTCTAGTTTGCACAGTAGCATGCCTTTTTTTTTTTTTCCTTCTCCTGCACCAAAAGCAGCATCTGCTTTGAGTTTTACTGACCTTTCTGTGCAACAAAATTAATTTTCAATTAATTTCAGATTATTTTTTTTTTTTTATGTCAGGCAATATTCAGCTGCTTACCAATTGTTTCTGTTGTCCCGTCTACTGTGTCAGATAATTATACTGTTGGTTGATTTGGAGAGGAAATAAAAAAAGGGGGGAGGGGGCTGATCTGTAGGACTGTAGTATTACCTAATGCCCTCCTGATCTACGGTTATAGAGAAAAATGTAATTTGGTTTTTAAAACAAAATGATGCTTTAACATGTTGGTAAACATGTTGGCTTGGTTCTGTGTGTTTGATTTAAAAAAAAAAAAAAAAAATCTTCCTGCCTCTCAGTGCAGTTGTCCATTATAGTTGAGATCTTCCGCATAAAACACTCCAGAAAACAAAGGAGAGGAAGGGAATCACCGTGCCAGGCGACATTCCTGACTCCGTGACCCAAGGATATGAGTTGTCTAGAGAATGCTACTTCGAGGATCACAAGGTCGTTAAATACTTGTCTTTCATCCACTGATAAGATTGTTTTTCTTTACCTAGTTAAATCCTTTGGGGTTTTCTCCAAAATCTTTATTTAAAGTATTTAAATGACCTCCTAATACTGTACTGAAAATTAAAAAAAGAAATAAATACATTCCATGTTGAAAACTCAGTTGTATCTCTCTTACCATTTTGTCTCTAAAGATTTAAAGTGTAATAAGTAAGGGTAAATTAAGGTATGACAAGGATAAAAGGATTTCTGTGCTGGAACTGCCCAGTGCTTTTCTATCGGATGTTTATGGTGCTTAAAGCTACGGAAGTAAAGATTTTGCTTTTACTCGCTAAGGTAAGTGTTCCTCTAAAATAACATTCTGATATTAAGAAATTCCGATTTTGTAATCTGTAGGTCTCATACCTCATTTCTTAGTATGTGTTGAAACAAGTATCTTTTTGCTTTTATTACTGTTTTTTAACCTTTATTGCTATCACTTCTAACATATTTATCATTTGCTATGCTGTGTACTGTTTGCATCTTTTTCATCAGTGACTAGTGAAACCAGTTACGATGCTTTGAGTTTGTATGCTGCAGGAATAACTTTACGTTTGGGGTGGGGGGGTGTGTGTTATCAAACTTCCCTGTCTTAAGGGCCAAATCAGAGCGGTATTATTTTTAATTTAAGAAGATTGAAGTAATTCAGACTTTGATATCTAGGAGATATAATTTTGTTTCACTTTCCTTATGGCTTTCATTTCCAGCTGTAGCTTTACATCAGTTTTAAAATAATGTGTTGTGTCTTAGTGTGAGATTAAATAGCAATTCAATTCCCTGTGAAATTTTCAAGTACATAGTTTTATTATATTTTATTGAAATACAAAAGGCTTACATCCAGCAAATATATTTGGTAATTAATAGTTGAGAGTGATAAATACAGTCATGAATAATAATTATTAAAATATACATTTTAAAATTGCCTATTTTTTAAATCTGACTAGTGATAACTAGTATGAATTGAAATATACTAAACACATACAAAAATACATTTGTAATGGAAAAAAATGGAATGCTTTCAGCATTCTTAATGCATTCTTAACTTAAGCAGTAGTGAAAAGCTAACGTCTGTTGGCAGGGATGGCTTCCAGGGCCCTGCAAGAAGTATTTTTAAAGTAGAGTTGTATTCTGACGTGTTACTGTGTAAAACCACATCTTAGGTTTCTTTTTATTTTTTTTTTCTAGTTAAATAAAGTAAGTAAAAATACTATTTCAGCTGTAGAAACTCAACCTTGTATTCTTGGGGCATTGCCTTCATTTGTACACAGTCACCAGTTTTGGTGGATTTGCAGGCAAATCTGTTTGTGCAGTTAATTGTTTGGAATTCGTAAACAGTTCTTTTGAGCGTACATAACAAGGTAAACTAAAGTTCAGTCTTTGCTGTGGTAACTGCGTGGTGCGAAGTAAAAAGAATTGTCACTAAAATCAGCTGCTATCCTGAATGCATGGAAGTTTCACGTCTGAATGAGGAGCTGTCATCCAGTATAGTCATGAACTTTGTCGAAGCTCAGTTTGAGCTGTAAGTACAACTTCTGGTACGCACCAAGCAGCAAACAGTGCCTGAGTATTATAGAACACCGGTGCAGCGTATAAATGTGTATATACTCAAGAAAAAGATGTTCAAGGTAAAGTAATGCTCATACGTGAATCAGGATTGTGGATCCATAGAGCATAAATGACTAAGCCTATAAAATACTTAATGGCCACCTATTGTCTGCTTGTATTTCTTCTACAAAAACTAACAGTAACCTCTCAAAACTATTTGTGTGTATACTGAGTTTAAAGCGTACGTGCTTATGTGCGACTCTGTAATCTACTTGCCACTGCGAGGGTGCTTGTGAATATAAATCATCGTGAAAAGATGAAACTGCAGGTACTGTGCCTGAGCAAGGAGTTTGAAGTCTCAGGGTAAGACAGTTTAACTGTCACCAGAAATGTAGTAGTGCAGCGTGTATGTACATATGTATACATAATGTGTTTATTAACAGAAAAATAGGAATCTGATGTTCATGGAAACCATCAAAAAAAAAATAATCCCAACTTCTGTGTGATTTGCAATGTGAGCGTTGTAGGGAGAGAACGAAAAAGTTCCCAAACGCTGTTAATGTGGCCTTTGGTCAATGACAGCTCGTAGTTCCGTGTTTGCCACTTACATTACTGCATGTAAGGAAGGTTAATAAAAGGGTATAGAAATGCAGTAAAGTTTCATTGACGCTTTTACCAGAATGGTTGTGACATACAATATTGAAAAAAGTCCCTTCTCAGCAAAATCTGTTTCTAGCACTTGGCTCTTGAATAAAAATACAGTTAAGGTGTGTAAGCATTAGATGCTTAATGCATGCATCTTAACGCGGGTGACTTCTTACTAGGCAAATTTTAGACACGGTCAATAAGTTGGTCAACTTGGTCATGTTGTTTAATGAAACAATTTGTTTAATGTGTACTGATTTTAGAGCTAAAATGTTAAATCTTTAGGAGTCCTTGAATTTTTGTTCACGTGCATAATCGACCTGAAGTCCAGTCTTGAATAATGCAGACCTTCTTTTTTGAATACCTGCAAGAGAAACTCTCATGAGACATTTGAAAAGCACTTTTGAATTTGACAGTGTATTATTTATCTACTGCTAATAGGCAAGATCTCACTAAAATCTGTTGAGAGAATCTCCAGTTCATTGTAAGGAGAACTGAGTTAATCCTGAAGTTATTTTACACACTAAGTCATTGAGCTCAGAGTAAAATTATTATTTTTCCTGCCTGGTGTAACAGTGCAGTGCTTCTGTATGAAATAACAAACAAGGACCACCGATACCATCATCATCTGAAGAACATATTTTTGACTCTAAAATAATTAGAATGCAGCGTGCTACAAAAGAAGCCGTATCTAAAGTATCTACACGATTCACAGTTACATAAATAGTAAAATAGTCTTTGGGATGTTCAGCTTCTAGGCATTCTTTTAAGCGTAAGAGCGGCAACTGTGCCGTGCAAACTTCTGAATCTGTAAAACCTGACGCCTGGTATTCTCGAACCAAGGGCACAGCGCTTCCATCTCTGTGTGATGTTTTTGGTCTTCTCTCCCCCGTGATTCTGGTAATGAAACCCTAAATCTCTGATATTGGTGGGGGAGCTCTAGCAGGCTAACTTGTATTCTTCTTGTATTGTTTTAATCCAAAATACTGTTTGCTTGAGGATCCAAGTGACTGACATGAGGATGAAACAAATGGCAGTCTTTGTTTTCTCCTCGAATTGCACTTCAGTCATCTTTCTTGGTGGCTGAGCGTCAGTTTTTTCAGAGGATCATGTTGTGTGTCAGTCACTGGTTCTGATGAGCAAAGAATGATATATTTTATATATTTCTTAGGAAGACTCTATAATGACTTTTAGGCTTCATCTGCATTATGTCAAATGAAGCAGTCTTTGTCCGTGCCAATTAGATTCAGCATTACGAAACAAATTGTTCTACCGTCCTCTTATCCAGCGCTTTATTTCCAATGCTTCTGGGCTATTTTGTGTCAAATATTTCTGGATCCAATAAGGTTTTATCTAAGTTTGTTAAAACTGATTTTCTGTGGTATCTGCTGCAGCACAGTTCTTTTGCAAGCTTAGAAAAGTTTGTGAAGACTCTTCAGATGAAATCCTTTTTCTTTTCTAAGGGTTAGATCCATTACTGAATTTTGCCAGATAACATCTTGAAAAAGAAGCCTACTCCCCCATGCCACATACGAGCTATAAATGTCTATAAATTAAACAAGCCATATACATCTATAATGACAAGTTTATCGAACAGCATCCATTAGATCAACTGAAAAACAAGACTTTGCAGACAGCTTGCCCTAAGACCCTTACAGCTGAAAAGCAATGATGTGCTTTATTTTTCAGCACTTTGTTCGCTGAACAGAGAACGTCCAGCACCATCGCTAATAGGGGCAGAGGATATTTCAGGAGAAAAGTTGCATTTTGAATGAGGTGGTGTCTTCAGCTTTCATCTCAAAGGAGCAGAGAGCACACGTGGAGGTGAGGAAGGCAGCAAAGACTCAGATCAGCAGGGTCAGACTCAGATCAGCTGCTTGCAAGAACTTGTGTTTTCTACTGAACTTAGAGAGAAGGAAGAGCAAGTCCTTCACCTGGACGTGAAACATGTTTGTTAATTCCTGGATGATTAATTGGGTGAAAACCCACCCATACAAAACCCCCTCTGATAACTAACTTTTGCAATCATTTTCCATGTAGTGACCCTATAACTAAACAGGAGACGTTTTTCATGCTTAGGAAGGAATTGAAGGTTATTTTAGCTTCTACGGGAATTTTCTGATTATTTTCATATACATCTTTATAAATACAGAACTGTACTTACTGTAGGTAGTACGTCCTAAAAAGCTGTCACTGTTGTCATTACGCATTGCAAAACAGAATGTAAAGACTGGAATTTTCAATTTGGCTTAAGAGTTGTAGATATCCACCTCCTCCTGAAAATTCAGTTCAAGTGCCATATTCTGTTTTAAAAATCCTAGCCCCAAAGGAGTTTCCAGATTGTGATATGGAAGTGATGCTCTTAGTTTCAGCTGACAAAAGCTGTGTTCTACATACATTTTTCTTCCTCTATCATCTTTTATCAAGCCATTAAAAATGTGTTCAACATAAGGGATCTGCTGTAAACACTCATTTTGAACTTGAGTAATGGTGAAAAACGGCCAAAACCACTTAATTTTTTTTTAAACCCATTTCTATTTTGTGATTGCCTCACTTCTCACTAAATTAATTTCCTTAACTAGATCTCGAGAAGAACTTTGTCCAAATATCCTTTTGACAATTCAAATAGAGTCTAGAGTGACACAGGTCTGTTTTCTTCCCACAGATGTGCCGTTTTATCCCTTTCATGAAATATTTTAACGCTTTTGTAAGTAGTAATTTTAAGTAGTTCAGCTGGTATGAAAGTGTATTGGTCTACAGTTACCCACAGACACATTTCTTTTAAGATGGGTGTAAAATACTAATTGTGAATGTCTGTGTGCTTGTTTATATCAGCAGCGAAGCCAATTCATTCTCGAACTTTTCTGAACTGCTGCTCCTTGCTGACTTGTCGGTCTCTATCGCCATTTTCCAGTCCCCCCCACTTGTCACAGAAACCAGACCTGGGCAGGAATCCTCTGTTTGATGAAGATCCGTGAAAATAAGTCTTTCTCGATGGTATCCTTACTTGTTCCTTTATTTACATAACAATGTACTGGCTGAAGGCAAAGATTCATGTAGCCTGGTGTCCTGTCTCCCATAGTATATACCTAGTGCCAGGGCGATCCTGTACTGATATTTCCCTCAATAATAACGGGTACTAACAGCTATAGTAAAACATTTTTGTTCCGAATTGGGCTGTGATTCAGAAAAATGAAAATGGCAAAGTAAAAGCCTTTTGTCTACCTTTTAAGAGAGCATACTCCAATAAATCAGAATTAAGAGACAGTCTGGCAATTGTAGAGAATTTTTTAACTCGGCTTTTCTCCCTTTTTTTTTTTTTTTCCCCAAAGATACAAGAGGTTTCAAGTTGCAAAACTTGAAATAACGTTTGAGATACGAGCAGTGTTCTGCACAAATGAGAATTCCTACTTGTTCAAACTCTGCGTAGCTTAAACAGGCACAAGTTATTTTTAAATGGTCTGTGTTGCTTTTTCATTTTAGATAGTCCTTCTTCCTTCATGTGTTTCAGTGACCGCCACATTAGCAAATGAGTATACAGAATGCGACTTTGTTGCATAAAAGCCCTTAAGAAGGGATTGTTGTTGTCATATCAAGCATCCAAAGAAAAACAAGCTGTTCTCTGTATGGAATTAGTACAAAGAGGCTTCCTGGTAACATTGACAAACAGGAAACTCAACAGATTTTTAAAGCTCTTGAAAATAGTCACAAACCTGGGTTTTGTCTGGCTGATGCTGGAAATGAAGAATTTCGGAGACTAACTTGTCAGTCTTGGCTCTGTAAACGGGTCTGGTGACCTGCAACAGGTTTTTTAAAAAAAAAAAAAAAAAAAAAAAGAAACCAAAACACTAGATTAATTATTTCACTAAATCACAAAAAGCACTCAGATAGGATGGACCACCAAAGCCGTGCAAGAGAGCTGTAAGGAAAGCAGTTCTACAATCCTGTTACGGAACCTATACAGCAGGAGATGTGGAAAGCAAATAAACGAATTAGTCTTTTTAGTTCTGAAATTGCCAAGCAAGAGATTGGAATCAAATTTGATTTAGTTGTAGAGTTAATACGTGAAGATGGACCTTTTAATTGAGGTGGGACCGTTTGTTGAGGGGTAAGAAAAGTATTTCCGTGCATTTTACCTCCACGCTGAATTGCGTTTTCAAGTTCACGTAATGCTTCGTGATCAGTGATCTCTGAGGAACTGACGCAAGCACTTACACTACGAGCCATGTGACAAAAGCTAGTTATGGGTTCATCGTGTTCAAAAGCAGGATTAATCCTTACAGCATTTTCTGAATTGCAGCTGTTGAGAGTAGAACTTCTACAATGCAGAACATGTTGGTTTATGTCAGATTTTAAATTGCAAAAGGAAAAAGGCGTATTTTGAAATGTGAAGAAAAAGATCGTGAACAGCTTACTGCAAATTAGAGTTTCTTTTGCTTTTTCTTCTGAACTTAATAATTAAAATGATGAAAAGAAAAACAAGGCTTAGTAAGCCAAGAATGAGAGGTTTAAAAATGAAGGGTTGTGTGGGTTCTGGAGCAAATTTTGCACAGCGCTGTCCTTGGTAAAGCTCGTGTCTACGTACAGGGCATCTAAAATAGGGAGAGGAAGAGAAAAATATACAGAACTTGAAGGCAGAAAATACAGAGTACCTCAAATGAAAACAAAGGAAAATCTGCAATTAAATATAAACACAGTATTCCCGATATACAATTAATTGTTATGTGTCTGTATGAAACAATGTGGTTGATAATAGAGGAAAGAAAATATTCTCAGATTCATGAGAATGAGTGTTAAACAAAAAGACACTGATACTTTCATTGCCAGCCTACAAATTTTAAGGAAATTATGCATTTGGAACATCTCTGACAAATTTCTAGCCCCACAGGTGAAGCTGAAATAACATTTGTGGTTTAGAACCGTTCAGATGTGTTTTGGAGTAATGCCTAAACACATCTTTGAAGCCTATATGGTGTTCGTTGGTGATTTTAATCTGAGTAGCAAGGTCTGAAATAAGAGCTCTACTACAAGTAGCTCCCTTCAAAGCGAGGGAGAGGATTGCCATATTTTATATGAGAACACAGGGGTTCCAGTTAGTGGAAAAACTAGCATGGTTCCGAGTAAATTCACAAGCAAAACAAGTGCTTAACCAAAGCAAATAATAGGCCATAATTTTCTCTCTGCAGACTGTACAAGTTCGGACAAGCTGTCAGTCTGAGACTGGCAGTGAGTTTGTTTGTAACTTGCTATAATTCACAAAAAGTTTCATTTTGTAGTTTGAATACTTTTATCATTCCAGATGATGGTTTGGTTATTACTGTACATCAAGTCAGGGCTTTTCTGAAATGGAAAGGTGTTATTTTCCTAAGCGCGTTGGTCTTGGAGGAGTAGGCTATACCCATTGCTGCTTGAGTACAGTTTTGAAGAGGACCTCTTTAGCTCACAGGCTGATTTCTAGTACAAAATACCGCAGCTGCGCTACCGTGACTCCACAAGTCAGGAATTTAGCAGTACCTGTGGTGAATTCAGTATAATCTATTATCATTTCTGCAATGCCTACTGCAGAAAATGAATTATGGCAGTTATGTTGTTGCAGTGAAATTATCATATGAATAATTTGCTCAGTAGTCTTATTTTTTTGACATTAATCCTAAATACACTAAAAGATGTATCATTAACCTGGTAAAGTCAATATTAAGAGAAAATAAACAAGTGCAAGAATTGTAACTCGTCTCTTCCTATACGTGTGGCTGGTCAACTACCGCGTGCCAGTCTGGGATAGAGAGTTTCACAGAATGCTCTGGAGAGTCCAGTCTTACAGCGAGATGAAACCTGATACTTTTAAAAGAGAATTAATATGTTCAAGTACTGTGGTAGTTCTCAATATTGGCTTAACATCATTCCATGTAAAAATCCTTATGGAATGTGTTTGCAGTTACATGGAGCTGCTGAAGCTTCAAGTCTTTCCCAGAAAGCCCCGAAAGCAGCTTCAGGCTTCATGTGCTTTATTGGGTGTTCTGGAATGAGAATAGTGTTCATAGGTGTGTTTATAAGAATGTAGATTTCCTTTTTAATATAACTTACAAAAAAATAATTTCTTAAAATACTACTATGTAATCAATAGCAAAAACATGAATGTGTTATTTCATTTTTCCAAGACGTATTTGGAAATCTGAAAAGAATGCATGGTTTCATACTTCTTGTCATCTCTGCCAATGATGCTGAATTTGTAATGAATTTCTAAAGCGTCTCTAAAAAAAAAAAAAACCAACTAGATCATGACGTTCAATGTGTACCAACAGGCAGAAGTGGATTTATCCATAGTGAGACTATTTATACTGGAGAAGGGTTTTGCAATGTTGCTTGAATGTATCTGAATATTGAGGTCTTCGCTTATTAGCATAGTTTATGCTGTTGAATAGTATATACTCAGCCCTGCTTGTTCGTGCAATAGACGTGGCAGGGGTCCGTTAACAGAATTCACGTGAAGCACCAGGTATTTACCTGCAGACAGCTCCTCTTCCTGGAACTAACTCACATTTCCCACCATTGACGCAAAGATGGGGTTCCAGCTCACACAGGCTCCGACAGGGTAATCCGTCTTGGCTTGCGTAACCAGGTTTACAAAGGCAGTCAGCCTCTTTTGTCCACTCGTTCGTTATGCATTCGGAAAACTCGTCACACGCCATGAATTTGCATGGGTCCGCCTCATCAGCTGTAAAGGAGGGGTAAATCATTAACTGGTGCATTGCCCCGAAGTAACTTGGCAGGCTTTGTGGCCGCTGGAGAAAACAATTCACGTTTACTGGCCCGCTACTTGTGCGTGTCAATGGGAGGATGTAGTCTAACATAAAAGGACACGCATCCTTCTTTCTGTAGATGACACAGCAAGCACGCAAGCTTGTATTTACTTGTACGTTTGTTTACCCCATCACTGTGATTTCATTTTCATCTCACTGACAAAGGATTTTCACATTTGGGTATTTTTATCCTTCTTTTCCTGTAAGTACTAGTTTTATACTCATGGATACTATGCGACAGCCTTGCATATGTGTAAGAAATAGTTTTGACTATAATCATCTGAAACACATAATTTAGGGCATGTCAAGGGGAGGGAATTGGATTATTGAATAATGCACAATACGATGAGGACTGCAACCCAGAAATACTGGCACTGTCTAGAGAAAATATGTGCTTGCAGAGATTTTTTTGGAAGTGATGTGTTAGCATTGGGAAAACTTGCTTTTTTTTTTTTTTTTTTAAAAATACTAGTAAGGGATGCTTCTGTGAGATTAAGGGAAAATGAGTCTGCTGATGTTCATAGGAAGGCTCAAATCAGAGGCAGCTTCAAGTCCTAACTTCACCTGTCACACAAGTCTAATTCTTCTTTCCCATTCTCTGCTTCTAACTAGAAATGACAGAAAGACCCAGAAGGAGTCATTTTGACGCAGTGCTCAGCCCAGCTGTGTGCTGGTGGGGTGATAAGGAGGGGCCTGCACCCACCAGTCCTGTCTCCTGGAGGCAGTTTCCTGCGTACCATGGGGTAAAACCCTTAGACAGAAGGCAAGAGATGAGAAGCAGACCGGGGACAGAAATTCCGTTCTTGCCAGCAAACAGTTTCCATAAGATGTGTGAATCCAGAAAGGCAAAAACAAACAAACAAAAGTGTACAGAGACAGGAAAGGAGAGCACAGAGAAGGACGTGAGAGCAGATATACGGATATGAGCCGGGCTGCGCAGGACAGCAGGTCTGGAGTGACCGGGCCTGTTCAAAGGAAGTTTGTACGTGTGGTCTTAGCAGTAGAGAGGAACTTGGTCTCAGGTCTGGTCTATAGAAATCAAAATCACCTAGTACATCAGTGTGGAAGAAAACCGGCCCTTTTTTAGTTATGTGGGCTTAAAATTTCTTGAGAAGAACAATGTGTAGTTGAAAAAGAAGATTCATGCTAGATATTGCAGCTAGTACCTGTAGGTACTATCTGGGCTGAGAATTTTCTTCTGGAGCCACTTCATGGCCCTAGATGCTCCATAATACTAATTTAAATAAAAAATGAGCATCGCATTCTTTAAAGTAGTGCTGGAAATCTCAGACACACACTAGGATATGCTTAACTGGTAGAAATTAATCCAGCAGAGCTGTTCACTTTTAACCCCTCTATAATTCCATGGCTAGTTCGTTTTTTTGGGTTTTTTTGTTTTGGTTTTTTTTTTTTTTTTCAATTTAAGACTAGTGAGTTTTAGCATGCCCAGTTTCCCTTTGCCATATACAATGTGCACGTTAATTTGGGATCTGCTTTGCTCCTGGACTGTAAGTGTACGTACATGTGAACTGTAATAACTGGGCATCAAAGCAATGCAATAAATTACAAGGTAGCTTTATTGTCAGGCAAACCCTTGTTTATATGTAAAAAAAAAAAAAAAAATTATACATATATTCCAAGTACTTTGCTCTGGTCATTGATACTAATGATCAGGAATTACAAATTTTAGTCTCTAATGAAAGAAAAACAGCTGGCAAATCAAGAGGGGATCTTAGTTCTGACAGATTCTTTTCTTATCCCACACAGAATTGCCCTCCAAGCAAAACCAGAACACTTCTGAAGGGAAAGTGGTTAATAGAAGTTTGTATGGTTGAGTAATTGATTAAAGCATTAACAGCTGCATTAGCTGCGTGTCTCCTGTAAGTCTCTCCCCGGTTTTGATGGTCACAGTTTACCTTTATACTAGTGGAAATAAAGGTTGATACTGCTAGCAAGGAAAGACAGCCTCTGCCGAAGCATTACCCAGGGCTGTGTGCTACAGCCCTGCAGTTTTCAGAAGCTGAAAGGTCTCAGCGTGTTTCTATTTGAGAAGTAGAGTTCAGCATGAGCATTTTGCTGGGTTAGAGTGTCTTTTTTTTTTGATAATGTTTCTTTTTCCATAATGGAGGGTTGGGCTACGTACCTGCCATATTTTCTCATCTTTTCTGTTTTCACTTTTTTTTTTTTTTTTTTTTCCAATCTAAACAAAGGCATGCGGGTATTTTTAAAAGCCCACTACGTTATTCTTTATACTATTATTTATGAGCAATGCAGTCAGCCCTTTGCAGCTGCTGGGTCTTGATGTATCTTTGGGACTGCCAGTTCCCATCAGTGTTTCAATGTGGTACAACATTATTACCACTAGATGGCTCTTACTTTCACAATAAATAGCAATTTACTTCAATTACCTTAATTTCATAAACAGGTTGGGGGTTTTTTGTTTGTTTGTTTGTTTGTTTTTCTGAAGTGAAAAGACAGTAGGGCTTTGAAACACCTGTATGGGAATATCCTGGCTTTCTAAACATAATTTCTTCTATTTTGACATTTTACTACTGCTCATAAGCCTTGAAAGAACAGCGCTCTCGGCAAACTCATTGTGATACAGTTTTCTTGAATTAATGCTGAAATGCCACATCAGTAAAGTAGCTGATATGGATGAAGATGAAAGATTTTGAATTTTTTCTGTATTTGCGTTTTAGCAACTTTTTAATTTTAACTTTTATATGATGAAAATTTACTACTGAAGCACAGAACTGGTGGTAGCCCAAAGTTCGCTCTTCCTAGTGAACTCGTTTATTACTTTATTCAGCAAAACATCAGTTTATCACAGCAGTATTTGAAATTTTAAATACTGTGGTTTTGTTAACTTTCTTTACCACACACTATCCATTCCCTTAGTGGCCACAAGGAGTTACATAAAATGAAACCAGATTAGAAACTGCTTCCATGCATTATAAATGGATATTTTGTTGTTGTTGTTGTTCTGGAGTTGTCAGAGATCTGTACGTAAAAAGACAGCTTAACCAAAACTGCTAAAGGCATCTGCATGCTGAAGTATTGGTATCGTTCTCCTCCATGCCAATGAAATTAAATTCAGCCCTAGAATAATTACCAGAACCTGAAAATAGATCCAGGCTTCAATTTTATAAAACAATACAGTTTTTGAAAACTTTAAGCTTCTGACATTACAAAGTGTCCAGATATGTTGTTACTGACTTTGCACTGTTTAACGAAGACTACAGCCTTATTTGAAAGGTATTAAATCAGGAGGGATTCTGGAATTACAAATCTATGGAGTGCTACATACAGTACTGCTCTGGTCAGTGAGTGTCTGTAGAATCTAATTATTCCTAGACATTATCTCCTTCTGTCTTGAGCTCTGTAGCCCTTTAAAAACAGATTTAATGATGGTCTAAACTATGGTTTGCTTACAACATTGCAAAAATCATCAGAAATTGTTTACATACTCAGGTGCAAGATTTGCATAAGTCACTCCTGCAAACTGCACATGAGCATTCTTGATACCTGTCTTCACCCAGCCCTTATTCTAGAGAGTTTTTAGTTCCCTATATTTGGCTCTGAAAAGCAGTTGGCGTACGTGCACAGACCAGCACCTCCACCCAACGTTTCATTATAGTATGAAAATATGTCTGCAGGTAATTTGCAACATCTTGGATTTTCTTACTACTCCTGATCACTGGGAGGCTATTGCTAACGTTATTTCCAAAACAGTAATACTTCTGAAGTTGTAACAATCTGAAAAAGATTGTCTGCTTGGTTTTGGTTTTGCATGTACCTTATTAATTCAATCATCTTACCTGGCTCAATATCCAGGGAATAGCTGTCAATCTCCAAATTGAGGTGTTGGGCTGCAGCATCACAGAAATCTTCCAAGACGCAGTGTACAGCTTCCGTGATATTGTATGGCACTGTCCTGGCAAACTTCATTTTGCTATTCACAATCACACTTCCGTTCCTGAAGTTAAGGATTTCCAAGTGCTTAAAACCCGTAAGGTTGGACTGAAGGTATGGAAGTAGCTGCAAAACAGAAATTTGCCTTTATTTTAACTTACTGTCAATGTCTACCTGCTATTAACTTCTCTTATCGACAGTTTTCATTATCAAGTACACACACCACACACTTATTTCTCTGAATTTAACACAATTGTTAAACTCCACCACCAAATTCACTTTTCTGTTTAGCGCTATCTTCTTCTGGACTTTGAGCATCTTTCTCAATAACGTATTGAGATGGATGGGCAGCAGTTTCCCCTGTAATGAAATGCACAGCAATTGGGGAGTTTATTCATCTGGAAGAGAAAAAAATCACCTCGCTCAAAAGCCAACTTTAATTATTTTCAAATGTTCAATCCAGGCAGGTTAGGGCATAGCATAATAGGCACGTTACTGAGCTGACCTGCTGCCCTGTTGTACCCATAGAGAAAATCCATATCTAATCTCATTCCCCCTGCTAAATGATGATATATTTTATAAGGCTTATTTTTAAATCCAGCATATAGACACAAGCCTTAGATGTAATCAGCACTGCTATACGGTTGACATGAATCTAAGAAAAAGCCAAATAAATTACATGCCAGGCATATATCTGGAGTCTCTTGAACAAGTGAAAACTTCCATCACTGACTTCATAAACTCTTTCTTTATATCCTGAGAGCATCCCAGGCTTATTGGTCCTTTAAAAATACAGCTTATCAGACCAAATTGTAGCAGGGTCTGATATTGTTAAAATACTGTGCTCTTCAGTGTATTTCTTTAAACTGTGCCCGACTATTGCATATGTTGTTCAAGTTGATTTTCACCCACCAATTGCATGAACTGTTGTTCTAGTGCTTTGTATTCCGGCGAACTCCTGTTGAAGAGGTCATCAGAAAAGTGCATGTTGGTCACCCTCAGGCTGAAGAAAACCACTAGCTCTTTGCCTTTGGCTGCGGTTGTCATGGAGCTGGTAGTTACATATTTCAGCGTAGGAGCTGGGGTGGTTTCTGCAGGCTCAGTTGTCAGCAGTGAGATATAACCGCTGCCATGCTCCGCTTCATCCAGTGCTGCTGTGCTCATCACGCCGACGTGATCTAACCCAGCAGCAATATCCTGCACTCCTGTCCTGGCGCCATCGGGAGGAACGCTCTCAGATGCGGGCACCGAGGAATCTGGTACTTCAAGGGACTGTTCGATGATCTGAGAGAGGCCATAGGATGGGCTGGTTGCCGCAGGCAGTGGTACTGTTTGGTCTGATGGTAGCACGTCTGTAATAACATCTTCAGGCTGCGTGGTAGAGAGATCACTTGAACCAATAAAGAAAGGCAACGTTTCATAAGTGCTGGCTGTAACTAAAATATCATTGCCTGATGATTCTGCTTCGTCCATGAACTTAACTGCTGCAGAAAAACGGGGAAAAACAAATAGCTGTTTTGAAAAGCAAGCATAACAAACACCAAGCATGGCAACAACATGTATATGTATTTCCACTGAAGCATTTTGAAAAACAAGCTTTAACACTATCTAAACATGAAAATGTTATTTCCATCACCAAGGAAGGACCATCACCAAGGAATAAAACACCTCATCCACATGCTGAGTCATGAGATTTCTGTGGGTGCTGTGTTTAAATAATAATTACACTTGGTAAATATTTCCTGAGCCATTCCAAAGCACATTCTTGTTTTGAAGGTACATAATCACACTGTCAGTTTACATTGACTGAAAGAGCAGATCACAGCTTTGAGCTGTCTGCTCGGATCAGTTGCGTACCAGAGTCATTCTGTTCCCCTCTGCGAGAGGTTAAAGCTATAAATCATAAAATGTGGTTAGGAAAAACAGTACAGCCTCTTCAGATGCAAACTGTGCTGATTTACCTAAAAGACGACAGCACCAGTGAAAACAAATTCAAACCTTAAGAAATCATCTGCTGCACTTGAAGGAGCCATTTGATCCAGATGCTGAATTTTTATGAGGTTCCCCTCTGGGGCTTGGCATGGATCTAGGATGTGTGATAGCTGTGGCTGAAATCCAAACCTAAAGCATGATGAATGAGACTCTTTGAAATTGGCTTGCAAATAGCTGGCCACAATGACTTCACAGAAAACGATAGCCTCCAAGCAACAGACATCTACCCAAGCTGACGACTTTGTCCTTTTCCAGTGATATACTTATGTGGGCTCTTCACGTGGGACTTTTAGCAGCCCCCTGCAGGCAAAATCACTCATCAGCTGATAGGGAAGAAGTTTGTCTCCAGTTGATGAACTCTTCCATTCCCTACACGCTAATTTCCTCCCCGTGGCCAATGAAAGTAGTAAGGGACAGCAAACTTTTGCGTTAGGAACAACCCCGACCGAAGGAGGTGGCAACGATCCTGTTCATGGCATAGCAGTTGCCCGCGGATGTTCTTTGTGTCCCTTTCTGTTTCCTTGCCTCTAAATGAATGACGTCCAGTCTTCTGCTTATTGTATTGCTGGTTTTAGGAACAAACGTGTATTTTGAACAAAGAAAATCTTAATACAAAATAGCTGTCTTTTTTCTTGACACCGGTAATTTAACAGCACGTAATAGCTCTTTGCTTCCTCCCTGCAGATACAATGCCTTGGTCTAATGTGGGTTATTTCCTATATAGCCGCATATAGCCCCATTCTGCTAAGCTGACCACACTTCCCAAAACAGCAAAGAAATGCTCTAAGGCACGGTATGTGGTTTTACTAAAATTAGATGCTTGAAAAGAATTTTCTCCCATCTGGTTACCACTTTGCATAAACTTATGTTAAAAGAGCTGCTACATATATATATATTTCCCCTTTATCATTTGTTTCATTGTGTATGTTGTAGTATATGTATAGTAATTCAGTGATAGTACTGTAAAAAGATAAATAAAACACATGCTAATAAAATAAGTTAATAATGTAAAAATAATAAATAGTATAGTATATAAATATATATAAAATTGATATATGTAAACAATAAATAGTATCAATAGAGACTTAGATATCCAGGGAGACCTGGACGAGCTGGAGAAGTGGGCCCATGTGAACCTCATGAGGTTCAACAAGGCCATGTGCAAGGTCCTGCACCTGGGTTGGGGCAACCCCTGGTATCAGTACAGGCTGGGGGAGGAAGGGATTGAGAGAAGCCCTGCAGAGAAGGACTTGGGGGTACTGGTGGATGAAAAACTGGCCATGAGCCGGCAATGTGCGCTTGCAGCCCAGAAGGCCAATTGTATCCTGGGCTGCTTCAAAAGCAGCGTGGCCAGCAGGTTGAGGGAGGTGATTCTGCCCCTCTACTTCGCTCTGGTGAGACCCCACCTGGAGTGCTGTGTCCAGCTCTGGGGTCCTCAGCACAGGAAGGACATGGACCTGTTGGAGCGGGTCCAGAGGAGGGCCACAAAAATGATCAGAGGGATGGAGCACCTCTCCTATGAGGAAAGGATGAGAGAGCTGGGGTTGTTCAGCCTGGAGAAGAGAAGGTTCTGTGGAGTGACCTTATTGCAGCCTTTCAGTACTTAAAGGGGGCTTATAAGAAAGATGAGGACAGACTTTTTAGCAGGGCCAGTAGCGATAGGACAAAGAGTAATGGTTTTAAACTAAAAGAGGGTAGATTTAGGCTAGATATAAGGAAGAAATTTTTTATGATGAGGGTGGTGAAACACAGGACCAGGTTTCCCAGAGAGGCGGTAGGTGCCCCATCCCTGGAAACATTCAAGGTCAGGCTGGACGGGGCTCTGAGCAACCTGATCTAGTTGAAGATGGCCCTGCTCATTGCTGGGGGGTTGGACTGTAAGACCTTTAGAGGTCCCTTCCAAACTATTCTATGATTCTGTGAACAGTAATAAGTACAACACATAATAGACTGACCAGTGGTTAAACTATTCGAGTAGGTTGTGAGAGAGCTAGATTTACCTTTTGGTTCTTCTTCTAACTCCTCAGGAGTCTTGAGAACACACCTTTGCATGGTATTGATCTCACTTCTAGAAGCCATTTAAAAGTGAGACATCCTCTAAGTTGGTCATCTTTGTTCCCTTTTTAGTCAATAGAGAGACATTTATCTCATGAAGAAAACCATCCAAACATACGCTGGATCTTTTGAAGTGCCTGTATCTTTCTGTTGACTTCAGAACATCATACACAATGAATTTATGCAAGATGCCTAATGTTCCCCTTACGTAGTTCCTGTTATCTAAATCAATCTCTTCAATTCCTTGTAGCATTGTTGAGGTTCACTGATTACTCTGAGGTGCTCAAGCCTTAGAGTGATAAGGACTATTAAAGTTTCTTGAAAAAGGGAAGCACTTTCCATTGTGTTGTAGTTTGACACTACCAGCTGGGCAGTGTGGTTCTGGCTCTGGTGAAAGGTCAGTGAGTTTTACTCTAGAATACCAGTAACATGGTGTTACTGGAGTGTTCCTCCTCCTGCTTTCAGCTCTAAGGTTTTCCATTTGCTACAAGTGTTTCACATGCCTTTGCTAAAGGAAGAACTATGGGGGTTTTGTCTGTTCTGTGGGGAAGTGAACTTCTAGAAATGATTTCCAAAAATAACCTGGGTAATCTGAAGCAGAATTCCTCAGATAAAGCAGCCTGGAAGGATCGTTATTGTATCTGCTTCTATTTATGCAATCACTACATCAGTAACCAGTGCAAATGTTATTCCGTTACAAATAAACCCGTCTGAAAGCACAATGTATTTTAAGACTGTTTTTAACAGGTATTGAGTAACAGATGCTAATGTCGTATTTCAGCAAGGTGCTGAGGAGTGACAGGCAAATTCTTGCTAGAGCAGAGTTTGTCACCACAGCAGCGCATGGTCTCATAGCTACACATGAAAAGGAATTTTAGAAACAAGATGTGGAAATTTAGAATTTCAACAATTTAGAAACAAACCCTCTGACAGGGGTAATCAGGGAAAGGACACCGTCCACATTTGCTGCTTTCTGGATGCACAAAATATTGCAAGTTTCTAAGGAAGGCAACTGCCTGCAAGATGCTCCCCCTCTTTGGAGGACCAGGTTATTAGCTACTGTTACATGTTCTTGCAGGATTCCCCTGTTATCTTGCAGCTGAAAGTAGAGAAATCACCAAAGATGCTTCTTCCAAACAGTTCCCAAACTGACCTGGACAGCTGCTGATGACAGACAAACATTTTGTTATGCTTTCGCACACTGGAACAAATCAGGAGTAGCTGTGTGCTGCCAGGGTTTTCCAGAGACCAGGTTTTAGGGGAGGCAACTGCACAGCAGTGGCATGTCACAGGGGGTGCCTGTTTTGCCCTTAACACTAGCTGGCTGATGGGAAGTTATTGAAGATCATTCATCTCTGTCAATATTTAGAATCCTTTTCACATATTGGACAAGGCAAGTTTTTATAGTTCATTTTGTTGCCTTCATCTGCATGCATGAAAACACTTTCCCCCAAGTGCCTCATTTTAACTGGCAGAATATTTGGAAACCAGAATGAATTAGACGACAAAAATTCCCACTTGATAAGAGACTATATTTCACCTGTTTTGGGTTTGATATTTAGGGTTGCGTTCTAATCCCGTATTTATCAGCGGTGAACTCACTGAAATCAGTGGAACTGTGGTAGCATAAAACCTGAGCAAGTGAGATCAGGATATTTGGATTTGCCCTGAGGACCAGCAGTGCCCAGTCCTATGGCCCTTAGGGGAAAAGGATTCTGCCAGATTAGAAAATAGTTCCTTACCTTTCACATGATGAGCTCCTCCCACCTCCCTCCCACATCCCCAGTAGCTGTTAAAGACTGAAGTGCACAAAATAACAAGCGAGCTTAGAGTACTGGTGATTCTGGAAAAGGCTCCGAAGTACACTGCTAATAGGAAGCATCTTTGTCGGATGGGATGCAGAAAAAGACCAAGTGCTGCATTCTCCTTTACTGCAAGGCCAGACTGTGGTGATCTGGAAGCACAACAGGACCACAAAGTAGTGCAGCAAATTCCCATTTAAACTAGCACGGTTGTGCAGCCTTCTTTTATTTGTTGTGGTATGTAATTTGCACTGCTGACAGTGTAATACAAGGGCTACAGTCCTAGAGAGTAGCCAAAAAAGAACAGCAAAGAAGTGCTGTATGGAACCCAGGGTTGTGCGTGCCGCATGTAACACCAAACGCTGCACCACAGCTTGATGCCCTAATACTTCACTGAGAACTTGAGATGCTTTTCTCTTGTCGTGTCCTCGTGTTTCTTGTGTAATCAAGGATACGGACAGATTAGAAAAACAAAGCCTAGTGATGTTCTCTGTTTACAAAGCTCTTGCTGTTACTTGTTATGCTGATAAGGAGTGAGAGTCACTTATTAGTTAAGGGAACGCAGAACAGATTTCTTAGCATTAGTGCTTGAGGCATTAATGCAGGATGATCTACTGATGGGATGAACCTGCAGCTCCACAGAGCAACCTTCTCTCAGCATGACAACATACACTTGAGCGTATGATCATGAACGTGTTTGTTAGGCAGATTATATTTTAGAAAGAGGTTACTACAGGAGACAGAAGTACTGAAATGGCTTTGGAATTGCAGCAGGTTTGCAGCAGAATAACCATATATATATTACACATTTGGCATATAGCTGTGGATACATATGTGTGTGTGTGTATATATATATAGTCTATACATAGACTATAAAGGTCTCCTGGCATCCTCTTATTACAAGCAAAGTGACTTAAAAGGCCTTGAGGGCATACCAAGACGATCTCTGTGCACGTATCACCTGTTTTCATAAGCTGCCAATTCTTATCAGTCACTGTCTCTCCAGCCAAGATAGACAAAAAAAAAAAACTCTTTGCATTTAAAATATTGGTTTTGTATATAAAACAAATATATATTGGTTTTCAGACTAGATATAAGGAAGAAATTTTTTATGATGAGGGTGGTGAAACACTGGACCAGGTTGCCCAGAGAGGTGGTAGATGCCCTGTCCCTGGAAACATTCAAGGCCAGGCTGGATGGGGCTCTGAGCAACCTGATCGAGTTGTAGATGTCCCTGCCCATTGCAGGGGGGGATGGACTAGATGACCTTTAAAGGCCCCTTCCAACCCAAACTATTCTATGATTCTATAGGCATATATATAAATATATATATATATATAAAATTTTTGAAATGGAACACAAAATACAATTAAACTGGTTCATCATAAAGCAATTATTTGTAAAACTTCACCCAGTTTGCCTTGTAGATGAGATTTTTACAGCAGAAGGCTACAAAAACCAAAGGCAATTATTTTATGAAACCTCTAAGTATAAACACTGAAGATTTAGACATTCTTAATCTCAGCATATTTCATTTTACCATACAGTTTGGTCTACAACACTGTCATTCAGGTGTAGGGAACCCACAGAGAGCATGAAATAAGATGCCGAACTCAAATATATGCCCAGAGTAATGATATTGAAGGTTAAACAATGGCATGGAATTAAAAACTGCTGTCAGCAATAAAAAACTCAACTCTGACTCTCAGCCACCACTTACCCTCCCACAAAGATGTTCACTGAACTCTCCAGATGTTTTTTTGTATTACATGGACAAGGCAGGACAATATTATACTGAGGAGAGCTTTATATCTAAAATGAAACTGCTGTTGGCAAAAATGTGTAAACACTAAATTAAGAGGCAATTTCTGGGTGCATTGCTATATTAAATCTTTGTAAAAAGAGTGCTGCATGTGGGCATTTATTCCCAACTGAGGGAGTAAAATACATACGTTTGACTTATCAGAAAAAATCAACTGCCATTTCAACAACTTTATTTTAGGTATCTAATTAGTTGGTCCTCTTATATTTTTTTAAGTGAGGAAAACCATCCTAATTGACTATGAATAAGGAATTATTGTTTGGGAAAGGTCAAATTGTCATGAGACGTTTTTCTAGTGGTTTTGCATTAATAAGCAGGCTCAGAAGGTTATACATTAAGAGGTCCTGGCACTTCATTTCATTCATGAGCTTAATAAGCACTGACATTTTCTATTGGCAATAGACAAATTTTCCAAGTCCACTGACAGATATTGTTCTGTATATGAAAGTTACAATATTACAATGTATATGTATATATTTGTAAACATGCTGGCTGAAGAAAACAACTAACGAAGGAAAAAGTGTGCAATTAAGAGATTGGTCCATAATGCAGGGTAAGAATCTCCTTATGGGCAGCTCTGTTGATATAAATACCAGATGGACTGGTACAGCAAATAGCTGGATTCAAATTTACATATTTTGTTAGTGCCTGAAATGCCACAAAATCCCTGGATGCAGGACTGTTGTGAAAAAACAAATAGATAAAGTGCCGAATTTGTGTTTGAGGACTTTCATTTTTAACTAGGGCACAAGTAAGATGAGGATTAAGAGAATTAAGAGAAGAGGATCATTAACCTAACATGTCACAACAAATGTCTCGCAGCACATAATTACTGATTAAGTTTGTCTTTTTAACTGTGAAGCCAAGCCAGAAGAGCCAGAATGATCTACGGCTGTCATTCTGTCTGTCTATATGAACTCCTTCTCCACTGATTCCAATGAACCTCAGTTCACTGGGAGTGAACCCCATCTCTTCTCCATCTTCAGTCCTAAAAATTCTTGTATATCTCTTGACTTTTTCATTGATCCATCTCTCCTTGGGAAATGCAAGCTCCCTTAGCCTTCATGGAAGTCAGTCAGTAGCAAAAGGGAGTCACATCTGTCTAGCAATTTCATGTTTGGTCACTGTGCCTGTAAGAGCCCTCTGAAATTCCAGTTCCTTGTGTGATTACAAATCCATTTTTTCTTTGATTATAATTTTCACATGCATTCACCAATGCATGCCTGAAAAATAGTAATTCAGCTTGCCACTTTCTGTTTTATTAGGGACTTTCTTTGCTTCAGTTAGCTATCTGCTAATAGTTTTCTCGTTAAAGCTTTTTGCATGTTTTTTGAATAAGCCTATTTGTTTAAAGCTTTGAAATAATGCAATAAATACATTCAATATATGATTTTTTTAACTTTTGCAGCTTCAAAGTAGTTATTTAAGTACAACAGGTGGAAATAAATACAATAGATATACAACTAATTGGGCAAGCTTACTTTATAGACCCATGTCAAATTCATATACTGAGAGACTTGACTGTTAACTTTTAATGACTGTCTTTGGCATTCTCATGTTTCAGCAGTTCTAAAGGATTAAGCATTTCAGAAACACGTAAGTACTTTGAACAGTACAGAAATAGCTGGTGTTTAAAGCATCCCCAAAGCTCTGAGTAGCAATGTTTGACTTCATTCTGCACTGAAACTATGCGATGGAAGTATCTGCAGAAAAGAGACTGGAGAGCAGTCAGTGATAATCTGTGAAACCTGGGCCTGAACCATCGTCCCGCTACAATCTCTCCACTGACTTCAAGAGCTGCTGCACCTGGTTACGGTGACTGTTCTGCCTTTCTAAATTAAGACTCGGAAAAGATGCAGAAATATCCTTTTGCCTCAGCAGTCTTCTGACTACAGCAGAAGAAAAGTCAGTATTTCCATATTAATTGCGTTAGGCAGTTAATAGTATTCACACCTGTAATTAAGGGTTTATAAAGTTGGATGTTAAGGCAGTATTCCTGTGTTTTATAAGAATACCATGCAGACAGGTGTATAATTAGATACCTTGTATGGACAGTAGGTCAGTGGTAGGTTATTTCTATAACATGATAAGTCACTTTTACCATTTACAGAACCTTTACCTCATCTGCTACTGAGATTGCCAGATAAAATGACATTCTAGTGCTCAAGTGCTCTAAAAGTCAGTTTTCTGATTAAAGTCCTCACTAAAGAAATGATTCAACTGAGATTAGAATACTCTTGTGAAGTAGGGAAATTAGTAAGTACATTTACAATGAAAACATGTTAAAAATGCCAGAGGTTGCTGTGACTATTATTTATTGTAAGCCGTTTTGTACTGAAGTTCTGCACTATTTGCTACCATAGTAAAATCATATTAAAATATATCTTAATGAAGTAAGATACCATGCTAAACTGAGAAATCTGAACTTGAGTGGTATTCACATCAATGAATTCAATAGAGAAGCAAAACTGAGAAGCAGTGAATTTGCAAATATCAATACACTTCTACAAAGGAATGGGATCAAAGCTGAATAAGAAACATCTTGCTTAAAACCGTAGCTTCAGGAGGATTCTTATTCCCTTATGCCTGTTGCTGACTGGTCTACAATTAAATTTGAAAAATTTATTTCATGAGTTTAAAATAACAAAGTCTGTGTGAAAATAACTGAAAGCTTTACAAACACCTGGAAACATAAAGAAGCATCCATCTAAATGTTGCAAATACTCCTGAATGCCACTATAATGATTTTGGACCTCCCCAAACGGAGAACCTGGAACCTGGAATACTATTTTTGATTTATTTTACTTTAGAATTATTAGAAATAAATTCTGACAGGTTACAATACTTATCCTTCAGGATTGAAAGTATCCTCCAAATCCCTGCCCACTTTCTCTATTTTTCTCAACTGTGTGGTAGAAAAAAAAGAGCAAATTTTTGTAGGTGATGGGACCATCAGACAGTTTAGTAGTATTGAAGTTTATTAGTTTGCAAAACGGTAAAAACAAAATAGAAGTCACACGATATAAACTCAAGTAATCTGTTGACCCAAGGACCTAAAAACAGAAAAGATAAACATGAAATTAGAAAGTTAAAACCCATGACTCTCTTAAAATCTTATCAGATGAGCACTTTAAAACTTGCTAAGAATAATGAAAACACTGAATACATATTTTTTTTCATACTATATGGTCACGTGTGTGAAAACCATGGAATTAATGGAATGGAAGTCACAGAATGAGGAGTGTTTCATTCTTCTAAACTGTTGTGCCTTGGATGTAAGTAATCTGAGTTTTGTCATAGTTTTTAAATGGAACAAGTGACTCTGAGAGAGAGATAGAAAGAGATATTTAACTGGGAAGATCTTGCTGGTTTTATGCTATGTTGCATTGTAAGAATACATTTCAACTTTAGTGATATTGATAATGACTTTGGACCAGATGCCTTAGCGCTGACTTGGCTTGCTAACTCCATCCATCAAGGTTGGATTCTGAATCTGAGCAGCTCATTCATAATAGCCAGAATATTGTTGTTAGGGAGCAGACAGTTTAAATGTTAAACCCAACAATAACTACACAGTACAGTAAAATTGATCCATACAGCCTTTAGCTGTATGTTTGCTCTGAAATTCCTTAAGAGACCTTCATATAACACTGGGGTGCAGAAATCTTAAGACTCTGCTGGTTTTGGCTGGGGTAGAGTTAATTTTTTTCCTAGTAGCTGGTACAGTGCTGTGTTTTGGATTTAGGATGAGAATAATGTTGATAACACACTGATGTTTTAGTTGTTGCTAAGTAGTGTTTATACTAAGTCAAGGACTTTTCAGCTTCCCATGCTCTGCCAGGTGCACAAGAAGCTGGGAGGGGGCACAGCCAGGACAGCTGACCCAGACTGGCCAAAGGGCTATGCCATACCATATGGCATCATGCTCAGTATATAAACTGGGGCAGTTGGCTGGGGGGCAGAGATCACTGCTTAGGGACGAGCTGGGCATCATTTGGCAGGTGGTGAGCAATTGTATAGCGTATCACTTGCTTCGTATATTATTATATTATTATTATTATTATAATTATATTATTATTACTACTACTACTACTATTACTACTATTCTATTTTATTTTGCTTCAGTTATTAAACTGTCTTTATCTCAACCCATGAGTTTTCTCACTTTTACTCTTCGGATTGTCTCCCTCACCCCACCAGGGGGGGAGTGAGCAAGCGGCTGTGTGGGGCTTAGTTGCTGGCTGGGGTTAAGCTACAACAGACATATGTTAGTATCTCAAAAAATGACATTTAAATAAGTATTTGGGATTGTTCTAATGTAAAACGTTTGGATTAAGGTACATGGATTGCATGTAACTTTTCTTAACTGTTGTTGGGTAGTGATGATAATACAAAGATGAAACATTATTTGTTACTGTAACAAAAAGAGTCACTGATCGTGGAACTTACAGATATAATGGGAATCTAAAACAAGGGAAAAAAACTGGTCAGCTGTCTGTAAACTACCCTGCCCCCTCCACATGAAAGAAATACTAGGTATAATTAGTACTAACCTTACAATAGTTTAAAGAGAAATTGTCAATAAAAGAGGAGAAAACAGGATTGTAATAGATGTGCCTGGAAAAAGAGAAACTGATACTTTCTCATTATTAGCCCTTCCCAACAGAGGAGGAAGAATTTTTTTTTTTGTAACTGCACCTGATGCTGAGTGCATTCTCTTTTGCCCTGCCATGTATCGCCAGCAAAGTTGTCTGTCCTGATGCTTTCAGGCATGCATTGTCCTCAAGCCACACTACTTTTTTCTTTATTGGAGCTTTGCAGTATCATGTAGGCATATTCTGAATTTCTTCAAGAATTGTTCAGCATAATTTTGATTTATATTTTTTCACTTTAGAGTGGCAGTTAATGCCAGTTCTGAAATGAGGAATAAGATATTTAATAGGGATTAGAATGGAATTTATCTTAATCTAAAACAAGTTTAGCTAGATCTTCAGCCACTGCTCTAAGCTACGGATACATTTAGGTGAAAGGACTGAAATGTATTACTGCTGCAGTATTTTTCCAACCTCATTCCTCCTGATCTCAAGAAAAATAAATCAAAACAATGGCAAGTTTTATTGAAAGGTATTGCTTAGGAATTGAAATCCTCAGGTATGAAGATGTCATTCAAGAGTAATACTTCTTGTATTCTCAGTCAACGCCGGTAGGTTCTGCTATGCCAAAAATACCCTCCTCCCACTCTGTTTGAAAGCCCATCATTCCAACTGCATGACAATAAAGATGGTGATTAAAGGAATATTTGGCCATATATAAAATTTTGACTGTAAACTCAGTGCTGGTTTTGGCTGGGGTAGAGTTAATTTTCTTCATAGTAGCTAGTATGGGGCTATGTTTTGGACTTGTGCTGGCAACAGTGTTGATAACACAGGGATGTTTTCATTACTGCTGAGCAGTGCTTACACAGAGTCAAGGCCTTTTCTGCTTCTCACCCCACCCCACCAGCGAGGTGCACAAGAAGCTGTGAGGGGACACAGCTGGGACAGCTGACCCCCACTGACCAAAGGGCTATTCCATACCATATGACGTCATGCTCAGCCTATAAAGCTGGGGGAAGAAGAAGGAAGGGGGGGATGTTCTGAGTGATGGCGTTTGTCTTCCCAAGTAACCACTATGCGTGGTGGAGCCCTGCTTTCCTGGAGATGGCTGAACACCTGCCTGCCGATGGGAAGTAGTGAGTGAATTCCTGGTGTTGCTTTGCTTGTGTGAGTGGCTTTTGCTTTACCTATTAAACTGTCTTTATCTCAACCCACGAGTTTTCTCAATTTTACCCTTCCAATTCTCTCCCCCATCCCACTGTGGGGGGACTGAGCGAGCAGCTGTGTGGGGCTTAGTTAGTTTAGTGGCTGGGGTTAAACCATGACATATTGGCACCACTATTCTACAAGTATTGTATTCGATAATACTTTAATTAAAAAAAAAAAATCCTCCAACTGGGGAAAAATGAAAAAGAAACCTAAACATGTAAATGCAATAAAATGAACAAGAAACTGATTCATTTGCATCCAGGCTTAGTTTAATCATGTTCTTACTGATGCACATAATGATCTTACCACTCTACAGAATGAAAGTGAAACTTCTGCCTCCTTCTAACTTACACCTGGCTAGCGTTACTTGAAATTGTATTTAGTCCTTTCCTCTATATACCTTTCTATAAAGTTGCATTGAGAAAGCAATGATGTTAAGAATATATTGGAAAAAATGCTCTTATCTTCAACCAGAAGTCAGATCTTTTTCTTTTCCTTTCTTTTTTTTTGAACTGCAATGTGCAAATATATGAGATCTATCCTGGCAGGAGTTCTGCACATTCTAGATTTTCACAATTAACCCCATTAAATTTAGCATAAACATTATTGCAAAGTTGCCTCCATTTAAGGTTTTTATGTCTTTTTGTCTGTTAAATACTATGGCATCTTTCAAACAGAAGAACATGCAGCTTAAATTGATATTAACATCAGTGCTATCTATGTGAGGCATCTCAGGTATGGCTGAGAGAATCACAGTTGGAAGGGCAAGCCCTCTCTGTAGCTAGAGAACAGAGGTATAAAACTCCATCCAGAGATGTGTTTCAGAGCACACAAGTTACAAGTTGCCTATAATTGTCTAGTGCAGGTGGCATGAGTTATGCCCTAACAAGGAATTCACTATTGGCCCAGCAGTTTGTGCGGCAGTTTGTGTGGAAGGGTGTGCAGGAAGGGCACTGAAGTTCTACCAGCTCGACCAGGGGGCAATGGTATCCATCTGGCAGAAAGCCATGGCCTCTCTAAGCTCTGCACCCAGCACAACTGACACAGCTTCCCTGACAGAGCTCTGGTGGGAACACATTGCCCCCCAGGTGTCAGGCTGCAGGGTGTGCCCTACTTTCATGCCAGTACTGAATGGCAGCTGTAAGCACACCTGTGGGAGGTGTGCCCAGGTAAAAGAACTCCTCCACTTAGTGACAGAGCTCCAGGAGGAGGTGAGTAGGTTGAGGAGTACCAGGGAGAGTAAGAAAGAGAGATAGACTATTGGAATCACACCCTACCTTCTCTGAGACAAGTCCAACGGGCAGACAGGATGCATGAGAGGACTTTAGACCAGTTGTTCTCAGGGTACCCAGCCCCCTGAGCTGGAAGACAGGGATGGGGAACAGAATGAAGCCCCCATAACTCAAGGCGAAATGGTTAGCAAGCTGCTACACCACATAGACACAAGTCTATTGGGCCGGATGGAATTCACCCAAGGGTACTGAGCGAGCTGGTGGAAGTGCTCACCAAGCCACTTCCCATCTTCTATCAGCAGTCCTACCTAACCAGGGAGGTCCCAGTTGACTGGAGGTTAGCTAACGTGACGCCCATCTACAAGAAGGGCTGGAAGGAGGATCTGGGGAACTACAGGCCTGTCAGCCTGACCTCGGTGCCAGGGAAGGTTATGGAGCAGATCATCTTGAGTGCCATCACGTGGCACATACAGGACAACCAGGGGATCAGGCCCAGTCAGCATGGGTTTATGAAAGGCAGGTCCTGCTTCACTAACGTGATCTCCTTGTATGACAAGGTGACCCACTTAGTGGATAAGGGAAAGGCTGTGGATGTTGCCTACTTGGACTTTAGCCTTTGACCCCAGGCAATGCTACAGGCTTGGGGAAGAGTGGTTGGAAAGCGGCCTGGCGGAAAAGGACCTGGGGGTGGTGGTTGACAGCTGCCTGAACATGAGCCAGCATTGTGCCCAGGTGGCCAAGAAGGCCAATGGCATCCTGGCTTGCATCAGAAACTGTGTGGCCAGCAGGACTAGGGAAGTGATTGTCCCCCCGTACTCGGCACTGGTGAGGCCGCACCTTGAGTCCTGTGTTCAGTTTTGGGCCCCTCACTACAAGAAGGACATGGAGGTGCTGGAGCGTGTCCCAAGAAGGGCAACGAAGCTGGTGAAGGGTCTAGAGCACAAGTCTTATGAGGAGCGGCTGAGGGAGCTGGGGGTGTTTAGCCTGGAGAAAAGGAGGCTGAGGAGAGACCTTATCACTCTCTACAACTACCTGAAAGGAGGTTGTAGTGAGGTGGGGGTCGGTCTCTTCTCCCTAGTAACAAGTGATAGGACGAGAGGAAATGGCCTCAAGCTGCACCAGGGGAAGTTTAGATTGGATATTAGGAAAAACTTCTTCACCGAAAGGGTAGTCAAGCATTGTGAGAGGCTGCCAAGGGAAGTGGTTGAGTCCCCATCCCTGGAGGTATTTAAAAGACGGGTAGACGTGGTGCTTGAGGATATGGTTTAGTGGTGGACTTGGCAGTGCTAGGTTAACGTTTGGACTTTATGATCTTAAAGGTCTTTTCTAACCTAAACAATTCTACGATTCTATGAAAAATGCCAGGCTGCGCTCAAATGGACCTTCATATGCTGAAGGGATACTGAATCCTCTGAAGGGAGGACTGTAATACTCTTAGAAAATCAAAATTTTAGTTCCATTTGATCATAACAGGTTATTTCTCAAAGCCAGCATTTCTCGCAAGACCAAGGATTTTTAATGAGTGAAGGAAATGCATTATTTAGGGCATGTTAGTCTCAGCAGTGCCTCTTTACCTGATATTTGTTCCAGCTAGACTATGTGACATGTAAACTTCATTAGCTTCATTCATTTGTAACCTGGCAAAGGGTAAACTTACACCCTCAGCCTAAAAATCTGTATTATTTGTTTTAAAATATTTTTCTTATTTTACTACTGGATTGGTCACAGTTTTTTAAATAATTTTATTCAGAACATTAATATGTTATTTTTCAGCTTTAAATCTTGTCTCTGCACACAAGCAGAAAGTTGATCATGGATGGGTTTTAACACAAGATGGGATCTGAGAATGGAATGTGCAGAAGTCTGTATTACATATGTCACGTCTCACTTGCAGTGGAGGGTTACCTGCAACCAATGAAAAGCTTAAGTTTTGACTAGTGGGATGATTTTAAGTCAGCAGTATTATGGTGAAGTTGGAGGTAGGGAGATTATTAGTTTGGAGTGAAATAGCATTGAACATGGAAAGGGACAATCATCAGGGGAATGCTAAGTATAGAAGTGATAGTATTTGGAAAACAGAGGTACTGAAGTATGGTTAGCTTTGAGAGCTTAAAAGGGAGCATGTGAGGTACATGAGAATTAGGTGCAGGAGCAATGGAGTTTATTAGCAACAGTGATGACTGCATGAGAGAGAAATGCCGAGCGTGTGTGCAGAATATGATCACCTGGTGCAGATGTGCACCTGTGGAAACAATGAGATAGCAGTGTGTGCCTGTGTCTGGGGAAGAGAGTTAAGAGTAAAAAGTATGAGTGAACAAATGGCAGAGCATTGAGGTATATCTTCCTGTTATCTATATAGGTGGAGAATGAGGTGTTACATTTTTTCATTATACACATAGTTCAGAAGATTTGCCTCTGGATAAGGAAATTTTCTTAAAGAAATACAAATTGTTTTCTGTACTTCACACAGCAATTTCAATGAGTCATTGGAATTACCAATTGCATGTAAAGTACAGTTTCACTTGTTTTGGTTAATGTGCATTTATATTGCATATTTGGGGTGGCATGAATAAGAAATCATATTTGAAGGAAGCAAAGCTTAACCTTAAAGTAAAGCTGAACTGAAGTGATTGGATGGCTTAATAATTTAAACAAGTGATGTGTTAAATTGGGAAAATAGTGCTCTGTTTCTCTCATACGTTTTTGCTTGGATTAGTAATTTCATTTTAGCATTTTTAAGTAAGTTCTGAAGACGTGCAGATTTTGTTCTATTCAGGTTGTTTCTGCTGTTCCCAGCACAGAGATAGCTGAGCAGCAGGCTGTCGTTAAATTTTGGCCATATGCTAATCACATACTCTAATATCTTTAGGACTCTTCAGGGTATTGTAGTACTCTGAGTATGCAATTCTAATTTTATCACAACACTGAACATACTATGAACTCTTTCTTAAATCTGACGTATCCTAATATGGGCCTGCTGAAACTTTTGCATTCAGCTTCATCTTCAGTTCACAGATAACTTTTAGGCTAATCAATATCATATATAATGCTTGAGATAATGATGTAGCTAGACCTACCTCTTCACTTCTCCAAGCATCAGACTGAAGCAGCACCTCCATGAAAAGCATTCTTTGCAAATCTGAAGCAGCAAGCAACAAGTGAAAGGGTGCAGAGAGGAGCTGATGGGAGAGAATGTTGAGAAAAGCCTGTCAGTTTATGGTCAAAGAAAACATAAAACAAAGACATGCAAGGAAACAGAGGAGTTCTTACCCTGTATAACCATTGATGTGAAAATACTGGTGAGCATTCCTGGCACAAAGAATGGGTGAATTCCAATCCTGGGAACATCCAGAACGGTTCTTGCAAGAAGTAATGGGGTTTTCTTTTCCATGACAATGCTGGTTACGCCAAATAGAAAGCTAAGCTAAGCACAGATGGTGCTTAGGCAGCTGGGGATGAAGCAGAAGCAGAAAGAATCCCCAAACATCCAGAAAACCGAGTTTTTCTAGAGATTGCTTAGCAAGAGCAATGAGTGAGGGGTGCACAACCTAACTAACTGTTGGGCAGGAGGAACATACCAAAGGGGACCACTCACAACAAGGCTGTGTGAACATGAGAGAAATTATGGGAGTTGACGAGGTCCTTATCAGTTACACATACAGAGGTGTGACCACCATCTACTTCTCATCAGTGTTTTTTTCTCACAGAAAAAACTCTGTGATACACCCTGCAGAGTTGTCTTCTCTCAGAGTCTTTCTTGAGAGCTCGAGGATGATCCAGGCTGGTGAGACTGAGATGTAGTACAACAGAATAGCTGAAGTATTTTACTGCTAGCTTTATTTTGTCCTATGCTTCTGGAATAACTTCTCCAGAAACATTGCTTCCTCCATGATGGTCAGGATTTTGGCATAACCTTTTACCTGGATTGTGTAATTTGTTAGTAGCTACAATTAAAACAAATACAAATTAAAATTCTTCTTACTGTTTAGGAAGTAAAAGTATATCATTATTGTTGTTATAGACTTCATGAACTCTTTTATCTGTTTATACATTTGTTTGCATTTGTTTTACTGCTGAAATTTTCTTGGTTTTTGAAATAACAGTCTGTCTAATACATTACACAAATGGCTTCTTTTCTGAATGGTCATACTGTTTTAGATAGAGTCACAGGAATACTGCCAAGAGAGGGAGAAGAAATTTAACCATAAAGAAGAGATATTGATTAGTTAACTCCAGAGGGGAAAAAAATATGAAGAAGAAAGAGGAATGCTAGAGAACACTGAACAGGCATCATCTCAAACAGTAGAAAAAAACATTTTTTTTACACTGGTTGTAAATGGAAAATGGAAATAGCCTAGATTTTGAAGGTGCTACAGCAAAGAAAAACCTTTTTGAGTAGTGAAATGTTTAAACCACGACATCTGATCCAGGCATTTCAGAACTTTTCAGTAAGAGGTCTGGAAATTTGTACCAGGGTTTTTCTCTTAATTCTATTGAGAAATCTCAGAACAGAATTTGAAATTCGAAGGTTAGGTTAGGCTTACTTTAAAGACAGCTTAGCATCTTCCTACTAGTTCCTAGTAGTTTTGAGCTACTTCAAGAGTAACTGCCATCACCATTTGGCCAGCATGCTTGTCTAATCCTCACTGGCCTGCTCTTTACTGCCCATGGGCAGCATCACTGTTCATAATGAGCACAGTACTATCTGAAAGCAGCTTCACACCTGCTCCTGGCTCATTCCTCCCACTGTCTGCCCAAGCCCGATAAATCCATCCTGCATGGTCTAAAAGGACACCTCTCATTAGTTTGATTCCTCACCAGTTTTTTACTCTCCTTTCCCTAGATGTTGCATGCAGAACTTTCTGTGTATTTGTGTGGGTGAGGCTGAGTCTGATCATCTTTTTGGGAGCTGTGAATGAATTTTTTTTATTGCTTTGCTCAGTGACCTCAGACAGGCACAATTAAAGTAGTTGGTGTAGGTTGTAGACATTCAGTGTTCAGGAATATGTAGTAATGTTCAGCCTGTAGTAACACACATGTGATAATCAATGCAATCAAGTCCATCTGTGAAACATACAGCTGATGAGGATATGTAAAAGAATCTCTAATTATGTCATATCTGCTAGCCATCTCTTCCTTTCATCGTAAAGAAGATTGAATTTAAAGTTCTAAACATGTGATGAAGAAAATTCTCTGTCCAACCTTATACAGCACTGTCTAAGTAGTTTCTGCCATTTCACACCAGCAACAGTTAAAAGTTTGGGGTTTTTGTTTGTTTGTTTTTATTTATTTTATTTGTTGTTATTTTTAATATTACGTTGTTTATCATTTTTTAATATTACGTTGTTTATTGTTTTTTAATATTACGTGGCTATGAAATGAAACCAGGCACAAAGCATGAAAAATTTTGTACCTGCTAGAGAGGAATTCTGCTCGCCATATTAAAATTAATATCATCAACACTGTTGACTTTAATAAAACCTCTGTCATAAATGTTGTTAAGACCTAAATTTTCAGATCGAATTCTATCAGTTCCTATGAAATACACAACATCTAGGAAAATAAAAGAATACAGGGAATGCTGTACACAGGACTTCCAGAATTGAAAAAGCTATACAAAGAGAAAAAGTTTTAAAGAGTATACACTATTTACTCTTTCAAGAACTCAGTAAATAGATTTTCAACATCTGTAAAGCATGCAGTATGTTTTGTATACTATAAGATTTTAAGCAAATACAATAACTACAGCTTAGTGTCATCGCTAACACAGCACCTCTTCTTTTTAGGCAGGGAACAATCATTTTTCTCCTTCTACGCAGTTGCAGAGCTGATGACACAATACTTATATTCTAGTGCTTGTTTTGTACATAACTTGTGTTCAACAAAGAGGAACAAGGTAGTGGGACTTATTCTGGGGAAGTTTTTTTTTTTTTTACAGCTCTAGACAGGTCATTCTCTTTTGCAGATCGACAGGTTCCAACCCAAAGGTGCAACAGTGTTTAAAGGGTCAGTACCAGGTGCTTACAGGATCAAACTTGCACTTATACAAGATCCATACCTCTTTAAGTGAACAATTCCATGTTCTTTGGGCACTGGCAATAATGGCTTTAGGAAGAAGAAAAACCTCTATTTACTTTTTTAACTGAATTTCAAATTATATGAGAAAAAATTGTTGAAGAAATCTGGGTTAGTAAGCAGTGAACTTTCCATTTGTATTATCCTTTCTAAAATTTCCCTTGGTCCTGATATTTGTCTGATGACATTGAAACTCATTAAACTATGCAATTTATTGTCTCTAAGGATCATTTAGAAACACATAATCTAATCCCCATTTTTCATCTATCAGAGCCTGTATGAGAGTCAAATGAACTGTGGTCCCACACTGTCACTGGAAAACAATCAAGCAGGCTTGAACCTTGGGGCCAGAAAGAGGTCCCTCCTCTCTCCAGTGAAAAACAGTCAGGCAGTAACTATAATAAACTGCAATAAAGAAATTCTTTACAATTTTTGATCTGAAGAAAAAGAATGGAACTAGTACCTTCAGCATAAGTTGCTCTGCATTTTTAGTGAGTCAAATACCCTCTGCTTCTTCTCAGTCATTTGGAGCTGTTAGGCTACAAGGTTTTTCAGCTATTTAGCAAATTGTGAAATAGATATGTGGTTTTATGTGGCTTTTATGACATCAAATCCCTAATCCAATGAGTGAATAGAATGAAAACTGCATATGACTTTTTTTTCCCCTGCAAATGTAACAGTTCTCCACAGCTATAATGAATGTTATTTAAAGGTATGCTGTACTGTTACTTGAAGGTATGCTGTGCTTTTATCAGTAGCACTACAAGACTTCTCAGCGTGCATTTGAGAATAGTTGCGTTTAACACTTGTCATCATAAGCTTTATTTTCAGGAACATTTCACAAATTGATTCTTATAAGATGTGATTTTCTAATCTTTAAGTCACTCTCTAATCATAAAGTATTTGCCTTTCTCCTGCTTAGAACTCTGTGTATAAAGGCAAGACTATGGAACAGGAAGTTCTTCTTCAGTACATAAACTACCAGGTGCAACAGCATGACCATGGAATAATGCTATGCTATTCCCTGTGCGGAGTTGATTAGTGTATGATCCCAAGTGGCAGCTTGTACATTCTTTATTCTTTAAAACGCTGATCTTGTTATTTACCGGATCCAGAAATAACAATACTATAGACAGTACACTACATGGGCATTCCCCTCTCTCACACTTTGCTATGTGGGCCCATCGTGAAGGATGTTACCACCACGCAGTGGGGTATTTCTGATCAGCTATGCAAACATTGCCTGTTTGCCTTATACTATCTTTGTCTAAACTTTTTCCATCTGCAGGGTCAACACTTTTCTGATAACTGTGGGAAACATGTCTATCGTATTTTTCATTTTAAAGGCTAAATTATACAGACTTTTCTCTGTGTATACTTTTTTGATTTATTATTTGTTATTTGTTTTTTCTCATATATCAGGTGCCTCTAAAAATCCCTACTGTATGTGTAAAACTGAATACACAAACATTGAAAACAGAAATTTTAAAGTTTTTCACATTCATCAGACCTGCAGATACGTAAACTTTTCTGACCCATGGTACTCTTTGCTTGGAATAACTTATTTCATTATGCTCTTCCTGCTGTCATCCAGATCTGTCTGTAGAACCCAAAGTAATTTACCTTCCATGTATTAAATAATAGATTTTTTTCTGACATGTCTGTTTGCTCTGCCTTTTTGAATTTTTACCATAATACCCTGTAGAAAGTGTGCCTTATACTTAGGCATTTGTTGTTCGTTGTCTTGAAGTCAGGTACATTAGGATTTTCCTGAAGTGTGAATCAGAAATGTAAATGTTTCACCTTTGATTGATAGTCCAGAAAAATTTCTGTCACAACTGAAAGGAATGCTTACTGTACTTCTTATAAATGACTTTATGTGTAATAACAACTGGATCTCTCCTACTCTCTCTCGTGGAAAAATCTTTTGTGTCTTACCTTGTCCAGACAGACTGTCTTGGTCAGCTTCCTTGAAAGGTGGTTCCGTTATATCAGTCGGTTCTTTTTTCTCCTCAGCTTCATTATTCTCATCTCCGGCTTGCAGGAGATTAGGTAGGGTAAAGCTACCTGTGGTATAAACTGCCAGCGTGGTAGCCTGCTCCGTTGGAGACTGATAGCCATCGGTGATTAAGTCATTGCTAGCAGAATCATCTGCTGGAGGAGGCAAATAGGAATCCTCTGGTTTTGGAGGACTGCTAGTGCTACCCAGAGCATTGAAAGGCACTGTGAAACTTTGGTGGTCCATAGCAATATCTTCTGTGTATGGAGGAGATTTGTCCTGAAATGGTTCTCTGGAGGGTTTGGTTGGGAACACAGGTTCAGATGAAACAAAATTATTAAAGTCTTCAGGGGCACTGATCTCTCCACTTAGCACAGGGATTCCAGTTGTAAATTCATTGACAAAGATGTCTCCTGTTTGGTCCACTGTTGCTGGGCTGGGGTAACCGAGTGGGAGTTCCACACTCATGGAGTCCTCCTGAAAAAGTTTTTTAAAAACAGCTTTCATCATTATTATGTTTAACTTTCATTGCTAAAAAGGCCAATAATCTTTAGCCACAAGAGCTTGCAAACAGCTAACGCATCATGAAGTCATGGGATGTATAAAATGTTTGGCATGTGCATATGATCCTAATCACATTGCCTGTAATTTTAAAAACGGTCAAAGATGGCTTTCACTATGCCTGTCAATTTCTCTCCTTCTGTCATTGAGATGTACTACTGAACTGGTGAGATATTGTTTACTTTGTAATTAAAACTGGAAAAGGTAATCAAGCAGTAATATTCACCTGTAAATGCTCTAAACAGTATGTCTGTTGCAGTATAACACCAGAACATTCATCCTTACAGCATTTATAAAAGGCAGATATGTATTTTAGCATAAGAGCCTTTTTTCGTTATATTTATGTACATCTTAACACTGTCTAATTTCATTTCTCATGGAGAAATAAATAAATATAACAACCAGTATTAACTTACCAAATCAGGGCCTGCCAGAGGAATAGTGACCACGGCCTGGATATCATTATCAAAATCACTAGGTGGTATAATAGATTCTGCGAAAAAAAAAAAAATAGAGAGAGAGCACACACTATTTCAGCAGTGGTACACTGAAAACTAATCAAAACACATAAACTTAGTAAAAAACAGTATTAAAACTATTCTCCATTTAAAAATTACTTTTAAAAATCCGTGTTAAGAAGAAACAGGAATAAATTTCCATTTAAACTGGTAATTATGAGGAAAACAGGAATTTTATATGCAGTATTCTTTGTACTCTTTATTTAGTATAAATGGGATCTGCAGAGAGCTGAACCATGGATGAATGCTTAAAATCAGCTGAAGTAGGAACCACTCAGTTAAATCTGCCTGGCCTATGATGACTCATTATATTGTATTGTTCATTAAGCCTAAATTCTTTTCAGTTTTACCCAGAGTCCACACCATTGTTAATCTCAGTGTTTGGGCTTTAGTGCCCAGTTGCTCCCTTCACCCCCTTGGAGCTCTTTAAATATACTTGCATGTAAGCTGTTTTTCTAAAACTGGTTATTAAAAATAACTAGTGGGAAAAGGCGGACTAAAATAGTTATTATTAAAGTGTTCTATATGCATGATTATTATTAAAGTGTTCTATATGCATGAAATTTTTTCTTGGGACTTTTAATCTACATTAAAATATAACATTTTATTCTTATGGAAAGTATTAGTTCGTCTAAATATTTTTTTTGCAAGAAAATGCTGCTGTTTGTAAACGAAACACTACAGCTAAAATTTCTTGTGTGTTTTAAGACTTTTGGAAAACATATATATGAAAAAATATTTTAAATTATTTTCCCCATTTTTAACCCACCTCCCCAAAATTAGGACTAGGCTAACTTTGAAAAAATCATTGATGGACTAGAAGGGGATATTTATTATCTGGGTTACTGAACAGGATGCAGCCCTTCAGCCTGCTGCTGGAGGTTTTCATGCCCAGCTTGTCATCTACACTCCCTTTGTGTTTCAGAGAGCAAAACGCACCTTTACAGTGCGATTCACATCACTGATTTTAGCTTGGGATCACATGCTCTTTAAGGTGTCTGTCTCTCTGACTTCACTGGGAGGTTAGATGGCTTGTTTACAATCAATCAAGACTTAGCTTTCAGAAAGCTACATTTATGTTAAAGGAAGCCCTCACATTTTGTCTTGTTAAAGAAAGGAGACTGAGCATACTGGGAAATTAAAATGATATAGTGAATGTTCATAATATTTCTTTTTTTTTTTTTCTCCCCTTACTTGTCTTAGTGTGCAAAATATTCTAAACAACCAGTCAAGAAAAATAGATCCTCCAATATGATTGGAAGTTAGGCTGCATAATTATAAAGGTACATTTTGCTATAGAATTTAACTTAGATCTGTGCATCCTTTGGGTGCTATGCAACACTTAGGAGAATGGGATACATCAAATGAAAACAATCTTCTAAAGAAGCAAAGGAGACATTACTGAAATTGCATCAGTTTGGAAAGGCAAGGTTCAGACTTGTGCCTGGCACTGGCCTGCCTACTGACCATCAGTAAACTGAAGTGTTCCAAGGTCCATTGGCAGGGACTGGTCTTCGTGGAGTGCTATAGCAACCAGTTGCTGAAGGTCTGTTACTGTGAGTTTAGTTGCTGATATCTCCCTCTCTTCCTTTGGAGAAAGCGGAATTTTTTCATTTTCAACCTTATTAGACCCAATAGTTGAGATGTCATCTGCTGTGCTTTTGATTTCTGAGCCATCTCTCTCAAAGTTTACCACATATCGTGCTATAGTGCTGCTTGATCTGCAAGGGGAAGATGCAAATATGCTCAGTGCAGCAAAATCAGTTACTGGCTGAGGACTGATTTTACAAACAAACAAACAAAAATATATGCAACCATAACATATTATCTTCTCTAAAAATAATGCAGATATACTTCTTTCTAATGAGACCGTCATCTGCAAATTACTTTTGCTATACCTAAACCTGTTTTTCTTCTATGCATAATTTTTAATAAAAATTCCAATATTGAAGAAAATTATAGAAATGTTCTAACATAATACAGTTTAATCTGACTACTCAGAGATCTGTAGAACTGGTAATATAGTCCGAAGTCATCGATTATTGGTTCAAACAGTCATAAATGCATGCTGGGGTTACTAGAAGCCATAATCACCTATTAATTATACAGGAACCTATGAAAAGGGATTAGACAGTTCATAAAACTACAGATAAGCAAAAATCCTATCACATCTGGGGCAATTTTTTACTCTTTTTTGAAGAACAGCAAGAAAGCTAGCTAATGTGGCAAGCAAACCACTTTTCACAATGGCAGATAGCTTTTTCAAGTCCAAATGAATGTGTATAACTTCTCCCTAGATGTACTCATTAAACAGAAGTCTCAAATTTTCACAATTATTTATACATCACTTTTTATAAATGCTAAATTCACCTAAAATGAAAAATAATGAGTACATTGTAAAACATTTGTACTCCACTATGTTGCTTTTTATAATATCAAATAACTGGAGAGAGAGAAATTTCACTTTATCTAGCATGTGCTATGTATTTACATTTATGTGACATCGCAAGAATTCAGGAAAAGCATTAGACAAGTCTTCCTTTTAAACTATGAGTAAAAGAGAAATTCTGGGAACTGCTAGACGAATTATTCACCAGCAGCACTTTTAAGCAACAACAACAGACTCTGTAGCTGTTTGTATTACCAGTCAAAAGCTCCCTGCATTTTATCAAGCTAGTAACTGGTCTCTTTGCCATTCTATCTGGCCTGATAATGGAGATAGATAACAAATCAAATTCTACATGCTTATTGAAGATAGTGTGTATGTGGGAATACAGCTAGGAAACAGCAGATCAAAAATTAAAATTTAAATATCAAGTTTCCCTATTTTTTTTCACTTTCAGTTTATGACAGACAGAGATCTTTAGTCATGTGAACCTGAATTTTCTCAGGTCAAACAATTTTCTTTCCTTCAGAAAGATCCTGACAAAATTTGATTACATGAACCTTTCAGATTAAGGTAAAAGCTGTCCCTGCTGCTTTATATCACAGAATTTGTACTTAGGCAGAACAGAAATCAATTCACTTTGTCACATCAAGATAAAGAACATTTAGTGATGTATCTATCTACATCTAATAGTCTATAAAATGATTAATCTTAATTATGGATTACAGACAAATTACCCATCTTTCTCCTTCTTCTGTCTTCATTTCATCACAGAAGAAAGGGTGTGATAAAGGATTGCAAAAGAAAGAAAAACAAAGATTGATGTATATCGATAAATCAATCAGTTGTACATCAAAAACATCTTTTGACAATTTATCTTATCTTCTATGTGTTGCCTATAATTTTTATCTCTGTGTGAAAATGACAGCCTGCTGTCCATCATTTCACTTTTTCCCTTCCAAACAATGGGAATTTCCATGTTTTGAGTGGGGAAACAGACATTTTACTTTACCTTGATAGTTTGAAATATCTGCTTTCCTATTTCCCACTACAAATGGTGCAATTTGACCACTGTCATTGTTAATCTATGTCTTTATGGTGGCAGTGAACACCTGTGATAGTAGTAGCAACTATTACTGGTACCAAACATGGTGCCTACTCAGATCCTAGTCACAGGGGTAACTTGAGCTATTAATTACCTCTGGAAGACATGCCTATGTTGACCTTCTGTAGTATAATGCCCTGTTATTTTCCCTGATGAATTCTCTAGCCTATCTCTAATGTTGTCCTTCCATACTGCCTTGTGGGAAATACTGCTAATAGATGTAGCAATATGGCTAAGGGAGAATGGACAGCAACACCTGTTTTTGCTGATCTCTAACTCTCAGGAGTTAACTAAATTACTAGATGATGGGAAGCAATCCTGGTCTTCAACATTGCTGAATGTACTTTCATATCAGCTCCTAAGACCAAGGTACTAAACAGAAATGAATCCCAGATCTCCTGAAGCCACAGCTGAAAGAGGTTAGTTACTGCAAGTTGTAACTATGAGATGCTACTACAGATTTTTCTCTGCTTGTTCTGCAGTAGCCAGCTTTTTGTTTTCTTACTTTCATTATCAAAATGTAAGCAACTAATTTTCACTCTATTTTGCTCTTCTTTCTCCTTTTCTCCAGCAATTTTGCAGAGAGAAAAGCTAGAAAGAAGCATACTCTTGCCTAAAATTGCATTGCGATATGAACGTTCTTCAACATGTATTAAATGGACTGAATGTTCCTGACGCTGTGCCATAAGCCCACATGAATTTATGTCTTTTTTCCTGCTCTTTATTCCCTTTAAATTCTTTGTTATTTTTTACTATTAGTAATTTGTTTTTCCCTTGATTCTTTACACAACATGCTCTTATCTATAGAAGCATAACCATATCAAATACTCAGTTTTTGACCTCCTCCCTCCCCTGTAGATTCTCTGTTGAAAAAATACACAGTAGCTTGTATTAGCAGTAAACATACAAGGAAGCTAAAACTAAAAGAAATGGCAAGACAGAACACAAATTTATTAAAAAAATGGAACATTTTAAATTGTTTAAAACACCTGGGAAACACCTACTGGAAAAGTTTTATATGTGTGAACATGTATCCTCCTGCAACCTTCTCTTGCCAAGGCAGCTTCCCTGTGTTCTATGAAGGGCACAGGATGCACACACAAAAAAGTAGCCACCTAATTAATCATGCTTCTAACTCTCTTTACCTTGTCATTTAAGAAAGTCTTTAATACAATGTTGCTAGCGAACAATTTCAAAGGATTTATTGATTACTCCACCCCTCAGGGAAGCAAAGCTACTTCTTAGTAATTCAAAACTTCATAGTCTCACCTGGGATGTGTTTGCACTTCTCTCCATATTGTCTCTGTATTGTTCCCAGAAATCTATTATCTGTTTATAGCAATATACACCCCACTGTTATATAGGTCTCTTCATGTTGGAGGGAAAGAAGGAAGAGGAGAATCCTAGTAGCCAATAGAAAAATGAGTCCTATTTTCTTACTTACTTAAATCCTAATACGTGGATTTCTTTGAATCCTGGAAGTTTCTCAAATATTTTTTGCATCTATAGAAAAACATAAAATAATTAATTCAGTGTAAGTTCTACCACTAAAAAGCAAGCACAGGTTGACTACCTAGACAATATTTTTCATATTTCAGAAAAAGCTTTAGGAAACAGTCTCAACTGCCCTATTTGTGGTGTCATCATTACTCAACTTAAACACGATATTTGGTTTGTATATGCTGCCTCTATTACCTGTTAATAGGCAAAATGAAGTACAAAATACAGATTTTTTTATTAATATAATTATGTAAATCAGTGATAATCTAGTTCATAACAGAGCAAGTCAAACAACATGAATCAAATGCTTTTCTCATTTTCAGCAATTTTGGTTCATGAATAATTTTGTGATTCAAGTCACCTTAACTGTAAATTGTTAATTATTTAGAAATATTAACCAAATGCAGATGGGTTTAGATTATTTGACAAATCATTTATAAATTAAACAGTTTTACCTGTCTTGTACAAATAGAATAACTTCATATATTTTTAATTCTAATGTAAACAATTGTACAATTACATGGTTTTGAATAGAAGAGGCAATATAAAGAATAAACAATGAGCAGAAAAGGTGAATTCTGTATGCATTTTTCAGACTTTAGGATATTAAGTGTTTTTATCAGCACCTCAAGAATTACCAATGTTTTGAGATCCAGCTGATTGATCTTTTGGTCCTTTCCAATTGTAGCAACATTTATACAGCTAAGTCAAATACACTATTTTACATACAACTACTGTGTCAGAGGAAAGGGATTTTTTTAAACACACAGTTCCACAGTTCCTTTCTGGTTCACTTCCTGGTCATGTTAAGTACCAGGCAACACATCGTCTAAGCCTTTCAACTGTGAGCAAAGTCTGTGGAGTTGAGGGAATTCAGCACTTGAAAAGAAGTGAAAAATTCTTCTGAGGAATCAAGTCCTTTTCATTCATCATATCACTTAAAAATTGTATGAACTAATGTGGAGATCTTTCCTCTTCCTTAGCTATATGATTCTGTACAAACCCAGCATATATTTAAAACTCATTCATTCATGCATGAGAGTTTGTCAGAATTGGTAGGGAATGGGCAGTCAGACCCACAGCTTTCTCTGCATCTCTCGTGTAGGTTAAGTGAAGAAGTAGCAGATCAGTATATTATCACAATACCAGGTATCAGCCACACTGTATAAGCCTAGATGCCTTTTTCATCACAGCAAGCAGAAGAGAAGGTGAAGTCTAGTGCAGAAAATGGCCCACCATCTACACTCTCCTTGCCCATCTCACACAAGAGGACAGTAGGAAAGGACCTGAGGTAAATACTTCATTTTGAGCTTGGTCTGACTTAGTAAAAGTGGCACAGAAGTAGCAATTAGACTGTGGGAAGATTTTAAATGTTATTCATGTGATTAATGCTCACTGAAAGTAATGGAGATTAAGGGCCTAAATCACTAGCATGCAATTAATTTTCCTAAACTTAGGCAAGCACTATCATTTTAGATGCCTTACGGTTGTCTTCTGCTCAGTTGATGGTTCAAAAGAGTGCAGCTCTCTCATTTTTGAGAGGCCCTTGCAGATGTGTTGGGTAACCTGGGGCACCTAAAATGGCACCAGATGTCCATGTTTGGGCAACTGAATTCCATTTTAGCCGTGTTCTGCCAGCTGACTTTTTGCGTGGGTTCTGTTTGGTCTTTTCTTGGTTCTCTTTGTGTCATAAAGAAGTTGAAGCTTTCTTTTAACTGTATGCACATATGTAGCTTCCTATTTCCTACTTTTGCCAGACGAATCTCGATTCACTGAGTAGCGTAAGCATCTGAATCTGCATTCCGTTTTTCATGTGATTTTAAATGTCTGTTTGTGGTATACAGATGTACTTCTGAACATTTGCACTGTAATGTCTGCCATAACTCTTCCCTCTTGCCATGTCCTGGAATGAATTAGAAACGAGCTCAGAAATGCATAGCCCCATCCTTTGCAAGGGTTTCTCTGGAATTTGTACAGGAGCTCATGTAGCTGGATGCGGTTTTAATTCTGAACCCAATCTCCTCACTTTGAGTGCACTTTTAAGACTGTCTTGTATCAAGATTGCCCTCTGCCTCCTCCACGACCTGTCTTTGGAGGAAAGCATGTCAGGTGTATTTCATGGTACCAGACTACAAATAACTTTCTTTTCAACATTGCATGTCAAGAACAGCTTTGGACTCTTTAAAGATGAAATTTCATTACAATGGAAAATAATTCAACAGTCAAGAAACTTTGCATTTCACCCCCTCCTATTAATGAAGTAACTTAAAAGTCAGATTGCTGAATTACGTCATTATATGTGTAGTAAACAATGTCTGCAGGCACTTCTGTTTGAGGAGAATACTGGAAATCTCCAGAGAAGCCATTTTTTATCAGCTCTGCCAGCACATCCTTCACCGTTTTTCAGGATATTGAAATAGCTTACACTAAGGAATCCTCGTAAAACTGATGAGAAGCTTTAGTTAATTTTACTAAGAAAACCTTTTGGGAACCTCAGGTCATTAACTGCTATCTATTAAATTTATAGCTGAACATTCAGTTAATATTATTAATTATATGAAAACACCACAGATGTTGCAGTTCTTATAGAATCCGTGGCAATGCACAACAAAATGACTGAAAGTCCTTTGAAGAATAGTTCAGACAACAGTAGCTAATTACTTTTAACATTTATATTATATTTCTCATTAGGTTTATCGTAGAAATTAAATTATGACAAAGTACTGTCCATGAATTGCTGATTAAGCCCAAATGATATTCCTAAAGTTACTCTGTTCATCAGTTATCTGAGGCTCTACTGCTGACAAAGATGTTGGCTTGTTAGCTTGGTGGCTGAACAGATGGCTAAACAAGGGGAAAAGCTGGCTATACATGAAGGAAAATGGAAGGTCAGACAACAGGAATTGCCTCTTTCAAATGAGGGCAGTAGATTCTAGTTCTGTTTCATGGTGAAGGTAGTTTCATATTATGAATCTCAGCCAAGGTACAAAGCCAAAATTTTGGCATTCATGCAGCCTCCTTACCTGTAGCTGAAATTTGGCAGCGAGTTGTCGGTACTGTGGGGAGTTGGGATCATTAAGTTCAGCTGTGTACTCCTGATCAGTGAGAGTGACACTGAATTCTACCATTTGCTCCACAGGCAGTTCTGGGACTGTATTTGTTCCCAGCTCCTGGAAAAGGAGAGGAAAAAAAGGGGAAAAGTAAAACTAAGTGATTTTTTCCCACATTTCAGTATTTAGTACGTACAAGAGTTCCATTTTAAGCCTGTCCCCAAAATAACTTCCTGAACCACATCCTACAAAAGGCAAGGGTTCCTAGCCACATCTGTTGGCTTAATTCTTCTGCCTTTGCAAACAAGTTTCTATTACTGTGACTTGAGAGTTGCCTTTGATATGCATAAATGAAGATGATGAAGAGAATCAAGCCATTTCTTGCACAGAGACTGTTACCAAGTCGTCTTATTTCCATCATCATTAAAGTCATATAGCTTTATTTGCCACTTTGGAGAAAAGTGTGTGACTTCAAGGAGAGTGACAAGCAAATGCTAAAAGATGGTTGGTATCCTACCCTCAGAATACCTATGGTCAGCCAGAGCAGACTGGCAGAATCTCTGTTACTGTTTCATGTTCAGACATTTGCATTTGTTTTTTCTTGATAATAAAGTAGAATTAAGCCTACCTGTGTTACACCTTTACTGTGCAGCTGACTTTACTGCTATTAAAAGTACTCTTACTTTGTTTATTGTTTCCCGACTCTATTTGCAGTTTTGGAATACACTTACTAATTTTTTTCCTTTAACAATGTTAAACTCCAAAAGCCAACTTATTTGTAGGCTACGATGTGCTGGCCACAAGGAGGAGACCCCCTGTGGGTGCATTCAGAAAGATTCCCTAACTCATCTAAGATAAAACAATACACATTTGCTAATTTTTAAAATCAGGAGGTATCTATTATTCCTTATTCACAAACAGAGCTGAGCTTCAAATTTCAAGTCTTAGGAAGCAAGTACTTGAAGAGGTGATGCAGAGAGGCCACCCAGGACACTCCTGCCTTCTGCCAATTTCTCAGTCCTTCTTCACAAACCTTGTTACTAATGTTAACACATACCATCCTTGTGTTCCACTGCCAACGTATTTTATTACACAAAAAAGCCATTTTGTTTTTTTCTGAATAAAACCTTTCAGGATTCTATAAGTTTTTCCTGTTAAAAATATGAAGGTCTCAGAACACAAAACAAGTTTTTCTTTACTGCATGTACTGCATATACATTGCATGTTTATACTTATTAGCAATACTTACATATTCGGTATTCTTTAAACACTTTTTGATATTTTTATTTGCTCAAGGACAATTCTACTCTCAGCCAGGCTTTTTATACCTTGGATAAACAAACAAACAAACACAACAAGAGCAAGACAACGATCAAGAAGAAGAAAGAGCAACAAGCTCATCAGCCTGAATCCCACAGAGAGGTGGGGTTTCCACTTCTGCTGCCAGGTGGGTTGTCACAAAGCTGCTAGAGACATCTGTCCCATACGTAACACCTAGGTTTTGATAGCTTCCAAGAACAAGCAGAACAAGAAATATGTGCAATTATGGTGTGTCAGGGGATAAGAGAGAAAATAAGATGTTAATATAATAAAGAATGAGTTAAACAGAAGAGAACACTTTCTGTACCCATTGATTCCGCATAACTCAGCTCTGCTAAGTCATTCCTTAGGATGCCTCAGTTTTAGAGGAACGTATGTTTTGTGTTGTATATAAAAATATGGTTCATCAGCTAGAGAAAGAGCATTCTGTAATGTTCTATCATATAAACAGAAGATTAAGGAATATGTACTTTCTGTATAGCTGCCCTATGACTTTTGAGGAGCCAGCCTTTAGGGAGTTGGTCACAAAGGACTGGGCCGAGAAAGAATGAGGAGACTCGTGACATGGAGGAACTGGTTAATGCCAATCTCCTGGTACATCTCAAACATCACAAATAAATGATTTTAAAACCATTTTTTCCTCATATTCTGTCTGCTCTTTCACTCCAGCAGCTATGGCACAGGTAGGTAATACACAGTTGAGAATATGAAGATTATTTTGCTTTCTTAGATCCTGAGGATGTAATCATTTTGGACAGTAAAAATAGCATTTATCTGGGATCACTCTGCTGCAATTCCTGTGCCAGAGCTGAGAAGCTTGCAGAGGTGGGATGAAGAATGGTGGCGATTTGCCAGGGGTGTGATGGGCGAGGCTTCGGCCAACATTTCTGCCCTCAAATTCTTGGCGGCAGCAGCACCGAGACCTTCACTTCACCCAAGCGGGGAGGAGCTGGCATGAGCCTCTTCCTACAGCCAGTACGCACAAACAACAAAAAAACCCCGGAGTGGCTTTTCGAGGAGCTGCTCTAGAAGGGCAAACTTTTTAGAAACTGAAAAAAATCTGAGAGCAAAGCAGAGGTGAAATGCAAGAGGCCGGCTCCCGCCTGGTGCTCCTCAGCGCCGGGGTCCACCGCGGGCCCTCAGGCCCTGGTGAGGCCTCGGTCTCTCTCCAGGGGGGAAGTTCCGGAAGGTTCCCTGAAGCCACACAGCTGCACCGAGGCCAGGGCCACCTCCCGGCCACCCCCAGGCACAGCGGCCAGGACAGGGAAAATAACTGCCCCTCCTTTCACCCCCACCGCCATCTCAGACGTAACCTGTGGCCTGTGGTAGCTGCTGTAAACCCGCAGAGGAGGGGGTAGCCCCCAGTGCCATGCTGCATGGCTGCTCTGAGGAGACATCAGCCGAGATCCTCTGTCTGACAGCTGGCTGTCTGGCAGGAAAAAAGCAAGAAAGTCCAGTCCTATCCCTTATGTTGTCGGAAGCTCAGAAGGTATGCGTTTTTACATTATTTAATGAAGAACAAGGTTACAAAATAGAGAAAAATAGGCAATGGGCCCCTCATTAAAAGAATGAAGACTCTGCCTAAAAGCTGGCTGCCATATTTTCATACTTTATACCGCGTACACAAGAAATGTCATGCACTATTCCAGTACAGAACAGATGCTAATAAAACCCTTTACTCCTACTAGCAGTAACAGAGGGGAGCACTCATGGTTTATAAGCACTAAGTGTTTATAAGGCTTCCCCCTCTTTTCTGCTAGCTGAGCTCGAAAAGAAGAGGTGAGTTAAAAAGTGGGGTAGGAAAACAGGCTGCCCTCACCTTCACAGGAGTCTTCGTGTCGTTAACAATTTCGTTGAGCAGTGTGCCGTTAGGTACTGGTGCATATGGAGAGAGAGATGTGCCAGGGGATCCTGGGGAGGGTTAAAGTAAAATCAGGCAAGAACAGGTTGGCACACCAAAAATCTTCCCCTTTCTCTGTCGGTCAGGTGTCAGCTCACTGGAGAAGCTTTCCTTATGGAGGGTGTGTTTGAGCTCAAGCCTTTACCAGTGAAAGGGAGTCATGACTTATGGCATGGGTAAAGCTGCTACTTTTTATACAATAGGTGGCTTTTCTTCCAGGTCAAAACATCAGTAGGTTGCATGTGTGTGACTGAAGGCAAAAATGGCACTGACTATGCATCAATGAAACTGTGAATTAAATAATAATATTTGATCATTTCCTGTCATACTGCATTATATATCACCAAATGTCTAAGCTTGATTTTGCCAATTGAGATCTTTGTCTCTATGACAGCCACCTTTCTTTAGGGCTCTATTTAAAGTAACAAGAGGCTTTGACAGAGTTTTCCAGCTAGAGGCAAAATTACCATGCTAGAAGTTGTTATCAATAAGATTCTGTCATACCTGCCCCTCATAAAAATATGTGTGCAGGATGTTTCCTCCTTGAACCAAAATGCTCATATTTACAGATTTTTATCACTGCATAAATTTCTAACATTATTTTAAAGAACTGTAGTGCACAACAATGTTGGAATAATCTGCTCAAATTAATGTCTTGGCATCACTGTGACTTTCTGGCTAAAGTCATTATTTTCATCTGCTTGCTTATTTTGGCTAAGAAAATGCATCAGCTGACACTCTAAATGTTATTTCATAACTGAAGCAAAATTAGCTCTACTCTCTACAGGTGAAACTAGGAAAACATGCATTTAAAGACTGTGAAACAAACCTGGAATGCTACATTTGAGTAGCAGACATGCCCTAAAGAAATCAAAAAATGCTTCTTATAGATTATTTTGCTAAAGCATTTTCATTGTACTTCACTGAACTTGTCATGCTTCTACTGCATTCATTAAATTACAGCCTTCTAAAATCTATGAATCACTGGTTTTAGCAATTCTATTTAATGGGCAGACGAACAGCAAGCAGATTTGATTTTACCTGTAGAAATGGAAGGAATGTCTTCCAGCTTTTTGCCACCTGTTTTCTCTGTGGATATTTCATCTTTCCTATCAATCAAATAGAAATGAGTAATTTAATGATCAGCATGCTGTACTGGCAATGGCAAAGGTGTAAAAAAATGTAGAAATGACCCCTATATTAAGTGTACTTTAAATGAGAGAAGTTATTTCTAATGGAATATTTGATAAGCTGGTTAAACAGGCAATGGAATAGTAGATCATATTTTATATTCAACAGTTTATATATTTCCTTTCTTCTCCTTCAATATGGTATTTGCTCTTACAATGAACAAAAATACTGATTTGATATATTCCTCCACCAAGGACTACCAATCCTGTCAGGAGTCTGCTCATGAGGTTTCATGACTGATTTTCTCCAAGCAATCAATCAGAGGGATGGGGTCACAGAGATTAAATCAGTGCACAGGGTCTGCTTTTTCTCTCTTTGAAATCTGTGAATGGTTGACCACTGACTAAAATAGAAGCAAGACTTCCTATACGTTATCTAAACCAACTATTGTCTCCTTTGCTATATATCATCCTATCATCAAGATAGTTCAGTGAGGGCTTTGGGCTTCTAATTTTAGAGCCAATGGACATTTCATGGTTCCAAGGGTGTTTCATATGCTTTGGAGTGAGGAGAGGATGGGGGGACTTATTTTTCAGTTGTCAGCCTGCATTATGATATCATAAAGACGCTTCCAACTCATGATAGTTTCAAATCAGATTCCTGGATCAAGATTATTATGAATTGTAGGAATGTTTATGTTTGTATCTGGATGTAATATTCGTGGTTAATGCCTACCGTGGTCCCCATGGCAGACAGCTGAAAACTCAAGTAAGATTATGGTGGGTGTGATGTATAGATTGTCTGCCTTGCATCACAGGATTTGTTTTTGTATTGTTGGTATTATTTTCTGTTGTAAGTTTTACAGTCATATGCTGATGAAAAAAATTTGTAGCTGTGATTGTTAGCTTGCCTGAAAAGCAGAAGTGGTATGTATATTTAAGTACATTTTATAATAGATGTGTTAAAGATTCCTGCAGTTAAGGCTATAGAATAATTTCTGCTCTAAAACCAAATTTTTATTCATTTGTAGCTTTTGGAAACATTTAGATTCTTAGATAAGAATCTTCTAAGTGACATTTTGAGATTTTTCTTTCCTGAAATTGGGGAGTGAAGAATTTCAGCTGGTTTGGGTTCTAAGGAGAGTGTGGAAAAAAACACAAGCCCAATCATGGAAATAAATGAGGATAGAATTCCTCAAAATTCCTGTAGAAATAGCTATTATTAAGGCAGTGCACACAGGTGAAGTGTTTGTGAAAACCAATATGAGTGAATGAACTATGGGCATTGCAAATGCGTAGTGTGGTGTTAACTGAGACAACATGAAGCTTGTAGCTCAGACAGAAAAGACAGCTGGGCTGCATTTCCATACGGGATCAACCTAGATGTTTAATAACATAAATAAAGAACATGAACAACTCCTGATTTACCACACCCTCTGGATACCTTGTGTCGTGAGAACTAAAGTATTATTTGTAATGTTTTCACAATGCTAACTAATTATGTTTTGTGTCTTTAACTGGAGACTGATCTCTCTACATGACATCTACAGAAGATACAAAATGTTTCCCAAACCACACAGTAGTAAAGGTGAAGTCCAACAATGGACAATCATGGATGCCTGTATTTCCAGCTAAAATACTAGTAATTTCATAGAATTTACTTCACCTTCTGAATTGTGTCTAGGGAAAACGATACTGTTCACAAAGAGCATAAGAACTCTGAGATCAGTCACTTCACTTATTGCCTTGCTGCTGCTGTTTGCACTAGACTGAGTGAAAAGACCTCCCTTTGGACTTTCAGGGGAGTTTAATTAGGCCCTACATTATTAAAAATACATTTCTGAGAAAGAAGAACACTCAAAGCTCCCATGTCATAATGAATAAAGATAGATAAGACCTCTGTGATCATGAGACAATATAATTTATAAATGGAAGAGATTATTTGCTACACCTGAAAATCTAAGAAAATTTGAAGGCAAAAATTATACATTAATCAGAGAAACTGTGGACAATTATTTGTCTGGCTGCACTATAGTATTTATATGCAGAGAGACAGAGTGCAGTATCGTAACTTTAATCCTGCCGTTCTCAGACTTCTGAGCATTGCCACGAGCATACTTTTTTTCCAAGAGTTTATGGAATAAAGCATCACATTAGTTAACACTATCATGATGTGTAAAATACAGGCGAAAGCTAAAGTGAAGGCATAGAGTTTTCATATTCTTTCTTTGACTTTCCTTTTGAGAATTATAGCAATTGTGGGTAGTCTTTCGTCACGCTCCCAATCAACACTAGTCTAACGAAAAGCCGTGGCTCTGCCAGGGTTTTATGCTCACATTAGTCTGAGAAGACATTCTGTGGTGTCTCAAAGTGAACAGGCAACTCAGACATTTGGCTTCATTATTTGTGATTCAATTACTGCGTAATATGATACATACAGTATACACATATCTCATGTGTAATACGATAAATACAGTATACACGTATCTCACAGCACACACCAAATACACCACAGTGTTATCTGTATATCTGTTCACATCCACACACATCTACACATATATCTTTTTCAAAAAAGGCAGTAACATCAAGTGGCAAGGTTCTACATGTGCTACTTACCTTTCCTGGAAGGTTCTATGTTTTACTCGCTGCAAAAAGATTAAGAAAAACAGCATTTTACTAGTGGGTGTATCCAACCATTGAGCAGAAGCCTGTTAGCTCTTTCATTTACTGTACTTCCATGTTTTCCTTCTAACACATGCCCCCTCCTCTTCCCGAGCAATATTTTGCCCTTATATAAGCAGATGGGGAGGGACTTGGAAGTCTCCCCCAGTTTCTAAACGAATGTCAGTAATCCTTACCCGTTGGATTATTTCCAGGTGCTCCTGGGAATTGCTGAAGTTTTTGCCAATGTCAAATATGCAGAAGGTTTCCCTCTGGCAGGCAGTAACCCAGTTCTGATATTCAGAAGTATCCGGAATCCGATCCAGAAAAATACGAAAGGCTTCCCAGACAGCTTCCTGGCAGACTGAGTAAGAAGAAAGGGGTTGGGGATGGATGCTTTGTACCAAAAAGTAAACTTGAAAGCCTTTTTAAAGTTATTTGGGATTTACACATTTTACTGTACTTAGCAAACAAATCCAGCTCCCAGGTACTTTTAGATATTTAAGCCTTTTAGGTATGTATGTTTGAGTTGACAGTCATTTGCCTTTATGCTGAAGGATTAACCATCTCTAAGTTAAGGATTGCTAATTTCCCTCATTTTAAAAGAGAGATTAATTTGGCCTGACATCATCATCATGAATAAGGAGCAAACACAAAGCACACTTCCTTCACCTCAAAGGTACATATATACAAAGATACATACTGGATGTTCTAGTGAGAGCAAACAGGGAGGTAGAGGAAAAAAAAATCTAGCAGTCATCATACTTGAGTAATCATAATTTTAACTGTGTACAAAGGTTTTGTACATTAGCATGGTTAAATATGCATAGAACAAGCTAAACAGAACATATTTAAGATTTTGATATTCCCCACACATATAACAAAATATTTTAATGGAAAAAAAATTAAATGCAGCAGGCTAAAATGATTTGATTATATTCCAAATTTTCAATGTAATTAGTCTTTTCAAAATCTTAAGGACATTCTGCAGCAGGTACATGCTTTTATGTTTCTTTAAACACCTCTGGAAAAATTGAATGACTTAGTATATGTAAAATTCCTTTGGAAAGAACATGATTTCCTTCCTCGCTACACAACTGTACACAGTCATTTGTTCAATGTTAAATATCTCCTCCATCGTGATGAATCACCCAGTTAAATCCCAGGCTACATCAGACAAGATTAACAGGCACTGTGGCTCCAGAGACAATAGTAGCTTTCTGCATCATATGAGGAAATGAAAATGAACATAAAGAGAATAAGACAGGGAGATTTTGAAAAGGTGGTGTTCAGGAATGGCTGTAAGGGAGCTTCATTTACGGGATGCAAACTGACTTAATTACATGAGACTATGTAAAACACAATATAATGGAGACATACTTTTACATATTCTGTTGGCTCACTCCTTGTCCAAGAAAGCTGTGAAGTTCAACTGTAGTATGTTACAAAATACATTACAATGAATATTTGGGCTTGGCATCCAGTTTTTTGATCTATTTTCTAGCAGTCAGAACTCTGTCAGGCATTTCAGGAAAAACTTGTAAAAGAGAAGTTCCTGCTGAAAAGACCTTGCTCTCTAGCACTGTGAGTGACGATCATGACATGCATGAGTATGTGAGGGAGGGGAGAAAACAGCAGCAGCTAGGTTATAAATGACTGCTGAGAAATACTTTATGGGATTTACTTTCCCTTGATGATTCTGATACCATAGGTCTTACGTATATCTGTAAAAGTGAGCTTTTAGGAGCCACAGATGGCCAGGTGGGGCTACACTTCTGAGTGCACTCTTACCAACATCTTGCTGAATTCTCCTCTTTTTTGTAAGCTGAAACAATTTCTAAAAGATTCTGGAGGATAAACTGTTCCCTTCTCCAGACAGCTACTGCCTACCTGACTAACTATACTAATATGTCTTTGGATTTCTGTTCAGATACCAGCCCTTCCCTACACCCAAAATATTTGGGTTTCACTTAACTCACTGCACAGCCTCAAACTAAACATAGAATGAATCCTGGCTGCACCTGAGTCATGTTCGAAATCACTGAGTGGTCCAAAGAGATCCTCAAGCTAGGACAGAGCCTCCAGGAACTGCCGCTCTGTGTGGACTTTCCTGCTTAACTGCAGAAGATATTTCCACTTACGCAGGTTGTCCTCTGCAGGCTCTGTGAACTCAGCTGTGTAGGATAATCAACATGGCTCCGTGGCTGCTAGAACTGATGTGTTTTGAACAGAACCAGTTCAATTTATCTACCTCAGCTGTCGCTATACCTTCCCATTCTTGGGTGACTGACTATGTCACTACTTGTGGCTTCCTCTGGTATTGTTAGAGTCAACAAAGCCAGCTGTATTTTTGGCTTTGTGAAAATATAATGTACGCTCACTCAATGTTGTTTAAAGTTAAATGCTTTTAGAGAAGGGGATCTTCAAACATATTAGAAAAACCATTTAAACAAAAACTTGCTAGCAATTTAAAAGCTGTTGCCTTTAGCACTTTACTGTGCAAAGTTCGATACTGTGAGATTGGACATTTATTTTCAGTACTTGATACCTGCTTTGACTTAGAGTGAGATAATTATCTGCATTATCTAAAATATCTGTGTGTCTGAACTTAATGCAGTCAGTTTCTCTAGGTATTCTCTAAACTTGCTGTAGGGATGTACTCACCTAGCTGTGTTAGGGCACCTCAATAATAGCTCAGGAACAACCTGCCCTCCCAGTAGAGCTGCTGCATGTGGAGCAGATGTGGTCAGATTATTAAAAAGGAACAGGCTGTCTTTTGAAGAGATTTATTCATTATGAGCTAGCAGTTAAGGCTGCTTTTTATCATCTTTTTCTCACTTAACAACTCTCTGGTATCTGTTTTTTCTGAGCAGTAACTGCTGAATAAAGATATACTATCTGATGAAAAGTAATTCAGTTACCAGGGTTTAGATAAACATGATGGGTTTAGATAAACATGGCCAGCTGAGGAGGTGTCCTAGCTGATTCCATGCATGCTCCCAGTTTGCCCCACATGAGGGACTGTCTTCATGGTGACTTAAGCTATGGTGTGTTATTTCAGAGTTGGTATGGGGTCACAGTAGGCTCGGGTTATCCAATAGCAACTGTCTGAGCTCCTGTATCTGAGGTACTTTGTGTTCTCTGCTCATTCCTGAAAGCATAGAATATGTATATATGTAAAAAAAAATGTGTAATTTTTCTCAGGAAGCAGTAAGATTCTCTGGAGGACAAATATGATCCACAGTGCTGTTACAGTTCTAAATATGTCATGGGACTTGGAGGGGTGGAAGTGGTCTCCTAGACTTTAGACACAGAAAAGAACGGACCTAAAGGTGTGTCTACAAAAAAAAATGAGGGTAAGATTGTCCCACAGATAGGCACAGGCTGTAAGCCTCGAGCGTCGCTACTAGATTATCTTTTCATGAAGACTTGTACTGTAGTTATAGCTTCAAGGATAATGTTTGCTTCACCACATTTTCACTTCTACCTTTTTTTTTTTTCATTTATCACTTTCATCAGGTAAATTAGCATGCTCCGCTGGGAGGGCAGCAGTCTTGGTTTCTGATCTTTCCTTGAAGGAAAGATTTTTTGAGGTTTTAACGAAGGACATTGTAATGGAAAATGTGTAACTATTCAAGGGAGCAGAAACACCTTTTTTTGAATAAGTGTACAAATTATCCAGCTCCAGTCATCTGTTCTCTTGCTTACTTTTTGGGAAGTACCCCAGCTTCAGCTGAAGAACTGGATGACACCTACTCAGAGAATTTTGTGAGTGTAGGAGTCTCTGTTGGGAAAGAAGAGATGTAAGTTTAAACCTGCTTGCACTACCAGACTTAGAGAGCATAATATCCCAGCTGATGTGCTGCTCTCCAAAAAGGTGGTAGTATTGTCATCATTAGTTTTTAAATGAAGATGTCATAGTTGCAGATCTTTGAGTTCAGGTCAATGATACCAGCCTGCCCCAGGATAGCTTGTTTTCAGCCCAATCAGGGAACATGACCAGTGAGTTTTAGGGACTTTCAAGATTAATTAGTATTTAAGAAAGGTTTTTTGGATCAACCTCTTCAACACATTTCAGAATTCTGTCTAATGCCCATTGGGCTGGAATTCAGTCCCACAATGCATACCAAATATGTTTGTATCTATAGAAATGGCTGCAGACATTGGCGTAGTTTGCCCATGCTGCCTATACCAAGTGGCTGCTGGAGTAAAATTTTTGCAGCTCTACATCCAGGTTTCATTTCAGAGGGAACTAGCTGGTTCCCTGAAAGATTGCCGAGGAGCAGCCAAGTTACATACATGTCTGTGAATGGTTGGAGACCAATATAGAGGACAAATAGATAAGCAAAGTTGATTTAGAGAGTAGAGGTTGCCTTAGATACTTACATCCCAGAAGTGCTGACTAGGTTTTAGAATTAGCTTTGGACCATCTAGCTGCAGCACAAAAATACGCATTTTTCTAATACAAATTGGATCAGCCACAGAATGAAAGACTGGGAGAGGCAGAGGGAGGAAGAGAGGACATATAAAAACCAGAGGGCTATTTGCACTGTGCTCTCTAGGGACCTAAAATTGGAATAGTAACTCTACAGGCTATTTATGATCAAGGGAGGTAAAGAAAGGGCTGGGGAGGGAGTGAATTAATTGGGAAAGGGCAGAAAAAAATATATTCTAGACTTTTTAAAAATAAGACTAAGGTCTTTGCATGAGCTGCTGGCAATTATCTCAGTGTTTGTAGCATACCAACACCGCCACAGACTTAATATAACTACAGATACACCAACATATTTGTGCAATGACTGGTGAATAGTTTTATTACTTGCCTTGAGCTGGTGGGATTAATTCCGAGTAGCAATGATGGTACCCGCTGCACTTTTGAGAAAGATGATACATCTTTACACAGTAGTGCAAGCATAATTTCTTCACTTCACATTCTGCCATGCTAAAACACTATGCAATTACACTGAGTTCATTAGGCCTTTGAGTGCATTGTTTTATTTTGTTCTGGTAGTCTGGTAACTGTCTGTCTTGAACCATGCTGATGTACATGTAACATTTGATTATCTATGTAAAAATAAAGCATAAAGCAAACAGCACATACACTGCCTAGAGCTAAAGAACAAGATTCTGGAAAATTACTGTGTTTCCTCAAGTGAAAGAAATAATACTTTCAAGGAGGAAGTACATGCTACAACCATCATCTTACCTCTTAATCTATAGTAAGCTTGGTGACTGGCTAAAATCTGCTTCACTGATTCTTGTGGGCAAACTTTCACACCAGTTGAGAAAAAGGATGACCTCTTTGTTCGGTGTTTTGCCATGTCAAATATCCGCCTTATGGTTGATACTCTGGACCTCTTTGTTGTTCTTTCTGTTTTGTCCGACCCTGAGGCATCTGCAAGATGTTTGGCTTCACCACGGTTTATTTTATTAGGGATTTCTGGAAAAGATAAAAAGTAAGCATGTACATAAACATACATTGCATAGGCAGTAGGTATCCAATGCAAGATCATGTCTGGAAAAAGGGCATGAACCTAAGAGTACTTTTTGTTACATTATATTGGTGTCAATGCCCTGACAGAATTAATGTGCTGAGGAGAAATGTCCTGTGATCACATGGGGGAACTGGGACTCAAGAGACCTGGTAACTAGTTTCCTTATATCTCAACACGTGACCCCAGGACACACAGGATACAATTTTCAGAAGCCGTAAATCTTGTTTTCAAAAGTGACCTTGAGTTAGATCCACAAAGGACACTTAAGTGCTTGAATTTTTTGCTATAGCATCTCATTTGTGAGCATATCACCCTGTATGGAAATTTACAGTACACTGATAAGTAACGGTCTGGAGCTTGGGAAGGTGACGCATATCTGTATCAGCTTACAGTGTAAAGAGGTGCCTATGCTAGCAGATAAGTAAAATGAGAAATAGTTGTACCTTAAATCTGCACCCTTCTAAGATATTCTTATCTTTCCTTTGGGCTTGAAAGCACATCTTCCTTCACATCAGGTTCATAGTCTTGAACCCATCCCAAGAACTGGACCCTGAAACACTTTCAAAAGCTGAACAGGAGTTTGATTGTCTTTGGTAAAAGAAAGAGCTGTTTCCAGTCTCCCTCCTTTACTCCACAGTGCACTCCTTTATCTTTCCCTCACATAAACTGAAGTATTAATCAGAACAAACTGCAATTATGTTTCTTTGCCACTGGATGATAGATGTTGTGAACTCTCTGGCATTGTATCTCAATAGATCTTTTAACTATTCCTGGCAAAGTGGAACAGCTACAGTAGAAAAAAAGTGTAATCAGTGAGTGGGAATTGAAGATCTAGTCTTAAGTTTTACTTCTGGCACTATTCAGTTATGAAAAATGGAAATGCTTCTAGGGTGCCAAAATAGCCTCAAGCATAGGAACCCCCATCTTAAAAGGCACGCAAAAATTCAGGACTCATTTCATTCCACTTCCTAAGTATTTGTGATGCAGTATTACATGACACAGCAACTAAATTTAATGTTAAAATGTTAATGATAAAAGTAGCATGTAAGATACACATTTAAATGAGCTGAAATACAGCATTTTGCAGGATCGTGTGATAGGAGCAATTAATATCTTTTAGATTATCTTCCAAAATTTTGCATACATATTAATAAAGATGTTAAAGTTAATTCGGAAATACCTTTTTTTCATTGCATTTTCATACATGTTATACAGTCATTACAGATGAAAAATAAAGGTAAACAGAATAAAAGACATTTTGAAAGAACTGTTTCAAATGAAAAGTGTAAAATTTGTAGGTAATTGGAAAACTTTAAGGGAGTAAATGTAAGAAAGCCATGGTATATGTGTACCTGAATGCTGATGAATTAACTGAAAAAATTGCCTTGAGGAACGGTTTAAAAGCTTGTAAAAGAACAGAAGTAAATAATAGGGTTCAAAAGGAGTAAGTTCAATAAGAGTAATACTATAAAAAAATTGAGTAAAAAATCATCAGTTTGCTGAAGAAAGAAGAAATGTCATGCTGTATAAAACAAACACTAATCATCATGTTCTTAGGCAAATCAAGAGAAAATAAGGAAGGTAAAAACACATTATCTTGACAATTTGGAACTGTGTTAATTAAATGTTTAAAGAAAAGTGGGCAGATAAATGATAAGAGAAAAATAATTGAAAAGCATACTGTTACAAAACGAATAGTACTTGAAGTAAAGAATGGGAAAAGTTCTACCATATATGTCAGTATACATATATATAGGTGTGTATGTCCAAGTGGAGATCACTGATGAGTGGTGTTTCTCATGGGCCAGTATCAGGACTGGCGCTGTTTAACATCTTTGTTGGCAGCATGGACAGTGGGACTGAGCGCACCCTCAGCAAGTTTGCTGATGACACCAAGCTATGTGGTGTGGTTGACACACTGGAGGGAAGGGATGCCATCCAGAGGAACCTTGACAGGCTTGAGAACCTCATGAGGTTCAACAAGGCCAAGCGCAAGGTCCTGCACATGGGTCGGGGCAATCACAAGCACAAATACGGGCTGGGTGGAGAATGGGTAGAGAGCAGCTCTGAGTAGAGGGACTTGGGGGTGTTGGTTGATGAGAAACTCAACATGACCCGGCAACGTGCACTTGCAGCCCAGAAAGCCAACTGTATCCTGGGCTGCATCAGAAGAGTCGTGGCCAGCAGGTCAAGGGAGGTGATTCTCCCCCTCTACTCCACTCTTGTGAGACCCCACGTTCAGCTCTGGGGCTCCCAACATAAGAAGGACATGGACCTGTTGGACCAGAGGAGGGCCACAAAGATACTCAGAGGGCTGGAGCACCCCTCCTAGGAGGACAGGTTGAGAAAGTTGGGGTTGTTCAGCCTGGAGAAGAGAAGGCTCTGGGGAGACCTTATAGCATCCTTCCGGTACCTGAAGGGGGCCTACAAGAAAGCTGGAGATGGACATTTTACAAGGCAGCATAGAGATAGGACAAGGGGTAATGGCTTTCAACTGAAAGAGGGTAGATTTAGATTAGATATAAGGAAGAAGTTCTTTACTATGAGGGTGGTGATGCACTGGAACAGGTTGCCCAGAAAAGCTGTGGATGCCCCATCCCTGGAAGTGTTCAAGGCCAGGCTGGACGAGGCTTTGAGCAACCTGGTCTAGTGGAAGGTGTCTCTGCCCATGGCAGGGGCGTTGGAACTAGATGATCTTTAAGGTCCCTTCCAACCCAAACCATTCTATGATTCTATGATTCTACATATATATATATATATGTCTCAATTCTTATTTAAATTCAGAATGAACATTCAATGCTTACTGTGTAGATATCATAATAATGACATATATATTATGAAGTAGGTGGTACTCTGATATGGAAAAAGGTTGACTGCTTGATTATGATGAATATTGTATGAAAGACAGGAAGTTATACAATGAAGACAACAAGTGATTGTTGCTTTGTAAAGCATGCCTGAAGGCAGCAGCTTTTAGGCCTGTAACTGTCTAATTGTTGCAAGGTAATTTAAAATGATGATGCAGTCATATAGTGTTTGTCATTAAATGAAATGGAAGTAATTTTTCCACAGTAATGTCAGATCATGAACCATAAACTGCATAAAAGGAATTTCCCCTGTGAAAACATGGCTCTGGGTCCACCAGAAACCACAAGTGGCCAAACACTGGATCAGTTGAGATGCTGAATTATTTGGATGATATGTGGGGTGAGAACAGAAAATTCAATGCCATTGAAATCTCAAAGCAGACCCCTGAAATCCTCTAGTAGAAAATACCAAAAATCTACATGGAAAGTAGCCAGTTGTAAGTCTATTACCTTTTATAAGCTATGTTAACTGTCATAGACCAGCTGTCCAGGCAGTCTGACCAACTGGGGCTGAGGATTTTGTCACTAGGGTCTTTGATAGCTTTTGTATGGAGCAGAGGCCTTTCTTGAAGGATTTGCTTCTTCCCCAGGATTTATCCCTAAGTCATTAACTTGAATTAAGAATTACACTATTCAAAAGACTGACAAAGGAGATCCTTCTCACATGATTGTGGTAATGATTTCAAACTCTCTGTGTTAGGGTCACTATTTGGGCTTTTTAGTCTGAGAAAGTGACCATATATTATCGGCTTCCAGTTATCACTGTTATGCTAGCCTGTTCACGGTAGGTGTAAATTTTTTCTCTTTTAGTTCTTTCACTTTAATTTCCACTTTTTTGTGGGAGGGATCTGTTGTTTAAGTATGCTTATTGTAATAGGTTTAATTTCATTTATATCTTGTGGTTAGTAAACTTCTCTTACTAGAGTAACTTTTATTATCATCGGTTCTTGAAATCACTTTTTTACTAAACTTAAGCAAAATTTGAATTGGAGAAAGCATTAGCCAAGCATTAGCCCCTTTCTCCACATGATTTTCCAATACTTATTTCCTAATATTTACTGAATGTGAATGGAAGACAACCTGTCTTCTGGTACAAACATTTGTTCATAATTTTTCAGACCTGTGCTTTCCCCTGTGTCTGTGGAAATTCTGAACTGAGAATTTTTTACCGAAGTCTCCCAGATGGTTCAGCCATATACTTTACTATAATATGCCTCCATCTGCAACTTTTTAGATGCTTTGCTTTCAGTGTCCTGTGTTGAAAAAAATAATCTAAAAAGACCTCTGCTATTATGAAATTGAACCCATATATATTAGCTGATCCCTTTTCTTTTTACCATGAAACATAGTAATCAAGTAAACTGGAGTGGTGCAAATTTTAAAGGGTACATCATTTGACCATGTAAAAAATCCCAATAATACTAGGCTGTTATACTTTTTTTTTTTCACTTTTTCTATACTATACTTTTTGTTCTCATTCTCTTTTCTGAAACAAACATATGCAATTAATATACTTAGTGTTTACCCTGCCCAGTTTGACTTTTTTTATTTAACTCTGTTGTTTCACAATGGTGACTGTCTCAGTTTTACCTTTAAAAGGTATGTCAAAGATTTTTAGTTTTCTTTGATAGTTCTAGGGCAGAAGGGCAGATAACTGTCAAAGTCTGGTAACATTTTACTGGACTTTATCTTAATCTCCAAGATACCTTGAACAAAGCTGTAACTTCTTTATTCTCACACGAAAGAATCTGCATAATTGTGCCCATTTTCCAGGTGGCATACTTGATGAAAAAAGTTGAGGTAGTTTTACCAAGGTGATCTACAGAGTCACTGTCAGCCGTTATTAAAATTTGGAGTTCCTGACCTCTAGTCCTGAACTTAGACAAATATACAAAAGATTTTCAAAATATGATAAAGCAATTTTCAAAATATGATATAGAAATCTTATTTGTATGGGACCTAATCAAAGTCCTTTGACATCCATACAGGTCTCTTGAGTGCATAGTACTGTTCTTCAGGTTTTGTTTTCAGGCAGATAAATGGTATTCATTTCTCAAATTAAAAATCTGAAATCCTCAGAATTAGGCAAGGCCTCTCCCCTGTGTCTCTTGAGACCTGCATTATCAAAATTATACCCTCACTAAAAAAAAAGGCAGGAGAAATAGATTTCAAAGGTGAGAGTTCCTATATGTTTTTAATAATCTGCATGACGAAAAAGGAAAAGTACATCATTATTTAACTGGATTCTAGAAAAAAAGAGTTTTAAACCATTCACATAATTGGTCAGCTTTTTTTTTTTTTTTTAATTTGCTTTTATAAACACAGGAGCAAGAAGCTTGTATTCATACTTTTTTTGTATAACTCTAGTGGATGCTTTTCTATACAGCTTTATTAATTTCTAGCTGTTACTAGTATCAGTTTTAGGAGGCCTCTAGTTTTGTTATGGGTTCTTTGGGTTTTTTCCAACAATGTAGACAATCTCTGTGCAGGAACATTTACCTACAGCATTAATTCTACCTACAGCAGAAGTATTTGACCTGAGAAAATTAAGATGTCATTGTATACAAAGAGAAGAATTTAAAATATGGTAACTAAAGGTTTCAGCAGCAAAATTCAAGGTGAGATCAGGACAAAACTGTTGAAGTCTGAATAGTTCATCATTAAAATCATCACAAGGTTTGACATGTATGAAAAGCAGATTAGTCTGAAAAATAAGTGGATAGAGAGGAATGCTTAATTGATAAATGAGACATATTGCCTACACAATAAAATAATTATTACTTAAAAGACAAGGCTTATTTGAGGGAAACTGCTGAAATAGGACAAGGAAAGCTTATCAAAGAGGGTTAATTCAACAAAGATCCCATAAATGTGTTGTTGTGATCCAATTAAATACAGAGTGGGGCCAACAGCCCCTGTGTTGATAATTCAACCAGTAGCAAAAGCAAGGATGACTAGTCATGGAAAGTTGATCCTGAGATCTCTGAAAGGGCTGATCAATGTAAACACCAGATGGAGCATAGAAAGTAAGGAGAGAGGTAATATCCTGGACCCTTCGCTTAGAGGCAGTCCCCTCCTGTCATGGGAATAGCAAGGACCTCAAATTCTAATGGCACTTGCCAGACACAGACAGGGTGCCCATGACATGTTCTCTCCTTATATTCCTTTTTTAATCTTTTTTATGCCACATTGCCTCAGTCCCAGTTGCATGGGAAGGGTCTGACTGGATTGAAGGGGCTTAGATGAGCAGGGACAGATTACAATATGGTATGCCTTTATCATCAAACGCAGCCTAGATCCTGCATATGGGTGCTAGGAGCAGCACCTATCTTCTCCCACAGAAGCATGCAACAACCTCTATCTTCCCATGCAGATGTGGAAGTAGAGGCCCTTTCCTTGTATCTTGCTGATGTTCGGGGCAGCTTTGCTAGTGCTTTGACAGATGCTGTAGCTCTGGCTGTGTTTGCATTACATTTCTAAGCTTGTTTTCACAACTGTGAAGGCTCATAACTTTGAAAACTTGAGTATGGAATCCCATATTAGAAAAAATAATACTAATATTTAGTCTGCTCAGGTCTTGTCTCTGAGAGCTCAGTGCCCTTAAACACAAGATTATATGTCTTGCTTGTACTTATCTTTGGGTCCAATATATTCTTTAACTATTTTTCATGCACACAGTGAAAGAACTTTGAGAGGAATTGCGGAGGGGACTTGGCCCCAATGGTTGTTGCATCCTGGTCGGTAGTGGGTCTTATCTGGGAGCTAACTGGGGTAGCCGAGGCACAGGACAGAACTCAGTTTGGATCTCACTTCTTCAGGTTTAGTGCACGTAGCCAGTGAACTGCTGGGAAAGAGGGCAGTGTCCACTACTGTGGGGATGTTTTGCTGACAGATAAGGAGCTGACATTGATGCCTCGTTTCAGAAGAATATGAACACTGGCCAGAGGAGAATACCCGGGCTCCTAAAAGAGAGGAAGAGGGCTAAGGCATTTATATTAAAAGTAATTAATTTTAATTCCTCAGAATGAATGTTGACAATGATGAGCTTGGTAATTCCTGTTTGGTATGTTGGCTGTGAATGCCATTCTTAAATGTCACTAAATAGTAACACTGCCTGTGGAATGAGGCCTGGGTATCTAATTGTGGCAAAGAGCTATGGGGGCCAGATCCAGGACTCCAACTTGGAAGACCCTGTGTTATGTTGACTGATGTCCACTAGCAAACTTCCCACACAAATACCACAAAGCTGGTGTCTACACACCCAGCCCTACAGAACCTTTCATGTACCTGCTAATATCTTGTGTTATGCAAGACTCAGCATCACCTTACGTGTCAGGAAGGGGCTAGGCCCTGCCTGTGCAGTGGAGACTTTGTACTGAAGACAAAATACATCTGATCCCTGTATCTCTTGCTTGGATTCAGCATGACAAAACAACACCTGCACATGTTCACAAGCTGTGCTCAAGCTCTCTATGACACAGGAGAGGAGCTCCAGGCTCCTGCTTAAAAGGTAGGTTCTGTAATTTTCAACCTTTTAAAGACTATGGTCTTGTTTTGAATTAGATCTGTACCAAGGGATTTTCCTTCTTGAGAATTCAGGAAAGTAGTGGGTTTTTATAAATCCTGCTTCTTGGCAGGAATGTGTGATGATGTTCCTTTAAACATTTACGGAAGATGAAGAATTTAGTTACTGTTAACATAGTACTCAATTAAGGCAAGGCTCCCATGAATCCTTATGTGATATATTCCTGTTGTTATCCTTATGTTAAAAATACTAAATGTTTTGTTATAATGAAACAATCTATGCCTCAGAACATATATGGAAATAAATCTGGAGAAGAATGTGATAAATTACTTTGAAATACATGGCATAGCAATGACAGTAGTAAATGTCTAAATTTTAATAAAAAAACCCAAATTTTTTGTTTTAATGGTGTTACATTCAAAGCTAGCAGATGGCATTAGATAATGGTTCTTTTGCAGAACCCTTTAAATTAATCTGGATTTACATTTCAGTGCCAAAGATCACTGTTGTCGTCAGCTAATGTGCTTTGGAATTCAGTAAGTGTGAAGAATTTAATTTCTGCAAGTAGGTAACACTGAGAAACTAAACTAGGTATCATAATCCCTCACCTGTTCCCCTCCTCCCAGATACTCACAGAAATCTGTGTGGTTTTCTATCCCAAGTGGAGAAACACAATTGTTAAATCAACCAACTTCAGAAAGACAGCTAAGAAGATAATTTGAAACAATTTTTATGAAATTTATGCTTAGGCCTTATAACAGACAAATATAACTTTTTCTCACTCTGTAAAGAGACAATTTGGTAACATCTTTGAATTAAGCTAACTATACAATTCATGGCTGTCCTGTTTTCGGCTGGGATAGAGTTAATTTTCTTCTTAGTAGCTGGTATACTGCTGTGTTTTGGATTTAGGATGAGAATAATGTTGATAACACACTGATGTTTTAGTTGTTGCTAAGTAGTGCTTACACTAAGTTAAGGACTTTTCAACTTCCCATGCTCTGCCAGGTGCACAAGAAGCTGGGAGCAGGGCACAGCCACGACAGCTGACCCAGACTGGCCAAAAGGCTATTCCATACCATATGACATCATGCTCAGTATATAAACTGGGAGAGTTGCCTGGGGGGGGCAGCGATCGCTGCTCGGGGATGGGCTAGGTGTCAGGTGTCAGGTGGTGAGCAGTTACATCACTTGTTTTTCCTGGGTTTTGTTTCTCTCTCTCTGTCGTTGTTTTCCTTTTCATTACAATTTATTATTATTACTATTATTATTATTATTATTTTATATATATATTTTAATTTTATTTAAATTATGAAACTGTTCTTATCTCAGCCCATGAATTTTCTTACTTTTGCTCTTCAGATTCTCTCCCCCACCATCCCACTGCGTGGAGGGTGAGTGAGCGACTTCGTAGTGCTTGGTTCCTGACTGGAGCTAAACTACGACAATGACAAAATAACTATGGTGAATTATCTACCTATTATAGATGAGAATAGAAAATATAATATGCCACTGGTAAGGTTCTGCTGCTTTTGTGAATATAGTTGTCATAGACTGACTAAAGATGAATCCACGTTCACAATAAATGCAGTCTGTACGAACCACAAATATTGAACACGCTGAAAGCTGTATGAATCAACACATATAATTTTGACATATTTCGTTCCTGATGAAAGAGTATCATAAGAAACTCATGTTTTTCTTGACATCATATGTCTCATTTAAGGTAGAAATCTCTTTCAGACAGAGAAGGGCAAATTCTGTTGAAGAATCCTCCTTATTATTCATCAACTCTACTAATCACTGCTGCTGGAATTAACAGAAAATACCAAAGGCCATCTATGGCTACATTGCCAATACCTGAATCCTGTAACAGTCTGCTTAAGGTCCAGGACCTGGACTAGAAACAGCATTGAAGAATGATTGGTTTTAATGTTGACATATGAAACATATATTTATTTGTATTTCCTTGGCCATCTTAGAAGCGTTTGACCTGAAATGCTGTTCTATTATCTGATATGGTTTGCATCAAAGGATGCAAGAAAATGCTCTAAATGTTTGAGTAGTTCTTGGAGGGATGCATCCAACCTGCAGTGATGAAACACTCACTTGAGCACCTCTGCTATTAATTTTCTAATCAGTCTTACTCAAGACACACAGTCATCCTCTGTGAAAGTCAGTGAGACAGCACAAGTTCAAGTTCTAGTGATATTTTGCCATGTATGACAACATTTCAACAATTTTGATGGTGTGAGTCAAAGAGTCACAGTGCAGAATGGGCTTATTGAGGTAACTGTATTCAAATATGATGACTATTAGAATGGTTGGTGTATGAGAAAATTTCCAGGAGCCAGAAGCCACAGTGCTATCTCTTACTTGAACTTATGTAATTAGAACTGGTCAGTTTTACTCACAGTTTAGGGGCACTCATCCTGCAATACAATCTACAGTCTCTGTCTAATTGACTCCATCTCATTTTGACAGAGAGTGACTTGGACTTAGCCTTACTTTACTTAGTTATGTGTCAAGCTGCATAGACCAAGTTAGGTTGGGAGGACACCTGGAGGACACCTAGTCTAATTCCTTGCTCTAAGCATGGCCAACTTCTGAGCTACATGAAATTGATCTAGTTTTGAGGGAGAAGAGGAAAGGGAAAAGAACTTCGTTAGAACTGTCTTCATTTTGTGCTGTAGCCACAAAATCACAAAATGAAAGATGAGTGTATTACTGCTTCCTACGTGAAACTGCTGGGGCTTCTATGATCTGTGTTCACTCATATGTATGAAAGGTATGTCTGGAGCATACCCACTAAAACCGGTATTATTTCAGGTAACAGGGTTACCAAGATTGTTAATATACAATTGAATAAAGTCTGAGAGAGGTACTGAAAGATTCAGAGTGGCCAATAAGAAGGTAATTTTGGCTGTACACTGAAGTAGAAATTTAAAAGCCAGTAGACCATCACCACTGAAAAGGTAAGCATGGTGTCTTAAGTATAATTAGCTATGTAGCTATGAGTCTGGGTCCTACTGATTTGCAGATGTCTATGTGACTAGGCAGTTGCTTTGAGAATTACTCTGCTAAACTCTGTTGTCCTGATCATGACTGCAATGCTTCTTACAGATCAGGGCTTCAGTGTCTATGTTACACCTCAGGTCCTTATGCTTTTTGTGAAATGAGGATGTTAGTGTTACTCTGCCAGACAGGTATATTGTAAGGTTAAAACTGGTGGTATGCTTGCATAAAATGACAAGGTGTGCCACAATTATGTAAGGGTATATGAACACACCTACACTGTGGCAGGTGTTAGAGTACCCGCAGTTGATTGTTAATCTTATGTTTTCCAGATATGTTACTATTCTCAAGCGTCTTCCAGTAAATAGCAGCTGATGGTGACTAAATGCCAGTATATATGTAAATACAAGCAGACAGATAGATAGATATTTCTTTTTAGGAAGTGTGTTGTTCAATACCACGCGTTCCTAAGGGGAAGACATTGTTTGAAACATAGCTGGACTTGCAAAATGCAAAGTGCATGGAATGTGCAGGATAGTGCACCTAATTCCTGATAAAAATGGAAGAATTTTGTGATAGAGAATGAGCAGAAGACTCATTTTAATCCAAAGGGACTGGGAATAGGACAGAGGTACTAAAGCAGAGGGGAAAACATATAGTTAAAATATTTTAAAGCTTCAAAATGCAGTAGAATGCATTCATAGTTTTCCTTCTGGGAACAAGACAGTGTGTTTGCTACATCTGATGAATGTTGGCCATATCGCTCAGTGCACTGCTGAAGCCACTGGGACACCACAATTAGCTGAGAAATGAAGAATAGCATAAACAATAATCCGGATTTCCAGCAGGTTAAGACTCCACATAAAGTTAGTTTATTGTAGCCTGTAAATTAATGTCTTGTAAAGGGAGAAAACCTTTTATTATTAATAGTGATCGTCTTGTTCACAGGTGTTTTCAGAGAAAAAAATCCCACACATCTAACTGTTCATTCACACATAGTTCACTAATCACTATGGTACAGGTGTGATTATATCTGGAATTAATATTTAAGATTCAGTGACAATATTCTAGTATTTTTATTCAAGTTTGGTTTTTAGCCAGGAAATAGATAAGATTAAAACCCACATATAATCCAGTGTTACATTTGTTTGAGAAGGGGTGTGTGGGGGGGAAGGCTTACTTTTCATTTGTTTATAAGCACAACCAGGAAAGCTAACTTTAACTTGGTAATTCTTATTTTATGGATGAAAACAGAAAGTAATCTTAGAAAAACAGATGTCTCTTCTTTCTTTTTTTGTTTGAAGCTTTATGTTCTTTGACTTCCCTTTCCCTTTGGCACAAATTTGCTTAACCCTTTTTTCAAGGGCAATTATAGTAACGAAGATCTGCAACACTTATTGCTGAATTGGAAGAGCCAAGCAGGAAGGGAAGTCAGAATGAATTAAAATGATTTCACAGAGCACACACAATGCCTTTGTGTCCTAAAGAATGGCTGAGTAAATAGCGGATATTTGCTTGCTGAATAAAAAATAACACTAAACAGCCTTGAACACTCTCTGGCTCCCTTATGTTCCCAGTATCAAGTGCTAGATGTACTCAGCATCGATGTATAGTCTTGGGAGTTCAAAGCTCCTCTGTATTTTGCTAGTTAGTCTGGGGTTTCAGTGGTTTACAATTCAACAGTTAAAAATTACTCTGCTGTCATATTTTGTGTGTAGATTTTTTTGCTGCTGCAAAGATTTGATCCCCCTCACTTTCCCTTCTCATCGTTAGAGACAGTTTGTGTCAGGACAGTGGCGAAGACCTGAGTTCAAGTCCTGAGGTCATTTCCTGGATTCTAGCACTAGTCATGGTCAAAGATAAACATGCTATCTCTAAAGTCTTTATTTTGCTTACTACAGTTTCCTGTTTGTTTACTGTGGAACTGGAGGTACTCCTGGCCAGCCTCCAAATGTCTGGGAGAAGGACTCTTTTGGTCCTAAAATAGGGATGGGGAGGAAGGACCAAAAGATGTTACTGAGCAAGTCCCACTTTTGTTAACCCACTTTTTGTTACATATAGATGTAAGTAAATCAGGAATTTGAATTTAAGATAGTTTTCTTCATGAGGAAAAAAAAAATCAACTGATTAACCCTATAAATATTTAGAGATTATTAGCTCTATGTTTTTTCTTTTAAGATGGGAGTATTTTATATCTTAGTCTCTTATTTCCTAGTCTGTCACAGTTGACATGTACTGCAAACTTGAATAGCCATAAAAGCCTTAAATTATCTATGTTAGGATCACTAATAAGTGATTAATATAAGTATTCAGACTATTGGGAGAGCCTGTGTACTTTTGAAAGTATTTTCTATAAGTATCTGATCCTAATACTAAGTCATTAAATAACAGTTCTCGAAGCATCCCTGCTCTGGTAAAGAAGTTTCTTAACACAAGCATTAAGTATTTTGAGATCTGTGTGCATATATTTGAGATAACATAGTTTTAAAATATTATATATAGCATGACTACGTGGCAATAAAAAGTAATTATTATGCACTTGTGCATACTACATGTACTTCATAAAACTGGTGGGAAGGAATTTTTCCAATTATTATTCACATGCATGTATAGAAAAAATATTTTTTCCCCTGAAAGCCATCAGCAATGAGAAAATTCCAACACTGCTACATAAGCAAGATGCTATGTGAAGTTTATTATTGGTCATTGTTTCCTGAATGTTGATAAATATTCTATACACCAATCTCTACTACTACATCTCTTAGGGAGACAATATACAGTTCCGTATTCCTCTCTGTCAAGATGGCCTCCCAGAATTTTGCCGAAGTCTTTTATGGGAAATGCATTGTAACATACAGTCACAATTTGCAATGGGTGGAACTGTGTGACCCCACTTTTTGCATTCTCACTTTCTCAGTTCATAATTATAAATATGGACTGCAATGATACCATCAAGCATGCGCCAATTACCTGGAATTTGTTCTCTTTCCATTGTTGAATATGCAACTTAAATACAAAAGCAGTGCATTTTGATATAACTTTTCTTCTTGTCAGACATTAACTATCACTCATTCTCTCATTTTTTGCCACATTTCCAAAATACCATTAATGATTAAATGACACTATTTACATGGAATTAAAAAGTAAAATCAAAGAGCAACAGAATATAAATCTAGTGTTAATTAATACATTATTTTTTCCCAAGGATTTTTTCAGTACTGTAACTGTCAACTAGAGAAGATTTACATCATTTCAGTGAGATACAAGAACTGTGTTCTTTACTTTTTAAAGAAAATCTGTGCAAAGAAAATCAAGACAAAAAAAAAAAAAAAGCTGTGTAAATATAACTTTCCAAGTAGTATTGACAGCAGACTATGTTTCACACTGTCTCTTTAACAAATATTTAAATACCATTGAGGAGAGTTCTCTTTTGTCATTTTACATTCTTTGCATTTAATTAACATGCCTGAGATTGACATAAAATAGGAGGTCATTGATTTGGGCAAGCATAAAGCAGTTGTAATGTTGGCTTTTAATTCAATTATATAAATATCAAAGCATAGATGGAAAAGTTAGTAAGAAACCTCCCCCAAAATTAAACATGTTCCCCAAAGCTCTAAATCTATTGAATATGGAACTGAACAGGGAAAAATCACATCACCATCTTTTCTTTTTTGTTGTCAAAGAAGCTTTAAAATTGCTGTGAAGTTTTTAATGTTTTTAAAAGGAGCAATCGTTAGCTGTTGTACTAAGTACAGAGGAGTTGTCTGTGTTCTGCAAATAATTTTACAGTTATTGTTATGGTAATCCTTACTAGCATTGCCATTTTTTGTATATTTGCCAGTATGGTTTATTCCTCCAGAATTTGTACATCTGAAAGTTTTTGAAGCTGTTTCTGACAATGGCTAGTAAATACAAAGATATACTTTACTACTTTCTCTTCATTTCAAGGATGACAGACCATCTTTAACAATGTCAGTGCTTAGATATTCTTTCAGCTATTTTGCTCCTTCCATATAATTGTTTTAGAAACTATATTTTTTTCATAACAGAACATATGCAGGTAAATCAAAACTAAATGGCATCTCTTACAGAGATCGTAAAACCTCGGAAACATACATAAGAAATCTTGCCGACGTTTTCTTTTCCAACTTTATAGCAGTGTCAGTAACTACTGTCTCTAGCTGAATTGTCAAAACACCAAATTCCAACCAAAGAATTCTGTAATGTGAAAATACCCTGATCTTTCAATTTATTTTTTCAACATATGCAATGTAAATTCATATAAGCCTTTAATATATGAACTTACCTCTGCTTCCCTGAACGTGGAGAGCAAGGCAAATGATCAAAAATATTAATCCAGTTTTCAAATGCATGCTGTCTATTGATCATTCACAGTTTTCAAGATCAATCATGCAGGAAATGAAATAAGAATATTTAGGTAAGGTAGAAGAATTTTGTTTTCTTAAAGAACTAAAATCCCCAAACGTCTTCCCTCTTATTATTTTTCAGGTATCCCCAGCCTTGGACTGCATTGAATTGCAACTAGGCAAAGATTGCAGCAGGTACCAGAATGCAAGGACTGGACAAACCCTTCCAACGCACACACTTCTAGCGTGGGGGACTGGAGTGGTAAGACAAGAGTGACGAAGTTTTAAAAAAAAAAAACAGTGTCTGTTTCTGGAATAATCTGTTTATCTGCTGCTCAGACATAATCCCTCTTACGGTCCAGCTGGAAGAGCTTTCTTCATCTTATTAACCTTCTGGAGCAGCATCTGTCAACCCCAGAACACTTCAACAGCATCATGATAAACAACGGAAGTCTCTTCTCGTGTCCATTCCCTTCGAACACTGATCCTTTGGGCATTCTGGAGGTATGGCATGTGAGCAGAGGTGAAATCACAGGGAGAGAGAATTGTGCTATTTCCAGACGAGTGATCATAAAACCCAGGGAACTTTCTTTGAAGAGGAAGATATTCTTTTCTGAAAGAACATACTATACTCAGCTTTTCCGCTGCATATGTCTTGGAAGCCTCTCTCCCTTCTGATACCAAAAGGTTGCTGTTGCAACATTCATATCAAAGCAGTGATGATGATGTTCTGTGACAGCGGTGAAATGATGTGACTCAGCAGTAAATTGCAGCAGTGTTCAGGGCTGGCACAATCTGATGTCAAACTGGGAGTGGGGGAGGGAAAATGCTGCATGAGGGACAATAAGAAATGGTGTTGAGAAATGCTGTTTCAAGCCCATAGTTATAACCAGGCCAAGAATTGTCAGTGAGTGAATACACTTTTCAAACAGCTTTGTTTCAGTTTCCCAAATAACTATTCCAGTTACATATTTGGCATGTGTAAGTGCTCCATACTTACTTTTTATTTTCCAGAATGTTTTTTACTGTTGCCTTACACCTAAAAAAGCTACCAGTTGGGCATTTGTAATAGTCTGTCCCCCTTAGAGATTTTTATGCAACTGTGCTTTAACATAGGAAGTATCTAGACTGGCAGCAAGAATCTGTAAGTACAAGTTACTTTAAGAACAACCTTCATTTGAACCCAATCAGTAATCTATTTTTACTTAGGATTTAAACAATGGTAACCTCCATCCCTTCCCGAGATTGCCTAATTTTAACTACTCAGACCAGCTAGTACAGAGACTGGGCTGGGACCAAACAAAATCTGCTTTTTTATTTTCACAATCTTTTCTGATTTTCAGGGCTCATTTTAATGCTTTATGTATATTGCTTCATGCACATTGTTTTATTGTTCTAACAGTCATGGTTTAATCCCACCTGGCAACCAAGCACCACACAGTCGCTTGCTCACTCCCTGCCCCTGATGGGATGGGGGAGAGAATCAGAAGAGTAAAAGTGAGAAAACTCGTGGGTTCAGATAAAGACAGTTTAGCAGGGAAAGCAAAAGCCGCGCACACAAGAAAAACAAAACAAGGAATTCATTCACTGCTTCCCATCATCAGGCAGGCATTCAGCCACCTCCAGGAAAGCAGGGCTCCATCACGCATAATGGTTACTTGGGCAAACAAAATGCCGTAACTCTGAACATCTCCCCCTTCCTTCTTCTTCCCCCAGTTTTGTATGCTGAGCATGACGCCATATGGTATGGAATATCCCTTTGGTCAGTTGGGGTCAGCTGTCTCAGCTGTGTCCCCACCCAACTTCTTGTGCACCCCCAGCCTACCCACTGGTGGGGCAGTGTGAGAAGCAGAAAAGGCCTTGACCCTGTGTAAGCACTGCTCAGCAATAACAAAAACACCTCTCTATTATCAACACTGTTTTCAGCACAAATCCAAAACATAGCCCCATACTAGCTACTATGAAGAAAACTAACTCTATCCCAGCCAAAACCAGCACATCAGTGAATCACTGCACATATCTAGAATAATATACTGATGTGTTGTTTAAATACAACTAAAGCTGTTTCCTTTGCTTGCAGAAAAATGACAGTTTAGGCCATCAAGGACTCCGTTTAGAAGACTTTTGATGTAAATTGTTGGCAAGTCTGGGGCTCAAGGCATTGTCACATAAGGATGATCTAGAAGTTGCTATGCATAGTGCTGAAGGTATGTAAATCAGGGCACCAGCCAACTCATGTTACCCATAAAGGCAAGTCAGATTCTATACCACCAGAGTCAGAGTCTATACCATTTAAGTCTGAGTTCTGGTTTTAGTTATCCTGAGTAATTTCTCCTACTGGTCTAGCCAACAGTTTTCCTTATAATTTCCATGCTGCATTTACCTGAGACACCTGTCACAGCCTGAGGAAGGGGAGATATATGGTTAAGAAGTACATTGTAAACAACCTCAAGTCTTTCTTTGGTATTCGTTATTTCCATAGAGTCCAGATTGGTACCTGGCAGCCAGCACACACCAACTGCAGCTTTAGGCTTGTGACTAAAAGTGAGGAAACCTGGGTTCTTCTGCTCCTGTCTTTGCTGTTCAGTTTTGCCAAACCTAGCACTGTCTCTCAGTCTCCATATCTGCAAATGGAGGGGATGACCCAGGGAGAGCTAGAAAGGGCTTTGTAGGAACAAACAAGATAATATATGTAAGCAAGAATGGCTTTTCCCCCCCTTTCTCGTGCATTAAAATGTAGATAAATATTTCACAAATTATTATTTTAAATTTAAAAATTCTATTTTATTTTTAGATGTTCTGGTTTCCCTATCAAAGTTAGGCATCAGCAGTAGTGCTGTAGTGGAATTAAAGTATTTGTCATGAAGAAGACAAATTGTGTTTCTGCTCTTTGAGCTTTTCCAGTTGGAAAAGTTTTGCCCTCTACTGCTGTCCAGCCACCATGTTTTCTTTTTCTTACTGAACTAATACAAGATTTATATTTAGTCAGTAAATTAAATCAAATAAAAAAAGAAAAATAAGGGCATATCTCTCAGGACAGTTAAAAAATACCTACGGTTTGTTTATTGTTTTTGTTTATATTTCATAGACAATTCCTCTTTCTGGTGTCTCTCCTTAGTAGCAGGGAACAAATGTGATCACATCAGGGAAAGCCAGTTTGAAACTAAGTAAAATATTTTCTGCCTGAAAGAACTGATCAGTGCCCAGACATTCTACTTGCAAATGTTTTCTTGTTTTTCAAACCAATTGTTCTTTAAAGCCTGTTTCTTCTGGAAATTCTTACATTCTGCCTTCAAAACTGAACTCAGCCAGTATATCCTGGAAGAGTGCAATATAACTCACTTTGCTGATGACCATAGACAGTGATAGCATTGGGATAATGCACTACATTTCTATTGGGGTGTCATTAAAATAATAGTAATGCAGAAAATGCTGTGGAAATGAATTTAGTTTTTAGTCTGAGTAAATGCCAGAAGTGGAGTAATAATTTGGTTTAGAATAAAGCAGTAAATTTGAATTGTGAGAAATAGCCAGTAACATATATCAGTGACCCAGGAGTTCAAAAAAAACCTCAGAGATTAAGGTTCTGAGTTGCTGACTGTGCACCTGAGCGTTTCAATCGGCCTCTATACCAAAGGAAAGAGTTTTCAGAACAGTTTCAGTACAAATATGAAGAATTGTACTTCAGCAAGTCTAACTTCTGTACTAGTCAAATTGATAGAAATCATAATAAAAGAAATAAGCACAATAACAAGAATGATCTGGCTGCTACAATATCCTTGGAGAGCCAATAGTTTTTGATGAGGTCTGCTCTTAAAGAAACTGAGCTGTCATGGAGTAAAGAGAAAAATCTTCTATATTAATAGTTTGTTAAAAGATGAGAAATAAGGGAAAGAAATAAGCATTTCAAAGGCTAGGTGTTACCATTAAGTTTTATGCTGGAAGAGGGGGCAAATGATAAGGTAATAAAATTTGCTGATGGTACAGAATTGCTCAGAATCATTAAGATTTACACAAATAGTGAAAAGATGCAGACCTATGTTCTACTGCTGAATGTGGATAACAAAGCTGCAGATAAAATATATCCATGGGAAAAAAATAATGCTATCAATTAACAGATAATTATTTGCTCTAAATTAGGAATAACCATTTGGAAAGAAGGGTTCGAAAGAATAATTTTCGGATAATGGCAGCTCAATCTTTAGCAATGATCAAAAGGAGAAATAGAATATTAGTGTTTTATTAGAAAGAAATAGAAAGGAAAGGAAAGTTTTTTTAATAAAATGGTATATCATGCATATTTAGTGATGCTCTGGTCCTGCAATAGCAATAATGCCTAGTAAAACGAAATGTTAATGGGATGGTAGTGAGGATTGTCAGAGGAATGGAATCATTTCCATATAAGGAAGTATTACACAGGCTAGGAGTCTTTGGCCTGAAAGAGAGAGGACAGAAATGTTGAGGAAATGACTAAATTACTTAGTTTTTCTCATAATATGAGAATAGGAAAACACCAAATTTAATTTTCAGGCATCTATTTTCTGCCTTCTTCCTGAGCCTTTTAATATGTTTTGGTCTCTGCAGCTTGCTGGGACAATACATTTTCCAATTTAATTATGCATTTTATGAAAATTTACTTCCTTTATCCACGAATAAGAAGGAATCTGACAAATTCATGAACACTAGGTCCATCAAGGAATAGGATTCACATGCTGTTCCAGTTGCAACCTCTTGCACAAAGTTCATTAATCACTGATCATCAAACACTGTGAGAGCAAGCTAGGAATTGGATCACTTTTACTTCCTGTTCCTTATATTATTTCACTATCCATTTATTGGCCATAAATGTAGATAAAATAGTAGATTAACTGGGCCTTTGATCTGATCCAACATGACTACTCTTAGGCACTGATCTGTAGTCCCTAACAACTCCTGCTCATACTGAATGGTGCAGCAAATCAATCTGTTTTCTGTAATACCTCTCTGCTCCAAAACAAGGAGCCTGATACTCTGTTCTGCAGTTGCAACAAACATTGTGGAATTCTAGTCTGAACACAAAATTGAAGCAGGTGATGCGTTAATACAGTTCTTTGTCTTCTTTCATGAACATAAGCCTAGACCTGTTCTGCAATCGAAAGATATCTCCAAGATTCTCTGGGGTCTTTAAAAAGCTTTGCTGCTTTGCTGTTACTAACACAGTTATGAAGTCCTAATACCCCTTATTATTTAGAATAGCAAAAAGTATTGTGTGCATACATTTAGATGAAGAGTTACAGATATATCTCTGACAACTGCTTGACCCAATCAACTGTGCTTTCTTCTGAAACTTTTTATACTGTACACTCTTAAAAAGATTAATGTACTTATATGCTGTTTAGTGTGACAAGAGAGATAAGGGTATGAAAAAAGCATGGTATTAACTAAGTAATTCAGCATAATTATGAGGAAAATACCCCAGCCTGACTGCTGCTTCAGGATGATCACTGATGAAGAAATTATGCTTATGTTGATAGTTATATGATCTTTCTTTGGAATCATCAAACATCTAAATGGGATTAAAATGATTTTTTTCTAGTGGGAAGTGATACAGCAAGATGACCATTAGCTTCCAGTCAGTGGAGATAAAGACTACAGTACATCTGCTCAAACAGATTATCATGCACTTGCTTGCAGACGGATACACAACTTTCTGTTATTCCTGGAGCTGCTTAAGTTTATATCATGGGGAGCCATAATGAGCTGAAACATGTCGCTTCCCATGCTTGACAAGTTGTTTTTCTCTTGATGCTCGGAAAGGACCTTTCTAGATTTAGCTGATAGACTTAACTGATGGATTTACTATTCACAAAACTGTCCTCAGCAGTGTAGCAAATTAAGTTGAAGATTGTAACTATCAGTTATTAAAAATTCAAATTATCAAATGTCTCTGTACATGAAGCAAGCTTGCAGAGATGTGGTCTTTTACAGTATGTGTTGTCTGGTCAGAAGCAGGAAACAGAAAAAGCTGGTAGATGAATTTCTTTTTATAGTAATGGGAGAAGATGTTCAGTAGTGAGTGAGAAGGCAAGAAGGGAGATGATATCTAAAGTGTTAGGTGTGCTTGTGTCTTTATATTAGCTTAGCTTTTCCCTCTTTCAGAGATATGGCATGAGATAATAGTTACTCTATATTGCTTAGCCTAACACTGTTCAGTTTTCTTTCACAGTTTTTCTTTCAATTATTTCTTGTTATGCACAGTGGCTGCATTTGTTCATCAGTGTTTTACTTTCTAGATTTACCAAGTGAGATTGAAGTATGAAATTACCATATTTCCTGTGCACAGGACTGATCAGGCAAGAGTTTCTGGCTCAAGAAAAGGTCTTGCAAAAAACCCTAGTATGCGCACCAGTGTTGTGTGGCACTGAAGCTATTGAAAGGAGAGAAATTAAAAATCTACCCAGAAAGATAAAAATATGCACAGATGTATGGAAATGTATTATCTTTATGGTGGAAACTATATATTTTTTTACACTTATCTTAACAGTTTCTTACTCACCTTTTTCAGGAGGGTGGGTGTTTCTTTTGTGGGGGACAGGTGACAGTCAACAGGACTCTCATGGACCTGACCGTACCATGGAACTTTCTGATCTGTATGTGTATGTGTGATGATAACCGTCATTAACAAAGTTAAGGGCTATGATAACACTTAGTTCCAGCAAGAGTAAATACCCAAATTTAATTCCAATATTTTCTTAACAAAATTGAGGGAAGTTGGACGAAGTGGTGCAGAGATTGCATTTAACTAGGCCTAGAAAGGTTTGGAGAATTATTTAAGTAATTTAAACACTGCTGTTATCTATATTATTGGTCTTTTTGCTTCAGTTACTTTCAATAATAAATCTACTGTGTTTGAACTCAGAGAAATGCTGTGAAAAACCTCTTCTGTCAAAGATGCTTTGAGAAGCAGGTTATATGTCAACTTTATAAGTATTGGCCTCTCATCTAACAAGCTCGTTTTATGCTTTTAATAGATTCCTATCTCTTTTCTGTCCAGCTGACAGTATCATACTTGTCATTGTTTACATAATGGATTCTGTGTATGTGCAGAAGCTGTTTTTCCCAGTAGTGTTGCTGCTGGATCCTTCCACGGAATCTCATACAGTTAACTTCGATGTTGTGGTTACCACCAATAAACTCCTTTATGGTTTATTCAGTATAACATTACCAGTTTGACATTGCCGTTATTCAGATCATGCTTTGTTTCTTGTATCACTAGTCACCTTAGACTATTAAATGAAGTTTTACTATTATTGTTCTACATTCTTTCCAAAGGGCTCTGTGCCAATTGGGCCTTAGTCTGCATCTCATAGCTACATTTTTTGAAATGCAGGTGATGCAGACTAAGGATATGGAAATATTTGCACTAGTTCTTTCAAACCACGTTACAGTTTTTGTTTGTATTGCTCAATTGCCCTTTCTCATTTTGATATTTTGCTATTGATAAACTTTAAGGGAAATATCAATTAGGTGATTTCTTAGTCAGTGTCCATTCCAAACAGAAAAATTTTCTGTGAAGACAGGTATATTTTTATTGTTTCCAAAAGTAGTAATTGTGAAGTTGTTCTCATGTTTAAAAATTGCTTTTTTGCTTTCATTAAGCAGCTTGAGAAGTTATCATATATTATTTAGTAAGGTTGTGACCTTGCTTTTCTATGGAAATGCCAATTGCCTCTCACTTCGATTTGTTTTTCTTTCTTGCAGATTTGTATTTCTGGAAGTGTTTGCAGTTTCAGTGTACTATTCTACAAGGCCAAATGTATTATACATGTGTTACTCTGCATGCTGAGTAGAGCTGGGATTGTTTAGCTTTCAGAAGACTCAACGCAGGGGGAAATCTTAACAACATTTTTAAATACCTGATGGGAGGGAGTAAAGAGGCAGAACCAGACTTCTCAGTGTTGCCCAGTGAAAGGATAGGAGGCATGGGCACAAACTAAAATACAAGAAATTCCATTTAAACAAACTTTTTTAATACAAGGGTGATCAAACACTGGAACAGTGATCTCCAGAGAGGCTGTAAAGTCTCCATTCTTGGAAATACTCAAAACCCAACTGGACGTGGTCCTGAGCAACCTGCTCTAGACGATGCTGGTCTTACTGTGGGGTTGGACTAGGTGATCTTCAGAGGCCCCTTTCTACCTCAGCCATTCTATGGTTCTATGGTACTCTCATAGTGAGTGAACAGAAACAACTCCCTCTAAAGAGGCAAGTAACTATTTCTCAAATTCATTTGAGCACCACTTCAGCCTACTATAGGGCCTCTATAAGCCACATTCAGCTCCAAACAATATTTTCAGTTGGAGATTCTTTGACGTGGCAAATATATTCACACAAAAATATTTTAGAATATAACCCACACAGAACAGGAAGAATTATTCCATGTACAGTTAGGAGTTTATCAAGTCTAGAAAGATGAAATTACATTTTAAAGAAACAAAACTTTAGACTAAGAAGAAAAAAATTCTATAATTTGTTTGTTTCTGGAACAGAATTCTGTGATGTGGCAAAAGTTCCTTTGTGTGTGTTGTTAGAAATGGTTTTAATGGCACATTCAGGTTTTTATTTTTTAATCATAATTCTTACTGTGATTCCTAAACTAAGCTTCAACAATTCAAGGCACATTGTACAAATGGTCAGTTAAAGATGACCCATTCCCAGAAAAGAATACACAGGATTGAGCAAAGTAATAAGATGGGAGTTCAAAAATGTTTTCACAGTATAAACAGGATCAATTGTGGTTAAGTTACTTGCAGTTTATAATTTGCATCCTTCAGTTAGGGTACAGTTACCCTCTGCATAGCATTGATGGTAGGAAGGGAGAAGATGGGTCAGGAAATCTGTTGTACACAAATCCTATTGTTCCTTCACCTTCAGTTCAAAATGAAACCTAAATATTCAATCTTTCTCCGATCTTTTGCTCCATTTTTTACAACCACAGTCTCCACCAAGTTGTTATTTACCCAAGAACCATTTCTTGATCCTCTGTCCTGGCGATCATCTGCCCTCTTGTCTGATCTCTTTTCCCCAGGTGTCCGTCTCCATTTCTGCTTTCTCCCCTTTCTGACCTTCCTCTTTCATCCCATCTCCTAATTTCATTCTGCTTCTTTCCACAGTTTTCTCATCTCCTCCATGTCCTTGGCCTGAAGTTGCTTTCCATCCCACTATGGTGTGTTATTTTGAAAGCTAAGAGTGGAGTGGAGGATTGGTGTGGGAAACATCAAGAGAAGCTACTTACTTTATCTTATACAATACCACCCTCCGCTGGCAGTCCCTCCTTCCCTCCCTCTGCATCTCACTGATGGCTACAGTAATATATAGGTGGCTCCTGCCTGCAAAATTCACAAGGGAATTATCATTTAGAAAGGCTGAATAGCTTATCTTTTTTATTAGGAAAAAATAAACAACAGCACTGTACCTTCTTTCTACCCCCTACATTAGATTGTGTTAACATGAGGGTTTATTTATCTCCTTTTCAGACACCTTTTTCATTCCAACTCTTCTTCCTTCATTGCTACCTGCAGTTTCCTGCAGTGGCCCCCAGCTTCCCCATGCCACAATACAATGAAGGCCTTTGCTGGAGCCAAAGCAGGCTCCAGAAACCAGGCCCTGTTGTCAGCTGGACTTGGTGCTCTGCTCGATGCAGATGGAAGAAGATGTGATATGTGGGTTCCTCCCACCTCAGCTCTAAGATGTCTGGGCAGTTAACTGGGGGTCCCCGGAGCTCCTCAGCTCTCTGATCTGGAACAGCAAAGGAGAGGCACCCTCTGGGATGCATCAGCTTTTTGCACCACATCGACTCTCAGCCAGACAAATGGTTTTGGAGGAGTCAGCTCAAGGCTGATTTTGGCACAGAAGAAGTTAAAACCCCAAAACTTTCCGTATAGCAACTATGTGAGACACACTGTGGACTGGCTGAGTATCCTTGTCATCCATTCAGGGCTGCCTCTTTGCCTCTCTTTGTGAGAGGCAAGAAAAGATAGTGTCTCTGTCCCTATACATTAACCACCACAAACATCTGACTGCTTTTTACAGTTACAGTTATGAATATGTCTCCCCTGTGCCATGCAGCCACCTTCTGCAACCCCCAAGCTTCCTTTCTTACAGACTCTTTCAGCTCATCCTCACTCCAGCCACTTTCTGTGTGACTCTCCTCCCTCCCTCTGGCCATTGCCTTGTCTCTTTCATGCCCATCTTTAACCTCCCCTGTCCCCTGTCTTTCTGTCAACTAATCCCTTACTAATTAAACTCTACCCAAAGGACAAGTAAACAAAAGTAGCTGAACTGACATGAAATTTGCAGGCTGTTACTCCTCTTGCTCTGTTTGTATATTTAATCCTTCTTTCTAGCTTTTATCTGCTTCTCTATTTAGATAAGAAGCTGTTGTGGAGTAGGGATGCTGTGTGTGTATTGTACAAGCCCCACTTTCATAAGCGCTGTGGTAACAAATATAATAAATGCTACTGTCACACTATATTTGAAGGTCATCAAAGGCCACTGTTGCCATGCCTTGAGGGTGCTAGTGGCAGCTATTTTACTGCTGTCCGGTTGAGATCTGTTTGGAATCCTGCTTCTGCAAACAGGTCCTCCTTGTGAAACTGACCACCTTCATTAGCACCATCTCATCAGGCTAGAAGCTTTATTGGGGATCATATGCTTTCCTGGGTGCCAGCTTCCATGAAAATGTTCCAGGAGCATTTTATATACTAACACTTAAAAAAATAAACAGGTGTTATTGACCTGTCTTCACATGTGAGGACATGGGGACATGTGGCTTTGGGTGGCAGCTCCAACTTCCTCAAACAGCTTGAATAGCTTGGGATGAAAGAAAGGCATGGATGGAGGGATGCCACTGCCCTGTGTTTCTTCCATTTACCACAGATGCCCCTGGTTCAGTTTGAATGAGCATTTTTGAGAACTTCTGTAACTTGTGTAGCCATACCCGAAGTCCATCCATGTTTACATTCAGCTAGTGGTGGAGCCACAGCAGCACATGCTCAGCATTGCTCTTGAAAGCAAAGCAAGAAAAATCCTAAGCAGCCAGGCAGTGCAAAGCTCCATATTACTTTTTTAGCAGTGACTGAATTATCTAGTTTAAAACAAACATAGTCATCCTTATTTGAAGCAGAGAACACATGGAATCCTCAGTTAGGGTGGTAGCACCCCTCATGGGGAGTCTATGCAGGGTTTTAGCAGCTGTCTTGTCTTGCCCTACAGTCTCCACATGGCTGAGTGTGCTCATCATATATGAAGAAGCTCCTGCTTTCTTGGGACCTAAGTTTTCTCTGAAAATAGTTTGTGGGCTGTCCATGAGGAACATTTGCTCAAATACCTTTGAAGTGTTCATCAGTCAAATGGGCCTGCTTTGTAGGAATTCTGTCTATAGGGAATTTGCTTTACCCTAGGAAAGTGATAAGCATATCATTGTCTATGCTAGACTATAAAACAAGGTGAAAGCAACATTCTGTCCTACTTTCATGTTGAAGATAATGTCAAATTCCTGTTTAATCCCATTTTTCTGTCCATATATTTTTCCCTGGATCTCATTTTCATCCAAGGCAAACATGTCTACATATCTTAGTGTTGAAATTGGTTTTCTGTTCTTAGCTGGGAAGAATTAACTATTTTGGGACATCAATATCTTTTGGAGAACAATGCAAGGGAATGCCTCACTAAGCTGAAGTTCCTGAACTGGCATTGTTGTGTCTTAGTAGCAGCAATGTAATCTGGACAGCTGATTTTAAAACAGAGAACAATGCTTAGTAATAAGCAACTTTTTTATTTGTGCTAAGGGCTTTCATGAATAAGCTTGTGGGATGCCTGTGGTTGATCTGAGTTTCAGGTCAGGGTTTCAGGTCAGATATATAGTGCAGGGTGCAATACAAGTTGTTGATAGTCAGGCTTCCTAGCTGTCAAGTGGGGCAGTTTCCCACACCGATATCTTCAGGACTGTAGTTTCAGGATCAGTGCTGTCTGGATTTGGGGTCATACATCTGTCAACTGTACTCATGCAACACGTAAGTGGGATGCAGTTTGTACCACAGAATGGATTTAAGTGTGAGATATTCCCTTTCAGAGAAAGTCTAACGCTGCATTAGCATATGGAGAGATCAGTGGCCACTTCTGAGAAACATTACATGTGTTTTTAAACTCAGTGCTATAAAATGTAACTTACCTAAGCCAGTAAAATCTCCAAACAAGTTAGGCAATATGACACACGAAGGTCAGAAAAGAGAAGTTAATTTGCATAGATTAAAAGACTGAGTTCTTCGTGTTATGGAAGTGATTAGCTAAAATCCCACTGTGATTAGCAAAAATCCCTCATGGTGACCAGGATTTCATCCAGAAGCATAATGTGAAAGCAAGTGTAAAAACCCAAACAAACCTACACAATAAAAAGAGAATGGAATGCAGATGTTGTAATGAAATAGAATGGGTCATAAGGAAGAAGAGGGGAGAAACAGGAGGTCCAGTAGTAGCAAACAATAATAACAATATGAGAAATAACAATGATGGACAGCAATGGGATATGGTGCTATGTATATTCATTAAATGCTCTGGAAACAGAGGTCATTTTTACCAAAATCTCCTAGAACTTTCCTAAACCAGGCAAGAGGATGGAAGACATGGAATGAGATTCAATCTTACAAGTATTTTACAAATCTGTGAATAGGACCACTGATAATATTCCTACATCAGCTATGAAAACCAGCTAGTGTACTCCATGTTCTTTCTTGATGTAATTTTTTGAATCTAGAAACAGGTTTCTGTTCTGCTACAATATGACAGTCTGATCAAATTTTCATCATTTGTAATAGCCTCTTATCAGTATTCATTTTTCTAATGCAGTAACAAAAAGTCTTATCACATCTGTGACAAAAAGATTGCTGGTAACAAAGGTAACATAGATTAAGTAACACAGTAAAAAATTTCAAATACATTAGAATTCCTCCAGCAAGACTTTTGACATTGATTTCCTGTTGCACCTTGGAAACACTGCTTATCCAGCAAATTTCACAACAAAATAAATAAATGAACAAAACTGGTGAATAAAAACATCTCACTACTGAATTTGTAGAAGCTGTATTGAAGCCATGTGTGCTGCATGTCTCATGGGAACAGACTGGATAAAAATGGAATTTATTGTGAGGAAGAATGCTGATTGCATATATCTAGATCTAGAGGTATAAATGATTTACCTGGCAGAACTAACACTTGTCTGTAAAACAGATTGTTGGCTACCACCACTGGGATGGCTGAAAATCATAAAACAAAGATACATAGCTCCCCATTCAATACTATAGAACCTACCAAAAGGTACAGAAAGGTTTCTGTAATACATCATCATTACTTCAAAACTGGGTCTTTATTCACAATGGAGGAGAAATGTTTTCAAATTATATTTTACTTTACTGCAGAAAAGCAGTTAATGTCACAAATTTAAATTGTTATGTATTATCCTACATGCTTAATTTTATTGCATTGGTTAAATTATATTACTTTCCACACAGAATTGTGTGCTGTAGAATAGTTGTCAGTTTAAGTGTTTTGTAAGAGTAACGGAGAAGTCCCACGGGACTTAATCATTTTTTTCTATACAATTCAGATATGAATGCAGACAGTTCCACTGAAAACTTGCAGAGACTGAAGACAGGGTGTCTGCTGAACGGGAAGATAGCTTCTCCTTCCCGAAAATTGCACAGAGCCAGCAACATCAGATAAGTATCTTATATTTGCATTATCAATTCTTCTTCTTGTAACCCTCTTAGTAGACTGGATTTGTGCTTTTTTAGTGAAAGTGCATTGCCTCTCAGCTCTTAAATTAGCTTTATTCTAATTCCCATTAACACACAACAGATGGAGAGCTATAATCTGAAGGGTCCTGTAACTAAGTGTCCCAAATGTACTCTTAATAAAGGACTTGATTCCATCATCTTTTTGGCTTGAGTTCTACAAAATGGTATATAATTGACTTAAAGTATACGACTAGTTTCATCAAAACTACTGATTCCACTTGTGAGCAAAGTGTAGCACACATGCATGGGTTTGTATGACTGAAGCCCTGGATACATACTTTTTTAAGTTAAGTCTGTAGTTTTCTACTTCAGCATAATAAATGTATTAGTCTCCTTAGATTGTCAGCTAAGATTTACAGAGACAGAAATCTTAGAATGATAAATTAGTGGCAAAGACATGGTATAAATAATACACCAAGCCAAACTAGCTATTTGTTTTGGATTCTGGATTTGTATTTGTTTTGGATTGTGACTGGATTCTACAAGTAGGTTGTAGTTTCGTAGACATCTTAAAATTTTTTACACAAGAATTTCAATGCATCTGGCCTTTACAAAGGTTGGTACAAATTTAGAATGGGCATATATCATGACACTTACACACTTTGTCAAAACCTGTTTAAAAATATATAGCTCGTTTATGGCATTTTATGCAGAATATAAAAATGATAAAAAGAGCAGCAAGTAAAAGGTTCACTAGAAATCTTCTTGCTGAGACGTTTTTTGAGGATGGGGAAACCTACACAGTCCTACACAAGTTCATAATACATAAAGCAATATAAGGGAAATAATAGGAATATACATCTTTGTTAAATTGCAGAGATTAAATTTTGCATTAAAATGCCATCATTTCTTTCAGTACTATAGGAAAGTAATTAGAATCCTTGCTACAGTAGTTGCTTTTGTTACATTTACAGAGACTTCATTACAGAAAGAAACATTTAATATCAGGGAATTCTGATGCTTCTGAATATATTTTCCACTTCATAATATAAAAGGGCTTTGTGAAATTCACATGACGGCTGCTGAAACATTAGGGAATATGAAAATATTGTGCAGCACTCATTTAGTTTGTCAAGTGATAGGGCAGAAAAGCACCTTTTCTCCCCTGTTTTTGCAAAGCTTATTTCATGTCCACAAATGAAGAATGGATACTTTGATACTGACAGTCAGTGCTGAAAATTCCACCATTTGTTGAGTGCACTGCAAAAACACATTCCTTCTGTTGATATGGCAGATAATATTAATTCTTTTGATATACTACAAACTGGTCTGTTCTGTTTAATTGTCCAGTCAGTGCTCCTGTTGAAGTTGTTTTTGGTCTCAAGGGAATCAGTGTGTAGTATTTTATACTCACATTTTTATCTTATGATTTATTGTTTACTTTTTTATGCTTCTTAACTAATTTGCAGTGAATATGAGGGGGAATGGTTATAAAATTGATGAGTCCAGAATTCCAATCTAATGAGAAACTGAAAACTTAGGAGAGAACCAGCAGTTTTTCATCCCCACAGAATCTACTGCATTATTCAGGAGACTGCATATTACACAAGGAGGATGGGTAGGGAGCAAAAGCCAGAGAGCTGTACAAAGGCACAGGCTCAAGTGGAGAGGGAAAGGAAGATACGAAGATGCTCATGGCACATGAGAAAGTCGATCTGATCTTTAGTTCTCATTGATAAAGCTATTAATCTAAACTGGACAAACTAAAGGGGATGACTTAAAGGACAGTTGACAGCACCTTGTCCTAGTGAATAAAAAGAACTATGTTATTTAACTAGGATTAGCCAGTTGATGTTTCTGGATATGTAATCACCTGGATTTTGTAAAATGGTAAACAGCAGGACTTCTTAAAGAGGATGCCTGTTAACAGGATAGTAACAAGCATAAATACAACAAGCAGACTTCCGAGAACTGGTCTAGTTCAGCTCTGTGTTGTTTACCAGGGACTACACCTCACACAGAGTCCTGCACAGTGCACAGGGACATCTAATGACTGAATCAGAGACTGCAACTAAACATATTCCTCAGGCTACCTGAGCACACACGAGACAAGAAGTGTACACAGGAGAGGCTGGGGTGGGTGCAGGCAAAGCAGGTGTTCAGAAAATTACCTCACATGTATGCAAATATTGCCTTACATAATCCAAATAAAACTGAGTATTATTTGAACACGAACCCTGAATGAGACTGTCAAGTGAATAAGTAACTGAGATAATCCTGACTGAGGCAATATTAAAGCTAATTGAAGCAACTTAAAACCAATACCTCCCACCCCCCCATATTTTTGCCACTGAACAGGCTGTAGCTTTAAAATGACAGGAGGTATCTATATGTAAAAAATCAGAATACTGCTGATACAGGAAAATTATCTCAGCAATTTGCTTAAGGCATAGGGTCTCGAGGAAGTGTAATTAGAATAGTATTCTGGGAATTTAGGAAGCTCGATTGATTCTGTGTTCATCTGCAGACATCCTGTGTGACCTTCAGCAAAATCCTTGGGTCAGATCCCCAAAGCTGCAGTCAGGGGGAGTTAGGGGCCTAATAGCCTTTGATGATCTGGAGCTTTGTTGATCCATCTAGCGCATTTCCATAAAACTTTCCTATCTCAAGGCAGTACTGGGAGGATGAACATGTTAAAAAAAGTGTGCTTTTATGATAGTAAGAGAAGTACCACAGACATTTCAAAACTGGAAGGCTGAATTGTGCATAGTTGCTGACCTTACCTATGCCTTTAAAAGGTGTATGCAGATGCCTGACTGTTTGAATCACAGAATAGAATCATAGAACAGTTTGGGTTGGAAGGGACCTTTAAAGGTCATCTAGTCCACCCTCCCCCTTGAAATGAGCAGGGAATAATAATATAGTTTTCCTTTCCTGCATAGGAGAAAAAGATTTATTGAGGTTTTTTACATTGCAGACAAGACAACTTCAAGTCAAGGTTGATGATCTGAATAAAAGCACTAGCAAAGAAACTTTTAGCTGGTCAATTCTGTTTTCATGAGGAGATGATTCTTCAGTCAGTAGGAACTATTATAAAAAATTTCATTGAACTCTTGTATTATTAAGACAAAAAGATAGACTGCCTGTTATTGACTGCTTAACTTTAATATCTTTCTAGGATTTATGTAACTCCCCTTGGCTACCAAAAAAAAAAAAAAGAATCCCTGACAGATTTCCTCTATGTTGGAAATGTCAGTGGACTCTGGGGACGTCTTCTCATACTTTATAGGCCTTCCTGTTGCTTTTAAATCATTGATGTAATGTTTCTCCATACAATTTCTCTTTCATTATAAAAATCTATTTGAAAATTTCTCTCCTGAGGAATGAAAGCAAAATCCTGCCTTTGAACATTCTCTCTGTTTGTGTCTTTCTCTTACAAAATGGATTTTCAGGAATCATCTTTATCATCTTTTCAGCAGTTCCCGAAACATGAATGATAGCTTATTTGTAGAAGAGATAAGGGCTGTTTTAAGTTTGTTTACATAAGACTAGAATAGCCACCTTACTTTTGGATTCAGAGAGATTGTTTGAATTTACCTGCCCTGATCCCATTTGTGCACTTTTTTCAAACTTGCCCTTCTAAAATTATTAGAAGCCTTACAAACACAGAGCTGTAGACACAGACAGCAGAAATGATATGGAGGTGCATTTATACTCTGGCTCAGAACAATCTGTTCGTCTACATCGTTGATTATATTAAAAGACAAGAATGAATGTAAAAAAAGGGAAACTATCCAATATATTAATAATAATTCTTTTCTGCTGAGAAGGGTTGAATTGATGGCAACAATGGCATACTCCTTTCCTGATTAAAATTTTAAAAGATTTAGTTCTACACAGTGGTAAATGTGTTCAGCTTCTTTGACATCAAAGAAGCCATACCGTCTTTAATTAGAACAGAATTTGTCCCAATATATTTACATAAAAATACATGCTGATATATTGGCCACCGGAAAGCGTTATTACTCAGATTTATTATGTTTGTGATGATTCTATAAATAACCTTTAGGGAAACTCCTGAGGGAATTAGGAAGTTGAGCAGTAAGATGGTAAACATAATTCATGGCTGATGTATGCAATGTAGTCAGTGTTAGAAAAAATAATTGGAACTTCTCATGTTTCTCACTGGGGTCTGAATACAGAGCCACCCAGGTACAAAGACCTAATGATCACTGTTGACACCTCAGTGAAAATTAAGACAAGGTTAGAGAATACTCCAAATAGAAGACAAATTATCCTGAACTTATGTAAAGTTTTCATGTAACTAAACGGGATACGCTTACCAGGCATATTGTGTTTGGTTTTGTCATCTTTCCTCTACAACATTTCTTGCATAACCTTTAGCAGGACATGGAACCATTCTTTTTCTGTTTCCTTTCAGCAAAATAATCTGATGTAGCAATGATTTTTTGAGGCTTAATTTATTGATGCCTGATAACTATCTTGAGACCCCTAGTTGGAAGGTGATATAATAGGTGCAGAGCATTATTATTACATCACATTAGCATTTAAGATGGCAAAGATTTCTAATGCTTAAAGAGACACCATGAATATTGATTGATTCAAAATGTTAATCCACAGTCTGAAATTCCTGTGAAACAAGTTTTCTGCTCATCCTGCACCTATTGTACCTCCCAAATGAGATAAAACATTCATAAAAACCTAGTATCTCTGATGAGGCACCTGCTGAAGATAAAATTCAATAAAAAACTTTTATCTATGCATACAAATTCATTTTCAAACTGATTTTTATGTGACTAATTAACCTCTGCAATTTCTATGAGCTAGTAGAACATTAAACACCATGGTTATGAAAAATTTGGAATAATTCTGAAATTATTATCTCTCCTGGATAATCTTGCTGAGAATTACTTGGAGAGTTTAATCTCTCTCTCTCTCTTTTTTTTTTTTTTTTTTTTTTTGTTTTTAATACAGCTAATCATTCTAGTACTGCTCATAAATAGCAACTATTACTATGTGTTATATAAGGGAGACTGCATTGCTTAAGTGGAGGAATCTGCTTAGTCTTTGATGTTTTTTTAAACTTTTTGTTAATGAAGGACAGCTCAGGATCTTAAATCAAATTTCTAATGAAAATTTATATCCAAGATTCTGTTTTAAAAAAAAAGGTATTTGATTACATTATAAAACTATAATTCAAAATAAAAAACAGAGTTTGGATGTCTTTTTTTCAATTTTCAACATTTTCTTCATAAAAAACCAAGAAAGATATAAATAGACATAGAATCATAGAATCATAGAATCGTTAAGGTTGGAAAAGTCCCTTAAGATCATCGAGTCCAACCATTAATGTATCACTGCCAAGTCCACCACCTCCAGGGAGGTATTGGATCAGGCTAAATAGTTTTCCTGATTTGTCTGTCTCTCACCACTGTAACCAATGGCAAGTATTTAGGGACAAAGTATAAAAATAAAGTAGCAGTAGTAGCAGTAATTCTCCACAGAACTTTCTGAACCTCATAAGTTATGCTTATGGGCTTCACTTTTTTTAAACAAAAAGCCAAGACCACCTTCACACTTAAGCAAAGGACTCAGATTGAGAATAAAACATACAAATTTAGGTTTCTGAATGTAGGATTCTACACAGGAGATAAGTGTCTGAGACATCATCACTGGAGATCTAGTCAGCACAGTCAGAAAAATTCAGCTGATGATTAAGAAAATCCCTAGGGCTTGATTCAGTTACTCCATATATATTTTGTGTCACAGAAGGTGCCCAAAGGCATCCAAAACATCTGTACAAGACTGACAGATCTGACACAGTGCCTCTGCTAGACCTGTGACCTCCTGGATCAGCAGCTGGAGTCCAGGGAAGTAACTCTGGGTCACTTCAGGCCTGAGACCTCAAAACATGAAGCGGCAGAAGCATTCTGGAGACGCCGTTGCTGAGGTGCTCAGGTCAGTTTTGGATGAAAATTCTAGCAGTAATTATTTTTTTTAGTATCTTTTCAGAGGCCACAATGATGCTCAATGCAGCTTAGTCAGCACTGGTCCTCGTCAGCATTGAAAGGGGTTTCAGCAGGCAAAAAGATCTGTTGTGAAATAGATTGAGTTCTAAGAAGGTTTTAGAATTCAGGGGTGGATGGGTGTCTCACAGTCTACAGTTGTATTTTACATAAATCACCTCATCATCAAGGGCACAGCTTTATCGGTTGGAAGGAGTGCAATTTTTGGTATGGCTTGGTGGATTTCTTGCTGCTGTGTGTTGTTGGGATACATGACTGAGAACAATTATGTAGGGTATACTGAAGTAAATGCCCTAGGTCTTCTGCAGTGTATTTGGACAGAGGCAATTGAGAATCTGGAGCCAGGCTGGTAGCACCCCACTCATACAATGGAACTGGAGACTGCTAACCAGGTTTCATTTGGCAGCAATGATGAAATGAGTGTATTGGACTGAACACCGATGATTTTAATTGTTACAATAGGAATAGCCACTTCTACTTCAGTTATGAGGTTGAAATATGGACAGACACAGTCTGCAGAGAAACACAGAATTATTGTAGAACTTGTGTTTGTCATTACAGGGTAATTCTGTGCATATTATTGAAACATACAGAATGTCACCAAGTCTCATGTCTTAAATGCATGTCTTAAATGAACAGAGTTCATTGAAAAGCAGGCTAGACATACTGTATCTGGATAGAGGTGTCCATACTGCTCATACCACAGCTAGTGCAAAGTTCAGAGAAGCTGGAGGGTCAAAGACCATTCCTTAGAAGGAAAAATATTAAGAGTATAAGTAACTGTTCCTGGAGGTAAACTGATGGACCATTAGCTTGGTAAAAAAGGTGGACACCTCTAGGTGTATATGAACTGCATTCTTTGCTCTGTATCCAGCAAGAGCTAAAATTAGATCTAGGAAACTCAGGGTAGAGGATTCCTATGGACTCAAGAGGATTTATGCGTAGAGGTATCTGTATTTACAGTTGTAAATACAACTGGAGAATACTCTTTAATTTAGTTTCTTTCTTTATATCATGCTTCCATTCATGGCTCATAGCTTGGAGGTGGGTAAGTTTGCACTAGTTAGAGTAAGAAGAAAGCTCCCTCTTTCTAAATATTGCTAGCTTAGTCTAAATATTGCTAGTTTATTTACTTCTGCTACCACCCCCCTTAGGATACACTGCCTAGGAATCCCTTGAACTACTGCACATTTGAGAATGTGCATCTTACTCTTGCATCTTACTTTGTTATTGTTGAGAAGTGTGGCCATCTCCTTTGTTAGTAACATGTTCCAAGTTCAATAGAATGTGACTTTGTAAGTGACCTCACGCTTCAATGAAATTTTTGTTCATTGTTTTGAAATTTTATCATGTTTCAAAAAGTTGAAAGTTTATGCTTAGTTTATGATAAGAATTGAGATACTGGCTTAATACTTGTTAAATATATTGGTAGAATTCACATCCAGTTTTGTTAAAAGAAGTGGAATCAGTTGCAAATACCATTATCATTTTGAGCTTTTTATCATTGTCCAAACGATATTAGCATTCCTGGTTGGTCAAATTAGGATGGCTGCAATGAAAGAGCTGTAAGACACCACTTGATCTCTGTTTAACTATTTTCCTTGTAAGTCACTTATCACAAAAAAATTAAATCTGTTTTGGATGTTTGTAGCACTTTAAGAATAGCTTTTGATCTTAAAATATATTAATCAACATAAATATAATAAATACACTTCTTAAAATATGTATCTGTAGCTATAGCTATAAATATAAACTACTTAGCACAATGCTTAAGTAAATTGTTTTTTTTTCCTTGCTACAATTAAAGATTTAGTGAATGAGCAGCATCAGTTATGGTTTTAGAAATCTTTACATACATGCAGTGATTGCTGCTATGTGGAAGTGTACCACCTTTAATACTGAGTTCTCTAATGTGGTATTTGAAACTCTTCAGTACTGTAACTCTGATACATGTTTGAACAGAACAATAGAATCATAGAATTCTCTAGGTTGGAAAAGACCTTCAAGATCAATGAGTCCAACTGTTAGCCTAGCACTGCCAAGACCACCACTAAACCATGTCCTCGAGCACCACGTCTACCCATCTTTTAAATACCTCCAGGGATGGGGACTCAACCACTTCCCTGGGCAGCCTCTTCCAGTGCTTGACTTCCTTTTCAGTGAAGAATTTTTTCCTAATATCCAACCTAAACCTGCCCTGGTGCAACTTGAGGCCATTTCCTCTCATCTGCATCATAGAATGATGTGGGTTGTAAGAGGTCTCTGAAGATTATCTGATCCAGCCCTCCCATCAAAACAGATCCAGTCTGAGCAGGTTGCACTGGATCTGGACCAATCAACTTTTGGATATCTCCAGTGATGGAGATTCCACAATCTCTCTGAGCAACCTCTTCTAGGACTTAACCACCTCCATGGTGATATTTTTTTTCCTAATATCTTGTTGGAGTTTCCATTGCTGCAGCTTTTGCCTGCTGTCTCTCATCCTTCACTGCTAGCTTCTGAGAAGAGTCTGGCTCTGTCCTTTCTACAGCTTTCCAATACTTGTAGACTGTAATAAAATGCCCCTTGACTCTTCTTTTCTCTGTTGAATTAATAGGTACAAGTAATTGTGTGAAGCTTTGTTGAAGTAAAATATGTTCAGTAGATTTTGTTGATGCCATTGTTGCTGTTTTAAAATGAATCTCCTTGAGTCTGATTGGCCTGGAGAACTTCATAGTCTTTGCCAAGATCTGACTTGTTGCCTTACCTCTAGCGAGCACTGACACAGTGCCATCTCCCTTCCACTGTTCATCTTGTAGATTGATACATTGGATTAATAACTTCTATTGAAAATATTTGGGAATTAATGCTACAGCTCTGTCTGTTTTTTGTGGGGATTAGTATTGATTTAATTAAATTTGTTTGCATTTCTAACATTTCATAGGCCAAATCCTGAAGGGAGTTAAGGTTCTACTGCCCTCTGGCTTCACTTGAGTTCCTCACAGAGATTTAACACACCGGAGCTATATTTCATCTGAGTCATGTCTATCCCATTAAGAAATTATTGGGTTTACAGTCCGCTGTAGCATGGAAGTAACTATAGGAAACACTAAGGCTTTGAAGCAGTGCTTAGACACTGGTCTCAGCTGGGCTGCCTGTTACCTGTTACAGAAGGATTTAGTCTGAACTGCTGGAATGTTTAAGCAATAATATGACTTGGAAGTAATTTTTCTGAGTATGTTGTGGTAAACCTCTCAACTGTTAGATTTATAAAAAGTCTGCATATTTTTCTTGTAATTAGAGTTTCTCAATAGCATATACACAGATTATATACATACATTATCTACTATTTTCATGCCATTGAAGGAAAATTCATTATGCAAATGTTTCTATTCTAGTACAAGTAGATGTGATTTTAATAATTTCTTGAGATTGTTTCCAGCCCCTTGCAAAATTCTTGGCTTCAGGCTGTTTATTTTCTTGCATTATACATTTCTTAGTCATTAAAGGTAAGTGGAGACATCTCCACATCTGGGAAAACTAGAAGTTGAGTGAAGTACTTATCCACATTTTGTGGATTCAGAATTGCATTTTAAAAACATTTTTTTTGATAATTTTTCAGCAAATATTCTATAAATAAATTTTCTTTATACAATTGTTTATGGAAAGTGGAGTTTTGGTTAATGAAATCACTTTATTTAACCAAGAAAGTAAATTCTAACTCTTGATGATGGCTAAAAAAAATCATGATTGGAATCACCTTTTATTTTGAAAGATAACATTATGTTGAGGCTTTTATGTGAGATCTCTATGTCATGGAAGAAGAAATCTGTCAAGTCTAGTTCATGTTTGTGTTCTATCTTTCTTTATCTTGTTTTCTCTTCAGGGGCAACACTTTTAAATCCTCAGCTACGTAACTGGACACTCAAATATCACTGTTGTTTAGCATTTCTTATGTTTGGCTGTTGTGAAAGATTGAGGTAACGAGATATTTCTCTGGGGTGTTGCTATGAAATTACAGATTGGTTTAGGTGATGATTTGGAAATTATTGTTCTTTTCCTGAATTCGAGTTCATGAAACAGATGAAAGGGACACAGAGACTGTGATGTCTAAATGTGACATTTTAGCAGCACGCAATTGTCTCAGAAGAATAAATCATTTAACTTTATTGCTACTTATTTTGTACCATGTTTGAACTTGATTGCAGGCTTGCAGTTTTGGATGGCATACAAATTGTTTTCAAACATGCAGAGACACACCTTAGCACTTAATAGATAAGCTGGGAAAATAAATGAAAGGCTGTAGAACTGAAATCTATTATCCAGTATTTTTTCAGAGATACGGAGTGTGTTTTCTGAATCCTGGCTCACGCCTCTTAAAATTTACTTTAAATAACTTGCTACTTTTCAATCTAAGTTTAAAAAATGTGAGGAATAACCTTTTCTTAGAAGAATTTGCAAGAAGAATTGCAATAGGCAGAGGTCAGATGAATCTAAAACACTGGCTTGCTGGAACTTTATTAATGCCAGCATCAGGCCAGTTCTGCTGCATTCTTATTCCTAGCAAGCTCTTAAGATTCATCTAAGTTTTTTAATTCACTCATCAGATGCTGATGTTTTATTTTTCACAACGTCTTTGTCACTCTGCAATGCTAAAAGATATGAGAAATAGTGCAAACATTGGAAGGAAGTATTCAGGATGACCCAGCATTTAAAAATATCAGCTACCTTTCCCACCTTTCTTTTTAACTGTCTTTAATTTACTGATTATTTGAGGTACTGTTTTAATAAATTTTTCTACCTTTAATGTTAATTATTGAGTCCTGACAATGTACTTAATCTTGCATAGGAATGCAATTGTGACTCACAGGCAGTACAAAAGTCATAATACACTGTCAAAGAGTCAAATTGTGAAGTCTTTCCCCTTAAGGAAAAAAAAAATATTCACTGAATTTTTAATTTGAATATTCTTGCACCACAATGGTTTTTAGTTTGAGCCTGACTTTTCAGACACTTCTTATGGCACTAACTCATTCATCCCAACTCATTCTGTTACAATGCTAGGATATTAAACTCTGAAGAATGCCTGCAGAACCTATGTAGTAATTCTACTTTTCTAAGGATTTATATTAGGCAATTCTTTTTGTATCACTGCAGATCAAATATACATAATGTGTGCCTCCTTGCATCAGACCTTGTGTTCTTAGCTATGTTGATTAAATAAATTCTTAAACTTCAATAATTTGGTGGCTATTTGTGCTTATGCAAGTGAGAGCCAAATCAGGATCATTATTTTCCTTAAAGGTTGCTGAAGAGATGTATAAATTTGTTTCATGATTAATATGTATTAAAAGCTTCAGCAGGTGAACTGTGGAATTAGACCATATTCTCAAATGACAGGAGGGGAAACTTTCTTTGTTATGTCTATGGAGCTTGAACAGCATTTCAATAAATGCTGAAGTCATTCTTATGCTTTTTAAAGTAAAAAGTTTTTCATCTTTCTGAACGTGAAATACAAATTTAATGATGTTCTCCCACATACAAAGTGCAAACTAGTTTGAAGAATGCACAGTACACATTGTTGCAGTATTTTCAGAAGGGAGATATGGTAACTTGTCTCTAACATGTGATTAATTCGGTACTTTATTTTAAAGTTGTCCAATTTAAGTATGCAAAGAGCCCTTTTACCTTCGTTTGGATGAAAATGTGAAGTCAAATCTAAGTGTATGTTTTTAAATGCAAATGATGATCTGTTCACATATCTCTAGAACTTCAGAGTTCTTGAGAGTTCAGAGAACTTGCCTGATCTATTGCATCCTCTAGCGTGAAAATGAACTAGTACAGAATGACAAGAGCCAAATGTTTTTCATATTTACCAAAGTACCTCTAGGAAGATTTTTAAAAGTATGATTTTTAATATACTTCTCAACTGCTGTGAGTGAACAACCAATGTGTTCTTAAAATCTGTTAAATCAGATCTACAGCACTGTGACTAATGGCAAATTTAAGGTATATGTGGAACTATCAGGAGAGTTACACTTTCTTGCTTCTCTAAGCTGAGCATAGCTCTATTAATGTTGAAGGAGCTGCTGGGGAATTACTGAATGTTGTATTGTTACTGATGAGTGTGCCTGAAGACAAAGCACAAACCTCTTTGGTGTTACAAAACTTCCCTTACACTTCCTACTAGATAGCAAATGTGAACCAGAGTGTCAGACTAAACTAGGGGAAAAGCTGACTGCATCAAATCATCAACTGAAGAGCTCCATCAGACAAACTGAAGGATCCCTCAAGGCCTGCATTGGCTTCTGCCACAAACTGAAGTACCAGGGAGAGACTGGAGTTTCTTGAAATGTTAATAACTGTTTGAAAGGTTTGCTCCCTCTACTTAGCTAAATCAAAATAACAGCAGAAAGCCACAACAGGTTTTGTAGGCTTGTCAGCCGACATTTTGAAGTGACGTCATTCATACTACAAAGTCAAAGTTTTTCTTATGAGAGGAGGAAAATTTAGATATTTTATAAACAGATTCCTCTGACTGATATGGGACTTTATGTGACTTTATATTGCAGCCCAAATATATGACCAGCATTCAGAAATCTCTGCTAGCATGCTGCATTCATAATACTGGAATAACAGTTTGAGCACTCCTGCTGAATTGATAAAGATCTGTCTGGCTGATATAAGCAGCCATAGATGTAAGCCATATCTACAAATGTAGCCACAATATATAGATGTAGCCACAGTGTAAGAACAGAGCACGCTGTGGGAAAATTGACCCTGCTTCTGAGTGCTTATCAGCCTTCACTAAGCTGTGTCTTCATTATCAAAGCAGCGTGGCCCAGTAAAAACTGTTAACCTGTGCGAAGGGTTTGGCTGTCTGTCCTCTGTATACCCTCCTATTACGTAGCTGAAGACAGCCATAAAAATCTTCCCTATGCCTTCTCTTCCTAATCCTGTACAAGCCCACCTCTCTCAACCATTTTTTATACATCTTGTGCTCTGGCCCCCAATCATCCTGGTGGCTCTCAGTGGACTTGAGCCGGAAAATATTCCTAACTGTAACAATTATTTTTCCCTTTCCCTTTGCTAGCACAAAAAAAAGCCAAGTCACTGTGTAGTGAAAGGCCTTTTCTGAAGTCAGTATCACACAGTAATGGTGGCAAACTGTTCCCTGTTTTGCTGTGGCCTGGACCTAACCATTGTGTAAAGGAGACAAAGAAATCTGCAAAACCAGTTTAATTTTATTTTCTAAATTCAGAATAACTCTTTTGTTTAGTAGTAGTGGTTGCATTTTTATAGAAACAATTTAATGGCTTTGTCTTCATAGAATAAGCTTTAGTTTTTATTTCATACTTGCTTAGCACTATTGACTACCATCTTCCAGTTAGGACTAGCTCCAATTTCTCTCAGTAATGTTGAATTTGTCATTGCATGCCTTCTGATTGAGCCTTTCTGTGGCCGTCTTTGCAAAGCCATCAGAGAAGCTATTTGCTGAGGAATTATTTCTGAGATATAGCTACTTCCAAAAGAAACGAGATAGGCTGTGTCTTACAAATTTGTCAGTTCCAGGACAATATTGTAGAGTTCCTATTTTTCATTAGGATTCATGATTTATTACTTGGTAATAATTAATCTGTATTAGATGTGAAGAATGATTTTCAAATGATTAATAAATGTCACAACTATAAAATATATTTGACTTTGTGATAATCATGGGCATGTTAGAAGGCATTCATATTGAAATTCTATGTAATAAGATGACTGAAGCCACGCTTCAGGCATTTATATAATCATGGAAACTTATTGAAAAAGAAGAATAAATGTATTGATCTCAGTCCCTTAATTACACACTGGGAATTGACAGAATCCCATTGTTATCCTCTCAAGATGGTAAAAGCATAGTTTTATTTCTCTACAACGGTTATTTGTATCCAAAGATATTAAAAAATGTTAAGAGGGGAGGAGGTTCTCAGTAGTTTCTTAAGCTGGCATTGTGTCATATTTTTATCTTCAAGTCCTTACACTCAGAATAGCTTACAAATTGTGAACTCCATATAAAAAGGATCAACCTGAAGGGTTTTCTGCCTTTCACGTGTAAACTACTCTGTGTCAGGGTTCACAGTACAAACAGTGATGTTATTATCTGCTAGATACAAATGCATTCTGAACTTAAATGGACCTGCCTGAAAATAACAGTTCAACATGGTATTTAATACAACACTATTTGAGAGCACTTTCTTCAATATGTTTAACTTTGTCCAGGAAACACAGAGGGACATACCATTTTCATCTCATAAAAGATAAAACAACTTCTACTCTGTTTAGATCAGTGGCTTGCTATTGAAGCTTTGTTAAAGTTGTTCATCAGTGAAGCTATTATTTAGAATATGTGGTACAGACATTAACAGCTAATTTACACATTTGTACTGAAGGTCAAGTGTTTAAAATACTAGTTAGGATTAAAAAACCTGATTTTTTTGGTGAATTTTATGCATTAGAAGTACTTTCACTGCAAGAAAGAAGAACTGACAGAAAAAATAATTCACTTTTTGTCATGTTCCACTCGTGTTTATTGAAGAAATGTATATTTGAATGAGAAATCTTTTCTTCTAGACACAACTTAACACTTCTCCTTCTGCTGTTGCCTGAAAGGCAAATTCTTCCGTTTATGACATCACAGTTTAATACTATGACAGAAAAATTTCTCAAAAAACCTTGGATTGCCTAGGGGCATTGCAGCATTAATTAGAAAAAGATGCTTACTGAAAAATAAGCAAACACAAAAACCTTATTCTAAATTTAATAGTTAAAACAAGAACCCTAAAAATCATAAGTATGATTCTGTAACTTGGAGGTAGGGAGATAATTGAATTTCAGTGTCTATTATTTCATTATACAGTTCATTTCTCTGCCTTAAAATCTATTATTTAAGCACTTTATGTGTGAAATTCATACTTAAGCTCAGTTGTGGTGAAGGCTAGAATTATGAAAATTGCTGCTTAGCAGGATGGCTGAAACCAAAATTTTGCCATCTCGGGCTTGTTGTAACAGGATATACTCCACCTGCATGGGCTGAATGAGGCTCTGCTCACCCCAAGCATCACAGAAGAAAAGGAACAATGAAGGATAACAAAATGGTCAGAGGTACAGGATTGTTTCTATATGAGAATACACTAAACATTACGATCTTACAGCTTGTAAAAAAAATACCTGGGAATACTTCCTCTTTATTTCACATAAGCAGGAAGGGATATCCAGTGAAACCATCAGACATCATGTTCAAAACAAATAAAAAGAAGACCTGCTGATCAAACATAATTAAACTTTGATATTTACTGTATTGGGATACTGTACAGGCCAAAAGCCTATATAGCTTTTAATAACAGTTGGATGAATTTATGAAGCAGCTGTTAAACATGATTGATTGTCTACAACTTCTGACTGAAGAAGTCCCTCAGTATGCTCTTTTCAGGAAACTGGGGAATCCATTAGGGAAAGGGTCAATCTTTCATCACCTTCTTTCTTGTATTCTTTCCCTAAGCATGGTCACTGGCCTATGGGCAGAGAGAGTGTTGGGCTAAGCAGCCTTATACTTAATTCCGTATTCAAAGGTGTTTTTTTTATCTAACCAGCAGCCCACGTGGCTCTGTTGGCTGGCAAGATCTCTTTAGCTTACACCTATCCATACAGCTGCTTCTTTCAAAGACTTCACTGCTGTAAACACAAACGAAGGATGAAAAGAAATATTGGTAGAAAGACATAATATCTATAAATAGTTATAATGTAGAATATTAACATTGTTTTCTTATACTCTGCAAAAGTGTATCTACAACTGCATTTAGCTGAGAAATTTCATGTGGAAACAGAAAACACCTGCAGAATATTTTTAAGATATTCCTGGTTTCTTTTTCTTTTTCTAATCTGCCCACCAACAGTAGTTCAGTATTGTCCTTTAATTACAGTTTAGTCTAGTTTTCCTTTGTCTTGGAGGAGATGTTGAAAACCTGCAATAGCAAAGACAAAAAGAAATCGGAAGAAATATATGAAACTGGATGGTTATATAAAAGGGGTCAGTGAAAAAACATTACAGGGTTTTTTCTACCGAGAGAAGCCCAGAGAAAACTAATTGTACCAGAAAGTACAACTGCCAGAAAGTTGTTGTTGTCTAGCTCCCATTCTTAACTATTTTGCACAGCAATATAGACACACATACGGAGAGTCTTCTTTTCTGTAATGCTTCTGGAAGACATTTCTGATTGTATGACTTTTCTTTCTTAGGCCCTGTTCTCCTGTGCTGGGTTAGGAGGCATGAAGCAGTGTCAAAAGGCAGCTAGTTTATATGTATTATTTGCATTTACATAATAATACCTGTACATAATACACACATATGTGTATTATTTATGTTTATTTTTCCTTTCTCAAGGAAGTTTTTGTTGTCTGCTAAAAAATCTAAGCAGTAAAGCAATTGAAACTCTTCTTGATTGAAGTAATGCTCTTTCCTATAACATGCCATGATGGGCCATTCCTGAGGCATCTGCTAATAGGTTGCAGAAAGAGTTCAGTAATACTTATAAAAAGAATTCCATATGGTTCACCAGGTTTCTCACCTAGATAATAAGGGCATTAAATCTTTCCTTTTACTAGGATGGAATTTGAGCTGGGGCACAAATCTACTTGCTTTATATCAGCATAATAAGAGATGCTGTTTTGAGGGTCAATTGCATCTTTAAAGAATGTCAACATCTGTCTTGACAGAGGTCGGCAGAAAGTGTCATTACAGATACTTGCAGGGACCTGGATACTTTCATAAAATCCCATTTAAATGACACAGGATTATAAAATAGTAAAGATGAGACCAGGTGAATTAAAGATGCATATGTCATATGAAACTGACACAAAAATTGTACATATTTCTTTAAAGTATATTTTTTTTCCTCATTTTCCTAGTATCTGGTTGTTCCTCAGCTAATGATCACCTCTGGAATTAAAACAAGTGCTCATATTTTTTTGATAAAGTACTGAGGAAAAAAGGAGCTATGCATAAAATCCCTTCTGCCTGCTGAAGTTACTCTTAAATATTGCAGTGCCTAAGAGCTAGGTTTTGAGCCCAGCAACATCAACAGGTGGTTAAGTTCCCTATTTAAGCAATAAAGAAATTGGGGCTGTTTTAGGGTAATCTCAAAAAGCTACACATTGAGCTAGATGAATGCAAATACTGTGCCAATACATGGTTTTGAGTTCCTTCTCTAGAACTTCATGGCTCATCTTTAAAACTTAAGGAGGAGGAATACTAGTTGACAGCCAATGCCACTGCTGTGCTTCTTGAATGAAAATTATCACTATGCTCTATGTCAGTGCTCTCTAACAGCACAGGTGTGGTGCCCACACTTTTACAGTACTGCCTAATGGTTAGACTTCTCCAGAAAACTAGAAATGAGACTTTGTACTCCTTGTTCTTGAGGAAGGCCTAGAATCTGCATGGGGACTTTGAACAATGGATTTATTATGCAGAATGTGGCTGGTCCATCTTCAGCAGTGTTCAATTTTTTTTATTATTATTATTAAATCATCAGCTTCTGATTTAGGTTGTGCTGAGTGACATCAGTATTTTTGATTTGTATTATGAATGTTCAAAACATGCTCAATGCATTAGACTAGTGATTAGTTGCTTTATCTCCAGACCGTAGGACTGTTTAGGCAGTAGCAACTGTATGAGCAAGACAGGCACTCTAGAGGTGGTCATGGGGCCTGTGTCCAGATGATCCAGACTGTCTAGCCCTTTGACCACTATTGGAGGATGTCATGAGGTACCCTGGTTGACACAGTGGAGAGGAAGGCAGAAAACATTGCTTGTACTCTCTCAGCCTCCCTCTGCCACAAATCATGCTCTGATCTTGAGTCAAGTTTCTTCTTACATGATCTATAGACACCTGTTAGAAATGTCCTATCTAGCAGGTCAGGAGCTCCCTGACCATTGCCATATGTTTCCAGCTCCTGTCTGTCCCTTCAAGTCCATCAGATTCTGTGCACAAATTAAATGAGCATTCAGTCCTCTTAGCTTTGCCTCTGGCGTAAACATCAGACCATGCAAAGTCTTCTTCTCAGGGAGGACTGGACAGTTTATATGCTGTTCCTTTTGTTAGTGGTATTCTCCAAGAATACCTACTGGGAATGTCTCTTTCTGCTCCACATCTGCTGGTGCATGCTAGAGGTTAGGCCAACTGGTGTGCCCCTGGAGAAATACCCTAACAAAAGATGATGTTAACCGTCAGCCTCATGTTGTCACCATTCCTGTGTCTTCCCACTGCATCATGTCATTCTAGAGAAGGGTAAATACTGTGGGTATCCTTGGAAGCACATGCATTCATGTGAGAAGTAAAGTCACCCATGTCTCAATTTCTGGCATTAAAGACTCCTGTCAAAGTAGCTGTCATGCTGTTGTTCACATAGGTAGCCAAGAGGATCATTTTGAAATTAGTGTATCAGGGAATTCACCACTGGATCATGGGTTAAAAATGACAAAGGAGATATCTCTATGAATGCCAGGCTCCTTAGATAGCTTATCTACCTCTTGCCTTTCTCTGGCCCCAGATCCTATTTGTTCTGTCCTCTGAAAGAGGCAACAAGACCATTTTCCAGGGGAACCACTTCAGATCCCAGTCTCTTTCATCCTGGGACCCCTTGTCTTCACTGTCACTTAGATGGTGATGCCACAGCAGAGGAAGGAAGGCTCCTGTCCATCCTCACTGGCCACCAAATTCCAGATGAGTGTTTCCAGTGACAGCAGGACTGGTAATTCTTAAAAAGTATCAACAGAATCGGGGCCACGGTATTTCAGTCCAACATTTCAGAGCTGTAACTTATCATGAATTAGAATCATGTCTTGAAGAAATGATCAATCATGAGGACAATATAGGAAATTTCTGCACGATAGTTACTTAGATATCATTGGCAGGGCTTTTAAGTGCAATTTTAAAGGCTGTCAACTAATAAAGGAATATGCCATGTCTTTTATAATTTTAAAGTAAAAGAAAAGCAGAAAATAAAACTATCACAAGTTTCTATATTTTTTTCCCATTTGTGAAAGTTCCTTTTAAATATTAAAACTATTTAATCTATATTCTGTGACTTGAGGGCATACAGAAAACTGTTTGTATCACTATGCAGAATGAATGAAGGTAATTTGAGATAAGTATTTGAGGTTTTTTGCCCACAATTTTACCTTATCTGTGTAAAAAAAAAAAAACCAAACATGGAAAATATCTGACAGATTTTTGCACAAAGTGTTCTTTTCTTGTTTCTGGGAATCATTGTCTATTTCTGTCAATGTCTGATTAAGCAGAGGGAAATAATGTCCAATGAACAAAAGAATTATGTTTTTAATATAGCAATGTTTGAGGTTTAAACATATATTCTAGCTATTTGTCTAGGTTGCAGAATTTTAGCAACTGCGATATGTACAGCTAAGGAAAAGCACCAGGGAATGACAAAGAGTAAAATGCAGAGACAGAGAGAGAAGGATTGAAGGATCAGAGGTCAGATAGTGGGAGTTGTTGTATATAAGATTTACTTCTGGAATTATTTGACATGGAGAGGAACAAGGAGCCAGCACCTCTTACTGTCTAGCAATCTCACTATTCAGATAGATCATCCCAGAGAAGTACAAGTTTCAACAGTGTTTGCACCCACTTTTTATATCACTCATTAATCACTACTCTATCAGAAAGGGTAATCTTCTGGCCTTGGTGCACTAAATCTCCTCCTTCAGCAAGATCCTAATAAGAAAATATACCTTTAGTGAGTCCCTAAGGCTGAGATTTTCTGCTCCCTTTACCAGTTAACTTCTTGAAATAATAGGGAAGACATACTAGCTGTTTTAAGTCAGGTTTATTATGTGTGTACCATTTCTTTGCCCATTATGCCGCTGCCAATACTCAGGGGTTACTCTTAAAAGTCCAGTCCCTGCTTTCACATGTCCTACAGAGAGTCACTGAGTTGTAACTGGACATATAGACTGTGGTTCTAGAATAAAATTCTTACAAATTTTTCTACAAATGAGGAATAAAATCAATGTACATGTTTTTGACTTAGAGATAAGCAATCATCTGGGATCTGATTCATTATTATTTCCTGAATGATGCTATTGTGTTTAGTACAATGTTAACACAGGAGTTTCTTCGACATTGTGCAGAGAATTTCAATGTCTGGTTCCATTAATATTCATCCTGTTAAACCTGGTTACCCACACCCACTGCAGAATCATGACAGACTCCATCCTTAGATCTAAATAGGACAAATAATATGGTTTGGCAAAAAAATAAAGCATATTCTTCTCTGTCTTCCTGACTTAGTCTTACAAGCTAATAATGCAGAATCAGTATGTACCTAAGTGGTACGTGTCTTGGGAAGCCAGTAAGTATGTTGCACAGAAGTACTCTGAAAATAAGCAGGGGTGTCTTTGACACTGATCACGGCAAAGCAGTGGCATCAATCTGTGCTGTTGTGCACAGTACAAAGAGCAGAGAAATTAAAGGTCCCTTGCACTGTTTTGTTGTCAATGCCCACTGTAGTTTTTCTGGCTGAAGTCTGGAACGAAATTTTTGATGTGCAGATTATACATCTTTCATTCCATTTCTCTCTGGATACATAAAGGGTGATTTCCATGGGTAAGGTTGAATGGAATCTGGCAGTCTAAGCAGAAATTGAATTACTTTATTGCTTATTCACCTCAAAATTACAGCACCTGCCTTTTCTGGGTGCAGAAACAATTTCCTAGTATTAGACGCAAAACATGATTACGATTTAAAATGGATCTTTCAGAAATGTACCCCTTTGTGTCAGTTCATTTCATGTTCTGACTAAATTCAGTAACAACAACCGTACAACAGGGTTGTCTTTAACTAAAACTCACTTCGTTCCTGTATACCTAGTACACTGAAGAATTTTTCCACTGTAAGGCCTTTATTCTCCACCATTTTGCATGACTGAAATAAAATCCTTACACAGAGACTGACAAATACTCTTTTCCTACACAAAATGTCACAAAGACCTGCCTTCCTTCCTTTGTGGGCCTTTATCCATGTTTTTCCTAGCAGGCTTTTTGCAGTGGATGTGCTGGGACCCTGCGTGAAGGACCATTGCTAGCTTCACAGTCGCTTCAATCCTTTTCTGACTGTGCAACAATCTTTCGTTCTCTTGTCTCCTCCTCTGCTTTGTTTTTCTCTCTTCTTTTTTTGTTTTTGTTCTTTCATTTCATTGATCCACAGTCTAGCAAAATCCCACACAGGGAAACAGTCCCACCAACACCTATTATCCCCATCACAAAAAAAGCATCAAAGTGATAGCATGATAATTTCCCTTGTAAGTTATACCACTTTACTGTGCTTTTGTAAGTATCAGCCTACTTAAGTTCTGTCTATTCTGTTTTGTGAAATGGCCTCCAGAATGGGATCCCATATTAATATGACTCTTACAGTATGTGTAAAAAAGGGAGAAAATCTCATGTTACATTCATGAGATACTTGTTTAGACTTGTTCTTGGTTGCATGATTAATTATGTAAGGTAAATAACTAATTTATAAATTAAACATGTATGCAATTTTTAAATCTATATAAGTAATTATTTAATTTGTTCATGTATTCTTTTATAATTTTTTAATAATTTTTTATCATTCTCCACTCTGAGGGTGGTGAGGCACTGGAACAAGTTGCCCAGAGAAGTTGTGGATGCCCCATCCTTGGAAGTGTTCAAGGCCAGGCTGGATGGGGCTTTGAGCAACCTGGTCTAGTGGAAGGTGTCCCTGCCCATGGCAGGGGTAGTTGGAACCAGGTGATCTTTAAGGTCCCTTCCAACCCAAACCATTCTATGATTCTATGATTTCCAGTGAAACTGTTATAATTAATGCTATTTTAAGAGCAAATGAGTGTAAAATTGCAGATGCCTTTGAAGGAACAGACTTCATTTAGACAGGAGGTGGTAATTGAAATAATTGAACCTCACATTGTAGTTAAATTTGCCTCCTGCTTCTTTTAACAGTCACAAAAGAATATGGAATTAAGTCCTTTAAACTTTGAGATGAGATTAATTTCATGTCAGTGTACCCGAGACAAAGATAAAAGAAGGAAGAGTGCTTGAAATGGGGCTTCCATGTTCTTCCTCACAAAACAACTTCTGCTAGAAAGAATTTTTCTGACAGGCCTTTCTCTTTGGATATGTAAAAAGGCAAGGCTGCATAGTGTCAGAAACTGGCAGGCTGCAGGACAGGCTTTTCCAAACATTTCAAAATGCTTAGGTCTCTGCAAGGCCCTTTCCTTGGAACACAAGGGACATGGCTGCCCTGAGAGCCAAAAGTCTCTCCTGTGAATGGCCTCTCCTGGTTGTGGGGAGGACATAGAGTTTGGAGGCCCCTGCCCAATCTCTGACCCTCTCCTGCCCCTGGCCTGTCCCTGATGTGCCTGCCCTGCTCTCCAGGACAACACCTGAGCAGACTAGATGGGTATTTCCATTTGTCTCTGGCATCAAAACCAGCTGAGGAAACTGATCTTGCCTTTTGTCCTTTTTCAATCCCATTGTCGTGCCATAACTCTCAGCCCCCATTGCTTTGCCAGTGCAGCTGCGCTGTAATGGTCTGGGCTAAAGAAGTCTTCTAAAAAAGAGGGGTTTTCTTCCCCTTCATACCATACAGCGCAGGCCATTACTACTCACTGATACAGCTTAAAGCACTCCAGCAGTATTCTCTGCTGACTGGAAATAGTTGATTCAGTGGTTCAGGGTCCTGCTGAGGGCTTGTAGCATGTGGGTGACCTCTCCTGCAGACAAAGCAGAGGACAAAAGCAATTTAAGGGCACTAATGATTGCACAATCATCATAGACCCCTATCTGAAAGCGCGTGGCTGAGCCTGAACAAGTAGGGCTATGGAATGGGGAAGGAGTGGAGGTCAACTGTGGGTTAGCCAATAGGGCTAGGAGAAGATGGGTTTTGGAATGAGGTAAGGGATATGGAGGTTACAGCAGAATGGAATGAAAAGTGGAGCCATGGGATCTCCACTTGGGATAGGGCTGAGATCCTGCAGACTAATTTAACAAGAATTATTAATACTTTTGTGCTTATTGCGTAAGTTCCCAGGTAGAAGCCTCCAGCTGGGCAATACTGGTATTGATTCACCTTTTTCCTTTATTGGGTGAGGTCTCCCTGACTTTCTGACTATCTCAGGGTAACCTGACAGAACGCACTTAAACAATGTTCATGTAATACAGATTTATACTGCATCATGTTGTATAACAGTTTTCTTGTCTAGTTCATACAGCATAGAGCTCATGTTGTAGATTTAAGATGCTGACAAGATGTCCTCTCCTGGGAAGGATGAGTTGCTTTAAAGTTATTAAGGTTTCAATGTGAAACAAGAAATGGTGCCTTACATTGAAAATAATCCCATTGATTTTTTGTAGTTTTTTGACTGAAAGGTTGTTCCAAAGACAAAAGAAAATACTTTTGAGTAAAATGAGGAGATTGAGAAGAAAAAGAATATTTCTGCTGATTGTTACAGTTTTGGCTTTTAGCCACTTGTCAGGTACCTCTTGTTAAGAGGGGAAAAGCAGAAGAGAAATTGGAAAGTTTCATGGATAATTGTCAAAAAGCCTCAACACAGTCCTTCCTGACTGTACTTGCCTGTCATTTTTCCATGGAAATGTGTTGTTTTCAGTAACACATAACAATTCTAATTATAAACAGTAAAAAACCCTCAACCCCTTTTATTGTAATCCTAGAAAGCACAGGCCCTGTCTGAGATCCAGTGGAGTTTTTTTGGAGTCTTCCAATGTGGTTGTAGTTGAACTTATCTCACCGCTCTTCTCAATGGTCCCCTTCTGTGGAATGTGCACAACTCTGCACTCCTCTCTCTGTTCATTGGGATATGAAGCCAATTTCTCTTCTCTCCTTTTGAGCTGCAGAGTCAAAAAGTGACTAGTTTGCCAGTAAAGTGGCAAATGCATATAAGGAGTAGGAGGCTTCTTTTTAAAAACTAACTTTTTTTTAGATCTTAGATGACCAGCATTACATGTTAATACAGCTAGGATGGATGTTAAAGCATTTGAAGTATATGTCAATTTCAGCAACAGCTGTGAAATACAAGTCTTGTTTAGATAAAATTCTTTATTCCTTCAGCTAGTGAGTACTTCTAGAAGAAAAACCCACCTGGGTGACTTGATTTAGGTAGTTTTGAGGATGGTGATGACTCTTAACTTCATTGCTGGAAGACTGCTACAATAGCACACTCCAAAGCTGAACAAATTTGTGTGGGTCACACATTTTGCTGAGTATTACTTCTAGTTTTTCACTAATCATGACCTCAAAAGATATTTCAAGAGAGATATTCCTGGTCTGTCAAGCCAGTATATTAGTGAATGAAGACCAAAGTATGCCAAACAAAAGAAAGGGTTAGAAAAGAGATAGAAAAAACATAGGCAGGAGATGTTAAGACCAGGACCCCAAGTCTGCACATCATTCACTAAATAGTCACAAGTCTTGGCTTCATTCTCCTCAGTTTGACCTGATCTGCTCTCAATGCCTCTGAAGACCCGGGTGATAAAAGCATGAACTGGGCTGAGGAGTTTCAGAATTTGGGTATGGGTATGGTAACTATGATGACAAAGCTCACAGTAAATTCCAGTCATCTCCTGTGTTTCCACACAGGACTGCCTTATAACCAGTTTCAAGAGGGATAAGAAGCTTCAACCCATTATCAACGTACAGGAGAGGTACCTGTAAGTGGCCTCAATGCTAAACACCTCCTTTTGCTTGTAGAATCCTTCAGACCAGAATCATGCTGACCTAGAACCATACCAGGCACTTTGTCAGAGAGCTTTTAAACCATACAGTTTGTACCATTCTGTTTCACTTGGGCTTTGGCTGACTTTCGTAAATAGGTTCACTTCAGTGGTGACAGATTTTCTTTTCTAGTTTGGCAACTTAGAAAATCGGCCTTCACATAACGTTTTGCCCATACTTGGCATTTCTGAAACCTATATTTTAAATTTCTGGATTAAAGTCTAGCTTTGGAGCTCACATTTAAAAATGAGTTGAAAACCTGGGAATATTTAGGAGAGAACCAGAGGAATGATTTGACATCCAGAGAACTGGATTACACTGATAAGATTTAAGGAAATTAATCTATCTTAATTCTGTCTTAAGGAAAGGTTAAGAGTTTATTTGACTACAGTCTACAGGGAAAAAAGGGAGCAGATATTGGGAAGCAGGGTACATTTTAACCTAACATAAGATTTTCCACTTATTATTAGAATACACAATATTAAAAAGGTGCATTTTTCTTTTTATCACGAATGATGATTAACTATTGGAGTAAGTTTTTTTTGCATTTGAATCTTCTGGCCTTGGTACAACAGAAGAATGAAAAATCTTTCAAACCTTTGCGGCAGAGACAGAAATGTGTCAAAAGAATAGTATCTGGCCTGGGATCTGGATCAAGCGTTGATTTCTTTTTATGGGACTGACCTTAGCTGGCTGAATTGGGAAGGTAGAAAACCTGGTCATGGAGAAAGAGCTTGACTCTTCCTTGTATTTTTTTTTCATATTTGCTGAATACTGTTTTTTAAAGTTACAGGTTTTGCTATAGGATTTTTTTTTATCTCATTCTATCGAAAAGTAGAAAGGAAGAATATCTCAAACCATATAGTGTGCTTTTCTTTGTTAAGGTCTGTAAAGGTATACTTTCATGAGGCTCTGCATAGAAATAATGGTCTGCTTGAAATTTCATGTATGCTTGAAAATTCAATACAGAAATTATACTCATTAAATAAAACAAACAACTCCCCAAACCCTTCCACACACACACACAGGTCCCTTCACCCACACTGGATAAATAAGCAGAGAATCTCCCTTGCTCATCAGAAGAATTAATTTGTATGCCTCATTTGGATAAGAGTTACTTTGGCTGCAGGCATTATAACTAGAACAATAGATATGTTTACATCACAGCTTCCTCTTAAATTTTTAGAATTCAGTTATAATAGGGACTTCTGGGAATCTAGAGATTGGTAGCTTCTGGCTACCTTACAAGAGTTTGTAAATTCCTCATGTCACACAGTCCACCCAGATTTGCTGCATCTTGCCCTGCATGACCCCAACAAAAAGTAAAGTAGGTTTTCTCTTCCTGCAGCATATCTGGAGAGTTTAGCTAAGATAGCGATGAATTTACAAGATACCTAGCTTATCCAGCTAAGGTAACAGTTCCTGGCAATTCTTTAAAGTGTTGATGAGCATCATCTCTAATTTACCTGCTCAGACCTCAGGCTGTCTGCTTTCCTTCCTTTTCCTTGTAGGCAAATATAAACCTTTATGTAAGCATCAGTAATTCACTTATAAAGCTCAGTAATATTGTTACAGGGTCCTGATTTAAGTCTTGCTTACTTTCTTTCATAACATTGACTTTAATAGGCTCAGTCTTGGTTTGTACTATAGCTTCAGAAACCTCATTGTCAAAGTGTGCCTACATTAGGGTTCTGGTTTGGGCCAGGAGTGCTCTTTTGAAGTGAGTCTCTCAGTTGGAGAGACTGGACAGGAACTAGCTCCTTTCTGATGAAATTAAGTTAGAAGGTGCACTCCAGGAACTCACCTACTCCACTCCAACAGCTAACTGGCTGTCCATGGGACAAGAGTAGGGAGAGTCCACAGTAAAACACCCAAAATGTGTATTTGTCTGTTGTTGCCAACAGTAGGTCCTCAGCACTAATTGTTTCACCTATAAATCTGCTTCTATTGGCAGCTCTGCCTCTTGCTAATGGCAATATAGCCTCAATAGTCCTCAGAGTTTTTACTGTCTGTGGTATCTTTGCGTGATTTGTAATAACTGAAATGGCTAGAGGGAAAATACTCAGAGTTTGATAAATTTAGCTGCAATTGACACAAGGCAGTTACTGCCTCTCTTTATATATTGCTGATGCAAAAGGGATTGTTTTAGGCTACTGATGAAGTGAATGTCCATATTTGTAGTTTTAAGGGTGTGTAGGTGTAGGACTTGTAAAAAGGGTTATGTTAGTTAGAGAAAATAAGTTTGAAAGAAAACTCAGAAAAGCATGAATCCATCCTTCTGTCCCAAGTCAAGAATGACTGCACACAAACCATTCTTGACCAATATTTGTTGAACCTAGAAAGACATAGAGTTTCTAGTCTTATAATCTGAATTTTAAACATAGCATGCAAAATGTTACAAATTTTTCCTAATAAATAATTTAATTCCCACAGAAACACAGGAGTCAAAAGATACTTAAACATAGTTGTGTAAAACATTTTACAACAATTCCTTACAATAAGTGGCAACTGGAAACTGGTCGGAGCAGGATACCTTAATGGATATGTAGCTTTTCAAACTTTCACTTTGCACATTTGAAATTTTTTGGGAAAATTTCAGCCAATACAGTCATTTTTTTCAGTCACTTCCTTTTATCATTCCCTCTCCTTTGCGCCTTGCACACTGATATACTATTTGAGGAAAGATATTTGGTTTTGCTCATACTGTAATGTTCTGAGATTATATCTATAAAATTCTCTAGCCTTCCCAGATGTTTGGAGAAAAGATTCTCTTTTTGTTAGGGGGAATCTTTTTGCAATCTCTTAGAAAACTGAAATTGGCAAATACTTGGTAGAGAATTTTTGAATTTCCGTAGTTAAAATGGCCAAAAAATTCAATTGCCATTTGTCTTCACACTAGTTTTCCTCAGACAGATCCCAAAATGATGCTCAAGCTATACCTGCATCATCCCTATAGAATAACCAAACATGGTCCATGTAGCTCAGAAAGACCATGCTGAATAACTGTTGCTGTTACAAAATACTTGAGTATGCTCAAGGTCAGGGCTACAGGATTTTCAAAAGCCATTCCACTTAATCAATTTCTGGTGAGTCTGATCTCCTGAAGGAGAGCAAGTAATCTGTGCTTGCTGTGGGGAGTAGAGTAAAAGCAGAAGGGGGAAATGGAATAAATTCAAAGTGTGGTGAGACAGAGACTGGACAAGAGTCAGAAAAGAAAACTGGAGAAGGAACTGGAGAAAACAGTTGGTAACAAATTAGGGCAAGAAAAAAAAATATTGGATATTGTTGTGATAGTTGGGTGAGGAATGACGGAGATCCTGCTGTTAGGATTGGAGAAGGGGGAATACATGGGAAAGTGGGAGTCAGCTGTTCAAAAGCAGAATGATGAGAACAGGAATTAGAGTGGAAGAGTCAAAGAATGAGCTGGCTGACCAAGTACATCAGGAACCAATTTATAGAACAGGGTAACTAGTTAGGGATCTCTTTAATAAGGCAGGATCCCAGGCTTGGGAATGGTGTGAGAAAAACTACAACTTTATCATCTGCTTCAGATTCAGCCATACAAGGTTAATGCCGCTAGCCTCTTTCACAGATGTGTTTTGGGAAGATGGCTGAATGCTCATGAAGTCTTCAGAAATTCTATTGAGGAACTGTGTAGGAAGAATTGTGAGTAACTTAATCATACTGCCTATGTAAAAATGTTTGAAGAGTGTGCAGGAAATAGGCAAGCCCATTAGCTGAGCATAGTCCATTCTGCACATTGAATCAGACAGGTTCTGCAGTTGAAGCAATGATGCATGCCTCAATTTTTTTCCCACTCAGTGTACTCAATCTGATACATCTGGACACTATGACATGAAGTGGACCACAGTGATGAAGCACTGGGTGGCACATTACCCAACAAGCACAACTCCTCTCCCAGTGCTTCATCTGTGGGCTGCACACAGACTGCCTCAAATCCATGCACTTGGGGAAACCTGATGTGAAGTCACAGGACAAGAGGAAGGTCCCATGTTGTGCTGAAAGGTGTAGAGCTTGCAGCAGGAGAGAATGGGATGTGAACCTGTTGTCTGAGTCTAACTGTTGGTCTGTGAGATTTGGTAGGTCTGCACTCAGCGTATGATTATGCAATAAAATGTTGTAGATGATATATTCCTGGAGTGGATGACAGGTGAATGATGATGTCTGTACAGATAGTTCTGTCATTTCCTAAGTCTAAATTCCAGCATTTGAATGGCAACTTTAATAATGCTCTTTTAACACAGATTCTTTTGTGTATTAGTAATTTGTAATTTTGCAGTCTAGCTGTAGTCTGAGACAATGCATTTTTTAGTTTCCTTCAAGAAGATGGGAACCTGCTTGTGATTAATTTGATGTCTGTTGTCTTCATTCAGTGAGGAGTATAATTTGTCCCAACTCTTTGTTTCTCTCTCTGCACTTGTTCCAATACATTGCTTTCTTTCCAGATATATGTGATGTGAGAAGCAGCCCTGCAGAAATGGCCATGAAGTCTTCAGAAATTCTGTTGAGGAACTCTGTAAGAAGAATTGTGATTCTGATCTAGTTGAAGATGTCCCTGCTCATTGCAGGGGGATTGGACTAGGTAACATTTAAAGGTCCCTTCCAACCCAAACTATTCTATGATTCTGTGGGTGTGAAAATTTCAGACTGAGCAACAGAAGAAATTCTATTAGGTAAAACAGAAAAAGCAAATAATGGGATTAGGTAGCTCTGTGATTTAACTGGGGTTTGAATTAAGATCACTAAAATCACCTTGAATACAATTTAAGTGGGATGTTGCGTCCTGTCTACAAAAATAAGAGCTTGAACATCTAGTGTCTGTTTGTTTACATCATGAAACAGCTAACAGTAGCTGGTGTGATTTACAGACTGCATGTTGCTTTGGAGAGGGGAGGTCCAGTGTTACAGGGAATGCTGAATTTTGGGAGGGAAGTGTCTTAGTAGTGGTCCGTGACAGAGCTTGCTTAGGGCCTAATTTAGCCAGTATTGTCAGGGACACCTGCTATTCAAGGAAATTCTAATCATCTTTTGTTTCAATTAAATAGAGTTTTTCTTTCATATTCTTCACCTCTTTGGACCACTGTGCTGAAGAGCCTTGTAGCCTATCCTATGCTGCACATTCAAATGCTTGTGAGGCTAAGTGCACATCTGCTGAATTGTCTTTAAATAAACTTTGAGTAACACTTTTAATTTGTTGCCTTTGAACACTGAGGTTTTTAATAAAATCTTTGGAAAAGAGGTGTTCACGTCTAACGTTCCCATCAAACTGTCATGTAATGCTTTTTTGAAGACATAATTTTAGCTAACTTCCTTACTTGGTACCTGATCATAGCCTGTAAAACAGAATCAGCACCAGAAGGCTTGTGTGGCCATTTGAATTTCATAGCCTTGAGAGACAGGATTAGTGTTTTACGTATTTCTGTTTTCTTTTCTTTAGTACACCTCCTAGAAGCTTAGAAATAAATGCACAGTGAGCCACTGAAGTGCTTAAATTACTGCAAACACCAACAGCTGGTATAAATAGGCTAGTTCACTATATATAATTAACAGTGTGCAAATATGCCGTTTTTGGCCTTTGTACAAGTTCATGCAGCTCAGTGGCCAGGAGCCAGCGCAGAGTTCAGGGACCTGATTTTAGAACAACATACTTACACCATGAGTTGCCACCTTTCTTTCATGCCCTTGCCTTCAGGCGGTGGTAGTGGCCTTGCCAGAGGAAGCAATAGTTTGGACTCTGGCTTGGGAGGTAGGGGAGGAGCTGCTGTTATCACAGGAGTCCTGACTTTGTACCTTAAAGCACCCACTCTCAGTCTGTCTCATAAGGCGGTTTCCAAGTCCAAGAGCTGATCCTGTCAGTGTTTCCTTTTGAATTTATAATCTGATCTGCACAGGTGGGTTCCCATGACCAGTGCCAGAAAACACTTCTGCAAAGCTCTGTGTGGACAGTGTGCAAGGCCTTTCTGTAGAATAAAGTTTTTTTTTTTTCCCAAGGTTCAAGTTTATTCGTATACTATATCCCTTAAAGTATTTGAGGCAGAGGTGATGAACCATGGTTCAGATTCCTTTGAATTCTTGGAATATGGAGTGTAACTTTACCATTTAAACATTGAATATATAATTTTGCCTCTAAATTTCTACTTCACATCAGTTTTCCATTGTATGCTCTATTTTTATGAACAATAAGTATATTTTAGATAGTAGTGGAGTTAGATACAAATATATGGAAAATAGTATCTCGTCAGCTACATCTGATCAACTGGCAGCTGCCACATTCTGCTCTGGCTGTTGCTTCGGAAATTCTGTGGGCTTGCCAGCTGTCTGTCTTGCTAGGGTCTTGATGAGTTGCCTTGCTTTTTGGGCACTCTTGAATGATTCCCTAAAATAATTTCAGCATGTATTGCTCATGTTTTCCTTTTTTAATAATTGCTTCAGCTCTGTGGGAAGCATTCTTTATTAAAATGTGTGTGTACATCTCATGTGTTCCACCTAACATGGCACCAATGCAAAAATATTTACTTTTAAGTCACACCCACCTATAAAAACACAGGTGGGTTATGGCAACTCCACTGAAAGTTGATGGGAACTGTGTCCCTCAGTTTTCAGAGCATGCCCATGTCATGCAGTGGAGCTCAGTAGAGGCAACCCTGAACTAGTACTCACCTGATTCCTTCTCACCAAAACAGAGTTGAAGGCAATGTAGCCATCTCATAGCAGTGGAGTACTTAGACTAAGCATGGTTTATTTGCTTATGAAGCACAGTTTGTTTGTTTAACGAAGTGTCACTGGGATACCCCTGTACTCTTCTGAGACCAGTACCTAAAATAATTTCACTGTGTCTGCCTGTGCCATTTTGCCATACAGGGAGGCTTGGGACTATTTCAGGGATTGCACTGCCTTGCGTTATTCTGCATTCACAGGCCCCCTTTGGCAGTTGCAAATAGTTTATCATCTGAAGTTTATCATGGGATTGAACTAGGGTTCAGTTAGTTAAAATATCGTCCAATAATTCATGCTGCTCAATATGTCGGCTCCTCCAACACTTCAACAGAAAAACAGAAGTGATTATCTTTCTGTAGCCTCCATGGGTTACACAATTGATCTGGAGCTGCACTGCAATCTTTTGCTAGTGTGGTGTATTGACCAAGCTGTGGGAATATTTCTTGTTTGTTTTTGTTTGGTTTAATATGGATCTGCTAGGAAAAACAAGCAAGAAGAGGAAAAATCATAGCTGAACATAGGACAGACATCTGCAAACCCTTACAAGTTTTTTCAAGTGTAAACTTTAACTAAAACCAGCAATATTTTCAGATATCTGAGCCAGTACTGAGCCAACTTGCTATTTGAAGACAGTGAAATAATAGATGTGTCTTAAAATCCAGCTTGGCAAGTGTTTTGCTCCAACTGTCAAAATAACAATGCTTTCTAAGAAATATCTGGATGGCCTTTGGATCCATGACATAGATACTTTAAGATGATTTTATTTATTTAAGATATTAAAAATTGCTTTAATGTAAAACTGTTTGTAACTTTGAATTGGGTTTTTCTGATTGTTTAGCAGAAGAAATATTTCAGAAAAATGAGAAGCAGGCAGTGCTTTCCAGCACTTTTAAACCAAAGATCCTTCTGTAGCCTTTTTTTGTCCAAATTTTCCATAGGCAAATTGTAAGCATGCTACCTTTCATGGCCTCTCCTGCTATTCCAGTTGCAGAAAATGCATCTTAGTTGAGGCACTGACTGAAAACTGGGTTTTGCAAGTAAGCTGTCTACCAGTTGTAAAATAGTTCTTACTCCCTTTCTAATACAATATATACCATGCTTTTCTACAAAATGTGTTGGTATCAAGAAGAGGGATTGAGAACAATTTACTGAGAAATATACTGAAACCTGTTGGTAAGGATACTCTCCTGGGATATAAAGGTTCAAATTCCATCAAAAAGAACAGGTACGTGTTTGAATATGAGTCTCACATCTGACTGAAAGGCCCTTCTTTTGGGCTGCTTCGAAAAAAAAAAGAGATGCCACATCTTCCCCATCAATTCTGTGAATGTCTTCTCAGTGTATCCCATTAATTGTTAAGATTTAGGTGTTAAAAAAAATGGGAGAAGAGAGACTCTTAATTTATCCTGAAATAATAAAAAACCCTGCTTTTTTTGCTTTGTTGAACAACACAAAGATTTACGTTTCTGACTCAAATACATAATTTTTCCACCTGATTTTTGATTGTCATTAAAATGAAAGATCATTTGCTTGAAGAGACAGAGTTGTAGATTTACAAGGTTGTATGGGAAATGTCTATTCTATTTCATTTATGGTAATAATTGGTAATTTAATAAAGTACTTTTGCAGCTCAGGAAAGTTCCAGTATAACTGCATTAACCAAAACACATAGCTCCACCATAGTTACAAATAGTGCAAGATTATTCCATTTTTAACTATTATGCTGAAGGATTCATAGCACTGAAACCCATTAAATAACTTACATGGGAAAAATGATTTAACTTGTTTAATACTGGAGCTGTAATGAATTGTATATGAAAGTAATTTCATCTATACTGTGCTAAGTAGCAGAACTGTGTTTTTACCTTTTTTTTTCTTTTTTCACAGAACAGCTTATGTAAAGTAGCTCTAGAACAAGTTTTAAAACCAGGTTTTAACTTTGTGCCACCATATGTGGGTACATATAATGGCATTTTGACTTTCAATATACTGGGATAAGATAGATAAAGACACGTGTAATGTCAGACACATTTGATATCAGAGATTGTCCCTCTGGACATAAACTTAAGGTGCGGATGTTGTTGGTAAAATTTGGCCCTAATCCTTTTAACAGAATTGAATTAATAAGATGAAGATGTAATGAGTTATAATGTTATTCATAAATTCAGTATTTATTTGAAATGCACACTAGTATATTAATAACTTTGTCTTTATTTTAGCTGAACTCAAAAAGATTGCTTTTTGCCTACTCTCCCTAGATGGCCATGAATAAATAAGTTCCTCTGTTATTATGTGTGCTGTACTTTCGTAGCACTAGCAAGTTAGTCAAACCAGATTTGCACACAGTTATTTGCTGCAGAATGAAGAGTAGAGCGTTGTTTTCCCTTGAAAGCTTCTTCCTTTCAGTGCATCTGAAAAGAACCTTCCTTCACTTAATCAGCCACATCTTGCTGAATGCTTCACGTGAGGAATGAACAGGGAGCCTAGAGAGCCCCCTAGTTTTGCAAAACAAGACTGATGTTAAACTACTTTTTTTACTCCGCTTGATTAATGCACTTCTATGCAGCCTATAGTCTTAAATGTGTGCTTATCAAGATCAAATCTGATTAAACTAAATGTTAACATAGGGAAGCACAGGTGTGTTGATGTTTGTTTTAGCATTTGTGACTAAGTTCCTAGTGTCAGTGGGAGAATGGTCAAAAGACAGAAGAAAATGAGGGAGATTATCTATCAAAGCTACAGAACTGTGTAACTTGAAAAGAGTTCTGAAAGCTTGTGACCTCTGAGGATTAATGGCAGTGGTAATACACCTCATGGTAAACAATTGAATGCAAGGGGTAAGAGGAAGATATCTAATCAACAAGGCTTACTAGATGTAAACTTTCCACATTAGCTTCTCAAGTGTAATTACAACTTCAAAGCACTTTTTGAAAAGGTGAGCAGTAAATTGTGGGTACCAAAGTATGTCCCCTTACATAGTGAATAGCTTAATATGCTCTGTTATGCATTTTTAAACTATTTTTTAAACATACAAGACTAAATAGAATATCTGCTATACTTCAGCATGTACGGCCAATTGCAAATTTTTTTACACATCTTTGGTTTGTTCTTATTTCCACATTCTGGGTCAGATTCTACTTCAACTTTGAGCTGGCTGTTGAGCATAATAGCTGCCTTTTGCCAACCACGCAGCTGTGTATCTCTGTCATAGATCACTCATTTAAAATGAGGATGCACATGTGCATGAGAACATTATGAAATAATATTTTATATCATCAGTGGCTAATAGTTTTTTGGTATTAACCACCCGTCTTTTTGTTACTACCTCATACTGCTCTCCCAATGCAGTGGACTATTCAAATTTCTTTTTTCCTCTGGGATTTATGCTTTCTTAAAGTGCTCCTTGCATTAACAAAATTCTTTTCATATTATTCATACAAAACTTCCATTGCTTACATCATCTGTGCAGCAGCCAAAAGGGAGCACAGCATATTACAGCATGAATAGAGATATCTGCAGATACTTCCTGTGTAATTTTGACATCCTGCAACAAGTAAGAATAACAATATGAGATACAAAGTAAGAATAAGAGAAAGTCATGGGAAAAATATCATATGGTTATTTGCATACGGTACATATCTTGATGGATTAACTTTAGAAACATCAGTGAACTAGACATGGTCTTACAGATGGAAAAAACTGATTACACCAAGATTTCTTGAGCTATGAGCCATGATTCAGTGAAGAACAGGCAGCACTCTTCAGTTTATAGGGAATCAGAAAACTATTTTTGGACAGACTGTAGGAAAAATACCAGGTAATGAGGAAAGATTATAGAGGGTAGTGGAAGTTTTGTGTGTATACATATTTCCAAAAGCATTTCTGCATACAGGGATCAGGTGACAAAAAACAATAAAAGAGATTTTGAGTGAGGTCAACCTATGGAACGTGAATGGCCATTGTCACAGGAGAACATGAGAATTGGAAAGAAAGGCAGTAGGTGACTGAAAATAGTATATGGGCAGTAACATAGCCATACAGAGTGTTGAAAATCAAGGAAATGAATATGAAGCAGATGCAGATGGTGATGCCAGGTCAGGAAAGGTATTTGTGAAAGGGGTGACTGTAAAAATAAACTAGTAAATTATACTTTCTATCCACAGTTCAGTGTTTTCAAAGATATCAAAATATTATAAACTACAAGACTTTTGTCAGCTGCATTTAATTCTTACTTATTGCTAGCTGGACCTAGATATGGCTAGGACTCTATTAGCCCAGGCCTGGATAGAGTTAAGGCAAAAACGCAGTCCTTGTCCCTGGAAGTATATGGTTTAACCATATAGAGAAAATGGGGGTATTGTAAACGGGGAGTTTAGTACATTAAGACAAAACTGCTCACCTGGAAAGGAAATTTTTTACAAACGATTAGCAACCTAAATGTTCTCAAGCTTTTTGTAAGCATCCCAGACATGCAGGCACAATTCGAAAGAAGGCAGCAGGGTGGCTGTCCAGCTGTTGACAGCTGATACCCTATACAGTGGAAACTTCATAAGAACAAGTGCAAAGCTTTGAAAATCAGGCTATGCATAGGAGTGGAAGATTTTATTCCAGGATAGTCAAAGCAGAGGCATTGTTTAGAGCATTATAAGCAAGAGTTTAATTAGAAACAGTCTGCTGGAACTCAATCTCCCTGTGAGTGCCTTACACCATGTGCTCCACGTCTTGCTGTTGTCTGTGATTGTCTTTGATGATTTCTGATGCTCAGTTTATGTGCCTCTTAAAAAGTCTTTAGGAACTAATCTTTGAGTACGGAATATAACAAATAGGTTGCGAATAGACTGTGACGGACTTTGAAATATAATCAGATGCTGTTCTAGATGACATCCACTTGAGAAACAGATAGGAAAATAAGCACATTTTTCCTGAGAATGCCCTTGCTTTTTTACAACTTTATTTTAACCATGTAATTTGAGGAATACTCAGCACTTCATGAATTTTTAAGAGCAAAAGGGACCATTGTGTTCATTTAGTGAGAGTCCCTAGGCTGCTCAAGACACTTGAAACCCATAATTTTTGTGTAAGACATGGCATACGCTGAAAAAAAATGGTATGATTTCAAAAAGATAAAAATGCTTGAGAATCCACCCCCCTCCTAATATTTGTGATTCTTTAGGCTTGCAGTCAAAATGTAAACCTGAGCCTGAACTTTATCTTTCATTGTTTTCTGGGTACTGGATCTCATTATACAGTTTTAGAATTGTTATTATAAGGAGCTGTAAGCCAGGAATATTCTACTTACATATATTTGTAGATGCTGATCAAGTCATATCTCAGCCTTCTAACTGATAAACTAGTTAAAGCTTATTGATGCTTTCACATATGGATTTTCCATATTACAAATTATTTTGAAGACCTTTTTTGAATCCCTTCTAACTTTTTACCAAGTAATTTTTAAAATGTGCACTGCACAGCATGGCATAATATTCCAGTAATGGTCTCACTAATGCTCTTTACAGAGATAAATACCAGCTCTTCAGTAATCTTAGTATTTGCTGGCTTAAGCATCTAGGAATCACAGTCATTTTCTTATCTATAGCACTGCACTGAATGTTCATGCTTAATTAGCTCATTTACTATGACCCCAGAGTCTTTCTCAGTGTGAATGTGTTTCAGAATGTGGTCTCCCATTTTGCCTTTAGATCTTGTTTTTGTCTCTGCAAATTGCACAGTCTTCAAAAAAATACATCTTCTGGAACAATCAGATTACTGTGCATAGCAGCTCTGTACACTGTTACTTAGCATTCTGCTGATTTTTGTGTTATTTTCAGACTGCATATATATAGCATACAGCACTTATTCATCTATTACACATCTTTGCTGTTGTTTACAGCAGTAAGGGAGAATTTATATCCATTAGTGAGATATTGTGAAATACAGATGAAAGATGGATTAAAGTTGTGTGTCTGAGGCAGCTGGTGCTTCCTATTGTTTGCTCTGTAGGAAATCTTGCTGCTACAAATGGCAGGGCTAGCTGAAGCATGCACGAACCAGTTCCTGCACTGAAGCATTTACAGTCAAACATACTAAGGTAACTGAAAATGAATATCAGTTTACATGGCTATGCTGCAGTGGGTTCGGGGGATATTCCTCCTTCCTGTCTAGCAACAGCAATCAAGGAACATATACAGGTGGATATCTTGTGGCAGGAGCATCTTTAGCCACTAAGTTGAATCCACCAACATTCACAAATCAAAACTGCAAAATATGTAGCTGCAATATTTTAGGAATAATAATGCAAGGTGCATCCTTTGCTATACCTGCTCCTTCTACTTTTTTAACTTTTAACTTTTTTAACTTTTTTAACTTTAACTTTTAACTTTTTTAATTTTTAACTTTTTTAAACTCACTCAATCTGTAAATGACCTATCTTAGAGTAAACTGAAAACAATACTCTTCCTGTACTAGCACACTTGAGTTTTCAAGAATAAATTTATCTTGTGCTTTCTCATTCAGAACTTTATTCTCCTATCTACAATCCCATTTGTCAGACATTTTCATGCTGGTCGTTGAATGCACATATGAAAGTCTTTTGGTGGTTCAGTAGTGGAAGCAGCTGAGGAGCCAAGAGTTTGTCCTCTGGAGAATATGCTTGTCTTCTGGTACACTTTGTTTAGAAGCACTGCAGTCTGGACAGCTTAAAAAAGGACGATGGTGGCAAATACAAATTTTCATGCTGAAGAGGTATAAGGCTTTGATCCGCCATCCTCCTTACATGTGAAAGTTGACTATGCTTTGCCAAAGGAGAGAAGCAGGAAATCAAGGTGTCATCTGCTGTACAACGTAAAGCTGGTTTGTACTGGGTTTATGAATACTTCATATGGCATGGGCTGTGAAGTAAAATTATTGAACGTGGTTATTACATTTTCTTTTATGAAATGTGGCAGTCTGTCCTAATAAGAGCATATTGGAGATAAGAAGAGAAACAACAATATGCGAGAGGGCAAATAATAGACAGTGGCTTACTTCCAAGCTCTAATCTGAAGTGAGTTTGGGGGTTAGGAAACCTAAATAGTTGAAAACTCTCTGTAGAGGAAGGAAATGGGAAGTTTTTCGTACACCTTTACAGAGACTTGATGCAGTTAGTAACGATAAGTGTTGCAGGAGCTGGTAAACATTAAGGAATTAAAAAAGGCATATTCTTCTATCATCTTTTTTTCTTTTTTCTTAAAAGTTGTGTTCTTAACATAATACTTAGCTTTAAGAAGGCCTTTCTGGAAATTTGGTGGCTGCTGCTCGACCAGATAAACACCTTTTAAAAGGGCATGACAGCCTTGTGTATTTTGCTGTCAGGATGCTAACACCTAATGTTTCAGGCTGAGGTCTGAAGCGCTCTTTCATGGCATGAGACAGTGATGATTGCCTTGCACAGAAATACTTCACAGGCAAAAGTTATTGGTCAATAAATAATGTCATTTCTGTAGCAGGAGCATATTTCAAGTGAACTGTGTTAGTGTGTTAGTGTCTGTGTTTCTGTTAAATAAGAAATGTTTAATAATAAATGCTAAAATCTGTTTACAGATAGGCTTGGTAAATAATAACAAATAATATATCTGCTTACAGATATGCTTGGTAAATATCAATTGATATTCTGCATCAGCAAGTTGTGCATATGGACAGAGAGCAGAATAAGAGAATTAAAATAACCTGAACAGACTTAAGCTTGAATTTTGCCATACTACTCAAAAGACATGCCTTTTTTATAGAGTTCCTGAGGTCCCACAAAAGAGATGAGGGAAGGAAAATGGAGCTTTTAGACAGAACCTGGAATTCAGGCTCATTTCTTGCCAACAGAGTGCTTACTTTCCATGTTTTTAGATGGCAGTTACTCTGAGTATGTAGCCTCTATATTTTCTGCTCTTACAGGTTGTAGCCGGCCTTGCTTTTCCCCAGCTGACTCCTATCCACTCTTTTTATTACCTCATTTCTTAGTCCCAGCAGCTTTTTAAGTGTTGTGCGTGACATCTCTTTTGCTTGTCTCTTCCCAAGCTGCCTCTTTTCCCAAGGCTCCTTGTGTTTTTCATCTTTACTGATCTCTTATGAGGCAAAAATGGACATCATAGATGTATGGGAGGAGGCTTTTGGAGTACTTCAAAATTATAGGATTAAACTTGCTGTATTTTAAATGAATATAAATATAAAAGAAAGTGGAAGAAGGTCTGAAGGCAGTTTTGGAGAGCCTGTCAATATGGTGTTGCTTTTCTTCAGTTTTTTTTTCTGTTTTAGTTCTGTTTTTCCATATTTTATCTTCTCCTACAAATGCTGTGTTCATTCTCCCTCCCTTTTCTGTTTCCTGATTCCCTCCTGTCTTCATTACAACTACTGGCCCTGTACCAATAGAAGATTTCATTTTAGTGCTCCCATTGTTTCAGGATCTTAATCATAGAATCATAGAATCATAGAATCGTTAAGGTTGGAAATGACCCTTAAGATCATCGAGTCCAACTGTTAACCTATCACAATCTTGGTTACTTTCTTCTGTCAATGTGTTAATCACTGTGCTTTCTAGTTAGGCATATAGTTGTTACTCACAATGTTGTCTTTTTTCCATTTATACCCCATGGACTGCAACGAAGGCCCTCGATCTGATTTGCATGTTTAAGCACAGCTGTAATAAAAGTTTATTATCACTATGTATCACACAGATTCTAGCACAGGTGTTGGTCTAGGACTATGGCTTCTAGGTACTACTGTAAGATAAACTAATTTTATTTAATAAGAGAGGGTAAGAGGCTGCAGAACCTTATCCTTGCTTTCTCCCCTGGACTGACAGAACAGACTGCATACACTGATTTACTGGGAGATGGTGACTAACGATTTGTCTGCTACTTGACTTTCATAGAATCATTGAATGTCCTGAGTTGGAAGGGACCCACAAGGATCATCAAGTCCAATTCCTGTCCCTGCATAGGACAACCTCAAAAATCACACCCTATGTCTGAGGGCGTTGTCCAAATGCTTCTTGAATGTTGTCAGGCTTGGCGCTGTGGCTATCTCCCAGGGGAGCTTGTTCCAGTGCTCCACCACCCTTTGGGTGAAGAACCTTTTCCTAATGTGCAACCTAAACCTCCCCTGGCATATCTTCCTGCTCTGCCCTCGGGTCCTATCATTGGTCATCAGGGAGAAGAGATCACCACCTGCCCCTCCTCCTTCCCTTGTGAGGAAGCTGCAGACAGCAATGAGGTCTCCCCTCAGTCTTCTCTTCTCCAGGCTGAACAGACCAAGTGACTTCAGCCGCTCCTCGTACGGCTTCCCCCCTAAACCCTTCACCATCTTTGTGGCTCTCCTCTGGACACTCTCTAGTAGCTTTGTAACCTTTTTGTACTGTGGGGCCCAGAACTGCACACAGCACTCAAGATGAGGCCACACCAGCACAGAGTAGAGCGGGACAATCACCTCCCTCAACCGGCTGGCAATACAGTGCTTGATGCACCCCAGGACACGGTTGGCCCTCCTGGCTGCCAGGGCACACTGTTGTCTCCTGTTCAACTTGCCATCGACCAGAACCCCCAGATCCTTCTCTGCGGGGCTGCTCTCCAGCAGAGATGGCTGCTCTCCATTCCCCAGTCTGTATGTACATCCAGGGTTGCCACATCTCAGGTGCAAAATCCAGCACTTGCCCTTGTTAAACTTCATATGGTTGGTGATTGCCCAGCTCTCTAATTTGTCCATATCTCTCTGCAGGGCCTCTCTGCCCTCGAGAGTGTCAATGGCTCCTCCCAGTTTTGTGTCATCGGCAAACTTCGATAACAAACCATCCAGTCCTGCATCCAAGTCGTTTATGAAGATATTGAAGAGCACTGGCCCCAAGATGGATCTCTGCAGAACCCCACTGGTCACTGGCCACCAGCCTGATATAACCCCATTTACTATAACCCTTTAAACCTGACCCGTCAGCCAACTGCACACCCATTGCATTATGTGTTTATCCAGCTGTATGCTGGACATTTTGTCCAGGAGGATACTGTGAGAAACAGTATCGAAGGCTTTACTGAGGTCCAAAAAGATTACATCGACTGGCTTCCCTTGGTCAACTAGGTGGGTAATCTTGTCATAGAAGGAAATCAAGTTTGTCAAGCAGGACTTTCCCCTCGTGAACCTGTGCTGGCTGGGACCAATGACTGCATTGTCTTTCAGGTGTTTTTCAATAACTCCCAGAATAATCTTCTCCATGATTTTGCCAGACACAGAGGTGAGACTGACAGGCCTGTAGTTACCAGGGTCACCCCTGTTGCCCTTCTTGAAGATCGGGACATTTGCCAGCTTCCAGTCAACTGGGACCTCCCCAGATTCCCAAGAGCATTGAAAAATCATTGAGAGAGGTCTCACTATGAAATCATCCAGCTCTTTAAGTACCCTCGGATGAATCCCATCAGGCCCCATTGACTTATAGGGATCCAGCTGGAGCAGCAAATCCCACACAAGTTCGGGGTTGGTTGGGAGTTTGTCGTTCTCGCAGTCATGGTTCTCTAGCCCAGGGCTCTGGGGGTCCCAGAGCCCATCATCGGTGTTGAAGACAGAGGCAAAGAAAGTATTAAACATATATTTTCTTTTTTTGTCTTAGTTCTAGCACGAGATCCCTACTCAGCCAAGCCGGCGTTCTGCCTCGCCTGCTTGACTTTTGACATTTTGGAATTGCCTGCTCCTGTGCTCTTAGGAGGTGGTACTTAAAAAGAGACCAGCACTGATGGACCCCAGCACTTTCAAAAGCTTTTTCCCATGGGACCTTACTAAGTAGTTCCCTTAGCAGCCTGAAGTCAGCCCTGAGCAGCCTGAAGTCAGCTTTACCAAACAACTTTACCAAAAAACTTCTGAATTTCTTAATTTGTAGCATCCCTATTGTTCAAACTTAAGTTAAATCACTTACATAAACTCAGATTAACTCAATTCTTTTTAGCTTTTTAATATCCCGGTGTGTTTTAAAAGTCAGAAACATTTGATCCATGTTTACGACAATGAATGTCATTTAATTAATAAGATTTTGGGGCTTTCCTGGTCTTTGTTTCAGTAGAAGTGAGACTCAGTGTGTGTATTGGGTTGGCATGGCAAGGTTTTGGAAGTGAGTGGGGCTACAGGGGTGGCTTCTGTGAGAAGCTGCTAGAAACTTCCCCTATGTCCGACAGAGCCAATGCCAGCCGGCTCCAAGACAGACCTGCTGCTGGTCAAGGCTGAGTCCATCAGCGGTGGTCGTAGCACCTCTGGGATAACATATTTAAAAAGGGGAAAAAAAACAAACTACGCAATTCCAGCCAGAGAGAGGAGTGAGAATATGTGAGAGAAACAACCCTGCAGACACCAAGGTCAGTGAAGAAGGAGGAGAGGAGGTGCTCCAGGCACTGGAGCAGAGATTCCCCTGCAGCCCCTGGTGAAGACCAGGGTGAGGCAGGCTGTCCCCCTGAAGCACATGAAGGTTAACGGTGGAGCAGATACCCACCTGCAGCCCACAGAGGACCCCTGCCAGAGCAGGTGGATGCCCGAAGGAGGCTGTGACCCCATGGGAAGCCTGTGCTGGAGCAGGCTCCTGGAAGGACCTGTGGACCCGTGGAGAGAGGAGCCCACTCTGGGGCAGGTTTGCTGGCAGGGCTTGTGACCCCATGTGGGACCCACACTGGAGCTGTCTGTTCCTGAAGGACTGCACCCCATGGAAGGGATCCACACTGGAGCAGTTCATGAAGAACTGTAGGCGGTGGGAAGGACTCACGTTAGAGCAGTTCACTCAGGACTGTCTTCCGTGGGAGGGCCCCATGCTGGAGCAGGGGAAGAGTGTGAGGAGTCCTCCCCCTGAGGAGGAAGGAGCGGCAGAAACAATGTGTGATGAACTGACCGCAACCCCCATTCCCTGTCCCCCTGTGCCACTCAGGGGCAGGAGGCAGAGAAAACTGGGAGTGAAGTTGAGCCCAGGAAGAAGGGAGGGGTGGGGGGAAGGTGTTTTAAGATTTAGTTTTTATTTCTCATTACTCTGGTATTCATTGGTAATAAATTAAACTAATTTCCCCAAGTTGAGTCTGGTTTGCCCATGACGGTAATTGGTGAGTGATCTCTCCCTGTCCTTATCTCGACCCACAAGCCTTTCATTATATTTTCTCTCCCCTGTCCAGCTGAGGAGGGGGAGTGATAGAGTGGCTTTGGTGGGCACCTGGCGTCCAGCCAGGGTCAACCCACCGCAGTGTGTTTCTTTGAAATCCAGGTAGTTTTTTTAAAAAGTATGAATAGAAAAATCAGCTGTTCAGACTGGCTTTTCCTGTGCTAACAAGGTCAGCTGATCCGTTCTCTTTTTAGTTTTGTCAGAACTATCTTTTTTACATTGTGGTTCATCCAGGGTTTTTTTGTGTCCTTATCTTAAAACTGTCTGTTCATTAAAAATAATCCCTGAAGGCAGATTAATGGCTTGTTATGATTTTGGCCTGATCAACTACGTATTTCTATTACAGAGACAGTGACTATTGGCAAGAGTAATAAATAGATCATAAATTGCAGGGTCAGATCATTAACTGCAATTATTATGCTTCTAATATTTTATCTACTTCATCACTCTTCTGTCTATGAACCTATCTCAGCTAGGAAAATTTTAATGCTCCAAGTCTCTAAGCAGCTTTAAATAGCCGCCCTAACTTTTAAATATCAAACTCAATTGTCCCTCAGCTAAGGAATTTTACCTCCAAAACAAGCTGGTCTGAGTACAGGAGAGTGTTGTTCAATCATGCACAAGTGATGACTTAAAATCTTGTATCCATTAGCCCTTTGGAGTAAAAAATGTGGACTTCGTATCTCTTGACAGTAAAATTTCCTGGATGTCCAGTAGGGCCATGGAACTCAGCTTCTGGTTCTGTAAGAGTCTGAAAGATGGAGCAGTAAGCAGGGTTGTTTATAATAGGAAACCATCAGTTGTTTGAGCTTTAGGGTTTGGGGTTTTTTTTAGGAACATCTTAAATGCATCTTCTGTAATTTTCTTTTCCTCAAACTTCTTTCCAGTTTGAAAAGCCTAATGCTTTTCAGAAACCATTTTCTCTCCAAAATGTTCCAACATTTTAGAATAGCTTTATTTCCCCCTGAAACATGTAAAATACAGTATTAGAAGTATTTTTAATGCTTTACTGGAACTGTCTGCATAATTCCTAAGTAGGTAATGCTCCTCTCAGAAAATTATGGTAATGAGATATTTGGTCAAATTTTTTTTACCTTAAGAGTACATGTATGCGTGTATTGCAACATACATATATATTTATATATATTTTAAATATATTACTTATATATACACACACGCCTCTCTCTCTCTCTCTCTCTCTGTATATATAAACAGGCTGAAATTAAGGCTGGAAACACATTTCCATATGCTTGACTTTGCTTTTTGATAATGCATGTATATATATTATCTACTGCACGCTAATCAAACTCTCCTATGAAATAAAAAAACCCCATGCATTTTCATATAAAATCTGAGTGCTTCACAAAGATTTTGCATTGACACCACTCCAGAAAGTAAATATATCTATTTTATCAGCAAGTGACTTGATCTAGAAGACTACATTCTATTAAATTCTTCTCCCAGTTTGTGGTTCCTAGGACTTGAATTTTGATGTTTTACGTTAAATTAAATTTCTTAACACTGAACTCAGGTGCTGCTGTGAATCATAAGAATTTTGAAAAATGTGGGCTGAGGATCAATTTAAGTTGGAAACATTTCCAAAAAGCAGTAGATTATTTTGCTTCTTTCCCTGGATGCTATTCATTAGGTACATGGAGTGAAGCAGGAATGCTACGGTAAAGAAGCTATACCTCTCTAACCAGCTTGATGCTCCTCAACACACAGGAGATAGGAAAGTAGCAGATGATGAATGATGGGACAGCTATTGTAAAGGGAAGTTTTTCAAGGTGGTGGAGATGGAGCTCAGAGCACTGCCTCTTGTTTCACTAAGGAAGTTAAGCAAAATTCAGGTGCAGGTGGGGGTGCCTGTTTTGGGAGGTGTGGATGAGAGTAGGTAGATGGGAAAATAAGAATAAGGGTGAGCTTTTCTACTGCAGTCGAAAACCTTGACATTCTAAGTATCTTTCCCCTCATAATAAGGAGAGGTGAGTAAACTTTTGTCACAATATTTTGAAGGTGTTGGACTGGAGAAAATAATATAAAAGCTTGGGCATTTCACTACCAGCTTAGATATCCTATATGAATTTCCCTTTACAAACTTAGTATTCAAAAAGTGAGAGTTCAGTTTAAATGTGAAATCATTTTTTTTTAACTGAAAAAGGAGTCTTTTGTCTGAGCTGTCACTGCAGCATAATTTATCCTGCATTTATTACGATGCACATTCAGTTACTTTTCATTTTTTATTTCCTAGGGTTAATTAGAGTTTTAAAGCCTTTTGTATACTTACTCCCCCACTGCTACATAATTACAGCTTATAATGAATTATCTTTGAGTTTTGATTGGTTACTGTGGCTTTTCATAGTTTAACAGATAAACCTGGAAATAGGAAGCACATATTCCACATTGTTTAGGAAAAAATTAGTTTCACCTGGCTTAGCCATCTGAAAGATAAGTGTCTTGTCTACCCTTCTTGACAAGGCACCTCCTATTGTCAACGAGGAAAGACAGGCAGCAGATAGGATAGTTTGCCCCCATCACTTTTGCACCTGAGTCAGAGGGTCACAGGAATCTCTCTCCATTGACTAGTAGACGTGTTCTAGAGAAGTAGCTCTGAGATGTTTTCAAAGCCTCTACACTTGCTGGTCCACTCAGACACAATAGTTTCCACATTTCACTGCTCTCTACGAACCACCCTCAAAGAACTACCGTGTCATTGAAAATGTGAAAATGGTTAAAAATGTCTATTTCTGTGATGACAACATTCTGTGATGGTTGAAAATGTCTATTTCTGTGATGACAACAGAAGTACACATTTTGTGTATTTATCAGAGAAATACACATTTTCAACCATTTTCACATTTGAAATTTCACATTAGTCCTGTTCCTTTTAAAAAGGTTAAGAAACACACAATTTTAAGACCTTATGGAAGATGCTATCCTAAATCACAACCCTTTTCTGCTCTCCTTGGCACACAACAGTCATCTTGTCCTTTGAGATTCAAATTCAGTTCTAAACGCAGAAACTTCCTTGCAGTTTTTGTAGATTTTTCTTGGGTTTTGATCTTATGAATTTGGGTTGTCCAACAGAGAAAATGACCAGGTTTTTCCTGTGGTCAAACAGTTGTTTCAATCAATATAATGCTGAAAGGAAAATTTAGTAAAACTCCCTTTTGTTCTTTAAAGCAAACACCGTTCACCTCTACAGACAGGGAAGGTGGACACTCTTTCTAAAGGAGAGATGTCCTTCAGTGGAGTTTGCATTTTGGCAAAATGTTATCTGAATACTCAAACATGCTTTTCTAGATGTTCTTAAACTGTTTTCTTTTGTTGTTGTTGTTGTTGTTTTGTTTTGTTTTTTGTTTTTGTTTTTTAATCTAAAGGAGTTCCTCTTGCATTCTATTGCATTCTTTCCTTCTGCTAATGTGCAACCTAGTATATGTTACTTCCCTAGTAGCATGCCAAGCTGATAAAATCATCCTCTATTTGGAAAATTGTGAATAAGAAATTTGAATCCTCTCATTATTATCAAGACTAGAAAGCTACCTTTAAAGAGAAACCGAGAGATTGATTCAACTGTAAGAAGGATTTTTATTTTAATATCCTTTTAATCAGTGGATCTTTAATGACTAGCAGAAGATTCCCCAGTTGGGGTATACACCTTGTTATCCTGCCCTTGGAAGCTATAAGAACAAGAATATAATTTAAATATTTCTCTGAGAATAGTGAGCATAACAAAGCCTCACTATAAATTAATTGCAAGTATGTCTTTGAATTGGAATAAGTTAGAGGAGTAATAATGAGTGCTTTTGAAAGTAGTGGATGGTGCAAAAATATCATTATCGGTGTCTTTGTTTAAATTTTTGTATGACTCCTTCTTCTCAGCATTTGATTCATACCCAAGAAACTCCAACACTAGCCCAGAAAAATGTTTCTGTTATGGAAAGGTGAATGGTAGGCAAAGTGGGGGACTTCAAGCAAAGTTAGTGCTTGTTATTGTTTCACAAAAGGAAGTTTTCCTTTCAGGTCAGTGAGAGAGTAGAAGTCTGGCAATTGGTTTTTGATAGTGTCAAAGACATAAAGGCTAACAAGATAGGCACTAGAGGCACCATTTCACAACACTTGCCTTTCAAGTTCCTTCATTTAAACCAGAGAAGACTTGCACTACCAAATAAGTCTCCATTTTCTCTTGAATGTGTAGCTGAGTGCCTCGCCCCATCCCATCCACAGTCCTGAGAGCCCTCTGAAGACAGTTGCATCAGACACTGGTATCTTGATACAGGTGTTCTCTGCAGGTCCCAAAACTCTTCTGTCCTCTGTGCCCAGTAGGCCTGCCCTATGGCTTTGAACAGAAACTACCCCAGCTCTGCCTCTTAGAGGCTGTTATCTATCTGTCCTAGGCTAACAGCAAGCAAGCCAAAGTAACTCAGTAACTCTCCAGCTTGGAATAATAGTAGATGCATGCCTTACCTGAGGTGCCTTGTAGGGACCTGTGTTTGCACAGCAAAAAACAAAGTAAATAAAAGGTACTCCTCTTATTGCTAAACCAAAGTCAGTTCTAACAGTGAACTTGTTCAAAATCTTGGTATGACAGAAAAAAAAGGTTGAACAAAGTTCATCAAGTTGTCACTTTGGGGAACATCTTCAAAGAATCATTCTTAACTCCTTTTTATTTTCACACCAACATGCCTATATACTCATTAAATTATAGCACATGACCATTATGACTCCATGATAAAGGCAGGGCATCATATGCTATTGATTTAAGCATAGAGACATTTGTATTTATGGAAGAAAAAAGTTAGCTTTATTCTCACAGCTGGATTATTTCAAAGTCAAAACAACTTGCCTCATAAATATAATTTGAAAGTATCAAATCAATTTACTTTATTCTACTTAGTCAAAACACCTTTCAGTCCTAACAAAATGACACATAACAGGCTCATTACCCTTCTATCTAATGAAAAAAACATGAATTATCTTCAATGTCAAAGTCAAATCATTCTCATATCATTTTACCTAGTAGTTCCTGGAAGAACCTTTAACTTCTTCAGACTAGATCTTGTTGACTAGAGCTCCATGTGTTCTCTGTTCTGCTGAAAATACTGAAACCTTTAGTTGTCTGTGTACATCTTGAGCATGTACTTAAAGTTAAATATTTGCTAGAATATCTTCCTAAAATGACACCCAAGTATGTATTTAAGTGGCGGTTTTTTTAGATCGAGGGTGGAAATGGCATGTGTTTTGCAGAGCTGCTGCTCAGAACTAGAGTACAGATTAATATTCATGCCTAAAAAAAAAGAAGCCTGATTTAGGTAACATCTCAAGATACAGTCATGCAGATTGCAGTGCTCAGTGCAGTTCTGCAGGAAGAAGTTCCCCAGTAGATGTCTATGATGTTATGTATTGTTCCAGTCTGTGTGAAGTAGACTTGGTTTCTGGCCTGAAACTGGCCAAGGTTTTTAGTGGCCTTTTACTCTCTCTGGAGTAGTTGTGCATGGACTGTGATCTCAGTGTGTCTGGAGACAGGGTTATTAATATTAAAAAGAGTTCTAAAAGAATTTGTAAATAGCTTTAGGCAAACCAACAGCAGTTTATCTTCAATATTACCTGTTTTATTCATGTGAAGGCTATAGGTCTCATTTAGCACTGTTATTGCCTTTGTGTGAGCCATGGTACCTATTGAACTTATTGCTAGCTGACACTGATTTAAATGAATGGGTGCAGACAGGAATTTGTAACTTGTTTCATTGTGAAATTATTTTATCATTGTTAAAATGTTAAGTATGCATTTCTTTCTTGCTGAAAATGCTTAGACTTGTGTGAAAACTTGATTTTTAATTCTTTTTTTTTCTGGAGAAAATTCTTAATTAAACCAAGTTCTCTTTAAGATAACTTTTGTAGGAGGTTTTAAAAAAAGAAAATTAAACATTTAGAATTAATTTTTTTTTTTAAAAAAAGGTTTACAAATCCAGGTGATACCCTTTTCTTAAACAAATGTATCACCATGCAAAGAGAACCAACTACTTCAGCCTTCTTTTTGGAGTTTTGTGTTCTCAGAGTTGTGGAGAAGGTCCAGCTTAGTTCATATCACAATCAGTTTATGCTATACAAGGGCTATGAAGTTTTCAATGTAGTTGCTTTGCCTTTTTTTTTTTTTTAAATCATTTTAGTGGATGATTCTTTGGGTCAATAAACATTTAAAAAGCAATATATTGACAATACTGTTTATTCAACTTTTATATTTTACTTTTTACTAGTAAACTTTGAAGAAATTTTAAAAGGCCAATATTGTGGTTTTTTTTTATTATTGATAACTACGTACTCAACCCTCAGTTTTATTGTGATGAAGACTTTAAGGAGGGCTTGTGAGCCTGAAAGACCCTTTTTTTTTACAAATATACCAGTTGGTGTTGTAAAAGAAATTACTTCCACCTCCAAACCTTGTTTTTCGCATCACCTTAAACTGTTATAGATACAAGAAGATTCTTCTCAAAATGTTATGTGGCAGGATATGTTTAGACATAAAAGGGATAATGCTAAATGAAGAAAAGCAAAAATGAGTGTAGAGGTCTCCACTCCTACTGAACCCGGAGATTAAACTGTTAACTTTACAACAGGAAAGATATTATCCTCTGTTTCCAGTGCTCCATGAAGTGTCCTTTAAGCAGTAAAGTTCCACACAGATTTTCAAGCAGGAATAGCAAAAAGTATTCATGTTCACAAAAATACTAAACTGTGAATAACAAGGTCTTGTCAGAATTGACTCCTAGACTGATATGGTAGATTATCCCCAAAGATACTGCATGTGTTTCTCCCATACACATTTGTATTCCTCCTTAGATGAGACAGAACAATTTCACGCTCTTATTTTATTACTTTTATATACCAATTATATAGTTCTTGTATGAAACATTTTCTGACGTGACTTTTACCAGCGGTACACAAGAGCTTTTCCACTTACTGAAGATTATTCTCTTTGCATAATGAAAAGCAATTGCAGTCTTCTTAAAACAATGATCTCTTGTACTGAAGAAAATGTAATGAATATAGTTCTGACTTAGTCAAAATTAAGTAGCTATTTTAAGTTATGTCAAACTTACTTATGTCTCTAAAACACACTACTTTAGCACCTGGCTAAAAACGTATACCCAGATTTTGCCAAGCAAAATTACCATTTTCACTATCTGTTCTCTGGCGCATAATTTGGCAAGTCTGTTGATTTTTTTATCCACTTTTAAATTGTCGTACTTTCCATCATCATGCTATTGTATAAAGAAAAAGATGTTTTCATTGTCTCTAAAAACATACACGGACCTTTCTTATCAATTAGATTTTGCATAATGCTTTCTGTATATGGTCATGGTCTCTTTTCTGTCTTGGGCAGAGAGAGAGTGAGGATCTTCTCAGGAGCTCTGAGCGTGTTCCCACTCTTCCAGAGCAAACAAAGTGTTAAACACCTTGTACAAAGTGAAACAGTTTCAGAAGGGCAGTTTTAGAGCGGTGCTCTTCTGCTGCAGGAAAATAATTAGCAAAACTTCACATGAGATCTTTTGGAAAGGCAAAGTGGTGTTTAAAATAAACAGAAGCTATTTAGCTGGCACTCGGTCTGCCCTGGCTTGCACCCACTCGTGCTTTCACCCCCTGTACTCACAGGTGCCGAGATACATCTGTGTGTCCAGGTAGTCTGGCTGAGTTTGCTTGTCTGTAAGACGACTTCCCTCGAGCCAAGCTCCATGGGGCTGGCAGTCAGGCTGAGCAGGAGCCCCACAGCTTCCCCACCGCACTGTGGGGACGGGCGCAGAGGGAGAGGCTGCTGAGCCTGCTTGGGGAAGCGGGGCCCTGACACATGCCAGCATGTCTAGTAAGAGTCTCTGCACTACGTGCCCAGTTGGCTGAATATTAGGACGTTCACGTCTGATATGGGACAGTGGGACTGAGACCTCCTCGCCAAAACAGGCAGTGAGATGTTAGTCCAATGCGGGTCCCTTGTGCCCCAGTGGGTATGGTAACCATGGCTCATCCCCACAAAAATGCGGCGCTGGCTGTGTGAAGAGCAGCGCCATCATTTTCGATTTCAAAGGGTTGTCTGTTTCTTGCTGGAAAAACTATAATGTAAGAAGGATCCTGCTTTTCACTTCAGTTATGACTCTAGCACAGTGGGCACCCTCACATTTCTGCTAGCTTTGCTACGTGGCCGCTGGAAATTGCTGTTCAGGATTGCACAGGAATGGTGCGCCGCTCCTCTGCTGCCACTTCGGGAAGAGTGCAATTGAAAGTTCCTGGATAAAATCAGTTGTAACACTGAAGTCACCAGCTGGCATCATGAAAATCCTGTTACTTTTTAATTTTAAAACTTTCTATACTGACTAAGGTATTTGGACTATTTTTGCTTTTTATTTTGATAAATAATGGTCTTTATATTTTTTCAATAGGGAGAAAAGGACAGAAAGAGCTGCCCACTTTGTTTCACAATTATTCAGTGGAAATGGTTGTTCATTATTTCCAAGCTTTTGCTCAGGTTTTACTAGCCCAGCCCATGTGAGCACCTGCTGGATTACAATGTTAAAATAACTGCTAAGACTCTTGAGAAATGTGGTGTTCCAAAACAAATTCTAGAATGCTATTATATCAAAGGCAAACAAATAATTAAATGAATCATTGTTTCCTGCCTAGCACTCATTGCGGAGTTACTGTATAATAAACCCATCTGAATGCAAGGAGAGAAAATAAAATCCGGAAAGAAATCAAGTCAGTATGCTTAAAATTACTAGAATTCATTTGGATTGAAACAAAAGCAAGAAAGAATGATGGTGGCGATCAATATCAGCCTAGAAAGTTTCTTTTATTACACCTGTCCTTGCTGCTCCATTGCCTTTCCACTTGAGCTAAATCCACGTAGCTTCTTATTTATAACCTGGCTGCTGGTAGCCGGTGATTTGAGCCTACACAAATCTAGTTGCCAGACTCCTCCATGAGTTCCTTTTCTTCTACTGTTGCTACTGAAATCTCTGCCTTTAGCCTCAAGATCAGAAAGAAGTAAGAGAGCATGACCATGCAAGGTGTGAGTTAGGGAGTCATGGCACCTGAATTCCGAATCCTGCTCTGTGACACACTTGCTCTTAAGGTAAACTTTTTATTCTGCCCATCTGTACTAACAAGGCCAATCTGAGGAGCGGTAGGGTAGTGGTCACAGCTCCTACTGACTTCGGTTGGATTGGGGGTGCCTGACGTCTTCCAAACCAAGTTCATGGATGCTGGAATTAGAGGCCTCTGGACACAAGAGGAGAAAAATGCCTGGTGCTGCAAGGTACTGCATAGTCTTGGAGCGGGATGAGGCCATAGTTCCAATTTCTCCCCGTCAACCTTGTGGCTGTAAAGCAACGCAGAAGGAGTTCTACAGAAGTTTGGTAGCTGCTTTGGTAGCAGATTTTAGAGAACTTATAGTCACTTTGTCTCTGACCTGCAATAGCCCTATTGCAGTCACTTTGCTTCCCCTCATCCTGTAGTTTTTCTCGCATTCAAAAGCTTCCTTTTACCATCTCCACCAGGAGAGGCAAGGCCAGTCCTTGCAGTAGGAGAATGGGCAGTTGCAGCAGCACCTGGTAGGAGAGAGGGGGAAATGAATGGAAACCAAGGCAAATAACAAAGAACTGGACGGGACCTGAAAATAATGTGGCATGAGTCTCTGCTGTGGAAGCAAGAACTTTCCTGCTTCACATCAGGCTGATAAATAGGAAATTTCAACTGGTTATCCCTCAGTTCATAATGCAGGGGGATACACCAAGATTGAACACAGCTGAAATTAAAAGTTTGTTAATTTGATACTAGTGCATGTAAGAGTGGCATGGAGATTTCTAGGTATTGACAATGATGCTTTATATTTGTAAAGTATCTTCCACAACCCAGGTATTTGCTGCTTACATTAGAAACCTGAATTAGTGCAACCATGCAACAGCCATAATTTTCAGCCAAATAACTGCCATAAGCAATGTTTCTCTACTGGAGAAAATCAAGGCATATATATTTGCTGTTTGCCTAAGGTCAAGAAAAAGATGCTCACTTAGATTTTCAGTGATTTTTTTTTAGCAGAATGGTACACAGTGACATAACAAAACATGTAATGCTATCTGCTGTATTGAGTTATATGTGGTATTTCTCAGCCTTGTAGCTGTCACAACCATTTCCAGCCCCCCAAGCTAGAAACATATTAGCTGTGTTTTAACTTACCTTTCCAAGAGTGGATAAGACACACTGTACAGCTCCACATGATTTGTGGAACAGGGGCACTGCAGGGATACCACGTATGGTGCCATAATACTTATCGATAAAATGCAACATTTATGCATTTTGACAGGGGTGACAGGAAAGACCCAGGAATTAACACTCTGTGGCAGGAGGTAAAGAGTAGACACAGTGTGAAATTAATTAACAGCATCATTATTTTGATCTGCCATTAAACTGGAAACATTTATAGCATAAGAGAAGTGAAGTCTGTGTAAGAAAGAAGATGACAAGAATGCACATCAATGCCTTAACTTTTGACCGCTGTAGTTTCACACAATAACTATCTGTATAATAAGACATACTGTAATATTCTGGATATTTCAACTGAAAAATAAGAACCATTTTGTCATATCATGCATGGAATATAATTGTATACATAAAAAAGAAAAAATGCAGAAATCTGAAGAAAGAAGTTTCCCACATTATTTGCCAGTGAGTATCAGTGAGGTACTGAAAACATTTTTGTGTGGAAAGTGAACCATTTCCAGCATATTTCTTTGCTGGATAATGTCACATTTGCCTGAATAGGTTATTATTAGGCTCCCTCTGGTTTGACAAACATATTTGAGCTGTCAGATTGTGTCTGAAGGCAGTCACTCACTTCTTTGTTTTAAGTTCCAAATCACACATGACATTTATTGTTAAACTCAAGGTCCCTCCATGCAAAACCAACTCAGTCTTTGCGACTGTGCGCTTTCTACTGACTAATCAATAGATAAGCAATTTACATGGCCTGTGGCTTCTAGTTCAGTCACTGGCTTTCAACAGAAATCACTGCCTTGGAAGAAACAAAGACTTTTAAAAGGATTGAAACAGTCATACATAATTAAGATTTTCTGCCTGTATATTTATGCTTTGATACCAGCACTCAGAGAAAAAATTAAAATCTGCAGGAATTTTGCCTCTTTCACTTAAAAAAAGGTACTGTTCTCAGTTTATGGATTTTCATCACTCATGGACAAACAGTTTCTATGCTACTTGTGGTAGTTGTGGTGAATGGAGTTAAATCCAGTTGGTGGCCAGTCACAAGTGGTGTTCCTCAGTGCTCAGTATTGGGGCCAGTTCTCTTTAATATCTTTATCAATGATCTGGACCAGGGGATCGAGTGCACCCTCAGTAAGTTTGCAGATGACACGAAGTTGGGTGGAAGTGTTAATCTACCTGAAGGTAGGAAGGCTCTACAGAGGGATCTGGACAGGCTGGATTGATGGGCCAAGGTCAACTGTATATGATTCAGCAAGGTGAAGTGCTGGGTCCTGCACTTGGGTCACAAAAACCCCGTGCAGTTCTACAGGCTTGGGGAAGAGTGGTTGGAAAGCTGCCTGGCTGAAAAGGACCTGGGGGTGTTGGTTGACAGCTGGTTGAATATGAGCTGTCAGTGTGCCCAGGTGGCCAAGAGGGCCAACAGCATCCTGGCTTGTATCAGGAATAGTGTGGCCAGCAGGACCAGGGAGGTGATAGTGCCCCTGTACTCGGCACTGGTGAGACCACATCTTGAATACTGTGTTTAGTTTTGGGCCCCTCACTACAAGAAGGACGTTGAGGTGCTGGAGAGTGCCCAAAGAAGGGCAGCGAAGCTGGTGAAGGGTCTAGGGAACAAGTCTTCTGAGGAGCGGCTGAGGGAGCTGGGGTTGTTTAGCCTGGAGAAGGGGAAGCTGAGGGGAGACCTTATTGCTCTCTACAACTACCTGAAAGGAGGTTGTAGCGAGGTGGGGGTCGGTCTCTTCTCCCAAGTAACAAGCAATAGGACAAGAGGAAATGGCCTCAAGTTGCACCAGAAAATGTTTAGGTTGGATATTAGGAAAAATTTCTTCACTGAAAGGGTTGTCAAACATTGGAAGAGGCTGCCCAGCGAAATGGTTGAGTCTCCATCCCTGGAGGTGTTTAAAAGACATGTAGACGTGGCACTTAGGGACATGGTTTAGTGGTGGACTTGGCAGTGCTAGGTTAATGGTTGGACTTGATGGTCTTAAAGGTCTTTTCCAACCTAAACTATTCTATGATTCTGTGATTCTAAATCTGCTTGAGATCAGTAGAGAACTGAAGCTCTCACACACTGGCTGAATAACAGCAACTGGGTAAAAGGAAACACGGGTTTGAATTAAAGACCTGGATCACTTTGGAAGAAACTACTTAGATATCCTGTTTCAGGAGGGAGTTCAGTTCTGGGAAACCTCAAGTACCTACTGCCTGGAGAGAGCCAGTGCACTTCATCATCTAAAGCCCATCTGCAGATTCGTCTGCAAAGGCAAAATGTTGCAAGCTGGACACGAGCAATGAACACTGCACAATGTGCAGAAGTTCTTTTTGTGCTTCTTTCCCCATTGCTTTGCATGGTGTCCAGTCTCATTCATTCAGTGCTCTAATTCAGGACTTCTTTTTTTTTTTTTTTTTTATTAAAATCTTCAAAGATTTTCCTGTTTTGCAGTCTGTACCTTTGACATGTTAGATATAATATCACGAGCTCTTGGAGACCAAAGGCTCTCATGCTCAATAAATCCTTTGAGACTTTTTACCATCTGTCAATCATGAGCCTGATAAATCTTCCTACTTAAGGCAATTTAGAACTTTTCAATAGGCCACTTGAGCTTACAGCATCTTTTAAAAAATTGCCTGAAAGGAAAAAAAAATGATGAAAAGCCGAAGACAAATAGCTCTCATTCCAGTGGGTGTTTTTTAAGTAGCTTATGTCTGTCCCAGTTGCTGTCATGAAGCCACTGGGCATATGCTTCTTTGCATTTACATTGGCTATTTAATGAATAACCTAGACCTTGTACAGCTAGACACTATGTTTGCCAGTGGGGATGAAGTTGCCAAATTCTGCACTGAAACTCCAATCTAACAAAGAATGTAAATGCCGGTTTAAGATGGGACAGCAAACCTGAATGCCTCTTTGAATGGATTTTGTATTATTTAACTGAAGCATTAAGTCTTCACCCCTGTGAGTTAAGGAGAAGCTAAGTCATGTTAAGCAAGAAAGTAAGAGTACTTGATATCGCTCAGTATAGTATTTTATCCTTGTTACAGCCAGATGTTGAAGGTGATACGTATTTGGGCACATAATTATTATGAGTGCAAACTGAGGACATGGAGACCTATGTGACTGCAAGACATATTTCCTCTCTAACCATCAAAGATTATGAGAAATATGTAACTAGTTATTTGTTCTGTCTATTAGTTGTATAAGATTTTAGACATGCATAGGGCAAGAGTAAAAACTGATATTGCTGCATTCCAAAAGCAGCAACAACTACTTCATATTTGACTTGCTCAGAGTACTACAGACACTATACTAGTACAATATATTCTAAAACCTGGAATAATTTAGAGCAGATAATGAATAAATTCTGTCTGAAGTGAATCCAGGAGATGACCCTGCTAAAACAAGAGCTTAACACAGCACAGCTTGCTGTAGTGCCACAAAAGAACTAAAAGTGTCTGGCAGTGGAAGCAATCGTCATCTAGTAAAGATGATGTGGTAAATTTTATGAATAAAAAAAGCGTATAAAAGCTCAAGGTTATTATTTACAAAATGACCCGACAAGTGCTTTTTTCTTTTCTTCCCTCCTGGAACCGCAGTCATGCCGTGTCTTTGGTTACAGGTCGCCTGACATGAAAACCAAATGACTAGGAAAAAGTATTAAGGAAATAAAAGTCCTTTTGGCCACTTTAGTCATTCAAATAAGCCCCAACTAATGACAGGAGCAAATTCTTCAGGTGAATATCCACAAGAAAATAAAGAACTTCCTCTCATTTGAGAGGTGGTTGAGAATACACAGCAGCACATGAGCACACCCCTGGGGTATCCACATCATGGCTGGCAAGATAGGAAGGATCCCCTCTGAGCTCAAGAAGTCCTAGAAACTGATCAAAATCCTCTTGCTTTGAGGTAGAAAGTGTATGCATATTTCTTTCTCTTCTGTAAGCATTTTGGTCATTAATTTTAAGAAAATCTAATCAGCAAAAATAATTTGTGTTTCAGGAATATTGTACATAGTTGCAATGATTCAGTGTGAGTCTTTTTGCTTTGTAAAAAAACTTTTAGATACTATGGTGATTTGTTTTGCATTAGAAATGTAAATTTTACAGAAATATGTTGACATGTTTACTGTTGTAAGCAGTTGTAACAATGCATGGCCTAGTTTTGATTTGGGAAATTACTTGAGTAATGAAAAAATAACTGGAAACAGGCATGTAGAACAACAAGAGCTGCAAGTTATCTTAATTTTGTTAAAGGGACAAAATAAGCCTCATGTAGCTTTACATTGATGTTTTTGTTCTGAGGTTTGGAGTTTGTTTTTTTAATACTTAAGCAAATGTTCATTTACAAGTAGGAGTTTCATTGCACTATTTTTCCACTAAACATTTGAAAAGGATGCAGGAGGTGGGTGCTCCCCTAAAGTTGAGGTAATGTGTAATATACGGGTGAGAGAGTGGTGGGTTTAGGTCCCATCTTTATTAAATGTTGCATTCCCTTGTTTCCTAGAGAAGGAGTTGTGCTATCTTTTCTTTGCACCTTGTCTTAGTTTGGATGGCTAATCCTTTGTTGTCAAAGTGCTGCCCGTTCCTGTATCCTTTCCCTTCTTCCCAATGCTCAGCTTAGCTGCAAGACTGGGTGCACAGAAACTTTTCCAGTCTCAACTGTGGCACGTACACCTGAGCTGGAGGGCTTGGAAGTGACTTTTGGATTCACAAAAGCAGGTATTACCATAAGCACCAGGCTTGTCCTTTTCAGCAGGGTGGTGTCTTTGGTCTGGTGTGCTGCTGTTGATGACTGTGATTCTTCGACTTGTGATTTTCTAGGAAATATCACCATTAAGTACATATTTGCTTATGAAGGTGAGGCAACATGGAGTGCATTCAGCCCTGTGTGTTAGGGGGCACACATCATTCACCCTCATTAAGACTCTCCCAGTGTTTGCTAAGAGTGAATAAAAGCATCAAAGCTTGGTCCTTCTCCAGCTGCATGCTGACATTAACTGTTAAGACGAACTCAAAGGTTAGATAACATTTCTGTCTGCTGTGCTATATTGATCTTGTTTTTATGCCATTAAAGTAATTAAAATTATGTCTGTGACAACAGTTTTTGAAGTCCCTCAGATATAGAAATGAAGTGTCTTTATACAAATGAACAGTCTTGTAAGAAAGAGACACAGTGAGAAAGAATATCAGAGCCAGAGAGAAAATTATATTCAGTTTTACAAATTGATTTATCTGAAATAATTGCTAGCAGCTATACACAGCAATTCTGCATTCCAAATGGCAGCAAAGGTACTGAGGTAAGCTTAGATATTTGTTTTTTGGATGACTGTTTGATCTACTCATAAATAAAAGATGTTTCACATGCTGGACCATGGTATTTTGCAGTGTCAAGAAACTAACCGACACAAAGGGAGCAGGGGCAGGCTCATTGCAGGAGTTGTAGAAACGGAACAGCTTCACTGCTGGCATGGACAAGATGATTTAGCAGATATTTTCTTAAATTATTACCCAATAGCTTAGCTATTATCATTATCCTTCAAAATTAACATACAATTTTACTTTACTCTTAGAATGACCAAGTCATGTTTTCAGATACTTCTATGCTCAAAAAACAAATTTAGCTGGAGGCAAAAGCTGTTTTTGTCAATTGCAAATGCAAGTACTATTATGTTTGTCATGTTATATGTCAGGTGCCTGCTACAGTTATTTCATGCAGTTACTGCAGTTGTTCATCAAACCTAGTAAATAAATTTCTGTATTACCATATAACAATGTTCTGTTCAGATTACAAAATCAAATAACTACAAATAAAAAAAATCTACACTGTGGGTTTTTTTTCATGAGTTTGGATGCTTTTCACATACATACAATATATGTGAGTCCTACTTTCTGTGCTTATTGTAAATTTGTGCTATAATTTTTTTCAAACATGGTATACTGTATACTACTTAAAAATATACTATGTTCCACAAAAATGTGAAAGGCATTTCACTAACTAAATACCATACTGACATTTATTTTCTGAATTTAATTATTTTCTAGTCCAAAGATATCAATTTATAATGAGGATGATTCTTTCTACTGTAGTTTTGAACTTGCAGCACAGAATTCAATCCAATCTTTCTAAAATAGGAGCAAGATTTTTTCAAAGAAAGAGAGAGAATTTTTGTCTTCTCCCTGTATAGTAAATATTTAAATTATCTAAAAAACCAAACCAAAACACACACACAGACATAGGATGGGCAGAGTGAGTGCAAATGTTCTGATTAACCAATAGGATACTAAGAGACAAACCAATTAGCAGGTAATCCCAGATGCTACAAGAGCCTTCCTTTTCAATGTCTTTATTCTTCTTTGCTTACATATGGCAAAAAACCAGATGCATTATTAAATGAAATTAAATGAACCAGCAAACTAGAAGCACAATTTATATCTTATTGCTCTTTCCAAAATGTTCTTTATCACAGAAATAAAAATAAATCAGTATATTAAATATCAGTATATGAAACATTAAGTATCTGGTAACATTGTGGAAGAAAAAGGCTATGTCAGGACAGAAGGAAGGGGGATACTTGGCTGCCATTAAGAACAGAGAAGATGTCTGAGAGGCAAGGACACAACCAGAAGTATTCACGAGCAGCAAAAATCATCAAAGAATGGTGAAAGTTTTCAAATGTTCATGGTTATCAAAAAGATTCGATATTGAAAAGCAATGAATCTGATGAATAAAATGAAAGAATCTGATAATCTTTCTTCTGACATAAAATCCTTAGTCAAGGAAGCAGATTTACTGGTAGTGAACATTTTTTCGCTCTTGTTTTGTCCTTCAGCTCCTAGATACTCTTAAGAAATAGAGTTTTACTGTAACTACCTATCTCATTTTCTCAGTCCATAACAGTTGTGCATTACTTTCTTACTATAGATTGACATAAGAAATAAATTAAAAAAAAAAAGTAGATGCCTCATTTTCACCGCTGCTTGCTACTTCATGTTTCTGGGAGAATTCCCTGCTACTACTTGTCCAATTTTATCAAATGTCTTAATTTCTCTTCTTCCCCTGAGTGCTCAGTCTGTTTTCCTCAAGAAGCCTGCTAATCTTCTTAATCACTTCCCTGTTTATAGAAAGGTACAGCTAAACCACAAAATAGAGCCTCTCCTGAAAAGCCAGAATTTTACCAATTGAGCCAGGCTTTCTGGTCCATCTGAGCTGCCATCAGTGGTGCAGGGAGGGTGGCTGAGCCTCAGCTCTGGTTTTGGGGGGCACCTTGAATAAGCTGGAAGAGGCTTCTCTTGCAAGAGACTTCAATGATCCTCTCACTTTGAGGGGCATTCATCAGCAGGGCTGAAAATTATAACTGCTTAGATGCAACCATGATAGACCAAGATGCAAAACAAATTTTTTCTAACCAAATTTAGCTCATCTCTGCTTCTGTCTGTGCCTAGGATATGCATACAAACCTCCGTCCATTTAGGATGAAATAAATAGCTTTATTCTTCTCAGTTCCTTGCTTGACACAGGTGCATTCATTCAAATATACCTAATTTGTGAAGAGGAAAACTAGGCCTGTAGATAAGCAGTTAAAAACAATTATTAACACAAAAGTAAACAGCTTTACTTCAGTACTTGCATTATATTACAAGCAAGCATATGGAAGAAAGAAGACTCTTCATGTGAATAGTGTAATGGTACATGATATGAATTTGAGGATTTTACGCAACTATCAATCATCTACATCCTATGAGAGAAAGGGAATAAAGTCAAGATGTCAACAGAAAGTCACAGTTTTGATGGTTCTGAAGGGAAGAAATTTTTTGTTTGCTTGCTTATAAATGTTACAAACCTAATCATTAAACAAAGTGGGAATTCGTATTTTGTTAGCATAAAATGGATCCTATTGGCTATCACTAAATCTTTGAACATCTCTGGAATATTAGTCAAAGTTTATAAACCTTTTCTGGGAAGGACTTAATAGACAAAGAGACAAGACAGAAAAGGGTAGAGGCACTTAATGTCAAAACAGCATTGTCTGTTCCAGAATTGCAGACAACTCTAGAGCAAATAATCTCAGAAGTGCATAGATCGATGTGTTAATAGATAAAGCACAGACTAGAAAACAGAAAGATCAATCATTTAAACACCCATCTACAAGAAGCAGGAAAAAATACCTCTTATTAGGGAAGACATTAATATGGCCAACACATTCAGGAGGGCTTATACTGCCAGTATTAGGAATTTTCCAGAGAGTAAAAAAAAAAATTAAAGACAAATTCTTCAGGCAAGAATTTTGTACCCAATTCCTATTCAGAGGAAAATATTTTTTTCACAGAACTAATAATAAGTGATTACTTAAGTGCAAATGATCAAGACTCGATTACATTTTTGAAAGAAGAAGAAATTACAAACAAGTAATATGCATGCTTGAAGATTTAAAGGTCGAGCTTCACAGAGCAGAAAACAATATGCCAAATCATTTGTGAAAAGAATTTAAACAGAAAAATGTGAAAGACATTACTAGTTGTACATTTTTTTTTGGCATTTTCTACCAAAGTAATTTCAGCTCCATGGACCATTTCTGTGTCCTGGCAAGTCAATCTACAGTGACTTTCATAAACAAAAGGCAAGACTTTATCATTTGCCATATAATTACTAAAAATAGGCTGGGTTGAACACTGATTATGGCAAATTTATGTGGGTATTGTGATCTTTCAGATCCACAATTACTTTCCAATAAGCCTTTGCCTTTTTCAAGTTTGAAGTTTACTTTTTATTGCTATTAAAGCAAATAAAAGCTTCAGCTAAAATGAACTAGTACAGTGAAGAAGTGCTTTGATCAGTATCAATACTTTACTTGCAATCAAATCTTTTATATCTACTATGTCAATATTTTCTCCCTAATACCCTGGCCTTACCTTGATCAGTAGACAAATACTCCACATAGTAGTAAGTGGCCATTTAATTTTATCATAAGAACTAACCATATTTGCCTGGCAAGATTTATTCATCATCACTTTGTACAGTTTAAAAAACATGGTTCAGTTAGTTTTTGCTTTCTTACTGATAATTTATCTCAATATCTTCTCCACTATTTCATTAACAAAAGAAGATATGTTTATTATACAATGCTTTCTCTTCATTCCCTCTTGAAGGCTGGTTTTTACCTTCTTTTACCTTACCTACTTTTACCTTCCTAAAGTCTTTCTCTGGGTTCCAGCTGTTCATAAGTTGTATAAAAAAGTAATAATAAACACCATGGATTGCTGTTTAGGCTGCAGCCTCATAAACACATGTGGAGATATGTGGCACTTTTTGTACTACTGACTTTAATTTAGCTATTAAGATATCTTAGACTACATATAAATTTGAAAGCTTGTAATATTATGATGTACTGCAGACACTAAACTTATCCAAATTCATATTCTAATAAAGTGTAAATATGCCATTGTCAAGCACCATTAGATAAACCACAAATGCGTTGCTCCCTGGGAGAACAGGTTTGTCCTGTTGGTTTGCTGTGAAGTCCTGAGGAAGAAACCTACTAGCTGTGAGAGGAGAAAGAGAGCAGGTTATAGAGGAGCTTTAAAGCAGTGGGTTTTTTTCTTCTTGGGAATGTAATAGCACAGTGCTCAAGTGGTATGCATTCACATTTTTTAAGTCTTAGCACCTTTATTTGCTCACTTTTTGGAATGAATTTCACATGTATTTGATTTCTTAACAGTCCTTAAGGAAAATTTTATTATGTTCTCTTTCTGGACTTCCAGTTTGGAATTTTCAGATATACTGGTGTGGAAGTTTTCTCATTGGTCAGTGTCCTGTAGGGTATGCTTGCTAGGGAACTTCTGCAGAGACGAAAGGAGCTGGAATACGTATGACTTAGTTGAGGGAACGCCAAAGCACTGTTTCGCAGATGATTCTCTGAAGCACGGAGGGTAAGTGGGGAAAGTGGTAAAGAATGACATAAATGAAAAGTAAATATCTGAAATAAATAACAGTGATTTTTGCCTACAACATGTCAATATATATTTAAAGGACATAATTTTTGTCTGCTCACAATAGCATCCGTTTTCTTAACTGGCTAGAGAGAAATTGTTGGAAAAGATCACAAGATCTTCATTATAGACATCAGAACATAAAGAAAATCACTTCCAAAATTATTTTAAGAGGTATTTAACACTGGGACAATGCTTACAGTATATGTTGAATATAGTGTCAATATATGTCAACAATAAGTATATTAAATGAGAATATACCATGTTTCTGAGCAGAAGAAAAGATTCTCATAGAATTTTCTGCCAGCCCAAGAAATAAAAGACAAACCCAGCTGAAGGGAAACAGAAGGTGATTTGAATCTGGCTACCTAAAGGCTTTAGAGTGGAGGCAAGGTAAGACTGTGTCATGGCAGGCTTTAATTCTAGTGAAAGTAAAATAAGGAAAAAAGGAAAAAAAAGTACTAAGTTCAATTCATGCCAGGAGATTGCCAAATATGTAAAGCAACAGGTGAATAAAAAGATTGCATTGACAGAACAAGTCCAAAGCAAATAAGATCCTGGGGAACACCCTGTTCAAATTCTGTCCATTGATTTAAGTGGGAGTAAAATTTGGTTTCACTCCTTGAATAGCTTGTTGAAGAAAAGTAATGGAAAACAGACTAAAGCCTTTTAAGCTGATACTTGTGTCAGTCCCAAAGATAAAATTTCTCACCAACAGCTGTGTGAATGGTTGGAGAAAAGTCAGAGGCAGATGAGAAAGCTGTAAATTAACTAGCCCGTTTTTGTGTTTTCTTTTCAAGTAGGCAGGACAGAATTTGTGAAAAAGATGGTATCGTTGTGTTTCATAATGCATTGCATGTTAGCACATGACAATTAACTCACATTCTTCTTTGTGTAGCTTAAATGCTACAATGCAAGAGCAGAAGTTGTTTTCTCACATGTGTAAAAGCTTTCATCAAGAAACAATGTATAAACAATGTCCTTAACCCATTCACTAAAGCTAATAAATGACAAAAATACCTCTTAGACCTTTTTCACAGAAAGCAGGGCTACAGACAAGATTTTCAAAACCAGGATCTATGGCAAATGGGTAGGTATGGATAATGCTGAAGAATCAAGTGGTCTCACAGATACAGGGCAGATCATGCAAGAGGCACGCTGGAGCTAAAACCTTGCCTGCAGAGAACAGGCCTGCTTTCAGTTACATTGCAGTTGAGTTTAAATAAGGTAATAAAGAAGCTTACCCAGCAGGGGACTCTGCTATCACTCTCATACAAAGTCTTTTTCCACTTTCTCTGCAGTGCTTGTGCTTACTCCACTCTTTGTCCTCCTGATTTCAGTGGTCAAAGCTACTTGCTGCAATTGCCTGAAAATCAATCAGCAATTGCTGAAATTGCCTTCTACATAGGTGGAAAAATACTGTAAACCCCAGTGACATAAAAGAAATTTTTTCCCTGTACCCCACCAGTTCCCGCAAAGAAGCAGTAGTTAACCAATGCTGCCACCTCCAGGGAAAATCTACATCATGGAATGGAGAGTGGTACAAAGACCCCAACCTAGCAGAGACCTTTGCTATGGAAATATTGCATGGACTCACAGCTGTGTGTGGAGAGGCGGCGTTAGGCAACCTGAGCTAACAAATCCTAACCTATGCGCACTGTTATAGTTTTATTATGCTATTTGGGAAGGAGCCATGGCAGACAGTGGAGAATTTGCTTGCTGGTTTATTCCTCTGGAAATTATGCCTGAGAACTTCTTTGGCAGTAATATATTTGGAAAGGCTTCCTAACACCAAGGCTGTGCTTCCAAAAGCAGTGGTGGACTACGTTCCATGTTTTGAATCATCAAGACCAGTGTTGATAACCCAAGTCACCCTTGTCATTTAAAGTACATGTCTCTCTGGGGACTAACTGGTGAGAACTTCACCTCTGCTGGTGCCTGATGTAGGAAGGCTGGCTCTTGCATTAGAAAAGAGATAATGATATTAACAATATAGGCTATTCAGCAAACCAAAACATGGTTGGGGACCTTTGTTTGTGTTTATACTAAGATGACAAGGTAGATGTTTAAGTGTTGTTCCATTAGTCTACATACAGATGAGTTGTTAGTATGGTCCTTGGTGTGGGTTTGGCTTTTGCCTACTAACATCTTCACAAAGAATATCCAGGCATTTCTTGGGGAGTAGTGTAGTGCTTCTAATTTTTTATGTAGATGAAACCACCATGTGTTGGGTTGAGGAAAGGTTTAGTTGTAGAGTACCAGCTGTGCTGTGCCAATTGGCCTCAGCACCAGAGGATGGTCACCAGCCCATTTTATTTACTAGCATGTATGTTGATTTTGTGCAACTGTTCCAGTATCACCTATAGCTGACTTAGCTTACAGTCATCTTTGAAGTAAGATAGTTGTGTAAATTATTTTGCTTTGTGGAAAAAAAAAATTCTTCTTTCTTATTTTTGTTTCTTAACATTGGGTAGATGTTTCCAAGTGTTCTTCAAATACTTTTTCAGATATATTCAGCCATCCTAATTTATTCAGTAACACATCAAATGTTTATTTTAAAGCTTCCAGGACTCTCAAGCAAACCTTAAATACTGTGATGTCAGACTGCATTGAAACTAGTGGGGTTTACCTATTCCCCATGTTTCACAGTAAACTTTAATAAGGATAATGTATGTATGCCTAGATCTTGGAAAAAGAATTGGAAAACTGTATTCAGCTCTTGTTCTCTCCATCCCCCACCCCTGCAGAAAGCAGAGTTTAACAGTAGCTGTATACTTTATTGTACTGGGGAACTTGCAAGTTTCTTTTCAGCAGAAGTTGCCAATTGCGGCAAATTATGTTCAGTTTTATGAGCAGTGGCCACTGGAGACTGAACTAAATTGGATTTGCACGCAAATCCCACAGCCTGTGCCTTTTTAGGAGAAGCTGCTGCTGAGATGATGGTAGGATTTAAATATGGTTATTTATGATATGCTAGAAATCTACTTCTGTAAACAAAAGTACTTTCATGTAAAAGAGCAAAAACAGCATGTCAAGAAGAAAAACTACAGGGACTGACGGTTGCCTCTGTAATAACCATATTTTCTAAATAACTGTATTATTCGTTTCATAAAGCTTCACAAAATTCTGACAGTATTGCAAACTCTGAAGTTCAGATTGCGTGAATTTATTAAGCTGCTGATCAATAGCAACCCATGTCCTTCCAACTAAATAAAAAATTTAGAGTAGGTATCCTGCAGAAAATCGATCTCATAGGAAGCAGGAAACTAGTGCTGAAGCAAAAGTTGTTACCTGCTTTCACTCCTGTTTAGCTAAAATTCAGGGATTGTTTCTGTTTGGATGAAAAGACCCAGCTCTCTTTGATGTGGATTTGTTTATTTGCAAAGAAAGTACAAGGTCTCGTTTGCCTGAACACAGAGGATCTAGTTTTCTTACACCTCCAAGGATCTTTCAGATAGCTTTCTGGCCAAGATGTCTATTTCTGTTTGTTTTTCTCCCTTTTTCCCTTTTCTCTGCTTTGTTGCTGCCTGGAAACCTTTTTTCTAGCTTCTGCCATTTCTCTTATGAACACACCAGAAAGGGAGAGGACTACCTGTGCACTTTGGTCAGCAGCAGATATAGTGGGAGTAGCATGAGTCTCAAGCAGTCTTAGTAAAGACAGGTCTTCAGAAACTTCAGCTTTTAAACCTCATAAATATTGGCAAGTTTCTGTTGGACTTACTTACCTACACTGACTTTGCAAAGGCTTTGACTGAAGCCATATGGGGTGATTTTCAACAGGATGGCAAAAGGCACATTCTTGATGAAAAAGCTTAGCCCTGCCAAATGTCATGGTCCTTCTGCAGAGTCAGGGGCCAGAACTTCTGTAAGAAAGGATAAATGCTTTTAATATTTAAACAAAAAGATATTTTCTTCTGCGTGGGTTCCTAGCTGAACTATTCTCCTGGAATTTTTCCATTAAAGTGTGATCTCAGGCAGACATCTGGCCTGGAAAATTTCTGCCCATTTAGCTTGGCAAGGTTAATAAAAAAGTAAACAAGGTATTACAATGGGAAGTGTCTGACAACATTACTAATGGATGGTGCCAACCAGTATGCATAAGGGTCAATAATAATTCTATAATGTATGCATGCACAAATGAAGCTCAGTGGCAGCCTCCCAAATGGACTAATCGCATGATTTGTAGGCACTTTTGGGCAAGCCTAATGGGAAACCTTGCTCTTTGAATTAGTCAGAGTGAGAGCTTTTACCACTGCTTGAGACGTTTGCTGCTGAAGGGTTTTTCTGCAGGTTGCTGAGCACAGTGTGCGTACAAGCCTCTCTAAACAGCTCATTCACTGTTAAGAAGGTGACAGGCTCCATATCCTAAAGGAGGATTTTTCTGTTCGTGTTACTTCCCTTGGAGACATGAAAGTATACTAAGTGAAGCTATGGCAACTTATGGAAACCTGCTCTTCGCGTGCTTCTTGGTTTCCTTTGGTAGCACAGTCTGTGTAACTGGTTCTCATTTCTCCAGTTCTCTCACAGTTTTTTCTCCTTCGTTGTCACCCTGGCAGTGAAGTTGAACAAGTTCCACTTTGTAAACAAATCTCTAGCTATCATCTATTTTATCAGTTCAATTGAATCTAAATTTTGCTTCAACAGTTGTGACAAAGGATGAGGAGTAACTTAGCCTCCTGAACAGCTTCTCTTGTCTGAAAGGAAAAGAGGTGAGGTGAGCGGAGAAAAAAGAAGCTTCCTACATGACTTTAACGAATTTGTGTTACTTGTCCTGTAGCTATTTTGATTAATTGGTCTTGGGACAATACTTGGGACCCCATTACTTGAGGTAATGGTTATTTTTTATGCTCCTGGCTTAAAAACTGTTCAGAAATGCTGAGTACATAATGGCCTCTTCTACATTTGTGTGGTCTTGTTAGGGGAAAATGATCTGGTGTAACCAAGATGAAGGCATTGCAATGTATCTTCATTGGAAAACAACTAATTTAGGTAAGACAACTTAAATTAATTAAGGCCAGTTTAAACTCTACTATTTTTTCTACTCAATGTAAAACTTAAGCAGTCCATTTCATAATAGCAAGGTCTGTTTTTTGAGTCTTTAAGATATTTTTGTTTTCTGTAAAACAGGCCTATAGCTCCTGATGATTGCCTGATGAGGGCTGTATTTGTAAGATACATGTCTGACATTCTCTTCTCCTGAAAGAAGCTTCCCAAATTTGTTCAGCAAAACCTTATTTTTTTTGTTTTGTTTTTACTTTCTAGTGAAGGCTCACTTATATGGCGATCCTCGAGAGAAAGTGAATCATGGCAATTTTATGAAACATTGTGTGCATACCTACATTTCAGCAAAATTTTGTTCTCATGTCCATGCTTATGTTATTTTCGCGTTCCTTTTGTCCCCTCTTTGTCATATAATTCATGTCAGTTAGATTTCAGATACGCTGGAATGGAGATTGAAATTTCTCATTGTTTGTTTGAGATTCTGGGTACATATCTAAAAACTATAAAAAAAGAAAAAAAACCAAAATGTGATAAACCCAAAGTAAAAAGTGGGGACTAGATTTCTTTTTAAAGGCAAACTAATAGAAAGCAGGAGGCTTGGATTCGAATCCCAGCATTATCTCAGATTTACTAGGTGACCTCAGTCAGGTCACCAGGGCCCTGAATTAACTCAAAGGTCTGTAGACCTTCCTTTTGACAGTAATGCCATCCTGGACAGGAGTGGGATTACTCAAACATGTGCTTAAGGGTTTTGCTGATCAATGGCCTTAATCTCTCCGTGCATTATTTCCTTGCCCACACCAGCACGTATAGCACTGCCTCTTCCTAACCCCACCCTCTTGTTTAGGTTTGAAGTTTTTTATGGCCAGGATAGTTTTATGCTATGTCTTTGTGAGTGTAACACTGTAGCTCAGCATGCTGGAACTATATTCAGGGTCAGGGTCTCTAGACACTCTTGCGATAAAAAAAATATTTAATGACCCATACCAAGAAGCTGAATTTAAAAATAATTGCAAAGCTGCAGCTCGTGGAATACAGCATTTTCCCCAGAGTACATTCATTTCTGGAAATTAATTTTAGATGCTGATTTAAGGTGCGGAAGTTCTTGTTGGAGGCCTTTTTATTCTGAAGCTTTTTTCCAATAGCCTTCCTGAGGGTGCTAGGAAAGCTAAGCTCTTCCACTAGAACTTCTTCGCTTGGGACTGGAGATGCACTTGCAAGTAAGAAGTACCAGTCTGTTGGCTGTATTAACCTAATCCCAGATTAGCATCACTTAGAAAAGAAAGGCACTGCTAAGAAAGATGAGGAAACAAGTATGACAAGTCTCAAGAATTATATCTGAGAGAGGCACCAGTGACAGAGACCATGAGAGGAACTAGATCTATCTTATGTGTCTCTGCCTGAACATGATCCTTAGGTGGGCCTGTGTGTATGAATTTCTGTCCTGAAGGGTGAAGAATGAGATGTATTTGAGTTTGACCCCATTGGGAAAATGCAATTGAGGAAGTCACTAGACCAACATCAGAATAAGAATAAATTTTCTTGCCCAAAGTTTTGAATTCATTCACCATGACATGAGTGTAATACTTCTTAAAGCAGATAAGAATCAAGTCTGTCACGTTTCAGATATTGTACAGAACTTAACTGCAGGATTAAAAATCTCTCATCTTTAATATTAATGACCTACTGAAAAGGGGTCAAGTTGGAACGCTTGTTTACTGATTAAACAACACCTGACATAGCTTTTAGCTAAATTAATACAAATGTCCATCTTTTCCTGTTGGTTTATTTCTACACTTCCTATGGTATTTCCTACCATACACTGTAGGTATATTCTCTTTAGCACACTCTTTTTGAACACTGCTGTAGTATTCATATACTGGACTAATTTTCTGGCAAAATCAGCTGCTGATTTACTGGTGGGGAAAAATGGAATGCTAAGTGAGATTTTGTTTCTCCCCATTGCCCTGACTCAATTATAGCCTAGCACTCTGAAATATTATAGCATTCGCTTTGCAGCTGCACTGCAAATCTCCCTTTTCCATTCAATGAGGGTTGCAATAAGCAGCAGTCAAGTAAGTGTTGTACCACCCCTTTGTAGCTAGTCCAGGTAGGATGGTAGGGTAGTGCTTCAGTCTCGATGTCTTCTGCTGGGGTGCTCAAGTAACAGAACTTCACGTTTGTCACTAAAAATTCCTGTATTTTAGGCACAGGTCTGATTCACAGCCTATTGAAAATAATGTCTCTGTTTTGTCCTTGAGCAGACCCAAACTAAAACAGAACTGAAAAAATTCTCTGCTAAAAGCATTTCAGCGTCTGAACCTGGGAAACTTCAAGCCCACACATGAAGCTCTGTTACTTAAGCTAAGCAAGCAGCTATGCCAGATGGTAGTTAGAATAAGCTGCTCTTCTGTGCACGGACTACCCAGAACACAGGAATGAGAAAGAGGGTTAAAAACCCCTATCTTACAAGCACATTACGAAGGCGGGAGATTAACATACAAAATTTTCAAATGACTCGATGGGTATGCCTACACTGTTCTGAAAAGATGGTCCCAAGAGAAACGCTGAAGTGCCTGCAGACAGCTTACAAGGCTGCCTCATGCAGCCACCCGCCTGCTGAGGCACGAAACACCGCTGGTGAGCCCACAGGCAGCCTCAGGCCATGGCAGGAGCAGTGCTACCATGGGTGCTATCGCATGATTGATCAACCTGTTCTTGGTGTCACTGGGGCAGACTAAATTAGGTGATATTCCCTACTAATTCCCTGAAAACCGTTCATTTACAGAAGCAGCTGCATAAAGCAAAGTGAGGGCCCAGCAATACTTTCAGTCCATGGAAGTGCATCTGTTGTGAGAAGAGAATAATGCTTCAAAGACATAAGACATCCGAGAAAATGATTCTTGATTTGTTCGGATCAATTTAGCCTTGCAATGAAATTGCTCCTTATTCAACTGACAGGATAACTCTAACTCGCTGCGGAGTTTTCAGTGCTTTTGGTGTTGGCTGACATCACGTGATTTTCTGAAACACTGGCAGATGTTTTAATGGAGGAAGTGAACTGAAATGACAACCCTATTACAAATAAATCTGAGCGAAAGTAGTGCCATTCTTTGCTAGCTCGCAGACATTTCATTTCTGGAGGAAGAGGTAGCACGCTTTTCTCTGTGTGTCGAACAGTGTATTCCTTGTATTGATTGATAAATTTGTACGGAATGCCATAGCCTTCTCAAGCTCAGCTGAATGGTGTTTGGTCTCCTAAATTTGTGGCTAGAATGGTTATTCTAAAACTCATTGAGATTTCTAAAACACGTTGGGGCCAGCATGAATAACTAAAAGAATATAGTTTCATGCAAGACAGAGTCCATTAGACATTTTGTTTGTATATGTGCTTGTGTCATCCAGAAATTCAGGACCATGTCCATTTTGGAAGCTCTTGCATTAACTGTCCTGATACTAGTAGGAAGCAATACTTCTAAAAAATAACCAAATGCCCAATCACTGTTTATTGAAATTTAACCTTTTGTCAAGTTAATGTTTTGTTCTGCGTTGTTATTTTTGTGCAGATTAACTGCTTTCTGTGCTGTGTTTAAGTACTACCACATATCTTATTTCATTCTCCTCTAAAATGTATTTGTATAATCTCATGGATACTGCTGGTTGTACATTGTACGTTAACTCTTGCGTACAGCACTGCATGTGAAACTGTAAGCCAGTGTCTGCCTGCATATGGAGACCACAGCAACCTGTGCGACTCTGCAAGGGTTTGAAGTCTTGTTCTTATAAACAGTGCGTATTGTTCTGTAAATAAATTTCATGTGAAGGATTCTAACAGAGCTTACTGATGGTACAGCGATGAATCAGTGAGTTTAGGGTAAGAAGTTTCTGTTTAGATTTGTATAAATAGAATGGCTTTGAATCACAAAGACGACTGGATCCTGAAATAATAAATAATCTGTTTCTACATATTTAATGGAAGATAACTGAAATAGAAGTGCATTGAGTGACTTGAAAATATATCCAACTACACAGTTAGATCAACTTGCTCAGGGTTTAGTTTGGGGGTTGGCCTTGCTTTGAGCAGCGAGTTGGACTGGGGGATCTCCATCCAGAGGTCCCTCCTAGCCTACATGATTCTATGATATAAATAACAAGCAGAAGTTAGATAGTTCAATCACGAAACACCTCTTAAAAACCTGTTGTTCCCACAGTAGTCAGCTCTGCACTTCTGTGGGAGCTAGGATTCCCTGGGTGACGGGAAGACGTAAGTAGCAGGCTGCACGGCAGAGCTGCCATGTGGGCTGTGTTACTGCGCTGCCCTGCAAGCTGCCCCTGAAAAGTCACCCAGGCATTCCTGCATCATGCTTCAAACAAACACAGGGAGCCATCATAAGCTTGGCATTGCGTTTGAGCAAATAAATACACCCCACTGGAAGATGGAGCACTGGGGGTGTGCGGCACAGACTGAGCCACACGGCTCTGCCCAGAGCATCCTGGATATACTCAGTGCTCTAGCTTCAGCTCAGACTTCAACATTTCAGAATTGTCTGTAAATGTAAAAATGTGTTCTAAAGCCTGGACTAGTCATTGTGACAACCAACAAGGAGTTAAAAGAAGAGTTTGTTCAGTTATTACATTTGGTGTTGACAACAATGTTCTTTTTTGCAGCTTTTACTCTTCCTCAATTCAGTTTAATTAACTGGTCTTTGAAAGCTGTCAGACTGACACAGGAAGGCAGAAACTTCCAAATATATGAATGAAATGAGGTAAGAGAGGTGGGATCTTGTACCTTTAAAATCTTGAATTGCAAATAAACCAGAAGAACTCAGTTACATTTCTTAATTATGGGGAATACATCCCTAGTTAGCAAACCAGCTTTTGGTCCTAATGAAAAAACACTTGTCAGGATAAGACTGCAATTCCAATTTCAACTTCAGCTGGAACTTGACATAAATCACAAATTGATCAGTTGTCTATAATTAAGTTGTTAATCAATTTCAATCATTAGACTGTACAAAAACTAAGAATTTGAATAAATCTATGCCACATAATCACATGATTATATCAGCATATTTGCAGTGAGAAGTGAAAATAAGATTTAAAATAATTGTTTAAGTGAAGGCTTTTTTTCTTGATGCTTTAAACTATGCTTGGAATCGCTCTAATTATAATCAGTCTCCTCTGGTTCTTTGCATAGATGGATAGTAATCAGTTTTTCATTTGCAGCTTCTGTAGGTCTTTCATGTTGCAACAAAGATAGAATTTTAAACATATACTTGTTGCTGTAAAAATCCCCAAAGCTCATGGAGGAGCTCAGAAAAAAAGGTAGTTTCAGGCACTAAAGCTGACTTTAGTGTTAAAAGATGTTTAGTGTTTCAAAGTGGCAACAGTCTTTTAAATTTGCATTTATTGGATTTCACTTCTGTTTGAATGCTAATGGCTGAGTAGTCTAACTAACAAATCTTGTTTGCTTTTAGTTATTTTATTGCCAGATGTTCAAGAATCAGAATCAATGAATCTTTTGAAAACTGTTACAATTATATTAATCCTGAATAATCTGAATGTGATCCAATCTAGCAAAAAAATAATCAGTTTATAAAATAAAATATCTTTAAAAGCATTAGTATAGCAGTACTAATTTGAAGGAACACCACTTCTATGATCTAGGGAAAATATAATTTAATAATATAAAATTAAGGATATTCATACTCAAATTTGAATCACAAACAACTAGTGAAAAATAAAATCTTAAATAATAACACCTGATGTTTATGAAAAGTACTCAGCAATTTTGATCTGGATCTTAATCTCTGGAGATGTTAGCCCTCATTTTCATCCTCAAAAATCGATTAACATGTAAATAAAGGCTGTAATCTCTATTGTTCTCCATGTTGTATCGATGATTATTCTATACTATTGTTTGGCACAGCGTCTAGCTTTCTCTGTAGAGAAAACTGTGTGAAAGAATTCCTGGATCCTGTAGTTATTGGACTGATAATTCGAGTCAGAGTGAATCCACAAAGAGTTTTTGCAACAGTAAATAAGTCTTGGGAACCTATTTGCTCCTATTTGTAAGCAGGCATGGTAAGGCAGACCTGACCCAGAGCTTCTCAGAAGTATGAGAAAATTTAAATTTCATCACCCCAAGGATGACAAAGAAAGGTTTTTTTGTCCCCATCACCAATGACAGCAAAATTAAATTTTGTGTTGATAGCATGGTTTAGGGAAGTTGGGAGGGGGCAATAGTGTGGCAGAGCAGAGCCAATGCCTGCGTAATGAGGAAAAAGCTTTCTCCAAGCAGTCTGCTACTAGAGGCAGCCACCTACTTTGTGTCTGTCTAGGGCAGGCCCTGTCCATATGACAGCTTTAAATGTTTGTTTGGAAGAGATTCATTCAGACCAGTGCAATGAAGATATGCACATAGGTCAAAAAAAGGTTGCGAGGAATTTGCTACATATTTTCTTTACACTGTGTTCTGAAAGGGAGAAAGAAAAACACCGACAATTTCAAGAGTTGTATTTACAGTTATCAGTTATGCTAACTGCACTTTTCCAGTGTGGGTGCCTGGATATATTATATTTGTGTGAAGCACAGTAGCTAGAGTTGTTCAGCTTTTTCTGTAATATTCTTCCTGAATTCCACAGGAAAAAACAAATAAAGGAAGGAGAGAGATGGTTTTGCTTAGTTTTGTTTTCTGTTATTTTCCTAGGTGATAAATACGTCAAAACTTTTTTAAGAAACGAAGGTGGGAGCTGATGCCTAGAATTTCACTCTCAGGTTTTATTGTGGATGTAGGAAAGTGACAAGCAAGGTGAGCGACAACAAAAATATTTAACAATCTCTTTCTTCCCTTTGCCAAATTATTGCTCTTTTTCCCCTATTGATTTTCTGTCCAGTCACTGCTGCTGACCTGATCTGCATGAACAAGAATTTCTTTTTTAAATAAATATATGTGAAATGTTCAATATTAACAGTGATGGAAAAAAAAAAAAAAAACCTTGATACAATGGGAAGAAATGTTCTTTCTATTATTAATATTTGAGCTCTAGATGGAAAAGATGAAAGTTTTCTTTTCCTTCTGCCTAAGGAAGCATCAGCAGTTAAAGAATGCAAATGCATTTGTAGATGAAAATAGCACTGACAAGTCTCAGGCACTGCACCCCTTAAGCTGCTCAGTCTCCCAGACGTAGGAACCCCTGGGAGAGGGCAATGCAGAATACGTCCTCTACTAAGACTGTTGAAAGTACATCACTGAGTAAAGAAATTTTTCATGCATCTTAAACCCAGAGCAATTACTAAGCTCATCATTCTTTATCAAATCCATTTGTTTTGAGATACTGAAATAAAAGTATGACAAGGATCATTAAAACACTAGTCTAAGACAGTGTAGTTATTATTTTAATGCCCTCTAGTATATCTTCAGAACAGTTCTTCCCTTTTCCCATTGCTCTATCATTTTCTCTATTGTAGTGCATTCAGACATGCTGTTATCCTCGAGGTGTCATCTGGTTTTGTACAGTTGAGCATATTTTACCACTCCACATAAAAAACCACACTGATGGGAAACTTGCAGCATGTTAGATCCTCACATCCTCTCATCATTTGAACTTACATCTATTTGTGGGTATTAAGGTAGTTCATTTGCATATTATGTTGTCAATAAACACAATACCTAGTGTGGGGTAGGTGCAATGCAAGATTATTAGGCAAATGCTAAAAGAAATAGGACTGACTTCTCATTAAAACTGGCTATGTATGTCTTGTTCTTTACAGGTACAGGTTATGGAGGTGGCTACTGCTACACCTTCCTTTCCAAGCATATGCTTCTATTGTTACACCAAAATGAGTTTTGGGAACAGAGCTAAGGGAAAAGATGCCCCTGGGTTAATGCTGGAGTAGCGGATAAAAAAATAAAAAAAGTTAAACAACTTATGATGTGGGGAAAGGGATGGAAAGTCTTCTAATGTTAAACTCTAAAGTCATCAGAGAAAATCCAGTGCCAATAGAAAGCAGAATTAAGACTTCCATTCCCAAAAATGCTTTTGAAATATAAAATTCTATACCAGCTTTCCAAGATGTTACTTCTACTGATAGTAAGATAATTACAGCTGAAGATATATAAGTGAAAAGTAGTTTAGTATTAGCATTACTTGCAGCCATAGCTACAATATTACTAGTGCATGATACATACTGAAAACCAAATAATCTTGGACCTATATGCTTTTGCAAAATGCTATGGTGTGTTCCAGACTAAGGGGTAGGCAAAGTATCTGACCTGTAAGTTCACTATTTTACCACTTACAGGCAGAACTGCAGGGTTTGTGTTTTCAAATGCTTGGAGTTCTGTTGACTCCGTACACTCACTGAACACTTCATATGCCTCTACCATTGTGAGCACAGATTACTAAATTGATTACTTAATACAACAATGTAATTTTTAAAAAACAAATATGTAGTACTTATCAATAACATTTTAATGAAATACGATATTTAAAAAAGAGGCTTTATTCCAAAGATCTCAGAACTAAATCATGAACTTTGAATTAAGGGCTATAATGTATAGGTTTTAATGTATATGTTTATAATGTATCGGTGTCAAAGGACATAATATATAGGTTTTAATACCAGAAGGACCTATGAGACTGTGGGCAGCATTACAGATGAAGTAAAATTAAATAGAACTTAATTTCCATTTGTCTTGACATGATGACTTTAAAGAGGAGGAAGCCAGATATTCTGGTGCCAGTGCATAACGACCTTCAATTTAAAAATGTATGTCTTATTTCTTATTTCAATGTGTCTAGTTTTATTTTATATCATTATCTCTAGTTATATTTCTTCTTTTGCTCCTGTCTGCCTAAACAGATGTAATTGCTCCCCTAAAGCATTTGTATTGACTGAAACTACTTTATCATCTAATGAATCAGCAAAGCACTAACACACCTGCTTAACATAAAGGATCTTAAAATCAATGGGACTTTAATTAAATAGATGTTTAAGGGCTTCATTGAACAGGGACCTTGAGTTGTCACAGCTCAAATTGATATATTTTTTGTTACCTGTTTACACTGTGGCTTGGCCTTATAACAGAAGGGATTAGTTGAGAGTCATAAGTTTTCTATGTCAGCCCTATAAATAAGTAAGTAAATTCTGTGTCTCTATCCCATTTTGGAATTTTTCTTTACCGCCAAAGTTTACTGGTCAATTTTTATTGAGTTTAATTTTTAAAACTACATGCGGCACTATATTTGTCCAGCTGATCACTTTCCTTCTTCAGATCAGAGTCACGCAGGCTAAGCTGAGCATTGTTTGAGCATTATCAGTGAGAGGCCAGTTTCTGGGATCGTGGTAACTTTCAATTTTGTTTTACTTTATGCGTCTTTTGTTCTACAGTGTAACAGAAAACCCTACTAATGTAGAGGAAACCCTGGGACTAAAACAAAAGTTTTGCTTTGAAATGGATTTTAGAGAGTGGAGAACCAATGTGAAAAGATCTGAGTGTGATCAAGAAATGTGAGTGCCTAAAAATAGTCATTCAGTGCCATTTTAGAGGATGTAGGGTATCTGAGAGACCTATATGGAACTGACAGATGCTATTAACCCTACGGGACATGCATACCTTTCTTGTGTAGTAGATGGCATCCAGATTTTACCTCCTCCTGATATTGGATTGATTTGCCTAATAAATCTTGTAGCAATAATTATTTGTCCTTCAAAACCCGAAGTCTCCTGTAGGAAAATATTCATAGTAGGATACTAGCCTTCATCTGAAGCTCTCAAATTTGACACCTTTGCCACTTTTGTTCATATGTAAACTCAATTATAGTAAAGGTCTTTGTAGGGCCTTGATGTTGTCTGTAAAATAACAACTGGCTTCAAAGCATTATTGATGTATTACAAAGATCAAAGCTGACACAAGAACTTGTTTAGACAATAGAAATAAATTTTGAAAAGCCTTTTATAGACTAAAAGTTCTGTGACGACTACTGCTCTTTGTTTTGAGTTTAGCCAAATGTCATACTCAGAATGACCTTTAGCATCCCTATTTGTTTATATGTGGCTATTTCCAGTAGCTGACCAGCCTTATGTTTACCCTTTTTCTCCCTCCTTGTGTTCTAATTTCTAGAAGAAATATGTTACAAGTTGTTGGCCTTGGCTGGATGTTCCTACCGTTTTATAAAGTGTTTCATTACTTCTGTGCATAAGTCCAAGCATTGTGCCTGCTAATTATGAGCTCCTCTCTTTTAGCTTGGGGTGAATTCTGTGAGTAATGTGCAGTTGCAAATTTGTGTACTTTATGCCACACACCTTTCATGCACTGCTTCTACTAGGTGTTTGGAAATAGCTCAGTTTCAGTCACCAGATTTTCATCTCTCAGAGTGCTTTGACCGGGTCTGACTAAGGAGTGCTTCACAACAAAACAAATCATAGGGATAAAAGCCTGTTCTGGTATTTTTCAAGCAACATCACAGTTAGCAACCTCATTCTGCTACCATGTCCTGGAATTTATTAATAAAACTTCAGCCAGGAACAAACACTCACTGTTCAATATTCACCATTACTTCAGATCAATAGAAAAGGGAGAGGGAGACTCTTGTGCCTGGTTATCACGTGTTTGTATTTCTGATAGAGAAGAATGCCTGATTAAAAATGACAGAAGCCATGGATACAGAAGTATCTCATATTCCACTTTTCTTTTTCCTTTCTGCCCATTATCTGTCTGTTAGGCTAGCCCAAGGAACCACAAGAGGATCTCCTTAAGCACTTGCTTGTGCCAGTTCAATGAATGGTTGGATGAATGGCTAATCACCAAGGGAATGACTGCCCACAAAACAGGAATCATATAACTAGTGCCAGTGCAGACTTCCAGTGCACAATCCACTGTTATTTACAGATTAGCTCAATGAGACAGAGGGAATATGCATAACAAAACTATCCTTCAGTAAAGGGGTGAGTGATCCAGTGAGCACATTGTGAATATTCATAACTTGGGAATGATGAACTGCATAGAAGCTGTCAAATCATTTCAAAAGCCCAGAGGACTTTTAGAAAACAGTGAAGATTAGTTGCCCTCATCTCTATTGTTATGAGATGACTAGCTGGAGACAAGAGGCTCTTTGCTGTCTTTGCAATCCCATGAAAACATCACCTTCCAAGGAGTCTGTTCCATGGGAAGCTGACATTTTCTTTAAAACTTTCCATTAGATAGCATCAGATGCATGTCCTACTTGAGGTTCTTTTTGTGATCCACACGCCACCTTCAGATTGTGCAGTAATCAGTATTTCTGTTTAGGATTGGGAAGAAAAATTTCCAAATGTGACCTAAGTGTAACTGATACAATGTGGTCTCCTTAAGCCTGTAATCACATGAAGCAATCATTTGGGGGTAGAAATTCACTGTTCCTGCATCATCTTATTGGGTCATCATAAAAGAAACTGAGTAGAAACACAAGTTTCTTGCAGACAGATATTGGGGTTTATCCCAATCATCTGCAACACCTTTCTTTGTCTTTCTGTCTCAACTGTGACATGCAGTAGTGGCATAACGCAACAGGGGTTACTGCAAACCTGGTACAGACTTGTTACAGTATGTAACATACCTCCAGAGATGTGTGCATTTTTAATAGCACTTAAATGTGCTGCCTAATTTTTGAACATTTGTGTTTGCTTGATAACTATCATCTGGGATCTCACTGGTCATCCCAAGCTCACAGAGGTGGCCATGTATCAGCCTAGGCTGAGCACAGAAAGGCACACACAGGGGATAATTACAAGGGCCTTTGTAAGGCAGTGGGCATTGTTTCCATTTTTGCTAATGTTCTTGTCTTGTTAATATTACTTTGGTTATGAATAGGCTATGCTGGTCTTCTTTTGTACAATATAGTTCTCTTAAACCTCTGTTGAGTTATGGGTGCAGGCACACAGAAACACACACAAACTTACCAAGAAATTTTCTTTTGAGGATTCCATGGCTTAAGCTGCCACTGCTGCAAACATAACTATGTTAATGCCAAATCATTTTAATGATGTTAGGTAGAAGAGCAGAATAAATAGAAGGAAAAAAAAGAAAGATGGACAGAGATAGAATTGAAAGAGAAGAAGATAGGGTGAAAGGTGGGGAAAAGAGAAAAGGGTGCAACACAGTGATTCTAAAACACCACCACATTTTCCCCCACCAAGTAGTACTAGAAATTGCTGAATAAACAGCACACAATATTTAAAAAAAAAAACAAAACTTTTTTTTTTTTACCTTTAAATTGATATTTTTTCTTCCTGTTACATCAGTGGGAGCCCTGTTGCAGTTTGAGGAGAACATATATTTTTCCCAGTTTGATGACTGTAATGAAACAAAAAGTGGTAGTTGAGTTCAATTTACCTGTGTTAAAAATTAACTGGAAATATAGTAGGAATCTTTCCTCATCTACCCAATTTACTTTAATCTCAGTTCCAGCTTGTGTACATCTTCCCATACTTTCAAAGTATCTTCAGGGAAAAAAATAATTTCCTACCCCCAAAGCATTCTAGGAGCTCTAAAAGTTCCTTCTGTACTTTGATATACCTGTTTTTATGAGTGAGTGGTCTGTGTACCAAGGCTGCATTGCTGGTTGCTGTAGGAACTTCCTAGGTTTAACTATATTAAAGCATGGAAACAAAGCATACAGATAGAAACATCATTGCTTGTGGTTTCCTTCAAGCAGGCCGAATTGATGTAATGCCACTTAGAATCATAGAATCACAGAATCATAGAATCATTAAGGTTGGAAAAGACCTCTGAGATCATTAAGTCCAACCATTAACCTAACTGCCAGGTCCACCTCTAAACCATGTCCCTAAGCACCACATACACATGTTTTTTTAATACTTCCAAGGACTGTGCTTGTACCACTTCCCTGGGCAGTCTGTTCCAATGCCTAGCCACTCTCTCCGTGAAAAATTTTTTCCTAATATCTAATCTAAATCTCCTCTGGTACAACTTGAGGCCATTTCCTCTCGTCCTCTTGTTTCCTACCTGGGAGAAGAAACTGACCCCCACCTCACTACAACCTCCTTTCAGATAGTTGTAGAGAGCAATAAGGTCTCCCCTCAGCCACTCCTCAAAAGACTTGTTCTCTAGACCCTTCCCCAGCTTTGTTGCCCTTCTTTGGACTCGCTCCAGCACCTCAATGTCCTTCTTGTAGCGAGGGGCCCAAAACTGAACACAATACTTGAGGTGCAGCCTCACCAGTGCCGAGTCCAGGGGCACTATCACCTCCCTGGTCCTGCTGGCCGCACTGTTCCTGATACAAGCCAGGATGCCATTAGCCCTCTTGGCCACCTGGGCACACTGACAGCTCATATTCAACCAGCTGTTGACCAGCACCCCAGGTCCTTTTCCACCAAGCATCTTTCTGGCCACTCCTCCCCAAGCTTGTAGCGTTGCATGGGGTTGTTGTGACCCAAGTGCAGGACCCAGCACTTTGCCTTGCTGAACCATATACAGTTGGCCTCAGCCCATTGATCCAGACTGTCCAGGTCCCTCTGTAGGGCCTTCCTGCCCTCCAGCAGATCAACACTTCCACCCAACTTGGTGTCATCTGCAAACTTACTGAAGGTGCGCTCAATCCCCTCGTTGAGATCATTGATAAAGATATTGAACAGAATCAGCCCCAATACCGAGCCCTGGGGAACACCTCTTGTAATGAGTCACCAACTGGATTTGACTCCATTGACCACCACTCTCTGGGCTTGGCCATTTAACTAGTTTTTTACCCAGGAAAGAGTGCACTTATCCAAGCCATGGACACTTCTGAAAAGTTGTCACAGAATATTTCCTCTTTTATTTGGAACATTGTGCTCTTTGGGGATTTTTCCAGTTGCAGGATATTGTGCCTCTTTTCCTAGAGAACATCACTTTTCTGTACCTGTTTGAGATGGAGCCATTCCAGTTGAATAATTATCTAAAAATAGTTGGTGCTGGGTTCTGAAAACATAAGGATTTCTTTTTGTCTGATCTAATATTTACTAAATACCAAAGGTAATCATGTCAGTCAATTTGATGTTGTGAATTCGCTGAGAATTTGGTTTTGTTTTAACACTTTTTGTTCCTATAGACTTCAATTTTTCTGTAGACTTATGTGATTGCTGATGTTACTTGTTCTACACACACAATGAGTTGTTTATCTAAAATTGTCTAAAAATGTCTCATAAAGAAATCAGAACATAGCTCTTATGTGGGCACCCCAATGCTCCCTGAGTTAAAAAGTGAGTGAATAGTTTAGAAGATAATTCAGTGTTTAATCTGAGAATAAAGTAATTTAGCTGGTTTTAACTCCTTAAGTGTTCCTCTACCACAGAGGTTTATATCTCATGTATATAGGAAGATTTCATAGGTATTAATTATATCAGCAGCAAAGCTTATATTATGGGATATTTTATTATTGAAGGCTGACAGTTTTGTAATCTATGTGTTAACATTTTAAAAGAGCCTTTCTAGGCTGCCTGTTTTTTGTTTTGTTTTGTTTTGTTTTTTCCATTTAACTATTGTTAAATTGTGCCTTTCTAGTCTTTGCTCAGACACCTTATTTGCCAAACTACAGAATAATGAGTGGTGGGGATCATCATGACAGGGCACATCGGTGCTTGCACAATAGCAGTTCCGAACTGGTCACATCTACTTTTAGCATGTGTCTCTCTAAGGACCGGCCACATCTACTTTTCACGTGTGCTTAGTGAAGGCAGTGCTTCTCCTAACAGCTCGCTCTGACATAATATATTAGTTATTAAGCTGCTGCTGGCAAACTGCCTGATTTCTGGATGCTTTCGGTCTGCCTTGCTTATTTAAAACACGTTTTGCTCTTCTGAGCTATTCTGCAGCTTCTCAGTCGTGCCAGCACTTCTGCACTTCTGGAGTCTCAGTTCAATTATTTTTTCTGGTAGTTCGTTTAGCCACTCCTTTCAAGCTACTAATCGGTTTTCGTTTTACATCTAGCTGCTTCAGAAATCATAGGCTTTTGCTATATTGAAAATTAATTTTCCTTGGTCCTACTGCTGTATTAGCTTCAGTCATGAATCAATATGTTACTGGAGCTAGAAATTGTCACCTTTGCTGTGATCGCGCAGCTGTATCTCTATGAATCACTTTTATATGTGCCTATGGCTTCAGTTAATTCCAGGAACATTACACTTTGACTGGAGCAAACTCAGGCTTGTCAGCTGTCCAGTCATCCACACTGCTCCCAGCCTGTTTGTGCTACTGGTGTCTCTGGCTTGCCAGAGCCTGGTCCCCATGGCTTGCTCAGCTGCTGTGCTGAACTCACTGCCTCTTGCTGCAAGGTGCAGGGGGAGTGTGGCCAGAAGCAGGAGGGCAGGTTTGGGGACATGTTTCTTTTTTGCATAAGCCCATGAACCACTGGAAAGGGTGGAAAGCAGTTCCTCAGTGCTATCCTGGCACTTGCGGGTAACAGTGCTCATCTCAGGCCTGAAATTAATTGGCTGCATTTCTGCATCAGCCATGGCAGCCATACTTACTTACTATGTCCTTTTAGCCCCATGAGGTTCTGGCAAAAAGGCATCAGCAGTGTGTCCTCCAGGCTCACGGCAGCTGGCTGTGAGCACAAAACTTTTAGACATACATAGCAGTCTGCAACACTGTTCCAAAGGGTGTGCCATTCCCAGTGCCCCTCTTCCCGGCGTGCACACCAGAGCGTGATTCCCTGAGGCCTTTTGAACAGAAGATAAAAGGAAGATGTCTGGGTGTGGGGTAGGCTCCCAAGGTGGACTGCTAGTGTGTTCCTGAGTCAGGGGGCGATTTCTCTGTTTGCTTTCCTTGGAAAGTGCAGTGCACGCAACTCCTCATGCAGCTTGCTCAACTGCATGCTCACCATGACACCTGGACGTTCTTTTCTCAGTAAAAATTCTCCCAGCCCAAGTAAAACTCATCAAGAAGTCCTCTATTGCTACATTTCTGCTGGTTGTGGGTTCTCAGAGTAGGATTTGGAGATGGTATTCTCCCTCTGATACGTTGTGGAGAAGAGGCCAGAAAAAAAGATGCCCATGTGAATCTTTCTTACAGACTAGAAAGGTCTAATGTGCTCGGTGAGATGCAGGTGAACTGCCCTTTTGTGCCTGGATGGCAAATCTCATTAATTGTTTCAGAAACCATGACTGTCACTGTGTACCAGTAAACTGAATGGTACCTGAGCCAGGATTTGCCAGACACTGGAATGGGAGTGCACATGCTGCAAAAGGGCTTAGATGGCCCCATAGCTTGCTTTCAGCCTCACCACCTAGGGACTCCCCAGATAATTTCTGGCATACTCTGGGAGTTACCACAGGTCAAGGACCACTGCCATTTGGTAGTTTGGATCCATTCACACTTCTGGAGAGTGATAACATTTAATTGTATGGACATGAGCCACCTGGCTTTAGGAACTTGACTGTTTTCTAGCTTAACTGCTGAAGAATAGTTTGGGAGAAACATCCAATTTACTAGTTGTAGCCTGTATGTCCAAGGAGGATTCTATGATTTTGGGCCAAACATGAAGCAGGAACAAATGGGAAGGGCCCAAGGAGGAAGTGCAGTTTTCTGAGGAACCTGCCGGTTGGTGCCAGAGGCAATCCTGAATAGGAAACAACAGGTAGGCATTATGAACTTGGATCCAGGCTAACATGACAATAAATACGTGGCCTAGGATATTTAATGTGGCTTTTGTTACATGAAGGTTTATCAGCTCTTGGCTTCAAAACTGATCTCTTCATACACTGTAGTTAAGATCCTAGGACACCTTGGGCTGAAATCCATTGCTTGAATGTAACTGTCCAGACCTTTGTAGCTATAACTCCAGACATGTGCAAATGTCCCAAAGGCCTTGGGTTGTATTTGCTTTCTGGGTGTCTTAGAAGCCTAATAGTATCCTAAATAAAATGTCACTAGATAACATTTTACACAGCTGAACTGTGACCTTCACCCTCTCTACTCATGTTTGGACATGCTCTGTTCTCAGAAACTCACTGGACAAGTTCAGTCTCGGTATACTTTTAAGAGCACAGAATTCAACTCAGCTTTTAAAATATGAGAGGAAAAACTTTTCCTTCTCAATATGCTTTGGACATTCACAAATAAATGTTGCGTATAATATTAATCTCTTGTGCCAGAAAGAATCAGAGTGCGTTGGTGTGTTTGGCCTTTTATATTTCCCTTTGATCGGCTAAATATGCCACTTTAGCCCACACAACTCAGTAGCGATCTTGCTAGCTTCCAAAAAACTGGAAAACTGCACTGAATGCTAATTATTTCCCATGTGCAGATAAGAACATACACCCTAATTTGGAATTTACATTTGTGAAAGAAGAAAGCTGTATTCAGCAACAGAGATGAGGAACATCAATGTGAAAATGAGGCCAGGTTTTAACAACTGGAACTAGAGCTTTTGATAAACTGTATAATTAGAAAAAACTGTGAATTTCATTTTTAGTGCAAATGCCAGGGAGAAGCCTTTGTCCTTTGACATTGAACCTCCTTCCCTAATCCGCAAAAGCATATATACTTTTTGAAAGGGTTGCCATAGATTATTATTAAAAACCTTAGGATATGAACTGGGGACAAGAGAGCTCCCAGCAACGTCCCCATGCCTTGCGTTAGCCAATGAAAACTCCAAGTAACATACCATTATCAGGTAAATACATACTCTCACCATCACTGACTGGAATCCTGTGAAAGCAAGTAATTACCACTGTGTTTGCAGTTTGTGTTTAAAGTGTGTAATTATCTCTCCAACCCTCTACACAAATGTGTTTCACTGTATTTTAAAGGTGTTTAATGAACATTTACTGCCATATATAAAACTCAACAACTATCAGAACAATTCAGTAAAATAATTTGGTTATGTTTGTATGTTGAGAAACTTTAATCTAAAAACCGAAGAAAAAGACTTCTAATCTTTCTTTCATTAAATGTAAGGTCTCAGAATCTTTCTGATATTTTCCTGATATGAACACCAAACATATAAACGTGGACTAAAAGCAAGATGAACCCTGAAAGTCCACATGTTATTGACAGGTATTTTAGAAATTTCTCTGTAGACAGGAAAGCTTGTTCTGAGAGATATAAAAAATGAGCTTTCAAAAAATTGAAAGAAATGTAGCTTGCTTTTTATGCTGAATAAAATTACTTAAAGCCCAGGTTTTACTTTTGAAAAGTTTTACCTTTTTTGATATAGCTTGGCTATAGTGAGCCAGTCAAAACACAAAGTAGAAATCACACAAATAAGAAAATCATAATCTTGTAAGAAATACAAAGTCATATTTTGATGAAGGAGGCTGAAATGAGTTTGAACAAAACAACATTTTTTCAATATTCATTCAAGACGTATTTCCAAATTTATTATTGAATTGTCTAGCACATTCTCCATTGTCACAATCATCATATTATTGCTGGATAAAATTGAATTTAGATTCATGTCTAAAACCCTTTAGTCACTGTAATTCAACTACCTCAGCAGAAGTTGATAAAAAGTAACTTTCCTTATATTTTTCTAAAATCATGACTTGAATTCGAAAGTGGGTTATAGTATTTTTAACTGTGCTGAATATTACCTTACTTTGTGGATAGTCCTAAAGAAGTTCCGAAGATTGCTTTTGAAGAAGGACATTATTTGAAAAAGAACAAGAGAGGCAAAATCCTTTTGCTTTTGTCAAAATGTACAGGCTTTACCCCAGTTACGAAAATCAGGCAAGGTCCCATTCGCAGGACACATGAAAAGAATGTTATAACCTTATGCTCACGAAGCTCGGCAGGATAGAAACATTACTAGCAACACACTTTATGAGAAAAACTGACAATAAAAGTGTGATTGCCTATTGTATGTTGAAATGGTTACTGTGAGAACTCAGAAATTATTTCTATTGAAGAACATATTTGAGTTTTGCTTATTCATGTTTGCAAATAGATTTCAAATGGATTGCAACACTTCAAAAATATTCATTGCTCAAAAGTAATTCATTGTTCAAAAGTATTTATCAACTTGTTAGGCATCTTTTTTTCTCACTTGAAATCTGGTGTTGTTTTTCTGTGGTTAACCCTTCCTTGAAATTTTTATTTTACAAAAAAGGGGGAATTATTGTTTCATTTTTCATAACTAACAGACTAGTGTGTCTACCTGTAGAACTGTAAATGAAATATTATTATTATTATGTTATTTTCTGAGAAATATTTGTTATAGTAAAACTGCCTACAAATTCATCAAAGAGTATAAAGGTTATGAACATAAGAAAATCAAAATTAAAATTAATGTGATCACATTGTGCACTACCCAGCATAGTGGAACACCCTGCAATTTTGTCTGTGAGATGCAAATGTCATGAAAGACCTGTTCTTTTCTCCTTCTGCCTTCCTCCCCCCCAACCTCGCTTTAGAGTAATTTTAATACCAGCAATTTTCTCTTATTCCACATAGCACTTGGGGAACATCTACAGTTAGACTCAACACCATATGGAATAGGCTTGGTCTCATATTATGTTTCAGTATGAAACATGTTGTGTGAGTTTAGTGTTTCATGAAGTTAGCAAGAGTTTTGTAACCGTTCCCATGTAGGCTGGTCTACACTTGGAACAAGTGGACAATGCGCATTTTGCATTATAAGAGCTCAAGCCAGAAGGCCACAAGGGACTTCTGTGATAAAGCAGATGAAACCTGGCTGTTCTGAGACTCACTTTTGAGACTTAGGTCTCATTCTGCTTAAAAACTTGAGTGATTGTAACAACCGTTCCCATCTGAAGCTAAACTGTTGTTGCATAACTAGGGTAAAACACTAAATCATGGATGGAGACCAAGCTGAAATCCTAGTGATATACCTTAGACTTCCATTGTAACCTAGAAGTCCACCCCTTTGCATTCCAAATTCCTATTTTTAATCTATGTTGTTCACCAAATTGTATTTTGTATGAACACGAAGTGGCCAGATACAGTAATTTTGTTCTAAATTTCCTTAGTGACTTGTGACTTTGTATTCCTAACCATGAGCACGTTTCAGATGACTGAGTTTCAGAACTGCTGAAAGTCAAGTCTATTTTGAATGCCTCCAGGTAGATGCAGAAAATTGCAATGTCCTCCAAATCAGTAAATACTCCAAACCACTTAAATGTGCCTAGGTATTTTGGCAATGCTAGTGAACAGCTGGTAGGCAAATATGAAGTAGGCAGGCAGGTTATGCCAATGGAGAGTGAATGATTTTCTAAAATAGGACTTTATACATTTAAAAAGTAAAGGGTGATAAAATATTTAACTCAATAAGGTATGTAACACTACCAGTTTTTTTACTTGAAAAAAAAACCCTAACCATCCTTAAAACACAACAGTTTTACAAAGAACAGTGGCCAATGCTAAATGCACACAACTTACTCGACAATATTTTAAATATGTCCTCTATTGTTTAGAAATAACACTTTACAGTGTTTCCTTCTAAAATGGAATCAAATTGCAATAGAAACACCATGCCATCAATTTTTCCCTCACTTGAAGTTTCAAATGATTATCAACTATGCCTTTAATTATATTCTTACTATGTAGGACTAATTGCAAAATATACACTTAAATTTTGTTGTGAGCAATTAAGTAATTGTGAACTGTATGCACATAATTTGAATGTTTATATAAAGAAAATACAGGATGGAAAATTTGTGGATGGGGCTTGTTACATTTTGAGTATATAATCCAGAACTGGAGCTCATTAGTGTATTTGCTCTGCTTATTTGCATGCAAAAATATAAGCTGTGGCAAAAACATTATGTAAATGAATTTTAAAAAAACCTGCTGACCTACTAAAAGTTGTAGGTGTCAGTATTGTGCAGTCCAGCAGCATTGCAAGAAAACAACCCAGGACAGGTGTATTTACATATCCTTGGAACAGTGGTCAGGTTAGAAGGAGAACTAACTGGAATGCTTTGTCTTAAACAGTTTTATTTTACAAAAGAAAGGTTTTTCAGCAGCACATTTGTTTTCATGGCATCTTCCACTTGAAAGCATTTTCCCAATTATGCTGGTTTTTGTACTTGCATTTGGTAAGAAATTAAAATAAAAATTTTACACTGAAGGAGAACATGGCCATTTCTGAGAAAATGGAAATTCTAAGCTGGAAGTACTGGAAGTTTTCAACGGCATGAGCAGTTAACTATGTTTCCATGCAGCAATGAGAAGTAGTTCAAACCTCTGGTGAGTCCACTTGAGCTGCAGTGATACAGTGGTGAATGTGCCGGGCGGTGGGAAACTGCCATTCTGTGAGACAGTCAGGACTATTGCACCCATTCCCTATCAGAGGGAAGGAGTGCCACGTGTAATGGATATTGATTCACTGTGCATGGCAGGACTATACTCTGATAAGATTTAATGCCGTTTTTGCCATGGTGATTCATTTCACTTTGGGAACAAAGTAGAACTGAGGTTAGGAGATTCACAAGCTGAGAAATCCTGCACAGAATGGCTTTCCATTATATGTCCTCATCTTTTTCACCCTGGAACAATTTTCACTGTGCCACAGTGAATGAAGGAATCTGCAGTACAATTCTAGTTTGACTCTGTCCCTCCTTCCCTATTCTCTTCCCGCCACAGAAGCATCCATCGTTGGGGAGATATTGTGAATTCACAGCCGCCCTGGAGGGGTTCCTATTTAAGACAAGGTGTGTACAGGCTGCATACCAGAGCCAGGAGAAAAATCAGCACTGGCTTTGCCCTTTCTAAGCAATCCCTTTTCCTTTTTCTCTTCTGCTGCATGCATTCTGAATGGTAGTATACTGTGCATGTCTGCTGAAATCCTAATCAAAACTTATTGTGCATGAAATTTACTTATAACGCATTAGGTGCCCAACTGGGCGTGCAACTAGATTCTTTGCCTGCACATCCTATGGAAAAAAGCCTGTGGTCCGAGGAAGATTTTATTCAGTTTTGATGACTTCCATCAAAAAAAGATGGTGTCTCTTACAGTGGGGGATGATAGCAAACTGCCCTCCATCACCATCAATCCTTTATTGTCTTGTGCTCCAGTTCCTGCCCAGCTGCTACAGCTGACATTCTGTAGCCTGATAACTGCCAGGCGCCAGCTAAAGGACTGCTTTTAGGATTGGTTCCTAATGGGAACTGGAGTCTTTGCTTTCCATTCCTGCTGCGAGGCTACTGCTGAGCATTAGGAAAAAAAGGTGAAGCTGACTTTTCCCATTTTATTAGACTATGACCCACAGAGCTCCCTGGAGAGTTACCTGAATATTGAATTTTATCATCGAGACAAAACTTTCTTTTATATTTCAGTTGTTTGTCCATTGACTGTTTTGTGTTCCATAATTGCTAGTCGCTGCAGTGCAGCAGGGTCAAGTTGTACTCTTGACACATAGAACTTAATCCTTGAGGATTCTTCTTAAAATCAATGTAACACTCAAGGGAAGTAGAGGTAGGCACTGGAGGTCCAAATAATTGCCTCTAACCAGTGCGCTTAAAACTTCTCAAGCCTTATCTAGGGGAAAGGTACGGGAGCTCTGACATCTCCATATCTTCTTTAGTGTTGGAAACTGGTTCAGCGTTTTTAGTGTGCTCTCCTTGAGGTCCCCTGTGCACTGTGGTCACAGGTGTTACATCCCTTTTTATCAGTAATCTCAATCTGGATGGCATTGCAGCCTTTGGGGCTAGAAGCACTGTTCCTGTGAACAGCACATGGAAATGATGGAGACAGGAAATGCGTTTTTAATTTTGCTACTTATTCTCTGCTTACTAACATGGTACTAATTTGCTGAAACATCATATCCAAATGCATGTAAATTCTTCCCTGTTCCCCATAGTTCTGAATGATGATTCAGACCTTGTAGGGTTGCTGTCTCTCCTCAGAGAAAGTCTTTGAGTTTCTTGGGTTTTCTTTTGTCTCAGGAGTAATATTCTGCAGGCTGGCAATAGCGGAAGGACCTGCCAGTTGGGAAGAATGACAAGAAGGAGAAAAGGCACATTCATTTAAAAGAAATGCTAGATGAGGGAACAAAGGGATAGGGAGTATGATGCATTTCACAAGGCTATCTGGATCTGTTCAGCAGAAATGACTGAACACACAAGGAAGGATATACTGTCTTGAGAAGTGTGATAGAGTGGTGTGTGCTGGAGAGATGCTCTCACAGCAAATTCTACCTGATCTTTCCAAAGCCTTCCCAGTGACTGGCACACACTCGTCTGCATCTGCTCTGCTTTGCCTGAGAACATGCAGGCTGTGCTGTTGTTCTGAACAAATGCGAACATAAACAGAAGCATGCAAACAACAAGACGGTGAAAATGCATATCCAACACTGCAGAAGTATTGTCCTGGGGCATTATTACTGTGCTTTTCTCAATGTAAGGACTCGGTCCGAATTTAAAAAAATGCCGGTTGAAGTAGGACTACTCAAATCTAAATAATTATAATGACACATGATAAATCTGTGTGGAGATTTGAACACATAAATATATATTGTAAGATATGTGTTTGATTGGCTTCTCTCCATTTAACACCATGTTCCCAGCATTCACTTAAGAATATTGTTCTCTGAATGTCTCTCTCTTTTTTTTATTATGAGGTTGTTTTTCCATAACTTTTGCTATCTAAAAGTTAAGTACCCAGTTTAAGCAAGTCATCAATCTCCTAAAGTCCTTTTTAAGTTGGTATTGTCCTCTAAAGATGCTTTAATCCCACCTATTTCACAGAGAGGTCTTGAATGTCTAGGCTACAATAGATGAGAGATTTTCAGATAGTAAATCTGGAAGAGAATGTCACTCTCATTTTGCTCAGATATACATATTCCTTTTATTGTGTTATGCAGCATTGTCTCTAATCTCGTGGGTTTTTTTTTCCTTTGTGACTTAGTCCCTTCTGGGACAGCTAGTCTATCTGCAAATATGGGATTTGAGGTGATACTGCAGAATGTCTTTCCAAAACAATAAACTTGTTCCAAAGGAAAGAGAGCTTTCCAGGAAAAGGAAAAGTTCGTATACATCACTGCATTGCAGTTACTTTCTGTGTTTTCTTGGTCCACCTGCCTATTCACAGAATGGCAGAACCATAGAATGGCTGGGGTAGGAAAGCACCTCTGGAGGTCATCTACTCTACCCCCCCAGCTCAAAGCAAGGTTAAAAAGAGCAGGTTGTTCAGTCTCTTGTCCAGTCAAGTTTTGAATATCTTCCGCCTTTATGAAGAAAATAAATACTTTCTTCAAAGATATATATGTTACTGGAATGCCATCTAAGTTGACAACAAGCAAATTGTTCCCATCGACCCTTTTGACACAGTGAAATTATCTGTTGTCTTCCGTGCTAACTTTATGTTGGGCAGGACCTTCATCTAACATTGTATTCGATGACAGGGCACACTTAAAATGTTGTTAATTAATATATCAGGCTGTTCTGGTTTTGGCTGGGATAGAGTTAATTTTCTTCATAGTAGCGAGTATGGGGCTATGTTTTGGGTTTGTGCTGAAAACAGCGTTGATAACACAGGGATGTTTTCGCTATTGCTGAGCAGTGCTTACACAGAGTCAAGGCCTTTTCTGCTTCTCACCCCACCCCACCAGCGAGTAGGCTGGGGGTGCACAAGAAGTTGGGAGGGGACACAGCAGGGACAGCTGACCTCAACTGACCAAAGGGCTATTCCATGCCATATGGCGTCATGCTCAGCATATAAAGCTGGGGGAAGAAGAAGAAGGAAGTGTGGGGGGGGGGGCATTGTGAGTGGTGGCGTTTGTCTTCCCAAGTAACTGTTACGCATGATGGAGCCCTGCTTTCCTGGAGACAGCTGAACACCTGCCTGCCGATGGGAAGCAGTGAATGAATTCCTTGGTTTGCTTCGCTTGTGTGCGTGGCTTTTGCTTTACCTATTAAACTCTCTTTATCTCAACCCACGAGTTTTCTCATTTTCTGGTAGTTTATTATATAGTGGGGCCTCTTCATAGTGGGGTCTCTTCAGCACACATCACCTCCTCCTCTGGCGATATTCTGAAATCTTTGCCTTCTGCCCAGTCCATGATCACTTCCAAGATTCCTGGGCCACGGGGGTTTCCTGTTCGAGCCTGTTGTGTGATCATGTGTTAAACCATGACACAGGCACTGAGCAGATATTTGCCTATCAGCTGCAGCTCCCTGCTGTGTTGTGTTTTGATTTTGGAATTCATTTAGAGCTCATGTCATGAAAGATATTAGAGCATCCAAACCAAAACTAAATTTTATTTAACAGGATTTATGATAACTGTCCAAAGCTGTATGAAAAATTAAGAAATACATTTTTTTTATCCATGCACTAGGGAAAGTAATTATGTTAATTGCATATTGTATATAATATCAGTTATAACTTAGGAAAGAAAGATCTCTGTGTGTGTGTGTGCACATTCTCACACAATGAAATTTGATTTACATAATATCCACACTACGAAACATAACTTATACTAATTTATTTTTTAAAATTATGTATTCTGCTTCAAAGTAAGGTAACTAACAAGGTAAGGCTACTAATATTACAGCACTCTAATAAAAAATAACAAATATAAGGACATTTCTTCCTTATCAATAAAAATTGATTAGAAACCTCCTTACTGGTATTGGGCCCAAGATGTCCCAGATAATTCATAAGGGATCCCATATGGAGTTTTTCTTTTGTTTAAACAAATAGCTAGATCTAAATGTACATCAGTGTAATTTTGTTATGGAATATTGACAGCAATTTAAAAGGACTTTGTAAACGTGATGAAATCAGATGTTGCATTTTACTTTAGCAGAAGGCACACTGAAGTATCACATACTGTGGAGGAGAATGGAGTGGCATGGCAGGAGGGTCAGGCTTTCGAATCCAGTCACAGAGCTGAAGAAGCAACCATATATTGGTCTTAGGGAGAAACTGGTTTGCATGTCTGCCTTCTGGAAGCCCCTCTTTCAGCAGTCCAGCTGATTTGAGTGTGCTGGCTCATAACATCATAGCATACTTCAAACAATCCCTGTCAAATAGTAAAATGTTGTAAATGTACTTAGATATATAGAAGGAGAAGTACCCTCTCAGCATGGCCCCTAAAATAGATCTGAGCATTTACATTCATAGAATCATAGAATCATAGAATCGTCAAGGTTGGAAAAGACCCTTAAGATCATCAAGTCCAACCATTAACCTAGCACTGCCAAGTCCATCTATACCATGTCTTCAAGCACCACATCTACCCATCTTTTAAATACCTCCAGGGATGGAGACTCAACCACTTCCCTGGGCAGCCTCTTCCAATGCTTGACCACCCTCTCGGTGAAGAAGTTTTTCCTAATGTCTAACCTAAACCTCCCCTGGCGCAGCTTGAGGACGTTTCCTCTCATTCTGTCACTCGTTACTAGTGAGAAGAGACCGACCCCCACCTCACTACAACCTCCTTTCAGGTAGTTGTAGAGAGCAATAAGGTCTCCCCTCAGCCTCCTCTTCTCCAGGCTAAACAACCCCATAGCACATTGGTGCTATTTAATCAGTAGGGCAATATGAATTGAAATGGACCTTGCCGTTTCCACACTAGGATTGCTATTTGTGCCTTTCAAAATCTCTTCGGTTACTTTAAGGTTTATCTTGGCAATCCACAGAAATAGTTGTCTACTTGATGAGGCTTCCTGTGTTGCCAAGAGAGAGAGACACACATAGTAAACAAACCACCTTGTTTAATTCAGACAGTAACAATAGGGTGAATTCACCTGAAGAGATGTCTTGCATCTTAAAGAAGGAGCCTTATGCCAGACATCCAACTTTTAGATGTCAAAAGTGAGCTGGTATGAATCACAACTCTAAAATATACAATAGATTATCAGATGAAATATTATGCTTCTTTTCTATTGATCATGATCACACGATTTGATCGATACAGAAAAGATGCACATTTGTTTTCAAGATATATCTTTGAGCAGAGCCAGTAATCCATAAATTACATGTAATAATCACAACTGAATTAAAAAATGACAGCTAAGGTTGTGTTCCTCCCAAACTTGCTGTGCAGATGAACACTCTAATCTGTACGGGCGTCACAGCACAGGACCAGCAAGGACCTCAAGAGAGCCTCAGTGGGTTCCTTTGCTCCATGGCAAGGGTGACTAGGTCTTGATCATTCCTGTCAGATGTTTGTCTAAGCAGTTCACAAGGATCTCCAGTGCCAGAGCCTCAACAGCTTCCCCAGGCTCATCTATCCCAGTGCTACACTACACTTACTGTCAGAAAAACTTTGCTAGTATCTAATCTAAATCTTCATGCTAATTCAAACCAATTACTTCCTGCACTATCCACCACTGGCACAGTCAATTATTTTATTTCACCTTTCAGCAGCCTTTTATGTATTTGAACAATGTTGCATGCCTCTTTGGCATGCTTTAATTTAAATGACACTTCAACCATTCTTTATAGATTATGATTTCCTGACTTCTTCATTGCTCTCCTAAGGATTCTGCTCAGCTGGTCCACATTTTTCTTGAAGTACAGTGCCTGAAACTAGAGAGAGCTGGTTCCTTATTGGTGATAATCAGAGAGAAGGGATTACTTCAGGTGTTTTGCACATTGAATTTATATGTTACCATATAATGCCAAATCCTGTTCTAAGCCTGTATATGAAGACTGAAAATTTGAAGACTATAATGCTGATAAAGCTGAAGCAATGCAAAAAGTGGTCTCATTTTTCTGATACCCCTCATTTTTGTAGTATCAGGAGCTATCTAGTAGCTAATGTAGATATTAGTAGCTAGATATAAAAAAAAAATGCAACCATGGAATTGCCATTTCAGAAACAAGTTTAGGGTTTAGACACAGTTGAATATCTGTTCTTTGGTTGTGGTTACTTGACAATGAAGCCCAATATATTGGTTTTTTGCCCTCATAGAGTGGACGAGTCCTAAGCGTTAGTAATTCAAGCATCTCCGCACTGTTCTGCTTGGTATCTTGAACTGTGACCTGGGCTCACTTCCTAAATGGATGCACGCTGCTACCATGACTACTGCTGACGTTAGCTGCCAGGCGAGCTTAGCTTTAGTATCTCAGTTATAGTGACAGTAAAAAAGATCAGAGTCCAAAAGTGATGAAGTGTTTCCATATAAAGTATATAAGTGGTTAATATGAAATAAGTATCAAGATAGAAGCCCTGCAACTGGACCTTGCATCTGTCACTGTTTTGTTGACAGTGCTTTTGACCTTTGAAGGATAAAGAAAGTATCTGTTGCAGATCCCCCTCTTTACCAGCTCCTGCCATACCTTCAGATGCTACCCAAACCAGTTCCATCTCCCCCCACAAACACCTAGGTTGGAGCTGCTGTAGCACTAGCACTCCAGGGCCACTGGAGTTTGAAGCTGGTGCTGTTACAGCTACTGCTTCTTGCTGGGCTTGTGAAAGTAGACATAATGACATGTAGCGTTCTCATTGACTAATGGAGCTGACCAAGACATCCTCCCTTTTTTGTCTGTGCTCCCCAACAGAAAACAAAAGTTGAAAATCCCATATCTGGAGAGCTTTTTTAAAGCATGGCTACATGCTTTGGTTACTAAAAAAAACCCTATTCTAAATAAATAAATAAGTAAATAAATAAATAGAACTAATCCCATCCCATCCACCTCTGCATATCCACATGCCATTTAGTTATCAGTGAATTACTGGCTTTGAGGAAACTAAGCCCAAATCTCTATTTTTAATTGTGTGGATACATACAGATTAACATATGATATTATGTTTTATATTTGGACTTATAATTCATCAGAAAAATATTTAAATGGTTACAGAAGCCTATTTTGTGTAGCTAATGGACTAGATCTAGAAAAACCTGGAGATCTGGAAAAAGCTGTAGGTAACATAGACCTTTGGAACTGTTAACTGCATAGGCTAGAGGATGAAATAAATGGTTAAGTTTCACTGCTGTTTGCCAAAATTAATATTTTTTTGTGAGTTCTCTGTCTGGTGACTAGCTTCTATGGTGACTTCAATATAATTCAGAAATGACAGTTTGCCCTTGAATATGATCAGTAATGGACCTTCATGACCTGTCACTGTACACATGGTTGTCAGGGCTCTTCTCTTTTAAACTAATGCTCTTCCTAGATGAATTCACTAACATTCAGCCTACTTTATGAACACAGTACCTAAAGTTAAAGTTTGCTTTACATAGTGCCAGAAGGATACTGGGATTGTATTTAATTGAAATAAATTCCTGTTGCAGTAATTATATTTTGGTATGTCCTTTTCTCCTGAACCTGTTTTCCTAAAGAAGATGAGGAGTTCTAAAACTAGATTTTCCTATTTAGATAAATTATTTAAAATTGCCTTGAATTTAATTTATGTTTGGAGCTGACTGCAACACATTCATGTTCTAAGGCAACTTTTGTACAACTTTGCTCTCATAATGTACATTTAGCAGAGTTCCAACTGGCAGCTAGAGGCTTTTGAACCTTCAGCAAGATTCAGCCTCAGTGGTGTAACATTAGAGTAGTTGAAGTGCAATGCATCCTTTTCCAGCTCATTAATAGAGTTCAGAAGGTTTCAACTGAGAGTTCATGTCAGGATTAGAAAGTCTAAAATTGCTGTAATGCTCATTTTCTGCAAGCTCTGTCTGCTGATGACAAAATTATTTTTTTAAGCTTAAAAAAAAGAAAAATCTAAGTAACCTATGAGGGCGAGCATAGCCATTCAAGGCATGCATTTCACACGTAATGTAGGGAGAGGAACTATGCTGTGCAAGTGCGGTAAGTCTGCATGCCAGGGGCTTTGGACACATTGCACAGGCAATATAGAATCAATCTGTCCATAGGTGTACACTATTGCTTACATGCAGTAGATAGAAGGAAGATTTCATCAGATCTGCTGTTTCTGAACTTACAACTGATGGGAGTCAGCAGTTATTTTTGATAATGAATCTTTTAATCGTATGTCACTAATATGGTAAATACAATGCCAATTTACAGAGAGCTCTGAGTATACTTTTTCTTCAAAGGAAATATGTGATAGGGAGAATTCAAGTCTTACATTCCAGAGATGTTATTCTTCAGCATATCAAAAAAGGTGTTAAAAGGTATGATACAAAAATCCTTCCTTTTGCTTTCTTGCAAAGACAACCAAAAAGTCTAAATCTACCTCCAGGTTACAAACAGCAAATGTAAAAAAATTAGCAAGGAAAGGAAAGCTTTCTACACTAATGAAAAGCAAGGGTTTTCTTTTACACATACACAGATTCAGAAGCCAGTCTAATTGCTGTCCTTCCTCTTGTTGGTTCTCATTGTAAAGACCCTGGAGCAGTTAGTATGTAGTCTTAAGCAGAAGTCTCAGGTCTGGGATGTCCTATGAGGTTTTGAAGGACTCAGATGATGTTCTGGTGATGGAGAGCGGAGGCTGGGAGGTCACTGGGGCAAGGCACAACGGCAGGCCAGTGGGGAGGCTGTGCTGCCTGGCTGGGATGGGTGCCTCTGAGTTTGTGCAGGGGCAGAGTCCTCTCGGGGTGGCGCAGATCTGGTCGTGTTTGCTGTTTTCTGCACAACTGACCTCACTTCCCTTCTTCTCTGCGGACAGGCCAGGCCTGCAGTGTGCCTTCTGGTGACATTAGGTGACTTCTTGCCTTTCAAGTTTATGCACTGAGGCAAGGGGAAGAACATAAAGCTTCTTACACTCAGGCCTTATGTTGTAACCTGGTGTTTCAGGCTGAATGCCATGAAATGTGTCTTACTGTTCCTCCAGCTAAACAGATAGTGTTTCAAAGAGTAATGACCTGTTTTGTTTTCTTTTTTTTTTTGGTTTGGTTTTGTTTGGTTTTGTTGTTTGTTTGTTTGTTTGTTTGTTTAAAGTTTCTAAGGGATCTTTAATTAATTTTCAGTCAGGATTATCTGGGACATTTAAAATAGTAACCAAACTGTACTAATTGCAACTTAAACAAATGAAATAATTGATGTTTCAGAATATAAACCTCTAAAATAATGCATTCCTGTTCAAGATATCCTTCTAGTTTTATATTTCTCCTGAAGGAAGATACTGAAGGCAAAACAGAAGATCTCATTTCTTATGTGAGCTGAAATACTGGTATCTTTTTTTCTAAAGTGTTCTTTCTAGCTTTCAGGATATGGTAGCCATGGCAGGTAATCTTCTTTTTTTATCCTTCAATAGCCTCTGACTAACATGTGTCCTGAAGTGGTGTCTCGGTTTTGCCATCACAGTTGCTGAAGGCAGACAGAGTCAGTTTTTAACAGCACTGCTGTATTAACATTTACCATAGATTAACATAAATGTAGATTATTAACAATTTTACCACTTGATGGAGCTTGAAGCAAAAAGGGGCCTTTTCTGCAGACTGCTTCTACCACTCGTTTCCCCAGAAATCCAAACACTGTGGGATAAAATGTAAGTCTAAGATTTCTTGTGGCACTGGAGACTCAAACTACAGTGTAACAACCTGTCCTCTTTTTTTCCTACCTGCCATCAGAACAATACTTATTGTTTTCTGCTGTACGGCTGAACTCTGACATAAGGCTCAAAACAGCTTATGCAGGTATAATTGCAGAATTGAAAATGTGACAGATGAAAGGCTAGTTACACTGTGGTTGCATGCCCTCTAGCTGATGAAATTGTCCATTTCATCTCATGTTCACACCAGCCCCTCCCTGCAGAGATTTAAATTTGCACCTTCTGGGTTGACTTCACTACCACGTTATCCTGTATTGTGTGTGCAACACCTTTCGCTGACTCTCTTCCACTTTGTAGAGGCCAAATGTTCTCTAAGACAATAAAAAGAGTAAATACAACTCTGTTACGATATATTTCTGAGAACAGAAAAACCTTGACTTTAACTTCTGCTCTGAATCAAAACATGGGTGTGAGCCAAGATTTATCACCTTCCAGGAAAGTGCTTTAATACTGAGTCATTTTCCTTCTCACTGGCTTAATGAATATTTAAGTAGTCCATGCAAAATGGAATAGAATCAGTGGGACAGACTATGAACAAACTTCTCTAGAATACATTGCAATGTTGTAGCTAAGTCATTTTTCAGGAGATATGGCTTCAGATCCTCACAGGAAAAAGAAAAAACTGCATCTGCCTCTTATAATTTGGATGAACATGTTTTTGTTTCCTCAGCTTCTTTTTTTTTCCTTTTTTTTTTTTCCCGCCTAAGTGCTACCAAATAAAGCATTTGGAATATAAGGAAACAAGTAATTTTGGATATTTTAAAGTTAATTATTTGGACATTTAAAAACATCTAATGTGAAATTTAAACCCAATTTGCAACTAGTTTAGCTATTCTGAAAATGTTGGGTTGTTTGGGTTTTTTTTCATATAAATAATCTGCTTTGAAAAAAAAAGATGCTCTCTAGACCAAAGAGCTGCTCAGGTCTCACAGAAAAATGCAATGTGCATTCTCTTGCCACTGCTACAGAAGAAAAGTTTTATCTTCATCCACTTGAAGGACAAGAACGAAGCAGTGGGATGGTTGATGTGTTTTCCTAAAGGGACATGCTAGTTCATGAGGTATTAGATTATACACAGAAAGATGATTTTTGTAACACTTGGACATGGCAGTTGAGCTCATTTTTCCTAAAGAGTCTGCAAGGATGAAGCAGCTTGAGCTTCCTGGGCAGCTTAAGCTGACATAAGGCTGCGCTGAGGCTGAACAGGCAGTCTCATCCTCTTCTAGTCCTGGTGTGGTGTTCCTACCCTGTCTCTTGCTCTGACATTAGTCATCCCACAAAAGTAGTTTGAATATGACTAACTGACTGGTCTGAGAGAAAAACAGGTGGTGTTTTTTTTTTTTTTTCTTTTTTCTCTGGGCTAGTTCCATGTTGGCTTGCCAGTCTCGTCCACTCCATGGCCGCATAACTCCTAGAGCCTTTTGGCAGATTTGCTGTCTTAGACTGGCTTCAGCCAGATATAAAAGTAGAAGAGGAGGGTTAAAAAAAAAAAAAAATCCTTTTTGAGAAATGAGTGAATGCCAAGAATGCACAGTTGATGCTGGTAGAATTGCACAATGAGGCAGGGGCACAGTTACCTGTTTCCTCCGTGCATCCATCTGTGAAGGTCTCCAAAGAAGGCAGCACATCCCTTTGTTTGTGTCGTAACTATGTGACTTGTTGTGTTTGTATAACCCTCAAGTCAGATTAAAAATAGACATTATTATCCTTTCCTAGCCACAAGTCAAGGTATTTGTTTAAGTGCTGCAGTTCTGCCTGAGTAGATCTTATTAAAAAAAAGTGGAAATACATTCTCCAAACCCCTGGGATAAGCTTACAAAGAGCAAGTTTGCTTTTCACATCACTGTTCACCATAGTGGAGTCATTCAGACTTTCTCTTCATAACAGGTAGGTCTTGCAGCAACACCTATAAATGAGTCAAACTTACTTTATAACCTTGCATAATTAATGTGATTCACTACAATGCTTCTATTAGGGTTCATAGTTTTTGCAGCTGATGTATCTTCAGAAATATAAATGCAACATTTCAGTGTCTCTGTCCACACATTTTTAGAGCTTAATCAGTGATGAAGGATGTTAGATGTATAATATTGCTAGTTCTTAAATTATTCAATGTTATTATTTTTCACATTCATCCAGTACTTCTTGTACTCAAACTTTAACATTATACCTAAACAACAGCAATTGTTGCTATGGTGTTGTTCTTACTTATAGAAGGACATTGTCAACCATAAACTATATTATTAACCTTCTCAGCTACTAAGCAGAAAGCACCTCCTCCCTTTGTTGGTGTGTGCAAATGTATTATGTCTCTTGATGGATATTGTTAATGTGATTTTTAGGGCTAGAGTGGTTCCAGAACTGATGAATATATTTGCATAAAAAGACAGTCTTGTGCCTGTCATGGATGGGCTGTGTTCATTATTAAAATAATGAGTTCTGGAGGAATCACTCAGTGTTAAAAGAATCTCTCCCTATACACTTTCTGCCATGTTTATTTGTTATTTGTATTCTGGTGGCAGGCACAACAAGCTGGATGCTGGCTACACATTCAGGATGAGTCTGTCTGTAAAGGAACAGAGCTCACAGTCAGACTCCTACCTCCCCAGCACAGAGAATTTCCAGTATTTGGACACTCATTTTGGAGTCAAGGTTTTGGTTTAAAATATCAAGCTAACAAAATGCTCTTTGAAACAGGAGCTGATAAACATATTCCACAAATGCTAACTTTAAGAAAAAAATATTCCCAGTTTTTACTAGCTCTTCTCGTGTTCTTCTTGAAGACTTCTTTTTGCAGAAAAGACAAGAGTAACAATGAAATCTTTGACTTAGAGAAGTTTTTGTTTTCTTAATATGGTAAGTGTCCTTTTTCAATGCATTCAATAATAAAATAGATCATAATCTAAAACATAAAAATAACTACCATATTTTTGGACTTCATACACCAGATTATAAGGGTAATGGGAAAAAACCTGAACAGAAGGGGTTTACTAGTTACTAAAGCTTGGGGCCAGATTGAACTGTTAGGCATATGAGCATAAATCTGGAGTTCTGCTCTCAAGAGCAATCAGATTACTCCAGATTTATGCTTGGCTACCTGAAATCAGCATCTGGCCAAGGATTTGTTTCTGTAAGTACCTTTTTGTAATTAACACTCTCAGTAAAAAGAAATATCGAAAAAGAAAATGTCAAGCTGTCCAGGGTTTGATAAATACCTTGAACAACTGTAAATATTTTTATAAGGCTTTCCTTATTTTGAATTAAAGGAGACAGAGACCCATGGCAGACTCCAGTCTGCATTTGATTTTCTTTCAGGCTATATCATAAATACTGAAACAGTAATTTAAAATAATGCCTACTGTTGAACTAGAACCTTCCATCCTCCTTTCCACATCAAGATATTTTCTATTACCTATACACAAAAGGTGGCAGAAGCAATTGTAAAAAGATTAACATACAGAGAGGCTAGAGATGCCCCTTTTCTATAGTAAGCCATTTAGGATGAGTAGATTTTACAGGACTAATATAGTAGTATGTCGGCAGCATCATGTCTGAAATTATTTCTTTAATCCAGAAAAATTTCCTTAATATATAAAAATAATTTTTTTAATACATAAAAATACGGTAATTTCCTTGCTATGTTTCCAGATCCTCTCTATGTGATCATTTATATTGCATCATTATAATGAAAATCCCCACTGCTGGATTCTCGTACCAACCAACTCACATTTGCAACTGCACTTTTAGTTGGACAGAACTTTTGTTTCCTCGAGCTGACAAATGTTGCTATGGTCTTTTTATTGTCTCTTTCTTTGGCATTAGAATTTGTGTTCAATTCATCTCTGTTTCAGGGATTAACCAGAGTCTTGCTGCAATTTTCTTCCTAATACAAACATTCTGTTTCCTAAAAGTCTGAGCTCTGTCAAAGGCATTGTATTTCTTCTTTTAGGCTATACTTCATTTATTTTTTCACTATTGTAACTTGGTTTTCATAACAGCATGCCTTTCTTATTGTTTTTGCAGTCTGAACAGCAAACAAGGACTTTTCAGTCAGCCATGTTATTTTTGTTTCTTAATACACAAAGAGGGGAAAAAAATCCTCCTCTTGTCTAGACTTCCTCATCTAGGAAGACAAATTTTTAAAAATGCTTCTTATATGGGAAATATTTCCACACTGTAGAAATGACCTTGTGGAAACTGATAATTCATAACAAATTCATGACAATATTTATTTGCAAAAATTCCTAGTATATGCTGTATGCTTTTTGCATCTCTAACAAGGGACAGTTCATGGTCCTTGAATGTCTGATTCAGATGACTGATCATAAAGTGGATGTTTAAGAGGTGTTTGTAAATTACCAGTTTAGGAACCTTGGGAAGCTTCTCAGGGAAATTACCGTACCTCCTTGAGGACTGCTGAAGAAGTCATGGAAGGATGTAGATAAGAAAATGTCTCATTTCAAATGTGCTTCAGAATAAAATTTAAGTAAAGACTAAAATGTTGGTTCATATCTAAAACAAAAGAGGAAATAAAGAGGAAAATTTTTAAGAAAGCGTCCTGATGTTTGGCTTTGGAAAGGGACCTGGAGATCGCAGTGAGAGTAGCTTCAGTAGAGCAGGAATATTGGAAGCCAAGCTGGAAGTCAACCGGCTCCAGAAGAGGAAGCTGGGGCGTTCTCTGTAGGCGGTACATCGCATGATTTTAGAGATCAGGGGAACAGCTGGAATGAAACCAGTGTTTGAGAAAGGACTTAGAAAGGAGTAGGAAAACTAGGGAATTCCCTGAAAGAAATTTCTGAATTTTTTGAAAGAGAAAAAAGAAATATAGGATAGTAAGAGGCTGAGAAGAAAGGTGTCGGAGGGGAGCAATACAGAAGCAATAGAAGGAAAGAGGTCAAACCGATGACTGGGGTAGAAGAGACAGTTAAGTATCTAATATAGAGCTGAAAACTACTCAAAACTGTACAGTTTTGGAAAATAAAAAAAGCCTGAAAAAAGCCTTTTTTTAAAAAAAAAAAAAAAGCCCTGCCAGGGCATGTCTGAAACATATGGTGTTCCCAACAACTCAAGTTTAAGGAGCAGCTCCTTAGGTTTGCCAGTTTACACTAAGAGGATCAGCTCTCAGGTTTATTGTTATCGTAATGACAGAGGTTTTTAAGAGTCAGTGTTTCTGTTATACAGAAGACATATACAATCACAGAGGAATTAATTAGCTCTGACAGAAGTCAGTCTGACAGTGGTACTCAAGAGAATATGATAGTCAAAAGGGAAACAATGACAACAGACACAGCAAGATTATTCCTTTTGCAAAGCATTAGAAAAACTTGTTCATTGGCACATACAACGAATCAGGAAGTCTTCAACATCTTGGATGTAGAAGCTAAGCATATAATACGTCATTGCCATGCTGAGCAAAACCTGAAGTTTTTAATAGTCTGTTCACAACAAGATGGATTAATGATTGGCAGAGAAATAAGGAACACATAAAAATAATTCAGAGAATTAAAGGATCAAATCGATTTGGTTCTGGTGAAGCAAACAAATAATTTAAAATTTGAAGGGGAAAAGGAGGGTAAGAAATAAAGACAAACTCAAACATTAACTTGGAGCAAAACTAACAAAATATGTTCTTTTTTCCTTGTTGTTTTCTCTTTTCAACTTGTAACTCGATTGAAGGAGACTTCAAAGTTTATTTAACTTACTTGGTTTTCTAAGCCCAATCAAGGATGCTATACAAGTGAAAGCTTTTTCATGTGGGGTTGTTTTATATTTACAAATGATTGTTTCTATACATGTGATGACTGAATTACAGTGTATGTGCAGCGTACCTGAAAGTGCAATCGAAATTTCTTATATGCGCAATAATTGCACTTAAAAAAGTCTCAAGAAGGAATAACCATTGATCATAGCACAAAAGAGATTCCCATCAAATTTACTTTTTGGCAAGGGGGCTGTAAATGACATTGCAGTTAAAAAGCCATATTATTAGCTTATGCTCTGTTTTCAGATGGTTTAGAATTCACGTTGGAAAGAGACATGTAGCAGATCTTCAAGTATGAGATGATGTGGAGCCCACTGTAGATGTATGTCCCTTTCAAAAGCAATGTGTCTTGCATAATTCATGCCCTCAAGCTTCTCTCATTGAACAACACAGGAAAGTTTTGTCCTGTCATCCTTTAATTGCCTAAGTTTCCATCTTAGGGAAAATGGCACTGGAGAACCATTGATATTTCTTATATTTCTGTTGAGAGATCTGCTTTCCTATCGTTACTTCTTTACACCATTAGTTTGAACCTTACAAAAATTGTACAGTTCTACTGTCATTCCTATGCTATCAAGAGATTTCTAGGCAAACAAAATACCTTTGAATTTTAAACTCTCAGTGTTTTGCAATGGACTTATTCTGTTAACTGATTGTCTCAGCTGCAGCGTGTTGGGGAGGGCTGCACCCAGTACATTATTGGTGACCTGTTGTCCTTAGAGTCTAAGTCTTGAACCAAGCATCTTAGCTTTGTTTTGTGGAAATGATGAGCTGCCTCTGACTCTGAGCATTCCTGGGTCACCAACGCAATCTCGGCGAGTCTGATCCCTGCCACCGGGAGTGCTGTGCCAACAAGGGTAACAAGTGTCCCAGAAGAACAAGCCAGCAACCAAGTAGATGACTAATAACCCAAGTAGCAGGGAGTGATATTCAGGCAAAAGACATTCAGAACACAGACCAAAATGACTCCAAGTAAAGGCTGGTGTCATCTCCTATACAGAATGATCAAAACACTCTCAGTGAGAAGTCCTCTGAGCCTCTCGGGGGTGGCAGCAAAGGCCGGACATGCAGGTGGTGCTGAGATGGTGACTTGGTTCTCACCAGGATGCCAGAGCTAATAATATATACAAAGCACATAGTAACATTGGTCTCAGCTCTAGATTTAACAGTGATTATGAAACCTGGCTTTATTTCTCATAGGTATTTCTGTGCCCAGAAATGTTAATTCTTCTTGTACATTCTCACTTAGCTGCTATTAGTAGCAAACTATTTTTTTCAGCTTAAGAAAGAATGAAGTTCTTCCTAAAAATGTGTTGACTTGTGCTTTATGTTGCAGTGGATTTTTGGATGGTTTCTCTATAACATAATGCAGAACTATTTGAATGTGAATCTGATTTCTTCCAAGTTTGGGAGTATTTGGATCTCAGTTCTGCATAACTACTTAGTGAAACACTGGATGACAGAAAGTTACTAAAATCAGACTGTTGGGTTTTTTTCTAAAGCTATCACAGATCAAATTACAAGTTATGAGTGGGAAGGAGGGAAGAGGGAAAAGAAAAACAGAGTTATGATATTAGACCTCTGAAGAAAGTGGAGCGTTTCTGACAGAGGAAGCGGAGGAAGTTTAGAGACAAATTAATGTAAAAAAAAAGGAAAAGATGATTACTGGATGTTAGTTTCTCTCTCAGTATGTGCTTTAGTGGATCAAAAAAATGGTTTGCAGATAGAGGCTGTTAAAAAGATCAGTAATATTGATCATAAAAAATGAATTTCTCAGATATAAAGAGTGGCTTTTGTCCAAAAATAAAATTGAAAATTAAATTATAGAAAGCAGTAATATAGCAAGATAATTGCCAATATGTTCAGATGAGATAGCAGATAAGAGAAAATTATTCAGTAAGAAAATTACAATAGTATATAGAAAAATACTTTTTTAAAAGTCACTATTTTTATTGTCTACAGGGAATAAAACTGTCTTTTAAGAAAATTATCAGATTTTCTGGCATAAGAATTAAATAATGGCTAGATAACAAAGAGCTTGCATAAAGACTTATTTAAAATCTTACTGCATAGAGAAAAAGCCTAAATATATTAGTCATCCACATAGCAAAAAAGTATTATTTGTCTCTAATTTCTGTTAAGATGCCTTAAATTATCAATGTTCGGTGTTTTAATGATATCTTTTCCTTACATTACCTGGAAGCAGATACACACAAGAAGACAGGAATTCTTATGGACAGAGCTCAGGATGGATTGAGCCCAGACCTGGTGAAGGCATGGTGAAGGTCCTCGCTACAGCAGTCTGAAGCCATGTGGCTGGGATGGACTGCTTCCCTACATGAGCCAACACATCTGAAGGCAGTGGAGTTGCCCCACCTTGCTGTAGCCACAGCTTGTAGCTTTAGCCCATGCAATAGGATTCATCTCCTTTCTCTTTGTTTTGTAGCGCTTGCACCACCACGATGGTGCTGGGTTTAAAACTAGAGACTGGAGGTTGGGGTTGAAAAAGGAGGGACAAAGAAAGGCCCTGTCTCTCCCTGCCACTGTAAATCTGCCTGTGACACCATAGCCAGGTGAGATTAAGACATCTGAAATTAAGCATCTACATGGGTGCTATGTGTCTAAGCTCCTTTTGTAGTCAGTGGAGATCCACCCAAAATTCAGCGGAATATCTGCCTAGGCTTCGTTGGCTGCAATGAGGTTTCACTGTATACACTGTAGCATGCAATAGCCTGAACACAGAGTCTTCTAGGGTTGTTTTGGATGCTTTGTGTAACCCTCCCTCAGTGTGTCAGCTTGTCAAGTAATTTTTAGTGCGTGTAAGCAAGGTACACACTGCTTAAAAGTGTAAAGCAGTATTTTATTGTTGACTGTGTGCAATAGATAGTTGCAGCTAATGCCTTCCTAGGGTAAGCACTACTATGCTCTCCATTTCCGCTAAAGGAAGAGTGGGCCTCTGCTGTTCCCTGCATGGGCTGCTCCTTGTTGTTTCTGAGTTGCCATCTTCTGACTCCCAGCTGATTCACTAAAGCTTCGATATGTTTTCCTGTTCGCATTTTTTCTCTTGAGTTGTGGTCTGTGCACATTCTCACAGTTCTTCCTTTTAAATTAGTGATATCCTCAGAAGTCTGAGCTGATCTTATGCAGTGGTGCTGTGTCAAAACTAGACCTGAGGAGCAGGTAGACAGACAGATGAGGAGATAGGTAGGAGGAAGGAAATACCTAGGTGACTCAGGACATCCACAAAAGGCGAGCAGACATGGCACTGGTCTTATAGGGAATTGCACCTTCTGGAGTGGAAGCTGAAGGCCAGGCAGGACATTGGACATGGCTTTAGATGTCAAGTTGGAGGCAACTGAATCAAGTCCTACACAAGGTAGATGTAAACACCTAGTGCACCTGTAGACACCTACATGTGGATGCTTAAATGTAGGGATCTTAATCTTGAACTGAATCTTGCCCTAGCTGCTTATCTTAGAATAGCCATTCGGATGCTCAGTGGCACAAATTGGGTGAGATGTATTCAGGCCATAGAGATTAAGATTATGATTTTGCTGTGAAGAGCCTATAATCCAAAAACCATTCGCTCAATCCAAATGCTCCACTTCTTGTCTGTCACATTAGACACTGCTTTACTCGATGTGTGTCAGACTTTGCCTATTTCATTTATTCTGGACATGCTGCCTATACATATGTTGAACTAGCATTTACACAGACTTTCCAGGATAATGTGGAGTCATTCCACTCTGGGCACTGCAAGATGATTTGCCTTCTCTTTCTGACTCTAGCAGCTGTTGTCTTTCATAGCTCTGACTTTGTGGTTGTTAATGGTCAAACTATATTTTCTTTTTTTTTTTTTTTGTTTTTTTTTGAAAGACTGTCTCCTTAATTTAAGACTACCACTTGATGCTTGTAGTTGGCAGTAGGTTCTCCAGGCACTAAAAATCAATACCCAATAAGATGCCGGGTGCAATGGATGTAGACAAAGCATGCAAGATAGAGAAGGTGGATGTGGTAATTGTGTTTTCATCCCAAACATAAAAAGTGTTTTTTGAGCAGAAAACTACAGGAATACTGCAGGTCTCTATGACTGTGAATATTCACAGGGAACATGTTGCATTTATACATTAAGGCTCAATACATCTTTGTACTGAATTGGGATGAGACTCAGTACAAACCAATACTCACTAAGCGTGACTAATTTTATGGACTACATTGCAGAAGGGTTGATTTTTTTTTGCCAAATAAAACATACATTTAAATGTAACTCTCTGTTTGCTAGCTTGAGGACCTGAGGTGAGCCTGTTTAATTGTTTTGTATAGATTGCTTGGATACTTAATAAAACACTCTGGCATAGCTACAGCTTCCCATTTCTTGCAATTGAATGGACAACAGCGAGTACTTAAACAAAACCGCAGGGCTTCTTATGCTTACAAATATGTAAAAAACAATTTAGAGCCCTGGCATTAGTCCTGCTGACTGCTAACAAGAAGTAAATGGAATTTTACACTGTCAGATAAGGTACAATATGAAAAAAATTACAATACTAACTAAAACTGAAGTATTTACAAAATGCTCAGGAAGATCTAGCGGTGCAGGCATCAGTTGTCTGAAAAAGCTCTTCTTGGTTTTGTTCCTCTCCAGTCTTTACTTTCATCTGCACAGGGAACAACAGGGGCCGTTTGTCTGTAAATGATGCTTTGTTAGCATCACGTGTGTTCATGCTTATACTGAGTCCAGCACAGAGATGTGTCCACAGTGCAGAGTCCATCTGGAGATTTTGGAGGTTCAGTATCAGTCTGAGCAGGTGCTTCATTAGCTTTCATTAACACTTGCTTGGTATTGTCTGTTGTATTATACTGGCAATGGTATAATAGCTTTGATTTTTGTTTGCGAGAAGTCGTGTAGGCTGTGGCCACTTAGCTTGTATATTTAGACATATTTTTCCTTTATATACCTTATGCTCTGTTCTAGTAGTGAAACTAATATGGTGAATCTCATGAAGAGACTGAGTAATTGAGAATGCAGCAATGCAAAATACACTTCCACTGTAATATAACTAATTTATAATTTTAGATCCTGGCTGTTATCCAGAAAGTCACCACAGCTTGGCAATGGAATAGAAAATTTGCATTTTCTGTGACTGAAAGTGAGAAAAGTTGTTAAGGTTAGTTCAAGATCATTTTGGTAACTCAGAAGACAAAATTGTACTAGTGCTTAAAAACACTGAATTTTTTTTTTGTGGAAACCAATAGTGCCAGATTTTGTCAATATTTTTTTCTGTAAAAAATCAGCTAATGATCTGTGAATACAGTAGAATTTGTTGTTCATTTTTATAAAAAGGTGATCCCCATGTAGTGTATAGAGCACTGCCTTAAATACTGCTTAGTACAGAATTTATACAGGGAAATTCATGTTCCATTATGCAGTCAGTATTTCAGAAACCTCCCTGAATTTAAAACCTAGGTCTTCAGAAGGAAGGATATTGCTTTAAAATAACTTTCAGGAAATGCCACAAGATTAGGAATATCCTAATGAATATTTATGAGCTATGGTCTGAAAGGAGATCACTTTAACATGATGCCTCTAATACACAATAAAAACAGAGTAAATTAAGTATTGGCCATTAGGTCTGGATCTACATAAAAAGAATCAATTTCTCTCTTACAATAGAGCAATCCATGAATTTGTTCATTTGAACGAATGAAGTTATATTTATGTTTAAGTAAAGTAAGTGAGAGGAAAATTAGTACTTGGTATTAAAGACAATCCTCAATGTTACAAATGCTTTGAGTAGATGGCAGAAAATCCATAGTGATAGCTGAAAATAAGATGAGGTAGCAATGAGAAGTTGGTTATCAGCACAGAAAATCATGAAAATACTAAACAAGTAGGTTCTCTTCTAGCATTCGCACATCAGAGAGTGAGAGTCATAGATGCATAACTTTTAATGAAACGTTTTCCTCCTGCCAAAAATCCTTCCAGTCCAGCACTGACTTGAATGACAGCATAAAGCTATGCGTATTTGTTTCCTGGAAAAAAGTATATTTAACTTGCTAATGTTAAAGAAATTTATGTGGACAAGACACTATTATAAGGCAGAGGAAAAGTTCTCAGTAACTGTAGCCAGGTAAATGAAATAACAAATTGAAGTGTTTGTAGTAAGCACTGTTAGAGAATTGAGCTACTGTGGCAATCAAAAGTGTTCAGGTGCTACATCTGGAGGGCTGTGTCCAGTTCTGGGCTCCCCAGTACAAGGAGGACACGCACACATGAAATATGGATAAGATAAATGGACTGAAAGGTGGACTGAAATGTGGCTGAACTGCCAGCAGCAGGATCAGCAGCATGAAGTCCAGATGGAGGCCAGTCACTAGTGGTGTACCACAGGGTTTGAAACTTGCACCAGTACTGTTTAATGTTTTCATTAATTACCTGGATGATGGAATCCTCAGCAAGTTTGCAGATGGTACAAAACTGGGAGGAATAATAGAGTTCAGAGAGACCTCAACAAGCTGGAGAAATTGGCCAGAAGGAGCCTCAAGAAGTTCACCAAAGGGAAATGAAAAGTCCTGCACCTGGGGAGGAACACCAATACATGCTGAGGGCCACCCAGCTGAAAAGCAGCTTGATGGAAAAGGACCTGGGACTCATGGTGGACAACAACTTGACCATGAGACGGCAATGGGCTGCAAAAAAGGCTTGGGGCAGGGGGGTGCGTTTCTTATCATTGTGAATAAATACCTGTTGGGAGACAGCAGACAGAGCCACACTCTTCTCTGTGGGACTCGGTGACAGGACAAGAGGCAATGGACCAACTTTTCTGATCACTTTTGTGTGGGATCTGTTTGTCACGGTGTTGTGCAGGCTGGCAGCCCTGATGCCATTTGTGACTGAGCCAAAGCAAACTGATTTATTTCTGTGGGAGAAAGAACAGCATAAAAAGAATGCCACAGGTGGATGCCAAAGTTGGTATTTCTTTAGGACAACCTGTTAAAAAATAATCACAGCCTGTCATTGTGAGTTCTACATATTATAGAATGCAAAGCATTATTTTTTGTATGGGGAATATTGAGAACATTATGTATATTATGTGTGAAGCTTGTTTATTGATGTGTAATTTTCATAGGAATCAGTTATATCTTTGTGATATTTTTTTCTTTTCAAAAAAGCTTTATTGGAAAATGTCAAATAACATGGAATGAGAGGTAAACTAGCTGGACATCCCTCAACCATGTTTCTTGAAAAGTCTTGTTGAATTTTATCAACAGTTTTAGGCTTACTACTGTTATTGTTCACTTATATGCCTCTGAAAAATCCCTTTAGGCAACATTTGAGTGGAAAGTAAGGAACAGAATCAATATAATTTTAATAATAGTAATTTCCCAGAAATGACGTACTTAGGTTAATACAGTGGTTTTTATTGTTGTTATTTTTTAGTGTGGGTATTTTAAATTGTGTTCTCTCTTTCTAAATGTGTAGTAACTGGTAAAGGAAATAGGTTACTATGAAAAAAACTCAGCAGGCATTAATTTAAGTTACCTTAAAAAATATTGTTATCAATGTTTAAAGGTCAAAGCAGAAAACTTCCTGCATTTTAGACACTGTTTGACTTGTTCAAACTCTGGAAAAATGGCAATGTTTCTGTTTCCTTTCATAGCACCAATCATCCTTTAGATATTTGAATTTCATATGAATTCATCAAGATTTAATGCATATGGCAAACTAAATAATCCAAATGTAAACCTAAATGTAGGAATTTTCTAAACTTCGTTTTTAGGACAATTTGAATTCTGCCATCTGTATGCATTTGAAGTGCTATTGATCTTGTGAAAAGTCACAAATAAAATGCAAAATACAGATCTGCTGTGTATGGTAAAGTACAGCCCGTCAAGTGAAGAAGACCAGCTTAGTGTCAAACAACACCCGATATGTTGATTTCTAAAACTAGATCTAGGAATTAATCATAGAATCATAGAATCATAGAATCGTCAAGGTTGGAAAAGACCCTTAAGATCATCAAGTCCAACCATCAACCTATCACTGCCAAATCCATCTATACCATGTCTTCAAGCACCGTATCTATCTGTTCTTTAAATACCTCCAGGGATGGAGACTCAACCACTTCCCTGGGCAGCCTGGTCCAATGCTTGACCACCCTCTCGGTGAAGAAGTTTTTCCTAATATCTAACCTAAACCTCCCCTGGTGCAGCTTGAGGCCATTTCCTCTCATTCTGTCACTCGTTACTAGGGAGAAGAGACCGACCCCCACCTCACTACAACCTCCTTTCAGGTAGTTGTAGAGAGCAAAAAGGTCTCCCCTCAGCCTCCTCTTCTCGAGGCTAAACAACCCCAGCTCCCTCAGCCGCTCCTCATAAGACTTGTTCTCCAGACCCTTCACCAACTTCGTTGCCCTTCTTTGGACACACTCCAGTACCTCGATGTCCTTCTTGTAGTGAGTGGCCCAAAACTGAACACAGTACTCGAGGTGCGGCCACACCAGTGCCGAGTACAGGGGCACTGTCACCTCCCTGGTCCTGCTGGCCACACTATTCCTGATACAAGCCAGGATGCCATTGGCCTTCTTGGCCACCTGAGCACACTGCTGGCTCATGTTCAGGCGGCTGTCAACCAACACCCTCAGGTCCTTTTCAGCCAGGCAGCTCTCCAGCCACTCCTCCCCCAGCCTGTAGCGTTGCATGGGGTTGTTGTGACCCAAGTGCGGGACCCGGCCCTTAGCCTTGTTGAATCTCATGCAGTTGGCCCCGGCCCATCGGTCCAGCCTGTCCAGGTCCCTCTGTAGGGCCTTCCTACCCTCCAGCAGATCGACACTTCCACCCAACTTGGTGTCATCTGCAAACTTACTGAGGGTGCACTCGATCCCCTAATCCAGATCATCAATCAATAATACATTTAGAAAAATTAATTCTAGGAGACTATTCAGAACCAAATTACTGAAAATAGTTCATCTATTCATACAGTAGAGATTAGTTACTTTCATCTGTACAACACTTCCAAGTAAATATATCTTCATAATAAAAATGGTTGCTTTCTCTAAGAATTGTCTTACGGCATTTAATAGTCACAATGAATTAAATTTGACTCTTCTGCAGTTTTCAGTCTGTGCTGTAGTGGCCAGTGGGCTGCATTGATCATGTGGGGTTGGATCCTTGAAAACTGCATGTTTTCATAATGCTTATGTAAAGCAAAAACTATTTCTTTGGTTCTACCAGATAAATTACATCTAACCATGCTGTTAAATGGTGCATTAATTGCTTAAGTAACTGATGTGGCAGAGAGGGTATGTGATTATAGGCCAGGCTGGGAAGTCATCTAGGAGTAGGAAAGGATACATCTACAACATACACATATAATTTACCATGGAAAAAAAATTGATAAATTGTGTATATTTGGACTGTATTTTGAATGTAATATAACTTTGAATAATTTGCTCCACTATTAGTTTCTCTTCCTTCTTACTTGAAGTAGCACAATGTGGCAATTAATGAGGATAGCTATTAGTCCTTGTCTTTCTTTTACTGGTGAGCTTGATGGAGTTGTTTGATCAAAAGAGATATACTGCATTTTCAGAAAAATAGAATATAACATAAACCTGCTGGTGAATTATTCTTTAGAAAGCTTTAACATTTTTGCGATTATCTGGTGCACAGGAAGGGCGAACAATCATACAGATAAGTTGAAATTCTTGCTGCCTGCCTAAGTTGTTTGCAAGTACAAAACTTGTTTTTCCTTAGGAGGTTTGATGCTCATGTTATTTCACAGGCAAAGGAACTCCATTGTGTTACTGTAAATATGTAATGGATTTAAAGATTTTGCTCCTACATATAAGGTCTGTTACAGTCATGCTCAATTTTATCTGCGTGATTGCATTTATTATCATTCAAAACAAAAACTTCTGTCTAACTTGATCAGCTCTAGAGAAGATTAGTTTTTAACCTGTTTATGGAATTCAGTTTACTCAGATAAGTTGCTCACAAACTCCTAAGTTTAAATAAAAACTTCATAGGTTTATAATTAGTTGTGCTTTTTAACTGCCTTGCAGAGTTGACTGGGAATTGCTCTTTTGACTAAACACTACCAGTATTACCTCGGAAAGCAGCTGCCTTGTTGATGCTGAGGTTGTCCATGGTCTGTGCGCTGCAGCTGACTGCTGCAGGGGACAGAGGAGCAGAAAGTTTGTATCCTCAGGGCAGCGGATGGCACTTCTCGCTGCGGTACCATTCCTTGAAATAACCTGGTCATTCTTGCGAGCTCTCACTTTGCTTTTCATTTTTATAGTCTAGCCATGGAGATTTGAAGGCTGTCTGCACATCTTAGGTATAGTCCAAGGCTTTTGGACCTTAGAGAGAAGGCCAAAGGACAGCTGCAATTCAGCTTTTTTCGCCCTCTGAGAGTAGGAGTAATAGAGTTACTACTTTTTTGTTCTGTGAAATCTGTGGAAAAATGAGTCTGTTTTGTCCCTCTGAACTATGTACTTGTCCTTCGAAGGTAAGGACTGCAGGCTTTTTCAAAGTGTATCTCCTTTGACCATACAAACCCCATGTAACTGGTTAAAAAAAGTGGCAGATTGCTTTTAAAGACTTTTTTTTAAACAATAGTAGCATAGTAGTAGTTAAAAAGTCCAATAAAAGTGAAAGCTGAGTTTCTCTTGAAGTTGCTAATTTCATCAGCTGAACACAAAGTCAGTAAATACTACGGAACTAAAACCAGAGGAGTTGACAACACTTTATTTTTACCCTGGTTTGGATTTCTGGATTAGTTCTTTTGTAGCATCTTGTTTGCTGAGGAATGCAAGGGCAATATGAATTCATATTTAGGATTCAGGTTTTGTTTAAAACAAGCAAAAACTTGTTTCACTTTTTTCCCCACAAAGCTAGCAGGGAATGGCAGACTGACAGTGGAGATTATTTCTTTTCTAGATATATGAATCCTATATGACAAGTAACAAGAAGATGGCCTATTGCTCCTCTTGAGTTGAAACTTTGGGCTGTGTATCATTTACAATGGAACAAGAACAAAAAAGTTGCAGCTTTTTACAGAGAAAAGAAACAATTCATGGTAGTAGCAACAGTATGGGATGTCAAAGATTATCTCTTGGGTTAGAGTGGATATAAATATGCATATGCAAATATAAAATAGATCAGAGAAAAATTAATTTTATTGGATTTTTTTAAAAGAATTACATTGTTTCTTACAGTGTAAATAATACATACGTACACAGATGCACACTGCTTAGAAATGATATATGTTTAAATTTTAAGGCACGGAAATTATCTGTTTTCTGACTCTTTGTGGTCAACAGTTTATCTTGAGCTTTCCGTTTAGTAGAAATATTAATTCTGGCAGAATAGCAGTTTTTGTAGCACCTTTAAAACTCAAAAGCTATGATATTGACTTGCACATATGCCTAGTTTTAGCTCTAGATTCTAGCTTCACTCAACTCTTTTCTGAGGAGTGCTTCTTCTGCCTGAAAATGCAAATGAGGGAATATTTCTGCTCTGGTGGCGCTTCAGTAGAAACAGGTGGGTTTCTAAGCAGACCTGATGACCACATGAGTATCTTTCCAGCTACTTTACCTCACCAGTAGGACAGCCCAGGACACCTGGATTCTCAAAACTCAACAATTTACTATGAGTTACCTTTACTCAGTATGCAATTGTCCAGGTGGACAGCTGGATAACGTTATTTTTAGTTGTTCCTTAACTTGCTAGGCTAGTGGAAGTCACAAACTGAGCTTACAGGAGAACCATGCTTATTGTGATACCGAAAGCCTTTCTTTTTTTCCAAGAGGTACAGTACGTAGCATTGAGGGAGGAATGCAAATTGGGATTATGCATCTGTATCATAGAACAGCAGGATGACACGAGATGATAGCAGGCAAAATAAGAAAGTGCAAGGGCTCATACCCCTACTTGAATAGGCACAAGGTCCCGGATTTCAATGTTCTTTGGATGGATCTGCTCCCTCAAGAACACTAGGTAGATCGTTGACCTCTTGTAGAAGAAGAGGCAGGGGGGCTGCTGATTATCTTTTCAACCTGGTTCTGCCAGCAGGCAGAACAGGCCTCTCAAATTCAGATTTACTGCCATTGCAGGAGAATAGCCTAACTCATTGTACAGGGTGTGTTTGCCATTTCCAGTCTACCAGAAGAAAACACCTGTAAGGACTAAATGACATAAAATTCACTTTATAGAGGTTTGTTGTTGGTTTGGGTGGGGTTTTTTTTTGGCCAGGAAAAGGAAGGAATCAAATGATACGACCGTAAATGAGCACCTGGCTTCTGGCGTGCCTGAGAAATACACTGGGAATCAACCTGCCCCAAGGCATAACATTTCAAATCACCTAGGTAAATCAGGTATTAGAGAGATAGTGGTTCGTTTGAAATCCTTGATTTTCCAAATAGAAAATTCTGATAAATCTTCTGTGTAGAAATTATAGTTTTGTATACTTTATTATGCTCACTTCTGCTCTCATTAGTGAAAAGAGTTAAAGTTTTCATTTAAATATTCAGTCATGTGTCCCTTTTAGTTTGCATTGTGTGTTCCTGGAAAACTCTCTTCTGCTCCATTAACTTTGAGACTAGGTGATGGCAATCCAACTGAGGGTGAGCCATTGCTTGCTATTATTGTATTATAACAATTTTGGAATTATTCTTTACCCCATTCTTCAGTAATCTTTTTAAATATTTGGTTCTGATTACTGCTGCGCACTAGGTGGAAATCGTAACTAACTAGTGTGCAATGACATTCATGTCTACTTTCTAACCTGCAATCATTACTTTAAAACCCTAAATGTGGTTAAAATATTTCATTGTTTCACCTCTAACATTTGCTTTCATTGGTATGGGCATTCATTTGTCATTATGATTCACTTCACTTGCTCAGGTCTTTTGAAGGCTTTTCACGTTGCTTTCTGATTCTAACTGAACTGTTCTATCTCATTACAAACTCAGCTGCCTCAATATTCCCCCTTGCCACACTTCTAGATCATTTATGCGTATATTAATACCAAACCTGGTACAGAAGGTAAAGATACATCATCATAAAGTTTTAATGATGGAGTGAGTATAATGCTGTTGAACCCTCTGCTTTCATTAGCAATTCCTATCCAGTCATTGACTGATGAATTTTTTTGCCTTTTACCTCAAGACTACTTAGCCTTTCTAGTAGCCTTCCATAGATCACCTATCAAGGTCTTCCAGAACAGAAAATACTTTCATGAACTTAGTGATGCTAAGGAGCTGGCAACACATTGGTGATTTTATTTTGGGTCTCCCTCTCCATTTTCACTAATGCTCCAGAGCTATTAATCAGTACAATCAGTATGTCAGGAAGGGAAAAAACCTATCTATCTGATGAAGAGCTTTATATATCAATAAAACATGATGTAGGTAAGTAGGTACTGTAACAAATGAGTTGCTTCAATAGGTTTATAAATGAACATTTAAAAAATAAATGTATGTATAGACGTTGTATATCACTGCATATCTAAATCTCCTTACAAGTATGATTTTGGATCTGAAAATATATCTATACTAGAAGTATCTTCATCAAATCCATGAATAAGAGTTGCACCTGCATTTATACTATACAAGGAAAAAAACCCAGGTTAGTCAAATTTGTTTAGTCTGATTTCCAATGCTTCTGGCACTGTTCTAAGAATATGGTAGCTAACTTCTTGTGCTCCTTTTTGAAAATACAGTTGAGATCCTGGTACTAATGAAGCTGGTGAAGGTCAAGTTCTGTTGAATTCATTTGGGCCAGTGTTTCACTGTCTAAGCTTAAAAACAGTAGGAGTTTTATATTGTCAGTAAATTAGTCTTTTGTTTTGAAGGAAAGAAAATCAGTAAAGTAGATAAAGGGAGTATTATCCAACTCTGAAGAAGAGGGACCAGTTAATGAAAAAGTAAATACAGAAGATACTCAGCAAGAAAAGAAAAAGATTGAATGAATAAATACATTTCTGTGTATTCATATATAGTTAGAAATGTTATTCATATCTGCAATATAACAAACATAATGTACAGAGAAAGCTGAGAAGACATGAACAAAGAGATTCAAGGTACAAACACTTCCAAAGTGTTTATTTTGGAGAAGCCTCTGAGTAATAGAGACAGAAAAAGATAACTCTTGTGCTTTTCTTCATTAGGAACTGCAGACTGAGTAAGACTGCCAGAACAGGAAAAAAGAGAACGTGCAGTCCTTAGCAGCACTGCTTTTTTCCTCTAATGTGGGGAATATCCTTATATGACACCTTCTGCCCCTCTCATGTTGTCTGAAAGGACTGTACTCATGTTATCTAAATCTTATATAAATCCCGAACAAATATTTTCTATTGCCCAGAAACCTGAGAAGTTCATAAGTAAATTGCTGCTTTTCTTCAGGGGGACTGATTGCAATTTTTGTTAATCTTGCCTTCTTTTTGTACTGAATGATGTAAAAATTATGGAAGGCAATGAGAGGAAGTTCATCATTTCATGTGCTGGCATAGAATCATAGAATCATAGAATCATAGAATCATAGAATCATAGAATGACCTGAGTTGGAAGGGATCCACAAGGATCATTGAGTCCAACTCCTGTCCCTGCATAGGACAACCCCAAAATTCACACCATATGTCTGAGGGCACTGTCCAATTGCTTCTTGAATGTTGTCAGGCTTGGGGCCGTGACTGCCTCCCCGGGGAGCTTGTTCCAATGCTCCACCACCCTTTGGGTGAAGAACCTTTTCCTAATGTCCAACCTAAACCTCCCCTGGCATATCTTCCTGCCGTGCCTCGGGTCCTATCATTGGTTGTCAAGGAGAAGAGAATGTTATGAGTCTTAACAGACTAATACAAATAAGTCATTTTTTTTCAAGAATTTAAAAATATAAATTAGATCTGATAAATAAAAGAACAGGAAAAAGGGGGAAAGAAATGGGGAAATGGTAGAAAAGTAACATTACATACTAAAATAGACATGTATGATGATACTGAACAACTGTAAAGTTTTCTACACTGATAAATATGATTTCTCTGTAGCATGATCTCAGCCTTTGTTTCCTTGTAAAGGGATCTAGGTGCATTGCCTAAAATGCTGCACTAACAAAACTTTTCCCTTGTGTCTTCACAAGATTCTTGTTATGAACATTGTGGGGATTTGATTTTTCTTCTTCACTGATGTTCATTTTGATTGAATTCACTTAAAAGTAAGTACGCTTTTTTCTCTTCTGGCTTTTTTGATGAATGCAGTTCCCAGTCTCCATCCTTATCCTATGTGTATGTTTCTTATAACGTGTTTTAGAAGAATTTTCTGATTAGTTCTCATAACTTTTTTAAAAGAGACTAATTGACCTTGCCTGCATAATCGCTGCTTGAGTGCAATTGGGAAATGATTCAGCTGAAGCCTAGCAAACTCTTTTTGATTTTTTTTCTTTTTTTTAATATCACACTCTGTTGTGTTGCAGGTTTGATAATAATGGAATTTCAAATAAAACTGCTAAGCACTTTCCTGACCCTGAGGCTTTTCTCTTGCTACACCTCCTCCAGGTCATGTATTCTTTAAAACTAAAGGGTATTTGTTGTGAATCATTCCTGTAGCTCATAAAGTGGTTAAAAATGCAATAGCACTATGACTCGGGGGTGGGGAAAGCAAGAGAATCAATTCTGTGGGATTGTACTGACCCCTTTGAATTCCCTATGAAAGTACATATCCCAGAAAGGCAGGAAACCTAGTTAATATTCATGCAGTCCTACATATGGAAATCATACCAAGTCTTCAAGAGAAGAGGGAATCCAGCTTTGCTGGTGATGGACTGGAAAGGGAACAGCTCTTTCTCTAGAAAAGGAGGCTACCTAAAGCAGACACTCAAGTGAACCTGCTTGCCAGAGTCTCTCAGATACTCTGAGAAAGCTGGATCATACCAGAAAAGACCTGGATTCTGTTACCAAGTGGTATGGTAAAGCGTCTCTAGGAGTGATGCAAAGATGTAGGAGTCAAATGTAAAAAATCCTACATTTACCACAAGTTAAAAATCTGGGGTGGTCATATTAAAGCACATTCTGCTATGAAGAGTACCCTTCAACTACAGAGAGAGGGGACACAGGCTTTAGCACTTCTGCAGCATGGCAGCAGAGTGGTGGAAAGGCAGTCAGGGGCTTGTGCTAAAGGAAAAAACACACCAAGCTGCATATTTCCACCCCACCAGAAAGCTGCCAGAAATTCCTTTGTGTGAAACAGTAGTGGGTGGAGGAAGTCATCAGCTAGGGGTGGTCGAACCAGGGGGAAAAGTACCAATAAATCTTAAAGTAAAATACATGATTTGACCTTATCTGATGACACTGGTTCTGGAATGAAGAGCGATCTAGGATGTAGGAACCCTCTAAAGCCAAAATGGGATTCTTTCTAGTTTAATGTTGCTGAGAGCAGAGTGCATTTCAGCAAGGAAAGAGGACTGACAGAAGCTAAGAGAGGTTTCTACCATTTGAAGGTTTTGAGAAACAAAGCTGATATGACCCATAGCGAACAATATAATAACAAATATTTTGAAACATAAAGCATACTTGACTTCCTCCCCAGCAGCAGAAGCTGTGACAGAAGGTAGGCAAAAAAATAGATTGTTATATTTATCCCCTTTGCTATTTTCTTTTCCGTAACTGCCTCAGCTACAGCTTTGAAGGGCTCATGTCTTGTAGTTTCTAAGATCAAAATGATTGTCTAATAAACATATAGCCAAAGATAACACCATTTCATTAAGTGTTGAGTGGCTGCTTCTTGGGGTGGTAAGGACTTCTGATTGTATTCTGATGGACTGTCATTTGATGTATGGCAACAAAGATAAAAAAAGGTCACCTTTATTTCATATGGAAGAGTAGAGGGGTGGGTGATGACTGGATTTATGCAGGTAATTAACAGGGTAGTAAGGTGACTTGTCAATGTCCCTTCAACGACTCACAATGAACACGAGTTTTTCTCACATTCTGTTAAACTTCACATATCTTGTACTATTCAAAGAGTTTCATTTTCTGACTGTAGAAATGAGGGGACTTCATTAATTCTTGGAACAATGACAAAGAAGTGATGACAATCAGCACTAAAAACAACAGACAGGAACCAAATGCCATACTGCGGATGCTGTGAACATCAATTTCTAGCCATGTTGACATGGTGTTACTTCTCTGATGTCCAGAGAACATATATATTACATATAACTATGTAATATGTTGTGCCAGCATGAGCTGAAGTCACTTCAGGTTGCTATTTTTGCCCTTTTCTTACTACTGTGAAGAAGCCCAGTACTGCCACCAATGAAATTTGTACTTTCTAAAGTTTTCTCAAAGGAAGCCACAACCTGAGTGCAATTAAGTAGACACTGACAATGTATCCTGGAGTGAAAGTTGTCTGACAACCTTCTCAGTCTCCAGTTTTGATGAGGTATCCACTTCGCTCACATCCACCTGCTACCTCTTTTCTTTCCTTTAGCAAGGCCTGCTGAGTCAAATAAAAGATCCAGGCTAAAAACATTTCAGGACACATTGTTCAGTCATCATTTTGTGACTCTTACATGTAAGGTTTATGTCAATTTTGATCTATATTCAAAGCCATAAGTAATTACACATATTACAATTGCTCAGCATGACACCAGTTGATGCTGGCAAGGACTGTGGGCGTATTGCAGTTCTATGTGAGGTTTTCTAACTAATATCTGAGCTTTTATAGTTGCTTCCCATAGAAGCTTACATTCCTTTAGAACTAAAATTAAACGGAATTTTATGTTTAAAAATAAAAAAAAATGTTTAAAGTGCCAAACTTCTCACCTTGCAGCACGTAAGACTCTTTCTTTAAATGAAAAATTTGCTGCTTCTTTGGGAAACTACTGGTGCATGAAGCTGACGCTCTAAACAGTAGATGCTGTATTAAGAAAAGAAACATTTCCTTATACAAAAAGATCCGACAGCACTCTGACCAGCCTAGGAAAAGAATTAGACTAATACATTAGAACTGCTATGCATCTGAACAGTGTTTCTGTGCCTGCATATGGCCTGTCCTACCAAGCAGTAAACTTAATGCCTTTATAAAAACACTAGATTTTTCCTCCACCTATCTCATCTGAAGGCCTCATCTAATATTCAGGCTTAGAGAACAGCTGTCCTGTGTAGCTGGCCTGTATGAACACAATGCCCGGCGTTCAGGCATGAATGGGAAGACAGAGAATACAAGAATGGGTCTAAAAGATATAGAGCTGAACAACAGCTGACATACACAAGGAAACAACAGGAAGATTACTAACAATTAAGCCTTTATTTCTTCCCCTCATGGTCAAATCCTTGCCTGATTGAGTGAACACAGAGTCATGATATTCTATAACTGACTTCAAGTCCCAGATCCAGAGGATCGAGGCTACCATAGCACACTGCATGTTCCTCGTGCTCTGGACCAGGCAGGCTTTCATCTCCTGGCTACTGGAGTTGGCTTCCTGCTCTGCCCAATGGACGGTTCAGGATCACTTCCAGTGTGCTTGCCGTACACCACACAAAATAGTTTCCTCACAGAAGCACATGAATCGCAAGTTATGTGAGTGTCACGGTACATAAGTTTGTTTCTGGATCTAGAGGTCTGGCATATAAGAAGCACTGAAGTGCCACTACATTCAAGGAAAACCAAGGAAGCAGTATACCTTAGTAAACATACTGAGTAAAAGAGGACTGATTTTGTATTTGTAGGAGGGTAGTGTAGCTCAACTCAATCAAAAGCATAATTGAAGCAAACTAAAATTAAATACGTTTGAAGTGTATGAAACTTGCCCCATCTTTAGCACAGGTGCAGTGACATCTATTCAAGTCAGTTTCAGTATTATGTTTTGTGAGAAGATGACATCTCTTGAAACATCCTCTAGCATTATTCAATATCCTTGAAATAAAAGACAGGTACACTGGTAATTTTCAAAAACTTTTCCATCAGATCTCAGAGTTTTATTGCTGTTTGCCAATGACCATTTTCCACAACAGAGCCAATACTTGCAGTGTTGAACTGTCACATTCAAAGACAGTCTATTGCAATCGTGATTCTTGTGGGCATCATTTGTTATGAATGTTCTCTTCAGATCAGTCTAGGAGAGAGGACCAAGTCTTCACATTCTTTTTCACCTAAATGTGAACACATACACCCCAGGAAATCTGTTTTTTCCTACTTGAAAGGGGAGCGATCTAGTTCGAGACCTCAATGACCACATGTGACTTGGAGAGTGTTAATACACTCTCTTACCTTGTTATTTGAGAACAACACTATACATAAACATCTGAAAGATTTTAATTCACAGAGAGTACTGCTGAATCTATGGCTACTACAATTTTGAATGTTATGTTTCAGCTTATCAATGTAGTTATATAGAATCTGGCACTGTAACTGCCTGCATGTTGGGAAATGGTTATGCAGGCATGCTTCTGTGTTAATATTCATGCTTGTTACTGATTCAGCCTTTATTGAAGAACAATCTTGTAGGTAGATTCAGCTGAATTTGTGTACTCTTTGATATATTTTCAAAATCCATCAATCAAACTTCCTCAGGTCTACTGGCTCATTCTTATTCCAACCACTTGTCTCACCTCTAACAGACAGTGACTGAGGTAGACATTTATCACTTGGGCATTTTGATTTCATCTGATGTTTAAAGAGTTGCTTGAAATAATAAGATGAATGCTAGTCTGATTAAAAGGAGTGCTGGTCAAGTATGACATTTTTTATTGCCTATTTAGTGTGACATTCTTCTGGTTAGTTCCATTGATGCATTTAGTATACAATCAAAGAAAAGTATTATTGTGCATCAATATAAAAAAGATCATATCAGAAGAGGACTAAAATGCAAAAAAAGGATATAAAAAGTGCAAACAAGGATAGACAACAAAGAGAGTGTCTAAAAGTATTGTTCAAACTTATGGGACAAAGGAGGAAGGCCAAAGCCCTCCTAGAGGTAAAACTACTTATAGTTAGGCATAAAGAAGTTTTAGAGAAAATGTGAGTGTTTTGAATGGGTAGGCAACATAATGATGGATGATATGGAAAAGGTCAAAGGATTCAAAGCTGCTTCTGCCTTGGTCTTCACTGCCACAGTCCTGACTTTTGTGCCTATGGTTTGGGAAGCTGAAGAGCGGCCAAACATGGAGGAAGCCAAGCTACATCCACCTCAGTGTCGTGGTTTAACCTGGCAGGCAGCTAAACACTACACAGATGTTCGCTCACTCCCCCCGCAGTGGGGTGGGGGAGAGAATCGGAAAACAGGTAAAACTCATGAGTTGAGCTAAAGACAATTTAATAGGATAGAAAAGGAAGGGGAAATAATAATAATGACAAAAGAATATACAAAACAAGTGATGCACAATGCAATTGCTCACCACCCGTTGACCAATGCCCTCCCAGTTCCCGAGCAGCAGCCCCGCCCCCTTGGCCAACTCCCCCCGTATTTTTTTTGTTCAGCATGACATCATATGGTGTGGAATATCCCTTTGGCCAGTTTGGGTGAGCTGTCCTGGCTGTGTCCTCCCCCAGCTTTTTGTGCACATCCAGCCTCCTCGCTGGCAGGGCAGTACAAGAATCTGAAAAGTCCTTGACTCTCTGTAAGCACTGCTCAGCAACAACTAAAACATCAGTGTGTTATCAACATCATTCTCATCCTAAATTCAAAACACAGCACTATTCCAGCTACTAGGAAGAAAATGAACTCTGTCCCAGATGAAATCAGGAAACTCAGTGAATTTGATTGTGCCAGGGATCATTCTAACAGTGTCACTGTACAAGTGAGATTAGTGCTGAGGACTGCTCTTTGGCTCATAGCCTTAATGTAGACCTCTGAACTCAAAACCTCTGGAAGCCACCATTTCATGGATGGGCATTTATTTATCTCCAAATTGAGCTTTGTGGTGACAGCAATGAAAGGGCTGTCTTGCAAAACTCATTCAATAGTGAATTATGTACTATATCCAAGAAAATTCAATTCCTGATCTCCTTACTAAGACCTGCAACCAGCTGAGGTGATGACTGTAAAGAAAAAATTGCTGTAACCCAGAAGTATGATAAAGTTTTAGTACTAGAAACTGTCAATTTTAACAATTTCCATTACTTAGGAGGGAGAAGCCTGTTACTCTCTTTCTGAGAGTTTTACAAACAGACTATCTGTAGCTTTCAGTTGAAAATGGATTTCTAATTTCCAGTGAATCACGATTCACGTTAGTAGGCTTATAAATGCAGCAAATGAATGCTTACAGTGGTTAACTAAAAGTAAAATATGACATATGTGTGTGGAGGTCTGAAGAACAGTGGATGGAGGAAAGACTTGCAGCCTTGCCTTTCAGTCTGTACTCTAGAACTGGGACTGCCACTGACATACGCTTAGTCACTTCCACTCCCTACTCACATTTCCCGAACAATATAAAGGCAATGAGCTCATGATCTGCTTTACAAAGTACTTTGAGATATACAGATGAAAAGTGCTAGCATGCAATGTTTTATTATCTTTCTCGATGACCAGAAAAGCTGTGAGATCAACCTGGACAGCGTTCAAACAAGTCCTTTTATGATTTAACATGATTGTAGTGAAGCTGACAATGATTATAATGAAGACGGACTTCCCTTCTCAAGCACAAATCACAATTTGCACAGAAACTGAAATGATCCATTTGAATAAAAGACTGTGGCTTTCTAAGATATGTATTTTGTCCTTTCCTTCATCTCTTTTTATTTAAAATTACTTCATCTAAAAGAGAAATTCTGGTTTGTGTGGTATAATTGTGCTGTTAGCAAGGAATGTTCCTCTTTCCAGCTTAATTCTACTAGACCCAGGCAGCAAGGCATCATGTATCTTCATGCTAAATAGAGGTCATTTTTGATGCTGCAGGGCCATATGAAACCATGCCAGCCTTTACGTCCCCATGGTGCTGTTGTCGCAGTCAGAAACAGCTACTATAGAAATTTTGTGTTGAAAGTTGTTTCTCATGTCTTCTGACTTATTTACCTGCCAATAAAATTCTGTCCTCACTACGCCTTTTTAAAAAATTCTTTTGAAAATCCAATTTCTAGGCAAAGAAAATGCAGTAGGTCTAATTCCTTGGTACTTCATTTAGAAATTTTATACGGTCCTATACAGAAAATTTTTATCTCAACTTGGTAAAGAACTTTAAGGCATTGAGGAATTTTTCTGTATTGGAAACGGCAATGGCAACAATAGGTCTTATTGAATAAAGAGAATAGAGAATAGGGCAGAGCTTATTGCTTGGCATTCTTCAAGGACACATCTTGCTACAGATCGTATCAAAAGTTTTCCTTAACATCTTGGTGCAAAAATTAAGAATATGCTGATGACTGATAATGACACAAACTCGGAGCACTGTTTATATAGTGGGGAACTGAAACATAATACGTATAATAGTTGTAGGAACGGAAAGAAAAATAGTTGTATGGTGATCATGATAGTGCTTAATAAGAATCTGCGTTAAAATTAGGGAGCTCATCAGTTTGAACTAGTCAAAAGTCCAGTAATGTTATTTGATCCAGGATGTCTATGAGTGGCTGACAAAATTGTAGAAAAGCCAAAGTGATCCTAAGACATAATTTCCGGGCAATAATAGTATCACTTTACTTAGCCTTGTTAGATCTCATGTGGAATGCTATAAACAAGACAAACTCTGGATAAAGAAAATGGCTGCTAAGATAGCAAGGAACAAAGATCCTATCTAGCATGAGAGGATTAAAAGAGCTTCTCTTGTTTCACTTCGCAAAAAGCTGGCCAAAAGTGGATATGATTGCTCTTTGTGAATATAGTGTAGCATAAACACCTAGAAAAGAAAATAATTCTTTAAACTGAAAGGCAGTACTACCGCCAAAACACCAGATATAAACTAACTATTCATAATTTTAGACTAAAGTTTATATCAATATTTCAAATTATGTGAAAAATGTGGCTTGAGAACTGCTTTCCAAAATTTAAAAAGGTAGAAGCAAATTAACCAGTTTCACAATAGTTCTGGATGAGATTCTGGAAATTATATGATTTTTTATATATATATATATGATTACACAATATATACTGTATGTGATGCATGTTATAATAAGGGGTGAGACTTAAAGTGTCTACCATATGTATATTCCTAACCTTTAATATTCTAGTTAGTACAATTTAAGCACACAGTAAAATGTTATTATGCCTTTAATACATGAACTTGCTTAATGGTGTTGCAGCAAGCAAATGCCAGAAACTGGTGTAATATTTTATTTGTATACTGACACATGCTCATTTTGAATGTAAGATTCTATTGTGTTCTCACACGAGTGAAAGGAAAATAAAGTCACAATGTAAAAAAAAATCTGCAAGGAAATTTTTGACTATGGAACAGAATTGGAAAATTAACTGTACTTCAAATGTTATGGTTTCTCTCTGTTGAAATCCTTTTTTCTCAGTGCTCACTGTAGCTACTAGGGTGTATTGAAAGATCTTCTGCAAGACCATTGAAAGGAGTAATTTCATGTCTCAAGGCAGGTGAAACCTGAAGAACGCCATTGATACAGCAATTCCTACAGCACTGTGTGGCCCTTTAGTTTTTCAAGAATCTAGAAATTTTTCTGAGTATGTTTCTTCTTGTTTGTTTGTTTGTTTTTAATCCTTATAGTCAGTGAACTATGCAGCTTCTAAAAACCAACTTAAAGACTGTTGAACCAGTGGATCATCATGACTATTTTCATGTGAGGCACTGAAATATGTGATTGTTAGCACTTAATGGCTGTGTCTGTATTTACAAACTGAGCTTTGGCAAAATCTGTCCTTCAGCACTGAGTCCAGCTGGTACAGAATAGCTGGTGTCTAAGCTAGCAACCATTAGAAGCCTCTTGGAAAAGACAGATATACCCAAACTGCATATTAAGAGTGGTCCCCAGCCTGTGCTAACCTTTCAGCTATGCATAGTTTGTTTACAATAGAAAATAATTTGTTTTGGCCCCAAAATGGCCAGGGACTGTTCTATCAATTTGAATGGCAGAAGGCATCACATTGCAGTGCCCAGGACTCCGTCTCAGCTGTGGTTAAAGTATTAGTACAGCCAGAGCCTCATAGTCCTGTTTGAATCAGGCTTTTCATGTCTTACATAAGTTATCAAGTGGTGGTTGATTTAAGTGATTCTTATGTTCCTGATTGTACTACAGCTAAATTTAAACCACCTCCTTAAGAAGTCTTTAAGAACTGCTTACCTTAGCCCTAATGCAGCCTCAAGGCTCATTCTCAACTGAGACCATTCTATTTCATATTAATGACTTCAAATTTTTTATAGTAACTGGTTCACTGAAGCCTCATGTCTTCAGTTGCTAATTGTTACACCGTGTTTACTGGAGAAATTGATTGGAAAATATGACTTGATTGCTGCTGCTGACTTACTATGTTCTGCAATGCTGCAGTGCTTGAAATGTAGCCGATGACTTTGTCTTCTGATTTGGAGAGTAGTACATTTTTCTTAGGCTGAATTTAACTCTCATATATACCAGTATAAGTAAGCAGCTGCACTTATTTCACTTGGTATTTCCTACACCAGTAACACTGAAACAAAGAATGCTTACAGCATTTGTACTGCATGAGATTGCACTACTGCTAACAAAAAATAGCATGCAGTTATATAAATTAACCAAGTGGTAAATACTGTAAAGTGACACCATCAATGTGATTCTTCTCTTGGTTTGTGTCAGAAATCCCCTACAGGCTTGAACTTGAGTTACACTCCTGTCACTGAATTCTTTGTGCATACAACTAAATCTTTTCCCTTTCACCCTCTATCCTTCACTTAACTTACAAATGGATTACTTCCCCTTCCTTCCCACAGGTATGTAATCCTGACCATCTGCTTCCATCCACTATGACTGTGATCTCTTCTTTGACAGAATAAGCTCTAGCAAGGGATTGTTAAGAGCCTTAGTTTCTGAGCAACTAACCGATAGCAACATTTTTTACTGTCAGCAGCCATTACTGTAATTATGTGTTTGTGCTCGTATTCTGTTGTTGTTATGCTAGGAAGAAGGGTGCTTTTAAGGCAAAAGAAAAAGAGACCTTATAAAAGTTTAATTATAAATACTTTTGTCCTGTGTAGCTTCTTTGCTACCGAGAATAAGAACAGTGCTGAATGCAATTCTGTCATCATATGACTGCGTGCAGCCCAGTTATGGGGCAGTATCAGTGCAGTACTTCCAGGAGCACAATTCTGCTGCCGTGAGGAGCTCTTCTTCCTTGATCTTCTTTCTTCAAGATAGTGGTTACACTGTCACAGCTGGCTGTGTTCTCACCCCTGGGGATGCGGAGGGGAAAAGGAGGGGGCTAAACACAAGAAAGAGCCTATGTGCTTGAATTCAAGCCTGAAGCTGTGGTACAAAATGCATGTTACTGCCTAACCCAGAAGTCAGCTTGGCCTCCTTGATACTTACATTTTAATTGTCAAGTTTCCCAGGTACTCAGAGCTTGTATATGATAAGTGGCTGTCTTTTCTGGGCTGAGCATTTTCATGCATACCTCAGAACCAAATCCAAACAGCACTTCCACCTCCAGTCACTCCTTTATGAAATCCATCACAATAACTGAAGATCGTAGTCCCAGAGTATCTGAAATTCCTGCAATAGGCTTTTAAAAAGTAGGAGGGGTAGGGATGGTGTTGACCTTTGCTTATCTAATAGTAAGTACTTACTTTTCTAGGAAGTGAGAAATTGTGGTTCAGTCCCTTCTTCAGCTTGAGGGGGTACAAAATCATCTCCTTGGAAGAATGTCTCTTTTCTATAAGCAGCTCTACTGAGTCAATTAAGAATGAGCATCACTGTATGACTTATTACAGCGGTAGGGAGAAAATGATGGGGCTACCCCCACCTCCCTCTTATAAAATAGTTTTGTGGCATCAGCACTTTCCTAGTTTTGGACCTTCATTTCTACTTCCACTGTGTTTTATCCTCTCATTGTTGAATATAAAACGGATCCAAATAAAGCCATGAAGCTAAGACTCCCTTGTGCTCCAGAGTGCCCTGCTTGCTTGGTGGGAGATGCCTACATCTGTCTTGCTGTCCCACACTGGCCCTCGGCACCCAGAACTCCTTTTGGTACAGTTACACAGCTTCATTAGGAAGAGAGGGATCAAAGTAACAGCAAAACGAATGAAAACATAGAAAGTTTAACTTGAATTTATATATATATATGTAATAACAAATAAATATTAAAAGGGGAGTGAAAATGTTGTCTTGAATATTTTTATAAAGAGATATTTAAACCTAATATTTTAAGTCTAATTGCTTCTACTTCATGCAGAATTTGAGTTATTTTTTTGCCTAATATTTAGGCTCCTTAGGTTAATTAAAGACCAATATAATTTTATTTTCTTTGAGTTTTTATGGTGTTCAAATAAAAGGTAGGGAAAGTTGAATATTCTCAACCTAGATAATGATTTTAGTATTGATGCAATGTACTTTTATCAGGCTTCTGAGGCAGAAGACTACAATTCAATATCTATTTAATCATTATTCTACAGCAACAGGAGAATAGTAATTATTATTTCACTTACATACAATCAGATTTGTGTAATCCTCTTTGATATTTTGGGTGTCATAGAGATTTTATCTCTCTAAATAAACCATCCTGAATTATTAGTATCTTTTTGGTTTTTTAGAAATTATCTCCTATGGTTAAATCATATTTTTATTATGAAATGATAAAATAAATGGGACAAGAATACACCTGACAATAGTTTGAAAACCTCCTGCTTAGACTTTTTGCAAGAAATGGAAATGTTCACCTCATGAAATCTCCAATTCGTGAGTATTTATAGCAACCTTCACCTTCTGAAAATCATGTGCTGGATAGGCATTTGATTAATAATACAATAATACAAATCACAATGCAAATTAAATTCAGGAGATAAGATAGCAGATGGTAAACTATTTCTTTCCTCGGCAGACTGGCATTCTGTAGTTGCAGGACATTATAGTTCACATCTCTATTGTCAATATATTTAACTACTTTTGCAATGACTTTTGATATTGTAAATATAGTTGCCCATTTTTAACAAACAAACAGATGCATGAATTGTCTATGATTGCATTGGCCTACCTATATGATGCATATACGAATATTCAGATGATTAAAAATAATTTTTCTTAGGAGTTACTGATGTGGCATGAGCAGCGTTTGTTGGAGTGATTACAGATGTTCCGTACATCATTGTGAACTGACTCAGAACGTATCTAGAACTGTCAACCCCTCACTTTTATGTAATTCACCAATTAAATAACATAAAAATGACTTGAATTCTTTCCTCCCCTTCCTAGCCCTATAAACCCCTGTTGTGTTCCAATTCTGTGAACACGCATAGAGATGGAATGAATCTTATCCAGAAATTTCAAATACGGTAGTTATCAAGAGTGTACGGTGATGACAATTCAAGACTTAACAGGTCTTCAGACTATTGCCTATAATAGGAATTTGCAATATTTTGTTCAACTAGATTACTGCAGCACCGTGTGTAGATAGCTGTTGTCAGAATTGGAAGCAAAATTAGTAGCTTTAATTTAGGGTGCAGAGGAAAGGATGGTTTTCTTTGCTTCAAATTGCTTTAAGCATTATCTGTGGGATGGCCATTTTTCTTAATGATAAATGTAGCACTGATAAAGGATTTAGAGAAGTATGTCACTTCACCTACATATTGCAGATACCCTTGGATAATCTAAGAGAGTCTTTTTGCATTAGACATTTTTCATGTCTTCAAAAGAGAGATACCTTTACAACAGGCTGTTCTTTCACATGTCAGCATTTTAACAGGCTCCTGTTGCAAACAAATAAGTACTTTTTTATTGTATTGCATGCTGATTGTTAAGAATTTGACCCGATCTGCAGAAGGTACAGGTGACCAGTGACTAGATAGCTGAAGACTCTAGATAGTATGAAAGCTACACTGATTGCTCGAAATTTTGCTTAACTGAAAGCTATGCAAATTGCTGAAAATTCTGCATAACAGTAAACTATGCTAACTGCTAGAAATCATAGATAAGGATAAGTTATGTTGATAATTAAAATTTTTATGTAATAATAAAGCTCTAATTATAACTACAACCTTGTGGCCAGTCCTCAGGGACTTAGGGATCTACCAAGGATCCCTAAAAGAACCTGCCTGTCACTGTAGCATTGGGTGACAGTGCTCACAGACTAGAGGAAGATCTACTACTGCTATACATTTCCACTGGTTTAAGCCAATAGCTATTGCTATGTTTTTCCTTCACCATCAACATCCAAAGCTTCAGCTTTCTAATTCCATCCTAAAATCTCTCCCTCAGTTACCTTACTGCACAGTCTTTTTTCCTTCTCAAGAATTAGTTGATTTATTTTGAATATAAATATGCATCCAAGTGATGGGAAACATCTACTTCCCAGTGTGCTCTGCTCTCAGTTCTGTCTCCTTTGGTACATGGGAACTGTCACAGAGGATCAGGGTATAGCTAGACATCAGCTGCATCTTTAAAAGAAAGAAATTTTTCAGTAGGTGTTGAATTTTACATATCGCAAGAGAATTGGCTGGAAATATCAGTGAGAGGATTCATACACTGTACAAACTTTGTTGTATATATCTACCGAAACTCTGGATATTGTTATCCAGGCTTTTTTTAGGATTTGATCTTGTTAAGATTTTGACCTCAGATTTACACATGGTAATGAATTCCACAGGTTAACATTGCATTATAGGACATTTTCTGTGATTATTGTTTGCCACCACATGCTTTGTATTGCTTTGTGCTATCATGTGCAGTTGTAGTAGAGATTTCTCCTATTCATCACACATTTCCTCTCTCAATTTATCTCCTTCCAGTTCAGCTTTATTCCTTTTCAGTCTTTCATGCTTTTGGGCTGGTTCACTCCTTTCACTAAGTCTGCCCACACGTGTGAGACAGGATGTAAACCTTATACTCTGGCACAGTGAATTTTCTGACATGGATCTAGACTTATTTCTCAGGTTGTAATTGCTGCATTAAAACCAATGTCAGTGCTGTGTAAAACATCTCTTCCTCTTTGTTCCAGCAAAAAAAAAAATCAAATATACAAATCCTTTAAATGAACTGATTGATTTTGACCTGGAATTAAGGAAGAGAGAAAGGTCCTGGTCTCTCTAGGGAGGACACAGACACTGTCTTATGTTGTGCCTAACCTCATTTAGCCTCTGACTTGATCTCCCACACTAGCCTTACCCTTACCTGAAGGATGACAGGGATTTGGAGACACTGGTAGGGGTTGCTGGAACCAGACTTAGGGGGTTTAGAATCATTTAAGTTGGAAGGGACCTCCAGAGGTCTTCTGATCCAACCCACTGCCCAAAGCAGGTCCAGTTAGAGCAGGTGCTCGGGGCTGTGTCCAGTCAAGCTCTGAGCACCTCCACAGCCTTTCTGTGCAGTCTGCACCAGTATTTCACCACCCTCACAGTGACTTTTTTCCCCTCTGCTTATTGAGCTGGAATTTCCCATGTGCCTGCTTGTGTCTGTTGCCTCTTGTACTTCCACTGTGCATCTCTCAGAAGAGTCCAGCTTTGGCTTCTCTATACCCTCCTTTTAGGTACTTGCAGACAGCAGTAAGATCCTTCTGAGCCTTCTCTTCTCCCTGCTGAAGAAACCCAGCTCTCTCAGCCTCTCCTCATACATCCAGCACTGCAGTCCCCTCTCTTCAGGCACTTTCATAGGTCTGGTGTTTCAGTTTCTTTCTTGTACTGAGGAGTCCAGAGCTGGACCCAGCACCCTAGATATGTCTCGCCAGAGCAGAGTAGCGGGAAGAATCACCCCACTCAGCCTGCTGGCTGTGCTCTTGCTAATGCAGCCCAGGAGGCTGTTGACCTTTGCTGCAAGGACATATTGCTGGTTCATGTTGAGCTTGTCCACCACAACAGCAGGGTCTTTCTCTCCCCAGTTGCTTTTGAGTCAGTTGGCCCCCAGCTTGTACTGCTGCATGGAGTTATGACATCCCAGGTACAGGACTTTGCATTTGCCTGTCTTGAGCTTCATGAAGTTCCCATCAGCCTGCAGCCCATTGAGTTCCCCCTGAACAGCAGCCCTAGCCTCTAGGTTATTGACGACTCCATCGAACTTGGTACTGACTGCAAACTTGCTGCAAGCACAGATATGTTACCTACAGTTGTGTTAACAGGGATTAGATAAGGACAGACTCAGGATCAGGCCTGGGCTAAACTTACAGTGTAGACATAACCACTTCCAAATGTATCTTTTTCATGCTATCGTGGAAAATTTCCTCAGCCCTCACCTGTACCCTTTTCTTGCTTATTCAACTGAAGGCTAAATTTTACTTTCCTGCTGTCAAATTAATCTCCACCAACTCTTTCTGTTCAGCTTGGCTTTCACATAGTTCATTTAATTGAAATGTTCTTTTTCTAGATTTTACACTGACTTTCTAGCTAAGCTTGCTGTTTCTTCTTTATTGTAATTGTCCTGTCTTTCAGCCACCTTTGATACAACACTCTCTGAGTTTAGGACTCAATACTCTTTCCAATGGTTTCTTTGGAAGGATGGCTATGGAAAGATAGAAGAGATGTTGCCAGTAATTTTAATTGAGGAGAAATGAGCAGAAAAACCCCAAACATCCAGCACTTTGGGGTGTCCCTGTTCATGCCAGAACAGGTAACTCATGCTAACATTTGTGTGATGGAAACTAACTAATTCTGGAAACTCAAGCCATTCAGAAATCTGGTGGGTATTTTGTCTTGTGTCATTGTACGGCAGGCAACAAACTTCATGCAACCTCGAGATTCAGCAAGTTTTTCTCATCTCTTCTGAGCCCTCAGAATGAAGGTCTCATGAATGAAAATCTCATTTGGGTATTAACGCTGTTATAGGCTTCCTTTTAAATTGCTTATGAAGGATACTCATTGCTATTGAATCATTAAAGTGGACTTTTTATTAACAATTGTGTCAGGTCACTGGTTTTACATCAGAAGCTCTTCTCCTGCAACGTCAATGCAACATCTTTCATAACAATAAAGTATTCAGAACAGAGTGAATTTCTGTATCCAGGATGACGGCTAGACCCATGCAGAGATGGATTACAGCTTCCTATTTTTCTTCATTGTACTATCAAAAAACCTGCAGCATCCTTTGTATATTCAGGATTTTCAAAGTATTTCTATAAAGCTTTACATATCTACACTGTGCAGTTCAGCTGAAAAAAAAAAAAAAAAAAGATTTATTAATACTTTATTATCTGGCCTCAGTAGAACATTGAGGCAAAACCCTCTGATTCCTTAGTGTTAAGATACTGTATGTCAGAAGCATACAAAAACCACCTTTAACCTGTAGTGCAAGAGCTCTTCTCTGAGCCTGGTAAGGCAAAAAGATCATGTGCTGTATAAGAGAAATTCAATAAAGCAGTCAACTACTCCTTTGTTCATATAATCCCCAAATGCTTCTAGATGGATAATCTGTCATTATTCCCTGCTGCCGGTAAAGAATTCTTTGCCGTAATAGCCTATGATGGCATTCATCTCACCCACTACTGTAGACATGTTCATCTGAGCTAGTTGCTATAAGGTCTGTTTATAGTCAGCAGAGAGAAATGTGCTTTAAAATCCATTTCATCTGACGTATTTCAGGTGAGAAAAAAATCAATCATTCTTTGGAAGAACTTATTTATAAAGGAAGCAACAGGCAACTAGTGCAGATGTAGCTATAGTAGATATTTCGTCAGATGAGTCCCATCTCTAACTGTTATTATGCAATACTTAATTGTTTTTTCTTATGTGTAGAACTCTAAGTAGACCTGTGTGGAGTGGATTTTGGCTATGAAAATCTCAATTTCATGGAATTTCAGCTGTCTTTACATGTGAAAGCTGTCTTTATATTTAAATTTGAAATGTCTTACACAACTGGTACCTGAAAATTTCCTTCCTTGCAATAATCACGTGCATAGATCCAAACCACTCAGAACATGTTGTTACTTAAAATTATATGAGTAATTGACACTCAGTTCACTACTTCACATTCATCAAACTTCTCATTTTGAGGGAAGTCTTTTATTTTGTCTTCAAGCTTCTTCTTCTTTTTTTTTTTTTTGTAAAGTTGTTAGAGTTCCCCAAATCTACAGGTTTTTCATAAAAGGCAGCACCTCAGAAGTGAGGCTGCCCATCTTTTGCCATTAATGATTTTTTTGCTGCCTTGGGGCTGTGCAGAAGAGACATTTATTGCCATGGACCTGAGAACCCTGTTGTTGCAATAAGGAAAACTTTCAGGCATGGCACAGAGAGGAATTTTCCATCTTGCTGAAATTCTAAACAAATATAAGCAGCAATACTGTGGTGGGTATCTACTCAGTCTGGTGAAAACCCATTAATAAGTGCTGCAGGAGGTGTGTATACTTTGTTTTAAAGATCCACACAAGAGCAGAATAGGGGTTTTTTTTGAACATAACAGATTTTAGTGAACAATCAAAATATTCATTCCACTCTAGGATATTTGTAAGGTGATCTCTACTGTGGAACACTGAATCATGGTCCACTGAATGGACATGATTTCAATTCAACAGGTACAATATATTGCTGTGTTCTTGTCAAGGTCTTTTGCATTTCTCTTTCTTTACAAAACAACTACGGGCATTTTGGACTTCACACTTCATTTTCTCCTTGTTTTTACAACAATTTTCTGCTTTAAAAAAGCCAAGTAACTATGATAATTAAGAAAATGCATTGCTTTTGATTAAACAATATTAAGTATTTGTTACTTATTGAAAGTCCTTTTTATTTACTAGCCGTTAATATTAACACATAGAAAATTTATATGTTGTGCTCTGAATCTTTTGAAATTATTTGTCTCTGTTTTTGTTACTGAAGGAGAGAGCAATTTAGAACAATTTGTGCCTGAGAGAGTGGAAGTGAAAGAAGTCAGATACTAATGAATCTCCCTTTTCAGACTCTGAGGCTATCTGGGAAGCAGCCCAAGCTAAGTGGAAACCTGAGAAACAGCAGAAGAGGTGGAGTGGAAGAATCCATGAGCTACCTGCCCTCTGCATCCTGGCTTTTACACAGGTTAAGGATGTTGTTTCTGTTACTCAACTTGCTTGGAAGTGTTCTAGAAGGAAAACAAAAGCAAAATGTTTTCACCGTCATTAGCAGGTAAGGTTATCCAATTCTGCATCCATGAATAATGAAACTGAGGTCCTAGCATGATGAGTTGGGGCAGGCAACAGTGGACCAAACCAAGCAGTCAGGGTTTGTGGAGCCTGATAGCTCAGTTTGGCCATTTCCAGAGGAGTCTGCTCCTTAACCAAACCAGTTAAAAATGTGTTTAACTTTCAGTATTCAAAGACTATTTCTGGAGTTTATGACTAGTTGTAAGTCAGATAAGGCACCTAAAAGATTTCAGAGAAATTATACTTCCCAACAGACTGCAGAATTGCCACTGAGGACTGGATTCACACCGTTTCTTGGGTGCAGTCACTCTAGGTTTGTAACGCAGTCAATGGAGAGAGGTGCACGTCCAGGTCCTGACTCAGATCTATGTTGGGCCCTTCTGAGTCCCACCTATTTTCTATTCCAGTGTTTTCTAGTCTTTTAGTATAAAGGGAGACCGGAGTAACTTGGCTTCTGGTTGAAGTTAGTCAGGATGAGTCCTGGCCCAAATAATTTATTTGGCTTACTATACAAATGTGTATTTTATGTTTCATTGAATTTTGAGGGAAACTGCTATAAAAGGAATTTTTCTTTACAATATGAGGTGTAGTGTAATGAATGAAGCATAATCCTGAAGAATTGCTTATAATACAGCCATTTGTCTTCTGGCAGCAGCCTGTGGGCCTTGGTGATGGCTGCAGGATGTCCTTATTACTGTTCAGTGGGAAAATGCTGGCAGGCAAGACTGCTCATGCCAGTAGGACAGACAGTCGTAATTTAAAAAAGCCTTTAGAAACATCTGACATGTATGCATGTGTATGTGTCTTTAAGTCTATAAATAATCATGACACCAGTAGTATTTCTGCATTTATTCTTTAAGGATTGTAGTTGCTTACTACAGATGAAGAATTCTTGTTTCTGTTCTGTATAAAATTAATGAGCATTTTCATATATCTATTTTATCTTCTCAGGGTAATTATGTCATGCTGCTGCATATAAGTTTAGCACAGCATGCTTCAGAGAGAGACATATGAAAAAAACAGTACGGATAAATACAAAGATATCTGGTTTTTTGGCATTAGTTTCTGAATGAATATAAACAGGTTTTTTTAGCATAATCTCCCCTGTATCACTCTACAGTTTTTTTTTTGTTTTCATTTTTCTGGAGTCCTGTCTTGCTTTAATTACTGTGATCTGGAAGCTCAATAACTCTTCTGGCATGAATTACAGTGTCATGAGGTTTTCACAGATGTATCACAATGTCAGAATAAATCTCTCCATACAAACAATTACACCACTTTTGTACTGCTTTTCACCTGCATCAGCTTCTCTGTTAATCTTTGCACTGTTTGTTGCTCTGGCATCGTTTTGACAGATTGTTCTCTCTCTCTTAAAATGTTTATATACAGTCAGGTGCAACTCCTCACAACTAACTAGTGGCACATTTAAATACTAGGAGCCACATGCATCTACAGCTGTCTTTGCTTGCTGCTTCCTTGACCCTCTTCTCCTATGAGGAGAGGGATGTGTTTGGCACTGCTGAACAGAGGGCAACTGTTCTATTTGGCATATTTCAGATTGAAAAGAGAGCCTGAAACAGATATCCAAATTTCATAACGTCCAAAAGAATTCATTTAGAGTTGATTGATAAAAATATTTTATTTTGACAAAAATACTCTGATTTTTGACAATTTAAAATGTTATGTTACAGTATTCCATACAAAATAAAACAAATTTTAAAAATAATTTCATAAAGAAAATGACAAAATATTTTGACAATGTCTAAATATTTCTACCGTTTCTCTCCAGAATGAAATTTCAGCAGAATCTACAGGATTTCATTATTTGATATAATTACATTTCTCAGTGGAAAAATATTCCAACTAATCTATTTTCCAGATAACTCTAGCCCAAACTGAAGAGGAATCTGTGAAAAGCCAAGTTCTATCAGTAAAACACATGAAAAATTAACTCATTATCTAACTTGCAAATAACCAAGAGGAGCTGCCAAAGACATCTGAAATTACTTCATACTCAGAGCTGTGTTAGAAGTCCAGGAAGAAAAAGTTGCCTTGCTACTCAGGCAGAAATCCAACCTGAAATTGTTACAGAAGACATCTCTTTGTGTCCCTATTAAATGCTTTGGTGCTTAATGCTAATGTACTGACTAAGCACTATCATGATGAGCATAACAGTCTGAGCAGACTTTCAGGTCTGATGTTTTTAGTAGGCAACCAGTCTGATTTCCTGATAACAGAATACCTCCCTGGAAAATGGAGCCTGCAGCCATGGTGAAGGAGAGGAGCTACCTTGTCTGCTGTATCTACCAAATGATGCTCCCTTCCTGTGTTATTTTCTAGTCTGCACTGTCAGCCAGGTGGCTTGTGCCTCTGGAAACTAAAGAGATATATGAAACCATTGGTATCATATGACTGCAAATGTACTTTACGCAGTATTATTCCCTGGACATATCTAAGCAGTGATTGGCATAGTGCAGGTCTTGGGACACTTTAAACTTTATAGAACAGTCTTGGACCAGATGTGGTGGAAATTGCATGAGAACTTTGCCTGCTTGCCCTGCACTGAGCGGTTTCTGGTCAGCAGGGAGTGAATCAGCCCAGGAGGTGTCAATAGACTCAGAGCTGAAAGCAGAAGGATGAGTCCAGTGAATTCTTGGCATACTGTGTGGCAGCTGTCCTAGTGTCTGGCATCCACACTGTCATGTGAAGCTTTCAGCTCCAGGTTTCCTACCTCACCTAGCTGTGCTGGAGAACAGGCAGAGGCTATGCAGAGCTGGGAGATCAGGTAGTCACGAATGCAGCCAAATTCAATTGCAAAGATGTTACAGTGGAAAGGGTCTGTACAAAGACAGGGAGGTCTTCTGGGAGTGCAGCCACAGCTTTGGTTTGCCTTTTTCCAGAGCTAAGTGCGTGGGATCTCAAGCTGTGCCTCTCTTAAATCCATCACTGTTGAGTCAGGCAGGGAAGACTGAGGGGCACAATAGAGGAGTCTCAGACAGGAGGTTTGCAATCACTAATTCTCCAGTGTTTTACCATGAATAATAGTCACACCAATGCCGCCTTTAGTGAAATCCCACTTTCTGTTTGCAGTGGTTTTGAAATTGCTGCACAGCTGTTCATTTGTTCATGTCTTTTGCAAGTTTTAAACCTCCCAGAAGGGGAGGTGCTGTCCCAGGGCACAGGACCTAGAAAACCACACCTAAGCGTGGCTTTTTTCATTGCCAGGAAGGGTCTGGCTTCCCTTGGGGTTCTTCACTGTGGTGATGAGATGTGTTATCAAGGGCTAGGAGCAGCCCAGGTCATTGCTCCTTTCTTCGTGAGACTGCACTTTCAGCTTGTCTGTGGTGGGTTGCATCTGCTGTCTAACAGAACTAACTATATTCACAGGTTTCTCACTTTGAGACTGTAGAAGACCATGGAAAAATAAGTAATCGTTTATACAAAGTCATATTTTCAGCTGCTCTCACCTGAGCGACTTTTGGGAGCTAGTGTCCTTCATGAAGTCTGGAGTTGTCTGTGCTCAATGTACACCCATACCAGCTTGTCATTTGGTCCTAGTCTGTCCTCATTTTCAAGAGGGTGAGATTCAAATGGCCATCCAACAAACATCTACTTTAGTGTGCACTGAACACTTTCCAGGCTCCATTGACTGCACTGTGTTCCTCTTCATTCATAGTAATAGGTGCTTAGACAGCTAGTGCACATATAGGAAACTAATTTCAGGTGCCCTAATTCTAAATTGGATCTCACCCAGTTTTTCAATGCACATCTTCACATCTTTCAGCTTCCTGCCTTGCCCTGTTAATGCTCTGATTCTTCATGTTTGTTACAACAGATCAGTCATTACAAGATTGATGGCTTGTGGTCCAAACATGGACAAAATGGCACCAGCTCTTGACACTTTTTGGTTTTGATCTATCTGTAACTGTTGTGAGCCTTGTTACTGCTATGAACATCCTTAACTCATTTAACCAAAAAAAAGTTTTTGCACTAGCAGACAGCTGATAGTGATGAGATGGACAGAGTAGCAGCTGATATTTAGACAAAATGGATTTTTTTCCCATATGCTTTACATTTGTATAATAATTCTAGATCTCCTTGGGTCTGAAAGGAGATAATGAATAGAACCAAAAGGCCAATATCCTTTACAGGAATTTGAATGAATTTGATATGATATGAATTTGAATTGAGATGAAGACTGAGTTAAATTGTCTGTTGATTTCTCCATTGAACTAATGGATGTGAGATATTTATCTGTGTTTACACATGCATCTTATATTTTGAAAAATTAGGTTTGGAAAGAGGATAAGGGACAGAGGTTGGTAACTTGAGGGACCCTTCTTTGGCAGAAATTCACATGGCTACAAATTGTCTCATCTTTTAAAATAAATTTATGAATAATTTAAGGACATTTCATAATGACAGCACTTTAGAAACTAAGGAAATGAAGATGCATCTCACTAAGTGTTCATTTATGGTCATATTACATCTGTGCCAATTCTCCAACTCATTCTAATAACCCAAGGAGTTTCTTGCATTAAGAATTTCCTATGAAGTGGTTATCTGGGGCAAAATTATGTGATATAATGATGCAGTGACACAGAAGACACCTCAAGGTGACAAAGTAGTGTGCCCTTAATATATTTGAAGAAAACAGCAATTGTTATGTGGAAGAACCCTGTGGAAAGAATTACAGTGCAAACTTGACAGAACTGTGATTATAGGACAGAAGTCACAGGTAACTCAAAGATACAAATATCTATGGAGATATTGTATATACAAATATTTGAACTTATTAAATAGGATATAACTGGAAGATCTTGACATTCACAGAATCACAGAATGGATGATGTAGGAAGGCATCTCTGAAGATCATCTAGTCCAGCCATCCTCTTCAAAGCATAGTGAGGTCAAGCAGCAGGTAATGCAAGGCCATGTTCAGCTGAGGTTTGAATATCTCCATGGAGGCTCCACAGCCTCTCCAGGCAATCTGTTCCAGTGTTTGGCCACCTGCACAGTTAAAAAAAAAAAACACAAAACCAACAAAAAACCAAACCAAAACCCACCAGTTGTTTTTTCTTATGTTTAAATGGAATTTCCTGTAATTCAGACTGTGGCGATTGTCTCTTGTCCTTCCCCTGGGCACCACTGAGAAGTGTCTGGTTCCATCTTCTTTAGTCCTTCCCATCAGGTATTTGTATGCATTGATAAGATCCTCCTGAGCCTTCTCTTTTCCAGTCTGAACAGTCCCAGCTCTCTCAGCCTCTCCTTCTATGTCAGATGCTCCTGTACCTTAGTCGTCCCCATGGCCTCTGATGGACTCAGTCCAGTATGTCCATATCTCTTTTGTACTGGAGAGCCCAGTTCTGGAACTGGACCCAGCACTCCAGATGTGTCTCACGAGTGATGGATAGAGGGAAGGGATCACCTCCTTGACCTGCTGGAAATGCTTTCCCTCATAGAACCCAGGATGCTGTTAGGCCTTCTTTGCTAAAAAAGCATATTATTGGCTCATGGTCAACTTGTCCACCAGTACTCTTACGATCTTTTCTGTCAATCTGCTATCCAGCCAGTTGGCTGCAGTGTGTACTGCTGCATGGATTTATCCTCCCCAGGTGCAGGATTTAGCACTTCACTTCTTGAACTTCATGAGGTTCCTGTCGACTCACTTCTCCAGACCCTTGAGGTTCCCCTGAATGGCAGTACTCTCATGTATCAGCCACTGATGTATCAGCCACTTCACCCAGTTTTGTGTCATCTGCATTCTTGCCGGGAGTGCACTCTGTATCGTCATCCAGGTCATTCATGAAGCTGTTGAACAGTATTGGCTCCAGTATCAACCCCTGGGGTACCACTGGCTTTCAGCTACAATTTGTGCTGCTAATCACAGCTCTTTAATAAACCCTGCAATTCAGACCATTTGCAATTCATCTTACTGTCCATGTATCTAGTCCATATTTCATAATTTTGTCGGTGGGGATGTTATGGGGACAGTATCAAAAGCCTCCCTAAAATCCAGGTAAACAACATCTATTGCTCTAACCTCATCCATTGAGCTCATCATCTCATTGTACAAGACTATCAGGTTGGTCAGACACGATTTTCCTTTCATAAATCTATGCTGACTACTCTCAATTACTTTCTTGTCCTTCAAATATTTGGAAATATTTGCAGGATTATTTGCTTCATCACCTTTCGAGTGATCGAGGTGAGGTTTACTAGCCCCTAGTTCCCTGGATTCTCCTGCCTGCCCTTCTTGAAGGTTGGAGTGATTGCTTTTTTCCAGTCCTTAGGAACCTCTCTAAATTGCTATGACCTTTTGAAGATAATTGAGAGTGGCATTGCAACAGGCAGCTTCCTCAACATTTGAGCGTCTATCTCATCAGGTCCTGTGGACTTGTGTACAGTTTTTTTAAATGTTCTCTAACCTGATCCTCCTCCACCTTTGTTTTTGCGGACTTTCCCACTGTTCTCAAGGACCTGGGATCCCTGAAGGCTGGTATTACTTTCTAATATGTCTGTAAAGACTGGGACAAGGAAGCCACTCAGTATCTCAGCCTTGCCCATGTCATTTGCCACCAGCTCCCCTGCCCCATTCAGCATCAGATCCACGTTTCCCCTAGTTTTCCTTTTGCTGTTGTTATACCTGTGGAAGATCCTCTCTCCAGATTTGACTCTAGGTGGGCTTTGGCTTTCCCATGTGCACATGCAGAGAGTGTCTTTGTACTCCTCCAGAGTCACCTCTCCCTGCTTCAACCTCTTCTGTCAGGGGCTCCTTGTTCATCCCTGCAGGTCTTCTGCTACCTTTGCTTGATTTCCTGCTAATAAGGATGGGCCACTCTTGAACTTGGAGGAGGTGATCTTTGAAAATCAACCAGATCTCCTGGACCTCTCTTGTCTCTGGGATCATAACCCATGGGATTCTTCCAAGAATGTCACTGAATAGGCCAGAAGCATTGCTATAAATACAAGATATGAGTCTGAGTCAGACACAAAATGCCTGTGGCATTATTCAGAAATTAGCATACTATATTGGATTCCTTTAAAAGTTAATAACTTGAAAAAGAAGTTATTATGAATACACAATTAAAAACTCAAGAGACAATATCATAGTTAAGATTATCAGAAGAATCTTAATGCTGCTTCTTACAAACAGGTTTTCTGATAAATATTTACACAGTAAATACATCACCTCAAATTAGGCAGTTTCATGTCTTAAATATCCTAAAATTATGCAGGTTGGTATGGCACTTTAATGTGTGTAAACTGTGTGGAAGTCATCAGTGTGAAATGTACACAGTAAGTTTCCTATGAACTATCCCACAGGTAGTTTAAGAGGCTGTGGAAAAAAATGAGCCAAATTATGCTGGACACTTAAAATAATGCAGACAAACTAAGAAGGTCACAGAGAAGACAACAAAGCTGTTCCATGGGCTTGGAACCACTTCCATAGAGAAAAAGACTCAACACAGTTGGAGTCCTTGGTTTGGAAGAGGACGAAAATATGAGAGCAGCCCATAAAATCATAAAACATATGGAGATACTGCATCTGGAGTGGTGATTGCTGTTTTTTGTAATCCAGCAGTTAGGGACCACCCACTGAGATTGCTAAGGAAGAGGAAGCAGTTTGCAAGCAATGCATAATTACATTGTGAAACTGGTTGTTAAGGTTTTGGGCCACTGAATATTAAGGACCCGAAAAGTAAAAGTGCATACAAGAAGAAGCAGGCAAACTGAGAGTTTGTTGATTAGGTCTGTTGATTAGTCTCTGGATGTACTGGTTTGCCTCAGGCACCCATGGATTATCTCATGCCAGGGAGAAGATCACGTCATATTTCTCCCAATTCTTTCACCCCTCCCACACAACTCTGCTCTTGGCCACAGTAAGAGGTAGGAAACCAGGCCACTATGGCCCTTTCTATGATCCATTATTGCATAGCTTAGTTTCTTACAACTCTTTCCCAGTCACATGTACTTTAAATTCAGTCTAAGCCAAAAACTGCTGTTTAGGTTTTGCGAGATTTCCTGTTATATTGTATTAGGTCTGGCTGGGATGGAGTTCACTTTCCCCACAGCAGCCCTCATAGTGCTGTGCTTTGTATTTGTAGCTAGAAGGGTGTTGATAACACACCAATGGTTTAGCTACTGCTGAGCAGTGCTTGCACAGCATCAAGGCTGTCTCTCCAACCTCCCCTCCAAAGGCCAGTGGGCTGGGGGTGTGCAAGAGGTTTTGAGGGGTCATAGCCAAGACAGCCAACCCAAACTAACCAAAGGGATATCCCATGTCATATGTTGCCATGTTCAGCAATAAAATCTAAGAGCAAGGAGGAGGAGGAGGGGGTACATTCATTATTAAGGCATTTATCTTCTGAAACAACCACTCTGCACACTGGGGCCCTGCTTCCCAGGAAGTGGCTGGACATCTCCTGCCAATGGGAAGTAAAGACCAAATCTTTTGTTTTGCTTTTCTTCTGTGTATGGCCTTTGCTTTTCTTCATTAAACTGCCTTTATCTCGACCCATGAGTTTTTAATCTTATTTTCTACCCCGTCCTTCTGAGGAGGGAAAGTGAAAGAGCAGCTTGGTAGGCACCTGGCAGCTAGCCAAGGTCAACCCTCCACAGTCTTTTTTGGTGCTCAACAGTGGGGCTCTAGAGGAATTTGAGATAAGGGCAGTAATTGTGAGAGTTAATGGCCAAAACATGAACTGGACATTGCCAGAGAGCAGAATAATTGTGGGAAATTTTTGTTGCAAAGGGACAAGGGGTGGATTATATGTAAATTGTCCACTTTTGTCACTGTTGTGATGATGTTATTTTGACTTTGGTGTGGGGAATTCTTTTTGTTGATGTAAGTGATGTTTGTAAAGATTCTATGGTGAAAGTGTATTTTAATGATAATTCTTAAATATGTGATTCATAGAGGCAAGGGGTAGAATGTATTGGGTTTATGTGGCAAGGTTTTGGTAGTGAGGACGGGCTGCAAGAGTGGCTTCTGTGAGAAGACACCAGGAGCTGCTTCCTTGTCAGACAGAGGCAGTTCCAGCTGGCTCCAAGATAGACCTGCTGCTGGCCAAAGCTGAGCCCATCAGTGACAGTGGTGGTACTTCTGTGATAACACATTTAAGAAAGGGTAAAAAACACTGTGCAGCAGCTATGAGGGAAAGGAGCGAGCAAATGTGGGAGAAACAACCCTGCAGACACCAACATCAGTGAAGAAGGAGGGGGAGGAGGTGCTGCAGGCACCAGAGCAGAGATTCTCCTTGTAGCCCATGGAGAAGACTATGGTGATACAGGTTGTTCCCCTGCAGCCCATGGAGGACCACAGTGGAGCAGATATCCACACTGCAGCCTGTGGAGGACCCCACATCAGAGCAGGTGGATGTGCCCTGAAGGATGCTGCAGCCTGTGGAGAGTTCATGCAGGAACAGGCTCCTGGCAGGAGCTGCAGCCCATGGAGAAAAGCCCACACAGGAGCAGGTCTTCTGGCAGGATCTGTGACCCTCTGAGGGACCCATGCTGGAGCACTCCATTCCTGAAGGACTGTACTCCGTTGAAAGGACCCATGCTGGAGCAGTTCTTGGAGAACTGCAGCCTGGGAGAAGGACCCACACTGGAGAAGTTAATGAAGGACTGTATCCCATGGGAGGGACCCTACGCTGGAGTGGGGAAGAGTGTTAGGAGGAAGAAGCGGCAGAGATGAAGTGTTATGGACTGACCACAACCCCCATTCCCCATCCCCCTGTACCACTTGGAGGCAGGAGGTAGAAGAGTCAGGAGTGAAGTTGAGCCTGGGAAGAAGGGGAGGTGGAGGGAAGGCTTTTTTAATTTTGTTTTTACTTCTCATTATCCTACTCTGTTATTAATTGGAAATAAATTAATTTCCTCAAGTTGAGTGTTTTGCCCATGACGTGATCTCCCTGTCCTTATCTCAACCCATGAGCTTTTGGTCATTACTTCTCCCACTGTTCTGTTGAGAAGGGGGAGTGATAGAGCGGCTTGGTGGGCACCTGATGGCCAGCCAAAGTCAACCCACCACATACATACAGGTGACAGAAACATCAGCCCTTTTTTTTACGTTCAAAGAGAGTAATAGCCAGGAAAATATCATTAGTAAGACATTCAAACTAAAGTTTTTAATATAAAATTTCAAAGACCATGAAATCTCAAAACTAAATGTGAACAGCAAACTTTAATCCTGTTCTCTGCCTGCCTTCTAAAGATAGGTTGATTAAACTCTTTGGTCATACAAGATACTGAAATAAAGAGGTATATCCAGGGGTGGGCTGCAGCTTTGGAGCCCTAACTTTGAAATTAGTTTTCCCCTGGCAGGCTGAATATATTCCTCTTACAATCATGTTTTACTGTTTTGTGTCCCTTTGAAGAGAAGACGGGTCTTACTTAGAGCTGGAAGTGGTGAATAATTGATGATTTGTATAAAACATTGATTTTGAGTCATTTTAATTCTACTGTTGAATCACTGAATTCTATGGTAGTGAGGAGAATGATATGTGTGTGTGTTTGTGTGTGTGTGAATAAGTACATATACACACACAAACATTTTGGGTGCAAAGAACACAAGATGGACATTCTTATCGTAACTTTACAAAATCCAGGTAAACTATCAAATATCTATTATTCTGGAATGAGAGTTATGGAATACTATTAGAGGGAGAGAAATACTTTTGGTAATTATGTCTTTATGAAAGACTTTAACCTTCAAGGCACACACTGGACAACAGATGCTTAAATAAAGACAGGGCTTGCTTTTGCCTTGATGCAACAGGTGACAGATCTACTGAAAAAAAGAGACCCTGATCCAAGGAAGTGATGTTCCTTTAGACTTGTTTTTGGTCAGTAGTTAAGACATTAGAGAAAATTTAATTTTCTAGGAAAAGAAAATGAGTTAAGTCTAATTTGCTTCAGCCTCAGTAAAATGCTTGATCTGATTGCTATAAGGAAAATTATCAGGTTTTCTTAAGAAAGAGAAGCTGCAGGTTAGCAGAATAATTGCAGACTCAGGTTTTCACACAGAATACCAGATGAGCTCATACCAGTTACTGATGCCACAAACTTAAGAAGCATTGTCACTTCAAAAGAAAACTGGGCTAGCATTCCGGAGGAGATGGGTGACCTTGGGAAGTGAGGGAATTGAAGCAGTAAAATACTCAGTAGTGCAAAACAGGATTTTATGTAGAAAACTGAAGTCCCTAAAGATGAAACTTGATTTGTTTATGAAATTAGTTATTTGGTATGTTGTCTGCAATAGCTTGTAATAAATCTGAGGCCTGGTTTGGTACTCCTAAGCAGTCCTTTCCCTGGTTATAGGTTCTATTTAACCAGCACGGTCCCAAGCATTATTAAGTAAAGCTGCTATTAAGGCTGGAGAGGCTTACACTGATGTTTTAGAGAGTGACTCACTTCTACAAGTGCACGTGAAAGCACCTGAAAGCACGTGAAAGAGGAACATGTAATATCAACCACCTTTGGCTGGGAAAAGGACAAATGTTTAGGCTGAACATTTAGGTTTTGGACTATTTGATTGTGGTGTGATTGTCCACAGGCCAGCTTCTACAAGGAAGTGAGGTAGAAAAAGGTGATTTTGTGCTGACTCTAACAGTATCCTTTTACACTTGGTATCTCTGCTGAGTATTGTTTTTTTTCAATTCTGGAACTGGACACAGCACAAGGGTTTCTGGGCTGTGTTGTTTCTTCATGCCTGCTCTTTCCCCCAGTAGGAGGAAGAAAACCATTCGTGAGGGCAGCAGGAGACATGCTGGTTCCTGTCCAAGATGCCTTACTGGCATTTCAACAGGAGGATGCAGTGATGGCCTCCCAGCACATGGCAGTTGCACAGGGGCACCCAGCAGAAGTCAGAGGCTTTTGCAGCTTTCCAGATTTTGGTTTTGGTGGCATATCACTTGATTTGAAGAAGCATTTCTGGGCAATAAGCGTATGCAGTTTTGGGTCCAGCTGGCAGGTTTCTGTAGCACAAACACAGCCAGCGCTGCTTGCAGTCCCAACACTGCAATTCCTCATTTCGCTTTTGTACTCATTGGGCTTCTGTGGACCCACTCAGAAAATGCATCCCACCGTGTCCTGACATGCATCTGTCACCGCATTTCACATAGCACTGCCTCTGCTCTCAGTTCTGCCACTTCAAACATCTGGACTCATAATGAATAAATACCGTTTCCTCCTTGAAGCTTTCTTTATTAGACAAGGTATCAATGAATATCATGGCCATGCCATAGAGGATTGCAAGTTTCTTTTAATGTTCAGTTCTCAGACCTAAGATCTGAGTGATCTGAGTGAACTCTGTTCTCACTCTTTTTTTCCTATAATGCAGAACATTTTTTTATATAAGACAGTGGCAGGGAACAGTTGGCCAGACATAGCCTAATTTCCTTTCTCCTTGAGAAATATTTGGGCATGAACAGAAAATTTTCATTAGTTTCTATTTTGCTATCCATTTCTTTTGTCTTCAGTCTGCTTGAGGTTACAAACTCCAAATGAAAACATTGCTGAATTAATATGCTCTTCACTGCTATTTTTTTCTACAGTTAATTTCTCACATGGCATACAAAAGAGAGTGAACATTTAGGTTTGGCTGAACAAAAGAATGTATGCAAAGATGGTAAATATCTTCAAACATACGCCTAGATACTGTTCCATGTAATTTCAAAAGCTGAAAACTTGCATTCACTTTTAGCCCTAGTATAATGTCTACTCACCTCATCTAAAGATGCAGCTGTTGCTTCAGCTGGACACTGCAACACTGCATGTTGAAGATGCTCTCCTGCTCCTGGTCCTTCTGGAGCATGGCTCCCGTGTGCTTGCTTGGGCTGCCTGCAGGAGAGAGCCCTTGGCAGCACCCCTACATAATCCCTGGGTTCTCTGCCCAGAGCATCACTCTGTTGCACAGTGTTTGCATCTTTGCTTGTGAGATCAGTTCCTTCAGTTTCTTCTGCTGGATTCCTTCTGCACATGGGTAGGGACCATACCTGCTCCTTTTATAACCAGGAAGGGATTTATTACTTTACATGCATTACTCTACAGAAGTAGATATTTGTTTTATTCCACTGTAAAAGTCATTCATGAACAGGGATGAAATATGATCTCAATCTTTATTCAGGCAGAGCTCAAAATCACAGCAATGGATTTGTTACTATCCCTTTCAGAAAGCAAGGGCTGAGAAGAAGGCAGGACTGAGTTATGGATCATGTTTCCTAGACTGAAATGGTATTCCCAAGAAAGAGGTGTTGTGGGTTAGCATGGTTTTGATGATGCTACAGTCACACTTTCTCAATCTATCAGAAACTGGAGTTTCTGATCTTCATGCTCTTCTCAGACATATTTCACAATGTAGCAAAGTGATCAGGTCCTAGGAATGATGTAACACGTCAGAGCAACAGAAAGAAATGAGAGCTCTGTCTTTTAAAGCAATATCAGCCAGCAGAATAGGTCACAAGTACACTGTGGTGCTGACATAACTTTATTTTAACCTCTTTGTATAATTTAATTCTGTGGAAAGAGGCATTAGGCCCTGTGAAACTATTAACCCTTTCAAGGACAGACTGGAGTCTGAGAACAAATTACTATGGTTGTAAACAAGGAAACCCTTTGCTCCCCTCCCCTCATTCTGGAACTCTGAAGCTGGGTGTAAAGAAAAAGACCTAAAGGTTCAGGGGACCCATGCTGTTATGGGAGAGGGAGGATCTCTCTGCCATGCTTCAGAAGCCAACCAGATTTGGATCATAAACTGCTGAACTGAATCAGAGTAGGATTTTCTGAACTGGTACCCTGTATTCTGCCCACCACAGACCTTTCTGTTAAGTTTGCCACTTTAATATTATTAATGAGAAAATATTTATTTTACTGTTTTCTCTCCGGGTTTCTTCATATGCTTCTCTTGGTGCAGCATCTTGGGCTCCCACTTGCCTACTGTGCTCAGATAAATGTCACGTTAACCTTCAGAAGTGTACCTGCTGGCTGTGACGCCGGTGCGGTAAGAGCAGTTCTGATGCCACTGCACACTTCAGCTTGTTTATCAAGCCCTTAACTTACAGAAGCTGATATTGTGTCAGATCATCTGCAGTTGATTGAAAAGACTACCTGACAAGAAGATAAGAAGAAAACACCCCATTTTTTTCCTATAATGTCTGCTGGATGTTTTGTATCTTTGCAGTACTTCACAGAGCAGTTCACAGTACAGTTTCTTCTGTATGTAATGGTGAACAAAAGGTATCTTCTTGTTCCTTTCTTTGCTTCTTCTTAAAATTGAATGTTTCCTTCCCTTTCTTTTTATAGTGACAAAAATCACCCAGATCTTTTCAGTTCTTCCTGCCTTAAACTAAAATCACAAAGATCCAACTGATGAGGAAGTCTTCGATACTAGTGTGGTTTTCGGTATAAGCATTGTTCACAAGGAGGGGGTTTAGGAGCTCCTGGGATAGCAATTAATGCTTTAGATTCACTTGACAAAAACTCCCTTAATTTATAGAGAAACATCTTTCTGCAGATAGCTGGAGAAAGAATTCCTCCTTCACTGGTGGTGACAAAGAAGTAAGGTTTCATATATGTTTTAAAAAAAAAAAAAATAACAGTGTGAAAAGCAGACTCAGCTCTGGCTATTGTTTAATGCATTTTCAGGCTGATGAGAATCATGTACCTATCCATTCTATCCTTCCAATCCTTGAAACAAATGAAACTGGATTTAAAATAGGCTAGTAAACAGTGGTATACCTCATTTGCACTTTTCAGATCTTCAAACAGCTTTCTTCATGTATACAAACTCTAGGATGGACAGTCCCATGGGTGATCACCAAAGTCAAAACTAGTACACAGCTTCTTCCTGCTGTATATATTGAAAGGGCTGGTATATATTAGCCTCTGAAATGGACTTCATGAAACAGATTCAGAATGTTAGCTGGAAGCACGAATGCTCTTAAATCAAAGTTTCCTGAACTCATGCTTCCTGAAGCATCAAATGATGAGAAAATTACAGCAGAGAAGGACAAGTAATAAAGCAACTGCTCCCTCAAAATCCAGGTCAGGGCCTTATGTTAATTCCGTACTCACCAACCTATTTTTGTAACAACAACTTTCACAAAACTGAATGGAGAGGAGTGATTAAATAGCACATCTGGCCCTGAAATATTATTTCTTGATGTTATAACTTGATGTTATAAAGGACAACCACAAATGGCAGTTGTGGTATAGATACTGTGCAATAAATTCTGCTCCTGTGTCAGCACCCACTGGGCAGGGAGAGGGGAGGAGACTGAACTGAGCCTTCATCTCATTCACACATTGTACATGAGCTTTAAATCCAGCTCTAATTCCACTTTATATTTTCATCTCCATTCAGTTTCCAGTGAAGTGTTCCTGTATTCTTGAGAAAAAAGGAGGGCATGATTAGGTAGGAGAGTGAACCATGTGTTTGGTTACAGAAAGCAATATCATCTCTCCCCTAAATCTGATTAGTTATTGTTCCCTTAAGTAGCACTAACTATGCTCATGTGCTTTACAATCCAAGCCATAAGGCATGGACACTGGCCAAAAGCCAGTGCGGTAGCCCACTGATGCCATGCATAGAAGACAGAGGCTGAAAAGACTCCAGGGGAGATCCTCTGGGGAGGCTGAAGCTTTGGCCCACGTTTTCCAGAAATCTTCTTTCTGAGCTTTCTTAATGGCCCTGCTCCCTGCCAGCTCATGCTCATCCTGTTGGTCAGTAGGTGCAATGTGGGAAAGGAGCCTGAAGACTTGCATCTTAAAATCTGCGGTGTCCTGATTAATTTATTTTATCAGCATGATTTTATACAGTAGAGGAATGTAAGCATAACTATGATTATGCTTATCTTGTGGTAATTTTACACAAGTTTCTGTATGCTCAATTCATTTTTTCTGAACAGGCTGTGTACGTCATAGCAGACGTTTGGAATTTTGATTCAACACTGCTCTATGTGAATGTTTCATGTTTTACATGTTTCACTGTGTTAAATCATCACCAGTAACATAAAATTGAGAGGACAAGGATAGAAAGGACAAAGGACACTCTCTAAGGACAATCTCCTCCTGTGTGTCAGTTTGGAGAGAGCCTTTAAGTAAAGGCAGTCAGCTCCACAGGAAGCCTCTTCCCCTGCCAAGAAGAAAACAGGGGTGTGAAGCTTTGGTGCTCCTCAATCAGTTGCCTTATGAGAGCTTCATTGGGCTAAGAGGTGAAATGTAGAGCAGCAACAACTAGGGGAGAGAGTGAGTACACCAGACTGCAGGAATTATGGGCCAGATGGAATCATCTAAGGTTTCCCTCACTCCTCAGGGAGCCACCAGGAGTCCTACCAAAAAGCCTTCTCCCTCCTCAGGGAGACCTGAGAGCAGTATTGAGCATGGCAGGGGCATATATGTACTGCTTCTTGAGTCTCGCCGTACATTCTGGCCTCAGTAGGTGAGGAGGGAGCTATGAAGAGACAGATGGGGGACTCTCCTAGCGTATACTAGCATGTTAAAAAAAGGGGTCATGGGACCATAAAGGATATTGCAGAGCTGTCAAATACTAGGTATTATCTTGGCTTTGAGGTATATTATTGAAGATCTCAGGGATTTTGTTGACACTGTTTCTTTTTAAAGTTTAATTTCTTCCTTTGTATACTATTGCGTTGCTGTCTGCTTACATCATTAAATCACTGGAGCGGTGTCCAGTCTTGCAGTCTTCTATCAGCTATCTGACGCAAACTGGAGGCTGCCTAATGTTCATTATTAGTAACTGCCTAAAGCAAATGGAGGCACATGTAAGCTGCTTTGGTAGAACTTATGTAAAACACTCAAACACAGAAATGCAATTACATGTGGTTATTTTTTTTTTTTATTTGTAGTGCTCAAAAAGTTCTTTGTGGGTAAATCATGAGCATGAGATTGCCTGACAAACTAACCTATACCCACAGGTTATTTTACTATGCAGCAATTCCTACAGAAAGTTAATCATGAACAGATAGACCATATTTTGAAATTTTGGTCCAAGGCCTTTAAAAATGAATATGTAAGTCACAAATGTAAATAGTTTGTATTTGTATAAACTTCAAAACAAATATTTTGTGTTATGTGCATAAACATGAGGATCATGTATACAAACTAAATTCCAATATGGGCATCTCTAAAAATGAACTTAAACAATACAGTAATAAGGACAGTTAGATACAGTCATCAAATCAGTTAATAATCAAAAAATGTGCTGTGAGCATCACTAACATCAGACAAGATATTGTTCTTCCCCAAACAGGCATGTATTCTGCACGAGAAAGTTTGTAAGAATCCAGCCTTCGCTTGACCTAATTTAGTCATTACTTATTTAGTAATGTACTGTTACCAGTAGAGAATGAGCAAAATTAAGAAAAGTGAGGATTACATAGACAGGACTATCTGGTTATTCAATTGAGATAGAAGCATGTCGTGATAGTTCTCTTCTGAAATAACCTGACAGTGAACACTAATATGTCACAACATGCCACAGATTGATTTCAGTTCAGACAACCTCAGACATAATGATTAGTACAGATGATAGTTAATGCTGCAATTTGCATACCGTGGATTAATGCTTAACCTGGGTGATTACCATAAGTAAGCCATGCATCTCTCTCCTACATTCCTTCATCTGCAGATATTCAGGCACGACTTTAAACTGGTCCCCAGTGTGCAATACTCACTACCATGATCAGCAGGATGAAATGAAATGTTAAATCCAAAAGCAAAGAATCAGCACTAGCTTTATGAATTTAGCATTCAAATCAAGCAATTTAAGTTATCAAAGTCTGAACTGAAAACACTCTCTAATTATTTATATATCCATGTGAAACTTGCTGGTCTTGTAAAACAGCTAGATATATTGACTTCCAGTGAATATTGGTCATTTGAAAACCACTATCCAACCTCAGGTTTTACAGTAATTAATTTTCATTCTGACAGGGAGAGAGGCAATATTCTTGAGTTTGTTTAAGACTTAAAAAAGTTCAAGTTTGATTCTTATCTTTTTCTTGTGAAAGAACTGTGGAAATATATATTCTAAGAAAACCAAAACAGATTTGTAGGTAGCATCAGTGGTACAGGAAATGTAATGATGGTATACCATCCACATATTTGATTGAAAAATGTATTTTGAAGCTTTCTACTTACTGGTTGCAGTGGTAGGTGATAACTGCTGTGCGTGAAAAACCTAACAGATTCTTGAACTTTGAAGATCTCAGCCTGAAGATATTCAGTATTTTAAATAATTGCCTTAATATTTTTTGTGAAGTTTGGAGGAATCTGTTTAAGAGTTTTCCAGTGTAATGGAGTTCTGTAACTGTGATTTGGGGATGCATGCACATTTCGTAGTTACAATCAGTCACCAGGGTATATAATGGCTATTATCCTAGAATTTCTGTCTTTATTCCAAAGAAACTGTAGTAATTTATATACCAGGAAGATTATGGTTCCAGGTGTATGGCTACCAATATTCAAAGATCCTAAAGCCCTTTCTGTGCTATTTACATGTTACAAGCCCCTGAATCTTTTAGATATAACTGTCCTCTTGTTGAAACTACATATTTACACTTTAAATGTTACCTCCAAAATGCATTAAGTACCATATTTTCAGAGACATCATATATTCCAGAAAGGTATTCTTCAGATAACACCATTTCTTTCTGCTACATTTTACTCTGGGGCAGGGAGTCTCACAAGGATAAGAAAGCAACAAAATGTTGATCTTTTGCATTCAGCTAACCTTGGATCACGATATATAATCTATTTCAGGGATTACAGCCCACACCTGAGCTCTTCTTTTAGAAGCCAGAGGAAACATCTCCTCTTCTTGTGACTTCTATTGTGATGAGAACAGTGTTTAAAATGACTTTCTGTATGTATGTGGAAGAAGTCTTGATGCAGACCTGACACAACATTGTTCGTTTTATCTGATAAACCGTGGACCATTCTTACTCAGTGATACTGCTGCCAGAGGAGCGCCTTGGAACTCCTGTATCTTTTTACTTTAGAAAGACTGTGATCAATACATCTACCACGCATCTTTCTTCTCACTGCCAATTTACAGCATGTAACTTCATGTTTCAGCCTTCTCACTCATTGTATCTGTGAAAGTTCAGTGAGCTCTAGCAAAGCCAGCAGATAGGAAAAAAAAGAGCTGGCTCTCCGTATCCAGTACAATACTATGAATGAGCAAAGAAGCAATGAAATATCCCTGTTTATAGACTCCCTACTTGCAGAGAAGTTTGCACTTTCTTTTGCACCCACTCTAAGGAAATTCTTCGTACCTAGAGACAGGCAATTTAAAAGAAAAAACACTCAGGCTCTCCATTGTCTGAAACACCGTTTTCCTTACAAAGCAACACTAGTGTTTTCTTTCAAATCCATAGCTCCTAACCCATAGTTAAAGAGAAAGAAAATGAAGTTTAATTTAAAATGTATCATTTTTCCATCTATGCGGGTATTAGAATAATTTTCCTTTTGCAACAATGAAAATATAAGTTGTGGGCCTGTGTTTTCACTTTGAAGATGTTGTTTCCCTTCCTCTGAAGGAAAACAAACTTCCCTCAGAGCAGCTGCTGTTCCGGGTCCTTCAATGATTATATGACGATATGCTGTTTAATTTTGCACACAGTGTAAACACAGTGCGTAAGCCAGTACTAAATAGACATGGATTTAAATGAGATGTTTGGAAGACTTTACTCTGTTACTGTAGCATGGAGCAGTCAGCCCTAGTTTGGAAAATAAGTCACTATTGTCACAATGTTTGCAGCTGGAATAGAGTTGACTCAAATTGCCAGGAACAAAATTGGTTTTGGAATATACTGCAGAGGTATGGCTTATTCTGTCAAAAATGATTACACACTGAGAAACTGCTGACTCTGTAATGTCATGTATGCTCCTCTCTTTCTTTCTTTCTTTGGTAACAGAGTCTTAGCAGTTTTCCTAACTAGCATTTTCTTCTCAAAATGTCTTCTGCTGTAAGGAAGATTGTATCCTGCACTCCAACTCACAGATTTATGACGCTTAGAAAAAGCAGAATTCACAGAAATGTTTGACAGCTATTTATTTATTTGTTTACTTATTTATTTTTGGTGCTCACATAATTAAGCCTACCATGATTAATTTTAATATGATGAATTACAAAGATAAAGGTGTAGCATGCTTTGTGCCCACTCATTTAACTTGCAAATGCAGCACCAATCTTCCTTATTGTCTCTGGTGCACTTTCACTTATATAACAGTATGTTTAGAGAATGCAAAAATCAGTCATCTGAAGCCTGTAGAAATGTGATCAAGTCTGGTGTGAACTATGCAAGATTTTCTCTCCTGGTTTACTTTGCTTTTGAAAGCAGAGCCATAACTATGACAGAAGCTGGGTCTTTTGCCCTAGTGTGTCCATGATTCAACTCTCATCAGTAAGATCAGGAAATAAACTAGGCTGACTCTTCTTCCCAAAACGGTCTTCTGATAGCCTTTTTTTTTTTTTTTTTAATATCAATCTGTGCACGTTTTCTTCTGCAGAGCATCATCTTGGTTGCATCTAAACAAGTTGTGTCCTGTCTTCTAGTGGCTCACATGCTCTTGTTTAAAAAAAAACAAACAAAACAAACATGGTCATTTCAAATCATCCATTAAAAAGGTTGCCTCGAACTGAACTTCTCCAGAACAACTTGGACTTCAGTTCCTAAACTGTTATCTTCAGTGATGATCACTCAGGGGTCTGAATATAAACCTCTGTACCCAGTTGATTAAATACCGAACACTCAGGTTGAATTAAGTAACTTAGATATAACTGATTTTACTCTACTCTCATGCATTCACCTAGGCAGAGTACTCAAAACTTTTCTGTAGAGTGAAACACAAGTCATTAAGAATCATTTAAGGACACTCTCTCTCTTTTTAAGACTATATGGACTATTTTTACATTCCGATCATCATCATAGTGTATCCCGGGGACAATTAGTATACTTATATAAAAAAAATATGATTTAACACTAGGAAAGGAAAAGGCATGCTACACTGGCTGGCCAGCCGAAGTAACTTAATAATTTTTATATTGACTTCATAGAGGTCAGTTTGAAACTCATATTCAAGGCCCTATTCAGAGACATAGTTCATACTCAGGCTCCCTTTCAGCAAAATATTACTGAATTATTAAGGACTGGAGTTACCATTCAGAAACCAATGTGACTAGTTATTAATCAGCGATCTTCTGGATGGCTTTGGACAAGGCCCTTCACATCTCCCTCTCTCTTTCTATCCATTGTCTTGGGCAAGGACTGTATGATACAACAGGGTCCTCAAATCAGTTGGGTTTTTCTTGGCAGTATTGAAAAATAATATTTTAAAAGGTTTGGATTTCCAAATCACTATTCCTTTGTAAGGAAGATAAAGGTAATTTTGCTTAAATAGAGCAATATATTCCTTGGCTGTAAGGAGTGCAGTTCAAGTTAATATTAAATTTTTCTCCTGTCCTATACAGAGTGGCTATTTTTTCTACATGAATTCAGTAATGTTTGCCATTATGCATTTAAAAAAAAATTCACCTTTATTATGGGCACTTGAAGTAGCCAGTGGGATTATATGGCACAAGTACTTTTCTGTAATGTTTGAATTTGGTTAGAGACAAAGACATACCTCTCATAGTCCTAAAGAAATGAAAGTATACTAATGAAAAGATAATAAAGAAAGTCAGGTGACAGTCAGTCAAAAACTGTTAAGAAACTTAAATGCCAAAGTTTACTCACCTTTGGGAAAGAAGTTGGGTGTGTATCTCACTAACAACAAAAGGGAGACACTGTCGCTGTGACATCATTACTGTATGTGACATCAACACTTCATCTTTCTCTTGTAAAAACACATGTTATTGATAGCTCATAAATTCAGATAATCTCTAACTGGGACAATCTTTGTTCTTTAAGTGGAAGGTAGATGACAAAGCCATTTGTTTTGGTGCTGTAGATGGACCAAAAAAATAGTTTATAAAAGCACTTGGTAGGTAACGGCAATTGCTTTTTACATTCCAGTCCAAAAAAGTATGCAAGCAGTTAAAGAATGTTTCCTTTTTTTCCCTTTTTTTCTCCTTTATTCTGTGATTTGTTTGGTGTGCTCTAGGCTGAAGGATGGTGAAAAAGGTATAGACAGGATTAGTAGCTTTTGAAACTGGTTATTCCTTCATGAGTATGTTCATTTCCAGATACTTTGAGGTCAAATATCATTAATCCTTAATTCTAAAAAGATAATTTTCTTATTCTCATAGCAGAAATGTGTATTTGAACATGATTTTAAAAATCTATGTCCATAGAAACCTAATTTCTTGTTAATGCATTTTCATGTGTTATATAAGGTAGCCAAATTACAATACAATAAAGTGCATTCCCTTAGGTCTGTAACCTATAGCATACTCTTAGCCATTGAGAATGGCTCATTCTGAGTCCTTGATATTGAGCAGAGGCTGAAACCTGGTACAAATACTGAACCTGTCATTTTCTGTGTTCTGTGAAATCAAAACCTAAACCAAAGGCTAGATGTATACTTAGCTAAAAAGCCCCTACAAGAAACAAGACCTAAATACTTGCAAGGAACCCAACAGATAAGCAGAAGTCAACAGTGTCCAGCATTATCTAGAGAAACTTTTTTTTCCAAATACTTGGCCTTGCTCAGAGGTATCCCAAAGCTAAAAAGAAGCCTGGTGACTTCCATTGCTTATTTTGAAGGCAATTTCTGACCTCTGCCTTGTTATATAAACTCTGAACTAATTCTGGAATTATATCCATGTGTCCAGTCTTAAGTATGAAATTAATACACCAGACTTATCTTGGTTTGATGACTCTTGCTGAAACAAGATCTCAGTTTATTATAGCAGGTTTGTAGAATACATAACAAAAACTGTAACACACAGAGCTCAAGGAGATAAGTTCTTCAGCCTGTGGTTTTTGAATCTTTAACTAGCTTTTGCCTTCATTATAGCTAGCAGAACTACCTGAGCAGTGAAAGAAAGCATAAAGAATCAGCCACAAATGACAGCAGCAGCACAATTCTTTACGCCATGGGACGTGTAGCACTGAGCATTAAGCTGGGATCTCTGCTTTTGACATACAACCAGTAGCCCTAACTCTAACCTTAATTATAGCCCAGGGTTCCACCTCTTCAGAAAATATGTATATAAGGCATGGGACTTAAAAGGATACCTTACCTCTTTCTACTCTCAGGCCCATTAGCACACAGCAAAGAGGGTACTTTATGTTTTATAACTGTCCTAATTCTTAGTGTAATTAAATGCAGGGCAGCTGTCCCAGCAATGAAAGATCTCATCACATACTGGCCATAGTTGACACTAAACCTCTGCCTAACTCTGAGCATCTACACTTTTTTGTCGCTGGATTAGCAGATCCTGACACCATTCCTAACTTTAACCTTTCCATTCTAGCCAAGGGAATCCATGTCCTCTGGAAAAGTGAATATTGAAAGTGGCACCTGCCTTCTTGCCATCACTTAGAGCCATTTAGCTCCAGCAAGGAAAGGAATTCTTCAGTATTTAGATTTAAAAATCCAAACCCTAACTCTTACTTTCAACTTCATTGTATGCCAGGGATCCATTGTGAGTAGTAAAACCAACAAAATACTGTTCACGAGAGACATCTACTTTCCTTTGAACTCTGAAAGGCCATTCAACCAAAACCCTTCAGTTACTGGTTCCCAAATGCTACCCTTAGCTGTCAGCTTGTTTATAGCTAGAGGACCCACTTCTTCTGGAAAAGTGGATATGAAGTACTGGGCAAAAGGGCTTTTGTATTCTTCAAAAACTGTTAGAGTCATTCAACACGCAAGAAGAAAAAGGCCTCTTCAGTGTTTAGACTCCCTTAACCTAATCCTAACCTTTGCCTTCTCTATAGCCAAGAAACCTATCCAGATAGTGAAAGGGAGGTCATTTATTGGCCATGATCAACTCTAACCTCATCCTCAGTGGTGGAGAACATGCAATGCCCAGCCTTATAATGAGATCTTCTTTCTCTAGAAGCCAAAATCCTGTCTGTCATCTTCACTTTCATTCCAGCCAGCAGAGCCATCTGTACAATAAAAGAAAACATAAAGGGTCAGCACAATTTTTGTCAAGAGATGACCCTTTCAGTTTCTGTCTGTGTGGACTACAGAGCATAAAACTGATTTTTTCAGGCTTTAGATCCCCAACTCCTAAAATTCAAGAGCAGGAGAAACCAGGTTGACTCTATTTTCTCTTGTTGGGGACAGGCTTGTCACACATACTAATTTAAGATCTGCTTGGTTTCTTTTTTATTTTCAGACATACTGACTCCATAAAGTTATTTTTAAAATATTTTAAAGCCACCCATAATTTGCAGGCACAAAGTACCTTATACTGGGTCATGGTACCTACCTGCTGAGCATTGCAGCATGCATGTTGTACCTGCCTAATAAAGACAGAAAAAATACGTCTTTCACACAGGTACACTGGAAAAATGCTTAATGAAAGATGCCATCATTGCAAGTCACTGATGTTCTGACACCTGCCATTGTAAAAAGTTTTTTGCAGTGATGACTTACAGTAGGTAAGACTGCTTAGCCTATGCTAGGTTGATCTGGTGTTCAGGAATAGCTAAATTCATTACATCCTAAGATATTCATGCTTTATCTCAATGGTTCTGATCACTCCCCTTGTGCCACGGTCCATGTGAGAGAACATGAAAAACATTGGGAGTCTGAATGTTAATGAGAAAGTTAGTGCAGAGGTAGCAAAAAGGACTCCTAAAATAGAGCCCAGCAATCACCAGGAAGCAACTTTATTTCTTCTGATATATATTTTGCCTGCCACACAGTAGTGTTGAGGGTAAATTGATTGATGTTTTAAAGTGCTTTCCGTTCCTTTGATGGAAGTTGCTATGGAAATGGAAAGCATACTTATTAGATATTTGCCATCACTTTTTGTTAAATCTAACTCTTCTAGGTTCTCTTTATCTCAGAGTGTTGCTGCACTCTTCAGCATCTGATGTCGTTAGCAGACCCACAACAGGAGCTCTCCTATGCTGTTCTGTGTACTTGCTTTCCATTCTATACAATTTAACTGGATTTCTAAATGGCAGAGCTATAAACTCAGAGCCATTTTCAGCACTGGAGAAATCTCTGGCAGTCATCCTAGGGATTTTCATGATAATATATTAAGCAGTTCAAAGGTTGAAAGGGCACTCAATCAACTGTTATTTTAAATATTTATAATATCTATTACACTATGTATAAAAACATGTAAATGTAGTTAAAGTATTAGCCTCTTGTAACAACTGCCATCAGAGATGCCATGTCAAGGCATTTGGGGCCCTGGAGGCATAGGCATACAAATACACACATAACACCTTTTTAGCCTTTCAGTACTTTATGTTGCTGCTACCACTTCAGGACTGTCTTTCCTTTTCCTGAGTTATGACAGCAGCAGTTGACAGAAAAGAGGACAGCACCTATTTTTCATCCTGCTTGACCCTACTTACATGTAGGCATTCTCCTTGTTACAGGTCTAGTTATAAGTTTTGATTTTTTCCCTATTCTTTTCTGTACTTGAGAAAAGAAAACCATCATTTAATCATCTGGAATGATGAAAGGGTTTGTTTGCTTGTTTTTTTCATATTATTTAATGTGTCTTCAAGAGAGAAATTTTTCCATAATGCCACCAAGAACAACAAAAAGGCAGAATCTGGAAAAAAAAAAAAAAAGTCTAGCTCTTTAATAGGTTCTAGCTTGCCCCTCTGAAACACAAACACGAATAGCTTCTCAGCATACCTAGGCACATGCATAGAGAATAGCCCTCCAGGAAGAGAGGCAAGAGGAGATGAAACTTCACTGGGAAAACACCTCCCCAAAAAATGAGTGCCTATGTTAAGCATGCACCACTTGTTGCTCTGGAAGGGAGAAGTGTTGGCAGTATTACTAATTGGCTTTAGCCTTACTAGAAAGATGTGCAGGTGCAGCTCATTTGCAGTCAGAGCTTGCTGGGAAGGTGTGGATGGCACTGAAGCAAAGACAGGTGGGAGGCTCCTTTTCCCAGGTAGTGAACCTTTTTTCTTTGCAGCTACTGTTGGTGTGTGTCCTTAAGGAGATATTAGTGGGTAAGTGAAGGTTGTGTTTTGCTATCACTTCCTAAATCTATCCCAGGTATGAATCAAGAGCCCTCACGACTTTCTTGCCCATCTGTTAAAAATCTTACAGTATAGTGGGGCAAATACAAGTGTTTTACTATCTCTGCTGCTGAGACTGGCAGTTTCGTAGCAATAAAAGCAGAAAGAAATAAACCCATTCACAATGAGGGGACAATATAATAAAAAGTGACCTTCATCTGTACTTCATTTTCTTTAAAGCTTCAAGAGAAAAAGGAGAAGCTTGCAGCTGGGTTGTCACAAACAGCCTGTAGGACTGTGTAAAGAAACTTGTTTTCAAGATGTATTTCTGCTTCCAGGTTTCTAAATGCTTTAATATTTTAAAAGGTATTCTAATCTCTCATGGAATTGCATGGGGACTGCTAGAGCTGGACCACACTTTTCCATGCAGACAAAAATAATTTAAATCAGGTTGCCTAATATTTCTAAGGACTGAACGGTAATGCTGAAATAATTTCCAAAGCAGAAAAACAACTACTCTGTAATTTTTGTTATAAATGTTTGTAGCATTGTAAGAGTCATTTGGGAAGCAGCAAAGACATTGGCAGAGGGGAAAAAAAAATGTTCCTAACACTTCAATACTATTTCCATTAAACCGTGAAATACTTAAGTGCATTGTGTATTCTGCAGGATTGATCCTAAGCTGTAGTTAAGGGTCATCAGGGCAGTTCAGGGGAAGGGGGCGCAGGAGAAGAAGGGCTGTGGAAAGGTTACACAAAGTTTATTTAGTGCTTGATTTGCTGTGTGCTGAGCAGCTATGAGATAATCCTTCTCTACATGTCTGAAAGGTCTCCCTTTTTTCCTTTACAACTGATGAGAGAATAGAAAGACTGAAGAAGCAGTTGTACTCAGGAGTTAGTTACACTTGGTAGTCTCACTAATTCAGTCTGCATCTCAGTTCCTGCTGCTTCTTTTATCCTGTTCTTTTGGGTGAAAGGGGGGCTGGGTGGGTGGAGAGATCACTTCCCCTTCAGTCCTCTTTACACACAGCCATGTTTCCCATTTCTTAACACCTCTGGTGAAGACTCCTGTTGTCCTCTTTTCTCTGATAATCTTTTAGAGGAACAGCAGGTCTACTTGGGCCCCATCAGCATCCATGGAATGGCAACACACCATTCTGTCTTACTGCATCTTCTACTCTGATGAAAATTTGGAGATGGCCGAACCAGACGATGTCCCATCTTTCTTGCTGGAGCAGAGTTTCTCTGTGGCCTTGGTAATGCTTGATGTCTACCCCACTGCTGCTCTGGTTATTTCTGGCTTGTTCATAGTAATTCATTTCTTGAATAAAAGCCAACAGCTGGGATGCTGTGTAGAGTGAAGACATCTTGAGTGGTACTTGGTTTGCTTTAAGCAAAAAGACATTTTACACAGTGCAGAACCACAGCCTACATGAGACATATGTAGGGGAAGGGCCAAAATTTTTAAAAATATTAATTTCTAAATTTGAGTGATTTCAGAGTAATTGTTTGTAAGTGATATACAAAGCAACATATTTGTAAATAAATTCTGTTCATGGTGATGGAAAAAAAAAAAAAAGTGAAGGAAAAATACCCTTATTTTCTCTGACATCATCAGGAAAACAAACAGTCCTTCACAGTAAATGCTGTTACAGGCAATATCCTTTAACAAGAAGTAATATATCCACTGTGCTGAAATACCCATTTCGGTACCAAGAGATCATTAAGAGTCATCCAGATTTATTTCATCAATGTCTTTTCAGTATCAAAAGATGCCGAATGACACAAGTCTAAAAATTTAACTGTTGGCATCTTTTTCAGCTATAACTAATTTGTAAAAGATCATGGAAAGGTATATGGCATTTATATGCTGAGGGTCAGTACACCACAATATTGTACTACTGATTTTCAATTTCACTTGAGTTTCTCCATCATTTTGCCATAACTCCTTTGAACTTTTGAGCTCTAGAAGCAAATACATCAAGCAAGTGGTCCTAACTGTGTTCCTCTGTGAAGCCGTTAAAGCATAATAAACAACTTTGTTGGAGGTAAATCCTCACACCAATAAAAGACGTGAGCTAAAATTATAAAAAGTGCATGTGTAGAGGAATGCCCTAAAAGTTGAGAAAGAAAATGTAAGTATTAGTATTTGTTTTTCTTTTCATGAGGCATGATAGTGAGTTTTTTTAAACAAAATGAGATCTTTTAGGTGCAATAAAGAGATTTTAAGAGTGCAATGTCAGAAAAGGAGATACTGGAGTAAAGCACTAGATAAAGCTCTGCTTTTGGCAATACTTACATATGTGTGTGCCTTTATTTGCCTGAATGCCCCCACTGATAGTAATAGGAAAGTATTTCAGTGAGTAATGTCAAGCATATCAGTTAGTAAGTTGTGTAACTGGACTGTAGTAAGCAGGAAGTTAATGCTGATGAAGCTTCAAACAAACAGCTGAACAATTGACAAAATATTTTAGACTGCAAAACTCCTTGGTTGGTGGTTCATATTAAACAAATAAGCAAACCCACACTACAAGTTGCTATAGTTGCATTTAATTTCAGAGGGATATACTTAAGCCAGGAACCTGTCTTTGTTATCAAGCAATAGATGTGAACTATTTTCCAAAGGTCAATAGCAGTAATGAGTACCTTTCCCATAGCAGTAACATCTCCCTCAAAACAGGTATTTTTTTTTGCTTCGTCTCATACACTATTTGTCATCCAATGAATGGGAATATTGTTACATTTGGTTCTATTTTGACCAATATAGATGGCACTTTGAGACAGAAAAGCAATGAAGGATTCCAGCAGCTGTGATTACTGGGCAAGGTTAGGGATGCTGTTGGCATTTCACCTGAGAGAGTACAATGAGCGAATGCCTTGCAGGTCTCATTTTCACAAAAAGAACTGTGGATGTGCTACCTCTCTCTATTTTTGTGGAGCTAAGTACAACCTTAAACAAATGATGAAAGAAGTCAGGAGGCTGGTCTAAATCATTCAGGACTTTCTTAGTGCAAATGTACATTTTTTCTATATGTGCCGAAGGAAAGCTCTTCCTAAAATGAGGACTTCTCTGTATCCAGTTAGACATCCACATTAATTCAGAGAGATACTCTCTTAACTTTCATCTTCCCCAGTAATTGTTTCTTCATGGTGCCTACAGAAGTTGCTCGAGGGATTTTATCTTCCGAGTAGTATGTGCAGGAAATGGACACCTATGAAATCATGGTCCTTTCCATCTCTACTTTGGTAAGAAATATCTTTGTGCCACCCCTAACTGAAGGCTGTGTTTATCAAGTTTACAAAAGCTCTAGATCAGACAAATGACTAACACAGCTCTTAAATCTAACAATCATTTTCCCAAAGCTTGTCCCTTTCTTTAAGCCAAGATGTAACAGAGCTTGCACTGAGTATCCACTTTGGTGCAACCAGCCTGTCCTAAATGTAATATAGAAACTATCATGAATAAAGCCTAGGGAGTAAAAAGAGACTGATAGAAAATGTTACATACTCATGATAAGGGAACTGTTTCTATATAACGGTTTAGGACCTATCCAAGACCTTGTTTAGAATGTTTATTTATTTGTGTCTTCATCTACTTTCATCGTCCTATTTGTGACACTCTCACTCCTGTTATTTAGGTAGCAAAGCATCGCCTTGTCTCAGAAACAGCTTGCAATTAAAATTTATGTTTCACAGAAGTCACAGGTCTCTTAGTACAGCAAAATATTTTAGTATACTGGCTTCTGTACTACTGCTGAGAGATGTTAAAACTTGTATGCCTACATAATCTAAATATTTATTATTTTTATAATCTTTTCAGGTATGGATTAAAATCAATCACAAATTTAGAAGCTGCTACAGAGGATCTCAGTTGAAACTCAGAATAACTACTATTTCTTAACAAGATGTCTTGCTTATTCCTTGATTAACAAACTTGATTATTTCTGGAGCTAATAACCACTTAAACTACACAGTGTTGATCCACCTATTTCTGAATATTAAAAATCTGACAGGGACAGAGGGAAGAGTTTTCCAGAGAGCTTCTTCAATATTATTCACTGGGCATAATCTCATCCTTAGCACTTGTCCAAGGCAGCTACACTGAGGCACCATGCCACCTTAACATGCATTCAGGTATGGTATGCCCTTCCAAGGACACAGCAAGTCATATTCAGAGATTAAAGCAGGACTGCATCTTATTGCAGTAATTTCTTTTTTCCTGAAACATTTCCTCCAAAACATTGCCTGTAAGATATAGAGTTGAGCTTTCACAGTATATCTGCTCCCTCTATTCTACACTTTACTCAGGTCTTAACATAAACCTTTTGTAATTTCACAGAGAAAACCAAATAACTGAAAAACTTCTGATCATTATATCACAGCAAATGCTGTTGTTACTTAGAAGAAAAATATGTTCTCCAACTCCACTGTTGCATTCCTCATTTTTTTTATGAAGGTACATAATGTTCGTGAAAAAAACAGTGCCCAATCTATCAGTGTGGTATACAAGCAGTAGCTAGACAAGTAAATGATTTCTGCTTACAGTATGACCAAGTTCCCTCTTAGCCCTTTTTGAACAAATATTCAGTATCACTTGCTTTGCTTCTATAAAAAGAGGGACAAAGTTGGATTTTTGTTGTTGTTGTTGTTGTTTTCTTTTGTTTGTTTGTTTTTTAAATTTGCTTAATGTGTTTGGAGAGAATTAAAAATACTTCATTGTGAAGAGAACTTAGTGTAGCAATGTAAGCCCTGACTTCTGCAATAAGCTCTGACAGGACTGCAGACATACTAGCCAGTAACAGACTAATAGTCTTAAAGTGTGAGTTATTCTTAGTTATTGAAGAACAATGCCTGTTATCAAGGAAAAAAAATCCATTTTAACTAATTCCTAAAAAGATGTTCTGGCAAACATAAATGTTCAGAGGTATAGTTTATGACTACTGACCCAAATTCAGCTATTCGAAGACAGTATTTACCTTTTTGTCTATTGCTATAAATATATGGTTTATGCACATTCATTTGCAGAGTGGGACTGTCACTGACCAGTGAGGATGGTCCAACTTGTGAGAGTCGAGTGAAAGACATATGCACTTTTGAATGTCCTTCAACATGTAACTCTAATAAAAAAAAGATTAAAACATGGCAGTTTTATTAAGCAACATTAAACCACTGTGTGATATGTGGGTTATACTGTGCTACAACTGCACATTACCGCAGCAGATGTCCCTGGCTTTATAACATCGCAGACACTAGCCTGTAGTGACAGGTCCTTAAACTGCCTCAATCAAGTTGCATTTAATTTCTTACTCTAGATTTAAGAGACAATGCTAAGATGTCCTTGGAGAAGAAACTAATCAGACAGGTAAAAAACTTACTACAGTTTATAGGAAAGCTTTGATTTATTCACTTTGCCTGAATCAGACTTCCTTCAGCTGTTGTTGTTTTTAATAAAACAAAGGGAAAAACTCAACAAAAATAGCTAGTCATGTACCTGCCATTGTGTATCTCTGCTCGCATTATTCTGTAGTTAGTTTTCCTGTTACCGTTTGTATTCAGAAGCACACAGTAAAATATGGCTTGTTCTTTGCTTTTCCTCAGGATGAGAAGAACAAATAAAAAAAAATGAACAAAGAAATGTTCCAAACTTGACAGCTGCTACTGGCTTTAATTAGTTAATTTTTGTGTATTTATTAACACCTGCCTGTTTAAGAGAGCAAATGTAATTTTACTCCGATAACTTCACTGCTGCAGTCTCTAATCTAATATATTCAGGTCCTATTCATTCTTGTGACCTTTAACAATTAGCCAGTTTTATCTATGGATTCTGAATATAGTTTGCATTAAAAAAAAAAATCCTACACCACCCCTCCTTTATTTAATTATTCATGAATTGGCCTGTGGACATTTATGTGAATAGAAATTTTGACTGAAACCACGTATTAGCAAAGGGAAATGTGTTTTGGCCAACAGTAATGATTCGTAACACTTGAAGTTTGTCCAAAGACATTATTTATAGTAAATTAATTAGCAAAACTTTGCAGAATAAAACTGCAAAATACCTGGAGAAAACAAACAAACAAGAAAAAAAAAAACATTCTCCAGCGAGCTTTTGACATCAGGTAAAGATTTTTCAGGTAAAAAAATCTTGTCTGGGAAAGTGAAAAATTATTAATTTTTCTAAATTTTTGTGATTTCCAACATTTCTAATTTTTCTACTTTGTTTTTAATTGGAATTATATCGTTGTGAGCACAATGATTCCAGAAGTTTTTTTTCTTGTTTTAGACTATAAAAGATTTCAGATGTGGGTGTAAATTTTCTCTTTGGCCAGGTTCTACACTGTCAAACATTACAGATAATGAAACAGATGGAACATGGAGGTGTCCCCGGCATCCTTGCACATCAGTACTGAGCACCATTATGAAAGAGCCATTTCATTTACCCCTGCTATCAGTGTCAGCAGGTTATCTTTGGGAATACTTGAACAAACAAAAAGGCATCTAAACATGCGATAGTCTGTACTGTAATGGGAAAGCGTACTGACTTGTTGGTTCTGTTTGGGTAAGCATAAAATTTCTATGCATATTCTTAGATTTGGAAAGTTTAGACCCCATATCTTTTAAAGGAAAAGTGTGTAAATAGATGAAGAAGTCCCTTCAAAAACATTTTGCAGTCTAATTTTCCTTCTGCAGAACAGAGGAATGACTGATGATGTATCCCTTCCTCCCCACAGATTTTTTTGTGGGGAGATGATTTGTAAATAAGTTCAGTTGGTGGTAGAAACCAGTAGTTCCATAGTGTTAGTACATTTGGGCAGTATTTAGTTCACAGTTGCAAAACCACACAGTGATCTGGGTACCAAATGGGAGAGCAAATGGGGACACACGTGCTGATGGCTATGTGCTTTCACAAGAGGGGAGAAAAAGACACTGATGGATGAACTGATTTTTTTTAAGTGATATTGACTAGTATTTTGCACTTTGCTAAATTTTTCACAAAGATTTTTGGTTTTCATAACTAAATGAAACAATAAAGCAGAAAAGCTTTGCATTTACAAGTAACATTTAGATAAAGAAAAAAGTGCTTGATATTGTAATTAATGTGGATTGCAGACAGTAGGGTTTTCTCTTTGTTGAACTTTAACATGCATATGAAGCTGTGATGCAACAGACTATATTGGGCACTTTTCAAGCATTTCTTTCACATTTTCACTTCCCTTCACTTTTTGCAGATAAAACTCTTAGTTATTGATTCAAAATTTAACTGCTGATATAGAATTTCTACTATATTATTACTAAACAATAAACTTCGTATTTACTGAGCAATTTAATGTATTTGGTAGCATAAAGTCCTGAAAAATCTGGGTATGTTTGGAATGTTTTTTGATACAGAAGTTAGAGGAAACTCTCAGTGACATGATTCAAACTAAAGGAAAGGTGTTCATTAAGGATGTTGAGGTAAAAGATGACTTGGGTGAAAGCGATGGGGAAATTATTGAGATCACAATCCTCAAAGGCAAGAGCAGCAGAATCAAAATAGTCATTCTGCATTAGAATTAAACATGCAAAGCAAAAAATTTAGATTTTGGAAAAGTAGACTCAATCATCAACTGGTAAATAAAACTCCCCAAAAAACTGGTTTAAGGAAAAAGAATCAAGGGAACTATCATTTTCTTAAGGGAACCTTAAGCTTCTTAACTGAGTTGCACAAACAAATTTGCCATTGCAGAGGAAAGACACATAGTGTAGTAAGAGACCAGACTGGATGCCAGCAGGTTTTAGAGAAGACTATAGCTTGCAGGACTTCAGTATGGCAAAGGGATTACTTCATAGCATTGATACGGCCTCCTCTGTTCATAAGTTCAGTCAAAGAGACTGTATTTCAGGAAGGATAAGTCACTTCTGACTTGAAACTCATAAATTCACCTGAACTGGAACCTGATGAGAGCAATGAGAATTTTCTGTGGTCTAGAAAACTAGGGAAAACTAAATAGGGAAAGGAAGTTGAAGGAGGAAGATAAATTTTTAGATATGTTAAGAGTTACTGCAAAGAAGGATTGTATTTCCCTTTCTGTGGTAGAAAAGGCAAAAATGAATGTGTCTGAGCTGTAGTAAAAAAGATGAGTGTGGAGATTTAGAAAAAGAAAAAGAACCAAACCTGCCTCAGAAGGCAGCAAAGCACTGGGAAAGATTATGTAGGAGCTCGTAGAATCCCTGTTGCTGGAGGATTTCAAGAGCAAGTTGGTAGAACATGTTAGGATGTGGATTGGGGTTGGTCTAGATGACTTCTGGAGATGCTTTCTAGCACTGTACCTCTGCAACCCAACTGCCCTAGGAATTCAGCAGTAGCCCACTAGTACACAGTCGAGTCCTCACTGCTCAGCTCTGCGATGCACATCTGGTGGCCCATGGGCTTTCAAACACCAAAAACATGCTTCGTCACAGCTACTGTCACAACAGTATTTGTACCACAAAATAACCTATAAGAAGAGAAAACCCGTTTCAAATGGGTAATATATTTCAGTGAAGAAAGTAGCAACACAGAATTGGGAAGGCATGGTGGTAATTAAAGCAACGGGTTGAGGCAGCTGCTGGAAGCAACCCATTAAAGTTAGCATAAAGGCAATAGATTGAATAGTGTGTTGCCAGGAGTTAGAGCATGATTTGATTAGATGTGTTTTCCCAATAATTACATGTTGTCCATGGAACCTCTATGAATCACAAAAACTGCTGGCCAAACTGCCTGTGGGTTGTTTTTTTCTGTTGTTTACTAAACTTAAATCAGTTTCCTGGCTTCCAACATGCCAAACTTGAAATCCAAATCTCTTCGTTATATCCATTCCTGTTTAGTTAGGATTCGTATGAAGACTGGGAGTATAAATTAAGAAGAAAAAAAAAAAAAGAAAAAAAAAAAGGATATTCCTGGAATGTATAGGCATTTCCCTCAGTGTACTTCATAAAAATAATCATTGGATTAGTGCTGCCACAAATCATGTGAAATTCAGGTAACCAGAGTCCATGCTTTCTATTCTGAAAGGAATTTTATTTTTATTTTTATTTTTATTTTTATTTTTATGCTTTGTGTTTGTTTTGGTTATATTTTTTTGAAATGGAAACAGAATATTATCATCTTTCTTCCACGTTGTGTCAGTAAAGGAGTTTTTTCCCTGTTATGTATTGCTCCTTTCCCATTAGGTTTTGCTAAATAAGAAGTATCCCCACGTGCGTAGGCATCAGCTTTGATTCTTTACAGGCAAACTCCTAGAAACATACGTTTAGGGATTTGCCCATCAACTAGGTTATAAAAGAGAGAGAAAAAAAAAAAAAAAACAAACACAACCCTTGTTGTATTTTTCTTAGCTGAAGTTAGATTAGTTACATTACCTAAAATTTGAGAAGGGAAGCAAGTTTTAATGCAAGTCTGTTCTTGCAGCAGTGAATTAACACTCTTTGTTTCTTATCTTGGGTTGACCAATTCCAGACCAGTGTTTCAGGAACAGTAATAGCTCAATAAAGGTAAAAAGTGAAGGGTCTCAGCATTTTGGTTTCAAGCAACATTGACCATCTCACAAACATCTGAAACTCCTTTTTTTCCCATGTAAAAAGGCACTGTGAGTGCAGCGTAAGCATTTCTGTGAAGTGTGTGTGTGCTGCGAAGGGGCCTTTTGTAAGCCTACGAGCCGTTGTGTGATTATGCTTGCTTTACCTGACTGAAATCTTGGCTGCCACATTGCAGGACCAAGTCCCAGAGACTAGTTAAAAATGAGCTGGCAGCAAATTAGTCCTTCCTTTTGCAGGGAAATGATTCATTCTACTGCACCAGCCTTTGAGTCCACTCCCAAGCCCTTTCAAATAATTCCTGTGTCCCATGATGCCTAGCGAAGTAGGGAAAAAGCAATATTTAATTAAAGCCAGTATTAGGAACAAGAAATGAGACTATCGTTGTTAATGTTCCCTGTGGGCTCAGTAGTATGTGCTTGTGTGAAGAAAAAGAGTAGAAATTAAGCCAATAATAATAAAACTTAGCCTTTGCCTCTCTCCAAAGCACTGTTAATTCTGAGAAATCTTCATACTGCTGTTGTGAGTTACAGAAGCAATAGATAGCACTAGAAGTTTTAAGAAGGGGATATTTTTCTCTCCACGCTGACAAAGAATGCGTGAGGACTGCATCGGCACCTCCAGCCCCTGTGTTGCTTTGGCTTTCAGCGGGCTGGAAGAAAGGCTGCTGAGAAAGGAACTTGCATGAACTCCTTACTTCTGCTTTTTGTGGCAGCATTCAGCACTAAAAGGATAAATAAAAGCTGTATGTAAAAATTCAGAAGCCCCCTGCAAACAATGCCTTTTAATTTTTTATCTAGCACTAGGAATATTTACAGGAAAAAAGAAAAATACTTCTGCTTTCTTAAGCACTTATTTAATCCTGCTGTGTTGTCCTCATCTGATACAGGTTTCAGCTGTTCATTTCAGAGCATGTTTCCCTTTTGGCTTTTGGAGAAGAGCAGTGACAGGACTGAAGTGAGGCAAGCAGGAGCTTTGTGGTTTAGGCTGTGTGAATAGGTTTTGAGTGTTGCAGGAATGAAAGGAAACAGCTAGTACTAGTTTTAATGAGTTTATTCTATAAGTGTGGAAGAACTATACGAGCGCAGCACAGCTTTGGTTGTTAGCAGCACAACTCCAGAGCAAATAGTTTTGGAGGCCAGCCGTATCAGAAGGTCTCTGCTTTTCTCTGTAACTTCAGAAAGTCTGCACAACACCGCCTGGTACTGGATGTCAATACTGTAACTCCTCAGAGAAGGGGAACACTCTTCTTGGGTGGTTTTGGTATCTGCTATGCAGGGCATACAGATGAAATAGTATCCACTTAAGTGAGTGTTTTTCCTTCATTCCACGGATGGGTTACACTCATGTCTTTGGTTTTGTTTCTGGAGCAATGCCAAATAGAAACACTAAAGGATGGCTCCAGCTGGGGATGGGCTTTTGGCTGGATACCTTGGGGATTTATAGGCACTATGGCTTTCGGAAGCTTACCTGGTCTGTCCTTCACGTATAGTCCAGAGTTTAATTGATGACTAGATTTAACTCCAGCAGAAATTTTAGCTTCATAAGATTAGCAGAGATACTTCTAGGGGGAGGATATTTGTTTTTTTGTTGTAGTTTTCTGTGGTAGAACAGAGTATGGGCTATCTGAAAATAGTTTCTGACAAATTCCCAGTATTGCAGGCAAAAAAGATGCTGATGATGCTCTTCTTTCACGCTGTCCTCCTGGCTGCTGCTATTGTGCTTTGGTATTGGCTTTATATTTGCTATAGGCTGTTCTGGGACACAGAGTGGATGTTTGCTGGATGCTTTGGAGCTATATACTCCTTTTTTTTTCTTCTTTTGTGTGAAGTAAAAGTCTGTGTTTAAGAGCACATGTAACAAACATAAAACTTGGACATTTTGAAGTTGTTTGTACTGCATTTCTATCTTCCAAATCTCCAAGTAGATTTAAATATGCAAGTATTTTAATTTCTGTACCTTTGTCACTTACATTTTGTTTTCCACTTTCTTCAGGCTTCTTTTTATATACGATTGGTATTTCTCTCAGTGTGGTCTCTATGGTGTTAGTAGGAACAGAAGAACTGTAGGAAAAGGGATTTAGATGTGTGGGATGAAAGTTACAGCAGAAAATCCTTTTAGTAAATATGCTGATTTAGGCAGTTTGTTGCAGTTCCCGGGGACTGTCCACACACTGCAACAAGCAAGTCTTTTTTCTCCCTCTGTCTTGATTTTCCTAATTTTGAATGTATAGACCGTGGTAATAATTCATTGGTGTAAAAAGGAGGTTTCTATTTGAAATTCAGCCTTCAACAAGAAGTATTCTACTGGTTTAGCTGATATTGTAATCAAAACCTGTATGTGTACCTGGGCGGACTTTGCACTAACTGTGACTGGTACTGAGGATGACACACCTGTGGCATCCTGGATGCAGCTACCTAAATATAGAGATGGGCTCAGAGACAACATTATGTCTGGGAGGAAAAGAGAAATTAATGTATGGGTGTCTCACCCTCGCACATTGGATGACTGCCCTGTAAAACCGGCTCTGCATACAATCAGAGCAAGAAGCTGACTTTTCAGGTTAGAAATTCCATCAGGTTTTGAAGACTGTGGCTTAGAAATGACTCCTGAGAGATTTCCTAGTGGAAAAATGACACAGAAGAGCCAGGTAGGACTTTTTTTTTTTTTTTTTTTTTAACTCATGAGAAAAAAAATCATTAAATTCCTCTGGTGTTTTGATTTGAAGTGTCAAGGCATATTGACAGTGATTCAAATATAACCATGAATAAATTTCCTTTAGAAGTTTGGCACACAGAGATGAGTCAAATGGCAGGATACTTTTTATAACTGACTGATTATAAAACTGCGTGTAGATTTTAACCAGAAACTCAGAGGTCAAAGACTCTATATCTCATTCTGTTCTACCCACACAGTTACATACCTTATAGGTTTTCCATTTAATACTGGATTTGACCTCTTTGTACTACATCTGATGGTGACTGGGTTTTTTTGCTCTTTTGTATTTAATTAGGACGTTCAGAAATTAATGTAGACTTCTAAACCTGTAGCAGCTGCCTGTGCAGAGCCAGAGCACGGGGCACAGAGACTGTACTGCCACTGCCGGTTTTTCTTTTGACTTACTGTGAAACTGAGGACATGACAACACAATATTCACAGTGATGAAAGGGGACCTAAGTTAGTTTGCCCAGCGATAGGGAAGCACCAGTTTGGTGCATTCCTTGGGTAAATAAGCTGTGCTGGGTGGTAGCGTGTACTAGCCCGGTTGGTGTATCCTGCTGCAGCAGGTGTGCTGCTTCCAGTTGTGCGCTGGCACTGATCTCGTGCTGCCACAATGAACCCTGGAAGCCCACATGGGGCACCAAGTTTCACCTCAAATTGTCTGATGTCCTTTCTACAGAGGTACATTTTGAGTATCTTTTTATGTCTCAATATGATTACTTTAAGTGGATTTATGTTCCCCTGCCTCCCGCATTGTGTCCGGACTTTCCCTGGTCACAACTGTTGTGGTGCCAAAACTGGTAGTGTTTAAGGCTCTGTTTACATTAGAAAACCTAGAATTGTACATAGGTGGGATTTTTAGGTGTAATAAAACTATGTCCTGCACTTCAATAGACTTCTAGTTGTGTTCACTGCATGCAACAAACTTGCAGATATACTTTTGAGTTTCTTTTATAAAACCTCTTCATAGCAGCTACAGCATGATCACTTAAAAACAGCTGATGGCATCCAGCCACTTAGTGAATTTACTGTTGCATATCATGGATTTCAGGATAGGAAACTTCTGAAGATGCTACATCTGAGAAAGTGTGGAGGGGACAGAGAGATGAGATTTCCCTATGGCAACTCCCAGCCTTACCATCGTTTTCCCAGTCACACCTGTGTGACCACTCATTTCTTGGCTCATTGTGTCTTTCCCCAAACCAGCCACAGAATCTATCAAAAGTTTTAACCTACTCTTTTAATGGATGTGTAGTAATTGCTATTAAACCTGAGAATAGGGTTTGTGGCATTGAAAGAAAATATTTCTATTGTTCATTTTGAGCACCAGAATAAATTCTCCATTGACATTTGTACTTTCTTATGGTTAAGGTAATGCATTTAATGTAGCAGACGTCTTACCACTTGGGGCTCTTAGGAGCCATGTGCTATTTTTAACAGGTCTAATAGGTTCTCCTGGGGGTCGGTCGCTATCTTTGTGGATGGCATAGAACACAGGTAACAATGGTTAACAGGGCTTTGCACTGAGAAAACCAATGTAAAAGGTAGCTGGGTGGAGTTGAGAGGGAAGTGAGAGTGTCTTTGCTCTAGCCCTGGCAAGAGGACAGCCACTCTGTGATGGATCAGAGTTTCCCTGTTCACTGGTGAACAATGCATGAAAATGCTGTAGCTTCCACCACTTTTTCCAACCTCTACTGTCTTTTCTTGTAAATACCAAACAGTTGCTGTATTCATTTGAAGTTTTATCAATACAAATAATATCTGATAAAAAAAAAGGTGAATTTACAAATAGCAACTGCAAGGGTTCCCCCAAATTTTGGGCTGATGGTGTCTTTATTTCAGTAATGATGTGAGCTTTCTGAGATAGTGGATGAGAGAGGCTGCCAGGGCACTGCATGGGCTGGCTCTCCCATGGCAGCCAGGGAGCTGGGGCTGGGGGTGAGAGTGGGACCAGGGTGGTAATGGGGTCAGCCCAGTCCCCGCACTTGAAAAGCCCTCATGTGCAGCCCCTCCTGAAATGCACTCTTTTTTTCAGGAGCATTTTTCTCCCCTTGTTGGAAATGGGAGCTGCTTCTACAGCCACAGCAGTGTCTCATGAGCAGGGGCTCACTGCTCAGGGTGAGTTCCTCTGGCACAGCAGGGAGTGTACCCGGGGTGGTGTTTTTTTCAGGCTGTGTGAATTTTCATGTCAGTTGTGGGGCTGTTTCACTGCTTTTCCTTTATGTATGGAAAAGAGAAAGATTTGGAGGAGCTGGGTTTGTGTATAACCTCTAGGCACTCCGGAGAAAGTACGACATGACGGCATGGCTTGCCGTACTGCCTTTAAACCAAGATTAAGAAAAAACACTCCTCTGGAGGTCTTCGATTAACACCCAGACACTCGGAACACTGATATGGCTCATTGCAAGCAGTGCTGGTGAGGAATGGGCCAGGCTGGCCAGGGAGATGGGTTTTCAGGGGAAGGAAGGGCAGATCTATCCAGAGCAGAAACACTGGAGGGATCGTTCGCACTGCAGGCCGTACAAAAGGCAGGGGCCATGTCACCCTTGTGTCATGCTGAGCTTTGGACGTTTTGGGCTACCTGGAGGCACTGCAGCCCCCCCCAGTTACCCCTGCCTCTCAGCTATGGCTCCAGCGCCACACAGGGAAGGAAAATGTGACATGGGCTGCGCATAATGGTCTTCTGAAGAAGTACCACTTGTTTGTTTTGCTACAGCAAACTAGGGATGGTGTCCTAAAAACATAGAAATAAAACTGTCGTTCTTCTGCATCTTGTGAAAAAAAATAAAAGGCTGGTAAATAGAGGAACTTTAGACTAAAAGCCTTTTTCAGTTTAAAGACGAATGGGCTTCAAAAGTCTTTCCAGTTCCTTACTCCTTTCATGGAAGCAGGACCACTCTGCTTTTCCTGACAAACTGGCTTGGCAAGTGTATTTAAAAAAAAAAAAAGAAAAAAGAAAGAAAACCTCCATTGAAGAATACTTCAGCAATTTAACTTCACTATCCTATGAGGTATCCTAAATGTCCCACACTTCAGTAATATAACCATTAGTACTTGTCATATCCTCAGTGAACAAGCAGCTTATTCCCTTCTGATTTGTTGGCAACCTTTTACACAACTGATTCTTTTGTGAAAGAAAAATGATATGAAGATTTCCTTTACCATGATATCCCCACAGCACCTTATTGAATTTTTGTCTGGTTTGTTTTCATGAACCTGTCTTACGAAACAATCCTTGTTTTCTGTTAATTAGAGAAGGAGTGCTCATAAAAAGCTGGAAAAAAATCCTGTGAAAATAGCTGCTAGCTAATTTCCAACCTAGCTTTTAAGAACTGCCTTTTTCCCCCACCCTGTTTTTCCTTTGAAATGAAAGGGGTAATAATCAGTATTGGAAAGAATGGGAAGAAAAAGGGTGGGAAGAACAAATATGTGTAAATAGGACTTAGAAGAGAGATCCCCTTTTTTGCCAGTAGATTTACTATAAACATGAGATCCCAGAAGTAACTGAAACACTTGACTAATATAGCTTAACTGATAGTTTGAAGAAAAAGAAATCATAAGAGCTAAGATATGAAATGGAATTTATTGAGATTTGCATAAAGTTAAATCTTACCAAAAGGGATTCAGACTACTAACAGTACCATTAATGTAAGACTGAAAAAATCTTTCCTTAAACAAAACTGAAAATTTATTCAAAATTGATGTTATTTAAACACATGGGTTATTCTCTTCATAGTTTGCAAAACAAAAAGAAATAACTTTTTTCCCATAAGAATATTTTCGTCAATACTTTCCACCACCTATTTCAATATTTAGTATGAGAATTAATTGATAAATATATCCCTATTTATATGGAATATAAGTGGTCCCACAGTGCTGTTATGTCTACTGCTCTCAAGTATTTATTCAGGGATTGCTGCCTTGCAACAGAGGTGATACCATTTGTCTTCCACATTGATTTCTGTGATGTAGGCTTCTATAACAGGAACAGGATGACACACATTTTTTTACCAGAGACGGAAGTTGTGGTGGGTTGACCCTGGCTGCACGCCAGGTGCCCACTAAAGCCACTCTGTCACTCCCCTCCTCAGCTGGACAGGGGAGAGAAAATACAATGAAAATCTCGTGGGTTGAGATAAGGACAGGGAGAGATCATTCACCAATTACTGTCATGGGCAAAAGAGTCAACTTGGGGAAATTAGTTTAATTTATTACCAATAAAATCAGAGTAGGGTAATGAGAAATAAAAACTAAATCTTAAAGCACCTTCCCCCCACCCCTCCCTTCTTCCTGGCCTCAACTTCACGCCCAATTTTCTCTACCTCCTCGGCCTTAGTGGTGCAGGGGGACAGGGAATGGGAGTTGTGGTCAGCTCATCACACATTGTTTCTGCTGCTCCTTCCTCCTCAGGGGCAGGACTCCTCACACTCTTCTCCTGCTCCAGCATGGGGTCCCTCCCACAGGAGACAGTCCTGCATGAACTGCTCCAACGTGAGTCCTTCCCACAGCCTACAGTTCTTTGCGAATTGCTCCAACATAGGTCCCTTCCACAGGGTGCAGTCCGTCAGGAACAGACTGCTCCAGCGTGGGTCCCTTCCACGGGGTCACAAATCCTGCCAGCAAACATGTCCAGCGTGGTTCTCCTCTCACCATGGGTCCGCAGGTCCTGCCAGGAGTCTGCTCCAGCACAGGCTTCCCACGGGGTCACAGCCTCCCTCGGGCATCCACCTGCTCCAGTGTGGGGTCCTCCACTGTGGACCTCCATGTGCTGCAGGGGGACAGCCTGCCTCACCATGGTCTTCACCAGGGGCTGCAGGTGGATCTTTGCTCTGGCACCTGGAGCACCTCCTCCCCCTCCTTCTTCACTGACCTTGGTGTCTGCAGGGTTGTTTCTCTCACATATTCTCACTCCTCTCTCCAGCTGCTGGTGCGCAGGTTTTTTCCCCCCCTTCTTAAATAGGTTATCCCAGAGGTGCTACCACTATCGCTGATGGGCTCGGCCTTGGCCAGTGGCAGGTCCGTCTTGGAGGTGGCTGGCATTGGCTCTGTCCAACACAGGGGAAGCTTCTAGCAGCTTCTCACAGCAGCCACCCCTGCAGCCCCCCCCCCCCCCCCGCTACCAAAACCTTGCCACACAAACCCAATACAGAAGTGAAACCTTTTTTTTCTCAGAGGTTATATATAGTTATTTTTAAAAATCCATGGAATTTTGGTGATTGGTGTTTTGTTCTAAGACGTCAGACAAGGATCAGGGAAAGAATATTAGTATTTCTAAGTAATTACTTGAAAAGAATGTGTTCATTTATAACTACTGTATAACACAGCAACACTTGAAATAGTTGCTCAGGGGGTACTGTTGCTATTTGTCTTATATCTGTGATGGAGTTACAAACATTTATAAGACAAAGCAGTAACATAAGAAAATTAATTTTTATATGCTTGAAATTTATTTAGACTGGTCAGGTGATGCATTTAAACTTGACATATGAGCTAGTTGGCAACTGTAACTTGGAATGAATATTTGTATTAAAGCTGCAAGACAACAGGAGTGTAAAAGACCAAATTTGTTTTAGTTTTACAAGCAACTCAGAGTAATTTTTGTTTTATTGAGTACAGTTGAGGGAAAAATTCCTCGCAATGAAATATTCACTTCAGGCTGTTTCTGTTCAATCATATACTGACTGTTTAGGCAAAATTAGAACTTCTTCAGCAGGAAAACATAACCCATTTTGTAAAACGAAATATTTTTCACATGGATTGACTTGGGATAACATAAATTATTTCATGTTTCAGCATATGTGTCCTTCATCTTCACTCATTACTAATCTTGGCTCTATACAACCAACAGCAGAAATTCATCTATTTCCAGGGGAAAGAAAGAAAGAGTAAATGGATATTTTCATAACCCCTTGTGTTATATTTAGTAAGGGCTGTGGTTCCTGAGTCATTTAAACACTCCTGAAAAACTTTACTTGCACAGAAATTATTTTTCACTCTCCGTTGTACCTTTTCCGTGTATGAGGGTTGTTGCACTTATAAAGACACTTCAGTAGAGAGAGAGATAAGGGCCTTGAAGCAAAAGCGAGTGAAGGAGAATGGCCCCTGCAAAAAACCAAAAATGCTCAAGATTAGCTAAGTGACAGTGAGACTTTTGACTGATGACGTGTTCTTTACCAGAAACTAGCTCAATCTAGAGCTGCATTATTGCTGGTTGGAACATGGTCTTATTGCAAAGAAACTAGAGTGCATTCCTGGAGGTCACTGACAGTGAGCTCAAAAGTAGCAAATAGGAGAACATTTACAACAAACTTTAAATCATAAAAGATACTACAGAGCTTGAGCATATCAAGTGTATTTTCTGTGTCTACTCAAAATTTATTGGTTATTGAAGGTTCCTGTTCTTTCTCAGCAGCAGAAAGCTATTCTAGTTTTACTTCTGCTGACTGCAAACAGGAACTCAGCTTTGGTGCTTTCAAAACAGTCCTTTCCTATTGCTGCTAGTCTTGCTGCTGGTTTAGCAAGGACTCACTTCATTCCTGCGAGATTGACTCCATCAGTAATTTGCACCCACCAGCTCTCTAGAGTCTTTAGAAATTACTCTGAGTAATTTTATTTAAAAACTAAACAAATTAATATAGAAGTTCATAACTCACATGTGATTCTGGCCCACAGAATTCTTCAAAGAATAGGCAAATGCTGGCAATACAATTTAGATGTTTTTTTAAAAAAAATGTCATTATCAGTTTATATCTAGAGTGAAGATTTTGACAACACTAATATCTAAAAATAGATAATTCACTGATGAAGTCAAAGGAACACTTTTAAACTGAAACCATAGGTAGTGATTGAGTCACGCATGCAACAAGTAATAAAGACATTTTCAGTTTAGAAGTGCGATCAAGTCAAATGGGGTATAAAATAAAGACTGCTCCTGTACAGCAAGGAGAACTGAACAACTGAGCATTGTAGTTCTTTTTGCTTGCACTCTGTGTGCATGGAGGCTTTTTTTCCCCGCTCAAAAAACCTTCGTAAATCTAACTATCATCACAAGTTGTTCTTATAAATATACATGGAATTTGTCTGCTAGGGACCTCGTCTTAAGTAGGGGTTATTTTTTTTGAGCAACCTTTCTTCCAGTGTAAGTGGAACTTTCACAGGGATACATCATGGGAGTTAGCATAGCTCCCCCACATTTGTTTTTGTCTGTCTTTCTTTTTCCCTTCTCTGTTGAGCACATAATTGATATCCTAGGAAAAATCCCTCCTTGAGAACCAGCTTGAGGTCCTTGAGGACCACTAGAAGAGTGCTAATTTAGACGTACAGAATGTGATTTACCAGTGTGATCAGCTTAAAGGTAGGGAAAAAAAATGTTTCTATGTATTTGGATAAAATTCTGACAGTCCTGAACTCCATGTCAAAATTCCCATACAGTTTAGTGGAAATCAAGACAGTTTCAAAGCTTCCAAGAGCAAAGATTAAACTGCACTGAAAATTCAATCAGGCCTAAGAACACTAACAGCAAGCAATAACGAGGACAGGAGAAGAACCAAAACATATAAGTAGAGCTGAGGTCATGAAAGAAGTAGTAGGTAGCTACTGCTGCAAAGCTGCTCAGGAGATGGTGCCTTGCCATTTCTCTGGTCAACAATCACTGAAGCTTGGTAGCAAAGATCGCAGCTTCTCTCCATCTAGTGGTTGCTCCATATGGAAGGATGTTACAACTACAGCTGTGTGTTGGCTTAAAAGGTGGAAGAGGATATAAAACCCTTGCTGATTTAAAGGAGATGAACTCAGTTTGTTGTTACATGATTCTTCCCTTTCATGCTGGTTTTATACATCGAGAGGCACAGGGGTTTTCTCCATACACATGCACAGGGCTGGAAGGAAGCATTCAGTAATGGCCAGGTTGTTAGCACAAATATAATTTAGCTCTCTGACTGTGCACTTCTTGATGATCTCTTTATTCAATGGTCACAGTTCTTCTTCCAAAAGACAGCATGTGTCTGTCTTTTGCTGCACAGGGTACATCCGTCCAGTGCACTGGGATGAATTAAGGTTGTATAGTGGAGGCATCTGGGTCCTTGCCTCATTTGATAAGGAAGTTGAGAATTATGCAGAGAATAACAGAGACAGCAGAAAGAGAAAAGACTCTGAAGGTTAAGGAAGATAAATGTAAGCTTGGGAAACTGGTTTCTGTCCCTGCCTCTGCCACTAAGTAGGTACATGAGGAAAGGCAAATTACTTAAGCAAAAGTCTTCAGAATTGGACACTGAAAGTGCATTATCTAGGGATCCAACTTGTGATACCTGAAGCCTCTTTTAAATAATTGCTGAGTAATCACAGCTTCAGGCAGAGTTGCTTGGAGATGTGCTTTGAATACATAAATTGCTATGAAGATTTTTTTTCTGTATCTTAAAGAAACCAAAGTATTTCAAACCTGCTACTTCAAAGTTAATAGTAAGTAGAATCTCATTGTTTGTTCACTAGCTGTAAAAATGAGAATAATAAAACTTAATCTTTAACTATCTCCTTTTTGTATGAAAATCTGTGCCCACAAGGAGATAGGTGATATTGTATTCACCGTGTGATTAGAATAGCTGACAGATCTAATGAGTAATGCTGATTAAAGAGTTAAAAAGATTGGGTAAGGATAACAGGGAACCTTTTAGAAATCATCTTTCATGAAAGTGTCAAAAAAAAATTTGCTAAGGCAGTCACATAATTTACATTTCTCAGCTTTTGAATAATTTGTTTCAGGCACATCCTACATTCTTTTAATTTTTAATGTTCTGGGTAACATACTAGGTGGACTAGTAAAAGGTCTTGCTTCTGTCTAGAAACTTTGTCTTGATAATGACTTAGATTGCCAAGGCTACAAATCATCTATTACTCTGGTTCACAGAATCAATGAGTAGGGGTGGTGGGAAGTGACCTCTGGAGATGGTCTAGTCCAACCCCTCTCCTCAAAGCAGGCTCAGCCAGCACAGGTTGCATAGAGCCAATGAGGTTTCAAGTATCTCCAAGCGGAGACTCAACAGCCTCTCTATACAACCTGTTCCAGTGTTTGACTACACTCACAGTAAAAAATGTTTTTTACTGTGTTTAAATGGAATTTTCTGTAATTCATTTTGTGCTCATTGTCCTTTCACAAGGCACTGCTGAGAAGCATACAACACTGACCAACATCGCCCACGTTGAACTATATGTTCTGCACTGGGCAGGGTAGGAAGGAGAACGGGGATGAGGTGAGAGAGACGAACCCCAGATGGATTTTCCTACAGCATGCTGTGCAGATCCCATCCATCCAATGCTGCACAAACATGGAGTTCCCGGCATCTGAAGGGACATAAGATATTACATGTAATATCTGTATTCCTTTTTTTATTCTATCTTATTAAAACAGTTATTTTATTAAGCCATTTGTTTTTGTGCATTTGTTATTGAGATCCATAAAAAGCCCTTCTCTCTCTCTCATCTGCTGCTTCTCTCCCCCTGGTGCAGAACTGTCCACCTCTAGCCCTCACCCACATGCTCTCAGCTGGCTCATCACCCCTCCCAATAGCCATTCATTCCCACTTCTCTCTCACATAAAGGGTCCTCACCATAGTGCATAGCTGGTATCAGAATAAAATCATATTACTCTGGCAAGGGACACATCATCAGCATGTTTGCCAGAGGGTTAGGGGTTTATGTTAAACTGTGTTTTAAAACATAGTTTCTATTAGAATAATTTCCTTCTCAGTAACAGTCCCAGTTCATGGCTTGTTCTTGCAAGACATGAGAAAGGCTTTCAAAATGGAGCTAAGAAAACTCATGACTGAGGCTCCCCAGTCTCAAGGCCAAATGTCAAATGTTGATGTAATTAATCATGCAAAAAGGCAAGGCACAGCAGCCCTTGACACCAAGGGAGACTGCACAGTTGCAGCACCATACAGCATGTTTATGTGGGTAAAGCACATTGTGACAGAAGAATATGGCATACAGAGCATAGTAAATAGCTAAGAGCTCTGACATGTATGAGTCTTCTGTATTGGAAGAGATCCTCCCTACAGCATATTTCATCTGGGCTAATTTATTCAGACAAACAGAAAGGAAGATAAATGATTTTTTTGTGTGTGTGTGTGTGATAATTCCCAGTTTATTTCTCCAGCTCTCTTAGCAGAAGCATAAGGAGCTTGAAATCAATCTGGCAGCCTTTCTTTTTCAGGTCTCTGCCATCTAATGAGGGAATCAGGAGCTGCTTCACGCAACTCAGATGATCATTTGCACAACTCAAAATGCAAATGATAGTTTGAAGTAGCTAGTGAATGCCCATGGTACACTGTTTGTGTATGCTTGTACAGACAAAATATCCATTGCTAAATTTTCCTTGAGTTTATTCCATCCAACCTGGTCAAAAAAACAGTCAATTGGAAACATAAATAAAGGACCATGCTAGCAGACATTTTCTATCAGAATAAAACTACACTTATAGTGAGATGCCCTGGTGACAGGTTCAACATTAGAACAGTCAGATTTTATCTTCTACTTACAACCTTTGCAAAGCACCAGCAAAACTTGCTGCAAAATTTAGATAAAGCAGGCAACCTTACATAGGATCATAGGAAAAATAAGACTGGAAGAGACCTCAGAAGGTGTCTAGTCCAACCTCCTGCTCAAAGCAGAGGCAACTCTGAGATCAGAAGTTGCTCAGTGCTTTATGTAGTCAGGTCTTGAAAACCTCTATTGTGGTTTAACCCCAGCAGGCAACTCAGCACCACACAGCCGCTCACTCGCTCCCCCCACAGAGAGAATCAGAAGGGGAAAAGTGAGAAAACTTGTGCGTTGAGATAAAGACAGTTTAATTGGTAAAGCAAAACCTGAGCACACAAGCAAAGCAAAACGAGGAATTCATTCACTGCCTCCCATCAGCAGGCAGGTGTTCAGCCATCCTCAGGAAAGCAGGCCTCCATCATGCATAACAGTTACTTGGGAAGACAAACGCCATCACTCACAACGTCCCCCCCTTCCTTCTTCTTCCCCCAGCTTTATATGCTGAGCATGGCATCATATGGTATGGAATATCCTTTTGGTCAGTTGGGGTCAGCTGTCCCTGCTGTGTCCCCTCCCAACTTCTTGTGCACCCCCAGCCTCCTCGCTGGTGGGGTGGGGTGAGAAGCAGAAAAGGCCTTAACTCTGTGTGACTCTGACTCTGTGACTGCTCAGCGATAAGTAAAACATCCCTGTATTACCAACCCTATTTTCAGCACAAATCCAAAACATAGCCCCATACTAGCTACTATGAAGAAAATTAACTCTATCCCAGCCACAACCAGCACAACCTCCTATGATGGAAACTACACAGCCTTTCTGGATGATTTGTTCCAGTGCAGGAACATACAGGTGAAAAATATAATGCGTTGCTGAATAGCAAATAGGGAAATCCTATATTGCTAACTTTGTGCTATTACCAGACCAGGGTGCTATAGCTACAAGTTGTGCTTTTCAGAAATAGGTGTGTATACTGAGATTATTGGAGTTAAGATGTCAGATACTCCAGATAAGAACAACAGATAGACTTACGCAAAAAACATACTTAAGAAACTCTACTTTCCCTAGAAAACTTACAAAAGGCTAAAATCCTACAGCTATGCATTTGAAGTTGCCACCCTATTAGCAGAGCTGAGTATCTCAGCAGCTGTCTGCTCTTCAGGTTTCCCAGGCAAGATAGCCCTCCACAAAAGTACTTTGAGGGGCCTTATCTGGAAAGGATGTTATAAGCAAGTATAAGACATCACAGCAACAATGCACGAAACAGTAGTCTTTCAAATATTTGGTCATTGGAGGTAAGTCATTCATCATTCATTGCAGATAAAAATCCTGTTTCCAACAGGGAAGGATTCAAACCCTTATTTCTCATTGTTCAGCCCTGATTTGAGATTAGATCCACATAGTCCAGGTTCATGCCTCTATTAATTTTGGCATACTGGCCCCATTTTAAGGCAAGAAATATAAGGTTTGAAGGGCAGAAGGTAAAGTCATCAAGAAATAACATGATCCTGTCATATAGGACACTCCCCTGGGAGGGAAGTGAGTACAATTCCAACCACTGCCTCCCATACTGTTTTATGCAGGGTTTTTTCAATATGCTTTAGTCAAAATACTTAGCAGCAGGGGAAGAGAGGAGATTCTAAGACTGCTCTGTGTCCATGAAACTGAGAGAAAAAGTGTGGTTTGCTTGATTTCCAATCCCCTGAATTTTACATTCCTGTTTAAATGATGTTCAGCCTCAACTGTGATGATGTCAAGTAGTCCCTATGCAAGTAGTACAATAAGCATAAGGCTGCACTACTCTCCTGAAACAGAAAGTAGTGAGTTTCAGACCAAAAAACCTAATTTTCCCCAGTTTTTCTGGAAGTAGGTTGGAGTTTTCGCCTAGGCTTATGAGCTGTATTTCTGAAGCCAGGCCTAAATATTTGGTGTCATAGTGAAGAACATTCCCTTAACCAGAAAACTTACAGAATCGCAGCATCACAGAATGGCTGAGGTTGTAAGGGACCTCTGGGGGTCATTTTGTCCAACCGCTGCTCAAACAGGGCCACCTAGAGCAGGTTGTCCAGGACCATATCCAGACAGCTTTTGAATATCACCAATTATGGAGATTCCACAACCTCCTTGAGCAACCTGTGCCAGTGACAAGTCAACCTCACAGTAAAAAAGTGATGTGCAAACAGGACCTTTGTGTTTCAGTTTGTGCCTGTTGCCTTTGGTCCTGTCACTGGATATCACTGAGAAGAGTCTGGCTTTGTCTACTGTACACCATCCCTTCAGACAGATACTTATATACATTGATAGGAGTCCCCTGAGCGTTGTCTTCTCCAGGCTGAACAGTCCCAGCTCTCCACGGCCTGGAGAGGTCCTTTTCTGGACTCTCTCCAGTCTATCTATATCCCTTTTGTACTTGGGAGCCCAGAACCGGGCAGAGCACTTCAAGCGTGTCACACTAGTGTTGAGTAGAGGAGATCAACTCCTTCAACCTGATGGCAACACCCCTCTTAATCATAGAATCATAGAATCATTTAGGTTGGAAAAGACCCTTAAGATCATCAAGTCCAACCATTAACCTAGCACTGCCAAGTCCACCACTAAACCATGGCCTCAAGCACCATGTCTACCTGTCTTTTAATTACCTCCAGGGACGGAGACTCAACCACTTCCCTGGGCAGCCTGGTCCAATGCCTGACTACCCTTTCAGTGAAGAAATTTTTCCTAATACCCAATCTAAACTTCCCCTGGTGCAGCTTGAGACCATTTCCTCTTGTCCTATCGCTTGTTACTAGGGTGAAGAGACCAACCCCCACCTCACTACAACCTCCTTTCAGGTAGTTGTAGAGAGCAATAAGGTCTCCCCTCAGCCTCCTCTTCTCCAGGCTAAACAACCCCAGCTCCCTCTGCTGCTCCTCGTAAGACTTCTTCCCTAGACCCTTCACCAACTTCGTTGCCCTTCTTTGGACACACTCCAGCACCTCCATGTCCTTCTTGTAGGGAGGGGCCCAAAACTGAACACAGTGCTCAAGGTGCGGCCTCACCAGTGCCAAGTACAGGGCCATTATCACCTCCCTGGTCCTGCTGGCCACGCTATTCCTGATACAAGCCAGGGTGCCATTAGCCCTCTTGGCCACCTGAGCACACTGCTGGCTTATGTTCAGGCAGCTGTCAACCAACACCCCCAGGTCCTTTTCAGCCAGACAGCTCTCCAGCCACTCTTCCCCAAGCCTGTAGCGTTGCATGAGGCTGTTGTGACCCAAGTGCAGGACCCAACATTAGCCTTGTTGAATCTCATACAGTTGGCCCTGACCCAATGACCCAGCCTGTCCAGGTCCCTCTGTAGGGCCTTCCTACCTTCAGGTAGATCGACACTTCCACCCAACTTGGTGTCATCTGCAAACTTACTGAGGGTGCACTCAATCCCCTCCTCCAGATCATCAATGAAGATATTGAACAGGACTGGCCCCAACACTGAGCCCTGGGGAACACCACTCGGGACTGGCTGCCAACTGGATTTGACTCCATTCACCACCACTCTCTGGGCTCAGCTGTCCAGCCAGTTTTTAACCCAGCGCAGAGTGCACTTATCCAAGCCATGAGCAGCCAGCTTCTCCAGGAGAATGCTGTGGCAGACAGTGTCAAAGGCCTTACTAAAGTCCAAGTAGACAACATCCACAGCCTTCCCCTCATCCACTAAGCCGATCACCTGGTCATAGAAGGAGACCAGGTTAGTGAAGCGGGACCTCCCTTTCATAAACACGTGCTGGCTGAGCCTGATCCGCTGGTTGTCCCGCACGTGCCGCGTAATGGCACTCAGAAAAGTGGTTCAGACAAGTGATACAAGTTCTTCAATAGAAAATCCTTTCTCTGTTGTTTTACAACATGAGAAGGTTAAGATCATGACATGGAAGCAGATGTTTCTAGTACTTTTTATTACCAAATAAGTTATCCAGATAATTTGTAGAGGAGGAGAACTTGCAGGTGAAAACATAAACCCTATAATACTCTGCTCTTCTGCCCTGTTTAGGATGTGCTTTAGTGATATTTAGTGCAGTTTGATTCAAAGAGCACACTTCATAACAACTGGCTTGTTGTTGGTTGAATACTTTTAAGATATCTCTTCAAGCACAAATGAAATCTGAAAAAGATTAGTGTGACTAATGTTCCTTGAATTACTTCACAGACAGATGTTTTAGAATCTGATCCTGTAAACATTTATTCCTAAGTATAACTTGACACCTCTGAGGTCTGATCATTTCAGTGGCTGTTCTGTACAAAAGCTTTCAGTTGGGAATAACTTGGCCTATGCATAAAGCAGTCCCTGATTTAAGTTTCACGTCCTCCATTTTTAGAGACGTATATAGGGATATAGTTCAGCTCCCTGTTCTATTGTTGCTGCAGTTACCTTTTTAATTTTTTGTAGAAGAGCTGCAATAATTAATTTTAAGCTAATTTTCTGTATCTATCTAATGGTTCCTCCTGGTTTCAATAAATTGGAGTCTTAAACCCTCCATGAAATAACAAACATGAAAAATGCAGAAGAGAAGGAAAATCTCAACCATGAGATGTTAGCCTCCTCTCCTTGATTTTCCTTGACTTTGGATCTAGGTCAGATTCTCAGACTAACACTGAACAACTAGAAAATAGGGGAAAAGTATTTGCATTAGTCATGAATCTAAGTGGCAGTCCTGTTTTCATTCAGATTACTGGTATTACTTAATTAAATTGTCTCAGAGATTGCAGAAATTGATTGAGAGGACGTGGTTTGATTAGGACACTATGAGACTGGCAGCATAATATTGTATTGTAAAAAGCCTTAACATTGCTGATTTTTTTCTAGCTTGGTTCAGGTTACATATGTGAGTCTCAATTTCTCTTCCCAAACTTCCTTCAGAAGTTTTTGGTTGACAGCTGTTTGCAAGGCACAGGATGGAGTTCTGTATCTATAGCAATGGAATGGGCAGGGTCCTGATGCTGAAGCATAACTGGAGAATAGTATTTCACTGTGTATGAAGACATTTGCGACAAGGTACTTGGAGAGAAAAATGCTCTGGAGAAATGCAACTTAGGCTTACAGAGTCCTCCTCATTTCCTTTTCCTTAACAAAATAACACTTCTTCAAATCAATTTCCTTATGAAATCATATTGTAACAACAGATGCGAGCCATATTTCTGTGCGTAGTTTATGGGCAATCCAATTCAGACAAAGCAAACACGCTCAGCTTCCTCTCAGTGCTCCTGCAGTACAGTGATTTACAGGCTCTGGCTTTCCTTAGAGCCCTCTCAGTAGTGATTGCCAAAGTACTGTCAGTTTAAGAATGTGCAGAGATTTATAAGCTCATTCTGAGGCCCCCTGGGACTCAGCTAATTGTGCTCATTCCTTGCCTACACAGTAGAATGGATTTATAATCACTGTAACCTGAGAAAACACTAATTTATTAGTGTTGAACATGGGTTGTTTCACATTAAGATAAAGTAACTAAAACTAAAGTCAGTGAGAGACTTTCCTCTAAAGGCTCAATGAGCTGAGAGCCCGTGGATAAATTTATGTATTCTAGACACCTTGAATTGTCTTTAAATGCTGTAGATTCTCCTGTGATTTGCTCAGAAACCCATGCCATTTCAGTCGAACTCCACTTATTTAATTTCTGTTCTATAGGGGGTTTAACTGAAGGATGGAGTATGAGTTTTGCAATTTATTTATCTATGGGAATTTTCCACGAGTTTGCATATATGCATTACAAAACCTGTTTTCAAATTTGGGCCTGACTCCATTGATCAGGTAACAGTTAGCTGAAAACAGGTAGTTGTTTTCTTAGTGCAGAACCTCTAAATACATCCTTTTTCCCCACACAGAGGCAATTCACAGGATATATACAAATGTTCTGCTCTATTCTTACGGCTATTTTTGTTTTCTAAACCAAGCTAGAACAATATCTCCCCTTCCCTCCAGGCTTTCCTGTGTTAAGAAACAAAAGGCACACAATCTCAGCTTGTAACAGGTCTTTAGCCCACATCTGCAATTAGCTCAGGCAAGATGCAGTACCTGTATGTTTTTCAATAAGTCCTTTATGCACATTATGATGTAGAACTTCCTTCATTTTACAGCCAGGTTGCAATTTTCAGAGTTCGGGATCCTGATACAAAAGTTAAATGCAGGAGCACTTGCATCCATCATTAGTTAGGCGACATTTTAGAGTTACTGCAGTTTGTAAATGACCTTTGGGGTAGTAGAAATGTCTGTGCAGCCACCACTGTGCTGTCAGCTCTGCTGCAGCCCAAAAAACCCATTGCCTTAAAAATGTATCCCAAAAGACATGACCGTTTCCAGGAAATAAATTGCTTGAATTTTGTATCCATTTTCTTCCCCATTTCCTTGCCGCTCCTTGTTGAAAGCAGCCAGGTGAATGGAACTTTCGAAGCAGACAAATTTCATCCTGAATTCAACTTCTGCCCAGATGAAATAACTTAGCACTGAATTTCAGTTTAAAAAAAATAAAATCTAGATATCATTTTTAAAGTTTAAGTGTTTGAGGCATCCATAGTGCATTTCCACAGTCTAAGTGTTCCAGGGTCTTCTCAGAAAGCACATGACAAATTTTAAGAGTCTGGTCTCACCCAAGCAAGTTCCCTAGAATGGGTCTTCTGTTTGTTGAAAGAAATATTTTTTCCTGTTATGGAAAAAAACACTGTCCCTAAATCACCAGGCCCACAAGATGACCATTGCATAAAAAGTATACTGAAAAGTTTATTACATAATATGATGACAAGGGAAATAAGGGAATCTGCCTACCAGGACAGAGCATCTACCGAGTGGTGAGTGCATAACTTCCTGCTTTGTTTTTCCCTCTTCCTTTCCTTTTCATAATTTAATGATAGAAAAACATCACTTCAGTGGAATTTCATGAACAGCCAAGAGAAATTGAACCCCCATATCAGACCAGTTTTACTAAATGTTGGTGATGGCGATGTGTCTTCTTTTCCTCTTCTCAGAGAGCCGAGTAGGAAAGGCAGGTACGAGGGACGTAGGAAGGCCAGCTCCAACTCTCTAAACCTGTATCATCTCTACCCCAGACCGGCAAAATTTTTAGGTGAGCCTTATTTTTAGCTGGGCCTGCTACAATCTTTCCCATCGAAAGAATGCTATCTGGTTTCCTTACAACATACAATTCATGGTGCATTTAAGTGTAATAAAATGCAAAATAGTTCAATATTTTATTGAGACTCCAGGTGTTTGCAAAAGTTTCTGGTCCGGACAGAGAGCACTGAGTTGACAATTTATGTGGAATGAAACAATGTGGAAGTATTTTACAGTAAGACAAACTTTGCCAAGAATAACGTTAAGATAGACTTATTGCCTTAGTACTCCACTAGGCTAGGGGCTGTCATAGAATCATAGAATCATTTAGGTTGGAAAAGACCCTTAAGATCATCAAGTCCAACCATTAACCTAGCACTGCCAAGTTCACCACTAAACCATGGCCTCAAGCACCATGTCTACCTGTCTTTTAAATACCTCCAGGGACGGAGACTCAACCACTTCCCTGGGCAGCCTGGTCCAATGCCTGACTACCCTTTCAGTGAAGAAATTTTTCCTAATACCCAATCTAAACCTCCCCTGGTGCAGCTTGAGACCATTTCCTCTTGTCCTATCGCTTGTTACTAGGGCGAAGAGACCAACCCCCACCTCACTACAACCTCCTTTCAGGTAGTTGTAGAGAGCAATAAGGTCTCCCCTCAGCTTCCTCTTCTCCAAACTAAACAACTCCAGCTCCCTCAGCCACTCCTCAGAAGACTTGTGCTCTAGACCCTTCACCAACTTCATTGCCCTCCTCTGGACACGCTCCAGCACCTCCATGTCCTTCTTGTAGTGAGGGGCCCAAAACTGAACACAGGACTCAAGGTGCGGCCTCACCAGTGCCGAGTACAGGGGGACGATCACTTTCCTAGTCCTGCTGGCCACACAGTTTCTGATACAACCCAGGATGTTGCTGGCCTTCTAGGCCACCTGGGCACAATGCTGGCTCATGTTCAGGCAGCTGTCAACCAACACCCGCAGGTCCTTTTCAGCCAGGCAGCTCTCCAGCCACTCTTCCCCAAGCCTGTAGCATTGCATAGGGTTGTCGTGACCCAAGTGCAGGACCCAACAATTAGTCTTGTTGAACCTCATACAATTGGCCTCGGCCCATCAAGCCAACCTCTCCTTGAGTTGTGGGTTGTTATAATTAATTTTATTTTCTACAATGGCCTGGATGGATTGACTTTTACCACCATCTCCAGTGAGTCTGCCATTTTAATCCTTTGTTTTCTCTTTTTTTCCTAATTCACAGTGACCAGGAAGTTTTTTTTTTTTATTTCACTAACAGAAGGACACGAAAAAAAGTTACTTTGGATTAATATTAGCTAATCAATCCTAAACAAACTCTTTTTCTTTTTTTTTTTTTTTTTATTTTTTTCTCAGTAATCTGAAAAAATCCCTTATTTATATAGTTCTAGTTTTCCCACCTAGGAGGAATGAGGAGTTCAGAATTTCAGAAGTTTGAGCTGCCCATGAATTACCATGAGCCTATGGCCCAAAGTATTATTAATTTGATATTTCTTCTGATCATTCTCAAGTGAGCAAAAAAAGAGTTAATTCATTGCCTTAATATGTGATTTTCACAATTGTTTTTCTTATGACTGTATTTAAATTGGAAATTTGAATCTTATTTTGCATTTAATCACTGACTGCACTGGTACTCTTACAGGGAAGGTAGGGAACTAAAACATTTGTAGTGGGAACAATTATGCTGTAGTAGAATTATTAAATTATGCAGCTGTTTTAATTAAAATGAAAATAATTATGTCCATTTTAATATGCATCGTTCCCTTAATTGCTTTTTGAATCAACCTGGAACAAACTGGATTTTAAAGGCCAAAAGTTTCTTCCTCATGATATCATGGAAAAAGAAAAAAAAATTCTTCAGCATAGTCTTTCACTGGAATAATTTTTTGGCTTTGTGGGTGAAGTTTGTTGTTTGTTTGTTTTGGTTTTTTAAATCTACATTGTACCTTGATATGGAAAGGAATACAAGGAAGAGAGGGTATAAGAGTAATGTAACAGTTTATATGTTCCTTCTTTTTCCTTTCTGTCTCTTTTTCTCTCTTTCTTCCACGCTACAGAAATTAATTACATTTTGGCTATACTTCATACCCAGACTTACTTTACCTAAGTGTAACTAAGGTGGATAGGGGAGAGGGGCAGGATACAAGGGTAGATATCTAGGATGAATGAGGAGGAGGGAAACCTAAGAAATGGTTCGTTCTATCCCAAATTGGTGTCTGTTTTCTGATAGTGTGAATGCCTTCTCTGAGTACCTGTCTTTCACCACTTTCTATACTCTAGCCAACTAGAGTCTTCTGAAAGAGTCTGTTTGCATGTTCTTCACTGCTGTGGCTTCCAGCAGGGAGGGGAGGGATGAAACGCATAGAGAAATTGGGCCAGTGCTTTTTTGCTCTTGTGCTTTTATGGTATTATTTCTTTTTCTGTAGGCCCCTGTTCTGATGATTCAGGAGTGTCAGTTTTGTGTCTATTTGGGGACGGGAGCAGAAGTGCATGTCATTGCCTGCACGCCCTTCCATGTGTCTTGTTGCTAGCTTCCCACCTTTCCATACTGTCATCTCTGCACAGTCCCACTCCTAGCGTTAATCTCCAGGTCTGGCATCCTGAGCCTCTTGGGATGTAGCTGAGTGACATAAGCAAACAAGCGCCTGACAGGACAGGACAGTCTGACCAGTCCTGTGAGTCTCTGTGACTTTCATAGAAGTTAAAACCAGAGTAATCACGTTTTCTAGGTGGTATGAAGATGAGTAGAACTAGGTAAATGGAGTATTTTTATAATTTAAGTCTTTGCCTGAGCTGTTCCTTAAACAGTTCATGAAATTTACAGAAATGTAAATTTTTGATTAAGCTGATTTTTTTTTACAATCTCCATGTGTATTTATGTTGGCATACGGGTTGGCATGATAAGTACTCTCATCTAGCTGTCTCACAATTGGCTAAACTGACTGCTTTCATTTTTAATTGCTTGAAAGCATCCATAATTTCTACTTCATTAGCTGAAGAGCAATGCCAAAAATCATTTCTGGGGCAGAATCTCTATTTGGCCAAAGAACTCAAAAGCTGGTGTTCAACAGTACTTCAGTCTTATGTAAATTTTGAAGAAGACAGAGTATTCTCCACTGGAAATGCTGCTGTCATATAATTTTTTAATTCCAGAAATTTTTTCAGTAAAACCAAATTTTGAGAGCTGAAATTAATCCATGAAAGAAGCAACATGTGGACATACGTATTTCAGTAACTGTAGTATCTTTATGAACAAAATTTTAGAAACTAAAAAGATTTTTTTTTTAATTTGTGGGTAGAAATGGGTAAAGCTGCAAAAATAAACTTCCTTGAATTGGCATGTTTACAGAGTTATAGACCTGCAGTAGGTCAGTTACACTGGTATTCCCTTTTTATGTATAGTGAATTGAATGTATACTAATTAATATGTATTGACTGGTCTTGTCATATGACCTAACATGGTTCCAATTCTTACATGACTATCAGTGTAAAAGCTTGTGGCAACAGAAGGCTGATTTTTTTACATTCATTGCATTCAAACTGTTTAACTTGATTAACAAGGTTAAGTTTTGATATGCATGAAGCCCTGGAGATTTGCAGACCTTGAGACCATGGCCTATTTGCAAAGCCTTTCCAGGGTTTTAAGTAGTTATTTGGGCAAATTTATGCAAGAACAATTATTATAATTTCATTATTTGAAGGCATTTAAGCATTTGATACTGTAAATATTTTTTCCTGAAAGAAATATTGGTAAGTAATTATATGGAAAATCTTGCATTTATATGGCTTCAAGACTTTTTTCAGAGCAAACCACCAAACAACATTTTGAAAAGGGAAGATTGTAGCAATAACACTAATTCTACTTCACTGCATGTATGTAATATTTTTATTATGTTTGGCCATGGTATGTAAATCAGGTAGCCTGATGCCAAAATCTTTGGTTCCATTTGTTTCACTTTAAGTTTGCAGCCTTGATAATGCCATGTGGAGTTGTATTTGAATATACTAGATGTACTGTAAATGACTTTAATGGTTTTACAAGGTCAGAGTGATCCAATTAGCTACATGGTCATATTTGTAACCACATTATTATATCTCAGATAATACAAGGCACAGGTGAAAAAAAGGCCAAATAACCTAATATACTCTTACACCACTTGAAAATGTCCTCTCTAAACTATGCTACCCTAGGTCTTTTATTCAGGCTTTATTTTAGGAATACTTGTTGTAATGTAATGTACTAAGAAAAACCTTCAGAATTTTTTCCTCTCTGTAGTGAATAGCTAGTTATGGAAATGATCTGAATTTAGATTGAATAGTGGCATGTTTACCTTAGCTTATAACCTCATATATGTGTAAATGGATTTTGTCACAGTTTCTAAATGTCACTTACGTACATAGTGGCAAATCTCTACTGTAGCAAGATGGGAGTATGAAATTAGCCTTGATTCATGTGCAAAGGAAAGAATGTTAGAGGTACACAGTGAGATCTGAAATATTCTTTTCTGCTGAACCGTACAGATCTCTTCTTTGAATACAACTAAAACTACCTAATGTATGGCACAGGAAAGTCTGGATTTCTTACAGCAGTTCCCACTCTGTTTAAACCGTGTCCTTTGTACTTTTTGAATATGAAAACTTAAGCGCAAAAGAAAAGCTTCAAAAGGAATATGTATTCCTGATGTTGTTTGTTTGTGTCTGTCTGTGGCTGCCTGCACAAATACAAGAAGGTGTACATCAATACTTTGCCACCTGTATTCATTTCCCACTTCAGCAATAACTAACCAATTGCAATTTGACTTAAATATATCACATTGTTCATGGATGTTTTCTCTTTATGCTGTTCAGTGTTTAGTATACATCTGTCACATTCATCTCTATTTAAATTTCTTTGACTGAAAAAAACCCTAAGCTGTTTAGCAGAACATTTAGGCCACTAATGTAATAAAACTCAGTGTAAGACCTTATGGGAGGGCAGGTGAATTTTTAATAAAACTTATTTATCTCATTCACACTCATTCTCTCACAGGTTTCACTCCCTCCCTCACACCATGTGCTCACAGGCACTAGGATGTGTGTATCCGAGCAGTTTATCTAGGACCATTCCTGAGACACAGAAGGATGAGGGATGGCAGCTAGGCCATCCTCACTGTCCCTCTCAATTGGTAACAAGAAACTGTTTTTTCTTGGAAAGTTTCACACCCTTGAGGAGTCAACACTGATAATTATCAAAGGATTGTGATCAGGAACGCGAAGTCCAGCTGGAGGTCAGTCTTGAGTGGTGTACCACAGGGTTCAGTACTTGTACCAATACTATTTATCGTCTTAACATGATGGGACAGAGTTCACACTCAGCAAGGTTGTCAGTTTATATACCAGAGTGTTGTGCTGCTGTTCAGACAGACCCTGACAGGTTGGAAAATTGGGCCAACAGGAACCTCATAAAGTTCATCAAAGGGAAGTACAAATTTATGCTCCTTGGGAAGAACAACCCCAGGCACCAATAGAAGTTGGGGGCTGACCATTGGGAAAGCAGCTTTGCAGAAAATGTCTTGGGGGTCCTGGTGAACCCAAAGTTAAACACCAGCCAGCAATGTGCCCTTGCCACCAAGAAGGCCAACATCATCCTAGGCTGCATGAGAAGAAGTGTTGCCAGCAGGCTGGAAGAGGAGATTCCTCCCCTCTGCTCAGTGCTGGTGAGAGACACAGAATCATAGAATCATAGAATCATTAAGTTTGGAAAGGACCTCTGAGATCATCAAGTCCAACCTGTTAACCTAACTGCCTGGTCCACCTCTAAACCATGTCCCTAAGCACCACACGTTTTTTGAATACTTCAGGGACTGTGATAGTACCACTTCCCTGGGCAGTCTGTTCCAATGCCTAACCACTCTCTTCATGAAGAAATTTTTCCTAATATCTAATCTAAATCTCCCCTGGCACAACCTGAACCCATATGGAGTGCTGTGTCCAGTTCTGGACTCCGCAGTATGACAGAGACATGGATATACTGGAGTAAGTCCAGGAAAAAGCCTCTGAGATAATTATAGGACTGGAGTACCCTCATATGAGGAGAGGCTGAGAAACCTGAGACTGATCAGCCTGGAGAAGAGAAGGCTCAGGGTGGAACTCATCAATGTGCATCAATACCTGACAGGGGGAGTAAAGAAGACAAAGCCAGAGTCTTCCCAGTGGTATCCAGTGACAGGACCAGAAGCAATTACAGGAAATTCCACTTGAACATAAGAAAAAGCTTTTTTTTTTTTTTTTTTGCTGTGAGGGTGGCACTGGCACTGGTTGCCCAGAGAGGCTGGGGAGTCTCCATCCTTGGAGACATTCCAAACCCAGGACATAGTTCTGGGCAACCTGCTCTAGCTGACCCGGCTTTGAGCAGGAAGGCTTGAACTAAATGATCCGTGGAAATCTCATCCGCCCTCAATGATTCTGTGTAACAGTGTGATGTTTTGCTCAAAATCTTGCTTACTTCATCCTACAAAAACCTGAGACAATGTTGCTGCTCATTGTCTTGTTTTCTGTTGTTTTGGTTAGCTTTCTGGCTACAGTCAGTTCTCGTCGCATATAACAAGAAGAGCAATGGCACATGCAGTGTGCTGTAACCCTGTTGACATCCTCTTGTTATCAGAGCACAAGATGGAAACAACACACTACTCAGTGTGAACTAGTTTTATTGCAATCAGTCATGTCCTTGCTATCAATACTAGCTGTTCATCTAACCTGGTGCTTCTACACAAAAACATTTCCTTTCAGACTTCATCTATACCAATCTTAATGTTTCTACCTCTACATATTTAGTGTTGAGAAGGTGTAGTCTGTAGATCTCTGATCCTAAAAATCTCTCATTTTACTGAGACATCAACAGGTACTTGCATGTGCCATGGTGACAGTCTCTCCTTTAATGGTCCTGTTGGCCTTTTCCTTCCTTGATAGGCTTCCTCTTCTGATAGAAAACTCTGTGCACGTGTGTAACACACTTTTCCATACAACTGCACTGTCTGCATTTTCCCTCTTCTTTTTTCTATGGACTTATGTACAAAGATTTCCAATTCCCTGTTTTTTTTTCCGGGACGAGGTGAACGAAGGCCAACCAGCTACCATTCTTAATCCCAAAGCTTGCTGGCAGGATCTTATCCTTTGTTGTCCTTCTACTATTGTATGATGAGGTTGATGGAAAACAGGAAGGGAGAAAGGATGACTACATGACATGGAGTCCAACTTCTACCCCAAGCACTACCCCATATACTTGGAATTTAATGAATCATTCATTGCTACCTTGCATGCTGGATCAGAGTAACAGAGTGAAAGAGAGACTTCAGGTTTATATCATGAAACCTAAACCCAGTTATTTCCACTGCAGCTGATGCACAAAATCTTCCATTTCTTGATTCGCTGCTATCTGGACCATCCTATAAAGGCTTCACTTTCTGTGTGAGTGACCAAGACATTAGTTCTGCAACCTTATGCTGTTTTCCCAAAATTATACCTAAGTGAAGTAAAAAACAAAATACTAATACTCAGGCTGCCAAAAAGAGAACCTTTGAAATATGAATTCAGAAAGAAGAAAATTATGCTTGCAAAAACAACTTTTTGCTGTCATTGGTACTGTTCTGCTTCCCCCACTTCTTGCAACTGTATTCGCTGCCTGTGGTGCTGGGGAAGACCACCTGAAACAGATTCGAGATGACTCATGGTACTATCTGTAACTAATATTCTCTGCAAGAGCATTAGTGTTAAAAGTTTAGACTGCTGAGAGGAAAATGGCAAGACTAATGAAATGCAAAATTATATACCTACTTGCTGCACAGTGTCTCAATCACAGTAATGCCAGGAGCCTGCCATCCACAACTGTGTAGCCTTGCAGTTGCACCACTGCAGTCAACTTTCACTTCAGAGCCTTCTGGCCCAAGGCTGCTGTGGCAGTGGGTTTTTTTCTCCACGAATCTGAAAGTGCTCATGGCTTTGTCCTGGCAGACTTTTAAAATGTTAAGTCTGTTATCTTGAGGTCTGCAGGAAGCAATTGCCACTGATGTGTAAATTGTCCTTCCTGTTTTTCCACCCCAATTTTATAATTTTTAGTTTCTAGCCTCATGCTAGGGAATAAATAGAGCTTAGTAGATAACATTAGTAGATAGCAGTCTTCAGGTAACCAGTAAGCATTTTCCAATAATACACATGCACAAGGACTAACAGCCAAGTCATAAAAGCATGCTCCACTCAGCACTATTAGTATAAAGTGCAAGAGCAACCAACAGACAAATTGAGTAGGTCTTGAAACTATATAGTTACTTTTAGAAATGTATTTGAGGGGAACAACTGCTGCACTGGAGAATATACTCAGAAGCGGATGCTTACATACGGAGACACCCGTCGCATATTTTCCCAGCTGCACATGGCAAAGTTTTCCCATTCCCTTTTCTCTCTTTCTCTCTCTCCCCCACTCTGTGGCATTTTTTTTTTCTTCTTTTCTTTTCCAATTATAGTTAAGGCAGGCCATCAAATATATGCCTAACAAATAAATATTTGTGTATGTAAGCCCATCTTGCCATTCTTTGTGCAACATATTCCTACCAGAGAAATGCTTGTGCTAAACAACCTGAAAACTTTTGGTTTACAACAACTTTCTCTGGTTCCTTTATTTGCAGGTGGAATTCCATCTGACTATTCTGATAAAAACTTAACCTTGCAGAGCTGCCTTATCAATCGCAATGTAGTTTTGGAGCTTAGAACTGTTCACTTAATTTCAAAAGCTTTCCTGAATGCTATTAAAAATCAGTGATCAAAGCATGATGGGCATTTCTACTACACTATTCTGCCCAAACATGCAACACAGAACTATGTCTGGCCCCGTACTTTAGGAAGTACTTTAGGCTTTTTAGAGAATTCTGGACGCTATTACAGATACACCAATATTGGCAATTTATTTTCAACATACATTAGTGGACTGTATAAAGCTGAAAGTCTTTCTATGCCATGAATGGGTATTGAGACAAAATAAGAAGAACTAAACAGAAAATAAAGACCAGATTCCTTTGTCACATGTTGAGAAAGGGATGTAGAGGATGAAATAGACTGACAGTGGGCATTCTTCTGTGAAGGTAGCTCTGGTCTGGGTCAGACCTTTAGGTTTTGAAATCAAAGAGAATGAGGGAAAGTAACAGAGAAAGGTGTAAGCAAGCAGGCTCATTGCAGTACGAACAAAGTTCTTAGAGAATGAACTCTAATATTGAGACTGGAATACCTAGATGGTTGGTGAGTGCCTTCCAAACTGTGGCATTAATGTAGAGAGATCTTCCCTACATTACCTTTCACACCAAAATGCTGTGAAGTCCTTAATCACAGGATGAAGACTGAAATCCCTGAAAAACAGCCTTTCCATGAAGTGGAACAAAAAGAAGAAAATCTGTGGATTTGACATGTAAATAAATTAAACTTATGAGAGAGGTGTGTATGTAGGTTTAGCCTGTGCCTTGACAGAAAGGGTTTTATTCCTTTGGTGTCAGCTCGTCTGTTTGCTGCACACTGAGCAGAGATCCTCATTCTGTTGACTATAACCTATATTCTGTTAGTGCAGAGGTCCCTAAAAATTTTACAGTTATATATAAAATGTAGATTTTAGTCCAAATTAAGTATTCACTCTGAAGTATATTATTTAGAGCTTACAGAAAGTTTTGCAGATGCCCTATGAGGTGCTTTAAATGTGTCTATACAAAATGTTAGAATGTAGTCAAAGTAAAACTGGGTTGCTTTGATTTTAGATCATTGGAAAAAGTGAATCCTAACTAAACTGAGAGCCCTCTTTGAAAACTTTTAATACTCATTAATGAATTAATTTGAAGTCTGCTTCCTGACTACTTTACAAGTTTTCTATCAGGATTTTTCATAAGTACACCAGCAAAGATGCTGGGCATGGTGTGACTGTCATTTGAGAGACATTGATTGAAAGACCTCAG